>NC_085068.1:0-2404000 GCF_963662255.1 Cinclus cinclus | reverse complement strand
CTGGGCATGGGGACAAATCCTCCCTATCCTGAAAAAGGCTGGGAACGGGATCAGTTTGGAATGGGGACAAATCCTCCCTGTCCTGGAAAAGACTGGGAACAGGATTGGTTAAACCCTTTGGTACGACACCAGGCAAGAAGCTCCTGGGAATTCTGTGCCGGGGAGGCTGAAATCCCTGGGTTTCAGCTCCTGGGGTGTTCCCACTTCACTTCCCCGGGCATGGAAAATATGCCTGCTGGGAAAGCCGCTGGATCTCCGGGATTTCGGGAGGATAAAGCTCTCCCAGTTCCTCCAGGAGGCAGCTCGGTCCCTGCCAGCCCCAGCTCCAGCTCTCTCCATGTCATGCCCTGCCCTCCCAGACCGTTTTTGGGGGTACCCAGCTCGATCTCACATTTTTCTTTCCCTGCTCTGTGCCGGCAGAAGGGAAAACCCTTCCCCACATTAATGCTTTTTGATCTCCCTGGATTCATTTCCACTTGGCGGGAAGAGGAAGAGTCGATTATTCCACACATACATTAAATGGGAACAAAATGAAGAGGTGACTGTAGGACGGCTGAAAGCCGAAGAAAGAGTTAGGAGGAGATAAATACACTTTCCCCAAAGATCTCCACTTGAAAGGAGGATAAATATATGCAAATATGCCCCTAGGTAGGACTAAAATGACTTGTGTAGCAATCACTAACACTGCACTCACAAAACCAAGCAATTAATTTCGAATATTTTCTAAATCACCGCAGCCAGCTGAGCTGGATCCCAGCATTCCAAACCGAGCACCCATTACATTTGCTTTGCACATCCACAGGGTGCTTCACACTTCCTGCGCCTGGAAAATCTCTGGTCCGGGTCACTGCAGCTCTTTGCATCCAGTGGCACTCCCAGCCAGGTTTTGGAGCAAAATGGAGCTTTGTGGTGGGGTTTGGGGGACGGGGGGTGCTCCTGAGGATCCTGGAGGTGTTTTCCAAGCCTAGCCATTCCCTCAGCCTCCCTCCGGAGTGACCTCGCTGGCCTCGAGCACAGCCCTGGCTCTCCCGGGTGTAACCGAGGGTTAGGGTCACAGCCTCCACTTGGATTTTGGGGGGATTCAAGGTTGACAAACCCCGGGCTTCCCCCCCTCCAGCAGCCGAGGGGAGCAGTGGAGGAACCCCCACAACCCCACAGCTCCTCCTGCTCCAGGGCTGCTGCCGGGGAGCCGCAAAACCCCAATTTTCTACCCCAAATCTCCACTGGAAAACGCTGGAGAGCTGGGAACTCTCCTGAGGGCCTGAATCCTGCATTCCCTACACCCCATGGGACACATCGCACCAGCCCACTCCAGAGCGGTCCCAAAGTGCGAGCAACCAACCCAGGAACGCCAGCGGCGCCTTCCCGCAGCCTCAGACACCTCCGGGACCGCGGGGGAAGGGGCCTGGGACACGGCAGGTGACATGGAGATGAGCGCCTGTGCCCTCCAATGGCCCTGCTCCGCTGGATGGATGGGAATCCGCCACACGCCGAGGATGGAGAGGGCTCGGGGAGGTGCCGAGGGTGGGATGGAGCCGGGAATGCGATGGAGCTGCGGCAAAGCGGAGCCACGGGGAGGAGGAGGAGGAGGAAGAGGCGGTGGGAAGTTGTTACCTGATTGTTCAGGGCTATGGTGAGGTTCCAGCGGGAGCACTGCATCTTGTTTTGGGCACCCTGCTTCTGTAGGGATGTACAAATCACAGACAAGGTCTGAGGAAAAGGCTCTAAGCTACGCGGAAAGAATGGGAAGGGCTCGGCTGGAGGGAGAACAGGAGCGGCTTTGGCGGGGATGCTCCGGGAAGGAGCAGAGGGAATCCCACGAGGGGATCCGCACTGGGAGCACCGCCGGGTCAAGCGACCCCTGAGGGCACTGAGAAATCCCGGCAGAAGCGAGACTGGGAGGGGAACAGCGGGAATTGTGTTAAAAGCTGCTTGGTCCTGGAACACGAGCCATGGTCCCTGGGCTGGTACATCGAACCCTGCTCTGGGACACCAAACCCTGCTCTGGGACATCGAACTCTGCTCTGGGACATTGAACTCTGCTCTGGGACACCAAACCCTGCTCTGGGACACCAAACCCTGCTCTAGGACACCAAACCCTGCTCTGGGACACCAAACCCTGCTCTGGGACACCAAACTCTGCTCTGGTACATCGAACCCTGCTCTGGGACACCAAACCCTGCTCTGGGACATCGAACTCTGCTCTGGGACACCAAACCGTGCTCTAGGACACCAAACCCTGCTCTGGGACACCAAACCCTGCTCTGGGACACCAAACTCTGCTCTAGGACACCAAACCGTGCTCTAGGACACCAAACCCTGCTCTGGGACACCAAACTCTGCTGTCCCCCAGACAAAAGCAGGAAGCAAAGGCTTGGTCAGGCTGGGTCACCAGGGAGGAAACACGAAGACATTTCACAGAGTGGGGCTGGGGGAGGCCAGAGGGGTCCAGGTTATGGACAGTGATTTCACGGAGCAGGAAACACTGGGAGAGAGGAGCTCCTCCCTACCAGAACCGGGAGAGGCAAACGAGCACCTTGACACCCCAAACTCTCACAGGCTCTAATTTCAGGCGCTGCTGAGCAGCTCCCCTCGGGGAAGGGCCGGTTTGTGCTTCACCACCCATCAACACCGAGCTTTTTCCCTGATTCCATTGGGATTCTGAGACATTTTATGGTCAAAACCCAGGATCAGGCCCAGCCTTCCCCAGTGTGCTGCTCAGCAAAGGAAGCTGCCCCGGCCTCCTGATTTTTGAGTCACTACAAGCAAACCATCCTGGTGCTGCTTCCATCCTCTGCCTGCTTAATCCTAGATTTCTCAGTGAATATTTTGGAAGGGAGATTCTGAATGGGAAAATCCCCCTGGTGGAACAGGAAGCATCTCTGGGACGCTTCACCCTGAGTGTCTGGGGCAGGAATACGAATCCTTGCTCGTGGAGTTTTGGGACGTGGGGCAGAAAGCAGGAAGGCAGAACCATGGGAAACTGGAATTCCCAGACATTTCCAGACCAATGGAAGGAATCGGGGTAGATTTGGGGTTGGAAATGGGTTGGGTTTCTGGCTTTTGTTCTGCATTTTCGGGTCCATTTTTTGGGTAAGCTCAGACCCGCTGGGGGCAGGTGGGGAAGGAGGAGTTTTGTGGGCTTGGTAAGGGATACAAAACGCCAAGAGAGGAACAAACACACTCCGGGGTTCTCCATGAGCCAGACCTAAATCTGTGGCTGTGCTGTCAGAGCGGCACTGCGGGGTCCCCGCGGGTCTCAGCAAACTCCAACTGCTTTAGGAACTTCTCTTGTTCCTCCAACAAAGCCAGACCCAAATCCAGGGCAAGGTCTCCTCTTCTCCTCCCTCGTCCCTCCTCTCCCTCGTGTCACTCCCATTCCCATTCCCACTCCCATTCCTATTCCCATTGCTGTTCCCGCTGGCCCCGCAGCCTCGCGGCACTTCCAGAGGAGATTCCTGGGATGCTCTGAGCCCTCTGCAAGACTCAGTCGGTGCCAAAGGAGCTGCACCACAAAAAATCCCCCGCGGATCCCGGTCCCGGGCGAGGCTGCTCTGTGTGCTGATAGCCCAGGGAGGGCACTGATAGCCCTGGGAGGGCACTGATAGCCCAGTGATCTCATGGCTCCGGCCCTGTCCCGGCCTCCGTGCGCTGATAATGATGCCTCAGGATTTCAGCTTTTCTATTTCCATGTCTTTGTAATCCTGCAGTTCTGTAGTGTAGAACTCTAAACTCCACACGCAGTGGCAGCTGCTGCTCTCCCATTTTGGTCACACACAGCAATTCCTCTCTGGGCTGGGAATCAAGGACACCTCACTGCCTCAGGCCCCGAGAAATGGAAACAAAAGGGAGTTGGGGGTGGCAAACTTGGGGTAAATGACTTCATTACCTGAAGCTGTAGTTGGAGGATTAACCCCTAATATGCAAATGGACCAAATTTATGAAAGTATGAAAACCTGTGACCCGTGGTCCATTTTTGGGTGTAGCCCTTGGGGGGCTTCATCTGCTCAAAATGCACCTGAAGGCTCTTCAATAAATACAAGTGCTTTTTATTCCCCTAATTTTATCTAGACACTGTTTTTAGGTAGCCCCAAAAAGGCTATCACGAGCTGCAGCCCTGTCCCGGGCTCCTCTCTGCCTCCCCCACTCCCTGGGATCAATCGAGGGCTGTAATCACTTAAGCCCGGTTTAAGCTCGGGTGTAAGAGACACCCTCTCGGCCAGCGGGGCTCCGGGAGAGCTCACGGAGAGATGAAATCGCGCTGCTGAGTCCAGCAAGTGCAGTCTGGCCCAGCCCCGAGCGCTGATCAGCCCGAGCTGGCCAAAGAAATGAAAAATCAGCAGCGCTGAGCTCCTGCTTGCTCGCCTTCCCCATTCCCGGCGTTTTTCAACAGGAGGGTTTCCCTTCCCAGCCCACCCCAAACACTCAACAAGACCCCGGGAGCTCCTTGGGTTTTTTGAGGCTGCCACAGCTGGGGGTTGTTAAAGTCAGGGCCTCTTTATTCTTCACCCAAAGGAAAATCCCAGGTCCCGAATGCCTGGAAATGCCTTTGCCACGTGCTCTCCCTCCGGAGCCCTCTCTGCTGCTGGGGAGCACTGCGGGATTTCAGGAGCTGCTGACTCGTACCCAACACGACCCTCCACACCCTCCCAGAAAACCGGGAATCAGGGATGGAGCTGCATCCACCGCGGAACAGAGTCTGGGGAAAAGCGGGGAAGGGAGCGGGATCCTCGCTGAAATCCAGGATGGAGGAGCACCGCCCCTGGAGCTCGGATGCTCCAGCTCCAACACTGCTCTGCTTTTCTCTTCTCTCCAGAACGGGCATGGCCAGGGGTGGTCCAGGGAAAAGGAGCCCTTTGTGTTCCCTGGTTGCCACCAACAGCCCCAATTCCATCCCGCGCTTCCCAAACAGGAGCCTGGGGACACCTGGAGGCACCTGGCGACACCTGAGCGGCCGAGGGACTCTCCTGGCAGGACAGGCACTGCCCGAGGCTATTACTGAAATCCCAGAGCTCATCCCTGCCCCTCAGACGGGAGAAACCGGGGTTCACGGCCCGCCACTCCAAATCCCACCCGGCCCTAATCCCAAACTCCGAACACAGCGCGGGGTTTGGGTCCGATCGCCCCGGTCTGACCGGGCACTGCCCCACCGGGAATTGCGGATGGTGGGAATAAAACCCGGCAGGATTGATTAAAAGCGGCGCAGGCACACAAAGAGCAGAACAAAATCTTTCCCCCGCAGCGCTAAGAGAGCCCCGAGGGAGCGGGGTTTGGATCCTATCCCTGCCCGAGTCCTCCAGCACTCCAAAAGCCGCTCGGATGGAGCTCTCCTGCCGAGTTCGAGGTGCTTACTGAAGCAAGGGATGAGATTAATCCCTGCCCGGGTATCTCGGCTCTGCCGCACCTGAATTCCCGGTGATTATTTATTTGTGTGCTCATCACAAACGGGGGAAGCCTTGGAACAACGAGGCAGGAAAGCAGAAGCTCCTGGGTTAACGCCTCCCTCGCTGCCCTTCCCTCTCCTTTGTGGGAGCCGTTTGAGCTTTTGGCCACCTCTGAAGGTGCTCCGAAATAAAATATATTTTAAAATTACAAAGCAACGCCACCGCGAAGCGATCTGGATCATCAGAGCACAGAGCAGCAAAAAGCCTCTTTTTAAACCTTTTTTTTTTTTTTAATTTTTCCTCATGGACGTCATCGACGGCCTCGAAAGAGGAGATTTTTTTTTTTTTTTTTTTTTTTTTTTTTTTTTTTTTTTTGAGGGCGAGAAGATCCCCTGGTGGAAAGCGGCTGGCTGCTGGCAAAGCCAGGGCGCTGCCTCCTTGAAATCAAACCTTTCCCAAGGAAAACAGCCCCGCATCCCCCGGGCGGGATCCACGACGCATCCCTCTCCCTCCCGTACAAACTTCATCCCTTAACCCCACAACTCCCGGCTGAGCCACGAGATTTTTATGAGAATATCTCGATCCAAAACCTGCAAAAAAAAAAGAGGCAAATCCTCGCTCTGTGCCCGTCCCGGTGCCAAGGGCAGGAGCGCGGCTGCCACTCCCTCGACGGCTCGAGCGGAGTTTTGGAGGCATCTCCTGCCGCAGAAGTTTAAAAGCACACAAGGCTCTGCTGATCCCGAGATAAACGCTGGAAAAGGGATTAGAGATACTTAGCGGAGTAGAGGGAAGACTCAGGAAGGGCTGATCATTTTAAAGATATGACTATTTAAAGATAATGATTGCATAAATTTAATTAATGCATTTTCATGCCGCAAATGGCCGTTTTGTAATTAATGTATCTGGCCTCGCTAAGCATGGGAGATCACATCTCCCGCCCCCTCCCCTCGCGAGCCCCCCTCCGCCTCCCGTTTAATGAAAGACAGAGAGCAGATGACAGAAACAATTTGTCAGCCCGCGCGGGTGTCAGATGCCTAATTGGTTGCGCTGAGTTAGTGGGAAGTGAAGGGGGAGAGGGTCGGGGCTGGGGGGGGCTCTTCCCTCTTTATGCCGAGCTCCGGGCTGGCTGTCCGCGCCGGGGCCGGGGGGAGCTTGGGCCGGGAGTGTTTCGTGTTAATTGATGGCGATCAGGACACAGATTGGCTGTGGCAGGCGCTGGCCAGTGACAAGCGGGGGACACCCGCGCGCAGCTGGCACTTGTCACCGCGCCTCCGCTGCCGGCAGCGGGGACAGCGCCCGCGGTGCTGGCCCGCTGCTCGGTGCCGTGCCGGTCCCGTCCCGGTTCTATCCCTGTTCCAGCCTGCTCCTAACCCGATCCCACTCCGATCCCATCCCGCTTCCATCCCTGTTCCATCCTGGTTCTATCCCGGTTCCATCCTAGTTCCGTCCCAGTTCCATCCTGGTTCTATCCCGCTCCTATCCCTGTTCCATCCGGCTCCCACCCCAATCGCACTCCAATCCCATTCTGCTTCTGTCCCGGTTCTATCCCTGTTCCACCCCGGTTCCATCCCGATCCCATCCCGCTTCCATCCCAGTTCTATCCTGGTGTCTATCCCGGTTCCAATCTGCTCCCATTCCGATCCTATCCCGGTTCCATCCCGGTCCCATGCCGGTTCTAACCCCGTTCCATCCTGCTACTATCCGGATCCCACTCCGAACCCATTCTGTTCCCATCCCCGTTCTATCCCTGTTCCATCCTGGTTCCATCCCTGTTCTATCCCTGTTCTATCCCTGTTCTATCCCGGTTCTATCCCGGTTCTATCCCGGTTCCATCCCGATTCCATCCTGCTCCCATCCCGGTTCTATCCCTGTTCCATCCCTGTTTTATCCCTGTTCCATCCCGGTTCTATCCCGGTTCCATCCTAGTTCCATCCTGATCCCATCCCTGTTCCATCCCGCTCCCATCCCGCTCCGGGCTGGGATCCCAGTTCTGCCCCCACCCTCTGGGTCAGCGAGGAGCCGGGACCTTAGCACGGGGTTTGGGGCTCTGGGGAAAAGCTGAACCCCCCAAACCAGAGCCCAGCTCAGGTTTCATCCTCCCTGAGCCCTGTCAGGGAAAATCTCCGTGTCCTGCCTGCTCCTGTCCCTGCCGGTCTTAAACCCGAGATTAAGGCAGAGCAGAGCTCATGTACGGATCAGCTGCCGCCGGTGCTTTGCGGGTGCTTCTGCACAAAGTTTGGGACTCCGGGAAAGAGTCAAAAAACACACCCCAGCCCGGGTTTCACTTGCTCTGAGCCCTGCCATCCTTTGCACCTGAGAGATCCTGGGAAAATTTCCGTTTCCCGCCTGCCCCCATCCCCACCTCGCTACGAGCTGGTTTTAAACCCGAGATTAAGGCAGAGCTGAGTTAATGTATGGACCAGCTGCTCCCGGGGCTTTGCGGGTGCCCGCGGGTCAGCGGCAGTAAAGCCCCGCCTGATTAATTCTGCCCTGGTCATTATGCGGAGGAGAAAAAACCTCCTGTCCCCTCAAAAAAAAAAAAAAGGGAATCTGGAGCTTCCGGAGGGGGAACGACCCCCACACCTCGGCAGGACAAAGCAAACTGTCCAAAGTCCCTCCAGGAGCAGGAATTGGCCTCATTTCTGGAATGTTCTGCGCTTTTCTGAGAGCTCTGAGCTGATTAAAGCGTTTGTCACCAGCAGCAGGCACGGCTGGGCTCAGCTTGCACCTTCCCCCAGAAAAAAACAACCCAGGAAGGCCAAAACTTGAGCCTAAGAAAGGCCAAAACTCAAGCCTAATAGAAGCTAAAATATGAACCCAAGAAAGGCTGAAACATGAAAGGCTCAAGAAAGGCCTAAACTTGATCCCAGGAAAAGCCAGAACTCGAGTGCAGGAAAGACCAAAACCCGAGCCCAAAGAAGGCAAAACTCGAGCCCTAAAAAAGCTAAAACTTGAGCCCAGGAAAAGCAAAAACTCCAGCCCAAAAAAGGTGAAATTCCAGCCCAAAACCGATAAAATTCTAGCCAAGAAAAAAAAAAGCCAAGACTCAGGTTAAAGAACCGTAAAAACTTGAACCAAATAAAGGCCAAAACTTGAGCCCCAAAATGGCCAAAACAGGCCAAAACTCGAGCCCAAGAAAGGCTAAAACTCGAGCCGGCACTGGGGTTTATTGGGGAGCAGGAGTTTGAGCATCCCAAATGCTGGTGGGCTCATTGCAGCCAGCCTTGGGATAAGTCAAGCCCAGCAATGAGCACGGGGTGGTTCAGGGTCTGTCTAGGCCCATCCCTGGGAGATGTGTGGGAGTTTGATAAGGCTTGATAAGGTTTGATAAGGTTCGATAAGGTTTTGTAAGCTTTGTTTCTGTGCCATGCACAGGAATGGGGTGGGGAGGAGGAGCTGAGAAGAGAAAATGTGGAATTTCCACGCTGGGCCCTGATTTAAACCCACACCCAGAAGCCACAAAAAGAGAAAGCTCCTGCTTTAAATCCCAGTTCCTCCTGGAAAAGGTTGACAAAGGGTCAGCAGGTGATGGATAAATGCTGTGGGGAAGATAAACAACATTTTCTTTTAGAGGAAAAACCTTTCCATCAGCATCCGTGGAAATGAAAAAGGTGAGGGATTCGAGTGCAAGCACAAACTCCAAGGCAGATGTACAAAAAAAAAAAAAAGCCGTAGTTTTTGGGCAAAGCACAACAAAATTAAGGACACACTTGCGGTAATTTCTGTACTTTTGCTTAGAAAGAGGGAAAAGAAAATTGAACTCTCTAGGGAGATCTGAATGGAACGACCCCACTTTGCTCTGTCCATCACCCACAGCCGTCCCGGTTTTCCCTTTTCCTTTGGGATGAGGGTTACAGGTGCACACACAGTACTTGTGTGTTTGTGTCACCTGCACACAAAGAGCAGCAAACCTCCCCAAAAAACACCGGATATTTCACATCTGGGGCCTGACCTTCTCCCCTCGGGCCTGGCTCTTCCCAAGGAAGCAAATCCAGAAGAAAAGAGGGAGAAAGCCCCGGATTCCTGAATGTTTCCCTGCAAAGCCAAGTCTGGTCCAAGCCTAAGAATGACAAAAAAAAAAAAAAAAGGGCTGCAAGTGCTGTAGGTAAAACGGAGGGATCATTAAAATCCCTTCCAAAAATCCAGCAGGCGCAAGCCTTGAGGAATACCCAGAATTTATGGGATTTTCTCCTTCCAAGAACAGATCTGACACACCCTAGACTGGTCCATTCCTGGATTCTCCCTCCTGGTCCGTGAGGGATTGGGAATGGGGAATCCTGGGGTGGTGGGGGGAGGAGGGAGGAGGTTTATTGTGCACCAAGGAACTGCTCAAGGGTCCCAAATCCCTTCTCGGCTGCTGAAGGATCCCAAATCCCCTCCTGACTGCCGAAGGATCCCAAATCCCCTCCTGGCTGAGGGAAAAGCCGGGTTTAGCTGAGCTGTGCCCGTCGCGTCCCCTCCACCATGCGGCAAACAAGTCCTGATGCACAACCGGGATTTATTAAATGACATCCAACAACTGCCTCATTAAATCAGGGCTCCGGCGCGGGCCCGAAGTCTTAATTTAAAGTGTCACCAACCATCGGAGTCAGGTGGTTCGGGCAGGGGAGAGAAGGGGGACAAAACGGGGCTGAAAAAGTTGGAGGCGTCCACTGCTCCACACCCCAGTTTTGGGGCGGAAGGTGATTTTTGTGCTGCTCGGGCCAGAGGTTGGAAAAATCTTGTTCTGATTTTGCTTTCCGAGGGTCCCCGCCATGAACGCTCGAGCACCTTTGGGGTGTTTGAGATGCAGTGAAGGTTGAGGCCGAGATTGCCTCGCAATTGAAAACGCGGCCAGCGGTAAATTCGGTTTGTTCGCACTGGAAAGGCTTCGACTGCTGGGCAGGGGCGGCGGGGGCCAGGCGGGGGCGGGAGCTGCTCCCCGCGCCCCGGCCAAAATTAAATTTCAAAGTTTAATGAGTTGCGAAGGGCGCGGGATTAAAGCAGCGCGGTGCCCGCAGCGGGAGGAGGGAGCGGGAGAGAGAGGCAGCGGAAAAATCCCACCCAGCCCCGAACGTCAGGGAACAGAGCAAGTGAAAAATGTCAGGGCAAATTGCTCTTGACAGTGTTAATATCTGCACCTCATAGCAATAATTACATGTAAATAAATAGTGAAATAGCTCTCAGCTGGAGGCTGCGCTCCGCGCGCAGATGCCACTCACAGCCAGCTGGGGACCTTTCGCTCCTCCGCTTCCCCCCCTCCTTCCTCCTCCTCCCTCCTTCCTCCCTCTTCGGTTCCATCCGTGCCAGAGCCGCCAGAGCGAGCGCTGCCGGCCGCAGCTCTGAGCTCTGGGCTCAGCCCTCCCCCTCTCCCTGCGCTCCTTCCCTCCCCAAATCCCGGGAAAACGACGCCGCTCCATCCTCTGGCCAGGGAAAAGCGGCTTTGCCGCATCCCCGGCCTGCCGTGGGGGAAACTCGGGCATGGGGATGGGGATGGTGCGGCCGCCTCTCCTTCCCTCTCTGCGGGTGCCCGGAGCCATCCCAGCACTGGGATTGCTCCTCTTATCGCCAAGCCCGGCTCTGGTTCCGAAGGACGTCGGGGAACGTTCGGGTCGGCAGCGGGATGCGGCAAAAGGCCTCATTTTCCCGGGAGACGCATCCCAGGGACATCCCCGGGAATTTGTCTGCCGTTGTCCACCCCAAAATCAACTCCACAAACCTTCCCCGCCCCTGCCGAGGGGTCACTGCAGAACTGCCCGGACAGGAGGGGACAGAGCCACACCCGGGAGGAGTCGGCTCCGTTCCCGGCTGTCATGGCAGGCTGGAAAAGCTGGGAATGGCAATGGAAAGGGGAAGGGGATGGCTGCTCACTGTCACTGCTGGGAGGAGCCTGGGGATGGAGGAAGGGCGACAGCGGGGCAAGAAAAGCACTGTCACCACAACCTGTGGAGTCCCTGCCTGGAAATGGATGGCGAGGCCACGGATGGGAGTGGAGATGGGAAAAGAGCTTGGATGGAAATGGAGATGGGATAAGAGCTTGGAAGAGCAGCCCGGACAGGATCATCAGACAAAGCACCTTCGTTTCAGGACATCCCCTGAGCTGGACAGAGAGGTCAGGAGCTCGCCTGGCTCCTGGTCCTTGTGAGGGACGGTCACTGTCACCATCCCCAAGCTCCCAGCAGCTCCAAGAGGAAAATTCCCATTATTCCCATGGATTTGGCTAACACAGCCAAGGCCTGTGGGTGCCTGAGAAGAGAGTGCTCCAAAGGACTAAAAGCAAACACAGGACTGCAGAAATATGGGACTGGGCCAGCACAGCCCTTGGCAAAGCCTCAGGGCTCTAACCTCACATTTACATGGGATAAAATCCCTGTGCCTCCATTCCTGGCCTTGGAATCACAGTCCTGCGCCGTCAGGAGAAACATCCCGCAGGAAGGAGATGCCCAGATGTGACAGGGAAAGGTTTGGATGAAGTCAGGATTTCATTTCAGCCCCATGCTCCTCCTTTTGGACAAGTTCTGCACCCCCAGTGCCAGCCCTACAGCTCATCTCTGACTGGGAGCTCTGACTGGGAGCTGTGGGCTGTGCTGGCATCCCTCAGAGCTGAATAATTATTCCTAAATTAATCTAGGAACTATTTTATTCCTAAATACATTATGATTATTATTATTCCTACATACATTCCTGTGTTACTCCTAAATAAATTCAAAATGTTCTCCAACACCAAACTACTCCTCAGCAGCCAAACCTCTCTTCAACAGTGAATAAAAACTCCAAAATCAAAACCCCAAAATAAAAAATCCCAAACCCCTGGCAGAAGGGGGAGGCTCCTGCTGCACTACATTCCCATGCAAAGCAGGAATTATTTCATTCCTAAATAAATTAGGAATGTTATTATTCCTAAATACATCCCTGTGTTATTCTCAAATCCAAATATGTTCCACAGCACCAAACCCCTCCTCAACAGTGAATAAAAACCCCAAAATAAAAACCCCAAAACCAAAGCCACAAAATACAACCCCCAAACGCCTGGCAGGAGGGGGAGGCTCCTGCTGCACCACATCCCCGTGCAAAGCAGGAGAGCTCGGAGGCCTCTCCTTTGGGGGAATGAAATTCCCCACAACGCCCCGCACTGCACCGAGCAACAAACACAGCTCCATTCTTTGGAAAACAAATATGTTCTTTAGAGCTTCCTGCTTGTCAAACACCTTTTTGTTTAGCTCAACAACTAATCCACTTATCAGAGGATAAAGCTGCCAGTGAATCACCAGTATGATAAAAGCATGCACAAAATTAGCAAAAATTTGCCTATGGCTCCTGCACATTGAACAAACAGCAGTCAAGAGAAATTTTTTTTTTTTTTAAATAACTGAGATCCCCAGGAGAGATTCTGTCAGATAGCAGCTTTTATTTTGCTCGCAGTTTTTTCCTCTCTCTGTTCCCATATAACCCAAGCACTGAGGCTGGGAGATGCTGGGAGCTGATATGAGATCCACGGAAATTGGCACTGTTTGAATAAGCAGGAGATGCAGCCAGGCGAAATTTTAATAAGTTGATTTTTTTTTTTTTTTTTTTTACATCAATGTTCAGGCATTGGCTGCTCCCCTCCAAGCTTGGCGCTGCCGTGCTGCTCAGGATTCTGCAGCACCTCTAAGGATCCTGGATTTGTCCTTCCCTGCTCCTCGGGGTGTCCTGGAGTGCTTTGGGGTTTTAATTCCTGCATGGGGGATCCACCCTGGTGAAGGGATGGGGAAAAGCCCCCAGGGATGGAGCTGGGAGTGAGGCACAGGAGTGACCTGAGCACAAAATCCCCTTCCCTGCCCCTCCTGAGCTCCTGGAACTCTGCAGCACCTCGGGGTGACTGGGATTTACCTCCCCTCTGAAACTCCCTCTGAAATACTCCTAAACCCCAGGTACTTCCCCAGTGGGGATGGGCAGAGATGCTCTGGGGAGTAATGGGTGGGTTTTGGGACAGAGTGGGGATTTCTGGCATTTCTGGACACTTGCAGTGTGTGTAAAAGGGGGTGAGAGAGAGGCAAAAAACTCCTGAGTCTTGGACTCCAAAGATGTGTCCAAAAAACCAAAATTACCCAAAATAACCCGAATTTCCCCTTGGGCAGAGGCAGCACCAGAGAAGATTCATTTTCCTGGGCTCCGACTCTTTCTCTGAGGGGCTCTGGAAGTCTCAGGAGCTCTCTGGGGGTCTCAGGGCCTCTCCAGGGGTCTCTGGAGCTCTGTGGGGTTCTCCAGGATGGTCTGGGGGTCTCTGGGGGTCTCTGTCTCAGAGCCTCTTTAGGGTTCTCTGGGGGTCTCTGGCTGCAGCCCCCACACCGAGTCCCCATGGGAAGGGCTGAGCTAAGATTCGGTGACGTTCTCTCTTCGTCACCTCTAAGTGACAATGCTCCGAGAGGGACAATCCCCGGTGTGGCCCTGCTGCCATCCCAGGCCACCAAAGCCGGCCCGGGGCTCAGGGGTGCCCCGGCAGCAGCCAGACCCCGCAGTGATCCCCTCAGAGCCCCAAATCCTCCTTTTCTCAGAGCTCATTTGAGACACTGGGGATCATCAGGGTCAGCTCAGAGTGGCCAAACTGGGAGAACTGGAAATTCTGGGGAGGTTACTGGCTGTGCCTCCCCACCTCACTGGGAAGTTTTATCGAGTGCTGGAGGTGAAACCCGCAGGTTGCATGGACAGAACCCCCCACATTCCCACAGTTTTCCCCTTAATTTTTGGCTGGATTGGAGCGGGGATGGGAGCTCGGGAGCTTTTAGGGGAGCTGGGAATTAATCAAGAGGCACCCACCTGTCAGGCTGGTATCTGGAACTAAACAGAAACACTCGCTGGGGCTTGACCTCCCGCCCCCAGCCGGGCTTGGGGAAAAAAATCTCCCAGCCCCGAGAGCTCCAGAATGGAGCCACTGAGGCTGTGGGGCAGCAGGGAGAGGCTGCTGGGGCTGCTGGAAGGACTGGGATTGCTGGGAGGAACCCTGGGGATGTGGTGAGGACAGCAGGGTTGGAGCTGCCCAGGAAAGAGGAACAGCCCAGGGAGGAAAAACCACTGGAGATTTTAGAGCCAGAGCACCCCCAGGAGCTCCTCTGTGCCCAAGGTGAAGGATTTTAGAGTCAGAATATCCCCAGGAACTCCTCTGTGCCCCTGTGAGGGGTTTTGGTTGGGAGGCGAGTGTTTGAGCCTTCCACCAGGCCAGCTCAGAGTTAATTCAGCCTTTTCTGTGGGGTTTGGATGCTGAGCGAAGGGTTTGGTGCTGCAGAACATCTTTGGGCAGTGCAGCCAGGCACAGCCCAGATTATTTTGGGAATAATCCCTCAGCTCTGGGGGATGGCAGCAGAACCCCACAGCTCCCAGTGAGAGAGCCCAAAACTGAGGACACTGAGTGGGACCAAGGCACTGCCAGCTCTGCTCAGAACCTCAAGAAAGCCCTGCCTGAGTGTCAGGGACCCCAAAGCATCCATCCTAAAGGATAGCATTGAGATCTTCATCTTTAACAGGATGTGGGGCTCTTTAAAACCGGTTCTAAACTGTTGTGAAATGGCTCCGGTAGCACCGGGCTCAGCCTCAGCTGAGATCCCTCCCTGGCCTGACTGATTTTCAGTTTTAGGGTTTCTGTGTGATCACCTGGGAGAAGGGAAAGCTCAAATATTCCAGGAAAAACAGCCCTGCCCACCTGCCCCGTGAGGAGAGACAGCAGAACATGATGGGACCAGCAGTGCAGCCCAGAAATTCCCAAATTCTAATTTTGCTTTGCCAGTACAACTGTGATGCTTCCAAAGGCATCTGTTCCACACCTTCCTCCTCCTCCTCATCCAAAATAAATCCCCTCCTTTCCTTGGCAGCCGAACTCGCTCCAGCACTGGAGTTATGCAGAGCCTGAAATCCTGCCTGGGAAAACCAAAATTTTGGGCTTGAGTTTCACCAACAGCCCCTGGACCTGCAGAGAGGGACTGAGGTTATACCAGAAACGTGCCCCGGCTGGGACAGACCCTAAAATTGCCCGCCTGAAAGATGCCACTTTAGAGCTGGGCCTAGGAATAAGGTGGGAAAAGGGAATGGGCATTCCTGGGAGCTGAGGGAGCAGCTCAGGGTGAGGAGTTCCTTTGTTTTCTGAGTGCCAAGGAACCTGTCATGGAGCAGCAAGAGGGACTGGCCCCTGCAGGAAACAAGAAAACCTCTCCTGCAACTCGTGCCTGCTCCTTTCCCTTCCTTGCACCAAACAGCGCTGAGGAAAAGCCGCAGGGAGAGCCTGGAGATTCCGGGGATGGACAGAGCCGCGGCCAGACCGCATCGGCCCGGGCAGAACCCCCGGGATCCTGCGGGAAGCGGCGCCTTTGGGGAGGCTCTGGCGCAGGGAAGGTCCGGAGCACCAAGGGCGCGGGGGTGCCTGGGACACGGCTGAACAGGACGCTCTGGGAATTCCTGCTGGAACCACCTGGGGAGTGCTGTGGGACCACATCGGGATGGAGAAAAATCTTCCAGTGCCCGCAGAGCCGCGGCCCTGAGCCCCGCGGTGCCACCGAGCACGGCCACTCCCGCACTGCTAAGCCGGTTTTTGAGGATCCCCATCCCCGTCCAGGAGCAGTTCCCAGCTATCCTCGGCATCATTCCCGCACTGCTGTCCCACTCCCACCCCGCTGCTGTTTTTGGGGATCCCCATCCCCATCCAGGAGCAGTTCCCTGCTATCCTGAGCATCCCTGCCCTGCTCAGAGGCGGTGACACCCGCGGGCGGCTCCTGCCCCGTGTGCCAGGCTGGAGCGGGCACGGCGGAGCCTCCAGCGGGGTGCCCGGACCCGGGCTCGGCTTTTGGGCTCGGGAAGGCCCCGAGTGGCTCCTGACTCGGGCTCGGGGCTCAGCTGCACTCTCAAGTCGCTCGTTAAGCACTGCAGGTCTGGCCTGGAGCACCCAGAGCCCTTTGGGACCTTCCTGGGATGGGCAGTGACCCAGCAATCCCAGCACTCCCAGTCCTGTGCCCAGAACTCTCAGTCCTGTACCCAGAACTCTCAGTCCGCAGCACTCCCAGCACTCCCCAGTACTCCCAGTCCTGTCCCCAGCACTCCCAGCACTCCCCAGTACTCCCAGTCCTGTCCCCAGCACTCCCAGCACTCCCAGCACTCCCAGTCCTGTCCCCAGTCCCATCCCCAGCTCTCCCGGGTGTTTCTCCCCTCTGCAGGAAGGGGCTGCAGCACCACACAATACTCCTCTCACTCCTCTCTGCACCACTTCTCCTCCTCCCTCCCCGCAGGCAGCCCCCAAAGATTTCTTGCTTCTCCCTTCTCGTTCATTCTTTTTGCTTTCTTTTCTTTTCTTCTTCTACTTTTTTTTTTTTAAACGAAAAATGTTATTTTGTGCCTCCTGAGCCTTTGCCGGCTGGGCTCGGCGTCTGTATCAGCTGGAGGAGCTTATGAGCTTCGTCTCCTCGGATTTAGACTGAAATTTTGATTTTCTGCCGCGCTCAGATAATGTGGAAATCCCGTTCCCCGATATTTGCTGTTTATCAGCGCGGCGCAGCGCGGTTCTGGGGGGAAGGCCCCTCCCCCTCTGCGGGGCCCCCTCGCCCCCCGGCCCCGCTGCTAATGGAGTTTCACTCCGGAGCAAACCCACCACAAAAGCCTCATTACGGTGAGCAGGGGGAGAGGAACTCCCTGGCCGAGAGGTTCTGCAGGGCTGGGAGGGACTCTGAGCCTGGAATTCCAGGCCTGGAGGTGCCCATGGCCAGCTTGGAGCCTGGCATGGTGGGAGATCCCTGCCCGTGGAAAGGGTCCGTGCCCGTGGAAAGGGTCCGTGCCCGTGACAGGGAGCTGTGCCCTTAAGAAGGGTCCCTGCCCACGGGAAGGGTCTGTGCCCCTTCGTAAAGGTCAGTGCCCATGGAAGGGGTCTGTGGCCACTGGAGGGGCTGGAAAGATGTGAGCTCCAAGGTCCCTTCCCCCCAGCCCTTCCAGGATTCTCCAATCCCTGTCCCCATCCCCTGAGCCTGGCTCTGTCCCCTGTCCTGCCTCTGAGCCTTCTCCTCATCTCCAGGCCCCAAGCCAGGCTCGGTCACCCGAGGCCCCCTGGAGGTTTCCAGAGCTGGGCTGGAGCAGTCTGGGATCCATCCTGCATTCCCACATTCCTTCGCCTGGCTGGGGTGGCCCTGTCCCTGTGTCCCTCACCGTGGTCTGTGACACCTCCCTGTCCCCTCCATGTGCTCCCTGTGTTTGGAATCCCAATCCAAATCCCATTCCCTGGTCCCACACACCTTTTCCAGTCCCTGCACCCTCCAGTGTGGCTGAGCCCTGGGAAATTTGCCCCAGGGACCACCTGGCAAAGGGCGGGGGGGACATTCCCTGCGTGACACGAGCCCGGCAAGCGAAATTAAACAATCCCAAAGAAAATTCCGGGGCTCAGCAGCGGGGGAGCAGCTCCGAGGACCGCTTAAGTGGCCAGCGGTGGATAAAGCCTGGCTGGTAATGAGGCCGCCTCCCTCTCCTGAAAGGGCTGGTTATTGTCACATAATGGCTCTCCGTGCCCCCGCAGCCCCTCGCGGGGACAGCTGGCATCTCCCTGCGCTCGCAATAATGTCCTGGCCACCGCCACCGCGCCGGGATCGCTCTGCAGCCACGGCATTGCAGGCGGCACGGGGGAACGCAGCGTGCGGGAAGGAGGGTAGGAAAAACGGGGAAAGAAGGGAAAAAATAGTAGAAAAAAAAAAAAGACTGGAAAAGGAGACAGGAAGAGCGATAAAGCTCAGCTCTGTGCTCGGCTCTTCTCCGCTGCTCCTCTGGTTTAAAGTGACTCCGCTTCTTATGGAAACGGAGAGGCGGTATTAGAAGGAAAAAAAAAAAAAAAAAGCCACCAAGACACAGAGAGCTTCCTTATCTCATGGAGACAGTTGTCAGGAATCACTTTGACTGAGTCGTTTTGTCTCCATGCTTTTTTTCGCTGTCAAGCAGGCCTCAGGACATGGATCAAAGGAGAGGCGCCGAGCGCTCGCTGAAACTTCTGATCCCTTCTCGGAAGAGACGCGCGAGTGGCAGACAGCTCCTCTAACATCAAATGGAGGAGAGGAGAGGAGAGGAGAGGAGAGGAGAGGAGAGGAGAGGAGAGGAGAGGAGAGGAGAGGAGAGGAGAGGAGAGGAGAGGAGAGGAGAGGAGAGGAGAGGAGAGGAGAGGAGAGGAGAGGAGAGGAGAGGAGAGGAGAGGAGAGGAGAGGAGAGGAGAGGAGAGGAGAGGAGAGGAGAGGAGAGGAGAGGAGAGGAGAGGAGAGGAGAGGAGAGGAGAGGAGAGGAGAGGAGAGGAGAGGAGAGGAAGCACGGCAAGGGAGAGGGAGAGCTGCGAGAGGCTCGGGGAGAGAGGGGAGGCAGCGAGGGTCTCTGGGTGCCACTGCGGAGCTCGGGGAAGACCGGGGCAGTGTGTCCCCTTTCCGTGTCCCCATGGCAGTGTCCCCTCCCTGCGTCCCCATGGCAATGTCCCCTCTCTGTGTCCCCATGGCAGTGTCCCCTCTCTGTGTCCCCATGGCAGTGTTCCCATGAGAGTGTACCCATGGCAGTGTCCCCATCAGCAGTGTCCCCTCCCTGTGTCCCCATCAGCAGTGTCCCCTCCCTGTATCCCCATGGCAGTGTCCCCTCCCTGTGTCCTTCCGAGGATCTGCTGGAGCGGGGGTGGCTCCGAAGGGACAGGGGAGCGCCCCAGGGCTGTCCCGAGCCAGGCAGGAGCCGCGGTGACAGCTGTGACAGCCCGGGGGGACAGCCCGGTGTCACCTCAGCGCTGGCCTGTGGTGTGAATTCTCACCCAAAGCTCAGAGGTTTGGGTCTTTCCCCTCAATCCTACAAACCACTCCTCGTGACTCCTCAAAACAGCCCCTGCACGTCTGGATTCCCTCTTTCCCCTCAAGCCCACAGCCGGGTCAATCTCCCAAATTCCGATTTCCCAAACCAGCCCCTCCATCGCTATTCCCTCTTCCCCCTCAATCCTGCAAACCACTGATTTTCTCGTGATTTTCCTTATGATTCCTCAAAACAGCACCTCCATCTCTGCATTCCGTCTTTCCCCAACCCCACAGCGAGGGAAATTTCCCAAATTCCCTGAGATTTCCCTTAAAAAATCCTCCATCTCTGCATTCCCTTTTTACTTTAACCACACAGACATTGTAATTTCCCAAATTCCCTGAGATTTTCCAAAAAACCTCTCCATGCCTGAATTCCCTCTTTCCCCCCAACCCCACAGCCAGCGCAATTTCCCAAATTCCCTGTGATTTCCCCAAACAACCCCTCCATGCCTGCATTCCCTTTTCCCAACCCCGCCGCCATCCCCCGTGATTTCCCTGGATGTGCCTGGCCAGGCTCCCCGCCCCGTGCCCTGCGAGGCTCCCGATCGCCTTTCAGGTGCTCATTCCCTGAAATCAGATCCCCCTCATCCCCAGGCTGGATGGGTTTGGGGCCTGCCTGGAGCTGAGTGCGGCGAGCTGGGACCCCGTGCACCTTTGATCGCCGCTCTGCTCGCTCCCAGAACCCGCCGTAAACTGATCCTGTCTGAGGAGGCAGCGGCGGCTTTTGGGCAGCAGGGGCCCCCCAGCACCCAGAGATTTCCCCGCACATCCAGCGCCAAGCAAGGGGGGCACCCCGGTGTGGAACGGACCCCACAGCCGAGAGCGGCCCGGTCCTTCCCTGCGGCTCCTGGATCTCCCTCTGCACTTCCCTGGGCACGCAGCGGCTCCTGCCCGGCCCTGGCACCCCGAACTGTCCGAGAGCACATCACAGAGCCATTCCCTGGCACCCCGAACTGTCCAAGCACACATCACAGAGCCATTCCCTGGCACCCCGAACTGTCCGAGCACACATCACAGAGCCATTCCCTGGCACCCCGAACTGTCCAAGCACACATCACAGAGCCATTCCCTGGCACCCCGAACTGTCCAAGCACACATCACAGAGCCATTCCCTGGCTCTCCAAACTCTCCAAGCGCACATCACAGAGCCATTCCCTGGCTCTCCAGACTCTCCAAGCGCACATCACAGAGCCATTCCCTGGCTCTCCAGACTCTCCAAGCGCACATCACAGAGCCATTCCCTGGCTCTCCAGACTCTCCAAGCGCACACTGCAGGGCCGTTCCCTGCTCCTGCTCCACACCCGGGGTGTGGGAGGCTCGCTCCGGTTGCTCTGGAAGCTGATGCGAACCCCAGAGTCTCCCCCGCCTCACACTAAAGCTCAGCCCAGCATTCTTTTGGAATTAATCTCATCCCGTAAACTTCTCTTGAGGCTTTGGGACTGCCCAGCCCTCCTGAACAGCTCCCTGGGATGCTCCAGAGTTGAATAAAGCCCCCGAAATCCTCCCTGTGCTACCGCCTCTCCACGGGCATCCCAGTGGGAATGGGAGGGAATGGGAGGGAATGGGAGTTCCCCTCTTAGCGCACACGGATGGCGAAGTAAAGGAAAAATTAACCCCGATGAGTCCTGACTGCCCCCAGATACCCCCCAGAGCACACGGAGGGGGGACTCACGTTCCCCTGCCCATCTTCTCCGGGCAGAGATTCCCAAGCTGGAATCTCGCCAGGAGTGTCCCGAGCCCGCGTCCACCTGTGCTCCCATCCCAGCTCCTCTCCCAGTGCGGCGCCTCTGGAATTGACCCCACAAACCCTTCTGAGAGCAAACAACGAGGGCCAGCTCGGGGCTGCATCCCGATCCCGGCTGTTGTGGGTTTTTCCTGCCCGGGATGGCCCTCCCCAGGCGGGGCACAGCTGGAACACAGCTGGATTTAACAGGCACAGCCGGAATGCGCGCCCCGGGAATGCGCGCCCCGGGAATGAGGCGCGTGCCCCCGCCTCCGAATCCCAATTATTTATTCCTTTGATTACATTCCTCGCTTTTAATCTCACTCCCCCACCATTCCGGGGCTGCCTTTCCCCCCGATCCTGGGTCTCTGGGATAACGCGGCGGCTCCGCGCGCCGGAGGTCGCCGGCAGTGCCGGACTGCGGTGTTAATTGCGAATCGCTCATTTTCCCTCCGAGCTCCCGCAGTCATCAGCGTTTGAATCCTCCCCGGCCACTCCTGGCCACTCTTCCCTCCCCGGAGCCAGGACCCAGAGGAGAGCTGGTAAAGCCCCGCTGGATTTGGGCAGGAATTCGGGAATTCCTGTTCCATCCTGCCCTGGCTAGGGACGGAGATTTAAAGATTTTGGGAACAGATTTCCGTGTTTCAGCCCTGGCTACCTCAAATTCGACATCTGGGGGTTTACCAGGCACTTTCACACCTCCCCGCGTTTCTCCTTCTTGCTGCCATCGCCCCTGTTCTCCTCCTCAGTTTTTTTCCCGTATTTCTTCTCCTATTTCTCTCTTATTCCTCCCGACTTTGCGTCCTGCTGCTCCCTAAGTTTGCAGTGTCACGAGGGCCGATCCTGGGCCCACCAATCCTAAAATTCCCATGGGATTCCAGGCTCGGCAACCCGACTGTTCGCTTCCAAATCCTTCCGTGTTCCCGATATTTTCCTATCTCAGTAACTGGCAGGGAACAATGCCTGGAGTGGGAATCGCGCAGGGACGAGCACAGAGTTCGGGTTAAGGGAATCAAATCCTGCCTTTTTGGTTCCCGATCGGTTTCCAGCGGGATCAGAGCACCCCAATCAATGGAGGGTAGTCACGGAACGGAGAGTGGAGAGGCCCCTGGGATATGAATTCCCCCCTTCCCACCCTCCTCGGAACCAGGCGAATAAGGAGGGATCTGTTTTCACACGGGAAGAATGTTCCCTTTCTCCCCTTTTCCCCGTGCCCGCAGCAGAGGCGTCAAACTGACAAGAGCAGATGGGCTTTGTTTGGTGAAATATATCCCCAAAAATACCAGAAACTTTAGTGGAAAACCGCGCGGCTTTCCTGGGATGTGCAGGTTAAAAGTTTAGGGAGACAAAGCCAAAGTGGAGCCGCTTTTCCCAGAGGAACCTGGAGCTGCCGTGTCCCTTTCCCAAACCCTGGCGAGGAAAGGACGCGGATTTTGTAGGAATCCGCAAATTCCGTCCTCCCCAAGGTCGTGGGGAGGCTGAGAAGGGGAAGGAACGAGGTTTGAGGGATGCGAGGGACGCTCCTGAAGGGCACGGCGGAGGGATCAGGATCCTCTGGAGATGCTCAGGATCCTCTGGAATACCGGGGGAGGCAGAGGGGAAAGCCTGAAGGGGGAAGGAGAGAAGGGAAGGAAAGCCCCCGGTGTGGGGCGGCACCCGCGGTGTTAAAGGATGAGGGAGGAACGGGTCCCTACACCCGGATAAGCCGGGAAATGAATCCTGATCTGGCCAAAAGCAAGCCTGGAAAATTCGAGCGAGAGAAGGGTCTCCTTTCAGGGAAACGGGGAATCCTTAATGCTTCCTCCCTCAGCAACTGTAATGCCAGGATGTTCCCAATCTGCTTTGAGGGATGGAAAGATTAAGAATAATAAAAAAATTGCAATAAAATATGTGTGAACGAGGGGGTAATTGTGGACAAATGCAGCATTCAAATTCATTTTTCAGCTCTTTTACACACCATTTCAATCTTATTTTCTGCTTGTTAATGAGATCTTGTTGGTTGGGGTGGGCACGGCTGCCCAGTATCGCTCGGGTAATTGCACATAATTTTCTCTCTACCAGTGATTTGCATCAGATTTTTTTTCTAATTCTTTGCTATTTAAACCCCCTCCTCCCTTTCCTTTCTCCCCCCCCAAATCTCATCCTCTCCTCCCCTTCTTTCTTCCCCTCCCCTTTCTCCTGGCCCAGCAAGGCTCATTTTGAATGCTTATTACAGGCACAGTGTCTTCGACAAAAAAAAAAAAAAAAAAAAAAAAAAAAAAAAAAAAAAAAAAAAAAAAAAGCACCAGACGGAGAAAGGGATTGGTGGCACTGAGGAAGGGAGACAACGCGGCCTCTCCAGAGCCAGGAGAGATCCCTAGAAATCAGGAAGGAATTCCCAGAGTCAGGAGGGATCTCTGGAAATCAGGGAAGGATTTCCCACACTTGAAGGGATGTGTGGAACCGAGGGAAGGATTTCCCAGAGTGAGAAGAGTTTCCTGGAAATCGGGGAAGGGATTTCCAGAGCTAGGATGGATCCCTGGAAATCAGGGAAGGAATTCCCACAGCCAGGAGGGATCTGTGGAAATCAGGGAAGGAATTCCCAGAGCCAGGATGGATCTGTGGAAAACCCAGTGGCAAACCTGGTCCAACTCCAAGCTCCAGACAGAGGGAATGAATTCGCTCAGGGAGCAAAAAAATAAAGCCATGGAAAGCCCTGAGAAAATTAAAGCAACAACTCCGAGGACGTGAACAAGTTTCTCTTGGCCCTTTGTGTTTCTGGAATTGTTTTAATCCCTGGAGATCCCGCGGGGCTGTTTGGAGATTCTCAGGAATAACAATTCTGGAAGCGCCCGGAACTGCTGCCTTTTAACTCCCTTTTGAGCAGTTCCCCAGCTCCACCTGCCCCAAAATGAGTTTTTTTGCTCTGGAGCAGCCCTTGCCAGACCCTGATGAGCTGCAGGGAGCGGTGACATGAATTTAAGGCCCGGCTCTCAAAGGGCAGCAGGAATTTCTTTGCTGTTTGAGGGGATCTCCCAGCATCAGCCAAAGTGGCCCCACTTTTGTCCTGTAATATTCAGATTATTTCTCTTATTTCCCCTAGCACACATGGCTCCTGAGGGGCTGGCAGATCCTGGTCAGGACAGAACTGGACTTAAAATCAAGTTTAAGGCCAGGTTGGATGGGTTTGGAGCAAGCTGGCCTGGGGGAAGGGGATTTGGGTCAGCAGAGCTTTAAGGTCTTTCCCAAGCCAAATTCCGTGGGATGAGTCTAAGATTTATCAGAATTTGGTTCGTCCCAAACCTTATTCCAGATCAGGGAATTGTCCAGACACAATTCTAGGCCAGGACTGGCCTAGGTTGAGCTGGGTCTGAGCTTCAGCATAGTTCAGGGTTTGCTTCCATCCCAACCTCTGCTCCATCCCAATCCCTGCTCCATCCCAACCCCTGCTCCATCCCAACCCCTGCTCCATCCCAACCCCTGCTCCATCCCAATCCCTACTCCATCCCAATCCCTGCTCCATCCCAACCTCTGCTCCATCCCAATCCCTGCTCCATCCCAACCTCTGCTCCATCCCAACCCCTGCTCCATCCCAACCCCTGCTCCATCCCAATCCCTGCTCCATCCCAGTCCCTGCTCCATCCCCAAGCCCTGCTCTACCACAGTGGCCACTCCAAATCCTCTTTTTCTCTTTGACAACAGGAATGCCATGATGGTCACACCAAATCCCCTTTTCTGTTTGGGAATGAGAGCACCGTGCTTCTCCTCCCAGATTCCAGCTGTCAGCACAGCCCGTGGATTCTGGCCTGGACACCCAGTCCTGAGTAACCAGATAGGGAACCAAAGCTGGGAGCTCCCAGCCCCCTTTCCTTTAAAGTGCCAAGAAATCTCCTCCTGCTGCTGCTGCTGCTGCCAAGGGGGAAACGAGAAACCAGGCCAGAGACAAATCACCATCATCCTCAGCTCCCAGTCTGGATTTTCCAACCTCCTGAACTCCTCTTTCCCACCTCTTGAACTCCTCTTTCCCACCTTCTGGACTCCCTCTTTCCCACCTCCTGGATTCCCTTTTTCCAGCCTCCTGAACTCCTCTTTCCCACCTCTTGAACTCCTCTTTCTCCCTGCAGAAAGGAACCCCAGGCAGCCAAGAGGGTGGAACTGTGCTGGGATTTCCCTGGAATGCCACGGCAGAGCTGGATTGTGCTCAGCACAATGAATAAATTACACAGAGACCTCCCAAAACTTCCCTAAAAGAGGAAAAACCCAGGAATTCTTCATCCCACTGGGAGCATTTCTCATCTCTTTCCACTAGGAACAGCAGAGGGCTTGGGAGGGCAGGAATTTTTGATCAGGGAATGCAAAGCAGTCAGGAAATAACCTGGGTTAGGCTCTGTGCTCACAAAGGGAACCGATGAATTTCCACACCATTATCTTGGCCCTCACATGATTAAAAGCGTCGGGAAAATGGGCATCTCCCCTTCCTGGGGTTGCAAAGCTCTCTTTTCTTCAGGCCTGCCAGATAAAGGATCCTCTCTTTCCCATACAAAGGGTTTATGGGCTCAGGGATATCTGTCCCCAGCCTGAGCCTGGGGGCAGGGGAATTCGGGATTGGGATAAGCAGAGGAAAAGCCACAGTCTGCTCCTTTCAACCAGCCCCTGATTCGGTGGGACTGGCCAGGAGAGGATGAAGGGAAATGGAAATTGCAGCATGGCCTTCTCTGTGCCTGGGGCTCATCCCAGGCATCTCATCCCTGCCTTATTCCATGGGGATAAATTGCACTTGGGATCATCTGAGTTAATCCCGGGCCCTGGCCCAGCTAACCCGAGCCTGCCTTTGAATCCCAGGCTGTATCCTCCGAGTCTGAGCCCAGTGCTCCCAGAAATCCCTTGTCAGAGGGATATCTGCCTATTCCCCCCCAAAGTCTCTGTTTGGAGCAATATCCAGACCTGTGCCAGTCACATTTCAGTATTTTCCCATCTAGCCCCAATCCCAGTCACATTTCAGTATTTCCCAGCCCCATCCCAGTCAATATTTCAGTATTTTCCAGCTCCATGCCAGTCACTATTTCAGTATTTTCCCATCCAGCTCCATGCCAGTCAATATTTCAATATTTTCCCATTCTGCCCCATCCCAGTCACATTTCAATATTTTCCCATCCAGCCCTACCCCAGTCAATATTTCAATATTTTCCCATTTAGTCCCATCCCAGACACATTTCAATATTTTCCCATTCTGCCTCATGCCAGTCACATTTTAACATTTTTCCATTCAAAGCCAAAAGTGGGGGGTTTGTACCATTCCAAAGAAGCTGCAAAATTTCCCTCTTTCCACTGTCAGTCCATGTTTGTTTTCACCCTTGAGAGATCCCAAACTGGTGGATCTTAACATCTATGTCCCCGTGGTGTCCCTGTTTTTGGACTCTTCTTCAAAGTGCTGCAGTTTTTCCATTTCAGGTGCCCCCACATTTCTCCTCCTAGTTCTAAATTATTTTGGTTTCCCAATAAACAAATAAATGGATCCCTCTGAAACAACTGCTGCCCTTCACACAACTCCATGACTGAGAGTGGAAAAATGGGATTTGGTGTTGCTCAGGATAAGGGCAAGTCCTGGCTGTTTGTTTTCAGTTCCACCTGGAAACAACAGTGAGCTTGGGAACTCCTTTCCTCCTCCACAGCTCATCTTGTGCAGAGCATCAGCAGGATTGTCTGCACCAGCTGCCCAAACTTAAACTCCAAATCTCCATCTCTGGGCTCAGATCCGTGGTCCAGCCAGACCTGGACTAGCTCCAGGTCATGCTTAAATCAGCCAGCCAGGGTGAATTGTGGAGTCAGTGAGGGGTGCAGTCAGTGAGGTGTGCAGTCATGTGTGCAGGCAGTCATGTGTGCAGTCATGTGTGCAGTCATGTGTGCAGTCAGTCATGTCTGCTGTCCTTGGAATCAAACCCAGCACCGCAGGTTGCTCTGGAATGATTTTTTTCAGGTGCTCCAGGTATTGGTGATCCCTCACCCCAACCTGGCTGTGGGAATGACCAGTGCTGAGCTCAGGACAGATCTGCTGCTCATTAACAAATGAACAAATTGCTCTCAACAACTCAACAACCGCAACAACCACAACCCCAAAAGCCAGCAGCGCTCTGTGGTGGCAGCTCACCACGACGTCCCCGAAGTGTCCCCGCTCCCAGAGCCCGGACAAGGCCGAGGATGGTCCCGTACCTGTGGGGAGAGGCCATTGCTGACAGGGTTCATGTGGTTGGCGGGGGCTGCGGCGTTCATGAAGCTCTCAGAGTAGCTGGAGAAGCTGTGCCGGGCGCCGTAGGCAGAGCCGGAGTCGGCGGCGGCGGCCAGGCCGCCCTGGTGCATGGTGGAGGGCGGCAATGGCTGCGGTCGGTGCACGGTGCTGCTGCCGTCTGCAGGGACACAGGGACACACACGGGCTGGGATCCCCCCTGGAAAAACCAGGAACTCCCAGGGAACCCTCGGGAAAAAACGGGAAACTCCTGGGAAACCCCCAAGAAAAACTGGGAAACCCCATGGAAATCCCCAGGAAACCCCATGGAAACCCCAGGAATGGTGGTGCAGCCATGCTGGGACCCAGCAGCTGCACAATTTTTGGGGGGAAATGTCTGGGTTTTCACTTCGTTTTCCCCCCAAAGAGAAGCTGTGAATTCCTTGGTAAAGGCCAAAGGCAGCTGGAATTAATTATTCCTTCCATTGGAATATTCCTGCTGCTGAACCCCAGAATGGAGATTTACCCAGAGTGAGGGACCACCCACATAACCCCCAATTTACAGGGGAACTGGAATTAATTATTCCTTCCATTGGATTATTCCTGCTGCTGAACTCTGGGACAGAGATTACCCCAGAGGGGTCACCCACACAACCCCAAATTCACTGGGATGTGCTCCTGGTCCAAAACTCTGGACAGGGGACATGGGGACACAGCAGAAGGGATGTGGGTTGGAGGAGAAAATTGAGATATTTTCAGGGAAAACGTGGATTTTCCCAACTAAAGGAAAACCACATGACACTCCCAGCTGTCCCATTCACGGGCAGGATGTCACACTCCAGAACCAGTGACAGAATCAGGGGATGGTTTGGGAGGGAATCCAAGCCCAGCCCAAAGTACTCCAGCACCTCCCAGTGAGAGAATCACGGGAAGGTTTGGGTGGGACCTCCAGGGCCAGCCTGGGATGTTCCAGCACCTCCCAGTGAGGGAATTACGGGATGGTTTTGGGGGGAATCCAAGACCTCCAAGCTCTCCATGACCGGGATGCTCCAGCACGGCCCAGGCCAGCGCAGGGGAGGTGGGAGGGAAGCAGCAGGGCTCACCTTGGGAGATGGTGGTGCTGGGGTAGGAGGAGTCTGGCAGCTGGTACGGGGGCAGGGCTGGCATGCCCGCGGGTGGGAAGCCCCCTGGCAGCAGGTGGTTGAAGGCTGCCAGCTGGTTGGCACCGGCCTGCTTGCGCCAGCGCGCCCGGCGGTTGCTGAACCACACCTGGGGGGACAGAAAACACCCGGGGTGACACCTGAGCAATGACAGCCACACCTGGGGGGACAGAAAACACCCGGGGGTGACACCTGAGCAATGACAGCCACACCTGGGGGGACAGAAAACACCCGGGGGTGACACCTGAGCAATGACAGCCACACCTGGGGGGACAGAAAACACCCGGGGGTGACACCTGAGCAATGACAGCCACACCTGGGGGGACAGAAAACACCCGGGGGTGACACCTGAGCAATGACAGCCACACCTGGGGGGACAGAAAACACCCGGGGGTGACACCTGAGTAATGACAGCCACACCTGGGGGGACAGAAAACACCCAGGGGTGACACCTGAGCAATGACAGCCACACCTGGGGGGACAGAAAACACCCAGGGATGACACCTGAGCAATGACAGCCACACCTGGGGGGACAGAAAACACCCAGGGGTGACACCTGAGCAATGACAGCCACACCTGGGGGGACAGAAAACACCCAGGGGTGACACCTGAGCAATGACAGCCACACCTGGGGGGACAGAAAACACCCGGGGGTGACACCTGAGCAATGACAGCCACACCTGGGGGGACAGAAAACACCCAGGGAAGACACCTGAGTAATGACAGTCACACCTGGGGGGACAGAAAACACCCAGGGGTGACACCTGAGCAATGACAGCCACACCTGGGGGGACAGAAAACACCCGGGGGTGACACCTGAGCAATGACAGCCACACCTGGGGGGACAGAAAACACCCGGGGGTGACACCTGAGCAATGACAGCCACACCTGGGGGGACAGAAAACACCCAGGGGTGACATCTGAGCAATGATTGTCACACCTGACGTCAACACCTTCTGGCCAGAGCCAGAGCCAGAACCAGAGGCAGAGCCAAAACCAGAGGCAGAACCAGAACCAGAGGCAGAGGCAGAGCCAGGCTCAAGCCACTCCTGGGCTCAGCCCTAGGCCGTGCTGCCGAACCCTGCCCACCTCTCCTCCCTTCCCTTCTCCCCGCTGACCCGAAAGGGCGGGCGGGATCGGGAGCCGGGAGATGCCGCTCCGGGCTGGGGGGATGCAGAGGGACAGCGGGGTTTGTGTATTCCGGGAGAGTCCGTGCCAGCCCCAGAGATGCTCCGGTACCACCTGGCCGTGCCTCCTTATCTGCCGGGGCTGGGAATTCTGCCGGAGGATTAGGAACCATAATAGCGGCACTGTTAGGAGGGATAAATCGCCAGATTAGCATCGTGCTCGCGGTGTTAGACAAGCTCCGGAGATAGAACCGCCCCGCGGGGAGTTCGGGGGTTCAGCTCCTCCGGCTGAGCCGTGCCCTGCCTGCAAGAGCTCTGCGAGAACTCCTCTGCAGCCTCTGCGTTAAAATAAACCCGGCCTAAACGCCAGGGCAAAGCTGGGCTCAGCTCTGCTGCAGCGCTGCTCCACCCGCCAGGCTCCAGAGGTTTTATAAATGCGTGTGGTGTGTTTTATCGGGGGAAATCTCCTTTTACAGGGTAAAAGGGGTTGCCCAAGTGTTTTATCGGGAGAAATTTCCCTTTTACAGGGTAAAAAGAGCTGCCCAAGCCCTGCCCGAGTCCCCAGGCTGGGTTTTCTTTGTTTCCTCAGAGGGGGCTCTCAGGCCTGGCTCTGTTTGGGGTTCACAAGGATAAGCTTTCAGGCCAGATGAGAACGCAGCTGCTGGGCTTTGGGAGGCCTCAAGATCTGCAAAACATGATTGAATTTCACAGCAGTGAGAAAAAATGGAGCAAAAATCAGGAGTGGGGGGAATCCCCCCCCTCCCCCCATCAGGGTCCCAAGCTGCTCAGCCTCAGATCAGGAGTTGGGTTTACAAATGGGTTCCCACACCTTGGGGGCCAACCCCAAACTCCTTTCCTAAATCCTGCTGAAAATACCCCAAACTCCCTTCCCAAATCCTGCAGAACCAACCTCAAATTCCCTTCCCTAGACACTGAAGACCCAACCCCAAATTCTCTTCCCAAATCCTGCTGAAAAATATCCCAAACTTCCTTCCCAAATCCTGCAGAACCAACCCCAACTTCCCTTTCCCAATTCCCACATAACCAACCCCAAGCTCCCCTCCCAGACCCCACAGAACCAACCCCAAACTCTCCTCCCAGACACCACAGAACCGTGGTCCCACAAGCCCCAAACAGGATCCAAATCCCAAAGTGGGCACCTTTCTATTGAGTTCCCTATAAATGATTCCTCATTCCTGGGGTTTTTCTTACTGGAAAAGGAATTTTCACTCAGGGAGTTCTGGCTCCCATTAGTGCCTGCTGGGATGAGTCCCCTGAGCTTCCCCTGGGGATGTTTTGGGGTTCCCTGGCTCTGTTCCCTGGGGTTGTTTGGAGGTTCCCTGGCTCTGTTCCTCATTTCCTGGAGTTGTTTTTGCCCAGGCTTGGGCAGACCCCGATTTCTTGCTGGATTTTGCACAACGAGAACAAGAAACCCCCATTTCCCTTCGGTGTCAGTGCCGGATCTGAGCGGTTTGTGGGGCCCCGGCAGGTCCTTGGCACCCAATCCCTCCTTCCCCAGCGCTCCCCGGCCCCCCCAACAGGGTGACAGAAATGGGTCACTCACATCCCGTGGGCTCCTGGCACCCAAATCCCCCAAATCTGGGACAGAGTGGAGGGGAGAGCCATGAATGAACCCCAAGGCTGAGGCACTTTGCAATTTTTCCAGCCCAGTCCATGGAAGGTTCTGGGAGCAGCACAAAGGAATAAAGAAACTACTTAAATAACGTTTTGGTGATGCAAGGAGATATAAAGATATTAAAGAAATCACCTAAATAACATTTTGGCCGTGCAAAGAGGATCCACTGTCTCTTTCTTTTTTTTTTTTTTATCCTGTATGGGTGCACAATTCCACTCTGGAATTGGGGCTGTGGGCCTGCTCTGCTCCTGGTGTGTCATTCCCTTCCATGTCCACAATTTAATAATTTCTGGTACTTAAGGAGAGGAATAAACCTTGTCTTTGCAGGGAGAGAAAGAAACCTCTTTGAAGAAGAAAAGAAAGCAATAAACCTCCCTGCAGAGGAACAGGAGAGATTTAAATCTTCTCCTTGCAGAGGAAAAGGAGAGAAAAAAACTTTACTTGCAGAGGAAAAGGAAAGGAATAAACCACCTTAAAGAGGAAAGGAGAGGAATAAACCTTTCTCTGCAGAAGAAAATGCTGGAAGAGCTCCCACTCCAAAAAGATCAAGATCCCAGTGCAGAGAACAGCACATAAAAATCCAACACCTGAAGCAAAACCATCACCAAAATCCAAATCCAGGCATTGAGAGAGAAGGAGAAACAGACCCCCTGGAATGCAAAACCCACTCCAGCCATTTCTGACTTCCCCAAGGGTGGGAAAGTTTTTGGCTTTTTCCTCAACCAAGAGCCAGATGCTGCAAGTTCTGGCAGCATTCCATTCAGTGGGGATGAGGTGCTCTGAAAGAAGTCGTGGAGTGAGATGTTCTAGGACGGGACAGGAGGACTTGGGGTCTCACTTAGGTGATCAAAACACAACTCAGAACAGATTTGTGTTGTTTCATGCCCCGTGTGAGGTGATTTTGGTCTCATTTACACTTTAAATCTGTTCAGGATTAAAATCCACCTGTGTGAGAGCAGCACCTCCCGTCTTGCTTCCCACACCCGGTGGAATTCCTTTGTTTTTATATAGAGATAAAAGGACACTCAGGATCCTTTTACAGCCAGGTAGAGTCACCCTGGGCATGAGCCTTTTTGGTGTGCAGTGTTTGAGAAGAAAGAGAAGATAAACTCCAAGGGAGAGGATTATCAGCAAAGAAATCCAGTTCCTAATTATGCTTCTCCTGTGACTCCAGGAAAACTGTTGCTTTTGGGATTGAAGTCAACCCATTTGAGTCCTCACACAGGCCGTGCATGGGGTTAAACTGAGAATAAACCCCCTATTTTTCACATTTTGGTTGATTTCCACACTCAGCCAGCTGAGATTGAGGCTCTTCCACTGCTGACAGTGCCGGAGCCAGGGCGAGATTTTTTTTTTGTTGTGATGCCTGGGGTTTTAGCCTTTATACTTTTCAGAATCTCTGCTGCTTAGTGTGTAACTCTGAAACTTCATCTTAGGTGTTAGTGAGTTCTCTTCACAGGGGAGTTGGACAAAACAATTCCTTTCTAGCTGGAGAATCAAGGACAACTGGTACCCAAAAAGCAAAAACAACAGCGAGGGAGAGGGAAAAGCCAGGGGGCTGAGACTTCATAGCCTGGGGCTGTGTTGGACAATTGACCCCAAGATGTGATGAACCAAAACTTATGAAAGTGTAAAAGTTCGTGACCAGGATCCATCTTGGGTTTGATTTGGGTGTACCCCTTTGCACTGCCCAAGGTGTATCCTTTCAATAAATTTCCATTATATTCTATTTTATTTCTATGTTTTTCTATTTTATTCCTTTGGCTCTGTCCAGTCTCTGTCCCAAGTCAGCCTTTCCAGGCAACAGTTGGAGCAGCACGGCCAAACAAACGGGAAATGATAACACAAAAAAATTGAACCTGCACCAAAAGAGATTCCCCAGAGTCTAAAGCAGAGCCTGGCTGGAGGCACCGAGCCCTGGCACAAAGCCCCTGATGGGATTTATCTCCCTGTGCACAGGCAGGGACGTTCCATGGCCCAAACAGGTCGGTTCTGCCCCTCATTTCTAACCCAGAGGAGAAAAAGCAGAGCCTCTGCAGCTAATGACGTTTGCAATTCCTCCCCTTCCCCCAGCTCAAAGGTGGCTCGGGCCTTTTATGCTCATAAATCATTTTATTGGTGGTTGAAATCCCGAGGCTGGAGCAGCTCGCTGTAATGCGAGGTGCACTTCAAAGGGAACCTGCCTTCAGTTCCCAGCTGCTCGGGGTTTATCAGCCCCCAAAGATTCCCCTGCCACGGGATCCTGTTACACCATGGCGAGCCTGCCGTGCAGCTTGGGCCTGCTCCAGCCATGCTGGGGAGGAAGAAGAGGAAGAGGAGGAAATTTGGGAGCCACCGGAGAGGTTTCTCCGAGGCTGGGCTTACAAAAGAGTTCCCACATCTTGCAGATCAACTCCAAATTCTCTTCCCCAGATGCTGCAGTGTCAACCCCAATCTCCTTCTCAAATCCTGCTGAAAAAAACCCAAACTCCCTTCCCCAAATCCTGCAGAGCCAACCCCAAATTCCCTTCCCAAATCCTGCTGAAAGACCCCAAACTCCCTTCCTAAATCCTTCTGAAAAAACCCCAAACTCCCTTCCCCAAATCCCACAGAACCAACCCAGACTTTGGGTCTGACCATCGGGGCAGGGGCTGGGGAAGAACCGAGCAGCAGAAAATCAGCAGCTGCTCGTTCTTCCCAAGAGCTGATCCTGGAGGTGATTCCATGCAGAGCTGGGCCCTGGCTGTGTCCGTGGGCTCCTTCCCATGGGAATGGGAGCACAGCGCACACTGGGAACAGCACAGCACTCTGTACCTGCTGCTTTTGGGGCTTTCCCCTTGGATCAGCTTCCAAATCATGCCTTAAATAGAGAAATGTGTTCTAAAAACCACTTGGCATTGCTGGGGGAGAGCAGAGACGGGGATGCTGTCATGGAAAAAGCTGGGAAGGAGATATCCAAGGAGTTCCTCATGGCCTGGACACAGGCAGGGCACCCACTGTGCCACTGAACCCTGCTCCTGGATATCCTGAATATCCCTCAGGCCTCCCACAGATGGAAGAGGAGCTGGGAAAGCTCCCCCAGCTCATCCCTGCCGGAGCAGCTGCCTGCCAGGATGGGCTGGAGCGAATTATCCCAGCTATGGGTCAGCTCCCACAATTTGTCAGACAAGGAGAGGAAAGGAAGGTCAAGAAGAGCCTCCTGTGGGAGGGAAAAAAAAAATCCTGTTGTGCTCCTGCTCAGCCTAATCAGGACTTGATGTGGGAGAAAGATGGATGGGATGGATGAGAACATAAATGGAAACAGGGCTGGGGAAGCCAAGGGGGCTGCAGCACCTGTTTGTGCTCAGGGGCTGCAGGAACCAGGTGGGAAAGGCTCTTTTATGGCCTCAGCACAACCAGAATGTTCCATGGGGTCAGCTGAGGGCCCTTCCCAGCAGAAGAAAGGGAATTCTGCTGGATCAGGGGCTCAGCACACCCCAAATATTCCATGGGGTTGGCTGAGGGCCATTTCCTTTCCTGGAGAAAGGGAATTCTGGTGGGTCAGGGCCTCTCCAGCTCTCCTGAAGCAGAGCAGGGCATTGCCCATCCCATCAAAACTGGAATTCAGGGCATGCATAGGAGAGGAGCTGGGGCTGGGGACACCCCAGGGATATTCCCTGCTCCATCCCAGGGTGGGATGTGCTGGTGGGATCCCATAAATCCACACAACACTTCAGAGGTGATGTTTGCTCCGCTGGCCATGGCACCAGGGACCTCAGAGCATCACCGAGGCCATGGAGAGGATTCCTGACAAAACAGGAAAAAAAATCCCAGGAGGACACACAGATTTGGGGCCCGTGGGCTTTTCCCTGCTGCCCCTGCTGTGGTTCAGTGCTGAGCCTCTTCTTCTGGTGGGTGATGTGGTGGAGATAAATATGAAATATTAAATATTAAATATTAAACCAGGTTAGTGGAGCAGAACAAATGGCTCCTCACAAATGAGATTATCCAAGGAATTCAGTCTGAATTTCTGTTGGCATCTCCCAGTTCCTGGAGGTGGCAGCTTCTATAGGATTTCAAGGAACAGGTGAGTGGGTCTTTTTTTGGAGAAACTACCTGGTTTTGGTTAAACAAGCCCTTGTTAGCAGGAAATATTTCATTGGGACATTGTTTCCTCCATGGCTGCAATGTTCCTTAAACACTTCCTTGAGGGAATGGGATAGATGGGATGGGATGGGATGGGATGGGATGGGATGGGATGGGATGGGATGGGATGGGATGGGATGGGATGGGATGGGATGGGATGGGATGGGATAGAGGAGAAGGATCAGTAAAATCCCAGCTCTGCCACCTAATTTAATTTGGGATTGAAATGGAAGTTTCTCAGTGCCAGGAATTTCCTGGGATTGGTACCAAAGCTCACTGCTCACCTCCAGGATTCCCAGGAATCCCCCAGGAGGAGCCAGGATCCCAAACCTGCTCCTGCCCAGCTGTGACCATCTGAGTGACTCCAGGTGATGCTGAGGAGCAAAAAACACTTTTGGGGTTTTTTGTGGGGAGATCTTGGCTCCAATCCCTGGCTCAATCAGGGAAAAAATGGAGAACCTCTGCACCAGGGCATATTTGTGGAAAACACTCCCAGTGGAGAAATTCCCAAGTTGGAAGTGGATAACTGGGACAGGTTTTTTTTTTGCTTTCTATTTCTTCCTATTCGTGAAATGAGAGAAATAAACAGCATGGGTTGTTGGTAACCTGCCCTAAAAATGGAATAGCTTTGGGAAAATCGGTCCACAACTGGGATTGTCCAGGACAAGGATTAATTCCAGCTTCCCAGCCCCTGGTGGCTTTTGTGACACCAGCGTTGCTCGGAGAGGTCATTCCTACACCTACAGAAGAATCTCCTGGCAAAAGGATTTTCCTGCTGCAAACCACCCCACAGACAAATTCCCAATTGCTTATGGGAAATGGATTGTTCTGGGGAAAAGTCTCTCCACCAGGAATGCTGGGGAGAAAAGCTTCAAAGTTGTCACAGAGTCCCTTTGAAAGTTTTTTTCCCCCCCACATCAAAACTTTGACATCATCCATGAGATAATTACAAGAACGGGTGAAAAATCCCATAAACATCTAAGATCAAAATCAAAGCTGCCACTAAATTAACGGAGTGAATTCCTGTTAATTCTCTAATGCCTGGGACGTTCATGGGTTGTTTTCTGGGAGGGTCGGAAGGGTGAGAATTCCTTCAGCTGAGTCAGGACATTGCCTCGCACAAGGACAAATCCCCGGAATTTCCACCGGCTGACCACTGGTTCATCCCTGGCTCTGCTCAGTCTGGGATTAACCTGTTCACAGCTCATCCCTCGGGAAGCCTGAGCTGGGATCTACATCCCAAACACCCAAACACTGCCGTGACCCGGCCAAAACCCCGCTCAGCCTCCCGGGATCTGCCAAGAAACCGGAGCCGGGAGCGGCTCAGGAGTTCAGCTCGGGGGTTTATGAGCTGTCAACGTGTCAAACTTCCCGTTATCCCGACAGCTGCGAGCCCAGCCGGGCTCCAGGAGCTGCCAGGAAGGGCTGACACTGCCGGCAGCTTCCCACAGGGAGCAGGGCACGGAATGGGAGTCCCAGGGATGGGGCAGAGGGAGCAGCGCTCGGGGGAGTTCAGCACTCGGGGCTGTTCAGCACTCACAGGAGTTCAGCACTCACAGGAATTCAGCATTCACAGGAGTTCAGCACTCACAGGAATTCAGCATTCACAGGAGTTCAGCACTCAGAATTCAGCATTCACAGGAGTTCAGCACTCACAGGAATTCAGCACTCACAGGAGTTCGGCACTCAGGGAAGTTAATCAGTTCAACACGGGAACGGGAACAGGAACAGGAACAGGAACAGGAACAGGAACAGGAACAGGAACAGGAACAGGAATAGGAATAGGAATAGGAATAGGAATAGGAATATGAACAGGAACAGCATGCAGGAATTGGGATAGGAATAGGAATAGGAATAGGAATAGGAATAGGAATAGGAATAATGGAATAGGAATAGGAATAATGGAATAGGAATAGGAATAGGAATAGGAATAGGAATAGGAATAGGAATAGGAATAGGAATAGGAATAGGAATAGGAATAGGAACAGGAACTGGATGCAGGAAGAAAGCCACCCCCAAGCTGTGATCCAGGGGATGAGTGGAACAAGGACCAGATGTGGGGCAGCTGCTCTCCAGTGCCTCTTTTTGGTCACAAAAAGGCCTAGGGAAAAAAAAAAACAACCCTCTGTCCCCAGACCACACGTGCAGCTCAGGGACGAGGAGAACGGGCAGGTGTTGGCGAGGCCCTTCATGGAATCATGAAATAAAGAATGGAATAAATCACGGAATGAATCATGGAGTGAATCCCAGGGTGGTTTGGGTTGAAGGGACCTCACGGCCCATCCAGTGCCACCCCTGCCACGGGCAGGGACACCTTCCATTGTCCCAGGCTGCTCCCAGCCCCATCCAGCCTGGCCTTGGACATTCCAAGGGATCCAGGGGCAGCCACAGCTTCTCTGGGAATGCTGTGCCAGGAAGGAATTTCTCTCGGATATCCCATTTAACTGTCCCTCTTTTATCTCAGATCCATTCCCCCTTGTCCTGTCCCTCCAAGCCTCAGGAACACTCCCACAATCCCTGCTCTGAGCTGGTCCTGCTGCTTTAGAGCCATTTTTAACCCAAAACCCAACCCTTGGCTTAAAAACTCAGTCGAGACAAAAGAGGGCCAATGAGGTGGGGGAAGATTCCCTGCTGGATGTGTCCATGTGGATTTACATGTGTGTGGAGCTTTTTATTTTTTATTATTATTATTATTATTTTGCACCAGATCTTGACCGAGTGATGTTTGCAAATCCCGAGAGGCAGCAGAAGATCTGCCCTGATATCCAGAAAATCTGCCAAGGGCCGGCAGCCTCCCAAGTGGTGGGAATAGGCTGCCAGTGCCAGGCTGCTGGAATGAGCAAGGCAGCAGGAATGTGCCTCTTGGAGCAGCTGCCTCACAGCCCTGGCAGGAGCCTCCCCACGAGGGCCTGGGAGCAGGGAGGAACTGGGACATCCCAGCCTGGGACAAGGGAAAAGTTAATTTTTATTAATTAATTAATTAATTAATTATTTTTTGGTTTGTCCTTCCTCTATCCTTTCTCCCAGATATTTGGAAAAGTTCTGTGCTCTCCCTGTTGTTTCGGGACTCTTCCCTTCCTCCTCAGCATCCCTCCTATGGTGTTCCCTAAACTCTGCTCTCCCTCAAAATTCCATTTTGTTTTGTTTTTCCCCATTATTCACCACAGGAACATTCATTTTCTATCCCCTGCTCAACAGCTTGTGCCCACCTACAGCAGGAAGAGCGATTAGGGCAAAACATGCAAGACAAAACTGAGGGAATTCACACATTCCAACCCCGGGTGGCTTCACTCCCTTAATGAGCCACTTTCCCAGGGTCCAAACATCCCTGATCCTACACGGCCACCAAATCAACACTTATGGATTCCCTAGGCCAAGATCAAAGCCAGACCAGCCTAAGTTTTGCTGGATTTCCTTTTCCAGTCTCCACAGCCAAGTCTAGAGAGAGGTGACAGCTCCAGGAAAATCCAGGATTTCCCAGGAGGGAGGTGACAGCTCCTGTCACAGTGCTGGGAGTGCTGGATAATTCTTTGGGAAAAATCTTTAACCAGGAGTGGGGGACACCCCCATTTCCAGACCTCAAAGGGGAAAACTCCAAAACTCTGGGAGTTCTGGCTGCTGGGTGAGCACATCCCACAGGCAAATCCAGCCTGGTTTCCTTTGGAAAAGCTCATTCCAGGAGCCGGAGAGAGCCTGGAGAGCCTTTCCCTGCTCCCACAGGGATTCCTGCTGGGAGCACAGACTGCGGGGGTCCCCATTTCCCCACTCCAGCCCCCAATCCCTCCCCCTTCCCAGCCTTTCCCGAGGGATTCCATTATCCCGGGAATCCCAGTGCTGTTTGCACACACTGCTGACCCAGCCTTTATGTGGGACACATAAGGGGCTCTGTGTGCAGCTCCCACCACGGCCATTAATCGTGTCCATGTCACAGTTCCCAGCTCCAAACTCTCCCTTCCTGCTCCTCCCCTCTCCTGCCCTCCCCACCCAGCCCTGGTTGTGCTCCCTGGAGATCCATGGGAAGGAAAACAAAAACAACAAAAACAAAAACAAACCCAAAACTTGTCTGAAATTTCAAGCACGGAACTTGCAAACTTTGCAAAATCTGATCTGCTGCTCCCCGGGGCGAGGTTGGGAAATGTGGGATGGCTCCAGGTGGAAGAATCAAGAACTGCATCCTCCCAGGCCAGCGGAGGGATCGCCTCCAAGGGAAAATGCCAAAATATGGCTCCTGGTCCCAATGGGGATGCAGACCCTGCAGCTGGTACTGGTACAAATCCAGCACTGGTACAAATCCAGAGGCCTCTCTGAATCCATGGGAATGTGGATGGGTTGGATGGAACCCGTGAAGCCAGAGAGGCAGAGCTAGGTTTGACCTCGCTTCCACCTTGGAGCAGCCTTACCCATTCCTAGCTCCTCTCCAAGGGCAGCTGATGCCTCAGGATCTTTGCTTTCCCCTCCATCTCTAGCTCTGGAGGACACCATCCCAGGGTTATGTAGCTTCTGGTGGTTTTCCTACACTTGCTCCAAGATTTTAGAACAAGAATTAACCTTTGAACACATCCCTGGAACGCTGCCGAGTCCTGTTTCCAAGGGGAAGAACCTTTTGTTTCCTAACCACAATCTGAGAAGAAAATGAGGCCAAGAAGCCCTTGGGGCTGCCATGGGGGGAGTTCCTGGGACAACTGAACACCCTATTGGCCATACCTGTCAGAAATCCTAATTAATCACCCTCATCAAACTGTAGGAATCCCATGACTGGCTGTGTCTATACCCGGATGGAAACTTCCAATAAAGATCTGACTTTAATTCGATTGCTCGAACCCCGGTGCAAAGGTTTGTCTTTGTTAGGAGGAGGCAGTGAAGGAGTGGCCGCATTCCAGATGGGGAGAGAGGGGTTAGGCTGGGCTGAGCAGGGTTAGGCTGGGCTGAGCAGGGTTAGGCCAGGGAGAGCGGGGTTAGGCTGGGCTGAGCAGGGTTAGGCCAGGGAGAGCGGGGTTAGGCTGGGCTGAGCAGGGTTAGGCTGGGATGAGCAGGGTTAGGCTGGGATGAGCAGGGTTAGGCCAGGGAGAGCGGGGTTAGGCTGGGCTGAGCAGGGTTAGGCCAGGGAGAGCGGGGTTAGGCTGGGCTGAGCAGGGTTAGGCCAGGGAGAGCGGGGTTAGGCTGGGATGAGCAGGGTTAGGCCAGGGAGAGCGGGGTTAGGCTGGGCTGAGCAGGGTTAGGCTGGGATGAGCAGGGTTAGGCCAGGGAGAGCGGGGTTAGGCTGGGATGCACAGAATTAGACTGGGGAGAGGGAGGTTCGGCCGGGCAGTGCAGGGCTAGGCCTATCACCGCGGAGTTAGTCCGGGCTGCGGTGGTTAGGCCAGGCCTTACCTGCACGCGGGCCTCGGTGAGCTTGGTGCGCTGGGCCAGCTCCTCGCGGGTGTAGATGTCGGGGTAGTGCGTCCTCTCGAACGCCTTCTCCAGCTCCTCCAGCTGCTCCGCCGTGAACGTGGTGCGGCTGCGGCGCTGCTTTCGCTTCAGCGGCAGGTCCGGCTCCGACTCCACGTCCGAGCCCTCGTCCAGGCGGTTCCCTGAGGACGGGGAGAAATGGGACATCAGCAAGGGGGGAAAATATTGGGAGGGTTAAAGAGCCCGGCAAAGTCGGCAAAATAAAGCTGGAATTGTGAATATTCCGGTTTGGGTGGGAGAAACCTCCAAGTTCATCCAGTGCCACCCCTGCCATGGGTATGGGCACCTCCCAGGGCACTGCCAGGGATACACAGCTTCTCTGGGAATTCATTCCACCCTCCTAGAGAGGAATTTCCTCCTAATATCTAAGAAAAGGAGACCCTCGAATCCAGGCTTCTCTCCACAGCTATGGGAATCTCAGATTGGTTTGGACAAGGAGGGATCTTAAAGCTCATCCCAATCCACCCCTGCCATGGGCAGGGACACCTCCCACTGTCCCTTGGTGCTCCAAGCCCTGTCCAACCTGGCCTTGGACACTTCCAGGGATGCGCAATCCCCATTTTCCTCACAAGGAAAAGCTCTGCCCATGGACAAAACATCCACTGCTTTTACACTGTTTATGACATTTCCTAACATTATTTTTTCCCACATTGCAAAGAAAACCTTGGAAAATCAAAACTTCTCACAGGAAAATGGAATCTCATAGTCCCTGGAACAAATTGTCACAGAGAAAAAAACTTCCAGTGCTTGTCTTATTTCAAGGAATTTCCATTTTTCATTGGAAATTCCTGTTTCAGAGTTGCCCATTTTGTCCTGCAAAAGGCAGGAATTGAAATGTTGTCAACAAACGACACTTTGACTCATGCTGCCTAATTTTCTCCCATGTTTTATCAAGTTTTTGGGTTGAAGATTTCAGTTTTAAAAACTTAAAAGGGGGGGGGGGGGGGGAAGGACACTTAGGAATTTTTACATCTGGGAAAAACCTTTCCAGTTCAGCTTCAGCTAGAGGTTGGGCTGCCCACAGGAGACAGCTCAGCTTGTCACCTCCCAAATTTCCTACGGAATTCAGGCTCCATCCAGTCCTTTCCCAATGTTTAATCCATCACTCATTCTTCCACCTTGGCTTTCCCTGGACTTTTCCCTTTCCCTTCTCCCTGCCTTGATCCCAGCACCAGGCATGGTCTCCTGGGGCTCTCCTGAACCCAAAGGAGCGCAGCTGGAATAAATAAGCCCAGCTTTGCTCCATGTTTTTGGCTAGAGATCAAGCAGAAGGCCCCACATGGACATTCCCCAGGTCCTCAGCAGCTCTTGGAGGAGCTGGAACTCCAGTGTTGTCTCTCCTGGAGCAATCCCAGGCTCCAGAGATGTTCCATGGGGTGTTATGGGATGCTGATGTTGATTTTGGAGGGTCTCAGCCAGGCCACAAAATGTGCCCCCAGCCCAGGGCAGCAGAGAAGGGACAGTGGGACACGGGAAACCTTTGAGCTGGGGACAGCTCCAGCCCTGCCACCTTTTCCTTCTTTCCCAAGAAATCAGGGGATTCACTGCATTAATTGATTTTTTCCCTTTCCAAGCCTGGCTGTTGTTTTCCACAGGAACCACCCAGCCTCGCTGAGAGCCAGAACCAAATCGTGCTCACAGCAAAGTCCTTTTTCTTTTGGGTGAACCTTTGCTAATGTAGGATTAAAGCAGGGTTTACGTAAGCTCAGCTTGACCATAAAACTCCCTGAAGTCTCTAACTGTGTTTTCCAGTCTATTTTTTTCCCCCTTTTTTGTTCAGCTCCTATATTATCACCACCCAAAAATCTGCTTTTCTTCTTGGCAGCACTGGGAGTTGCAGCTGTGGCTCCCGACAGCTGCTGGGGAGTTTGAGGGGTGGGAGGTGCAGATCCCCCCGGAGCCAGAGCTGCCTTGTTTGTACCCAGATCACCACAAAAAGCCTCTGCATTCCAAACAAAATTCCTTCTATGTCCCAGACTTGTGGGGAGGATGCAGTGTGGGACCTTGGAGAAGGTGGTGGAGCCAGGGCAGCTCTTCTCCAGAGCTTGTTTTTGTGGAAAAAACATCCCTTGGAGAGGTTTTCCCTCCTTTGGGCTCTGGCATCCTTAAACACGTTCAGCTTTTAGATCCAAACCCTTTGATTTCTGAATTTGTCCCCCAGAATCAATGAGAAATTCCCTGATGGCTTCAGAGGGGCAGCATCTGCCCCACATTTTACAGATCCTAAAAAAAAAAAATCCTAAAAAATTTCAGAGCTCTCCCACACGCAGCCATAATTTGTTTCTAAATGAGATTTTTGGGATTTGTCCACTTCCAGGGGTCTCCAGAAAGAACATCTGTGCTTGAGAACAGCAGGGCTGCACATCTGGGCCCCAGATGATGCGGGGCAGGTAGGAGTCTGCACATCTGGGTCTTGGAGGAGCAAAGGCACATCTGGAAAGCTCCAGCGAATTCCCTAAAGCTCCTCACTGGAGTTCCATCATTAATGGGCTTGGCTGCTCCTCCCATCCCACTCCTGGGACCCAGAGCTCCCCAGGTGCAGGGAAAAGCACCTGGGAAAGGATCTGTGCCAGATTTTCACCTGGGAAGGGAAACCACTCTGCCGCGCCCCCCCCCCCCCCCCAACTTCCTTCCCCAGCTCCTGCTAAAGGACACCTGATCTGTCCATGGAGCTTTGGGAGAGGACAAAGGATTGTAACCCTCTGTCCCCACCGCTGTGCTGACTCCGGGGTGAAAAGGGCTGAGATAATCACCACCAATTCCAGGATAAATCTCTCCATTCCCAAGCTTCCCGACAGCTCCAGCCAGGCATTATCCCCATTTTCCAGCCATGCAGGAGTCACCCACCCCTGGTGACCCCGGGGGCTGGGAAGGGCTGGGAACAGCAGCCACAGCTCCCAGTGCCAAGTGCCCAGCTCCAAGAGCCCGACCTCAAAGCTGGAACCCAGGGAGCAGAAAACTCCCAGGGAATTCCTGGCACCAGCTGCTCCCAGCTGGAGCAGCTGCTGCTGTCAGGCAGGGATGTGGGGAAGGACAGGGAATGTTTTCCAGCTGGGATGGGCTCTCTGACACATCCAGCACACCCCACGAGCAGCTCCCTCACCTGCTGCTCTCACAGCCCCACAGGTCGTTCCCAATCCCAAACAAGCTGCAATATCCCAGACAATCCATTCCCACATTCTCCCCAAAGTTCTTTGTGCCTGGTTTTCCAAAGCTGTAGAGAATCCCAGGCTGGGAATTCATCCCGAATTCAAATCCTTCAATATTTCCAACCCATCACTGCCTGAGCAGTGGCTGTCAGCAGCAGGAGCAGGGGAGACCCAAATTTCCAGGAATTTTTTCTGCAGGAGTGGCCTGGTGGTTTTACCCTTTGCTCTGCAAAGGGGAAGGTACAGAAATTTCCAGCAGCACCTTCCTGGGTGGGAAGGTTGAAGGATGGGAAGCAGCAGGCTGACAGCAGGCAGCTCCCCTGGGATCTGATCCAGGGAAAGATTGACAAGAAAAGCAGAGCCAGGAGTGAAAGGAGGGGAAAACCTCCCAGCAGGACAAGGCAGAGAACAGGGAAAATGAAAAAGAAGAGGGAAAACTGTAGAGGAAAGGGAAAACCAGGAGAGAAGGAAAAACCATGAGAGAAAGGAAAACCAGGAGAGAAGTGTGTGGGTCACAGGACTCGCACTCGTCCTGCTGTAATTGGGTGTTTTAGGAGCAACTCCACTGTTTTTTATCTCTTTTTCAGAGTAATTTCTCTGCAGCTCAGAATGAAAACTCGAACTGCCTAAATCTCTTTGCTGTTAGAAAGAAATCATAATTTCAGGAATAAAAAGGCAGAGGCTTCATGCTGGGAGGGGCAGCAAGGACACAATGTGGAAGCTCTTCCCGCTGCTCTGAGGGAGATTTCCAATGTCTGGGCAATTTTTGGAAGCCAAGGGGAGAAGTGACCCTGTGGAGGGATCTGCTGAGGGTTTGTGTGGAGCAGTGCTGGGTCCTTCAGCTTCAGGAAGAGCTGGGAAAAAGGAAGAACCCCCCTGGAATGGCCAGAGCAGTGCAGGGAAACATGACAAAGGGAATCCTGGCCTTGTCCCGGGGCTCATTCCAGGGTGAGGAAATGTGGGAATTACAGCCCCAAACTCCCATTCCTGAGTAAAGCTGCTGGTTCAGGCTGGGGAACAATGAGCAAGAACCTTTTGGAGGGGTTTGGAAGGAGCAGGAGGAGGCTGGAACTGGAGCAGGGGACCGGGAAAAGCCATCTATGATCAGGGCCTGGCTGTGTCCCCATCCCCATTCCCTTCTGCTGCATCTCCCTCCTCTACAGGCGCAGTTTCTGGGCTCCTCTTGGCCCTGGAGTTAAATTAATCAGCAGGATTAGGAGGAACCAGCCCCAGCGAGACCCTCCAGGCTCAGCCTGAGCCCGGGCTGCTCCACGAGGAGCCCCAGCCTGGTCCTGGAGCCCTGGGAGCCAGGATGGGTGTGGGAGTGCATTCATTACAGGGGGATGGATGGGGCTGAGGGAACAGGGCTGCTGGCCAGCCCCCAGCACATCCCTGTCCCTGTCCCTGTCCCTGTCCCTGTCCCTGTCCCTTAGAGGGACACTATCCCAAAAATGAACTGGGAGAGGTGGGGAGGGAACGGAGCTGGGGAGGGAGCAGGAGTGGGGATGGAATGGGATTGAGAATGGGACTGGGGACAGGGTGGGACTGGGGAGGGAATGGAATTGGGAGTGGGACTGGGGAGGGAGCAGCACTAGGGACAGGGTGGGATTGGGAGTGGGATTGCGGAGGGAATGGGATAGGGGAGGGAATGGGATTGGGAATGGGACTGGGGACAGGGTGGGATTGGGGAGGGAATGGGACAGGGGCCACACCTTTTGTGCTACAATTTGCTGCAGCAAACTCTCCCGCAGCTGCTGCAGCCACAGGGATGCTCCATAAATCCCACCCAGTGGTGGCTGCCTGGGAAGTCAATGCAGCCCTGGGGAAAATTTGGATTTAATGGGATGATAAAAGGAAGAAAAACCCGCTTGGAAGGCACCAGCAAGACCTGGGTGAGAGTCCCATGGAGGATCCCATGTTTCAGACCTCTTCATCCAGCCCAGCCCAGCCCAGCCCAAGGGAACTGGAATTGTTCAGCCTGGAGGAGTGACCTCTCTGTGGCCTTCCAGGAGTCACAGGAAAGATGGAGAGAGACAATTCCCAAGGGATGGAGGGAATCAGGGAACAGCTTTCCACTGCCAGAGAGGGGTTTAGGTGGGATATTTGGAAGAAATTGCTGGCTGTGAGAGTGGGGAGGCCCTGGAACAGCTTCCCCAGAGAAGCTGTGGCTGCCCCTGGGTCCCTGGAATTGTCCGAGGCCAGGCTGGATGGGGCTTGGAGCAGCTTGGGATGGTGGGAAGTGTCCCTGCCCATGGGAGAAGGATGAATCTGGACCAACTTTAAACTGCTCCCAACCCAACCCAACCCAACCCAACCCAACCCAACCCATAATTAGGGCTAAGATCCTGCCCTGGGGAAGGAATGGGGAATCTTTGTGATTCAGGCATGGAGGAATCCCTGGATCCCCCATTCCAAGCCACTGGGGCAGGAAGGGCGGGATTGGATTACACGGGAGGACACGGAATGAGCCGGGATCACCAGCACACGGGGATTTATCCTCTCCTGGGCTGGACCTGCCCCCAGCAGTTCTAGAAGCTGGAGCTGGAGCTCTCCCGGCCTTCCCAGCTCCGCTTTTCCCCAGGCAGGAACAAACTGAGCCCATCCAGGGGCAAACAAGGCCTCGAGGAACCCCAAAAGGCGGCGCAGAGTTGTCCTGCTACGATTTTTTTGGTTCTCACCACAAACCCCAGAACCCCCTCGTCCTTGTCTCCTCAGAAATGTTGGAATTCCTGAATTCCCAGGGAAAGAGAGGTGTGGAACAAGCCCCTCTGTGAGGCTGTGAGGGGACACAAACCCATCCTGTGCTCCCTATTCCCATCTCCAAGAACATTCCTGGATCCCAAATTCCTGAAACTCTCAGAAATTACCTCAGCATGCACAACAAAACCTTGGGATTATCTTCCCTCTCTTTCCCAACCCTTTCCCAACTCTTTCCTGACCCTTTCCTGGTGTTTTTCAGGCTAGCAGAGCTTAGGCCCATGGTGTGGAGCCGAGGTGGAAAACCAACCCTGGAATGCTGGAGTTGGGATTTAATTGAGGAATTCTGCACCAAGGAGTGGAGGATGCCCTGGAATAGCAGCCAGGAAAACAGGAGAGGCATTTCCAGCTCAGCTGAGGGTTTTATCTCTGATTTTCTCTAATTTTCCTTATTTTTCTCTATTTTTTTCCATATTTTTCCTCTATTTTGCTCTATTTTTCTGTATTTTTCCATATTTTTCTCTATTTTTCCATATTTTTCTCTATTTTTTCTGTTTTCACTATTTCTCCAGATTTCCCCCATATTTTTATATATTTGTTTCTATTTTTCATCTATTTTCCATATTTTTCTGTATTTTTCCATATTTTTTTCTAATTTTTCCATATTTTTCCAAATTTTTCCAATTTTTTTCCAAATTTTTTCTTTATTTTCCTGTTTTTCTCTATGTTTTTTCTCAACTTCCCCCTATTTTTTACTATCTTTCTCTACTTTTTCTGTTTTCTCTGTCTTTCCATATTTTTCCCATATTTTCCCCTAGTTTTCTCTATTTTCCCCTATTTCTGTCCATTTTTCTCACCCCAAACCTTCTCCCTGCCAGAAATACCCTCCCAGCTCAGGGATTGGGGATTTTAGGAAAACCCTTGCCCAGGAACAGCTGGGGTTGAGGTAGATGACCCTAAAAGTCCTTTCCCAATCCCTTCCCTCTCACCTGACCATGGAATACAAAAATTCCAGGATGGATTTTTCTTGATTAAAGGCTCAATTTGGGATCCACAGGGACCCAAAATTCCCATTTTCCCCTGTGAAATTCCCTCCTTTTGAAGCAGAACCTTTGTCCCTCTGAGCTTGCCAGCTCTGGAGGAACAACCACGAGTGGAACACCAGCAGATTTTGGGAAGGAAAAACTGGAGAGACCCCGTTTCCTTGGAATATCCATCCCCAGAATCCTCTGGGCAGTGCCAGGACCTGCTCTGAGTGCAGCCAGACGCAGCTCCAGGCTCAGAACACACCTTGGCCGGGAAGCTGAACGCCAGGAGGGCTTTTCCAAAGCCACAAAGGAGATGGAATTTCATCCCTACCCAGCTGCTCTTCCCCAAAGTCACGCGTGGAGCCCAAGAAAACTCCAGGGAGAGCCTAAAACTTCTCCTGCTTTATAGGTGGAGGGATCTGATCCCAGATTGGCTCCTGGAGCTTCCGTGTAGGAATAGCGGGATCCACGGGGCTGACCTGATCCCATATTGGATCCCAGAGGCTCCCTGTGGGAATAGCGGGATCCACGGGGCTGACCTGACCCCAGATCTCATCCCAGAGGCTCCCTGTGGGAATAGCGGGGTCCACAGGGCTGATCCTGGGGATCTGCCCTAATTCCCTGCCCCCGCACGCATCACAAACCCCAAACCTTTCTGCTCCTTCCAGAGGCGAACAAACCCAACCCATCCCGAACATTCGGAGGCAAAGCGGGAGGGAGGGAGGGCAAACAGGGCTCCCGGTCCCCGGCAGCCTTTGTGAATTCCCTGAACATAAACAGATGGAATATCCATCAACTCCAGCCCTCTTTTCTTCGCTTTCAACTTTTTCCTGGTCCTCGCCTCCCTGCCCCCTCCGCCCCTCGCTCTCTTTCTTCGGGCTTTTGTTCGGCCTTTTCAAGCGGCCCGAGGTGATGGGGCCGGCCCCGAGTCCCGGCACATCTGTGGAGTCCATAAAAAGCCCCTCTGGCACTTCAATATTCATGGCCTCGTGCCTGTGGCAGGAGGATCCAGGCCGGGAGAGAGGGAGGGAAGGAAGGAGGTGATGCCTTAGGATTCAGCTTTTCTGTTTTCCAGATCCTGGACTGCTTTAGAATATAACTCTCAAACTCCGTGGTCTGTCAGCTGCTGCTCTCCCATTTTATTCAGACAAAACAATTCCTCTCTAGGCCTGAAACTCAAGAACGTCTTATTGTCTCAGCATCCCAAAAGTACAGACAAAATGAATTGTGGGGGAGCAAACAGGGGGTAAATTACTTTATTACCTGAAGCTGTAATTGGAGGATTAACCCCTGATATGCAAATAGACCAGATTTATAATTAGTGGAAAAACTCGTGACCATCTTGGGTGTAGCCCTGGAGACTTCTGACAGCCCAAGGAGTGTCTGTGGAAGGCCTTGAATAAATACCCAATTTTATTATCTTCATCTTGTCTAGCCTCTGTTCTAGGCAGCCATCCCAAGGCATCAAGGGAAGGTGGGAAGGACCCAGAAGGTTCCCAGTTCTCCCACTCAAAGAGGGGCACCACCAGAGCTCCCCAAACTGGGAGGCAAAGGGAAACCAGCTGGGATCCAGGTTGGAGGACAAGAATAAAGCGGCAGAGGTAAGAAAAGCTCTGCTTGGTTTCTCTGGAGTTTCCCCCATTTTTTCCTTTGCTTTCATCCCTTTCCAGCTCCAACCCTGCTGGTCCCTCACAAGGATTCCCCATGGAGCAGCACAAACATATCCCACAGGGCTGGGAGATCTGATCCTGGATAACCCCTGGATTTACAGGGATCTAGTCCTGGATAACCCCTGGATTTACAGGGATCTAGTCCTGGATAACCCCTGGATTTACAGGGTAAGGCAGCAGGGATGGGAGATCAGATCATGGAGAATCCCAGTCCTGGAAAACCTGTGAATTTACAGGGATCCAGTGCTGGATAACCATGGATTTACAGGGATCTGGTCCCAGATAACCCTAGATTTACAGGGATCTGACCCTGGATAACCCCTGGATTTAAAGGATATGATTCTGGATAACCCCTGGATTTACAGGGTAAGGAATCAGATGGGAGATCCAGTCCCGGATAACGCCTGGATTTACAGGGTAGGATATCAGATGAGAGAGCTGATCCTGGATAACCCCTGGATTTACAGGGTGAGGTAGCAGGGATGGGAGATCTGATCATAGAGAATCCGAATCCTGGAAAAACCCTGGATTTATAGGGATCTGATCCTGGAGAATCCCTGGATTTACAGGGATCTAATCCCAGATAACCCTAGATTCACAGGGTAAGGCAGCAAGGATGGGAGATCTGATCCTGGATAACCTCTGAATTTACAGGGATCCGATCCCAGATAGTCCCTGGATTTACAGGGATCTGATCCCAGATAGTCCCTGGATTTACAGGGATCTGATCCCAGATAACCCTGGATTTACAGGGTAAGGCAGCAGGGATGGGACGTCCGATCATGGAGAACCCCAGTCCTGGAAAACCCCTGAATTTACAGGGATCTGATCTCAGAGAATCCCTGATCCTGGGATTCCTGGAGAATCCCAAGCAGGGAACCCAGCCCAATCCCCGGGCTGCAGCGTGGCTGTGGCACCTGGGGTTGGGAAATAAGGGAGGAAAGGACCAGAGAGGGAAATTCCCTCTCCGTGTTTGTCCTGGCACGCCAGGTTCAGTTCCTCTGGGTCCTGGGGCAGCTCCATGGCCTGGGTCCAGCTGTTCCTCCTCACGCTCAGCCCGTCTGGGACTGGAATCCATTAATCCATGCCTCTCCTGGACTGGGATGTGGCTCCAGCCAGGGCCAGGGACACCCTGGGGATGCCCAACCCCAGTTTGGGACTGGGATCCACCCAATCCATGCCACTCCTGGACACAGCTCTGTGAGGGCCCTCAGTCCTGTCCTGTGATTCCCCTGCTGCTCTGGCCCTGCCCGGACACTTCCAGACCTCTCCATGTCAGACTCGTCCAGGGAAGAGGAACCAATTTCACCAAAATGTGAAGTTTTGGCAGTGCCGGGAACGCGGCAGCTGCAGATGGGGCAGCGGGGTGGTCACTCTGCAGGAGGAGAAGCATTCCCTGCACACCCAAAGATTCCCAAAGATTCCAATACTGGTGAGACAGGGCTCCTGGGGCTGCTGGACAACTCCAGAGCTGTGGCAGCCATGGAGAGATCCAGGGCCAGTGGGAGATCCCGGTTCAAGAAGAGATCCCAGTGCCAGGGACAGATCTCAGTGCTAGGGAAAGATCCCAGTCCCAGGGAGAGATCCCTGATCCAGGGAGAGATCCCAGTGCCAGGCAGAGATCCCAGTGCCAGGGAGAGATCCCAGTACCCAGGACAGATCCAAGTTCCAAGGATGGATCCTGGTTCCAGGCAAGTATCCCAGTGACAGGGAGAGGTCCCAGTTCCAGGGACAGATCCTAGTTCCAAACACAGATCCCAGCCCCAGGGACAGATCTCAGTGTCCCTGAGCCACCTTTTCCCTTCCCTCACCTCATGCTCCACCTGTGAAATTAGGGGTGCAGCAAAACTGGAGGAATTTTGGAATATCTGATTTTTGATCCCCCACCCGCTCGCTGTGTCTCTGTGGGTTTTGATTTGGGTATTATACTTTCTACATATTTATATATTTATAAATATATTCCTATACATGTGTATGTATCTCCATACATTTATATTTTTGTATATTTACATATTTATAAATAATTTCGATACATGTATATATCTCTCCATATATATTTATATATTTATATGTATTTTTATGCGGATATTCACATCCTCCTGCCTCGCCGCAAATCCCACTTTTCCTCCCGCATTTCTGCTGCCCCCTCTCCCTTTCTCACCACGTTTACCCCCCTCCCCTGCCGCTTTTCTCCCCCAAAACGCTCCCAGCTCTCCATTCATGTCAGGAACCCCCTCGGGAGAAAGGCCCCGGGGGGAACGCGCCCCTGCAGCCCCCGGGGATGCGCACGGAGCGGGGCTGTGACATTCGCCCGCGATTGAACCCCCGGGCCCGTCCCTGCCGCGGCCGCGAGAAGAAAGAGAAGAAAGGGAAGTGTAGGGAGGAGAGAATGCGAGTGACAGAAAGAAGGATTGAAAGAAGCAGCGCGAAGAAAGCAAGATATCCCTGCGCCGCTCCCCTTTATCAGCGCTGTCATCTGGAGCAGGGCCCTGCCCGCATTGTCTCACCTTGGGCCGAACAAAAAAAGGGATTTTTTTTTTGTGCGGATTCCTTTAGAGCTGCCAGGACCCGCACCTTAGGGGGTCGCGGGAGGCTGAATGTGCAGCTGACAGCCCCGAGCGGCCCCGGGTGATATCAATAAACCCCGACACTCCGCTCTTCAGCACTGCTCATGTGGAAGGTACGGCCTGAATATTAAAACCCCCGGGAAGGAGCCCGGGATGCCGCGGGGGGAGGGACGAGGGGGCACAGGGCGGGGAGGGATCGGAGCCGGGGGATGTGCAGAGCCGGCCCGGGCAGGGCAGGGGAACGAGGGGAAGGACAGGAGAACGAGGGGAAGGATGGAGGAAGGAGGGGAAGGATGGAGGAAGGAGGGGAAGGATGGAGGAAGGAGGGGAAGGATGGAGGAAGGAGGGGAAGGATGGAGGAAGGAGGGGAAGGATGGAGGAGAGAGGGGAAGGATGGAGGAGAGAGGGGAAGGATGGAGGAAGGAGGGGAAGGATGGAGGAGAGAGGGGAAGGATGGAGGAGAGAGGGGAAGGATGGAGGAAGGAGGGGAAGGGAAGAGAGGGGAAGGGCAGAGGAATGAGGGCCAGAGTGGCTCCTCCTGCACTCCTGGGGCTGCTCAGGGCCACCAGCTGATGCCTCAGGATTTCAGCTTTTCTATTTCCATGTCTTTGTAATCCTGCAGTTCTGTAGTGTAGAACTCTAAACTCCACACGCAGTGGCAGCTGCTGCTCTCCCATTTTGGTCACACACAGCAATTCCTCTCTGGGCTGGGAATCAAGGACACCTCACTGCCTCAGGCCCCGAGAAATGGAAACAAAAGGGAGTTGGGGGTGGCAAACTTGGGGTAAATGACTTCATTTAAAAGCTAAAAGCTAAATAGCTTCATTACCTGAAGCTGTAATTGGAGGATTAGCCCCTAATTTGCAAATGAACCAAATTTATAAAAGTATGAAAACCTGTGACCCGTGGTCCATTTTTGGGTGTAGCCCCTGGGGGGCTTCATCTGCCCAAAATGTACATGAAGACCCTTCAATAAATACAAGTGCTTTTTATTCCCTTAGTTTTGTCTGGCCTCTGTTTTTAGGTAGTCCCAAAAGGCATCACAGCCAGGGCAGGAGGAATAAAGGATGGGATGACATCTTCTCCCACAGGTACTGGAACTGGGATTCTTCTCCTGACAGCAACCCTGGAATCACATCCTGCTCCCACCCTGCTCTGCCCAAAAATCATCTCAGTGAGGTAGTGAAAAATCAGATTTTTTATCCAAAAATGGGTTTCCATCCATGGAAAAGGCCTGGTTTCCTCATGGGATGGAGCTCCCGGTTCCCAGCTGTGCCACCTCCCGGGCCAGGGGACAAGGCAGGAATCCCAAATTCCTCCTGCTCAGAGGTCCCTGAGGCCCAGCAGGGAATACCCAAGGTGCTTCAGCAGAGAAGCGGGCACAGCACCATGGACTTTTCCTGGGTGTTGGCACAAAATATCCCCATCCCAGTTCTGGTATCCACCAGGAATGTGCCCAGCAAAGCCAGGAGTGGCTCATGCCAAGGGAACCCCACTGATCCCAGACCTGCTGCTCCATTTCCTGCAGGAGTTTGCCCCAATTTAACCCTTGGGGTCTCAGACACCAATTCCCCTAAAGGATGGGGTGGGCAATCCCACCCCAGACTGTCCCCAAGGCCAGGAGGAGTTTCCTGGGACACAGGGCATGGATGTCCACAAGGCCACCACCAGGAGGAGATTCCCAGGACACGCATGTCCCCAAAGCCACCACCAAGTTCAACACCTGAGCTTCTAGCCCCACAGGAGTTTTCCAGAGCTCCATGTGCAGTATTCCATGTGCAATATTCCATGTGCAATATTCCATGTGCAATATTCCATGTACAGTATTTCATGTGCAGTATTCTGTGGGGTTTATCCAGGCTTTCTTCAGGAGGGATGACCTCACCTCTTGGGTATTTTAAAATGTAAAGAGGGATCTTCCAGGAGCTGGGAATGATCCTTTCCCCTCTTGGATCATGATCCAAGGGATTTTCCAGGAGGTGGAGATGATCCCTTCCCCTCTTGGAATGTGATCCAAGGGATCTTCTGGGATCTGGGAATGATCCCTTCCCCACTTGGATTGTGATCCCAGGAGGCAACGCTGCCCTGACAGCACAAGGGCACACTGAGACCTTTCCCAGCTCCCTCCTGTCCCAAAATTCCAGCTGAGCATTCCAAAGCAATTCCCAGAGGGATGGAGCCCAGAGGGTGCTGGCAGAGGAGCTCTGCTCTTCCCAGTTGGAGAGATGGAAAACGTGCAATTTCAGGTGGGAACAGGGATTTCTGCTCTGCTTTGGAGCTCTGGAGTTTCCCAGTTTCCCACCCAAACCTCTAGATCATCCAGTTTCAGGATGACCTTGGATCATTCCTGATTGATTTTTTTAATTAAAAACAAAATCCATCCCAGGCGGCAGAAACATCTCAGCTGAGCATAAATGGAAAATTTCTCTTTGTTTCCCAACTCTTCACTGAGATTCTTGTTTTCCTACCAAGCAGTGGCTCCATTTCAATCCCAGAAATTAGGGACTTGAGAAGAAAATTTGTATTTTCTGCTTATCTTCCCTCATTCCCAGCAATCCTGGCATTTTTCCATAGTTTGAATTTAGTTTTAACCATACCACAGAAATGGGGAGAGCCCAGGGCTGGGATTTTGCTGTCCAGGGATTGGCTCTGATACCAAATTTTTGGTTCCCCTGGCACCACAGTGGTGCAAAAGGGATGGGAATTCTGTGCCTGGATCCAGGTGGGATCTCTGGGATCCCCGTGGGCACTCAGCCTCCTGGGCAGGAGCTGATTCCAGCGCTCAGCATGTCCCAAATCATGCATGGGACAGCACCATGGGACAGTTGGGTTTGGAGTTAGGGATTGGATTTGGGATAAGATAACCCGGTAACAGGGGAAAATTGGGGATTTTGAAATCCATATCTGGAGTTTAGAGATTAAATTCCTTAAATTCCATAAATTCCTTACTTATGGCAAAATCCCTCCTGCATGAGCTCTGCTCCAAGGGAATCCAAGGAGATCCCAAATCCAAGGAAAGGTTCTGAGCTAAACCACGAACAAAGCCAATCCTAAAGACTGGGAAAAGGGTCGGAAACACCAAGGAAACTCCTGGAAAACCCAACAGGGATGAGTTGCAAGAAGAAAATTCCCACCCTGAACTCGAAAAGTGAAATATCCCAGAAAAAAATGAACTTTTCCTGTCTCCTGAGGAGCCCACGTGAGATTCCCTCATCCATCCAGGCTCCTGGGAATCTGGAATTTAAGTGCAAGAAATATTCCAGGATAAACATTTCCCAGGTCCTGAGTAGCCCACATGAGATTCCCTCAGCCATCCAGGCTCCTGGGAATCCGGGATTTGGTTCCAGGCTCAGAAATCTGAGCCCCCCGACCCTGCTGGAGCCAAACCCCTCTCTCCCAGTCCTGCCCCCCATTTTCCAGAGCAGAGCGAATTCTCTGGAATTCTTAAGGAAGTTTTGATATTCCTGCCTGGGGAATTTGGGGAAATTATTCCATCCTGGACACTCCAGGAGTTTTCCCTCCTGGGAGAGGGGAACTGGATGAAGGAATTGCCTTCCTCTGGAATGTGAAATGCTTCCAAACTGCAGTGGTTGGATTTGTCCCGATTCCCAGTGTTTTGGGGGAGTGAAAGTGCATTGGGGTTTTTCTCTCATTTCCATTTTTCCAGGGTTCCTGCAGCCCGGGATTGGGATTGGGATTGGAGGGGTTTTGGGGAAGAAAAGTCAGACAAGGGATGTTAGGAGGATAAACGGGACGAGCTGAGGGCGGGAATTCCTTTTCACTGGGAATAAAAGCTGGATGTGCAGACTCCCGGCTGTGCCCTTCAGAGACCGTGGTTCCAAAAGGAACAGATGGGATTCCTGGCACCTTCCCGTGTGCGCCATGAGACTTCCAACAAATGATTCCTTTGGAATCCTAAATTCCCATTCAGGTGGAACCGAAACCCCTGAACATTCCCTGGAACTCCCACTCCTGAATCAAGGAATTTCCTGGCCTGCCTCTCTTCCCTCCACACCCAAAGATTCCCAGAGATTCCAGTCCCAGAGAGAGGGAGCACCTGGAGCTGCTGGACAATTCCAAAGCCATTGCAGACAGGAAAAGATTCCAGTTCCTGGGAGAGATCCCTGTGCCAGAGAGAGTTCCCAGTTCCAAGGAGAGATCCCAGTTCCAAGCAGAGATCCCAGTTCCAAGCAGAGATCCCTGTGCTAGGCAGGGAAACACTCGGGAGCCAATCCGAGGAAACCACAGGTGCCCTTGGAAGAACTGGAACTTCCTTTTTTTTCATGGATGTTCTCTAAATGAGTTAATGGAGCAAACTTTCTCAAAAAAAAAAAAATCAGGATTTGGGAAAAGCCAGAACTCTGGAAAATGGGAGCCCAAGCATTGGGATGCTCTCTTGGGAAATTCATTTAAATCCTGGGAAACCCTACTGGGATATTCAACCTTGGAGCTTACAGGACCTGGGAATGGCTGGGAATAACTGGGAATGATTTGGAAATTATTTGGAATGATTTGGAATGGCTGGGGATGGTTGGGAATTACTAGGGATGCTTGGGAATGACAGAATTCCCTGCCATTCCATTCCCAGTCATTCCAGAGCCACGGAAAACCCTGGAAGTTCCTGATCCTCAAAGTCAAAGAACCTGAAATCCACCTGAATTCCAACACCTGGCTCCAAACCCTCCCCACTCGGGTTCAGTCCAGTGCACCACAACCACAAATCCATAAATTATCCACATTATGATAAATCCATAAATTATCCCCAAAATCCCATGGGAACACCATGGAATTCTCTCCAAGAAGCCAAATTCCACCTTTCTATCCTTTCCTATTCCCACAGAACAGCACTTGGATCCATTTCACTGCCACAGCAACAAAGTTCCCCTTCCAAACCCTCAAAATTCCATCAAAACCATGGAAAAGGTCGGATTTGGCATCCTTTCACATATTTTAAAAAATTCAGTGGTATTCCTAAAATCTGGAATTTTTAACACAGAACTACAGCTTAGACCTAAAATATTCCCACAGCAAACACATTAAAGTAATTCCCTATTATCCCAAATCCCTTTTCCCAACACTCAACGCTCTTCCTTGGAATTTTAGACCATTCCTTAGAATTTTTTGGCCACTTTGGAGGATCCCAAGTTTTTGGTGGCAGCATTCCGGATATTCCCCAATGTTCCCCAATCCTGCACAATGCCACCCTCTGCTGACGCCTTCCCAGAGGAGTTTCCACACTAAAAAGGGTCAATTTTATCCCAAATCCAGCTCTCAGGGCTGGGCACTTCCCAATGGAAATTCGGGATCCTCCAGGATCTCCCCCTGCGCCTAAGGGGGATCTTCCCAGAGCCAGGAATTCCTGGCTGCCAAAAGCTGAGACGTTCTGGGTTTTTTTCCATTAAAAACTGATATTTGATCCCTGGGATCAAATTGTACAGAGGCTGGAAAACGCAGCTGGAAAAGCATCCAAGGAAGCAGCAGGATGGGGAATCAAACGATGATTGTGCACAGAAAGAGGAGGGAAAAGCCCCAAAATTTCATTTTTTTGCCAGCAAAATTCCGCTCTGGGATCTGCAAGTCTGGGGGGAGGAAAAATCATCTTGGTCAGGTCACGAAAAATCAGATTTTTTATACAAAAATGGATTTCTAGCTGCGGAAAATCCTGATTTCCTCATGACCTCCATCACCTCATGGAACGGTTTTGCCTCAAGACCCACAGATTTGGCCCTTTTTGGGTCTTTCCTTGAGTTCTGGGGAGGGGAAAACAACTCCAACTGGGATTTATTGTGTCCCAAAGAGAAGGGAAATGGAAATAAATGGAAAGAAAATTGAATAAATTGGAATAAATTGGAATAAGTGGAAATCCAGGTGAGCTCCTGGTAAAGTTCACACCAGGACATAGGTGGGAAGAATCCCAGGAAAGACAAACATCCCTATAAAAATAATATCTGGGATTTAAGGGTTTATAAAAATCCATATGAGACCAAAATCATGGGAAGGGACAGAAAACTGACCCAGGAAAAAAGGGACAAATATAAATTAATTGATTAATCTATTAATTAATGTATCAGTTATTAAATATAAAAGTGAGTCATTAAATATAAATATGAATTTTTAAATAGAAATGGGAAGGGGGAAAAAGGAAAGGAAAAGGAAGAAGGAAAGGAAAGGAAAGGAAAAGGAAAGGAAAGGAAAGGAAAGGAAAGGAAAGGAAAGGAAAGGAAAGAAAGGAGGAAGGAAGGAAAGGAAAGGGAAAGGAAAGGAAAGGAAAGGAAAGGAAAGGACAGGAAAGGAAAGGAAAGGAAAGGAAAGGAAAGGAAAGGAAAGGAAAGGAAAGGAAAGGAAAGGAAAGGAAAGGAAAGGAAAGGAAAGGAAAGGAAAGGAAAGGAAAGGAAAGGAAAGGAAAGGAAAGGAAAGGCAAGGCAAGGCAAGGCAAGGCAAGGCAAGGCAAGGCCCTGAGTGACCCGGGCTGCCTTCCTGCCCCTTTGATTAATTCATGGCCCTAATTAGGGCTGGCTGAGCAGAGGGACGGCACAGAGGGATGGACAGAGGGACAGACAGTGCCGCCCTGCCAAGCACTCAGGAATCCCAGAGTTCACGGAATATCCCAAGCTGGGATCCACAGGGATCAATCCAACCCCGGCCCCCAACAACTCCACCCTGAGCATCCCTGGGAACTCCTGCAAATCCAAACACTCCCGGAGCTCCAGCTGCCCCGGGAATCTCTCTGTTCCCTGGGGAGTGCCTCAGAACCTTCCCTGATGTCCAGCCCTGGCACAGCTCCAGCATTCCTTGGATCCTGAGCAGGGATCGGAACTGTCCCTCCCTCCCCTCCCTCATCTCCTCTCCTCCAGCTGAATATTCCAAGCATCCTCAGTCTCTTCCCCATCCTTGTCCTCCTTCAGATACTCCTGGATATTTTCCCACCTTCCTTCTGTTTCAGCGCCCCCCAAACCTGCACAGATATTCCAGGAGAGGGGCTGGGAATACCTTGACAGGGAAGGATAAACTCCAGTGAAAGGGTTTTTAGGGAAAGGTGTTTTCCAGTGTCCACCTCTGAAATCTGGGCAATGAGGGATGAGAGAGGGAATGACAGGATTTAAGACAAAAGAGGGGAGGTTCGGATGGGACATTTGGGATAAATTCTTCCCTGTGAGGACGGAGAAGCCCTGGCATGGATTTCCCAGAGAAGCCGTGGATTCTCTATCCCTGGAAGTGCCCAAGGCCAGGTAGGACGGGGCTTGGAGCAGCCTGGGATCGCGGGAGGAGTGGAACAGGTTGGGATCAAAGGTCCCTCCAACCCAACCCGTCCCATGATCACAGGACAAAGCAGGACAGGGAGAGGACAGAAGGTGACAGCGGGGGCAGATCCCACAGGAAGAGCCGGGCTTGGATGGCTCGGGAAGGGCGACGCTCACACGGCGACAGAGAGGACGGATTAGAGTGGAACAGCTCCGATATCCCAGTGGCCAGCAAGGAATAAAACCCCTTAATAGGTCACCCCTGCCCCCAGCACGAGGCTGCTCCTGCCAGCAGGAATTTTCCTCCTCAAGTCCTCTTTAAATCCTGGCCATTTTTTCTCCAGCGTCCAAATGCCAGAGAGGGAAATCCGGGCAGGCCGCAGCTAAGTCCTAAAAACCTCTTTTTTTTATTTTATTTTATTCCCCTTCCCCCCGTTCCTATTCCTTTGGATTCTGACAAACCTCCCTAGGAAGGGCACGGAGCACGAGGCTTTGCTCAGAGCTGGATTCAGGGGTCACCGGGGGTGACTGTCCCTGTGGCCAGCTGGCTCCAGCCACGGCCAGCGCTCCCTGCTCCCGGGAAAGGCCAGGATGGGCCCATGGGACGGCAGAGGGATGAACCCCGGGGGGGAAACAGGGCTGGGAGCAGCCTGGGGTTGAATTTGGGATGAGTTGCTCGGCTCTGAGGCTACAAGTCCTGGGAAAGGCTCTTGGTGCCCCAGAACTGTTGAAATTGTCCCAGCCTGGCCAGCCCAGGTGGTGTCACAGCTCTGGGACACGAACTGGGAGCTGACCCCAGCCCTGCAGAGAGGCCAGGACCAGATCTGTGGGGCTGATCCCCAAATCCAGGGAAAGCAGCGCTCAGCTGCCATAACCCGAAAACCACAAAACCCCAAAACACCTCCCAGGCCAAGAGGGACAGAACAAAACATCCTCAGATCTTCCTTTTCCTCACTACACATGCAGAACCTCACGGTTCTTTCTCCCGCTTTAACCAGTCCAGACTGCTTTAAACCTGAGCCAACCCCCCAAATAACCCTAAATCCAAAAGCTTGGAGTAGGGAAAAAAGTGGGAAAAGTTTGGGAAAACTCCAGGAATTTTCCAGAGGAACTCCTGCCACCATGAGCTGCCTTTTCACTGCAGAATTCCCGCTGCTCCCCCTCTCCCTGCCCCAATCTCCGCGACTTCCAAGGGCTCCGATCAATCTCCGGCCCCTTCCCCCGCCTGCTCCCGGCCGTTCCCAGGGAAAAAAGCAGCTTCGCCCGGGAAGGTGGTGGAAAAAATGTGGACAAATTTCTGATTTGCAACACTCTGGGCACGGGCTGATTGCCATTGTTGGAGTGCAAATGTAGAAATAAAGCAAAACGAAGATTCCGGGGTGAGGCCGATGAAAAGCAGAAAACGAGGAATTTTATGGCCATAAGTGGCGTGGGCTAATGGGGATTTTTGAGGCACTGGACCATGGTGGTTCCTTAGCTCCGGGATTGCTGGGAAAGACGCTCAGTTCTTAATTGCTGCCATGTCTTGTGGCGGCTGCCACTGCCAGGGGTGTGCAGGCACTGGGAGAAGCCCCAAAAACCTCAAATCAGCCCCAAAAATCCCAAACCGGCCCCAAAAATCCCAGACCAGTCCCAAAAATCTCAAACCGGCCCTGAAAATTTCAAAGTAACCCAGAAAATCTCAAACTGGCCCTGAAAATCCCAAAGCAGCCCCAAAAATCTCAAACCGGCCCTGAAAATCTCAAAGCAACCCCAAAATTTCAAACCAGCCCTGAAAATCTCAAATCAGCCCCAAGAAATCTCCAGCAAGCCCCAAAAAATCACAAACCAGCCTCAAAAATCTCAAACCAGCCCCAGAAAACCCCAATCAGCTCCAAAAATCCCAAATCAGCCTGAAAAAAACACAAACCAGCTCTGAAAATCCCAATCTGGCCCTGAAAAACCCAAACCAAACCTGAAACCAACCCTGAAAAACCCAAAGCAGCCCTGAAGAATATAAATCAGCCCTGAAAATGCCAATCCAGACCCAAAAATCCCAGTCCAGTCCAGTTTCCCCAGTGCCAGGGGCTGGGATTGAAGGGCTTTTCTTGGGGGGCACTGGGAAAAGGCAAAGCTGACCCCAAAAGGATTTAAATTCCATCCTTCTCTGTAGATCCAGGAAATTCAGGAAATCCAACCCCTCCTTCCCCAGCACATCCTGCTATCCCAGCTCCATTTCCAGCCTGGAACAGTTACTGGTGTTCCCAGATCCATTTATCCACCCCTCATTCCATGACACCCATTCCCTGATCCTCAAAATTACCTTGGAGCATCCCCATAGCCTGAAATCCATAAAAAATCCCCGAAATCTCGGCCTCTCCCTTCCCTTTGCACCAGGAATGTCAGGAATCCTACAAAGATTCTCTAAAATCCCAAACCTGAGCATGGAGTTTTTCCCAGGATTTTTCTTACCAGTGGAGCCCAGGAAAGGGGAATGACACATTTGTAAATTGACTCCATAATCTGCTCAATAAAAATTCCCAAACATTTGGGAATATTGATCTTGGAGAGCTGGGCAGAGCAGACGCACAATGTCCCAAGAATCCCTGGATTTAATTTGATTTAATCAATACCTCCCTCTCCATGGGACCCTTCTCATTTTAGCAGGAAAAAATCCAAATTCTGGATATTCACCTAGGTCACTTCTACCCCATGGAATTACTCTCCATATTCCAATAAAACCCAATCCCAAACCTCCCCGTGCAGGAATTCTCGTGGCAAAATCCCTTCCCAGTTTATTTCATAAGCCACAGAACTGCAATGAGGGAGCTCCTCACGATATTTTTGGGAGTGGAAAATTCTCCTTGCCCACAAAGAAAAGAATGGAAAATAAAAAAAATCCTCACCGAGGAACTGGGAAATTTCATTCCCCGGGAATGGATTTGCCCTCCAGACTGCTGGGAGCAAATGGAATTATCGGGAAATTACAAATGCTCCACTGGCCACACTCCTGAAAATGCCAGAGAACAACTCAGGGAAAAACTTTGGGAAAAGGGAAAAAAGCAACAATAGCAATAACAAAACAAAAAACACACACAAAAAAAACAAATCAGGCTCCTTTCTTGTCCCTTTTCCTTTGAACCCTTTGGAATAATTTGCCTTCCTGAGGCCTGGATTTGCTCCAGGCTTTTGGAGGTGGGAAGCACTCGGGGGATCAAATCACAACCAAATGGCTCCGGTGCCAAAGGGTTTCCAGAGCCTCTGGAAGCGCTTCCCAGGTGGCTGCGCCCTCAACGCTCCCAAAATTCCTGCTGGTCCCTCCCTGCCTGGCTCCCATCCCAGCTGGAATCCCAGCCAGGGCAGAGCTGGGCCCCGAACATGGAGCTCAAACAGGGACAGCTGGGGGGATTTGGGGGTCCCTGGTTTGGGGAATCGGCCCCAAACAGGATCCAGGAAAAGGGATGGGAATGGGATTTGTCCTTCCTGTCCTGGTTCAGCTCTCTTGGTGTCTCAGTAGCTTTGGGGACACTGAGTCACAACAGCTTTGGGGACACTGAGAGCCCTCTGGGGACATGAGAGCCTTTTGGGGACACTGAGAACCATTTGGGAACACTGATCCCCTTGGGCACAGCCCAGGCAGGGGCTGGGGTTGGGGTAGGGGTCTCCACCCCTGGGGACAGGAACTGCCACCACCGGCTCTGATGTGACACTGGGGACTGGGAAGGAAAGGAAGGAAAATTGCCCAGGTCATGGAATCACAGGTTTGGGATGGATTGCACAAATCCCAAAGGTTTGGATTCCACAAGTCCCTCAGGTCTGGGCTGGATCCCACAGATCCCACTGGGGTTTCCAGGAGGAGCAGGGACGGTGACCCTGCTGTCCCCTCCACAATTAATGCATCCCACGGGGCCGATCCTGCCCCATTCCCAGAACAGACCAGTGAGAGGGGGAATTCTGGGATCACAGCCAGGGAATCCCCCAAAGCCGACTTTTCCCTGGATATCCCCTTTAGGATGAGCTTTGACCACGCTCACAGGGGCATTAACGAGGCCTTTTCCCAATTAATACCAAAATTCCAGCCCTCCTGCACAGGCTATGGATGGGGATTTGGGATATGGGACCAGTCAGATGAAATATGGGATAAATCATGGCGGATTTGGGATCTGGGACCAGTCAGATGAAATATGGGATAAATCACTGCAGATTTGGGATATGGGACAAGTCAGATGAAACATGGAATAAATCATGGCGGATTTAGGATTTGGAACCACAAAGACCAAAGCCTACGAATCAGATTTAACAGGTGAGAATTCACAGGGATATGTGAACCCCATCCCTGTTTCCAGTGGTGAAGAATTTCCAGTTCCCAATTCCCAGTCTGCCCTAAGGCCCCTTCCAGCCCAGAGCATTCCCTGATTATCCGGTGCCACCCTGGGACATTCCCGCTATCCCAGGCTGCTCCAAGTCCCATCCAGTCCAGCCTCGGACTCGGGAATTGTGGAACATTCCGGCAACAGAGCCAGATTTTCAGCCCTCAAAGCCATGACTCAGTTGCATGTTTTTTGGGGAAAATAGAGGGAATACAGGGATTGGGGTGGGGTTTGGAGTTAGGGATTTGATTTGGGATAAAATAACCTGAGAATGGGGAAAAATCAAAATCCATATCTAGAGTTAAGAGATTAAATTCCTTAAATTCCATAAAATCCCCTACTTATGGCAAAATCCCTCCTGTGTGAGCTCTGCTCCGAGAGCATCCAAGGAGATCCCAAATCAAGGGAAAAGCAGATTCCCACCTCCCACCCTTTCCCAGCTGTTCCCAGTTTTCCAGGAGGTGGGAGTGGAAGGATCTCCCGCTTTTCCCACCGCGGGGCCGCTCAGATGGAGGGAATTAAAGCCGGACCTAAGCGGTTGCAGGTTTAGGAGCCGAGACAATCGAGAGTGAATTTCCAGTGGGGAATTGCCGGCCCCCAGGAGCGCACGGATTAATCGGGAGATGCGGTTGTGAGCACCGGCCTTTTCCTGTGCCCCAGGAAAACACAAACCCATTTTCCATGGATCAACCCCAATGAATCCCAGACCAGAAATGTGGGGATGTGGAAAGAGAGGGGGGAGGAAACGATCCCTGTTCTGATCCATGGAAATCTCTAATGGAATATCCCATGTTCCCTGAAGGAAAATCATGGATTTCTCCACCGTCCATGAGAGATTTAGAGATGAGAAAGGAAGGGAATCATTTCCCAAATAACCAAAAATCCCACGCACAGGAGAGCGGGAAAAGCCGGGAGGCGCAGAACTCACGGATCCCAGATCCCTCAAACTCCTCAAATTCCCCCTCAATTTCCAGAACTCTCCAGAGCAAATAACCAAACCAAATAACCCAAGTAAACAAATATCCCAAGTAATCAAATATCCCAAATAACTCAAATAAGCAAATATCCAAATAACCAAATAACCCAAATAAACAAAATTCCACATGCAAGAGAGTGGGAAAAGCTGGGAGGCACGGAACTCGCAGATCCCAGATCCCAAATCCCTCCAGCTCCTCCTCAAATTCTCCCTCAGTTTCCAGAACTCCCCAGAGTGAATCCATTTCTCACCCTTTGATCCCTGACACTCCACTCGAGGTTGGTTTGAGAATGTGGAGGAATTCCAGGAGACACAATTCCTTCTGGAAGTGGCAGCTCCTGGTGGGACACAAGGTGGCACCTCTGGGTTTTAATTCCCTTCCATATAAAAATCCTGATTATTTTTCCCTTTTTCTAGGATGCAGCGCCCCAAAGCCCACTGAAGATGTGCTGCTGATATTCCCAGATTTTCCAGCTGCTCCCATTTCCCTGGAACCCTTCCCAAAGTCTTTCCTTTCTGCCCCAAACCACAAACTGCCCATTCCCAGGTGGAGTAAATCTGGGTACATCTGCCGCATCTTCAACACTCCCGTGGACTCCCAGTGCTCCCAGCAGCCTCTAATCCCAAATTTTTGGGTTAACTGGGATGTGCCCTGGAGCATTTTGGGGCCCTTTGCCAGCATCAAACCTCATGTTGTGATGTCAAACCTGGAAAGCTTCAAAAAGTTTTTGTAAATCAAATTTTTTTGGGGGAAAAAGGAGAAAAAAGGAGAAAAAAGGAGAAAAAGGGAGATACCAAAAGCTCTGAAGTGGTGTTTTTGAGACATTTTTTTGGGAATGTGCTTTGATTTTGGTGTTTAATAGGAATAAAATTCCCTCCTCCTCCTCCTTCTCTCTGCACCCCGATGGAATTTTTGCTGCCAACAGGAGCTGGGCAAAACAAATTTGGCATTAATTGTCCTGCAAAACAAGTAAATAACGGCCCTTCGCTCTTCCCACCAGGAATGCTGGCTGGAGCTGGGAATGGCTTTATGGCAGGGCTCTGTCCCCTCCCCGGGAGCAGAGGTGAGCCCTCAATTGTGTCTTTAATTAATTAATTAATTAAGGAGAGAGCGAGCTGAGCTTTGCTCGGAGCGCTGGAACCCAGCTGGGGGCAGCAGCCTCTTGTTTGATGCCAGGAATATTCAGGAATGAGCTCCAGGCCCTTCTTTAAAACCCCCAAATCATCCCAAAAATCCCCACTTGGGGAGCTCAGCACCATCCAACAACTTCCCGGGGGGAGGTCCCTGAGCTTTTCCCAGGATTTGGGCTCTTCCTGGTGCCACAGGAGGAGGCTTTGGTAATTCTGCTGAGCTGATTCCCAGAATTCTTCTTAGCGGGCTGCCCCAGTCCCTAAAATACTGCTTACACTGGGAATCCTCTCTGGGATGGGACGGGATGGGATGGGATGGGATGGGATGGGATGGGATGGGATGGGATGGGATGGGATGGGATGGGATGGGATGGGATGGGATGGACATGGGATAGAGGAGAAGGATCAGTAAAATCCCAGGAAAAGCCAGGGACAGGGCTGCATTTTAGGGATCCCTGCACAAGGTTCCGGCTTTGGTTTTGCTGCTGAAATTTCAGGAAAACCTCAGGAAAGCCACTTCCCTCAGATTGTCCCCAGCTCTTCCCTGTTTCAGGGCATCCCACAGACATCAGCCCCAAAATCCAGGGGATTTCCATCCATCCATCCATCCATCCATCCATCCATCCATCCATCCATCCATCCATCCATCCATCCATCCATCCATCCATCCTCTCCCAGTGCAAATATACAGATTCATTCCCTCTGTTTTTCCTCTAAAATGGGAATTTCCAAGCCAAAGGCACCAGAATTTAATGCCTGAAAATTCCATGATTTTTGTGGATTGTAGCCTCTGTTTTCCCCTCATCCCCACACCTGCCAGGATTTTTCCATAGCCACGATTTTTCCATAACCAGGGAATATAACTGATCTACTTTAGCTTGTGCTAAATAAGGAATTCCATCTGTTAACTCCAGATACTGTTTTTTTTTTTTTTAATATAAAGCCCTGATTTTTCCCCTATCCCCAGGTTATTTAATCCCTAATTTAGTCTGGGATCTTCCCCAGTGCTCAGCCTGGCTGGGATTCCAGGTACACCCAGTGGCCCTGGATAAATCCCAGCCATCAGGAATAGCTGACAACACCTGCTAGGCTGGGATTGGCAACAAGTGATAATCCCTGGAGTGGTGAAATGGGATCCAAGATCGGCCTGGAAAACGTGTCTTGGTTTTGTGGAGAATTCCTGTTTCCTTTTTTGGGTTTTTTTTCCCTCTAGGAGCAGGAACAACCCCAAATTTTGGGCTTTTCCATCACCTCGACCCCAGAGCTGTTTCTGTTTTCCCCTCCTTATTTGTGATGCACTCAGGCAAAGGCCCCTCCTGGAAAGCCCAGAAGGGAATAATCCAAATATTCCTGTGCTGGGAGGGCTGGAAAGGATCCCGTGTCCTGCCAAAAACTGGGAAAACCAGGTCGGTAAAGCCAGTGGAATCCCACATTAAATCCAGGATGCGTTTACTTGAAGGGTTAATAATTAATTAATTAATTAACCACATTTCCCCATTCCATCACAAATGAGGGGTTGGGAATGTGCTCCGTTTTATCCTGGAGCAATCCAGCCTTTGGCATTGTCACTTTGGGAAGGCGGCACCACTTCCAAAGCCCCAAAGCTGAGGTGGGAATTCCTGGCCAAAGTTCAATTTGGGATAAGGATTGGGACGGTGGAGCTGTCCCCAAATCCAATCCCAGCTCCCTGCATTCCCTACAGAGCCCATCCCTCAGGGACTCCCCAGTTCCAAACATTTCCCTTTGCCCTATATTCTTTTCCCTTTGGGTTGGTATTTTTTCCCCTGGAGTTGGTATTTTTCCTTATGAATTGATATTTTTCTCCTTGGGTTGGTATTTCCCCCCTTTTCCTGTTTTTCTCGTCCCTGCTGCCATTTTTGGGTTTTTTGGGGGGGTTATTAAATCCATCAGCTCTGCTCCTGCAGCTCCAGCCTGGGAGTTCCAGGCTCCTTTGGGAAGCTCCAAGGCCGGATTTGGAGGGTCAGGAGTGGAATCAGCCCCTAGAGGGGACAGTGGCTCCAGGCTTAGCAGGGCTGGAAAAGGGGGAATTTGGGAATTTGGGACATTCCTTGACCCGCCCTCCCAGCGCAGCACTCAGAGCCGTCTCTGGTTAAGGACTCTGAGGAGCCATCTCTGGGAAATTATCCCAAAAAAATCCCTCCCTGTGGGGAGATGTCCCAAAAAATGATCCCAAAAATCCCTCCCCATGGGGAGGCGACACCCCCTGAGTGCCAGCAGGGCCCCCTGGGATGGGATGGGAACACAGGGACTGAGGGGTTTGGCTGTGGGAATTTTACTGGGAATTCTCTGCCCTCACCTTCACAATTCCTGCCCTACCTGGGTGTTTTTTGGGATCTGGAAGCTGTTCAAAGGGACAAAGGGGGGACAAAGTCACTCCTTCCCTGCTTTTTCCACTGTCCAGGCAACAACCACCCCCCACAAATCCTGGCTCTGAGCTCCCCCTCTGCAAATACACACAGAACACCTCTCACCTCCCAAAGCTTTGTCATTTTTGGCTGAATAAATCTAATTAATTAATTAATTAATTGAGGTGCTCTCACAGCTCCTGGGAGTTTTATGGGAGAAGCCAAAGGTGCTTGGTTCCACCCAGATTTGCTCAGCCCTGTTCCCTCTGTCTAGGACAGGATCTGGAGGGGCAAAGTGAGGGGAACCAAACAGGGTTTGGACATGTATTTGGGATTTGGGAACTTTTCCAGGTTTTTCATCCTCTCATCCTGGCAGCACTGGGCCGAGATCCAGGGAAAGGAGAGGGAAAAGTAAAATAGAATAAACCCTAAAATAAAATAAACCCTAAAATAAAATAAATCCATCAAAGCCTATTAAGCAGAATTGCTCTGTGCAAACCTAATTGACCACGAGGGATCTCTGGGACAGGCAGGGCCATAAATTGGGATTTTAACGGTGGCTGGGAGGAGGAAAAGGGGGAAACAGAAAAGAGGGGAAGGGAAAGGTATGGGGAAGAAAAAAAGGGGGAATAAATATGGTCAGGAGGGAAGGAAAAAGGAAAAGAGAGGGAAAAGCCATTGGGAGGAAAGAAAAGGAAAGAGAGAAGGGAAAGGGAGAGGGGGAAGAAAACTGGAGGGAGAGGAACTGAAAAGGGATGAGGGAGGAAAAGGGGAAGGAAAATGGTCTGAGGGGAAAGAAAAGGGGGAAGGAAAAGGAGAGGGGGAAGGAAAAGGGTAGGGGGAAAGGGGATGTGGGAAAGGGAGAGGGAAGAAAGAAAAGGGAGAGAGGGGAAAGGAAAGGGGGGAAGGAAAAGAGAGAAGGAAGGAAAAGGAGTGAGGGAAGGGAAAGGAGAGAAGTGAAGGAAAAGACAAAAGGAAGGAAAAGGAAAGGGGAAGGAAAAGAGATAAGAGAAGGAAAAGGAGAGAAGGAAAGCGAAGTTTGATGTTTGTGGGGCTCGCCCGAGGCCCGGCCGGGCCGGCGCTGCCCAGAAGGAGCCGAGAGCAGCATATGGCACAGAAAGCCGGGCCGGGGGGGACACAGCAGCCCCCCGGCCGCCGGTGCTGTAAGGAGCTATTTATTCCTCCCCCTGCAGATGTCCGTGAATGCGGCAGGAGCAGGGGGAGCAGATCTTTGGGCTCGGGGAGGGAGAAGCAGCGCTCCTTCCTTTTACCATGCTGTTGTCTGGCTTGATCTTGTCACTCCAAAGGGCCCCATTCAGAGGTATTCATGCATCTGCCTCGGGGGGACAATGGCAGCTCAGTTTATAAACTGTCTGTCCAGTTGCCTGCGGCCTTTAGTCCTTTTGTTTTCGCCCCTCTTAATAAACTTTTTGGGGGAGTTCATCAATACGCTTGAATAGCTGATGTTCTCATTCTCAGGGAGGGGAAGAACAGAAGGGCTCGGAGAAGAGGTTTTTTTTTTTTTATTTTTAACAGAGGTGGGGGTTGCGGTTTTTTGCCCCTTAAAGGAGAAGCGAGGCTTGAAAAGCATCAGAATAAACCCGGTAGAAAAAAAACAAATCCACAAAAAAAAAAAATCGGAGTCCACCCCAAACAAAACCACTATTGAAAAGGGACGGGGAAATGCGCAACATTTAATTGCCCCCCCAAACCCCACCCCAAAGCAATTTTCGTCCTGCCGGCAGATCCCCGACTAATTTTACAGCTCTGCAAATATTGCGGGCAGGGGGATTGGGAAAGAATTTCGGAGGGCAGCCTCATTTCCAGGGGATTTAGGGCCGGGAGCCGCCTCTAACCTTTCCCCCTCCTGTCCCCCCCCTTCTCCCAGCACTCGCAGGAATCGCAACCCGGCAGATCCATTCCCCCCACGCTCCCAAATCCCCGGGAAGATCCCAAACCCCGAGTCCCCTCCGGAGCCCTCCCCTCGCCCGGCGCCTCCTTTGTAGCCGAGCCCGGGGCGGGGGGGGGGCTTGGGGCTGCCCCCATTTCCAAGGCACGGCCCCCTCCCCGTGCCGGCTCCCTCTGTCCTCCCTTGATTTCTCTTTTAAGGCGTTGATTTTCCTGGCAGCGCCTTCTCCCTCCCCGCGGAGCCGCCTCGGAGCGGGGCCGAGCCGCCCCCTCCCCAGCGCTGCCTCCCCGGGCAGCCCCCAGCGGCTCCCGCTCAGCGCTTCAAGGCCCTAATGAGTGTTGACAAGTTTAATGAGTTTGTTTTAAAGAGGAAAAAACTGGTCAAGTCGAGATTTCCGAGTCAAATCCATTAGGGGATCCCATTGAAACCTCTCACAGCGGCCCGGCCAGCGCAGGGGCAGCACCCCAAAACAGGGACCACCCTCCCCTTCCCCGGCCCAGGAGGGACCCCGAGGAGGAGAGAAGGGAGGAAAATCATCCCCATAAAACCCCAAAGCCACCCCGGCGGCCGAAGGGGAGCGTCCAGCGCCGCCAGAACCTCGCGGAACCTCCTCCTATTCTGGAGGAAATTTCATTAAAGTGCCCGCTGTGCCCCCCGCCCCCTTCCCCCCCCGCCGGTGTTTGCGGCTCCCCCCGCGCTCCCCGTGCGCGAACAGCCCCGCGGAGGTCACGGCGAGTCAGGCAGTCTGACTCGGTGAACTCTGAGCCGGGCAATCAGGGGAGGGAGGGAGGGGGGGGTTCTCCTTTTTCAATTTCGCCACTTCCTAGGTCTCTCCATTGTTCCAATTCCAAACAGCTGCTGGTGCTAATCTTGCGCTTATTTGCAATCGGGGAGGAAGAAATACCCGCGCCCCGGAGCGCGCCGAGATTGGCGCTGCCCGCCGAGCCCCGAGCCCGGGGAGGGACGGGGGGGGACAAAAGAGAGCCGGGTGATTGAACTCGGTTTGACTCTGAGTCCTTCGGGTCCCGCTCAAGCCCAAAGCCGGGGCAGAAATCCAGGAAAATGGGGCTCGCAGGTAGCACCGCGCTTCTCAAAGCCGGATCCGAGGGGGTTTTTTATTCTTCCCAAAGGTTAAACTCCTCCATCCACTCCAAGTCTGGGGAGAAAAGCCGAGCGGGAGCGAGCTGGGAGCGAAAGGAGCGGCCACAAAAGCCCGGTTGGAGGCGAATCTGGGGAGCTGCGCCCGCGAGGGTTTGGCTCGAGCTGGCTCCGGAGGATTTTATTATTTTTAAGCTGTTATTAAGAGGGGATGGAGAAATTAAAGGGCTGCAGGAACCTCGTGCCAGAGGAACCATCCCGCTGGCACGTGTAGAGGTGGGGGAGCTCTGCCCCGCTCGGGCGGCGGGAGATCCTCTTTAACTCATTTATTGTCCTAATTAACAGGGCCAGGGGTGCTGGGAAACCATTCCAGGTCGCTGGGCACCCCGAGGGTGGGCAGGGAATCACCCCTGAGCAGCAGAGCCCCCCAGAAACCCAAACTTCTGCCAAGACCCCCCAAACCCGGACTCCCAGTCTGCTGGGGGTGGCCCCACGCGTGTCGGGGCAGGTTTTTTTTTTTTTGGAGGGGGTGGGTCCAGCTGTGCCGGGGGGAGCCCATCAGCCGCGGCTGGTCCTGCCAGGCCCGCAGCCTCTCGGGGCATTTATTGGTTTACCGAGGTGTTAATCCCCTCACAATCGAGTTGTCTGACCACGGACCCCCGTCTCTATTCTTGTTTACATCTAATTACGGCGCTGGAACGCCACTTCCCTTCCCACCCTCCCTCTCCTCCAGATTCCAGCCCCAACTCCCATTCCAGCCCTTTCCAGCAGGTTAAAGCCCCCTCGCAAGAGAATTCCGGCCGGCTGGAATTTCCGAGGGCTAGGAAAAGGGAGTTGGGCAAAGCACGAAGGGGTTTGGGCACCCAAAAAATCCTCAGCACCCCTCAACTGAGCCGGGTTTGGGAACACCTCGGGACTCCCCGTCCCGCTGTCAGAGGCATCTCCGAGCTCCCCTTAATTCAATTAAAGGCCGTCACCCCAGGAAACGGCCGGAGATGCGGCCGGGCGGGCCGGGAGCTGCGCTAACAAAGAGCTTTTGAGCGCGGAGGGCGCGGGGACCCCCCCGGCCCGGCGTGTCCCCCGCACCGGCGGCTCCGGGGTTAAACCCGCAGCGAGCTCCGCGCCTCGGCTGCGATAGCGTCTCAGCCCTGGGGCCATTCCTCTAAATCAATTTTCAAAACAATCAGTTTAGGGGCTTTTAATTAAGCTTTAAACCGGCGGTTAAAAATAGCAGTTTACTTCTTTGGGATGCAAACGAGGCGAGCGTAAAAATAAATCAGAGAGACGGGGCCCGCTGCCTTTTGGGATTCGGGGAGACGCAGATTAAACATGTCCCAAGACTACAAGGATTTCCCCCCCCTTTCTTTTAACACTTATTCTCTCTCGCAGCAGCTGCTCTTTCCCTGCCAGGCACCGAACTGTCCGCAGGACCGGGAATGCAAAGGTGGAAAAATCAAAGATCCCCAGCCCAGCCTGCAGCAGGTTCAGCGCTTTCCCCTCCACATCATGAAACGCAAATAATGTTAAAAAAAGAAAGAACATAAACTCAGCTCTCCAGCTGTTTATAGCGAGGAGAAAAATCCTCTGAGCGCGAGGACGCGAACGCCGCAAACTCAGCCCACTCCCCGCCAGGATGAATTTCGCTTAAGAAGCTGAATTTAGGCTGCTTTGTAGTTTTAAAGCGGATCCTCCAGGTTCTGCCCACCTCCCCGGCATCCTCTCCCTTTGCCTCGGACTGCCCCGCTCGCACGGCCCGGCCCGGCTCCAGAACCTTTAAATCCCTTAAGCCTGAGCGGGTCTGGGGCTCCTGGGCCGGGCTCAAGGGCAGCTCCTCGCCCCAAAAGCGGCTCTTTCAAGGCACCGCTGAGCCGCGTTGATTAAAGAGTAATTAAGGGCGGCGGGATTCCTTTGGTGCGGATTTCTCCGCAGGTGACCCCGGCAAGTGACGGGCCGTGCCGGGATCGCTTCGGGCCGGGCTGAGCAGGGGCTCGGGGTCGCTCTGGGGTGGCTTCTCCTCCCTGCCGGCCCCACTGGGGGTTTCACCCCTTGCCCACCCTCCGAAGCCCCCAGCTCCCGGCCCTCCTGCGGGGCCGAGTCCCGGCAGCGAGCGCGGCTTCGTGCCCGAGACCTTGACCCGGTTTGGGGACAAAATCTGGGTCCGGCCGCTGGGGTAGTTTCTCCCGACCCCCCAAACTTTGGGGTGAGGCTCTCTTGGGGTCACGGCACGCCCAGGACAGCGGGGTGGGGACTCCCGCACCATCCCCTCTCCCCCCAGCAGCGCGGTTTGGGGTTTTTCCTCCTTTTCGCCCTTCTCCGAACGGGAGGAAGGCGCCAAATTCCCCATGGGGACGGGCGAAGAAGATATTTCATGAAAATTACATGTCACTATAAGGGGAAAAAACACCATGGGAGACGAATAAAAAATAATTAAACATGAACGGGTGGAGTGGGGGCTTGGCCGGAGATGGGGAGGGAGAAAAACCTTTCCCAGATGGATCCCACCCTCCCCAGCCTCTCTCCCGTCCCTTCCGCGCTACTTTCAGGCACTTTCCGCCGCTTTTTTCCGCCGCTGCTTCCCCGAGCATCCCCCCCGCTCCCAGAGCTCCTTCCCCCCCCCTTCAGATCTCAGCGTGTTTGCTCTTGACTTCATCCACTAAGTCAATAGTTTGGAGATGCCCTCATCCTCAGAGGCCCGAGCCCCCCGTGTCCCCTCCCTGTTTTCTGCGGCGGATAATGGCAGCCTTTTGTCGTGTAATCAAGCTCCCGAGGGGTTGGGAGACAGATATAGATTCTTGGCATTTGTCGGTGAAAATGAAAGCTGGATTAGGCAGAGGCGGCTGCACACTCCATGGTAAAGGACAACAACTATTCCCCCATTGAAAGTCCCATTCTGGTTTGGTTATTTTATCTCTAAAAGTTGTTTGTATTTCTAAAGTGGCCATTGAGGCACTTAGAAAGTGTAGCAAGCTGTAAAGCCGCGCTCGCCATGAAAGGCGGGCGCACAAAAAGGACCGGGGTTAAGGGGAGAAAACAGAGAGGGGAGAAAAAAAATACCCGCAGAAAGAAAAAACAAAACAAAACAAAAAAAAAAAAACAACAACACAGGGGCGAGAGAGGAGGGGAACGGCAAAAGAGTTAAAAAAAAAAAAATCAAATTCAGCCGGGGGGGGTGGGGAAGTTTAAAATCGAAGAGAAAACTCGCGGAGAGCCGGCAGAGGAGCGAGGCTGGGGCGCCGCTTTTTCTCTTCCCAGCCGGGCAGGGGGGAAAAAATCGTCCCCAGATTTCGGGTTCCCTGCGGATTTGGGGGTGGGGGGTTGTTTTTTGCTCCTCGCGGTTGAGCCCCGAGCCCGGCCCTCTCGCAGCTCGGCGCTGGGGTTGTTTTATCCCTTGGGATTGATCCCAGCCGAGGAATCCCCGCTTTATTCCCTGGCAGAGCTTGGCCGAACCAGGCGAAAATTGGGGAATTTCTCCATCTCTGCTCCGTGAACCTGAGAGCATTTTCCCTTGGGAATCGCCCGGACTCTCGAGTTATTTTTACATCATTTTCCCCAAAAGACATCTCTTGGGTTTCACTACCCAAGGTTGCGCCGTCTCTTCTTCTTTCCAACCCCGCCCCCCTTCCCCCCCCCCCCCCCCCCCACCGGATGAATTTGGGATGGCAAAACCCTCCTGGTTAGGTTTGTTTATTAAAAAAAAAAAAATAGGAAAAAAAACCGGCAAAACAAACCGTTTGTCAAAGCCTGCAAACTTTCCTCCTCCTTTTGCCGAAGTTTTCGGGCGTGGAAATCGCCGCGATCCCGCTGCGAGCACAGCGAGCCCCGCGCGGGGGAGGGTTTGCGGCTGGAAGGAGATTAAGGGGAAAAAACTCCGGGGGAAAAAAAAGCAACGGAGCAACCAGGTACAACCCAAATATCCGCATTCCCAGCGAGGGAAAAGGGCGGGGGGGGGGGGGGTGGAAAGCTTCAAATAGCTCAATTTGCTGCTTTTTAGCATCAAACAGCATCTTCTGCGGGAGTGGCGACGGAATTTCAAAATAATTAAGTCGCCGCACGGGGGAAAAAAAAAAAACACATGGATCCCTCTGGAAAGCGCCGGCCTGGCGCTGAACGTGAGATAAATATGTGTCAATAAATAGAAATATTCCTTAAAATCAGCAGCGGCCGCCGCTCCCCGGATCGTTTAGGGCCGTGCAGAGGTTGGGGGTCATTAACTGAGGCCCCCCCGGCTCATTCAGGGCAGCGGCGCTTTCCTCTCCCCATCCCGTGTGCGGGGCCCGATTTGAACATCACTGTCCCCTGGCTGTCCCCCTGCTGTCCCCTGGCTGTCCCCCGACACCGAGGTGTCCTTTGCACCCCCAGCCCCTCCCTCCTGCCTTTAGGAATGAGAAATTAAAGCAAACTCGAGGCTCCTCGCGGGTGGATTTTGCTCCGGGAAAATCCCAAATCCTCCTGGTCCCTGGGGAGTTGGGGAAGTTTCCCGGGTGGTTCCGGGAACTTTGTCCCAACTTTGAGCCAGCCCGGAACCACCCGGGTGCTTCCAGCTCCTGCTCCAAAAGCGCCTTCTGGAATCAACTTTCCTCCCGTAATTCCCAATAAAAATGCAAATCAACGAGTCCCGGCCACGGGAATGAAAATAAATTAAATAAATTAAATAAAGGACGGGATCGCCCCGCGCTACCGAGCTGGTAAAGGCAGAGGGGCAGGCGCGGCTTTCCCCGATTCCCTTGGAAAATCGGAACATCGCTTTTTTTTAATTTCCCGGACTGCGCTGGGGTTTGGGCACGGCGGTTCCTGAGCTGTCCCCACTTCCGGCCCCTCTCCCGGAGATGTCCCCGGGTCTCCTTGATCGCGGGGCCGCGGGGCTGGGGACAAAGGCGGCTCTGAGGGTCGCGGCCGGGGTTCCCCTGGCCTGGGCAGCGCTGCCCAGCGTCAGCCGGGGGCTCCTTCCAATATTAGCACTGAAAGCTCCCGAGGGGAGAGACTGAAAACCAAGAGGGTCTTTTCCTTTTTTTCCTTTTCCTTTTCCTTTTCCTTTTCCTTTTCCTTTTCCTTTTCCTTTTCCTTTTCCTTTTCTTTTTCCTCCCTCGGTCGGGGCAGGGCAGGCCCAGGGCAGGGGGGTAAAAAACAGCGCGAGGGAGCCCTTGGAACATCTCTGGGGTAGGGAGCGTCCTTTGGCATCAGGGAGAGTCCTTTGGGATCAGGGAGAATCTTTGGGGGCATAGAGCGTCCTTTGGGGGCAGGGAATGTTCTTTGGGATCAAGAAGAGTCCTTTGGGATCAAGGAGCATCTTTCGGGGCAGAGAGCGTCCTTGGGGATCAGGGAGAGTCCTTTGGAATCAGGTAGAGTCCCTTGGGATCAGGGAGAACCTTTGGGGGCAGAGAGTGTCCTTTGGGGGCAGGGAGAATCTTTGGGGGGCAGGGAGAATCCTTTGGGATCAATGAGCGCTCTTTGGGATCAGGGGGTGTCCTTGGGGAGGCAAAGGAGAATCCCTCTGTGGGGCACAGGAGAATCCTTTTGGGGCAAAAGACGAGTCCTCAGTGGGGCAAGGGAACTTCAGCTTGTGGGGCAGCGGAACATCCCCTGTGGGACAGGGGACACTCCCTATGGGGCACATGACACGTCTCTCCCTGTGGGACAGGGGACACCCCATTTGGGGCAGGGGACACTCTCTATGAGGCAGGGGACATCCCTCTATCTATGAGGCAGGGGACACCACTATGGGGCAAGGGAGACTCCCTATGGGGCCGGGGAAACCCCCGTGCCCTCTCCGTCGCCCCCTTGGAACCCCAAGTTTCTCTCCGCTCCCCAAATTCCCCCGAGGAGGTGCCGGAAGACGCGGAGGGCGAATCCCCGGGCGGGCCATTCCCACATCGCTCCATTCCCACATCGCTCCATCCCACCCTCTCCCCCTCTCCCGAGGAAAACTTGGCTGGTCTTTCCGGGAATCCTTTTCCAGCATTTCCCTGGGAAAAGCCACGCTGTCAACAACTCCGCGAGCCCAAAATCTCGGATTCCATCAGCGAACCCTGCCCTGCCCCGAAGACACCGAGAGGCGGGAATTTCCAATGATATCCCAAATGATATCCCAAATGATATCCTAAATTAGATTCCAAATTATATCTCGAATTATATTCCCAATGATACTCTCAATGATATTACCATACCATATTCCCAATGATATTCCTAATGATATTCCCAAATGATGCTCTCAGTGATACTCCAAATTATATTCCCAACGATATTTCCAAATGGTACTCTAAATGACATTCGAAATGCTATTCCCGACTCTGTTCCCAGCACTTTTCCCAGCGCTATTCCCGACTCCATTCCCAGCGCTGCTCCCGGTGGATGAGGCAGCCGAGCACGAAACGCGCGGCCTCAGATCCCCCGCGCCCCGGCAGCCGCTAATTAGCGGCGCGAGCCGCTGTGATGTGATGAACTTCCTTTGTGGCGCGGGTGTTCCCGATAAGAGAGAGCAGCCGAGGATCAAAGGCTCGGAGCCTCCGTTTCCTCCAGCGGCCTCCGCCTCTCCTCACCTATCCCGGCTTTTCTGCGCTTGGGCTTGGCTGTTCCCAGTCCCGCTCTGGCTCTGCCCTGGCCACGCCGTCCCGAGGGGGTTTGGAGCTCCAGAACCTCCTCGTGGAGCTCCAAACCACCCCGAGAAGATCCAAACCCAGCTCCAAACGCCCTCCGAGGAGCTGCAACCCTCCCCGAAGAGCTCCAAACCCAGCTCCAAACTACCCCGAGGAGCTCCAAAGCCTCCTCGAGGAGTTCCAAAGGCCCTCTGAGAAGTTCCAAATCCCCTCCAAAGTGCTCCGAGCCTTCCCCGAGGAGCTCCAAACCCTTCCTCGAGGAGTTCCAAATCCCTCCTCGAGGAGCTCCAAACGCCTCCAAAGGACTTCAAACCTTCCCCGAGGAGCTCCAAGCCCCACTTGTCCCTCCCGACAGCCCCGAGGGCCGTTCAAGTGCACGGGTCACTCCCAGACGGTGCCCCCAAAATATCGCCACCATCATCATCACCATCACCATCACCACCATCTCCTCATCACCGTCATCCCCTGCACCTCCCAGACCCCGCTCCGCTGGCGGCTCCCGCCCTCCCCGCGCCCCCCGGCCCTTCCTTCCCCCCTTGTCCCCAACTCCGGGTGACAAATGTCTTTATAAACTGGCATTAGTGACATCCAGCTCCTTTTGTGGCGCGGCCCCGCCGAGCGCCAGCCTCGGGATGAGGCGGGAATGAGGAGGAGGAGGAGGAGGGTTTTTTTTGGGAGGGGGATACCCTGACCCTCCCTTCCCCCGGCAAAGCCGCATCCCCATCCCGAGCTCTGCTCCCTCCCGGAGCTGCACCTGCGCTTCCCGACTCCTCCATTCCTGCTTTTTTCCCGGGATGAGCGGGGAGCAGGGGAGGAGGAGCGCCCCAAAACCCCAGCTCTGGGGGGTCTGGCTCCTGAACCTCCCCCTCAGCGCTCCCGGCCGGGGCTCCCCTTCCCCGGCTCGCATCCCTCCTTTCCTGACCCCCTCAGCATCTCCTCGTCCCACAGAAACCCCAGAGTCCAAACCAGGGGGATGTTCCGATTAAATAAAAAATAAAATAAAAACCTTTTTTTTTAAAAAGGCGACTAAAACCATGTGATGATGAGGAGAGAAAAGTGGCAGCTGATTCAAACGGGTTTTTTAATATCCATAAATAGAGAATATCTGCAAAGCCCAGATCTGCGGAGGGGCCCTGATTCGCTTTTTTTTCTTTTGTGGCAAACGCAATTTTCCCCAGGATCCTTCACCCTAATGCCAGAGTAAGTCCCTTCCCGCTTCAAGGCCGCTCTTATATGTGCTTTAAAACCCCGCCGCGGAAATTCCCCTGAAAAATTTGGAAAAAAGCTTCTCGTGGGGGTGGATTTTGGGGGGGGGGGGGTGGAATGGGGGGTGTGAAACGGCGACGGGAAGGGGGAGGAAGGGGAGGTTAATCCGGGTTTAACGCCGTGATGCAGTCGCAGGACCAGGGCTCGGCTGATTGTGTTATCTCTCCCCAACATTTGGGTCTCCCATATTTCACCCAGCCAAATAGCTGCGAGGGAAAAGTGCGTATGGAGGCACTCCTGACGCCTCAGGAAAATATGTTATTAATATCTAAATAACTTCCCAATACTGTCTCTAAATCTCCCCTTCGCCACTCCAGATGATGAATTCGTTTGAAGTGTTCTCCCGTCTCATCTTCGCTCTCTCTCTCCCCCCCGCTTTTTTTTTCTTTTTCTTTTTTTATTTTTTTTTTCCATAGGCAGGCTTATTTCAAACTGGTAAATATCTAATTCCTTTAACCACGCTGCAGACACGTCTCACCCCTCTCCCGCGCACAATTCCCGCTTGGAAAACATCCTCAACGGGAGAACGAGACCCAGCGCGGCCTTGAGCTGCTCCTTGAGATGATTTCGGGTTAAAAGCGGCGGTTTTTGGGGGGAATCTGTTTGTTTGCAGCAACCCCTGGATCACGCCTTTCCCTCTCAGCCTCTCCTGCCTTAATTCCATCTCTGCCCCCTCCCTCCCTGCCCAATTAGGGTCCAAACCTGGGATTAGGACAAGACGTTCCCTCTTCCTTCCTGCGCTGCTCTATCGCAGATCCATCTCCCCCCTTCGCCCAAAATCTGCTTCCTACCCGCCCTGGATAATGAAATCCCCCCCAAATTCCACATTAAAACGTCTCCGACGCGCTTCCTCTGCCGTTCCCCACCTGCCTCTGATCCCGAGATTTCCTTTCCCATTCCTCCCGCTCCAGGACGGATCATTTTCTTCTCCCCCCAAAAAGGGAGAGAAAGAGGGAAAAAACCTCAACCCCAAAGAAACCCCGGATCTCAGACATCTCCCTGATGCTCTTTCGCTCCCTCCCGTGCAGCCGAGCCCCGCTCGCCGCATCCTTGTCTCAAGTTTGTTTTTTCAAACGCCTCGTGTTCGATTATTCTCGTTTATTCCCCTCTCCAGCCTTATCTCTCCTCCTCTCTTCTCTCCTCCCCGTCACACTCGATTTAGGCAGGAGTTTATCTTGCGAACATTTGCCGACTTTGTTTATGTAGCCCAGGTTCCCGTTCCCAAAAGCCACTGTTTGCCTTTGTAATTGTTATCTGTGTTTATTGTTGTACCTCATTTGTCTCAGCTTTTTTTGTGACATGTAAGCTCCGTGTGCGCCCGCATCCAGCCCCCCCCCCCCCCTCCCTTCTCCCTGCATTTTTTTTATTCTTCTTTCCCTCTCTTCCCTCTCCTCTCGGCCTGAAATATGCACAGAATAACTCAGCCTAAAGCCAATGAATTGCTTGACACCTCCCTATCTCTTCTCCTGCCCCCCATTATTAGAGCTGATCCCGCTCGCAACACTCACAAATCCCGCCTGGGCTCTGTTTGATTAGATTGCCAACCTTTGGTAATCCCTTGATTTGATGAAGTGTCTGCTCGCGCCCCCCCCCGCGCTTCTAAACACACATTTACAGAGGAGCCGCGTGTTGGTTTTTAAACCCGCGCCGATTGTTTGCTGATAAATCGGCCCCGCAGCCCCTCCTGCCTCACGCCCGGCTCGGGGAACAAAGCCCCTGCCCAGGTGTGGGGGTCCCCCCTTCTCTTTCCGCTCCTCCCGAGCTCCCCCAAATCGAGAGGGACCCTACAAACCTGCCCCCACCCCCCCGCTCGCTGCGGCTCCCCAAAATCGCGGCTGGAGAGGGGCTGGCAGCTCCCGGCTGGAATTGTCCCTGCCCCCACTCCCGCACTGTCCCCAGCTCTAGGGAACCCCGATCCCACCGCTCTCCCGCTTTTCCCCTAAATTTGGAACCCAGCTCCCACCACTGTCCCGATTTCCCCAGAATTCGGAACCCCGATCCCGCCTCTCTCCCTCTTTCCTCCAAAGTGGGGACTCCAATCTCACCGCTGTCCGGATTTCCCCCAAATTCGGAACCCCGATCCTGCCCCTCTCCAACTTTCCCCCAAAATTGGAACCCCGACCCTGCCCCTCTCCTGCTTTTCCCCCAAAATCGGCCGAGAGCACAAACCCGGGGGGCACAGAGTTGAATTTGGAAAATCCCCTAAAAATCCGCGTTTCCACCCCAAAAACCAAACGCGGGGTTCCGGGGGGGCAGCGCCTCCCGTCCCTGTTGCTGCTCGGGGGGACCCTCCGGAGACCCCCCCGGCTCTGGTCTCAGTCTGTTCCCTCCCCCCAGGACCTTCTGCCTTCCCCAACAACCCCCGAGCGGCACCCCCCGAAATTTGGGGGTGCCCAAATTCCACCCCCCTTGCACCCCCAGAGAGGGAGAGAGCTGCGCATCCCCTCCCTAATTAATAACAACAACCCCAGATAATAATAATTATAACTATAATAATAACAAATAGTAGCAACAACCACTCGCTCTTAACAAGGAGATATATATATATATATATATATATATATATATATATATAAAATAAACATATATTAAAAAAAATTAAAAAACCCAAAGTGAAGCCTCATGAATATCCGCCCAGGGCTAGCTGGAGTGAGCCGTTTAAAGATGAAAGTGCAAAGAAATAAAGGCTCAATTTAATCTGCCTTAAAACCCTTCAACTTAACGTTTGTGCTGGGAACTCAGAGAGTGAGTACTGATTGGGGATAAATACATTTCTTAGCATGCCTTGGAGCTATTACACCCTTCTCCAACACAGCTCCCTATTCAACAGCCACAGTTTTCATTACCAGCTCTAATAAGTCTTAACATTATTAAATGCCAAGCAGACGATAGAAAGAAACAGGCGCAGGGTGGAAGCTTTCTTTCCCACTTAAAAAGAGAGAGCATTTAGGGCTGTCTTCCCCCGGCTCCCCGCGAGGAGAACCCGCCACGGAGCGAAAAAAAAAAATTAAGAAAAAATATATTTAAAAAAAAAGCAAACCCAAAGTTTTTTCGCCATTTTCCCCTCGCAGCTCTCGGAGGGTGAAGCAGAAATTGACAAAAAAAAAAATAAAAATATAAATAAAAATCCCTTCCTCCGTCAAGCGGTGCGAGGTTGGGTTTGTTTTGGTGGGAGCCACCTGGAAATAAAAACCGTGGAGGGAGAAACAGCTCTGATGAGATTTTAATTGCGGGATGTAAAATCTCGTTGTTTTCCAGCAAAAATTGCTGGGTTTTTTCCAGCAGAAATCGTGTTTGTTTGTGGTTGTTGGGTTTTTTTTGGTTTTTTTTTGGTTTTTTTGTTTTTTTTTCCCCGAGCAGAAACCGCGGCGTTTTCCAGCGCGCAGCCGCCGCCTGCCAGTGTTTTACAAGCAGGATCATCAATTATCTTAATTGGGGCCATTAACACTTTCCCAGGCGTTAAAATCCGCCCGGGCAGCGGGAAATTCGGAATTTTGGACGCTCCTGTTGGAGCCGTGGCTTTGGAGACGCGCACGACCCGAAAAACCCCCCGAATTTACGCGGTTTTTTAGGGATTTCTCCTCGACGCGACAGCGGGGGCGTCGACATAAAACCGGGAATTGCAGAAATATTGGGATTTCTCTGCGGGGCCGGGAGAGATTGCGAGCGCTCGGAGGGAGCGCGGCGCTCCACAGGCTCCGGCCGCGGGAATTTGCCCAAATTAGCCCCCTTTCATCCAGGAACGGGGGCTCGTGTTTGATTTGTCCGCGGCCTCACCCATGAAGGCAGAAGGGAGCGTTTTGTTTTGCCTCTTGACACGCACTTCTTGCGTGCTAATCAGGGATAAAAAGCTCCCCGCTCCTTCATTCTTATTTTTTTTTTAATTTTTTTTGTCTGTTCTTTTGGGGGTAAACGCGGGGACAAGGCGAAAAAGAAAAAAAACAACAACCCGCTGTTTCAAAAATAAAGATATTTTTCCGAGCTGCGAGCCTGAGTGAAAACACAACTTAACCTTCCCCCCCCCCAAATCTCTTTTCCCCCCCTTTAATAAAATTAAAAACACCCCGAAAGTGAGCGGGGGGAGCTTCTGGCGTGCACAAAGGCCCCGATTTGCAAATGAGCATCGCCCCTCTCCCAAATCACAGCAACATTTTGCAGCGTCCAACGGCTCTGCCTTTCTGCAGCAGCCGCTCCGATAATATTACAAAACTATCTAACAGCAGGGAGTTTTGAATAATTTATCTCCCTTTCTTCCCGTCCTCGGCCCTTTGTCCAAAAGTTTTTCTCCTCCTCGCGGAATTTTGAATGAGAATGGACGCGCCCTCCCTCCCCCATCCCTTTACTCCATTTTTAAGGCAGCCTCGGGTTTTCCCCCTTTTTCCCCCTCTTTTTTTTTTTCCTTTCTTTTTTTGCTTTTTTTCCCCTCGCTGTTTGCTTTTGTGGTCAGGAATCTTTTCCTTATAAAGCTTCAATAGACTCGAAGGTCTTTGTAAGTGAAGTTCATCTTCAAGGTTGGGAAAAGAAGGGGGGGGGGGGGGGGAAAGGATCGGATCTCTTTAAAAAATGAAATAAAAAATATAAAACCCCTTTTGTGCACCTTCATTTCCAACTCCCGTGATCGCGGCTGGGGAGAGCCTTTTTTTGCCCCAAAATTCCCCCCACGTCACCATTGCTCCACTTGTCCCAAACTGGGGGAAATTTGGGTTCCGCGGGGAAAGTTTGGGAGCGACTCCCACGCCGGGATTGGGGAGAATCCCGCTCACCCCGACAGCGGCGATGTCACAAATCCCCCAAAATTCCAACTCCGCTCAAACCCAGCCCGTCCTCGCTTTGCGTCGATTCGGGAGAAAACCGAAGTTTTGGCAAATCCCAACTTCCCGCTGCCCGGGATTCCCAAATTCGCCATTTTCGCCCCAAAAAAGCGCCGACCTCCGGCACAGGGCTCTGGTTCCGTGCCCGAACCGAGCGGCTCCAACTCCCCCGTTTTCCCGAGCGAATCGCGCGGATGCTCCCGCAAAATTCCACCTCTTGTTTGGTTTGGTTTTGTTTTGGAACCGCACTCCAATTCCCGCCCCCGAGTCCGCATTCCCAGCTGGGAGAAGTTGGAATTTTCCTGCCGGGTCTGGGAGGTGATAACAGAGCTCCGCCACCGGCCTGGCTCGGAGCCTTCCCCCGCCAGCGCCGGCAGGATATTCCCCGCATCGCATCCCCTGGGTCTTTTCTCCTGGATGGTTTTCCCTGGATATTTTTTTTCCCCAGGATAATTCGGGGGTGCCTGGCCGCTCCAGGGACCCCCCCGTGTCCCCTGGTGCCTGGCGGCGCTCGCGGCTCCCGTCTCTAATTGATATTGATCGGCGCCATCGGTCACCTGTCAGCCCCAGTTCCAGGGGACCACTTAGGCGGCGGCAGCGAAATCTGTTTAACAAATTCATTTACGGCCTCCGAGGTGCCTCTTCCCCCCCCTCCGGCCATTCCCGGCCTTTTTTTTTTTTTTTTTATTTCCTTTTTTTTTTTTTTAATGGATAATTGATCCCGAGCAAAGCGCCGACAACTCTCCCTCCTCCTGGCAGTGCCGCCGGCCCCGCTTCCTGCAGGGATATTTTTCGGGAAAAGCCGAACTGGGCGGCTCTGGAGCCATCCCCGTTGGGCCGGGCCGTGTCCCCGGTGTCCCCCCCGGCCCCAGGGACGCGCGGTACCTTTGTCGCCCAGGATGCCGTCGATGCTGTGCTTGGCCTTCTTGTCGCCGTCCTCCTCCTTCTTGTCGCAGTCCTCGTCCTCCTCTTTCTTGCCGAATTTGATGCGGAGCACGCGGCTAATCGAACTCACTAAACCTCGGACAGTCAAAGGCAGAAAGGCGAGTATAAGCTGCCTGGGAAAAGTGGGAACCGCCGGGAATGCCGCTCTTCCCATGGGAATGCACCTGCCGGCATCTCCGAGATCCCGAAATTCCCGGAGTGGGATCCGTTGGCCGCCACATGCGGGATGTCCCAACATCCCGGGACAGGCCCGTCCCCAGGGCCACCACATGCTCTGTTACGGGGAAAAATCCCCGAATTCCCCCAGATCCCACAGCCGGGATGGAGCTCCGGGCCCTCTCTGGCCCTACAGAGCCGCCCCAAAGCCCGCAGGGACCTCACAGGAGGAGCCCCACAGAGCCCCCCGGAATCCAAACACATCCCTGCAGGCCGAACTTTGGGATCCAGCCTCGCTCCCCATGGACCTCTGGACCTCTCTGGATCTCATGGAATCTCACCGACCTCATGGATCCCATAGGATCTCATGGATCTCCTGACCTCTGGATCTCTCTGGATCTCTTAGGGTCTCATGGATTCTCACGAATATCACGAATCTCATGAAACTCATGAGCCTCATGGATCCCTGGATCTCTCGGGACCTCATGGATCTCATGGATCTCTCGGGATCTCTGCCCCATGAGGACTGTGCAGCCCCCACAGCACAAATCCCAGCGGGACAAACCGGGCTCCCCTTTTCCCCCGGATTTGGGGGGCTTCTCTGGAGGTCTCCCTCAGCCCCAGCATCCCCCGGGCTTTCCAGGGAACTGGAAAAAGTTGGGGGAAAGAGCTTTGTTTGTGTTTGGTTTTGCAGCCGCCAGGGCACAAATTCCCCGCGGTGCCGGGGTTTGCTTGGGGTGAGTTCCCCCCCCTCCATCCAAGCAATGCCAGGAGGGTGTTCGGTTCCTCTGGGAAACCTTTCCCGTGGGACAACCATTCCCGTCCAGCATCGCACGGAGCCGCGGGGCTGTGGCCAAGCTGCCTTCTCACCTGAGGGCACCGTGCTGCGGTCGCAGTGCCCGTCCTTGAGCAGCCGGTCCCGGATCTCCCAGCTGAACATCCCGGGGTTCTCCCGCTTGTATTCCTCGATTTTCTTCTCCACGTCGGGAGTCGCGACCTGCTTTTGTGACCAAGGGGCGCCGGGGTGTCCCCGCGGGGGCGGACAGACGGGAAGGAAAGGAGAGCAGGGGGGAAAAGCGCTTTTAATTCAAAAGAAGCGTTGCGAGGCGCAGCTCAGCCCTGAGTGCGGGGTTTGGGGTGGAAAATGGGGATTGGGAGCGGGGAAAGGACGGAAATAAAGCTGGGAAAAGGCCCCGCTCCCCCAAATACTAAAAATGGGGTCTCTGGGGGCCGGGAGAGCCGGCAGGGTGGGGTTACCCTGAGCTCCGGGGAGGAGTTGCAGGGGACACTTTTTGGGGTGTTTGTGGACAGGCAGGGATTTCCCATTCCCAAACAATCCCGAATTCCCCTCCCCACACCCCGCCGGAATCGCTCCAGCGCGCACCACTTGTTGCACGTGGAAAAAAGAAACCACTTTAACCATTCATCACCTCCAACCAGGGCCCCGCTTTCTCCCCATCAGAGGCCGAAAATCGTAGCTTTATTCAAACCCTCCCCCTCTTAAAAAAAACAAAAAAAAAAAAACCTACAAAACCAGCTTGGAAAACTGGCGATGACCCCCGGAAAAGGCGGAAATTTGGGGGCGCGGTGTCCGCAGCGCACTCACCCTGGGCTTGCTGCCTCCGATGGCCCCGGGCCGGATAGATCCCGTCTCCTGGTAGCGGCAGAGGATTTTGGAAACGCAGCCGTGGGAGACGCGGAGCTGCCGGGAGATCACGCAGGGCCGGATGCCGTGGTGCGCCATCTCCACGATCTTGTGGCGGATGTGGTTGGGCAGCGGGCGCCCATTGATGAAAACCCCTCCGAGCTGGTTCACCCTACCCTGGCCCAGCGGGGTGGACACTGCGAGGGACACAGGGGGAAAAAAAAACCCGACCCAAATAAAACGGGGGAAAGTTAAAATAAGGGGGAAAAAATCCGGCGTGTTCTTCCCCGCACCTCCCGCTTCTCTCCCGGGATTTGGAGGTTTAAAAGAAGGGGAAAACTCTCGCCCGTGCCCTGCGCTCCGTGTTTATCCTGGTGTTTATCCCGGTGTTTGCTTATCACGGTGTTTGTTTATCCCGGCACCACGCGGGAGATTTTCCCGTGGAAAGTGGGGGGAAAAAAAATCCACCCCCCCCAAGCCTCTCGCCCATCCCCGAAACAACCCCCGTGTGTCCATCCCTGTGAATTTGACTGGATTTGGGATTTCACACCTTGGTTTGAAATAATTCCCTGAGTTTTAAACGCCAGGAGATCCAAACCCGCGCAGCAAAACCATCCCAAAACTTTCCATTTCTCCTCCAAAAAATCCTCCCTGCGCTTCTCGCCTCGATTTACCGAGGTTTGCTTTCAAACAAACTTTTAGAAATCACCTCTGAAACACCCTCCAAACACCTTTTTTTGGGTGGTTTGGGTTTTTTTGGGGGGGGGTGTGTTTCGGGGGGTTTTTACTCCGCGGCCGCTTCGCCGCCGCCTCTCCGGGTGCGGGGGTGGCGGCGGCTCCTTCGCCCCCTCCCCAATTTATCGAGCATCTCGCGCCGCAGATCTGGCAGATTAATACGATTTCACAGGCTGGAAATTAAGGCAAAAAGGAGGGGAGGAAGGACGGGAGGGGGCAGAACTCAGCTGGGTAATTTGCGCAAGGCTGGAGGGGGCGAGCATCAGGCGAGGCGAGAGGGGCGGATTTTTTATTTTTTTTATTTTTTTTTAATATAATTTTTTTTTCTCTCCCCTCTCCCGCTACAAAGAAAAGTCGATTCCAGAAATTGCCTGGCGATTTAGCGAGAATCATGCACCGCTAATTCCGAGTCACTTTGGTCGGCGCTCCCTGGATGTATCATTATCGACAGATAACACTCGAGTGGCCAATTTTACATTCAAGAGCCGCTAAAAGCGCCGGCCGCTCTCTCTTTTCATTATTCCCAGTCATGTTGTGCAAATATTGTTGTAATCCTTTGATCCTTTCCCTTGCCGTCTGTTTTACTTCATTTGCTACAGAAAAGCACTTCAGCAAATCCCCGCGCCCTGTGTGTTTTGCAGCCTGCGTGGTTTTCCGCGGGTTTGCGATTCGCCACTTGAGCACGGGCGGGATGAAATTTTCCCCGCTTTTAATAAATGCGGCCAGAGGTGTCCCGGCTAGAAATTTGCCTTTTTTTTTTTTTTTCCTTTTTTCCTTTTTTTTTTTTTTTTGGGAATGTGTGTGCCTGGAAATAATCTCCCCCCGCGTGACAAAGGCACGGAGGAGGGAGGGTGGGTGACACTCGGCGAAGTGACAGCTCCCGAGTCCCCGCTTCGCCAGCGCCGGCCAAGGACATCGCGGCTTCCCGCTGTCCAGTAGCCCTCCGGATAAAGGTTTTTATTCCTATTTTCCCTTCCGAAAAGTGAAATCCCATCAGTTGGGTTGTGTTCCTCCGCTTTGACGCCGAGGTGAAATTGTTGGGACGTTAAAAAACCAACCCGTCCAAAAAAACAAAAAAAACCCCAAAAAAACAAAAACCAAAAAACAAACAAACAAACAAAAAAACCAACCCGAAAAAAAGCCCCAAAGAGGGAGAAGCTGGCCCAAAAATCCTGCGAAACGCCCGGGAATACTCGGAACACGGGAAAACAGCAAAGCAAATCCCAGGAATTCGCGGCGGGAAGGGGCTGAGTAGCGGTGAGAAGTTGTGAGAATTTCGGGAACCCCCCAGGAGCGGAGCTCAGCCGTATCCCCCACCCCGAGGGCCCCTCCGGGGTGATTCCAGAGGGATGGAGCGGCGCTTTCCCAAACCTAAGGAACCCCCGGGGTGATTCCAGACGGATGGAGCGGCGCTTTTCCAAACCTACCCCCCCAGTAATTCCAGCGGGATGGAGCGGCGCTTTTCCAAATCTAACCCCCTCCCCCCCCCCCCCCCCGGGTGATTCCAGAGGGATGGAGCGGGATTTTCCAAGTTTTTCGGACCTACCTTCCAGCGGGAAGCCGGTGCGGGGGTAGTTCTGCCCCGGCGCCGGGCGCATCATCCGCGGCACCGTCCCGGGCAGCGCTGCCATGGTCGGGGGGCGGCGGCGGCCGAGGGGCTCCGGTGCGAACCGGGGCTGGGGGGGACACCGGGCACAACCGGGGGGGCAGCGGGGCCGCCTCTTCCGACCTTTCCAGCCCTTCCAGAGGCTGCAAAACAAGGGAGAAATCTGGGCTCGAAGCGCAAAAAAATACCCAGGAAAAAAATAATAACGACGAGGAAAATTAAAAAAAAAACAAACAACAAACAAAATAAAAGCGAAAAAAATCAAAACGCTGCAACGCGCGGAATAGAAAGGGTGGGGATAGAGGGGGGAGAATCACCCACCAGAAATTCCCGGGAAAGTTTGGGGGCTGTGTCCCGAGTGGCCGCTCCGCTGGAATGTCACCCGGGAAGAGCAGGCACAGCCAAAGTTGCCTGGGAGCTGGGCTGGGCTTAGGGCTGGCTCGGGGCTGGCTCGGGGCTGGCTCGGGGCTGGCTCGGGGGGCAGAGCGGGGGGAGCCGCGGCCCCCCGGATTCGCTCCGTGCGCTGCGGTTCTTCCTCCTCCCGGCGCGGTTGTGGCAGCGCTGGAGGGACGGAGGAGGAGGAGGAGGAGGAAGAGGAGGAGGAGGAGGGGGCTGGAAGTTGCTCCGGCGGGGAAGTTGGGGCGGTGGGAAGGACGGGCGGGCTCTGATAGGCTCCGGCTCCTTTCTTTTATGGGAAGGGGGATCCGCGCCGGGCCCCGGCACCAATGGGAGCGGAGCCCCGCGCTCCTTGCAGAAGATTTTTTGGGATGTTTTCAGTCATTCTCAGGCTCCTCATGAAAAGCTCAAGCGGCTGGAAAAGATAGCGGGGTGAAGCGGAGCAGCAAAAATTTAGGAATTGCGCGGTTGTGGTCGTTTAGGGTTTTTTTGGTGGGTTTTATTTTGGTTTTTTTTAGGCTTTTTTTTCCTCCCCATTCCAAGTGTATTCCAGGAGGGAAAAAGCGGGCGGGGCATGGGCTGAGCCCGGCTAGTGGTGGGGGATAGCGGCGTGGATTGAAAAATAAAATGAAATTTTAAAAAATGATTTTTTTAAAAAATGAAAATCGGAGCTAAAAATAGGATTAAAAAATAATAAAAGCTTAAAAAGAAATAAAATTAATACCAACTGAAATGAATAAAAAAAGAATGTAAATAACAATTAGGTTAATATTCAAATTAAACCAAATTATTTTTTAAATTATTGTGAGGATTTTAAAAAAATCCAATGAAATAAGAAAGAAATGGAATAATAATAAATAAATGCAATTAATTAATTAAATGCCCCCCGAAGGCGACCGGCGCTCGCTACCCCTCATCCCTCTCCCTCCAAGGGCTTTGGAGACGCCTTTCCCCCTTTTCCCATCCCTCACTCCAACCCCTCCCTCTCTGCGGGGCCGAATTTGGGACCGGCCCAGCGACCCCACTCCATCCTCAGACTAGGTGCTTCATTAATTAACAACCACGTTTAATTACGGGGCGGGCTCGGGGCCGGCCCCGCGGGGTTGGGGCTGCTCCGGGCCGGGCGGAGAATTCCCGATTTTCCCCCAAAAGCTTCGGGAGCCCCGGGAATGAGCGCGCAGCGGGACGTGACGCCGGCGCCGGCGCTGCCTTTTGTTCGCAGCTGTAAAAGGGACTCGGCCCCGCCGCCCCCTCCCCAAAACCCCCCCGGAGGGGCCGGGCAGAGCCAGCGCCACCCCCGGCCCCAAACCCCGTCCTGACTCCCCCCCCCCCAGCCCGTCCCGCTCCTGTCCCGGCTTTGCTTTGGGCTTAAAGCCCGGCCTGGAGCCCAATCTTCAGCTTCTCCCCCAGCTCGCCCTAAAGCCGCGCCTAAACCTGAGCGCTCGGGGTTTTCCTCCCTTCACATCCTCAGTCCCGCTCCTCAAAAACAACAACAACAACAACAAAAAAAAAAACATCGGGGAGGGGGGGGGGGGGTGGAAAGAGCGATTTTAAATTCTTTAAAATTCTTCCCGAGGTGTCAAGTTGTGCCCGAACTCTGAGCCCGGCTAAGGCGCGACTTTGGCGAATGAAAATAAATCTCCTTCCCCAAAAAACTACCCTCCTTCCCAAAAAACGTCAATTCCCGGAGGTTTTTTTTTTTTGGGGGGGGGGAAAGCCCGGGACCGGCCCGCAGCCTCGCCGCATTCCTGCCGCCCTAATTCAATTATCAGCCGGGATAGGGGGGAAGGAGCCTGGGAATAAAGTTGAAAATTAAATATTTCTGCTCTGCCGGCGCTGGGGAAAGGTGAAACTCCGGGAGCCGAGCCCGAGCCTTCCTTCCCCGCCGGCAGGAAAATCCCTCACTTCAAACGCCGCGTTTGTTTTCCCTCCTTCCCCCGCCCCGTTCTCCTGGAACTGGGGGAAGAGTCGGCACTTTTCGGCTAAAAAAAAAAAAAAAAAAAAAAATCACTTTCTCCTGCAGCTCCGGGCAGTGGCCACGCAAAGAACTCCATTATTATTTATTATTATTATACGCACCATTATAATTGTAATAATTATATTTAGTTTATTTATTAATTATATTTATTATTATATTTTTATTAATTATAATAGATATTATTTTATTTATTATTATGTTTATTTTGCGAGGAGTCTGGTGGTGGCCACACCCTGGGGTTTGTCCCGTGGGGGTCAAGGGGTGACAGGGACAGAGATGTCCCCACCCATCACCCCAAAATCCCAGTTCCAGGAAGGGCCAACAGCTTCAAACCCTTTTTTGGGTTAAATTTGAATTTTATTTATCTTTTTTTTTCTACCAGTTTTCCCATCTTTTCCCGGCTCTGCCTCGCGGACAAAAGCCGAGCCCGCTTCTCTGCGCTCCCCGGGGAGCGCTGGGTTAAATCCGGCCTCCATCGGGAGCGCAGCGCGGAATTCCCGCCCGCTTCCCGGAGCTTTCCCGGCGGGAATTCCGCTCCCCATTTCCCTGCCGCATCTCCATGGTTTCCTAAGGTATGTTCTTGCTCGATAAATGCCGCGATTCCCTCGGGAACCTGCGCTGGGATCGGGTCGGAATTATTTGGGATTTTTTTAGGGGCATCCCGTTATCCCCTGCATCCCTCACAGGAGGGTTTCCAACTTGGAAATACGGATTTTTGGGATAAAAATGCTCCACATCCCATTTTCTCCAGGGAAAATATGCTCTCAGTTTGATTAAACCCGTCTGGAAAACCGCCCCAATCAGCGATTCAATTAATTACAATTCTCCTCAAAAAGTCCCTTTTTAAAATTCTTTCTATGAATTAGGATTCTCCTAAATAAAAAAAAATCCTTCTCTTAATTTTTAAAATTTTTTTTAGAGATGTCATCCCATTTCTGGAGCGGGGCGCACCCAGGAAGGAGAAATTTCCTTGGAAAATCACTCAGAGGAAAACCTGAAGGATCTGATCCCGATTTTCAACACAAGGATAGAAAAAAAAAATAAACAACAAACAAACAAAATAAAACAAACAAACAAAAACCAAACCCAAACCAAACCCAAAAAGCGCCCGGGGATGAATTATTTAATGAAAAGTTGGTTCCTCCTGCAATTCCAAGAAGATTATGGATGTAGGAAGGTTTTCCATGGGAAATCCTGAGGTAATGAGCGTTATTTTCCCAAGCGATTATCCGAGAAATCTCCCCTGAAAGGGAGAGAAATCCACCCTGAAAAACGGGGATTTGGAGGAAAATATTTATGCGGGATTTCCGCATTTTTGCAAAGTCACCAGTGGGGAAAAACCGGGAAAGGTGCGGGGCCGGGAGGGTTCGTGTTCCCAGGAAAGGTAGAAAGGGGGGAAGGAAGCTCGGGAGCCGCGGGAAAATTGGTGGAAAAGGAGTTGGAGCTGGGAAAAAAGAATAAATTGATTGATTGATTACATTTATTTAATTCTAATTAATGGATTCTGCTTTTCCAGGATTGGCGAATCCATGGTGTCCCCAGGTGTCTCCAGCAGTGTCCCAGGAGTGTCCCAGGTGTGTCCTAGGTGTGTCCTAGGTGTGTCCCCAGGCGTATCCCAGGAGTGTCCCAAGAGTGTTCCCAGGGAGTGTCCCAAGAGTGTTCCCAGGAGTCTCCCAGCAGGGTCCCAGGAGCATCCCTAAGAGTGTCCCAGGAATGCCCCAGGTGTCCCCAGGTGTCCCCAGGTGTGTCCCCAGGAGTGTCCCAGGTGTCCCCAGGTGTGTCCCAGGAGTGTCCCAGGTGTCCCCAGGTGTGTCCCCAGGTGTCCCCAGGTGTGTCCCCAGGAGTGTCCCAGGTGTCCCCAGGTGTGTCCCAGGAGTGTCCCAGGTGTCCCCAGCACTGTCCCAGGCAGGTTTTTCCCAGCCCCACCCCCAGGATCCAGCTCCCCGCCGGGACTCCAAAGGCGGAGCGGCCCCGCCCTAGGCCGGGTTTAATTCTTCCTGGATCCATTCCCTGATCCAAGCCCAACATCTCTGGGATGACCTGGGAATTTTCATGGGATAAATCCCAACCACAAGGCTGCAGCGGCCTCGTACCCGATATTCCCCAATCCTACAGAATTCCCGTCCCTCTGGCTGGCCTTGATCGCTTTTTCCACGTCACATTCCCAGAGCAGGATAAAATCCCCTGCTCCCGAGGCTCGACCCCTCTCCAATGGGGTTTTCCTGCAATGGGATTTCCCGGGATCCCAGCGCTCCCGGGGCTCTTCCAGGCATGTCCAGCCTGGATCTTCCTCTGGAATAATGCCTGGAATCAGGAGCCGGGAGGGGGAGGGATTGTCCTGGTCTGTGCCCTCCGAGGGATCCCAAGGAATGTGATCAGAAGGGACAGGTTGGGAAAACCCGGGGTGGGCCCTGCCTGGAGGGGGAAAGTCAGGATTTCCAGGGAGTTTTCACCTGGAGATCTCCAGTTCTGTGGGATGGGATGGGATGGGATGGGATGGGATGGGATGGGATGGGATGGGATGGGATGGGATGGGATGGGATGGGATGGGATGGGATGGGATGGGATCCATGAAAATCCACAATTCCCTAAATTCCACACTATTCCATCTGATTCCATGAGGGATTCCCATCCCTACCCCTGTTCCCAAATCGTTCCAGCTGCATCCATGTAGGATTCCCATTCCAATCATCTCCATGGGTTTGGGGTCTGTCCTGATTTTTGGGAGCACTTCCATGGGATTTGGGTCTGTCCTGATTTTTGGGAAGCATCTCCCTGGGTTTGACTTTTCCATCTGATCTCCTTTTGTTGGGGTGAATAAGCAGCATAATTTCCAGTTCCCAATATATCCATCCCTGTCTCCCAGATGCAAAATTTCTCCCTTTGTGCTTCCTGGGTAATATTTTCCCCATTTGAATTTCAAGGGAATTCACTCCCTCCTTTGGATTCTGGTCTCTCCCACCACAGCTCCGTGTTCCCGTTAATTCCCTCATTTCATTCTCCACGCCGAGCAGAAAAAAGGGAATTATGGAGCTTCCTTCCCCTTCTCCCTCAGAATTCCCATCTCACCTGCAGTTGGAAAAGCCTGGATGGCCCAGGGAAGAGGATGGGAAGCAGGAAAAGCATTCCAAGGTGGGATGTTCCTCCCTCGCTGGGACTAATGAAGATAATTATTGATAATTATTGAAAATTATTGATAATTAACTGGGAAACAGTGGGAAGGTTAAAAAAAACCATCAACTTAGTGATCCCAAATATTGACAAAAATCAGGGATTATCAATAATAAACCCCCCCAATACTAATAAAAACAAAGAAATAGAATAGAATAGAATAATAGAATATAATAGAAAGAATAGAATAGAATAGAATAGAATAGAATAGAATAGAATAGAATAGAATAGAATAGAATAGAATAGAATATTATTGTCAACTCTAAATAGCATGAATAAATTGATAAAACAATGGAAAAAGGAAAAATAAAATATTTAATGGTAGGATTGAGACTTCAACAGGAATTATTTTAATATTCACACTCAATTAGTATTATTTATTTGTACTTATTATAATTCATTTATATTAATGTATATCACATGTAAATATTTGTTAATATTTTATTAATATTTTATAAAAGCCCCCAAACCTTTGAGTCATACAGAATTAAATGGGAAAATAAAGGGATTTTCCATGGGGAAAAGAAGATCATTCCAGGATTGTAGACCAGGAATAGGAATTTTAGGGTTTTCAGGAATTGTGGATTTTTATGGATCCCATTTCCTCTGCTGTCCTGCTCTCCCAATATCCTCATCCCTGGCATTCCCAGCCGAAAATCCCACCTGGAATCAGGGCCTGCATCCAAAGGAAGGAGCAGCAGGGAAGGGAAGATTTCCCTGCTCTACTCCGCTCTCAGGAGATCCCACCTGGAATTCTCTGCTCCAACATGGAACTGGCAGAGCTGGGCCAGAGGAGGCCATGGAGATAATGAAGGGATTGGAGCAGCTTGGATGGATGGATGGATGGATGGATGGATGGATGATGGATGGATGGATGATGGATGATGGAGGGATGGATGGATGGATGATGGATGGATGGATAGAGGGATGGATGGATGATGGATGGATGATGGATGATGGATGGATGGATAGATGGATGGATGATGGATGGATGGATGGATGATGGATGGATGGATGGATGGATGATGGATGGATGATGGATGATGGATGGATGGATGGATGATGGATGATGGATGATGGATGATGGATGATGGATGGATGGATGATGGATGATGGATGGATGGATGGATGGATGATGGATGGATGGATGGATGGATGATGGATGGATGGATGGATGGATGGATGATGGATGGATGATGGATGGATGATGGATGATGGATGATGGATGATGGATGGATGGATGGATGATGGATGGATGGATGGATGGATGGATGATGGATGGATGATGGATGATGGATGATGGATGGATGGATGGATGATGGATGATGGATGGATGGATGATGGATGGATGGATGATGGATGGATGGATGGATGGATGATGGATGGATGATGGATGGATGATGGATGATGATGGATGGATGGCTGGATGGATGATGGATGATGATGGATGGATGGATGGATGGCTGGATGGATGGCTGGATGGATGATGGATGGATGGATGATGGATGATGGATGATGGATGGATGGATAGATGGATAGAGGGATGGATGGATGATGGATGGATGATGGATGGATGATGGATGGATGATGGATGGATGATGGATGGATGATGGATGATGGATGATGGATAATGGATGGATGGATGATGGATGATGGATGGATAGAGGGATGGATGGATGATGGATGATGGATGATGGATGGATAGATGGATGGATGGATGATGGATGGATGGATGGCTGGATGGATGATGGATGATGATGGATGGATGGATGGATGGCTGGATGGATGGCTGGATGGATGATGGATGATGATGGATGGATGATGGATGATGATGGATGGATGATGGATGATGGATGATGGATGGATGATGGATGGATGATGGATGGATGATGGATGGATGATGGATGATGGATGGATGGATGAATGGATGCATATGGAGACCATGGAGCAAGTTCCAGTGTCTGAAGAGGCTCCAGGCTTTCTGGAGTGGGAATGTTCCTCAGGACATGAAGTGTCAGGGCAAGTTCAAAAATGTCAGACTGAAAGAGGGGGAATTTGGGTGGAATTTCAGAAGAAATTCTGAACTGGAAAGGAAGTGAGGCCCTGTCGCAGCTTCCCAGAAAAGCCATGGCTGCCCCTGGATCCCTGGAATGTCCAAAATGCAGGGGACAAGAAGAACCATTCTGGGATTCTAGGATCCCTTTCCCTGTCCTACAGTGCCACTGAAGGGGGAATTCCTGGCATTTCTGCAGGAAGCCCCATGTCCAGATGGGTCAGCATGTCCTCGGACAAATGAGACTGCACAAATCTCAGGCACAGCCGGGACACAGCCAGGACACAGCTGGGACACAGCTCGGACACAGCTCGGACACAGCCGGGACACAGCCGGGACACAGCTCGGACACAGCCCGGACACAGCCGGGACACAGCTCGGACACAGCTCGGACACAGCCGGGACACAGCCGGGACACAGCTCGGACACAGCCCGGACACAGCTCGGACACAGCCCGGACACAGCCGGGACACAGCCGGGACACAGCCGGGACACAGCCAGGACACAGCTCGGACACAGCTCGGACACAGCCGGGACACAGCCGGGACACAGCTCGGACACAGCTCGGACACAGCCAGGACACAGCCCGGACACGGCTCGGACACAGCCGGGACACAGCTCGGACACAGCCGGGACACAGCCGGGACACAGCCGGGACACAGCTCGGACACAGCCGGGACACAGCTCGGACACAGCTCGGACACAGCCCGGACACAGCCGGGACACAGCCAGGACACAGCTCGGACACAGCCGGGACACAGCCCGGACACAGCTCGGACACAACCGGGACACAGCCGGGACACAGCCAGGACACAGCTCGGACACAGCTCGGACACAGCCCGGACACAGCCCGGACACAGCCGGGACACAGCCGGGACACAGCCCGGACACGGCTCGGACACAGCCTGGACACAGCTCGGACACAGCCCGGACACAGCCGGGACACAGCCGGGACACAGCTCGGACACAGCCCGGACACAGCCGGGACACAGCCGGGACACAGCTCGGACACAGCTCGGACACAGCCGGGACACAGCCGGGACACAGCTCGGACACAGCCCGGACACAGCTCGGACACAGTTCAGGGACGTTTCCCTCCCTCTCTGCGAGCAGAGAATTCCATTGGGATCTCTGTCAGGGTTTCTGCGCCTTCCAGGGAGCAGTTCCCCCGTCCCTCATCCCTGCTGGTTTTTGGGATAAGCAGCGCTGCAGCTCCCGGCGCTCCATCGGCGGTTCCCTACTGCCACCGCGTGGATTCATCCGGGAAGGGTCGGGAAAACATTCCCTCCCGCTCTCCCTCCCGCTCTCCCTCCCGTTCTCCCTCCCGTTCTCCCTCCCGTTCTCCCTCCCGTTCTCCCTCCCGCTCTCCCTCCCGCTCTCCCTCCCGCTCTCCCTCCCGCTCTCCCTCCCGCTCTCCCTCCCGCTCTCCCTCCCGCTCTCCCTCCCGCTCTCCCTCCCGCTCTCCCTCCCGCTCTCCCTCCCGTTCTCCCTCCCGTTCTCCCTCCCGCTCTCCCTCCCGCTCTCCCTCCCGTTCTCCCTCCCGTTCTCCCTCCCGTTCTCCCTCCCGCTCTCCCTCCCGTTCTCCCTCCCGTTCTCCCTCCCGCTCTCCCTCCCGCTCTCCCTCCCGCTCTCCCTCCCGTTCTCCCTCCCGTTCTCCCTCCCGCTCTCCCTCCCGCTCTCCCTCCCGTTCTCCCTCCCGTTCTCCCTCCCGCTCTCCCTCCCGTTCTCCCTCCCGCTCTCCCTCCCGTTCTCCCTCCCGTTCTCCCTCCCGCTCTCCCTCCCGCTCTCCCTCCCGTTCTCCCTCCCGTTCTCTCTCCATCTATCTCTCCATCCCTCATTCCCGAGGATAATGGATGCAGCATGCATGGATGAATGGATGGATGTTTTTAAATAAATTGATATTTTGTCTAGAAAAGATCTTTCTCTGTAAATTATGTTTTCTGCAAAATTATAGTTCCTATTAAAATGATAACTCCAAAACGCTTCTGAGGAGGTTCCAGAGGAAATTTGGGAATGCTGCACCAGATGGAGTGAGCGGAAGTCAACCTCGGATCGTCCTTCCCAGAGCCCTGGATCAGGTGGACAGAATTCCATGGAATCCTGAGCCCCTCCAACAGCCTCATTTGGGGACCTGGATGAGACCCCAGCTCCTGGTGAGGATAAAAAACCTGGATGTCATGGATGGGCAATTCAAGGGAGCTCCAAGCTGGATCCAGCAGAGTTCAAGGAGACTGGAGCATGGGGGAGCTGGGATTGGGAAGGACCTGCTGCAGGAATTGTCCTGGGGCTGGAAAGGACCCAACATCCACAGGGCTGGGACGAATTATGGGATGAGCTCCCTTGGCCTTCCCGGTGTTTTAATCCCCAATTCCCATCAAAGGGCCATGAACAGTCTTTGGGAAAAGATTTCAGAGATCCAGGAGTCCATGGGAATCTGTCCCAGGATGTGGGGTTGGATCTGCCTGTGGAGGACATCGGGACAATCCCACACCTTCATCCCAGGTGATCCCGAATCCCTGCCTGCTCCAGGATCTGGGGCTGGATCTGGCTGTGGAGGACACTGGGACAATCCCGCACCTTCATTCCAGGTGTTCCCAAATCTTCACCTGTACCACAATGTAGGGCTGGGTCTGGTTTTGGAAGACACCGGGACAATCCCGTGTGTTCATTCCAGATCTGCACCAGGATGTGTCATTCCCAGGGGAGGTGGGAGCTGGGATTGAGATGGATTTGGGAATTGTGCCATTCCCAGCACAGGCTGTGGCTGGGATTGGGATGAATTCTGGAATTTCGTTCATTCCTTGCTGTCAGAAGTGCCTGGAGCAGCCCAGGATTCCAGGATGTGTCTCAGGATGTTCAGTGGATCCCATCAGAGCTGTGAAATAGGAAAAGTGGGAAGGAATTATCCCAGAATTCCCAGCCCTCTCTGGGAAGCCACAGGAAGTGGGGCAGGAGCTGGAAAAGAGCTGGGGAAAAGGAAAAGGGAAATCCCATTTCAGGCAGATCCTGACTCAATCCTGGTCCCTGCTCGGCATGGAATAAGGGGGAATGGGGTGGGATTTAAAGCCCTTACAGCCCAAATAATTCCAGGATTCTGGTGAGAAGTATCCTGGATGAGCACCCAGGCCTGGAGCTGGGAAGTTCAGGACTGGGAAAATCGGGAATTTGAGATAATTTGGATGATTTTCATTGGAACAGGGATTATTTCCACTGTAATTCTGATTATTTCATTGGAATTGGGATAGTTTTCATTGGAACTGGGAAAATTTCCATTGGGATTGGGATAATTTCATTGGAATTCAGGAGTGGGAAAGGCTGGGTGATGGATGTTCCTCGGTTTTTTCCCCTTGGAGTCCCCCCATGGAATAAGGGGGAATGGGACAGGATTTAAAGCCCTTCCAGCACAAATAATTCCAGGATTCTTGTGAGGAATATCCTGAATATCCAGGCCAGGAGCTGGGAAGTTAAGGGCTGGGGAAATTTGGAATCTGAGCTAAATTGGAAAAATTTTATTGGAATTGGGATGATTTCCATTGCAACTGGGAAAATTTCCATTGGAACTGGGATAATTCCATTGGAATTGGGAAAATTTTTTTACATTGGAACTGGGATAATTTCATTTGAACTGTGATCATTTCATGGAATTCAGGGGTGGGAAGGGCTGGGGGATGGATGCTCACTGCTTTTTTAGGATTATCTTCCCCCTGGAATCCCAGGGAATGCCTGGGGGTGGGAATTTGGGAGTCCCTCAAGCTCTAGGATTTTCCAGTGGGTCAGAGCTGGAGACGGATCCCGTGGGAACCCCGTGGGATGGGGAGAAATGATCCCATGGGAAAAGATTCCTTTGGTTACTCCAGTAACCAAGAAAAATAAAATAGTAACGAGTAAACCGGTTACTCCACGCTGTAAAAACTGCCCTGATCCCAGATTTCCCTTGGAATTTTCTGAAAGCTGCTGGAATTCCCACTTTTCCCTCTTGCTTTCCTTTCCCTGTCCTGCAGGAATTTGGGATGTGCCATTCCCTTGGAGGAAAACCAGCCAGGATAAATCCCGAAAATTCCAATTGGCTCCAAGTGTGGCCTCAGGGAAATTCAGGAATCCCAAATTTCTTCTGAAGTGATTTTTCCAGAGGCTGCTGGAATTCCTGCTTTTCCCTCCCCCTGGGGCTTTGGCATTCCCTGCACACGAAGCTGCTCCCAGCAGGATCCTTGGGATGAGCCAGGATGGATCCAGGGGAAGACCAATGTTTCCTCCAGGAAAATCAGGGGAAACTGGGAATAAATCCCATTTTTCCTTAAAAATTTCAGGAATTCCCTTGAATTCCCATGTCTTTTTCTGCTCCTTATTAATTCCCTGAGCTCCCTTTTCCATGGGAATTCCAATTCTTCGATTGCAGCTTGATATAAAAACCCTGGGATTTTTTTCCCATACGTGATTTACCCCCTTTGGACGAGAAACATCGGGAATTAAAGGAATCCAGGATGCCTGGGAATAAAAATATTTCTGGAAAATGGCTTCAGGTGGTATGCAGGGAGGAGCAGGAGGAGAATTCCCACTTTTCCCTGGATGTTCCCTCATTCCCAAAACGCTTTTGGGTGGCTGAGAGGAAGAGGGAACAGAGATGGGAAAACTCCAAAATTATGGATTTTTCACCCTTTCCCTACAGAAATGGGGCAGGAAATGGGTGGAATGAAGATCCTGCTCATCCTTGTGGGAGCGAGGGATTTGCTGGGATGAGGAGCTGGGAATTCCCAAATTCCTGCGATTTTGGGAAATTTTCCATGCCCGTTGAACCCCAAAGATGTTTTGTGCTTTCCAAGTTTTTCCTGGGAAGCGTCCAAGCCTTCGCCGAGATTTTTCCAGGGATAAATCTTTCTCTTTGCTGGGATGAAAAATCTTGGAAAAATCTGGGATATAACCCAGGAAAAAAAATTCCGGGAAGATCAAAGATGCAAACAAATAAACAAAAAAAAACCAACACAAAACAAAGTTTAGAAAAACAAAACCAACCAAACAAAAAAATCCTGCTGGAAATCAAAGGAATCGTGATACTGAAAGTTAGGAATAATGCAGGGAAATCGGGAATAAATCCCGTTTTCTCATGTTTTCAACCGGGAGCCGCTAGATGGCAACAACGCCCCGAGAAAAAAGCTCGGGAAAAGGGAATTTCGAGGATTTGGAGGCTCCGTTGGGCTCAGTTTCCATTGAAAACGCCTGAATTTTAATTCCTGCGGATTCTTGCGCTCCTGGATTTTTTCTCCTCTCCTCATTCCCGGATTTCTCCCATTTTTCTGTTGAAATCACAAATTCTGTGTTCGGGTTCCAATGATTTTCAGGAAATTTTTGGGATTCTTTATCTTCTTCTCCAGCAGGTTTGGAAAATCTGGATCTCCCAGTAAAGGAAAATCCCAGAATACTAGCCTCATTCTCCAGCTCCAAAATTCCCAGCATACAAAAAACCAAGAATTCAGTTAAAACACCTCGGTGGATCTTTATGGAATTTCTCCAGGATCAGGATTTCCAGCACCTCTGGAAGCACCGTTGGTTTTAGGGAAGCAAAACCCTGGAAGTCACAAATGTGGGAATTTCTCTGGATTGGGCCATTCCTGTTGCTGGGAATGCGCTGGGGGCGGTTCCAGCAGAGTTCCTGGAGGATGGTGATAGAAATCCTGGATTCTGGTGTAACCTGGAGATTTAGGTTTTATTTTGGGAAAAGTTTCTTCTTCCAGATGGTGTTGGGACTGACCCGGCTCCCCACAGAATGGGAACATTCCCAAGCCTGCCAGAGCTCCAGGAGCATTTGGAAATGTGGAATTTTAGGATGACTGAGCAGGGCCTGGAGTTGGATTTGATCCCTGGGGGTTCCTTTCAGATTATTCCACGATCCTTTGGCAACACCTCATCCCATTGCAGTGGGATTTGGGATCAGGAATAATGATCACAGGGATGGCTCCAGCTCCAGAATTAGGATGGAGCTCCAGGAATGGGAGGGAGCTCCGGGAATGGAAGGGAGCTCCAGGATTGGGATGGAGCTCCGGGATTGGGATGAGGGGATCCAGCAGTTTCTGGGAATCCCTGACCTTTCCCAGGCCTTTTCCAGAGCTTTTTCAGAGTATTTCCAGGGCTCTAGCTCCCTCTGGAATTCCCATGGAGCCCCTGGAGCCAGCTCAGCTTTTCTTCCACTCCTTGGGCCCAGCTTTGCTGACGCTTCCCAGGAGCAAATCCAGGGAAAACAGAGCGGAAAAGAAGGTGCTGAGGAAGCAGGAGTGGGAAAAAGCTGGGAAGCAGAAATGACAGGGAAGCTGAAGCAGCTCTGGGAATGCTGAAGTGGCTCCAGGACCGTCCGCATGCCTGGGATGCGCTGGGAATTCTGCTGGAGCTGCAAAAATTATTCTGGAATGAACTTCTCCTGCTCCCTGGATCCAGGGATGGGAAGAGGGGGAGCCCCCACAATTCCAGTGATTCACAGAATTTTCGGAGTCCCAGCTGCAGAGCCTCTGCAATTCCAGGGATTGCTGGACTTCCAAGAGCATCTGCTGCTGGAGAGTCTCTGCAATTCTAGGGATTCCTGGATTTTCAGAAGTCTCTGCTGCTGTCCCCATTGGATCCTGGAGCTCTCCCTGTTCCAATGCATGGATCCACAGAATCCAGGGAAAATCCCACTCCCACAGGATCCATGGTGACCTCTGGTTATTTATCCTCAGATATGTCAGGAAAGATCCATGGGAGAAGTTGTGGAGTTTATTTGGATGCATCCTGTGCATTTCCAGCTCATTTCCCTGGAAATTATGGCAGCTTTTCCAATCTTTCCATGAAAATCCAGGATATCCTGATGAAAGGAATGAACCAAACCTTCGGGATTTGGGAGCAGGGAACCAACAAAACTTTTGAAATTTGGGATTGGGAAATGAACCAAATCTTTGGGATTGAGGAGAAGGGAATTATTTGGGATGGGGAAGAGAGAACAATCCAAACCTTGGGGATCTGGGAGAAGGGAGCAAACCAAACCTCTGGGGTTTGGGAGCAGGTGATGATCCCAACCTTCAGGATTCGGGAGCAGGGAACGAAACCTCCGGGTCTGAGCGTGGGTTTGCATTTGTCCTTTCACCTTTATTTTCCCATTCCCTTATCCCAAAGTCATTGCCTCACGTTCCCAGCTCCCAGCCTGTGCGTCCTTCTCAGAAGGACAAGCCCGGGATGTCCCTGGGCGTTTTTAATCTCCCAAATGCTTCCCAAAATTAATCTTGGAGAGTGCAGGAGCGGAGGAGGGAGCGCTGCCTTGGTGTTCATCCCTCGTGAATGCGGGATCGGCGGGCAGGAAGGGGTTAAAGGGAAGGTGAAACATGAAACGGCGCCAGGAGAAAGGCGGGATCTGGGCAAGCTTTCCTAGGATGGAAAACAATCCAATGTCCTCTGGAAGGGCTCCAGTGCCTCGTTCCCACCCAGCCGGGAATTCTCCTCTGCAGCGGTCACAGGGAAAGGGCAGAAATGCGGGATTTGAGATGGGGACAAGAGGGGTTTCACGTTCCAAGGGGCTGGAATGCTCCAACACCTGGAATTTGCCGTGGGAAAAGCAGAAATGTGTGGGAGCACGAGCGAGAGGTGACTTCAGAGTGAGGAGTTAAACAGCGATGGGCAAAAATAAGGAGTTTTTTTGATTAATGGAATCTCTCAGCTGAAACATCCCCCCCCCCAAAAAAAGAGACTCCAGGATGTGCAAAGCAGGAATTCCAGCCCGGCAGCTGTGGGATGATCCCTCTGGAATGGCACCAGGGTGGGAGAAGGAGGCTAGAGTTGGATAGGGATCAAATCTTTGGGATTTGGGAGCTGGGAATGAACCAAACCTTCAGGATTTGGGAGCTGGGAATGAACAAAACCTTCAGGATTTGGGAGAGAATGAACCAAACCTTTGAGATTTGGGAGTGGGGAAAGGACCAAACCCTCAGGATCTGGGAAAGAATGAACCAAACCTTCGGGATTTGGGAGTAGGGAGCAAAACCTCCGCGTCTGAGCATGAGTTTGGATTTTTCCTTTTCCCTTTATTTTCCGTCTCCCTCACTCCAAAATAATTCCCTCACCCACCCTGGTGCCATTCCAGAGGGATCATCCCACTGCTGCCAGGCTGGAATTGCTGCCTCGCACATCCCAGAGTCTTTCTTGGGCTGTTTCAGCTGGGAAATTCCATGAATCCCAAAAAATCCTCGTGCTCCAATGTATTCCTGCTTTTCCCATGACAGAGAGGGGGTCCCTCAGCTACCCCCCGCCAGCACAAGCACTGAGAGCCTGGGCAGGTTCCTTAATTAACACCGCCCCGGGTTAATTAATTGCTGTGGCCCCAGGTTCATTAATTAACACAGCCTCCCAAGGTTCCCTGCCCTTCGTCCGGAGGCTCCAGGCAGTGCCAGGAATCCTTCCAGGAGCACTTTAGGAGAACGTTAACCCAGGCTCTCCTAAAGGGCCCCAAGTAACAGCAAAATTCCCAAAAAACCCACGATTCCCCATCCCTGGAAGTGTCCAAAGGCCAGGCTGGAGCAGCCTGGGATAGCAGGAGGTGGAACTGCAGGGGATTTCAGCTCCTTTCACCCAGCCCCTCTGGAATTGTGGGATAAGCAGCAATTTCCTGGAAAATCTGGGAAAAGGGGATGAGAGAGCATCTGCTCCTGGAAAAGCTGGAAAAACGGGATAAGGGAGAGCTGTTCCTGGAAGTTCTGGGAAACGAGAATGCTGGAACACTGTTGCTGTGTTCACCTTCCCAGAGCTGCCGGCCGTGCCTAATTAGCGATGTCGAACATGCAGCACGCTCTTGCCTCCAATTAGGCTCGGTTTAAAAGGAGGCGTGGGGTTCATTTCACTGAATGTTGGCTTTAATTTTGGCCCAGCTGTGCCTAAACCCCCGGTGCCTCTTTACATAGAGATTAAATACAGAGAACCGCACTCTGAGGAGGAGGAGGGGAGAGATAACGAGGCCAGCCCTGAACTCTGTCCCCGAAATGCACTGAGCGAGGTGAGGTGTCCGAGCGATGCTGGCAGAGCTTTGGGGACACCTCCCTGCGGACCCCACCTCCACCCTAAACCACCCCATCCATGTCCGGGTCAACATTCAGCACCTGGAGCCTAAGTCAGGTCTAAGTCAGGTGCTGGACAGCTGGAGCCCGCGGAGATCCGGGATTTGTTGGCACCCGAACAAACACGGCCCTGTTTAAACTCCCCTGAGCAAACGAGTCCACCCAGCTCCTCCCGGCTCTTCCTGGAGCCTCCAGGCTGCGGCTCTCGGCCGCGTCCAAGGGTTGGATCACTTCCTGCATCCCAGAGAGTGGGAATAGGCTGGGTTCATGGAGCTAGGGCTGGGGACTCTTTCTCCGGCTGCCACCACTCCCTGGAGACCCCTCAGAGCTGCGGTGGCTCCGTGCCCCCCTCGGGCAGCACCAGGACTGCAGGGAGGAGGTTCCCGTGGGGCTCCGGGAAGGGCCGCAGCTCCTTGACCCCGAAGCGTGGCGAGACGGGATCGGCCAGGAAGCGCAGGTGGAAATCTCGGCCGAGGCAGTGGACGAGGCTGCCCAGGGCGGCACAGCGCAGCCCGGCCGGCTCGGGCAGGGGGTGGCTGGCACAGCGGTACCACAGCCTGGCGCTGGCGCTGCACCGCGACACGGTGACATCGGTGCCACCAGCGCCGCGCCGCAGCTGGAAGCGGTACAGGAAGCCATGGGCGCTCAGCAGTTCGGCCGTCCTGTCATTGTCGCCAATGGCCGGGCTGGTGGCCCAGCAGTCCCTGCGGGCGTCGTAGCGCAGCAGCAGTGAGCGCAGGGTGCCCCCGGTGACATAGATGTCCCCGTCGCACGCGGTGGCCGCGTGGGCCACGGCGAAAGCGTCCCTGGGCAGGGCGGCGGCGAAGGCCCAGCGGTCCCGCCTCGGGTCGTAGCGCTCCACGGTGGCCAAGCACTCGCCCCCGATGGCGTACAGGTGGCCGTCCAGGGCCACCAGCTGGCAGTGCGGCCGCGCCTGGCGCAGGGGACAGATGTCGCTCCATCTGTCGCCCAGGGGGTCGTAGCAGAGCACGCGGCGGGAGGGGCTCCTCGCCCGGCCCGCGCCCTCCCCGCCGGGCACCACAAACAGGTAATTGAACATGGGGCACACTGCGCAGCCCCGCCCGGCCACCTCGGCCGGCAGCTGGCACAGCTGGGACCAGCGGTCCTCGTCCTCGTCGTAGTAGCAGAGGCGGCCGCGGCGGTGGCCGGGCTCGGCCGGGGGGACATCGACCACCACCAAGCGCGGCCTCCCGCGGCTTCGGAGCCCCAGGAGCAGCTCCCGCTCGCCGGCGTTGAGGCGGCCGTAGATGTGCGGGGAGCGCAGCACCTGCAGGAGGTGCTGGCTCATCACCTGGAGAGCGGCGTCCTGCAGGCCCCGCAGCTGCCGCGCCTTGGCCGAGCGCAGAACCTCGGAGCAGTTCCCCAGGTGCACCTGGGTGGGTGGCGACCCTTGGGATGGCTCAGGACCCCCGGCTGGAAGCCCATCGGGCAGCCGGGGGGCGATCTCGTGGGTGCTGCCGTCCCAGCCGGGAGAAGGTGGCTCGGGAGGGCTCTCCACGCCCTCCTGTGCAGCTCTGGAGGTGTTGGGATCAGGAATTCCCGAAACTGGATTCTCCCTTTGGGTTTTGGATCTCCGCGGCTCTGCCTGTCCCCGCTCCTCACGGCGCTGGGATGTCCCCGCGGGGACGAAGGGCAGGGACGTCCGCCTGGACACCGACTCGGAGATGGACTGCACGAAGTAATCGTAGACTTTGCCCCGCAGGTCGGGCCCAGGCGAGCTGTCCCTGTCCTTGTCCCGGCGCTCCGGGATGAAGTTCTCCACCTGGATCTTGGCCACCGAAGAGAAGCAGTAGGAGGTGTCCGAGCCCGCCTCGCTCGCCGTCAGCAGCAGCCCCAGGTTGGAGGTGACGCTGAGGGTCCGGACTGTGCCCGTGCTGTCCTCGCTGCTCCTCCCGGCTCTAGCCGGATCGTGCTCCGTGCTCTGGGCACATCCATCCCCCTCTGTGCGGGCATCGCAAATCCCCGGGCAGCGTCCGGAGCTCGGGGCAGGCGCGTCCCCGTCCCCCTCCCTCTCCGCGGGGCTGCCCCGGGCTCCGGCCTCGGGGTCGTGAGAGCCCAGCTCACTTCCCATCTCGATTCTTGCCTTGCCTCCCAGCTCTCTTCCCATCTTGTTTCCTGGTTCTCTTCCCGGCTCACCTCCCAGCTCCATTCCTGACTTAATTCCAAATTTATTTCCCAGCTTGTTTGCCTGCTCATTTCCCGACTCATTTCCCGGCTTCATTGCCAGTTTGATTCCTGGCTTTCTTCCTCTATTATTTCCCGGCTTGATTCCCAGCCCGCTTCCTGGCTGACTTCCCATCTCGCTTCCATGCTCTTTACCCAGCTCGCTTCCCGTCCTGCTCCCCGGATCACTCCCTGCTTCGCTTTCTGCTTGAATTCCCAACTTCCATCCCAGTTTCCTTCCCAAGTCCCTCTCTGTCCTGTCCAGACTGAGCGGGGCTTTCCCGGGAATCAGCTCCAAACCCACCTCCTCTCCTTCCTCTTCCTCACTCCTTGGCAAACTCTGCTCCCCCCGCAGAGCCGCCTGCCGCAACCCGAGGCCATTCCCAGATTTGTCCCCCCCATCCCTTCTCAGACTCCCATCCCGGTTTTCCCGCTGCTCTCCCGGCGGGATTTTTCCCGGGGGAGGCGAGCGGTTCCTATAAAACCTGAAGGCCAGGGACAGGAGCAGCAGCGCGGCCGCCGACAGCAGCAGCTTCCCGGGCAGCGGCATGTCCGAGTGCCAGGCCGGGGGCACCCGCTGGGGCATTTTTCCATGCGGGAATGCCGAGGAGCCGATTAATGATTTGCCGGGAGAGGCCGGAGCGCGGAGGGTTGGGACAAGGTGACTTTGAGAGGGCAAAGCTGGCAGGAGGCTTCCGGAGGAGCCGCGAATGTTTGGGATGGGCTGGGCTCCAGGGAAAGGTGCAGCCCATGGAAACGGACAGAGGCTCGGGGAAGAGCACGAAGGCAGGAAAAATATCCCCGGGGAGCTGCTTCTCCTTTGTGGTGCTTTAAAAAGGGTCACGCAACGAAAAAGGCGGAGGGGGGAGAGAAAAGTTGTTTTGCCCAGCAAAGTCTCTTCATCCCTCGGTGCTCCCGGTTAAGGAGGGAGCGGCAGCCCGGAGCCCTTTGGGCTGATGCCGAGCAGCTGCTCCACCGCACGGCCGGGTGATGAATTCAGCAGCTGATTCAGTGATTAATTAATTCAGTGATTAATTAATTCAGCGGCCCTCGTTTGCAGCGCGCTGCCTAACGAGGGCTGACGGGAAAGAGCCCCGGAACTTGTGGGGTCTCTTGGAGCTGATAGAAAAAGAGCTGGGGGCGTCAGGAAGGGGGAAAATCCTGGCACTGGGGAGGAAATCGAGGCTGGAGTTCAGCTGCAGCTGTGGGGTAAGAGGAGAGGGGTGAAGGGAGGAACAAAAACAGGAAGAAATTCAGGATGGGAAGAGACAGGAGTTGTCATTCCTGAGGGATGCCACAGGAATCGGTGTCACCGTGAGGAAACAGGCACGGCAGGGCTGCGTTCTCCCCCTGGGACGGTGTTGGTGGTGGATCTGCTCCTAGCCTGAATTCCAAACATTCCAGGGAATTCTTGTCCCCAAGAATCCAACAAAGCTTGGACGGTGGGGGGGGGGGGGGGGAGAAGAGCGGGAGCCTTTCCATCGCTTCCCACTGCTGCCGAGGGAGCGGAATTCAAAGGGATCCAATCCAGCTCCTGCTCCCCAAGGGACCACCCGGGAGAGGCGAGGAAAAAAAAAAAAGAGGAAAGAAAGAGCCAAACTGGGGGTGGGAGTGGGTGAAACTCATGTTTTCAGTCAGGGGCTCGCTTCCCTGCTGGCTCTATCCCAGACCGGTGAGATTTTCCCAAGGGATGAACCCAGGGGATGTGGGGGTGACATGTCCCAGCCCGTGGGTGCCTGTGGTGGGGGTGGGCCTTGCCAGGGATCTCCAGTGGGAGGTGGGAGCTCAGGAAATCATCCTTGGTGTCCTCAATTTCCCAAATCTCATTTCAGCATTTCAGAGCAGCTGATCCCCACCAGCTGCTTCCCGAGGTTTTGGGATGGGGAGAGTCTCTGAACCCCCTTGGGGCCGGTTCTGCACCATCCCTGAGTGTTGAGGTGTGCCCCTGCCCAGGCTGGGATGCTGGAATTTCCGTGGTGGATGGGATAGGGCTGGGTCCCCAGACCCTCCAGGGCTGCTCTCAGCTAGCGGATCCCATCCTAAACCCCAACAATGTTTTTATATCCCTGAAGAAGATGGAAAGGGAGCACAGGAATGACCTCCCCTGGCTGGTTCGGCACTCAGGGATCCCTGGGCTCATCCCTGCTGGGAACACGGATTCACCGATGGCTTTAGGGGAATATTTGGGATATTGTCCATTGTGTGGGGAAATGCAGCACGGAAGAGCTTGGGGGAGTTAAGACGTTTCGATTTAAAGCCGGGTTTTGGAGCGTGGGCGGTGCCATGCATCCAAAACAGCGCCAGCCAAGCCCACTCATCCTCTCTCCTCCATCCTGTTGGGGATAGAGCGCCAAAATCCATCCCTGTGGGGCTCGGTGTGGCCAAAACCTTGGGACAAGGGGAATTTCTCCTGCCTGGAAAAGCGGGTGGTGCCGGAGCTGAGGAAGCAAGGCCGTGTGTGGAGTCCGGGCACGCGTTCCAGGGCTCGGCTAATTGGGAAAGGGTCTGGCGGCAGTGACCTCCTGGGCCCTTCACCGCTCCCTGCCGGGGCTTTTATCCCGCGCCTGGATCTACAAAGATCCCGGCGCTCCGGAGCCGGGAAGGAGGAGGATGAATTATTCATGTGCTCGGCAGCCCCGTGAACCCAGCCCGTAAAGAGGGGGAGATGCAGGGGAGGCACCGAGCGAAGCTCCCGCTGGCTTTCCTGCAGGGCCTGCAGGAGCACCCCTGGCTCCTGCTATCCCAAAGACCCCATGGATTCCGCTGGATAATTCCCCATTTATCCCTGCCTGCCGTGTGAGGGGAGCGGGAGAAGCAGCGCTGACGTCTCGGTGCTTGTGACTCTAATTGAGCGTAATTACCTCTTCCGAATCTGCTCAAACCTTTTTCGAAGTCCCCTGGAACTCGGGAACATCGATAACGCCGCTCCTTTGAGCTTTTCAGCTGCCATCAGCCCCTCGCGAAGGCGTTGCGGTTGTTTTTTTCTTTTTTTCCCCGAGCTAATCAGATCTCCTCGGAAGGTTGTCAGGAGCGGATCTGTCAGCTCTCATCAATAATGGAACAACCGGAGCCGCTCCTTTCCCCTCCAGCCTCCTCCTGCATTATTCACTGCCAGCGCCTCAAACAACATCATCGGGAATGGGGGGAAAAGGGGATTAATTAATTGCCCCCTCTGCAATTACCTGGACGGGGCAGGAGGTGGAGGCGGGTCCAGCACAGCATGGATGGTTCCCTTTGGTGGGATGGAATCCCTTTGTGCCCCTCGTTTCGGAAGGAATTCAGGTAAACAGGCAGCAGCTCTGCCCCAAAAATGAGGAGAAATTCCCAAATCCCCTCATTCATCTGTGCCGGCGCTGGCAATGTCCCCACCTTTGGCTGGTACATCCATATCAGAATCCCTGGAAAAAGACCTGAGCATCCCAAATCGGGGTGGATTTGGGCCTGAAGGCACACGGAGCCCAGCATACCTGTCCCAACCACTGGATCATTGCCTTTGGTGGGATGGCAGGATGGAATCCCTTTGTGTTCTGCATTTTGGGAGGAATTCGGGTGAACAGGCAGCACCTCTGCCCCATAATGAGCAGGAACTCCAAATCCCCTCACTCATCTCTCTGAAGGTCCCCACCTTTGGCCGATCCATCCACATCAGAATCCCTGGAAAAAGGGATTTTCCCAGGGATTTTTCCCAGAGCATCCTGAATTCGGGTGGATTTGGGATGCAGACCCTCAGAGCCGCTGGCTGGGGACCTCCTGGTGCTCCTGAGGTGGCACTGAACAGAGCTGGTGGTGGCCCTGCTGCTGGAATCGCTCCTCGTTTCCAGGGTTCTGGGAATGCTCCTCATTTCCACGGTTCTGGGCTAAACCGGCCACATTTGCATTTAAATGGAGCTTCCCTCAGTTGGAAATGCTCGATTTTCCAAGCGAGGAGGCCTAATGGCTGTTTAATCCTGGCGGTTGTTTAATTACGGTGGGGTGGGATGAGGCCCCTGGAGCAGCTCCAATCCGTGAGGAAGGTGAGAAGGATCCATGGGAGGGGCTCTCCAGAGCGTGGGGGAAACTGAGGCAGGGAGAATTCCCAAAGAAACTACTCTTCCTCTAAAAAAACAAAGATTTTTCTGCTCATCTGTGGAGTGAAAGCGCAGATCCGATGGGATTGGGGTGCTTGGATGTCATTCCTTTGGGATGGAAGCGGAGCTGCTGATCCTCCCACACTTCCCAGCTGGTCCCAATTCGATTGCTCCCAGTCTGAATGATAAAACTCCAGGATTTTGTATAGGAAGGAATTCCGGAGCTGCTGTGGGTTCATTCAGCTCCTCCAAGGCTGGGAAAGCAGGGAGGTTGGCAACAGAGTGGGGAAGGGCTGGAATCTGCTTAATAATAATTAATGATCACGGTAATAATGATGCTTAGTGCTTGTGCAGGGCTTTGGGAAGATGAGGCGCTACACGGCTGCTGGATAATCCTCCAGGATTACGAGTTCCCAGAGAAAAAGGCTTGGGAATGCCCCATCTTTGGGAACCTTCCCCCCAGGACATCCTGGCCCACAGCTGGATGCTCCAAAACAAGGAAAAGCAGCCTGGAAAACCTCCAGGATTGGGGCAAAACCACCTGGATTTTGCCAGGAGCCATCAGGCTGCAGGATTGACACCATCCCGGGATGGGGGACAGTGGGAATGGCTGGATCCGGCCTGTTTCCATGGGAACAGGTGGCCACGACACCCAGTGCCCGATGGGACATGCTCAAGTGTGAGTGCTGACATTTGGAATGTCACTTCTCATTCCTCAGCCAGCCCAGGACAAGCGGTACACACAGGCCCTGACTCCCAGCACAGCTGGAATCCCACTGGATAAACCCAGTGATCCAGGACTTTTGGGCTCCTGGCACCACCTCCATGGCCTGGACAGGGCTGGAGACGTGTGCGGGTCCTGACCCTGGGGAGACGAGGCCTGGAGTATCTCAGGGAGGTGGGAATGCTGCACTTGGGTTTTTCCAGGAAAAATTTGGTCCTTGAATCCTGGTGTCCTCCTGAATCCTCTTTTAAGACCTTGCAAAACCCCCCGAGACGGAGCTGGGAATCAAAGTACAGGTAAAACATCAATTGTAACCTTCTCCCAGGAGAGGTTTTCCTTTTTCCTTTTAATTCAATCATCTGAGGAAGCCAAGACACGGAAAGAGACCAAGACTGTCGAGAGTATAGAAAAAAAAAAAGAGCAGGAGACCAGATGGCTGGAGGCAGGAATGCCGGGAAGAGCTGTGTGGAGGTGGAGGAGGAGAAGGAAGAGGTGGTGAAGCTTCACGTGAGCTCCAGGATCACTGTCAGGGTTAGCGCCAAAACGAATCTGAAGCCGTGGTGGCCAGGAAGTGAACCTGGAGAGGAGGAAAAAGGGATCAGCGGCTCACGGAGCCACATCCCCATGCTGGGGGTCAGAGCAAGATGGCACCACTGGTTAGGAGGGGGATTCCCCCCCTGAAACTTGCCATGGGCATTGGGTGGGGTTAGGTGGAGGTGAGGGATGGGGTGGGAGCATCTGCGGGGCCGATTTCAGTGCGAAGATATTCCTGAGGACCCAGGAGAGGGCTGGGAATGAGGCAAGGAGAGATGGGAAAGGGCTGGGAATGAGGCCAGGAAGGATGGGCAAAAGCTTGGGACAAGGCAAGGAGAGGTGTGTGAGAGCTTGGATTGAGACAAGGAGAGGTGGCCCAGGGTCTGGGCCAAAGCAAGGCCAGCCCCTCTGCCCTGGCCTTCCCACCCTGAGCATTCCCACTGAAATCCCAAATGCCACCAGCACCCCTCACCATTGGAGTCCTCTGGTCCTCTGGGAATATTCGGGTTTTCTGATGGGAAACAAAGAGTAGAGAGACAGTTTTAGCAGGGAGGAGCCGAGCGGGGACCCACGGGGGGGGCACGGTGAGGCCGCGGTGTGGCCGTACCAAAGACGATGAGGCGGGTGTGGGTGTCAGTGGAGCCCAGCGGGTTCTGGGCGGTGCAGCGGTACATGGAGCCGTTGAGCTCAGCCGGGACCCGCTCCAGCACCAGCTCCTTCCCGTCGTGCTCCGCGCTGCCATCCAGCAGCCGGCTGCCCACGCGCGTCCACGTGAACAGCGGCTCTGGGAACACCTCGTTCTGCAGAGACAAGGGGGGGTGAGAGGGAACAAGGAAACCTGGAGATGAGGTCATCAAATGGCTTGGGGTTCGGGTTGGGCTTGGGGTTCGGGTTGGGCTTGGGGTTGGGTCTGAACTTGGGTTTGGGTTTGAGTCTGAGCTTGAGCTTGGGTCTGGGTTTGGGTTTGAGTCTGAGCTTGAGTTTGGGTTTGGGTCTGAGCTTGAGTTTGGGTCTGTTTTTGGGTCTGACTTTGGGTTCAGGTTTGGGTTTAGGTTTTGAGTCTGTGCTTGAGTTTGGGTCTGGATCTAGGTCTGAGTCTGGGTTTGAGTTTGGGTTTAGATTTGAGTTTGAATATGGTCTGAGTCTGAGTCTGGGTTTAGGTTTGAGTTTGGGTTAGAAGAGACCTTTAAGCTGCACCCATCCCACCCCTGCCATGGCAGGGTCGCCTTCCACTATCTCAGATTGCTCCAAGCCCCATCCAGCCTGGCCTTGGACACTTCCAGGATGGAACAGCCACAACTTCAGCCAACCCATCCCAACCCAGGGACCATGATGCCACCAAGGTCTCTAAGCCAGTCCCACAAATCCTTGGATCAAGGCTGTCTGTTGACGTCTGCAACTGTGGGAATGCTGACCTGGAAGCCCTGCACCAGGATCCGCACAGTGTCTCCCACGCGTGCTCTCGTCGGGGTCATCGTGATCTTTGGACCCTTGGGAGCCACTGCATGGGAAGGGAACAGGAAGAGCCATCAGTGCCACACGGCATTCCCGGCAACGGGGCTGCCCTTGGCAGGGTTAACGAGGCTTTGATGGATGATCCTGGTGTGGAGGGGTGGCAGCCTGGGGGGTGACAGCTCTGTGATTGATGGCCAGGCTGAGTGATGCCAGAATGACGGATGGACAGGGAGGGAAAGGAGCCCCCAGGCAGGAGAACGGGGAAAGTGTGAGGCTGATGGATGGCTGGGATGGGATGGATTGATGGGAAGGAGTTATTTCCCAACCAAGCCCTTCTCCACTTGTTAAAAATGGCCAAGAAGGATCAAGTTGGTTTGAAGCCACGGAGATGGACATCTCAGGGAAGCATTCCCAAAAAATGTGGTCTTGGTGAATCTCACCCAGGTGCCGTTAGCACAGGAGACAACCCCAAAGCCTGGCTGGCACAAAATCCCAAGGACAGTGCGGAAAAAACAGGAATTCTTTTTCCCATGCCAGGCTAGGGATGCTGTGATGGAGGGTCACCCCACAGGATCTGGTCCTGCTTCCACCTGGGGTTGTATGGATGTCCTTGCTGGGCCAGAAGTGTGATGGGACATCCCAGGAGCTTCCTGGACTTTCATGTAAGGAGAAGGGAAATTGGGCAAGAGCAAGGTTGTGCTTTGGGTGGGTCACCTTTGTCCATCCAAACTTTGTCATGGATGGGACAAAATGGACCTGGACATGAGCCTGGCAGGACACAGAGGGACAAAGAGCCACCAGGGAGCTGTGGTGGAGGACACTGGAAGCCCTTGGAATGGTCATTCCCTCCCCGGGATGCTCTGCCTGGACACCCCACAGACCATGGACTACTCCTTCCATGGGGGCATGGTCCTCTGGAGCAGGATTGGGCAGGATGCAGTGAAGTTGATCTCACCACGCCCTGGTTGGGACCAAAAGCCAGCTTTGGGGTTGGTGTTGGGTTTAATGCAGCTTTTATTGGGAATATCTTCTCTTTCATTGGGAATCTATTTTATGGTTTAATAGTGTATATTTATACTATGGATGTGGGGAAGGGGTTTACGGGGATCTGCTGGTATGGTGCCCAAAAAATGGGGGTGGATGGACACCTCAGGAGCTGCAGAGACACCTGCAGGAACAAGGAGAGCCCTGGATTTGGGGACAGGAGACAATGTAGGCTGAGATTTGCCAATCCAGGTCTTGGACTGCCTGAGCAGAAGCAGTGAAGCCACAAGGTCTTGGCCTTGGATCTAAACCCGAAGAGCTCCAGAGGGTGGGAAAATGCAGGATTTCCATAGGTTTTGGATGCTGGGGAAGAGATTTAATGTGAAGACATTGGGAAGCCGAGGAGAAGCTCTCCAGGAGATGATGAGGAGCCAAGTGCTCCATTTGGCCAGGAGCAAAGCCCAGGATGCTCCACCTGGCTTGAATCAGGGAGAGCCTTTCCAAAGGAATATCCTGAGGTTGGAAAACCCGGCGGAGAGCACAGCCTCTTCCAGCAGGAGCCAGAAGAGGAGAAGGGAGCCCCAGGCAAAGTGAGAGATGGCAAAGGACCCATGGATCCCCCAGTCACCTGAGGAGCTTCTGCTCTTCCAGGGGCCTGGGAATGTGGGGAGTCAAATTCCCTGGCTTCAATCCCATCAACCTGTTCACAGCTTCATGGGCAGGAGCCAACTTGGGAATTCCCTCCCTGGCAATTCCCACTGGGATGAGTTTTGTGGCAGCCAATAAGGGCCATGGGATGCCCTTGGATCTCCTGGGACTGGGATGGAGGTGACAGTTCCATCCCTGGCTCCAACACCACCTTCATGCTCATCCCAACACAGAATCCCCAAAAATTTTCTTTATCCCAGAAAACCCCGCCTTAAACACTGCCCATGGCTGGGGGGCTGTAAACCCCTGGGAAATCCCTTCTCCTGCCTGATGGACATCTCTGATTCCCTTGTCTCATCCCAAGTTTTGTGGAGCCTTGGCATCACCACCTCTGTCCCAGTGCAGCCCCATGGCTGAAAGCCCCCAAAAGAAAAGGATAAGAATAAAAAGAGAGAGAAAATGAATGCAAGGAAAGCAAATTCTTGGAATTTGTGGAATTAAAACAAACAAAGAAAAAAACAAACCAAAAAAACAAAACCTGGGGAAAAGCCCAGAAAAAGTGGGGGGGAAAAAGTGCCAAAAAAATGGAAAACAAGACAAAAAATTTTTTTAAAAAAGCAGGGAGGAATGGGAAAAAAAATCAAAAAAATAGAAAACCCACCAAAAATTGAGAGAAAAGCCAAAAACTGAAAAGGAAAAAAAAATAAAAAAAGGAGAACAGGCCAAAAACAATGAAAAAAACAAAGAAAATATTTTTAAAGGCCAAAAATGGGAGGGAAAGGGCAAAAAACGGCAGGGGAAAGGCAAAAACATGGAGAGAAAAGCAAAAAAAAGGGAGAGAAAAATTAAAAATAAATGAAAAGAAAAAAACATAACAACAAGGAGAACAGGCCAAAAACAGTGAAAAAAGAAAAAAAATTAAAGGCAAAAAATGAGGAAAACGGCACAAAATGGGGGGGAAAGGCCAAAAAACGGTGAGAAAAGCAAAAAAAATAGATAAAAAGTCCAAAAAATGAAAAGAGAAAAGCCAAAAAAAGAGAAAAAAATTCCCCAAAATGGAGAAAAATGCCAAAAAACTCTGGAAAAGCCTCAAATCCATTGTCTTACCGAGCGTGACCTCAGACTGCATGGGCATGGAGAGCGCCGGGTGCTTGACCTCGCAGCTGAACAGGGCCTCGTTGTCGATCTGGGGGTTCAGGGTCCACGTGAGGGTGGCCCGGGCCTCGACGGTGCCGTCGCTGACGGGTGCGTGCGTGTGCCGGAAGTAGTAGATGGGCTCGGCCATGTGCACCCAGCGCGGGAATTCCCGGCTCACGACTGTCTCGGGAATGCTTTCCGTCACCGAATCCCGCTCGGCCGCCAGCCCCCGCGGCGGGTCCGCCGTGGGGAAGGGGTTTCCCATTCCCAGCTCGCCGTCGGCCGCCAGGGATTTTGGCACCTTGGTGTCATCCAGATCGCGGTGCAGGAGGTTCCGGGGGGCCCAGCTGCTGGCGCCGGCCAGCGGCTCCGGCAGCGGGGTGGCCTCGATGGGCTCCCCATCCCGTTTGAAGTACACCTGGAGGGGACAAAGGGGACAGACAGTGCTGCGGGGGTGTCCCCAGCGTCCCTTTGGATGGAAGTTCTTCCCGCGGTCTCCGTGGAAAGATGGGATTTGGGGAGCGGGTTTGGCCCGACAGAAGAGCACATAGATCTGGTGGATTTTATAGAGGAGGTGTTTGATTATTCCAGGTGTCAGTGGGAGGGATGATCCCACCAGGAGCTCACCAGTGGCGCGGGCTTCCCGCCGGACACCACGCACACCAGGGTGAAGTTCTGGGCCTGGTAGCGGCTGAAGGGTGCCGGGGTGTCCGCGGCCAGCACCGAGATGGACGTTGGGGGAGCTGCCGGGGCAGAGCCGGGAGGTCAGCATGGAGTCCTCAGCAACCCTCATCCCATCCTCATCCTTCTTCTTCTTCATCCCCATACTCCTCCTTGTCCTCTTCCCCATTCCCATCCTCATTCCCATTCTCATCCTTGTTCCCATTCCCATGCCCATCTTTGCTCTCATCCCCATCCCCACCTCCAATCCATTCCCTGTCCTAATCCCTGTCCCTACTGTTGTCCTGCCCTTGCCCCCATCCTTGGCACATCCCCAAATTCATCCCCATCCTCTTCCTCCTCCTCCCTCTCCCCATCCCAATCCCTAAACCCATTCCCATGGCCATCCTCCTCCCCATGTTCATCCCATTCCCCATTTTCCTCCCTATCCCCATGTTATCCTCATTATTATCCCCATCCCCATCCTCATCTTCATCCCCATTCCCATTCCCATTTCCATCCCCACTCCCATTCCAATCCCCAGTCCCATTCCCACGGCCATCTTACTCCCCATGTTTGTCACATTCCCCGTTCTCCTTCCTATCCCTGTCCCTATCTCTGTCCCTGTGCCTAGCCATGTCCCATCCCCAGCTTCATAACTATTCCCATCACTATGGGAATCCTCATCCCTTTCCCCACACCATCCTCACCCTCATCTCTATCCCTATCCTTGTCCCCATCCCCATTCCCATTCCTATCCCCGAGGATGGCAGAATGATCCCAGTCCCTGCTGTTCCCACACCCTGAGACCTCGCAGTGATTTTCCCTCGATCCAGATCCCGGCGCTCACCCATCACATTCAGGAACACATTCCCAGAGGCCAGGACCACCTTCTCCCTCGTGGCTCGGTCGTAGATCCCTACATGGCACTCGTAGGGACCGTTGTCCGAAATCCGGACCTCAGGAAGGCTGTGGAGGAGGGATAGCACTCACCAATCCATCCCCACCCCGTTTCCCCATGGGATTCATCGGTCGGCACCCGGATATCGTGGCGTTGGACAGGGATCAATAGATCAATAAACTCTTAATAACTCCAAAGGCTGCAGGAGTAGCTCAGGAATGCTTTAGCAGACAGAGTTCCCCAGCACTGACAGCTCCTCTGAGGGGAAGGAATTGTGTTATTGGAAGGAGACGTGGATGGGAGCACAAATCCATGACCATGGATATTGCCCGCCCACGGAGTGTCAAGGCAAAACCTTGTCACCGGCTTTGCAAGGCCAGCACAGCAAACTGGGGGAGAAAAACAGCAAATCCCAAATTCTGGAGCACTCATCAATCCTCTTTTTTGTCTGGAGGCTTTAGATGGACTTGAGGAAAATGGGAGAGGAGGAGTTGTGCCAAAGGATCAGTGTTGCTGGAGCTGGGAATGCTCAGGAGGCCGCACAGGAGTCACTTCACTGATGGGCAGCAGCCCGGCTACCTGGCTGGAGACATCCCACCTTTCTGCTCCTCACCACCCTACCTTTCTGCTCTTCTCCATCCCATGTTTGTGTTCCTCACCATCCCACCTTTCTGATCCTCAGCATCCCAATTTTTTGGTCCATACCATCACCCCTTTCTCATCCTCAGTCCCACTTTTCTGGTCCTCAGCATCCCACTTTTCTGGCCAGCAGCATTCCACTTTTCTGTTCAGCAGTACCATCCCGCCTCACCAGCCAGCACCATCCCATCCCATCCCATCCCATCCCATCCCATCCCATCCCATCCCATCCCATCCCATCCCATCCCATCCCATCCCATCCCATCCCATCCCATGGTACCAGTTGGCATCATCCCACCTCTCCAGCTGGGAGCATCTTTCCTTTCCAGCCAAAATCCCATCCCACCTCTCCTGCTGGTCCTACCCCTCCTTGCTGGTCTACAACTTCCTACCTCCCTGGTCAGAAGCATCATCCCAACTTCTCCAGCTGGAACCATCCCACATTCCCAGTTGGAAGCATTATTCCACCTCACTGGATGGCAGCATCCGGCCTCTCCAGCTGGAAGCATCCCACCTTTCCAGCTGGCATCATTCCACCTCACCGCCTGGGAACATCCCACATTTCCAGCCAGAAGCTTTATCCCACCTCTCCAGCTGGGAGCATCCCGCCTTTCCAGTCAGGACCATTATCCCACCCCACCATCTGGAAGCTTCATCCTGCTTTTCCAGCAACATTCCACCTTTCCAGCCGGCACTGCCATTCCGCTGTTGTGGAGAAGAGCGTTCTAGTGCCATCACACCTTTCAGTTGGCTGCATTCCCTCTTTCCAGGAGATCCATCAGTCGTCTCTGGCTGGAAGTATTCCCATTTTCCAGGAGATCTATCGCTCCTTCTGGGTGAGACCATTCCCACTTTCCAGAAGATCGATCCCTGCTCTCCAGCTGACAGCATCCCACTTCTCAGGAGATCCATCTGTCCTCTCTGGCTGGAACCATTCCCTCTATCCAGGAGGTCCACCCCTCCTTCCAGTTGGCAGAACTTCCTCTTTCCAAGAGATTCATCCCTGCTCTCCAGCAGCCTCATCCCACGTCATCCATCCCATGTGGATGAGAGCAATTCCCTCATGGGACACCCAAGTTAAAAATCCCGCTTGGAGGAATTTTCCCATCCGGGGGGGGGGGGGGGGGGGTCCAGCTCTGCTTTTCCCTTCTCCTAGCCCCGTCTGCCTTCCCACTCCAAGGATCCCCCAGAAGTGAATATTTCCTCCTTTCCATGGACACAACATTTCCATCCCTCTGTGACCTGCTCCAGCCTTCGGTTATCTGTGCATGGATCAGGAATCTCCCGTTAGCAGCACTTCAGAGCAGCTCTGATTCCACTCCATCACTTTTGGAAGGATTCCTTTGGATTTGCACATGGATTTAGGGGCCTGACTGGCTCCATTTGGTATTCCCAAGGATGGGTGACAGGGAACAAATGACCCCGGAAAAACAAATGCTCCCTGGTGCATCCTCAAGTTGGGAACACGGGAAAAAAACAGGATTTGGAAATTCCTAAAGTGGTGCTGTAGGATGAGGGTGGGATTTTAATCAAGGGAAAGGAAACAAATACGGGATTGGAGGGATTGGATCTGTCCCAGCTTTGCTCCTCACATCTCAGAGCCGGGATGGAAAGAGGTGGCGCCGGCAGCCCCTGGTAAGGCTGGGAAAATGCTGATAAGGTTTAGGAAAGGCTGATAAGGATTGGGAAAATGCTGATAAGGACAGGGATAACGCTGATAAAACCAGGAAAATGCTGATAAAGACCGGGAAAATGCTGATAAGGGCCGGAAAATTCTGATAAGGACAGGGATAACGCTGATAAGGAACGGGTAAAACGCAGATGTGGCTGCCTTCTTCTGGGATAATGTTCCCTGGGACAGTTCTGCCTGGGATAACCTTGATAAGAGCGTGAAAATACTGATAAAGATGGCTCCACCCGGGAAAACTCTGATAAGGAGCAGGAAAATGCTAATAAGGACCTGGATAACGCTGATAAGGACCAAGGACCAGGATAATACTGATAAGGATCAAGGACTGGGATAACGCTGATAAGGACTGGGATATTGCTGATAAGGACAGCTCCTTTTGGGATAAAGCTCCTTGGGATGGCTCCAGCCATGTCCGAACCCCAGCAAAGATTCCCCCCAGAAACCTGAGAATTAATAGATGGAAAAAGAAAAGGAGAATGAACAAAAACCTGGATTGAGAAATGCTTCCTCCATCCCCAAACCCTTCTTGGGTTTGCCCGAATTATTCAGGAGAGCCCAAAATCAGGTAGGGCCTTCCTAAAAAAAAAAAAGCCAATGACTGGGAAAGCCGGCTCTGGGAATTATCTCCTCCTCAGGTCGGTTTCTGTCTTCCCCAGTAAAAAAGCACCTTGGCATGAAAATCCTTTTCCCTCCAACATCTCCTGGTTCCACGCCTGATTTCCTGGCCATTCCCGTGGCTTTCAAGTGCCTGGTGCTGGAGCAGGGGAATTTTCTGCTCCCAAATTCCATTCGTTGTACAACATGTGGAGAAAGGAAGGAAAACAAAGCTGAAAAAAGTGGCAGCCCCTCCTCGCCAGGTCACGGAGATATTCCATGAACAGGGAGAGAATGTTTGATCCTTGTTCTCCTGTTCCAGGCATTGTCCTGATCCCTCATTCCATAGACAGGAAATGTTTGATCCCGTGTTATCCTGTCCCAAGGATTCTCCTGATCCCCCTTTCCATGCACAGGGAATGTTTGATCCTTGTTCCTGTGAATTCCTTTTGTGGGCACAGGGAATGTTTTCATCCCATTTAATTCCCTGATGTTCCCACTGCTCCTGGCTGAAGGCGAGTGATGGCCAAATCCCAAGGAAAGTGTTGGATTTATGCTGGAAAGATGACCCCGGAGTCAGGAATGTGAAATTCCTGTGTGGAGCTGCCAAAACCTTCTCCAAACAGGAATCGTGTCAGGAACTTGTTCAATATCCAAGGAGCAGCTCGGTGGATCCAGGGAAACCAAAAAAATGCAGGGATCGAGCAACCTCGGAGCAACTCCGAAGCATCCTTGGAGCATCTCCTAGCGTCTCCAGAATCCCTGGAGTATCCTTGGAGCATCTCCTGAGCATCACTGGAGCACCCCTGGAGAATCCCTGGAGCATCTAAAGAGCATCTCCAGAGTCCCTGGAGTCTCTCCAGAACACCCCCTGAGCATCCTCTTAGTAACCTTCAAGTATCTCGAGCATCCTCTGACTCCCCTGAGTAACTCTGGAGTAACTCCTGACTAACATGAACATCCATATGAGCATCCCACACTTCTCCTGAACATCCCCAGAGTATCCTCTGAGCAACCTCTGAGTATCCTTAGAGTAAACCCTGAGTATCCACTGTGTGACCCCTGAGTATCCTCTGAGTGACCTCCGGGCACCCTGAGCATCTCCAGAGCATTTCCAGAGCATTCCTGGAACAATCCCTGAGCATCTCCTGACCGCCCTGAGCATCCCAAATTTCTCCCGAGCCTCTACTGAGCAGGGTCTAAGAATCCTCCTGATCCATCCCATAATATTTTCTCTCCATCCTTATTTTCCTATCCTTTTCCCACTCTAAATCCACACTTATTCCTACGCAGCTGCACTTTTCCTTAGGATAAAAAAATAACTCCAAATGTAGCAGTGAATAACAGCAAAAAGCTCCTGAAAAATCCCAAATTCCGAAGGATCAGGAAGAATTTCCCATGGGATGAGCCCGGCCCAGCCCTTTCCAAGCCATTCTGGATAGTTCCAGGTGGAAAACATCCCAAACTGGAGGAAATACCAGTTTTCCCCCACCACACCAGCATTTTTTCTTATCCCCATGTGGGGAAAAACAAGCTGGGAAAATCTGATCAGGAAATTCTCATTTCCCAAGGAAACGAGGCCGGAAAGAAACCAGGAGGAAGGAAAATGTCATCCCAGTTTTTTCCCCCTTGGATCAAGCCTATCCCGACCTTTTTCCAAGCTCCAGTGTTGGGAATGGAGCAGGTGTGGAATCAGGAATAAACCTGGAATTCTGGAAGTGATTCCCACTTGAAATAAAAGCAAGGAGATGCTCCCATGCCTGTTTTATAAATAAATATGGATCTGTTTTTCCCGATTTTCCCAACCTTTGGATTTCTCTCCCCATTCCCACCTCTAAAAATCCCCATTTTCTCCACCTTTTCTCTGAGAATCATCAGGAAAATGGGAACACCCCTTCGACGGTGGCGGGTTCTGCTGGAATTCTTTCAATGGAGCCAAAAATTGGGGAAAAAATTCCTAAAAATTTACATTAATAGGAAAAAAGGGCTCACCGCACGGTGGATTGGTAAACGAGGTCTTCCCGCTTCCGGTAGTTTTCCATCTGGGAAAAGTTGGTGGAAAACATGGCATCAAAGGTGAAGATCTTCTGTTTGATGGTACCACCATCAGTGACCTGTGGGAAACAATCCCAGAGTCCCAAATTTGGGATTTTTGGGCCCATTTTGGAATATTTCAAAGGGTTTTTATTCTGAGAGTTTGAATACATTTATTCAGATTTGAATAGATTTGTTTAAATTTGAATCTATTGATTTAGATTTGAATAGATTTCTTTCAGTTTCAATGCAATTTTTAATATCTGGATATTTATTTGAATTTGAATAAATGGATTTAAATTTAATCTCTATTAAATAGTGTAAATACATTTCTTTTAATATTTTATGCAATACATTTAAATACTTACTTTAGAACTTCATTTTTCTTGGCTTTGTTTTTGTTTTTATATTATGATTTCCATATTTATCCATAGAATCCCAGCATGTTTCAGCTTGGAATTTATGGATTTCTGATGCCCCTGTTGAGACGAATTCGAAATCCACGTTTTCCATTCAGTTATTCAGTTTTCCAGCTGGGAATTGTCATTTTTAAATGGAAAATGGCTTTTTAAAGCACTTGTTTATTCCCTGTGTCTCCCAAAGCCTCTGGATTTATCTTCCCTGCTTTTGAGGAGGAGTTTTAGTGGAAAAATAAGGAGGAAATGGGAATTTTGGGGCAAAACCAGCTCCCAGCAGAGAGTGAAAATTCCCATTTTTTAATAAACCAGGAGCAGCAGAAGATGATTTTAGGATTTAATCCTCAAATGCAACATTTCCTGAGGACAAAACCCCAAATTCCAACCCAACGCTTGGCCAAAATTCCGCCGTTATTCCTGATTTCCTCTTTTCCTGCTTTTTTACAGCAAAAAGCGGCAGAAGAGAAGGTAAAAAAATCTGTCACTAAAATAACCTCTTCTAATTTATTATCCCGGGCTGAGGCTTTTATGGGAAAGAAAATCCACCCTGGCACAGATGTGGGATAAAGAAAAGCAGGAAAAATGACAGGAGCTGTACATCTCTGGCCTTGGGGAGTTTCCAGGGAAGTTTCCAAGGATTTTCCATGACTTTTCTTTGTGTTTGAGGAGTAACCTGGGAGCTGCTCCAGGACGGAGAAGAGATCCAAATCTAAAGGGATACTAGGGATTTTTTTAGGGTGGGAAGCGTTGGGAATGGTGAAGGATCAGGAATTTGCTGTCTTGGGATTTGCCCAGCACAGCTGGACAAATGAGGGCCTAAATCCTGCCCAGGAAAATGACCCTGGATTCACCCTCTGGGAATCCTCACATTCCCTGAAGATTGGGAGTGGTGGGAAGAGCTACATCCCTGAAGGAATTCTAGGGAGTTAAGGTCTCCCAGGAAGAGGCCTGTCAGGAATTCTCTCTCTCCAGGGATCAGCCCTAATTCCAGCCTTTTATCTGAGCCCCGGGAAATTTTTGGGAAGAGAAGCTCCATAGGAATTCGCAGCCCAACACTTATTTCTGGGAATCAAAGGAGAATAATTGGGCAGCACCCCATAGTTCCTGTCCCAACAGATATCTACACATCCAGGAATTTTGGGAAAAAATGCTCAGGAACACATTCCAGATGCTACTTCCTGCATTATTCATAAATCCCAGGAAAAATCCCATTCCTGACAAAACTTGGCTGTTCCAGAGGCAGTTCCTGCCTGCCGGCCTCCCCTCCACAGTGACCTGAAAAAATCCCAAATTCCATTAAAATGAACATTTGCTGCTCCCAAAAGCCATTAAAAAGTCCGGGGCCTGCCATCGGGATGCCCAAAAGATCCAAAATCATTGGGAAGTGACGGATGTGGAATGAAGGGATTGAGTTGGGAGTGGTTGGAAAGGGCTGGAATCGGGATCTGATCCAGGCTCTGTGTCCCGAGGATGGATCAATGGATTCCCTTACTCCAAGTAAATAGAAATTGCTCTGGAAAGAGGGAAAATTCCCTGGGGCAGCTGCAGTGCTCCCAGTGTCCATGTAAGCACCACTGGGAAGAACTCGTTATCCTGGAAAACTCCAGATTTAGAATTTTCCTGCCCATTTCCTGGAAAATCAACCAGGAAAGCTCGTTTTTGTGGAAAACTCCAGATTTAGAATTTTCCTGCCCATTTCCTGGAAAATCAACCAGGAAAGCTCGTTTTTGTGGAAAACTCCAGATTTAGGGTTTTTCCAGCCCATTCCCTGGAGAAGTGACCAGGAAATACTCATTATCCTGGAAAACTCCTGGTTTCACTTTTTCCTGCCCATTCCCTGGAGAATCACAGCCAGTGGGAAAAGCTCCTCATGCTGGAAAACTTCAGTTTAGGCTTTTCCTGCTCATTCCCTGGAAAATTGACTGGGAAAAGCTCATTATCCTGGTTTCACTTTTTCCTGCCCATTCCCTGCTCCCAGCATTCTCAGCTCCAGCATGGAGTTCATTCCCTTCCCTCTAATTACCCTGAGCACCAAACTCTAATTAATGGAGGCAGAGCTTTGTGGGCTCCCCTCCATTCCTGCCTTCCATTCCCGGACATCCCAGGAATCCCACCTGGCACCAGGAGCAGCTAGAGAATGGTGCCTGGCCCTGCTCTGACACCCCAAATCTGCCAAACCCCCTTTGCAATTCCCAAATTCCCATGCTCCGAACCCAGTCCAACCCAGGTCCGCTTCCCTTCCCACGGCACAGAGACAGATTGGAGCCTCTGAGGATTTTCCCTCCCTCTCCTGCTTCCCTGTTATTTTTCCTGAGCTCCACTGGGAAAAGGAGTCATTTTCCCAGTTCCCATCCCAGCACTGACCACACAAATCCAGGATCTGGCACAGCTCCGGAGACGCCAGGAACCAAGGAACAGCTCCGGGTGTTCCCGGCCTCATCCTGAGAGGATTCTGCCACCCCTGTCTCCTGCCAAGGCTTTTTTTGGGAGCTCTCCAGGTGCAGATCCATGTTTGCACCTGTTCCCAGGAACATCACACCCTCCGGAGGTGTTGGGATTGTTGGATGTTAATTAACGCCTCCACTCGTGCGATGTGTTCCTGTTTATTCTGGGGAAAATTCCCTTTGCTCATCCCAGGAATGCTGAAATCAGCGGCATTCCAGCAGCTGAGGGTTTCCCAGTGGGAGGAAAGGGTTGTCCCAGCCTGTCCCTCAGCCCTGGGAAATCCAGGGGAATTGCTGGAATTGTGGGTGCTGGTTGTAGTGTGGGGCTTCTCTGTGGGGTTTCACCCATGGGATGAGGCTCCGCAGCCTCGGAGTGCACAGATCCTGACGGGATCACCCACCTGGGAGTTACGGATCCATCCCAGGATTTATAGATCCATCCCAGATGTTATGGATCCACCCCAGAAGTTACGGATCCATCCATGGATTATGGATCCATCCCAGGGGTTATGGATTCATCCCAGAGGTTATGGATCCATCCCAGAGGTTATGGATCCATCCACTGATTATGGATCCATCCCAGGGGTTATGGATCCATCCCAGAGGTTATGGATCCATCCATTGATTATGGATCCATCCATTGATTATGGATCCATCCATTGATTAAGGATCCATCCCAGGGGTTATGGATCCATCCCAGAGTTTATGGATCCATCCATGGATTATGATCCATCCCACGGGTTATAGATCCATCCCAGGGGTTATTCCCAACTCCATCCCCCACCAAAGTGAGGTCATTGACTTTTCCACCTCTCTCTCTCTTTTTCCTCCCCCTTCCCCCCCCTGGAGCAGCTCAGATCCTTCAGACTCCAGGAGCTCCCTCTGCTCCCTGTCCAATAAATCCCTGAAAAGGGGAGATGGACATGACCCCAATCCCGCGATCCGTAGCCACATTCCCATGATTTACAAGCAGAATAAGCAGAATTCCACAGCTCCAGCAGCTCTGCCCCGCTCACTCAGATCCATCCATCACCTCCAACACCCTGGAGCTGCCACTGGAGCTTTACAAAGATGCAGAAGTCCAGAAGTGAGACAAGACAGGCAGGAAAACAGGAAAAAAAAATTTAAACCAGGAAGGAATTGGGCAAATCCTGAGATGTTCCATGAAAAACCCAACTTCCCAAACCCGAGAAGCTCCCTGGAAAAGTAGCAAGAGGGAAGGAGGGGTAAAAAACTCTGGAAGAAAGGGGGGATTTGTGGGGATAAAAATAAAAGCTGGGATATTTCTGCCCTTGCCTTTCCCTCCGAGGTTTCTCAGAGCATCATTTGCTCAGGAGCAGCAGCCACTCCTGCATCCCTCCTCGCAGGGGGGATTATGCAAATCCAGCCCCAGCTCCCAGCAAAGTGGGTTAATCCAACCTTACCGAGTGGAAAAAGCAAGGGAAAACCTGGTGGAGATGGCAGAGCCAGCAGAAAAAAATTCCTCCCTAAAAAAAGGAGGGAGATGAAGCCAATTCCAAGCTGGAATTTCGAATTCAGGGCAGGTTTGGGGTTTTATTCCCTGCCTGAATCCCCTGCCCAGCATTTAGGGGTCCATCTATAAATAATTATGGGGAAATCTGTCTCGGATTCTGTGGAAATGTTCCTGTGCACACATAACATTCCAGCAGCCGATTTGTCCCCATCCTTTCCTTATTTATAAACCTGGAATGAGGAAAAGCATTAGGGAAGGGCTGCTCTAATTCAGGGAGCAGGAAGAGGATGGGAAATTCAAGGAAAAATATTCCCAGCTGCTGCATCCAATGCCACCGGCACCACTCGCCCTATCTTTGCCTCTTTCAGGAGTTTTTCCTGGAAAACTTCAGGTTTTCTTGGATAAAACCCTTTGTGGTTGGTAGCTTATCCCAAATTTTCCTGGGAAAAGCTCAGGATTGGTGAATCTGAGGCTGGATCAAGGCTCGGGAATGATGATCCAGGGGCAGCTTCAGCCTCCAATTTCCCCTTTCCCAACTAAAACCAGACTCCAAATTTCCCCCTTTCACAAATAAAACAAACATCCAATCCCCCCCTTTCCCAAATAAATCCGGTCTCCAAATTTACCCTTTCCCAAATAAACACAGCCTCCAAATTGCCCCCTTTACCAAATAAAACCAGGAGCTTCCCTCCTGTTCAACATCCCAAATTCCCAAAGATTTTTGGCAACAGGGAAAGTTTTATTTTTAGAAACTCTACATAAGTAGCCCCAAACTTCTCCCCAAACCCCAGATATCCCAATTTTTCCTGATTCCTCCCTTTCCCCCATGGTTTTCCACTCACCAAACCCTCAGCAGAACGGTGCCAACCTCAGCTCCAATCCAAATCCCAACCCAGCACCGAGCCAATCCGTCCCTACTTCCACCCGGCAGCCACCCCGAAACACCTGGAAAAATCCACCTGGAGCCCTCACAATGATCCTAAATCTATCCCGCATTTTCCCAGGCCAGCCCAGCTCCCTGGAATTGATATTCCCATCAGCTGGGGCTCCATCTGCTTTTCCTGCCTCATCCAGCCTTGACCCTCCGTTCCCGATGCTGGCTGCGCGTTCCCATTCCCGAGGTCTCGGAGCTCACCCGGTACCAGACGATCTCCCGCATTTTCCCGTCGGTTTTGAAGTTGCATTTCAGGGTCACAGCGTCTCCCACCACCACCGGAGGCAGGGGCTCAATGCTGACAGTCAGATAACCTGGAAAAGTGGGAATAAAATGCAGGGAAAGAGCGCTAAGCTCCAAGGGTTTGGAGCCGGGGTTAAATCGCTGTTTTCCAGGAATTCTATGGATTAGTGGCACTGTTGGATGCCAGGGAAAGTCCTGCCAAGTCCTGACCCCTCACAGGGATGGATTTGGGCTGCCCCCAACGATCCCAAAAATGTCCAAATTGAAGGAAACCCTTCCTGAATTTGCGAAAATCCCAGCGGCTTCCATTCCCACTGCAAATTCCCATCCTTCCTATGGAGACACTGGCTTTCCATTCTCTCTCCACATTCCCTGCCCTGTGCTTCCAGAAAGCTTCCGAAAAACTTCCAAAAAACTTCCCAAATTCCCCATTCCCAGCAGGAATGGGTCCAACAGCTTCCCCAGAGGATGCACAACCCCAACCCGACGGTTTTCCAGCTCCTTCCCGTCTCCCCACAGCCAAATTCTGGATCCATCCTCACTCCAAAGGGAAAATCAGAGCCTGGGCAGCTCTGCCCATCCCCTTTCTTCCTCTTTTCCCTCGATTTGTTGGGAAATCGGGAGCGGGGAGCAGCCGGGAGCAGTAGGGCAGGGAATTGCATTCCCCGTTTATTTTCCTGCCTTTTCTGAGGATGTTGGGAAGTGATGGATTGACAGCCTGGCAAATCTCAGCCCTTCCTCGGCATCCTTCCCTGTTCGACACTGGGACATCCCAAAAAAACCTCTCACCCACTCCAAATTCCCTGTTTTGTTTTGGTTTTTTTTTTTTTTTTTAAATCATTCCTGACACCAGATGGAAAAACAGCCGAGATAAAGTCCGGGAAACAGGAGCAGGTTTGTAAAGACGGGTGGAAATCAGAGATTCCTTTGTGGAAGATCCCCTGGGAGGGGAGAAGGTGAATTCCCGGGATTTTTTTTTTTTTGTGCCTCCCAGGCAGTTATCCGAGGCTCAGCATTCCTTGTAAAACAACTTGGAGGTGTTTTTGCCATAAATCCCAGGCACGACCTGCGGGAGAACACGCTCCGGGAACACGTGCCGGCTGCGGCAGCAGGGCAGCGTGGCCTGGAATATTGAACACCGGGAAAAAACCGGAAAATCCCGTTTTGTGCTGCTTTTGGGGGTCTGCGGGAACAGCTCTGCACAAGGAAATACGGGGGGGGGGGGGTGGGAAAGGGGGATGAAAAGTGGATTTTTGAGAATGTTTGGGGGTAGGGCTGAGGGTTAAATCCCTTTTCAGCCTCAAATGATGCTTGGAATGAGGGAATTCTGATGTTGCATCCCGGAATCCTGGTTTTCCTCTCTGTGAGCAACCCAAATCTTGGCCATCATTCCCTGTGTGCCTGGGGCCGGCGCCTTTCCAGCCTCTCCCTGCCTGCCCACAGTTTATTTCTGTTCCTAAAGCGGGGATTAAATCTCTGCGATCGCCAAGGCTGCACGAGCGCCCCTTGGATTTGGGGCTCTGCGGATGGAAAAGGCAGAGATGGGAGGAGGAGGAAGGATGGAGGAAGGGCAGCCGAGGTCTCTCCGGCTGCCCCGATTCCCCTCGCTTGGCTTTTGACATTTCCGAATGCCGGGATGAGCAACAGGCACGAAGAAGCGGCGGGGGAATGAGCAAATCCTTGGCAGAGCGGCAGGATCCGCCCCAAGGAAATCGGGATGGAGCCTCCGTGCGTGCGGAAAAGCTCTGCCTTCCCTGGGAGCCTCCGCTGGGATCGCAGCTCCCGCCTGCCCCCGGATCAGCGGGAGATTAAAGGGAGCCGGGGAGGAAGCGGCAAAGCTGGAGCAAAGATTGGATTTTCCCTCCTGTCCCTGGGAGATGGAGATCCAGGAGCTCACAGAGCAGCCTTTCCAGATGTTTTCCGACTCTTTTCCCACACTATTCCCTTCCAGACCGGCGAACTTCCATGGGAAACAGTACCATCCCCATCCCAGTCCAACTGTAGTGGGACTTGAGTTTTCCCTCCTGTCCAAGGGATCCAGGAGTTCCCAATGCAGCATTTCCAGAGTGTTTTCCATCCTTCTTCCCACATTATCCCTTTCCAATCCCTGTGAGCTCCCATGAGAAGAGAAACTATCCCCATCCCAGACCAGAGCAAAGACTGGAATTTTCCTCTGGTCCACAGGATCCAGGAGTTCCCAGTGCATCATTTCCAGAGGTTTTCCATCGGTCTTCCCACACTATTCCCTTCCAGACCCACGTACTGCCATGAGAATGGGATCCATCCCCATTTTGGTCCAGCCAATGCTTTTGGTGGTGTTTGGACTATTCCCTGATTTTTGGTGGATTTTTTAAAGTCATAAAGAACCAAGTTTGGGATGGCCTCAGTCACTCCTATGCAGTCCATCCATCCATCCATCCATCCATCCATCCATCCATCCATCCATCCAAGCATTTTTTCCAAGGAAATTCCCCTCCAAACCCATCCCTGACCTGCATCTTCTGGGTGGCCAAAAAAAAAATCCCAACATGGGAATTTCCTCCCCCTCTCTGCTCCCCCAAGTGTGCTAGAAAACCACTCAGAGCTGGTACTGGGAGCAACTTCCACCTCTATTCCAGGCAATTCCAGCTTGGCTGAACCTTAAATCCGATATTTGGTCCCTGAAAACACCAGGATGGAACCACAGGATGCTCCCAAGCTTTTCCTGCATGGAAAAGACAAAGCTCTGTAGTTCCAGGATTTATTGCTCTGGTGCTGTGGGATAAGGATCCCATGGAGAGCTGATGCCAGAACCCCATCTGCGCCTGGAAGGGGCAGGAAGGGAAAAAACCAAATGCTCCAAGAACATCCCTGCTTAAATCCAGAGCAAAACCAGACCAGAAGTTGTGGGAAAGAAGGAGAAGAGAGGGAGAGGGAAACAGATGCCGAGTCCCCACAGGAGCCGGCCAAGGATGCGTGGAGGGGAGGGGGGAAACTGGGAAAACAAAGGCAGGCACTGGAAAATAAAGCAGGAATCCAGATGGAGCCGTCCAGACCCCGCTGCTTGGCTGTGGCTGACGTGTGAATCCCATCCCTCACCCTCCCCTTCCCTTCGCTTCCCGACAGGGAACAACTGCGAGGTGTCAGCGCTGCTCCCAAGCCTCCCTCGGCTCCCTTTTTTTCGGGATTTAGTGAGGAGAACAAAGCGGCAGTGATAGGAATGGCTGGGTGGGAAGAATTCTTCTGAATGGGCTCCAAAAGAGGAGCCCATCCCAAATTTCTGTCATCCCTCGCGTTGTCAGCATCCCTTTATCAGCGTCCCCTTCTCTGCCTTGCTCCGCTTCCCCTTTGCTCTTTTCAATCCGAGATTTTCCAGAGAAAGCCGGGCCGGGCCTCCCCCGGATCGGATTCAGCCCTCGGGAAATTCATCCCTCTGATTAGATGGCAACCCTGGGGAGGAGAGGATATTTTTGCTGGCAATCGCTGGGAATTCTGGCACCGTCCAGTTTAAGGGGGATTTAAAAAAAAAAAAAAAAAAAGGGAAAAGGGAAGGGGAGGAGGAAAGGGGGAAGGGAGGGATAAAGGAAATGTCCTTTGAAATCGGGAGTGACGCGTGCATAAAGGAGAACATGGGAACGAGCTCGGTGCTTCCAATTACAAAAGCACTCCCAGGGATGAGGCAGGAATTGCTCCAGCTCTGGAAGTGCGGGATGCTGGATAAAAACCCTGTTTCGAGCCCTTTCCAGCATTCCATGGGGATTTCTGCCCACAAAGGCAGCCGTGGAGGACACTCCATGGGAATGGCCAGGGATGAAGCACGAGTGGCTGGAATCCCTCAGAGGTTCCTGGGGAGGAGGGGAGGGAGGGAATGGATTGGGAAGGCCTTGGAGCAATGGAGCCTTCCAAGGAATCCCAGCACCGCAGGGAGCCTCTTCCACATCTTCCCTGGGAGCCTGATTCTTTCCAACCCACATGGAAATCCAAGATTTATTTACAGAGGTCACCCAGGGCTCCCATTCCTGGATCTCTCATTTCCCACTGCTTCCCAAAAATCTGACTTCAAACCAATGGAATTCTGGAATTGGATTGGAAGGGATATTAAAGCTCATCCCATTCCATGGGCAGGGACTCCTCCCACTATCTCAGGTTGCTCCAAGCCCCATCCAAGCTTGGACAAATCCCGGGATGGGGCAGCCCCAGCTGAGGATGGATTTTCCCCCTTTCCATGCTCCCAAAATCCAACCAGTCCCCATCCTTTTAGGTGTGGTCCTTGGAAGCAGCAGCATCCCAGGAGCTTGGGATGGAGCCAGAGGAGGGGATTCTTGGGATCCAGTGGCTCCATCCCCCTCTGGTATGTCCCCAGCATCCTCGAGGAGCCAGTGACAACATGAATACCTCATCATTTTAATTAGCCAGTGATTAATGGGGCTTATCCATAATTCCCTCCTATTTCTCCACCTCCCTCTTCCAAGCTAGGGCAGGGATGGAAAAGCCAGAAGGAAACAGGAAAACAGACACCAGCACTCCCTTAACCAGCAGATATCCTGCAATTCCAGGATTTAAGGAGAGCAGGAGACATTTTGCCCGTTGAGGTGGGATCTAAAAGGGTGCAACACCCCTGGAAAATGCTGGTAGTGCTCCTGCAAATTCCTGACCGGAGGGGTGAAGAATGTCCACAGCTGTGGTGGATCCAGGGATGGCACCCCCAGATCTGCAGGAACTGAACACACCCTGACCGGCGGCACTTTGCAACATCTTGTCCATTAAAAATTCAGCAGCTCCAGTTGTTCCTGGGAACGCAGCAAATGCCTTCCCACTCCCTTCCCAGCTCTGGCCATGCCTTATTTATGACATTCCAGGACAATTTACAGTTGGAATATGACACTGCCTCTCCTTGTTAACCCGGGAGGGCTCCAAGGGCAAAGATTTCCTGGCTGGACCCATCAGGAGCAGTGGAATTTTGCTGAATCGGGAGCTTTTCCACCTGGAAATCTGCACTGGGATTTTATGTTATATTGAAACGGGAAAAAGCATTTGGCATGGGTTTAACACCAGCCGGGGAATGGGATGTGGCAGCTTCCAAAGAAAATAGGCCTTGGGAAGCAGGAAAAATGGATTGGGGGAGCGTTGTGCTGAGTTTTCCTTGGATATTCAGCTTTGCTTCCCAAAAATCCACTAGCTCAGCTCTAGCAGGGTTAAACCTCCCCAGCCCCTCCACTGCCTTCCCAAAAGTCAACCTGTCTTTTGGAAAATTGGCGTATTCCCTAAAATAAACCCGGGAACGTTGGCGTCACCCCATGGCGAGGAGGAGCCCGGCTGGCAGGGAGCGAATGGCATTAATCCGGGAAAATGGGATATTAACAGGCTGAGCAGACAATTAAGAGCCAGTAATTAAAATTCCTCTTCCCTTACAAACATCTCATTAGGTGCTGCTTCCCTCCCTCATTTCCATAAGTGGGAGGGAACGATTCCGCAGCTGGAGCTGGAATTATTCCTTAGGTGGTGCCGCTGGACCAAACCAGCTCCTAAATTTTTAGGGATTGGGAGAAAATGTATGGAAGAGCAGGGGGATGTCCAGCCCGTGTTTTGGGTCCATTTTTCTCCAACCTGCCAGATCCCATGGCTATATCCTGAGCCTCTTTGTGATGGGAATCAATAGTTTGGATCAATCCTTTGGATCAATCCATGGATTGAGCGTGGCCCCTTTGGCTTCTTGCCCCCTCTTAAATGAAGATGAAATGAGGGAAGTGCTTCATGTCAGGGACAGCCGGGACCAAGGGGCTGCTTCCCATCACAATCTGTGGGCAAAACGTGTTGGAATTAGGGAGCGATGGAATTTTATGGATCAAGTCGGCCTGGAGAAGCTGAGCCTGCTCCATCCCTGAAAATGTCCAAGGCCTGGTTGGACTTGGAGCAAGCTGGGACAGGGGAAAGTGTCCCTGCCCATGGCAGGGAATGGGATGGGATTTAAGGTCCTTCCCATCCAACCTGTTCCATGATTCCACATTTTTATAAAATATGGATAAAACCAACCCTCAAACCCGATTTCCAAGGATTTCAACACCTAAATCCCATCGAGATGGATTTTAACAGCTGTCCAGCTTCCCTTTTATCCTTAAACCTCCTAAGCAAAATATCCAAAAGAAAAGATATCCAAAAACACCCCCGTCCAAAGAAAAAGGATTAATTCCCAATTTGCTCCATGCCGTGATTCCAAATGTCCTTGTGTCCATGGGAAACATCTCCAACACCACCTGAGGTCTTCCCAAGGATTGATGCTGATGGATCGTCAGGAAAAATCAATTTTTAGATGGGGTTTCTCCTCATGATGAACTCCAGATTCACTTTTAATCTTCTGGAGAGATGGGATTGGCTCTTGTCAGCTCCAAGATTCCAGTGGCTCCGGAGGCGGCAGAGAAATGAGAAATGAGATCCAAATGGATCCTGCTGGGCTAAAAGTATTCCAAACATTCCAGGACCATGGGATTTTTATCCCCATCGGCACAACCTCAGCACAACACAGGATTTCAGATGAGAAGGTAGCTTGGGCACTTTGGGAGTGGAAAGGCGAATGGAAATTTGGGATTTGGGAGCCTCCCAGTGCCGCCATGTCCCATCTCTCCAATTCCAATCTCTGTCCTTTTTCCATCTCCTTCCATTCTCTCTTCCATTTCCACCTTTCCCTGCCCAGTTTCCTTTCCACAGTGACTCAAGCCGAGCACTCTCCATGCCCAATAAATCCCAGGAAAACTCCAGCGTTTTCCACCTTTGCCAGGTGCCTCCCGACAAAGAAATCCGGGTGGGATTGAGCCATCGGAATCAGCTCTGTGGCTTCAGCACGAGCTGGAATAAATCCTCAAACGTCTTCATCCGGCTTTTTCCAAACTCCTCAGAGCTGTTCCAGATCATTGGAGCACAGGATGAGGGAGCCCGTTCCCGGCTTGGCTTCGACTCGCGGCGTCAATTTTGTGCTTGTTCGACATCTCCGGCACAAATCCACAGGGAATGCGGTGTTCCAGGAAAAAGATGGATGTTTGGAGGGAAATCTGTGACAGTTTTGGCTAGAGGGTGCCCAGGCCCTGCTACAAACCCCCGTAATGGCCTTGGAATCATCGTTTGGATGTTCAAGGGAACCTTCATCCTAAAAATCCTGGGATTTCCTGGGTACTTAAGAGATGTAATTTCATAGTTGATGCAAGGGTCACATCCTGCCCATCCCAAGAGCCAAATCCAGTGGCTACAAAACCAGAGATGCTGGAGAAGTGAGGATTTCAGGATGAATGCAGGAAAAACAAGGTTGGAGGGAAGCAACAGCCACCAGAAAATCAGGATCAGGTGGATTTGGGGAGTAGGTCCCTGGGATAGATCAAACAAAACCAGAGATGCTGGAAACGTCAGGACTTGGGGGTGACCACAAGAAAAACAGTATTGGAGGGAAGTAACATCCACTGGAAAACCAGGATCAGTCAGATTTTGGGAGTGTTTCCCTGGGATGGATGGGAATTATTTTCTGTTTGGGACAAAATTCCATCACCCCAAAAACTGACTGCCCCCCCCAGAGAGAATCCCTCTCCATGAAAACAAGGATCCAAGACCTTTCCATGACTTGGGAAACCCCTCCCGGTCCCAAAACTCCTTCAATCAACTCCGTCAAGGCACAGCGGGTGCAGAAAAGATGGATTTTCCCAGCCCATGCCGCTTATCAGCTGGAATGTGGTGGCTGCATTGATATTCCCAGTGATTTATTGGATTTTGGATTTTATCCCCCTGCCCGCACAGCCTGGGAATGCAAGGCCGTAAATCACACATGGAATATTTATCTCCGGATGGGAAGGTTGTTTAGGACCATTTACCAAAGCACTGGGAAGTTTTATTTATAACTTTTCCTCCTGTTTCCACTCCCAACATTTCCATAAAATCCCTCGGCCTCCCAGTGGTGCTGGAGGGGGGAATATTTTATCTCCACATCTTCATCCCACTAATATTCCCATAAAATAAAACATTGGACATCCCACTGGAGCTCCCACAGCTGCTCAAAGCGATGGCTTGGGATGAGTTGTTGGGATTTTGGGAAGAGCTTGGAAAAGATTGTGGGTTTGGATTTTGGGAAGAGCTCAGGATGGGTCATTGGGTGGGGATTTTGGGAAGAGCTACTGGTGGGTTTTTGGATCAGGATTTGGGAAGAGATGGATGTTTGTCATCATTCCACTGCCATTTCTCCTGTTCCTTTAACCCCTTTTCCTCATTAAGGATTTTTCCAGGATTTTTTCATTTCATTTGTATCATTTTGGGTGCCGTCAGAATCCAAAGCAATGCCTCATCCCAGGAAAGGTGGGAAGGTGAATCCAGAAGAGCCTAATTCCCTCAAAAACCTGGCACCATCCCTAATTTGGAGTGATAGCTCTGCTGGCACCTCGTGACCTCTTCCCAGATGTTGGAGCAGCTGCTGGAGCCAGAATGGAGCTGAAAATTCCACAGGGTCAGGTTGGGTCTGAGACGCCTCGCTTGATAAATGGAGATCGTGCCCCTCATTCGCATCTCCGCAAATATGCAAATCAGGGCTGATTCCCGGCTGCCAATCAAACCACTCCTCACAAGCTAATTAAGGCAGAATCCCCCAAAATGGTCACTCCCTGATTTTATTCCCATTCCATGGGGTGAAGCCAATGGATTTTGGCCAAACGAGGCTACCTCTCATCCCAAATTTTCCCTTTTCCCAATAAACAAACCCCATTCCTGCATGATTTCCTGCTATCTTATGGATTTCCTCCACATCAGCTGGATTTTCCTCTGAGTTTTCTACCTGGAAGTGCTTCCACCCCCAGTCTGGGCTGCAGGGCAGGAATTCCCTCTTGCTGATAAATCCCAGAAGAGAATTCCTTCCTCTTTTTTCCAGCAGATCCCAATGAAACCAAAGAACTATAAAAAATTGTAATTTTTCCTTCTTTCCCCCCATTTTTTCCAGCTGCCCCCAGCTGCCCCATGGATCACTCTCCAATGCATTTCCATGGATTTTAATTTTTCTCCAGAGAATCCCAAGCTCACCAGATGGGGAATTTCCTACAATCCAAATTTTGCCAAGCAGGAGCAACTACCAACCACCAAATTCAATGGACTGCCTCTGGAATGGCTCAACATTCCCCAAAATCCTTCCAGCCGGGCATGGTGCCTCCTCAACACCTGGATTAACCTGGATTAATGCTCCAAACTGGAATGTCCAGGTGTCCCAGGGCTAAAAGAATCCCCCCTGCTCCACTTCTCCCTGATTTTTAATCAAGCCGTTCCACAGAAAATACTTTGGGATCTGATCTCCATATGCACATTTTGGAGTTAATCCAAAATTGAGTGTGGCAGGAGAAGGAGAGGCCGTATCCTAATCCTGAACTGGAAACCATTGGAAACGGGATTTTTCTCTACATCAGCAAATTCCCGGCCCTCCTTTTTCAACAGTTCAGCTCTACATCCTGACAAGGAAGAGATTCCCAGCCAGCCAGATGCTCCTGGAGTTTCCCAGGAATCTGCACTCTCCAAATGCTGCCCCTGGGAACCAGGATTATGGAAAACCTCAGAGGGGATAAAGGATTTTATCCCCAGCCAGTGGTGCTGTACAAAATCCATCCCAGGAATGCAATTCCAGAGTAAAAATGGGAATTCTTGAACACAGTGTTCCTTTTTAGAGTTCCAAACTGGATCTGAGGGATTGGAAAATTGGGGAAAAAATCCCAAAGCTTTGAAGAGTTCAGCTGGTGCCTTGGAAGGGATTTGCTGGCAGCAGCTGAGGATTTCCTGCTGTTCCAGCTCTGTAGGGATGAGGATTATGGCACCAGCAGCCGATTCCAGGAAACCACGGCTCCAGTTGTTAATCCTGGCTGGAGTTAATCCCAGTGGGAATAATTAACAGAGCGGGAAGCAGCCAGGAGCTGCTTCCTATCCCTGGAAGTGCTCCAGGCTGGGTTGGAACAATGACCTATGGAAAACGTCCCTGTCCATGGCAGGGGTGCAACGGGAGTAGCTTCAGTGTCCACCCCAACCCAAAGTATTCCATGATTCCAGGTCTTTCCATGCCTCAGTTTCCCCAGTGGGGAAGGGGAAAGCAAGGTCTTTTCCAGTTCATCCAAGATCCAGGGAAATCCCATCCCAGAGGAACTGCAGGGTGTTATTAGAGATCCCAGAAAATCCCATCAGAGTAACAGCAAAGGGTTATTAGAGATCCCCAAAAAATCCTGGATTAACAGCCAGGGGACATTTTTAGATCCCAAAAAATCCCATCCTGAAACCATAGCAAGGGGTTTTTGGAGATCCCAGAAAATCCTGGAATAACAGCAGGGGATTATCAGAGGTGCTCCTGCTCCCAAAAATAACCCCAGAAAGGAATTTTCTGACCCAAATCTCCCCAGTCCTCCCTAAAACGCCTCTTTTTCCAGTTTTAGCAGGAGAAGCACAGGGTCAGGATGGGAAGAAGAGGGAAAATCATTAATTCCATCAAGGAAAGTCGGGGGGGTTCGGTTTGGAAGCCCCCATTGTGTTTCCCACCAATTCCAAGCAGGTTTTCCCAAGCCCAGGTAGCCCTGGAGAAGGGGTGACCCTGACCCAGATGATGATTTCCCTGATTTATGTCTCCACTTGCAGGAAATCCAATTATCCCAGATTTTGATTGGTGACAAATGAGGAGCCATCGATTCCCCCTCCCTCCCAGCTGTCGGCTCTGGGCGTTCTCCATTCCTTCCATCGATTCCTGCACGGAGGAGTTGGGAAGGGATCATCGTTACTGATATTTTGGGATTTTTCCTTTTCTGAACTCCTTCTCCAGAGGCACAACCTCAGGAAGAGGAAGAGGGAAAATAAATCCAGTCTATGCAGGAATCCCAGGAGCTCCATAATCCACTTTGTTTTTGGAATTCTGAGTGTGATGTGTGGCTTTTACCCCCCAAAAAAAAAAAAAAAAAAAGGAAAAAGAAATTACCTGAGGGGTGCCTGAAGCACCTGGATCAGCTCCAAAGGGTCCTGACTCCACTGGAAACCCCCAGTGTTCCCAAGGGAATATGCCGGAGGGGAAGGAAAGGAAGGAAAGGAAGGAAAGGAAGGAAAGGAAGGAAAGGAAGGAAAGGATTGGATTTTGGCACAGACTCCTCCAAACCCTCCATGGCAACAGCCAAAATTCCCACCAGGATTCCCAGCTCGGGGATTCTGACCTGGAGATGCTTCTTCCAGGCCCAGGGACATGGGGTGACTGCATCCTAAACTCTCCCTCATCCCTTGGAAAAGCTGAGATCCCATCCCTCAGGATTTCCTTGGTCCAGCCTCATCCAACTCCGCTTTTCCCATCCTCTCCAGCCCCATTCCCTGGACAAAGCAGGATTGTGATCACAGCTCCCTCTCCTCTGGATTCACACTCCGCCACCGATAATCCCTCTGCTCTCCCGGTAATTCCTCATCCCTAATGGGATTAACAGACATCTCCCTCTCCCTACCCCGATTCCTGACACTTACCTGCTCCCATGGAGAGGATGCACGGGGCTGTTCCCTTGATCCCAATCCATCTCCAAGGGGCTGGGAAATCACTGCTAATTAACACCTTTCTGGGAAAATTACGTCTAATTAACACCTTTCCCTCTCCCAGCACTTCCAGAGCTGTCCCATTATCCATGTTTGGCTTTTCCCTCTGATCCCAAAGGCTGACAGAGCAAAACCCCTCCCCTGATTCCTCCTTTAGTTCTGCTCATGGAATTTTGGTGTTTTTTGGGATCTTTTCCCTCAAATTCGACATTCTGGGTGTTCTTCCACCCCTAGCTTTGATCATCCTGAGATGGAGCAAAACTGGAAAATCGGGAGGAGATTTTTCCACGGCTCCACATGGTGTCTGTGACTCCACTTTCCCAAATCCATCCCCATTCCTGCTGAAAAACTCCCATTCCAAAGCCTGCCAGGACAGAGAACATCCTCAGACAAACCAAGCATTCCCACTTTTCATCCCAAATTTCCCTCCTCTTCCTGAAGACCCCAAGGAGTGGCACTGGGAATAATAGGGGCAGCCAGACCTTGGAAAAGAGGGAAAAATGCCCAACAGAGCCTTGGATCCACTGGATGCACCGGGAGGCCGAGGCTCCACATTAATAAAACATAACCAAGCGTGGGATCAGCCAATATTCCTTTAATTCACTGCTCCCGGGAGGGCAGGAAAAGAGGCTGGGAATGCGGGAGGTTTTCCTGCTCACCAGGGCGGAGAGAAGTACCCAGGATATTAAACAGCTGGAAAAACCCTCCCTTCCCATTCCCACTCCCACTCCCATTTTCCAGGCTGAAAGTGCTCTCTGTTCCCATTCCCATTCCTGTTCTGCAGGCTGGAAACACTCTCCATTCCCATTCCCATTCCCCGCCCATTGTCCAGGCTGGAAGTCCTCTCCATCCCCATTCCCATTCTCCAGGCTGGTTGTGCTCACCCTTTCCATTGCCTTTGTCTGGGCTGGAAATGCTCTCCATTCCCATTCCCATTCCCATTCCCATTCCCATTCCCATTCCCATTCCCCAGGCTGGAAGTGCTCTCCATCCTCATTCCCATTCCCATTTCCATTCCCATTTCCTCCCTCCCCCTGATATAGATAAAATTGTTCCAATCAAATCCTTTCAGCTCAAAAGCTCCAGGATTTTTTTCCTCCTATTTTTTGTCTCCCAGCAGGAAGCATGCAGCAGATCCAGAGAGTGATCCATGCAAACCAAGAAAGGCAGGAGCCCCAGTCCCATTGCCCCAATCCTCTCTCTCCCACCATGGAATCTCACAGATTTTCCTGCCCTAAATAAAAACAACCTGGCAAATTCCAAGCAATGGGAAGGTTTAATTTGGGAAGCGCTTCCCACAGCTCTTCCCGCATCCCACCCCCCATGCTAATTACAGAGGAAATTGGGGAGGAACTCCAATGATCTCCACTCCTCACAAAGCACTTCCCTACAGAAAAAAAAAAAGCCAGAATAAAGCAGGGAGACACAAACAGAACTTCAAAAAGTCACTGGGAGCTGGTGTTTATGGAAAACATCTCATTATCCAATTCCAAAGGGAAGGACTCCAAGTGGAGGCAGAGCGCTGGAGGCTTTTCCATGCAGGATGGGCTCTCTGGAGTCCTTGTTCCTGGTGGGAATTGCATCCTTTGGATCTTTTCTGGAACAGGATCTGTCCATTCCCTGGTGCTTTTCCAGCAGCAGATCCAGCTTCATATCCTGCATGGAAAATCCCACTCCTCACTGGATTCAGTGTTATCCTTCCATCCATCCCACATGGAAAATCCCACTCCCCAGCAGCTCCCTGGGAATATTTTGGGCTCCTTGGCCTTTCCCAGCCCCCCAAACCCTCCCACCCCTCTCCGAGTCACAGGGTCCTCCAGCAATCCAGTGTTCCTGGGTTTATTTTTAGGAGGAAAGCCAGGAAAGCAGCCAAATTCCACCCCCAGTTCTCAGGATGCTCCTGAAGCTGTGGAGGGTGGGATGGCAGAGCCCAGGCACGTGGATCCCATGTTCCCACATAGATCTCACATTCCCACATGGATCCTGTGGATCCTGTGTTCCTACACGGATCCCATGTTCCCACACTTTGTGTGGCTCCATCTGCAGGGAACAAGTGTGACTTGGCTTAAAAAAAGGAGAAATATTTTCCTGGGAGCAGCAAGAGGATCCCAAATCCTGGTGCAGGAATCCAGGCTTGGAATCTTCCGAAGCCTTGGAGCCGAAGCTTTCAATGCTCTCTCCAGAGGGGCAAAGCTGGGCTGGGAATTTCAATCCCGGCAAAATATCTTCCCAGGTAATTCCCATCCAATCCATGGGGTTTTCCCAAAGGAAAATCGCAACCATGGAGAACTCAGGATGAGGAAGGGGAACATCTCTACAAGAGGCTCACAGGGAGTTCATCCCCATCCCACTTATCCTGAAATCAGGATGATCCTGAGGATTTTGTTGGAATTTGATGAGTAAGATCCTTTGTGCCCCTCTCCCGCGGTCCCAGTCCCACTGGGAAGAGCCAGAGATCCCCAAATCCATGCCAGGACATTCCATGGTGACAATCACTGGCCAAAAAAACCTGATCCTTCCATGACCTCCCTCTTTTCCAGGTCCCAGCTGCAGGAGCAAATCCCACCTTGGGACTGGCCTGGCACAAGAGACTTCCAAAGCAACATTTACCCATAAATCCAGTCTTATCCATGGGATTCATTCCCCCCCAAAAAAGCATTTCCATGGTTGGAAACTACCAGGAAGCAGATCCCTCATTCCCCTTCATCCCACCTATCTCTCTGATCCCAAACTCCCCCCATGGAGCCTCTCCCTGGATCCAGACCTTCCCTGGTGCTACAGATCCTTGGAAAAGGAACAAAGAGGTGGAAAAGGAGGAGATGCATGCCAAAAGAAGGTTCCCAGTTCCGGGCCTGATCGGAAGCAGCTCCAGGATTTGTCCATGAGCACAGGGAGGTGAAGAGCTTCCAGTGGGCTTTTAATCCCCACTGCCTGAAGAATATTGACCTTACAGGAATGGGAAATTTTTCCGGAGGTTTGGGCAGAAAACAAATTCCCTGCCTCCAATGCTTCAGGCAGGATTTTCCAGATGGAGAAGCACTCCCGGCACTGGATAAGCCAAAATGTGTGGCCTGGAGGCCGGGAAGGGCTTGGTGGAACTACATTCCCACCTCCATTGCCTCCAACAGGAATTGTGGGGTTTCCTGGCATTTCCCCAACCTCCTCAGAGCAGAATCCAAGCTGGGAGTGGGAACGAGGCACCTTCCCTGATCCAAAGGCTTTGGAGAGCCCCCAGTCCCTAATTTGATAAACCAAACAATTCCAAAGAGGGAACAACAGCCGCGGGTTATTATCCTTGCCTTTGGAATCCGCCCGCCCTTGGCATTCCTGCCGGATCCGGGTCCCAACACACTGAAAACAAGCCTGTGATTGACAGGTTATTTTGGGAAAAAAAAAAGAGGGGAGAAGTGGGAAGCAGAGAATGGAATGGGAGCGCCAGCCACAAGTTCGGAACGAGCCCGGCAGCACCGCCGCAAGCAAACAAAAGGGCTCAGAGAGCAGCTGGATCGGGAACGATTCCAGCCCCTTCCGTCAGCTGCATCCCTCCTGCGGGACTCGCCAGAATCATGGCTGGAGCTGCCTCCCAAAATGAAGGATTTGGGGTCTCCTGCCCTCATTTTGCCTCTCTGTGGGATCTGAGAGCACAGCTGGATGTGGCTGAAGTCAAGGATTTGTCTTGGAAAATTGGGAACAATCCCAAAAATCCCATCACTGAGAGTTGCGAGGGGGTGGTGCTACTTCATCCCCCCACACCTGGCCCAGGTATGAATTTGTGTCCCTTCTCAGCCATCCAGGGTGAGCTCCCGGCTCCATTCCCAGCTTCCTGTGGAGCTTTTCCCTCAGCAAACACTGCTGGAACCTTGGGAAGATCCTTGGCTCTTCCTCAGCTGAATTCCCACACCTGGATTCACTGAAACCCCACTCTTATCCCAAGAGCTTTTCCTCTGCGCATCGCAGAGCACAAGGTGAGAGCTGGTCAAGCATTCCCAAGTGAAGGAATTCCCAGCAGGAAAGAGCATTTTTGTGGGGAAAAACCATAATGGGAAATATCTCCATGGGAAGGGGCAGCTGAGGGGATCATCTGGGTGCTCCAGGACCAGACATGGATTTGGGATGCAAGGTCCAGGCAAGGCCTGGAAGCATTTGGAGGCACCTGAGAAGTTTTTCCAGACCTGGAAAAATCACAGAGTGGCCCACGGGAATCTCCTGAGGTTTAGCAAGAGCGGGCAATCAATCCCAGGGATGGATTCAGGCTGGGATGAGCACATGGAGCAGATCTGGGAGAAGAACCTGAGGGTGCTGGTGGGGGAGAGCTGGACATGGAAATTTCCAGAGCCCATGGCTGATCCCAGAGCAGGAAAATGGGGAATCCTGCCCTCTGAAGCTGCTGGAGTGAGTCCAGAGGAGGGTCCAGGATAATCCAAAGAAAGGCTGGGAGAGTTAGGAATGTCCACCCTGAAGAAAAGAGAAACTTTGGGTTGATCCAGTTTTGGCCTTCCAGGACCTGAAGGAGCCCACAAAAAAAGATGGAAAAAATCTCTTCAGAAGGGCCTGGAGTGACATGACACCGGGAATGGCTCCACAATTCCAGAGGGGAAATTGAAATGAGATGTTGGGAAGGAAAGGAATTCCTGGCTGTGAGGGAGGTGAGGCCCTGGAACAGCATTCCCAGAGAAGCTGTGGCTTCCCCTGGATTGCTGGGAATGTCCAAGGCCAGGTTGGACACTGGGGCTTGGAGCCACCTGGGACAGTGGGATCTGCCCCTGCCCATGGAATTCCCGCACAAATCATCCCAGGATTCCAAGGCTGAGCCCATGGATGGAGCCAAGAATATTTAACAGCCTGCCAGATTCAGCTCCAGGCTCCCAGCCCCTGGATCAGAATTCCTTATCCCAGGCCAAAGGGCACAGACATTCCCAAGCCAAACCCTACAACATTCTCCGGATTCAGTTTTGGGGGATGCCAGTAATCCCAAGGGAATCTGGGAGGAGGAGTGAACCCAATTCACCCCCCAAACTGACCTAAAGTCCCCCAAATTGAGCTTGGGGGACTTTAAAAATGGTGCAGGAGCAGTCACAGGAGCTTTTGCACAGAGGAATAAAGCCAGGAATATCTCCCCACCCCAAAGATGCCGATTATCCTGGAAAGGCACAAGGAGAGGGAAGATCCTCATCAGAGTCGCTGCTTTCCCCGAGCTATAGATTGGAAGTGGCGGCTCTGAAACGCAGCTGGTGGGAAGAGGGAAATTGGGCTAATTGGGAAAGGGCAATTAGCACAGCGAGGGGGATTTTCCGAAGGGGCTGTGTGGCCTGGATTTACCCGGAGAGCCTCCATGGGAATGCAGGGTTCATGGGAATGGGAGGGAAAACTTCCAGAAAAGAGCTGAATGCAGGAATTGATGGAAAAGCATTAATAGGAAAGGATGACAGGAATGTGGGGTGGATTTTGGGCACCTGCAGGTGAACTAAAGCAGGATTTCATCCCTGCTCCTCCTTTTCCCTGATTCCCCCAGGACACAATTCCCACCAAATTCCTCCTTCCATTAAAAAGAAACAACGAGCAAGTGTTTCCTACCACCCTGGGAAAAGCACCACCCTGGGTTTTCCCTCCAAAAACGAGAAAAAATCGGATTTTCCATGTTGGAAAAGGATTCGCTCAGGGGCACCCTGTCAGCTGGGAAAATCCCTGCCAGAAAAACCTCGGGGGGAATGGAGAGGGGAGAGAATTCCAGGTAAAATCCCAACTGCAAAGGGCTTTTTCCAAACTGGGTTTTTCAGGAATGTCCCCAAGGACAGCTCCCTGCAAAGCCCAGGATCTTCAAACATTTGAATTTTTTCCTTTTTTTTTCTTCCCCCCCCCCCCCCCCTCCCCCCCGGTTGGGGGGTGAGAAGCAGAAGCCAAAGCAAATCCCACCGGGATAAAGCCGCTGGAAATCTCCGGGAACGCGACACTTTTATCCCTCCCACGGTCCTAAAACATTCCCCGAGGAGCTCTTTATGGGGCCGTATCAGCCCTGATCCCAGAATCCATGGATCGGGAGAGGGAAAGGGCGCTTTTCCAGTCCCTTTTCCAGGCGCTGCTCTCCTTTTCCATGGTCCAGCGCTGCCTCCTCCGCGTGGCCTCGTTTTTCCCTCCTGACGGCTCCTTAACCCACTTAGCCCCGGCCGCGGCGGCTTTTTTTGGCCAAAGGAAGAGGTTGAGCCGGGGACAAAGGGGAAAATTAGAGGCTGGAATACCCGGGGTGATGCTCCCGGAGGGCTGGAAAACACCTCGGGAATGATCCCGGTATTGCCCGGGGTCACAAAAGGTCCTGACTGGGTGGGGGATGCAGAGCAGGGCTGGAAACGCCCCAAAATAAACTTCCCACGGATGGTTTCTGGGGTGGGAAGTGATTCCAGCGGATCCACCGTGATGCGGATGAGGAGGTGGATGAGGGGACAATAAAAGCAGGCAAAATCCCCCCAAAAAACGGGCTTTGGGGACACATGGCAAATGCAGGGCTGGACAGGAGGAACTGGGGACATGCCCACCTGGATCTTGCCGGGGTCTGCATCCCTTGGATTCCTCTCCAGCCGGGATCACGGAGGAAAGGGCACGGCACGGTGGCGGCTCCAGCCAAAGATGCCGTCAGCCAGGAAAAAGCCATCTGCCCTCGGAAATTCGGGAATGGCGAGCGCTCTGCCCACCGAAATTCAGGAGCAGCTCAGGCCCTGCTGCCCCGAGCAAAGGGAGGCGCCCCCAAATCGGGATTTGGCCGGGATTTGTGGCTGGCTGATGGAAAACCAGAGCTCGGGCTGGGTTTTTGGGACAGCTGAGGATGGGGGTGAGATCACAGAATTCCAGGGTGATTTGGGTTGGAATCCCAAAAACACCACAGGGACAGGAGATGCTGGAAACGGCGGATCCTCGGGATGCAGCGAAGTTCCAACGGGGTTTAGGAGCCCAACCCCAGATCGTGGATGCCCAAACCCAAAAAATTCCCGACGCTGGATCCATCACTTCCTAACCCCCAACCCCTCCGGGCTCCCCAAGCTCTTCCAGCCCCTCCACAAAACAACTTTGATCCCTTTTTTAACCCCCTAAAATAAAACCCTCTCACAAACAGAGATTTCCCCGCCGCAGCCGCTCTCAGGAAATCAACAGCACGAGAGCAACCGCCCGATCTGCGGCGAGAAAAAGCAGGAGCGAGGCAGGAAAAATGATCCCTGCGCCACTGACAGACAGCTGGAGCTACGGGAAAGCCGGGGGGATGCGTTGTTCCTTGGAAATTGTCTGTCCATGACCTTAAAACGGCAGCGGGGGAGAGCGGGGAGGGGAAGGGAGGGGAGGCAGCCGGGGCTGGGTTTGGCACAAGTTCCCCCCTTTTCCCGAGCAGGCTTTATTCCCGATGCTGGGATCGTGGGATGCTCAGGATGCTCGGGAAGGGGGCTCGGAGCAGCAGCCGCAGCCCGGCAGGAGCCAAACCCCACCGAGAAAGGAAAAGAGGGATTCAGGGAATTCTTTCCCGGAGCCAAATCCCGGCTGGGCTCGGGTTCTGCCGAGCCCGAGGGATGGATCGGGAGCAGGCGGGGAAGAATCGGCTCCTTTGTGTGGAGCTGGCCCCGCGCAGCCCCGCAGAGCCGCGGCTCCCCCTCCCCGCGCCCTGCAGCGCCTGCCGGCGCTTCCCGGAGAGCAAAAAGTCCATTAAAAAAATCCAAAAAATTAAATTAAATGGGAGATGCGGAGCAGGCTCCGCTCGTGCCTCCATCTCCCGGCGCCTGGAAAATCTCCCGGTTTCCCGGGGGCTGGGGAAGGAGCGGCCACCTGAGACCTCCCCGAGCGGCAACTGGGGGGAAAAAAGGAGGGAATTCGCCTCAAATGGACATGGGATGGAATTCCACGGGTGGCCCTGAGGCTGTGGGATGCGAGGAGGGGAAAGTTTCCTTCCCAGGGCGGTTTCCCCTCCCTGGAGCCCCAGGTTTGGGGCTGGCGTGGGGAGCCGAGTCCCGGGGATTTGGGAGCTCAGGAGCTGCAATCCCCCAGGACAGCGGGAATCTGGGGGATGCTGCCCCTTGCTCGGGGTTTGGGAATCCCAAAGAGGCAGGGGAGGCTGCGACCCCCCAAAAACTGCCCCCCCTCCCCCCTCCCTGTCTGGAGCAGGGCTGGGATGCGGACCCGGAGCTCGGGAGCAGCGGGAAAAGGGGACACGGCGGTGGACCATGGATGAGACACCCCCGGGCACTCGCACCCCATTAACGGTGCCCCATTAACAGCTCCCACCCCAGTGCCCCGTCCATGGGGGCAACTGTGCCCAGTCAGGGGGTGCCCCATTGCCAGATCCCACACCAGTACCGGGTGATGGGGTGCCTCATTGCCAGATCCCACACCAGTACTGGGTTATGGGGTGCCCCATTAACGGCTCCCACACCAGTACCGGGTTATGGGGTGCCCCATTAACGGCTCCCACACAGTACCGGGTTATGGGGTGCCCCATTAACGGCTCCCACACCAGTACCGGGTAATGGGGTGCCCCATTAACGGCTCCCACACCAGTACCGGGTTATGGGGTGCCCCATTAACGGCTCCCACACCAGTACCGGGTTATGGGGTGCCCCATTAACGGCTCCCACACCAGCTCCGGGCTATGGGGTGCCCCACTAACACCTCCAGACCTCATCCCCCAGTACCAAACCCCAATTCTCCACTCCAAACCCGTTCTCCTCTCCGTGGGCTCCCCCTCCCATGACCCCAAACCCCAGGGCGGGGGCGCCGAGCCCCGAGTCCGCCCCGTGACCGGAGGGGTGCGGGGGTCACCCCATCCCTGCCGCGGTCCGGGAGTGTGCCTGGGGGTCACCCCATCCCTGCCGCGGTCCGGGGGAGTCCCTGTCCCCTCGGGGGGGTACCACTCACCCAGCGCCAGATGCCGAAGGTGCCAGAGCAGGAGGCAGAGGGGCAGGGGGCTCATGGCGAGCATGGTGCCCACGGGGGGGGGGGGGGGGGCTCAGCGGGGCCCCCGCGCCGGGGGACGGGCGGGCATCGCGCCGGGCACGGGAAGGGGGCACGGCCCGGTCAGGTCCGGGAGAGGAGGGGACGGGGGGGGACGGGGGGGGGGGGCTCGGCCCTGTCCGGGAGGGGAGGGGGCTCGGCCCGGTTCGGCGCTGCCGCCCCGGTGCAGCCTCAGCTCCTCCGCCGCCGCCGCTGCCGCCCTTAAGCCGATTTGGAGCAGCCGGAGCCGAGCGGGGCTGGAGCTGCCGTCCCCGGCCCCCCCGGGCTGAGCCCGCCCCCGGGCCGGCCCCCGGGAGGGGCTGAGGGGGGCGGGGAGGACTGGCAGGATGGAGCGGGGGGGGATTCACGGAGAGATGCGGGGGGATGGATCCGGGGGGGAATGCAGGGGGGGATGGATTTGGGGGGGAATCCGGGGCGGGGGGGATACGGGAGATGGATGGGGGAGAGATCGGGGGGTTCGTGTCGGGATGAGGGGGGAGATTCAGGGAGGGATGGGGGGATGGATCCGGGGGAAATGCAGGGTGGGATTCACAGAGGGATCGACGGGACGGATCCAGGGAGGATTCAGGGCGGATGGATTCAGGGGCGAATCCGGGGGGGGGTGGAGTGAGAGGGGATGCAGGGAGGATTCATGGGGGGATGGTTTGGGGGAGCGGGGGGGATGCAGGGATGGATTTGGGGGGGCAGAGGGATACTGGGGGCTGTGGGGGATGGAAGGGGGCACGGGGATGTCGAGGAGGGGGCACAGGACGGGCTGGGGATGGGGGGGTTAGGGGAGGGGGGACACGGCAGGGTCGGGGGGTGACACGGATGCAGGAGGCGTTGGATGCAGGCAGGGATTTGGGATGCAGCGTTGGGATGCAGGATCCAGGCAGGGTTGTGGGACGCAGGCAGGAATGTGGGATGAACGATAAGGAGCAGGATGCAGGAGCAGGAATGTGGGATGCAGGCAGGGATTTGGGATGCAGGGTTGGATATAGTCAGGAATGTGGGATACAGGATGGGGTTGGGATGCAGGCAGGGATTTGGAATACAGGATAGGGAGCAGGATCCAGACAGGGATGTGGAGTCCAGAATGGGGTTAGGATAAAGGCAGGGATGTGGGATGCATGACTGGGATGCAGACTGGGATTTGGGATGCAGGATTGGAATGCAGGATCCAGGAAAACGAATGTGGGATACAGGAGAGATTGGGATGCAGGCAGGGGTGTGGGGTCTAGGATGCTGTTGGGATGCAGGCAGGGACGTGGAGTCCAGGATGGATTGGGATGCAGGCAGGGTTTGGGATGCAGGATGGGGATGCAGGATCCAGCAGCAGAAATGTGGGATGCAGGGTTGGGATGTGGTCAGGGATGTGGGATACAGGACTGGGATGCAGGCAGGAATTGGGGATGCGGGCAGGGATGTGGGATGCAGTGTCAGGATATGGCCAAGGATGTGGGATCCAGGATTGGGATGCAGGCAGGAATGTGGGATGCAGCATGGGGTTGGGATGCAGGCAGGGAATTGGGATATGGTCAGGGATGTGAAATACAGGTGTTGGGAATAGAGGCCTTGTCCCAGCTTTCCTGGGAATATAAGGGAGAGGGAAACATGGCGCTCCTGGGGTTGTATGCCAGAAAATCCAAAAAAATCCCAATAAACCTCATCTGAAAGAGGCAGCCCTGGGATAAAACTGGGCCCAGTCAGGCTGTCAATATTCTCTGGAAAGCCAGGGGGATGTATCAAATCCAGCCCCAAATAAATTGTGACTTGATTATATAATATTTGATTCCATAATCTCTGGAACTGGGGCTTTTCCCAAAAGATTGGAGGCAGGGGGAGAAGGGAGGGAAAATCCAGGAATTCTAGCAATTTCTGGGTTTAACTGGATGGGGTTTTGCATGGATCCAGCAGAGCCTGGTTCCTGTCAGGGAAGTTTTTTTTGGGAATCAAATCTTACCAGTTTGGATCAGACTGGTGATACTGGTTGGGCTGGAATTCCAGTTCCCAAAACTCCTGAAAGCAAATTCCATGGAAAACCCCAAAAAATCCCCCCCAGATCCTCTTTGATTTGGGAAAACACACCGGGACAGAGTTTTGGAGTCACCCATCCCTCAATACCTGGAAATCTGGGATAAAACCAAACCAAATCCCAGATTCCCAAATTCAGATCCTCCATTTTCCCCCTCACAAGGAGTTTTCCATGAAAAATGGAAACACCAGGAGCAAAAAACACCCAAATCCATCTTCATGGAATGACCCAATCCAGGACTTTTTCCTGTGGCTGCCAGAGCCCAGAGTCTGGTTCTTCCAGCCCATTTTTCCATGGAAAAACATCACAACCACATTCCCAACACTCAGCTTTGCCAACATTCTTGCTTTCCTGAGCCAAAGCCTGTTCCCATGGTTGGAATATCCCTCTGGATAAGGCGGGTGAAGATTTTTGGGAAGCTGGGAATCATGTCCCAAAGATTCAACAGCTCCGATACTTCCTTGGAAAACAAAAAATAGACCAGAATTTTAAAAATTCCCACATTTCCACACCTTCCCAAAGGGAATTTTAGCCCCTTTCAGCACAACCTCACCCTGGAACCAAAGCTGTGATCCGGTGGGAGAAAGATAAATGGGAATAACCCGGAATGTTGGGAGTGGGATGCGTTTTCCGAAGGCAAAGCTTCCTTGGCAGCCTCCAGATTCTGCGGGGAAATCCTGGGAGCAGCTCCCAGCCCATCAAGCGACTCCCAGGACATCGGAGCAGACAGGAATTGCTGGAAATTGCGGGATACAAATCCCACTGTGTCCAGATCACTCCGATTTCTCCCTGCTTTTAATTCCCTCTGAATCCAGCGGCTGGTGGGAGCTCCCTTGGAATGCCCCAGGGAATTCCCAGCCTTGGGAAGGGAGGGAATGAGCCAAGCCAGTGGGGAATGTTGCTCCTGCCTCATCCAAACACATGCACCAGGGCAATTATTCCCAAATTTTTCCATAAATAAGGATTTTACCATGTTTCCTTCCAAAGCTGGATCCCTTCACTCCCTAAAAATCCAATCCCTGTTTTAAGATGGACATGGTGCCCTCCTGTCCTTCCCAGATTCCTAAGGGATCTATCCGGCCTGGAAAACCAAGTCCAAGCCTCATTCCTGGTGTCCATTGGGAGCAGCTGGAATTGAGGGCAACACATTCCAGGTGAGGCTCCTCTGTCTGCTCTCAGAGATGGGAACTCAGGCCAAAAAAATATCCCAAAGGGAAAATTTTCCAGTTTCTCTTTTTCCCCTGACCTTTCCAGAATAAATCCAGGTGCTAAACCCCAAATTAGAGAAGAAAACCCCAAATTTAGCAAGAAAGTCCTAAATTTTGGGGACACTCCCAAATTGGAAGAGAAAACCCCAAATTTAGCAAGAAAGTCCTAAATTTTGGGGACACTCCCAAATTGGAAGAGAAAACCCCAAATTTAGGGAGCAAGTATCAAATTTTTTTGGGGAAAGTCCCAAACATCAGGATACATTTCCAAATTTAAGGAAAAAATACCAGACTGGAAGAAGAAATCCCAAATTTAGGGAGGAAGCTCCAAATTTTGTGGATAAAGTCCCAAATTTTGTGGAGAAAGTCCCAGATTTGGAATAATCAGGAATTTATTCTGGAGCATCATCCTGGGGAACAAATCCCACGTGATGGAGAATCTCCTTGGACAAATTCCAAGGATTTTGGAGCAGGAAATCCCTCCTGGAATGGGGTTTGAAAAGGAGGAGCCAACAAAAATGGGAGGATTGGGATCAAAAATCCCTTGGTGACCAAAAACTGGGAAAGGCACGAGGAAAATCCAACAGTGGGAATGAGGAAATATCTGGGAATATCCAGCACTCCTGGAGCTGAGCCAGTCACCAGCTCCATCCACTGGAAAAAATCCAAGGAGCTGGAAATATTTGGGAATAGAGAGGGGAAAGAAGGGAAAACTTGGGGCTCTCAATGAATTCATAATTTTAACTGGAATTTCCTTGGAATTGATGGGGTGAAGAATGGAGTTGTTTTCCCGGTGAATTCCCATGGGATTTTTTGGGATTGATCCAGTTCTCCAGTGGAGAAGCCTGGAAAAAAGCGGGAAAAGCAGGAATATTCCCAATTCCAAACAAAGCCTGGTGAAGGATGAGGAGTTGGAGCTGACCCCCAAAACTCCTGCCTTGATGAAGGAAGTAGATTTGGGATTTCAGTGTCATTTGGGATTCAATTCCACAATTTGGGAAGTGAGGAATAATTGGAATTTATTCTGGAGGGATCCAGGAGGACAAATGGGAACAGGGGTTGGTTTTTTGGGAAGAAGGGTCAGAAGTGCTGGTTTGGGAATATTTAGGGATAAAACAGGATCAGTGCCTAGATGTGAAAATTTTTGGATTAAGGGGAAGGATGGGGGATCCCAAGCCTGGTTCTGTAGCACTGAAGGTGCTTTTTAGGCACTTGGCAGCTCCCAGAAATTCAAAAAAAAATCCCAAAAATTCCTAAACCTCCTCATTCCATGCTCAGGGCCACTTCCAAAGAGGAATTTTCCGGTGCAAAACTCAAAAAAACCTGTCTATGGCTCCAGCCAATAGGACAACTCCCTTGGAGCATTTTCCAGCCCCAAATCCCATCCGTGGAATTCTCTCTCATCCAGATGGACACAGGAACAGAGGGAAAACCCCTTGTGAAAGCGGGAACAGTTTCACACTGGCCTGGGGCTGCTACCCCAAAAAAGTTGGGATTTTAGGAAACGTTAGGATATTTCAGACTTTTTTGGGAGCATCTCTGGCTTTGCACATATCCCTCATTCGTGCGCCTGTTTTTCCTGGTTTTCCATGGAATTTTTTCCCTGCAGGAGACACGAGGACCCCAAGCCCAGCCCCACTGCTGTCTCAACCCAGAGATTCCCAGGATTTTTTCCGGATGTCCGTCCTGATCTTTCCCTTCCCCAAGCTTCTCAGGTCCTCTTTGTTCCCACTACCAGAGCTTCCAGGAGCTGATCCCGGGTTTATCCAAGATATTTCCACAGGTAACAGGATTATACGTTCATTTTTCCATGGAAAATCACTCTTTGAGGGGATTTTCCTTGGGAATTTGGAGATTCCTGCCCTGAGTGCTGGGATATTCCCAAACTAGGAATACTGCTGGCAGTGGGAGCTTTTCCAGCTTCACCTCCATCCCCAAATCTTGGGAAGAGCCAAGGGCAGGAAGGCTCAGTGGGATAAATGGGATGGGACAGGTCCCTGGAACCTCCGGGAATGCGGCAGGAGAGGATCCAGCGGGATTCCCACACCTAGCACTGGGATGAGAGGTTTTTCCAAACATTCCCCACTCCAAAGGCTTGGGAGCAAACAGAGCCAGGGCTGTGCAAACAGTGATGCCATGGGACGGATCCCGGGATACTGACACTCCTAGAAAAACAATCCCGCATTTCCGGCTGGCACCTCCCTCCACAGCTCATCCCTGATTCCCAAATTCCTGCCCCATCCTGCATTCCTGGTTTGGCTTCCCACTGGGGAATTCCGGCTGCATTCACAGCCCGGAGGAATCGGAGGGATCGCTCTGCTTCCTTTGGGAATTCCATGTCCTGGGGGGATTGCTCTTGCTTCCTTTGGGAATTCCAGAGCCTGGAGGGATCGCTCAGCTTCCTTTGGGAATTCCTCCCAGGAGAATGTGACAGTGCCTCTGCTCTGGAATTTGGATATTGCTGTCAAATCGTGCCCTGATTTTCCCATCCCGGGGCCTTCCCATCTCTCATCTCCCGTCTTCCCATCTTCCCATCACTGCAGGAGCATGTGAAACCAGAGCTGGGATAGGAAACTTCCATGTGGAAGTGTCAAAATTCCAGGGGGATGAATCCTGCTCCATCTTCAGGAGAATCCCAGTGCCTCCTTCTCCATGGAATAGAGCATTTGGATCCCAGCACGGGATCCTTGGAGCTGAAAAATCCCACTTGGATTTTCCCAATCTGCTTGCTCCAACTCCCGGTGGCTCCCGTGGGAGCAGGGATAGTTTGGCTCCTGCAGGCTGAGGAGAAAGCAGGATCCTGAATCCCGCGTGTTTCCCCTTCCATATTTTCCCGCTCCTCCCATCCCTGCTCCACCTCCCAGAGCCGGAACGGGATGAGTCGGGGATTGCGGATCCTGGGAAAGGAATTTGATAAATATGGAAATCGCTGCTCCTCGGGCAGGAGAGGGATGGGAAGAGGCTGGAAAGAGGGATTAAATCCATCCAGATAGCTGGAAAAGAGCTGGAGAAAGCAGGGCTGGAAAAAAAAACAGGGGAAAAGGGATCAGGAAAGATTTTCTTGGAAAATTAATTCAAACCATTGCACAGAGCAAGGGAAAACACCTCAGTATGGAGAATAGATCCCAAATCCAGAAAATAGATCCCAAATCCAGAAAATAGACCCAAAATCTGGAAAATAGATCCCAAATCCACTAAATAGATCCCAAATCCACAAAATACAGTCACATTCCAGCCTTTTACTAAGTAAAGCTTCCCCAGGGATTTTTTCCAGCATTTCTGACTCCTTCTCCTGATCCTTCCTCTTTCCCCTATCCCACATTTCCTAGGGTCAGAATTCCAGATCTCCAGGCTCTGTTCCCAGATAAATAAATCCAATCTTGGCCATGACTCTTTGGAGAGGAGTTTTTGCAGGACATGCAGCTTTGGGAATGTTTTTCCCGCATAGAATAAATCCCAATTTTCCCTGCAGGGCAGCCAGGAAAATTCTTTGGTGTTTTAGCAGGAGCACACTGGAGTTCTTCCCAATTTCTCAGCCTAAAAATCTCCCCAATCCAAGGAAAATCAGCATCCCTATAAAAGGCAGGAATAGGATCCATGGGATAGGAACACATCCCTGGAGTCATAGCGATTTGGGAGAGCCTAAAAATTATCTTGGAAAAGAGCCCAATTCCTAAGGAATGTCAGGAACGGGACAGGAGGGGTTGGGGTACTTATGGCCCTGGCAGACAAAATTTGGGAATGGAAATGGATGGAATTGACCTTAAAGGATGTGGAAGAGCAGCCAGACCCACAGGAAAAGCTGCAATGTTTTTATTTTATTTTTTTTCAGAGTAAAAAGGAGGGGAAAGATGATTTTCCATGATTTCCCATAAAATCTGTTTCAAAATCCATTAATTTAGTGAATAATGATTTTGTTTGGAGCTTCCAATTCTCTCCTGGCCTTGGAAAAATAGGACCTGGAGCTCCAGGTTTCTCCTGCTTTTGAGCAAATACAATGGGAATAAATCAAATTCAGGAGTCGGAATGAGGAGGAAAAAGGGAAAAATTCCAGCCCAGCTCCTGCTGGAAAGAACCCAAGGGGGATGGGAGCCACTGGCTTTGCTGGAGCAAATATCCAGGGGAAAATCCTGCTTTTCCAGAGATTTTGGAACCTTTCAGAGGAGACTTTGCCCTCAGAATTCCAGGCACATCCAGAGCATTTCCTGGCACACGATGATTCCCTTTGGAGAGCTGGCCTGGGGCTGGAGAGGGAGATACTCCAAGGAGGTAAAGGACTGGGAATACTGACTGGGAACTGGGTATATTGATTGGAAACTGGGAAAACTCACTGGGAACAGGGAATATTGGCTGGGAATTTGGGATATTGCCTGGTAATTGGAAATACTGCCTGGGAACTGGGAAAATTGACTGGGGACTGGAAATATTGACTGGCAACTGGGAATATTGACCAGAAACCCGGAATACTGACTGGAAACTGGGAGTATTGACTAAGAACTAGGATTATTGACTGGAGGAATTGGCAGCAAAGGGATTTTTAGCCAGGATTTTCCTTTTGCTTCCCAGATTTCAGAGCTCTTGGGAGATCCGGGAAGATGTCCCCATTCCGAGGGGACAGGGGAAATGATGAGGAGCAAGGAGTCACCATCAGGAACATCCGCCCCAGGATTTTCCTACTCCTTCCAAGCAAAACCTTCTCCCAGGAGTTTTTCCAGCTAAAAAAGCTGGGGAGCAAAACGTTCTGTCTGGGAAAGGTGAGGATCAAGGATGGAGCAAAAAGCAGAAAATGAGCAGAAGAATTTTAATGAAAATCCCTGGATATCAAAGGGAAATAAAAACCCCATCAAATCCCAAATCCTCCAGAGTTCACTTGGAATGCTGCCAGGAGAAGGAGCTTGGGAAAATGCCATGGAAGGATTTGCCCCTTCCCATTTCAGCGCTGTTCCCGAGGCCTCGGAGCTCGCCATTCCCAATAAGGCTCCATGGTGAGGAGCTGGAACTAAATGGGATGTGGAAGAGTTCCTGCTCTGTGCCCACAATGGAGAAATCAGTGAGAAATTCCAGGGTGGGAAAGTCAGGGATGGTAGAATGAGACTGAGTTCAGGGCAGGGTGATAATCCCAGGAATATCCAACTTTTTCAAGCTCCAAATCCTTCTGGAAGCATCTTCTCCCATCTTTTTTCACACTAAACACCTCAGGAATTTCAGGAGTGGCCCAAATTTCATCTGAAAATCCCAAGCAGAGACCTGGAAAAGGGTGGAAAATCCACAGAACACCCAGGAATTACTTGGAGACGGTGGCAGACACAAAACCACCTGGAAAATGGGGCTGGTTTGGAATTCCAACCCCTCTGGAGGAGCTCAGATCCATCCAGGATATCCAGGAGCAAGGGGCTGTGGTGAGCCGGATGAGAAGCTTCCCCTGCAGCCAACATTCCAAAGAATTCCTGGAATGTGTCACCACCACTGTGGCGTTGGCAAATTCCATGGGTGACTCCAGGATCCATCCCCTCCACATCCCATGGGATCATCTCTTTTAAGAGATGGGAAGGAGCTGAGGAGATCCTGGATTTCCCAGGATCTCCAAAAGGATGGAAAAGAGGGGAGGAAGAGGAGGAAGGAGCCATTTTTAGGTGGAAAATTGCCTGGAATTTCCAACTTTGGAGTTTCACTGTAGGACAGGACTCGGATCGGTTTTAGGAGGAATTTCTCCATCTTGGGAATGTTCGGTTGTGGGGAAGCTCCAGAGTCGTTATCTCCACACAATTTAATTAAAGTCTGGCACTGATGACACAATGGCCACTAATTAATTTAGGTAATTTAATTAATTTAATTGATTTAATTAATTTAATTGATTAAATTAATTTAATTAATTCTCGTTCCTCTGCAGGAGATTTGGGAGGGTTGGGAGATATTTTTTGTTGGGAACCAAAATTGAATTCCAGCCCTGGAAGCACTGGGGGAACTTCAGGAAACAAAGGGATTTGGGAATGCATGGAGAGCATCCAGGTCTTCCCAGTAAGGACTGGGAACTGGGAATTTTTCTGGGAATATTAACTGGGTACTGGGAATAGTGACTGGGAATGTTAACTGGGAACTGGGAATATTGGCTGGGAATTTGGGATATGCCTGGGAATTGGGAATATTGCCCAGGAATTGGGAATATTGGCTGAGAATTTGGGATATTGGCTGGAAATATTGGCTAGGAGCTGGGAAACTTGACTGAGAACTGGGAATATTGCCTGGGAACCGGGAAAATAGCCTGGGAACTGGGAATATTGCCTGGGAGCTAGGAATATTGACTGGGAATTGGGAATATTGGCTGGGAACCAAGAACACTGGCTTGGAACCAGGAATATTGGTGGGACAAAGCAGCTCCAGGCAGGGACAAGAAATGGGGACATCTCCAGCTGGTTCAATTCCCACTTGGTCATGGAAAGACGGAAACAGGCTGTGACAAATCTGGAATTTTTAAGATGGGTTGGGAAGGACCTGGAAGTTGATCCCGTTCCAGTTCCAGTCCACTTCCTGCAACCCCAGGTTGCTCCAAGCCTCATCCAGCTTGGCCTTGGATACTTCCAGGGATCCAGGGGTAGCTCTGGGAATTCCATTCAGGGCCTCAACACCCTCCCAGGGAAGGATTTTTCCCAAATATCCTGTCTAACCCAGGACATGGAATCCTGGAATGCTTCAGGTTGGAAAAAATCTATCCCAGGGTGTTCCAAGCCCTGTCCTTGGACACTTCCAGAGATAGAGCAGCCCCAGATTCCCTGGATAAGCTGGGCCAAGGACTCCACATCCCAGTTATTCTGATGGCATCAAGCAGAAGTTTGGGAAGAAGCAGAACTGTGGGATACAAACAAGGGGTGGAGTTTGCCAATGGAAGATGAAACTCCTTGGAATGACACCGAAATCCGCTTTTTCTCCCAAAATAGCTTCCTACAGCAGCCGAGCTCTGAGCTGTCACTTTTTGGGTTTTTTTGGGAAAAATCCCTTTCCACCTCAATCTGGCTCTTTCCAGCAGGAATTATTCCCAGTCGGAGCCTCTGTCACTCCGGACGTTCTGCTGCGATCTCAGCTCCGCGTTTTCACCTCGTCAGCAGAGCAGGGATTTGGGAATTCTGCTTTCCCTCCCTCCCTCCTTCCCAGCTTTTGGCTGCTGGGCGATTTCCCAGCTTTCAGCCTCAGCTTCCCTGGAATTTGGAGATAAGGAGGGCCAAATTCCTTTGATCTCATGAATCCCTCCACCCCTGCCTCTGCTGCTTCTCCTAAATCCATGTGGGGGGAATTAAACATGGAATTTTCTCATCCCAGGGTGGACTCTGAAAGTTTTCCAGGGGTCCAGGGAAGTTGTGCAGCTTTAGAAAATCCCTGGAATTTTTAATCTATTTCCTCCCTGGATATCCAAATAAATCTCCACATTCCAAAGGGTTTCTTGTAGTGAATCTCCAGCAGATCCTGTTTTGCTTCAAGGAAACCCGAATTTGGAAAACTTGGAATGGGAATTTTCTGGAGATGTCAGAAACATCCAGTAATTCCAGCTGCTCCAAACACGGACTTGCAATCCCAGGATCCCAGACATCCCTGAAAGTCCAGGTTTGTCCCAGTGATGGATGAGGAATCCTCACTCTCCCTATGGATCCAGGTGATTTAAAAGCTTCAAATATCCATGAAATACCCCAAAATTTGGGGGTTTGGGGGAAAATCCTGCAGAATGCTTTTCACAGCGGCACAACCTTAACCAGGAATGTTGCAATGACATCCCGGAGAATTTGCATCCATGGGTTTCCTCCTCCTCAGCCATCTGCTCCCCTGGAATGGCTCCTGCTCCTCAGGGAGAAGTTTTCCAAGGCTGGAAGGAGCAGGAAAAGCTGGGACTGAGAGCAGGAAAAGCCCCAGGAGGGGCTGGCAAGGGAAGGATGGAGCCTCCCCGATGGCTTCGTTTGCAGGGATTGTCCCGAGTTTTGGACACGGAGGAAAGACAAAGGAAGAAAGGAGGGGGAAAGGTGGAAAAAATGGGTAAAAAAGGAGGGAAAAAATGGGTAAAAAAGGAGGGGAAAAATAAAAATTGGGGGGGGGGGAAGGAGGAAAATAAGAAAAAAAGGAGGAGGAAAAAAGGAGTCAGAAATGGGGAGAAAAAAGGAGGAATGAAAGGAGGGAAGAAAGACGGAAAAAGGAAGACAAAGTAAGGAAGAAATAGCAAAAATGAGGAAAAAAAGGAGGAGGAAAAAGGAAAATGAGGAAAAAGAAGAAGGGAGAAATGGAAGAAAAATGTAGGACAAAATGAGGAGAAATGAAAATAAGAGGAAAAAAGGAGGAAAAAGAGGAAAAATTAGGGGGGAAATCAGTAAAAATGAAGGCAAAACAGAAAAAAGGAGGAGGAAAAAGAGGGGAAATGGAAGAAAAGGGGGGGAAAGGAGGGGAAAAAAGGAGAAAAGACAGAGGGAAAAAGAACAGGAAAAAGGAGGAGGGGAAAGGGAGGGGAAAGGAAGGAAATAAGGAGGAAAAATAGAGGGGGGAAAAGAGGAACAAAAGGGATCTTTAAAAAGGGAAAAGAAAGAAGCCAGGGAATGAAAGATCCTTGGAATACCAAGAAAGGTTTTCCTTGGAGTTGGAGTTTCCCTTTGCCTGGAAAATCCCACTATCCAGCAGAAATTCCCCATTTTCTTCCCTCAGTTCTGCAGCCCACAGCAGATTCCTCATCTGGCCTGCTGAGCTATTCCATAAAATCCAAGACCATGGAAAAATTTGGGCTGAAAGGGACTTTAAATCCAATTGAATCCAAACCTGCAATGATCAGGAATATTTTCAGTGGGATTGAGATGTTCAGAGCCCCTGGGATGATTCCAGGGATGAAGCAGCTTCCACCTCTCCAGATGAACTTTGCCCAATTCCCACCCAATTCCCACTGGAATATTTCCTGTCAGAGTAATTGCAAAAGTCATCTCCAATTCCATATTTCCCCTGGAAATAATCAGGAGAACTTTCCATGAGAGCCATGAGTTCTCTGGGACTGGAATTCTTTGTTGTTTGGTGGGGGGGGGGGGACTTGGGGTGATGCCAGCAGTCTGGGCCTCATCCAAAAATTAGGGATCATTGCACATTCCAGGTTTTTTTTCCAGCTCTGGGAAGCTCCATGAAAAATTGAAACACTCAGGAATAAATTAAAATAACAAGGAAAAACAAATCCCAATGGAAGTGGCCAAACTGGCTCTTCCTGAAAGTGAAGTCATCCCAAATCCATCCCTTTGGAGTTTTCCTTCTCCTCTGGAGCTTTGGGAATTCAGGAAAAGGGACCTCGGGGGTGGCTGAGCAAATCCCTCGTGCTCTGAGTCATTCTCAGCTGGATTTAGCTGCTCTCCCACGCACATTCCCAGTGTCCCAGCCCACCTAGAATTGTCCCCCCTCCCGCTGAGTCAGGAGCACTCGGTGTCCCACACAGCCAATCCCAGGGCATTGGGAACAGCCCGGATTTCCTGGAAAAGTGGGGATCCAAGGATGCTCCCAGTCATCTCTGGCTGCATCCCAGGCAAAGGAATCTGATGGGATTTTCCCAGTGCTTCCCATCAGCCCAAAAAAAACCCAAATTCCCAGGAACACGAATCCTGTCATCATCCCAACACAACTTCACTGCTTTCCTCCAACAAATCCCAAAAACCCCAAAAATTCCCGGGAACACAAATCCCATCGTCCTCCTAACACAATTTTTGATGCTTTGCTCCTACAAAATCAAAAAAACCCCAAAATTCCCAGGAACACAAATCCTGTCCTTCTCCCAGCACAACTTCACTGCTTTCCTTCTGCAAAATCCAAAAAAAACCCTGAAATCCCCAGGAACATGAATCAGGCTGTCATCCCAGCACAACATCCAAGTTTGGTTCTGCAAAGTCCCAAAAATTCCCAAAATTCTCATGAACGCAAATCCCGCTGTCATGCCAGCACAACTTTACTGTTTTCCTCCTGCAAATCCCCCAACCCCCCCAAATTCCCAGGAATACAAATCCCATTGTATTCCCAGAGCAATTTCACTGCTCTGTTCCTGCAAAATAAAAAAAAAAAAAAAATCAAATTCCCACCAAAACCTCTCCTCTCCTGCTTTTCCAGCAGTTCCTTCCTTTGGCTTGGCCAGGAACAGATCCAACAGGATCATCTCACACTGGGAAAACCAACCTGACCGCACAAGAGGCCCGGAATCAGCAGAAATTACCCCCAAATCCCTTCTTGCCGCATTCCAGCTGCTCCCTGCATTCCCAGGAGTTTCTCACTCCCTGGCACTGGTGGGTGCAGCTGTTCCCGCCTTCCCAAAAAACTCGGAAATTATGTAATCCCACAAAACAGAGGTTTTTTTTTCCAGCTGCTGTAGGATCCCTAGGAATGAGGAGAAAAAAAAAGGTGGAAAATATTCCCAGTGTGAGATGGTGACAGAAAAATCCATCCCCAGCTCCCATTCCCAGGGGAAGATCCTCGTTCAGCTGGAAGGATCCCACCGGAAATTCATGGCCCTGGATTGGGAAAGGAGCAGCTCCTGAAATTCCAGGGGATTTGGGGGGAGCTGCCTCTCTGCTTCCCAAGATGAGGAACTTTTCCCACCTCTTTGGAACCAAAAAGGCTCTTCCTGATTCCAAAAATCCATCAGAAGTCAGGGGAGGTTTCCCTAAAAATTCAATTTTTCCGCTGCTGGTGCCTCCAAGGCTGTGTTTTTCCTGGGGAAAGGGAGGTCAAGAAAAAAGGGGGAAAGGGGGAAAAGGGGGAAAGGGGAAAAGGGAAAAAAAGGGGGGAAGGGAAAAAGGAAAAAAGCTCAGAGAAAAAAAGGGAAGATCTCCATCCACCAATGTGGATCAACAGGCAATGGAAAATTCCTGGGGAAGGAGGAAAATCAAGGTTGGAAAACCAAAGGGAATGGGGAAAATACTTCTGTTTTCCCCAAAATGCCACAGAGGAGGAGAAAAGCCAGGGAAAAAACCCTCTGGAAATATTCCAACCCTTATTCCCAAAGGACATCCCATTGAAGCAGGATGGGGAGGGGCTGGGAGATCAAAGTTGAATCCAAGTTGGTTCCCAGATTCCCTGGGAAGGGCCTGACCAGGCAGCAAAGCCCCATTTCCAAGGATTTGTCTTTGTCTGAGGTCATTCCAGACAAAAAAATGGGATTTCTGTGGAATTGAACCAAAAGCTGGCTTGGATGTGACACAAAATCGACTTCCCTAGAATTTCTCCCTCTCTGGAATGAGTAGATTAACTCCCAAAAGAACACCTCAAAAAGAGGAATTTATTCCAGCTCTTTTCCATCTTCTCCATGCTCAAAACTGGCTGGAAATGCAGAAACCAGGACTTGGGGATTGCTGGTTAAATCCTGGATTTAATTCCGACTCCAGGATGATCCCAATCCCAGAGCCTGGGGTGGGATCCAGAGGGATCATGCACCTTTGTCGTCCTCCAGAATTCAATAAATCATCCATTATTCCCTCAAATCTTGGGATGGGATCTGATGGGACCACGAGCCTGGATTGGCATCATCATAATTCATCCATAATTCCCTGAAATCTTGGGAATTCCACGTCACTTCCAGGCACCTGTCCATCACCCCAGAAGGTGATTGACAGCTCGGGATAACGGAATGCACAGGATCCATCTGTAATGTGGGAGTGGAATGGGAATAGAAAGGATTTAAGCCCTAAAAACCTGGAAATGCCTCGCTCTGGGCATTCCCTTCCCAAAAAAACAGCTGGATTTTGGATTGAGGGGTGAGTTTCTCCTTGGGAATGGAAAACCCTTGGAGCTGGGTTTATTCCCAAATAAAAGCTGGGAAAACGTCCCAAAGAGTGTGGGAGAAAATGAAATTTGGGATTTGAAGCCATGGTCCTTCCCCATCCTTTGGCATGGGATCATGGAATTGTTCAAGTGGGAAAAGGCCATGGAAGTCATGATTCCAACCTTTCCTACAGGAATTCCATGCCCCAAGGGCCACATCCAGGGATTTTTGAACAATTCCAGGGATGGGAAGCTCACCCCAGGACTTCACCTTTTCCACAAAGGAATTTTCCTGATATCCAACCTAAACCCCTTCTGCTGCACACTGAGGCCGTTTCCTCTTTTCCCACCCTTTATTCCTCAGGAAAAGAGATGGATCCATGGAAATGCAGACAGAGGTGATGGAGAGGCTCCAAGGGGTGAGGAAAAGCCTCATTCCAACATTTCCTCAATCCCTCAATCCCTGCTTTTCATCCCCTAGAAACCTTGATCAGGAAGAAAACCACCCCAAAAGCCTGTGGTTATCCATGAAAAAGCTGGAAAATCCCATCCAAGCAACAACTGTAGATAATTTTGACAACCCTAATGGAGGCTTTGGGATTCAGCCTCTCCAGCCTGTCCAAACTTTTGAATTCAGATATTTTTATCCTACCTATGGATAATTCCCACATGTGCGAGACAGGATCTCCCACCTGGATGATGCTCCCATGGATCAGCCTTTCCTTAAATCCCAAGAAAAGCAAATCCTGAATAATAAGAAGCTTCCAAATCCCAGATTTTATCCCATCCCATCCTCCAAGCTTGTCCTCAGAGGCTCCAAAGGCCCTTCCCTCACCTGGAAGCTCGCAGCCAACATTTCCAATGTGGAAAAGCCAGAAAATTCCAGATCCTTCCCAAGAAAACCACAAAAACCCTAGAATTAGGGACTGCCCTGCAGATCCTATTTTAGAGATTGTTGTCTGGATAAACCAGGAATTCTGGCTCCCTGCCAAGCTTGGGAAAGCTTTTCTCTCCCAAAGAAACCAGGGAATGGGCAAACTTTAAAAATCCAGGATCCTTCCCATCCCTTCCTGCCTTTTCCCTCCTCCAGCCAGAGCTCCTTTCTTCAGAGTGAGCTCAGCGCTGGAAAATCTCATTTTTCCAGCTTTTTTCCCCTCCCCTCCTTTCTCCCCCCAATTCCTGATGCAAATTTATGGAAATCAGGCAGTGCCTGCTACCAGCCAGGGATAATAAAGGAGAAGGATGAAAAGAGGGAGGAAACCCAGTACGGGAGGGCTGGAAAAATCCATTGTTCCATGGAAAAGGGCGGATTTATTTTCCTGGTAAAGGCAAGGTTGGCTTTAATTAAATTTGTGTTTTCCACACTTTTAATGAGCTCCGTTTTTGGGTGGCTCCTTCCCAAGGGATCGTGGTGGGAATGGGAAAAGTGGGAACCCAGCAGCTGGATCTAGTTTATCCTGATCCCAGCAGCGCTGGCTGAGGATGGGAAAGGGCCAAATTGGGGGGAAATCCACTGGAAATGCTTTTTTTCCTGGGAAATTTGACTGTTAACCCTGCTTGACCTTGGATTCCCAAACACAGAGCGCTTGGAGGATGCAAACATTCCCAAATTCCTCATATTCCCAAAAAACCCCATGTTTGGTGAATGCCAGCATTCCCATATCCCTCATAATCACTAGAAGTCCATGTTTGTTCGGAGGATGCAAATGCCCAAGGACCTCTTGGAAAGGAGCACAGAGCAAAATCCAGCTGGGAATTTGAGGAAAAGCTCCTTTACAAAGAATCCAAATCCAGACAGGAATGGGATCAGAAGTGAATCTGGGGAGATGCAGCACATGGAAAGCTGGAGATGCTCTGGAGAACCCCATTCCCACATCCCCTTCCTGCTACAATCGGCATTGCCACTGAGGAGCTGATCCCTTCCCTCCCCTCTGCTCTGATCCAGGTTTTGGGAAGGGCTTCCATCCTTTCTCCCTTTCCAGGGAATGCAGTTGAGGCCAGTGGGTGCTTCCAGCCCTTCCTGCCCACTCCGATACCATCTCGGATCATTCCATTCTCACTGCTCCAATAATCCCGATCTAATTTGCCAGGAGCCGCGCCGACTTCCTTCGGCACTTCATTAGGGAGCGTGAGCAGCATCTCATTATCCCAACCCCGCCACCATTCCTGGAAAATTCCCCAATGGAAAAACCCGAAATCCAAGTTGGATTTGCCATCCCACCAATCCTCTGGGATGGGGGATCCCAAATCCATCCTTGTTCGCACTCGGAGCAGTTTCCGCTCTCCAGACCTCGATTTATCCTTTGGGATCCCCTGGGTTCAACTCAGTTTTAGCTTTTCCCAAAAATTCAGGTGCTTTTATTGGGATAATTTTGACTTTTTGGAGCTTCGTGCTCATCCCGACCCTGGAATTATTTCTGGAGTTCCACATCCCATCAGCCAAGGGACCCTGCTCCTAGGCCATGTGCAGCCATTCCCTCCCAATCCATTCCAACCCCGTCGTGCCCAAAAAAGGCTGGAAAACATAACCACCAACATTTTCCTTCAGGAAATGTGTGGATTTAGGGATATTTTTGGGGTGGAAACCGAGTGGCGTGGTCAGGGGGAATTTTTAGGGAGTGGCTGCCTGGATTTGGGATCATTGGGAAGGATAAAAGGAAATTCAGGAATTAATTATGGGGGGATTGGGGAGGAAATTGGGGGGGGCGGGCTTTTGCATGAATCCAATGCAAAATTCCCCCACGTGCTTTGGACGCAGCCGATTTCAGGGATGAGGGGGACATGGATGAGTTCAACCCCCACTCCTGGATTTTCTGGCAGCTCCTCCCAGCAGGAGAAGGGACAGACAAGGAGAAAGGAAGACGGATCCGAGGGAAGGAGGGAGGGGGAGCGAGCACGAGCCGTGGTTATTTATAGGAGCTGCATTTGTGCCGGAGGAGGGAGCGCTGCCAAAAAGGGATGGGAAAAATAATCCCGGAGCCAGGTGCCGCCGCCTCGGGAAGAGCTGGGGGGGAGCTCAAGGTGAGACAGAAAGGGAAGAAAAGAAGGAAAAAATAATAAAAATTAGGATTTGTTCAGGTTTCTCTGTCAGCTCTCACCTGGCTGAGAGCAGCTCCAGCCTCTGAGACCCCCCACGTGCCACAGAATTGGAGGCTGTACACGGAGGATTTTCCTTCTGGCTGAGAATTTGGGATGTGGCTATGCCTCTGGGTCGGGTTTTGGGGAGAGGAGATCCCCAAAATGCAAAGGAAGGGCCTGGGATGGGACTAGAACCAGGGCACACCTGGCAACAAGCTGCCAAGGCAATGGTAGGGAAAACAACCCCTGGATCCAACCATGAATCCCAGACCACTTTGCCCCATGGATGAAAACCAAAAATTTGCATCCCAAAAACCCTTTTCCAAAGCTGGGCTCTGGCCCAAACTGCACATGAATAAAAAATTAATGAACTCAGCCCGCAAAGGTCTTACCCTCACCTTGGGGGAGAAAATAGGAAAACTCCACTTTATTTTAGGGAAAAGACCTATTTTGCCTTAATTTCGGAGCCATCCTGGAGTTCTCTGTGCTCCAGGTTGGACGTGGGAAGGGACAATCCCAGATCCACATGGATCCCTCCGCGTCCTCACATCGCAGAGCGCTGGGATAGCTCCTGATTTATTTATGGAAAAGTATAAATATAAAATATATAAAATCTATAAAAATAACCTCGGGAAAAGCCAGGAGAAGTGGGGGAGGACACGAATCCCATCTCCCAGGGAAGGGGGAGGTGGATCCGTCTCAGAGGAGCCAGGATGGGATAATCATGGTGAGCACGAGCAGCGAAGTGGCATCTCCACATCTCCTCGTTCCTTCCCGACCTCCTTCTCTCCCTCCTCTTCCCTGGTTTTTCCTCCCCCCCGCACGAATCCATCACCTCCCCCTCTTTTCGGAGCCGCTGTCATCACGTTGTCACCCGGCAATGCCGAGTTGGGCTCTGAGTGAGATGGAAAAAAATCCAGAGGGAAAAGAAGGAAAAAAAACCCATCAGAATGTTTCAAGCCACCCCCCAAACTCAATTTGTCATCCCAATAACACAAAACTTGGGAATTTATTCCTAAACTGGAGGCGTTTTCAGCAGGGAGAGCTGACAGTGGCACCCAAGCCAGCAAAGGGAAGAGGGATCATGGCAGTGGGGACGCTGGGAAAGACCTCCAAGGTTATGGAGTCCAACTGTGAACCCAGCACTGGACACGACCGCAAATGTCCATGGGGTTTGAATGCTTCCAGGGATGGAATTCCATCATTTCCTTGGTGTCCTGGTTTGAAGGACAGGTGTTTGCCAAGGAAAGCAGAAGCTTCCCCTTGGACTGAAAGAAAATGTGATTCTTCCGATTATTATAATTTTGGAATTAAGAGAGCTCTCAGGCAAAGATATGGGGGTAGGAATAACAGTTCTTTACTAGTATATCTAACAAGACAAACAAGAACAACAACAGCTATGAAATTACCCACAAACAGAACAGTAACTCAGTCCCAGTGTTTTTTGGCTGCAGGCACCTTTTCCCTGAGCTGCAGTTCCCGGTGCTGGGGGCGGGCGGGTCCCGCAGAGCCGCAGGAGGGCTGGGGGTGATGGCAGCGCTGTCCCAGGGGGAGAGAGAGATGGAGAGAGAGCTCTCCGCTCACGGTGTCGGTCCCGGTGATCAGCAGGGTGCTGGATGGTGGTAGTTCACAGCGAGAAGACAGCCGGGCAGGGTCCGATGGTGGTTTCCCGACGCTGGGATGGGACACCGGCGGCGATCGTCCTTCTCATCCGAACTCCGCGGGGGAAATGGGCCGAGGCCCAGCCTTCTGCTTCCTCTTCTGGCTGTTTGAATCTCGTGGGGCTTGCTTCTTCCCTCCCGTCCCCTCCCCCTTGTCACCAGGGCCCAGTCAACAGGTATCTTAGCATGACAGTGGGGAAAATTCCACAGAGGGAAAAAAAAAGAAAGAACTAACCCTCAACACTTGGGAAAAGAAGAAGGAAGTAAGGAGATGGGCCAAGCCTTGCTGGGGGCTTTGGGAAGGAAAGGCCAAGTTGGGTTTTGGGAAGGAGAAGGCCAAGTCAGGCTTTAGGAAAGAAAAGGCCAAGTCAGGCTTTGGAAAGAAAGAGCTGGGTTGAGTTTGGGAAAGAAAAATCCAAGTGGGACTTTAGAAAGATATGGCCAAGTTGGGCTTTAGGAAGGCAAGGCTAAATGGCTCTGGAAAGGAAAAGTCAAACTGGGCCCTGGATAGGAAGAGCTAAATGGGGATTTAGAAAGGAAGAAATGGCCAAGCAGGGCTTTAGGACGAAACCCCAGTGAGGCTTTAGGTCAAGTCAGGCTTTGGAAAGGAAGAACCAAGTGGGAATTAAGAAAGTAAGAAGGAGTCAAGCCAGGCTTTAGGAAGAAAGGGCCAAGTTGGGCTTTAGGAAGAAAGAGCCAAATGGGGATTAAGGAAGAAAGAGCCAAGTTGGGCTCTAGGAGGAAAAGGTCAAGTCGGGCTTTAGGAAGGAGAAAGCCAAGTCAGGCTCTGGAAAGGAAGAGGCAAATGGGGATTTAGAAAGGAAGAAAGAGCCAAGCCAGGATTTAGAAAGAAAGAGCCAAGCCAGGGTTTAGAAAGAAAGAGCCAAGCCAGGGTTTAGGACGAAAAGGCCAAATTGGGCTTTGGGAAAAAAGATCAAGACAAGCTTTAGGAGGGAATAGCCAAGCATGGCTCAGGGAAAAAAAAAGGCTAAGGCAGGCCCTAGGAATGGAGAGCCAAGCCGGGCTTTAGGCCGTGCTGGGCTGGGGTTAAATCTCTTTGCAAAGCAAAGAAATCCCCTCGGTTTTACGATTTTTTCGCCTTCCTTTGCCTTTCGGCAGCCTCTGGAATGCGGAGGAGGAGGCCGAGAGGGATCTCCCCGGGCTGGGCTGACAAGGGCAGGACAAATGAGAGCGTTTAGGCGCTAATTAGGCACTAATGACCTGCTCGGAGGTCTCAGGAAATCAGCGCAGCCGGGCGGCAGCTCAGCAATTTGTCAGGTTCTTGCCAAGCCCGGGGGAAGCGCGGCCGAGTCGTTGACCCCATTATGGACTCGGCCTCTTCCAGACACCCGGCTGGGAATAAAAACCTGCTTTATTCCCGAGTTTTATCCAAACCGAGCTCCTGGAGGCTCTCGGAGCAGAGCCAAGAGGCTTTTCTGGGGTGCTCGAGGGTGCGCTGCTGCCTTTGCTGAGCCAATATGGGGGAAAAAAAACTGGAGTTTCACCCCAATTTGCCAGCTTTTCTTCCCCCAGAAGAGCCTTTGGAAAAGCTAAAACCTCTTCCCGTCGCTATTTATAGAGGATATTTATAGACGAAAGGAATTGATTGTGCTTTGAGGGGAGAAAATGGTGGCTTTGTCCAAGTTTCAGATTTAAACGCTGCCAAGCTCCTCCAGTTTTAACGAGAGCTTTGGCGCTTGGCTCAGCTGGAGTGAAACCTCATCGTGCCTCTCTGCTCCCCTAGCTCCGAGAGACCCCAAAAGCGACCAGCCACGTTCGGCAGGGCATGGATGGGATCCCACCCTCCCAGGAAGGAGCTGGATCCAAGCAGAGCCGTCCCAGGGTGGTTTTGGCAGGGAAAGCCGCAAAGACAAACCCCACACCGTGACGGGAGCAGGCAGCTCCAGGCCTGGCACCAGCAGAATTTGGTTTCTGCTTTGGATCCAAGTCCAATCTTTTCCTCCCTTCCAGTTGACTTCCTCCCTGCAGACGCCAGCAGGATCCAGGCATTCCACATGAAAAGGATGGAAAAAAAGGCAAGAATTGGATTTTTGGGCTGTCCTGGTGCCCAACCCAAGGAGAAACCCATGGTGGGTTGACCTTCACCTTCAGCATGCAAGGTGGAGTTTGGATAATCCCAACTCATCCGTGACTGTCACGCTCCAGAGGAGGAAAGGGAAAGGTTTGAGCAGGAAGGGGGAGGATAAGGATGTTAATTCAAGATAGCAGCACCCTGAAGGCTCAGATCTCGCGGTGGGAACGCGCACAACCTGCTCCGGCACCAGGATCATCCCCACGGGCACCAAATCCTGGGAAAACTCATCCCACGCCGGGAGTTCCAGGGATCGTGCTCTGCCTGGATTCAGCCATCAAGGATCATCAAATCCTTGTTAATTATCCCTGGCCTCTGCAGGCTGGGATCATGTCTGGGCTGGGATCATCTCCTGATGCCACCGCGGGGCCTCCTCACGCCCTTAATGCGCTGTGACTTCCGTGGCTCCGGTGTCGGCTCTGCCACAATCCCAGGATCGACGCCACCGATCCGGTCCCTGACCTGTCACGGAGCCTTAAAATCAACTAGGGATGGTTTGGGGACACCGCGGTGCCTGTGAAAGGCTGGAATGATTCGTGGAAGCGGCAGCGCGGGAGCGGATGCCGGGGGAATGGGATGAGCAGGATGGGGAGTGCTCAACAGATCCATCAGAAAAGGGGAAAGGTGGGAAAGGCTCAATGCTGATTAATAAATTAATTACAATAAAAACGAGTTTGGTGTTGCTCTGGTTCACAGAGGTTCCTTGTCTCTATCCTTTGCCTCCCATAAGGAAAATTCCCATGCTTTTGTAGAATTGTGATGAATGGGGAGGTGGATGCAAAAAATCCCCAAAAAAGAGAGAGGAGAGACCCAGCACACAACAGAGCAGGACCAGGCCTAATCAAGGGATTACTCCCAAAACCACAAGATTTCATCCCAAATCTTCCCTTTTCCCAAAGCCCTCTCAATCCAGGAAAAACCATGAAAATCCCACTTGGAATGGGAGGAAAATGGCTCTGAACAACGCTCTGCTTCCACTCAAGAGCTTCCCAAACTCATTGGAATTTATTTTTCCCATTTCCCCAGCAAATACAACCAGGAAAGGCACAAATCCCCTCCCAGTCCCAATTGGGATGGCACAAATCCTAAACCAGTCTCAGTTTGGGATGACACAAATCCCATCCCAGCCAGGAGAATTCCAGGGATGTCATACAGGAAGTGTCATTGATGCTCTCAGGTTGGGATGGGGCCTGCATTGCATTCCTGGAGCATCCCATGGGATACTTTGCTCCTCTTGATGCTTCAATCCCGTTATTTGGTTAATTTTCAAATTATGGAGGAATCGTTTTTATGGAGGAATTGTTTTCCCCTTTTTTCCCCTTCCTGGGCGCAAAATCCATGGCTGAGCAGGAGATGGAGACACCCAAGGTGATCCCAGAGTTTCTTCGAGGGCTGAACATGGAATTGATGCTCCAGAGCTTTCTTGGGATAAACATGAGCTGGGGGATGAATTCATCATTCCTGGGACCTGGTGAATCCCAAACAAAGTCATTCCAAGGTCATTCCCAGTATTCCCACTGGGATCCACCCTGAGCTGCAGATCCATGCCCAGGGACCTGCCCTGGCTCTGGAAAGGGATTTTTAAGGTTAAAAATCCAAATAATCCTCCTCACGCTGAGCACTGAATCCAAGAGTTTTGTGGCTCATTCCATGGGGTCAAATCCCACTTCCAGAGCTCCAGATCCCAATTTTTCCATCCACAGACAGAGGGACAAGGCATGGTGTCCAGCCCTTGGGGCCAACCCCTCCATCCCATGAATTCCTTATTCCCTCCACAAAATTCCTTTTTCCTTTGCAAAATTCCTTATTCCTTGTTCAAAAACCCTTTTCCTTTACAAAATTCCTTTTTCCTTTTTGAAATTCTATATTCCCTCTCTAAAAATTCCTTACTCCCTCTGCAAAATCCATTATTTCCTCCACAAAATTCCTCTTTCCTTTACCAAATTCCTTTTTCCTTTACCAAAATTCCTTATTCCCTTTTCAAAATCCCTTATTCCCTCTTCAAACATCCAGGAACACCCCATGTAGGGGCACCAGTGCTGCGAAAATTCCTATCTTTTCCCAAACTTGATGGTTCTGGAGTCCTTTTCTAAGTTGGGTGGCTCCAGCAGGGAGCAATTCCCAATTCCCAGTGCCTGGAATTGCAGATAAGGACATTTCCCCATTCCCAAGATTCCTCGGCCGTGCTCTTCCTGCTGATAACAGGAATGGAGGAGTTTAATTTAATGGAACGACACCTGATCCCTCCATTTGTTCCCTGCCAGTGCCTGGAATGAGAAATTCCATGAAAAAAAAAAAAAGAGGGGAAGAGAGGGGGAAAAAAAAAGATGGAAAATCAGAGAGCATCACAGGTTTATAGTTGGATGCTCCGTGCCAAGGAAAATCGGGAATTTCTGGATGTAAATTGGCTCCACTTGGATCTAAATCTCCCTGTGCTGATCCAGCAGGCAGGAGATAACATGAAATTCCTGGGAAATCAAAGGGGATGGAGGAGGAGAAAGCATGGAGGGGATAAACGGGATGGCAGCGGGGCTGGAAGTGATTCCGATGTCTTTTCCCAGCATCTCTGGGGGTTGGTGGAAGAATGGGAAATGAGGGAATATATGGAAAAATTCAGTTCTGGGATGAGGATTTGTGGATTTGTGGATTGGGTGGGAAAATGAACAAGAGGGAGAAGGATTCCCAAAGTAACGAAATTCCATCCATCCTGGAGAATCCACAATTTCCCTGCAGAGCTGGAATTTGGGGAAGCAAAAATCCGGCCTTGGAAGTGGAAGGCGCAAGGATCCTCTTCCCATTCTCTGCAGAAGCTGGAAAATTGGAGCTGAGCTGGGACACTCTGGAATGGGAGGCCTGGGGAGAACATTGCCAAAACTGATGATAATCTTTCCAAAAAAACAGGGATTTATCCCAAAAATATCCTGAAATACCCCAAAATATCGCAAAATACCCCAAAATCAGGCTGGAATGAGAAGGCGGGGAAGGGCAATGCCAAAAATTATTATTATCCTTCAAAAACTGAGGATTTATCCCAAAATATCCCCCCTAACCCAAGACCTGGAGTTAAGGTGGATCCAATCCCAGTTTTCCCAGTTCCTGCTGCTGTTCCATGCTCCGACTCTGTGGTTTTTTAGGGAAAAAAGAGCCGGATTTCCCTCCAATCCCAAGGGACCGCACTAGGCCATAACACCTCCATTATCCAGCTCCCAAATCCCTCCAAACGATCCCATTAATTGATCTTCCCTCCCTTTCCACTGGAGCTTTTCTGCTCCAATCTCATCCCATTACGTCGCTTCCCATTTTCCTCCTGGCCCATTAAAAGCTGGAATTAGGCTTTTAATCCTGGCTCCAAATGGAACAACTGCATTGATTCCCTGGAATGTTCTGCCTCTAAAAGGTTCCCAAACGTTTTCCTCCTTTCCAGACCCTTATTGCTTGTGCAAAATTGCTTTTACCTTTGCAAAATTCCTTATTCCCTCTGCAAACCCCCAGGAAAACCCCATGGAAGGGCTCCAGCACTATGAAAATTCCAATCTTTTCCCAAACTTAATGTTCTGGAGGCCTTTTCCAAGCTTGGTCGTTCCAGCTTGGAAATTTGCTCCAGGGAGCAATTCCCAATTCCCAATTCCCAATTCTAAAAGGTTCCCAAACACGCTGGGAATGGGGCGTTTTCCTCCTTTCCAGCCCCGTCCAACTGGAATTTCAATCAAGGAGAGATTCCATGGAATTTTTGTTCCCTTTCCTCAGGAAAAGCTCAGCTGGGCCTCCCCCACCTTTGGGGTTTCCACCACAGCAGGCCAAAAATTAAGGAAGAAAAGGTGGATTTTTTGGTTTTTTCTCCCAAAATTCCCAAATTCCAGATGTTTCACAGCTGTTGTTGGTGCAATGCAGCATCGGCTCCAGGCTGGAAGGAACACAGAGTAATTCCCACTTCCCAAATAAATGCCCTAATTCCAGGCCCTGCTAATTAAAGTCCTTCCTGGACCAGAGGACAGAGGAAATGGAGCAGATCCTAAATCCAGGACGCTGCTGGCACCGGAGCGACCCCAAAAATGAGGTTGGGACGTCAAAGGTGCCCTCAGGGAGGTGTCCCCCATTCCAGAGGCTTGGAAAAGCTCCAGGGTAGGATGGGATTTATGGAGCAGCACAAGGAGAGGGTGAAATCCCAGTTTGGCAGAGATGGCACAAAACCCATCCCAATCCCAGTTTGGGATGATAAAAATCCCATCCCAACCCCAGTTTGGGACACAGAGATGACACAAAACCCATCCCAGATGGGAAAACTTATAAAAGAGGGAATTGGGAAAAAATAAAGGGAAGTTCCAAAAATAATAGGGAAATTTAAGGGGAAAAAAAGGAAAAAAAAAAAGGGGGGGGGGGTGGGAAGAAAAGGGAATTCCATAAATAACGGGGAAAATGTTATATAAAAAGAGGGGAAATGGGCAAAAATGGAAAAAATACAAAAAGAGAAATTCCATAAATAATTGGGAAACTTTCAGGGGAAAAAAAACACAGAAGGGGAACTTGGAAAAAGTGAAGGGAAATTCCATAAATGATGGGAATTTTTTTTAAATAAAAGGAAAAAAGGGGTAAATTTGGAAAAAAATATAAAGAGAAATTTTAAAAATGATAAGAATTTTTTAAAAGTAAGGTAAAAATGGGGGGGCATCACAAAAATAATGGGGAAAATGAAAAAGTAAATAGGGAAAAAGGGGGGAAATTGGAAAAAATATAGGGAAATTCCAAAATCAATGGGGTAACTGCAAAATTTAAGAAAAAACTTGAAAATTTAAATGGAAACTGCCCAAAGCAGCTGCTTCCTGCAGGAAAAATCCTCCTATTTTTGGATCCTTATGGAAGGATTTGTGGCTCCTGCTGAGGTCAAAGCTGGGCTTAAACCCAGCCTAGGCTTTACTCCCTGTCCCTAATTTCCCACTTCTAACTCTTCTCCTTTGTTTGCTTTGGAGAAAGTTTGAGTTGAAGGGGTTTGGGGGCAGCTCCAAATCTGAGCACCCTAAAATCCTCAGGAATACAAAAATCTCCCCATAATGAAAACTTCATCATCCCAGAAATCCCTTGGGATGAAGAAAAGCAGGAAAACCCAGAATTCCTGGGGGAGAAATGGATTTTTCTCACTGTTCTCCCTCCTCTTGCACAGTGGAATTTGCAAAATTTTCCAGGAATAAAGGGAAGGGGCTCAGCAGAGCCTGGATTTTCTTGGACACATCCAGAGGGAATTTTGTCCCATTTTTCCCAGACTGGCTCCAAATCCTGGATGCAAATGGGAAAAAAATGGGAACAAATTGGTCATGGCATAGAACAAGGAGTGGGATTTCTTCCCACGGCTCTTCCCTCCTCCCTGCGCGGCTCCAAAATCCCGGATTCATCCCAAATCCAGACATTTATTCCTTATTAATCACCGTGATGATGTTTAAGTGCTTTTCTGGATGGGATTCAGGGGGAATTTTTAGCTTTTGTGGGGCTTTTGGGAATCCACGGGAAGGGTTTTTTATCTTTGGATGTGGTACGGGAACATCAAGGATGGGGGAAATCCAGGGAGGATCTCAAGGGAGTCCTGGAGCAGGAAAGTCCTTGGAATGAGGAAAACCAGGGCAGGAATATTTGAATTATACATCAAGATTTAAATACGGATGGGAATAAATCCAGCGGGAAATGGGACAGGAAGGGAAGGGAAATAAAACCAAAAATTTTAGGCAGAGGAGACCCCCACATATACCAAACACATCCCGGAATTCCTTCTTTTATCCCAATCCATTGGGATTTTAGCTCCATCTTGGAGCTTTCAAAAGAGAGAGAATCCTTTTTCCCATTATTTGAAGCTTTTCCTTTTCTCCCTTTCCCCAAAAGGTCCTAGATCCCAAATTTTCCCCAAAAAAAAGGCGGGGGGAAAGGCCCAGGAGCTGTCCCCAAATAAAGGGACAACTCAGAGTAGAAAATCTCAACATTCCCACCTTTTTACCCTCCCACAGAAGGGTTAATCCAGCTAAGAAAGCGACAAGGGAATAAAAATCCACTCGAGCCATTCCATCCCATCCCTCCCGGTGGATAAATGCGGGAAAATTACCCAGAGCAGCTCAATGATCCCAAGTTATTTCCAGGCAATTTCGGGGGATAACAGTGATTTATAGACAAGAACAAAGAAGGGCAAACGATCCTGGATCCTGGATTCTGGATCCCAGATCCTGGCGGGACATGGAGCAGCTGCTGGGCTTGGAGCTGAGCCGCTCCTTCCACAGGGAATTCTGAACCTCTGGAATTATTCCCTCCATTTAGAAACCTGGTGGAAAACCCAAGCCTGGGGCATGGAAGGGGGAAATTGCCAGAATTTTGGGGGGTTGGGGATGTGTTGCCATGGATTGATGCTCCTCTCAACATTCCCTGAGCATTCCTTGGCTTCCACTCCAGACCCAATTTCTGCTTTCAGTAAAAATCAGCGTTTATTCCAAATTCCTTTTGCTGGAGAATTGAAGATATCAGGGTTGGTGTTTTGGTTTTTTTTTTGGTTGTTTTTTTTGTTTGTTTGTTTGTTTTTTCCCCTGGAAAACCCCATTGTATACAAGCCCAAGGAAATGGGAGAATGTTGGGATGGGACAGGGATTAAAGGAATCCAAGAAAAACCTGGAATTTTTGAACAGTGCCCCCTCCCCGTTCCTGCTTCCTCCAAATCTCCCATGGGGCTTCTTCTTCAGATGGTGGAATTCCCTCATCTCCCTATCCGAGGAATAATTTAATTAACTTGGAGAAACGCAATTAATTTTAATCATGGGCGATAATTCATTGTTTCATGGGATATTAATAATTATATTTGGGAAATCTGAGTGCCTGGGAAGTACCCTGGAATATCCTAATTAATGGCTCGGATGGGAAGCATTTAATTGGAAACTTTGGGAAATTGGTTCTGCTCCCTGGGGCCGGAATCCATGACCTGAGGACGTGGAAAATGAGGAAGGGAGGAAGATGGGGATTCTCCTGATGCTTCCCAGATCCCAAATCCACCTGGGCTGTGTAGTGACATACCTGGATATTAATTTTTCCTGGGATTTTTTGCTCCCAGACCGCTGCCCCCCAGTGGGAATTTTGCAGGTGGGAAAAAAAAGGACCCCCCGTGGAACTGTTTGCATTCTTGGAGTGGGATCAGTCTCAGGAAGGATTTGTCCTCTAATTGCTCCGTTTTGGGGAGATGCAATTCCAGCCCAGCCTTGGCTCCAGTTTTCTAGTTTCTCCTTCATTTTTCTCCTGCCTGTGAGGAAAGCTCGGCAATTCCAGGTCCTGATGTCCCCCTAATTCAGGATTGGGATGCTCAGACCCCCCAAATCCTGATGTCCTTTAATCCAGGAATTGGATATTTGGACAGCTCCAGGTCCCAGAATCCCCCCGGGCCAGGACTGGGATGCTCAGACCCCCATGTCCCAGTGTGCCCCCCAAATCCCAGTATCCCCCTATCCCAGGATATGGATGCCCAGACTCCCCAGTCCTGTTTTTTCCCCCCACCAGGGTTTGGATGCTCGGAGCCTCATGATACAAAGTTCCCCCAAATCCAGTGACCCCCTGTTGGGGGTTGGTTCTTTCCCTTTTCCCTCTGTGGAATTTTCCCCATTGTCAGGCTAAGATACCTGTTGACTGGGCCCTGGTGACAAGGGGGAGGAGAGAGAGAGGAGGGAAACCCCTCGATATCCAAACATCCAGAAGAGCAGACGGAAGGCTCTGGCTCTCCCCATTTCCCCCATGTAGTTTGGAGGAGAAGGACGATCGCCGCCTGTGTTGCATTCCTGCCATGCCATCGCCGGGAGCCATCCTCACTGCTGTTGGACCCTGCCCTGCTGCCTTCTCGCTGTAACCTGCCACCATCCAGCACTCTGCTGAGCACCAGGACCCACACCGTGAGCAGAGGGCTCTCTCTCCATCTCTCTCTCCCCCTGGGACAGCGCTGCCATCACCCCCAGCCCTCCTGCAGCTCTGCGGGACCTGCCCGCCCCCAGCACCGGGAACTGCAGCTCAGGGAAAAGGTGCCTGCAGCCAAAAAACACTGGGACTGAGTTACTGTTCTGTGTGTGGGTAATTTCATAGCTGTTGTTGTTCTTGTTTGTCTTGTTAGATATACTAATAAAGAACTGCTATTCCTACCCCTATATCTTTGCCTGAGAGCTCCCTTAATTTCAGAATCATAACAATCTGTAGGAAGGAACGATCATTTCCTTAGCAAACACCTGTCTTTCAAACCAGGACACCCCCAAATCCCAGTGTCCCCAAAGTCCAGGACCGGGATTTTTTGACAACCCAGATTCCAGAATCCCCCCCCCCCCCCCCCCCCCTCCCCCCCCCAGGCCAGGATTTGGATGCTCACACCATCCCAGGTCCCAGTGTTCCCCCAAATCCCAATGAATCCCAAATCCTACTGTCCCCCCATCCCAGGACATGGATTCCCAGACTCCTCAGTCCAGACTTTTCCCCCATCTCAGGACATGTATGCACAGACTCCCCAGTCCCATTTTTTTCCTCCTCCCAGGATTTGGTTGCTCAGAACCCCTCATCCAAAGTTTCCCCACATCCCAGTGCCACCCCAAATCCCATTGTCCTCCCATCCCGGGACATGGAAGGTCAGACCCTCCAATCCCAACTTTCCCCCCATCCCAGGACAGAGATGTCCAGACCCAAATGTCCCAATGTCCCAGAAATCAGGACAGGCCCCAATCCCATGGAGATTCCCCTCAAAAATCAGGACCCTGCTGTTCTCAAGATGCAGAGCCAAACTGGGGACACAGGAAGAGAATTTGGGCTGAAGACGGAATTCCCCAGAGTTTTCAGAAGGAAACAAGGATGTGGGAATGGACAATTTGGGGTGATGTGGCTGCACTTGGAAAAGTCATCACTCCCAAAAATATCCAAGAAATCCTCACTGGATTTGGGAATAAAGCCATCCCCACCCTCCCTCCTCACAGCCCCCCACAGCCAAGTCGTGTTTCCCACAAAAGGGGAAGGGGGAAAATCCCTTAAAATCCAGTGGGGTGGTGGAAGAACAGGATCTTGATGCATCCACCAGCTGGAAGAGGCTCATGGACACCTCCCAGATCCTCATCCCTGAGGATGAGGGGTGGGAATGGGGTGGATCCATGGAAAATTGTAGGGATGGGGTTAAGGAAGGGGGAAAATCCCTTAAAATCCAGCAGCTCTGAAATTATGAGTGGGATTTTTTCCTTAGGGAATGGTAGGAGAACGGGAGCAGCTGGACACTGAAGGGACTCAAACCTTGTCCTCAAGCTCCTTGAGGACTTCTGACATCTGTGGTGGGGATTGATGGATCCACCGGCATCTGGATGGGCTCATGGATGCAGGACAAAGCAATGGCTCCCAACCCTTGGGAATTCATTAAGGAAATCTGGGAATTGCTCCATAAACTATTGGAGCCCCAAATAGGCCCCCCCCCAAAAAATTAATCACTTATGGCTGTGCTGTGTAAACACAGCCAAGAAAACTGGGATTGGGAATGGGGAGAGGGAAATGATCCCACAATGTTTTTGTTTTCCTGGTTTTTCCCAGAAAACAGCACCAAAAAATTCAGGGAAGGAGTGACATCTTCCAGGCACATTCCAGACTTGTCCAAGGCCCAGCGGCTCTGTCTCCTGCAGGAGAAAGGCGAGGGGGGTTTATCTGAAATCCCTCTCCAGCCCTAATCCATGTGACACTAATCAGGGATCTGGCCCCTTGGGAGTCAATGATTAATGGAGTTAAATTTAGCGGGAGCTTGCCAGAGTAAAATTAGGTGCCATGCATAAAACATCACAGCTCCTCGTTAGCGCGGCTAATTACGCTAATGGGGGGCGAGAGCGTGGGCCTAGAATTAGGGATGGACCTCCCGACCTCCTCCCAGCTGCCCAAAGCTGGACTGGAGCTGGGAAAGAGCCTGGTCTGGAGCCTTAATTAGAAGGTAATTAGCACACAATTAATGCTCAAGGGTGGGGGTGAGGCGGGGCTTGGACATCCCGGCAGTCAAGGGTGTCCAACACTCCCAAGGATTGGGATAAAGGTTGGTGCAGCACATAGCTCCTTATCCCAGGATGCTCCACGCCTCATCCTGGAGCATTCCCAGGAAAGCAGAAGCCTTGGAATGCTGCCCCCAAATCCCGGGAAAGCCCCGAAGCTACATACCAACGAAACCATAGCCATTCCAATGGGATTTATTTCCATGCTCCCCATTTTCCTTTCCTCAGGAAACTGAGAGGGCTCGGTTCCCAAACCCAGGGGATCTCGGCATGGAAGATCCTCAAATTCCCAGTCAGGGATAGGAGATGATATTGCAGCTGGAGCTGGTTTTTCAGGAGCTGCTCCTGCTCTTCCCAGCATTCCTAATGGGGTGGTTGGGATTGACGTTGTTACTGGTTTCCTGCACCATGGGTTTTCACCAGGGTCATGCACCATGATGAGCTGGTGTCTGCTCACGGATCCAGCATTCCCAAGGGTTGGGATGAGGCTTTGGTGCAGCACGTGGCTCCTTATCCCAATCGGATACTTGGGATCAGCATCGCTATGGGTTTGCCATGGGCCACCACCATGATGGGTTGGCTTTGTCCAGTTCATGGCCATGATTCCAACATCTCCTTCCAGCATGGCTGCAATTCCAATGTCCGTCATTCCACCGTGGCCATCATTCCACCATCCATGGCTCCAACGTCCCCTTCCACTTAGTCCATCTAGCCACCATGGCCATCATTCCAACATCCCTCATTCCAACACCCATCCTTCCAACACCTATCATTCCAACAGCCATCATTCCAACATCCACCATTCCAATACCTATCCATCATTCCAATACCCATCCATCATTCCAACATGGCCACCATTCCAACACCCATCAGCCCACCATTCCAACATTCCTCATTCCAACATCCATCATTTCAACGTCTATCATTCCCACATCCATAATTCCAACATGGCCACCATTCCAACATCCATCATTCCAACATCCATCAGTCCACCATGTCCACCATTCCAACATCCCTCATTCCAATACCCATCATTCCAACACCCCCTTCTGGCACTGCCATCACTGTTTCCTCAGCCCAACTTCCCGAAATCCCTGGAATTCCGCAGCTCTCAGCATTGCCACTTCCCCATCATCTCCCAACCTCCTGGTCACTCATCAGCTCCAAGGGAAGCAACTCCAGAGCCAAAAACCAGCAGGGGAAGGAGGGGCAAGGTGAAGCCATCAGTGTTCCCTCAATCCTGGCGCAGGAACACAGATCTGGCTGTAATTAATCCCATTATCTTGTGAAGAGTGAGATGTGGAGCGCTCTGAGGCTTGTCAAAAAACAGGAATCTGGCCGGGATAAGCCTCTGGGGGAGTTTAAGCTCAGACAGGCACCAGCTCTAAGCCGGTTTGGAGGGAGATTGGAGTGACAGGGAAATAAAGGCAGGAGGATTCTGGCCTGGAGCAGGAAAATCCAGGAATGATTCATCCATCACCCTTTTCCATAAGGAATGAGACCAAAATAACCCGAAAAGGCCTCAGCAGCAGCTCATGGTTGTTGAATTCCCTGCAAAGCCCAAGGCAGTGGGTGGGAGTGAGATGGAATGTTGGCTATCTGATGGAACATGGAATGTTCCATGTCCATCTTTTCCATCCCAAATCCCACCACATCTGGAATATTCCATGTCCATCTTTTCCATCTCAAATCCCACCACACCTGGAATGTTCCGTGTCGACCTTTTCCGTCCCCATTTCCCACCAGTGCATGGATGAAGCCAGAGAGGAATTTGCATGGAAGTGCTTCCTTGGGAAGAGCAGCCAGGAGGAAAACCCTTGTAATTTCCATTGCATCTCTGGGGCAGAAATATTCCTGGATTTCTCCTCTAAAGTTTGCTTTGCTTCCTGTGAACCATACTGGAAACCCTGAGAAGTTTTTCCAAATGGAATGAGCTCCCACAAGTTATGGACACTCCGGTTTCCAACCTTTCCTTGTATGGAATACACAAAAGTTCTGCCCACAAAGAGGGTGAAATATTCCTGGATTTCTCCCCTAAAATCGGCTCTGCTCCCTATTTACCCACACTGGAAATCCAGGGAAGGTTTTCCAAATTGGATGAGCCCCCACAAGTCACAGATTCCAACCCCTCCTTGCATGGAATGCACGGGAAGTTCTGCCCATTTTGGGAAATATTCCTGGATTTCTCCTCTAAAATGAGCTCTGCTCCCTATTTACCCCCATTGGAAATCCTGGGAAGTTTTTCCAAATGGGATGAGCCCCCATGAGTTCCATTTCCAAGCCCTCATCCCACGGAATTCCCAGGAACTGCTGCCGCTCACCGCTCAGCCCCGAATGCAGTGAGCGTTGATTATTTTTAGCCGAGGCCGCTGCAGTGTTTGTGCACAGGAATCAGACCATGAAATCCCTGAATCCAGAGCATTCCCAGCTCTCCAGTGCTCGGAACAGCTGAGCTGTGCCGGGGAGACGTTAAAAGCCTCCCAGTGTCACTCGATGCCACTTGATGTCCCCAAGGTGGGCGCCGGTGTCGAACGTGGGACCCCCGGGAGAGGCAGAAGCGGGGCCTGCCCTGGAATCAAGCCCCTGACCCAAACTCCCAGCCTGGAATGGGAGATCTGGGAGAAGAGGCACTGGTCTCAGAAATCCAGCTCAGTGCCTGACTCGGGAAGAGTGGGAGCACAGAATCCGCTTTTCTTTGGGATTGTTTCATCCCCTGGAGCTGGAGTGGCCTTGCGGGGGCAGCGGCTGCTCCATGGATTCCAAGGATGCAGCAAGGGCTGGGAAGAGGAGAGGGGAATATCCCTGACAGATCTAGGATAAGGATGCAATATCCCTGACAGGGTTGGGATGAGGATGGAATATCCATAAGGACTCTGGAATATCCATCCCAGCTCTGGGATTCTCCCCAGGGAATCTCATTGGAGCCTGCTCCAGGTGGGAATGGGAGTGGATCAAGTCCTGGGATGAATTCCCAACTCCCCAAGATGGGATTTCCCCAGTGCTGATGGAGAAGATGGAAGCAGAGGAAAGAGGGGTGGATTTTCCCTCCATCCTGCCCCATTCAGAGCAGGAAAAGAGGAAATTTTGGGGCTTTTAAACTCATTTTTAGGATGTGCTTCATGGGGTTGCATCAGAATCCCCGAATTCTGGGAGAGGTTGGAATAATCTTAAAGCTCACCCCATTCCATTGGAAATGTTCTGCATTCCCAGGATGCTCCAAGCCCCATCCTGGAGCATTCCCAGGAAAGCAGAAGCCTTGGAATGCTGCCCCCAAATCCCGGGAAAGCCCCGAAGCCACAAACCAAGGAAACCATGGCCATTCCTATGGGATTTATTTCCATGCTCCCCGTTTTCCTTTCCTTGGGAAGCCGAGCGGGCTTGGCTCCCAAATACAGGGGATTTTGGTATGGAAGATATTCAAATTCCCAGTCGGAGTGAATATTGCAGCCGGAGCCACGTTTTCAGGAGCTGCTCCCGCTCTTCCCAGCATTCCCAATATATACAGATTCCTTCTTTTTACAGGTAATAATGTACAGCCTATTTATAACCCAGGGATTTCTATCTCTAGGGATTATCCACACACACATGCACACAGGGAAACCAGGAAAATCCCACCGCTCCCAGCTGCTGATCTGCTGGCTTTGGGGGAAAATCCTGCATTTTTCCCAGTTTTTTTTTCCTTGCAGTGGCTGAGGCACCGCTCCCGGGAATTTGGGAGATTCCTGAGGTAGGAAATTTGGGAATTCCGAGCAGGCTCACAGCGCCAGCGGGAGCTGCCAGATGAGCAGAGAGCTGTCGGCGTCTCCGGAGCGGCGCGTGGATTCTGCCCGGAAATCCCGGTACCCGCGGCCTCCGGAGATGATGGCCACAGAGGAGATTTCCTTGCGGGAAGAATCCCGGGAGCAGGGCCGGTTTCGCACCCACACATCGGGATCGTCGGCCAGCTCGTAGATGGATCCATCCTCCTCAGCGTGTCCCGGCGTTCCCGGCGTTCCTGGCGCCGCTTCCCGCACGGAGAGCAGCTGGCCGGGCAGGTGTGCCGTGGAGCGCAGCCGGTATTGTAACAAAATCCCTTTTTTCCGCATTTCCCGTGGCGGGAGCCCCTCTGGATCTGGGGATCTCTCCTCCTCAGCCTCGTCGGGCTCGTCCTGTTCCGCCCGGAGCGCGTCGGGGGCCAAAGTGCTCAGAGCCAGCACCAGGAACTGCACGGGTCCGGCGTGGCCGTTCAGGGACACCATTCCCTTCCCTGGAAAACAGGGATCAGGATGGGAATGACCCAGGAATGGCTGGGAATGGGCTGGACACAGAAACAGTGGGATCAGGGCGGGAATGAGACTGGGAATGGAAACAGTGGGATGGGAACATAACCAGTGGGATCAATGGGAACAAGTCAGGAATGGGCTGAGAATGGGCTGAGAACAGCCTGGGAATGGCACCATTTCTCTGAGAGTGGCACTGTTTTTAGGGAATGCCACTGTTTCTTGGGAATGACACTGTTTCTAGGGAATGACACCATTTCTCTGGGAATGACGCTGTTTTTTTGGGAATGGCACCATTTTTCTGGGAATGGTGCTGTTTTTCTGGGAATGGTGCTGTTTTTCTGGGAATGGTGCTGTTTTTCTGGGAATGGCACTGATTCTCTGGGAATGGTGCCATTTCTCTGGGATCAGTGCTGATTCTCTGGGAACATCCCCGTTTTCCCAGGAAGGCTGTGGGGCTCACCAGTGATTTTCGGGATGCCCTCCAGGCGTGGCACAGGCAGCAGGACAATGATTCCCAGATCCGTCCCCACCCAGAGCGAGCCTTGGCACAGCAGGAGGCTGGTGACATGCACAAGCTTCTGCCCTGCAATGGGAAAAGCCAGGAAAAGCCGGAATCAGGGAGAATCGCACAGCCCAACTCCCAGCCGGCCACGGGGTTTCCGTAGGGAAGTACTCGGCAGATCCACAGCCAACGGGAAGCACTGGGGATAGAAAGGAATTGAAGGAGGGAAAAGTGAGAGAAAAGCGAGATTCCAACACGAAATGGGGATTTTATGGGCAGGAGTTGGCGGGAGTTGGGGAAGTGATAAATGCAGGGAAAGAGAAATCCAGGGAAAGATTAACTCAGGGAAAGAGAGAAATCCAGGGAAAGAGAGAAATTCAGGGAAGGATTAATCCAGGGAAAGAGAGAATTTCAGAGAAAGATTGATCCAGGGAAAGAGAGAAATCCAGGGAAAATTAATCCAGGGACAGTGATAAATCCAGGGAAATCCATAAATCCATGGCACTGTGGCTCATGAAGGAGCTGCAACTTTCCAGAGGGTTTGGGAGCTGGAGGTCAAATGGATTTAATCCCAGTGCAGGAATGGGAGTGATATTGGGACATTGGGATATCGGAACATGCCCAGAAAAAGGGGAAAAAACAGGGAATTACACAAGGCTGGTTCTTGGAATTAATGAAGGGCTTATGGAGCTATGGAGTGGGAATGAGGCTGCGATAACCCAGAGTGGGAATGGGAATGGGAATGGGAATGGGAATGGGAATGAGGCCGGGACAACCTGGAGAGGGACAAAGTCAGGACCCAGGGATAGGATCAGAGCACAGATTTGGGATCCACGGATGGGATCGTGGGACACAATTCCTGCCCAGCTCCATCCCTGCCCCACTTCTCGGGAAAGCAGCAGATCCCAGTGGGACCTCCTGGGCTGCCCCATTTCCTAATTGCCGCTAGATCCATTAATTAATCTTCCTCATTATTTATTAATTCGGATCTCACCAGGCAGCAGCAGGGGGGTCTCATTCCTTGACTCCCCCTGGATCTATTAATTAATGACCGTAATTAGGGTTTTTAATCGCTCACCAGCAGCAGCAGGGTGGTCCCATTCCCTCAGCCCCATGGATCCATTAATTAATGACCGTAATTAGGGTTGTTAATTGCTCACCCGGCTGTAGCAGGGTGGTCCTGGTGGCCACGTTGATCTCCTGGAGGTGCTCGCGGGTCTCGGTGTGGAACAGGCGGATGGAGGAGCCCTGGGCAAACGCCATCCACACCCCGCTGCCCGCCCGCACCATCAGCGTCACGGCCGCCACGGGGTCGGGGTGCGCCTCGAAACAGTGCTGAGGGAATTCCCAACATTCCCGGGATTACCAACCCAATTACCAATTCCCAATTATGGGGAATTCCCACAATGCCTGCTCTGGGAGTGCAGAGCTCTGACAGGTATTCAGATCCCAGTCCTCCCCACGAGAATCCAGCCCTGCACCAAGCCCCTTCCAGGGCTTTTTCCCATTCCCCTTCCCATTTCTATTCCTGTTTCCCTTTCCATTCCCATGCCAATTCTTGTTTCCCATTCCCATTCCTATATCCGTTCCCAACCCTATTCCCATTCCCATTCCTGTTCCTGTTCCCATTCCCATCCCCATTCCCATCCCTATTCTTGTTCCCGTTTCCATCCCCATCCCCGTCCCCGACCCCGTCCCCGTCCCCGTTCCTGTTCCCATTCCCATTCCCGTTTCCAATCCCATTCCCATTCCTGTCCCTATCCCCATCCCCATCCCCATTCCCATCCCTATTCTTGTTCCCGTTTCCATCCCCATCCCCGTCCCCATCCCCGTCCCCGTCCCCGTTCCCATTCCCATTTCCAATCCCATTCCCATTCCTGTCCCTATCCCCATCCTCATTCCCGAACCCGTTCCCGTTCCTACTCCCGTTGTTCCTGCTCCGTACCTGGCTCTGGAGCTCGGGAGTGCCCAGGACGCTGACAAGGTTCTGGGAGCTGGCCCAGAGCGACTCCTCCAGCGCCAGCAGCGCCCGCACAGGGCCCGGCCCCACCTGGAGCATCCGCACCGCGCCCGCATCCCATAAACCCTCTGGGAACGGGAAAACCGGGAATGGGATTAGGGCCCAGCCCCACCCGAAGCATCCCATAAACCCTCTGGGAATGGGATAACTGGGAATGAATAGGGTCAGGGAATGGGATAACAGGGAATAGGAAAATGGCCACAGGCTAACAGGGAATGGGATAACGGAATGGGATCAGGAACAGGACAATGGAACAGGATAACAGAATGGCATCAGAGAATGGGATAACAGGAGTGGGAAAACAGGAACGGGATAACGGAATGGGATAATGGAATAAGATAATGGAAGAGGGAATGTGATAACAGGGACGGGATAACGGAATGTGGTAACAGGGAACAGGAAAACATAGAATAGGAAAATATGGAATGGGATAAGGCAACAGGGAATGGGATAATGCAAAACAGGATAAGAGAATGGGATAATGGAATGGGATAATGGAACGGAATGGGATGACAAGAACAGGATAACAAGAACAGGATAACAAGAATGGGATAACAGGAATGGGATGAAAGGGAATGGGGTAACAGGGAAACACAGAACTTGGCACAAATGGAATAACAGGAAAACATGGAATGCTCAGCACACATGGAATGGGATAACGGGAAAACACAGAATGCTCAGCACACTCAGGAAGCTCCAGGTGCAGCCGAGCCCCCCAGGAGTCACCAGGAGGATCATTCCCACTTCCCAACATTTCCAAAATTCCTTCTTCCTGCCACACATGGCACTGGAGCAGCAAAGGAGCGGCCACCTCCACCCCAAAGACTCCTTGGAAAAGCCCAAATTCCATTTTTTTTTAAATGGATTTGCTCTGGAAGGGCCACTCCAGGCCCAATCCCAAGGATCTGGGAGCAGCTGGATGGGGATTGATCCAATGCCACAAACTCCAATCCATTGGCACTTTCCTTCTTTTTCTTCCCAATCCATGCTTTTTATCCAAACCCTTGGATCCCAGGGATGAAGGAGCCTTTGGATGCTCCAAGCCCTGCTCCCAGCAAATCCCGATTTCCAGGGAAAAGGAGCAATTCCAGGGAAGCTTTTTCCTCCCAAAAAAACAGGATGAGGTTAAGAACTCCCCCCTGTGGCTGCTGTTTAATCCATTAAAAATAATTAAATCCCTTAACTGGCTCCAATTCGGGAAGGGGATGAGGACAATCCCAAAAATCCGAGTTTAGTGGGATTTGGTGGCTCAGGATTGAGCCAAGTGCTGCTTTCTGCAGCTTTTCCTGGAGAAAACTGGGAATTCCATCTCGAATTCCACAGGATTCCCAGCTCTTTCCAACCCCCTAGTGATGAAAACGAGGAACTTCCCAGACCAGGAACTCCTGGAAAAGAGGGATTGCAGCAGGATGGGACCTCAGCCTGAGCCAAATCCTGGGGAAATGACCCCAAAATCCAGGGAATAAAAGGGAATTTTCCACCTGGGGGAGGGGGGGAGTTTGAAGGGGACCAAAGCCATTTCCAACCCCAAAACCGGGAATTTTGGGAAGGCAATTCCCATTCCTTGTGCATCCCCTCTTGAGAACCATTTTCCCAAGGTTTTCCCCCAAAACAAGTTTTTTAGAATCCACCACAGGAAAACTGGAATTTCCTGCTCTGAGGCTGCCAAGGGAAAGGGAAAATATTGGGAAAACAAAGGAAAAACAGGGATTTATCCCAACGGGATATCCTGAATGAGAATTTATCCCAATGGAATATCCTAAATATGGACTCATCATGATGGGATGTCCTAAATGGGGATTCATCCTAAATGGGGATTCATCCTAAATGGGGATTTATCCCAATACTGGTGGCATTTCTCAAATGGGGATTCATCCCAATCCCAATGGGATATCCCAAATATTCCAAATATGGATCCTAAATAGGGATTTATCCCAATTGCATATCCTGAACAGGGACTTATCCTAAATATGGATTCACCCCAGTGAGATATCCCAAATGGGGATTTATCCCAAACAGGGATTTATCCCAATACTGATGGGATATCCTAAATGTGGATTTATCCTAAATGGTGATTTATCCCAATCCCGATGGGATATCCTGAATGTGAATTTATCCCAATCCCAATGGGATATCCCAATGTGGATTTCTCCCAGTCCCGACGGGATATCCCAATGTGGATTTCTCCCAGTCCCGACGGGGATATCCCGATGTGGATTTCTCCCAGTCCCGACGGGATATCCCGATGTGGATTTCTCCCAGTCCCGACGGGGATATCCCGATGTGGATTTCTCCCAGTCCCGACGGGATATCCCAATGTGGATTTCTCCCAGTCCCGACGGGATATCCCAATGTGGATTTCTCCCAGTCCCGACGGGGATATCCCAATGTGGATTTCTCCCAGTCCCGACGGGATATCCCAATGTGGATTTCTCCCAGTCCCGACGGGATATCCCGATGTGGATTTCTCCCAGTCCCGACGGGATATCCCCCTGTGGATGTCTCACCATGGCTCCGGGGCAAAGCGGCCACGTGTCCGTCCTGCAGCCCAGCCAGCAGGAGCTCGGGGCTGTGCCGGAGGCTCAGGATGGGCGGCGATCCCGGGAGCCGGCAGCGCTGCAGGCACGGAGTTCCCGAATCCACACTGCCGTACACCAGCAGGCTGGGAGGGAATTCGGGATCAGCCACAGGGAGGGATACAGGGTGGGAGATGGGATTTGGGATGGGAGATGGGATCCGGGATGGGAAATGGGATCCGGCGTGGGAGCTAGGATTTGGGATCTCACCTCCCGTCCTGCAGGCCCAGGCACACTGCGGGGTGGGGGGTGTTGGGGGCCGGCTCCAGGGACGCTCCCGGCTCCGCGGGATCCTCGGGATGCGGCTCTGGGATGAATTCCATGCACAGCACCGGGGCCGGCACCGGGAAGGATTTGACGGTTCGGGGCACGGAGCGGTTCAGGGAAAAGATTTCCACCTGCCCCCCCGCCCCCTCCTGCCCCCCTCCCACCTGCGGGAAAATGGGAAAAGCGGGAATGAGCATCCCAGGATTCCAGCACAGCCATCCCAAATCCCAAAAAATCCCAAATTCCAAATAATCTCAAATCCCAAATAATACCAAATCCCAGGATCCACTGAGGTTGTGCTCACCTGGAGATCTCCACCCATCCATAGAACCCCTCCTGCCCCCATCCCACCTGTGGGAATACCAGGAACAAGCATTCCAGGATTCTGACCAGAGCCTTCCCAAATAATCCCAAATCCCAAACAACCCCAGATAATCCCAAATCCAAAATAATCCCAAATCCCAGGATCCACTGGGGTTATACTTACCCAGTGATCTCCACCTGCCCACCCACCCCCTCCCATCTGTGGGAAAAGTGGGAATGATCATCACTTGGAAGGTGATTTTATCCAGAGCCATCCCAAACCCCAAATACCAACCCCCCAAAAGAATCACAAATCCCAGAGTTTGGGCTTTGCTCACCCACAGGAAGCCCTGGGGCAGGGAGGTGCTGACAGCTGAGAATCCCAGGAGTGAGGAATGGACAGGATTGTGGACAGCGGCTCCGAGCTGGGGGAACCAAAAAACTGGGACTGGGACACAGCCTGGCTGCAATTCCCAAATTTCTCCCTTGGACTTCCCCAATTTCTGCCTTTTCCAACCCTTCCTCCACTGTGGGATTTGTGCTTTTCATCCCAAAATCATGGATATAGAGGGAAAGGGGATGGAGAACCCAAATCATCCCAAACAGAGACAGGATCAGTAGGAACCCCAAATATTTAGGATTCAGTAGCACAGCTGCTACACCAACTTTTCCAGGCTGGATTGCCCCAATTCCTGCTTTTTCCAGCCCCTCCTCCACTGTGGGTTTTTTGGCTTCATCCCAAAATCATGGATAGAAAGGGAAAGGGATGGAGAACCCAAATCACCCCAAGCAGGCAGGATGTCGGTGCAGATCCCAGAATTTGGGATCCAGCTGCTATTCCCGATCTCCCCCTTAAATTCCAGCAATTCCTGCCTTTTTCAGCCCCTCTGGAATGGGATTTGTGGATTTGTTCCCCAAAATCATATAAAGGCAAAGGGGATGGAGAACCCAAATCATCCCAAACAGGAATGGCATCAGTGGGAGTCCCAAAAATTTGGGATTCAGCCACAGCCCAGCTGCAATTCCCAATTTTCCAGGCTGCATTGCCCCAATTCCTGCTTTTTCCAACCCCTTCTCCACTGTGGGATTTGTGGCTTCATCCAAAAATTGTGGATATAAAGCGAAAGAGGATGGAAAACACAATTCATCCCAAATAGGAATGGCATCAGCGGTAACCCCAAAAATTTAGGATTCAGTAGCACAGCTTGGCTGCAATTCTGGATTTTCCAGGCTGGATTCTCCCAATTCCTGCTTTTTCCAGCCCCTCCATGGTGGGATTTGTGCCTTTCATCCCAAAATCATGGATAGAAAGGGAAAGGGATGAAGAACTTAAATCACCCCAAGCGAGCAGGATGTCAGCGCAGATCCAAAAATTTGGGACCCAGTTGCAATTCTCGATTTCCCCCTTAAAGTGCAGCAATTCCTGCCTTTTCCAGCCCCTCCAGAGTGGGATTTGTGCCTTTCCCGGCCGGATCCGGGATTTTCCCAGCTCTCACCTGCAGATCCAAGGCTTTGGAGGAGAAGGCTGGAATGTGGCAGCACAGGATGGGGCACCAGAAGGGAGCTCGGCTCTTCCTGTCCTCGTCGGGGCAGAGCCAGCCCGGCTGGTTCTCGTCCCCTGCGGAAAATCGGGAAAACTGGGATCATCCCCACTCCAAACACCTCCTTTGGGATCCATCCCGGCCCAAATCCACCCATTTTCTATGGATTTGGGATGTGCCTCATCCCCTTCTCAGAATGACTGCAGTGTGGAGGGGGAAAAAATTCCAGAAAAAAAAACAAATTTATGGGAAAAAAATCCATCTTAATGTGTCAGGCTGGGATGGGGCTGGAGCTGTGGCTTGTGGATATGGGATTATACCAGATTTGAAAAAAATCGGGAAAGGTAAATGGGATTATCCCAGTTTAAAATAATGGGGAAAAGCAAAAGAGGTTATCCTAGATTTTTTAAAAAATAGGCAAGAGCAAATAGGATTATCCCAGATTTTTTAAAAAATATGGAAAGGCAAACAGGATTATCCTATATTTTAAAAAAATAAGGAAAGGTGAACGGGATTATCCCAGACTAAGAAAGAAATAGGGAAAAGCAAACCCAAAGAGTTAAAAACTGGAGCTCCCAGCCCAGCGTTCCCAGGGAATTCCAGATTTTTGGTGTTTCCTTCTGGGAAGTTCTTGGGAGGCGCTGAGGGAGCTGGGGCTGGGATTGGGAAGCAGAGGAGCAGTGGGATCATCCCAAACCCACTCTGTTCTATGAAATTCCATGGAAACGCCGCAGCCCCAGCATGGGAACCCCGCCGGGAGCGGCTCCAGCTGGGAGATTCCAGCCAATCCCAAAGGCAGAGCCAGAACTGACAATTCCCAGCAATTCCAAAACCCAAACCTCATCCAGAACCCCCCAAACTCCCAGAACTTCCCCAACCTTCTCCAAAACCTCCCAAACCTTCCCCAAACCTTCTCCAGAACCACCTCAACCTCCAGAATGTCCCCAACATTCCCTAAATTTCTCCAGAACTTCCCAAACCTCCAGAACCTCCCCAAACCGTCTCAAAAAGTTCCCAGACCTTCCCCAAAACCTCCCCAGTATTGTCCAAAGACTCCCAAACCTCTTCCAAAAACCCTCCAAACCTTCACCAGAACATCCCCAATCCTCTCCAGAACTTCCCAAACCTCCAAAAGCTCCCAAATCTTCTCCAAAACCTTCTCCACAGCCTCCCCAAACCTTCTCAAAGAGCTCCCAAACCTTTCCCAAAACCCCCCCAGCATTGTCCAAAGCCTTCCAAAACTTCCCAAAACTCCCAAACCTTCCCCAAACCTCCCAAACCCTTTCCAAAACCCCTCCAAACCTTCTCTAGAACCTCCCCAAAACCTTCTCCAAAAACTTCCCAAACCTCCAAAACTCTCAAACCTTCCCCAAAACCTACCCAACCTCTTCCAAAAGCTCCCAGATCTTCTCCAGGAGCTCCCAAATGTCCTCCAAAACCTTCTCCCAAAATGTTCTCCAAGAACTTCCAATAATCTTCTCCCAAACATCCCCCAATCCTTCTCCAGAACCCCCCAAACCTTCTCCAGAATCTGAAAACTTTCTCCAGAACCTCCCAAACCTTCTCCAGAACCCCCCAGGCCTCCTCCACGCCCCAGTTCCTGGTCCACGCCCTGTTCCCAGTTCCCGTTTCCCGGTTCCCAGTTCCCGTTTCCCGGTTCCCAGTTCCCATTTCCCGGACCGGACTCACGCAGGCCGATCTTGGCCAGGTGCAGCCGGTTCACCCAGCAGATCTTGCTCAGGGGGCTGGGGGTGATGAACACCACCATGACGCTGATGGGGCGCCCGGACCTGCGGGACACGGTGGTCTTCAGCCTCAGCTTCATCCTCCTCATCGCCATCCCCATCATCCTCATCTTCATTCTCATACTCCTCATCCCAATCCTCCTCATCCTCCTTCCCCTCCTCATCTTCATCCTGCTCTTCATCCTTCTCATCCTCATCTTCACTGCCATACTCCTCTTCTTCCTTATCATTCCCATCCTCCTCATCCTTATCCCCATCATCTTCATCCTGCTCTTCATCCTTCTCATCATCCTCCTCATCATCTTCATCCTGCTCTTCATCCTCCTTATCATCATCATCTTCATCCTGTTCTTCATCTTCCCCCTCCTCCTCCTTCCCCTCCCCCCCCCCCACTCCTCCTCCTCCCCTCACTTGTCGGGTTTCCCGGGCAGCAGCAGTCGCAGCCGGCACTTGTTGGCCGAGTGGATTTCCTCCTCCTTGACCTTCATCATCCTCTGCAGGGCCAGGCACCAGTCCTGGGCCACCGCCATGTTCAGGTTCTGGGGAGCACCAGGAACACCGGGAACGGTCCCACAGGGCCGGGATCACCCCAAATCCCACCCAGCATTCCTAGGAATGGTCCCATAGAACTGGGTTCACCCCAAATCCCACCCAGAGCAGTGCCCAGCCCAGTGGTTTCCTAGAGCCGGGATGATGCCGAGTCCTGCCCGAGGTTCCAGGAAGGGTCACCCAGAGCCGGGACCATCCCAAATCCCTCTAGAGCAGCACCAGTCACTCCTGGGAATGGTTCCCCAGAGCTGGGACAATGCCAAATCCCGCTGGAGCAGCTCCCCAGAGGTGGAACAATCCCAAACCCTGCTGGACCAGTTCCTCAGAGCCAGGAAGAAACCCAAATCCCACCAGAGCAGTTCCCCAGAGCCGGAACGATCCCAAATCCCACCGGAGCAGTTCCCGAGAGCCAGGATGAAACCCAAATCCCACCAGAGAAGTTCCCCAGAGCCGGGACAATCCCAAAACCCACCGGAGCAGTTCCCCAGAGCTGGGACGATCCCAAATCCCACCGGAGCAGTTCCCGAGAGCCAGGATGAAACCCAAATCCCACCGGAGCAGTTCCCCAGGGCTGGGACGATCCCAAACGCCCCCGGAGCAGCACCGGGAGCTCCCGGGAGCACGGCAGGCGGGCGGTACCTGGTAGGTGCCATGCAAGGTGCTGACGAGCAGCGTGATCTGCTCCACCACAGCCAGGTCCTTCTGCAGGTCCTGCAGCTCCTGGAAGAGCCGTGGGGGGCCCAGGTACACCTTGTCTTTGGGGCAAAACAACGGGTTTTCAGGAACACCGCGGGATCCCCCGCGCTGGGAAAGACGGAGCCCAGCCCATGAGCCAACAGCACCGGGGACGGCGCCAAGCGCTGCGGCCCCGCTCAGCCTCGAATACCACAGCAGGGAAACCCCCCTCAAATTCCCCGAATCCCCTAAAAACCCCACAAATCCCATAAAACAGCCCAAATACCAGAAAAAAAACACCAAATCCCAGAAATACCCCCAAATCCCCTAAAACCCCACAAATCCCATAAATAGCCCAAATCCTCTAAAAACCCCAAAACCCCATAAATACGTCCAAACTGACTAAAAACCCCAAACCCCACCAATACCCCCAAACCCCCTAAAAGGCCCAGATCCCACAAATACCCCAACTCCCCCAAAACCCTCTAAAACCCATTAAACCCCCCAAATACCCCAAACCCCACAAATAGCCCCAAACCCCCTAAAACCCCCGATCTCTCTAAAAATCCCTCAAACCCACTAAAAACCCCAAACCCCACAAATACCCCCTAACTCCCTAAACCCCCCAGATCCCACAAATACCCCAAATCCCCTAAAAACCCAACACCCTCTAAAACCCATTAAACCCCCCAAATACTGCAAACCCCACCAATACCCCCAAACCCCCTAAAAGGCCCAGATCCCACAAATACCCCAACTCCCCCAAAACCCTCTAAAACCCATTAAACCCCCCAAATACCCCAAACCCCACAAATAGCCCCAAACCCCCTAAAACCCCCGATCTCTCTAAAAATCCCTCAAACCCACTAAAAACCCCAAACCCCACAAATACCCCCTAACTCCCTAAACCCCCCAGATCCCACAAATACCCCAAATCCCCTAAAAACCCAACACCCTCTAAAACCCATTAAACCCCCCAAATACTGCAAACCCCACAAATACCCCCAAACCCCCTAAAACCCCCAGATCCCACAAATACCCCAACTCCCCCAAAACCCTCTAAAACCCATTAAACCCCCCAAAAACCCCAAACCCCACAAATACCCCCAAAGCCCCGAAAATCTCCTAAAACCCCCAGATCCGACAAATAATCCCAAACCCCCTAAAACCCCCATCTCTCTAAAAACCCCTCGATCCCCCTAAAAACCCAAAACCCAGAAATACCCCCAAACCCCATAAAAACCCCAAATCCCACAAATCCCCCCAAACCCCCCAAATCCTCTAAAACCCCCTAAAACCACCAATAACCATAAACACCCCCAAACCCCCTAAAACCCCCAAATCCCACAAGTACCTCCAAACCCCCTAAAACCCCCAGATCCCACAAATACCCCAACTCCCCCAAAACCCCAAAACCCTCTAAAACCCATTAAACCCCCCAAATACCCCAAACCCCACAAATACTCCCAAAGCCCCGAAAATCTCCTAAAACCCCCAGATCCCACAAATAACCCCAAAACCCCTAAAACCCCCAAATCCCCTGAATACCCCCTAAAACCACCAAACCCCACAAATACCCCAACCCCCCTAAAACCCCCAGATCCCACAAATACTTCCAAACCCCCTAAAAGCCCCAAACTCCCTAACACCCCCCCGAGTCCCCGGATCTCACTGTGCGCGGCCGGCCCGCTGGGCACGTGGCTGTGGCCGTGGCGTCGGTGGGCGCCGGTGGCCGCGGCGGCCGCCCCGTCCTTGTCCCCGGTGCCGCTGTCCTGGCCCACCTCGACCACCTGGACCTGCGGCAGCGCCGAGCTCCACTTGAGCACGTACCTGGGGCCCAGCGGCACCAGGCTGCTGATCTCCAGCTGCGCCCTGCCGAGCAAACGGTCACACCTCAGGGAATTCCCAGGCTTTTTCCCAAAAAAAAAAAAAAAAAACCCAAGGATTTTCCAAAAAACAAAATAAAACCAAAAAAAAAAACCACCAAAAAAACCACCCACCGCAGATTTTCCTCCAAAATTTTCAAATTTGAAAATTTTCCCAAAACCAATTTTTCAAATGATTTTTCCCCAAAAAAACAACTCGCGGATTTTATCTCAAAATAACCACGCAGATTCTCCCCCCAAAAATATGGATTTTGCGAAAAATCTGGGATTTTCTCAAAAAAAAACAAGCAGATTTTCCCTGAAAAAACCCTCAGATTTTCCCCAAGAAACCCAGATTTTCTCAAAAACTCTGTATTTTCCCCAAAAATAACTGGATTTTCTCAAAAAAAACCCCAGATTTTCTCCAAAAAACCCCTGGATTTCCTCAAAAATACCCAGATTTTCCCACAAAAAATGGATTTTCCAAAAAAAATCCCAGATTTACCTCAAAAACTCGCCAAATTTTTACATTTTCAAAACGTGAGAATTTTCCCAATAAAAAAACTATTTTCAGAAGTGATTTTCAAAAAAAACCCCGTGGATTTTCCCAAAAAACCCGGATTTTGGCCCTCCTGCAAGCCAAGCACCCCACACCATGCAGGAACCCCGAAACTTGGAGCTGCTGATCTCCAGCTGGACTCTGCCAAGGCAAAAATCGCAGGTTAAGAAAATCCCAGATTTTCCTAAAAAAAACCCCAGAATTTCTCCCAAAACCACGTTTTTCCCACAAAGAAAGCATCCCACAGGCCGAGCACGCCACCCCGTGCAGGAACCCCCGTTTTGGGGCACACGGCACAGCACACCTGGCACCTACCCCGAGGGCACCGGCCTGCAGAGGGGAAACAATGGGGTCAGTGGGACTGGGGGAAGTTCAGGAGGTCACATTCCACCAATTCCACCCCATTCCCAGATCCCACAGCGGCTCCGACACCCCACAGCAGCAGGGAGGGGGACGGGGCAAAGGTGGGCAGGTAAACCCCAAACTGGATGGGATTGCCACCAAAAACCCCAAACTGGATGAGATTTACTCCACAAACCCCAAACTGGATGGGATTGCCACCAAAAACCCCAAACTGGATGGGATTTACTCCAAAAACCCCAAACTAGGTGGGATTCCCTTAAAAACTTAAAACACAATGGGATTGCCACCAAAAATCCCAAACTCAATAGGATTCCCTTAAAAACCTCAAATCCAATGGAATTTCCACCAAAAACCCCAAACTGGATGGGGCTCCCCTAAAAAACCCAAACTCACTGGGATTTCCCCCAAAGCCCCAAGATCCCCAAATTCCATGGGATTCCCCTAAAAACCCTGATTCCATGGGACTCCCCCCAAAAACCCCAAACACGATGGAATTCCACCAAAAACCCCAAAGCTGATGGGTCTGTCACCAAAAATGAGGATGAGGGGGAGAAGGAAGAGGAGGAGGAAGGTGAGGAGGAGCAGAAGGGTGAGGAGGAGGAGGAGGAGGAGGATAAGGATGGTGAGGAAGAGGACAAGGATGAGGATGAGGACAAAGAAGAGAATGAGGATGCTGAGGAAGAGGAGGAACAGCAGAAGGAGGTTCAGATAGGCGATGCTGAGGAGGATGAGGATGATGAGGAAGAGCAGGAGGTGCAGGCAGGCGGTGCTGAGGATGAGAATGATGAGGAAGAGCAGGAGGTGCAGGAAGGTGCCGAGAAGGATGAGGATGATGAGGAAGGGCAGGAGGTGCAGATAGGGGGTACCAGGGAGGATGAGGATGATGAGGAAGAGCAGGAGGTGCAGGCAGGAGGTGCCGGGGTGCCGTACCTGAAGTTGACGTTGGCGCAGAGCAGGAGGTCACTCAGCAGGAACACTTTCCTCTCCTTGGACTTGAGCAGCTGCCCGCGGTCCCCGTACACCGTCTCGGTCAGCGTCTCGCACAGCAGCAGCTGCCGCTGCCCCGAGCCCAGCACCTGCCGACACACGGCCACTCTGGGACTGACCAGTGCCACCCCCCGACAGCCACTCTGGGACTGACCAGCGCCACCCCCAGACGGCCACTCTGGGACTGACCAGTGCCACCCCCAGACGGCCACTCTGGGACTGACCAGTGCCACCCCCCGACAGCCACTCTGGGACTGACCAGCGCCACCCCCAGACGGCCACTCTGGGACTGACCAGCGCCACCCCCAGACGGCCACTCTGGGACTGACCAGTGCCACCCCCAGACGGCCACTCTGGGACTGACCAGTGCCACCCCCCGACGGCCACTCTGGGACTGACCAGTGCCACCCCCCGACGGCCACTCTGGGACTGACCAGTGCCACCCCCAGACGGCCACTCTGGGACTGACCAGTGCCACCCCCAGACGGCCACTCTGGGACTGACCAGCGCCACCCCCAGACAGCCACTCCGGGACTGACCAGTGCCACCCCCAGACGGCCACTCTGGGACTGACCAGCGCCACCCCCAGACAGCCACTCCGGGACTGACCAGTGCCACCCCCAGACGGCCACTCCGAGACTGACCAGTGCCACCCTGGACAGACCCAGCTGGTTACTCCCAGACTGACCAGTGCCACCCCAGAGCGGCCAACCCCACCATGGATCACTGATTCCCAGCATTGTCCTAAAATAAAGCTTCTCCAGAAAGTCCCAAACTTCCTCTAGAACTTCCAAAATCATCTCTAGAACCTCCCAAAACCTTCCCCTAGATCATCCCAAAAACCTCCACCAGAATCTCCCACAGCCTTCTCCAGAGCCTCCAAAACTTCCTGCAAAACCTCACAAAAATCTCCCCCAGATCCTCCTTAAAACCTCTGCCGGATCCTTCCCAAACCCCTCCCCAGAACCTCCAAAAACCTCCTCTAGAACCTTCCCACAATTTCCCAAAAAACCCTTCTCCAGAACCTCCCAAAAACCTCTTCCAAAACCTCCCAGAACCTTCTCCAGAGCCTCCGAAAGACTCCCTCAGATTCTCCCAAAAACCTTCTCCAGAACCTCCCAAACTTCCTGCAAAACCTCCCCAAAATCTCCCTCAGAACCTCTCCAAAACCTTTTCCAGAACCTCCTCAAAACCTTCTCCAGATCCTCCCCCATGTCCTCCAGAACCTGGAGACACTCTGACATGGAGCAGGAGCTCCAAATCCAGGTCCAGTGGATCCTTTGGGAGGAAAACCCTGGTGACAACAGGGAGCTACAAACCCCAACCAGCAGCGCTAAACCCCACTCAGGAGGAGGAGGAGGATGATGATGAGGAGGAGAACAAGGAGCAGAAAGAAGAGGAGGAGGAGGAGAGCAAGGACAAGAACAAGGAGGAAGATTAGGAGGAGGAGAACAAGGAGCAGAAGGAGGAGGAGGGTGATGAGGAGGAAGGTGAGGATGATGAGCAAGAGGATGAGGAGGATGAAGTGAGGACAAGGAAGATGAGGATCAGGAGAATGAGGAAGATTATGAGAAGCACAATGAGGAGGAGGTGGAGGATGAGGATGAGAACGAGGATAAGGACGATGAGGGAGGACGCCGAGGAGGAGGAGTAGGCTGAGGATGACAAGGAGGACGAGGCTGAGGAGGAAGATGAGGAGGAGGACACAGATGAGGAGGACAAGGCCAAGGATGAAGATGAATAGGACGATGAAGATGAGGGTGCCGAGGATGCCCCACCTTGTTGAGGCCGCTGCGGTCGCTGATGCTCTTGCTGAGCTGCTGCATCTCAGCCAGCTGGTCGGCCACGCGCTTCTGCTCGTTGAGCTTCTCAGCCAGCGTCTCCAGCTCGGTGAGCGCCAGCTGCAGCGCCAGCCGGTCGGCATGGCCACGGGGTGTGTTCTTCAGCATGTCCTGGGCACGGAAAACACCGGGAACGCCCTCAGGAGCTGCCATGGAAAAGCCTCCGGCTGGAGACTGATCCTTGGGTGGATCCAAAACTCCAACCAGGGTGTGAGTGTCAAAGCATGTCCTTGTGCTGCTGCTGCCAAAAAGGTGCTTACCCAGAACTCCCAAAAAACCTTCTCTAGAACCCCCAAAAAAACCTTCTCCAGAACCTCTCTGATGTGTCCAGAACCTCCCCAAAAGCCCTCCAGAACCTCCCTATTCCCTCACCTGCAGCAGGAGGATGAACTGAGGGAACCTCTGGATGGGTTTCACCATCAGCCCATAGAGAGTGACACGGTCGGTGCTGGCCATCTGCCGCTTCTGCTGGGACAAAACGCCACCAAAAAAGGGGATTTTTGGGAAACGCCACCAAGAAAGGGGATTTTTGGGAAGAGTGGAGCCGTGGAGGAGCTGCGCTGACCTTGAGGAAGTCCAGGAAGGCAGGCTTGGTGAGACAGGCCTTCTTGATCAGGGACATGGCTGTGGTGAAGTTGTTGACATAATCGCTGTAGACATCCAGCACCATGGACTTGGAGAACTGGGAGAGGACAGGACAGCGGGAATGGTGCGGGGATTCCCAAAAAACGGGAAAGTGCTGGGGGTGTCCCATCCATCCAACCCCCATCCCTGGTGGGATCCCAAAGGATTCTTGGTGGCGATTCCTGATCTCTGGTGGGACCCCAGGGGATGTTTGGTGGCAATTCCCGGTTTTTATCATCCCAAGGTCACGAGTCCAGCACCATGGACTTGGAGAACTGGGAGAGCAGGAATGGTGTAGGTATTCCCAAAAAACAGGATAGGGAAAGTGCAGGGATTACCCCATCGCTCTGATCCTTCACTCATCCCTGGTGGGATCCCAGTGGGATTTGGGGCCATTCCTGGTATTTCTTTCAATCCCAGGGGGATTTGGGGCTATTCCCATTTTTCTGCTGTGATCCCAGGGAGATTTGGGGCCACTCCCAGTTTTTGCTGGGTGGGATCCCAGGGCGATTTGGGGGCCATTCCCAGTTATTTATGAGGTCCCAGGGGGATTCGGGGCCATTCCCGGTTATTTATGGGATCCCAGGGGGATTTGGGGCCATTCCTGGTTTTTCCCACCGAGGCCACAAAGAGGTCCCCGATCTTCTCATTGGAATCCCACTCGGCCACGCGCGAGGCCAGGGCGATCTGGAACATGGAGTGGCACTGCAGGATCTCCTTCAGCCGGAAAAACACCACCTGGCACTTCCGGGCACTCAGCACCTTGGGCTCCATCTCCAGCAGCGGCTTCCGGTAATCCTGCGGGAATTCTGCCGCTGGAATCCCGGGATCGGCTCCGGGGGATCCCTGATCCCGCCGGAACACGGCCCCACCTGCAGGATGCGCTTCAGGGAATCCACGTAGCTGCGTTCGCTCTGCACAATGGAGCCCAGGATGTGCCGCCGGAGCACCTGTGGGACATGGCAACAGGGTCTCATCCCCAAATACCAAATCCTGGGATCAGGGGAATGCAGAAACAGTCGTGATCTTCAAATGCCAAATCCCAGGACTGGGAGAAATGCAGATACAGCCTGTAGGGCTCAGCTGTGATCCCCAAATCCCAAATCCCGGGATTAGGGGAAATGCAGGAACAGCCATGATCCCCAAATCCCGGGATTGGGGAAATGCAGAACAGCCATGAATCCCAAATCCCAAAACCCGGGATTGGGGAAATGCAGGCACAGCACTAATCCCATGAATCCCAAATCCCAGGACCAGGGAAATGCAGGCACAGTTCTGATCCCACAGATCTCAAATCCTGGGATGGGGGAAATGCAAGCACAGTGTGTGGGGTTCAAATGTGATCCCACAAATCCCAAATCCTGGAATGGAGGAAATGCAGGCCCAGCCTGTGGAGTTCTGCTGTGATGTCCTAACCCCAAATCCCAGGAAAGGGAAGCAGCCCCAGCCCAGCAGAAGCGCTGACTCAGCAGCACCGTTTTTGCTGACTCGGCCTTTTCCCGTTGCTCAGTCACGGGGTCCAGGGGAGGGTGTGACACCCCCCCCCAGAACCTGGGAAAGCTCCGATCCCAAATCCCAGGAAAATTCCTGATCCCAATCCCAGAAAGATCCAATCCCAAATCCCAGGAAAGCCCCAGTCCCAAATAACAGGAAGGCTCCAATCCCAATCCCAGGAAAGCCCCAGTCCCAGGAAAACCCTGATCCCAATCCCAGGAAAGCCCTGCTCTCAATCCCAGGAAAGCCCCGATCCCAATCCCAGGAAAGCCCTGATCCCAATCCCAGGAAAGACCCGATCCCAATCCCAGGAAAGCCCTGCTCTCAATCCCGGGAAAGACCCGATCCCAATCCCAGGAAAGCCCTGCTCTCAATCCCGGGAAAGCCCCGATCCCAATCCCGGGAAAGCCCCAATCCCAGTCCGGACCTGCTGCGGGGTCAGCCCCTGTGGCGCGGGGCCCAGCTCGGGCGGGGGGTGCCGCAGGTCGGACACGGTGACCTCCAGGAACCCGGTGTCCTCCTCCTCCGAATCCCCTGCGGAAACACCGGAAACCCCAACCTCAGCTGGAGCCTGCTCCAGTGATCCCCGTGTTCCTGGTGATCCTGGCAATCCCAGTTCTCCTGGTGATCCCAGTAATCCTGGTGATCCCCATGATCCCGGTGATTCCGGTGATCCCAGTGATCCCGGTGACCCCAGCAATCCCGGTTGTCCTGGTGATCCCAGTGATCCTGGTGTTTCTGGTTCTCCCAGTGATCCCAGTTCTCCCAGTAACCCCAGTGATCCCAGGGTTCTCGGTGATCCCGGTTCTCCCGGTGGTCCCAGTGATCCTGGTGATCCCAGTGATCCCATATCCTTCCAGAGCACTCACCAGAAACTGGGATGAATGAGGCAGGAACAGGACTGGGACAGCAGGGATGGGATGGGTGGGGGGGGTGTGGGGTGGGGAGACAGGGAGGGCACAGGGAGGGTCCCCATCCCAAAAATCTGCCCAGGAACAACAGGAACAGCGCCTCGTCCTGGCTCCAAGACAGCAGAAAACGTGAAAAGGAGCCGGGAGAAGGAGCCGGGAGAGCAGGAAAAATGGGAAGCACTGGAGGGGGCAGCCCTTACCCGAGGCCGAAGCAGCCGAGGAGGAGGAGGGGAAGCGAGCCAAGGAAAGCTTGGGATAAGCCAAGGAAAGCTCGGGATGAGCCAAGGAAAGCTCGGGATGGGAGCGCGGCCGCCACCTCCGCATGGCCCCGGCGCCATCCCGGGCCAGAAACCCCGGGAACGGGAAGGGAAGGAAAGGGAAGGGGAAGGGAAGGGAAGGGGAAGGGAAGGGCTGGGGGAGGGGGGGAGGGAGGGAGGGAGGGAGGGAGGGAAGCGCTGCAGGCACTTTTTTCCTTCCCTAATTTCGGCTCCTCCCCCGCAGGGATGCTCGCCCGGGATTGCCGTGTCCCAAAGCCGCCAGCGCCAGCGTGTGGGAAGGGGGGAGCGATCCCCTGGGAATGCTCTGGGCATGCTGGGAACACATGCAGCAAATCCTATGGGAATGCTCTGGAAATGCTGGAACATACAGCAGATCCCATGGGAACACTCTGGGAATGCCAGAAAACACACACAGCAGATTCCATGGGAATGCTGTGGGAATGCTCTGGGAATGCCAGGAACACACAGCAGATGCCATGGGAAAGCTCTGGGAATGCAGGAACACACGCAGGAGATGCAATGGGAATGCTCTGGGAATGCCAGGACACACAGCCAAAACAATGCTGTTCCCATGGGAATGCCAGAACACACACAACTGATTCCATGGGAATGCTCCAGGAATGCTAGAACACACAGCAGATCCCTTGGGAAAGCTCTGTGAATGGTCTGAAAATGCTGGGCACACACAGGAAATCCCACAGGGAGCTGTGGGTGCTGGGATCCAGCAGGATCCATCCCATCCAACTTCCTCGGGATCCATCCTACCTCCCCTCGGCTGCTCCAGGGAAAGCCGGGAGCTCCGGCGGGAGCGCGGCACCTTCTCGGCCTCGGCCGCGCTCCTCCTGCGCTCCCCATCCCCTGCAGGATGGGAAAACCCCGGGAATCGGGAATTCAGGGGAAACCCGGGGGAACAAATCCTAGCGAAAACCTCCTGGGAATCAGGAATTCAGAGAAAAATCCTGAGGGAAAAATCCAAGGAAAACCTCCTGGGAATTGAGAGTTCAGAGGGAAATCCTGAGGTCAAAAATCCAAAGGAAACCTCATGGGAATCAGGAATTCAGGGGAAATTCAGAGGGAAGAAATCCTAGGAAAAACCCCAGGAACTGGGAATTCAGGGGAAAATCCTGAAGGAGAAATCCAAGGGAAACTTTCTGGGAACCGGGAATTCCGGGAAAAATCCTAGGAAAAAGCCCTGGGAAATGGGAATTCAGATAAATATCCGGAGCGAAAAATTCAAGGAAAACCTGGGAATTGAGAGTTCAGAGGAAAATCCTGAGGGAAAAATCCAATGGAAAAGCCCTGGGAATTGGGAATTCAGGGAAAGAAATCCTGATGGAGAACCCCAAGGACACACCAGGCGCTGCTGTTTTATCCCCCATGGACAAAAGGAGGGAGGTGGAGCTTGCCAAGAGTCCCAGGGAAGCTTCAAATCCCTGGAATAACAGCGGGAATTGGGGAGGTGCCGGAATTGTCCAGGATTGCTGTGCTCCCCTCACCTGAGCTGCTCCTCACCCTTCCCTCCCCTCCCCATCCTCACCTGGGCAGTCCCGGCGCTGCAGGAACGTCACCTTCCGCAGCACTGCCATGCGCGTCCGCTCCAGCCCGTCCTTGGTGCCGCTGCGCGCTGCTCGCATCAGCTGTGACACCTGCCCGGGAGAACGGGGTCAGAAAAAGGGATTGGAAAAGGGATGGGAAAAAGGGATCAGTGCTGGGATCAGAGCTGGGATCAGTGGGATGAGCACTGGGATCCCTGGGATCAGCACTGGGATCAGGTCTGGGATCAGCACTGAGATCACTGGGATCACCACTGCGATCAGAACTGGGATCAGCGGAATCAGCACAGGGATCAGCACTGGGATCACCACTGGGATCACCACTGAGATCACTGCGATCAGAACTGGGATCAGTGGGATCAGCTCTGGGATCACCACTGGGATCATCACTGGGATCAGCACTGGGATTAGTGCTGGGATCAGCGGAATCAGCACAGAGATCAGCACTGGGATCACCACTGGGATCACCACTGAGATCACTGGGATCACTGGGATCAGTACCGGGATCAGCACAGGGACCAACACAGGGAGCAGTGTAGAGATCAGTGCTGGGATCACCAGGATCTCAGGGAGCACAGGGATCAGCAGGATCAGCAGGATCATCAGACCACTGGGATCACCAGGATCATCACAGGGATCAGCGGGATCATCACAGGGATCACAGGGATCGTGAAGCTCCAGGCTGTCCCAGGATCCCATCCCAGACGTGGCCCCTCAGGAACATCCATGGAGCATCATTCCCTGTTTTCCCACACAGCCACATGGCCAGGGCTCCAGGATCCCTCTGGATCCCCCTGGATCCCTCTGGATCCCACCCATGGATTGGCAGCAGCCAGAGCGGGATCATACAGCACAGCCGAGCGGGGCCGGGAAGGGAGCGGGAGCAGCTCTGACCCTTCCTGTGCTGGAGTGGGATGTGTGGGGCAGGAAAAGGGGATAGGCCTTTCCCACCTCAAATCCTGGCCTTCCACCCCAAATCTGGGAGTTTTACCCTAAATCCTAACATTCCTACCCCAAATCCCAGCATTTCACCCCAAATCTGGTAGTTTTACCCCAAATCCTGGGAGCTTTATCCCAAATCTCAGCTATTTACCCCATGGAATACCAGCCGGGATGGGATGGGGTGGGGTGGGAAAGGCTCTGCCCTGAGATTCCACAATTCCCAAAATTCTCCTTCCTTCCTTCCTGAATTCCTTCCCTCACTCCTTCCCTCCTGGATTCCTCAATTCTTTCCTCAATTCCTGAATTCCTTCTTGAATTTCTTCCTTTCCTCCTTCCCTCCTGAATTCCTTCCTGAATTCCTGAATTCCTGAATTCCTTCCTAAATTCTTGAATTCCCAAATTCCTTAAATCCTTCCTGAATTCCTGAATTCCTTCCTAAATTCTTGAATTCCCAAATTCCTTAAATCCTTCCTGAATTCCTGAATTCCTTCCTAAATTCTTGAATTTCCAAATTCCTTAATTCCTTACTGAATTCCTTCCTTCCCCTCCTTTCCTCCTGAATTCCTTAATTAATTCCTTAATTCCTTCCTAAATTCCTGGATTCCTTCCTGAATTCCTGGATTCCTTCCTGAATCCCTTCCCAAATCCCCGAATCCCCCATCCCTGGATTCTGAGGGCCCAGGAAGCCCCAGGAGCTGCCAGCCAGCCCAGGACAGGAATGGGATGAGCCCAGCCTGGATCCATTCCACAAGGGGAATTTTATCCCCTCCCCACGCCGGGAATTTTGGGAATTTTGGGATGGGATCGGTACCTTCCAATCGGATTTGTGCTTCAGCTCCTGCATTTCCTTCCCCCCAACTCTCAGAGCCAGGAGCTCCCTCTTAGTCCTGGCGCATTTTTCCTTGAGTTTTTGGAGGTCTGGAGAAAGCTGAGCCCAAAGCAAAGCAGGAGAGCGGCAGGAGCAGAGATCCCAGGAAGCAGCAAAGGCAAAAAAACAGGAGACATCATCCCAAAGGAGCAGGGAACAGTGGCAGCAGCATCCCGGAATTCCGGCTGGGAGTGAGCAGGGAGTGCAGGAGCAGCAGGGAAAGGCAGGGGAAGCCCCAAAACCAGGAGGAATCATTCAAAAAATCCTGAAATCCCAACTGGGATGGAGCAGGGAATGCAGCAGGAGCAGGGAAAGGCAGGGAAAGGCTCAAAATGGGGAGAAATCATCCCCCAAAATCCTAGAATTCCAGCTGTGAGTGAGTAGGAAATGCAGCAGGAGCAGGAAAAACAGCACAGAACAGGCAGCAGCATCCCAAAATTCCAGCCGGGAGCAGGCAGGGAGTGCAGGAGCAGCAGGGAATGCCCCAAAAACAGGAGGCATCATCCCAAAAATCCTGAAATTTCAGCTGGGAGCAAGCAGTGAATGCAGCAGGAGCAGGGAAAGGCAGGGAGATACTCAAAAATGGGAGGGATCATCCCAAAAATCCTGAAATTCTGGCTGGGATGGAGCAGGGAAAGGTAGGGAGATTCTCCAGCAGGAAGAAAATTAAGCAGGAAGGAGGAAAATGGAAAAAAAAAAATCCAGGAAAAAAGCGACAGCACCTGTGGGATGCTCTGGTGCCTGCAGGCAGGATAATCCCGGGAAAAGCCGGGATGAGGATACCAAAGGAAGGATGAGGATTCCAAAGGGATGGATGGGAATTGCAGAGGGAAGCATGAGGATTCCCAAAGGAAGGATGAAGATTCCAGAAGCAAGGATGGGAATTCCATACCTTGGGCTGGAATGCCGTGCGCAGCTTGGCGGGTTCGCTGTCGCGCCGCGATTCCGGCCGGGATTCCTCCCCGGAGTCGCTGTAGCTCTCGAAGTCGCTGGAGCTCCAGCCCAGGTCCTGGTCCAGCCGCGTCCCCTCCCCGCGCTGCACCTCGGCGTAGATCAGACCCGCGCCTGGGAAAGCACAGCACAATTCCCGGGAATTCCTGCTCCATTCCCACTCCATTCACTGCTCCATTCCCTGCTCCATTCCCACTCCATTCACTGATCCATTCCCTGCTCCATTCCCACTCCATTCACTGATCCATTCCCTGCTCCATTCCAACTCCATTCCCTGCTCCATTCCCACTCCATTCACTGATCCATTCCCTGCTCCATTCCCTGCTCCATTCCAACTCCATTCACTCATCCATTCCCTGCTCCATTCCCTGCTCCATTCCCTGCTCCATTCCCTGCTCCATTCCCACTCCATTCACTGATCCATTCCCTGCTCCATTCCCTGCTCCATTCCAACTCCATTCACTGATCCATTCCCTGCTCCATTCCCACTCCATTCACTGATCCATTCCCTGCTCCATTCCCTGCTCCATTCCAACTCCATTCACTCATCCATTCCCTGCTCCATTCCCTGCTCCATTCCAACTCCATTCACTCATCCATTCCCTGCTCCATTCCCTGCTCCATTCCAACTCCATTCCCTGCTCCATTCCTTGCTCCATTCCCTGCTCCATTCCAACTCCATTCCCTGCTCCATTCCCTGCTCCATTCCCACTCCATTCACTCATCCATTCCCTGCTCCATTCCCTGCTCCATTCCCTGCTCCATTCCAACTCCATTCACTCATCCATTCCCTGCTCCATTCCCTGCTCCATTCCCTGCTCCATTCCCTGCTCCATTCCAACTCCATTCACTCATCCATTCCCTGCTCCATTCCCTGCTCCATTCCAACTCCATTCACTGACCCATTCCCTGCTCCATTCCAACTCCATTCACTCATCCATTCCCTGCTCCATTCCCACTCCATTCACTCATCCATTCCCTGCTCCATTCCAACTCCATTCACTCATCCATTCCCTGCTCCATTCCCTGCTCCATTCCAACTCCATTCCCTGCTCCATTCCCTGCTCCATTCCAACTCCATTCCCTGCTCCATTCCCTGCTCCATTCCCTGCTCCATTCCAACTCCATTCACTCATCCATTCCCTGCTCCATTCCCTGCTCCATTCCCACTCCATTCCCTGCTCCATTCCCTGATCCATTCCCACCCAATTCCCGCTCAATTCCCGCCGGATTCCTGCCAGATTCCTTCCCAATTCCTGCTCAAGACCCGCTGAATTCCTGCCGAATTCCTGCATAATTCCTGCCAAATTCCCCGCCCAATTCAAGTCTCGCTGAAATTCAATTCAATTCTTGCTCAATTCCTGCTCAATTCCCACTCAATTCCTGCTGAATTCCCATCGGATTCCCCGCCAGATTCCCACCCAATTCTCACTGGATTCCTGCTCAATTCTCGCTGGTTTCCTGCTCATTTGCTGCTGGTTTCCTTCTCAATTCCCACTCAATTCCTCCTGGACTCCTGCTGGATTCCAACCCAATTCCCCCTGGATTCCCACCCAATTCCTGTTCAACTCCAATTCCTGCTCAATTCCCTCTGAATTCCTTCTCAATTCCTGCTGAATTCCTGCACAACTCCTTCTGAGTTCCCACTGATTTTCTGCTAGATTCCTGCTCAATTCCTGTTCAATTCCCACTCTTCCCCATGCTCCCAAGCCATGGGAAAGCTGGAGTTTGATTGTGTGGAAGGGAGTTGGGAACATGCCAGGATGGATGGATGGATCTAGGAGGGATTTGACCCCGGTGGTGATGGGAATGGGAGAGGGAACAGGAATGGGAATGGGAACAGGGAAGGGAAAGGGAAAGGGAAAGGGAAAGGATGTATTTTGGGAACAGGGGAATCTTAGCACAGAATTCCAGAATTCTCCTCCAGAGCCCTCAGGGTCCTGCAGCCCCTCTGGCAGCGGCTCTGTCCCTCCCAAATCCCGGGATTTCCCCAGGATTCCCATCCTGATCCCCGGCTATTCCTCCCTCCTGGGGGATAGGATTCTCCTTCCTGATGGAAAACGGGATCGGGGGAGCCTGGAAAAGTGGGAAGAGGGAGCTCCTGGCTGGAAAAGCGGGAACAGGGGCTCTGGAAAAGTGGGACGAGCCATTTCCATACCGTCCTGCTCCACATCCAGGCCCTCACAGGGAACATCGTCGTAGATGACCTCATCCTCCACGGCTGGGAAGGAGAAACGCTCCCCTGGAAAAACCAGGATAGGATTGGGATTGGGATCAGGAACGGGATTGGGATAGGGATCGGGATTGGCATTGGGATGGGGATTGGGAATGGGATCAGCATCCACATTGGGATCGGGATTTGGATCAGGATCAACATCCTGGGATCCAAACAGGAAGGGGAAACTTTCCTAAATTATCCCAGGAGTTATCCAGTGGTTATCCCTGGGTTATCCCAGGGGTTATCCAGGGTTATCCCAGGGGTTATCCAGGATTATCCAGGGGATATCCAGGCGTTATCCTGGGGTTATCCCAGGGGTTATGCCAGGGGTTATCCAGGGTTATCCCAGGGGTTATCCAGGGTTATCCAGGGGATATCCAGGCGTTATCCCAGGGTTATCCCAGGGATTATCCCAGGGGTTATCCAGGGGTTATCCAGGGGTTATCCCAGGGGTTATCCCAGGTCTTATCCCAGGGGTTATCCTGGGGTTATCCTGGGGATATCCAGGGTTACCTCGGGAATTATCCCGGGGTTATCCCGGGGGTTATCCCAGGGGTTATCCCAGGGGTTATCCAGGGGTTATCCTGGGGTTATCCAGGGTTACCTCGGGAATTATCCCGGGGTTATCCCAGGGTTATCCCGGGGGTTATCCCAGGGGTTATCCAGGCGTTATCCCAGGCGTTATCCAGGGGTTATTCCAGGGGTTATCCAGGCGTTATCTCGGGGTTATCCAGGGGTTATCCAGGGGTTATCCCAGGGGTTATCCCAGGGGTTATCCAGGGTTACCTCGGGAAATATCCCGGGGTTATCCCAGGGGTTATCCAGGTGTTATCCCAGGGTTATCCCATGGTTATGCCAGGGGTTATCCCAGGGGTTATCCCAGGGTTATCCTGTCTTTTCCCCACCTCTGCATATGCTCTCCCTCTTCCAGGTGCGGTTCCGGATCTGGGAATCTGCTCCAGCCTCCCCATTGCTCACCTGTGCTGGGATCCTGTGGGAGCAGGGTCAAGGAGCATTCCAGGGAAAAATCTCTCAGGATCAGGGGCTAATTCTCCAGGATCAGGGCCAAATTCCCACGATCAGGTGCTCCCAAAGCTCCCACTCACTCTCACTCCCATTCCCACAAAATCAGGAATTTTTTTAAGGAATCTGCTTCTTAGGACCCCAGGATTTAGGGTCACCCCAGATTTTTAGGGATCTCCCACCAACATGCTCAGGAATGACAGAATAGATCCCAAAATCCCAGAGTGCTGCTTCGAGCTCCTTGGAATGGGGAGAAGTTGGAGGAAACTGAGGCACAGCAGCAGCTGTGACATCAACTGGAGGGGACGGATCCCAAAATCCCGCCAGAACTCCCGGAATTCCCACCTAAACCTCCTGAAACCCCCTGGAATCTCAGGAAATTCCCCCAAATCCCATGAAACTCCCTGAAATCCCATCAGAACCCCCAAAATTCAATGGAAATCCCTGTGAACTACTCCAATTTCCCTGGAAATCCCACTATATCCCCCAAATCCCAGCAGAAACCCCAGAAACCGCAGGAAATCCCCCAAATTCCACCAGAAACTCCCAAATTCCCTGGCAATCTCAAAAATGTCCCAAATCCCACTCACCCTTCCTGGGTCTCCAGCCCCAGCCCGTCTGCAGGGAAGGAAACAAAGCAAAATGGTATCAGCACCCCCAGGATACAGTGGGAATGTTGGGAATTCTACATTGGTAGTTCCACACTGGGAATACCGGGAATTCCACACTGGGAATAATTCCAGACCGGGAATGACCAGGAACTCCCCACTGGAATACCGGGAATTCCACAAAGGGAATATTGGGAATTCCACACAGGAATACTGGGAATTCCACACTGAGAATGTCTGGGAATTCCACAGTGGGAACACCGGGAATTCCATACTGGGAATACTGGGAATTCCATACAGGAAATACTGGGAATTCCACACAGGAATACTGGGAATGCTCCTCACCGGAGCTGGGCGGGCGCCGCCGACGTGGGGGTGCCTGGAGAGCGCCATCGGCTCCGGGATCGGCTCCAGGATCAGGGCAGGAATCGGCTCCTGAATCCTCCTCTTCCTCCTCCTCCTCCTCCTCCTCGCTGTCCTCGAAGCTGAAGGCCTGGCCCAGCTCCTCCATCCCTGCGGGGCCCGGCGGCTCCGGGGGAGATCCTGCACCAGTAACGGGCATGGAAAACTTGGAATGGGGAACCAGGGATGGGGAGGGATGGGGATGGGGAAAGGGGTGGAGACGATGGAAAAGGGGATGGAGGAGATGGGGATGGAGAAGATGGAAAAGGGAGATGGAGGAGATGGGAAAGGGGATGGAGGGGATGGAAAAGGGGGATAGAGGAGATGGAAAAGGGAGATGGAGGAGATGGGAAAGGGGATGGAGGGGATGGAAAAGGGGGACAGAGGAGATGGAAAAGGGAGATGGAGGAGATGGGAAAGGGGGATGGAAAAGAGAGATGGAGGAGATGGATGAGATGAAGGAAAGGGGAAGAATTGGAGCAGGAGAAGGGTTGGAGATGGAATGAAAAGGGGATGGAGATGGAGCCGGAGGGAGAAGGGGGGATGGAGGTGGAGGAAGAGGAGGATGAAGGGAAAGGGGAGGGAGATGGAGGACGAGGAGGGAGATAAATGGGATGGAGGAGGAGAATGGGGACGGGACAAAATGGGGATGGAGATGGAGGGAGAAGGGGGAACAGGGAATCAGGGAATCAGACAACAGGGAACAAGGGAACAGGGGATGAGGGAATGAGGGAATCAGGGAATTGGGGAACAGAGAATCAGGGAACAAGGAATCGGGAAACAGGATCAGCATCCCCCAGAACCCACCAGCCCTCCATGTTTCCCTGACCCAAAGAGGCTCCAGCTGGGATATCTGGGATACCCCAGGCACTGCTCTCTCCTTCCCACCCTGGGCTGGGTGTCCCAAAATTCCCAACATTCCCAAAAATTCCCCAATTCCCGATCCCCAGGCTGACAGTACCTACTGCGGGCGGGGGGGGTGAGGCCATGGTGGGGGGGGCCCGGCTGCTCCAGGGGTGTTCCTACGGAAAACAAGGGAAAAAAAGAGTTGGGAAAGGTTTGGGAAAAAGGGAAACAGGGGAAAAGGGCTTGGGAAAGGGTTGGGAAAAAGGGAAACAGGCAAAAGGGCTGGGAAAGGGGAAACAGGCTTGGGAAAGGGGGGAATGGGGGAAAAGGGTTAGAAACAGGGAAAAAAAGGTTGGGAAAGGGGGAAAAAGGGTTGGGAGAGGAGAAAAAGGGCTGGGAAACAGGAGAAAAAGGGTCGGGAAAGAGGGTTCACTCCCAATCCCAGTCCTGGAAACAGAAGGCACCAGTACGGATTCGGCTCTGGCTTGGGCAGGGAGCTGGGAATGGCTCCGGGAGAATTTCTCCCAGGAATTGTGGCTCCTGCTGCTGGGGATGGGTGGGAGGGAAGCTCCGGGATCCGGCCGGGATTGATCCCAGGATCAATGGAGCATCCGCCCGGAAAGCCGAGAGCACCGGGAGGGCACCGGGAAAAGTGGCAAGGTCAGAGCCGTGGGATGATCCCCGGGGATGATCCCAGGAAACGGCCTGGGAAAGGTTGGGATCTTCCCCCCCTGGAATTCTTTTCCTGGAGTGGGAACCCAAAAAAGCCAGAAATCCAGGTGAAGAATCCACCAAAAAACAGGAGATCAATCCACTAAAACTGGGAAATAAAACACCCCCCCCCCCCCCCCCCCCACACACACACACACAAAAAACACAGGAGAAAAATCACCAAAAACCGGGAAAGACTCCCCAAAAATCCAGGGTGATGAATCCTCAAAAACCAGGACAAGAATTTCCAAAATCCCAACAGAAGAATCCACAAAATCCCAGAAGAATCCCCAAAATCCCAGAAGAAGAATCCCTCAAAACTGGAAGGTGAATCCCCAAAAAGCAGGAGAAGAATCCCCAAAAAAACCAAAAGAATCCCCCAAAAAACCTGGAGATTAATCCACAAAAAAACAGGAGATTAATCCACAAAAACTGGGATAAAAATCCCCTAAAACCAGAAGAATCCCCAAAATCTCAGAAGAGTCTCAAAAAAAACCAGAAAAACCCCCCAAAAGCCACAGAAGAATCCCCAAAAATCCAGAAAAATCCCAAAAAAGCAGGAGATGAACCCACAAAAGAATGGAAGATGAGTCCCCAAAAACCTGGAAAATCCCAGAGCCAGGCGTTCCCAGGATACCAAGAATTCACAGTTTCTGCAATGCTGGCTCCAGAGAAAGCCTCAAAACTGGGAATCCTCAGGAAAAACCCTGGGCTCAGGATCCAGCCCCTTCCCATCAGATCCGAGTCCTTCTCCCATCCCAATTTTATCCCGGGAAAAGGTCGCTCCCGTTTGGAGCTCTGACCTCAGCCCGGCCCATCCCAGATTTATCCCAGCGCCAGATTTATCCCAGGTCTCCAAAATAATCCTGGGATTGGGATTGGTCCAAGGGAAAAAGAGATTTTTCCCAGAGTTTTTCGCACAGTCGGGGTGGGAACAGATCCCATGGGATGAGGGAAAAACAGGATCAGCCCAGCCGGGATCTGTGGGAATGCATGGGGAGGGGAAAAATGGGAAAATCCAGGGATGGATGGGGGCTGGGAATCATCCCTGGGAATGGGGAACCTGGGAGCTGCTGGGAGGAAAAACAGGAATCAGGAGAGGAAAAATGGGATTCAGGGATCCATGGAAACAAAGGGAGATGGGAAAAGTGGGAATCATGGATCCAGGAAAATAAAGTGGGACAGGAAATTTGGGAACCAAGGATCTATGGAAATAAAGGGATGGGAAAAATGGCAATCAGGAATCCATGGAATTAAACAGGGACAGGCAAATGGGATTCAGGGATCCATGGAAATAAAGTGAGATGGGAAAAATGGGAATTGGGAATCCATGGAAATAAACAGGGACAGGGAAATGGGAATCAGGGATCCCAAAAAATAAAGTGGGACAGGAAAAGTGGGAATCAGAAGAAAATGGGAATCAGGGATCCATGGAATTAAACAGGGACAGTGGGACAGGAAAACGGGAAGCAGGAGAAGGCAGGGCTGTGGTGATGGGATCATTCCTGGGATCGGGCATTCCCAGGCTCCGGGAGCAGCTGGATCCAATCCCGGAGCAGTCGTGGCCCTGCCCGGCCTCTCATGATCCCTGTCCCCATCCTGCTGTATTTTTATCCCGGGATATTTTTATCCCTGGCACCGGCGCTGCGGCCAGGAGGAGCCACCCCTGGATCCATCCCAGGATCCATCCAACCGGGACCATCCCAGGGATCCAGATCCCCCCTGGGATCATCCTGAGCCCCTCCTATGGATCCAGATCCATCCTGGATCATTCCATGGATCCACATCCACCTCAGGATCATTCCAGGGATCCGGATCTGCCCCAGGATCATCCCAGCAATGCAGATCCACCCCACGATCATCCTGAGCCCTTCTCATGGATTCAGATCCATCCTGGGATCATCCCATGGATCTGGGACCCATCCTGGGATCATCCCAGGATTCTGGATCCATCCCGGGATCATCCTGACCCTGCTGGGATTGGACCACAGATTGGGAACAGCAAGAGGAGAACCAGGATCCATCCCAGGGGGAAATCCAGGATCCATCCCAGGGGGAAATCCAGGATCCATCCCCCTGGGAAATCCAGGATTCATCCCCCTGAGGGAAATCCAGGATCCATCCCAGTGGGATTGGCTAGGAATTGGTCCCGCTCAGGTCCGAATCCCAGGAATAAATAACCGGGAATGAGTAACTGGGAATAAACAACTGGGAATAAACTAATCATCTTCCCAAGAAATCCCCTTTCCCTTGCCCTGAATTCCCTTAATTTGTCCACAAACTCTCTTTTTATTGGCCCCAAAATTCCCTGAATTTTTCCCCAGAATTCCCTTTCATTATAAAATTCCCTCTATTTCCCAAAAAAAAAAAATCCCTTTATTTGTCCCAAAAGTTCCCCATTTCCCCCCCCACAAAAATATCCCTTTCCTTAGTCCCAAAATTCCCTTCATTTTTCCAAAAAAATCCGCACCAGGAGATGTCCCCACGGATATGAGATTAACAAGATCCCAGATTTTATTCCTGTTTTTATTCTGGCAGAAAACATCAGGAATTTTCCCCCTGGAACCGCCTTCCTTGAGTTTTTCCCTGGAACTTTTGGGAAGATCCCGCTGCTCCTTCTCACCTGTTCGTTATCACTAACCCCCAACTCATTCCTTAAAAAATAAGGGAAAATAAAAAATAAGGAAAAGTGGGGAAAATATTCCAGAAGTTCCATCCCTGTGGCTTCCCAAAAAATCCCTAAAACTAGGAAAAGCACCGGGAATCTCCCAGCCCTCTGGAACTGAGGAACTGCAGCAGGGATTTGGGAATTCTGGGGAAGGGGTGGGAATGGGGGCAGGAATTTCCCTTCCCATTCCCGGTTTTTTGGGAGTTTTCAATCCAATCCTTAGGGGAAAACTGGGAATTTCCGAGCAGAAATAACAGCAGGAATGGCAGCAGAAGGGAAGGGCTGGGCTCTTCCCAACAGGAAAACCTCTGGATGCAGGAGTCTGGGGATGGGAATGGGGATCTGGGGGTGGATCTGGAGGGTTTTTTGGGAAGCAGGAGCAGGGAAAGTGGGAATGGCCAGGAAAACCTCTAGATACGGGGATTTGGGGCTGGATTCATGGATTTGGGGTAGGAATGGGGATTTGGGGATGGATCCATGGATTTGGGGTGGGAATGGGGATTTGGGGATGGATCCATGGATTTGAGGGCAGATTTTTGGGAAGAAGAAGCAGGAAAAGCAGGAATGGCTGTGACAGCAGGGAGGAATGGGCAGACTCTTCCCGCTGGGAAAACCTCTGGATGCGGAAATTTGGGAATGGGAATTCGGGGGGAAACAGGGATGGGGGGAGGGGGGGGGGGGGGGAGCGGAGGGGGGCGGGGCAATCCAGGGATTCGGGACTGGATTTTTGGGAAGAAAGGGGCAGGAAAATCGAGAATGGCAGGTAAGAGCGGCCTCTTCCCGCCGGGAAAACCGCTGGAAGTGTGGATTTGGGGCTGGACCGGGGCTTTGGGGCGGGATCTCCGTCTGGATCCAGGGATTTCTGGGGAATGGGGAGCAGGAAAAGCGGGAATGCGCTGACCTGGGCAGGCCGCGGCCGCCGCTCGGTGTCCGCATGAGCCGCGGGCCGCAATTCCCGGCTGGATCCCGGCGGGAATCGCTGCCCCCGCGGGATCCCGGGACCTTCCCGGGGCTGTCCCGCTCCCGGGGCTGATCCCGGAATTCCCAAATCCCGGCGGGAAGAGCCGGGCCCGGCCCGGAGCCGCTTCCAGCGGAGCGAGGGATGCCGGGATTTGGGAATCAGCGCCGCTCCCTCCTCCCCTTCCTCCTCCTCCTCCTCCTCTTTCTCCTGCTTCTCCTGATTTTCCTGCTTCTCCTGATTTTCCTGCTTCTCCTGATTTTCCTGCTTTTCCTTTTCCCGCTTTTCCTTCTCCCGCTTTTCCTTCTTTTCCTTCTCCCGCTTTTCCTTCTGCTCCTTCTTCCACTTTTCCTGCTTTTCCTTCTCCTTTTTCTGCTTTTCCTTCTGCTCCGTCTGCTTTTTCTTCTTCTCCTTTGCTTTTTCCTGCTTTTCTGCTTTTACTTTTCCTGCTTTTCCTTTGACTCCTTTTCCTTCTCCTCCTCCTCCTCCCATTCCTGCTTTTCCTTTGCCCGCTTCTCCTTTTCCTCCTCCTGCTTTTCCTTCCCCTCCTGTTCCTGGGATTCCCAGTCCCACCAATTCAGGATTTGTCCTCTCTGCCTCTAACCCCAACCTGGAATTCCAGGAAAATTCCTTTAAAAACTCCCAAAAAGCCAGCTGGGAGCCAAACAGAAAAAACAAACAAACAAACAAACAAAAAAACAACAGGATTTAAAGTGCCCCAAGCATGGATTCTTTATTTTTCACCAAAAAAATCCCTTTCATTTCAAAATTCCCTTTTTCTCCCCCCAAATTTCCCTTTATTTGCAAAATAAAAATCTCCTTTATCTTCCCCAAATTTCCCTTTATTTTTCTCCAAAATTCCCTTTTCCTGGCCCCAAATTCCCCTTTCTTTGGCCTAAAAACTCCCTCTATTTTTCCTTTAAAAAAATCCCCTTTCTCTTCCCCAAATTTTCTTTTATTTGGATCCCTCCCATCCCAGACTTTGGGAGGGAAAACCTTTCCCGGATTATTTTTGGGAAGCACTGAAAGCGTCTGTGGAGCTTTGTAAATTCAAGGGAATTTTCCCTTTTTCTGGGAATTGAAATTCATTTTTATGGGAATTAAAAGTAAATTCTATGGAGCTTTTTTTCTAGGAATTAAAGTGATTTTTCTGGAGTTTTATCCTAGCATTTAGAGTGATTTTTTCCTGGGATTAAAGGTGATTTTTCATGAGGTTTTCCTGGGAATTTCAGTGATTTTTCCTGTTTGGTTTTTGTTTTTTTTTTTTTTTTTCCCTTGCTAATTAAAGTGAAATTTCCTGGGGTTTTTTTTTTTTTCCCCCCTGGGAATTAGAGTGAGATTTCTGGATCTTTTTCTCCTGGGAATTAAAGTGATTTTTCTGGGAATTAAAGTGAATTATCTGGAGCTTATTTTCTGGGAATTCAAGTGATATTTCTGAAGTTATATCCCGGGATTTAGAGTGATTTTTCTGGGAATTCAAGTGATTTTCCCAGGGTTTTTTCCAATCCTTATTTTTAATCCATGGCATTCCCGGTATGATACGGGGATGCTCATCCCAAAAATCCACCTCTGGAAAGGCCCCAACAGGAGCAGAGCGTGTCAGCGCGCCTGGATTTTTGGGATGAGCACTGACTTTTGGGATGACTCCCACCACCCCTTGGAAAAATCCTGGAATTCCAGACCTTGGATCCTCCATCCCAAGGGATCAGCCTTGGGATTCAACCTCTTCTTGGTGTGTTTTTTTGGGATCCAATCCTTTCCCACTTTTTTTGAGGGGGATCCAACTCTTTCCTGGTGGGTTGGTTTGGTTTTTTGTTTTTTGATCTAACCCTTTCCTGGATTATTTTTTTGTTTGTTTGTTTGTTTGGGTTTTTTTAATCCAATCTTCTCCCAAAGGTGTTTTTTGGGGGATCCAAGCCTTCCCCACAGTTTTTTTTCGGGGGGGATCCAAGCCTTTCCCACCATTTTTCTTGGAATCCAACCCATTCTCACTTTTTTTGGGGTATCCAACCCTTTCCTGATGTTTGTTGGGTTTGTTGGTTTTTTTCTTTTTTTTTTATCCACCCATATCCTGGTGTTTTTTTGGGATCCAACCTTTTCCCACAGGTGTTTTTTGGGGGATCCAACCCTTTCCTGGTCTTTTTCTGGGATCAGGGACGCGCACACCCCAAACCCGCCCCTTCGCAGCCCCCCTCGGGCGCGCTGTCCCGAACCATTCCTGGTTTTCCAGCCGCCCCCATCCCAAAAAAAGCTCACCTGGGCTGGGGAAGCGGGAGCGCGCCGGGAATTTCCCTCTGGAGCCGCGGCGGGGCTGGGCTCGGGCGGGGCCGGGCGGGAGCGGGGCAGGGCTCCAGCCGAGCCTGAAATTCCAGGGAATCGGCCGAGCGTCCCGGGATCCAGGGATGCACCGGGAATCCATCCCACCTTGGATTCCTGCATGAAGAATTATCCGGGAATTGATAAACCTTTGGATTTCTGGGATGAGGGATGGATCCCTCCCAGGAGCGACTCCGCGGCAGAAGCGGGAAATTATCCCAAAAATCCACTCGGGAGTGACTTTTCCAGGGGTTTTCCAGGGGGTTGGACAGCTCCCGGATTGAGAAAAAATTACAGAGAAGTTGAGCGAGGTGGGTTGGATCACGCTGGAAAAATTGGGAATGGAGAGCCTGGGATGGAGTCAGGACAAAGGGATTGGATCCAGGGAAAATTTGGAATGCTCAGGCCAGGATGGGGTCACAGGGGTCAGATCCCACCTATGGATCCTGGTTCCATGGAAAATTTGGCATGCGGAGCTTGGCGTGGATCCAGAAAAAAATCCAGGAATGCTCAGCCCGGGATGGGCTGATGATCCAAACTCTATAGGAATTGGATCCAGGAAAAAAATTGAGGATGGAGAGCTTGGAATGGGGTCAGGTCCCAGGGATTGGATCCTGCCTGTGGATTCTGGATCCAGGAAAAGCTGGTAATTCTCAGGCCAGGATGGGTTCACAGGGGTTGTATCCCACTTATGGGATCCAGGGAATACTGGGGATGTAGAGTCCAGGATGGGATTCTGGAATTCCCCAGAATGCTGGGAATGAGGTCCTGGGGCTGGGATCGCAGAATTGCCCGGGATGTTGGGATCCCATCCCTGCCCAGCCATTCCTGCACTCCTGCTCCCCTGGGAACGGCTGCTCCGGCATGCAGATGAATGGAAAAATATGCAGCTATATACAAATGAGGTGTTCGGGAGGTGCACTGGGAACCGCCCGGACCGGTCTGGGAGGGATCAGGGAGGAGCCCGGGAATGGGAAACATCCGGGAGGGCCCGGGCGGGACCCAGACCAGGGAGCCACGGAATGAATCACTGATCCACAGAAATAAACATCACAGAAGTCGCAAAAATCACAGAAATCCCAGAAATCACTGAACCACAGAAATCATAGAAATCTCTGAATCACTGAGCCACAGAAATCACAAGAATCACAGAAATTACACAATCTCACAATCACACAAACACACAAACACACAGACGCAGTCACACACACACAGTCACACACAGACACAGTCACGCACACACAGTCACACACACACACACACAGACACACACACACACACAGACACAGTCACACACACACAGTCACACACAGACACAGTCACACACACACAGTCACACACACACAATCACACAAACACAGACACACAGACACAGACACACAGACACAGTCACACACACACAGTCACACACACACACACACAGACGCAGTCACACACACACAGTCACACACAGACACAGTCACACACACACAGTCACACACACACAGACACAGTCACACACACACAGTCACACACAGACACAGTCACACACACACAGTCACACACACACAATCACACAAACACAGACACACAGACACAGTCACACACACACAATCACACAAACACAGACACACAGACACAGTCACACACACACAGTCACACACACACACACACAGACACAGTCACACACACACTGTACTGGTTTGAAAAGCAAAACCAGTGAGACTTCAAGTCAGTAATGCAATTTTTAATAGGGAAGAGAAAAAGGAAAAACAAAATACATGCAATAATAAAAAAAATAATAAAACCACTGACAGAATCAGAATACAACCTGATACCCTGTCAGTCAGGGGGCTGGTGCAGTTTTCCTCCAAAGGGTCCAGCGATGATGTGGATAAAAGCCTGGTTCTTCCTCTGGAATCCAGTGGAAAAAGGCTGCCTTTGGCGTTCTAAACCTCAGTTTTTATCTAGGTAGGAAAGGCTTGGCTCATCCTCCTGGCTGGAGCATCTCCCAATGGGATGATGTAATCTTATCAGTTCTACAGTAGGACTGAATGGCCCATTAACAGAAGATACTTCCCACAGAGATAAGGATGATCACCCTTCTCAGATGGTAATAGAATATTTATCTTGTATTGTAAACCAGGACATAATCCACCCCTTATTCCATTACCATCTACATTATACCCAAACCAATACCCTCTTACAGATATATATATATAAAATACAGAATGAAACCCTACACACAGTTGTCTCTTAAAACAAGGTCTCCTTGCGGTACACAGCGGGTTTCCCCATCTTTCTGCATTACCCACCAAGTGTAACCAGGTCCTTGAGCAAAAGCAATCCCCCTGATTGGTTTGCCTTTGCCCGTGGTGGGATTAATCCAAACAGTCTTTCCTAAAATACCTTTCAGGTGCACCACAGGGATTCTGTCTCCATCCACTGTGTGCAGGGGTTCAGATTGGGCAGGACCGGCTCGATTGATGGACCCTCGGGTGTTGACCATCCAGGTGGCTTTTGCCAAGTTCATTTCCCAATTTCTGAAGGTTCCCCCACCAAGTGCCTTCAGGGTAGTCTTAAGGGGTCCATTGCACCGTTCAACTTTCCCAGCAGCTGGCGCGTGGTAAGGGATATGATATATCCATTCAATACCATGTTCTCTGGCCCAGGTGTTGATAAGACCGTTCTTGAAATGGGTTCCGTTGTCTGACTCAATTCTTTCAGGGGTACTATGCCTCCAAAGGACTTGTTTTTCTAGGCCCAAGATGGTGTTGCGGGCAGTAGCATGAGGCACAGGGTAGGTTTCCAACCATCCTGTGGTTGCTTCCACCATGGTCAGTACGTAGCACTTGCCTTGGCAGTTTGGGGAAGGGTGATGTAGTCAATTTGCCAGGCTTCCCCATACCTGTACTTTGACCATCGTCCACCGTACCACAGAGGCTTCACCCGCTTGGCCTGTTTGATTGTGGCACAGGTCTCACAGTTCTGGATGACCTGTGAGATGCTGTCCATAGTAAGGTCCACCCCTCGGTCACGGGCCCATCGGTATGTTGAATCTCTCCCCTGATGACCAGAGGCATCATGGGCCCAACGAGCTAGGAATAATTCTCCCTTGTGCTGCCAGTCTAGATCCACCTGTGATATTTTCACCTTGGCAGCTCGGTCCACCTGCTCGTTGTTGTGATGCTCTTCATTAGCTCGACTCTTAGGTACGTGCGCATCCACATGTTGAACCTTCAAGGTTAGCTTCTTTACTCGGGTAGCAATGTCCTGCCAAATCTCAGCAGCCCAGATGGGTTTCCTTCTGCACTGCCAGTTGGCCTTTTTCCAGCGATCCAACCATCCCCACAGAGCATTAGCTACCATCCATGAGTCAGTGTAGAGATAGAGTTTTGACCACTTCTCCCATTCAGCAATATCCAAAGCCAGCTGGATGGCTTTTAACTCTGCAACCTGACTCGATCCACCTTGTCCCTCGGTAGCTTGCGCAACTTGTTGTGTGGGGCTCCATACTGCAGCTTTCCATTTTCGGTTAGTGCCTACAACTCGGCAGGAACCATCAGTGAAGAGGACGTTTCGTCTTTCAGTCTCTGGTAGCTCATTCTATGGTGGGGCTTCCTCGGCATGTGCCACTTGCTCCTCTTCTTCTTCAGAAGACAACCCCACAGTCTGACCTTCAGGCCAGTTTGTAATTATTTCCAGAATCTCAGGGCGATTTGGATTTCCAATACGGGCGTGCTGAGTGAGGAGGGCAATCCATTTACTCCATGTGGTGTCAGTGGCATGATGTGTGGAAGGAACTTTTCCCTTGAACATCCAGCCCAGTACCGGTAGTCGAGGTGCCAGAAGCAGCTGTGTTTCAGTGCCAATTACTTCAGAGGCTGCTTGAACTCCTTCATAGGCAGCCAAAATTTCCTTCTCTGTGGGAGTGTAGTTGTTTTCAGACCCTTTGTAGCTTCTGCTCCAGAATCCCAGTGGTCGACCCCGAGTCTCACCAGGCACCTTCTTCCAAAGGCTCCAGGATAGACCATGGTTTCCAGCTGCAGAGTAGAGCACGTTCTTTACCTCTGGTCCTGTCCTGACTGGACCAAGGGCTACCGCATGAGCGATCTCTTGCTTGATCTGGGCAAAGGCTTGCTGTTGTTCAGGGCCCCAGTGGAAATCATTCTTCTTGCGGGTAACCAGGTAGAGAGGGCTCACAATCTGGCTGTACTCAGGGATGTGCATTCTCCAAAAGCCTATGGCACCTAGGAAAGCTTGTGTTTCCTTCTTGTTGGTTGGTGGAGACATAGCAGTGATCTTGTTAATTACCTCTGTTGGGATCTGACGACGTCCATCTTGCCATTTGACTCCTAGAAACTGAATTTCCTGAGCTGGTCCCTTAACCTTACTTCGCTTAATGGCAAAACCAGCCTTCAGCAGAATCTGAATAATCTTCTCTCCTTTCTCGAAGACTTCCCCTGCTGTGCTCCCCCATACAATGATGTCATCGATGTATTGCAGATGTTCTGGAGCTTCACCCTTTTCCAGTGCAGCCTGGATCAGTCCATGGCAGATTGTGGGACTGTGCTTCCACTTCTGGGACAGACGGTTCCCGGTGTACTGCACGCCCCTCCAGGTGAAAGCAAACTGAGGCCTGCACTCTGCTGCCAGAGGAATGGAGAAAAATGCATTGGCAATGTCAATGGTGGCGTACCACTTTGCTGCCTTGGACTCCAGCTCGTACTGGAGTTCCAGCATGTCCGGCACGGCAGCGCTCAGCGGTGGAGTCACTTCATTCAATGCACGATAGTCCACAGTCAATCTCCATTCTCCATCAGACTTGCGCACAGGCCAGATGGGGCTGTTGAAGGGTGAGTGGGTTTTGCTGACCACCCCTTGGCTTTCCAGCTTACGAATCATCTCAAGGATGGGAGTCACAGAGTCTCTGTCGGTACGGTATTGCTGACGGTGTACTGTTGTTGTGGCGATTGGTACCTGTTGCTCTTCAACTCTCAGTAGTCCCACAGCAGAGGGGTCATCTGAGAGACCAGGCAAGGTATTCAGTTTTCTGATGTCTTCTGTCTCTACAGCAGCTATCCCAAAAGCCCAACGATATACCTTTGGGTCTTTGAAATACCCATTTCAAAGATAGTCTATGCAGGGGACACATGGGGCCTCTGGGCCAGTCATGATGGGGTGTTTCTGCCACCCTTTCCCAGTTAAACTCACTTCAGCTTCTACTACAGTCAGCTGCTGGGATCCTCCTGTTACCCCAGAAATAGAGATTGACTCTTCTCCTACATACCTTGATGGCATCAGGGTACATTGGGCGCCGGTGTCAACCAAAGCCTTATGTTTCTATTGGTAGGATGTGCCAGGCCACCGGATCCACACAGTCCAATAGGTCCTATTGTCCCTCTCCTCTACCTGGCTAGAGGCAGGGCTCCTCTATTCCTGGTCTTGGTACACCTTGCTCTCTTCCTGTAAATAGGTTCTTGAGGTCCCTTCAAGAGGATCAGTCATATCATCGTTCTGATACTGTTTGGAGTTCTGTGCACGAGAGACTGTAGCAGCGTTGACTCTAGATGAGCTTCTCGTGTTGGGTGTCCCTCTTTTCGGTTCACGTACCCGGGCTGATAAGGAGGAGGTGGGTTTTCCATCCCACTTCCTCATGTCTTCTCCATGCTCCTGAAGGAAAAACCAGAGGTTACCTCGTGGAGTGTGTCCTTTCTCCCTGGCTGGGAAACGCCGGCTCCTAATGGCAGAGACTCTTGTTGGTTCTGGTGAGATCTAGTAGCTTACTTCCTTAAGTTCCTTTTTTAGTTTCTGATGGCCCTCTTCAATCAAGCTCCGGACTTGCTCAACCAGCCTTGTTTCCACGGTTGAGACATGGGTACGAAATGGGGCAGTGACAGTGTCCTCATAAATTCTTAGTTTATTGGCCAAGACACCTACCATGTCCTCACCTTCCCTCCATTGCAGCGTTGCCAGGTAACGGGAGTATATCTCTGGTCCAAGCCGTGCGAATCTCAACCACATCTGTGACGTGCACCGGACACAGTCTGGGCTCTTAGGAAATCTCTCATCTTCTGAGAAAATGATCTCCAGCACAGCCAATTCCCTCAGGCATCGGATACCTTGTTCCATTGTGCTCCATTTTCCTTGGTGCGCCTGGAGATCTTCTTTACAAAGGTATCTGTCCTTCACACTTGTCAGCAGTCGCCGCCAGAGGCTGAGGGTTTCTTGGGTTTTCCCGATCCCCTGGTCAATGACCACATCCCGGGACAGAGATCCCAGCTGCCTGGCCTCAATTCCATCCAGAACTGTGTCATTGGCTGCAGCGTCCCAGATGCGGAGCAGCCAGGTCAGGATGGACTCGTTTGCCTGGCGGGTGAATTCCCTCCGCAGGTCACGCAGCTCACCCAGGGATAGAGAGCGAGTGATGATTTCTGGCTCTGTCTCTTCTGCTGGGTGCGAAGGTCCTGCCATGTCCTCATCAGTGACTATGCGAACTGATTTGCTCTTTGATTTCTTCTTCTGAGCAGGGGCAACTGCTACTGGTCTGGGCTGTTCTGGTTCGGTGACAGTTTGTGTGGAGATGCTGATGGCACTTTTGGTTTCTTCCTCCTGGGTAAAAGTCTGCGTAGACACAGACGCTGTTGCTTTTCTTTTTGGCTTTTTTCTGCTCTGTGGCAGTCTGTGTAGACATGGACGCTGTTGCTTTGTGTTTGGTTATTTTCTCCTTTGTGACACTCTGTGCAGACATGGATGCAGCTGATTTGTTTCTTTTTTCCCCTTCCTCAAGAATACGCTGCACTATACCATGTAGTGTTTTGTTTCTAAGCATTGTGAAGGCTGTGCAGAGGAGACAAAGCAGAACTAACAACAACATTATGCTGTCGTTGGTATCCAGAGAGAACTCAACATTTCCAAAAACTGCTGTGCCAGGCCTGAAAGATTGGAAAAAATCATCCTTTTCCCCTCCCCCCAGGGGCTGGGTGTGATTGTTGAGACCCCAGATGTAGCAGCCTAGACTAGGACAAACAAACAAAGTTGAGTATATATTCCGAATGATGTTCATTGCCTCAGAGGTTATCATGCAATAGACATAATCGACCAATAAAGCAATTTTTATACCATGCCCTGGTCTACACAGGAGCATTACAACCGGCAGATAGTTCCCCATGTGAGGAAAAATATAGAGAGTAAGATATAAAACCCACGTAAGCATGTTGAGAATCATCGTGAATAGGTGGCTTCCACAATTCAAAATTGTAATGCTGACTTTTTTCTCAATACCTTTGTGCCTCACGTTGGGCGCCAATAAATGTACTGGTTTGAAAAGCAAAACCAGTGAGACTTCAAGTCAGTAATACAATTTTTAATAGGGAAGAGAAAAAGGAAAAACAAAATACATGCAATAATAAAAAAAATAAAAATAAAACCACTGACAGAATCAGAATACAACCTGATACCCTGTCAGTCAGGGTGCTGGTGCAGTTTTCCTCCAAAGGGTCCAGCGATGATGTGGATAAAAGCCTGGTTCTTCCTCTGGAATCCAGTGGAAAAAGGCTGCCTTTGGCGTTCTAAACCTCAGTTTTTATCTAGGTAGGAAAGGCTTGGTTCATCCTCCTGGCTGGAGCATCTCCCAATGGGATGATGTAATCTCATCAGTTATACAGTAGGACTGAATGGCCCATTAACAGAAGACACTTCCCACAGAGATAAGGATGATCACCCTTCTCAGATGGTAATAGAATATTTATCTTGTATTGTAAACCAGGACACACACACACACACTCACACACACACACAGTCACACACACACAACCACATACACACTATCACACACATAAACACAACACACACACAATCACACCATCACAGAATTACATAATTTTGTTTGGAAGAGCCCTCCAAGATCATCGAGTCCAACCCATGCCCTAACACCTCAACTAGACCATGGCACTGAGTGCCACATCCAGTGGTTTTAAATCATATCCAGGGATGGTGATTCCACCATCTCCCCGGGCAGACCATTCCCATATTTTATCACTCTTTCAGTAAAAAAAGTTCAGTAAAAAAAGAGAAACTTCCCTTGGTGCAGATTGAGACTGTGTCCTCTCGTTCTGTCAGTGCTTCCTGCAGAAGAAGACCAACCCCAGCTGAGCACAACCACCCTTCAGGGAGCTGTAAGAGTGATAAGGTCACCCCTGAGTCTCCCTTTCTCCAGGCTGAACAACCCCAGCTCCCTCAGCCATTCCTCACAGGGTTTGTGTCCAAGCCCCTCTCCAGCCTCGTTCTATCCTCTGGACGTGCTCGAGCATCTCAATGTCCTTCCTCAACTGAGGGGACAGAACTGGGCACAGCACTCGAGGTGTGGCTTCACCAGCACCAAGCCCAAGCTCTGCATCCCAAATGTCCCCTGGATCCAGGATCCATACATGGGATCTCACCCATGACCCCATTCAGTCTGAGCATTCCCAAGTTTCCCTGGATCCACCCCAGGCTCTCCATTCCACATTTTCCCTGGATCCAATGGCTGTATCCTGACCACATTCTGGATTCTTTATACCAAATTTTCCCTGGATCCAGTCCCTATGTCCTGACCCCATAGCAGGCTCTCCATTCCCAATATTTCCAGGGTGATCCAACCCACCTCACTAAACTTCTGTGGAATTTTTTCCCAAGCCAGGAGCTGTCCAACCCCCCCAGAAAACCACAGGGCAAGAGTGACTTCCCTGATGCTGGCCACACCACTCCTGCTCCAGGCCAGGAGCTGTGGGCCTTCCTGGCCACCTGGGCACGCTGCTTGTGCAGTAAGGAGCGAACGGGACTTGGTGTCTCCAGGCACAAAAAGCCAATCTGTAACATTTTGGGTGTTACAACCATTTTGGGGGAGTTTTCACACTTTTGTGTACAGCTCTGACTGCTCCATCACCTTTCTGCTCCTCAGCACCTGGGGCAGTAAATAAACAGCATTGACGCATCCAGCAGAGATTCCTGTTCTGGACAGTTCCCGTGTCCAGGTCACTGACTCCTACGAGACAGAGCTCTTCTCTTCACTATTAGAATAGATTGTTGTACAAACTAAATTACAGATCAATAACACCATCCATGTCATCAATCAATATTGATCAGATTTACCAGTGACAGATACATAACCCATCCATGTCATCAATCAATATTGATTTTTTTTAATTTTAATTGTAATTTTAGTGTTGTGATTTTTATTTTGTGATTTTAAATTTAATTTTTTTCACATTTTGCTTATATTTATATATTTTCATATTTATATTCATATTTACATTTTATTTATATTTACATTGACTTGTATGTATATTCATGTTTAAATTGAGCTTTATATTCATATTTACATTCATATTTATATTTATTTTAGCTTTATATTTATAGTTATTCTGTTTATTTTTAAAATTATTTATATTTAATATATATATATAAATATATAAATATATGTAAAATATTTATATTCACATTCGTATTTCTATATTTTTGTACTTCATATTTATATGTGTATTTTATATTTATTCTTTCATACTTACATTAGTATTTGATTAATATTTAATTTTATATTTATGCTTATATTTGTATTTATATTTCTGTTTAAATTTAATATTATATTAATATTCACATTCCTATTTATATTGATATTGGTAATTTATATTTTATATTTTAATTTTATATTTTATATTATATGCTCTAATTATTTTTTATCCTTTTACTTTACACATTATATTTTGTATTTTGTATTTTCTTTTTTAATAATCCATATTTATATTTTATACTTTCAAGTTATTTATATTTATATTTATATATTTATATATTTATATTTATATTTATATTTATATTTATATTTATATTTATATTTATATTTTAACCTTACATTCCTTGTAGTTTTTATATTGATACATTTATATTTTTAAACATTTAAATAAATTAATATTCAAATTTCCTCATTTAAATACATTTCTAATTAACCCTTCCAATCCATCGAGAAGTTCTTATTGCCATTTCATTAATACTAATCATTAATATTAATTATCCCCATTAATCAGGAATGGAATGTTCCACGTTCCTGTAAACACCAGGATTTTCAGGATGTAATTCCTGTGATTCCCCGGATGGGGATGGAGCCCTCTGCTGGATCCAGCCCTAGGAAACATGGGATGGCTTTCCCAGGAAATATCCCAACTTTTCCAGAGGGTTTTGGGAATATTCTCCAATTAAACACCAGGTTTTTTAATAGAATTTCATGGAATTTTGGGGTTTTAAAATCATAATTCCCACTTTTCCCAAGGAATATCTGAACTTTTTCTCCAGAGGTGTTTGGGATTATTCTCTAATTAAACTCCAAGATTTTCAAGGAAATCCATGGAAATCCATGGAATTCTGGGGTTTTAATGACATCACCTTTCTCAAGGAATATCTGAACTTTTCCACAGGATTTCGGGAATATCCTCTAATTAAACTCTGAGATTTTCATGCAATTCCATGGAATTCTGGGGCTTTAACGACATTGCCTTTCCCAAGGATTATCCCAATTTTTCCAGAGGGTTTTTGGATTATTCTCTAATTAAACTGTGAGATTTGCATGGAATTCCATGGAAATCCATGGAATTCTGGGGCTTTAACGGCATCATTCCCACCTTTCCTGAGGCACATCCCAATTTTTCCCCAGGATTTTGGGAGTTTTGGATTAAAAACCTGGATTTTGATGCTGGATCTCCCTTCCCTGCCATCATTCCCTGGAAATCCCTGGAGCCCCTTTCCCACTGGGTTTTTCTTGGAGTGGCTCCCTTGGAGTGCCGGGATCTGATCTCCAGGAATTCCTGGCCTGGAGGGAATCTGGGATGGATCCATGGGATCAGTGGGATTCAGGGATGGGATCTGTGGGATTAAAGGATGGGATCTGCAGGATTGAGGGATGGGATCTGCAGGATTAAAGAATGGGATCTGTGGGATTAAGGGATGGGATCTGTGGGATTAAGGGATGGGATCTGTGGGATTAAAGAATGGGATCTGTGGGATTGAGGGATGGGATATGCGGGATTCAGGGATGGGATCTGTGGGATTCAGAGATGGGATCTGTGGGATTGAGGGACGGGATCTGTGGGATTAAAGAATGGGATCCATGGGATTCAGGGATGGGATCTGTGGGATTCAGGGATGGCATCCATGTCAGGCCTCTTCCAGGTTCCTTTTCCATCCAGGCCTCAACTCCAGAGGTTTTCCAAGAATTGTGGAGGCTCCCGGTGACACAAACATGGGATTTTCCCAGAAATTTAGTTTGGGATAGGGCAGGCTGGCTGGGAATTGGATGGGGTTTTTCTGGGAATTGGCCAGGAATGAGCTGGGAATTTGCTGGACATATGTAGGGTTTTGCTGGGAATTTGCTGGAAATTTCTTTGGAAGGAACAAGGGCTGAGCTGGAATTCTGGATCCACACAACTTGCAAACTCTACTGAGGGATTTGGGGGATTTGGGGGCAGCAAAGCAGGATCAGGGATAGGGCCCGGCCCCTCTCCTGCATCCCACAGATCCCACAGATCCCATTCCTGAATCCCACAGATCCCATTCCTGAATCCCATAGATTCCATCCCCAAATCCCACAGATCCTGCACTCGATCCCACAGATCCCATGGATCCCATTCCTGAATCCCACACATCCCATCCTTCAATCCCGCAGATCCCATCCCTCAATCCCACTGATTTTATCCCTCAATCCCACAGATCCCATATATCCCATTCCTGAATCCCACAGATCCCATCCCTCAATCCCACGGATCCCATGGATCTCATCCCTGAATCCCACAGATTCTGCTCCCAATCCCATCCCAATCCCAGCCCCCATTCCCAGGCTGCTCCCAACACCACCCTCTTCCCGGGATTTCCACACAGGGTCCAGCTGCAAATCCCCCTTTCCCATAAATCCCAATCCCAGGGATACAAATCCCCCTTCCCCAGAGATCCCAATCCCAGGGATACAAATCCCTGGGACACAAATCCCCCTTTCCCATAAATCCCAATCCCAGTGATCCCAATCCCAGAGATCCCAATCCCCAGGGACACAAATCCCCTTTCCCAACGATCCCAATTCCAGGGATCCCCCCTTTCCCAGCCCAGGATCCCTGGGAAGCAGCTCCTGGGTTATCCCGGGTGAGCCGCTCCCACTCCCTTGGCAATCCCAGCAATTCCAGTTTTTCCATATCCAGGAAAAACCAGTTCCACTCGGCCTGCCCTGGCCTGCTCCAAACATTCCTGGCTCCCTATAAATCCCAGACGGGACTTTTGGGGGCAAAATCCCATTTTTAGGGATCCCATTCCCATGGAAATCCTGGAAAATCCTGGAACCAGTCCTGTTTCCCTTGGAAGTGCTGCTGGGATGCTGCCAGGATAATTCCGTGAGTAAGGAATTCATTGATCTCTTTTCATTCCAAGGCTTTTTTTGGGGATTTTGGGGATTTTCCATCGGAATTCCACGGGCTCAGGGCCCATCCCAAAATTGCATCATCCCAAAATTGCATCATCCCTTTGAAAAGCTGTCGTGACAGCCCAGGGCAATACTTCAAATTTATACCTAAAATTCCAAATTTATCCCTAAAATTCCAAATTTCTCCCCAGAATTCCAAATTTATTCCAAATGTACCAAACTAATCCCAAATTCCTGGCCTGTCCTAAACATTCCTGGCTCCCTATGAATCCCAGCCAGGCCTTTTGGGGACAAAATCCCATTTTTAGGGATCCCATTCCCATGGAAATCCTGGAAAATCCCAGAACCAGCCCTGTTTCACCTTGGAAGTGCTGCTGGGGAATTCATTAATCTCTTTTCCTTTCATTCCAAGGCGCTTTTTTTGGGATTTTGGGGGACTTTTCCATTGGAATTCTGTGGGCTCAGGGCCCATCCCAAAATTGCATCATCCCAGAATTGCATCATCCCTTCGAAAAGCACTGGATGCTGCTGTGACAGGTCAGGGAGATATTTCAAATTTTCCCAAAATTTCCAAATTTATCCCAAAAATTCAAAATTAACCCCAAATTCCCAGCCTGCCCCAAATATTCCCAGCTCCCTATAAATCCAAGCTGGGCCTTTTAGGGGCAAAATCCCATTTTTATGGATCTGATTCCCATGGAAATCCTGGAAAATGCCAGAACCAGCCCCTCAGAAGTGCTGCTGGGGAATTCAATGAACCCTTTTCCTTTCATTCAGAGGGGGTTTTTTGGGATTTTGGGGGGTTTTTCCATTGGAATTTTGTGGGTTCAAGGCCCATCCCAAACTTGCAATAAACTGAGAAATATCCCAAATTTATCCCAGTGATATGCCAAATTTAATTCCAAATTTAATCCTGTATATCCCAGATTTAATGCCAGGTATCTCAAATCTGTCCCAGAGAAATATTCCAAATTTATCCCAAATGCCCCAAATCTATCCTGGTGAAATATCCCAAATTTATCCCAGATAAATATCCCAAATTTATCCCAGTAAAAGATCCCAAATTTACCCAGAGAAATATCCCAAATTTATCCCAAGTTCCCAAGGAATAAAGCGAATATTTCCATTTATTTCCTGGAAAAATCCAGTTCACAATGTGTACATTTAATTTTGAGGTGGAAAATAAAAGGAATATTTCCATCTATTTCTTGGGAAAATCCATTTTTTAATGTGCCAATTTCTTTTTGGAGTGGGAAAAACCTTTGGAATAAAGGCAATTAATTGATTTCTTGGGGAATATTTGCAAGATGTGCATTTTTTGTAGGGGGGAAATATCCCTAGTAAAATAAGTTATTTAATTTTTTGGGAAGAAACCCTCTGGAGTAAGTGAATTTAATTTTGAGGGAAAACCCTTTGGAATAAATTAATTTAATTTTGGGAGGAAAATCAGAAAATCCCTTTGGAATCCGTGCACTTTTCTCTCTTTTTTTTTTTCTTCTTAAATTATTTGGCATGTTAATTTTTGGAACAAACCCTTTGGAATCCGTGCACTCATTATTTTTTGGGAACAAATCTTTTGGATTCTGTACATTTATTTTTCTTTCTTTTTTTTTTTTTAATAGACCCTTTGCAATCCATGCACTCATTATGTTTTGGGAACAAAACTCTTTGCAATCAGTACATTTATTATTTTTTTAGGAACAAGCCCTTTACAATCCAAGCATTAACCCCATGCCATAAACTCCCTACACCCACTTTCCCTTGAAAAAAAAAAAAAACGGGAAAAAATCCCATTTTTAACCCGCCAAGCCTCACACCGAGCGCCTTTCCCTCTCCCAAACCCCCAAATCCCGGAATTCCCCTTCCCAAAATCCCCCCGATCAGGCTGGGGATGCTCTGGGATGCAGAACATGGGGAGAATTCCCAGGATTTTGGGTTCTGGCGGAGTCTTCCAGCCCTAAAGATGGAGCTGCTCAGCGCGGTCTCTTCCTGTGCGGCCGGGCGGATCCGGTTTGGGGTTTTTTTTTTTTTATGTTGTTGTTTTTTTTTTTTTTCCCTTTTCCCCCTTTTCCTGCCCATCCATGTGTTTCTGTTTTGTATTGTCCCGCTCGCCCTCATCCCCGTTCTAAGTGGATTCGGTGGGTGGGATTTGAGGAGGAAAAAGGGAAAGGAGAAAACTGGGGTGGGGGGGGGGAGAAAAAAAGAAATTTAAAAAAAAAAAAAAGAGGAGGAGGAGAAAGAAAAAGCGAGAGGAATAAAACCCCAAAATTACCTTTTTTCTTTTCTTTTCTTTTTTTCTTTTCCTGCAACAGGAACCGCCACCAAAAATAGTGCAAAGGCCCCGCGCTGCCGCTTTCTTTATGCTGCACCTCTCGCCGTAAAATCAGGTTTGGAATTTGGGGCTCAAAAACTGGGATTTGGGGGGGCGGTGGGGGCGGGGGGGGGGGGGCGGAAAAATGTTTTTAAAAAAAAAGGTTAAAAAAAGGCGGATCCACGTGGTGCGAGGGGGGGAAGACAGAGATCCCATTGTTCCAGGGAAATCTGGGAATGGGAATGCGGGGGGGATGGACATGGGGGAGACCCCCGCAAGGCCGTGCCCCCTCCCCAGTGAAAGAAATCACCCCAAAATCCTCTAAATCCGCGAGTGGCGGCGTGCGGGGGTTTGGGGGTCCCGCGGGGTTTGGGGTGGGGGTAAAGGAGGGCGCACCCCAAATGCCCCCCGGCGCTCCCCTTGTCCCGCTCCCCTTTGTCCCCGGGCCCTGCAGTCCCTCTGGGAACGGCCCAGCACCCAAAAAGTCCCGGGACCCCACCCGTGCACCCCCAAATGCGGAATCCCCCCTCGTGTGTCGCCCTCGGGCACCCCATGTTCCAAACCGTCCCTTTGCACCCCCTCACTCCAGACCCCCCTTTTCCAGAGCCCCTTTGAACCCCCTTTTTCCAACCCACCCTTTCCAAATCACGTTTCCAGCCCCCTCTTACCACCCCTCATTCCACCCCCTCTTGGAGTCCTCCTTTTCCAGCCCCCTCCTCCCCCATCCCGGGGGTCTCCTCTCTCCCCTCCCCCCTTGTCCCCCCCCATCCCGTGTCCCCACAAATCCCGTTCTCCCCATCCCGCGTCCTCCAAATGCCCCCCGTGTCCTCTCGCCGGGAGTCACCCATGTACCCTTGTCCCATTTCCCCAAATCCCCCCTTTTCCCTATCCCGTGTCCTCCCAAATCCCATTTCCCCTATGCCACATCCCCCAACTCCCCCCGGTGTCCCCTGGCTGGGGGTCACCCTGTCCCCATGTCCCCCCAAATCCCCCCGGTGTCCCCTGGCTGGGGGTCACCATGTCCCCATGTCCCCCATATCCCCACAATGTGTCCCTCTCTGTCCCCATCCCGTGTCCCCCTCACCGGGGCTCCCACCTCTTATGCCCCGATGGCCACCACTGTGGGTCCCCCATTTCCCCCATCTCCCCTCACCCCGTATCCCCTCTCATCCCCTCTGCACCCCTCCCACAGCGGCTCCCTCTCTGTCCCCATTTCCCCTCACTGTCCCCCTCACTCTGCCCCCTCACTCTGTCCCCATTTCCCCTCATTGTTCCTGTCACCCCAAACCCTTCAGTGTCCCCCTCCATGTTCCCCTCCGTGTCCCCCCTCACTGCCCGTCCCGCGTGTCCCGGTGTCGGTGTCTGTCTGTGTCCGTCAGTCGGTGTCTGTCTGTCTCTGGGTGTTGATGTCTGTATGTCTGTGTCTCTTGGTGTCGATGTCTGTCTGTGTCCGTCAGTGTCTGTCTCTGTGGGTTTCGGTATCGCTGTCGCTGTCTTGCCTGTCTGTCCCTCGCTATCTGTTTGTCTGTCTGTCTGTCCCCACGGCTGTGGGCGCTCTCGCTAACGCGGCCCCGCAGCCATGCCCCGCAGGAAGGCGGCGGGGCCGCCCTGGGACGCGGCGGACCCGGGCCCTCAGGGCGGCGGGCGGCGGCGGCCGGGCCCTCAGGGCGGCGGGCGGCGGCGGCCCCGGCCCGGCGGCGGCAGCAGCGGCGGCAGCAGCGAGGAGGAGGCGCCCCGGGAGCGGCGGCCGCGGGACGGCAGCCCCGGGGCCCGCAGGCCCGGCAGGCCCGGCGCGGCGGCGGCGGCGGCGGGGCCCGGAGGCCCCGGGGCCCGCGGGCAGAGCGTGGTGATCTGCGAGCCCGAGCACAGCAAGGAGCGCATCGTGAGCTCGGGGGGAGGGACCCGGCACCCCCTGGCACCCCTCAGGGACCCTGTTGTGCCTCTTTAGACATCCCCCACTGTGCTCCTTTGTACCCACTGTGCCCCCATTGTGCCTCTTTACACACCCCCGCTGTGCCCCCATTGCACCCCACTGTGCCCCTTTGACACTCCACACGGTGCCTCTATTGTGCCCCCTGTGCCCCTATCGTACCCCATTACACACCCTCATTGTCTCTCCTGTCCCACCCCATAGGATGCCCCACCTTACTGTGCCCCTTTATCCCCTCCACTGCACACCCCAACCCCCATTCTGCCCCAATGCACCCCAAATTCCACCCTAATGCACCCCCAAATTCCACTGCACCCCAAATTCCGCCTTAATGCACCCCAAATTCCACCCCAATGCACCCTCTGACCCCACTGCACCCAAATGCACCCTAAACTCTGCCCCACTGCACCCCAAATTCCACTGCAGCCCTTCAAGCACCCTTTCACTGCCCCCATGTCCCTGTCCCATGTATCCCCCACGCCCCCACACCCCAATGTCCCTGTGTCCCCCACAATGCCATGTCCCCATGTCCTCCCCATCCCCGCTGCTCCATCTGTCCCCACATCCCTGTCCCAGATGTCCCCAGTGTCCCTCATGTTCCCCACATCTTCCCCCTTTCCCAATGTCCCCAGTGTACTGTGTCCCTCAGATCCCCAGTGTCCCAGATGTCCTGTGTCCCCCACATCCCCGATGTTGCCACACCACTGATGTCCCCAGATCCCCAGTGTCCCACAACATGCCCAGGTCCCCCACACCACTGATGTCCCCAGTATCCCCAATATGTCCCCTGTGTCCCCTCGGCCCCGAGTGTCCCCTGTCTCATCTGTCCCTGAGTGTCCCCCCGTTCCTCATCCCCTGTCCCTGTGTTGTGTCCCTTTTGTCCCTGGTGTCCCCTGTCCCTGTGTTGTGTCCCTTCTGTCCCTGATGTCCTCTGTCCCTGTGTCCCCAGAAGCTCGAGGGCTCCCGGAGCCGGGGGCAGCTCCTGATCTTCGGTGCCACCAACTGGGACCTGATCGGCCGCAAGGAGGTGCCCAAGCAGCAGGGTAATTAATTCATTAATTAATGGGCTAATTAGAGCTCATAGTGATTAATGAACTGTGGGGGCAGGGTAGGGCTGCTCATTAATTAATTAATTAGTTAGCGTTAATTAGTGATTAATGAACAGTGTGGGACAGGGGAGAGCTGGTAATTAACTCAGTAATTGGAATGGGTTAGTCAATAATGAACAGTATTGGGCAGGGTAGGTCTCGTTAATGGGTGTGATTAATTGGTATTAATTAGTAATCAATGAATGTATTGGGGCAGGGTAGGGGCTCGTTAATGGTTGATTAATTGGCATTAATTAGTAACTAATGAACGGTATGGGGCAAGGTAGAGGCTCATAATAGATGGGATTAATTTGGATTAATTTGTAATCAGTGAATGGTTTGGGGCAGGGTAGGGTTTAGCAAAGCCAAATTAGCACTTTGTTTATTTTGGATGCATTTGTAGTTCATGAATTTTCCCGATTGTTTGATATGGTTCTGTTTAATTAATTTAATTCATTAATTAATCGGGGAGGGAGTCACAGTACAATCTCTTAATTTGGGTCTCCAGCAATGCCACATTAGGACTTTGTTTATTTTGGATGTGTATCTAATTAATTCATCTTCATCCTTATTTTACACGGGTTTAAGTAGCTAATTAAATTAATTAATTTAATTGATTAACTGGGGGAGGAGCCACAGTTTCACCCTTAATTAGGGCAGAGGGGCAGAGCATGGGCTCTGCTGCAAAGACAAATTAAGAGTTTGTTTAGTTTTTAGTTCATTAATTGAGCTCCTCCTTTCAGGGGGCGTATTTAATTAATATTAAACACTAGGATTGAAAATTAATTAATGTTTAGAATTAAGTAACTGGGGGGAGGCACAGCTGTAGATCTTTAATTTCCTGGAAGATTTTTCCAGTGTGGTTTGCCCCGGTGGTTTTCTCAGATTTTCCTGGATTCCTTTCCTGGATGATTTTCCGGGTTTTCCTGGATTTTCCTGGTATTCCAGGATGATTTTCCTGGATTATTTTCCCAAATTTTCCTGCATGCTTTTTCCCAGATAATTTTCTTGCTATTCCCAGTTTTCCCATATGATTTTCTGGATGATTTTCCAAAATTTTCTGGGATGATTTTCCCAGATGATTTTCCTTGATTTTCCCAGATTATTTTCCTGATTTTTTTAGGATTTTTTTGCTGGGTTGTCCTGTATTTCCTGGATTATTTCGCTGGATGATTTTCCTGGATTTTCTCAGATGATTTTCCCTAATTATTTTCCCAGAAGATTTTTCTGGTATTCCCTGTTTTCCCAAATAATTTTCCTGGATTATTTCCCGAAGTACCATTCTGGATTATTTTTCCCAAGTGATTTTCAGGGTATTCCCACTGTTCCCGAATGATTTTCCAGGATTTTATTGATTATTTTCCTGGATTTTCCTGGACTTTTTGAATTACTTTGCTGGATTATGTTCCTGGATTTTCCCAGATTATTTCCAGGATTCCTGGTTTTCCCAGATTATTTTCCTGGATTTTCAGGAATTGTTTTCAGGGTTTTTTTTCCTGGATTTTCCCACATGATATTCCTCAGTTTTCCAGGATTATTTTCCAGAACTATTTTCCAATATTATTTTCCTGGATGATTTTCCTGGATTTTCTGGTTTTTCTGGATGATTTTCCCAGATGATTTTCCCGGGTTATTTTCCCAGATTACTTTCCTGGTATTCCTGGTTTTCCCAGATAATTTTCCCACATGACTTTCCAGGATTGCCCACAGATGGTTTTCGTGGAGTGTTTTCCCACATGATTTTCTGGGCATTCCTGGTTTCCCCAGATGATTTTCTTAGATTATTTTCCTGGCTGATTTTCCTGGATTATTTCCACATTCTGTTCCTTCCCTGGCTGCTTTTCCCAGCCTTTCCTTTCCCTTTGGGGCTGATCCCAGATTTCCCGGCTGTTTTCCCTGGCTGTTCCTTTCCCTTTGGGGCTCATCCCAGATTTCCTGGTTGTTTTCCCAGCTTTTCCTTTACCCTTGGGGCTGATCGCAGACCTCCTGGCTGTTTTCCCTGAATATTCCTTTCCCTTTGGGGCTGATCCCAGATTTCCCGGCTGTTTTCCCTGGATGTTCCTTTCCCTTTGGGGCTGATCCCTGATTTCCCGGCTGTTTTCCCTGGATGTTCCATTCGCACTGTGGCTGATCCCAGATTTCCCAGCTGTTTTCCCTGGATGTTCCTTTCCCTTTGGGGCTGATCCCTGATTTCCCGGCTGTTTTCCCTGGATGTTCCTTTCCCTTTGGGGCTGATCCCAGATTTCCCGGCTGTTTTCCCTGGCTGTTCCTTTCCCTTTGGGGCTGATCCCAGATTTCCCGGCTGTTTCCCTGGCTGTTCCTTTCCCTTTGGGGCTGATCCCAGATTTCCCGGCTGTTTTCCCTGGATGTTCCTTTCCCTTTGGGGCTGATCCCAGATTTCCCAGCTGTTTTCCCTGGATGTTCCTTTCCCTTTGGGGCTGATCCCACAATTCCCGGCTGTTTTCCCTGGATGTTCCTTTCCCTTTCGGGCTGATCCCAGATTTCCCGGCTGTTTTCCCTGGCTGTTCCTTTCCCTTTGGGGCTGATCCCAGATTTCCTGGCTCTTTTCCCTGGCTGTTCCTTTCCCTTTGGGGCTGATCCCAGATTTCCCGGCTGTTTTCCCTGGATGTTCCTTTCGCTTTGGGGCTGATCCCAGATTTCCCGGCTGTTTTCCCTGAATGTTCCTTTCCCTTTGGGGCTGATCCCACATTTCCCGGCTGTTTTCCCAGCTTTTCCTTTACCCTTGGGGCTGATCCCAGATTTCCCGGCTGTTTTCCCTGGCTGTTCCTTTCCCTTTGGCGCTCATCCCAGATTTCCCGGCTGTTTTCCCTGGATGTTCCTTTCCCTTTGGGGCTGATCCCAGATTTCCCAGCTGTTTTCCCTGGCTGTTCCTTTCCCTTTGGGGCTGATCCCAGCTTTCCCGGCTGTTTTCCCTGGATGTTCCTTTCCCTTTCGGGCAGATCCCAGATTTCCCGGCTGTTTTCCCTGGCCGTTCCTTTCCCTTTGGGGCTGATCCCAGATTTCCCGGCTGTTTTCCCTGGCTGTTCCTTTCCCTTTGGGGCTGATCCCAGATTTCCCGGCTCTTTTCCCTGGCTGTTCCTTTCCCTTTGGGGCTGATCCCAGATTTCCCGGCTGTTTTCCCTGGATGTTCCTTTCCCTTTGGGGCTGATCCCAGATTTCCCGGCTGTTTTCCCTGAATGTTCCTTTCCCTTTGGGGCTGATCCCACATTTCCCGGTTGTTTTCCCGGCTTTTCCTTTACCCTTGGGGCTGATCCTAGATTTCCCGGCTGTTTTCCCTGGCTGTTCCTTTCCCTTTGGGGCTGATCCCAGATTTCCCGGCTGTTTCCCTGGCTGTTCCTTTCCCTTTGGGGCTCATCCCAGATTTCCCGGCTGTTTTCCCTGGATGTTCCTTTCCCTTTGGGGCTGATCCCAGATTTCCCAGCTGTTTTCCCTGGATGTTCCTTTCCCTTTGGGGCTGATCCCAGCTTTCCCGGCTGTTTTCCCTGGATGTTCCTTTCCCTTTCGGGCTGATCCCAGATTTCCCGGCTGTTTTCCCTGGCTGTTCCTTTCCCTTTGGGGCTGATCCCAGATTTCCCGGCTCTTTTCCCTGGCTGTTCCTTTCCCTTTGGGGCTGATCCCAGATTTCCCAGCTGTTTTCCCTGGATGTTCCTTTCCCTTTGGGGCTGATCCCAGATTTCCCGGCTGTTTTCCCTGAATGTTCCTTTCCCTTTGGGGCTGATCCCACATTTCCCGGTTGTTTTCCCAGCTTTTCCTTTACCCTTGGGGCTGATCCCAGATTTCCCGGCTGTTTTCCCTGGCTGTTCCTTTCCCTTTGGGGCTGATCCCAGATTTCCCGGCTGTTTCCCTGGCTGTTCCTTTCCCTTTGGGGCTCATCCCAGATTTCCCGGCTGTTTTCCCTGGATGTTCCTTTCCCTTTGGGGCTGATCCCAGATTTCCCAGCTGTTTTCCCTGGATGTTCCTTTCCCTTTGGGGCTGATCCCAGCTTTCCCGGCTGTTTTCCCTGGATGTTCCTTTCCCTTTCGGGCAGATCCCAGATTTCCCGGCTGTTTTCCCTGGCCGTTCCTTTCCCTTTGGGGCTGATCCCAGATTTCCCGGCTGTTTTCCCTGGCTGTTCCTTTCCCTTTGGGGCTGATCCCAGATTTCCCGGCTGTTTTCCCTGGCTGTTCCTTTCCCTTTGGGGCTGATCCCAGATTTCCCGGCTGTTTTCCCTGGATGTTCCTTTCGCTTTGGGGCAGATCCTAGATTTCCCGGCTGTTTTCCCTGGATGTTCCTTTCGCTTTGGGGCTGATCCCAGATTTCCCAGCTGTTTTCCCTGGATGTTCCTTTCCCTTTGGGGCTGATCCCAGATTTCCCGGCTGTTTTCCCTGGCTGTTCCATTCCCTTTGGGGCTGATCCCAGATTTCCCGGCTGTTTTCCCTGGCTGTTCCATTCCCTTTGGGGCTGATCCCAGATTTCCCGGCTGTTTTCCCTGGATGTTCCTTTCCCTTTGGGGCAGATCCCAGATTTCCCGGCTGTTTTCCCTGGCTGTTCCTTTCCCTTTGGGGCTGACCCCAGATTTCCCGGCTGTTTTCCCTGGCTGTTCCTTTCCCTTTGGGGCTGATCCCAGATTTCCCAGCTGTTTTCCCTGGATGTTCCTTTCCCTTTGGGGCTGATCCCAGATATCCCGGCTGTGTTCCCTGAATGTTCCTTTCCCTTTGGGGCAGATCCCAGATTTCCCAGCTGTATTCCCTGGCTGTTCCTTTCCCTTTGGGGCTCATCCCAGATTTCTCAGCTGTTTTCCCTGGACGTTCCTTTCCCTTTGGGGCAGATCCCAGATTTCCCAGCTGTTTTCCCTGAATGTTCCTTTCCCTTTGGGGCTGATCCCAGATTTCCCGGCTGTTTTCCCTGGATGTTCCTTTCCCTTTGGGGCTGATCCCAGATTTCCCAGCTGTTTTCCCTGGATGTTCCTTTCGCTTTGGGGCTGATCCCAGATTTCCCAGCTGTTTTCCCTGAATGTTCCTTTCCCTTTGGGGCTGATCCCAGATTTCCCGGCTGTTTTCCCTGGATGTTCCTTTCGCTTTGGGGCTGCTCCCAGATTTCCCGGCTGTTTTCCCTGGATGTTCCTTTCCCTTTGGGCTGATCCCAGATTTCCCAGCTGTTTTCCCTGGATGTTCCTTTCGCTTTGGGGCTGATCCCAGATTTCCCAGCTGTTTTCCCTGAATGTGCCTTTCCCTTTGGGGCTGATCCCAGATTTCCCGGCTGTTTTCCCTGGATGTTCCTTTCGCTTTGGGGCTGATCCCAGATTTCCCGGCTGTTTTCCCTGAATGTTCCTTTCCCTTTGGGGCTGATCCCAGATTTCCCAGCTGTTTTCCCTGGATGTTCCTTTCCCTTTGGGGCTGATCCCAGATTTCCCAGCTGTTTTCCCTGAATGTTCCTTTCCCTCTGGGGCAGATCCCAGACTTCCCGGCTGTTTTCCCTGGCCGTTCCTTTCCCTTTGGGGCTGATCCCAGATTTCCCGGCTGTTTTCCCTGAATCTTCCTTTCCCTCTGGGGCAGATCCTAGATTTCCCGGCTGTTTTCCCTGGCTGTTCCTTTCCCTTTGGGGCTGATCCCAGATTTCTCGGCTATTTTCCCTGACCGTTCCTTTCCCTTTGGGGCTGATCCCAGCTTTCCCGGCTGTTTTCCCTGGCCGTTCCTTTACCCTTGGGGCTGATCCCAGATTTCCCAGCTGTTTTCCCTGGCCGTTCCTTTCCCTTTGGGGCTGATCCCAGATTTCCCAGCTGTTTTCCCTGAATGTTCCTTTCCCTTTGGGGCTGATCCCAGATTTCCCGGCTCTTTTCCCTGGCTGTTCCTTTCCCTTTGGGGCTCATCCCAGATTTCCCAGCTGTTTTCCCTGGCTGTTCCTTTCGCTTTGGGGCTGATCCCAGATTTCCCGGCTGTTTTCCCTGGATGTTCCATTCGCTTTGGGGCTCATCCCAGATTTCCCAGCTGTTTTCCCTGGATGTTCCTTTCGCTTTGGGGCTCATCCCAGATTTCCCGGCTGTTTTCCATGGATGTTCCTTTCCCTTTGGGGCTGATCCCAGATTTCCCGGCTGTTTTCCCTGGCTGTTCCTTTCCCTTTGGGGCTCATCCCAGATTTCCCGGCTGTTTTCCCTGAATGTTCCTTTCCCTTTGGGGCTGATCCCAGATTTCCCAGCTGTTTTCCCTGGCCGTTCCTTTCCCTTTGGGGCTGATCCCAGATTTCCCGGCTGTTTTCCCTGACCGTTCCTTTCCCTTTGGGGCTGATCCCAGATTTCCCGGCTGTTTTCCCTGGCTGTTCCTTTCCCTTTGGGGCTGATCCCAGATTTCCCGGCTGTTTTCCCTGGATGTTCCTTTCGCTTTGGGGCTGATCCCAGATTTCTCGGCTGTTTTCCCTGGCCGTTCCTTTCCCCTTGGGGCTGATCCCAGATTTCCCGGCTGTTTTCCCTGGCTGTTCCTTACCCTTTGGGGCTGATCCCAGATTTCCCGGCTGTTTTCCCTGGCCGTTCCTTTCCCTTTGGGGCTGATCCCAGATTTCCCGGCTGTTTTCCCTGGCTGTTCCTTTCCCTTTGGGGCTGATCCCAGATATCCCAGCTGTTTTCCCTGACCGTTCCTTTCCCTTTGGGGCTGATCCCGGATTTCTCGGCTGTTTTCCCTGACTGTTCCTTTCCCTTTGGGGCTGATCCCAGATTTCCCGGCTGTTTTACCTGAATGTTCCTTTCCCTTTGGGGCTGATCCCAGATTTCCCAGCTGTTTTCCCTGGATGTTCCTTTCGCTTTGGGGCTGATCCCAGATTTCCCGGCTGTTTTCCCTGGCCGTTCCTTTCCCTTTGGGGCTGATCCCAGATTTCCCGGCTGTTTTCCCTGACCGTTCCTTTCCCTTTGGGGCAGATCCCAGATTTCCCGGCTGTTTTCCCTGGCTGCTCCTTTCCCTTTGGGGCTGATCCCAGATTTCCCAGCTGTTTTCCCTGGATGTTCCTTTCCCTTTGGGGCTGATCCCAGATTTCCCGGCTGTTTTCCCTGGCTGTTCCATTCCCTTTGGGGCTGATCCCAGATTTCCCGGCTGTTTTCCCTGGCTGTTCCATTCCCTTTGGGGCTGATCCCAGATTTCCCGGCTGTTTTCCCTGGATGTTCCTTTCCCTTTGGGGCAGATCCCAGATTTCCCGGCTGTTTTCCCTGGCTGTTCCTTTCCCTTTGGGGCTGATCCCAGATTTCCCGGCTGTTTTCCCTGGCTGTTCCTTTCCCTTTGGGGCTGATCCCAGATTTCCCAGCTGTTTTCCCTGGATGTTCCTTTCCCTTTGGGGCTGATCCCAGATATCCCGGCTGTGTTCCCTGAATGTTCCTTTCCCTTTGGGGCAGATCCCAGATTTCCCAGCTGTATTCCCTGGCTGTTCCTTTCCCTTTGGGGCTCATCCCAGATTTCTCAGCTGTTTTCCCTGGACGTTCCTTTCCCTTTGGGGCAGATCCCAGATTTCCCAGCTGTTTTCCCTGAATGTTCCTTTCCCTTTGGGGCTGATCCCAGATTTCCCGGCTGTTTTCCCTGGATGTTCCTTTCCCTTTGGGGCTGATCCCAGATTTCCCAGCTGTTTTCCCTGAATGTTCCTTTCCCTTTGGGGCTGATCCCAGATTTCCCGGCTGTTTTCCCTGGATGTTCCTTTCGCTTTGGGGCTGCTCCCAGATTTCCCGGCTGTTTTCCCTGGCTGTTCCTTTCCCTTTGGGGCTGATCCCAGATTTCCCGGCTGTTTTCCCTGGATGTTCCTTTCGCTTTGGGGCTGATCCCAGATTTCTCGGCTGTTTTCCCTGGCCGTTCCTTTCCCCTTGGGGCTGATCCCAGATTTCCCGGCTGTTTTCCCTGGCTGTTCCTTACCCTTTGGGGCTGATCCCAGATTTCCCGGCTGTTTTCCCTGGCCGTTCCTTTCCCTTTGGGGCTGATCCCAGATTTCCCGGCTGTTTTCCCTGGCTGTTACTTTCCCTTTGGGGCTGATCCCAGATATCCCAGCTGTTTTCCCTGACCGTTCCTTTCCCTTTGGGGCTGATCCCGGATTTCTCGGCTGTTTTCCCTGACTGTTCCTTTCCCTTTGGGGCTGATCCCAGATTTCCCAGCTGTTTTCCCTGGATGTTCCTTTCGCTTTGGGGCTGATCCCAGATTTCCCGGCTGTTTTCCCTGGCTGTTCCTTTCCCTTTGGGGCTCATCCCAGATTTCCCGGCTGTTTTACCTGAATGTTCCTTTCCCTTTGGGGCTGATCCCAGATTTCCCAGCTGTTTTCCCTGGATGTTCCTTTCGCTTTGGGGCTGATCCCAGATTTCCCGGCTGTTTTCCCTGGCCGTTCCTTTCCCTTTGGGGCTGATCCCAGATTTCCCGGCTGTTTTCCCTGACCGTTCCTTTCCCTTTGGGGCAGATCCCAGATTTCCCGGCTGTTTTCCCTGGCTGCTCCTTTCCCTTTGGGGCTGATCCCAGATTTCCCAGCTGTTTTCCCTGGATGTTCCTTTCCCTTTGGGGCTGATCCCAGATTTCCCGGCTGTTTTCCCTGGCTGTTCCTTTCCCTTTGGGGCTGATCCCAGATTTCCCGGCTGTTTTCCCTGGCTGTTCCTTTCCCTTTGGGGCTGATCCCAGATTTCCCGGCTGTTTTCCCTGGCTGTTCCTTTCCCTTTGGGGCTCATCCCAGATTTCCCGGCTGTTTTCCCTGGATGTTCCTTTCCCTTTGGGGCTGATCCCAGATTTCCCGGCTGTTTTCCCTGAATGTTCCTTTCCCTTTGGGGCTGATCCCAGATATGCCGGCTGTTTTCCCTGGCCGTTCCTTTCCCTTTGGGGCTGATCCCAGATTTCCCGGCTGTTTTCCCTGGCTGTTCCATTCCCTTTGGGGCTGATCCCAGATTTCCCGGCTGTTTTCCCTGGCTGTTCCATTCCCTTTGGGGCTGATCCCAGATTTCCCGGCTGTTTTCCCTGGATGTTCCTTTCCCTTTGGGGCAGATCCCAGATTTCCCGGCTGTTTTCCCTGGCTGTTCCTTTCCCTTTGGGGCTGATCCCAGATTTCCCGGCTGTTTTCCCTGGCTGTTCCTTTCCCTTTGGGGCTGATCCCAGATTTCCCAGCTGTTTTCCCTGGATGTTCCTTTCCCTTTGGGGCTGATCCCAGATATCCCGGCTGTGTTCCCTGAATGTTCCTTTCCCTTTGGGGCAGATCCCAGATTTCCCAGCTGTATTCCCTGGCTGTTCCTTTCCCTTTGGGGCTCATCCCAGATTTCTCAGCTGTTTTCCCTGGACGTTCCTTTCCCTTTGGGGCAGATCCCAGATTTCCCAGCTGTTTTCCCTGAATGTTCCTTTCCCTTTGGGGCTGATCCCAGATTTCCCAGCTGTTTTCCCTGGCTGTTCCTTTCCCTTTGGGGCTGATCCCAGATTTCCCAGCTGTTTTCCCTGAATGTTCCTTTCCCTTTGGGGCTGATCCCAGATTTCCCGGCTGTTTTCCCTGGATGTTCCTTTCGCTTTGGGGCTGCTCCCAGATTTCCCGGCTGTTTTCCCTGGCTGTTCCTTTCCCTTTGGGGCTGATCCCAGATTTCCCAGCTGTTTTCCCTGGATGTTCCTTTCGCTTTGGGGCTGATCCCAGATTTCCCAGCTGTTTTCCCTGAATGTGCCTTTCCCTTTGGGGCTGATCCCAGATTTCCCGGCTGTTTTCCCTGGATGTTCCTTTCGCTTTGGGGCTGATCCCAGATTTCCCGGCTGTTTTCCCTGGCTGTTCCTTTCCCTTTGGGGCTGATCCCAGATTTCCCGGCTGTTTTCCCTGGATGTTCCTTTCCCTTTGGGGCTGATCCCAGATATCCTGGCTGTGTTCCCTGAATGTTCCTTTCCCTCTGGGGCAGATGCAAGACTTCCCGGCTGTTTTCCCTGGCCGTTCCTTTCCCTTTGGGGCTGATCCCAGATTTCCCGGCTGTTTTCCCTGAATCTTCCTTTCCCTTTGGGGCAGATCCTAGATTTCCCGGCTGTTTTCCCTGACCGTTCCTTTCCCTTTGGGGCTGATCCCAGCTTTCCCGGCTGTTTTCCCTGGCCGTTCCTTTACCCTTGGGGCTGATCCCAGATTTCCCAGCTGTTTTCCCTGGCCGTTCCTTTCCCTTTGGGGCTGATCCCAGATTTCCCAGCTGTTTTCCCTGAATGTTCCTTTCCCTTTGGGGCTGATCCCAGATTTCCCGGCTGTTTTCCCTGGCTGTTCCTTTCCCTTTGGGGCTGATCCCAGATTTCCCAGCTGTTTTCCCTGGCTGTTCCTTTCCCTTTGGGGCTGATCCCAGATTTCCCGGCTGTTTTCCCTGGATGTTCCATTCGCTTTGGGGCTCATCCCAGATTTCCCAGCTGTTTTCCCTGGATGTTCCTTTCGCTTTGGGGCTCATCCCAGATTTCCCGGCTGTTTTCCCTGGCTGTTCCTTTCCCTTTGGGGCTCATCCCAGATTTCCCGGCTGTTTTCCCTGAATGTTCCTTTCCCTTTGGGGCTGATCCCAGATTTCCCAGCTGTTTTCCCCGCTTTTCCTTTCCCTTTGGGGCTGATCCCAGATTTCCCGGCTGTTTTCCCTGGATGTTCCTTTCCCTTTGGGGCTGATCCCAGATTTCCCGGCTGTTTTCCCTGGCTGTTCCTTTCCCTTTGGGGCTGATCCCAGATTTCTCAGCTGTTTTCCCTGGATGTTCCTTTCCCTTTGGGGCTGATCCCAGATTTCCCGGCTGTTTTCCCTGGCCTTTTCGTTCCCTTTGGGGCAGATCCAAGATTTCCCGGCTGTTTTCCCTGAATGTTCCTTTCCCTTTGGGGCTGATCCCAGATTTCCCGGCTGTTTTCCCTGGCTGTTCCTTTCCCTTTGGGGCTCATCCCAGATTTCCCGGCTGTTTTCCCTGGCCTTTTCGTTCCCTTTGGGGCAGATCCAAGATTTCCCGGCTGTTTTCCCTGAATGTTCCTTTCCCTTTGGGGCTGATCCCAGATTTCCCGGCTGTTTTCCCTGGCTGTTCCTTTCCCTTTGGGGCTCATCCCAGATTTCCCGGCTGTTTTCCCTGAATGTTCCTTTCCCTTTGGGGCTCATCCCAGATTTCCCGGCTGTTTTCCCTGGCTGTTCCTTTCCCTTTGGGGCTGATCCCAGATTTCCCGGCTGTTTTCCCTGGCTGTTCCATTCCCTTTGGGGCAGATCCCAGATTTCCCGGCTGTTTTCCCTGGCTGTTCCTTTCCCTTTGGGCCTCATCCCAGATTTCCCGGCTGTTTTCCCTGGCTGTTCCTTTCCCTTTGGGGCTGATCCCAGATATCCCGGCTGTTTTCCCTGGCTGTTCCTTTCCCTTTGGGGCTCATCCCAGATTTCCCGGCTGTTTTCCCTGGATGTTCCTTTCGCTTTGGGGCTGAATTCCAGATTTCCCGGCTGTTTTCCCTGGCCTTTCCTTTCCCTTTGGGGCTGATCCCAGATTTCCCAGCTGTTTTCCCTGAATGTTCCTTTCCCTTTGGGGCTGATCCCAGATTTCCCGGCTGTTTTCCCTGGCTGTTCCTTTCCCTTAGGGGCTGATCCCAGATTTCCCGGCTGTTTTCCCTGGCTGTTCCTTTCCCTTTGGGGCTGATCCCAGATTTCCCGGCTGTTTTCCCTGAATGTTCCATTCGCTTTGGGGCTCATCCCAGATTTCCCAGCTGTTTTCCCTGGATGTTCCTTTCGCTTTGGGGCTCATCCCAGATTTCCCGGCTGTTTTCCCTGGCTGTTCCTTTCCCTTTGTGGCTGATCCCAGATTTCCCGGCTGTTTTCCCTGGCTGTTCCTTTCCCTTTGGGGCTCATCCCAGATTTCCCGGCTGTTTTCCCTGAATGTTCCTTTCCCTTTGGGGCTGATCCCAGATTTCCCGGCTGTTTTCCCTGAATCTTCCTTTCCCTCTGGGGCAGATCCTAGATTTCCCGGCTGTTTTCCCTGGCTGTTCCTTTCCCTTTGGGGCTGATCCCAGATTTCTCGGCTATTTTCCCTGACCGTTCCTTTCCCTTTGGGGCTGATCCCAGCTTTCCCGGCTGTTTTCCCTGGCCGTTCCTTTACCCTTGGGGCTGATCCCAGATTTCCCAGCTGTTTTCCCTGGCCGTTCCTTTCCCTTTGGGGCTGATCCCAGATTTCCCAGCTGTTTTCCCTGAATGTTCCTTTCCCTTTGGGGCTGATCCCAGATTTCCCGGCTGTTTTCCCTGGCTGTTCCTTTCCCTTTGGGGCTGATCCCAGATTTCCCAGCTGTTTTCCCTGGCTGTTCCTTTCGCTTTGGGGCTGATCCCAGATTTCCCGGCTGTTTTCCCTGGATGTTCCATTCGCTTTGGGGCTCATCCCAGATTTCCCAGCTGTTTTCCCTGGATGTTCCTTTCGCTTTGGGGCTCATCCCAGATTTCCCGGCTGTTTTCCATGGATGTTCCTTTCCCTTTGGGGCTGATCCCAGATTTCCCGGCTGTTTTCCCTGGCTGTTCCTTTCCCTTTGGGGCTCATCCCAGATTTCCCGGCTGTTTTCCCTGAATGTTCCTTTCCCTTTGGGGCTGATCCCAGATTTCCCAGCTGTTTTCCCTGGCCGTTCCTTTCCCTTTGGGGCTGATCCCAGATTTCCCGGCTGTTTTCCCTGACCGTTCCTTTCCCTTTGGGGCTGATCCCAGATTTCCCGGCTGTTTTCCCTGGCTGTTCCTTTCCCTTTGGGGCTGATCCCAGATTTCCCGGCTGTTTTCCCTGGATGTTCCTTTCGCTTTGGGGCTGATCCCAGATTTCTCGGCTGTTTTCCCTGGCCGTTCCTTTCCCCTTGGGGCTGATCCCAGATTTCCCGGCTGTTTTCCCTGGCTGTTCCTTACCCTTTGGGGCTGATCCCAGATTTCCCGGCTGTTTTCCCTGGCCGTTCCTTTCCCTTTGGGGCTGATCCCAGATTTCCCGGCTGTTTTCCCTGGCTGTTCCTTTCCCTTTGGGGCTGATCCCAGATATCCCAGCTGTTTTCCCTGACCGTTCCTTTCCCTTTGGGGCTGATCCCGGATTTCTCGGCTGTTTTCCCTGACTGTTCCTTTCCCTTTGGGGCTGATCCCAGATTTCCCGGCTGTTTTACCTGAATGTTCCTTTCCCTTTGGGGCTGATCCCAGATTTCCCAGCTGTTTTCCCTGGCCGTTCCTTTCCCTTTGGGGCTGATCCCAGATTTCCCGGCTGTTTTCCCTGGCTGTTCCTTTCCCTTAGGGGCAGATCCCAGATTTCCCGGCTGTTTTCCCTGGCTGCTCCTTTCCCTTTGGGGCTGATCCCAGATTTCCCAGCTGTTTTCCCTGGATGTTCCTTTCCCTTTGGGGCTGATCCCAGATATCCCGGCTGTTTTCCCTGGCTGTTCCTTTCCCTTTGGGGCTGATCCCAGATTTCCCGGCTGTTTTCCCTGGCTGTTCCTTTCCCTTTGGGGCTGATCCCAGATTTCCCGGCTGTTTTCCCTGGCTGTTCCTTTCCCTTTGGGGCTCATCCCAGATTTCCCGGCTGTTTTCCCTGGATGTTCCTTTCCCTTTGGGGCTGATCCCAGATTTCCCGGCTGTTTTCCCTGAATGTTCCTTTCCCTTTGGGGCTGATCCCAGATATGCCGGCTGTTTTCCCTGGCTGTTCCATTCCCTTTGGGGCTGATCCCAGATTTCCCGGCTGTTTTCCCTGGATGTTCCTTTCCCTTTGGGGCTGATCCCAGATTTCCCGGCTGTTTTCCCTGGCTGTTCCATTCCCTTTGGGGCTGATCCCAGATTTCCCGGCTGTTTTCCCTGGATGTTCCTTTCCCTTTGGGGCAGATCCCAGATTTCCCGGCTGTTTTCCCTGGCTGTTCCTTTCCCTTTGGGGCTGATCCCAGATTTCCCGGCTGTTTTCCCTGGCTGTTCCTTTCCCTTTGGGGCTGATCCCAGATTTCCCAGCTGTTTTCCCTGGATGTTCCTTTCCCTTTGGGGCTGATCCCAGATATCCCGGCTGTGTTCCCTGAATGTTCCTTTCCCTTTGGGGCAGATCCCAGATTTCCCAGCTGTATTCCCTGGCTGTTCCTTTCCCTTTGGGGCTCATCCCAGATTTCTCAGCTGTTTTCCCTGGACGTTCCTTTCCCTTTGGGGCAGATCCCAGATTTCCCAGCTGTTTTCCCTGAATGTTCCTTTCCCTTTGGGGCTGATCCCAGATTTCCCGGCTGTTTTCCCTGGATGTTCCTTTCCCTTTGGGGCTGATCCCAGATTTCCCGGCTGTTTTCCCTGGATGTTCCTTTCGCTTTGGGGCTGCTCCCAGATTTCCCGGCTGTTTTCCCTGGCTGTTCCTTTCCCTTTGGGGCTCATCCCAGATTTCCCAGCTGTTTTCCCTGGATGTTCCTTTCGCTTTGGGGCTGATCCCAGATTTCCCAGCTGTTTTCCCTGAATGTGCCTTTCCCTTTGGGGCTGATCCCAGATTTCCCGGCTGTTTTCCCTGGATGTTCCTTTCGCTTTGGGGCTGATCCCAGATTTCCCGGCTGTTTTCCCTGGCTGTTCCTTTCCCTTTGGGGCTGATCCCAGATTTCCCGGCTGTTTTCCCTGGATGTTCCTTTCCCTTTGGGGCTGATCCCAGATATCCCGGCTGTGTTCCCTGAATGTTCCTTTCCCTCTGGGGCAGATCCCAGACTTCCCGGCTGTTTTCCCTGGCCGTTCCTTTCCCTTTGGGGCTGATCCCAGATTTCCCGGCTGTTTTCCCTGAATCTTCCTTTCCCTCTGGGGCAGATCCTAGATTTCCCGGCTGTTTTCCCTGACCGTTCCTTTCCCTTTGGGGCTGATCCCAGCTTTCCCGGCTGTTTTCCCTGGCCGTTCCTTTACCCTTGGGGCTGATCCCAGATTTCCCAGCTGTTTTCCCTGGCCGTTCCTTTCCCTTTGGGGCTGATCCCAGATTTCCCAGCTGTTTTCCCTGAATGTTCCTTTCCCTTTGGGGCTGATCCCAGATTTCCCGGCTGTTTTCCCTGGCTGTTCCTTTCCCTTTGGGGCTGATCCCAGATTTCCCAGCTGTTTTCCCTGGCTGTTCCTTTCCCTTTGGGGCTGATCCCAGATTTCCCGGCTGTTTTCCCTGGATGTTCCATTCGCTTTGGGGCTCATCCCAGATTTCCCAGCTGTTTTCCCTGGATGTTCCTTTCGCTTTGGGGCTCATCCCAGATTTCCCGGCTGTTTTCCCTGGCTGTTCCTTTCCCTTTGGGGCTCATCCCAGATTTCCCGGCTGTTTTCCCTGAATGTTCCTTTCCCTTTGGGGCTGATCCCAGATTTCCCAGCTGTTTTCCCCGCTTTTCCTTTCCCTTTGGGGCTGATCCCAGATTTCCCGGCTGTTTTCCCTGACCGTTCCTTTCCCTTTGGGGCTGATCCCAGATTTCCCGGCTGTTTTCCCTGGCTGTTCCTTTCCCTTTGGGGCTGATCCCAGATATGCCGGCTGTTTTCCCTGGCCGTTCCTTTCCCTTTGGGGCTGATCCCAGATTTCCCGGCTGTTTTCCCTGGCCTTTTCGTTCCCTTTGGGGCAGATCCAAGATTTCCCGGCTGTTTTCCCTGAATGTTCCTTTCCCTTTGGGGCTGATCCCAGATTTCCCGGCTGTTTTCCCTGGCTGTTCCTTTCCCTTTGGGGCTCATCCCAGATTTCCCGGCTGTTTTCCCTGAATGTTCCTTTCCCTTTGGGGCTCATCCCAGATTTCCCGGCTGTTTTCCCTGGCTGTTCCTTTCCCTTTGGGGCTGATCCCAGATTTCCCGGCTGTTTTCCCTGGCTGTTCCATTCCCTTTGGGGCAGATCCCAGATTACCCGGCTGTTTTCCCTGGCTGTTCCTTTCCCTTTGGGCCTCATCCCAGATTTCCCGGCTGTTTTCCCTGGCTGTTCCTTTCCCTTTGGGGCTGATCCCAGATATCCCGGCTGTTTTCCCTGGCTGTTCCTTTCCCTTTGGGGCTCATCCCAGATTTCCCGGCTGTTTTCCCTGGCCTTTCCTTTCCCTTTGGGGCTGATCCCAGATTTCCCAGCTGTTTTCCCTGAATGTTCCTTTCCCTTTGGGGCTGATCCCAGATTTCCCGGCTGTTTTCCCTGGCTGTTCCTTTCCCTTAGGGGCTGATCCCAGATTTCCCGGCTGTTTTCCCTGGCTGTTCCTTTCCCTTTGGGGCTGATCCCAGATTTCCCGGCTGTTTTCCCTGAATGTTCCATTCGCTTTGGGGCTCATCCCAGATTTCCCAGCTGTTTTCCCTGGATGTTCCTTTCGCTTTGGGGCTCATCCCAGATTTCCCGGCTGTTTTCCATGGATGTTCCTTTCCCTTTGTGGCTGATCCCAGATTTCCCGGCTGTTTTCCCTGGCTGTTCCTTTCCCTTTGGGGCTCATCCCAGATTTCCCGGCTGTTTTCCCTGAATGTTCCTTTCCCTTTGGGGCTGATCCCAGATTTCCCAGCTGTTTTCCCTGGCCGTTCCTTTCCCTTTGGGGCTGATCCCAGATTTCCCGGCTGTTTTCCCTGACCGTTCCTTTCCCTTTGGGGCTGATCCCAGATTTCCCGGCTGTTTTCCCTGGCTGTTCCTTTCCCTTTGGGGCTGATCCCAGATTTCCCGGCTGTTTTCCCTGGATGTTCCTTTCCCTTTGGGGCTGATCCCAGATTTCTCGGCTGTTTTCCCTGGCCGTTTCCTTTCCCCTTGGGGCTGATCCCAGATTTCCTGGCTGTTTTCCCTGGCTGTTCCTTACCCTTTGGGGCTGATCCCAGATTTCCCGGCTGTTTTCCCTGGCCGTTCCTTTCCCTTTGGGGCTGATCCCAGATTTCCCGGCTGTTTTCCCTGGCTGTTCCTTTCCCTTTGGGGCTCATCCCAGATATCCCAGCTGTTTTCCCTGGCCGTTCCTTTCCCTTTGGGGCTGATCCCAGATTTCCCGGCTGTTTTCCCTGGCTGTTCCTTTCCCTTTGGGGCTGATCCCAGATTTCCCAGCTGTTTTCCCTGGCTGTTCCTTTCCCTTTGGGGCTGATCCCAGATTTCCCAGCTGTTTTCCCTGGCCGTTCCTTTCCCTTTGGGGCTGATCCCAGATTTCCCAGCTGTTTTCCCTGGCTGTTCCTTTCGCTTTGGGGCTGATCCCAGATATCCCGGCTGTTTTCCCTGGATGTTCCTTTCCCTTTGGGGCTGATCCCAGATTTCCCAGCTGTTTTCCCTGGATGTTCCTTTCCCTTTGGGGCTGATCCCAGATTTCCCGGCTGTTTTCCCTGGCTGTTCCTTTCCCTTTGGGGCTGATCCCAGATTTCCCGGCTGTTTTCCCTGGCTGCTCCTTTCCCTTTGGGGCTCATCCCAGATTTCCCAGCTGTTTTCCCTGGATGTTCCTTTCCCTTTGGGGCTGATCCCAGATTTCCCGGCTGTTTTCCCTGGCTGTTCCTTTCCCTTTGGGCCTCATCCCAGATTTCCCGGCTGTTTTCCCTGAATGTTCCTTTCCCTTTGGGGCTGATCCCAGATATGCCGGCTGTTTTCCCTGGCCGTTCCTTTCCCTTTGGGGCTGATCCCAGATTTCCCGGCTGTTTTCCCTGGCTGTTCCATTCCCTTTGGGGCTGATCCCAGATTTCCCGGCTGTTTTCCCTGGCTGTTCCATTCCCTTTGGGGCTGATCCCAGATTTCCCGGCTGTTTTCCCTGGCTGTTCCTTTCCCTTTGGGGCTGATCCCAGATTTCCCGGCTGTTTTCCCTGGCTGTTCCTTTCCCTTTGGGGCTGATCCCAGATTTCCCGGCTGTTTTCCCTGGCTGTTCCTTTCCCTTTGGGGCTGATCCCAGATTTCCCAGCTGTTTTCCCTGGATGTTCCTTTCCCTTTGGGGCTGATCCCAGATATCCCGGCTGTGTTCCCTGAATGTTCCTTTCCCTTTGGGGCAGATCCCAGATTTCCCAGCTGTATTCCCTGGCTGTTCCTTTCCCTTTGGGGCTCATCCCAGATTTCCCAGCTGTTTTCCCTGAATGTTCCTTTCGCTTTGGGGCTGCTCCCAGATTTCCCGGCTGTTTTCCCTGGCTGTTCCTTTCCCTTTGGGGCTGATCCCAGATTTCCCAGCTGTTTTCCCTGGCTGTTCCTTTCGCTTTGGGGCTGATCCCAGATTTCCCGGCTGTTTTCCCTGGATGTTCCATTCGCTTTGGGGCTCATCCCAGATTTCCCAGCTGTTTTCCCTGGATGTTCCTTTCGCTTTGGGGCTCATCCCAGATTTCCCGGCTGTTTTCCATGGATGTTCCTTTCCCTTTGGGGCTGATCCCAGATTTCCCGGCTGTTTTCCCTGGCCGTTCCTTTCCCCTTGGGGCTGATCCCAGATTTCCCGGCTGTTTTCCCTGGCTGTTCCTTACCCTTTGGGGCTGATCCCAGATTTCCCGGCTGTTTTCCCTGGCCGTTCCTTTCCCTTTGGGGCTGATCCCAGATTTCCCGGCTGTTTTCCCTGGCTGTTCCTTTCCCTTTGGGGCTGATCCCAGATATCCCAGCTGTTTTCCCTGACCGTTCCTTTCCCTTTGGGGCTGATCCCGGATTTCTCGGCTGTTTTCCCTGAATGTTCCTTTCCCTTTGGGGCTGATCCCAGATTTCCCGGCTGTTTTACCTGAATGTTCCTTTCCCCTTGGGGCTGATCCCAGATTTCCCAGCTGTTTTCCCTGGCTGTTCCTTTCCCTTTGGGGCTGATCCCAGATTTCCCAGCTGTTTTCCCTGGCCGTTCCTTTCCCTTTGGGGCTGATCCCAGATTTCCCAGCTGTTTTCCCTGGCTGTTCCTTTCGCTTTGGGGCTGATCCCAGATTTCCCGGCTGTTTTCCCTGAATGTTCCTTTCCCCTTGGGGCTGATCCCAGATATCCCGGCTGTTTTCCCTGGATGTTCCTTTCCCTTTGGGGCTGATCCCAGATTTCCCGGCTGTTTTCCCTGGATGTTCCTTTCCCTTTGGGGCTGATCCCAGATTTCCCGGCTGTTTTCCCTGACCGCTCCTTTCCCTTTGGGGCTGATCCCAGATTTCCCAGCTGTTTTCCCTGGATGTTCCTTTCGCTTTGGGGCTGATCCCAGATTTCCCGGCTGTTTTCCCTGGCTGTTCCTTTCCCTTTGGGGCTGATCCCAGATTTCCCGGCTGTTTTCCCTGGCTGTTCCTTTCCCTTTGGGGCTCATCCCAGATTTCCCGGCTGTTTTCCCTGGCTGTTCCTTTCCCTTTGGGGCTGATCCCAGATTTCCCGGCTGTTTTCCCTGAATGTTCCTTTCCCTTTGGGGCTGATCCCAGATTTCCCGGCTGTTTTCCCTGAATGTTCCTTTCCCTTTGGGGCTCATCCCAGATTTCCCGGCTGTTTTCCCTGAATGTTCCTTTCCCTTTGGGGCTCATCCCAGATATCCCGGCTGTTTTCCCTGGCCGTTCCTCTCCCTTTGGGGCTGATCCCAGATTTCCCGGCTGTTTTCCCTGGCTGTTCCATTCCCTTTGGGGCTGATCCCAGATTTCCCAGCTGTTTTCCCTGGCTGTTCCTTTCCCTTTGGGGCTCATCCCAGATTTCCCGGCTGTTTTCCCTGGCTGTTCCTTTCCCTTTGGGGCTGATCCCAGATTTCCCGGCTGTTTTCCCTGGCTGTTCCTTTCCCTTTGGGGCTGATCCCAGATTTTCCGGCTGTTTTCCCTGGATGTTCCTTTCCCTTTGGGGCAGATCCCAGATTTCCCGGCTGTTTTCCCTGGCTGTTCCATTCCCTTTGGGGCAGATCCCAGATTTCCCGGCTGTTTTCCCTGGCTGTTCCTTTCCCTTTGGGCCTCATCCCAGATTTCCCGGCTGTTTTCCCTGGCTGTTCCTTTCCCTTTGGGGCTGATCCCAGATATCCCGGCTGTTTTCCCTGGCTGTTCCTTTCCCTTTGGGGCTCATCCCAGATTTCCCGGCTGTTTTCCCTGGATGTTCCTTTCCCTTTGGGGCTGATCCCAGATTTCCCGGCTGTTTTCCCTGGATGTTCCTTTCGCTTTGGGGCTGAATTCCAGATTTCCCAGCTGTTTTCCCTGGCCTTTCCTTTCCCTTTGGGGCTGATCCCAGATTTCCCGGCTGTTTTCCCTGGCTGTTCCATTCCCTTTGGGGCAGATCCCAGATTTCCCGGCTGTTTTCCCTGGCTGTTCCTTTCCCTTTGGGGCTGATCCCAGATTTCCCGGCTGTTTTCCCTGACCGTTCCTTTCCCTTTGGGGCAGATCCCAGATTTCCCGGCTGTTTTCCCTGGCTGCTCCTTTCCCTTTGGGGCTCATCCCAGATTTCCCAGCTGTTTTCCCTGGATGTTCCTTTCCCTTTGGGGCTGATCCCAGATTTCCCGGCTGTTTTCCCTGGCTGTTCCTTTCCCTTTGGGGCTGATCCCAGATTTCCCGGCTGTTTTCCCTGGCTGTTCCTTTCCCTTTGGGGCTGATCCCAGATTTCCCGGCTGTTTTCCCTGACCGTTCCTTTCCCTTTGGGGCTGATCCCAGATTTCCCGGCTGTTTTCCCTGGCCTTTCCTTTCCCTTTGGGGCAGATCCCAGATTTCCCGGCTGTTTTCCCTGGCTGTTCCTTTCCCTTTGGGGCTGATCCCAGATATCCCGGCTGTTTTCCCTGGCTGTTCCTTTCCCTTTGGGGCTGATCCCAGATTTCCCAGCTGTTTTCCCTGGCTGTTCCTTTCCCTTTGGGGCTCATCCCAGATTTCCCAGCTGTTTTCCCTGGCTGTTCCTTTCGCTTTGGGGCAGATCCCAGATTTCCCGGCTGTTTTCCCTGGCTGCTCCTTTCCCTTTGGGGCTCATCCCAGATTTCCCAGCTGTTTTCCATGGATGTTCCTTTCCCTTTGGGGCTGATCCCAGATTTCCTGGCTGTTTTCCCTGGCTGTTCCTTTCCCTTTGGGGCTGATCCCAGATTTCCCGGCTGTTTTCCCTGGATGTTCCTTTCGCTTTGGGGCTGAATTCCAGATTTCCCAACTGTTTTCCCTGGCCTTTCCTTTCCCTTTGGGGCTGATCCCAGATTTCCCGGGTGTATTCCCTGGCTGTTCCTTTCCCTTTGGGGCTGATCCCAGATTTCCCGGCTGTTTTCCCTGGATGTTCCTTTTCCTTTGGGGCTGATCCCAGCTTTCCCGGCTGTTTTCCCTGGCTGTTCCTTTCCCTTTGGGGCTGATCCCAGATTTCCCGGCTGTTTTCCCTGGATGTTCCTTTCCCTTTGGGGCTGATCCCAGATTTCCCGGCTGTTTTCCCTGGCTGTTCCTTTCCCTTTGGGGCTGATCCCAGATATGCCGGCTGTTTTCCCTGGCTGTTCCTTTCCCTTTGGGGCTGATCCCAGATTTCCCGGTTGTTTTCCCCGCTTTTCCTTTCCCTTTGGGGCTGATCCCAGATTTCCCGGCTGTTTTCCCTGACCGTTCCTTTCCCTTTGGGGCACATCCCAGATTTCCCGGCTGTTTTCCCTGGCCGTTCCTCTCCCTTTGGGGCTGATCCCAGATTTCCCGGCTGTTTTCCCTGGCTGTTCCATTCCCTTTGGGGCTGATCCCAGATTTCCCAGCTGTTTTCCCTGGCTGTTCCTTTCCCTTTGGGGCTCATCCCAGATTTCCCGGCTGTTTTCCCTGGCTGTTCCTTTCCCTTTGGGGCTGATCCCAGATTTCCCGGCTGTTTTCCCTGGATGTTCCTTTCCCTTTGGGGCTGATCCCAGATTTCCCGGCTGTTTTCCCTGGCTGTTCCTTTCCCTTTGGGGCTGATCCCAGATATCCCGGCTGTTTTCCCTGGCTGTTCCTTTCCCTTTGGGGCTCATCCCAGATTTCCCGGCTGTTTTCCCTGGATGTTCCTTTTCCTTTGGGGCTGATCCCAGATTTCCCGGCTGTTTTCCCTGGATGTTCCTTTCGCTTTGGGGCTGAATTCCAGATTTCCCAGCTGTTTTCCCTGGCCTTTCCTTTCCCTTTGGGGCTGATCCCAGATTTCCCGGCTGTATTCCCTGGCTGTTCCATTCCCTATGGGGCTGATCCCAGATTTCCCGGCTGTTTTCCCTGGATGTTCCATTCCCTTTGGGGCAGATCCCAGATTTCCCGGCTGTTTTCCCTGGCTGTTCCTTTCCCTTTGGGGCTGATCCCAGATTTCCCGGCTGTTTTCCCTGGCTGTTCCTTTCCCTTTGGGGCTGATCCCAGATATCCCGGCTGTTTTCCCTGGCTTTTCCTTTCCCTTTGGGGCTCATCCCAGATTTCCCAGCTGTTTTCCCTGGATGTTCCTTTCGCTTTGGGGCTGATCCCAGATTTCCCGGCTGTTTTCCCTGGATGTTCCTTTCCCTTTGGGGCAGATCCCAGATTTCCCAGCTGTTTTCCATGGATGTTCCTTTCCCTTTGGGGCTGATCCCAGATTTCCCGGCTGTTTTCCCTGGCTGTTCCTTTCCCTTTGGGGCTGATCCCAGATTTCCCGGCTGTTTTCCCTGGATGTTCCTTTCGCTTTGGGGCTGAATTCCAGATTTCCCAGCTGTTTTCCCTGAATGTTCCTTTCCCTTTGGGGCTGATCCCAGATTTCCCGGCTGTTTTCCCTGGATGTTCCTTTTCCTTTGGGGCTGATCCCAGGTTTCACGGCTGTTTTCCCTGAATGTTCCTTTCCCTTTGGGGCTGATCCCAGCTTTCCCGGCTGTTTTCCCTGGCTGTTCCTTTCCCTTTGGGGCTGATCCCAGATTTCACGGCTGTTTTCCCTGGCTGTTCCTTTCCCTTTGGGGCTGATCCCAGCTTTCCCGGCTGTTTTCCCTGGGTGTTCCTTTCCCTTTGGGGCTGATCCCAGATATCCCGGCTGTTTTCCCTGGCCTTTCCTTTCCCTTTGGGGCTGATCCCAGATTTCCCGGCTGTTTTCCCTGGCCTTTTCCTTCCCTTTGGGGCAGATCCCAGATTTCCCGGCTGTTTTCCCTGGCTGTTCCTTTCCCTTTGGGGCTGATCCCAGATTTCCCAGCTGTTTTCCCTGAATGTTCCTTTCCCTTTGGGGCTGATCCCAGATTTCCCGGCTGTTTTCCCTGACCGTTCCTTTACCTTTGGGGCTGATCCCAGATATCCCGGCTGTTTTCCCTGGCTGTTCCTTTCCCTTTGGGGCTGATCCCACAATTCCCGGCTGTTTTCCCTGGCTGCTCCTTTCCCTTTGGGGCAGATCCCAGATTTCCCAGCTGTTTTCCATGGATGTTCCTTTCCCTTTGGGGCTGATCCCAGATTTCCCGGCTGTTTTCCCTGGCTGTTCCTTTCCCTTTGGGGCTGATCCCAGATTTCCCAGCTGTTTTCCCTGGCTGTTCCTTTCCCTTTGGGGCTGATCCCAGATATCCCGGCTGTTTTCCCTGGGTGTTCCTTTCCCTTTGGGGCTGATCCCAGATTTCCCGGCTGTTTTCCCTGACCGTTCCTTTCCCTTTGGGGCTGATCCCAGATATCCCGGCTGTTTTCCCTGGGTGTTCCTTTCCCTTTGGGGCTGATCCCAGATTTCCCGGCTGTTTTCCCTGACCGTTCCTTTACCTTTGGGGCTGATCCCAGATTTCCCGGCTGTTTTCCCTGGCTGTTCCTTTACCCTTGGGGCTGATCCCAGATTTCCCGGCTGTTTTCCCTGGCTGTTCCATTCCCTTTGGGGCTGATCCCAGATTTCCCAGCTGTTTTCCCTGAATGTTCCTTTCCCTTTGGGGCTGATCCCAGATTTCCCGGCTGTTTTCCCTGGATGTTCCCTTACCCTTGGGGCTGATCCCAGATTTCCCGGCTGTTTTCCCTGGATGTTCCTTTCCCTTTGGGGCTGATCCCAGATTTCCCGGCTGTTTTCCCTGGATGTTCCATTCGCTTTGGAGCTGATCCCAGATTTCCCGGCTGTTTTCCCTGAATGTTCCTTTCCCTTTGGGGCAGATCCCAGATTTCCCAGCTGTTTTCCCTGGCTGTTCCTTTCCCTTTGGGGCTGATCCCAGATTTCCCGGCTGTTTTCCCTGGCTGTTCCTTTCGCTTTGGGGCTGATCCCACAATTCCCGGCTGTTTTCCCTGGGTGTTCCTTTCCCTTTGGGGCTGATCCCAGATTTCCCAGCTGTTTTCCCTGGATGTTCCATTCGCTTTGGGGCTGATCCCAGATTTCCCAGCTGTTTTCCCTGGCCGTTCCTTTCCCATTGGGGCTGATCCCAGATTTCCCGGCTGTTTTCCCTGGCCGTTCCTTTACCCTTGGGGCTGATCCCAGATTTCCCGGCTGTTTTCCCTGGCTGTTCCTTTCCCTTTGGGGCTGATCCCAGATTTCCCGGCTGTTTTCCCTGGCTGTTCCTTTCCCTTTGGGGCTGATCCCAGATTTCCCGGCTGTTTCCCTGGCTGTTCCTTTCCCTTTGGGGCAGATCCCAGATTTCCCGGCTGTTTTCCCTGGCTGTTCCTTTCCCTTTGGGGCAGATCCCAGATTTCCCGGCTGTTTTCCCTGGCTGTTCCATTCCCTTTGGGGCAGATCCCAGATTTCCCGGCTGTTTTCCCTGGCTGTTCCTTTCCCTTTGGGGCTCATCCCAGATTTCCCGGCTGTTTTCCCTGAATGTTCCTTTCCCTTTGGGGCTGATCCCAGATTTCCCGGCTGTTTTCCCTGGCCGTTCCTTTACCCTTGGGGCTGATCCCAGATTTCCCGGCTGTTTTCCCTGGCTGTTCCTTTCCCTTTGGGGCTCATCCCAGATTTCCCGGCTGTTTTCCCTGGCTGTTCCTTTCCCTTTGGGGCAGATCCCAGATTTCCCGGCTGTTTTCCCTGGATGTTCCATTCCCTTTGGGGCAGATCCCAGATTTCCCGGCTGTTTTCCCTGGCTGTTCCTTTCCCTTTGGGGCTCATCCCAGATTTCCCGGCTGTTTTCCCTGAATGTTCCTTTCCCTTTGGGGCTGATCCCAGATTTCCCGGCTGTTTTCCCTGGCCGTTCCTTTACCCTTGGGGCTGATCCCAGATTTCCCGGCTGTTTTCCCTGGCTGTTCCTTTCCCTTTGGGGCTCATCCCAGATTTCCCGGCTGTTTTCCCTGGCTGTTCCTTTCCCTTTGGGGCAGATCCCAGATTTCCCGGCTGTTTTCCCTGGCTGTTCCTTTCCCTTTGGGGCAGATCCCAGATTTCCCGGCTGTTTTCCCTGGCTGTTCCATTCCCTTTGGGGCAGATCCCAGATTTCCCGGCTGTTTTCCCTGAATGTTCCTTTCCCTTTGGGGCTGATCCCAGATATCCCGGCTGTTTTCCCTGAATGTTCCTTTCCCTTTGGGGCTGATCCCAGATTTCCCGGCTGTTTTCCCTGGCTGTTCCATTCCCTTTGGGGCAGATCCCAGATTTCCCGGCTGTTTTCCCTGGCTGTTCCTTTCCCTTTGGGGCTCATCCCAGATTTCCCGGCTGTTTTCCCTGAATGTTCCTTTCCCTTTGGGGCTGATCCCAGATTTCCCGGCTGTTTTCCCTGACCGTTCCTTTACCTTTGGGGCTGATCCCAGATTTCCCGGCTGTTTTCCCTGACCGTTCCTTTACCTTTGGGGCTGATCCCAGATTTCCCGGCTGTTTTCCCTGGCTGTTCCTTTCCCTTTGGGGCTGATCCCAGATTTCCCAGCTGTTTTCCCTGGCTGTTCCTTTCCCTTTGGGGCTGATCCCAGATTTCCCGGCTGTTTTCCCTGGCTGTTCCTTTACCCTTGGGGCTGATCCCAGATTTCCCGGCTGTTTTCCCTGGCTGTTCCATTCCCTTTGGGGCTGATCCCAGATTTCCCGGCTGTTTTCCCTGAATGTTCCTTTCCCTTTGGGGCTGATCCCAGATTTCCCGGCTGTTTTCCCTGGATGTTCCTTTACCCTTGGGGCTGATCCCAGATTTCCCGGCTGTTTTCCCTGGATGTTCCTTTCCCTTTGGGGCTGATCCCAGATTTCCCGGCTGCTTTCCCTGGATGTTCCTTTCCCTTTGGGGCTGATCCCAGATTTCCCAGCTGTTTTCCCTGAATGTTCCTTTCCCTTTGGGGCAGATCCCAGCTTTCCCGGCTGTTTTCCCTGGCTGTTCCTTTCCCTTTGGGGCTGATCCCAGATTTCCCAGCTGTTTTCCCTGACCGTTCCTTTCGCTTTGGGGCTGATCCCAGATTTCCCGGCTGTTTTCCCTGGATGTTCCTTTCACTTTGGGGCTGATCCCAGATTTCCCGGCTGTTTTCCCTGGATGTGCCTTTCCCTTTGGGGCTGATCCCAGATTTCCCGGTTGTTTTCCCTGGATGTTCCATTCTCTTTGGGGCTGATCCCAGATATCCCGGCTGTTTTCCTTGAATGTTCCTTTCCCTTTGGGGCTGATCCCAGATTTCCCGGCTGTTTTCCCTGAATGTTCCTTTCCCTTTGGGGCTGATCCCAGATTTCCCGGCTGTTTTCCCTGGCTGTTCCTTTCCCTTTGGGGCAGATCCCAGATTTCCCGGCTGTTTTCCCTGGCTGTTCCTTTCCCTTTGGGGCAGATCCCAGATTTCCCGGCTGTTTTCCCTGGCTGTTCCATTCCCTTTGGGGCAGATCCCAGATTTCCCGGCTGTTTTCCCTGGCTGTTCCTTTCCCTTTGGGGCTCATCCCAGATTTCCCGGCTGTTTTCCCTGAATGTTCCTTTCCCTTTGGGGCTGATCCCAGATTTCCCGGCTGTTTTCCCTGGATGTTCCTTTCCCTTTGGGGCTGATCCCAGGTATCCCGGCTGTTTTCCCTGGGTGTTCCTTTCGCTTTGGGGCAGATCCCAGATTTCCCGGCTGTTTTCCCTGGCTGTTACTTTCGCTTTGGGGCTGATCCCAGATTCCCGGCTGTTTTCCCTGGGTGTTCCTTTCCCTTTGGGGCTGATCCCAGATTTCCCAGCTGTTTTCCCTGGATGTTCCTTTCGCTTTGGGGCTGATCCCAGATTTCCCGGCTGTTTTACCTGGATATTCCGTTCGCTTTGGGGCTGATCCCAGCTTTCCCAGCTGTTTTCCCTGGCTGTTCCTTTCCCTTTGGGGCTGATCCCAGATTTCCCGGCTGTTTTCCCTGGATGTTCGTTTCCCTTTGGGGCAGATCCCAGATTTCCCGGCTGTTTTCCCTGAATGTTCCTTTCCCTTTGGGGCTTATCCCAGATATCCCAGCTGTTTTCCCTGGCTGTTCCTTTCCCTTTGGGGCTGATCCCAGATTTCCCAGCTGTTTTCCCTGGCTGTTCCTTTCCCTTTGGGGCTGATCCCAGATTTCCCAGCTGTTTTCCCTGAATGTTCCTTTCCCTTTGGGGCTGATCCCAGATTTCCCGGCTGTTTTCCCTGGATGTTCCTTTCGCTTTGGGGCTGATCCCAGATTTCCCAGCTGTTTTCCCTGAATGTTCCTTTCCCTCTGGGCCAGATCCCAGATATCCCGGCTGTTTTCCCTGAATGTTCCTTTCCCTTTGGGGCTGATCCCAGATTTCCCGGTTGTTTTCCCAGCTTTTCCTTTACCCTTGGGGCTGATCCCAGATTTCCCAGCTGTTTTCCCTGGCCGTTCCTTTCCCTTTGGGGCTGATCCCAGATTTCCCAGCTGTTTTCCCTGGCTGTTCCTTTCCCTTTGGGGCTGATCCCAGATTTCCCGGCTGTTTTCCCTGGATGTTCCTTTCCCTTTGGGGCTGATCCCAGATTTCCCAGCTGTTTTCCCTGAATGTTCCTTTCCCTTTGGTGCAGATCCCAGATTTCCCGGCTGTTTTCCCTGGATGTTCCATTCGCTTTGGAGCTGATCCCAGATTTCCCGGCAGTTTTCCCTGGCTGTTCCTTTCCCTTTGGGGCTGATCCCAGATTTCCCGGCTGTTTTCCCTGAATGTTCCTTTCCCTTTGGGGCAGATCCCAGATTTCCCGGCTGTTTTCCCTGTCCGTTCCTTTCCCTTTGGGGCTGATCCCAGATTTCCCAGCTGTTTTCCCTGAATGTTCCTTTCCCTCTGGGGCAGATCCCAGATTTCCTGGCTGTTTTCCCTGAATGTTCCTTTCCCTCTGGGGCAGATCCCAGATTTCCCGGCTGTTTTCCCTGGCTGTTCCTTTCCCTTTGGGGCTGATCCCAGATTTCCCGGCTGTTTTCCCTGGCCGTTCCTTTCCCTTTGGGGCTGATCCCAGATTTCCCAGCTGTTTTCCCTGGCCGTTCCTTTCCCTTTGGGGCAGATCCCATATTTCCCGGCTGTTTTCCCTGGATGTTCCTTTCCCTCTGGGGCAGATCCCTGATTTCCCGGCTGTTTTCCCTGGATGTTCCTTTCCCTTTGGGGCTCATCCCAGATTTCCCGGCTGTTTTCCCTGGATGTTCCTTTCCCTTTGGGGCTGATCCCAGATTTCCCGGCTCTTTTCCAGCGGCGTACCGAAACCTTGGTCAGAACCTGTGGGGGCCGCACCGCTACGGGAGCCTGGGGGCTCTGCGGGTTCGCTCGGTGGTGTCGGGGCCCTGCGCCGCTCACAGCCTGCTCATCACCGCCGAGGGCCGCCTCTGGAGCTGGGGTGAGCCTGCAGGGAGTCCCAAACCTCCCCCGGGATAATGGGAGTGGACCAGGAATCTGCCCTGGGGTAACAGGATTGGGCCAGGGAACTGCTCTGGAATAATGGGGTTGGACCAAAAAACTGCCCTGGGATAACAGGATTGTCCCCAAAAACTGTCCTGAGATAATGGGAATGTCCCAAAAATCCACTAGGATAACGGCATTCGTCCTGAAACCACCCTGGGATAATGGGGTTCATCCTGGAAACCGGCCTGGGATAATGGAATTGTCCCAAAAACCTCACCTGGTATAACAGGGAATGTCCCAAAAGAGTGATCTGGGATAATGGGGTTGTCCCAAAAATCCACTGGGATAATGGGTTTCAGGTTAGGAACTGGCCTGGGATAACAGGGTTCATCCCAAAACCTGCCCTGCGATAATGGGGTTCATCCCAAAAAACTAGCCTGGGATTCCTCCCAAACATCTCCCCTGGAATTCTGGGATTCCCCAGGGAGCTGGGAGTGGGCTCAGCCTGCAGAAAAAATGGGATCAAGGTGTGGGGACTTCCATAGCTCTGAAATTCCCTGGCAAGGATTCATTCCCAGGGAACTTCAGGATGAGAGGGAGCAGCCTGGGGGGAACTTTGGGAAAACATTTCCCTGGAAAACGTGCTTGGGAGTCAGAATGAGCTGCCCAGGAGTGGCCATCCCAAGGAAAGCCGGGATGTGGCACTTGGAGACAGGGTGAGCTTTTCCCATTGTGGCATTCTGGGGTTTTTTTGGGATCTCCCCAGGTCGGAACGAGAAGGGGCAGCTGGGCCATGGGGACACAAAGCGCGTGGAGGCTCCACGGCCGATCGAGGCCCTGGCGGGGGAGGCCATCGTGGCAGCGGCGTGCGGCCGGAACCACACCCTGGCACTGACCGGTGCGGAACCAGGGATCCTGGGAAAGAGGGCCCTGGTCCCGGGGAGCACTGCCCTGATCCCCGGGAATGCTGCCCTGATCCCCGGGAACTCTGCCCTGATCCCGGGGAACGCTGCCCTGATCCCGGGGAACTCTGCCCTGATCCCTGGGAACGCTGCCCTGATCCCGGGGAACGCTGTCCTGATCCCGGGGAGCTGCACTGAATCCTGGGGAACTTCCCTGATCCCGGGGAACTCTGCCCTGATCCTGGGGAACGCTGCCCTGATCCCGGGGAACGCTGTCCTGGTCCCGGGGAACGCTGCCCTGATCCCCGGGAACTCTGCCCTGATCCCCGGGAACTCTGCCCTGATCCCGGGGAACGCTGCCCTGATCCCGGGGAACGCTGCCCTGATCCCGGGGAACGCTGCCCTGGTCCCGGGGAACGCTGTCCTGGTCCCGGGGAACGCTGCCCTGATCCCGGGGAACGCTGCCCTGATCCCGGGGAACGCTGCCCTGATCCCGGGGAACTCTGCCCTGATCCCGGGGAACGCTGCCCTGATCCCGGGGAACGCTGTCCTGGTCCCGGGGAACGCTGCCCTGATCCCCGGGAACTCTGCCCTGATCCCAGGGAACGCTGCCCTGATCCCGGGGAACGCTGTCCTGATCCCGGGGAGCTGCACTGAATCCTGGGGAACTTCCCTGATCCCGGGGAACTCTGCCCTGATCCCCGGGAACGCTGCCCTGATCCCCGGGAACGCTGCCCTGATCCCGGGGAACGCTGCCCTGATCCCGGGGAACTGCACCAGAACCAGCCTCATGGCCAAAATCCCAGGAAAACTGCTTCAAATCCAACCCTTTTGCCCCAAATCCCAGGAATACTGACCCAGATCTGACCCTTTCGACCTAAAATCTGGGAAAACTACTCCAAAATCCACCCCTTGTTCCCCAAAGTCTTCCCCCCTTTCCCCCAAACCTGCCCCATTTTCCCCAAAATCTTTCCCTTCTCCCCCAAATCCATCCTTTTTTCTTTAAAATCCACCCATTTTGCCCAATATACACCCCTTTTGCCCCCAAATTCTGGGAAAACTGCCCCAAAATCTGCCCCTTTTACCACTAAATCTGCCCCTTTTGCTCCAAATTCCACCCGTTTTTCCCAAAATCCATTAAAACTGTCCCCAAATCCATCTCCTTTCCCCCAAATCCACCACGTTTTCCCCTATATCCACCACTTTTGCTTTAAAATCTGCCCATTTTGCCTAAAATCTGCCCATTTTGGGTCCAAATTCTGGGAAAACTGCCCTCCAAATTTGCCCCTTCATAAGTCTGTCCCTTTACACCCAAATCTGCCCCTTTGGCCCCCAAATTCTGGGAAAACTGACCCAAAATCTGTCCCTTTTGCCCCTAAATCCACCCCTTTTCCCCCCTGAATTCCAGTAGAACTGTCCTAAAATCCCATTTTTCCTCCCCAAATTCTCATTCCGGCAGAGAGTGGCTCCGTGTTCGCCTTTGGGGAGAACAAGCTGGGCCAGCTGGGGCTGGGGAACCAGACGGACGCCGTGCCCAGCCCCACCCAGGTATGGATTTGGGGGAAAATCCTGGGATTTGGGGTCTTTTCCTGAAATATTCCCCAAAATCTCCTGGGAATGCCGAATTCCCTTTCAGCCGCCAGCCGTTCCCAGCTCCCGCAAAAGCCAGGATTTTGAAATTGGGATTTTTGAGGATTTCTGGGATTTCCTGATAGAAATTCACCTTTTTTCCCCTTTCCTAAATTTTTGGATCCTGTTTTTCCAGCTTTTCCCACAGATCAAGGATTTCCCATGGAATTTTCCCTTTTTTCTCTTTCCCTGATTTTTTTCAGTCCTGCTTTCCCACATATCAGGGATTTCCCATGGAAATTCCCATTTTTTTCCTTTTCCTGTGTTTCTGATCCCATTTTCCCAGCTTTTCCTGTGTTTCTGATCTTGATTTTCCAGCCATTCCTGAAATTTCCCATCCGAATTTTCCAGCTGTTCCTGCAGATCAGGGATTTCCCCTGCAATTTCAGCTTTTTTCATTTTCCCCATGTTTCTAATCCTGTTTTTACCATTTTCCTGCATTTCTGATCCCATTTTTCCCTTGTTTTTCAATCCCCTTTTTCCTGCTTTTCCCATGGATCAAGGATTTCCCGTGGAAATTCCCCTTTTTTCCCTTTTCCCACGTTTTTCCCATCCTGTTTTTCCTGCTTTTTCTGTAATTTTCTGATCCCTTTTTACCTGCTTTTCCCATTATTTTTGACCCCATTTTTCCTGAAGATCAAGAAATTCCCACAAAAATTTCCCATTTTCAAGTTTTTCCTGATCCTGTTTTTCCAGCTTTCCCCTTTCTCCCACATTTCTGATCCCATTTTCTGGATTTTTCTGATCCCATTTTCCCTGTTTTCCTGATCCCATTTTCCTTTTGTCCCAGTTTTTCTGATCCCTTTTCCCTGTTTTTTCTGATCCTGTTTTCCTGGTTTTTCTGATCCCATTTTCCCGGCTTTCCTGATCCCATTTTCCTTTTGTCCCAGTTTTTCTGATCCCCCTTTGCCCGGTTTTTCTGATCCCCCTTTGCCCGGTTTTTCTGATCCCTTTTGCCTGGTTTTCTGATCCCATTTCCCGGTTTTCCTGATCCCATTTTCCATTTTTCTGGTCCCATTTTTCTGGCTTTTCTAATTTTTTCTGATCCCCTTTGTCACAGTTTTTCTCATCCCATTTTCCTTTTGTCACAGTTTTTCTCATCCCCTTTCCCCCTGTTTTTCTGATCCTTTTTTCCTGGTTTTTCTGATCCCGTTTTCCCAGTTTTTCTGACCCCCTTTTTCCTGGTCTTTCTGATCCCGTTTTTCCATTTTCCCCGCATTTCTGATCCCAATTCCCTGTTTTTCCCAGATCCTGTACAACGGGCAGCCGATCTCCAAGCTGGGCTGCGGGGCCGAGTTCAGCATGGTCATGGACTGCAAGGGGAACCTGTATTCCTTCGGGTGTCCAGAATATGGACAGCTGGGTACAGGATTTGGGAACATCCCATGGGTTTGGGATCATCCTGTGGGATTGGGACAGTTTGGGATCGTACCATGGGTTTGGGGAAGTTTGGGATCATCCTGCGGGATTGGGACTGGTTCAGGAGGATTCCATGGGGTCAGAACCAGTTTGGGACGGCCCCATGGGATTGGGGCAGTTCGGGACAATCCCCTGGGATTGGGGCTGTTCAGGATGATCCCCTGGAATTGGGGCGATTTCAGGATAATCCCCAGGGATCAGAGCCATTTGGGATGATCCCCTGGGATTGGGGCAGTTTAGGATCATCCCCTGGGATCGGGGCTGTTCAGGATCATCCCCTGGGATCAGGGCTGGTTCGGGACGATCCCGCAGTGGCTCAGACCAGCTCTGTCCCCTCTCCCCCCGCGTTCCAGGGCACAATTCCGACGGGAAGTTCATTGCGCGGGCGCAGCGCATCGAGTACGACTGCGAGCTGCTGCCGCGGCGCCTGGCCCTGTTCGTGGAGCGCACCAAGGACGGGCAGGTGCTGCCCGTGCCCAACGTGGTGGTCAGGGACGTGGCCTGCGGGGCCAACCACACGGTAAGGGATAACAGATGTATGGGAATGGGAATGGAGATGGGAATGGGGGCAGGCTGTGGCCTGCGGGGCCAACCACATGGTGAGGGATAACGGGAATATGGGGTAACGGGAATGGGAATATGGGATAATGGGAATGGGATTGGGAGCGGGACGTGGCCTGTGGCACCAACCACATGGTATGGAATGGGATCAGGATAACAGGAGTATGGGATAATGGGAATGAGAAGGGGTGTGAGATGTGGCCTGCAGGGCCAACCACACAGTGAGGGGAATGGGAATGGCATAAGGAATGGGAATAGGAATGGGATCAGGAATGGGATTCGGAACGGGTGCTGGACATGGCCTGCAAAGCCAACCACGCCATATGGAATGGGAGTGGGAAGAGGAGCGGGAGTGGGAGAATCAGGAATGGGAATGGAAGAGTGGGAGTGGACAGGAATGGGAGAGACCAGCTCAGCCTCTGCTCCCTCGCTCCACCCCAGCTGGTGCTGGATTCCCAGAACCGTGTCTTTTCCTGGGGACTTGGGATTTTTGGGATGTCTGAGGCTGTTCTCCCACTGTCATTCCCAGCTGGTGCTGGATTCCCAGAAGCGTGTCTTTTCCTGGGGATTTGGGGGCTACGGGCGCCTGGGCCATGCCGAGCAGAAGGACGAGATGGTTCCCAGGCTGGTGAAACTCTTCGACTTCCCAGGACGCGGCGCCTCCCAGATCTACGCGGGATACACCTGCTCCTTCGCCGTCAGCGAGACAGGTGGGAATGCCGGGATCTGGGAATGCTGGGGGAGCTGTCAGTGAGACAGGTGGGAGAGCAGGAATGCTGGGATCCGGGAATGCTGAGAGGTGTCAGTGAGACAGGTGGGAATGTGGGAGTCCAGGGAATACCAGGAATGCTGGGAAGGCCATCAGTGAGGTGGGAATGCCGGGATTTGGGAATGCTAGGGGAGATGCCAGTGAGACGGGTGGGAATGCAAGATTTGGAATTTGGGAATGCTGAGGGAGATGTCAGTGAGACAGGTGGGAACCTGGGAATCCAGGATTTAGGAATGCTGGGGGAGGTGTCAGTGAGACAGGTGACAGTGCGGGAATGCTGAGATTGGAAATGCTGGGAGTGCCGGAAATGCTGGGGCAGCTGTCTGTGAGACAGGTGGGAATCCGGGATTTGGGAATGCTGGGCATGCAGGATTTGGGATTTGGGAATGCTGGGGAAGCCATCAATGAGATAGATGGGAATGTGGGATTTGGGAATTCTGGGAATGCTGAGGGAGCTGTAAGTGAGACAGGTAGGAATCTGGGATTTGGTGTTTTGGGAATGCTGAGGGAAATGTCAATGAGACAGGTGGGAGTCTTTGATTTGGGATTTGGGGATGCCCGGGGAGCTGTAAGTGAGACAGGTGGGAATGCCCGGATTTGGGAATGCTGGGAGAAAGGTGGACTGACAGGCGTGATTCCTGGGAAGATCTTGAGATTTGGGAATTCCTCACGGGTGGGATTCCCAGGATTTGGGAATTCCAGAATCCGTGCCCTGACGGGTGGGATTCCCAGGGATCTCTGACAGGTGGGATTCCCAGGATTTAGGAATTCCAGGATCCATGCCCTGATGGGTTCCCTTGCAGGTGGATTGTTCTTCTGGGGTGCCACCAACACTTCCCGGGAATCCACGATGTATCCCAAAGCCGTGCAGGATCTGTGCGGATGGAAGATCCGCAGCCTGGCCTGCGGGTGAGTGAATTCCCACATTCCCACATTCCTGGGATCCCTGGGATCCTGGCATTCCCAGGATTCGGGTGCTCCCACACTCAGCGCTCACCTCCCTTGCAGGAAGAGTTCCGTGATCGTGGCAGCCGACGAGAGCACCATCAGCTGGGGACCCTCACCCACCTTCGGGGAGCTGGTACTGACCAAAAAAACCCCGAAAAAGTCCCCAGATATCCCAAAATGACACCTCAAATGTCCCAAACTGACATCATCAAAAACCCCAAACTGACACCCCAGAAATCCCAAACTGACACCCCAAATGTCTGAAACTGACACCCCCAAAAAACCCCAAACTGACAACCTCAAAAACCCCCAATTGACACCCCAAACCCACCATCATCTGGGGGCCCTCACCCACCTTCGGGGAGCTGGTACTGACCCCAAAAACACCCAAAATGATGCCTCAAACACCCCGAAAACCCCAAATGACACCCCAAACACCCCAAAAACTCCAAATCTCCCATACTAAAACCCCAAACTGCCATCCCAAAAGCCCCAAATAATACCTCAGATTTTCTTGGGAACACCAAAGGGACCCCAAACACCCCAAACCAAGTTGGACTGGCCCCTCTGGCCCGACTGACTGACCCCTGTCCATGGGATAATCCCACAGGGATATGGGGACCACAAACCCCAAATCTCTCATAACCCCACTGACCGACCCCTGTCCATGGGATAATCCCACAGGGATATGGGGACCACAAACCCCAAATCTCTCATAACCCCACTGACCGACCCCTGTCCATGGGATAATCCCACAGGGATATGGGGACCACAAACCCCAAATCTCTCATAACCCCACTGACCGACCCCTGTCCATGGGATAATCCCACAGGGATATGGGGACCACAAACCCCAAATCTCTCATAACCCCACTGACCGACCCCTGTCCATGGGATAATCCCACAGGGATATGGGGACCACAAACCCCAAATCCCCTGTGCATGGGATGATCCCACAAGGATATGGGGACCAAAACCCCAAATCCCCCATAACCCCAAAACCCAAATCCCCTGTCAATGGGTTGTTCCCACAGGGATATGGGGACCACAAACCCAAATCCTCCACAGCAGCGCAGGAGGTGAAAACCCTGGATGGGATCTACACCGAGCAGGTGAGGGGGCAGCCCTGGGGTTTGGGGTGGGATGAACGGGGTTTGTGAGGGAGGGGGCACCCACAGGGAATCATTTGGGGTTTGTGAGGCCATGCAGAACTCCTCATGCGTGGGGTCAGGGAGTACCCACAGTGAATCATCTGGGGTTTGTGGGGCCATGCCCAGTTCAGCACAGCTGTGGAGTGATGGAGGGAGCACCTGGATTCCCCTTAAATCATTTGGGGTGACTGAGGCTGTGCCCAACTCATCACACCTGTGGGGTGATGGGGGAGGCACCTGTGGGGAATCATTTGGGGTTTGTGAACCTGTGCCCAACTCGTGACACCTGTGAGGTGATGGAGAGGGCACCTGGGGCCATTCCCTAAAATAAAGGGGGAAACCAAAGCCATGCCCAGCTGGTCACACCTGTGGGGTCAGGGAGAGGGCACCCATGGGTCCCTCCTTTGAAATAATTTGGGGTGACTGAGACTTCACACAACTCATCCCAGCTGTGGGGTGAGGGAGGTGTGCAGGGCCCACCCCTAAAATAAACAGGGAAACTGATGCCATGTACAGCTCATTGCACCTGTGGGGCTGTTTCCAAAATAAACAGGGAAACTGAGGCCATGCTCAGTTCATCACACCTGTGAGGTGATGTGTGTGGATCCCCCCTTTAAATGAATCCAGGGAAATGGAGGCTGTGCCTGGCTCATGGCACCTGTGGGCGATAGAGCACATCGAAGCCATCCCCTAAATAATTTGGGGTTTGTGAGGCCATGCCCAGCTGGTGGCACCCATGGGACACCAGGGCCGTCCCTCAAACCCCAGGGCAGCTGAGGTCCTTGGGATGCTCCACACGGGGCCGGATCCCAGCAGGCAGGAGGGATCCCTGGGAAGGCTCTGGATCACCTCGGCTCCCCCTTTCCCATTCCATGGGAATTCCCATTCCATGGGCAGTGTCTGCTCCTGGGAGACCCCTTCCCATGCCATGGGACATTCCCATTCCCTGGTGCCTCTTTCCCATTCCCAGTTCCATGGGCTATTCCCTGGTGACCCTTTCCCATTCCAGGTGGCCATGGGCTGTTCCCATTCCCATTTTCCCATTCCAGGTGGCCATGGGCTATTCCCACTCGCTGGTGATCGCCCGGGACGAGTCAGAAGCGGAGCAGGAAAAGCTGCGGAAGCTCCCGGAGTACAACCCCCGCACCCTCTGAGGGGCCCCGATCCTGATCCCAATCTTGCTTCTCCATCCCGCCCGCCGTTCTCCCTCCCCAGTCCCGTATTCCCAGCTCTCGGTGGGATCATTCCCACCCCCATTCCCGGCTTTTGGAATTCCCAGCCGCAGCCGGACCTTCCGGCACCTCCCACCCTGGGTTTTGTAGGGTCTTGCCTTGAATTATTTTTATTTTATTTGTATGTTTCTGCAGCTTTTTTTTACTGTTTACCGTTTTTCCAGCCCCAAATCTCCCGTGGCTGCCGACTTGGGATCACTTTGGGGATCTGATCCCGGCTTGGGATCCCTTTAGGGATCAGCTGCCAATGCCTGTTTTTTTCCCCTATATTCCCATTTTTCCCCCCAATATTCCCATTTTTTGCTGGTTTTCCCTACTTTGGGTGCTACAGTTTTCGGGATTCCCCCCTCTCCCACCACTCCAGCATCCGCAGGGATCCCGGATCCCATCCCAGCAGCATTCCCGGATCCCATCCCAGCAGCATTCCCGGGCTCCCCTCCCCGCCCTCACCCACCCCGGGGACATCTCAGGGATCACGAGGGGAGTCCCAAAGGAATTTTTTTTCCCGGGAATTCGGGTTTTTTTGTTCCTTCTGGCGGATGGTTTGGCCCGGGATCAGCCGGAATTCCCAATTCCCAATCCCCAGTTCCCTCCCTGCCAGGTCACTGTGCTGGAATCTCGAGGTGCCTTCAGGAGTAGAGCCCAGCTCTGCCCCGCGCCATTCCCACTCCCTTCGGGCCATTCCCAGGGATTCTCCTGGATTTTTCCATGGATTTTGGCTCCTTCCCATCTCCCCCAGGGCGGCGCTCGGGGAGTTTGCAGTAAAAAAAAAAAAAAAAAAAAAAAAAAGGTGTTTTGGCAATTTTTGGGGTCGGGGGTTATTTTCCAGGGGGTTTGGAGAGGGAAGATCCAGGCCGGGGGGAGCTGGAAAATCCCAAATCCTGCTTGTTGCTTTTTCAGCAAGATTTAGGATTTGGGGTTGGGCAATCACCAAAACCCCACTTGGAACCCCAAAAGCCTTGGGGGGGCTGTGTCCGCATTCCCAAGGAATTCCTGCATTCCCAAGGAAGTCCCGAGTTCAGAAAGGATTCAGGGGAGCCATTCCTGCATTCCCAAGGAATTCCCAGATTCAAGAAGGATCCAGAGGGGCCATTCCCAAGGAATTCCTGAGTTTGAGAAGGATCAGGGGAGCCATTCCTGCATTCCCAAAGGGGCTGTGCCCGCATTCCCGAAGAATTCCCAACTTCAGGAAGGATCCCTAAGGAGCCATTCCCACATTCCCAGAGGAATTCCTGAGTTCGGAAAGGATTCTGAGGAGACATTCCCGAATTCCCAAAGAAGCCATTCCCATATTCCCAAGGAATTGCCATCTGGGGAAGGCTCCAGGATTCCCTGCGGAGGATCCAGGGAATTTTGGATTCCTTGCAGTAAAGCGCAGCTGGGTCGAGGCCGTTGTGTCTCCGCTCAGCTCCCGTGGGTTGGAGGGCAAAAAATTCCTGTTTTTCCATTTCAGTCCCTGATTTTTGGCATTTTGAAATCCTGGCTTTGTTTTTCAATATTAAATTTTTACTTTTAATTTTTTTTTTGTTTCCTATCTTCAGGTTTTTATTTTTATTTTCTTTTTCATTCCAGTTTGTCTTTTATTTCATCAAAATCTTGTTTTAATTCGTAAGTTTTTTCTTTGGTTCTCATTATAGATTCAACTTTGAACTTTCATGTTTTTCTTTTCTACTTTATTCCATCAAAATGCCTTTGTTTTAATTTCTGCTTTTTTATTTGGTGAATTCAAATTTGAACTTCATATTTTCTATTTCTCCTTTTTCCAATTCTGTACTTTTAATTCACCTTTTTATTTGTATTCCTAATTTTTAATTGCTTAATTTTTAAATTCTGCTTTTAATATTTTTAATTCAAATTCAATTGTAACATTTCTTTCTCTAATTTTCCATTTTAATTCAACTTTAATATTTATTTTACATTTTCCCTCTAAGTTTTAATTCTATTTTTTTATTCTGCTTTTAATTTTCTATTTTAAACTTCACTCTTTAATTTTCCCTTCATTTTTATTTCCCCATTTTTTTTCCTTCTGTCCCAAAATCCACCAGGCTACATCCTAAAGCATTTCCACTCCCGTTTTTCCCTTTGGAATTCCATAGGGACACAGCTCTGGGATTGGGGGTTTCTGTCCCTGTGTGGGGTCACTCCACGGGAATAGCTGTGGATTCTGTCCCTCTGGAATTCCGGCAGGGCTCAGACACAGCTCCCCATAGAACAGGGATGGATTCCAAGGGTGGGAATGGGGAATGGGGAATGGGGAATGGGAATGGGCAGAAGCTGGGCAATCCAGGTGAGACCCCACCTGCAGAGCTGCCCCAGCCCGGGGGGTTGGCGGGTCCAGCACAGGCAGGAGCTGGAGCTGCTGGAGCCAGGCCAGAGGAGGCTGCAGGGTGATCAGAGGGATGGGGCAGCTCTGCTGGGAGGATAGGCTGGGAGAGCTGGGAATGTTCACCTGGAAAAGGGAAGGCTCCAGGGGGAGCTCAGAGCCCCTTCCAGGGCCTGAAGGGGCTCCAGGAGAGCTGGAGAAGGACCAGAGACAAGGGCTGGAGGTACAGGACACAGGGAATGGCTTCCAACTAGAAAGGGACAACTCAGATTGGAGTATTTGGGATAAACTGTTCCCTGTGAGGGTGGAAGAGGCTGGGATGGAATCCCCAGAGAAGCTGTGGCTGTGCCTGGATCCTTGGGAGTGTCCAAGGCCAGGCTGGATAGGGCTTGGAGCAGCCTGGGACAGTGGAAGTATCCCAGTATCCCTGTCACTGGGAATGGATGAGCTTTAAGGTCCCTCCATCCCAACCATTCCCTGATTCCAAAATTCCTTGTTTCCATAAGCCCATGATTCTGTAATTCCATGATTCCCTGTTTCCATGATTCCACAATTCCATTATTCTGTAATTCCATTACTCCCTGTCCCCCTAATTCCTTGATTCTGTAATTCTGTCATTCCCTGATTCCATGTATGCTTTCCCCACATGGATCTTGGCACCGGAGCCCCACCCTCCCCTATTCCCCACCAGTTTAACCAGTCTAGTGTTCTCCCAGTGCTGGGAAAGCCCTGAAGAGCCCCCGGAGCTGCAGCCCTGGTTTATTTCTGTCATCGAAGGCGCTCAGCAGGGACAGGGACAAGGACAGGGAGGGACAAGAGGGGACAGGAGGGGACAGGAGGGGCCGGGGCCACCTCAGGGCACCACGTGCCACCACTTGAAGGCAAAGGGCTTGCGGCGCACGTTGGTGCCACAGTGCACATCCCCCGACAGGACGTGGTAGGAGAAGAAGTCGTCGATGAAGGTACAGGAGAGACCCAGCGGCTCCAGCAGCTCCCGCACGCGCTGCTCCAGGCAGCAGCGCCCGCCCACCACGGGCCCGAAGGGCTTGGGGATGCCCAGGTGCCGGCCCAGCACCAGCATGTTCACCTGCAGCAGCAGCAGCGTGGGCGTTGTGGCATGGATCGCTGCCAGGGGACATCCCAGGGATACCCTGGGGACATACCAGCCCCAATCCTGGACCCGATCCCACCCTGGGACATCCCGGCCCCTCTCCCGCTCCATGGAACATCTCAGCCCCGATCCTGGCCCAGGAACATCCCGTCCCCGATCCTGATCCCGATCCCACCCCAGGGACATCCCAACCCTGATCCCGTCCCTGACCCCATCCCAGGGAACTCAGGGGTGCTGCTACCATGTCTGGGAAAAAGGCCTGGCCCCCCGAGGTGGAGTCACCCTGGAAGAGCTGCGGGATGTCCAGGATGTCCGGCTCGGCCAGGCCCAGCGCGCGCTTCAGGACGTCCCGGTTCCAGCTGATGCAGCTCTGGGAGCCAGGAGAGAGGGGAGGGTGAGTGGGGAGAGGGAGGGGAGAAGAGAGGGGAGGGAGGGACAGGGAGGACAGTGGGATGAGGAGATGGATGGATGGATGATGGATGGATGATGGATGGATGGATGGATGGATGGATGGATGGATGGATGGATGGATGGATGGATGATGGATGGATGATGGATGATGGATGGATAGAGGGATGGATGGATGGATGAATGGATGATGGATGGATGGATGATGGATGGATAGATGATGGATGATGGATGATGGCTGATGAATGGATGATGGATGGACAGAAGGTTGGACAGAGTGAAGAATGGAGGGAGGGAGCGATGGATGGATGGACAGGGATGTTGCATGGACAGGGGGATGGTGATGGAGGATGGGTGGAGGGATGGAGGGAAGGAAAGAGGGACAGGAGGACAAAGGACATGGAGGGAGCGATGGATTGGAGCCTCCTGTTCCCGCCCTCACCTGAGCATAGTCATTGAATTTCCGGAGCTCCTCATTAGCCAGGATCTCGTTGATGGTCGGCTTGGGCACCCTGTCCAGCCCTGCTGGGATGGAGCCAGGCTGGAATTCTGCCCCAGCTTGGCTGGGAAGAGACTCCTGCTCTGACATCGGAGCTCCATCCCAACTGGGAAATCCAATCCATGCAGCTTTTAATTAATTCATTAACTCTGCTCCATTGTGCCCCCACTTCCCGGCTCTCACGGTCCATCCACCTCCCCCACCAAAATTTGCAGAAAAACAAAAGTGTGGATCCCCATTTCCCGTGCTCCCCTACCCTGGAACATCACAGCCTCGCCGAACCCCTCCTCCTGCTTCTCCTTGAGCAGCTGGTAGCAGGTGCTGGGGCTGGCCAGGAGCAGCCGGAATCCCTGCAGCACAGGACAAGGTTGGGGAGGGCTCTGGGGGTCCCATCCCACCTTTTCCCACTCCCGGGATCCATTACCTTGCGGTCGGGCGCGGGGACAAAGCTCAGGAACTCATCCACGTGCCCAACTTCGAGCCAGTCCGAGAAGAGCTCCACAGGTGCCTGCACCTTCTGGGCCACCAGGAAATCCCGCACGGCCTTGGCCATCCTGCGGCCACCGAGCCTGGGGGAGCACCAGGGTTTGGGGGGCCAGGAAATCCTTCTTTTGGGGTGTTCCTGCTCCTGCCCAGCCTTGGGGAGCACTGGGGATTTGGGGAGGCCAGGAAATCCTTTTTTTGGGGTTTTCCTGCTCCCACCCAGCCTGAGGGAGTGCTGGGGGTTTGGGGGGAGGCAGAAAATCCTTTTTTTTTTTGAGGAAAATCCTTTTTTTTTGCCCCAGCTCACCTGGGGAAGCTGCTGCCGATCAGGATGCGCCCCAAGGGGTACTCCTTGCCTCGCACTGTCACAGGTGGGCTCACCTCCAAATTCCCAAAGGAATCCAAGCTGGAAGTGCCCTCTGGAGCCTGCCTGGCCACGTAGCCAAAATCAGGGCCCTGGGTGGGGGAAAAACAGGAGAAAATGGATTAAGAGAAATGCAGCTGTCATCCCTGAAGCACTGCACCCCCAAATCCTCTGTCCTGGAGCTTCCCACCCCAAAAATGCGGGAAATGAAGGGATTTATCTCTGTTTTTAAAGGGATTTATCCCCAATTTTAAAGGGATGGATCCCAAATTTTAAAGGGATTTATCCTGGTTTTAAAGGGATGTATCCCAGTTTTTAGGGGGTTGCCAAGCTGGGTAAGGCAGGAGGAAGGCGCTGGATACCAGGATGCTCCTGACAGGAAAATCCTTCAGGCCACGGTCCCGGGGCGAGTCGAAGACCACGGGGAAGGTTTTATGGGGAGCTTGGATGTAGCCGAACTCCATCTCATCCTGGAGAAGGGAAGGAGACATTTGGGAACCCCCCAAGCGCTGCTGTGGCATGGAGGGGCTGGGCAGGCCCTGCTCCCACCTGGATCCAGCGGTCCTGGCGGTTCTGCGGTGCCGGGCACACGGTCAGCGGGCACTGCGCCCGCTTGGCCAGCGCGCCCACGGCCGCCACAAACTCCTCATTGCCATCCACACTGTGGGGAATAAAAGGGAAATCGGGGTTTGGGAGCAGGTCTGGCAGTGGGCAGGGTGGGAGCAGCCTGCACACACCTGCAGACAAACACCTCGAGCGGTGCCGCCGTGTTGGGAGTCATGATCCAGGGAGCCACGCGGAAAACCACAGAGTCCGTGAAGATCGGCGACTCCAGGAGGCCCTGGGATGGCAGGGATGGAGTTTGGGATCTGTCCCCACTATCCCAGCCCCCCTGGGAGGAAAAAATTGAGGGAAGAGGGAAAATAGGGGTTCTAGGCACTGGTAGAAAGGGAAAATTGAGCGAAAAGTGGGAAAATGATGGTTCTGGGATGGCAAGGAAAGAATCTGGGATCTGTCCCCACTGTCCCAGCCCTGCTGGGATTACAGGGATGGAGTTTGGGATCTGTCCCTGCTGTCCCAGGTTCCCCTGGGATGGTGGAGACAAAGGTTGTGATCTGTCCCCACTGTCCTACCACCCCTGGGATTACAGAGATGGACTTTGAGATCTGTCCTTTCTGTCCCAGCTCCCCTGAGTGGAAAAGTTGAGAGAAAAGTGGGAAAATATGAGTTCTGGGATGGTGGGGATGGAGTCTGGGATCTGTCCCCACTGTCCCAGCCCCCGGGATTAACAGGGATGGAGTTTTGGATCTGTCCCCACTGTCCCACCCCCCCCATTCCCCCCAGACCTTCTCAGGGCTCTCGAGCAGGGTGACGTGCAGGGACACAAGGCCAGAAAAGGCCACGTCGGGGAAGGCCAGGCCCTCCAGGTAGAAGACACTCTCGTGGCAGTGCCGGCTCGGCCGCACGCTGTAGACCAGCTTGGAGCCCCCCAGGACGTGCCTGAACTTCTCCAGCTCCCCACTGCCTGCAGGACACGGACACCTCAAACCCCAAACCCACCCCATCCCCGCAGTGTCCCCAAAGTTGCCCCAAACCCGCCTGGCTCAACTCAACCCCACCACGGTGCCATGGAGAAGCAGCACGAGGATTTGGGGTTGATCCTGGTGAGCCAGCACATCCATGCCCCCCAAGTCCCCACAAATCCCCACAAATTCCCCAAAACTCCAGGTGCTCACTGCCGCCATAGAAAACGCCGATTTTGTCGGCGTCGCCGTAATCCACATGGAGCAGCAGGCGGTGCCCGGTGAAGATGGCGCGAGGCCCACGCGTCCTCAGCACCAGCTGTGCCATGTCCTGTAGGTCTGGGGAGCCGGGAAAAATCAGGGAAAACTCAGGGAAAAATCAGGGAAAAATCAGGGAAAAGGGGAAAACTCAGGGAAACAGGGAAAATCGGGGGAGAAGGGGAAAACTGGGGGAAAAGGGGAAAACTCAGGGAAAAGGGGAAAACAAAGGGAAAAGGGGGAAAACTGGGGGAAACTGGAGGTTCTGGGCTGGGTAGGGAGGGAAAATTGATGGGGAAAGTGGGAGAATTGGGGATTCTGGGCTGTGTTGGGAAGGGAAAACTGAGGGGAAAGTGGGAAAATTGGAGTTCTGGACTGGGTAGAAAGGAGATTGAGGGAAAAGTGGGAAAAGCAAGGGAAAGGAAAAGGGGGAAAACGGAGGGAGAAGCGGCAAAATTGGGGGTTCTAGGCTGTGGTAGGGAGGGGAAATTGAGGGGATAAGTGGGAAAATTGGGGTGAAAGTGGGAAAACTGGAGTTCTGGGCTGTGGTAGAAAGGAGATTGAGGGAAAAGTGAGAAAACAGAGGGAAGGTGAGGGAAAACTTGGGGAAGGGGGAGGGAAAACTCAAGGAAAATCAGAAAAATTGGAGTTCTGGGCTGTGGTGGGAAGGAAAAATGGAGGGGAAAGCTGGAAAACAGAGGGAAAGGTGGGAGATGGGGTTGTGGGCCATGGGCACCGTTGTAGGAGCGCACGGCACTGTCCTCATTGTCTGGGCCCTCGGCGCCAGCGTCATCGCGGTCGCAGTTCACGAGCAGCACGGCCCCGTGGCCATCGGGGCCCCACGTCCAGCTGGCCTGGGGGACACAGAGCGGGGCCGGGGTCAGCCAGAAATTCCCAATCCCATCAGGATCTGGAGGTTCAGCCAGGAATTCCCAATCCCATCAGGATCTGGGGTCTCATCCAAGAATTCCCACTCCACACTGGTTCCCAGCCCTTCTGGATACCTTGTCCAGCAGTGTCCGGCTCACGGCACCGCTGCGGTTGACATCAGCGTCCAGCGACACCTCTGTGGGACAGGGATGAGATGGGAAAAAGGGGAAATCCTAGGAATGGGGTTTGGGAACAGGGGATGGGGGTCACTCCCCCCTTACCCACACAGGTGAGGTAGAGCACTGCCCGGCCCACAGGAACACCACCAGCCTCACGAAAATAGGAAATCCTGACCTGCAACAGGAAGGGGAGGTGGAATGCCGGATCCCAGGATCCAGCTGGAATCCCAGCACACAGCAGGAACATCGGGATCCAGCAGGAATCTCAACACCCAGCAGGAATCCTAGGATCCAGAAGGAATCCCAACACCCATCCCGGCACCCAGCAGGAATCCCGGGATTCAGCAGGAATTCCAACATCCAGTGGCAATGCAGGGATCCAGTAGGATCCATCTCCCACCTTCTCGTCACCCACGTCCTTGCTGGGAGCATCCATGGCCAGCAGCAGCTCGGGGCCGGGGGCCAGGGGCCAGCGAGTGACGCTCGAGGGCAACTTCACGCTCTGAGCCTCGTGCAGCAGCCAGAGCCTCACCCCCGGCGTGGCCTGTGCCTGGAAGGACGCAGCACCCCGCGGAGCCGAGCTGGGAACAGCCGGGGGACAGCGGTCAGCATCCCGGGAATGACCAAGGACAGCGAGGAAAAGTGGAAAAATTGGAGTTCTGGGCTGTGGTGGGAAGGGAAAATGGAAGGGAAAGTGGGAAAACAGAGGGAAAGGTGGGAGATGGGGTTGGATGGGACAGCGGTCAGTATCCCAGGAATGACCAAGGACAGCGATCAGCATCCTGGGAACAGCCAGGGATGACAGGAATACTGCCAGGAATGGGGGTGAATTTCAAATATTCCCAGGAAATGCAATCTCTGCAAAGGCTGGGATGTGGAACTGGGATAAAACCTTCAAAGGGAATAAAACCTGCAATTCCAAATTGCAACAAATCCAGAAAAATGTGATTTTAACAAGTCCTGCTGTCTGGAATTGGGATAAAACCTCAAATGGGAACAAATCCTGGGGTTTGGAATATCAATGAGCCCTGGGAAATTCAAATATTCCCAGAAAATGCAATTTCAGCAAGGGCTGAGATATGGAATTCTGGTAAACCCTTCAAAATGGAAAAAAATCCTTAAAATTTGAATATCAACAAGTCCTGGAAATGTAAATATTCCTGGAAAATGCAATTTCAGCAAGGGCTGTGAGGTGGAATTGGGATAAATCCTTCAGTGTGAGAAAAAAAAATCCTGCAATTTAGAATGATAGCAATGCTGCTGCAATAAATGCTGCAATAAATGCTGCGATGCAGCTGCAATAAATCCTGCAAATTCAGTGGCAGGAGATCCTTCGGTGTCATACAAATCCTGAAAGGCTGAACATGAACAAGTCAGAAAAATTGCAAATAATCCTGGAAAGTGTGACTGCAGCAAGCCCTGAGATACGGGATTGGGATAAAATCTCTAATATTAAAAAATCCTGAAATTCGAAAATTCAGACTAGTAATAAAGCATTGAAAATGCAAATAATCCTGGAAAATGCGAAGGTAACAAGTGCTGTGATGTGAAACTCTTAATAAATCCTTCAATGTGGAACAAACCCTGAAATTCAGAATTATGAGAAGTCCTGAAAACTGGAAATAATCCTGGAAAGTGCAACTGCAGCAAGTCCTGAGATATGAAATTGGGATAAAATCTTTAATACGAACAAATCCTGAAATTTAGAAAATCTAGAATAGCAATGAATCATTGAAAATGCAAATAATCCTGGAAAATGCGAAGGCAACAAGGGGCTGCTTTGCACCCGGGAATAAACGGGAATGGATCCCACAGAAATACCCGCAGGAATCCCTCAAAAACCCAGAATCCGGGGATTTTCCTGGTGCAAAGCGCGCCTGGGAATAAACGGGAATAAAGGGGAATAAATCCCACAAAAAGACCCGCAGGAATCCCTGAAAAACTCCAAATGTTGGAATAAAAGCCGCGGCAGCGCGGGCGGGACCCGGGCGCGGTGCGTTCATCCCGGGCGGGGTTTGGGGCAGGATCTCCCCAAAAATCGGAGTTTCCCGAGCGCAGCCGGGTGGGCCCGAGCTTCGGGAGGGCCGGGAGGGGACGGGAAGCGAACCCGGAGCGGGGATCGGGGAGCAAAACCGCGAACAAATCCCGGAGCTGCTGCCCAGGGACAGCTCCGGGAGCCGGGGGTGGGGGTCGCTATCCGCCTTCCCCCAAAGTGGGAATGTTCCTTATTCATTTATCTCTGATTTCTGATTTCTTATAATTTATTGTTTCTTATTTCTGATTTCTTGGTTTTTATTTCTCATTTCTTATTTCTTGTTTCTTGATTCTGATTGCTTATTTGTTATTTCTGATTTCTTGTTTCTGATTTCTGATTTCATCCCGGTGGGATGTGGAATGCAGCATGAAACCCCCAAAAAGGGCTTTGTGGCACCCCAAAACTGGCAAAATCCCGCTGGGAATGCTGCGGTGCCGCTGCTGCGGCCAGGGCTGGAACGTCTGTGAGGGATGGACAGCGGGATGGAACAGCAAGAAAGGACAATGGGGTGGACAGTGGGGATGGACACTGGGATGGACACTGGGAAGGGACAGCAGGAAAGGACAGCGAGAAGGGGCACAGGGGATCCCACTCCTCATCCCTCCCGGGCCAGCATCCCCTGGGAAAAACTCCCGGAGCAGCAGCATCGCCCCCGCCCCACCGCGCGCTATTTTCGGGCTCTGGTTAATGGGATCAAGGGAAAAGCGGATTTGTGCCCCGCGCTCACCCGCACACGTCCAGGGCCAGCTCGGTGCCCAGCACGCACACGGTGCTGCCGGGGCGCTGCGTGGACAGCTGGACACGGCGCTGCTGCGCCATCGCGGCCAGCCCGGGCACCCTCGGGTGCCGCGCCCGGCGGCCGCCGAGGATTTATAAAGCCGGGCTGCTGGGAGGGGATCAACCCAAACCCGGCCTAATCCCACCTCCGGGCTGGGTGTGCGCGGGTCGGAGCGGGGGAAGCGGCCCGGGGCACCCACGGGATGTCCGGGGGGGCTCGGGCAGCACAAACAGGAGCACCGGGGTTGGAGCGGTCAGCGCCCGGCCCACGCCGTGAAATATTCACCGCGACACCCGAGCCGAGCTGGGCCAGGGCCAGAGCCAGCGCCGCGCCCGGCCGGGTCTCTGATTTCTTTCTGCTGAAAGGTTTTATTTGTTCAGCCGGGACAATGCGCTGGAATTCCTCCTCCAGGGAGGGCTGGAGTTGCGGGGCGCTGCCGGAGGATGTCACCTGCGCTGGGGACAGCGGACCCCGGCGGCTTTAATCGCCTTTGTTTTAATTAAACCCTGGGCTGCGCGTGGGAGAGGAGAGCCCTTTGTCCCTGCAGCTGTTCGCAAACCCCCTCCACGCGGGGTCACGCGCGGCCCGGATTTAATGTCGCTCCTCGGGGCCCGGGAATACCAACAGGGACACAGCCCCGGCGAACGGGGGTGGAAACGGGCTTAGAAATCCGCTTTTGAGGCAAAAAGGGGGCGGGTGAGTGGGAGGTGTGGGATGCTTCTCCAGAGCCGCTGAAGCCCGACCGCACCTCACACAACGCTACCAGGAAAGCAAATTGCCCAAAATGAGCGCGTCCCGCCCCAGAACGGCAGCGGGGCTCGCAGGGCCGGGCCGTGCCCCGGGCTCTGGGCGGGTTTCGGGTCCCGGGGCGGTGCCAGGCGGGTGCCAGGCGGGCACGGGGAAGTGTTGCGCTCCGGTGGAGACAAAAAGAGCGGAGGGACACGGAAATTCCTTCCATGAGAAGGCGTGAAAAGATCCCGAGCAGGGCAGGGCAGGGCACGGGGGGTTCCTGCAGGCTGAGAAGCAGGTTCCCCAGCAGGAAGCTATGTTTTGGCTGAAGGGGGTATTTTCGGGGTGTTTGCAGCTGCAAACCCGCGAGATGGGGCCTGCACCCCCAAAGCAGCCCCGAACCAAACCCCCTGCCCAAAACCAGGCTCCAAACGAGATTTTCATGGCGAGAGCGGAGAAGGGAAGGACAAGAGACGGGGAAGTGCTGCCCCCTCAGTGTCCCTCAAGCTTTATTGGCAAAACCCGTGCTTTGGGTGCTTTTCCAGTACAGGAAATGCACCTTCCCCTGGGCTGCAGGGAATGCACATTCCCCTGCAGGACACTGCCCAGGGGGCTCAGGGCACCACGTGCCACCACTTGAAGGCAAAGGGCTTGCGGCGCACGTTGGTGCCACAGTGCACATCCCCCGACAGGACGTGGTAGGAGAAGAAGTCGTCGATGAAGGTACAGGAGAGACCCAGCGGCTCCAGCAGCTCCCGCACGCGCTGCTCCAGGCAGCAGCGCCCGCCCACCACGGGCCCGAAGGGCTTGGGGATGCCCAGGTGCCGGCCCAGCACCAGCATGTTCACCTGCAGCAGCAGCAGCGTGGGCGTTGCGGCATGGATCGCTGCCAGGGCCTGGGGTCGGGGCAGGGTTGCGGGGTCGGGGTCTCACCATGTCCGGGAACAGCGCGTCGGCGCGGGATTCCGTCAGGATGAAGAGCTGTGGGATGTCCACGATGTCCTGCTCGCTCAGCCCCAGCTCCTGCTTCAGCAGGTCGCGGTTCCAGTCGATGCAGCGCTGTGGGAAGGAGTTGGAACTGCCATCCCAGCCCCCCAAATCCCACCCACGGCCCTGCAGGGTCCTGCCTGGATCCCATCCTATCCCCAGGAACAACCTCCCACCCCATCCCATCCCAACCTCCCACTCCATCCCATCTCAACCTCCAACTTCATCCCAACCTTCCACCCCAACCCCATCCCAGCTTCCCATCCCATCCCAAATTACAACCCCATCCCAACCTCCCACCCTATTCCCATCCCAACCTCCCACCCTCATCCCATCCCATCCCATCCCATCCCATCCCATCTCATCCCAATCTCCCGCCTCACCCCATCCTCTCTTTCCCTTCAGCTGCCACCTCTGTGTCCCTTGGGGCATGTCCCTCTCCTCACCCACTCCAGCCACTCCGGCCATTCATCAGGACCCACAGACCCCGTCCCTCCCCCCTGGGATCCCCCTAAACTGGAGGAGCGGGAATCCCCCGGATCAGGGATCCCCACTCACCTGCACATGCCGGTTGTCGCTGCGCAGAGACTCGTCTGCCAGGATCTCATCGATGCTTCTCTTCTCAGTGCCCTTCAGCCCTGGGGACAGCGTGGAACAGCAAGGGACACTGAGGGACAGTGAGGGACAGTGAGGGATGGACACTGGGAAGGGACACTGGGAAGGGATATCAGGAATGCTGTCCCCCAGGGATGTCCTCAGCCACCCCTCACCAATGAACTGCGTGGCTTCCCCATGGCCCTGCTGCTGCTTCTCCTTGAAGAGTTTGTAGCAGGCGTTGGGACTGGCCAGGAGCAGCCGGAATCCCTGCGGGACAGAGCCTGGCGGTCACCCCTGGCTGTGGGGGGGATAAAACACCCCAGGGTCTGGCTGGGAGGCACCAAGCCATCCCAAATCCATCCCAAGGCCATGGGATGCCCACAGGGATCCCAAATCCATCCCCGGGCCATGGATGCCCATGGTGACCCCAAACCCAGTCCCCTGGGCCTCCCCAAAGGGGCTCCATCCCCCAGAGTCCCCGAAAGGACAAACAGCTGGAAAAGGGGATTTTGGGGGTGTTGTGAAGAGCCCTGGGGAGGCTCCGGGATTGGCACCTTCCTGTCGAGGGCAGGGACGAAGGTGAGGAACTCGTCCACGTGGCCCACACTGAGCCACTCAGAGTAAACCTCGAGGGGCGCCTGCACCGTCTGTGCGAACAGGAAATCCCGCACGGCCCGGCACATCCTGCGGCCTGACGCCCTGCAGGGACAGAGGCGGGGATGGGGATGGAGACGGGACAGTGAGCACCGCTGCCTGGCAGAACACCCACCGCCCAGCACAAAAACCACTCCCCTTCCCCAAATTCACTCCCCTCAAAATTCGCTCCCCATCCCAAATTAGTTCCTCATCCCAAAATTCACTCCTCAGCACAAAACCCTTTCCCCAGCACAAAACCCGCTCCCTGGCACAAAAACTGCTTCCCTTCCCCAAAATTCATTCCCTTCTCCAAAATTCACTCCTCTCAAAATTCACTCCCCTCCACAAAATTCACCCCTGAACAGCACCAAAAATTTCATTTTTATCCTGGGAACAAGCTGGGAATGGCCCGAGCTGCATTATAGACATCCACATATTTAAATACATAATAATCACATAAATGATAGATTGTTCTACTTTAATATAGCTTCATCTGCCTAGCAGCTCAATTATGTATCATTATGTCTGCTTTATATTAATACAATCCTGTGTTGTACAGAAAGTGTGTTAATATATGCACATTGTATAAATATATATTACTAAATCCCTGTATTATATATCAATATAAATATGCATTAATAGTTTCTATATTATATAAATATATATTACTAAATCCCTATGTTATGTTTATATATCATAATAAATCCCTATCTTATACAAATCTATATTACTAGATCCCTATATTATATAAATATTTAAATGCATCTCCTTGTATTTCAGGTAAATACATTGATATATTCCTATATTATATATAAAGTGTGTTAATATATACATATAATAAAAATATATATTACTAAATCCCTACATTATATAATAATAAATCCCTATATTATATAAATATATATTAATAGATCCCTGTATTATATAAATATACCAATACAAATATATTAGTAGATTCTTATATTATATAAATACATAAATGTATCTCCCTGTATTTTGGATAAATACATTGGTATATTCCTATATTATATACAAAGTGCATTAATATATACATGTTATATAAATATATAATACTAAATTCCTATCCTATATAAATCTATATTACTAGATCCTTATATTATATAAATATATTAACGTTTCTCCCTGTATTGTGGATAAAATCCATCAATTTATCCCCTATATTTTCCCCAGTTTCTCCAGGCTGTGTCCATCCGTGGGGATTGGATCATTCCGTGCCCTGTTCCACTTTGGGCTGAGCTCTTCCCATCCCTGTGATTCCCAAATCCCAAATTTTCTCAGCCAGAAGCGGCTGGGGAAGACGTTAATTAAATCCCTGGTAATGAGGCATAACGAGGGCTCCAGTGGGGCTGGGAAATCCCATTTCCCTGCCTCTGGAAGCAGCGCGAGCCCCTGGCTGGGACCCGTCGGTTTTTTGGGGTCAGAGCAGGCGGGATTGGGTGCGGGAGTTGTTTTTCCCGGAAAATGCGCTCCTTTGTGGAGGGTTTCTGCAGGGAGCTTTGTTCCCTCGGGGCTGCCAAGTACCGCCTGCCCTGGGCACAACAATTCCCAGTTATTCTGGATTTCATCCTGTCCTGGTTCCTCCGCTAGTCTCCTAAAAGAACAAATCCAAGCGCAGGATCGGGAAGAAAAGTGGGGGGGGGGGGGGGGGAAGGGGTGGGGGGGGAAAGGGGGGGGGGAGGGAAGGAGGAGGGGGAGGAACGGAGAAACAGGAGTTTCTCGGCGGCCGAGTTTTGTGAGGGTCGGAGGAGCAGCCAGGGGGGTTTGCCTGTAAAATCTGGGGTTTGCTGGGGTCGACCCCGGGTGTTTGTTTTTTTTCCTCCGAGAGGTTCCCGAGGGAGTTTTGGGAGCTGCGGAGCCTCACCAGGGCAGGGGGCTGCCGATGAGGATCCGCCCCAGCGGGTACTCCTTGCCCCGCACCGTCACCGGAGGGCTCACGTCCAGGTTCCCGAAGGAGTCCAGGCTGGTCACGCTCTTCCCGGGGGGCTCCCGGGTCACGTAGCCAAAATCCGGGCCCTGGGAAAAAGGGAAGAGATGCCAAGGACCTCCTGTGCGGGGATTTTGGACTGGGCATGGAAAGGGGTACTCAGTGCAAGGACACACCAGGATCTTCTTGAAAGCGAAATCCTTCAGGCCTCTGTTCCTGGGAGAGTCGAAAACTACGGGGAAGGTTTTGTGTGGAGCTTCCACGTAGCCGAACTCCAGCTCATCCTGTGGGAAGGAGAGGAGGAGGAGGAAGGCGCCGGAGGGTGATAGGAATCTCCCCCAGGGATGTGGGGAGGGTGGGGCAGGAAATGCGGAGAGCCTGGCAAAGCCCAGCCTAAACCACCAGGGAGGCTCCTGCCACGATGTCCCCTGGCACTGGGACCCTCCTGCACAGCCCCACGGATCTCCCTTTCAATGGGGTCCCCTCCTACAATGAGGTCACTCTCGAGGTGTCCATTAGGTCCCTCTTCCAAAGCACCACAGGGACCCTTCTGAAAAAGGGACCCCCTTGCAATGTCCCCCAGGGTCCCATTTGCAATGGGGTCCCTCATTCAGTTCCATGGGGTCCCTTCTGCACTGTCCCCCCAGAGTCCCCTCCCTCACTGGGGTCCACCTGGCAGTGAGCCCCTCCTGCCCAGCCCCACGGGGTCCCTGTCCCGGTGTCCCCCTGTGTCCCTGGTGCCAGCCCGGGCTCCCCGGGCATTGTCCCTGTCCGTGCCACCCCCTGCAGCATTCCCTGTGCCTCAGTCCCCATTCCCTGCTCCAACCCTTGGCATTCCAGGTGCTGCCCAAGCCAAGGGTGACACTCGCGTGCCCGGGGGGCCGCAGGGAGCCCCGTGTGGGGTCCGGGGGGGCTGACCTGGATCCAGCGGTCACTGCGTGTGTCCTGCTCCGAGCACACGGTCAGTTTGCAGTTGGCTTTGCTCAGCAGTGTCCGCAGCCCCTCCAGAAAGGCTTCGTTGGAATCTGAGCCCTGCTTGATGCTGGGGAGACACAAGGGGACCGGGGCTGTGAGGGGGATCACGGGGAGCCCCCAAAACCCTGGCCCCACAGCTCGCTCCTTGTTCCTGAGCACCCTGGGCAACATTTCCGTGTGGGATTGGACCTGGAATGGGAACTGCAGCCTTTGTAGGGTTGGACCTGGAGAGGGAACTGTAGCCTTTCTCCTTGGGATCTAAACACCCTGGGTAACATTCCTGCATGGAATTGGACCTGGAAAAGGCCCTCCAGCGTTTTTCCTTGGGAACTAAATGCCCTGGGCAGCATTCCTGAATGGGATTGAACCTGGAGAGGGAGCTCCAGCCTTTGTGGGACTGGACCTGGAGAGGGAACTGCAGTCTTTCTCCTTGGGATTTAAACACCCTGGGCAACATTCCTGCATGGGAATGGACCTGGAGAGGGAACTCCAGCCTTTCTCCTTGGGATGGAAATGACTTCCACAACACCAGCTGGCTCCCTTCCCAAACCTTCCCAGTCAGGAATGCCTAAGCCTGGCTTCCCCTACAGAGCCAGGAGAGGTCGAGAACTCCTCCCTGGAGAGTCTCCCAGGGCAGGACATGTCGGGGACACCCCTCCTACCTGCAGACAAACACCTCCAGGGGCTGCTGGGTGTTGGGTGTCATGATCCAGGGTGCCACGCGGAACACCACAGTGTCCGTGAAGATTGGCGTGCCTGGCGAGTCCTGGTGGAGCCAAAACAGAGTTTGGGACTTCCACCATGGGGGGGTTTGTGGAGGGGTGGGTGCCCGACCCCCCATACCTTATGGGGCAGCTCCAGCAGGCTGGCACTGAAGGACACGAGGCCGGTGAAGCCCCTGTCAGGGAACACCAGCCCCTCCACGTAGAAGGTGCTGTCCCCATGACCAGCATGCTCCAGCACGTAGGAGAGCTTGTCCAGCCCCAGCACGGGCTTGTAGAGCAGTGGAGCATCACCACCTGGAGAGCCCCGGATTCCCACCCTGAACTCAGCAGCCTGGAGAACCCCGGATTCCCACAGTCTGCCCACAGGGAGACACAGCAGCAGCAGCAGGAGGAGGTGGCTGGTGCCCAGGGGTGGCAGAGGAGCCACCTCCTTCTCCTCCTTCTTTTCCTTCTCCTTCTCCTTCTCCTCCTTCTTTTCCTTCTCCTTCTCCCCGGGGAATATGCCTGATCTTCCCTGGACAAAGTGGGCTCCGTCCCCTCAGGTCCAGCCCTTTCAAGGTGCGTGGCTCTAGCTGAGGATCTAAAGACACCCTTAGCTTCCCGGACCTGATTTTCAGAGCGCAGCTGCCAGGGATCCAACAGTCCAAAGGCGAAGGGCGCTGCCCAATAGAATGGGCTGCTTGGCTGCTTGGATCCCTGCCCAAGCCAAAACAGTGCCAGGAGCCACGTGGGGGTTCCGGCACCATGGGAATGCCAAAATTCCAGCAGACTCATTGGCAAAAGCTTCTTCGGAGCCTTCTCCCCCTTGATTTTCCCCATATAGCCCCACCTTGTGCAACAGCAGAAGAACTTTGGGGGTAAAAGGGTGATTACAGCAAAAAGGGGCACCCCAATGAACAAAAGCTGTCAGGTTGGCTCACCTTGGGGTCACACAGGAGTACTGGGGACAGGGGAAGGCAGAGGTACTCACGGACAGCATGGAAAACCCGCACTTTGTCCGCGTCACTCTCGGGGACGTGCAGCACCACCTGGTACTTGGCGAAGATGGCACTGGGTCCCTGGGTCCGCAGCAGCATCAGTGACATGTCCTGGAGGTCTGGGGGACATGGGGGACATGGAGGGAGGGGAAGGCAGCTGGGAAGCCCCCAGGGAGCCCCTCAGAGTCACAGCCCACCTGCCGGGGTCCGTATGTCTGCCTGGCCGCTGTCCGTGCCCCCCGCACTGGGGCTGTCCCGGTCACAGTTCACCAACAGCACGGCCCCTTGTCCATCCGGGCCCCACGTCCACTTGGCCTGGAGGAGAAGCACCAAGAGGAGACAGGAGCAGGATTTCCCCCATCCCCACACTCGGAGGAAAACCCGACTGTGCCGTGAGGAGACACCAGAGCCACCCCAAACCACCTCATTCCCAACGGCCCCTCCGAACCTCCCCATTCCCAACAGCCCCTTCAAGCCACCCCATTCCCAACGGCAGCTCCAAACCACCCCATTCCCAACGGCAGCTCCCAGCAGGGCCTGCACAGACTGTTCTGAGATTTTATCTCCCAATGATGCTGGAAGTGCCTCTAGCCTCGCCTGGACACAGCTGTGGCATTTCTGGAAGCTCAGCCCATCTCGATAACCAATTTGTGCTGCCGATCGGGCTGTAGTTAATTATCCTAGCTGGGCTGCGGTTAATTAGCCCAGTCTAAGTGCCTTGGCACATGCAGATGTGTGGCCAAAGGGGGGAATCTGCTGTTTGCTCAACTCAGTCAACAGCATCTTTGGGCCCCAGAAAGGTAAAGAAAAAGAGAAAGTAAAGGGAAGGGAAAGGGAAGAAAGAGGAAAGGAAAAAAGGAAGAAAAGGGAAGAAAAAGCTGAGAGTTTTCTCCTACAGGATCCTCAGGGCCTGGCTGGAGCTGCAGGAGGTTTTGGCGTGGAATAGGAAAATAAATATTTTCCTCCTCAATTAGTAGGCTGAGGATGTGCCGGGCTGCTCACCCTCATGCAGACACCACCCAGATCCCTGTCCCTCCTGGAGATTTTCCAGGAAGAGGCCAGCGGTGGATCTGCCCTCCCACAGTGCCTCTCCTTACCTTGTCCTTGCCCTTGCTCTTCACCCGGCCGCTCCGGCTCCAGTCCACGTCCAGGGACACCTCTGGAACAGTGAGAGGGGAGGAAACCATGAGCAGGGGATGAGCTCTCCGTGCCATTTTGGTCTCCTCCTTGGCATCGTGACCCCACACCAACCCCACCTCATCCCCTGTAGCTGCTCCAGACCCAGCAATTCCAACAAAGCAGAAGAAAATCCAACCAAACAGCCTTGCCGTGACTTTCCCTCTTTGATCTCCAGCTGTCTCCTCTCATTTTGGTTCCCCCCAACAGAAAAATCCCCACTTAATGGCAGATTTTATGTTTTCATGGCAGATTTTATGTTTTCACCAATTTCCTGTTGACTGTCCTGTCTTACACAAAGCCGAAACATGCTAACGGAGGCACAAAAACACGTTTTCACTGTGGTTGAGCAAACACCCAAATAATTCCTAGGAAATCTGAGAAGGACTTCCTCTCACAGAACTCTTCTTGTCTCAGATTTCTGCCTCTGCTGCAGAGATTTACCAGTGACCTCATCCAAACCCCACCTCAGTCCTATCCCAAAATCTCCTCTTGATAGGATACACAAGGTGTGGAAAACACAGGGACTGAGGCAGAAATTTTTCTCCTTGGGGCAGAGAGGATGATGTGGAAAAACTGTGAGGGAAACTCGAAATCTAACCCAGAGAACATTTCAAAGGCAGAACCCCTGTGGCCAGTTGTGGCCCCAGTTGGCTTCAGTGGGGGATGTGGGAAACCTTCAGCCTTTCCAGGGGCAATTTTGGGAGGTGTGGACACGATTTGAGGACACAGGTCTGACTGTCATGTGAATGCTTCAGAAAATCCCAAATTTAGGGTAATTAATCCATCTAAGTGGAGGCTTCTGCACCCAGACCGGTTGTCTAGACTCCCTTTGTAGTCAGCAGGGGAGAGCAGGCATTTGGAGGGAATGATTCACCTCATCCTAAACTCCTGAAATAGGTCAGGCACCACTTTGGTGCCGATTCCTCGCCCCTCACTGCTGCAGAGGAGGCGCCGGCTGGAGCTGGGTGAGGAGATCTCCCATGAATCCTCTTCTCCAGTGGAGCCACCTCGGCAGGCCCAGGAGGATGCTCCATGCACTCCCTGGGTGGGGACATGGCCCAGCCTCCATCTCTCCCATACCATATAAGGCAGAATTTAATTAATCACGTTTTAATTATTTCCCTTTTGCTCGTCAGCATCAGTGAACACCCAAACCTTTATTGCCTGTGGCCCCCAAGGAATTCCAGCCTCACAGATCCAGCCAGATCACAAGAGAGCAGGAATTCCTGGAGCCTTGGCGGGCACCTACCGACACAGGTGAGGTACAGCCAGGCCACCGCCAGCTCGTGGCCCTCGCGGTCGTAGTAGGAGATCTTCACCTGCAGAGACATCCCCACACCGTGACCCACACCCCATGGGTGGGATCTCCATCCCCACACTGTAACCCCCACCCCATGGGCTGGTGGGATCTCCGCATTCCCAGGATCCCAGAATGAGCTGGGAAGGGCCCCACAAGGATCACTGATCCAACCACTGCCTGCCCACCCAAAACAAAAAGCCAAACTTAGGATATGTTTTGCTGACTTTTGCGACCGCCACAATGTCATTATTAGGGCACTAAGTGGGACCTTCTCCTTCTGGGTTTCATTTCTCGTCAGTGCCAATTACACAACTCTGCTCGAGTTTCTTCCAGGAAGTCCACCCTGGTGTCAGCATTACTCAGAAATCCTTGAGTTTTCCCAGGAAATTACACTTATTTTCCCCAGTCCAGGCACATGAGCAGCACCTGACCTGGTTGTCATCGACGGTCCTGCTGGTGACATCGATGGTCACCACCACCTCGATGTCGGGATCCAGGGGCCACCGTGAGTCCATGGTGGGCTTTGTGGTGGGGCTGTGGATCACATGCACTGTCACCGCCGGCGTGGCATGCACATCAAAGGACACGGCACCTCTTGGGGTGGACCTGGAATGGAGTAATCTTGGGTCAGAGACCATGGGAGCCAAATGGCCGAACCTGGAATTAAACCCAGCCACAACTGGGCGGGAAGGGCCCTGAGACCATCCCTGGGTGATGAAATGGTTCCTGGAGTTCTGCACATGGGATCTCTGTGGCGGCATTGAGCAAGTCCAGTTCCCACTGTGCTCCAGCACGTCCGGCGTTCATCCCACATCCAACCTCCCTCCACAACAGTGAGAAATTCCCAGAATTTCAGCATCCTGTGACAAAACCCCAGCTGGGGAAGGAAATTATTTCCATGCCAACCACACATGGAGCTGGGTGTTGTGGGAGCATCCCGTGACCCAAGGGATGCTCAGGCTGGAGAAGAGCCTGGATCTGAGCACGCACACCCGGCTCCTTGAGATCCTCAGGAGCCTTTGAAGTGCTGCTCCCTGCTCATTACAGCCTGGCAGCTCCAACCTGCTCCCACCTCCCCCGGCTGCATCCCAGGGGGAATCAGGTGGGAATTTCAGCAGCGAGAACATGAAAAACCCAACATCAAAACCCCGCTGTGGCAGGGATTTATCTTCAGTGTTGCTCTTGGCGCGGTGTCCCCAGTGCCTGTAGCAGGTTCTGAGGAGATTGAGGCATTCCCTGGGCTTGGCATCCCTACCCGGAACACCTTGCAAAGCTGTGGATCTGGGGAACACTGGGATCCCAGTGTCCAGATTTGGGATCCCTGTGCCCTTAGATCCCAGATTTGGGATCCCATACCCCAGATCCCAGATTTGGGATCCCAGCCCCTAGATTTGGGGCTCTTTGCTCTTTGGGTTTGTGGCCCTCCCACCTCAGCAGTGCCGACTGATTCCCAACGAGCTTCACATTCTGCCCCAAACAGCCCAAAACTGATGCATCCATCACTAAATTCCTCCCAGCTGGTGGTCCCCAGGAATAAAATTATCCCATTTTTCAGCTGGAAAAGCTTCTATCATCTGTTGTTGGGGACCACAGCTCAAATTTGTTACCAAGAAGCCAAATTACCCCAACTGGGTGTTCTGGTTCCATGTTTAAATAGGACTGAGAGGGCTTTGAGTCCAAAAGCAGGACAAAAAAAATTGCAGATAATGGATTTTCTACATTCCTGTCTGAATGAGGGGGGAAACGAGGCTGTTTTAGGGCAGCCAAAACTCTCAGAGGGGACGATGGTGCATCCTGGCCCAGCTCCAGCGCTCCATCCCAGTAATTGCCCGGATGCGATGCCGACCGGCCAGGCCTGCGTTCTCTGTCATTATAAATGTGATTTATTAAATAATGACACTGTGACAGCAGGGCAGGGACAGCCACCTATCTGCCCAGTAAAGCCACCCCATATTTAATTCTGGAAAAATCCCTTTTCCTGATGCTGCCCGTGCACGGCTGCCACTGGATTTTTTCTGCCTGAGCCACACATTTTATTCCTCCTCCCGTTTTAGCTCCAAGTTGCTCAGCTTGAATTGCTCTTGCCCAATGTTTCTAGAGCCAGAAATAGACCCAGGCTTAGCCAGGGTGTGCTCAGGCTTTGACTCCAAAGCATCCTGGCCCGGATCCGTTGTGATACCATGAGCCAATATCCCGCCTTTGGATGAGCTTTCTGTGGGACATCATCCCCAAAAACGAGCTCCCTGTGGGATATCATCCCCAAAAATGAGTTCCTTGTGGGATATCATCCCCAAAAACAGAATTTGGGGGTGAGGTCCCCATCGAACATCATCCCCTAAAACACACATAGTGGGATGTCATCCCCTAAAACAGACTCTGGGGTCAGTTCCCTTTGGGACATCATCCCCTAAAACAGAACTTGGATGAGCTCCCCATGGCCATCATCCCCTTAAACAGACTTTGGGGTGAGTTCCCTGTGGGACATCATCCCCTCAAGCACACCCAGTGGGACCTGCCCCTCCAAATTTGGGTGAACTCCTGACGAGCTCCAAGGCCCTTACCACCCATCTCCCCTCCAAACCCATCCCAAATCCCAGCAGCTCCATGGAGAACACCAGGATGCCCCAGTCTTGAGCAAACCCATCCCAAATCCTGGAAGCTCTGTGGAATGTATAGGGATGCCCCAGTGCCAGGAAAACCCATCCCAAATCCCAGCAGCTCTGTGGAATTGGGGAAAGAAAGAAGCTGGAGTTGGGGAAAGGCTGGGATTGGGGAAAAGAGGCTGGAACTGGAGAAAGGGTCTGGGACTGAGGAAACAAGGAAACTGGGATTGGGGAAGGAAAGATCCCAGCCCCAATCCCAGGCCTTACCGGCGCGTGTCCAGGAAGACCTCGGTGCCCACCACGCAGACGCCGCGGGCAGCGTGGCTGGTGGACATGGGCATGACGTGACGCGGGGCCATGGTGAGCCGGGCACGGCCGCATGGGCAGGGAGCTCTGCCGGCTGTGCAGGGAAACCAGCAGGACTGGATTAAAAGGCTCAGGAAGGTAACTCCTCCTTCCCAGGATGACAGGGTTCGGCCAGGGGACCCTGGTTCCACCTCCATCCTGAGATGGAGGTGATAGGGCAGCCCCAGGGAGGCTCCAGGGGGACATGAGGTGACAGCTAGCCCTGCTGGATGCTCCTCAGTGGTGGTTTTGGTTTATTCCCCTCTTTTTGTTCCTTCCCAGCTCCATCTCAAACCCCACGGTTCATGCATTAAACATTCCCACTCCCCCGGCAGTGCAGGGTGGTTGTTTGGGGTTATTACAATGCTGTCATTAAAACTGGGCATTTTCTTTAAAACACCCCAAATTTTCCAGCTGGCCTCTCTCAACGCGAGTGAGTCACAGCCCCAGCTGCAGCACCTGGGCCATGCCTGAATACAGCTGAACAAAAGGAAATATTTGCTCAGGTCAGTCCTTCCCATCCCAACCATCCAGAGGACAAGGATGGGGCAGGGAGAACTGGTTATGGGGCAGGCAGGGAAGGGGAAAACACCAACAGCCAACAAACAGAGGCCTCCAAAGGAAATTCAGACTGCTCTGTGTCTTGCTGGGACCTCGAGGTCCAGGAGAGTGGAGGGTTTTCAGGCCAAGATCCCACGGGAAAGATGCCCTTGGCTGGAAGGTGTCTGTCCCGCAGATATCCATCAATCTCTGGGCCATCCCATTCCAGAGGATTTGCCTGCCCTCGAGCTGGGAAACCCGGCTGGAGTGGGAGGGAGTCCCTGCCTGCAGGGAGCAGCTCCAGAGTGTCCCTGTGCCACACAGCTCATCCCCTGAAACAGAGGGAGCAGCTCCAGAGTGTCCCTCTGCCACACAGCTCATCCCCCAGGAATGGGATGAGATGTGTTTGGGACAGGGAATGGGAAGGTTGGGATGTGCTCAGGATAGGGAATGGGAAGGAGGGGTGGGAAGGGTCAAACCCCTGTGGGGAGCAGCAGGAAAAGGCCCAGGGAAGCCAGGCAGGGCTCAGAGGAGCTGGAGCCATCACTGCACTGAGCTGCACGTTCTCAGCTGTGGGAACAGAGAATTCCCTGTGAGATCCTGCTAGGATGAGTCCAGTCAGGCTCCAGAAAGGGGCTCCAGAAAAGGGAAAGGACTCCAGGAAAGGGGAAAGGGCTCTAAGAAAGAGCTGTCTCATACCCCTAGCTCCATGTCTCATACCCCAGAACAGCTTCAGTAACTCGAGGAGCCTGGAGGAGCAGCCAGGATGCTCCAGCAGAGAACACTGCTGGCATTTCCAGGCTCTCCTAGACCTCACTCCCTGTAGCTTGTGGATAAAACCCCATTTTCCACATCCAAACCCCTGCTGGGAATGGTGCTGGCTCTCCAGGCCTTCCTGAGAAGCACGAGCCCTGACTGCTCCTGAGCTGGGAGCTGGAATGGTGGAGCAGCCCCATAGCAGCGTCCCAGCAGAGCCATGGGCTGGGCTCCCCACCAGAGGCTGCTGGTTGCACTGGTTTGCACTGGGCAGGGGCTGGGGCCGTGCCCTGAGCCTGCTCAGCTGGTTTGGGGCTGGACAGGAACACCCCTGAGGCCGGGGGAGCGGGATTGGGGCGCTCTGGAATCCGCAGGGAGGGGAGCTCAGCGATGCCAGGAGCACAGTGGGAGCTGGGACAGGTGTGCTCCCCAAAATCCAGTGGGATCACATCCCTGGGTATGGAGGGGAAACAGGGCCCAAACCTTTCAGGACTGGGATGTCTGTGCTCCCCACAATCCAGCGGGATCACATCTCGGGGCACGGGGATGAACCTTTCAGGGCTGGGTGGGTTTTGTGGCTCAGTCCCAGCCCATCCTGAGCCGCTGCGGATCTCACCCAGCCCCAAACCCCAGGAGGTTTTGGGTGGAACCTGTGCTCCCTCCTCTTCCTCCTCCACCTGCCATCAGCTCCGACGTGCCGTGCTCAGTCAGGGACAGGAGGGTTTAGAGTCACCCAGCCCAGCTGGAGCTGAACGCTTCTCCCTAATTACAGCTTTTCCTGGGAAAGTGGCACATGACGGACGGGATCCCGTCTGTCCATCACACCCAGGAGCTTGGGCAGCCTGTTCTGGGGGCTGCCTTTGGCTTTCCCCCAACTCCAGTCTCCATCCTTGCCTAGTGCCAACCCCTTTCCCCAGTGCCAGCCCCTCTCCCCCAATTTCTGCCCGTTCCAAGCCCCCCTTAAACCGGACGCGACCCCCAGGAACAGCCGGATCCCTGAGGGATCCCTATGGGGTGTCACTCCTCGCCCATCCTGCAGCACCACTCTGCCAAGGAAAGTTTGATAATCTCCCTAAGACGATAATTACAGCTCATTAATTACCCCACGTAAATTACCCTGCATGCAGATTGCAGGCAAGAACCTTTACGAGCCGTGTCAGCCTAATTACCTGCAGCAGGGCGAGACATGGAACCAGTTATCAAAGCCCGCCGGGCTCAGCTGGGCTTGGGCTTCTGGAGGTTTCTTTGGGCTTCTTTAGGTTTTATTTAGGTTTATTTTGGTTTTCTTTAGGGCTCCATTTGATTTTCTTTTGGTTTTCTTAAGATTTGCTTTAGGCTTTCTTTCAGGGTTTCTTTGGGTCTCTTTTGGTTTCTTTAGGGTTTCATTAGGTTTCTTTAGGTTTTATTTAGGTTTCTTTGGATTTTCTTTTGGCTGCACCACCCCAGGCAAGCAGCAACGACTCACATCCCCCATCCCACCTGGGAGCCATCTCCTGCTCTGCCCCAGCTCTTTCCCACAGATCTGCTCTGCCTCACACATCTCCAGCTTTGCCCCACACATCTCCTGCTGTGCTCCAGCTCTGCTGCATAAATTCTCCCCCAACAACAGCACAGCCCCAGCCTTCCCCACAGATCCCGCCCCAGCCGCAGCCCTGCCCCGGCTGTTCCTCAGCGCCTCCATCCCTAATTCCCAAGTTCCAGGCACGGCCAGGCACGGCCGGGCACGGGCTCCTGTTGGCACCTCCTGAAGTCAAAGGGGCAGCCCGCAGGGCTCCGGGGACATTCCCCTCCCACTCCCTGGAATTCTGTGCCTGCAGCGGGGAGCTGGAACTACCCCTGGTCCCCCGAGTGGGCATAGGGGGAGAGCAAATCCTCGAGTTCCAGCTCTGGGAAAGCCCTCGGGAATCAGGCTGTTCCCAAACCCCAGGCTGGGATCTGCTCCCAGCTGCTGGGAATTCATCAGGAAACCGTGAGACAGATCCAGGGATAAACCGGGATCCCTCCCGATCCCAGCAAAACTGCGGGACAGCTCCATAGAAAAACCGAGTTCCAAAGAAATTATCTCAATTCCAGTGGGAATGATCCCAATTAACTCATATTCCAAATTTTCCCAGCCCTGAACTTCCGACCTCCTGGCCTGGATGCTCATCCGGGATATTCCCCACCAGAATCCCGGAATTATTTGGGCTGCAAGGGCTTTAAATCCTACCCCATTCCCCCTCATTCCATGGGGGGATTCCAGGAGGAGGATGATTCCTATAAATCCCAGGAACATCATTGCCACGGAGGGAATCCGGGGCTGGAAAAGGGAAGCCCGAGAGGGATGGAAATAAGGAACATCAACCTGAGCTCTGCTGTTGCTTGCTAATTGCTTGTGGCTTCCAGGATCTGGGGCAGCAGTTTGGGCTGGAAAATGAATATTTAGCCGGGTGTTAATAAACGACGCAAACCCCGCGTGGGTGGGAATTGCTACCGAGCGGCCCGGGGTGACAAAACCAGCTCCGAGCTCCCTTCAGCAGCCACTGCTTCTCAGTTTCCCTTTGAAAATAAACGGGGGGGGGGGGGGGGGGGGGGGGGGGAAAGGAGAGTTCTGCTCTGCCCTCAGGGCTGGGAAAGTGGGAGAAGGTAGGGATTTTCCCTAGAGAGCAGAAAGAGGGTGAAATTCATCCCAGGGATGCAGCCAGACCCCAAAACTCCGCAAATCCTCCTTGGGGATCCCAGATTGGGGTCAGGGAGGGGAGGAGGGCCCGGGAGCTGGGGACAGCTGGGGGAGCTCCTTGCCCAGGGCTGGGAGACTGCCAGGCCTGGAGCCAGCTGCACTCCTCCCTCGCTGTCCATCCCTCGCTGTCCACCCCTGTCCATCCACCCCTGTCCATCCACCCCGTCCATGCACCCCTGTCCATCCCTGTCCCTCCCTCCCCCCAGACCATTTTCAGAGCTTTCCAAGGTCCAGCCCAGCCGCCCCCTCGCTCCCATTGTCATCCCAGCCCCGGGAGGAGGAGGAGGGAGGCCGGGCCGGGGGAAGGAGCAGCAGCGGCTGTGAGGGCTCCGCGGGGCACGTCCCGGTGCCGGTGCCCATGGCCGGGGAGATGCCGGGGGAGCCCCGCACGCTGCGGCTGCAGCACGGGAACCGCATCGAGGCCCTGTGCGTGCTGGGCAGCCACGTCCGCGCCGACGTGTTCGGGTGAGAAGGACCCCAAAACTCCCCTTCATCATCCTCCTCCTCCTTCCCCGTTTTACCTTCTGCAAATCCCTGCTGCTCGTTTTTCCTCCTGTTTTCCCAAACCCTGCAGCTGCTGGGCAGCCACATCCATGCCGATGTCCGTGGGTGAGAGAGACCCCAAAACTCCCCTTTCTCTTCCACCTTTCTCCTGTTTTTCTTTCTGAGAATCTCTGCTCCTCATTTCTCCTCCTGCTTTCCTAAGCCCCGCAGCTGCTGGGCAGCTTACACCTATGTCCACAGATGAGTCGGAACCCCAAAACTTCTTTTCCTCCTCCACCTCCACCTTTCTCCTCACTTTTCAACCCTGATTTTCCCTCTGGGAATCCTTGCTCCTCGTTTTTCCCTCTGCTTCCCCAAACCCCACAATCCTGACACCGTTTTGATGCAATTTGTGGGCAAAACCCTCCCCGGGCTTTGCAGAGCTGCAAGAATCCCTGGAAAGCTTTGACCATGCCTGGATCTAACCCAGTCTGACCCGCTGGGGTCAGCAGATCCAGGGGCACCTCGGGGAGCTGCTGGAGAGCAGAGGGAAGACCAGGAGCCTGGGAAGGGACTGCAAAATTAGGGAAGAACACAAAATCTCTCAACCAAAACCTTGGGAAAGTGGGAAATCCCCACAGCACCAACCCTGCTTCCCTAAAACAAACCCCATGCTGAACTTCTGGACAATTGTTCCCCCCAAGGGAAAAAAAAGGTTAAAAGCTCATTCCAGGCTGGATTCTGGTTGGTGCTGCTATTTCAAATCCTAGCCTCGATATTCAAGACAAGCAGTGCAGTCCCAGCTCCCCTGGCACCTCTCCAGGCCAAACCCCTTCCCAGCGGGATGCCCACATTCAAGGAACCAGGAAACCAAACCAGTTTTTCTATGTGTAATTAAAGTAATTTAAGGATTTAAGGAACACCCAGGCGGGAGCAAAGGAGAGCTGGGATTTCCTCCCCCCCTTTCCAAGGGTGCAGGTTTGGTGGGACCAGTGGCATCTGAGAAACCTGATCAATGTGAGCTCTCACATGTGAGCCCAAAAATAATAACCTGGAAAGGCAGGGAAACTCAGGAAAAGGAGCCAGGAGAGGGAAGAGCAAGGACACATCGGACTGGGAGCAGGGCAGCACTGACAGCTTTAGGGCTGGATAAAACCCCCCAGAAATGAGAGTTCCTCATGGAAAAGCCTCTCAGAGGGGTGGCCATGGTGTTTTGAGTTGCTAAACACCAGGCTGAAAAAACCAGGGATTTCTGCATGGAAATGGGAAGCCAGGTTGGTTGGGATTATTACAGATCCTTACCCACAGAGATGGCTGCAAACACTCAAGGGGCTAAATCGGCCCTAAACCCGGGCTAATTCCAGTTCCCAGGCAGGAGCAGGAGCAGGAGCAGGGCAGGAAGGTGCCGGCGGTGAGCGTGGAGACACCGGCGTGCCCAGTCTTAGCCGTGCTCCGGGCAGTGAATGAATCCCGGTGGGAATGCCATGCTGGCCCTGCAAATCCCTCAAAATTCTGGGTGTTGTTGGCAGGGCGGCCCCCGCCGGGGCCGTGGCCTTTGGCGTGAAGCACACCGAGGGGGTCAGTGTGGATGTGCTGTTCCGCGGTCGCGCTGAGCCCGAGGCCGAGTCCGGAGCCAGCACGCGGTGGCCGCTGGACGAGGGGACGGTGCTGAGGTTCAGCATGAGCCGGGCCAGCTCCGAGGTCAACGACAACAAGGTGAGGAGTGGGATTCTGGCAGTGGGACTCCACGGAGGGAGAACATCCTGCCCCAACGTGGGGTTCGGGGTTCACAGGTCACCGTCAGCTTTTACGCAGATGGAGGGAAGCCCATCAACCAAGCTGGGGTGTTCCTCACCGGTGTTGGTGAGTCCGGAGCTCCAGGAGTCCATCCCTGTCCCATCGTGCCTGGAGCAGGAGCAGGGATGGGGACAGCAAAGTCAGTTTTGCTGGGTCTGGGGGTTTGGCATCCAAGCCCCTCTCTGTGCCCAGGGATGAGGTAGCTCTGTCCCCACAGGGATCTCCCTGGATGTGGATGCAGATCGGGATGGGGTGGTGGAAAAGAACAGCCCCAACAAGGTACCCCAGCCCCCCCCCCCGCCACCCCCCAGCCCCTCCCCACTCCACAGAAAATCCACGGGCTCGGTGGATCCTGAGCTCGCTGAGCCCCAGGGGTGCTTTAGGCGAGCTGGGCCTGGGGACCAGAGGGACATGGGGCCATCCTGCTGGTCAGCTGTGACAAGGAGTTCCCCTTCATTCCGCCCTCGGACTGCGACAGCCAGCAGGTGTTCAACAGGGAAGGTAATGGCTCCCCAAATGCCATGTCCCCAAAATCCCCATTGTCCCCTTTCTGTGACCTTTCCTGAGAGGGACTCAGCCCAGGACCCAGCTGCTCCCCACCAGTTGCTGAGCAAACTTCCCACGTGGGAATCTCTGTGGAATTAATGCCGCGCCAACTCACTGGAGCCAGGCAGGGCACGGAGGCAGGGCTAGGGAACGGCTGCGGTTCCAGGGCTGGCTCGGCACGGACCAGGGATGCTCCACGCAGGTGAGAGAAGCGTAGGGTGAGGAATGAGGCCGGCAGCCAGGAATCCACCCACCCATTCCTGGAAAACTCAGCCCACGCGGTGTTCCAAGGTCACAGACCGGCCATGCCAGGGATGGGCAGGGAGAAGGGAAAAGGGCATTTGGGTCACAGGAACAAGCTCTGATTTGCCAGGGTGCCCAGGCTGGTGGTGAAGGAAGAGCAGGTTTCTTGGGAAGGAGATCCAAACCCCAGGAGGGAACATGGAAAACACTGCCCAATAAGCTTCATTTGCCCCCAGATCTGCTGGACATGGCTCAGATGGTGCTGAGGACAGAGGGGCCCCAGCGCCTGCCCCGGGGCTATGAAATCGTCCTCTCTGTGTCTGTCAATGATGCCGACAAAGTTGGGGTCTTCCATGTGCAAAGTAAGGCCTTCCTCAGCTCCTCCTGTTCCCCTTCCTCCTCTTCCCTTTCTTCTTCCCCTCCTTCCTCTTCAGCCCCTTCCTTCCTCCTCTTCCTTTTCCTCCTCTTCCCCTTCCTCCTCTCCTCCTTCCTCCTGCTCCCCTTTATCTTTTGCCCCTTCCTCCCATTCCTCTTCCTTCTCTCCCCCTTCCATCTCTCCCCCTTCCTTTTCTGCCCCTTCCTCCTCTTCCTATTCTTCCTCCACCCCTTCCTCTTCTGGCCCCTTCCTTTTCCTTTTTCCCCTTTTCCTTTTTTCCCCTTCCTCCTCTTCTTCCCCCTCCCCTTCCTCCTCCTTCCTGATGATTTTGAGGTCCTCACAAGCCCTTTCCTTTCCTTTCCTTTCCTTTCCTTTCCTTTCCTTTCCTTTCCTTTCCTTTCCTTTCCTTTCCTTTCCTTTCCTTTCCTTTCCTTTCCTTTCCTTTCCTTTCCTTTCCTTTCCTTTCCTTTCCTTTCCTTTCCTTTCCTTTCCTTTCCTTTCCTTTCCTTTCCTTTCCTTTCCTTTCCTTTCCTTTCCTTTCCTTTCCTTTCCTTTCCTTTCTTCTCTGACCTTGTCATCTCCATTCCCTTCAGACCATGACCCAGCGTCCCTTCCCCATTTCCCCCCATTTTCCCCCTCTTTTCCATCAGGTGGAAAACTCTGGGGGTGAAAAAACAGAGGGAGGGGGACACAAAGGCCACGCAGCAAAGGAGTGGCAGCAAACAGCCCGGTGTGTTTTTTAAAAAGGGGGGGATTTAAAGATAAATAATGTTTGTTTGGCTCCCTAAAAACTGAAATCCTCAGGTGCAGGGGCTGGGAAGTGAAAATGAGGAAAGAGAAGCTGCTTTTGGCTCACTTTCCTCCAGCTGGGTGAGTTCGGCTCCATCTTCTGGCTCCCAGGAGAGCCCCGGGATGTGAGGCCATCCCTGCCCAGGCAATTCCAGCTGCTGGTTCTGTTTTGGGGTAAAAAAGGGAGAATAAATCTCAGGAAATGCTGGAAACAGAGCCCACTGCTGCCAACTTCATGTGGTTTGGGTTTCTTTCTTTTTTTCCTCTGTTTTTAAATTATTTCTTTTTCTGGTTCCTGCTTCCCCAGTGTTTCTCACCCCTGGTGGGTTAAACAAAGAGGGGGTAAAGAGATAAATTGGGATGTTTTTTCAGAAAATTGAATAATTTCCATTTAAAATAACAATAGAGAGATAAATTGAGATTTTTTTTTCCCCCAGAAAATTGAATAATTTCTATTTAAAAGAATGACAAATAGAGAGAGAAACTGGGATATTTTTCAGAAAATTGAATAATTCCCAGCTGCCAGCAGGGGCTGGGGTGTTAGACTGGAGGTCACCCAGCTGCTTTATCCGTGCTGGCAGCACTCTGCAGAGCACATCCCCTCCTCATCCTTCGCTGTGGGCACCAGGATTTATTTTCTGGGAATGAAATCCCTCACCCATCCAGGAATGTGCTGTAGAGGAGCTTGAGCTCATCGCTCCCTTCAGGGGGAGTCCGGGGCATTGTCCTCCCGTGGAGGGGGAGAAACTCCATGAGAACCCTTCCCAAGGGCTGCTCCATCCAAAGAAACACTGGCCAGTGACATTTCCCCTCATCTCCCTTGTCCACGACAAAATTCCAACTCCCTCAACTCCTGCTTCAAGGTGCCTCTCACAGCTGGATCTCCTCAGAGATCTGAGGGATCTGATCCTGGACATCCCCCAGAAATGCACCCCAGAAATACACATTGAGCCTCAGGGAAAACTGTGCTCCCTCCACCCCAGCATCTCTGAACACCCTCACTTTCAAAAGGGAATTTCTGGGTGGAAGCACCCCCGGGCCTCCCTGTTCCCTTTTCCCAACCTGTTACCCTATGGAAACCCAACCCTGTTGAGCATGGGAGCTCCTTTCCCGAGGGAACAGGTGAATAATCCCGATAAACCTGGGGATTTCCCTGTTTTCCCGTTCCCTGGCAGATCCCTTCTTCGGGCAGCGCTATGTGCAGGTGCTGGGTCGCAGGAAGCTGTTCCACGCCGTGCCCTACCCCGGCGGCACTGCTGAGCTCGGCTTCTTCGTAGAGGGGCTGTGCTTCCCAGATGAGACTTTCTCTGGGCTGGTGTCCATCCACGCCAGCCTCCTGGAACCACTGGCCGAGGTCAGGAGCTCCCAGGAACTCCAAGGAATGGGGCACCCAGGAGATTGGGATGGTGCCAGAATAGAGAGCGATCCCATTAACCGATCCCAAAAAATTACCTCAGAGGAGGGTATCTGGGGGAATGGTGTGGGGAACATCCCTGATTTCTCCTTGGTTCCCTCAGGGCATCCCTCACTCGCCGATCTTCACGGATACCGTGGTGTTCCGCGTGGCTCCGTGGATCATGACCCCCAACACCCTGGCCCCGATGAACCTCTTTGTGTGCAGGTACAGGTGGTGCTTCCCCAGCCCCACCAGTCCTGGGGCTGGGCAAGGAAAGGGCTGGGAACAGGGAATTTTCATCCTTCCCTATCCTTCCCCATCCTTCCCATCCTTCCCATCCTTCCCATCCTTCCCATCCTTCCCATCCTTCCCATCCTTCCCATCTTTTCCATCCTTTCCATCATTCCCACCCTTGCCACCCTTGCCATGCTTCCCACCGTCTCTAGCATGAAGGACAACTACCTGTTCACCAAGGAGATCCAAAGTCTGGTGGCCAAGGCCAGCTGCAAGCTGAAGGTTTGCTTCGGCTACATCAACCGTGGTGACCGCTGGATGCAGGTAGGGGGGCTCCAAAAACCGGGAAAACCCTTCCGTGCCAGTGCCCCACACAGGATTTTCTCCCTTCCCAGGATGAGATCAGGCTTGGCTACACCCACGCTCCCCACAACAGCTTCCCGGTGGTGCTGGACTCCCCTCGGGAGAGAGGGATGGAGCAACTCCCCGTCAAGGAGCTGCTGGTGAGAGAAGGTTCCCTGCATTCCCTGAGGAGCAGCTCCTGGGGTTCACCCAGCCCACGTTCCCATTTCCAAAATCCTTCTTGCCCTTAGCTCCATGCATGGAATTGCCTAGAAAATGAGAGCAGAATGGAGATTCCCTCCCAGCCACTTCCAGCCACATCCCCTCATCCTTCATCCTAGCCCTCCAGAAAACCTCTGATCCAGAGGGGAAAGGAGGAGCCAATGCCCCTGGGAATGAAAGGCTCCTGCCAAGCTCTAGGATGGGATTTCTCTACCCGAGCATCCCACAGATGGGCTGCATTTTCCTTTCCTCCTCCGTGCCTGGGAAGCAGGAGAGGGTCAGTTTTCTTCCTTGGAAGAGAACAGGGTGAAGCCAGTGCCAGGAACATACCTATGGGCTCCTTGGCCAAGGAAAAGGGCCAGGGCAAGCCTGGGAGGGGGCATTTTTGGGAGAGCCCAGTATGGAAAAAAACTGAATTGGGCAATCCCTTGGAGATATCCCCATTGGGGAAGGGCAGGACACCCCCAGGCAGCCATGGAGTCACTGTCCCCAACTCCCAGCCGAGCGCTGGAGCAGCCTCAGCTCCAGCAAGAACAGGAGACAAGGACAAATCCCAGCATTTGTCCCTCTGGGGAGGGCTGGGGGCTTTTGGGAGTGCTGAAATCCAACGTTTCTCATGCCTGGCATGGGAACATCCAGTTCCAGATTCATCCAGCAAATCCGCTGGGTGGCCACGCGGATCTGCCCTCTTTAGGAATTGCTCTGCCTCTTATTTAGGGCAGTAATTTCAGCCTTGGGAGCTGCTAACATATTATCCTCCAATTTCTGCTTTGAAGCCTGCCCTAATCCCCAGCCCGACCTTTTCAATCTCATTTTCCAACTAGGAATACTTAGCCCAATGCCATGGGCACAGGTCAAACCCTGAGCCCCTGGAAGTCCATGCCAGGGAAAAAGGAGACGGGAGGGAATTATCCCCTCAAAATCAGGGTGGAACTGATAGGACTTGAATGTGACCCGCAAACCTGGGATGAACCAGAGCCCTGACAGTTGAAACCAGGAGGGCTCCATGGTTTTATTGAACTGAAATTAGTTGGAAGCAGGTGGCTGGTGCTCAGGCCCTCCCTCAGCACCCAGGGAGAAAGGGATTTGATCCCGGCCATCCTCCAGAAATGCACCCCAAAAACACACGGGGAGCCTCTGGGAAAACTGTGCTCCCTCCACCCCAGCATCTCTGAACACCCTCGCTTTCAAAAGGGAATTTCTGGGTGGAAGCACTCTGGGGCCTCCCTGCTCCCTTTTCCCAACCTGTATATTTGGGTTATCCCTATGGAAACCCAACCCTGATAAGTGACTGGAATTTAACTCAAACCTCATGGACACCTGATCTCATCCCAGGGGTTGCCGTGCGCTCCAGGCCTGCACCAACTCCAACTGGGGCATGGGGAAAGTGGAATTTTGGGCCCATCCCTACCATTTTTGCTGTGTTTTTAACGCTCCCTCGGGCTTTGGCACGAGGAGTCAAGCACTAATTACCCCTGCACACACAGCTCCTTCAATCCCAGATATATTAAATCCTGGAAATCAGGGCTTAAGCAGGATTTAAGTGCTGTGCAGCCCTTGGGGTGGCTCTTAGCCCAGGGCAGAGTCACACTCGGGGGCTGGAGTTCACCTCCCTCCCACAGCCAGCCAGGAACTTTGCTCGGGGCTGCCTAATTGGCTTAATGTGGACACTTAAACCTTGGCTGCAGGAGAACAGAGGAGACCTGGCCTGGTTTAATGTGGACATTTAAACCTTGGCGGGAGTGGAGGGGGGGGGGGGGGGTGTGGAATGACAGAGGAGATCTGGCCAGGGTTCCAGGCCTGGCTCTGTTCCTGGCTTGTCCTCATTATTCCTGCCCCTCCATGACCCCGAGACCTTTCTCCTCCTGCCTTTCCTGTCCCCTGGTTGTCGCTGTGCTCACCCACCCCCTGCAGGAGGACAAAACCACAGGAGCAGCAGGGGCTCAGGGCAATTTCTCTTCCCTCAGGGCCCCGACTTCGGCTATGTGCACAGGGAGCCCCTCTTTGAGGCTGTGGCCAGCCTGGACTCCTTTGGGAACGTGGAGGTCAGCCCACCCGTGTCTGTGGCTGGCAAGGAGTATCCCTTGGGAAGGATCCTCATTGGCAGCAGCTTCCCTGCGTAAGAGAGGGGGGAAACACAGATTTGGGGAAAACTTGGATTTGGGAGCAAAGCACTCTGAAATACCACCAAAACTGGGGTAATTGGGTTCATTGAGTTAATCAACCAATGCCTGCACAGGGTGGGGGTCCCCGGGTTCCTCCGCTTCAGGGGCAATTTTTATCCCAGCATCCAGGCAGATGTTGATGGGAATAATCCCCCCAATCCGAGTGTCCAGGCAGATGTTGATGGGAATGTCCTCCCAATCCAAGTGTCCAGGCAGATGTTGATAGGAATAATCCCCCCAATCCAAGTGTACCAGACAGATGTTAATGAGAATATCCCCCCAATCCGAGTGTCCAGGCAGATGTTGATGGGAATGTCCTCCCAATCCAAGTGTCCAGGCAGATGTTGATAGGAATAATCCCCCCAATCCAAGTGTACCAGACAGATGTTAATGAGAATATCCCCCCAATCCGAGTGTCCAGGCAGATGTTGATGGGAATGTTCCCCCCAGATCCGCAGGCCGCAGGATGACCAGGCTGGTGCGGGATTTCCTCTACGCCCAGCGTGTCCAGCCCCCCGTGGAGCTCTACTCTGACTGGCTGGCCATGGGCAACATCAACGAGTTTGTCACCTTTGTCCCCACCTCCGACAAAAAGGTACCCCCAGATGCCCCGTGCTGTCCCAGGGCTCCTCCTCCAGGACACCAATCTCGCTGGGAAAACCATGCAGCTCGTTCTTTTGGCACCCCCAGACAGCATTTACTTGGGTTTCATTCCCCACCCCAAAAGGAGGGATGTGAGCACAAAGAAAGGGATTTGCTGGGCTGTTAATGAATGCAAACAGAAGGGAAGATACCGCAAAGGTATCAAAGAAATTCCAGGCTTAAGATTTCTTGGGGTTTGCAGCAGCTCAGCATCTCCCAGAGGTTTTCAGAACATTTCTCTTCCCTCTCTTGTGGCTTTTCCTGCTTCTGACACGGATTTTCCCCTCAGGGAAAGTGAACCTTGGCCTGGATGCCTCAAAAAAGGATTATTTAGACCCCCACACCCTCCATGGGTTAAACAAGGCACTAGACAACAGCAAAGACTCCCACTTTTCAGAGTTTCAGCTCAGGTTTTTGCAGGAGTCCCTGGGGCTACAGGACTGCAGCTGACCCCAGCCCTGTTCCCACAGCGATTCCGGATGCTGCTGGCCAGTCCGGCCGCCTGCTACCGGCTCTTCCGCGAGAAGCAGAAGGAGGGACAGGGAGAAGCCACCATGTTCAAAGGCAAGGGAACACAGGCAGGGACACACGGGGACATTTTCCCTGCTGGGTGTCCTTCAGCGGGATGCCTGCCTGCCGCCCCCGGCCTTCTCCAGCCCTATTTCAGGAAAGCGAGTGGGATGGCAGGGATAAAGGCCTCTGCGTGGAGGGGATGTTTGCTGCCTGGGATGGAGCCTCTGGAAATGCCAGTGGAGCTCCAGCACGGAGTGGGACAACTGGCAGCTCTAGTGTCCCCCCAGATTAGCACCAGGCTTTTTCCTTTTCATTGTGATTTTGATCCCTGACGGGGTTGGGAGAAGGTGTCCATATTGGCAAGGATATGGAGCTCCAGCACAGAGCAGGACAACCAGCAGCTCTAGTGTCCAGATTAGAACTGGCTTTTTCCCCTTTCATTGCAATTTTGATCCATGGTGGGTTTGGAAGAAGGTCTCTGTATCTCCAAGGGTTCCTCTGATCACTAAGAGGACCCGGCTGTCCCCGGAACAGGGATGACCCCATGGAGGGGGATGCTCTGGAGAAATTCAGAGGATTCCCATGGGCAGGAGAATGGATGACAGGACTTTTCCAACGCTCTCCCCAACGGGCACAGATTTCTTCCCCTCAGCTTCCCAAGCTTTGATCCTAGCCTCAGGAGACTGGGATTTTGGGGACTTTTCCTATCTCCATACCCCACCTCAAGCCAGACTCCTGCCACTGCTGCTGCATTTTGAGGGCGTTTCACGTGTTTAGGGTACTCGGGGACTGACACCAAGCGCGTCACCATCAACAAGGTGCTCTCCAACGACATCCTGGCGCAGCAGAACCAGTATGTGCAGGTAATGCAGGTAATGTGACACTCCGGGTCACAACCCCCATTTCTGGCAGCAACCACCCCAGCATGGCATAAACCCCTCCCCATGGCAGAGAGTGGTGGAATTTGGGCCCCTCTCTGCTCTGCTCCATCCCCTGCAGCGCTGCATCGACTGGAACAGGGATATCCTCAAGAAGGAGCTGGGCTTGCTGGAGGAGGACATCATTGACCTGCCAGCCCTCTTCAAGCTGGACAAGCAGGGCAAAGCCATTCCCTACTTCCCCAACATGGTAAGGGGAGGTTCCCACCCTCGGGTCCTCCCCAAGAAACAGCTCAGTCAGCCAGGATGGGTCCCCAGAGTTTTCCTGATAAAGAAAAGTCAGCTATCTGAAAAAGGGAAATATCTCCTGGATAAACACAGGTCTAACACAGCTTGGTGACTTTGAGTTTTTGAGGCAAAACCTTTTCAAGGCAGTGAAATTGCAAGGTTAGAGGCATGTTTTCTCCAAAGTTTTCCCAAAAAGAAAACTCGAGTTGTAGCAAAAGGAAATATATCCAGGCAGGCATGGATAAACACAGGTCTAACACAACTTGGTGGCTTTGTGGTGCTTGCAGTGGGGTTTTGAAAAAAAAAAAAAATAAAGTGGTGAAATTGCAAGGGGTGATGATAAAATGATAATGATAAAAGGGGAGAATCCTGAGGGAGGGCAGCTGCAAAAAGTGGTGCTGAGGGGGGTGGAGGAGGGTGATCAGTGTCTTTCCTTTGGCTTCACCCATCCCAACACCGCTGGTGTAGTGTCCCCCTGCTGGTCACCATGATCGACCTGGGCATCCCAAGCCCTTGGGCATCTCCAAATCCTTCAGTGTCGCCCATTCTGATGCTGATGTTCCCCGGTGTCACCCTGCAGGTCACCATGATCAACCTGGCCAGGGACCTGGGCATCCCCAAACCTTTCAGTGTCACCTCGCAGGTCACCATGATCAACCTGGCCAGGGACCTGGGCATCCCCAAACCCTTCAGTGTCACCCATTCTGATGCTGCTGTCCCCTGATGTCACCCCGCAGGTCACCATGATTGTCCTGGCCAGGGACCTGGGCATCCCCAAGCCGTTTGGCCCCATCGCAGAAGGCGAGTGCTGCCTGGAACGGCGGATCCGCGCGCTGCTGGAGCCGCTAGGGCTGCGCTGCTGCTTCCTGGAGGATGTGGCCTCGTACCACGGCAGCCTGGGCGAGGTGCGCTGTGGCACCAGTGTCCAACGCCGCCCCTTCGCCTTCAAGTGGTGGCACTTCACGCCATAGCCAGGCCTCCTCCTCCTCCTCTTCTTCCTCCTTCTCTCTCTGTCTTCACCCTCAGTGTGTGTTGCTTGCGATTTGCCTAATAAATTAATTTGCTGTGAGGAAGAGGCTGGGGAATTTAAAAATCATGGGGAATAACTGGGAGGGAAGCGTTCAAAGGGGTGAGGAAGGGTAGGGGTATTACTAAATCCTCCAAAATTGTCTCCAACACTGTTTTTGTAGTGTTGGTGAGTCTGGTGTCATTTTATTCTCAGCCAGGGTTTTGCGTGCGGCTGACAGAGCTCCAGCATCCACATCAATACAAAATGTTTTCATTTATTCACACATTTTAAACAAAGAAATTACTGGTCATGGGTTCTAATAATTCTCTTCATTGATTAGCGTACTGTCCTCTACTGGTTACTGATTTCTCACTCTTGATGCCAAGCTGGGCCACATTCTTTAGTTCTTTAATCATTCTTTGCTTGTCTTTTTCAATTGAGAATTCCCAAATTTCCAGGCCTCAGTCTCCTCTGTATCTTCTGCTTACTCCAGTATCCTTGAAGGGCCATAAATTTAAGATCCCAGATCTTAAGCTTCAAATCCCTTTGGCTTAATTTTTAACAAACTCAAGGTTTCAGTGATTTAATGATCAAAACAGAAGTAAGGGTCTGTGAAGAAGTTTTAACTTGTGCTGGCTCAAAGTGGGCACTGCTTACAAGTAATTATAACAATTAGTTAAAAACTAGTTAGGAAAGTTACATCATTTCCAACAGGGGTGGTTTTTTTTTGTTTTTTTTTTTTTTTTTTTTTTTTTGGCAGGGGCTGCCCAGGGAGGTTTGGAGTCCCCATCCCTGGAAGTGTCCAAGGAAGGCCTGGATGTGGCACTCGATGCTCTGGGCTGGGGACAAGGTGGGCATCAGCACAGCTTGAACTTGAAAGTCCTGGAAGGACTTTGGACAGCTTTTCCCATTTTAATGTCTCCGGGATTCTTCACTCCCCAGTACCTATTTGCCCCATTGGTGTCAGGGCAGGTCCCCTTGAAGAGTGCAGTGGCAGCACAAGTACCTCATACAAAATAATTGTAATAAATGTGATTTGTGCTAACTAAATTGTAACTATATTGGCAAAACTGTACTCGCATTAATAGCAAATAATTGTTATAAAGCAAAAAAAAAGGAAATAGTAAGGAAAAAGCAGATGGACTCCCTCAGATGTTAGGTGGGACTAGTAGAAGGATGTAGGTTTGATAAACCACATCTAGAAACAAAATTTTGACCTTGGACTGAACCAAATTGGGATGACTCCAAGCATGGAACTTGAAAGTACTTAACACCAAGCTTAGTGCTCCTGCACTGCCTGCAAGGTTACAGAGCAGACACTGATGAAGACAAAGAGCCTTCATCGGAAATAAGACACCCAAAAAGGATGAGAGACCCCTAACTATTAGTAAAACAAGTGCAGCACAATATAATGACATAGATTTTAGTAATGGAAACTAGGAGGAGTTTTCCAGAAAGTTCTGTATTAATGTGTATTAGCATATAAGTGGAATTTTTAGCCTGTTTGATATGTGAGGAAGGGTGGCGCCTCCCTGGTATCCCCAGTCAGTTTTGCTTATGCTTTATACGAACCTTAATTACACTGAATTACTCACTGCCAAATTTTGTATATTCTTAAATATGTGTGTCTACTATATTTGATTATATTAATTTATATATACAATTGCTATTATTAAAAAATTTCTGCTAAATTTACTCTTGTTCTTTAGTGAACTGGAATAGAATAGAATAATAGAAAATAGAATAACATTTATAACATAATGATGCTGGGAGTTAATGGAGAGAAAACAAGCGAAACTGAAAAAAGAAAAAGGGGGGGTTTAGGGATACTGCCCCCGACACCAGCCGCGTCCCACAGGGCGCGCCACGCCCAACATGGCGCCTTTCCTGAGGGTGCCGCCACACTTAAAATGGCGGGCTCAACTTCCGGTATCGCACAACATGGCGGCGGCGGGGACGCTTCCGGGGCGGACGGAAGGAACTGCGCAGCCCGAAGATGGCGGCGGCCGCGGTCGGAGTCTCCTTGAGGCGCGGAGTCCCCGCGCGGTTCCTGCGGGCCGGGCCGCGGGCGGTGAGGGGCCGCGGGGGTTACGGGAGCTGAGAATGGAGGGAGGGGAGGCCGGCCGGTGGACTGCAGGCGTCCGGGATGGCGGTGGGAGAGAAAGAGAGTGAGATGGGGGGGAGAGGGAGCTGGAAGAGGCTGTGAGGGAATTGGGGACGGACGGGAGGGGAGGGCTGGGAAGGGGCTGGAGAGAGGGTGGAGAAGGATCTGGGGGCTGGAGGAGAAGAGGAAAAAGATGTGAAGAGTGGGAGGGAGAAAGGGAGGGGATGGAGCTGTGGGGAGGCATGTGGAGAGGGCCTGTGAGGGAATTGGGGTGGGCAGGGGGAAAGTTCTGGAGGGGGACTGGGGTGCGGTGAAATCTGGGAAGAGTGGATGGGAAAATGGGGTAGGCTGTGTGGAAATAGGGTCAGTGGCAGAGGGGTCTGTGGGATTTGGGAAGGAATAGGTCAGTGACAGAGGGGCTGGAGGGGTCTGTGGGATTTGGGAGCAGGAAGGAGGAGGCAGGAGAGATCCAGGATGACATGAAATACGGGAAGAACGGCCAGGAAAAGGGCACGCTGAGACGGGGTTGGAGCAGCTGGAAGGGTCTGGGGAGGGTTTAGGGGAGATAAAGGATGACAGAAAATTTGGGGGGGTGGTTCAGGATGAGCTTGGGAAGAGCAGTGGGAACAGGAGTGTGGGGTGATCCCGGGAGAGGGGAGCAGGGCTGGGAAGGGGATCCCTGGAAAAGGTTGGGAAGAACAGAGGGAACACTCCAGGAAAAGGTTGGGTAGAGCAAAGGGAACAAATTTCGGGAATACCAGTCTTGCTGCAGGCAGGGGGAGCCCCAGGATATATTTATATAAAATATTTAATTTTATAAAAAATACATTTATTTTATCCATAATATTTATACAAATATGCACATATATAAATATTTATGTAAATATATATATATTTGTAATTTTATGTTTATATATACATATAAATATGTATGTAATGTGTGTATATACGTATATATTTGCAGACATATACAGATGTATGTAATTAATGTATCTAAAATGTACATAAAGATATACAGACCTAAAATATAATTAAATTATTGGAATTACACATATAGTATAATACACAAATAAATGCTATATATAAACATGTATATAAATATATGTAATTCATAAACGCTTATATAAAATATATAAATCATCCCTTATAAAATGCAGTGTATACTTTTATATACATATATATGTGTATGTATATGTAAATAAAATATGGTATGTTCTAAGTAATATGCACTGTATAAATATATCAATATATAGAGGATACATAAGCACATAGACTATAAGTACAATAAAGTATAAAATAATAAAGTAAACATAATTATATCATAATGACAGAATATACAAATACATATAATTTATAAATACATACATATAATTTATAAACAAAATACACAATAAGCAATGTATACACATATATTCTTGTTTCTGCATATACATTTACAAATATAAATATTTATAATATTCACTGTGCTATATAAGAGACAATGCAATATATAATCTATAAATACATACAATTTAATAATATTATTAATCCATGGATCATGCAGTGTACACTTTTATATCCACACACAATTCCAAACATATGTATCATGTTTGTATATAGGTGTGTGTAAATATATGTGTAGGTATTATGCTTTAATAGCTTTATATATGTGTGTGTATTTTTTTTTTATGTATACACACATATCCATCTCTGTATCTCCTCCTCGATCCAAGGATCTGAGGCTGTTTTTCCCTGGATCCAGGGCGGGATCTGAGGCTGTTTTTCCCTGGATCCAGGGCGGGATCTGAGGCTGTTTTTCCCTGGATCCAGGGCGGGATCTGAGGCTGTTTTTCCCTGGATCCAGGGCGGGATCTGAGGCTGTTTTTCCCTGGATCCAGGGCGGGATCTGAGGCTGTTTTTCCCTGGATCCAGGGCGGGATCTGAGGCTGTTTTTCCCTGGATCCAGGTGCTGCGGGCGGTGCAGACGGCAGCAGCGGCTCCGCGGCTGAAGAAATTCGCCATCTACAGATGGGACCCCGACAAGCCCGGGGACAAACCCCGCATGCAGACCTACGAGGTGGATCTGAACAAGTGGGTATCCCTTGGGAATGGGGCTGGGGAGCAATCCCAGCTCCGGGGAATGACTGGGAAAGGGCTGATCACCTCTAGCACAGGGCAGCTCGTTGTGGGCACAGCCTATGTGGGTGTTATCCTGGGGAAAAAGCAGATTTTCCCCAGGAAAAGCTGATTTTCCACAGGCACTATAGGTGTTATCCCAGGAAAAAGCAGATTTTCCACAGGCACTGTGGGTGTTAATTCCAGGAAAAGCATATTTTCCCCAGGAAAAAGCTGATTTTCCACAGGCACCATAGGTGTTATCCCAGGAAAAAGCAGATTTTTCCACAGGAAAAATCAGATTTTCCACAGGCATTGTGGATGTTATCCCAGGATAAAGCAGATTTCCCCTGTGGGGCTCTTTTCCCCTGCCTGACCTCTATGCTAAGGGTGCCCCCAGTGCCACTGTCCCAGCAGGGAAAGGTGACAGTCCTGTGACATCTGGGGACCTCTCTGTGTCCCTGGGATGGAGTAAAGAGGTGCTGGTGATTTCAATAAACTTGATTTATTTGGGAAGTTTTGGGGCTGCTGAAGAAGAGGGAGAGCAGCTTTTCCCATGGCCAGGTGGTGGCCTGGCAGGTGTCAGGAACAGTGACAGGGAATGGGGTTTGAACTAGAACAGGAGAGGTTTGGGTGGGATACTGGGAAGAAATTCTTCCCTTTGAGAGGTTGAAATGGGATTTTGGAAAGGAATTCTTCCCTATGAGGCTGGCACAGAATTCCCAGAAAAGCTGGAAGTGTCCCAGGCCAGGCTGGACATGGCCTGGAGCCTCCTGGGATAGCAAAAGGTGTCCCTGCCTGCCCCTCCATCCCAACCCATTCTGGGATTATTCCAGAAGGGAATTCCATATGCAGCTCATGACTCCCAGGGAGAGCAGGTGGGAGCTTGATCTGCTCTTCCCATCCACACCTATCTTTTATATTCCAAAACAGCTTCTGCTTCCCTGGGATCCTGGGAAGGGGCTCAGAAACCTTCCCATGGATGCTGTGTTTGGATTTCCCTGAGCTCCTCCAGAGGAATCCACCCCAAACCCTTCACTGAGCTCCTCCAGAGGAATCCACCCCAAACCCTTCCGTGAGCTCTTAGTCCCACCCACCCCTACTCAAATCCCTCTGGAGCAACAGCTCTGGTTTTGGGGTGCCTTTGCCCCAGTGAATAATCCCTGGGTGGTGCCCTGGGTGTAAAATGACAGAAATTTTCCCTAAGTGTTTGTCCTGTGTCCCTTCTGACTCACAGGGACAGGCAAGGCTGTCACAGCCTGGCCCCAGAGAGGGGAAAAGGGACCAGCACAGGTCACTAGGTTTATGCTGGCTGAAGCCTCAGTGAGGCTCAGACAAGAGTCTGATCCCCAAACTGCCCTGGGCTGCCCTGCTGATCCAGAGATCCTGTTTGATCCCCTGGATCGACACAGAATTAATGGCAGTTGATGAAAACCCTCTGGGGTGCTGCTGAGTGTGGGTGCAGGGGTAAAACCCTGAGTTTGGGGACTCTGCAGGGTCAGTGATTTGGGATTTCTGCTGCAGGTGTGGGCCCATGGTGCTCGATGCCCTGATCAAGATCAAGAACGAGATAGACTCCACACTGACCTTCCGCAGGTCCTGCAGGGAGGGTAAGGACAGGATATCCTGCCTGGAATTTCTGCCTGTGCTGATTGTGGGACCCCCAGAGAGCTCAGAACCCCTCCCCTCCCATCTGTGGGGATAAAACACTCGAGGGAACCAAGGTGTAAAACCCAGACCCCTTCCCCTCCCATCTATGGGGATAAAACACCAAAATTAACCAGGGAATAAAGCTGGAGTTGGGGTGTGATGACACAGTTCTGAGCTGCCAGCTCCAGTAAATCCTTCCACAGCTCCCAGTTGTTCCAGTTTCTCTCCCAGTCTGGTTCATCTGCTGCCTCCCAGTGCGTGGGGCAACCCAGGGAGAGGTTGCAGTGGCAAGGCTGAGAGGGCAGGGGTGGAATGGAAGCAAGCAGCAGGAGCTGTGCCAGTGCTGCTGTGGAAATCACACTGGGTGGAGCTGGGAGAGTGTGTGGGACTTCGAGGAGCAGCTCCAGGAATCTTCTCCTTGGCCCTTTGGCTGAGGGAAGGGATGGAGTGAGGAAAATGGCAGTGGTGGTTTGGGGTTGTGGCTGCTCCCAAATCTGCTCTGGGGCTGCTCTCAGACTTTCTTTGCCTGGGAAAAACTCCTGATCCACGGGTTGTGCTGGGTGCTGAGCTGTGGGATTGCATTCCTGGCTGGAATGACCCTGGATTAATAGGTGAGTCTGCAGGCAGAGGCACTCTCAGGGCAGGTGGTGCCCGGGGATGTTTTGTCTGGGATGGGAATGGAAAGCAGCACTCCTGAGGCAACTTTTCCTCTGGAACCTGCACAGCAGGGGCAGGAATTCCACATGGAGTGGGATTCCCAGACAGCCAAAACTCTTCCCAAGCTGGAATTCACTGCCCTGAATATTTTTGCTGGACAAGACAGATTTTCAGGCTGGGCTGGTTCCATCCTGCCCCTTCTGTGGCACCCTGGATCCCACATTCCTGCTCCCCTTTCCAGCTGGCTGGAAAATACTAGGGAGCCTTTCTGCAGTGGGAGGAAGAACCTCGTGGCAGTGTCAGATGCTGAGACATTGTCAGAGGTGTCATTTCATCCATTTGTTGGGCTATTTTTGTGCCCCTGCTGTCTCTCCTCTCACTTGTGGGTGAGTTTGCACCCTGGGAAGGAGCTCCTGCCTTCCTGGGGGAAGTGGGGTTCCATTCCTGAATTTCAAGGATGATTTGGATTATTTATTCCCTTTTTGTGAAGAGAGGCTGTTGGAGCTGTTTATTCCAGAGATGAGGAGGCTGAAGGGGGTGTTTTGGTTTAAGGCAAATTCGGGAGAAAACTTTTAAAGGGCTTCTAGAAAACACATTTAAGCAGGCTCTTTTCTAATTGGTTTGGGAAAAGATGTCTTTGGAGAGAAGTTGAAAGAAAATTATTTAATAGGTAAAGCACTCTCTAGCACAAAAAAGATGAACAATACTAAACAATAAAACTTATTGTTGCTCTAAAGAGATGATAAATTCAGAAAGTCTTCTTTGTGGGTTGCAGCTCAGCTTACTTAGTCTGCCATTAGTGTTTTTGGAGTTGGGAAATGTGGCCTAGGCCAGGCCTTGGTGAGCTATAGGTGTGAGCTTCCAGTGCTCTTTTGGGTTTTTAGTCTAGAGGAGGTTTAAACAATTTTAAGAAAAAGGAAAAGAAAAAGAGAATAGTGTAGGGAACATTTCTGCTTCAGCAAGTTAAAAACTAACTGGAAGCAAAGGAGAGCTCTGCAGCTGTTCAGTGCAGACAGCACAGTCTGTGTGAAGGATGCAGGGGAGTGAGTGCATCTCTGATTGTTGGAATTGCTGTTCTCTGTCAAAGAGTTGAGCAGTTGTTGCTGTGAAGTTATTTATTGTAAAGGCCCATCAGTCTCTAAAGCAGAGTCCCAAGTGTTCAACTCCATGCTAAAAGCTTTCAGCACAGAGTCCCAAATAGAAGTAAAGTCCAGGTTAGAAGTAGAAGCAGCTCCTGGTGCAAGGCCCTGAGAAGGACAGAGTTACAGAGTCCTGAGCAGAGGCTGCAGTATTTTCCTCCTCCTTTTTTCCTCCTCCTTTTTTCCTCCTCCTTTTTTCCTCCTCCTTTTTTCCTCCTCCTTTTTTCCTCCTCCTTTTTTCCTCCTCCTTTTTTCCTCCTCCTTTTTTCCTCCTCCTTTTTTCCTCCTCCTTTTTTCCTCCTCCTTTTTTCCTCCTCCTTTTTTCCTCCTCCTTTTTTCCTCCTCCTTTTTTCCTCCTCCTTTTTTCCTCCTCCTTTTTTCCTCCTCCTTTTTTCCTCCTCCTTTTTTCCTCCTCCTTTTTTCCTCCTCCTTTTTTCCTCCTCCTTTTTTCCTCCTCCTTTTTTCCTCCTCCTTTTTTCCTCCTCCTTTTTTCCTCCTCCTTTTTTCCTCCTCCTTTTTTCCTCCTCCTTTTTTCCTCCTCCTTTTTTCCTCCTCCTTTTTTCCTCCTCCTTTTTTCCTCCTCCTTTTTTCCTCCTCCTTTTTTCCTCCTCCTTTTTTCCTCCTTTTCCATGTAGTGATGATGATGGTGGAGGAAGAGAAAGAGTGACAGAGCTCTCACTCCAATACTCAGATTCTTATTTACAAATTACCCAATGAGCTAAAAACACAAATCTGAAACATTTTTTCTAAACTTATTAGAATACTAGATTTTATTACAAGAGTTTACAAATAAGCTTATGTGTAAACATATGTACACATATGGCCTTATCTGTTCTACCTGAAAAATGTAAGCACTGTTCTTACTATATTTTTATTATGGTCAAAACTACGTTTTTGAGCTTTGAGGCTTGTTTTTGAGACTTATTTTTGTTATTAAGTTCTCACTAAAACTTATTTTTCACACTAAATGTAAGTCTTTTACTTCTTAAAGCACTTAGAACACATTTTTACTTAAACTTACTTACATATTTAAAACTTAATTTTACACCTCTATTTCATGTATGAGTGGCTTAGTATACTATAATTAATTTAAAAGTTTTCATTCAAACCCTGCATTTTGATCTCTCTCTGAGGAACTCTGATTTTTAGACTCCAACATCTGATAACAAAATCTTCACTTCTCTCTCTCTTCGCTCTTGGAACCTTAAAGTCCTAAAGTTTTAGGATTTAATATCCAGCACAAAGAGAGCATATGATCAGGGATACTAACATCATAAAGTCACCCCAGGACAGAGGGGATCCCCTCAATCCTCACACATACTTCTCGGGAATGTCAGGGCATAGTCCCAGACTCTTCCCAGTGGTGCCCAGAGTCAGGACAAGGAGCAGCAGCCACAAATGAAAGCACCAAAATTCCAGCCGAATGGTTGGAAAAGGTTATTTGCCCTGGAGTGGATTTTTTTTAGAGCAGAAGAAGGGTACAGTGAGGTTTGTGAGGGTTTTATGTGTTTTCTGTCACTTGGATCCATCCTGTGACCCCCCCCAAGGGTTTGAAAGGAAGAACAATCTCAGCTTGGACTCCAGGTTTTGGGGGGAAAAGTGCTGAGTACTCCTCTAACTACTGTTTCTGTGAGTAGCAACATATTTGTGGGTTTACTACAGCTTGGATCCGTCCTGTGACATCCCAGCATGGAAAGGAAGGACAAAACCAGGCTGAATTGTGGCTTTTAGGGGCAAAAAAGGTTGGGCAGTGCCCAGGGAGGTCCCACATCTCCCTGTCTGGAAACTCACAAACCCCCTGGACACATTCCAGTGTCACCTGCTCCAGGACTGGACTGGATGATTCCCAGAGTCCCTTCCAGTCCTGGGATTCTCTGGCTGAGGACACTGCAGCAGTTTCGCACATTTCAATGCTGTTTTTTGTTGTAATTTTTTAATTATTTTTTATTTTATGCCTCTCTTGGCTCCCACCTCATACCCCAAACTGAGAGCAGAGCTGAACATTCTCCCCTCCCCAGGTCACACCCAAGCCACCTCATTTCCTTGTTGAAATTTGACTCCAGTGGTAAATTCCAGTGTTTTTCTCATTTAGGGTTTTGTGGGAAAGACCCTGGTGGAGTGGGAGGGGGCTTTTTGGGAATCTGGTTGATTGGGAAGATGTTTTTTGAGACCCTGGCAGGTTGGGAAGAAGTTTTCCAGGATAGGTGAGGACATGGAAAGAACAAGGAGGGATTTTTTTGGGATGGGTGAGGCCTCTGGAGGGTCAGGAAGAAGCTTTTCCAGGACTAGTGACAAGGTTTTCTGGGACAGGTGAGGACCCTGGTGCAGTGAGGTTTTTTGGGATAAATGGGAATCCCAGAAGGTTGGGAAGGGCCTTCCCAGGAGGTTTCCTGGGACAGGTGAGGACCCTGGCAGGTTGGGAAGGGACCTTCCAAGACACTTTCAGGTTGGGCAGAGGTTTTTGGGATCCTAGTGGATTGGGAAGAGTCAAGTGGAGTTTTCCCAAGACAACCCACGGCCGTTTTTGGGGCCAGGAGGGAAAATCCCACACTTTGCTTTTCCCCCTCAGGGATCTGTGGCTCCTGCGCCATGAACATTGCTGGGGGCAACACCCTGGCCTGCATCAAAAAAATCGACAGTGACCTCAACAAAGTCACCAAAATCTACCCCCTGCCCCACATGTACGTGGTGAAGGACCTGGTTCCGGTGAGTGCAGCCCGTGGCAGGGCTGGCAGCATCCAGGGGACAGCCTGGGGTGGGGACCAGGAGTTGGTGGGTGGCATCAAGTTCAGGGCTTATGTGTCCCTTGGGTGGGTCCCAGTGACTAAATGTGTCCTGGCCTGGAATGTGGCAGGTTTGGGGAGGGAATGCCACCTCCTGGTCAGGTGTTGAGGTGTAAATCTGGGGTGAAACTGTGCCAGGAGGGGATTGAGGTGGGATACTGGGAAGAGGCTCTGCCCCCGAGGGTGGGGCTGAAGGGAGAGGTCAGGGCTCCAGGGCTTGGGCAGCAGGGGTGTAATTTGGGGTGGATCCAGCTGGGGATATTCCCTGATTCTCCTCAGTCCCAGAACCAGTTGCCTGTGTTCTCCTGCCCCAGGACCTGAGTAACTTCTACGCACAGTACAAGTCCATCGAGCCTTACCTGAAGAAGAAGGACGAGTCCAAGGAGGGCAAGCAGCAGTACCTGCAGTCCATCGAGGACCGCCAGAAGCTGGTCACTGCCATTTCCTGTGCTGAAACCCCTCCCAGAGCAGCCCAGGGTCAAACCTGAGGAATCAGCACCTTTCCATTCCCAGAGCCCCTGTGATCCCGGGGTGGGGGACAAGTCCCAGAATGGGGGACAGGGCCCCATGGCTGCTGGTTCAGGGCAGGGAACTGGGCTTGCCAGAGGGGCTCTGATCCCATTCCCCCCATCTGCCCATTGAAATTCCAGGCTGCAATATTCCAGTGAGGAGAGGCCCAGCTGTGATGGGGTGTCTGGCCCTGCTCCCAGCTTGCTGGGGTTTTGCAGCCTGCAAAGCTCCTGGGAAAAGCCAAAGTGCAAGATTTGGGGTGTCTGTCTTAAGCAGGGGGGATTTTGAGGTGATTTTTTTTGAGCTCTTTGAAAGCCTGATGGTGTGGCCAAGTTTTGGGGTGGATTTCCATGGCTGGCACAGGGATTAGCAGCAGATCAGGAGGGGTTTTCCCTCTGAGCTGCTGGGATGGATCCATCATTCCACAGTTCCCAGCTCAGGCTGTCCCTGCTCCACTGCAGGGGCACCAAATCACCATTTTGTTGAGGGAGAGGTGAATGTGAGCTGCAGGAAGGGAGGCTGAGCAAAGGGCATCAGGGAAACACTGGGAGTGACAGCCCATAATAGCCACAGGGCTCGACAGGCTGCAGGAATCTGCAGAGGCAGCAGTTTGTTCTCCTGCACCACTTCCCAGCACACCTGATCCCTGTGGGAGCTCTGAAGGGACTTCCCTGCCCTCTGAGCCCCTTTCTCAGCCAGGTGGGAACAAGGAAACTCAAAAGCCACACCTGGAAACACACCTGGAAAACTGGCTCTTGATCCCTTTGCTGGAATTCCTTTCCCTTTGGGATCAGCTGCATGCAGGAGAAACTTGGATTTGGCTAAAAAATTCCTTTAAATCCTCGATCATTTGGAGTGGTACAGTTAAAAATCAGATTTGGAGTGAGGAGAGGGAGCTCTGCCCTCTGTGCTGGCAGCTCTTTCTGAAGGCTTGCTAGAAGCTGCTGGGAATTCTGATACCAGGAATCTTCCTGAACTCAAACTTTCATCCCAAAATAACTTTCAGGGATGTGAATTAAGCCAGGCTGGGCTCTGTCTGTGTCTGGGAGAAGTTGATGGGCCACAAGGAGGCTTGGGGGACCCTGAACTCCTCAGTTTCCTGTCCAGGATGAGAAATCAGCTCCTCATTCCAGCAGGAATGAGCACAGCTGCCTGAGTCACTTCCATGTGGGACTGAACTCCTCCTGTGCCTGGACAAAAACCTGCCCATAAAACAGGGAAGTGATCCAGGACTGGCCCTGCTTCTGTGCCTGGGGTGCCCTCGAGGACCTGCTGCACCCTGAGCTGGCCCCAAGGCTGCTGGGCAGACTTTGCTCTCCCTTCCCTGATGGGCACACCTGGAACTGTTCACTGGGAACAAATCTGTGCCTGTCCTGGCAGGGATGGGCTGTGAAGGAGATGGGAGTGCAGGAGAGCCCAGGGCAGAGATACAGGAGATCCCAGGGCAGGAGTGCAGGAGATCCCAGGGCAGGGATACAGGAGAGCCCGGCAGCTTCCTCTCCAGGCCATGCCCTGCCCCTGCTGTGCCAGATTCTGATTCATTTTGTGGGTACTGAAACCATGGAATACCCTGAGCTGAAATGGGCCCAGGAAGGCCATGGGGGGCAGTTCCTGGCTCCAGTCAGGGAGGGTTGGGATTGTTCCCCTCAGGAATTGCTGCCCCACAGCAGCTCTGCCTCACACGGGGTGGGGGAACAGGGGGTATCACCTGCCCTGCAGTGACATCCTGCCGTGTCCCCTCTTCTCACAGGACGGGCTCTACGAGTGCATCCTGTGTGCCTGCTGCAGCACCAGCTGTCCCAGCTACTGGTGGAATGGGGACAAGTACCTGGGCCCTGCCGTGCTCATGCAGGTGAGGATGGACCCGGTGTCACCTGGCTGGTGCTGATGCCTTGGAGGGGCTGCCTAGAACAGAGGCCAGACAACATTAAGAGAACAAAATCGGGTATTTATTCAAGGCCTTCTACACCTTGGGCTGTCAGAAGCCTCTGGGACTCTCTCATGAGTTTTTCAGACAGTTATAAGTTTGGTCCATTTGCATATTGGGGGTTAATCCTCCAATTACAGTTTTAGGTAATGAAGTAATTTACCCCCAGTTTGTTCCCCACAGTTCATTTTGTTTGTACTTTTTGGGGCCTGAGGCTGTAGGGTGTCCTTGAGTTTCAGAGGAATTGTTTTGTCTGCCCAAAATAGGAGAGCAGCAGCTAACAGGCTGTGCAGTTTAGAGCAAGGCACTAATGCAGTACAGGATCTGAAAAACAGAAAGTCTAAATCCTAAGGATCAGTGTCACCGAGCCTGGGCAGGCTGGGTGTTTCTGGGCAGACAGGGTGTTGCTGGATGGGCAGGCTGGATGTTCCTGGACAGGCAGGGTGTTCCAGATGGGCAGGCTGGGTGTTGCTGGACAGGCAGGGTGTTCCTGGCCTGGCCGGGTGTTGCTGAGGTCCTCAGCCGGTGCCAGCCCTGCTGTCCCCCAGGCGTACCGCTGGATGATCGACTCACGCGATGACTTCACGGAGGAGCGGCTGGCACAGCTGCAGGACCCCTTCTCCTTGTACCGCTGCCACACCATCATGAACTGCACCCGCACCTGCCCCAAGGTACGGCCGGGCACGGCTGCCAGGGGGGCACAGTGGCACTGATACGGCTGGCATGGAGGGGGCTGCCGTGGGGACACAGGGGGCATGGCTGGCATGGGGACAGGGTGGCACTGATGCAGCCTGGCATGGGAGCACAGGGCATGGTGGCACTGATGTGGCTTGTTATGGGAGCACAGGGCATGGTGGCACTGACATGGCCTGGTCAGGTCACAGTAGCACTGCCACGGCCTGGTCAGGTCATGGTGTTCTGGGAAAAAAAGGATTGCTGGGCACCTCCTGTACCAAGTATTTCTATGAGTAGCAACTCGTTTGTGATTTTATTGTGACTTGGATCCATCCAGTGACCTCCCAGGGTTTGAAAGGAAGGAGAGTATCAGCTGAATTCCTGGTTTTAGAGGGGGGAAATGTGGAATAGCAGCAGATTTGGGAAATTTTCCATCACTTGGATCCATCCTGTGACCTCCCAGCTTTTAAAAAGGATAGAACCAGCTGAATTCCAGCTTTTTGGGAAAAAGGGTGGAATAGCAGCAGATTTGGGAGTTTATTTATGCAATCCATCCTGTGACCTCCCAGGGTTTGAAAGGAAGGAGAGTATCAGCTGAATTCCAGGTTTTAGGGGGGAGTAGTAATGGGTTGAGGAGTTCACTAGGGGTTGGATGAGGAGGGAGAGAGGGACGGGAGGTGCTGCAGCCCCCCCCAGAGGCACTGACCAGCCCCTCTTGCAGGGGCTGAATCCTGGCAAAGCCATTGCCGAGATCAAGAAGATGATGGCGACCTACAAGCAGAAGGCAGCGACTGCGTGAGGGCTGAGTGACCTGGAGTGATCCCAGAGTGACCCCAGAGTGACCCTCACACCTGGCAGCTCCAGCAGGGCGTTACCTATGCCAAGGCTTACCTGTGCACCTGCAATAAAGGCTGTAAAGAACAACTCCATTGATTACTAATCCTTTATTAATCCTTTATCCCCTTCGTGGAACTTTTTTACCATCCCAGATCTCTCGGAGCTGAGAGGAGCTGGAAATCCTGGGATTGACTGGTGACAGGGAATGCTGGAGGGACCTTGAGCCTGAACTCCCCAGACTGAGGATTTGGAGCTCCCGGGGTGCAGGATAGGGCAAAATCCCAGGGGCAGATCTGCCAGAAGCGAGGTACCCTGTCCTGGCCCGGGGCATCCTGATTTTTACTCCAAATCCTAAGAAAATGGGATTTTTTAGGTTGAATGCTCTTTTCCCTGGTATTTTAACATCCAGCTTTCTCCAGTTTGGGATGTTTGGAGCACAGCTCCTGGGGTGAGAGAAAGGAATCGCTTCAAGCTTTGCTGATGAATTCATGGTTTTTGGTCTGAATGATTCAAACCTCCCAGAAATGTGATGCTGCCCCTGCTGAGGTCATCGGGACGCCACTCCCGGGGTGTCACACCCCGATTTTGGGGCGCGGATTCCAATTCCCAGCATCCTCCGAGCTGTCACAGTCGCGGTTTCGGGGTGCGGACTCCAATTCCCGGCATCCTCCGGGCTGTCAGGCCCGCTTTCGGGGTGCGGACTTCAATTCCCGGCATGCCCCGCTGTTCCTGGCCCGCCCCTTCCGGCGGTGCGCGGGGCCGCGGGGCCGAGCCATGAGCTCAGGTGAGGAGCCGGCAGTGGGATCGGGAACGGGAACGGGAACGGGATGAGGGGTCGAGATCAGGGACCGGGATCCCCAAGAGCCCGGAGTCCCCCGAACCCCCAGAGCACCGCCGGTGGCTCCCGGGACCGCTCCAGCACAGGCCGGGGAGGGCAGGAGCGGTGCGGCTCCAGGACCATTTATTCCCGTTTATTCCCATGTATTCCTATTTATTCCCTTTTTTTTTTTTTGCTTTATTTTTTGGCCTTCTAAAATTTTGCTCTTTTAATTTGCCTTATAATGTTCTCGGGTTTTTTTCAATTTTGTTTTCTTCTGCTGCCCTTTTTAAATTTTGGATTTTTATTCTTCTTTTTTATATTTCTTTAATTCTCTTTATTACTCTGCTTTATTTGACTTAATTTCATTTTATTTTGCTTTTTTGCTTCCTTATTTTGCTTTCTTTTGTGGCTTGGTTTTTTACTTTCACAATTTAATTTTATATTTGGCACCATTATTTTGCTGTAGTTTTGTTTCCTAACTTTGTTTTTCTGCTTTTTAATTGTGCTTTATTTTGCTTTTTTCCTTTGCTTTGTTAGTTTTTTCACTTCATTTCTCTTTATTATTTTCCTTTTTTTATTATTTTTTATTTTCCTTTTTCTCCTTTTTTGACTCCAATTAATTCTGCTCCTATTTTTTTTCTTTTGCTTTATTTTGCTTTTTTGGTTCCGTTTCTCTTTTATTTCACTTTATTTTGCTTTTTTATTTTGTTTGATTTCTCTTTTATTTCGCTTTATTTGAATTCACTTCCCTTTTTTATTTTGCTTCACTTCCCTTTTTTATTTTGCTCCACTTCCCTTTTTATTTTGCTTTATTTCCCTTTTTTATTTTGCTTGATTTCTCATTTTTATCCCAGTTTCTTTCCTGGTTTCCCAGCCCCTCTCCCATCCCAGATCTCCATGCCCAAGCACTTCTTTACGTTGTCTCTCCTTCCTGGCTTTTGCCTTGTCCTGATTTTCCATGTCCCCACCTCCAAGGGCCTGGGTTGGCCTTGCCATCCCCATCCCATTGACCTCAGTGGTTGGAATGGAAACTTCCATGGATGGAGCTTCCTGATTTTGTGTGCAGCTACCAGCCTGTATGGATGGATGGATGGATGGATGGATGGATCCATGGATGGATCCATGGATGGTGCTGCCCCTGCCCAGGGACCATCCAGCAGGAACCACGGGAGCAGTGGGAGGTCTCCAAGCCCCCGTGGGGTTTGTTTGCTTCCAAAGAGGAGCTTGGGAAGGGCTGGGGGAGCTGCCGCAGAAGTCTCTGGGAGCAGCATTCGATTTTCCCATGTGCACCTCAGCTGGGGATAGGGCTCCAACTCGGATCCAAACCCTGGGACAAGGACCTGGCTTTCCCAGCTGATCCCCAGCCAGGTCTCTGATCCTGATCCCATCCCGGCCTTCAACTCTGCGCTCTGGAGTCCGAGGGTTCATCCCTCCTGCCAGGATGTGCAGTGGGTGTGGAAGCATCCAAAGGAGCCTCTTCCCAAATTTCCTCCCGACAGGGCAGGGCAGGGCCTGGACTTGGAGCCAGGCAGCTGCGGGGAATTCCAGGTGGGATTTTGGCCCTGCAAATCCATCATCAACGCGGGACCTTAGCTCCCGTCTTTCCCGGACAAACTGGGCTGCTGCATCCTGACCCCTCTCCGGGACTCCGGCCTGTCCTGGCCGTTCTCCTGCTCTTAATCCCTGTTTTAGCGGCGGAGAGGGAAGCAGAGAGCAGAGCTCTGTGCAAGGCTCCGGGGGAAATTCCCGGGAGCCGGAGGCGGAGAAGGTACATCCAGGAGCCCCCGCGCCGTGTTTGCCGACAAGGAGTGGCCTCGGTGCCGGGATCGCGGCGGCGGCAGCGCGGCTGCTCCGCTCCGGACCTGCCCGGGCACGGCCGCGGGGGAGCGGGGGGTGGCGGCGCTGCCGGGACCGGCCCGGCCGATCCCTTCCCGACCGATCGCACCCTGACCGATCCCATCCCCGCCGGGAGCGCTCCCGGCAGGATGCGGCGGGGTGAGTCAGTGCCGGCGCTTTTTCTCACCTGCCGGGCTTTGGGAACAGCCAGGATGGGAGCGGGAGGGGAGGAATCCCACGGGGATGGGGCTGGAATTCCCCGGGAATGGGGCTGGAATCCCACGGGTTCGGAGCCACTTGGTTCCTCTCAAGGATTTGTTGCTTTAGGGTCCAGAAAGGCCGGGATAGTTCATTCAGGGCTTCCTATTGCCCAGAGGCTCCGGGGAGGGAAATGGGCTATTTTCAGGTTGCTTGGATACTTTTCCCCCCTCCTGCACATCCCAGGAAAAGCCCTTGTGCAAGACCCCCCACCCCCTACCCCCCCCCCGCCCTGTCCTTGGGAAGGGCAGCACTCCCGGTATCCCTGAAGCTGAAATTCCTGCTTTTAGCAGAATTTGAGGCTGGCACTGGGGACAGCTGACCCCTCCCTTCCTTTGCTCCTTCGACAGCTTTTGTTTTACTGAGCCATCCCTCAGGCTCATTCCCCAGTTCCTCCCCTCCAAACTTATCCCATGGAGCGGCACTGGCTGCAGGAGCTGGAGATGGATCCCCCCACCTAAAACAGGGAATGGTTTTAATGAACAGCTTTTATCCCTGCAGAGGAGCTTTGGGGTCAGAGAGGGAGCAGCAGGAATCCAGTCAGAGCGGTTTTTCCAGTGTAAATCCTTGAGCTGCTCTCGGTGGCCTCCTGGAAAGCCAGCCCAGGCCCAGGCAAGAAATATCCACGTGTTCCAGGAGTGGGAACAGCTCTTGGATCCATGCTTGTGCCACGTGTTCCTCCCCACTGCTGCTCTGAGATCCTGGTCTTGGGAATGCTGTGACTCCTATTCCATCCTGGATTCAGGGAATGAGCAGGTTCAGTGACTCCTATTCCATCCTGGATTTAGGGAATGAGCAGGTTCAGTGATTTCTATTCCATCCTGGATTCAGGGGATGGGCAGGTTCAGCTTCAGGCATGGAGGGTGATGGTTGAGATCCCACCTGGAGGGATCCCAGGGATGATCCCGGGGGTGATCCCTGATCCCAGTTCCCAAGGCTGAGCTTTGGTGTGCAGCAGAGCCCGGCGGGAATCAGAGCATGGTTAAAACTGGGAAATGCCAATTTTTGGCTGCCAGGAGCAAACCCAGGGAGCAAACAAGGAACAAACGAGCTGGAAAAGTGGCAGGGAGAACTCACTTGGCCCCGGCCCAGCCCTGCTCCCTTCCCATGCCTGCTGAGCTGTTGGGGTAACGCCAGAAATCCTGGGGCTGCTCCTGCATCATCCCCGTGACTGTCACGTGCCCGGGAGAATGACAGGGCAGCGATCCCGGCTGGATGGGCCAGGAATCATCACCTTCTCCTGGGACTGACCCGGGATGGCATCGCCGGGAGCCCATCCCCAAGGATAGCCGGCCCCTCTGCTGACCCTTCTCCCTATTTTTTGTGGATTTGCAGACAGCAGCCGGCTGCTGGGGGCCCAGCACCCAGGCTACGGGACACTGCGGCCAGACATGGACCTGGCCCACATGGTAGGTCTGGGCTGGGGGGGTCTCCCACACTGAATCCTGTGCTTCCCTCAACCTGGGTGCTGCTTTTCCACCCCCTTGGTCTTCCCTGCCTGGGGTTTGATTACTCTGGGATTTTGGGAATTTGGAGTTTAATGATCAGTAATCAGTTTGAGCTGATTTTGTGACTGAGCAGCCGGGTGCAGGTCAGTGATTTCCCAGTGATTCCCAGTGGTTCCCAGTGATTCCCTGTGGTTCCCAGTGATTCCTAGTGGTTCCCAGTAGTTCCCAGTCATTCCCCATGGTTCTCAGTGATTCCCAGTCATTCTCAGTGGTTCCCAGTTATTCCTAGTGGTTCCCAGTAGTTCCCAGTCATTCCCCATGGTTCTCAGTGATTCCCAGTCATTCTCAGTGGTTCCCAGTGGTTCCCTCTCCTCCAGGAGGTCACGGGTTACCAGCGCAGGACGTGGCGGGTGCTGCTGTGCCACGCGGGCTCCGTGCTGAGCGCGGGGCTGCTCCTGTTGCTCTTCCACTGGAAGCCGAGCCTGGAAGTGCAGGCCAAGTGTGAGCCCTGTGCCCTGGGTCAGGCAGACTGGGTCATCATCAGGGTAAGTCCCATGGGGCCCCATCCAGCATTCCCAGGCTGGGGTTATGGAAGCCTGGGTTTAGCTTCTGTGGAGCTGGGGTTGGATTCTGTGAATCCAGGGTTAGGGGTCTATGGAGCCAGGGTTGGATTCTGTGGTTCTGGGTTTGGATTCTGCAGATCCAGGGTTGGATTCTGTGGATCCGGGTTCCCAGCAGGACCCTGGGAATGTTCTCTCTCCTTGTCCTCCTGCCAGTGTCTGGCATCTCCATCCCTCAAGCACCTGGTTTTCCAGGAATTTATCATTATTATTATTATAATTCCTAGAATTGTCCCACTCCAGGTATCATTATTCTTAAAACAACTCCACATTTCCCCCTTCCATCCCATCCTACCTGGCTTGGAATGTCTCTTCATTGTGCCCAAACCTCAGCCACCATCTGGTGCAGGTGGCCAGGCCTCTGGAAGGAGCTGGGAACGCTCCGGACACTCCCAGTTTTCCCTGCCAGCCCATCCCTGTGTTTCAGGACCGTTTTGGGCAGTGCTTCACCACCAGGGTGCTGACGGAGATGCTGGGTGAGGCCAGGTGAGCCAGGCTTTGTCCCTGCAGGGTCTGGGAGCCACTCCTGGCTCTAGGGAAGGGTGTCTGTGCCTGAGTGTCCTCTGGCTCTGGGGGACAGTGGCAGGGCAGGGGCTGATCCTGGGTGTCCCCTGGCTCTGAGGGACCATGGCTGATCCCAGTTCCCCCTGGAGCAGCCTGGAGCAACTCCCCAGGGCCCAGCAGGACCGCAGGAGCAGCGTCGCCATCACTGTGCCAGACGAGGATGAGAGCCGTGACACCGTCCAGCTCCACGACAAGGACGAGGTGGCACCAGCACCTTCCCCACTTCCAAGGCTTCTCCCTGGCCCTGGACACTCCTCTCATGCCTCATTTTCCTGTCCCTGTTCAGCAGAAGAGCATCCTGAGGTATTACCTGTTCCAGGGAATGCGCTACGTGTGGCTGGAGCGGCAGCAGGCCTTCTGCAGAGTCAGGTATTCCCAGATCCCGGCATTCCTGGCATTCCCCGCTCCCTCAGCTCCTTCAGGATCCTCCTGGATCCAGACATTCCCAGCTCCCCCAGGACCATCCTGTCCCCCTGCCTGGAGAGGAATTATTGTGTCTGACTGCAATGGGAGAGCAGCGGCTCACACTGTATGTGGAGTTTAGAGTTAAACATTAAAGAACTGCAGGATTACAAATACATCAAAAACATAAAATCTAAAATCCCGAGGCATCACCCTTGGTGCTCGATGGCCTTCAGAGCCACCCCTGGAGCCCTCAGGGCACTCCCAGGCACATGGAGCCGGCCAGGGCAGTTTGGCAGAGCCGGACACTCCAGGCACTCGGTCTGAGCCGCTTTTGTTTTCTTCCCTTGGCAGCTGTGGGCTGCAGAAAGGCTGGGGAAACAGCCAGGGGACATGGCCAGGGAGCAGGGACAGGAGACATGGCCAGGGAAGGAGGCCAGGGAACGGGGCACTGTCCCTTCCCAAAGCGTTGGGTTTGTCTTGAGCCCTTGGCCGTGCTCTGTTCTGCCATTCCCACTGTCTCTCACTCACCTTCCCTGTTCTCCTTTGCTTCCCAGTGTCCTGGATGAGGGCTGGACCTGCGCAGAGCTGCACCTGAGCCGGGCTGGGCTGCACCAGCAGGAGCACAGTGCCAGGTGGGGGCTGGCAGCTTCCTGGCAAGCAGGGATGGGGCTTTTCCAGGCAACAGGAAATCCTGGAGCTTTTCCAGGCAGCAGGAAACCCTGGAGCCTCAGCTCTCCTTCTCTCAGACCCCAACCTGACAGGCAGGATGGAATTCCTGGGGTTGGCTGCTCCGCATAACCCAGCTCCTCACAGAGGTGTGGGCAGCATGAGGGGTCCTTAGGTTGGAAATGCAGTTCTTCCCAAGGATAAAACTCCTTCCCTCTCCTTCCCCAAGGATAAAACTCCTTCTCTGTCTTTTCATAAGGATAAAATTCCTTCTCTCCTTCCCAAGGATAAAACTCCTTCCCTTTCCCAAGGTTAAAACTCCTCCCCTCTCCTTTCTTAAGGGTAAAAATCCTTCCTTTTCCTTTCCCAAGGTTAAAATTCCTTCCCTCTTCCTCCCTGTCTTTCTGCCCTGCAGGAGGAAGATCTATGGCCCCAACCTCATCGAGGTGCCTGTCAAGTCCTATGCCAGGCTCCTGGTGGAGGAGGTGAGTTCCGGGCAGAGCTTCCTTAGGGATTTTCCCAGGATGGATCCCTCCCCTACTCCCTGTCCCTGTCTGGAAGTGCTTCCCAGCCCTGGGGAAGGGAGGAGAGGATTTTGGGAGAAGGCCAAGCCATGGAGGGCACCCTTCCTGACCCTCTTGGCTGAGACAGGAGCCTGGGATCCCTAGCATCCCTGGGAGCAACATCTGTAGGGAAATCCAGGGGGAAGGAGGGTTTGGGGGATGCCAGCCCCAGGTAGGAGCCCAGGGAAAAGGAGAAGGTTCTTCTCTGAGGGCTCCTGGAGGGCTCACGATGGGCTGGGGGAAGCTTTCCCTCCTCCAAGGAGCCTGGAGAAATTCCACTCACTGGAGATCCCGTACTGGGCCAGAGGACGCTCTCCACATCCCAGGAATCTGCAAATCCTGTACTGGGCTGAGGGAAGCTCTCCCCATTTCCAGGAGTCTGGCAATCCCATACTGGGCTGGGGGAAGCTCTCCCCATTTCCAGGAGCCTGGAAATCCCATATTGGGCTGGAGGAAGTTCTCCCCATTTCCAGGAGCCTGGAAATCCCATGCTGGGCTGGAGGAAGTTCTTCCCTCTTCCAGGGAGCCTGGAAATTCCATACTGAGCTGGGAGGAAGCTCTCCCCATTTCCAGGAGCCTGGAAATCCCATGATGGGTTGAGGGAGGTTCTCCCACCCCAAGGACATGTCCCAGTGAGCTCCCAGAAGTTCTCTCTGCTCTCAAACCTGCGTTCTCTCCTCCTTGCAGGTGCTGAACCCCTTCTACATGTTCCAAGTGCTCAGCATGGTGCTGTGGGTGTGTGATGCCTATTACTACTACGCCGCCTGCATCTTCCTCATCTCCACCTTCTCACTAGGGCTGTCCCTGTACGAGACGCGCAAGGTGGGTGGGGACAGCTCCTTGGGGTCACATCCCCCAGAACCGCCCCATTTCAGGCGAGGACAGCCCTGTCCCAGCTCTCCTTGTCCTCGCTAGGCTGTTTTCAGGGGTCTTGGTTTGAAAGACAGGTGTCTGCTAAGAAAGGCAGGAGCCTCTCTTTGAAATGAAAAATGTAACCCCCCCTCCCTCCAAATTATTATAATAGGGACTCTCAGGCAAAGATATGGGAATAGAAATAACAGTCCTTTACTAGGAAAAATGAAAATAGAAATACAGTACTACAAAGAACAAACCCAAAACACTAACAGAGTTAGGATACAACCTGACACCCCATCAGTCAGTCAGGGTGTTGGTAGCAGTCCCATTAAATGGTGGCTGCACTCCTCCTGCAGTGACAGGTGTGGTTCTTCTGAAACAGTGCTCGTGTAGAAGGTTCGCTTTTCCTCTAAAAGTCTAATGATGATGTAGAAGCGTTTGGTTTTCCTCTGGAATCCAGTGGAAAAAGGCTGCTCTGATGTCCCAAATCTCAGAGTTTATGTAGGTAGGAAATGCTTGGCTCCTCCCCCTGGGTGGAGCATCTCCCAGTGGGATGATGGAATTTTATCAGCCATGCAGTGGGACTCAGTGGACCATTAACAGAAGATGTCTACTGGAGGAAGGGTGGGTTGTGGAAAAGATAAAGAACACTGCCCCACCTGGTTTAACAGATGGCCCATTAACAGATTATATCCCCCACGGAGATAAGGATCACTGCCCCACCTGGTTTGAACAGATGGTGATAGAATAACATATTTTTGTTCACAACCTATATTGCAACCCAAGACACAGTGGTTTCCCACAGTTTTTGGGTGTGTTTTGACCCCTCCCTCCCTTCCAGCAAAGCACCACGCTGCGGAACATGGCTAGGATGTCTGTGGGGGTCCAGGTGCGGCGGCCCGGCGGAGGTGAGAGCCAGGATTTGGGAGATGTGTCCGTTGGGATCCCAGCTCTGGATCAAAGGCGTGTTAGAATAGCTGGGAATAATGCTGGGACACACTGGGTTAATGTTTTTGTACATGGGAATAATGTTGGAGTACATGGGAATGATGTTATTATATAGGCGTATAATGTTATAATATATGGGAATAATGTTATATATGGGAATAATGGTGGGATTCATGGGAATAATTTTATGAGACATTGGAATAATTTTGGGGTCTAGTGAGTAAAAGATGCCTCTGCCCAAATGAAGGTGCAAACGAGACCATATTCCAAAGCCACATTTAATATGGATTTAATATAGCAGGATATTGCAGGGAACGAGAGAGAGAGATGTGGATTATAAGGATAATCCCCCGTGAATCCTTGCCCTGTCCCACCAGCCCTTTTCCTCCTGCTCTTCCTGGCACTGGGAATCCCTGGGGTTCCTCCAGAGGTTCCATTTTTCACACAGCCCAAATCCTGGCTATCCCCAGGCCTGGCATCTCCCTGCTGGGAATTATGCTCTGGATCCATTGTCCCCAGGCCTGGCATCTCCCTGCTGTAAAATTCCCACCTCCATGGAATTAACCCCTTCCTGTTCACTGCTGTACCATATCCAGTGAATTCCATCCCCAGTGCCTGGAGATGGATTAACCCCATTCCCAAACCCTAAGCAGGATTTTCCAGGTGCTGGAGATGGGTTAACCCCATTCCCCAGCCCTGAGCAGAATTGTTTTGCAGAGGAGCTGGTGGTCAGCTCAGCAGAGCTGGTTCCTGGGGACTGTATCCGTCTGCCTGCGGCTGGGGCACTGCTACCGTGCGACGTGGCACTGCTGACTGGAGAGTGCATGGTCAACGAGAGCCTGCTGACCGGTGAGAGCCCATCCCAACACCTTGGAGGGGCTGCCTAGAACAGACAATATTAAGAGGATAAAAATGGATATTTATTCAAGGCCTTCCACAGACACACCTTGGGCTGTCAGAAGCCTCTGAGGCTGCACCCGAGATGGTCACGAGTTTTTCAGCCAATTATAAATTTATTCCATTTGCATATCAGGGGTTAATCCTCCAATTACAATTTCAGGCACTGAAGTCATTAACTCCCAGTTTGTTCCCCACAATTGATTTTGTTTGTACATTTTGGAGCCTGAGGCTGTAGAGTGTCCTTGAGTTTCAGAGGAATTGTTTTGTCTGCCCAAAATGGGAGAGCAGCAGCTCTGTGGAGTTTAGAGAGATGCACTAATGCAGCACAGGATCTGAAAAATGGAAGACCTGAAATCCTAAGGCTTCACATTCCTGCGGGATTCAGCAAGAATCACCTTCCCACACCAGCTGGCTGGCTCCTGTCCCCCCTGGGTGACAGTCCCGCCTGGAATGTTCTGGACAGGGGAGAGCGTGCCAGTGATGAAGACGCCGCTGCCGGTGAGTGGGCAGGCAGGCAGCACCACGTACTGCCCTGAGGAGCACCGGCGGCACACGCTGTTCTGTGGGACACAGCTCATCCAGGCCAAGGCCTACGCAGACAGCGAGGTGCTGGCCGTGGTCACCCGCACAGGTGAGGGTGTGGGGACAGCCGTAAATCCTGCCATGAATCCCAGGATGAATCCATCCAGGGTGAATCCTGCCATGAATCCCGGGATGAATCCCTGTGCTACCCATGCCTGTCCCGCAGGGTTCTGCACGGCCAAGGGGGACCTCATCAGCTCTATCCTCTACCCCAAACCTGTGAGCTTCAAGTTCTACAAGGACGCCGTGAAGTTCGTGCTGTTCCTCGCCATCCTGGGTAGGTCTGGGCCTGGAAGCGCATCCCAGAGCAGAATTCCTTGGAATGGGATTCCATTCCAGCTCCTTGCCATGCTGTGTGTTGTAACCAGCCCGTTCTCCCCTGGCATAGCTCTAATCGGCACCTTGTACAGCATCCTCATCCTGGTTAGGAATCAGGTAGGGCTGGTGGAGTGGGAGAGCCCTCAGGGATCCACTGGGGGAGGGACGCCCACCCATCTTCCTCGTCCTCCCCTCACAGGTCCCTGTGGGACAGATCATCATCCGCGCCCTGGATCTGGTCACTGTCATCGTGCCACCGGCACTACCGGCCGCCATGACCGTGGGCACCATCTACGCCCAGAACCGGCTGAAGAAACAGGGAATCTTCTGCATCAGCCCTCCCCGGATCAACCTGTGCGGGAAGATCCGCCTGGTGTGCTTCGACAAGGTGAGCCAGGCTGGGCGGGCGGGCAGCGCCAGAGCTCGCTGGGGCTCTCCGCACCCACCACGTGCTGGCCGTGCCCACAGACCGGCACGCTGACCCAGGAGGGGCTGGACGTGTGGGGTGTGGTACCCCTGGAGCAGCAGCGCTTCCTGCCCATGGTGCACAAGCCTCGCTGCCTCCCCTCTGGAGCCCTGCTCTACGCCCTGGCCACGTGCCACGCCGTGTCACCGCTGCGGGGACAGCTCATCGGGGACCCTGTGGACCTCAAAATGCTGGAATCCACCGGCTGGGTGAGGCGGGAGCTGGGGGGCCTGAAAGGGAGGTGGTGGTGGGAGTTTCGGTGGTTCCGGACCCTGCACGGGTGGATGAGCTCAGCACTGTTTTGACCTCTTGGTTTCAGCGCCTGGAGATGATGGAGGAGGAGGAGGGGGAGCTCCCGGCCTTCCAGCAGTTCGAGATGAAGGTCTTGGCTGTGGTGAAACCTCCGCCAGAGGAAGAGCAGCCCCAGGACAGGGTAATTCTATGGAACAGCTCCCTGTACTCCTGCCTCCTGGAGGGATTCCTGCCTCCTGGAGGAATTCCTGCCTTGTGGAGGGATTCCTGCCTCCTGGAGGAATTCCTGCCTGGCCCTGACCCAGCCTGCTCTCCACAGAGACACCAGGCCCCTGTGGGGATCCTGCGGCGTTTCCCATTCTCCTCCTCCCTCCAGAGGATGAGTGTCCTGGTCAAGCTGCCCGGGGAGGCCTCGGCCCACGCCTACGTCAAGGGCGCCCCAGAGATGGTGGCCAGTCTGTGCAGGAAGGAAACTGGTTTGTACTGGGAGGTGGACTTACCCCCAGTCCCACTGGCTGCACCCCTGAGGCTCATCCCACAGGGAATTACCGTCAGGAATGACGTGTGGCAGCTCCCAAAGACTTTGGGATTGCTCCAGCCACAGGAGGGAAAGGAAACGGAGCCAGCAGATGGGGAATGGTGTTGGGGGCTTCCCCCAGCCCAGTATGGGATTTCCAGGCTCCTTGAGGTGTTGAGAGCTTCCCCCAGCCCAGTATGGGATTTCCAGGCTCCTTGAGGTGTTGAGAGCTTCCCCCAGCCCAGTATGGGATTTCCAGGCTCCTCAGGGTGGGGAAACATCCCCCAGCCCAATATGGATTTCCAGGCTCCCAGAACAGTTCCAGAACTTCCCCTAGCCCATCCTGGGGTCTGCAGGCTCACAGAGGAACAGCTGCTTGTCAGCACCCAAACCCCAGAGCTCCATGTCCCCTCTGCAGGGCCAGGGTTTCCTCAGGAGCTTTCTGGCCTCACTTTTCCAGTGCCCCCGGATTTCTCCCAGATGCTCCGGCACTACACCTCCGACGGCTTCCGGGTCCTGGCTCTGGCCTACAAAGCCCTGGGCTCGGTGGCCACTTTTGAGGAGGCCTTGCAGCTGCCCAGGTTGGTGGCAGTCTCCCTCTCTCATTTCCCAGGATGCTCTGCAGGGAATTCAACCCTAATCCATATGGAGGGAATTCCTGGCTGAGTCCCTGATGGATTTTAGCTGTTTCCAGCCCTTGATCCTTGGTGGTGGAGGTGAAGAAAGGCTCCTTGTTTCCCACCAGGGACTCCGTGGAGAGTGGCTTGAACTTCCTGGGGTTCCTGGTGATGAAGAATGTCCTGAAGCCAGAGTCTGCCCCAGTGATCCAGCTGCTGCGCAGTGCCAACATCCGCCCCGTCATGGTCACAGGTGAGCCCAGGAGGCAGCGGCACCTGGGGCTCGGGGAGGGACAGCACACAGGCAGTCCTGGGCAGTGTGCAGCAGGAGAGGGCTTTTCCACCAGCAACCCCATCAGAAACCCCACCAGGAACCCCAGCAGGGATCCCACTTGGAATCCCATCAGAAACCCCACCAAGAATCCCACCAAGAACCCCACCAGGATTCCCATCAGAAACCCCACCAGGATCTCCACCAGGAATCTGTGCCTGAAGCAGCCTTGGGGCACCAGGAGAATTTCTGGATCCTGGCTCTGTGCATCCCTGCCCTCAGGATCTTCTGATGGGCTCAGGCATGGATGTTTTTTGGGTGGAACAACTCATTCTTCTGCTGTCCATCCCCTAAATATTGCTACATTTGAATCCCAAATTCCATGTCTGATGCAGGGGGTGTGTAGTCACCCCTGGATGTTTTCCAGACAGGAGAACAGGGGCTGAATCCACATTTCTTTGGGGCAGGGCAGGCAGGAGTTTCTGGAGAAAAGAAGGAAGCAAAGCCACCACATGGCTGTGGTGGCCGGGAGAGGGGACACGGCAGCTTTGAGCTGTTCCTCTTGGCCTGGAAATCCCAAAACCTCCTTCCTGATGCCCCGCATGTCCCTGGCAGGGGACAACATGCTGACAGCCCTGAACGTGGCACGGGGGTGCTGCATGGTGGAGCCCAGGGAGCGTGTGATCTTCGTCACGGCCTCACCACCTGGCCACGACAAACCCGCCACCCTCAAGTTCGTCCTGGCTGAGCACTCCCAGGGTGAGGAGCAGCCTGAGGTGAGAGCCCAGCACATCTTTGGGGAGCCTGGACTGTAGGGCTGGGTTTTTTGTGGAATCCCAGAATTCCAGAAGGATTTGGGTTGGAGGAACCATAAAGCTCCCCCCGTCCCATGGGCAGGGATGCTTTTACCATCCCAGGGTGCTCTGAGTCCTGTTCAGCCTGGCCCAGACACTGCCAGGGATCCAGGAGCAGCCACAGCTTCTCTGGGCACCATGTGCCAGGGCCTGCACACCTTCCCAGGGTGGAATTTCTTCCCAGTATCTAAAAAATGGAGTCCCTCAAATCCAGCTTTCTCTGAAGTCCTGGGAATCCCAGATTCCCAGTATGGGTTGGGTTTGAATGGGACCTCAGAGGTCATCCAGTTCCACTGTACCAGGGTGCTCAAACCTGGCCCTGAGCCCTCCCAGGGATGGGAAGGTCTTTTCCAGCCTCGTTACCCTTGGAGGCAGTCAAGACTGTGATCCTGCTCCTCATAAATCCATCCTCTGTGAGAGGTTCTGCTGCTCCTGCCTTTCCCTGGGGCACATCCAGGGATCCAGGCTGGAATGGCAGCTCCAAACACCTCCCCATGGATTCTGCCAGGTCCTGCTCCAGGCTGGCATGGAGGGCTGGGTCCCACACCCCAAACAACTGGGAACTGGGACTTCAGGAAGCCATTCCTGCTGCTCTGGGTCTGGCATGGACCCAGCCCTGTGACCCAAACAGCCCCATTGGGAACTGGGGTTTTGGGGAGCCATTCCAACTGCTCCAGGTCTGGCATGGATCCAGCCCCACACCCCAAACAGCCCCATTGGGAACTGGGATTTTGGGAAGCCATTCCCACTGCTCTGGGAAGGTCCTGGCTGCTCCAGGCACTCTGCAGGGATTGGGGCTGCAGAGCCGGAGCTGTTTTCCTGCAGGGCTTGCAGCAGAGGGACAGCTCCTCCATCCCAGCCCAGCACTGCCACCTGGCCCTCAACGGGAAATCCTTCCAGGTGGTGTGCGAGCACTTCTCCGACCTCCTGCCCCGGGTGAGTCCAGCAGGGGAACCCCGGGTAGGCAGGGGAATGTTCCTGAGGGATTGGGAACCTTCCCAAGGGATTGGGAACCTTCCATCAACTCGACCTCTCTGGGATTTCCCACTGCAGCCTCACAGCTCCAAACCAGAGCTCCCTGCAGGAGTTCTTTGGCTGATGTGAGATTCCCTGTTCCCTGCTGGGGATTCCTAATCCCTGCTGGCCATTCTCTTTTCTCTGCTGGTCATTCCCTATTCCCTGGTGGCCATTCCCAGTTCCCTCCTGGCCATTCCCAGTGCTCTGCTGACCATTCCCTGTTCCCTGCTGGCCATTCCCAGTTCCCTCCTGGCCATTCCCAGTGCCCTGCTGGCCATTCCCAGTGCCCTGCTGGCCATTCCCAGCACCCAGCTGGGAATGCCTCTTTCTCTGATGGATTCTCCCACCCTTGCCAGATCCTGCTCCGGGCTACCGTGTTTGCCCGCATGCTGCCTGAGCAGAAGACCCAGCTGGTGAGCAGCCTGCAGGAGCTCAAGTAAGGCCCAGGGAATGGATCCAGGGGAAGAATCCTGGAATTATGGGATGGGTTGCATTGGGAGACACCTCAGACATCACCTGGTGGCACCCATGCCACTGGCAGGGACTCTGCCACTGGGTCATTCCAGCTGGGAATGGGGCATCCACAGCTTCCCTGGGCCCAGCCAGGGCTTCTCCCCATTCCCTGAGCAATGTGGGATCCCTTTCCCATTCCCTGAGCAATGTGGGATCCCTTCCCCGCAGTTACTGTGTGGGGATGTGCGGGGACGGTGCCAACGACTGCGGAGCGCTGCGGGCAGCCGACGTCGGCATCTCCCTGTCTGAGGCCGAGGCGTCGGTGGCCTCACCCTTCACCTCCCGCGTGGCCACCATCGAATGTGTGCCCAGGGTGATCCGGTGAGCGGGGTAATCCCGGGAATGCCACTGTCCCCTTGGGATTGCTCCCTGGGGAGGGGTGGCTGGTGGTGACGCTGTGTCCATCCCCCCAGGGAGGGCCGGTGCTCCTTGGTCACCTCCTTCGGGGTCTTCAAGTACATGGCCCTGTACAGCCTGGTCCAGTTTGTGTCCGTGCTCCTGCTCTATACTGTGAGTCACACTCCAAATCCCTGCTTTTCTCAGGAATTCTTGGGCTACCGACGCCTTATGAGGCTACCTGAAACAGAACCCAGATAAAAACCCAGACAAAATTAGGGGAATAAAAAGCACTTGTATTTACTGAAGGGCCTTCAGGTACATTTTGGGCAGATGAAGACCCCCAGGGCTTCACCCAAAAATGGACCGGGTCACAGGTTTTCATACTTTGTAAGTTTGGTTCATTTGCATAGTAGGGGTTAATCGTCCAATTACAGCTTCAGGTAATGAAGCTATTTAGCTTTTAGCTATTAAATGAAGTCATCTACCCCAAGTTTGCCACCCCAACTCCCTTTTGTTTCCATTTCTCGGGGCCTGAGGCAGTGAGGTGTCCTTGATTCCCAGCCCAGAGAGGAATTGCTGTGTGTGACCAAAATGGGAGAGCAGCAGCTGCCACTGCGTGTGGAGTTTAGAGTTCTACACTACAGAACTGCAGGATTACAAAGACATGGAAATAGAAAAGCTGAAATCCTGAGGCATCATTCCCAGCTGGGTCTGAGCCTGTCCCTTCCCTCCTGCCCAGATCAACACCAACCTGAGCGATTTCCAGTTCCTGTTCTTTGACCTGGTCATCACCACCACGGTGGCCGTGCTGATGGGGCGCACAGGGCCAGCGCCGGCGCTGGGCTTGCAGCGGCCACAGGGAGCCCTGATCAGTGGGCTGGTGCTGGGCAGCCTTCTGCTGCAGACAGCCCTGCTCATCGCCGTGCAGGTCCTCAGCTACTTCATCACTGTCTCACAGAGCTGGTGAGGGCCCCAAATCCAGGTATTCCAGGGCTAGAAAAGATCATAGAGTCCAAGCATCCACCCCTGTTCACCGCTAAACCCCATATGCCACGTCCGCAGGTCTTTTGGGCACTTCCAGGGGTGATGATTGCACACTCCCCTGGATAGGCTGTTCCAGTGCTTTGCAGCCCTTCCTGTGAGGAAATCTTTCCCAATATCCCATCTGAACCTGCCCTGGGATCCTGGGGCTTTGGTGATGGGGACAGCGCCGAGGTTGTGGCAGAGCCCGGGGTTTGTCCTGGGATTTGGGATCTGGCAGCAGACAGGAATGTCCACAGCTGGAAGGGATCATGCAGTCCTGCCCCTGACCCTGCACAGACACCCCAACAATCCTACCCTGTCCAAAGGCTCCTGGAGCTCTGGCAGCCTTGGGACCGTGCCCATGCCCTGGGCAGCCTGGGCAGTGCCCAGCACCCTCTGACAAAGAGCCTTTCCTGATCTCCAGCCTAAACCCCCCTGGCCCAGCTCCCATTCCCAAGGGATCTATTCCTGGTCCCAGACCAGAGATTGGAGAGCTGCCCCTGCTCTTCCCAAAGATGTAACTGTGATGGAGAATGAGGGGTGATGTGCAGACCCCACCTTGGCCTCTCCTGCTGATCCTGTCCCCTGTCCCCCTGGCCCAGGTACGTCCCTCTGAACAGCACGGTGACAGCACCCCAGAACCTGCCCAACTATGAGAACACTGTCCTGTTCTGCATCAGCGGCTTCCAGTACCTCATCCTGGCCGTGGCCATGTCCAAGGGCTACCCCTTCCGCGAGCCGCTCTACACAAACGGTGAGGACACGGGGACACAGGTGAGGACACGGGGACACAGGTGAGGACATGGGGACACCGAGAGCCACTGGCCCCCCCTCCTCCCGCCCCTCACCCCGACCCCTCTGCATCCTGGAGAAGGGAGCAGTGTTCTTCTGAAGCATTAGTAGTGGTGAAGACGGGCCTGGTCTTCCTCTGGAATCCAGTGGAAAAAGGCTGCTCTGATGTCCCAAATCTCAGAGTTTATTTAGGTAGGAAATTCTTGGCTCCTCCCCCTGGGTGGAGCATCTCCCAATGGGATGACATAATTTTATCAGCCATGCAGTGGGACTCAGTGGACCATTAACAGAAGATGTCTACTGGAGGAAGGGTGGGTTGTGGAAAAGATAAAGAACACTGCCCCACCTGGTTTAACAGCTGGTGATAAATACACACTGCTGGTTACATCCTGCATTGCAGCCTAAGACACCCTCTCGCCCCCAGTGCTCTTCCTGCTCGTCCTTGTCCTGCTCTTTGGCCTGATGGTCTGGCTCACCCTGTACCCGCTGGGCTTTCCCAAATCCCTGCTGAAGCTCCAGCCCATCGAGGATTTCAATTTCAAGCTCCTCCTCTTGGGCATCGCAGCCCTCAACTTCTTTGCTGCCTTTGTGCTGGAGGTGGGTCAGGGGGGCTTTGGGACGGGGCAGCCCCCTGGAGCTTCCCCAGGTGGGCAAGGCGCTCTCTTTTCCTCCCCCAACCCCATTTCCCTTTTGGCTCTGGCCCCAGACTGCCCTGGATCACGGCTTGCTTGGCTGCTTCCGAAGGCTGCGCCGGAAAAAAGCCTCCAAGAAGCTTTTCAAGAGGCTGGAGAAGGAGCTGAGCCAGCAGCAGCCAGCCTGGCCACCCCTGGACCAGCCCCTGTTTGCCACACCCAGGATGTCCCTGGCCGTGAGATAGCAGTGCCAGCTGTGCCCTCTGCCCCAGCCCTCAGATGCTTCCTTTATTTATTTATCCCAGAAAAAGCAGGGGTGTGGTGGGTAGGATCCCTCGGCATCACAGATGTGAATCCCATGTCCATGGTGACCCCATGGCCACAATGATCCTGTGGTCTTACTGATCCCATGGTCACAGTAATCCCACAGCCATGCTGATCCCATGGCCACGCTGATCCTGTGGCCACATTGATCCCACAGCCGTGGTGATCCTACAGCCTCACTGATCCCGTGACCATAGTGGTCACACAGCCACACTGATCCTGTGGCCACGCTGATCCTGTGGCCACAGCCCAGAGGAGCCGGTGGTGGAGGAGGAAGGAGTGAGAAGATCCCAAGGAAGAGGAGGATCCAGCCCTGCTCTTCCTGCATGATTCCCCCCACTCCCACGCTGGCCACCATGGCCAGCTGGGCCTGTCGTGGCCGGCCCAGGCCACCAGGAAGGAGGTCCCTGATGTCCCCAGCACCCCCAGCTGTTTCACTGTGATGCCCCAGTCCCCTCTAGATGTGTAGGGAGTTTACAGTCCCCATTCCCGGCTTGCCAGGGCTGCTGCTCCATCCCCAGCATCTGGGCCCCTTCTCCACTTGGAATGCTCGGGCAGAGCACCTCTGCTGTGGGATGGGACCTCTGTAGCATTACAGACCCCACAAAATCTCTATTTTTTAACTCCTTCCCCCACGCCTCGGGCCGTGTCAGCTGTCGGGAAGGTGGCAGCGCCACTCGCGGGTTCCGGCCGGGGCCGTCACGGGTCTGGATCAATAAATTAACACTTATTTTCTTGTCTGCTGGTCCGTGCTGCCTGCTGGGATGGATTGGGGTGAGTATCTGTGGAGTACAAAGAGGTTTCAGGGTCACCTCGTTCCCAGCCAGGCTGAGAAATGCTCGGCTCAATGCTCGAAAGCAGGGACTGGAGCCAGGGATGACTCCACTGGGATTCCTGCAGCCCAAACCGAGCTGAACAGCCTCTCTCCAGCTGGAATTTCCTAGAAAATAACAATACTCGCTGGAAATGCCCAGGTGTCCTAGCCAAGACTCGGAAACCTCGTTCCTTCCACCGAGGAGAAGCTGGGAGCTGGAGACGCCGCATCCCAAAGGCGAAGAGTAGCCCGCGGGGGAGGGTCTGTGCTCCCCGCGCCCCCCTCCCGGCGTTTTCCAGTTACCTCCCAGCATCCCGGGCTGGTTCCTGCAGGGATTCCTGCCATGGAAAGTCTGAGCCCCCTCTGAGCGCCGGCGGCGCCTCTCTGCCCTCGGGAGCTGGGGATTAGGTCAGGAAATGAGGCACAGGCAGAGGTAAGAGGTTTCCTGAAGGCTGCAGTTGTTAACCCCGGCTTCCCGAGCGGGAAAATCCCTCCACGCTCAGAGCCCTCGCAGAGTTTTGCCCGTTCCTGGCGGTTTTCAAAGCAGAAGCACCCGGGAGCCGTTTCCCTTTGGAATTTCCGCTGCGCTCCGGGGTGTTTGGCTTGGATGGGTCGGGAGGGTGTTCCCAGCCCCGGGGGGTGTCGTAAAGTTCATTTAATTATTGACAGGCAGCTCCCGCCCCTGGATGGAGGTGAACAGCGCTGGGGCGAAGATAATGCTGCGGTTGGGGGCCGGCAGAAACTCGATGGGAGCAGCTGAGGTGGTTTTGGGGTCCTTTGGGTGGTATTATCCATCCTTCAGCCTGGGAACTGAGGTGGTTTTGGGGTCCTTTGGTTTTATCCATCCTTCAGCCTGGAAAACCAAAGAGGAGGGGGGAGCACCTTCCAGTCATGTCTGCCTCTCATCCTGCTCTGAAAATCCCTTTTTTTCCTGCGTTTTGCAGCTCTCAGACCCTGTCCTGGTGTTCAGCCCTCGGCACAACCCCGAGTGAGCTGCTTGGAGTCCAAATCCCATGGGAGAAAATCTGTGCTCACCGCCATTCTCATCTCCAGAAACTTTCTCCCGCCATCCCAGCGCCCTCCCTCTGCTCCTTTCCTAGGTTTTCAGCCCAAACCTACAGAATCCACCCCCCCGCCCCCAGCTCTGGTTCTGTGTCCATGCCGAGCTCGGGGTGTTTTGGGATCATCCCGATCCCGCCGGGATCCTCCTGAACGCGGCAGGAGCAGGGAAAGGGGCCCCGTGCCCGTGTGGGAAAAGCGGGATTTGGGTCCTTATCCCTCTCTATCCCGGGATAAATGCCCTACAGGGCTGGAGCATCCTCACTGCTGGGTGTGGGGGGGATCAGGATCCACCCCTGGTTCGGGAGGGGGGCTGTGAACCCAGGATCCCAGATTTTAGGGGTACGGTGATTTTTTTTTTTTCCAGGCGCTAACAGATTTTTTTTTTTTCTGAGGTGGCAGAAAAATCCCCTGAGCTGCTCATTCCATCACTCCCTCCCTCCCTTCAGCCTCAGAAAGCCCCGCTCCGCACGGGATCCTCCCCCCGCCTCGCTTTTCCATGGATTCAAAACTCATCCCACCTAGAAAAAAAAATCCAGAAACAATAATGCACCCTTGTCCCCGGCGGGCCTGGCAGGGGTGCATTCTCCTGGGTGATTATTTGTGGTTGTTTGGGGTTTTTCCCGGTTTTCCCCCGCCCAGGCAGCGCGGGAGGAGGAAGGGGCCGGCTCAGGTGTGACTTTAGGACCCAGCGGATCCCCTGTGCTGGAGGTAGGAGGTTTTTCGGATTTATTGGGTTTTTTACTCTCATTTCAAGAGTTTTGGGGAAGCAGAGAGAGGCGACCCGAGGCGGTGGGCGAGGGCAGAGCCGGCACTCACTGGTAAGGACCAGACGAGGGAAACCCCCCAATTCCCAGGAATTCCGGGGATCCCCCCAGCAGCCAACGGGATTGAACCCCCATTTTGGGGGCTTTGTGAAATCACCTTAAAAACTCCATCGGTGGGGAGCTTGGAAAAGTTGTTCTCAACTTTTTAACCTCACAAAGCCAGACCACCTTGATTTTTGGGGTGCTGAAGGAGCGGCAGCCAGGGAGGGAGGGGACCCTTCTTTGAGGCCTCACAGTTGTTGGAGATTTTTAACCACTTCCAAAAAGTCTAAAAATACTCCAAAGCCTGGAGGAAGCCGTAGATTTGTTGGTTGTTTTTTTGTTTGTTTGGTTGGTTTGTTTTTTTTTTTTTCTTTCTTTTCATCCTGGAAAAAGATTGTAGAAAAAGGATCTTTTATTCTGATTTATTTTGGGGAACGGGCCCCTGAGGAAAATGATGTATGAAAATGGGGATGGGGGCACCGAATTCTTTACCTCTGATCGAGGGCCACAAAAATTGGAATCCTTTCATATTCCCTTTGTTCTCCCACTCTTTGACAACGGGAGAGCTTAAAAAAAAAGAAAGAAAGAAAGAAAAAAAGAAAGAAAGGAAAAGAAAATAAAGGAAAAGGAAATGGGGGGGGGAGAAAGCTGGGGGAGGGGGGAAAGGCTGGGGGAAGAAGGTGGGGTTTAGCAGAATGAAAGGGACTGTGGTGTTCTTTCTGCGGGGTTGATTGTTCCCAGATGTGCAGTTGCAAAAACATCTGGCGCGGTGGGAGCCGCCGGACCCTTGCACGGAGGGAGCAGAGCCAAGGGAAGGGAAGGGAAGGGAAGGGAAGGGAAGGGAAGGGAAGGGAAGGGAAGGGAAGGGAAGGGAAGGGAAGGGAAGGGAAGGGAAGGGAAGGGAAGGGAAGGGAAGGGAAGGGAAGGGAAGGGAAGGGAAGGGAAGGGAAGGGAAGGGAAGGGAAGGGAAGGGAAGGGAAGGGAAGGGAAGGGAAGGGAAGGGAAGGGAAGGGAAGGGACCACGGGGCCCTCCGCTCCGGCAGGGAGTGGCCCAAGCAGGGGAGGGTGGGGGAGGGGGGAGAGATGGGGTGGAGGCAGCTTCATCCCCTCCTCGGTGGCCTTGGGTGAAGGGGGGACATCGTGGGGACATCAGCGTCCCTCTGGGATCTCTGTCGGGAGCAGCCGCTGGCATCACCATCAGGGCAGACATGACCCAACTGTCCCCATGGTGCAGCCAAACCCTTCGAGCTCTGGCCAAGACTTGGGGGAAATACAGGGAACTGGAGCTCGGGAGAACATTTGCAGGCTGGAAATGGGGCTGGCAGGGAGGGAATTCCAGAGCCGGGTCCTTGTGAGGGCGGGAGGATGGTGGGGGATGGCTCCGGAGGTGGTGTCTGTCTGCCCATCCCCCATCCATCCATCCATCCATCCATCCATCCATCCATCCATCCATCATCCATCCATTGCTCATCTGTCATCCATCCATCCATCCATCCATCCATCCATCATCCATCCATTGCTCATCTGTCATCCATCCATCCATCCATCCATCCATCCATCCATCCATCCATCCATCCATCCATCCATCATCCTTCCCTCCTTCCCTCCCTGCTGTTAAGCTGAATCCAGATGATGTGGACCCTCAGAATGCCAGTGTTGTCATTCCACAGGATCCCTGCAGAGCCACCAGAGCTCGGGGTGGTCACCCCCGTCCCCTCTGGCCCCCCTGGTGCTGTGCCAGATCCAAGGTCTGCCAGCTCGACAAAGCCGCAGGAGGCACCACTGATCCTGCTCATCCCCCATCCCTTTTATCCCGGGACACTTCCAGGCTGGCTCAGTGTTCATCTGGGGCCTCCTGGGGGCAGGTGGCAGGCAAGCAGGACATGTCCCACCACGGAGAGCTGGGCTGAGGCCAACTTCATGAATTCCCAAATCTGGGAAGGGTCAACATTCCCAGTGGCTCCAGTCCTAGGAATGGGGAGGTTCCTATGGGATGGGCTGTGGTGGGGAAAGGGCCTTGTTCGGTGGGGCTGCAGGAGGTGGTGGAAAGGATGAGGCAGCCAGAAGGATTCTGGGGACAGGTCAATGGAATTGGTGCAGGACAAGGTCCCTGGAAGGTGCCTTTAGTGACCTGGGTGGCTAGAAAATATAACTACAGTGATGGAGCGGGATGGGATCCCTGGAGGATCCCACCCTCCAGAGCTACTGTGGTCAATCCCCCTGACTCTTCCCAAGTGTTGTGGGGCTGGAGCCGCGTTCCCCCTGGGATCTGGGCTGGGAAGCTCTCCCAGCACGGGGGGTTGATGTTCCCACTCCACAGGGATGAGATTCCAAAGGGCTCATCTCAAACCTCTTCCCTTGGATTTCAGAGGAGTTTTTGGGGAAAATTTCTCTTTTTGCTCCCGATTTTCCCCCTGGAGCTGGCAGGAGATGGGGGAAAGGGCAGTCAGCATTCCTGGGCTCCCAGCCTTGGCCCCTCTTCCCACCAGGAGCACCAGGATTGGAAAACACTAGGAAGCCACCAGACCCCATGGGATTCTTCTCAAAATCCAGGATTTTCTCCTCAACCCCCCATGTTCCTTTCGCTTTAGGGGATGCCTGAGGAAATGCAGCATCCTCTCAAAAAAAATTCCTTTCCCAAGGAATTGGAAACACTGGGAAAGGAGCCCCAAAGTTCCACTCCGAGGGGTCTGGCCCTCTCCTCCCACAGCCCAGGAGTGATCCTGGCAGTGATTCTGACACCCCAGAAGTGAGCCCAGCATCAGGAGTGATCCCAACATCCAGGAGTGATCCCAGATCCCAGGAATGATCCCGAGAGCAATTCTGACATCCAGGAGTGATCCCAATATCCCGGGAGTGATCCCAACATCTGGGAATGACCCCAGGAGCCATCCCAACATCTGGGAATAATCCCAGGAGTGATCCTGGCACCCCGGGAATGATCCTGGGAGTGATCCCGACATCCAGGAGTGATCCCGGGAGCGATCCCGCATCCCTGCATTTCTCCTCCCTGCTCTGCCTGCGGGATATTTCAGGGCTTGGTCCTTGCAAATCCCCTGGGAATGGGCGGGAAGCCTTTTTACGAAAATTCCTTGATTTCTGAGGCTTCTGAGGGGAAGGATTTTTTTGGAGCCAGCTCCCGGGAGCACCTCGGGGGCAGGGGCAGCGTCCCTGCATGTCCCTTCCCTCTGAATTCCCTCTGCTTCACATCCAGACTCCTCCGGCTGCATCCCGGCCGCGCTCCCGGCCCGGCATTCCAGCAGGATGAGAGCGGCGGAGCTCCTGGTGCTGTGTCTGCCAGGTGAGTGTCCCGGGCCCAGGTGACCCCTGTGCACCTCTAAACCCACATTTTCCAGCTCAATTCTTACTGGGTTTTCTCATTTTTAAACCGAGGCACATCAGGAAGGTCCAAACTCTCATTTTCAGGGTCTAAACCCTGTTTTTAGAAAAAATACTGATTTTTTTTACTTCCCAAAACTTCATTTTAATGTTCCAAACCCTAACATTTAGGTCCTAAACCCTCCTTTTTAGGTCTGAAAACATAATTTTTACATCCATAAACCTAAGTTTTAGGTCCCAGATCTTCACTTTTGGAGCCCAAAGTTCTGATTCTGTGGTTGAAACCCTCTTTTTTTTATGGTACAAACCCTCATTTCTAAGTCCCAAATGCCCTTTCTGAGGTCTAAAGGTTCATCTCATTGCCCAAAAGCTCATTTTTAAGGCACAAAGTTCAGTTTTGAAAGTCTAAAGCCTCAAATTTAGAGTGCAAAGTTTTGTTTATAGACCCAAATACTCAATTTTGTGGCCCAAAGCTTCATTTGGGGGACCAAAACCTCCAAAAATCCATTTTTAGGATGCAAAGTGTTAATTTTCTGTACCAAAGCATCGTTTGAGGGATGATGAGGAGGTGGCCACAATTCCCAGTATTTTCTGTGTGGCTGCACCATCACTGTTATTCCCCAAAATTCCCCCAAAATCCCCCTTCAGGCTCATCTTCAGGATTTGAGCTGGGGCCACGAGGCACTGAGGGAGTCCCTCCTGCCATGGGGACATGGAGGTGGCACAAAACCGGGACAAAATCCAGGAAAATGAGATTCATAGCCCCCCCGAGGTGGGGGGGGGGGGTGGGGGGGGGTGGCTTGGCAGAGGCAGAATGGAAACGAGCAGGGAGAGGATGGAGCCAGAGCCAGGAAATTTTGGGTGAAACCAGCTCCACACAAAGGCTGGAAGACACATGGAAAATGTTACGGAGGCAAGGGAAGGGGGGCAGGAGCCTCAAACCCCATCCCATCAGCACTCCCGGCCCAGGGATGCTCCTGTCTCCGGGACACAGAGGGATGGAGTGTGTGCTGATCCCTCTTCCTGGGAATTCCGATCCCTTCAACTCTTCCACGCTGAATTTGGAGCATTTTTCCCCCCGGATCCAGGGGCTTGGGGGTCTGCGGGGCTGTGAGATACTCTGGGATCACCTCTGGGATCACCTGGATGCTGCAGGGATCCCCGGCTGGGGCTGATCCTGCATCCCTGAGCATCCCACATCCTCCTCCCACTCTCCTGGGGCTGTGAAGCCCTGAGCACAGAGGAATGGGATTGAGGATGGTAGGAGCACGGAATCCCAGATCCCGGGTTTGGGGTGTCTGTGGGAATCCTGGTTTGGGGTGTCTGTTAGAATCCCAAATCCCACTCTGGGTGTCTGTGGGAGCCCCAAACCCCGGTCTGGGGTGTCTGTGGGAATGATGGATCCCGGTTTGGGGAGTGTGGGAATGCCAGAACCCGGTTTGAGGTGTCCATGGGAACCCCGGTCTGGGGTGTCTGTGGGAGCCCTGAACCCCGGGTTGGGGTGCCCGTGCCCCCACCGATGCCCTGCCGTGCCCCGCAGTGCTCCTGGTGCAGGGACAGTTCAGCAGGTTCGAGGGCATCACCTATCCCGAGCCAGCCCAGTACTCCCAGTACGATCAGCAGGCAGGTGAGCCTCAGCCCCGCGCTGGACCAGCCCCCGCCCACCTCTCTCCTGCCTCCCTTCCCTGCCCTGGACAAACATCCAGTGCTCGATCCTTCTTTGTGCTCCATCCTCTTTCTCCCACCCCTGCAATTCCCAACCTTCCCATTCCCTCCCTCTGCTCTCACTGACAATAAGTCCTTATTGAACCTTTATCCAATTCTTTATTAAACCTTTATCTGATTTATCCAATTATTTATTAAATCTTTATCCAATTATTTATTAAACCCTTATCCAATTATTTATTAAACCTTCATCCAGTCCTTTATTAATCCCTTATCCAATTCTTTACTAAACATTTATCCAATTATTTATTAAATCTTTATCCAATTCTTTATTAAACCTTAATCCTTTTTTTAATTAAACATTTATCCAGTTATTTATTAAACCTTTATCCAATTATATTTTGAACACTTATTCATCCCAAATCCCCACCTGGTGGGAAGCAGCCCAGGCTCATCCCTGGAGTGGCTGAAGGGAATTTTCCCAACACCCCACGGAATTCCAGGGATCCCATTTCCCGCTCCCGACCCTCACGGGATGAGTTTTCTCCCTGAACCCTCCCTCAGCCTGTTTCTGTTTTGTCCCCAGAAATTCAGGATTACTATGACTACCACGGTGAGTGTTTCCCTGGGGGATGGTGGGGGGGGATCAGGATTTTGGGGTGTCCCTGCACTGGGTCTCTCCTTGCAGATGTCACCCCCCGAGCCCCAGAGGAGCAGTTCCGGTACCAATCCCAACAGCAATCCCAGCAGGAAACCGTGCCGGCCCCGACCCCAGGTGGGTGACAATCCCCAGGGTGGGTGACAGCCCCTGGAGTGGGTGACAGCTCCCAGGGTGGGTGACAGCTCCCAGGATGGGTGACACCCCCCCAGGATGGGTGACAGCCCCACAGGGTGGGTGACAGTCCCCAGACCCCCAGCCCTAGGACTGGTCTCTCGGTCCCTTCTTTGCACCCCCAGCCCCGCTGTGCTCCCCCCTGGAGCCACCACAGGGTCCCGGGGGTGCTCCAGCCCCAAAATCCAGGGGAGGGGCAGGGAGAGTTTCCTGCGGCATCCTGAAATTCCCTCCCTTTCCCTCTGTCCTTCTGTCCCCCTGTCCTTCCTGTCCCCTATCCCCCATTCCCTGTCCCCCCGTCCCTTTATCCCCTTGTCCCCCTGTCACCCTGTCCCCTATCCCCCATCCCCCCCTCCGCCTGCCCGTCTGTCCCTTTGTCCCTCTGTCCCCCCTGTCTCTCTATCCGTCTGTCCCCTCTCCCCCTGTCCCTCTCAGCTGCGCTGCCCGAGACGGAGCCCACGGAGCCGGGGCCGCTCGGTGAGTGCCGATCCCATTCCCCGATCCCGGGATGGCTCCGCGCGCTCTTTCCCCGCCCTGGGGACGGGCTGTGTCCCGGGGAGGCGAGAGCCGGGCCGGGCGGAGGCGCTGGCTGAGGAATTCCCGGGAATTCCCGTTTTCCCAGACTGCCGGGAGGAGCAGTACCCCTGCACCCGGCTCTACTCTGTGCACAAGCCCTGCAAGCAGTGCCTGAACGAGATCTGCTTCTACAGGTGCGTGAGGGAGGGGAAACGTTCCCTGATCCCTCTGGAGGTTTGGGGAACCCCTCTGCTTTATATCCCCATCCTTCCTATCCCGAAAAAATTTCAGCCTCCGCCGGGTGTACGTCATCAACAAGGAGATCTGCGTCCGCACCGTGTGCGCCCACGAAGAGCTGCTGCGAGGTGAGAGGGGGCACCCAGAAGAGCAGTATCATCCCCATCCAAATCAACCCTTTTCCCGTAATTTTTGGGGAGGGACAATCCCACTGGCCCAAAGGTCCAGAGACCCCCGGGGCAGAGTGGGATTTCGCTTTGGGGTGGGGCTGCGCTGGGAGGCTTCTCTCGCTGCTCTCCCGGAGCTTTCCCGATATCCTGGGACAATCCCTCGCTCCCCGCAGCCGACCTGTGCCGGGACAAGTTCTCCAAGTGCGGGGTGATGGCCACGAGCGGCCTGTGCCAGACCGTGGGTGCATCCTGCGCCCGCAGCTGCGGCGGCTGCTGAGCCCCGGGATCCTGCACCGGGACCCCGGGGCCGCTCCGGGATCCTGCACCGGGACCCTGGACCTGCTCCGGGACCCGGCTCTGGGACCGCAGGACCCCGCTCTAGGACCCCACCCCCCCTGCAGGACTCCAGCCCCACTCTGGGACCCCGGCCCTGCTCCAGCCCTATGCCCTGGCGGTCCCGTGCATGAACAAGCAGCTTCCCAAAATCCCGGGATTTTTTTTTTTTTTTTTTTTTTGTGCACATAATGATTAAAACAGGGGGGTTTATTATTTTTGTGCCTTTCTCTCTTCTGTGGCAGAGGGGGAGCCCCGTCCCTGTGCAGGAGGGACCCTGTGGCTCCCAGCTCCTTCCTCTCGGATTATTCCCAATTTTGGGGCTCCCATCTCCTTCCTCTAGGACTATTCCAAATTTTGGGGCTCCCAGCTCCTTCCTCTGGGATTATTCCCAATTTGGGGGGAGTTTCTGGTGATTTGAACAATTCCCCACCCTGTGCGCAGCGGGCCAGGATGGTTTGGGGGGGGTTAGGGGGGTTGGAGTGTGAAATGCTCGATTTTGGGGGATGTATGTTCTCCATTTGGGGCAGTCCCTATAGGAAGAAGTGCAGTGTGGAAATGTTTGGGGTAGGGTCTGAGTCACTTATGGACAATAAAGGGGTTTGGTGTGGGTTTGGGGCCAGCTTTGGGGTGCTGCCTACAGAAGGGGAAGGTTCCCCGATAGAAAGGGAAGGGGTTGGGGTCTTGCAGTGTTTAGGGTTCCCTAGAGAAGGGTTGTGGGGGATTCTCACAGTGTTTAGGGATCCCCTATAGAATGGGGAGGGGTTGGGGTGTGCTGCATGTGGAGGAAGCAGGGTGGGGTGTAGGGGCTGGGGATTTTCTGCAGCTCTGTAGGAAATAGTGTAGGGCAGCTCTAGGATATAGGGGCAGCTTTGGGATATATGATGTACCTGTTGTCTGTAGTGTGTGTCTCATATACAGTGGGTGTGTCCTGTCTATAGGGTGCAGCTTTAGTCTGCAGCCTTTCTCTTGTCTGTGGGGTGCAGAGCCGATCTGCAGGGTGCTGTCCCCTTTGTTAGGGTACAGCTCTCATTACAGGGAGTATCTCAGCTACAGGGTCTATTTCCCATCAATAGGGTGAATTTCCCATCCTGGGGTGCCTTCACACACTTTGGAGCTGTCATCCATCCATCTATAGACGAATTTCTCATCCATAGGATCAATTTCCCCTCTACAGCGTGAATCTCCCCTCTACAGGGTAAATTTCCCACCTATAGTGTGAATTTGTCCCCAAAGTTTCTCTCTTGTCTATAGGGTGCAGCTTTATCATCATCATTATTTGCTATTTATTACAATTCCTTATCCTTTATGCTTCATTGTTATTAATTATTATTGGGTTTTGACTATTGTTTATTTCTATTTCTTCTTATTATTAATTATTATTTAGGGACCTCATTCAACCCAGCCCAAATTTGGGCCTTCCCAAAATGCCAACTTCCCCCCAAAAAATCCCCTCAGAACCCCCAGTTTGGATTTTCCATGTTTATTCCCGCTGGGACTGAGAGGGGTTGGAGCCAGCACCTCCCTTTCTGTGGCTTTCCTAACACAGAGGACCAATTCCCAAAAATTTCATACAAAAAACCCGCTAGTTCCTAAAAAATCCTTCAAAAATACAAATCCAGGGATTTGTTGATGCTGTTGTTAGAAAAAAGGGAAATAGTAGGATGGGGTGAGGGCAGGGCTTGGAAGGCTGGAGAGGGATAAATCAGTTGGGTTTTCCGGGGCAAAAAATAAGGGAATATTCCCCCTTTTTTTTTTTTTCGTATAAAACTGCAACAGGAAAATGGGTATACCATCCATGAGGTTCCCAAATTGTATCAAAAGTGAAGAAATTTTGTCGGCTGGTGGGAAAAGTGCAGCTTTTTCCTGGACAAAAGGGAATGAGGAGGCAAAAATCACTGTGGGTTTGGAGGACAGGGATGGATCCTCCCATCTGTGATCTGTGCCGGGCTCTGCTGTAGATTTTGGGATCGGGGATTGGGATGAGGATGGGGCTGGGGATGGCCGGGCTCTGCTGTGAATTTTGGTGTGGGCTGGATCCCTTCACCCCTGAGCGGAACTGTGCCGATCCCTGCAGATGTCCCGTAATTCCCTAAGTTCCGGTGGGATGTGGCTGCAGCTCCTGCTCCTTGAGCATCGCGATCTGCACAAGGGAGGGAAAGTAGGTTGTGGAGCGGGGCCGTGTCCCCATATTCCCCCCAGGCTGCCCCCTGTCCCCAGGCTGTCCCCGTGCCCTTGTGGACTGTGACCCCCGGGCTGTGTCCCCCAGGCTGTCCCCGTGTCCCCCCTGGGCCGCATCCCCACGTCCCCCCCGGCTGTCCCCATGTCCCCCCAAGCTGTCCCCGTGTCTTCCCCTTGCCGTGTTCCCTCACCTGCTCCTCCAGGCCACCGCGGCCGAGGCGGAGCCGCTCCAGCTCTCGCTGCAGCTCCGTGGGCGCCTCAGGGAGCAGCCGCACCCGGGGCTCCAGCGCCGACACCTGCCCCTGGCGGGGAGGGGTGCCCGGCACCCCGAACTGGGCATTGCCTGCGCCGGGCACCCCGACAGCAGCCCAGGGCCGGCACCAACACCTCCCTTCCCGCTGGGATGGGTCCAGCCCCGTCCCAGTACCTGCACTGGGACCATTCCCATTGGGATGAGCTCAGTCCAACCCCAGTACCTGCACTGGGACCATTCCCACTGGGATGAGCTCAGTCCAATCCCAGTACCTGCACTGGGACCATTCCCACTGGGATGAGCTCAGTCCAACCCCAGTACCTGCACTGCGACCATTCCCATCAGGATGAGCTCCTAAAGGACCAACCCCATGCCACCATCAGGATCAGCCCTATCCCATGGATCGGGATCAACCCCAGCCCATGGATCGGGACTAGTCCCATCCTGTGGATCAGCCCCAGTCCCATCCCGTGGATCGGGACCAGCCCAGTGCAGGGACCCACCCGCAGCACCTGGATGCGCTTCCAAGCCTCTCCCAGGTCCTGCTCGGCCGAGCCCGTGGGGAGATCCGGCCCTGCCGGGAGCCGTGTGGATCCAGCCCGGCCAGGAGGCTCCTGCTCCTGCCCGGACACACAGATAAATATTTATTAAATTATGTATAATAGATATAAAAATACAGATAAACTCAAAAATATATTAGAGTAAAATATATCTGTTAAAACGTATATGTATATTAGATAATATATCTATTAGCTAATATGGTATCAGATAATTAGAAACGATTATATAGATATGAAATGATAATTACATAATTAATTAGCCCATAAGGGTGCAGGACTCTACGGGGGACCCACAGGTCCTGCATGGGGTCAAAGTTCATCGAGTTTGGGGTGCGACCCTCCCTCACCTCCTGCTGCCGGTCCTGGGAGGGCTCTGGCGGCATTCCCTGTTCTGGTGGCATCCTCGGCTCCCGCAGCATTCCCGGCTCCTGCAGCATCCCCGGCTCCCGCTGCTCCCGCAGCTGCGCCCACAGCATTCCCTTCTCCCGCCGCACCTCCGCCAGCGCCTGCCGCGCCTCCTCCAGCCCCTCCTGGGACACCATGGGGAAAGCGGGACAGCCTCTTCACACCCCGGGACAGCCCTGGACATCCCCAGGACATCCCAGGACACCAGGAACATCCCCAGGACAACTCCGGGACACCCCTGGGACAGCTCCGGATGTCCCCGGGACATCCCTGACGCCCCGGCACACCCCCGGGACGTCTGAGGGATACCCTGGGACAGCCCCGGGACACCAGGGACTGGCAAAGGGCTCAGTGGGACTGGGAATGGGTCCAAGGAGAACTGGGACAAGATTCAGGGGAACTGGGGGAACTGGGAATGGGTTCAGGGGCAGCTGGAAGGGAGGTTGGGGGAAATAGGGGGTACTGGGAAGGGTTCAGGGGAACTGGGAGGAGGTTCACAGAGAATCAGGGGACTGGGAAGGGGCTCGTGAGGAACTGGGGGGCACTGGGAGGGCTTCTGATCCCACCTGGAGCAGTCTCCGGTCCGTCTCGCCTGCGACCAGCGCGTTCTGGAGCTGCAGGAGCCGCTCGTGGAGCAGGGACCCGCCCGGAGCTTCCCCCTTGGAGCCGCTCCCCGGGAACGGCCCCGAGCCGGACTCGGCCTGAGCCAGCTGTGCCCCAGAACGTTACGGAGAGTGGGGGAACTGGGGGGACTGGGAGGGGGCTCCGGGGGAAACTGGGAAGGTGTTCAGGGAAATTGGGGAAAGTGGGAGGGGATTTACGGGAAACTGAGAAGCGATTCAGGGGGACCTGTGGGACTGGGAAAGGGCTCAGGGGAAACCAGGAGGAGGTTCAGGGGAAAATAGAGGAACTGGAAAGGAATTCGGGGGGACTGGGGCGACTGGGTGGGTGTTCAGGAGGAATTCAGAGGAACTGGGAGGGAGATTCGGAGAGAACTGGAGGACTGAGAGGGGTTTTGGAGGAACTGGGGACGACTTGGAGGGGATCCAGGGGGAACTCGGGAACTGGAAGTGGGCTCAGGGTGAACTGGGAAGGTGTTCAGGAGGAACTGTGGAAAACACAAGGTGTTCACGGGAAACTGGGAGTGGGTTCAATGGGAACTGTGGGACTGGGAAGTGCTTCAGGAGGCACTGGGAGGGCGCTCAGGGGGGAACTGTGGCAGTGGGTCAACGAAAAGCCAATTCAGCCGCTGGAACTGTGCCGGTACCTGTGAGCGGAGCTGCTCCGCTCGCTGCCGCGCCTCCCGCACCTCCGCGTCCCGCTCGGCCAGAGCCCGCCGGGCCCGGCCCAGCTCGGCCTCCAGCGCCCGCCGCTGCAGCTCCAGGCGGCAGCTCCGGCTCTCACACACCTCCAGCCTCTGCCGCGCCTCCTCCAGCTCGCCCAGCTTCTCCTGCAGCCACCGAAATGCGGGCGTGGAGCCTGCCTGGCGCACCCACCATAGCCCCGTTTTCCCCCCATTCCCATTTGTTTTTCCTCCACTCCCCCCCGTTTTCCCCACATTCCCACCCATTTCCTCCCATTCCCGTCCACTTTTCCCCCATTCCCACCTGTTCCCCCCCATTCCCACCCCTTTCCCCCCATTTCTCCCCCATTCCCACTTGTGCCCCGCGGCGCTCCCTCTCTGCGGTGCGCAGCCGGTCCCGCAGCTCCCGGCATTCCCGCTGGGAATTCCGCAGGATCTCGTCCCGCAGCAGCCGCGAGGCGCGGGCAGCGCTCAGCTCCCGCCGCCCTGCGGGGACACCGGCACCGGGGCTGGGGTGTGCGGGCAGGGAGACGGGATTTGGGGGGCGCGAGGGGGGGCGAGGGAGCTACTGGGATTTATGGGGGACCAAGACGGGTTTTGTGGGGCTCTTGGGAGTTCCCGGGGTTTATGGGGTTTACAATGGGGTTACTGGGGTTTATGGGGGATGAAGAGAGGCTTTGTGGGGTTTATGGGGGTGCAATTAAGTTTTACTGAGGTTCCTGGGCTGTATGGGGGCTGGAAGAGGGCATTACTGGGGTTTACTGGGGGATGCAATGGGGTTACTGGGGTTTATGGGGATTACAGAGGGATCTACAGCGTGTGCTGGGGGGTTACTGGGGTTTTCGGGGGCTGAAGAGCAGTTTACTGGGATTTATGGGGGATGCAGGGGAGTTACTGAGATGTATGGGGTTTTTCTGGAATTTAGCAGCATGAAAGGGGGGGTTACTGGGATTTATAGGGGTGCAATGGGGATTTTTGGAGGTGCAGAGTGGTTTAGTGGGGTTAATAGGGGATGCAAGGGGTTTACTGGGGTTTATGGGGGTGCTTGGTGGGTTTTATGTGGGGTTGGGGCGGTGCAGAGGGGTTTTACCCATTTTATTGGGCCTTACAGAGTTCACACTGGGGGGGTTCCCAGTCTTACTGGGAACTACAGGGGATCCATGGGATGTCCCGTTTTACTGGTGTTTCTGGGAAATTCAGGGGTGTCGTATGCACTTTATTGGGATTTATAGCATTTGCTCAGGGCATTTCCCAGTGTTCCTGGGGTGGTTGTGGGACATGGGAGGTTTTCAGTTTTATTGTGGTTTTAATGGAGTTGATGGGGGACAAACTGAGAGGGGTTACTGGGTTTACTCAGGTTTAAGAGGGATGCACAGCAGTTTTACCCCTTTGTTGGGATTTCTGGAGACTGCACAGGCAGTTTACCAGTTTTACTGTGATTTACACGGGATCTGTAGGAGAGTTCACCAGTTTCAGTGAGGTTTATGGGGAATTTTTAATGGGTTATTTTTTTATTATTATTTTTTAATGTTCTGAGTCTTTAATTTAGTTTTATTGGGATTTATGCAGTTTGCACAGGGTTTTTTCAGCTGTTTTATTGGGGTGTACAGGAAATACACAGGGAATTTACCAGCTTTACTGGGATTTACATGGGATGAACAGAGGTTCTGCCCCACTTTATTGGGATTTATGGAGTTTGAACAGGGGGTTTTACCAGTTTTACTGGGTTTCATGGAGTTTACCAGTTTAACTGGTATTTACATGGGATCCACAGGGGAGTTTACCAGTTTTAGTGAGGTTTATGGGCATTCATGAGCGTTTTACTAGTTTTACTGGGATTGGTGGGGGATGCAGAGGGGTTTTATTATGATTGGTGGGGTATGCAGAGAGGTTTTACTGGGATTTGTGGGGGATGCAGAAAAGTTTTACCCATTTTATTTGGTTTAGGTTATATGGAAGTTTTTATCACTTGTACTGGGGTTTAAAGGAGGCACAGAACAGTTTTACTGGGGTTTACTGGGATCTATGAGGCTTCCCACGAGGATTTTGGAGGAAATCCCGAGGAGCATCCTCCGCTCCGGGCAGCACCACCCCCTCCCCGTGCCTCAGTTTCCCTTCGAGCTCCCACTCACAGTGGAGGCTCCAGCAGCCGTCAAACCACCCCGAACCCAACAAATTTCCCCAAAAGCGCATCACCTTGCTCGCTCTCGTCCAGCAGTTTCTGGAGCTGCTGTGCCCGGGCACCGGCGCTGTCCCGCTGTGCCTCTGCCTCTGCGAGGCGCCGGCCCAAGCTGCCCAGCTGTACCCGGAGCTCCTCCTGCCGGAAGCACAGGCTGGGAAACGGCCGGAAAGGGCCTTTTTGGGATAACGGGGACAGGGGGGACAGGGGAACGCACCCGCTCCCGCTGCGCGTCCTGCAGTTCCCGCAGGAATTCCCGCAGCGCCGTCCGCAGCGCCTCGGGATCAGCGTCGGGATCCGGGAGAGAACCGGGGCGGCCCGGCCCCTCCGGGCCCCCGCCTGCAGGGGACAAGAGCAGTGGCATGGGCACACCAGCCTGGGGTGAGGGGACAGAGCAGCAGGGAACACCAGAGGTGCAGGGGATGGAGTAAAGGGGATGGCCAGGATGCAGGAGATGGAAAAATGGGGGTACCCGGAGTTACAGGGAATGGAATAACGAGGTATGGGATACCCCAGGGACACAGGGAATGCAGCAATGGGAGACCCCAGGGGTGCAGGTGTTTGAGCGAGCCCCGGGATACAGGGACCGGAGCACCGGTGTGTTGGAGACCCCCAGGGCTGGATCAGTGGGGTGACACCTCCCTTCTCCTCAGCCCCATCGGTGCCCCCGGGGCCGCTCACCCTTGGCCCTGGCGACGGCCACGGTGCGGCGCAGGGTGGCCTGGAGACCACCCAGGCGGGACTCGGTGGCCCTGCGCTGCTCCTCGCCCCGGGCCAGCTCCGCCTCCAGCCCCTGGGCCCGGCCCTGAGCCGCGCTCAGCCGCAGCCCCAGCTCGGCCACCTCGGCCCGCGCCGCCTCCACCTTAAGCTGCAGGTTCCGAGCGTCCGCCAGCAACTTCTTCTCATTGCCCCGCGCCTCCTCCAGGCTGCGGGACAGCTCCTGCTCCCGCCGCCCGAACTCCTGCTCCGCCGCCGCCAGACGCTGCTGAAGCTGCTGCAGCTGCCGGAGGGGCCAGGGGGCGGTGAGGGGAGGGGGATGGTGTGGTGGGAGGGATGGGCAACGGGGGAGGGGAGGGATGGGGAGCGGGGAGAAGGAGCAGTGGGGTGATTGGGACCCCAGGCATGAGGGGATGGAGCGATGGAGCAACGGGAACACACAGTGACACGGGATACCACGGTGATTAGGATGACTGGGGACAACAGGCACCAAGCCTGAGGGGACAGGAACACCTCCAGACACACAGGAAAGGCAGCTATGGAGGGACAGGGACACTTCGGGATGTGGGACACCCACAGCAGGGTCTTGGGCACCCTTGGGGACACTCTCACCTCCTTCCTGGCAGCCTCGGTGCCGGCCTCGCTCTCCGCCACCTTCTGCCTGAGGCCGGAGGCTTCGCGGCGGTTCCGCTGCTCCCGCTGCTCTTCCAGGGCCACCCGCGCCTGCAGCTCCCCCAGCTCCCGGCCCCGCCGGCTGTTCTCGCTGTCCAGCTCCTTCACCTGCCCACGAGGGACACCCTCGATGGCGGGGGAGGCTCTGTGCCACCCCGCTGTCCCCCTGTCGCGGCTGTCCCTAACCTGGCGGCGCAGCTCCTGCAGCTCCCGACGGCTCTCGAGGCGGGCGCGCTCCAGACCCCGCAGCGCTGCCCGCAGCTCCGACACCTCCCGCTCGGCCGCCGCCTGCGCCGCCTCCTGCAGTGCCAGCCGCTGCTCCTTGTCCTCCCCGGAGCGCTTCAGGCTGCGGGAAGCGGGGGCTGGCAGCACCCGGGGGGGGGGGGCAGCATGGCCCCTGCCCCAGCTGTGCCCATCCCGGGTGTCCTCCCAACCCCCCATTTCAATCACCTTGTCCTGAGTGTCCTGACCTGGAGCATCGCCCCATCCCAACCTGAGCACCTCTGTGCCCCAACACCACCCCCACCCCAGGCACTGCCCTCCGGGGTGGGGGGTCACTCACCCTTGTAATTCCCAGCTCCTGCTTGTCCTCATGCCGAGCATCTCCCAACTCCTGCATCTCCCAGTCTGTGCTTCCCTCATCCCGAGCATCTCCCAATTCCTGCATCTCCCAATTCAGGCAGCCCCTTGTCCGACCCATCATTGCTACTCCTGCTTCTCCCAGTCTGGATATTCCCTTACCCTGAGCATCCCCCCAACCCTGAGCATCCCCCCAACCCTGAGCATCCCCTCCAAGGTGCTACTTCCAAGGTGCTGCGCCCTCCACCTCCCGTCAAGGATGGGCTGAGGGCATCCGGCATTCCCGACCTGATGCGCTCTCCCTCGGCGCGCCGCAGGGCCGCCCGCAGTTCCTCGTTGGAGCGCTGCAGCGTCTCCTTCTCTCGGGCCGCATCGTCCAGGGCTCGCTGCGCCTCCTGCGTCCTCCGCCGCTCGGTGTCGCAGCCCTCGCGGCTGTCCCGGGCCTCTCGCTGCGCCTCCAGCAGCTCCCGCCGCGCCGCCGCCCGTGCCTCCGCCCCCGCCCGCAGCTGCGCCCGCGCCTCCTCTGCCTGCCCGCACGTGGAGTTCAGGGGGATTTGGGGATTTGGGGATTTTAGGGGGGCTGGAAAGGGTTTTTCGGGGGGAGCTCACCTCCCGCAGAGCACTGTCCCTCTGCTTGGCCGCCGCTGCCGCTTGGTCACGGAGCGCCTGCGCCTCCCGCTCGTGGCTCAGCGCCGCCTCCTCCGCCCGCGCCCGCAGCGAGCGCAGCTCCGCGGCCAAGCCCTGCGGGGACACGGCACCCTGGGACCCCCACTCCTCCCTTCGGGGGTCACCGGGGCGGCACGGCCGGGGAGGGGTCCCGGACGGGGGGGCAATGGGGATGGATCCCGGAGAGAGGGGGGGCAGTGTGGATGGGGTCCCAGAAAGGGGGGAAATGGGGATGGGGTCCCGGAAAGGGGGGGCAGTGGGGGTGGTGCAGGGATGGGGTGGGGGGGTTCAGGTACCATAGCTGAGCCCCAGTGCCTGGGGAGATGGGGGTAAAGTTGGGGGGGGCTGCAAGATAAAGGGACACTGGGGGGGGCGGGGGGCCTTGCAGTGGTGGGGGTGAGGCTCAAGCAGGGGGGTGCAATGCGGGGGTCATGGGGGATACCCAAGAATGAGGGGAGCTGCAATTGGGAGATACCCAGTAATGGGGGCTGCAGTGGGGGACCCACAAGGGGACCATGGGGGGCTGTTACAGGGGAGCCACAGGAGATTTCAGACAGGAGGGGTTGCAGGGGAGGATGCCCAGGAGCTGGGGGGTAATGGGGGGACAGCCAGGCATGGGCGGCTGCAGCAGGAGGTGACACTTTGGCAATGGGGGTTGCAATGAGAGGAGACACCTGGGCATAGGGCCTGAAGTGGGTGCTCAGTGCCACCGTGGTTCTGGGAGCCCCCCAGACCCACCTGCTCCTTTTCCTGGTGACCGCTGACTTCTCGCCGCCGCCACTCCAGCTCGGCCATGGCCTCGTCCAGGCTCTGCTGGAGTCCAGACAGTGTCCCCGCCAGGGCCGCCCGCTCCTCCTGCTGCAGCGCCAGAGCCTGAGGGGACATCTAGGGTGGCACAGGGATGGGGGATGTGGGGGTGGCACAGGGACAGGGGGATGTGGGGGTGGCACAGGGACATTGGGGCCACCACCTGCTGCTTCTCGCTCTGGCACTGCTGCCGTGCTGCCGCCAGCTCGGCCACCAGCTCCTCGTGCTCCTGCACCAGCCGGCCCCGCTCAGCCTCCAGCTCCTCCTGCCGACCCCAGTGAATATCACCAATGAACCCCAAAAATCACCAGTGGACCCCAAAAATCACCAGTGGACCCCAAAAATCATCAGCAAACCCAAACAATCAGTACCTCACCCCAAGCATCATATCCCAACAATCAGTGGGAATGTCAGAAATCAAGGTTGCACCCCAAAAATCACCAATGGTGCCCTCAACAATCAGCATGCGCATGAAAAATCAGCTCTGCACCCCAAAAATCTGTATTTCACCCCAAAAATCAGCACTGAGCCCCCAAACCCAGCATTTCACCCCAAAACCCAACACTTCATCCCAAAAATCTACATTGCTCCCCGCTAATCAACATTGTGCCCAACAATCATCCTTAAAAACCCCCAAAATCACCATCACACCCTAAAAATCTCCACCACAGCACCCCAAAATCGCACTGCCGTGCCCCTAGTATCACTCCCGCAGCTCCAAATCCCCGTGCCCCCACCCAGCCGTGCGCACCTTCTCATGCTGGAGGTGCTCGAGCTGGTCCCGGTGGGCATCGCGGGCACTCTGCAGGGCCACTGTTACCGCGGCCGCCTCGGCCAGCGCCACCGCCTGGCGGCGCTCCCGCAGCTCCTGCGCCCGCTCCCGCCGGGCCACGCCCAGCTCCGCTGCGGGACATGGGGGCAGACATGAAGACAGCCCAGACATGGGGACATCCTCAGACATGGGGACATGGGGGCAGACATGGGGACAGCCCCAGACATGGGGACACCTCGCCATGGGACACCCTCAAGCCAATGGGGACCTTCCAGTCACTAGGGGACAACCGCAGTCAGTTGGGACACCCAGTCATGGGGACACCCTACCATCAGTGGGGACACCCCCTGCCAATAGGGAATGACGGATGGAGCTGAGGATGAAGATGGGGATGGGTGAGGATGGGAATAGATGGAGATAAAGATGGATGAGGTTGGGGATGAATGAGAATGAGAATGAGAATGAGAATGAGAATGAGAATGAGAATGAGAATGAGAACGAGAATGGATGGGTTGGATCTAGGCATGGCCAGGCCGATGGGACACATGAATGGCCGGGACCCCTCACCCTCCAGTGCCTCCTTGGCCTGGGTCAGTGTCCGGCCTTGGGCCTCCAGCTGCTGATTGCGGGCCTGGAGCTGGGCCAACTCCTGCTGCAGTTGGAACACGCTGCTCTCCAGCCCTTCCTTCTCTGACCTGTGGAACACCGGGCATGGGGCTGGGCACAGGGCTGGACATGCCCTGGCACCCACCTGAGCCCAGCAGCCCCCAACCCAGCACCCACCTGAGCCCGGCACCCACCTGAGCCCAGCTCTCACCTGAGCCCAGGAACCACATGAGCCCGGCATTCACCTGAGCCCAAGCACTTACCTAAGCCCAGTACCCATCTGAGCCCAGCACTCGCCTGAGCCCGGCGGCCTCGCGGTCGCGGTGCTGGTCCTGGCGCTGAGCAGCCGCGAGCCTCACGGCCAGTCCAGCCCCGTCCTGGGCCAGCGCCGCCTGTGTCCGGCCCAGCCGCTCCTGCTCCGCCCGGAGCCGCTCCTGCTCCGCCCGTGCCCGAGCCAGCGCCTCGCCCGCCGCGCTCTGCTCCTGCACTGCCTGCGGACACAGCGGTGACACCAGGGACAGCTCAGGGAGCACCACGGACAGCTCAGGGAGCACCAGGGACACCTCACTGACCACCAGTGACACCTCACTGACCACCAGTGACAGCTCAGGGACCACCAGTTTCCCTATGCCCCCTCCCCACCCATCTCAGGTACACCTGACACCCTCTCCATCCCTCCCAGTCACCCCCGGTACCCTCCCAGTTACTCCACGCCCACCCCCACCCACCCCGGCGCCCTCCCCACCCTTCCCAGTTACCCCAGCACCCTCCCAGCTGCCCCCGCGGTGCCTACCTGGCCGAGACTGTGGCGCAGTCGCTCGTGGAGCCCGCGCAGCTCCCGCAGCTCCTCTCGCAGCCCCCGCCTGTTGTCCCGGGGTTCCCCCCGCGCCCGCTCCAGGCTCTGCCGCTGGTCCGCGGGCCGGGGACCGCGCTCTAGCCGCGCCCGCAGCAGCGCCAGCTCCCGGCACAGCTCCCGGGTGCGCAGCCGGCCCCGCTCCCGCTCCTGCTCCTGCCGCTCCAGCCGTAGGCTCAGCTCCGCCTTGTCCCGGGCCAGCCCGGCTGCCAGCTCGCTGGTCTTGGCCAGTGCGTCCCGCAGCCGCGATTCCTCCGCCTCCGCTGCCCGCCGGGCTTCGGCCAGCTCCCCGCAGCTGGCCTGCGCCTGTTACCGGGCACTGGCTGCCACCGGGCACTGGCCACGGTGTGACAGGGGCTTGGGAGGCATGGAGGCGACTGGGGTTTGGGGATGCCGGCTGGCACCGGGCACCAGGGCGCGGTGGGATAGGAAGGTCTGGGGCTTGGGGAGTACCTGGGACATGGGGGGGGCACATGTGGAACCAGGATATGGGGGCAGCTGAGGCATGGGGCTGCCCCCACGGCAGGGCTGGCACTCCTGGGGAAGCATCCACGGGGATGCACCTCTCTGTGCCCAGCCCCGCTGTGGGGCAGGTCCTGGTGCCCACCTTGCCCAGGGCCTCAGCCAGTGCGTCCTGCTCGCACCGGGCCAGCTCCGCCTCCAGCAGTGCCCGGCTCAGCGCCTCCCGCTCCTCCAGCAGCTCCCGCTGCGCCCGTGCCCGCTGCGCCTCCAGCTCCTGCACCTGCTGCTGGCTGTGCAGGGACAGTGCCCATCTGTGCCACCTGTGTGCCCATCTGTGCCACCTGTGTGCCCACCTGTACCTTTCTGCACACACCTGAACCCACCTGAACTCACCTGTGCCCACATGTGACACCTGTGAACTCACCTATGCCCACCTGAACCCTCCCATGCCCACCTGTGCACCCACCTGTACCTTTTGGCACACACCTGAACCCACCTCTGCCTACCTGTGCCCACTTGTGCACCCACTTGTGCTCCCACCTGTGCACACCTGAACCCACCTGTGCCCACCCATGCCCCCATGCCCACCTGTGCTCCAGCTGCTGGCGGGCAGCCTGGGCATCGCGGGCGGCCTCATCCCTGGAATCCTGCAGTCCCTCACTGCAGCACCGCAGCTGCTCCCGCTCCTGCTGAAGGGCACCCGCACGCTGCTGCTCCTCTGCCAGTGCCGCCTCCACACGGCACAGCTCCCTAACAGACACACGGACATGGGGACATGGGGACACATGGACACACGGACATGGGAATACAGGGTCATGGGGACACACAGACACATGGACATGGGGACATGGAGACACACGGACACAGGGACACAGACATGGGGACGCAGTGAGACAGGGACACAGAGACATGGGAATACAGGGACACGGGGACACACGGACACACGGGGACACATGGACACAGCAATACAGGGACACAGGGACACAAGGATTCACCAGGACAGATGGACACAGAGACACGCAGACACAAGGATGCACAGAGACAGAAAAGGACACACAAGGATACTGAGGGACAGGGATGAGCCAGGATGCACAGGAACAGCTGGGGACATGTGGATACAAGCACAGGACAGACCCACGGATGCAGAGGGACACAGGGACACGCAGGGACAGACAGACGGGGCAGTACCTGCGCAGCCCCTCCACCTCAGCACGCAGCCGGAGCCCCTCCCGCTGCGCCTCCTCCTGAGCCCTCCGGCAGCTCCCGGCCTCAGCTCCCATCTGCTCCAGTCGTTGTTCCAGCATTCCCAGCTCCTGCCGCAGGCTTCCGGCCACCTCCCGGCCCACCTCCACCTGGCTCCGGGCCTCCTGAGGGTCAGCTTTCATCACATCCCCATCCTCGTCCCCATTATCCCTATCCCCATCCCATCCCATCCCATCCCATCCCATCCCATCCCATCCCATCCCATCCCATCCCATCCCATCCCATCCCATCCCATCCCATCCCATCCCATCCTCCTCCTCCAGCCTCACCTGCAGCTGGAGCTGGCGCTGGCTCAGGGCCGTGTGCACAGCAGCAGCGGCGGCACTGGCAGAGAGGCTGCGGAGAGGGGACACAGCGGGACACGGCGCAGACACGGCAGGCGCGGGGGGCTCGGGGTCATCCGCCAGCACTGCCTGCTTCCGGGAAAACGCAGCGCAAAGTCAGGAAGGGAAGGGTATAAAGTCAGTGAGGGAGGAATCAAGGTGAGAAAGAGGAAATGGGGTCAAGGGACGGTGAAACTGAGTTGGGAAATGGGAAATCAAGTCAAATAAGGGGGAAACTGAGTAAGGGAAACAGGAAACTGAGGCAGGCAGGGAGGGGACAGTGGAGCACAGAGAGGCCCCTCCTGGCCGTGGGTGGCCCTGGGGTGTCCCAGCACCTGGGTGACCTCATGCAGCGTCCGGCGCAGCAGCTGCAGCTCAGAGCGCAGAGCCTGAACCTGCTCCGGCGTCGGTTCCCGGGCGCGCGCAGCCTCCTGCAAACCCCAGGACAGGATCAGGCCGGGAATGATGGACGTGCATCCCCAAAATCCCCCACACCTTGCACCCACCAGCTCCCGCAGCTGCAGGGTCAGCGCTTCCACTGCCCGCTCCTTCTCCTCGTCCTCGCTCCGGCGCCGCTCCAGAACCGCCGTCAGCTCCGCCAGCCTGGCCAGACATAGCCACCATCAACCCACAGCACATTCCTGCCTCCTCCTGCCTTGTGTCCCTTCCCATCTGTGCCACAGCCCCAAAACCTTCCCCGTGAAACATCCCCCATGGCTCCACCTTGCTGGTGCTCCTGCATCCCCTCCTGGTGCTCCTCCATCACTTCTCACAGTCCTGCATCCCTCCTTGTGTTCCTGCATCCCTCCTGATGGTCCTGCATCCTTCCTGGTGCTCCTGCATCCCATCCCCCCGGCTCATTCCCTCCCCATCCTGTGCCACATCCCTCCATTCCTCCCCTCACCCATCCTAGTGTCCCCCAGCACCCCGTACCTGGCTGCCAGGGTGGCTTTCTCCAGATCCGCGTCCCGTGCCCTCGCTGCCAGCTGCTCCTCCAGCTGCTCCAGGCGCAGCTCCTGTCGCTCCCGGGCCGCGCCCGCCTGGCTCTCGGCCAGCCGCAGGTTGGCGGCCAGGTGCAGGCAGGCGGCGTGGGCAGCACGGCCCGTCTGGGACACCTCGTGGCCCAGCTCCGCCAGGTCCCTGGGTGGGCAGGAGGTGCAGGGTGTGATCTGCAGGGATCCCCAGAGGGAGAGCTCCCACCCTGGGCCCTGCTGACCTCTCGGTGGTGGCCTTCATGTCCCCGAAGTGGCGCCTGAAGGCAACCAGCTGCCGCCAGAGGGTCAGGAGCCGGCTGTGCTCGTTGCTGAAGTAGGTGTTGAAGGACTGGCATGGGATGGAGCGGGATCAGGGATTCACCACGGTCCCCAAATTTCCAAATATCCCTCCTGGCCACACCCATCACCACCACAGTCCTCCACAGCCCCACCCCAATTGTTGTGGGCACAGAGAGGGGTGGAGGGGTGACATGTCCTTGCCTCACACCCCCTTCCCTTCCCTTCCCTTCCCTTCCCTTCCCTTCCCTTCCCTTCCCTTCCCTTCCCTTCCCTTCCCTTCCCTTCCCTTCCCTTCCCTTCCCTTCCCTTCCCTTCCCTTCCCTTCCCTTCCCTTCCCTTCCCTTCCCCCCATGGAACATCCCCCCAGCCCTGCATCCCTCCCACAGGTCTTGTATAACTGTCCTTGACATATGCCCACATCCCCCTGCCTCATATCCCTTTCCCATCCCAAATCTTTCCCCATGGAACATGCCCCCGGCCCTGCATCCCTCCTCAGTGACCCCACATCCTCTAGCCCTCTGCCTTGCATGCTCCTCCCATCACATGCCACACCCCCACGCTCTCCAAATTCTGCTCTTTGCAGCATGCCCCATCACCTCACATCCCTCTTCATGATCCCCCTGCCTCACATCCCTCTCCCTGCTGCTGCTGCTGCCCGCTGGATCCCTGACCCTGCCCGGGGTGTCCCCCACCTCCTCCTCGCGCCTCCACTGTGCCTCCCGCTGCTCCAGCTCATCCCGGGCCCGCGCCCAGTCTGCTGTGAGCTTCCGGATGTCCTCACTCAGCGCTGCGTTGGCCACGTTGGCCTGTTCCAGCTGCTCCCGCAGCATCGAGTTCACCTGCACCAGGCTGCTGCTCCTGGGATCCCAGGGGACACCGTGGTCAGAAACCCCCGGGAATCCTCACATCCTCCTGGGATCCCAGGGCATCACCCATCCCCCTGGAAATCCTCACATCCCCCCAGGATCCCACTTACCTCTGCTGCTCCTCCTCCAGCCGGATCAGGGCGTTCTCCAGCTCGTTGCTGCTCTCCTCCTCGGGCTGGGAGCCACTGGCATCTAGCTGGATCTGAGGGAAGATCCCCCTGCTGGCCATCACCCCGGTTTGGAGATTTGGGGCAGGGGACCCCCAAAGCCTCCCTCACCGTCAGCCTCTCCTGCTCCAGCTCTGTCGCCTTCTCCAGCAGCTGCTGCTCCACTTCCCCACATTTCTTCTTGTACTGCAAAACCTGGGGGAGAGAAAGGGGGGGTGACACTGACTGTGGGGAGGGTTCCCAAATTATCCCAGTGCGTCCCCAGGAAGGATTTACCTTGGCTTGGAGCTTCTGCACCAGCTGGGCCTGGCGCTGCTGGCCCTCCTGGTAGGCCTGGAGCTTCCTCTTGTAAGCAGCCTGCTCCTCCTCCAGCAGCCTCCGGAGCTCAATGTTGTGCTGAGCCAGGCTCCGGCTCTCAGCTGCTTCCTCTGGCTCCAGCTGCAGGCTCTGCTCCAGCTGGGATCAGGGGGATTCCAGGCTGACACCTCCACACCCCTGAGCATCCCCCAGCATCACTCCCATCAAAGCTGTCATTTCCACGGGGCTCCACAGCAAATCCCAGCCAGCCAAAGGCAGAATCCCCAATCCACACATTCCCTCATTTCTCCATGTACAGGGAGGGGATGAATGAGAAGTTTCAGAGGTGCCTTTAAAGGATAACTCAATCTCCAATCTGGGGGTCCAGCAAAGCCCCTTCCCAGTTTGCATTGAGTGGCTGATGGATAAAATATCCTTGGGTATAGGAGCGGAAATTTGCCTGGAGATATTGTCCTGATAATTGGCTTTTTTTTTTTAAATAATGAGGCACAAACTCAAGAACCCCACCAGTCCCTCAGTTTGGAGCCACAGTCAGTACTGGAAGGGTCTAAGCTTTTGGAATTCCTGGTTGCCAGGGCAAAGAACAGAAAAACTGAAGGATTTCCACAGGGAAGGAGGATTCTTCCTGAAATCCAGCAGGACAAATAAAATAGAGATGGACAAGCCCTGGCAAGCCAGGACTGGCCTGGACAATTCCCTCCACAGGGACACCACAGTTCTCCCACTCCACACAGAGAAGGCCAGGACTGGAGCTGGCATTGCCTGGATTTTGGGGCTAAAAAAGGCAGATTTGGAGAGCTCAGATGTTCACTGAGGGTGTTGTACTTGATGGCCAACTCTGGATTTTGGGGTTAGAAAGGCGGATTTGGGAGGGCTCACCCGCTCACTCAGGGCGTTATACTTGATGGCCAGCTCATCACGCTCGGCCCGGCTCTGTGCCAGCAGGTCCTCAACACGGGACAGCTCCTGCTGCAGGATCCGGTTCTCCTCCTGCAGGGACAGCAGCGAGGCCATGGCTCCTGCGGGATGGGATGGCACGGAGATAGGTGGGATGTGATTTGGGATCTGGGATGAGATCTAGAATGGGATCCAGCCCAGAGCACAGCCAGGGTATCCTTTGCCACCACGAGCTGCTCTGTTCCTCTGGGAAGGGGCCGAGCACTCCCTGGGTGCAGCATTTGAATAAAGGATCCTCAGGGACAGGAACAACAACCTGCCTTGGGATCTTTCCCTGATATTTGCTTTGACTTTAATAACCAGGTGCAAACAGGGGCGTTTCCACCAAAATCCCACCAGCCCCTCAATATGAATCTCCTCCAGGCCATGAGGAGTGTTCTGAGCCCTGCCCCAGCTGGAAATGCCACCTCCCACACTCGGACATTCCAAGGAATGCCCTTTGTGAGGGAAGAGCTGCTGGAAATGTGCAGTTGTGGTCAAAAACCCACTGGAAGTGTGCAGTTGTGACTGCAAGATCCACGTTCACAATCACAAAAACCGGCAGCGATTTGCAGCTACAACCACAAAATGGCTAAAATCTGGTGTTTGGGATCACAGAGGGCTGTAGATTTACTGCTGTCATCCAAACCCACTTCATTTTGCAGCTACAGCATAAGACCTCTGTAAATGAGTGTTTGGAATCATAAAATCATGGCAGGCTTATAGCAGCAACAGCAAAACTGCAGCAGAATTGCAACTATGATCCCCAAACTGCTGCAAATCTGTGTTTGTGGTCACAAAACCCCCATGGATTTACAGCTGCAGTCATAAAATTGACACAAAATTGCATTTCAGTCCCAAAACTGCTGCAGATTTCCAGTTACATTCCCAAAATAAGCTGCAGACTTACAGTTGAAACCCCAAAACCACTAAAAGTTCATGTTTGTGATCCCAAACCTGCCGCAGATTTCCAGTTACAATCCCAAAACTGCTGCAAATTCATATCCATTATCCCAAACTGGCTGTAAATTCACGTTGTGTTTTCCAAGACTGCTGTAAATTCGTGTTTGTGATCCCAAATCCACCGTAAATTAACATTTGACTCCAAAACTGCTGCAGATTTCCAGTTACAATCACAAAAAACGCTGCAGATTTGTAACTGCAATCACAAAACTAACACAAAATTTGCATTTCTAATGCCAAAACTTCTACAAATTAATGTGTGTGATCCCAAAACCACTGCATGTTTATAGTTACAATCATAAAACTGACAAAAACTTGCATTTGTGATCACAAAACCGCTGCAGATTTCCAGTTACAACAAAACTGCTGCAGATTTACAGTTGCAACCACAAAATCACTAAAAATTCGTGGTTGAGATCCCAAACCCACTTTAAATTCGCATTTGCGATCCCAAGCCGCCGCACTTTTCCATTCGCCGCCACAGACCCGCCCCCGATTCTCCGCTGGGATCACGGAGCCGCCCCGATCCGTGATTTTCCCACCACAAACCCCCTTTGCCCTCCCAAAGCCGCTGCCCAAGTGCCATTCCCGATCCCGTTCCCGACCCCGATCCCATTCCCGGTCCCCATCCCACGCTCCCCCCGCCGGGGGGGACGCGGTGACCCCACCTCAGTCCCGGGAGCATCTCCCCAGCCCCGGGCACCCCTTTGCCGCGGCCTCCTCGTCCCCAAGACCCTTTTCCCGGGATTTGGGGCGGTTTGGGCTCGGTGCCTGCCCGCGGGAAGCGGATGCGGGGTCGGGATTAGCCCGAAATCCGCGTCCCCTCCCCGAGTGACGGCGGGAGCGGGGACCCTCCTCTTCCTGGAGGTCCCGACAGCGGCTCGGCCCCATCCCTCCCCCAGAAATCCCTCGGCATTCCCGGGCTTTGCCGACAAACCCACTCCGAGGCTCCCGGCGGGAGGAGAAGGAGGAAAAGGAAACAGAACCAAAAGCCGTCCGCCGACGGTGCCCGTGCCCAGGGAGGGTGGGGAAGTCCTTACCAGGGGTGGAGCCGCTCCCCCGCGGGACTCGGGGCTCCTCGGAGGGCCCGATCCTTAAGCCCCGCGGTCCTTAAGCTCATTAAGGCCCGGGAGTTTGCTCCGGCAGGAAAAGCTTCGGGGTGGAGCGAGCCGGGGTTGCCAAGGGGTGAAGCGGCTTTAACAGCCCCGGGATGCGGGGATGTCCCCGGGACCCCGGATCATCCCGCCCGCCGCAGCTTTATTTATCCCCCGGGTCATTAAAGACTTTCTGTCCCCACCCTAGTAGGGAAAAGTGGGGATAAATCCCCAAGCCGGGCCCCAAATCCCCCAGAACGGGGGCTGGAGGCATCCCCGCTCCTGAAACAAGGGATGGATCCGGTCCCAATCCACGCTCCGGGAAGGAGGAGCGCCCCCGGCCGCCCTCCCCTCGCCACCCCCACCGGCAGGGAAAGTGCCCTTTCTCCCCCGGAGAGCCGGAGATTACCCAGGCTAGGGAGCAGGCAGATGGGATTGAGGATTTACAGCGTCTTGGATGCCTCCAGCCAGGAGGGAGCTGCCTCCAATTCCACCCCCGAGCGTTTGTGTCCCCAAACCCCCTCTTTTCCCCCTCATTTCTTCTCTTACCTTCCCTTCCCGGTGTCCTTCCCAACAGAAACTACTGCTAAGCAACAGGTTCTATTGTGCTCCGTGCCCAATCCCATTCCTTCAGCACCAGCAAGGAACGGGAATCACAAAAGCTCATCCCGGCGGCTCCGAGCCCACCCGGGGAGGAAAAGCATTCCAGTCTGGCATCAAAACCATTTTATTGTTCACTTGTAAGCATTACATTCTCACCTGGGTTCACTGCCAGTCCCAGGGGAAAGCTCTGAAAGCAAAACGCCCATCTTTCAGGTGGAAACAGAAAGGAAGATCCAAAGGGTTGGATAAATTAAGTGGGATTTTATACTTGGAAAAGCCTTAATAGGTAAGAAAATATTTATCTGCTTCAAGAGGAATCTTAACCCCAGCTCTGTCCACGAGCCTGACTCTGTTTTGTCCTTAATAAAATGTCCATGGAAAGGAGTAAAAAATAATGTCTTCAACATAGAGGAGGAGTGAAACAAACTTCCCAGAGTAAAAAATGAGGAATTTCAGCATGGAAATGCCAAGATCAGGCTCCTCACATCCAGCTAAGTGCCCAGAAAAAAAATCCAGGTGGTGCTTGGCATCCTGACAGGGAAAGGTTTGTGTGGATTTTGGAGGTGGGATGGCTCCACAGGGATGCTCCTCACCAAGGGAAGGGTTGATCCAGCCCAAAAGCAGGAGGAAAAGGCAGAGGGATGGACCTGATGACTTTTCCCATGAGAGAAATCTCCGAGGTCTCCTATGATCCAGGCCTTGGATGTGGAAGGCCCAGGCTGTGGAGTGTTTTAAGGCACATGGTTGCTTGTTTCCAGCACTTATTCCAGCATTTCCACGCCAGGTGGGATTTAAGGGCAGGAATGAGGTGTCCTAAGTCTGCTTCTTTGGTCCCACAGGAATCCCGAGGATCCCAGCATCCACATGGGGAAAAGTGGATCAAGGCTGAGCTCAGAACTGAACCCAGCCAGTGTTCCCCTGAGCCTGGTTGGAAGCTGACCTGGAGAGAGGGAGAAACAGGGAGAAAATGGTGTTTAAAAACGGTAAAGGTATCCAGGGAGGAAACTGGGCTGCAAATGGGTCATCCAGAACCACCCCAAAACTCTCCTAGAGCAGCAGAGCAAGAAGTGCCCATAAACCTGAACTCTGTGCTGCCAAACTGAATTGGCAGCACAGAGCCAGAGCTGCTTCTGAATCCCAAAGCTGGTACTGGATGAAGCAGTGCCCCCACCCCAGCAGGGTTTCCCAGCAGAAGCAGGCAGTTTTGGGGCATCCACATCCCCCCCAAATACCTCTCCTGCTCACCCCGAAGCTTTGGCAAAGTCTCCCCAAACATCAGCAGCAGGAGCAGCAGTGGGCTGAGGCCAGGACAACAGGGAGTCTGTCAGAAAGTCGGGAAGAGAGAAAACAAAACACCAGGAGTGTGATTTCCCACTCTCATTCCCAGATTTCCCTATTTTCCCTTGCTTTGATGGAGGAAGCAGCCCCTCAGGAGCTCTGTGGGAGCACGGACCTGTAATGGGGGTTCCTGGGAGCTGGGCAGGTGTGGAGAGTGGGGCCGGGCGCTCTCCAGAGCAGGATTTCCCTCTGGGAGGTGGGGGGAGCAGGCTCAGGCCCCCAGGCCCTGCAGGATGTGGCCTGGTGCTCCCAGTCCCTCCTTCCTTTTTCTTCATGTTCTGAAAGGAGAGCAGGAAGTTTGGGTGGGATTGCATTTAAATCCAGAGCTGGAGTGGGAAAACCCTGGAAGCCAAATTGTTTTAATTTGGGAATAAAATCCTGCGCTGCTGTGACATCCCAATGCCAGTGCATCCAAAGGGGGCACAGTCAGGGTGGTTTTTGCCCCCTAATCCTACAGGCCTGGTTTTGGCAGCAGGAATTGATTGCACCACAAGCCCCTGCAAATCCCTGCGGGCAGCATTATCCTGACGGGCTCTGCCCTGTGCCCATGGCCGGGGATTTTGGGGAGGAGCTGCTGCTTCCTTGTGCCACCCAAAGGAAACGCTGGAATCAGCTGGGAAAGGCTCTCACAGCTATGTTGAGTTTGATGGTTTGTCCCTCCTTGAAGCCCAGATCCAGTTTGGGTCCCTGTTCCAGGTCCTGGGCCTGCTGGGCCAGCTCGCTCTGCTGCCTCACCCACCTGCAGGAATTAAACCCACAGAAAAGGAGACGTCACAGCCTGTCCCACGCTCCCCCAGACAAATAAATCCTGCTCAGGATCATCCCCTCTGTGGCAGCAGCTCTGCAAAGGCCAAGGTGTGAGCCGAGACCTCACCTGAGGGAGCACCCAGGAGATGGTTCCCAGCAGCGACTGCCAGAGCCCCAAGAATCCCCCAGCCAGCACCATGTCCATCCCGTCCCAAAATCCCACCACCCCCAGCAGCTGGAGCAGCCCCCCGGGGAAGCCTCTTACAGCTGATACAGGAAGCAGAAGAAATAAAATTAAGGAATCTGGACTGGGAATTTGGATGCCAAATTTTGGAGTTGGGAAGCTCAGTTTGGGTTGCTGCTGATCCAGGCTGGGAAATTCTGGAGAGAGGAAGAGCTGTGAGTTTCCTCCTCTTCCCACTACATCTGCCCACCCCAGCTCCCACTTCACCATTCCTGGAGGAGACCTGCCAAAAACAGAGCTGAGAGGACACAGGGAGAAGCAGACTCACTTGAAGTGGTCCTGGAGAGCCACGTTGAAGTCAAAAGCATCGCCTCTGTCCATAAAGCCGACCCCGATGAATGCCCGGCGGCCTGGGCAGGGAGGAGTCAGGGCTAGGATGCGGAGCAGCACAGGAGGAGGGATGGGATGCTCCATCCTGTACATCCCCGTGCCTGGCGCTGCCTCCAGAGGGAGCTGGGACACTGGAGACTGAGCAACGGGACTGGGGATCACAGAATCTCAGAATGGTTTGGGTTGGAAGGACTGTAAATCCCATCCCATTCCATGGGCAGGGACACCTTCCACTATCCGAGGCAGCTCCAAGCCCCCTCCAACCTTGGACACTGCCAGGGATCCAGGGGCAGTGGATCCACAGCTTCTCTGGGCATCCTGTGCCAGGGCCTCCCCATCCTCACAGGGAAGGATTTTACCCAGTAACCCAACTGACCCTGCCCCCTGGCAGTGGGAAGCCATTCCCTGTGTCCTGTCCCTCCATCCCTTGTCCCAAGGCACTCTCCAGCTCTCCTGGAGCCCCTTTAGGGATTGGAAGGCCATAATTAGGTCACCCCAGAGCCTTCCCTTCTCCAAAGGCATCTCCAGAGATTTCACTTCACTGGCTGCACCTAAAACTTGAGTACAAACAGCTTTTTAATTAATTGGCAGCAGGGGGATTCTCCTGCATGCTCTTGCCAATGCTGAACAGCTAAACCGAAGTGTTTTTGTTCCTGGAGAAAGTCAGAGCCGTGAGGGGGTGGCAGCTCCTCCGTCTGCCCTCCTCCCCCGCCCCGTGCAGGGAATATTGTGCCGTGGAAAGCAGAAATCTTTCCCAAACAGCAGCAGCGAGGGCTCTGAGGTATCCCCAGGTGCGCAGGACGCACCGTTCCCGTCTTCAATCCGGATGACAAAGTATCTGCTGGAGTCTGTCACGCCCTCCACAGCGATGCCGGGGAACTCCTCCACAGGAGCCTGCGCAAAGAGCTCTCCTGGAAAACGGGAACGGAGCGGGGTAAGGCCGGGCTCAGCACATCGCTGCTCCCCACGGAGCGCCGAGTCCTGGGTTTCCCTCCTCACCCGAGGTCTTGTCTTCCAGCTTGATGAAGGCCGTGCTGCCCTTGGCCGTGATCCGCAGGCGGCCGCTCCAGGCCGGCTGGTCCAGCTGCCACTCCGCGGCTCTGGGAAGCAGGAAGGGGAGTCTGAGCCCCTGTGCCGCCCCCAGCCCCCGTGTGCTGCCCCGGAGCTCCTCTGCCTGCAGCTGGTAACAAGGGTCACGGTGGGAAGAGTGGGATTTGTCACAAGATGTCTCGTTTCACCCCAAAACAGCTGCTGGGTCTGAGCGGGGAGCAGGCAGGAGCTGCGCCGGAGGTTTCGGTTCCCTTTCCGCGGAGTTTCTAGAACCGAAGTTCCGTTAGGGACAGGCGGCTGTGCTAGGACAGGCTTTGGATGGGGACTGACGGGGTGGGAGCTCCAAAACACATGAGGGGATGGAGACACTGCTGTGGGGTGGCGATGGGGGACACAGAGACCTCATGAGAGAAACCTCGGGGTCTGAGATACCCCATGAGGAACAGTTCTTGCTGCCCCACGAGGAGCGACAGACCCCAAACACCTCCTGGGAACCACAAACCCCACACACCTCATGAAGAGGGGACACCCACAAACCCCACAGGGAGGGGGCGAGCGCCCCTACGCCAGGAGGCGCTGACACCCCGCGGGCGGGCGCGGGCCCCACCTGTAGCCGCGGTTGGAGGCCCGCGGCGGTAGCCGGTAGACGAGCACCGCCGGCTTCACGCACAGCACCGACTCGTACTCCTCCGCCGCCATCGCGGCCCCGCCGCCGCTCTGTCCCGCCGCCTCGATGGTGCCTCGCTGCCGCCTCCGCGTCCGCCCAGGGGTGGGCGGGGCCCACCGGAGAACGGCGCTTCCGCACCCGCGGCGCCGCCTAGCTCGCGGGAGGACCCGGTGCAGGGCGCTGCGGAACTGGAAACCCCTCTGGGCTCCGAGCCACAAAACTCATGGGTTTCACCGACTTTATAAATCAGATAATGGAGTCTACTATTTCTATTTATTATATTATAGTGTTATATATTATATGTGCTAGTATTCTATGAGATATATAGAATATTTAAATATATGTATTAATACTGGGTTGTATATCTTTCTTTCATATTCATGTATCTATCAGTATTTCTATATTATATATTAATGTTATATGTTTAAATTATTTCTATTATAAATTAATAGTTAAAAATCATCAGAATTCCAAGGGAGCCAGGGGCTGTGGGATCTGCCAGGGCTCCTGGACTCCTCACCCCAAGAGCCTCCAGCACCTTCTCTGGACCTTAGGGAGCACAGCATCCAGGAGAAAGTCCAGCATGGAGCAATAAAATCATCAGTTTAGATTAAATCAGTTAAATGTATTCACTTGTTTCTCCTCCAGGGAGAGGCAGCACTCACATCCACATCTGGGATCCACATCTTCCCTTGGAGCACTGCCCTTCCCACCCTCCTCAAGACCATTCCTCTCAACCACCCTAAAAACAGGGTAAAATCCCCTTGCTTTTTGTGTAAAACCAGCACAATTATGGGCAAAAGCTCCAAGATTTTACCTTCCTGGAAGGTTTTTACACACATGCCATCAAAAAGCTGCACCTGGCAAACACAGTTAAAAAAGGAGGGAGCCATAAAGCCGTGAAAAGTTTAAAGACATTTATTTAAAATACGATTTATAAAATGTTTTCCTTCCGGCGCACGTTTTGTTTTTTTTTTTGGGGGGGGGGGTGGAAACGCGGTACCACGTCCATCCTCCCCCTCCTCGGGATGAAGGCGCTTCCCACAGGAACGCCACCGAGCCCTGCCCGCGGGCGGGACGTGTCCTGGGCACTGTGTCCTGGCTCCGCGTCCTGGCACCAGAACGCAGCAGGAGAGAGCAGCCGGGAGAAAGGGAATTCAGTGCTGGAAAAGGGGATTTTGGTGCCAGAGGTGGAATTTTGGTGCCGGACACGGAGGAGGCAGCAATGTGGCGCCGACCAGTTGCATCGGAAATCCGGTGGATTTGGGAAGTTTTTGGCTATTCGATGCTATTTTTAGGAATAATTAAGGAAAGGCGCAGTGTCTATGGTTATTGCTGACATCCTTCTCCCTCCCACCTCCTCCGGCCCCCAGCCTGAGGGGGATGAGTGAGATTCCCCCAAAGTCAGCAGGATCCCAGGGGGAATCCCACCCCACTGGGAACCAGCTGTGAGGAGCTCATTAAGGTTCCAGTGGATCACTTGGATACACAGGTAGTTTCTATTTTCCCCGTTTCTGTGGGATTTCAGCCTCATTTCCACACAAGGCTTTTCATGCACATCAAGATTGGCTCATTCCCCTTCAGACCTACTGAAGGAAGCACCCCGATGCAGGAATCCATCAGGAACCACCTGGGTTTCCAGGTCCTGGCCCCTCCAGGAAGAGCATTTAGTGTTCATTCAATCCCTTGATATCAAGTCATCCTCAGCTTCATCCAGGGGGGAACATTCCTGGGGAGCAGCAGCCTCCCTGTCCTCTTCCCGGGAGCCGGACAATCCCTTCCCTGAAGCCTCGCTGTCTCCAGGGATACAGAGGGATCATCAGGCTTTCTCCAGGGCTGGTCTGGTTCCCAGTTCTGCCACTCTGGGAGAGCTCGTACCATCCCTGTGCCACTGGGGCCGGACCCTCAGGATATCCCACTGCCCGACGTCATGGCCATAGCCTCTCCTCCTCATCTCCCGAATTCTTCACCGCCCAGCCCTCTGTGGCCGGACAGCAGTCATTTTCATGGAGTCACTCTGCATTCCCTTCTCCCCAAATACAAAAGAACCCAAAAAGGATGTATTTTAAACTTTTCCTCAAAGCCAGCAGGGAATCAGAGCCAAGCTTTAACAAGAGCAAGATGTGAACTGGGTGCCACTCCAAGGTACCTGGAGGTATCCAGGAGTTTGCTTCCACGGCAGTGGAAATGGAGAGGGAAAAGCATGAGCTTGTCATCCTTAAGCCATCACATTCATGGAAATCCATTGGAATTCCTTCCGGAATACTCAGCTACCTCTCTGGATTCAAACAAACAGTTCAAATCCTTCCCATGCACTCCACCAATCCAAGATACAGAAAGCAAACAGGAAACAAACAGAAAACCAAATGAAAGAACCTAAAATCCTTGGAAACAGAACTCATTCTGGAAGTGATGAGGACAACATGCGCAGTGGCTGGGGAGGCTTCCTTTTTTTTTTTTTCTTTCTTTAAATGCCAGGTTTTGAGTACAACAGACGTTATTGCTGGCGCTCACTCCGACCCGAGTGAGACACACACAACTCCCTGTGCCTGGCCGAGTCTGGCACAGCCCCTCGTGTCCCCCTAGCCGTGGGGACAGCCCTGCTGGGATCACCGCTCACAGTGGGTGGAGAGGGAAGGTCACAGTGCATGGGGCTGAAGGTCACAGTGGGCAGAGCAAAAGGGTCACAGTGCAAATCACCCCGGGAGGTCCCCTGGCCCGGGTCCGTGTGTCCGTGCCGGCAGAACAGCACCTCCGCCTCTATCTGCGCTGCTTGAAGCCCTGCGAGCCATCGGGGCCCAGTGGCTGCCGGATCACATTGTTGGGCTGCCTGGTGTCCTCGGGCTGCGAGATCCTTGGCCTGTGGGGACAGAGGGGGCACAGCTGAGCCTGCGGAGACACAGGGAGCAGGGCTGGGGCTGCAGGGACACAGGGACCAGGGACAAGGGAATGAGGTGTGGAATTCTGAGTGCCTTCAGGAAACCCCTGCACCAAAGGAATGCTGTCGCATGCTCTGGGGTCTCCAGCACAGGAAGGACACAGAACAAGTCCAAAGGAGTCTGCTAAGGTGATCAGAGGGATGGAGCAGCTCTGCTGTGAGGAAAGGCTGAGGGAACTGGGATTGTTCAGCTTAGAACAGAGAACCTCTGGGGTGACCTAACTGTGCCTGAAGGGGCCAACAGGAAAGATGGAGGGACTCTGGACAAAAGCCTGAAGAGACAGGTTAAGGGGGAATGGCTTCCCACTGCCAGAGGGCAGGGATGGATTGGATATTGGGAAGGAATTACTGCCTGTGAGGCTGGGGAGGTGCTCACACAGGCTACCCAGAGAAGCTGTGGGCTGCCTCATTCCTGGAAGTGTTCCAAAGACAAACGGACGTGGCACCTGGGGACATGCTTAGTATGGAACACAACAGTGCCAGTCAAGGGCAGAACTCTGTGATTCTGCAGGGCTTTTCCAACCTCAGTGATTCCATGGTTTATGGCCTTACCAGGCACTTCTCACTCCCACCTAGCTGAGGCTCTGCCAACAGAGCCCTCCTCTATCTGTGCCAGTCTGGCTGCACTCCTCAAGGAGCCCATCCCCGCTAGTGCCAGGCAGGAATTCCCCACGGGGCTGCTCTCACCTGTCCAGAATGGGCTTCTCCTGCTCCTCCGCAGGGCTGGCGCTGCCCAGGATGCGTTTCCTGGCCTCAGCGTACTCGGCCTCGCGCTGTGCCAGTGACTTGACAGGGAAGGCGGGGCGGCTGGCAGAGTGGGGGCTGCTGAGGACACCGTTGGTCGTGGGCCGTTTGAGGATGCGGATCTGGGGTGGAGGCCCCGCAGGAAGGCTGTCGTCCTGGATCACAATCGGCACTTTGGGAGGAGATTTGGACTTTCTGCTGCTGGGAAGAAAAATATGGGGTTGGTGCTTGTTTTCCACGGGGGCTTTCTGCCCGGTAGAATTCCTGTGATTAAGAACAGCCTGGAATAATTAAAGACCTTGTTGTAGCTGTAACTCTGAACTAGAGCAGTGGATTAGCTCTGAAAGGGATGGAAAATCAGTCCCTGCTGTGTTTGACACCAATAAACTATACTGAAGGAAAAGGAAGAGACACTGGGCAAAGTTTTAGCATTTCTAGTAGAAGATATTGGTATAAGCACCTTGTTTTCATTCCCTGCAAGGATTTCTAGGGCTCCTCTCACCAGGATACCCAGCCTGTCACTCCAAACCTGCCATTTCACCCCTCAGAGCCAGCCCTGGCCCTAGCTCACCATCTGAATGCTTTGTAGTCCCTTTTCTGCATGGAACTCCCAGAGGATAAATCCCATGACTCTCTAATAAGCAAAGGGGAAAAAAATCCCCAACAACAAAGAACTTGTCAGCAGGGATTAAAAACATTTATGGTAGGAGATAATAAGGCAGCCAGACCCAAAGGAAGCAGGAAAAGAAATTCTCCTTAATGCAAGACACAGCAAGTCAATCCAGAGCCAGAAGCTGGGATTACCTGACTCACCCATTTCTTCCTGTGACTGCCTCTTTCTTACATGGCTTCCCCCCAAGCTGGAGCTACATCCAGTCAAGAGGAGCCGGCTCTGAAATCAAATCACACTCAGAAGCTTTCGGCTGCCCTGTGGTGGCTCCAAAGGGCCACCTAGTGGCACGGAGACAGGGATTCCCTAATTCTCAACTCCAACCCAGCACTCCCTGCTCAGTTTGAAGCTGTTTCCCCACTGCTCTCACTCCCCAGGCCTTCAGCTGCCAAACAGCACCTTCAGAAAATCAGGATTTTACCTTTCCTTCTGTGTAATCTTCAGCTTCTTTTCCAACCGTCTGTCTATTTCCTTGAAAAGAAGCAGAGAAAAGTAAATACAAAGTTTTTAATAAAATTAAGACCAATCTCCAAGTTTGGAGGTCAGATTTTGAGCCTGTCTAGGCACGCATTTAATTTCACTCTTCCCAATACTGGTCTATAAAAGGAGGGAGGAAGGAGGGAGGAAGGAGGGAGGAAGGAGGGAGGAAGGAGGGAGGAAGGAGGGAGGAAGGAGGGAGGAAGGAGGGAGGAAGGAGGGAGGAAGGAGGGAGGAAGGGAAGGAGGGAGGAAGGAAGGGTGTGATTCCATCTGAGGATGACTTGGGAATCAAGAGGCAGGGAAAAGCAAAACCACCATGGATAAGCCATGAGAAAAGCAAAACCACCACAAGTATTTTGCTGTACCCAGGAGCACACCCACAGCAGGTCACCGCATGTATCGCTCATTTTAACCACTTCATCTAGTAAAAAAATACCTGTGATGGTAAAGCCCCATGGGATTCCACAGCAAGGTATTCCTGGATCCTGGCAGGGACCATGCCAAGCCTGCCAGGCAGAGGAGCAGCAGCAGCCAGGGCCCGGGCAATCCACAGGCACAGTTCCAGGGGGAGCTGAGCCCCGAGCCCACAGCCAGGGGCACAGGCAGGGCTGGCTGGCAGGGCCACATTCCTGCCAGGTGAAGGCCCTGCCCTGCCCCACACAAACACAGGGAACCTCCCTGTGCTACTCCTGGCCTTTCCACACGCTGCCATTGGCAGAGAGACACCTTAATCACTGACAAAGCCAGGCTTTGAGCCAGTCAGCCTCTGCCCGAGGCTGGCATCCACCTCAGCAAAGGTGGCCAGGTATTGCAATGAGAGCAATTTCACAAAGAAACTCGGCTGAGAGGGAGAACAAAGCCAGATTTCAACCCTCCTGCAGGTGACCTGCACCAACCCTACCAATATTTTTAGATCCTCGTGACAGCTCCGTTAAAAGAGGCTCCAAAACAGCTTTTTGTGTTTGATGTAATCATTAAGCAAACAGAGAAAGCACTACCTGAGAGTGTCCTAGTTTAGCCAGCTGATAACTGGCATTACAGAAGGAAATTCCAAACGTCTGGCAGGAGGCAGCTGCTCTACTTTGAGGCTTGGCTGCTTCCCCACACTGCCAGCAGGAACTACAGCAAGGCACAGCTCGGGAAAGGAAGAGGTTTGGACAGAAATTCCCTGCCCCTGTGAGCAGGAAGGAGCACAAGTCACAGGATGCCAAACCACAGTGTTGGCTGCTGGTCATTCAGGCCACAGCAACCTCCACCTAGAAGGGAATAAATTATTTCAGGTAGATAAAAGGTGGGTGGGAGGTTGAGTTTCCTACCCAACCCTGTCCAGGGAGGTAACAAAAGCAGGCAGAGCTTCACAAAGCAGGTCTCAGCCAGAGCCTCCTGGGGGGGGGGCAAATACCTGCAGTTTTCTTCCTCTTCAAGGGGACTTGGAGGGAGGAAAATCCCATTCCAGTGCTGCTCAGGAGGGAGAAGAATGTGTATGAGCTGCCTTCTGCCCTCTGAGAGAGGCACAGGAACAGGGAGCAGGGAGGGGAATATCCCAGTGAGGATGAGGATGGAGATGCTGGTGGCAGACAATGGAAGCTGAACTGAGGGGAAGGCTCCTCACTGAGCCAGCCCAGGTGACATCGTGGTCTTGAAACTGCGTTTTCAGCCTCCAAGAGTTCACCACGGCTCCCAGGCCCTCCTGGAATATCCCCTATTAAATATCCCAGTGCATGGAGAAGACAGACAACAGGAATACAGGGTGGAAGCAGGAGAAACACACTCATGAGCTTCTCAAATCATTTCACTCCAAGTCAAAACAGGGCTACTGAGCCCTTAGGTGAGACCATGGGCACAGAGGTGTCACAAGCCACACAGCAGCCCAGGGTAAGGCTCTGCTCTGCTCCCTCCTTCCTGGCAGAGGAGAGGTGGCCTTGGCAAAAGTCACATTCCTGCGCTGCTTCTGGCTCTGAGGTGATCTTGGGCTGTTCCTCCACTGCTGCTGGCTCTGAGGTGAGCCCCAGAGCTGTTCCTGCACTGTTGCTGTCTCTGAGGTGAGCCCTGGGCCTGCAGCCATAATCCAAACATGGGACTGACTGGGAGATGCTGCAATTGCAGAACATCATGTCCACCTCAGCACCTCAGGACAGGTGATTCATGTCACTGTCACTGAGCCCCAGCACTGCCGGACAGCCCCACATGCTCTGGACACTCCAACCCACAAACTGCAGCCTCCCCTGCCAGAGGAAAAATGTGAAGCTCTTCACTCTGCTCAACAGGAAAACTTATTCCAAGGAATCCTAAACCATCACAATTCCTTTACAGCCTGTTTCACTCCAGAGCAGGTCACTTCCAGCAAAATTCTTGGTGTCTTTGTCTCCAAAGCCCCAAAACTGCCAGTGGTCAGGGAGCAAACACATGGTCCTGGATCATGAAGCAGTGCCAACACACTCAGCAGCCGCTCTGTGTTTGGGGAGCTCCTCACCAATGATCACACGGGACCATGGAGGCTGGAAAAGTCCTTGAATCATTGAGTCCACCCTGTGCCCAATCCCCACCTTGTCCCCAGCCCAGTGAGCACCACGTCCAGGCCTTCCTTGGACACCTCCAGCGATGGGCACTCCAAGCCTCCCTGGGCAGTTCCAAGGCCTAACCACCCTTTCCATAGGGAAATTCCTGCTGGTGTCCAGCCTGAGCCTCCCCTGGCCCAGCCTGAGGCCATTCTCTCTCCTCCTATCCCTGTTCCCTGAGATAAGATCCCAAATCTCCCCCAGCTGCCCCCTCCTGTCAGGGAATTGTATAGAAGCCAGAATGTCCCCCTAAGCCTCCTTTTCTCCAGTCTGAGCCCCTTTCCCAGCTCCCTCAGCCTCTCCTTGGGCTCCAGCCCTTTCCCAGCTTCATTCCCTTCCCTGGACATGCTTCAGCCCCTGAAGTCCTTCTTGCCACAAGGGTCCCAGGACTGGAGATGCCTCAGCACAGGGGACAGACCCTGGTGCCCACACCAGGCTGGCACACGGAGCAAAGCCAGAAGCAGCTAAAATATTCCCTAAATTCCAGCCTCAGCAGCTGATGGAAGCATTGTGCTCTCTGTGGAACACAAGGCTTCCTCCCCTTGTAGGGATTTTGCCAGAATAGCATAAACCAACGATTCACACCAAACACACAAATCCCTCCCACCCATCCCAACAACTGTCAGTCCTGCAGGCTCCACAGAATTCCTGGCACTGTTGAGGGGATTCCAGCTGCCTCCAGACATCCACTGAACTTTTGGGTAGAAAAAGTTTCCCTTTGTGTTTAAATAGACGGCCAAAAGCAGCTCCCCACCTCATGGTGTGTCAGAATTTGTGTTTTCTTTTAAACACGGGGACTGACTCCGCATTTTCCGGGAAGCTCAGTGTTCATTACTAGGATGTTTGGAATTGTAGGAATGGAACACCACGTGCAGAGACAGCTCCAACCCTGAGCAGCCTCACAGCTCATGACAGGGATCACTGCACCAATTTAAAAGCAGAATCACCTTGGCACTGCTCGTTTTTAATTAAAATCAAATCCCTGCTGCTGCTCCACACGGAACCATCCGTCTGCTGATGTCATTCCCTCCCCTCTGCTGTGTCGCGTTGTCACCCTGTGGGTAAGGAGATAAAATTAGGAGCTGAGGAGGGCAAGTGCCAGAGGCACTACAAGCACCACAGACATGAGCTCTCTGCAGAGGCAGCTGGATTTGGCATCTGAGGACCTGGACAGATCACTGTGGACAAATCACAGGTATCCATCACCTGAGGGGCTCTTCCAGCTCCCCCTTCGCGGACAAACTTATCTGTATCACCAAAAATAAGCCTGGCTCACATCCCCATGCAAAAACCCCTCCCCAAAGATTAGTAAGGAATCTCACCCACCTATTTTTAGGGCTATTATTTGTGGATGCCAAACAGAACCCAAACAAACAGCCTGAAGGAGACTCTGTTCTCTGACATTTAGGTTGCATTTGTGGACGAGGACATCATGGAAACTGAGCTCCAGCCCCATCACAGTCATCCTTCCTACCCCAGCCCTGAGGAAAACAGCAACAAGGATCCATAACGCCCCCTTGGAATGCAGACACAAACCCCAAGACATGAAGCTGCTGCCCAGATCCCACATTCCCATGGCCTGGCATCCAGAGCCACCCCAGCCATAAAGCTGATACGCTGGGGGTGTTCCTGGAGAGCTGGAGACCCCCAGCACCACAAGAATGTGTCCTTCAGGAAGGGACAGGCCCCACAGAGCCATGGGATGGAGGCATATCACCAAGCAAAACCAGAACATGGTAAAGCACAGGGCCCGAGTCAGTCATGCTGTTGTCCAAAGAATATTTGGGGATAACTGCATTGCACTGGACATGTACAAAGCATTATCCCCCCACCATCCCTGCCAGCAGGGATTCTCCAAACACAATAAATACCAGCAGTTCCAAGCTCAGCTGAGCTGGGGAAGGAATAACAGGATAACCCCTGGCTGGATTTTATCCCAAGTTCAGTGAGTGACCACGACTGAAGGTGTGTGAAGGGGGCAGAGACTTTGTATAAATCAATTACACTGGGTGAGTATTTTCCCCTCTTCCTGCAAAATTCCTCTGCAGAAATCTCGGGGAGATCCCTGCTGGAGCACAGGGCTCTCCTGGACCTCTGGTCACACTCCAAAGCTCTAGAAAACCATTAACCACATTCTCTGCTGTATTTACTCCCAGCACAACCTTCTACCCCTTCTCACTCCAGGAACATGGAATGCTAAACCCCAGAACGAGCCAATTAGGCTGGAGCTGGATCCTCCCAAAACCACAGCCTTGTCCGCTCATTACAGCGCCACTGGATGCTCTGGCAAACTCTGCAGCCTGGTTAATGTTCTTTTCTTTAGGAAATAAAAACAAGTTTTAAGATCTGAGGTGGCCAGAGTTGTTGACTAGAGATGTTCCTGAACCTGGAACTGCTTCCCCAAAACACCTCTTTCCAATATCAGGAAAGAGCAGATGTGGGCAGTCCCTGATCTCCTCATTATCCACCCAAAGAGAAATTAATCTATTAATTACTGCAACATTCCAGTTCCTGAGGCGACTGGGAATCAGCCTGCTGCATGAATTAGTCCTCCCAGTCGTTCAGCCATGCTCAGGCCTGGTGGTGCCTGGCCCAGGACAGCCCCAGGTGTTTCTGTCTGCCTGGGTAGATCCTGCTCCTAGGCACCAGGGCATTGAGAAACAGGACATGGAGTGGTTCTGGGAATAAGCCTGGCAGCACCAGGCATTCCCAGCATGGATGTCTGCGGGTAGGGGAAGCACTCAGGAGGACAGCAGCTCCTTCTTCCCTTGCTGCAACATCCCCAAACAAACCCTCCCTTCCCACTACTCATTCCCAACCTCCAAACTTCCAATTTCTTAACCAAAAATCTCCCTCTGCCCAAGCAACACTGAACAGCAGAAACAGAAACTTCCATTCCCAGTTTCAAGACTTTTTTTTGACACCTAAAGCACACATTGCGTGAAAGGTTGCCCAGAATCTTTCTGGTGTGGGAAGTCCAAATCCATCCTGGGCTCATGGCAGCAGATGGCAGCAGGAGAGGGGGGATTCTGCCCCTCTGCCCTGCTCAGGGGAGACCCCACCTGCAGAGCTGCCCCAGCCCGGGGGGTTGGCGGGTCCAGCACAGGCAGGAGCTGGAGCTGCTGGAGCCAGGCCAGAGGAGGCTGCAGGGTGATCAGAGGGATGGGGCAGCTCTGCTGGGAGGATAGGCTGGGAGAGCTGGGAATGTTCACCTGGAAAAGGGAAGGCTCCAGGGGGAGCTCAGAGCCCCTTCCAGGGCCTGAAGGGGCTCCAGGAGAGCTGGAGAAGGACCAGAGACAAGGGCTGGAGGTACAGGACACAGGGAATGGCTTCCAACTAGAAAGGGACAACTCAGATTGGAGTATTTGGGATAAACTGTTCCCTGTGAGGGTGGAAGAGGCTGGGATGGAATCCCCAGAGAAGCTGTGGCTGTGCCTGGATCCTTGGGAGTGTCCAAGGCCAGGCTTGACATGGCTTTGAGCAGCCTGGGACATAGCAGGACATGGAATGGGATGAGCTTTAAGGTCCCTCCAACCCAAACCATTCTGGCATTCCATGATCCTCACAGCCTGACACCAAAACCCAGTTTTCCTCATGGACACAGCTCTTGCACACCCCAGCCTCATTACTGTGGCCTCTGACCACAGCAGTCATTTAGCAGAGGGAGGTCACACTATCACACTCCAAAATACTTCCCTTCTGACTCTGATGGATTTCAATCCCATTCAGCCAACTCCAAGTGACAGGAGCTGAAACCTTCAGATCCAGCGACCTGGAGCCTTTGCTGGCAGATGGTACCCACCCCACCCTCACAGGTTCATTTAGGTGACAGACAGGAGACATTCTGCCACATCAGGTGACCTGTCCTCCCTGAGCCCCCAGGCTCTGCAACACAAATTGTGGACAACCCCCCAGCCCCCAGGCCAGGACAAGGTCCATTCCCAGCCTTTGGCTACTCCCATCCTCCCGGAGCAGCCCAGCCGACGACCAGGACAAGGGGCAGGTTTTCCATTCCTGGGGGAGACTGGTAAGGCACAGCTGGGATCGCTGGGTGCCACTGGGGAGGCTGGAGGAAGCAGCTGGGAGTTCAATCTGCAAACTCCAGGGGGAAATATACACACAAGGAGATTAATTCCATGATTTTTTAAACCTGTTTTGGATTTACAGAGTAATGTTTGACCTGCAGAGAACCAGGGAACATCCTGAGCTGGAAGGGACCCACAGAGAACAGAGTCCTGCCCCTGACCCTAAACAGACACCCCAACAATCCCACCCTGTCCAAGGGCTCCTTGAGCTCTGGCAGCCTTGGGGTTGTGCACATTCCCTGGGCAGCCAGGGCAGTGCCCAGCACCCTCTGACGAAGAGCCTTTCTTGATCTCCAACCCAAACCTCCCCGGCACAGCTCCAGCCATTCCCTGGGTCTTGTCCCTACTCACAAGGCAGAGATCAGAGCTGTCTCTCCCCTTGGGATGAAGCTGAAGAAATTCTGACCTGAAATCAATTATTAAGACTTTGACACACTCAAACTTTAGTTGGCAAAGGAATAACCAATGAATCCATCTGTCAAGCACCAATTCCAAGCTGAGGATCACCCATGAACCATGGATACACTCCAGTTTTGGAGGCCAGCTTCCCACCTAACATTTAATTATTGGTTTAACCAGGTAAACAGACCTAAGTGTCACCAACTGACCTCTCATTTGTGTCTTCCAGCTGGGCCACACAACACAACAGAAGAACAAACCAGGAATTAAGTCTCATTAGTGTTTTCTGACCCAGACTGGCCTTTGAAGCCCTTTCCACCCTTACCCCTAATTCAGACAACTCACACGTTACTTATGCCCTGGTTTTCCATCTGTAACTCCTGGACAAGCAAAACCTCCTCATTCCACAGACATTCCAGGGCTCTGATCAGACACCAGGGAGGTGTCAGGGATCCAGATGCCCTGCCAGAACAGAGGACACCTGCCTGCCATGGTCACTCAGGGGTGACATATTTCCATGGAGCTGCTCTGTTTTGGGGGCAATTCTGATGGCACAAGACCAAGAGAAGGAAGGGAACAAATGGAAGCCACATTAAACACCCAAACAACCACCAGAGGATTTGTTTTACAGCTCCTTGAGTGACCAAACTGAAGCAGAAGAGCTGTGTTGGGGTTTTAGGGGTTGTCTTCAACCCAATGAGATTTTTCCTGGTGCATGATTTGGGAAAGCTGCAGAAGAGAAATGAAGTGAACTTCAATTAAGAGGCCACAAGATCTCTGCTCAGCCCAGAACTGCCTCTTGCTGACGAACCTTCTTTAAGGCCTTGAGCAGAAGTTCTCAGCTTCACCAAAAACTACAAATGAAAATCACCAGAACTAAAAATCTGCTTTCCCATTTGCTTTCCCCAGGACCACCCTGTGGGCGGAATATTAAAAAAATTACATGCTGGGACACAGCTAATGTATCCCATAAAACCCACCATGGATCTCCAGCTACATCTCTACTGCTCAGTCATGTGCAGAAGTCTAAATAACTCAGCTTCCAAACAGTGCAAATTATCAGCATCACAGAATCACAGATGGTTTGGGATAGAAGGGACCTTAAAGCCTATCCAGTGCCACTCCTTCCATTGTCCCAGGCTGCTCCAATCTCTGTTCAGCCTGGCCTGGGATACTGCCAGGGATCCAGGGGCAGCCACAGCTCAGGGCACCCTGTGCCAGGGCCTCCCCTCCCTCACAGGGAGGAATTCCTGCCCAGTATCCCAGGTAATCCTGCCTGTTCCTTCTGGCACTGTCAGAACAGGATATGATGGAAGCTGCTCCTCAGTGTCTCTGTTCTGTTGCAGTCTCCTCCTGAGCACCAACCACAACTGCCAAGCCTTGTGCCTTTATGCTGGGATCCATCTTGTGCTGCCTTGGATGGAAGAAAACCACAGAACCAGGCAATGTCCTCAGCTGGAAGGGACCCACAGGGATCAGAGTCCTGCCCCTGGCCCTGCACAGACACCCCAATAATCCCACCCTGTCCAAAGGCTCCTGGAGCTCTGGCAGCCTCGGGGCTATGCCCATTCCCTAGGGAGCCTGGGCAGTGCCAGCACCCTCTTGGGGAAGAGCCTTTCCTGATGTCTAGCCTAAACCCCACCGGCCCAGCTCCAGCCTTTCCCTCAGTCCTATCCCTGCTCAAAGAGCAGATATCAGAGCTGCCCCTCAGAAGGAGCTGCAGTCACTGTCACTGCTACAGCACAGCCTCCTCCTGCCCTCGTTGCTCTTTGCCTACCCACTGCCTCCTGTAGCTGTGACTTTGGGACACCTGAATGTCCCCAGGCGCACCAAAATCCATCGGGACCACAAGAACTACAGGACAAGGGCAGGCTCTGGGCTCTCCTGCATTCCATCCTGCTCAGCATCACTCTTCCTGCGGGCACCACCAGCAGCTCCAGGACGCCTTCCTGCCAGGCACAGAGAGAAATCCCATTCCTGACCACCAGGGATGGCCCACAGCAGCTCCTGCTCCTTCTCCCACCCTGCACAGGCAGCTTGCTTACAACACCCCTCCAACTGCTCCCACAGGCTTCCAGAGCCCAACAACTGCAACAGCAGCTACTCCACCTGCCAGGCCTACAGGGAGCAGCTGAGGGAGCTGGGAAAGGGGCTCTGCCTGGAGAAAAGGAAGCTCAGGGGGGACCTTGTGGCTCTGCACAACTCCCTGATAGGAAGGGACAGCTGGGCTCTGCTCCCAGGGAACAGGGACAGGAGAGGGAACGGCCTCAGGCTGGACCAGGAGACGTTCTGATTGGACACCAGCAGAAATTTCCCCATGGAAAGGGTGGTCAGCCCTTGAAAGGGTTGCCCAGGGAGGTTTGGAGGTATCCAAAGAAGGCCCGGATGTAGCCCCCACTGGGCTGGGGACAAGGTGGGAATCAGGCACAGGGTGGACCTGATGGTCCTGGAGGGCTTTTCCAACCTCAAGGATTCTGTGGTTCCCCACGTAATCTCCCTGCTCACCAGCACAAGCACTACTGAAGTTATGAGCATGAATTCCCAGCAGTTTGGACTGGAAAAGGGTGTAAGAAAGGACACGTGACAGGGATTTCTCCTTCTAAGGAAAACACCTGAGAGGTATCAGCAGGAAGGACAAACTGGGAAGATGCTCCATGGCAGGACTGGAGCAACAGGACCATTTTAAACCATTACTCAAGGCCACAGTCATCAGCTCACGAGGTTCCAGCCATGTCCCTTCATGGAGTGGCTTCGAGAGCGCTGGAATTAACTCCAACGCCGGGCACAAAGCTCCCGCTGGGCACAGACCCCAGCCTTGGCAGGAGTGGCTCCGCTGCCACCCTGGCACTGGCCTCTCTCGGGCGTTGAGTTACAGGCTCTATTTTGCTCCCTCGGCTCAGGCCAGGTGTAACCCAATCCCTTGCCCACAGTCCTGTTCAAGCTCCTCGCTGAGGCCCTGTCCGGAGGTCCTTCTGCCCTCTGATCCTCAACGACCCCGAGGAACTGATTAAAAGTAGAGTTTGCATGGCGGAGTTTCTTCTCCCTAGGAACACCCCAAAGAGCACCTGCCCACACTCCTGTTAAAAGAGTCACTGTATTTCCAAGCACAGCACACACAAATCCTCGGGGTCTCTCAGCGTGACAAACGCGATACCGATTCCAGCTGCTGAGCTGTTAAAGCGGGGACCCGGCTCCGCGGGGCCAAGCTGGGAGTGCCCCCGTTCTCCTGGAGTGAAGGAGCACGTTTTGATCAAGGGGGAAAGGTCTTTGGGTGTGCGCCCGCAGCCCCCGCACTGTCCCCACAACCCCGCCAGGGTCACGGCCATGCTGGGCACGCACATTTTGGCCCTGTTCGCCGCCCTTCCCCCTCCTGCTTCACGCCCCCCGGGAAGCGGAGCTTGGTGCAGGGCTGGGCCGCGACCCCGTTGAGCCTCCGCTGCCGCCCCGGCCGCAGTGCCGCCGGGCCCAGGGGAGTTTCGACACCTAGGAGTACACGGGGGAAGGAGGAGAGGGGAAGCGGGGGACGGGCAAGGAGTTGCTCCAAGGAGGCACCTGAAGGGGGACTGAAGAACCGGCGAGCAGCGGGGTAGAGGTCGGTCCGCAACCCCCGGCGCCAAGCGAGGCCGCGGTCCCTTTAAGAGGCCTAGCAGCGCCGCGGGACCACCGCGCCGCCGGATGCGTCCCGCCGTCTCCTCAGGCAGTACCGCGCCGCCCTCCCGCTACCCCCGGCATCCCGGACCCGCCGAACCACCTCGCGCCGCCACCCTCACCCCGCTGTCGGCCGCCTCTTCCCAGCTCTCCGCGACCTCCTCATCTTCCATTTTAATTCCCGTCCGCCGCCGGGCCCGCGCCCCGCGCATGCGCGCGCCGCCCGCCGGCCCGCGCCCGGCAACGCACGCGCAGCGCGCGAAAAGGGCGGGAAGGGGCGGCGCGCCACAGCGCCCACTGGCGGCCCGGAAGACCGGACTCAGGGCAGGTGCTTCAGTGTTGAGGCGTTTCCCAGTATTTTCCTTAAATGTTGAGGTGTTTCCCCTTTGACATATTTTCCTTTAGTTTTGGTGTGTTTCCCCACAATTTTGAGGAGTTCTCCCTTAATTCTGAGGTGTTTTCCTTGATGTTGGGGTGTTTTCTCTTAATTTTGGGGTCTTTTTTCAGTAATTTGGTTTTCCCTTAATATTGGGGTATCTTCTCTTAATTTTAGGGTGTTTTCTCTTATTTTTTAGGCGTTTTCCCCTAATTTTGGGTTATTTGACAACTATCTCTCCAAATTTAGGCTATTTCAGCCACCAATCCAGGTGTCTGTGTGTCCTTCCATCCTCCAATTTGTGCTTCTTCATTTAAGCCTAAAGCTGTTTCTACAGAGCATTAGGGTTAGCTCTAGCCTTCAGAAACATCAAAAATTCCCCAAGACCCTAGGGGTAATTTCTTAAATCTTTCTCATTTATATCCAAGATATTCACCCTTCGATGCTCTTCTTTGAACTCCAAGCCATATAAAGGTTTTTGTACCAAGATTTAAATTTCCTTTTCCTCACTCAAAAATTACCCGTCCCTTCAGCATCAAAAAACCACCCGATTTTCACACAGGGAGTTACAGAACCTGTCTTTAAACCCTTAAATTTCCCTCAACTTCCCACCCAAGAGCCAGAGTTTGCCGGCAGATGGCGACTGAATTCCTGTTGCTCCGGACACCCCCATAGGTGGATTTTTGGGGGGCTGTTTATCTAAGGTGGAACTGTTGAAGGGGATTTGGGGGTTGTGCAGTGGTCCGGGCACGTTAAGTCCTTGGATTTCAACTCTTTGGGCAGCTCCGCGGGGTGGGACACGGCGTTTCTCCTCTTTGGGAATGCTGCCCACAGAAGAAAAGTTTCAGCAGCCTGGGACTGTTCCTGTCCATCCTCTGGGATTTTTCCAGAAGGCAACAGAAACCAAGTTTTCCAGCAGCCAGTGCCTGGCATGGTTGGCTCGATCCGTTCCAGCAGCATTCCCTTGGACATCTCCTTCCATCCTGTGGTAAAAAAATCCCCTTTCCAGCCACGGGAAGCATGGGACTCCGAGCATCCCAAAAAAACCGGCGGGATCCGTTGGGAATGTGGCTCTGATAGCTGTGTCAAATCCCAAGGGTACTCACCTGGAGAGGGACAAACCCCAGGTGTGTCCCCAGGTTATCCCAGCCCTACACAAAGCACCTGGGACACAGCCCGTGGGTCCTCCCGGGTGATTTCAGCCCTCTACAAGGCACCTGGGACATCCCATGGCTCCTCCCCGGCAATCTCGGCTCTCCGTGAGGCTTCTGGAGCATGCCCCTGGGCAGGACAGGGGCCCGGGATGCTGAGCAGGCTCCTCCATGTGGGATGCCGGTCTGTGGGAGACAGGGTGGCAGCGATTACCTTTTCCCTGGAGAATAATGTCCCCACACAACCCGCCAGCGGGATCTGATGCCAAAGCACAACCCTGCACAGGGTTGTTCCTCTGTGGAATGGGCTCCACTCCCTCCTTTCCCCACCTCCATGGCAAGAGGGGCACCACAGCCTTCCAGCAGAAGGTCACATCCCGCCTCCCTGCTGAGCCCTCAGAGGCTCCAGCTCTCTGAGTAATACTCAGGCACATGGCGGGGCTGCAGCAGGCGCTGAGGGTCATCCCTGCGGACAGAGCGGCTCCCCGTGCCTCAGCTGCGCCTCGCGGGGCTGTGGATGAGGGTGGGTAACCAGGAAGGAGCGGGGAGGGAGGGGGATAAAGAACGGCCTCCGCCTCAGCGCCGACCTTTCCAACATGGCGGCCTCGCCCGCCCACCTCTCCCAACATGGCGGCGAGACAGTCCAAACATGGCTGCCCCTCGCTGCGCCGCGAAGAGAATACTTGACCTTCCCCTCATGGCGCCACCATAACACCGTCCCCCCATTCCCACCCCATCGTCACGTGATGCCTGGGGCGGTTCCGCGCCTGCGTAGTGCGCAGCCGGAGCAGCGGTGGGAGGGCGGGGACGGAAGATGGCGGCGCCGGTCGGAGCCGTCACCGGGGAGACGCAGCGGCTCCGCCGCCCTCAGCCCTGAGGGCCCGGCTCGGCTCGGCCCGGCCCGGCCCGGCCCGGCCCGGCCCAGCAGCAGGTGAGAGCGGCGCCGCAGTGGGGCTTCCCCGGGCGGGGCCCTTCCCTGGGGAGCGGGGCGGCGGGACGGGCCCCTCGGGGTGGGACAGGCCTGGTGTGGAGGGAGCCCCTGTCCCAGCCCCTCATAGCATTTCTGGGGAGTCGCTGTGGAGGGCAGAGCCCATAGGGGTTTGTAACCCCTTCTGGAAGGGGGGAAGCCCCTTCCCAGCTCCGGGGTTTGAGGGGAAGGTGGCCCCGGGGGCTGCCCCAGGGCGGGAAGAAAGCAAAGCTTGCCCCCCTAAAAGCCGTGTTGCCCCCTAAAAATGTGTTTCCCACCTGAAAGCTGTGTTTCCTTCCCAAAAAGCAAAGTGTCGCCCCTTGAAAGCAATGTTTCTTTCCCAAAATACCATGTTTCCTCCCGTAAAATCCATGTTTCCCCTCAAAAAAACACAATTCCCCAAAAACCTCGTGTTTCCCAGGAAAGCCACGTTTCTCTCCTAAGACGTCTGTTTTCATCCCTGTATGCCATGCTTTCCCCAACATAGTTGATTCCCCCCAAAAGCCATGTTTCCCCACCCAGCTCCATGGTTCCCTCAAAAAAGCCATATCCCCTCCCCACCCCCCAAAAAAAAAAAAAAAAAAAGAAAAGCACTATTTTTGTCCTAAAAGCCTTATTTCCCAAAAATTCAGTGCTGGCATGGGGCAGTGCCAAGGCACAGGCTGGCAGTGCGGGCGCTGGAGGGAAACAGCTTTTTCTGTGAGGTAATACACCTTTCACGGGGAGAAGATGGCTCTTTGGGGAGGAAACATCTTTTGTGGGGGGGAACATGGCTTTTAGAGGGGGAAAATACGTCTGTTTGGGGGGCAGACATGGCCGGGGCTGCCCCCAAAACCTCAGCTCCTTTTGGGTACGTGTGAAAATAAAGGTGAGGCTTAGTCTCCGCTCGTTCTCCGTGTGAATCCGCACCTCCCCTCGGTCCGCATGCCGGGTGTGTGCCAATCCCTTAATTTCGGTCCTGGAATCGCGGTGTAGGAACAGCCGAGGTGCCCAGCTCGGCACCCCCGGGGGCTTTGGGGTGTCGCTCGCCATTGTCTCCGCTGCCGGTCTCCGCTCGGCGCTTTGGGAACGGCTTCATTTGGGATCGTGTTCTTGTCACGGCGGGGCTGGGCTGAGCAGCCGCTGCAGGGCTTGGCTGGAGCATTATCTCATCCTCCCGAGCCTCTTGGCTTTTCCAGTCGCGTTTTCCAGTGGGGCAGGAGGAGCGGGAGCAGGGCCGGGGTGTCTCGCTGTTAATGACCCGAACTCCAAGGAATGCTCGGAGCAGGAACAAAAGGGAAGTCGGGAATGCTCGTCTGCGCAACGGGGATGGGAGATAACCCTGGGATCGCCGGGAATGTCGTTTGTGCTTGGATGGGTTTAATCATCCCTGGGAGCCGGCTCGGGTCAGCTGGAACTCTTCCCTTTGGCCGAAAGGGATGGGAATTGCAGTGAATTCCCGTGGAGGAGCTGCTGACCTAAATCCATGCCCTGTATGGGAAGGGACCTTTCTCCACCTGTCCTTCAGGAGCGGAGCCTCCCAGGGAAGCCGCGGCTCAGGGGCGGTGTCCTGACAAAGTGCTTTATGTCGTGACATAACACCGCAGCCAGGGCTCAGTCCTTCTGAAGATCAAGAGCCAGAGTGGGAGATTTCCTCATTCCCACAGCCCTGAGTGTTCCCACCACCATCTTTCCTTCCTTTTTCTTATGCTAATGTGAGAGAAAGGATTTTTTTCTTAGGTTGTGTCCCCCTGGGCTTGGGCTTTCCTTGGTGTCACAAGTAGAAGAGAAGAGAGCAAAAATCTTGGACAGAATTCCAGCTATTTCATAGAATCCAGAAGGGTTTGGGTTGGAAGGGCTTTACAGACCATCCCATATCCCAGGGCTCTCCAAGCCCCGTCCAACCTGGACACTTTTTTCCAGGGTGGGGTGGTGCCCGTCTTACACATTGTGTTGGATTCCATCCTGTTCTCCAAGAGTTCTGTCTCTTTGTGCTCAGGCGGCAGCAGAGCCACATCCCATGGTTGTTTTGGCATGGCAGGGATGTTTGTGCATGTTTTTCCTGCTGTGTTTTTCCTGCTGTGCTCCCTGGAGTTTTCCCTGACAGGTGGCTCCACCCAGGCAGCATTGCTTTTCCAGGGTGGCAGGTGAAGCTATTAGATTCAGAAAGGCTCCAGATAGTTTTACCATTTTCTCTCGTGGGTTTTTACAGGCAGTTTGTATGATTTAAAATTTTAATTCGAGTTTACTTCAGCCTTTATTCCCTGGGACCCTGGCTTTCCCTGTGTTTGGCTGCAGGAACAGCCCCTGAAGGAAGCTCATCTGCAGGACGCATGTTCCTGCCCTGCCTGGGCTTGGAATGAAGGTGGGGTTGGTTTATTCCCACTGCTGAACGTGTGTGACCTTTGATTTGGAGATTTCAGGCACTGCATCGGGCACCTTCTGGAGAGGTGTTTGCTCCCAGGGAGAGCTGGGGTGTGCTCCTCATCCCATCCTTAATCCCAGGAAATGTAATGCGTGCAGCGATCTGCACGTCTGCCAGGAGTGACAGCAGTGCAGGTTTGGAGTGGGAGCACAGGATGGGCTGGTTGTGCATTCCCAGCACACAGCTGATCTGTGGAGTTCTGTTCCCAGGGCTTCCGAGAGTGCTGGGTTTGGGCACAGCCTGCTTCCATCCCAGCCACTTCCACAGGATGTGAGTGAGGGCTGCTGGAAAAAGCTTCCCACTCTCTGTGTAAACAGAACTGTGCCTCCAAGGGAAGTGATTTTTCTGTGTGTGTTCTGTCAGGGCAGGCTTTGTTGGAAAACATTCGTTCAGCATTTTCCAAGGCTGGAAGTGGGTAAGCTTTGGGGTTTGACTTGGGAAAGGTAGCATCACCTGGAGATGGCTGTGAAGGCTTAAAGGAAGGTGTTGGAGCTGGAGCCAGGCTCAGGTTTGGTCCAAATCCTGATAAAAACTGGAAAGAGCTGGGAAGTGCTGGTGTGCTCCAGGGATGTTTCTTCAGGTAGGGGCTCCTTCCAGACTGCGCTTCCTGCCCCAAGTGGTGCTGCCGGCGTCTCTCTGGGCTGTCCCCAGCAGTATCCAGGCTGTGCTGCCAGGAGCAGCCAGCACAGCTTGTGATGGAGTTGGGAAATCCAGGTCAGAATTCCTTTTGAATTCATCTGTGTCGCTGCATCAAAGCAGAGCAGGGGCGACACATCCACATGAAAATTGTGGCTCATGTCGACCAACCTGCAGGAATCAGGGCTCTTCCAAATTCCATCAGGAATTTACTGTTTCAGGAGCTGCTCTTAACTGTGTTCTCTTCTCCATTTCTATGGCAATCTTTAAATATTTATCTTTGCTTACTGAACTCCCACTGCAACATCTGTGACTGAGAATCTTCGTTTTCCCCCTTGGGAAATGTGGATGGAGTTCAGGTACCAGCAGTTGGCAGTTCCAATGCACTGCATCTCTCCCTGGGTTCCAGACTCCTTTGGAAGCATTTCCCTGGCTCATTTTGTCTTGTTCTTGTGCAAGTTTTTTCATAATCTGGGGTTTTGGAGGCATAAGGTCAGTTGGCAGAGCTGCTTTTATTTATTTAGAGCTTCTCTTTCCAGGCCAGGTTGGATGGGGCTTGGAGCAAATCTAGAAGGTGTCCATGGCAGGGAATGGGGTGAGTTTTTAGGTCTTTTCCATCCCAAACCATTCCATTATTCTGGCTCCCATTAGGTTTCAGTGGGCAGAAGATCATCTCTGGTTTGAGGAGTGATTTGGGGTTTTTGGGTAAAAAGCAGCTCAGAAATGTCAGAATTTCACTGAGTCAGGGTGGCTGCAGGAAGAACTGTCCATCCCCAGACTTGTCACATCAGGGAATCTGGGACACATTAATCATTCCAGTTGGATTTTTGTCGCTCTGGAGGGCCTGTAGTGTGATTTATTTGTGCTTTAAAAGAGACTTATGAACGCTTTGGGTGCCGTTATCCTCACAGTGAGCTTTCAGGGAAGGGGCTGGCGTGGGAATCGCTGCTTTTTCTTGTCCCTGATGCCAGATGCACACTGGAGCCTTTTGCCACCTGCCCAAAACACCTGGAAGGAGAGATCCAGGTGCAGATCCCTCTGGAGCAGCATCCATTGTGGAATTACTGTGTTCAGTTCCTCTGAGCAGCTGCCTTTAATCCATCCTGCTCTTTCAGAGCTGGTGTCAGGCTGGGCGTTTTCTTTCCTGATCCCAGCAGCTGCTGGGAATTCCTGAAACCCCCCAGACTTTGGGTTTTCTGCAGACACAGACTCATTGTGTCAGGAGGGGCACAGGGATGCTGTAGCCTGCTCTGAACAGGATTCCTGAGTGCTTTGAGATCCCAGGGCTCCATAACGTGAGGATCAGGTATTTGCCCCCTTTTCTTGCTTGCAATGGTGCCGTTTAATGGGGATTGTTGAGGTGACAGGGTGGTGACAAAGGGACATCTTGGGGAGCTTGTTTTGGCATTGAATGGTAGAGATGAACTTGAAAATTGCACAATTTCCCTGAATTTTTGTTCGCTGATTAACATAATATGGATTTCACTGCACTTCTTTGTTGTCTCTTTCTTAGTATTTGATATTTAAGCCTCCATAAACAACCAGGCTTTAGGCATGGCACAAAGGATGGAAGAATAGCTCCTGCTTTCCTCATCCCCAATATCTGGTGCTTCTGCTTCTCCATGCATTGCCTTTCCTGTTAGCTAAGGAATAAGAAAATCCTGTACAAAACAAGAACAAATGCTCCTATTTATTCCGCTCAAATGAGTGGAAACTGCAGCAAATCCTCCTCCAGCCCATTGGGTGGGTCAGAATCATGAAATCTGTTTCAAATGCAATCCTTGGGTTGTATTTTCCTGTCCTGGATCATTTGTGGTTGGGGTTTGCCTGGTGGTTTGTGGGTGCTGTTCTCAGCCCCTCACATCTGTCTGTGCTGAGATTCCCTGTGGATTTAGTCCCATTTCCTCCTTTGAAGCCTGGGCTCTAAGGCCATGCAGAGGAATCCCTCCAGTTCTGTAATAATAACAGGGTTAAACTGCCACCACCCTGGGGCTGGTCTGCACCTCAGATCCTTCCCTTCCCATCTGCTTTATCCCCCTCAAAGATTTCTGCCAGTCCTCTGCTGCTCACTGCCTGCTGTTTGTTGGGAACTGGTTGGGATTTTCCCTCACGGAAGTACTGATTTTGGGGAGAAATGTGGAGGGGCAGCTCCAGTTTCTGCTCTCTGTGACCAGGGACAGGATCTAGGGAGCAGCTGCCAGGGGACTTTAGGTTGGAGATTCCCCCAGAAGGTGCTGGGCACTGCCCAGGCTCCCCATGGAGTGGGCATGGCCCTGAGGCTGCCAGAGCTCCAGGAGTGTTCAGCCAGGGTGGGATTGTTGGGGTGTCTGCAGGGCCAGGGGCAGGACTCTGATCCCCGTGGGTCCCTTCCAGCTGAGGATGTTCCCTGGTTCTGTGCAATGCCTTTAGCAGGAGTGGAACTCCAGGATACCAGCTCCCAGCTCCACTGACGGGGAATCAACGGGATGGCTGCAAAGCACCAAGCTCACACTGGCTCCTTGGGATTCTGAGGAAGGAATTGGGATTCCTCAAGGTCAGTCCCTTGGTGAAGCTGATATTTCCCTCTGGCACTGCCCTTTGCCCACACCAAGATCTCACCATGGACCTTTAGGCTTGTGGGTTTTTCTCTCCATCCCCATTGCACAGCTCAGTGAGGGCTCCTTTGTCTGAAATTTGCAGAGGTTCGTCTGCCCTCCCTAATTCACATTTCCTGCTAAAAAAGCCCAGCCGTTAATTCCGGCACCTCTGGATTTCACCCACTCCAGCACCTCTTTGGGAGTCAAGGAGGTGCTTAATGCTGTTTACTTTTCAGGAATATCACGCCTCCCATCACCTTTTTAGGTTTTGATCAGGGCAGCAAAGAATCATGGAATGGTTTGGGTTGGGAGGGACCTTAAAGACCACTCAGTCCCATCCCCTGCTCATGGCAGGGACACCTTCCACTGTCCCAGGTTGCTCCAAGCCCTGTCCATCCTAGCCTTGGACGCTGCCAGGGATCCAGGGACAGCCACAGCTCAGGGCATGCCACGGCCTCCCCACGCTCACGGGGAGGAATTTCTTTCCAATATCCCATCTAAACCTCCTCTCTCTCAGTGGGAAACCATTCCCCCTTGTCCTGGCACCCCAGGCTCTGGTAGAAAGTCCCTTCCCATGTTTCTTGTCAGCTCCCTTCGGGTATCTGTTTCCAGCTGTCTGCCCATCCCTCTGAGCTCTGGAGAGGCAGCCGCTCAGGGCAGGAAGCTGGAAACCTCTGCTCCCTGAATCCCAGTGCTGCAGTTAACCCTAGCTTCTCCTGGCTTTTATTCCTTTCCTGCAAAATGGGGTTAACTGCTGGAATGCGTGAGGCTGAAATGTTTGAGGTTTTCAGGTTGTGTCTCTGTGGTCAGACCAGGTGTTTGTCTGTGATGGAAACTCCTTTTGTTCCACCTGAGAGAGGGAAAATAGCTTCCATACTGTTTTGCTGTGTTTAGCAAACAGATCTGCCTTTAAACCCCCTACGTATGATCTAGCCCTGCTCCTGGGCACTGCTTGGGATGGTTAATCCCTAGCTGGGAGCTTCCATTAAAGGCTTCACCTCTGGAATGGCAGGGATGGGTGGGAAGGTGGAACACAGATAGGTTTGATGTGAGACACAGCCAGTGGGCATCCCAAAAGCACAGTTTGGGGGTGTGTGTGACATACTCCTGTGTCGCAGGAGTTCAGATCAGGAGGGGAGGGCTGTTTATGGTGCTCATCCCTGATAATGTCCATGTGGAGGTGGTGGTGGATGTCCTGGTGTCCTGCTTGCTAACAAAAACATTGCATCAGCGCCGCTGCTGAGTCAGCAGTGTGTCCAAAAGCCCTGGGTATCAATTAAAATCAAACCTTGGCCAGTGAGGCTGCAATATTTTTTTTTTCCAGTATATCCTTTTCTCTGTATGGCTAGAAAGTCAGTAGCCTTGAGTTCATCTTTGCTTTGGCTGCAAGGTCTGGGGGCTGTTTGTGACTTGTGTGTTTTTGAGGGGACAGGAAGGTTGTGGTTGGTGAATCTGGACTGAAGAATAACTTCAGTTATTGCAAAAATAAAATTGTTATCCCTTCTCCCCCCCAACTCCTCCTTTGCCACTGCCTGGGGCTGGACATGAGCCAGGTATGTCCAGGTGAGCAAGAGGCCAATGGCCTCTGGCTGGTCCCAGGATGTGGCACCTGGGGAAATGGCTTAGTGGGGACATGGTAGTGCTGGGGGAGCAATGGACTTGGTGATTGTGTAGAGTTTTTCCAGCCTTACCAGTTCCATGGTTCTGTGATTGATATGTGAGTGCTGCCAAAGACCACGTCATGATGGAGAACCAGGGGTTGGAGCATGAGAACCCATAGCAGGAAAACCTTGACGTTGACCTGTCTATGCTTTTGTTCATTTTCCTGAAACTCCATCCTTTGTTCCCACAGCAAAATATTAAACCTGAGCTTTGCAGCAGTGTTGGACACCCGAACGCTGCCTAGTTGTCCCACCAGAGGTTCCTGAGTTCTGTGGACAGCACTGCAGCGAGGTGTGAATTCTGGTCATTGTCAGTGTTGGTGGTTTCTGAAGGGAGTCGTGTGTCCAGCCCTTGATGGATTTTTGGAAACAAGGCTTGAACCATTTGCTTTCCCTCTCAGTGATTCCTGATCCTGCTGCCCCCCTCTGCCTGAATCAACAGGAGCAGGAATGTCCCAAACATCCTGCTCTAGGATCCAGTAGGTTCAGGTCGGATACTGGGATAAATCCTTCCCTGTGAGGGTGGTGAGGCCCTGGCACAGGGTGCCCAGAGAAGCTGTGGCTGCCCCTGGATTCCTGAAAGTGTCCAAGGCCAGGTTGGACACTGGAGCTTGGAGCATCTTGGGATAGTGGAAGGTGTCCCTGCCTATGGAATGAGATGAGCTTTAATATCCCTGCCAACTGAAACCATTCCATGATTCCACAATCCTCAGTTCCCCCAAGTTCCATAAGACTGGAAAGGGACTGGGACCATCCTCAGCAAAGGCAAGAGAGCTCAGAATCCCAGAGACAGAGGAGAAAGCAGCCAGGCGCTCCCATCCTGAGCAGTTCCGGGGTAGGAAATGCCCTGTTCCTGCTCCCCCGCTGCCTGTGGGGCGGCAGGAGCTGCGGGAGGTGGATGAGCTCTGGAGCTCTCCCCAGCCATTCCTGCGGGACACGTGGGGCGGGGCCAGCACCCCTGATGTGGTGCTGGGAGGTGCCCTCAGCATCCCTCCCTTCTGCTGTGCAGAGAGCAGACTTTAACAAAACAATCCCACAGGTCTCTAATGCAGCCCACCAGAAAATGGGAAATTAAGGCATCCAATATGTATCCAAACCCTTTCCTGATACATTTCCACATTTTTCATTTGATAATTCCACCCAGGCAGAAGTGGACATTGGGCTGGATGGAAATCCAGAAGTGCAGCAGTTATGTTTACAGGCTGATTTTTCAGAGGAGCAGAAGTGGGCTGGATTTAGGTCAGTGGCCGTGTTTTCCTCATGGTGCCATTATTAATTCCCTTCATTTGTGCAGACGAACCAATTTCAGTGACTTTGGGAGGTCTCAGGTGTTGTAGAACTCAGGGAATGCTGTGACATTCTCACATTTGGAGGCTGTCCTCCAAACAATTATCCACAGTTTTCCAAGAGCTTTTCCAGGAGCTCCTGTGCTCTCCTGATAAAGGGAGGGGTGACAGCAATTCCCAGGATCTCCTGCTGTGTGTTTGCTTGGCATTCCCTTTATTGGCAAGGAATTCTTGCCAATAAAGCATCCTGGGCAGGTTTGGATAAATGTTCTTATCCTGTAAAGTTCATCCTCCTACAGCAGATGTTACACCAGGAGGAGCATCTGCCTTTTTCGTTGGAAAAACCTCAATTTTCCACCTGAAAACCTTTTATTTGCTTGGTTAGGGGTTATTCTGGGTTTCGGGGCTCCAAAGGAGTTCAGTTTGCAAATGGAACAGGATTTGTTTGTTGAGAAAAGCTGAGGCAAGGATAATTGGAATTCAGGGCTTGGCAGGGCCGGCAGAGGGAGTGTGTGAGCCCAAAAATCCTCCTCATTTCCTACAAAATTTAGGGGATTTCGGGAGCCCGGGAAAAGGCAACAGCCGGTTATTGCACCCAAGCAGCTCCTCTTGTGCTGCCAGGGCTTGGCAAGGCAGGTTTTGGAAGGTTTGAAACAAATCCAGCTCTTTTAAGGGTAATGACATTGTCCAGAACCATGGAAGTTCTCCAAATTCCAAATACATCCGTAACAAGTGGAGGGGTTGGTGGATGGTGGACATTTTGGTTTTTTTCATGGCATTCTGCAGGGATATTTGAGGATTGTCTTTTTTGATGTGGAAAGGAAAATACAGAACTCACAGGAATTGTGTTTTCAGACTTTTTTTTTCATGTGAGCAAAACCAGGCTGGATTTTGGGTCAGTTGAAGTGTTTTCTTCATGCTTCCATTATAAATTTCCTGCATATTTATTAATATGGATTATGCTTTTATTAAGCTTTGGAGCCATTTATGAGGTTTTGTAATAACAACAATGGTGATTTCCCTACGTACACCTCAAGTGTGGTGTCTAATATTAAACTCTGCTGCTTCCCATTTTCCTGTGAACCCCACACCAAAAAGTTCCTCAAACGCCAGCTCCCTAATTTGTATTCCACCAATAAATCCAGGATAACCCCCACATTTTCATTCTGGTTTTCAGTGCATTAGTTTTCTGGGAAAACAGATTCAGCAGGATTTATTTGTAGGTTGCTGTGCTGTTTGTGCAATGTCACATTGCTGCTTATTTTTTAACTGAAACCTTGGAAATAAAAAGAGCAGGAATCTGGAATAGCAGAGGGTCAGCTCTTCACTAGGCTGGGAGGAATTCCTGGCATCTTCATACCTTTTTATTGCAGAAATAGCAACCAAAATTCAGCTGCAGTGATGCTGTTTCAGGACAATGGGCAGCAGTAAAAACGATGTCATTTGGAATTTTTTCCCAAAGTCCCTAAACCCACTGTTCTAACAAGCAAAACCATCACAGGGAGGTCATGCTGACAGAGAAATGTTGGAATTTTCAACCTGGTGGATGGAATTTAGGAATCATTTATTTTCCTGGGTGACTTGTATGAAAGAAAAACAATTTCCTGTTGGGGGAAAAAAAAAAAGGGAAAGCTGTTCTTTGAAGAACTCTTGGAATTGCCTGTTTTGCAGGGATAAGGAGCATTTCTGGTGCTGGTATTCCCAAGGTCTCACTCTGCTCAGACAGGTTATTGTTCATCTCACAGCTTCCCAAAGTCTTAATTTTCTTTTTTTGGACTAAAATCTGCTTTTCCCCCCGTTGTTAAGCTTGTCCAGCAGTTGATTTCCAAAAGGAACAGTTCCAGCTGCTGAAGGTTTGGGAGGACTGGGAACATTGTTTTATTTAATGGTATTTATCCCAGTCCTGAATCCCGTGGCTCCCACGGACTCTGTGCTGCTGCTTTTATAAAATACTGTGCTTCTCTTTGGAAATAGTGCTGGATTTTCCTCTTTTCACCCCAGAAAAGATCTTGGGACTTCTTTTAGGACAAAACCAGGAGCAGGGAAAGCTCCAGGTGAAGTCCTTGAGGGCACAGCTGGGGAGACAAGCACAAAAGTACTAAAAATGTAGAAAGAATCCTTCCCTTTTTATTAAAAGAAAAATAAACCGTTTATGTCTGATGGAAGAGGATTTTTATTTGAACTGGGGCAGAGAATCAGCCAGAAGTGTGACTGTCAGCAAAGTGCCCCCCTGGAGATGCTGGCACACAGAAGAAGCAATTCCAAAGTATGAGGAAGAGTCTGGAGCAGGTTGGAGACACTTGCTAAAGTGACACCCCTAAATTATCACCAGCAGGGCTCCTGATTGCCAGGTGCAATTAAACCCATCTATCCTGGCAGCCCAAGCCCTCAGCCAGCCGGGGCTGGGTCCTTACACACACCTGGAATGTTTTGTTCCCGGTGGAAACAGTGTGGCTCCTCCACTGGTGTTTGGAGGGAGCATTCCTTGTGTGTGAGGTGCTCAGACTCAGGACTGGTGCTCAGCCTCTCATTGCCATTTAAGAGCTTTCCCTTGGAGGCTTTTTCCGTAAAATCCATAAAAAGAAGGAGAAAAAGACAGCTTGAAAACCCTGCAGCTTCAAGCATTCCTCATGCAGCTGGAAGTTGTGGAGAGGAGGAGGCAGCTCAGGATGAGAGCCACCAGTGCCACCCACACCTGAGCTTTGGGGTCTGTGGGACTGGGAAAGGGGCCTGCAGGTAGAAGAACCTCCTGGATTCAAGAGGGGATTTGCTGGAACAGGTTTTGAGCAGTGCTTCAACCCAGTGGGGTTATTTTTGCCTGCATTTAATATTCCTCAGCTGTTTGTTCCAGATAATTACTTTAGGAATAAATAGCAGGTTCTTAACTAATTTCAGGAGGGGAGAGAGGGAAAATCTAAGTGCTCTGAAGGGAGGAAAAGGATTATGAAATGTTTTGCCAGCTGGCAGAGACGCGGCTTTTAGGAAAGGGCAGGCAGATTCCATGAGCGCCGGCAGAGCTCTGCTCCTGCTGCCCTTCCAGGGCTTCTTTTCGCCTTGTTGGGAGCATCTGCAATTTCTCCTTGCTCCAGCTCCAGGCTGATTCCTGAACTCCCCAAAACCTTATTCCTGGGGCTGGAATATAAAGGCAATTCTATGGGACCAGGAGGGCTCTGGGGTGCAGAATATCATGGAATGTTTGGGGATTGTGTCGGTGTTTTCAGGGATCGATGAGATCCAGGACTTTATTGGGTTGCAGCTACTTTGGGATGAGACACAACTGCTTAAATCTCTTGGCTGCAGGTTTTTGAGTGTTCAGAGATTAATTTTAGCCCAGGTGCAAAGTTGAGTCCAGCACAATGCAAGCAGAGGGCACCTGGAGGGCCAGGATGAGGGAGAATGCACATCTTACACCAGCCCACAATGCAGGAATGCTCAGTTCTGCTCCTGGAATAACCAGTAAAAACCCAGGTGTGGGGTTTTTTTCCCCCATGGATCTGTTGAATAATTGGCAGCAGGAGCTGCTGGGCTGCTTTAGCTCTTTTATGCCAGCTGCCTGGGTTCTTTTTTTCCTTTTTCTGTATTGGAGCAGGCTTTTGGGACAGGCTTTGCTTTGCGTTCCAGGGCTGGTTATTCCCAGCCTGCTGTTCCAAACAAAATCCACATCTGTGGCAGGTCAAGCTTGCAGGGTTATTTTGACAGCAAGCTGCCTTTTGGGAGCTGAGTTTATTGCTGGCCTTGTTTTCTTTCCAAAAAAGAACATGGTGTGGGTGTCAAAACTGTGAGGATGGTTATTCCTTATGCTCAAATGTTTAGGAAAAAAGGATTTACCAAAGGAGATGCTTTGGAATATTTATAATATCAAGTGGCTTGGGAAGAGCAGACAAACTCAGTGGAGCTTCTCCATCCTCAGACATGCTATTTGAGGCTCCTCCCACTGTTTTAAGATCAGCCTTAAAGATAATTTTTGTTGTTTTGTGCCTGGGATCAGTCTGCTGTGTTGAATTACTTCTGAGCCTGCTCCAGAGGATCCAAACTGGGATTTACTGTCTGGAAAACACCTCTTTCTAGTGGGTGTGGAATCCTGCATTTCAATTACTTCCTCCAGCAGGATTTGCACATTATTTAGAGCATAAATAAAGGACAAGTAAAAGTTGTTGGGATCACTTAAGGTCCTGACAACCCCCCAGCCCATCACTATCCACAGGGTCCGGCTGTCCCTGGGCTGGAGGCAAATCTTCCTGCTCGGATTCTGTCAGGGCTTCAGGGAGTGAAACCTGGGGCTCCTGGAGAACTGCTATGTGTTCCCAGGGAGAGAGGGAGGGACCCCTGTGCCCTTCTGTATCCTGAGCAGGAGCACAGCCCCATCCTTAGCAGGAGCACCAGCAGTGCTGGCTCCGTGCTGTGTCAGGATGGAAAGTGGCACAGACACTTCCCTGCCATGGATGCATTTGCTTGGAAAAGGCCAAACCATCCATTATTTCATTATTTCCCACCCCCACTTTCCATCCCTGAGGCTCTGGGAGTTCATGCCTATTTGCTGCTAAGGCGGGTTCCTGGCAGCAGCAGCAGCAGCACCTGTGTCACAGCATTTGGGTTCCAGCCTCTGCTGTCACAACATTGACTCCAGCAGGGATTTCTGATATGGGAAACATGCAGAACATGTGCTGGGATGCGAGTTCTGTGCTGAGTTCTACCATGGTTCCTCCCAGAGATTGATAGCCCTGTGGATTTTCCAAAGCTGCTTCATCAGGAAGCCTGACCGCAGTGGGGACTGATACTGTCATTTTACTGGGCATGAATTGGTTGCCATGGAAAGCTTTCCTGCACCTGCCATTCCCACAGCATGGGAAAACCCTGGATTAGTAACAGCAGCTCAGGTTATTCCTTATAAATAAACCACATTTATAAATCAGGTCAATGACCCAAGTTGATGTGGCTTAACAGGATTTGTTTATCAGGGTATTTCTGTATCAGGATATTATATCAGGATATTTATCCTGCTAAGTAACCCATCTTAAACCATGACATCAATAACCTAAATTCCTTCCAGCTGTATTTTCTGGGATAGTTAGAGCTTGGAAAAAATAATGATAATATTTTTATATTGAAGGATGTTAGGAAAAAGCTGTGTTTTGTCTTCCCTCTTGAGGAGCTGGTTTGCTGCAGGCTGGATTTATCCTATGGACTGTCTGGATCTGCCTCTGGTAATCCTGGCCAGTTCAGGACTTGGGGATGTCTGGGCAGCCTCTGCCTTGTGGACTTGGGAGGAACTCAGGCTGAGCAATGCAAGAACAGGGAGCTCACCCTGGTTTGGGTCCTTTCCTCATGCTAGGAGAGGATAAAAAGGGAATTTCAGGAAAGAAAGCCCAGAGTCATCCCCGGGAGCTGTTACTGTGGTTTGGGCTGTTGATCCAGGAGCACTCAGGGAGCAGCTGCCTCCCTTGGTCTCCACTCAGTCACCTTGGAAGGGAAAAGTGCTGCTGCTTTCCTCAAGATAGGCTGGCTGCTTCCTGGGAAATGGAGTCCAGGGGTTTGTCTTGCAGTGACAGGCATGGATTTAACCTCACAAGGTGCCAGCTGCTTGAATTGGACACAGCCACTTGTTAAGGTGGATTTATTTCATTATATGTTTCTGTCATCGAGGTGTCACCTTACACTTGGGATGTTAGGAATAGCTGGAGATACAACCTTTGATATCCCAGCCTTCCATCAGCAGTAAATCCCGGGGCAGGGGGGTGCTTTCCTCACCTCCTGCCAGTCATGTCTGTGTAGGTATTTCATGAAGAAAAGGAAAAGGGGGGTGAAAAAGAGGCAGGGAATTTTTCCCCCACAAGAAGTTGTTTGGGGTAACATAGCCTTGCTGGCAGAACAGGTTCCACAGGGTGGAGGGACTGTAAATGTCACTGTGATCCTGTGTCACCTTGGGTGACATTCCACAGGGATCCTTTCTCCATCCCAGCTGGGCCCCACGGCGCGGGGCAGGGCCAGGCGATGTCTCCTCTGCCCAGTGAGGGAGCAGCAGCTCCAGGGGTTTGGCTCTGGCTCTCTTCTTCCCACTGGAGGCAGCAGCAGGGTGGTTGAGAGATAGAGTGGCCTGGGAAAAGCCTCTTCTAAACCACCCTCAACTGTGCACATCCTGCACTCAGGGACTGCTGTGCCCAAGCCCTGTGGTCTGATACGCCTCTTCTGACCCTCCCTTTGACCTCCCCGTTGTCCCTTTCCCCAGCTGTGACGTGGGATGCCATGGCCAGCTCCTCGGACAGTGACGATGATGGGTTCATGGCTGTGGATCCAGAGGACACCGTGGTGGAAGGGACAATGGAGCAGGAGGATGAGCTCCATGCCGAGCTGGAGGTGGAGGAGCCCAGGCCCAGCTCCAGATCGATGCTGGAGCTGCCAGAAGAGGTTTTGGAATACATCCTGTCCTTCCTCTCTCCCTACCAGGAGCACAAAACCGCTGCCCTTGTCTGCAAACAGTGGTATCGACTGATCAAAGGTACAAGTGATGGCAGTGCATTTCTTTAATTGTGGGATTTAGAATCCAACTCTCTTTTGCCTTTGCCTCTTGTTTTTCCCTCAAACTCTGAAATCTGACTTCTGTGAAATCCCAGGGGAATCCTAGCAGCTATGGTGTCACTGGATTTGCTCGAAGTGGGCCTGTAGCTGTGCAGAATTGAACCACTGAGCCCCTTTCAGGGTAGAAAATCCAGAGAGGCCATGAATTCCCATCCTGGAAGTTTCCAAGGTCTGACTGGATGGAGCTTGGAGTGACCTGGGATAGTGGAAGGTCCCACCGTTGGCAGGGGTTGGAGTGGGATGAGCTTTGAGGTCACTTCCAGCCCAGAGTGAAACAAAGCCCAAGCCCCACGACAGAGCAGGTCCTTTGGATGCTCCCAGGTGCTGCAGTGGTGACCTTGGATTGCAGCCTCTTCCCCACAGCCGCTGCCAGTGTCCCATGGCTGATGTGGCTTTAACTGTTTGCATCTCGCTCAGTAATTAACATTCCCAAAGCTGCTGCTTTCTGCTGGAAACAACCCTGGCTCTGGTTCTTACAGCTCTGCCTGAGATAAGTGGAGTCTGCATAAGTAGAGATATGCATATTGCAGCTTCCTGGAAGAATAGCCCAGAGACACAGATCCTTCCTTTGCCTCTGCACAGCATTTATTCCAGAGCCTTGTGGGGGTATTTTAATGCTGGAGAAGCATGATACAGCAAATAAGGAAGGAAAATTTGGACAAGGATACAAGCAGAACTTTCTGCTTCATTTTATTTTAATACACTGGGTGATTTCTGGTACCATGCTGTTGGGTGCACGCTTTAATCAAGAGCTTCATTTAAAAAACAAGGAGTTTCAGAGGAGAGCAGTTAAATCCTAGGAAATGGGGCACGTTGCTGCACAAGGAGAGCTGTTCCTTCTGGAAAACAGGAGCGGGTGTTGGGTGAGGCATGCTCTTGGCAGTTTGTGGGGTGATGGCTCATTTATGGACTTCTCTTCATCTGAAAGCATTGCTCAGATTCCAGGCATTTCTCACTTTGCCCAGAGCTCAACAGGCTAGGAGTTTAAAAAAAAACGTAACTATCCCAGCAGGGACCGTGGCCCAAAATTACTCTTTTTGTGCATCATTTTGGGGCAGCAGCTGCCCAGAGCACTGGAGAAAGACCTTTTCCAAGTGCTGCAGCCCCGAGTGGCTGTTTGGCTGTTTCCTGGAGCAGCCTGCAAGGGATGCAGCTGGTATGGACAAACACCTGGGATTCACCCCAAAGGGATGTGGCAAACATCCCTGGAGCCGAGGGATGAGCAGCCTGAGGGCTGTGTCATCTCTCAGAGGAGAGTGGTGCTGGGCAGCTGGACCTTTCCGGGGCAATTTCAGCCAAAAAAAGGTCTGGAAGCACCACCTGCAAGCTGTGCCCAGAGAGGTCACTTGAGGTAAACAATTGATTTGTGTTCTCCTGGTTAATTTTTCCTGTTTGCCAGGATACATCTGCTGTGCAGTCCTGGAGCTCGCACTCCCTTTCCCGTGTGACTCTTAGGGATCAGCTCCTTGAGGACCCCAGGCTTTCTTTTTTTATTTAAAAAAACCTTTTCTGCTTTATATGTCGGAGTGGAATTTCTTGCTGGGGGTGTTCCTGGCACAGGGCTTGGGGAAAAACTCTTGGCAGGTTGTGGTATCCTCAGTGCTGGTGCCACCAAGTGTCTGCTGAGCTACTGCTGCTGCCAGAAACCTTCTCCAGACCCTTTTGTCTCCTCAGGGAGCAGCCTCTGGCTCCTCCCAGCACCCTCACACAGAATTAATGGCTCCCTTGGAGCATCCCTGCTGTTTTTTATCACTGGTATCTCCAACTTTTTTCAGATCCATGGGCAGTAGCTGCATTCACACTCTTAAAAGCTGATCACTGCACTGAGGTTCCTTGAGGGAAGGGAAGCTGCCCCTCAGGGTGTAATGAGAGAACAAAGGCGCAGCAGAGAGGGCTGAACACAAGCTCTCCAAAGCATCCTAGTGCTTCCTTCCTTTCCTAAAGGCTCTACTTCCTGAGCTAGAACTGCTGGGGACGTCGTGACCCGGCCCAGTGCACACTGCTGATTTCCACATTTGCAGAGTTCCCTTGTTTTTATTCTCTTTAATCATCCCCCGCATTCCCAGCGTGTTTCTAACCCAAACACAGGGGTTTGAAGCTGCTTGGTCACCGTTTGGTCACCATGCAGGCACAGTTTGTTCCCAGGTTTGCTGAATGTGTTGTTCTCTCCCCAGGTGTGGCCCATCAGTGCTACCACGGCTTTATCAAGGCAGTGCAGGAAGGGAACATCCAGTGGGAGAGCCGCACTTACCCCTACCCTGGCACCCCCATCACACAGCGCTTCTCACACAGTGAGTATCCCCTGGAATCCTGATGGGAGCTGCCTTCTTTGGGGGCTGGCAGTGCCACCCGTGCCTGTCGCTGCCAGTGTTGAACCCACAGCTGTGCCAACACTCAGCATAAGAGCAGGGATTTGGGAGCTGCTGGTCATGGTGGGCTCATTGATCATAGGAAATGCTGATGGAGTGGAAGTGGGGTGGGATTGTGGCTTGCTAGTTGAGCCCAGGTTGGAAAACTCCCCCAGATCATGGAGTCAACCCTTGACTTAAATGTGTCCCCAAGTGCCACATCCACACTCCTTTGGGCACTTCCAGGGATGGTAACTCCAGCACTGTCTGTGCCAGTGCCTGGCCACCCATTCCATAAAGGGTTTTTCCCAATATCCAACCTAAATCTCCCCTGCCTCAGCCTGAGGCTATTTTTCCTTGTCCTGTGGCTGTTCCCTGGGAGCAGAACCCGACCCCACCCCCACGGCTGTCCCCTCCTGTCAGGGAATTGTGCAGAGTCCCTGAGCCTTCTTTTCCCCAGGCTGAGCCCCTTTCCCAGTTCCCTCAGCTGTTTCTGGTGCTCCATTCCCTTCCCAGCTCTGTTCCCATCTCTGGACATACTCCAGCTCCTCATTGTCCCTCTTGTCCTGAGGGACCCAGAGCTGCCCCCAGGATTTGGGCCTGAGCTTTGCATCCTCCTCAACAACCCCTCCCTCAGCCCCTGGAGTGGAGTCATTCCCATCAAAGCCGTGAGTTTTGGGAAATGCAGCACTCAGGGATGTGCACCAGCTGCTTGCTCAGGTCCTCTACATCTCTGAGGAAAATTTGGAATTCTCCAGTGTGCTGGGTTCAAATCGAGCAGAGCTGCAGGTGGATTTACTGACAGAAGGCAGCAATTCAGCACCACTGAATGTTTGGGTGAATTTTTCCCCTGCTTCCAGGATTCTGGAAGGGAACAGAAAGGGAAAAGATACCCAAACACAGTGCATTTGAGAGAAAGATATTGAAATAAACCCTATTCTTTGGAGTGCAGTAGCATTGAGCTGCCTCAGCTCTAACAAAACAAAAACATGATAAAAACTCCATCCTGTGACTCCAGCCTGGGGTCTGAGCCCTCTGGGGGATGGCTCTTGCAGGAAGCAAATTGCATTTTTCTAAGCGATGATAAACACTGTGCAAGCCCTGCCATTCCAAGAGCAGCAGGCATCACATTTTCATCTTCCCAAGCAATAATTTATGAGGCAGCCACTGAGCTGCCTCCTGTCAGGACAAGTCCGGGAGACGCTGTGGGGAGCTCTGGTGACCCTTCCTGAAGGATGAAAAGGCTCCGCAGTTCACAGCTCATTTTTAGCAGTATTAGTGGAATGCTTATTAAGGACTTCCCATTTGCATGTATTTCCCTTCAATTTTAGCAGCGTTTTCGCAACTGCTGAGTGCTCGGGCCAGCTAGAAATTCCCTGGAAAAGGCTCAGAGTTGCCCCAAAGAGCACTGTGTGCTCCTTCCTTTATCCTGCTGCCTGCCACGGGCTTCCTGGCTCCAAAGTGAGTTGTCTCCCTAAATCCTCTGCCCTCAGAGCGTGTAATCCGTATTAGCCTCGCTCGGTGAGAGTGCCCCGGCTCTGCCCGGCCCCGCTGGCCACGGCAGCGTTATTAATGCATTTTGTGGGCACAAAGCTAATCTGGATTAACTTGTTTGCTGACTTAAACGGATTGGTTTGTGAGCAGCTGCCCAGATCTGCAGCCTCTGCTTTCCCTGCAGCAGCGCTCTGTGCCTGCGGGCGAGATTCCAGCATTAAAGCGAAGCTGCAAATCAATTCCAGAAAGTCAAACTGAATCTCTGAACTGTCACCTAAAATCCTAAGGGATGACGGTGATCTGAGGTAGAGGGAGCAGGAGGTTTGGGCAGTGGGCAGGGATGCAGGGAGGACTCACAAAGTCTTTTTTGAGGGATGAGTGGTTTGCCAGTTTTTGTGGGAAGACGTCACCGCACAGGCACGAATCAGTGCTGCCATCAAAGTTCTGTCTGGGGCTTGCTCTCTCTTCCAAGAATTATTAGAACTATCCCAGAAGTGCTCACAGGGAGCACAAACAGACAAGGAAGGGAATTTTAAGCAGTTGGAGGTCAACCTGTCTGCTCTCAGTCCTGAAGAGAGGAATGACAAAAGTGCTTGATAAGGAATAATGAAATGGAAGGCACTGCTGAGGGGAGGGAATGCTTGGGAGGGATCACAGCTGAGAACAAACTATGGACGAGCTGTTGCTTTTCCAGAGGATTTGACTGAAGCTGCAGAACATGAAGTATCAGTAATGCTGCATATTTAGGGGTAGAAATCCTCCATATTTGGGGGGTTTTGGGTGATGTTTGCAGGAGTCACCGAGTTGTTCTATGTATGAGCCTGCGAGGTCATAGCAGGGCAATGAGTCACGGGGTGAAATCACTGCCACAGTCGAAAAAGACATCGGGAGGCTCAGGAATGCAGAAATGGAAAAGCAGCAAAGGAATGCCAACTGTTGTGCCAGGGGTATTGATCCTTCTCTGGAGGAGTGACTAATTTTAAGCACTGATTTATTGGTTTTGTTTCCACCGAGCCTGGAGTTGATGGCACCACCGGGGTGAGTAATTACAGCAATTTGTGGGTTTGACAAACCCATTGGGAGGGTGAGAGCTGGAATGTTTGTTTTACAGGATGGGCTGCCCCTGGAGCAGAGCTGCAGCTCCTCCCAGCACCCAGCCTTGCTCAATATCCCCGGATTTTTAGCTGCACCCAGGCCCTGCACTGCAAGGAGCAGGACAATGGCATTTTAGGGAGTATTGAGGTGGAGATGGAGATAGAGGGAGATGGGAGAGCTGGGGGCATTCAGCTGGAGAAAAGAAGGCTCCATGGAGACCTCAGAGCCCCTTCCAGTGCCTGAAGGGGCTCCAGGGGAGCTGGAGAGGGACCTGGAACAAGGGCTTTGAGGGACAGGACACAGGGAATGGCTTCTCACTGCCATAGAGCAGGGTGAGGTGGGATACTTAGGAGTAATTCTTCCCTGTGAGGGCAGGCAGGCCCTGGCACAGGGTGCCCACAGCAGCTGTGGCTGCCCCAGATCCCTGGCAATGTCCAAGGCCAACACCAAGGGCTGTCACCCTCCAGCCCAAGGACTGTGTGGGAATGGGATTTACAGCCCAGCCATTTCCTTCCCATCTCTCCAGTGGGAAACACAATCCTTGAACTTGAATGGGTTAATTTATTTCATGTTCTCCGAGTTTCAGAAGTTAATGTTCTTCAGTTATGGTGAAGGGAATGCGCTTTCCATTTGGTTTTCCCTTCCCAGTCATCTCTGCTTTGGCTATCGGCTGCTCCAGGTGAAAATCTCCGATGATTCTTTACTCAGGACAGGGAGTCAGGAGTGTGGTCAGAACCAGCTGCCTCTGCTCCCTCTGAGCATCAGTGTCTTCAAACATCAGAATTATTGATTAATTTCCAAAGATAAGCCACTTCTGTCGTGCTGAATCTCTGGGGGTCACTGAATTTTGCTGGGACATAAAAAAACCCCAACTAAATCCATTCAGTGTTTTCCACCCCCCCAAAAAAAAAAAAAAAAAAAAAAAACTAAAACCATTAGGGATGTGCATAATTTCCGCCATATTTATTCTACACCTGATAGAAACTATATATAAACAAGTCATGGAATCACAGAATATCCTGAGCTGGATCCACAAGGATCATCAAAGTCCAGCTCCTGGCCCTGCACAGAACAGTCCCAACAATCCCACTGTGGGATTCCTAGAGGCTGGAATAAACTGCAGTTTTCATTGTGCTTACTTTTTCCTATTTTTCTCTATTTATTTTTCCTCAAGCTGCTCTGCCTTTCTTATCTTCAGCAGCTTAAAATTACTCTAAAAATAAGTAGGAAAGTACAATTTCAGTGATTTTGCTGTGAAGTTATTCCACATGGAATTTTACAGGAAACCTGGAATTCTGCCCAGCCTCCAAGGCAGACAAGCTAAGCAAGCCTTCCCTGCTCCATCTTCCAGTTCCCTCTTGCCAGAGGTACCTGGATGCTGCAGACACTCCTTGCCAAAGGCAGATACTTCCATGGATTTTGTTTTGCTGCAGAGTTTGTTTTGGGGCCAAAAGCTCTTGATTTCCCTGGGTATCTTTGAGGGGTTGTCAAACGTGGTGTTCCCTCCTTGTTCCCTATCTTGCTGCCTCATCCTTTCCCACAGGCAGCAGAGGGGATGCCCATGGATGATCCTGTGTTTTAGTGGGGCTTTTTAAATGAGATGAGGTGAAACCCTGAAAAGAGAACAAGCCCCCAGCCTTGGGTGCACAGAGCAGGGTCTGTGAGCTGTGTGAACCAGCTCAGGGAAGGTCAGTGAGCTGAGTGCCTTAATCACAGCTAAGCTAATTAGTTACAGGCTTCTAAGGCAGTTTTCTCTGCACTTTGAGGAGCAGCTCTGCCTGAGGGGATAATCCTCTTGGGAAGGTTCTTGGTGGAGCTTCACCCTGCTCAGAGATACCCTGTGGTTCTGGGGAGCTGAGCAGCCTGGCTGCTTTTCTGCAGGGAGGAAAGCGCCTGGTCTGGGAGAGGGGCACAGAGCAGGGACAGGAGCTGTGTGGGACACAGAGAGCAGGAACAGGAGCTGTATGGGACACACAGGCAGTGACAGGAGCTGTGTGAAGGACACACAAGGCAGTGACAGGAGCTGTGTGGGGCACACAGAGCAGGGACAGGAGCTGTGTGGGGCAGCCAGGCAGTGACAGGAGCTGTGTGGAGGATACAGGCAGTGACAGGAGCTGTGTGGGGCACACAGAGCAGGGACAGGAGCTGTGTGGGGCAGCCAGGCAGTGACAGGAGCTGTGTGGAGGATACAGGCAGTGACAGGAGCTGTGTGGGACACAGAGAGCAGTGACAGGAGCTGTGTGGGGCACACAGGCAGTGACAGGAGCTGTGTGGGGCAGCCAGGCAATGACAGGAGCTGTGTGAAGGACACACAGGGCAGTGACAGGAGCTGTGTGGAGGACACAGGCAGTGACAGGAGCTGTGTGGGGCACACAGAGCAGGGACAGGAGCTGTGTGGGCAGCCAGGCAATGACAGGAGCTGTGTAAAGGACACACAGGGCAGTGACAGGAGCTGTGTGGAGGACACAGGCAGTGACAGGAGCTGTGTGGGGCACACAGAGCAGGGACAGGAGCTGTGGGTGAAGCACAGAACAGTGACAGGAGCTCTGTTCTGTTACAGGTGCGTGTTACTATGATGCCAACCAGTCCATGTATGTGTTCGGGGGCTGCACCCAGAGCAGCTGCAATGCTGCCTTCAACGACCTCTGGAGACTCGACCTCAACAGCAAGGAGTGGATCCGGCCCCTGGCCTCAGGTGAGCTCCCCCTGTGCCTCATCCCTCCTCCCCAGGGCTCCGGTTCAGCGTTTTCATGTGTGCCTCAGCCTTAGACAGCCGGGGACTGGGCTGTGCCCCCAAGAAATGCAGAGTTTGTGGCAGAACCTGAGAGTTGGGATTTTTCGGCCTGGGGAAGGCTGAGTTGGGATTGTTCACGCTGAAATAGGCTGAGAAAGATGTGATGATTGTTTAGCCTGAGGAAGGCTGAGAAATCGGGCTTGTTTAGCTTGGATAAGAGAAGGCTCCAGGGAGACCTCAGAGCCCTTTCCAGCACCTAAAGGGGCTCCAGGAGAGCCGGAGAGGGACTTGGAAAAGGGATGGAGGGACAGGAGACAGGGAATGGCTTTCCACTGCCAGAGGCAGGGTCAGATGGGATATTGGGAAGAAATTGTTCCCTGGGAGGGTGTACAGGCCCTGGCACAGGGTGCCCAGAGCAGCTGTGGCTGCCCCTGGATCCCTGGAAGTGTCCAGCTCAAGGCTGGAGCAACCTGGGGAGTGGAAGGTGTCCCTGCCCATGGCAGGGGGTGGCACTGGGTGTGTTTAAGGTCCCATTCTGTGATGCCATGGTGAAATCATTGTCCCAAAGCTGAGATTTTCTTCGCTCATTCCAGTGGCTCCCACTCCAGGTATTTTGTGGAGTGGAGGAGACAAGCCCATGCATGTGGGAGAGCATGGGAAAGCAGGTTCATTCCTGCTGTCCAGGCACCCTCATCTGGACAGGAAGACTCCACAGATTATTTCCCACACTGATTTTTGTGCTGGAAATGTCACCCACAACAGTTTGTTTTTTTCCTTTTAATTTCTGAATTCTATTAAAATAACTTTGAGGAAAGAAGAAGAATTGGGGGAAGCTCTTGGGGCAGGTGGGAGAAATCAGTTTTAAAGAAGCTGTTTTGGCAGGAGTAGGAAAGAGAAAAGGAGCTCAGCATCCCCCAGCACTCCTTGTTGGGCTCAGAATTCCCTGTCCTGTGCTCTAAGTGTTGTGGACTGCTCAGATACTGTTTAAAGTATTTTCTTGTCTGGCACTTGAAGACCTCCAAAATCCAGGGCATAAGGAGATAGAGGTGGAGATGGATATAGAGGGAGATGAGAAAGCTGGGGGTGTTCACCTGGAGAAGAGAAGGATCCAGGGTGACCTCAGAGCCCCTTCCAGTGCCTGAAGGGGCTCCAGGAGAGCTGGAGGGGGACTGGGGACAAGTCCCAAATGCTGGTGTCACCTGGGAATTTCCAGCTGTGAACGCCTCGCTTGGTGCTTGGATCTCCACCCACACTTCCCTTGTGTTCTGATTTTTGTGTCACAGCCCCTGTGTGACTCCCACAGGGCAGAATTAAGGCGTTGTGGATTTAAACGGGGGAGAACGAGCCCCACCCCTCCCGCTGGGCTCCTGCCGTCTGTCCTGCCCTGCTGGGGCTGGAGAGGGGAAGGTGGACAGGCCCCTGGGCTCTGCAGGGCCCTGCTCCCCCCCAGGCCATGGATCCCTGCAGCCCGGGGAGCTCTTCCCTCGCTGAACGCGGTGGGCAGGGCTCAGAGTCGGCCCCGGGCTTCCAGGGAGCCACATCGCAGCGCTCCCAAAGAACGGGGCCTGTGGGAATGCGTGGTGGGGCGAGGTCCCACGGGAAGATCCCCCGAGGAGATGTTCCTGCATGCTGTCATGGGCCAGATGGGATCGCAACTGAAACTGGAGGCCGGGAACAGGGAGCGCTCCGGTTCCTGCTTTTCAGAAGGGATGAGTCACCCCTGGTGGGATCCACCACAGCTCCCACTCTTCCTTTGGGTGCCCTGAGCATGGGGGTTGACACCGCCTGCCTGGGAAAGGAGAGTGGCTGTAGGGGGCAGAAGCTGGGAGCTTTGAAATCCTGGGATGTAAATAAGGCAGGAGAGGGTTTTTTAAAAGGAAAACCGAAGAGGTGACATTGATTGATTACCACTCGTTGTGTGTGCAGGCTAATTGTTGTGGAGGAGTTCCCACACCTGCCCCACAGACTCCAGAGCTCTGGAATAAGACCCTGGCTCTTTTCCAAGGCCAGGTCTTGCTCAGAGAGGTTTCCTCACACTCCATGTGTGCCCTCATTAAGCATCTTCTCTAACAAGCCCTGGGCAGGGAATGGGAGCACAATGTCTTGGACACAACTTCATCCCTTTCTGAAAGGGTTTTCCAGGAGAAAACACCCTTTTGTTGTTGTTGTTGCTGTTTGTTCCTACCTGTTTTCATCCAGGTTTTCTGGCTCCCAGGCATGAGATGACATCACAGCTGGATAATTCCCCTCTAGCCTGAGCTGCTTCATCTGGGAGTAAACATTTAGCCTTCAAAGAAATAATTGGCCTGGGTTTCTTTTGTCTCAGAGACGGAGGAGGGAGATAATTACTTCAAAAAACCCTAATTTTTGAGGTTTCAAAGTATTTTTTTCCTTAGATCTGAAACAATGGCTTTGACGTGTGACTGATGGGGCTGGAGCAGCACAAGAGAGTTGTTGCCTGGCTCTTCTGGAGAGCTTTTGGTGGGGTTGGAAGCTCTGGAAAGGAGGGTAGCAGGCAGCAAGATTTCTGTTTTTGGAAGGTGCCTCCCAGGTCTTCTCCCTCAAGCTGTCCTGGCCATTGTGGTGCTGCTCCCACCCCTTCCCATCCCACGCAGGATCTGCTGGAGCAGGAGTGGGATAATTACCATCCCCATGTGTGGGACACTGCACTGCTATCCCAGGATAGGTGGTCCCTGGCAGGCAGAGGCCTTTTCCATGTGTTGGGGGATGCTTTCCTTGCCCTCACTTGTTGGAATTTGAACCCATCTATGCTCAGGGCATCCTGATGGAGGACTGGGGGTGGTTTATGCTGGAATCTGTTTATCCAGCTGGAGGCCAAGATGAGGCCCCACTCCTGCAAGTCCAGCTGGAGCACACTGGTTTCAGTGGTGAGAGTCCCTGCTGCTCCCCAAAAATGGGCTGAACAGCCGGGAAAGAAACCAAACCCCATTTGAAACAGAGACTCCCAGGACTTTCAGTACCTGGAGGGGTTCCAAGAACACTGGAGATGGACTTTGGACAAGGGCCTGGAATGCCAGAGGGCAGGGTCAGATGGGATATTGGGAAGGAATTGTTCCGTGTGAGGGAATGAGGCCCTGGCACAGGTTGAAATGTCCAAGGCCAGGAGCAGCCTGGGACAGTGGAAGGTGTCCCTGCCCATGGCAGGGTTGGGACTGGATGAGCTTTAAGGTCCTTTCCAACCCAAACCATTCCATGACTTCATGCAATGGGAGCTACAGGGGGTTGTGGTGAGGCCTTTGCTGATGCCTGGACTTCACTGACCTGGGATTCATCCCTGGATCTGCTGCCCTGCTGGCAGGGAAGGTTTGTCCTGTTCCCATGCAGGCCTGTGAAACTAACTCCTGGTGAGCTCCCACCCATCCTTGTGCAAGGGGAGCTGCTGGAATCTCCTGGAAAAGCCCCGAGTGCTTTGGCACCATCTGAGCCTCCTGTCCACATGTCCTACAGGGATAACTCACAGGCAGTATCAGGAGCATGTCCCCAGGCAGTCTCCTGCTGCCCCACCTGGGCTGTTTCAGGCTGTCTCTCTGCAGGCTCGGCCCTCCCTGGGTTCCTTGGTTCCAGTTCCTCAGAGTCCTGCACTTGGCCTCTCTCAGCCAGAACCACACCACAAAATGCCTTTTTGAATTAGGGAGAGAAAGGCCAGGAGCTTTGCTCTCCCGGGGGTTCACGGCACAGAGGTGAAAAGCTTTTCCCTTTAAAACTGAGCTTGTTGTGTTTATAAGGTCAGCAATGGTGCTGGAAAGACCAGAGCTTTGCAGGGAGAGGCATTCCTGCTGAAGTCCTGTAGGATCTGCACATCCTCCTCTTGGGTCTGTTTTATTATCCCCCTTGTGCTCCCACCTTCCTGCAGTTGCCTATGGAGGCAGGAGGGCAGGGAAGAGCTCCCTCCCTCCCTGTCCCTGTGTGTTTTCCCACTGCCAAGCCGGGATATCCGTCTCTGATCCCTCCCACAGGGCTTCAGGAGCCCTGAGGCTTCACTTTTCCTTTTGCTGAGAGGAGACTCCTGGTGCTGCTGCCCTGGGCCACCCTTGCCCTGGCACGGGCACCTCCCCAGGACTTCTCTCCAGGTATTTTCTGTTTCTGGGGAGATGGGAAAGCTTCTAAACTTTCATAGGATTTAGGGATCAAACCAGGCTTGGAGGCAGAACTCTGCCGTGTGATCCGTGATCCTCTCTGTCCTGGCAGTGCCGTGGCTGATGCTCCCTCCTGCTCCAGCCTGGGCGTGAGCAGAGCCCTCCACCCTGGAGTTTGTGCTTAAACCTCCTGGGTGGCCTTAGCCGGACGCAGTAAAACCCCTCTGCCAGCGGTTCCTCATGCTCTTTCCCCAGCCCCCTCCGTGCCGTGAGTGGGAGGATCAGGTTTCCTTTTGTGATTGAGGGGAAGGTGCCTTTGATGGTGTTGTGTCAACAAAGGCAACAGCCCGAAGGAGGCAGGGGAGACTCGGGAGACTCCTGCTGTCAGATGTGGTTCTGGTGGAGAAACCTCCCTGTCGCTTGCGGAGTAGAGAGGTCTGACCTTGACAAAGCTGTGTAAAAATCTTGCCCCGAGCTAAGAAGCCCAGTCTTGTTTTCATCTCCCCCTTCTAGAATACAGCAGCGAGTTTTCAGAACAATTTTCCAAACACTCGGTGGAGTTTCAGGGTGCTGGTCCCGCTGTGGAGTGAATTCCTTGGTTGGGATCTCCTCAGCTCTGGGAGCTTGGTGGAGCTGAAGGAGACACGGGGAAGGACTGAGTGGGCTTCCCGAAGAGGGGAGGTGATGTGGGATCCCACAGGATCCCACAGCATCCGGCCCTGCACAGCCACAAACCAGAGCAGCACTAGCACTCGGGGAATGAATCCCACTGGGACAGGAGTAGGGCTGTCCAAGGGCTTGGGGGGAATCTGAGGAGTAAACAGAGGTGTGGGAATAGTGGGAAGCTCCTCATGTGTGGATTTAAGCCCTCTGTGACTGCAGATTGTGTGGCTAATGCAGTTCAGGGTCATATTTTGCATCAGCTGTGTCCAGTCCTGGGCCCCTCAACTCAGGAAGGACCCGGAGGGGGTGAAGCGTGTCCAGGGAAGGGAATGGAGCTGGGAAAGGGCTGGAGCACCAGGAGAGGCTGAAGGAGCTGGAAAGGGGCTCAGCCTGGGGAAAATGAGGCTCACGGAGGACATTCTGGCTTCTACACAACTCCCTGACAGGAGGGAACAGCTGGGGGAAATTTGGGATCTTATCCCAGGGAACAGGGACAGGAGAAGAGGGAATGGTCTCAGGCTCAAGGGAGGCTCAAGTTGGGCACCAGCAGGAATTTCCCTATGGAAAAGGTGGTTAGGCCTTGGAACTGCCCAGGGAGGTTTGGAGTGCCCATCCCTGGAGGTGTCCAAGGAAGGCCTGGACGTGGCACTCAGAGCTCTGAGCTGGGTGATAAGGAGAGCACTGGGCACAGGTTGGACTCAATGGTCCTGGGGGGCTTTTCCAACCTCAGGGATTGTGTATACTTTTTTTCTGCAGAGCAGTAAATGAGGTGCTCTGCCCAGACCCCACACTGCATCTCTGTTCCCCTTGCAGTCACTTCCCTCACAGGGATCCCAGGCACAGCCTTGCTTTAGGCATTAAACCCCCCCAAAATCCTGACCTGACCAAAACTCTGGCTGCAAAATTCCATCGTTGTCCCCCTGTGCCTCTGAGGTCTGGCCCCACGGCCCCATCTGATTGAAGGCAAAGCTCAGTTTTATTAAAACCTCGGAATCACCTTGAGCCCATCGCAGCCATGTGGTCACTGTTGTCCTCCTGAGAGCCCAGAGGATGCAAGAGCTGATTCCTGGCATGGAATAACCTCTCTAATTATGGCTGAGTGCCTGAGCCTCCAAAGTGGACCAGGTTAACGGGGTGGATGTAAATCCCTTGTGCTGTGAGCGGTCTTGGTGAGCCTGGATAAGAGGAAAGCTTTTTCCACCTCTTTTCCTGAGTGGTTATTTCCTTGTTGCCCTTTGAGTTTGGGGCAGTAGGGCCTGTTTCTTCCTCTGCAGAGCTGAAACATTCCATGTTATACTCCAAAAATCAATGGCTTTCCTACCACTATCCAAAGGCTCTTGGAGTCCTCAAGCTCAGAGAGACTTGACCCCTTTGGAAGCTCAGCTTTAATCCTGTGAGCCTCCTGCTTGGAGCTTCCTTATCCTGCACCCAATTGCTTCCTTATCACACACCCAGTTTCCTCCTGATCACATGCCTAAATTCTTCCTTACGCACACTTCATTTATTTCTTATCCCACCTCTCATTTCTGCCCTTCTGGAACCAGGACTTTCCAGTCTTTGTCCTTTGTGCCACCCTTTGGGGCCGAGGCTGTCCCAGCACAGGTTGCTTGAAATTGTTTACCCCATTTAAATTATATTGATTTTTTTTCCTCCTTTTTTTGGGCTCCCAATTTTACGAGGAGGTGAGTGATGGCTCCTGCTAAGCTGCTGACAGTCAAACTCCAGCAGTGTCCCTGGATACAGAGTTTGGACTTCATTCCTGCTCTTGTAGAGGGTGGACTGGCAGCTCCGAGGTGGGACCAGGGCTATTCCCAGCCCCTGGATCGATCTGAACTTCATTTGTTCCTCTCTTTACCTGACTGGTTTTGCAGAACGTCTCTAGTGGAATTTTTGGTGTTCAGTATGAAATATCTCAAAGGCAAGAGATGAAAAATCAACCCAAATCAAGTGAAGGCGGTTTTTTTCTGCGTCAGCTGCCGCCTGGTTGGGAAGGCACTGCTGGTTTCCAGATTAATCCATGGGTTTAGGTTTACAGCACACACCTGCCCTCCCTTTGATTTGGCAGGCTCTCTCCTCCTCCAGTTCACGGCCTTTCTGGCTGTTTAACCTCTGGAAGGCTTTTGTTGTCTGGATCCAAACCACATTCCACTGGCATCCATCCTTGGATGGCCACCCTGCCACGCATGGCATAGCTCAGTCCCAGGGACACGTGGGTACAAAACCCACTGCAAGTGAGCATGTGATTAAGTGTTTGCAAGGATTTGTCCCACAGGTGCCTTCACTGAACCAAGCAGAAAAAGGCAAAAGATCCCTCTCTGGGATACCTCCCCTGCCTGGGAATCTGCTTCCAACTCAAAAAGGCACCTGCTTGGAGAGCCTGGCAGGTGAAAGGCTTTCCTGGTCAGTGGGATGGGAAGTGGGTGAGGATCACCACCACCGGGGAGAACATTTGTGTACCTCCTGTTCCTGAATCCCACATCTGAAATCCCACATTCCTCCCTCTCCCCGACCCTACCTGGCTGCATCCTGCCCCTCCCTCCAGCTGGCAGCGATTTATCCTTATCAAAGCTGTGTTCCCACAGCTTTTCCAGCGGCTCCCGGTATCCGCCAAGGTCACCGAGTCACCCCGGGCCTCCTTTCCACTCCCGGAGCTGCAGGGCAGGGGGCAGAGGCAGTTCAGCATTACAGTGAGATGTGCCTGCGCCTCGAGAGCCGCTGCCTCCCAGGAATGCGGTGCCGCAGGCAGCTGGGAATGGCTTTGAAGAAGCCATGGATTACCGGGCGCAGGGAGGTGGGAATGTGCCCAGGACCAGGGGTGGGCTCAGTCGGGTAAACTGCCACCCCAGCAGGCCAAAGCACTTCCTCTCTCCCATTCCCTGCTCTCCATGCACCGCAAGACTTGGCAGTTCAGCCACTTTTTATCCGTGGGCAAAACATGGGGGAAAAGCATTCCCTGCTGTGGGAAATGGGCTCCTTGGAGCAGGCCTCGGCTGCCTCGGTCAGCAGGACAGGGAGGCATCGTCAGACAGTGACATTCCCTCAGGGAATGATCCCTCAGCATGTGGATGCCCTCCTGCCCTGCCCCAGACATCTCAACCTGACTTGGCAGGAGTCCTGTGGAAAGTGAATAGAAGGAAAAGCTGAGGAGGCTGGGAGAGGAAAGTGGGTGCTTGAGTGGGCATCTGGTCTCCCTCTTCCTTCAGTTCCTCTGGCTTCCCTCTTCCCTCAGTCCATTTGGGGGCCTCATCTTGTTCTACTGGCATGGACACCTTCCACTATCCCAGGATGCTTCAAGCCCTGTCCATCCTGGCCTTGGACACTTCCAGGTTTGAGAAAGAATCCCTCCTAGCAGTACTAGCATGTACTACTAGTAGTAGTAGTACCTGCTACTCCCTACTTCACGTTGGAAAGCCGGCACTTGGAAAACTATTTGCATTTTAATGATCCCAAAGCACAGCTCTGTTATCCCTTTAACCTAGGCAGAAGTTAGGGTGTATTTTCTAAGAGAGTTGGGTTGTTTGGTTTTTTTCTATCAGGACTTTTTTTCCTTTTCCCTGATGTTTGATTTCCCAGCCCTGCAGAGAATTTAATTTCTCACTTGTCTGAGTTTGGTTGGAGCTGAGGAATTTGAGAACTGTGGCTCAGACAAAGCATGTCCAGTATATTTCCTTTTCAGGAAAAAGGCTCAAAACAGCGGAGCCACACACAGGGTTGTTGACACTAGTGGTGTATCACATCTCATTAATGTGTCGCACCCCAGAGGGAGCCGATCCCTCCTTCCCGAGGCGTGGGAGGCACCCAGGTGTGATGGTTTCCCTGGACACAAATTCCCTGAAGGTTTCACATCCAATTATCCCGTTTACCTGGGTCTCTGACAACGCTTTCCCTCCTGGGCAGGTACTTTCCTGTTCATTGTGGGATGAGTGGGATAACCACCCCCCCCCCCCACCCCCCCCCCCCCCATCCCATGGCTGCATCATCAGATGGGAGGGAAAGGTGCTCGTGGGGATTTCGGGCAGGCTGTGCTGACATCTATCGGCAAGAGCTCCTTCCAAGGCAGCCCAGCCTTTGCCTTGAGGACTCAATGTGCCAGGATTATGTGTGTAATACTCGCAATTGAGCAGGCAGCATTCCCGGGGCACTTTAATCCGTACCCAGCTCAATGTGCCTTCCAAGCTTCTCCACATCCTCCGTACCCTGATTTTAATATTTCCCCAAAGCTTCTGCTGTAAAATTCTCGGGGACTGGGGCAGGCACGTGGAGTGACAGAGCACTCGTGCTTGTCTGCAGCCCAAAGGTGGATTTTGGTTCCTGACATGAAAAATTCAGGGAGTTCGGCATTCAGGGCTGGAGTTACCAGAATGAGGGAGAAAAGTGCTTCCCTGGCATGGAGGGAGCAAAGCTCAGGATCTGATGGGTTGAAAATGGGAGTGAAGGGGAAGACAGCAAGGGAGGGGAGTGCAAAGAGGTGGACTGAACTTCCCTTCCTTGTGCTGGGAATTTCAGTAGAAAGTGGGAAGATGCTGGGGTTTCACAGTAAATAACTGTTGTCAGTGCAGCAAATATTTGGAACAGCAAAGCCCTGGGTCTTCGCAGGCTTTTTGCACTTCCTCCCTCTGACTGCATCCACAAGGGTTGTGAATTCCCCATCCCCAAAAGTGTCCAAGGCTGGACAGGGCTTGAAGGAGCCTGGTCCAGTGGAAGGTGTCCCCGTCCATGGCAGGGTGTGCAGTGGGATGAGCTTTAAAGTCCCTTCCAGCCCAAACCATTCTGGGATTCTCTGGCTGTGCCCACAGGGTGCTCTTTAGAGGATAGTTGAGGTTTGGAGCCCCGTGGTAGCTGTAACCTCACCAAATTACACAGCAGCCATTTCCTGAAACACCACTCATTTTGGGATTCTCCAATGTCACGGCCGCCGCCTCCTTCGTGCCACGGGAAGCGATCCGGGAGTGGAAAGTGCAGAGCTCAGCAGGACTGGGACACAGCCCCGCTATCCCATCCCGACCTCCTCCCTGCCCTGCAATTGCCCCCTCCTCAGGGCTGGGAGTCAGCAATTGCCCTCTCTTCCCTCACCTCCTGCAGGGAACACAAGTGACGGGAGCTGTTCAGCCCTTTTTGGGAGCACTTTTTAATTGCACCCGGGCTGATCTGGGGAGGTGTCGGGCTGTTAAATCACCGGAGAAGTCTGCGGGGCAGCGTCACTTCAGGGGGAATAAAAACACGAGCATGGAAGCAGGGAGAGGTGGATGGTGGAGATTCCGCCCACGGAGAGAGGGAGCAGCGGCTTTTGTAAGAGCAGGGCCTCGTGCGGGGCCAAATCCGCCTTTCCCAAAGGATGGTTGTGAAGGGTGACCTCACCCCTCCGAGCAGCCGGCACTCGGGGCTATGCTGCCGGGGGAGGATGCAGGGTGGATCCCCATAAAGCCTCTTGTGCAGCGGAGCTGCGGGAATTGCGGCAGGAATTGCGGGCTATCCCGCTTCGAGGCTGTTGGGAGATAAGGGCCAAGCCCACTGCATTCTGGCGCAGTTATCTCGCACTGTTTGCTCAATTGCTGCATGAGGACATTTTTGCCAGGCATTAGCATAGAGTGACTCAGTAAATCCAGTTGCACAGGGTTCAGAGGGCACTGCCTCTCCTCTTCCACAGCTGTATCAGAGCGGCAGCACCTCTCAAATGCCGGGGTTAAAAAAATACCCACGGGCATCTTGCAACAGTGTGGAGGTGACTGATCCTCCCCGGGGCTTCTGCCTCCACCTCCCAGAGATTGCAAGAAACCAAAGCTTCGCTTCCACGCTGGGGTTTGACTGGGCTTGTATACCACATTCCCAAGTCACTGCAGGGTGGAAATCCCACACTGGGAACACAATGGGAATTCTGTATGTCAGCATCAGGGGGTTTCTGATGTGCCCCCCAAAATTGCAAATAAACTCGGGATATTCCCCTACTTACTTCCCGAGAGGTTATTTGTGCCTGCAGAGGTCTTGTCTCTCTGCTGAGGAGATGAATCAGATCTTGTTCAGATTTTCCTTAAAACTCTTGCAAGGCTGAATTCCTGTCTGCTTCCCAGCATGGAATTTGGGGTTTTTCTGGAAAAGAACACTAAATTGCCTGTGGTTTTTGGTACGAGAAAATTATACTTCTGTGGCTTTTAAAGGCTCTAAGGTTTAGGCAGGCCTGGTCAAAACTGTCCTAGGTGAATGTCAAGTGCTGGATCTGAGGCAGCTGAGCAGAGTCCTCAGTGTTGATTTGACTTTGGGAATGAACAGGTGTGCAACAGGGATGTCTGCTTTTCCCATAGGAGTGCTCCTTTGGCATCTCCCAAATCCAGTGCCAGTGCTGAGATTGCTGGGATGGTCATCCTCTTCTGGCCTCTGGACTGCTGCTCACCAGCTTGTTCTCTTCCCTTTGGGAAACCTGGCAGGGATCTGGATGAATCTGCTGACTGCTGTGGAAAAATCCCAGCTGGCCTGGGAAGCAGAGAGATTTATTGTTTTTTTCTTCTACAGTTTTGCTTCCAGATGAAGGGGAAAGATTTGGGGATTTCATGCTGTCACACAGGTTTGGGATGAACTCTGTGAGATGGGATGTAGTCAGGGCCATCCCTCAGCTGGGGTGGATGATTGTGCTGGGGTTGATGAGGATTCCAGGCTGGAAATCGGGATTTGAATATCCAGCTCCAAGCTAAAAGCTAGGTTAACAACCAGCCCCTGGGTGTGGCTGTGCCGCTGCCTGAGCATGGAAACACAAAACTTCTGGTGGATAGTGTTGGATCCGATTTAGGACAACTCACAGTGCAAAACAGCTACCATCCTGCCTTGGGAAGAAGTGTCCAAGGCCAGGCTGGACAGGGCTTGGAGCACCTTGGAATAGTGGAAGGTGTCCCTGCCCATGGCAAGGGGCGGAATTGGATGAGCTTTAAGGTCTCTTCCAACCCAAGTCATTCCAGGATTCTTGTGAAAGGACAGCCCGGAGCCCTTCACAGGGATGCATTCCTGTCCCTCTGGAGTGCAGATTGCAGGTGGCTTTTGAGCCTGGGAGCTTGAATTCCTTTGCACCTTGAAATCCATGGGGTGCTTGAGCAGGTCCCTTTAATTTTAATTTCTCAGCTTTGAAATTGGACACATGGCATTGGTTATCCATCGAAATCCATTATGGTGGCAGTTGGGTCCCTGCAGGATCCACCAGATCCAGGCGGATCAGCTCCTGGCTGCAGCTCTCATCCTTCTCCAAGGTTAAAGCTCCTCAGTACTGATCCCCTTGACACAACTTTTTCCATGTGTTCCCTTCCTCCCAGGCCAGTGCAGACCCTCGGCCCTGCTCCAGCCCCTCCTGTGGCATATTCCCCAAACTCCATCAATCTGAGCTGAGCCTTCCACCTGGGCATTCCCAGCAGATAACCACGGGGTGACCATACCTGTTCCCCACCTCAGCTGGTTTTTGGAGTCTCTCAGGGCTGCCCCTTCCAGAGGTAAAAGGCTGCTCTGGCACTCTGTGTCTCATGTGCCCTTCGAGCCAGGCTTTTCCTTTGTTCTCGTTAATCTGCACGTTCGGCTCCAGCTCCGGCAGCTTTACAGGGCTGGATAACTGGGCTTTTAAAACTGCTTATAAGGACAGATCAAACACAGATAAAACACCCAGAGCTCGTGTCGGGAGTGAACAGAGGCTGGCATTTATTTTCCAAACATCTGTGGAAGCCAGAGTTCTTTGATTGGTTGTTTTTTTGGGTTTGCAAGCCAGGAAAATCCATCAGCTGGGAAAAAAATAGCTCAGCCCAGCTTTTAGCTACTCATCCCAGCCAAAAGAACAGTGTCAGCTGTGCAGGGGTGGGGTCAGCTGTGCCGGGAGGGGGCCTGCTGTGCTTAGGAGGAGTGAATTGTGTTATACCCTCCGCCTGCTCGAACCTTTATCCCCAGGAAGGATCACCTGGGTGTTCGGCTGGCTGGTGTTAGGGAAGGATAACCTGGATGTTTGGCTGGATGGATAACTTGGATGTTGGGCTGGGGTGGGGAGCCCAGGAACACAGCCGGTTCCCCACTGGGACTGGTGAGAGCCAGTGCAATTTATGAATGAGGTTCTGACGGCTCCTCAGCCTGATCCTTGTGCAGTCCCAGACAGGAACCCCTGAGAGTGTTCCTGGGAGTCTTTGAAGGGCCGCTCCCACCTCCCACATCCTCCAGAGTGCTTGGACTTTGAGCCGGTCCTCGGGTTCCTTTGATGTCGCTGTGTGCAGGGCTCCTCCACATGCCTGAGTCCTGAGGTCACAGAGCTGCCAGTGCCTTCCTCTTCCAGCAGCTCCCTCGGGATGTTCCTGCCCTTCCCGAGGACCCAGCAGCTCTCCCCTGCTTTAGGGATAAACAGCATTAATTCTCCAGATTCCCACACATTCCTCCTCCCGAACAAGATCCTGGAGATGCTTGTGGTGCTTGCATCTTGTTTGTGGAGAGCATCCACAGCTATCCCAGTTTTGCTGTTGAAAGCGGCTTTGAGAGGCCAGCACTTCTTTGACTTGTAAAATGCAGAGTTTTCCTGCATTGAGGAATGAAACTCAGCTCATTTACATCCGTACAATGTCCAATAACAGGCAAAGCTTCCTGAAAAACCAGGGCTGGCCTCTGCCCTGGGCTGTTTGCACGGCAGTGACTCACTTGGGAATTGTGTCCCTGGCTGAGGCCAGGGTTGACCTTCAGGTTACAGCACTGGGAGGGTGACTTTCCTCACTGCTCCATCCCAGACCTTTCTGAGCAAGGTGCCAATGTTTTTCCATCCTGGAATAACTCTAGATGCCCCGTTTTGTTTCAAAAAAACCCGATTTAACCCCATCACCTTGTGGCGTCCCTGGTGGAATCACCTGGCTGGGATTCATCAGCTCGGGTGCAAATGTTCTATTGTGGTGCCAGGCTTAGGAGAAAAATTTTCTGCACTGCCAGGGAATTATTTAGGTTGGAAACCTGCTGATCTGGGTTAATGAATTGCACACATGGAACGAGCCAGGAAAACTGGAATTCAGGAACAAGCAGTAACCAAACGTGACCCTCACTGGCATCTCGTCCTCACGGAGACCTTGGTACAGCCCTGCCCACACATTACCTTGCATTAAGTACTTCTGCAGAGCTTTATTCCCATTTTTCCCTCATCTCCATGAGGCTGAGGGCAGCAGAACACTTCATCCCTGGGGAAGGGCTCAGGGACACCGTGGTCATCTCTGCATCAGGCCAGGGGCTGCTTTGGGCTGGGCTCTTCCCTCCCAGCACCTGGAACCCATCGTGATGGAATTGCTTCCCTCAGCTGCAACATCCTGAAATAGCTGCTCTGGTTTCTTTTAAAAATAGTCTGTTCAGGGTGTCATTCCCTGCTAAAAATGTGTCTCTGAGTCCTGCTGGGACAGGGGACGGGACAGAGGCTAGGTTGGAGCATCGGCTGTTTCACAGGGGTGGCAGTGCCACGTGTGAGCCATGCCCTTGAGCTGCCCGGCTCCCAGAGCTGGGCACAGAGCCATGGGGCTGGAATGGGGATTGCAGGATTAATTGGAAAGAGTGGCTTTGGAGGTGGAGGAATGTGCCAGGTGCTGGTGACCTTCCAGTGGGAAGGAGGATGCTCCTAGTCAGCCAGGCTGCAGAGGCTTGAGCCGTTTCTGGGAAGCAGCTCAACGCCCTCACACATCAGCAGGGTGGTCACACAGCACCTCTGGCTCCAGGGGCAGGCAGGGATTGAGATTTTGCAGCGGATCTTGGCTGATTTCCCTACATAAATTCAAAGGGATATTCGCTCTTGCCAACAGGGTTCTTGCATTGAGGCTACTCCTTCTCCGAGCAGGTTAAGAACCATAAAATCCCAGGATGGAGGATGGTGTGAGCTGGGAGTACCTTAAAGCTCATCTCATTCCACTCTCCTTCACTGGGCAGAGACACCTGCCACAGGAATCATAGAATCCCAGAATGGTTTGGGTTGGAAGGGACCATAAAGTTCATCTCATTCCACCCTCTGCCATGGGCAGGGACACCTTCCGCTATCCACGGGTGCTCCAAGTCCCATCCAGCCTGGCCTTGGACACTTGCAGGGATGGGGCAGCCACAGCTTCTGAGGGATGTGGTGGCCACTGGCAGGAGCAGCAGTAGGGTTGAGAGACGAGCTCAGGAAAACCCTTGGGATACACGGAATCATCTGAGCACAGCAAAACTCGTCAAGCCCCGGAGGTCACGTTGTCCTTGTGCAGGTCCTGCTCAGGAGGCCCCTGGTCCCTGCAGAGACCTTTGAACCTCAAAAAGGTTTTCCATGATTTTTAGAGCAGCACTGCATCTTGCAGACTCAAGCAAAATGACTTCATTCATAGCCAGAGCATCTAGGGCTTCCTTCTCAAATGCAGGGTCCAGTGAGTGCCACCACTTGTAAGCTTCCCCACACATCTGCACGAGCCACTCCGGGTGCCTTGGAATTGTCTCCCTTCTCCCTCCCTCCTCAGGGAGAGACGTTATGAGGTATTTGGAGGTAATTATTGCTTTTATTCAGCGCTAAAGCAATAATTTGGAGGGATATGCTGGAAAACCAGCAATTTCCTGCCAGTGAGTGACAGATATTTTGCTTTGTTTGAGATGTGCTTTCAGGCTCCTACTAATTACATTGACACAAATTGGCAGGAATTTTCTTCCCAGGCTCCCAGCTCTAATTTTGCCTTTTTTTCTTTTTTTTTTTCTCTTTTTTTTTCCTGTTATTTTCTTTTTTTTGAAAGGTGGAGTCTCCACGTTTTGACACTTTGGGAAAAAAACAATGCAGAGTTGGGGCTTGTGTTCAAACATGGTTTTCCTAATTTTTCCTCCCTCCCTGCCAGGTTCCTACCCCTCTCCCAAGGCTGGGGCCACACTGGTGGTCTACAAGGACTTGCTGGTGCTTTTTGGGGGGTGGACCCGGCCGAGCCCTTACCCCCTGCACCAGCCCGAGAGGTTCTTTGATGAGATCCACACGTACTCCCCCTCCAAAAACTGGTAAGAGCAGCCTTTGATCCTGGAAAAATGGCTCAGGAATGTAGCTGGAGGAATGCCTGGGAAGCTATGCATGGTCCGGGTTTTCCAGGTGTCTCTAATGTTCTTTCTGAAACCAAAAAAAAGCCACACAAGCACAGCAGAGCTGAGGACAGGGTGCTGCCAAGCACCTCGTGGCTGCTCTTGCTTCCATGTGGTTCTGGACTTGTGTCTGGATATTCCAGGCTGCCTGAGCATCCCCATCCAGGTGGGAAACCTCGGTGTTTAAAATGCCTTATCACTTTGGCTGGGAGCACTGAGGTGTTTCTGAGATAAGCCTGAAGTGCTGGAGGTCTTATATTTAGCGAGGATCCAAAACTCAGCTCCCTCAGGGAGATGTGATAAATCAGATTTCTCCATCATTTCAACCTCTGCCTTTACAGCTCCAGGACTGGAGCATCCAGCAGTGTCCGTGGAGCTGGCAGGAGTTTCCCTTTAAACACCATTTGGCTGATTTTAGACCCAGCTCTCTCACTGATCATGTGTGTGAGAAGGAATATGCTGTATCAAAGAGAAGATATGCTTCTCTTGCACTGAGAACTTTTCATCCACCAAAGTATCAATTATCCAGTGCTCTTTGAGCAGTGTCATTACAACTCTGTAATTAAACCTCTTGGAAAGAATTTGAGGCAAACTTAATTGGAAGGGGAGATGTTCCCAACTTGGCCATGGGACTTGGTCATGCCTTAAAAATGTTTAGCACATTGGGATTTCTAATTAGTTTCGTTGCTATTTGGATATTTGGAGGTTTTCCCTGTGGTTTTCCCCCGTGACATGTTCTTGAGGACTTTGCAGGCCACCAGGATTTTTTGTTTTTCATCCAGCGTTTTCCTTCATTGGGGAATGTGTTCCTGCCTCTCTTCCCAGGTGGAACTGCATCATGACCACCCACGGCCCCCCTCCCATGGCAGGACACTCCTCCTGTGTCATTGAAGACAAAATGATCGTTTTTGGGGGCTCCCTTGGATCCCGACAGATGTAAGTTTGGGGTGAGGGTGTCTGACAAGCGCCCCTGTGAGCCAGGAGAGGGTTGGGATAGCCTTGGAGTCGCCTATGAGGAATTTTCTGCAGGATTTTGGGGTCTGCCTGCTGCCTTAGCACACCCTTCACCTCTCACAGCAAATCCCAAGGCTCCAGCCTGCAAAAATCCCATTTCTATAAAATCTGGCCCTGAGCCCGAGTTCCATGTCCCTGGTTATATGCTCAGCCCATGTTGTCTCATCCCTGCAGGAGCAACGACGTCTGGGTGCTGGATCTGGAGCAGTGGGCTTGGTCCAAGCCCAGCATCTCCGGGCCCAGCCCTCACCCACGCGGGGGCCAGTCCCAGGTGAGCTCAGCCAGAGAAGCCAGGCACAGCTTCACTCCCAGCTCCAGACAGCTCTGCACAGGCTCGTTCCCAAGTTACCTGTGCAGTCTTTGCCTGCCCTCTCCATGTGGGCACAGCCCCCATCTCCCCTAGTGACTCAGAGTTCTAATGAACAAATCCCTGCTTTAACCCCACTCATGCCCTGTGGCACCTGAGATCAATTGAGAGGCAGCACAGCCTGGTTTGGCTCTGGGCCCTTGTGACTGCTCTGCTCTCCCGATCCCGGGATTGACTTGGGATTGCTCCAAGAACGGCTCCGGCAGTGCCTGCCCAGGGCAGGGAGCTCGTGGCTGTCACCTGGGCTGAGGCAGGTGTCCCCATTCAGGATGGTCAGTGATTCCCTGAGTGTGGTCCCACCAGGGCACGCAGCAATGCTCAGATGGCTCGTGCTGGAATGTGCCTTTCCATGCCCTGGGAAAGGAGCCCGTGGGATCTCTCACCCACCAGCAGCACTGATCAGAAACTGCTGCCAGCACCTGCCCTCCCAAACAATCGTTCCACCTTCCCCTCCTTTGCAGAGGGATGTCAGGTCCCTGATGCATTGGGGAGGGTGATAGCTCTCTTTGGTGAGAGGAACTGGTTTGGGACAAGGAGTGGGATGAGCCCTGCATCCCACTCTGCCCCAGGCACGGCAAAACCGGCTCCATCCCAGCTCCACTCCTCATCCCGGGGCACAGAACCCAGCAATACCCATGCAGTGGGGAACCTGCCTCTGTCTGCCCTTGGAGGCCTGGCCAAAAATCCTTCCTGGCCTGAAACTCTCCTTTGTCCCCTCCAGATTGTGATAGACAACAAGACCATTTTAATCCTTGGAGGCTGCGGGGGTCCCAATGCAGTGAGTACCTGGGGGAGCAGGGACAACATCCCCCTGGCTGGACTGGGGGCTGGATTTGGGATGGGGGTGGACTCTGCATGTTGGTGGCATTTTATTCCTCAAATCTGGGCACCCCCCTGGTAGATTTTCCAGAGAAGCTGTTTAGCTGTTGCTGGAGCTGCTTTAATTAATAAAAATTACCCCAGGCACTCTCTTAGCAGTTTCCTGGGTTCACTGAGGCTCATCACAATGAGCCCTGACTGCATGGGGATAGCAGACAGGAATGAAGGAATTTATCCATGGTCATAGTGGGGTGTAGTCACTCATGGGTGATCAGCTCCTGCTCTGGGTCAGCATCCTCTGTCTGCAGCAGCAGAGCATCACTCCCAACATGGTACTGATGGGCTGAGCCCAGCAGCAAACTGGGCTAAATCTCAGCCTAGGCTCCTGAATCCCAGACCAGACTCCTGAATGTGTCACTCTTCCCTCCCCAGCTGTTCAAAGATGCCTGGTTGCTGCACATGCAGGCCAACCCCTGGACATGGCAGCCGCTCAAGGTGGAGAACGAGGACCACGGAGCCCCAGAGCTGTGGTGCCATCCTGCATGCAGGGTATGGACACAGCAGGGTCCCTGCTCCCTCACACATATCCCTCCCTCTATTCCCTGCCCAAAATGCTCCATAAACACCATCCATTGGTCCCTGTGTCAGACATGGGGCAGGGTTGTGTGTGTGTCTGCATGTCCTCATGCCATGTGTCACACGTGGGGCAGGGCTCTGTGTGTGTGTCCCCATGTCCTGCTGTGTCACGTGGGGCAGGGCTGTGCAAACATGCCATCCTTCTGATGTGTGTTTCCTGCTCTCCCCACAGGTGGGACAGTGCGTCGTGGTGTTCAGCCAAGCTCCCAGCGGGAGAGCCCCGCTGAGCCCCAGCCTCAACTCACGCCCGTCTCCCATCAGCGCCACGCCACCCGCCCTGGTGCCTGAGACGCGGGAATTCCGCTCCCAGTCTCCCATCAGGAACTCGGACGAGGCTCCCTGTGTCAATGGCCGCTGGGGCACACTGCGGCCCCGCAGGCAGACACCATCAGGCTCGCGGGAGGGCAGCCTGTCCCCGGCCAGAGGGGACAGTTCCCCGGTGCTCAACGGCGGCACCGTGTCACCGGGAGCGGCCCTGGACAGCCCCGTGCAGGCCCTGTCCCCCAGCACCCCCTTGGCTGCCGAGGGATTCGACCTCAAGGTGGGGCTGGCCCTGGCACCGCGCCGGGGCTCGCTGCCGGAGCAGAGGGATCTGCGCCTGGCCTCGGTAGAGCTGGGCTGGGAGCAGAAGCCCACGTCCCTCCTGTGCCAGCTGGACGGCGTGGAGGGCAGGACAGCGGGCACACGGAACCCTCCGGAGCACACCAACGGCATCCACACACCACCCCACGCTGCCAGTACCCTGCCCGGGGCCGTGTCCCCCAGCGCACTCCGCCGTAGCCTCGAGGCCGTCAAAGCCCTTTCCTCCAAAGCCACCTCGGCCTCAGCCGCACTCAGCCCTCCCCTGGTGGCGTCCCCAGGGTCCCCGTGTGCCGAGCAGGGCTCAGCGCGACCAGGCGCTGCCCAGGGCGAGGGGCACTCACTGCCCCCCATCGCCCGGCGCCTTGGGCACCACCCACCGCAGTCACTGAATGTGGGCAAGCCACTGTACCAGAGCATGAACTGCAAGCCCATGCAGATGTATGTGCTGGACATTAAGGATACCAAGGAGCAGGGACGAGTCAAGTGGAAAGTGTTCAACAGCAGCTCTGTGGTGGGGCCGCCTGAGACCAGTTTACACACGGTGGTGCAAGGCCGAGGGGAGTTGATCATATTTGGTGGCCTCATGGACAAGAAACAAAATGTCAAATACTACCCCAAAACAAATGCCTTGTACTTTGTGCGAGCAAAGAGATAATGCGGCCCACAGCCGCCGCCGCCACCCGTCCCCTCCATCCCCACAGCTCTTCCTCCTTCCCAGGCCCCTTCCCGACACAGGCAGGCATTCAAACTGTGAATTAGGGAGCAGGAAACCAATAAAAGTCCAAGTAAACCCTCCAGTCCAAGTAAACCCAGCAGTTCCCAGTAAGACCCCAGTCGAGCGAGTTGTGTTTACAGGTGGGGAAGGATCCAAGGATTTGGGGTGAGCAGCTAGGGAATTCTGCCAGCCAGGATCTTCCTGGGTTTATTTTCCAGGTGTTTGCAAGTCTTGGTCTGTCCGAAACTCCTCATGGGTTGTGAGTAGAAGTGGTTTTATAGGAATAATCCAAATTCCAGCAGGCAGGAGGCTGTTAGCCTGATAAATTCCATGCTCGACTCCATCAGGAAAACAACAGCAATATCCCACTGGGAATTTCAAAGCGCTGCCAACCTTTGCTTAACACAAACACAATGCCTTTTATTTTACCTCACCTGTCGCTTGTCCCTGTCCTCCAGGCAGGACCAAAAGGAGGAGGAAAGGACTTTTTTTTGTGTCAAAATGCCAAAAATCTTGATTGTTATCATCCCTCCTCTCCCTGCCCTGCTGGATCAGGCTTCAGGATCAGCCCTGATCCCCTCTGACCAGAAAAAATACTCTGAAAATCCCATTATTCCCCCAAAACTGACATACTTGTCTGCCAGTTCCCTTCTAGACTTAAAGGTTTCATTTCATTCAATGGCCCAAACCCATTCAAGGCTGAAGCAGCCCCTTGGAGCCTGGGAACAGGGTGGGTTTTCCAGGGAAAAGGACAGATATTGGTAAATCTGAGGGCAGCCTCAATGCAGTAACTTCACCTCATATTTGCACGTGCCTCCTTCCGCAAAGATTAAATCCAAATCCGAAGGGATTGAACCTGTGCGTCCTTCTAGGATAACCCCCGTCGTTCCCTGTCCTTTCCAGATGGGGGGAAAACAGGGTGGATTCTGCCAGGTTTTGGTCAGCAACCTCCAGCACCCTAAAAACTGGGAGCCCTCCCCAAGCCGGCAGTGCCATGATGTGGTCCCTTCCCTAAATATTTGTTCTCCTTTCCCACTGAGCTTTTTGCCGGTCAGAGCCTTAAATCCCATCCCAGCCACATGGGGATGGGGAGGGATTTGCTTCACCCGTGGCATTTCCACCTCTGTAAATGAATCCCTCATCAAATCCCACCTCTCCCATTCATCCCAGAATGATTTGATTTGTCCTAAGGGAAAGCAAAATGCAATTTTTCCCCCAGAAAAACCCCAGACCTCAGGAGCACCTTGGGTGAGCTGTGGAATATTCATTTTCCAAGCGTGGCCGTGGGGAGGGCAGTCAAGGCTTCGGCACCGATTCCCACGTCCCCTTTGCATGTTTTTTGTCATCCACCCCCCAAAAAAAAGAGTCAAACCAGGGATGGACGGCACCTTGATGTCCGCTTTACAGAGCATCCCTTGAGGGATGCTCTGCCAGCATTTGCATCCTGCACCGCTCCCGGAATCCCCCTGGTCAGGAAACGCGTGTTCTGTGCCGTTCACAAGACATTCAGCCCAAATTTGGATCCCTGCCCCCCGAATCCCATGGGAGCTGCTGGTGCTGTGAGCGAGGTGTCCCCCCACCGCAACTCAGGTGTCTCCCACCCCGCCATCATTCCCGGGCCAAGTGCAGCAATGGGAAGCAATTTCAGTGATATTTAAAATCTTGTGTACATTTTGGGGGGGGGGTCATGGGGGTCCCTCCCCCCCTTCCCGACGAATTTTTAGTGGTTTAACAAATAAAAAGGAAAAGAAATGGATGGTTGATGCTTTTGGGGAGGGGTGGGATGGGAATGACATGGAGGGCGAATTACTGCTGTGCTCCCCACAAGTTTAGGGGTGAAAGGGGGGGGTCTGGGGTCTTTTTGGGTAGGAAAGAGGAAATACTTGTGCCAGGGGATGCTGGAGCAGCAGAGAAGGCAAAAGGGAACACCGGGAATTTGGGACACTAAAGCCTCTTGGAGACAGAAATTTGGGATGGGGACCCTAAAGCATGGTGGGGTTGGAAAATGGGGATCCCAAAGCCTACTGGAGCTGGGTCCTGTAGGACCCAGGGATCCCAAACCCAGTTTAGGATGGGGACCCCAAAACCTGCCAGGGCTTGGAAGTGGGGATGGGAAGCCCAAGTCCTGCCTGTGCTGGAAACTGTGGACCCCAGATCCTGCCAGGGTTGGGAATTAGGGATGGGGACCCCCAAAGCCTGTCAGCACTGGAAACTGGAGACACCAAACCCTCTTAGGGATGGAAGCTGGGAACGGGGATCCCAACGACTGCTGGAGATGGTAACTGGGGATGCCAAAGCCTCCCAGTGCTGGGAATTGTTGGGCCCTCTTGGGGCTGGAAATTTTGGACATGGACCCCAAAGTAGTTGGGGCTGGAAGTGAGGACCCCAAATACTGCCAGTGCTGGGAACTGGAGATCGCACAGCCTGTTGGAGATGGGAATTGGGGATGGGGATCCTAGAGCCCGCTGGGGCTGAAAATTGGGATTCCCAAGTCCTGCCAGTGTGGGACATGCCAAAGCTTTCCAGTGTCAGTGGTAAGGGATGAGGACTCCAAAGCGTGGAGAAACGGGCAGTTGGGGAACCCAAATCCCGCCAGTGCTAGGAATTGGGGATGGGGACCCACAAACCATTACATTGTCAGTAATTTGGGATGGGGACCCCCCAAAATCCGCAGGATCGGGGTCATCACGTCACCTCAATTCACCCGCGCACGCGCGACGGCAACTGGGCGTGCTCTCTGTGTGTGCCCGCCTATTTCGTGACGTCAAGGCGAGGCGGAAGCGGCCTCAGGTGGGCGGCGGGGTCGTGTCTTAAAGGGACCGCACGAGAAAATTGGTGTAGGGGCAATGTATGGGAGGGATTTGGGGGGCAGCGGGGGCGGGGAGGGGGACGGGGGATTGGGTTCTCCCCCTTTTGAATGTTGTGGGGGCACGGAGTCGATTGGGGGAGCACAGACCCCTTATGGGTGGTGCTCCCATAAGGGAGTGCAGGGACTCCGGTGTGAGGGACACCCTGAGGGGGTGGTGGGACAGTGAGGGGGATCCGAGACCCCAAAGTGGGCCACAGGAGCCGGAGAGGGGCAGGGGACCCATGGGAGGGCGGTGGGACCCCGCAGGGTTTGCAGGGACTCCGGGGATAGGGGGACGGATTCTATGGGGGAACAGGGACCCTGTGATGGTGTACTGGGGTGGCAGGGGGTCACAGAGACCCCCATGGTGGGGTCAGGGAACCCATGGGAGAGTGGTGGGACCCCAGAGGGGCACAGGGACCCCAGAGAGGGGTCATGAACCCCATGGGAGGATGCTAGGACTCAATAGGGAGGGCACAGACCCTATGGAAAGGGGGTTAGGCATCCCACCGAGCGGTGTCGGGGACCCCATGGGAGGATGCTGGGGGGTGGTTTAGGGACACAATGGAAGATTTAGGGACCCTGGGGAGGGTGCCTGGACCCTGGGATGGGTGTCTGGACCCTGGGGTGGGGTCAGAAGGGGACCCCACAGCTGCGGGATGCAGTGACCCCATATGGGAAGGGGGGGCTCTTCCCTGTCCCCCAGGTTTGGGGGCCCATGGCAGAGCAGGACCGGGCGCTGGAGCCGGGCTGGCTCCTGTCCCTCGCCGGCCGCCCCTACCTGGACTCCATCCTACATAAGAAACAACGGAGAGTGTTTGGTGGGTAACCCCCCTGCTCCCCCCAAGCCGGGGTCTCAGCCGCCCCAGAATCACCCTGAGCCCCCTCCCCAGGTCTGCTGGAGCGCCCGGCCCTGCCGCCCGCCCTAGCTGTCCCCACTGTCACCTACAAACTCTTCCTGGTGGGGAGAAGCGGCGTCGGGAAGACGGCGCTGGTGGCCTGGCTGGGGGGGACCTCCACGCCCCCCGCCCACCACGAGACTCTGGGTACGGCCTGAGAGGTCCGAGGAGTTCGGGGGGTGAAGATCCCACGTGTCCCCCCAGGGATCGAGGCCACCACGGCCACCTCGAGACCCTGGATACAGCCTGGGGTGTCCCGAGAGGGTCCGGGGGATGACGGTCCCTCGTGTCCCGCAGGGATCGAGGCCACCACGCTGTTCTGGCCAGCCAAGCCCCTCGCCAGCGGCCGCCCCGTGCTGTTCCAGCTGCACCTCTGGGACTGCGGCGACGGAGCGCTCAGGAAGTTCGAGCACCTGCTGCCCGTGAGCGGGGGACGCGTTTCTGGGTGGGGGAGACACCTCCAGGAGCCCGCAGTGAGGGGATGTCCCCGTCCCCAGGCCTGTAAGGAGGAGGCGGACGCCGCCCTATTTCTGTTCTCCTTCACGGACCGCGCATCCTTCGAGGAGCTGCCGGCGCTCATGGACCGCGTGCTGAGCCCCGGGGACGGCGACCTCATCAGGGTAGTCGTGGGCACCAAGTATCCTTTTGGGCGTCCCCCTTGGGGGGTAAAGTCACCTCGTGGGGACGGGTCGCACCCGCGGGGCTCTCAGCGCTTGGCATGGCAGGAGCTGAGAACGGGCACGCTTCCTTATACCGATGGATTCCCAACTCCTGTTGATTTTTGTCGGTGCTTTCTTTTTTTTTTTTTTTACATGTTCCTTGACACTGTGACCCCCTATCGCCCCAAAAAGGGGGTTTGCACCCCCAGGTTTGTCAGCGTTTGGTATCTCAGCAGGGTGAGAACATGCACAAATTGTTATTCCAATGGGTTCACAGCTCCTGCTTATTTTTAGGGAGTTTTGCCACCCTCAAGTAGATTTTTGGGGTGTTGGTGTCTCCCTTGACCCTGTGTGTCCCCCTTCCTCCTCAAGCAGGTTTGTACCCCCACTCAATGCCTCGTTAGGCTGAGAATGTGCAACACTCATTACACTGATGGGTCCTCAACTCCCATTGACTTTTTAGGGGGTTGGGGGGATCACAGTTGCCAGTTATTTACAGAGGGTTTGGGGAGGTTTTTTTGGGTCTCCTTTGAGCCTATGTTCCCCCCCTCCCCAGTCAGATTTGCCACCCCCCCACCCCCCAGATTTCTCAGCACTTGTTGTCTCAGCAGGCTGAGAATGTGGAACACTTCACCACACCAAAGGATTCACAATTCCCATTTCGCTTTAGGTATTTTTTGGGGGGTTTTCGGGGTGTTGGTGTCTCCCTTGACCCTGTGTCGCCCCCCACAATCAGGTTTGCACCCCCAGATTTCAAACCACTCACCCCTGGGCAGGCAGAGAACACTCCCACCTCGTTACACCGATGAGTTCACAGGTCTCCATGAATCTTGGGTGGTTTTGGGGGGATTTTCCAGGGTGTTGCTGTTTCCCTTGACCCTTTGTCCCCTCCCCACCCCAGATTCGACCTGGCCACACACGCGGCCGTGACGGAGGAGGATGTGCGGACCTTCGAGGGGACGTGGGGGCTGCGTGTGCTGCGGGCCGGGGGGACCCCAGGGGCCGGTGGGGCGCGGGCGGGGCTGGCCCGGGTCACCCCTGTCCTGGACGCCCTGGTCGAGGGGCTCTGGCGGCGCGACCAAGTGACCGCCGGCGTCACCCGGGTGGACATGGGGGACACCCCCACATGAACTCCCTCTTGGAGCGGGTTTGGGGGCTGGGAGGGGTGAAGGTATTTTTTTGCTAAAGCAGTGATTTTCTATGAAAAAGATCCCTGGTGGCCTGCCTTGTCCGATGCGTGGGGTGGGGGGTTTGGGGGGATTTGGGGTGAGTGGGGTACTGGGGATTTGGAGTGCTGGGATAATGAAGATTTGGGGGTGCTGGGAAATAGGGATTGCAATGGGATAATCAGGAGGTGGGTGCTGCGAGATTTGGGGTGCTGCAGGTGCTGGGAGGTGTGGGGTGCACTGGGATCCTGGGGATGGGGGTGCTGCAGATTCTGGGAGATTTGGGGTTCAATGGGTTCAGGGAATGGGCGTGCTGGGCGTCTTGGCAGATTTAGTGTGTTGTGGATCCTGGAGGATTTGGTTCCAGAAGGATTATGGGAACGGAGTGCTGTGGGATTTGAGTTGCTTTGGGGTACTGGGGGATTTGTGGTGCTAGAGGTGATGAGATTGGGGTGCTGCAGGTGCTACAGAGGTTGGGAGTGCTGCGGGATTTGGGATGCTATGAAAGATGCAGAATTTGGGGTACTGCGGGATTATGAGAACGGTGGTGCTGAGAATTTGGGGCGCTGGGGCCGGAGGGGACCGGGCAGCCCCCCCAAACCGGTCCCCCCCCGACCTCCAGTATGGGACTGCTGGGCGGGGGGGTGTGGCCGGTAGTAACGGCGTGGCCCCGCCCCCTGCAGCCATTGGCTGCCGCCCCCCGCCCTTCCCACGCCGATTCATGAATGAAAGGGGGGGGGCGTTCACCCCTTCGGGGCCGGGCCTGGGGGATCCTCGCGGGGCTGTGGGACCCCTAAACCCCCTCCAGGGCTATGCCCCACCTTGAAGGGACTCCCACACCCCCCGCCCCTCCACCCGGCCGCGTCCCACCCTCGGGCGCGCGCCCTCCCGGTGCGGTACTGGTACGTACTGGGTGCGGCTCCTTCTCCTTTAAGAGCGGGCGTGGCCGGTGACGTCAGCGGGGCATGAATGAACAGGAGCGGGCGCGCGGCCCCGCACCTCACACCCCCCGCACTCCCCGCGGGGCCGCCGCTCGTGGGGCGAGCCCGGGACCCCCAGAACCGCCCCGCCATGGCGGGCACCCCCCCAGCCCTCACTCTTCTCCTCCTCACCGCCCTCAGCCCCCTGGCCGCCGAGGAAGGTGAGTCCCCAACTTTTTTTTTGTGGGGGAGCGCCCCAAAACTCTTTTATTGTGGGCAGCGCCAAGGGTGGGGTGGTTTGAGGGTAAAATCGGGTGGTTTGGGGGGAGCTAAGAAGTTGGGGAGCGCGGGGAGCGCTCTGAGGGTAAAGGGTGGTGTGGGTTCCCCCTCCTCCCCCCACCGTTTGGGGGGCGGTGGGGAACCTGCAGGTGCCGGAGCGCGTTTGGGGGGCAGGGGGAGGTTAAAATTAGGGGAAAAGTTGAAGTTAAGGTGGAGAAGTTTAAATTTAAAGAGGAAACGTTAAATTAAGGGCCAAAAGTTAATGTAAGAGGGGGTAGTTAAAAAGGTGATGTGGGTTTAAAAATACAGGGAGGGAAAAGCTATAACTGGGGAAGATCTAGAACAGAGAATAAAGTATATAAATGGGGGGGGGGAGGGGAAGCTAAAATAAGAGAAAAACTGATATTTAGGGGCAATTTCCCCGTGCCGAGTGTCCGACTGACGCGCCAGGGCCAGATCCTGCCGCGAGTCTCCAAAAGAAGCTGGCAGAGGCGTGAGGGGAGGGGAATTTAAAAATACACCCCCCCCCAAAAAAAAGAAGGGGGAAAATCACCTTAAAATGGACTGCTTCCCATGGGTGGTGCAGGTCCGGGTTGGATCCGGCCGGAGAGCTGGAAAACAATGTCAGGAAAATCCCAAAAAATTGTTGGGAAAAAACAAGCAGCGTCTCAGCCTCCACCTCTCAACCCTTCCCCCAGTGATTCTGGGGCTTATTTTGGGAAGGCTGAGCAGAAGAAAAGGGGGGAAATCACTTTTTTTGTGTATACACTGAATTTTTTTAAGATTGTTTCTATGAACTCTGATGGATTTAGTCCATCCTTTTTGAGAGTAAAGTGGAAGAATCCAGCCCCAAATGCAAATAAATCAGAAGCTGGGATGGAAAATACTCCCTAAAAACTAGAAATGGGGTAAAAAACCCCTAAAATTAGGGGGTTTGGAAGTGCTCAGGGGACAGCAGAGGGGATCATCCCGTGGTATCTGTGTGGTTTGGGGTGTATTCCCAAAGTGCTGTTTCCCAGGAGGGAATATTGGGATTTGGGGTTTAAAAAGTGCGTGGGGGGGAAAGCGAAAGTGGTAGAGAGAGGTGGGATTGGTTCTCCGCGGTGAGATCCAGTGGGATTTGGGGTGAGCTGAGGTGGGGAGGGGATTAAAGAGGAGGGAATTTGGATTGGGATGGGATCCATTTTGGGATTATGATTGGGGTTCAGATTGATACTGAGGAGGGGATGGGATTAATTTTGGGATTGGGATTCTCATTAAGGTTGAGATGGGGGTGCGATTGGGATGGGGACAGGAATGGGAACGGCGGGGGTGAGACTGGAGTTCACTTGGGGAATGGGATAGTATTCGGATCAGACAAATATTGGGATCGGGACGGTTTAGGGCAGGGTAGGGGACAGGGACAACGGCTGCAGACGGGAATGGGACGGGGATGCGGCTCCGGAGCGCGGGGATGGCGCTCAGGGTGGTGATGCGGTTGCTGGCTACATTCACGGTGGCACTGGCGGTGGTGGCGGCCGTGGCCAGGTGACGAAGGCGACGGAGAATTTGATGATGGTGGCTGTGGGTACAGGTGACTCCCGGGACGGGGGTGCGGCCCCGGCGCTGTCCCGGGAGCTCCCGCGGGTGCTGCGCCCTTGGAGCAGCCCCCGCCCTGGGAGTGTCCCCAGAGCCACCCCCGGGGGCACCCGCAGGGAACTCCCGCCCGCTCCGGCTCTGGCTCCCGCCGCTTTCCGCTCTCCGGAGGCTCGCGGGGGGGATTTCCAGCCTCAGGAAAACCGGGATATCCGCCCCGGCATCCTTCCTGACCCCGGCCACGGCGCGGGGGGGATGGTGCAGCCGCTCGTGTCCCCCCCGGCAGCTTTTGGTGTCCCCCCTCAGCCTTGACCCTCTCGGGACACGCCACGAGCTCGTCCGTGTTCAGCCGTGGGAAGTGGGGTGCCCATGGGTCCCGAAATTGCCCCGTGCCGCCGGACCCATCTCGCCGCTGAACCCGGGCGTCCGGGCACATTCCTGGGGGGTGATTCACCGGGGGGGCCCGCTCCCTGTCCGGCCTCCTCTTCCTCTCCTGGCGCTGGATCCGGCCACCGCCCTCGGCGTGACAGGGCAGGTCCCGCCGGCCCCCGCGGCTTCTCCGCCTGCGGGGGCAGCCCCGGGGGGCTTCTTCCAGAGGAATCTGCCGGGAATGGAGGGATTCAGAGGGGTCCACGGGACATTTCTGGGGTCTGGGACTGTTTGGAAGTCCTGGAGACATCCATGACTCTTGGGGACATCTGTGGGAATGGGGTGGATCCATGGGTCCTAGGGGTATCCAGGGGTCTTGAGGACATCTATGGAACCTCCTGGCATCTGTGGGTCCCAGGGATATCTGTCGGTGCCCAGGACCTCCATGAATTTCGGGGACATCTGTGGATCCCAGGAGTGTTTGCACATCCTGCAGACTTCCATAGGGCTGTCCATGTGTCCTGGAGGGACGTCTGTGGGTCCTGGGGGACATTAAAGAACCAGGAGGTTGTATTGGTGGCACCTGAAAGTCCTGGGGCCATCTGTGGGTCCTGGTGACTCTCCTGATGGCCCTGTCCTCTCTCCTCTCCCACAGTGGTGCTGCTGGACTTTGCCAAGGCACATGGGGAGCTGGGCTGGCTCACCCATCCCTACGGAAAAGGGGTGAGCACCCATGGATCCGGCATCTGGCCCTACTGGCCAGCACCAGGATGGGGAATGGGGACTCCTCCATGGGGAATGGGGACAGCCATGGGGATGGGGAAAAGGACATCTTTGAGAACCTTCACAGGAATGGGGATGGGGCTCTCCATGAGGATAGAGATATCCATGGAGATGGGCCTGGGGTCATCCATGGGAATGGGGACAAGGATATCCACTGGGACATGAGCATCTGTAGGCAGGGACCTCCACAGGAACATCCCACAGTCATGAGGATCTCCATGGGCTTGGAGACAGGGACACCTGTGGTGTTGGAGACCTCCACTGGAATTGGACTGGGACCCTCCATGGGACCAGAAACACCCATGGGGATGGACATGGGGACATCCATGGGGTTAGAGACCTCTGGGATGTGCCTGGGGACATCCATGGGGTTAGAGACCTCTGGGATGTGCCTGGGGACCTCCATGGGGATGGGAACAGGGGGAAGGAGATGAGGACAAGCCCATACCTGGGGGCAGGGGGCTGTGCCTCAGTTCCCCCCCACAGCCCCATTTCTGTCTCCGGGGACAGTGGGACCAGCTGCAGAATGTCCTCAATGACTCCCTGATCTACATGTACTCCGTGTGCAACGTCCTGGAGGGCGAGCAGGAGAACTGGCTCCGCACCAACTGGATCTACCGTGGAGTGGCCCAGCGCATCTTCATCGAGCTGCAGTTCACTGTGCGTGACTGCAACAGCTTCCCCACGGCCGGCGGCGGTTCCTGCAAGGAGACCTTCAACCTCTACTATGCCGAGTCTGACGTGGATTACGGCACCAACTTCCAGAAGCGGCAGTTCAAGAAGATCGACACCATCGCTCCGGATGAGATCACCGTGCAGGAGGATTTCGCTGCCCGCAATGTGAAGCTGAACATGGAGGTGCGGTCGGTGGGGCCACTCCGCAGGAAAGGTTTTTACCTGGCCTTTCAGGATCTGGGCGCCTGTGTGGCGCTGCTCTCCGTGCGCGTTTACTACAAGCGGTGCCCAGCCGTTGTGCGGGGCATGGCGCAGTTCCCGGAGACCGTGGCTGGGGTGGACTCGCAGACCTTGGCCGAGGTGCGGGGCTCGTGCGTGGCCGAGGCAGTGGCCGAGCAGGCGCCTGCTCTGCACTGCAATGCCGACGGTGAGTGGCTCGTGCCCATCGGGGAGTGCCTGTGCCGCACCGGCTTCCAGAGCCTGGGAGACACCTGCCAAGGTATGGACTGGGTAAACTGAGGATAGGCCAGTTTGGTGCGTGCTTGGGGTAAGGTGGGGGTTTGGCCCCAAAATTCCCAATCCTGGATCCTCAGCCTTGAGTACAGTGAGTGTGGGAGGGCTCAGCTGGGAGAAGGGTAGGGCGAAAATGAGGTGAAATGCCCTAAAAATTCACAATTTGGAGTTGGAGAAATGAGGTTTTGGCTTCAAAATTCCCAGCCCTGTATCCTCATCTTTCAGCATCACCAGTGTAGTGAGTGTGGGAGAGCTTGGACTGGTGGAGGGTGCGCTGGGGAGATCCCAATAAAGTAGAAGCTGCAAAATAAGATTAAACACCCTAAAATTCCTCATTTGAGTTGGAGAAATGAGATGTTGGAAAATTCCCCATCCTGGATCATTCCCCTGCAGCATCACTCATGCAGTGAGTGCATCAGGACTCAACCTGGAGGGGGGTGGTTTTGGGGGGGGGGGGCTCCCCAATAGTAAAGAAGCTGCAAAATGAGGTGAACCCCCCTAAACTCCTCTGGGGGGTGCTTCCCTCCCCACCTGCCTGATCCCACAGATGGGGATTGGGATTTGGGATCTCACCAGTGTCATTTTGTGTCCCCCCCAGCTTGTCCCCCAGGCACCTTCAAGGCCGTGGTGTCCTCAGGGGGCTGCCAGCCCTGTCCCCCCCACACCCTGCCCGCCATGGCTGCTGCCGCCACCTGCCCATGTGAGGATGGATTTTTCCGGGCCCCTGAGGACCCCCTGGAGCATCCCTGCACCCGTAAGTCACCTCCAGAGGGGGAACACTGAGGTGACACAGCACTGCCCTGTCCCCTGACCCTGCGCTGTGTCCCCCACAGGTCCCCCTTCACCCCCCCAGGCTGTCACAGCCCTGGGGTTGGGGGCCACAGTGCAGCTGCGCTGGGCCCCCCCTGCTGACCCCGGTGGCCGCAAGGACGTCACCTACAGTGTCACCTGCGAGCAGTGCTGGCTCGAGAGTGGTGAGTGCCGGCCCTGCGACGGGGGGGTGCGGTTCTCACAGCCCCCCCGGGGGCTCATGGGGACAGAGGTCACTGTCACCGACCTGGAGCCACATGTCAACTACACCTTCACCGTGGAGGCCCAGAACGGGGTGTCCCCCTATAGCCACCAGCGCAGCATGGCCAGCACCACCATCAGCATCAACCAGACGGGTGAGGGGACACCAATAGTTTCCCACATCTTCTCTCCGTGGTGGGGACACATTTGTGGTGTCCTTGTCCCCAATGGGGACACCTCTGTGATTTTTCCATCCCTCTTTGCTATCCCTTGATCCCCTGGGGACACTTCAGTGACATCCCTATATGTCCCCACGGCAGAGCCCCCACGGGTGACATCAGTGAGCCTGGATGGAAGGACGGCCACCAGCCTGGTCCTGTCCTGGACGGTGCCACTGCGGCAGCAGAGTCGGGTCTGGAAGTATGAGGTCACCTACAGCAAGAAGGTGACACAGCTTGACACCCCCAAACCTACCCCTCCATCTGTGTCACCTCCATCCTTGCCCCCACCTGTGTCACCTCTATTGATGCAATCTCCATCCACATCTCCATCTATGTCATTGCTCCATCCTTGCTCTTATCCACATCAGCCCCAATCTATGCCACCTCCATCCTTGTCCCTATCCCTGTCACCTCCCCATCCCTGCCCCATCCATGTCACCTCACCCACATCACCTCCATCTTTGCCCCACCTATGCCACCCCTCCCTGTGTGTCACCCCAATGTTACCCTGCCATGTCCCCAGGTGGATGAGAACAGCTACTCAGTGCTGCGCTGTGAGGGCACCTCTGTCACCCTGCCCAAGCTGTCCCCAGCCACCGCCTACGTGGTTCGGGTCCAGGCTCTCACTGCCGACGGCCACGGGGCCTTCAGCCCCCAGCACGAGTTCGAGACCCTGCCCGAGGGTGAGGAGGGGCCTGGGGTGTCAGGAGTGTGGGATGGGGACTCCAGGGGCTTTCGGAAGTGAGAGGTGGGGGCTCCAGGGGGAGCAGGGCTCACCTGGACGGTCCCCACAGGTTCTGAGGCCATGGCATCGACTGCCGTCATTGCCGGCAGCGTCGCTGGTGTCATTGTTGTTGTCGGGCTCTTGACCGCTCTCCTCTGCATCATCCGGCGGTAAGGGGAAAAATTCCCCTGAGACCCCCAAAAACCCCAAAAATTTAATTGTCCCACTGCCAAATATGGGTGAGGGATGATCTTTTGGGACAAAGGGCTGCTTTTTCCACAGGAGGAGGAGGCCACGGCCACGCCAATCAGCTGAGGATGTCTACTTCTCCAAGTCAGGTGAGCCATGGGACAGTGGGGACAATGGGGATGGGCGGGGGAGTGACAGGGGTGCTGACCCCCTCCTTGACATCTCCAGACCAGCTGAAGCCCCTCAAGACCTATGTTGACCCCCACACCTACGAAGACCCCAACCAAGCCATGCTCAAGTTCACCACTGAGATCCCTCCATCCTTCATCACCCGCCAGAAGGTCATCGGTGCCGGTGCGTGGCTTTGTTCCCCCAGAGACACCCCAAAATCAGGGTGAGGTAGGGGGGCTAAGAGTGGACCACAATTTTCGGAGCAGGTGAATTTGGGGAGGTGTACAAGGGCACCCTGAAGCGTGGCAGGAAGGAGGTGTCGGTGGCCATCAAGACGTTGAAGGTGGGGTACACAGAGAAGCAGCGTGTGGACTTCCTGAGCGAGGCCACCATCATGGGACAGTTCTGCCACCACAACATCATCCGCCTTGAGGGCGTCGTCTCCAAGTGTGAGTGGCCTCTATGTCCTGTCCCCGCCTCAAAAAACACCCCAATTTCCCAGCAAAACACCCCAAAAATGTGATGTAAAAATAGGGTGTTCTGAGCACTGGTGCAAAGGGGAATTTTGGGGATTTGGGTCTTTTTGGGGAATGAGGTTGGAGATCTTTTGGGGATGGAATTAATAAAAAATTAATTAAAACCTTTCAGGTTTATTTGGGAGGTTTTATGGGGAGCTTAGGGGATTTTTGGAGGAGTTGGGGGAATTATTTTGGGATTTGGCTGCTGGGGTTTATTGAGGTCTGCAAGGAGGTTGAAACTTTTTTGGCTTTTTGGGAAAGTTTAATGGACATGATTTTTTGGGGAGTTGGGGGTCAGGGGATTTTGGAGAGAATTGGGAGGGTTTGGGTTTTTGGTGGTGTTTGGGGATTTCTGTTATCTTTGAGGCATTGGGGTTGTTTTGGGGGGGTGTTTTTTTTTTGAGGGACATTAGGTATTTGGGAGTTTAAGGATTTTGGGGGGTTTGTGGGAGGTTTAGAGATTTTTAGGGGGATGACTTGGGGGGGCTTGGAGGGATATTTTTTGGGGATTTTACCTATTTTGGGGTCTTTCTTTTGTACAGACAAGCCCTTCATGATCATCACAGAGTACATGGAGAACGGGGCACTGGATAAATTCCTGCGGGTAGGTGATACATGGTGGCAATGACCATGGGGTGGTGGAACATCCAACACTTACCACAGGAGGTGGGACAACAGGTGGATTCCAGACTGGATTCTCCCTTTTTCCCAGGAAAAAGAGGGTGAATTTGGCATCATCCAGCTGGTGGGAATGTTGAGGGGCATTGCCGCTGGCATGAAGTACTTGGCCAACATGAATTACGTCCATCGGGACCTGGCAGCCAGGAACATCTTGGTGAACAGCAACCTGGTGTGCAAAGTGTCTGATTTTGGGCTCTCAAGGGTGCTGGAAGATGACCCTGAAGCCACCTACACCACCAGTGTGAGTGTCACTGCGGTGGGGTGGTGGCCAGGGAGGGGTGGCTGGTTGGTCATGGAAGGGTGGCTGGCCAAGGTGAGGGGGTGGTTGGTCATATTGGGGTGGTTGAACAAGGTGGGGAGGTTTTTTGGGGGTGCAGGGTTGACCCCAATGTTGCTGTAGGGCGGGAAGATCCCAATCCGTTGGACAGCCCCCGAAGCTATCTCCTACCGCAAGTTCACCTCTGCCAGTGACGTCTGGAGCTATGGCATCGTCATGTGGGAGGTGATGTCCTACGGTGAGCGGCCCTACTGGGAGCTCTCCAACCATGAGGTGAGAGCCCACCCTCCACCATCATCAGTGTTTTGGGAAACATTCAAGGCCAGTGGAAGGTGTCCCTACCCAGGGCAGGGGCTGGAATTAGATGAGCTTTAAGGTCCTTCCAACCCAAACCATTCTGGGATTCTGTGAATGAACACCTTTTTTTGGGGGGACTATCCTTAATGTTCCCCCTCCTCCTCTTTGTAGGTGATGAAGGCAATCAATGAGGGCTTCCGCCTCCCGGCACCACTGGACTGCCCCTCAGCCATCTACCAGCTGATGATGCAGTGCTGGCAGCAGGAGCACTGCCGGCGCCCCAAATTCGCCGACATCGTCAGCATCCTCGACAAACTCATCCGCGCCCCCGAGTCCCTCAAGGCACTGGCAGATTTCGACCCCCGGTGCGTGCAGGGAGTGCCAGGATGAAGTGGGGGGCAAGAAGAGGGAGGCGGGCAGTTGCCCAGAGAAGCTGTGGCTGTCCCTGGATCCCTGGGAGTGTCCAAGGCCAGGCTGGAGCAATCTGGGATAGGGGAAGGTGTCCCTGCCATGGCAAGGGGGAAATGGGGTGGGCTTTAAGCTCCCTTCCAACCAAACCAGTCTGGGATTCTCTGATTCTTGCACATCTTTGAGTCTTCTATTTTTTTTTTTTTGCATAATTTTGTTTTCATCTTCGCATTTTGTGCATCGTTCTTTGCACTCTCGTGGTGCTGCTTTGGGTTGGGTTTTGCATCTGTGCTTTCACGCTGCTTTTGACATCTCCATTTCTGCATCATTTTTTGGAATTTCCCCATTTTCATATTTCCACTTTTTACATAGTTTCATTTTCTGCACCATCATTTCATCATCCCCATTTTTCTTTTTTTTTTTCTTTTTTTTTTTCCTTTTTTTTTTTTTTTTTGGCATCTTCCCATTTCTGCACTGTTTTTCCACCCTTCCATTTCTGGATCATTGTTTTAACCTTGCACTTTCACACAGTTTTTTGCATTTTTTTTTTCACTTTTCCATTTCTGCAGACTTTTTCATCTTTCTGTTTTCACGTTATTTCTTGCATCTTTCCAACCCTCTGTTATTTTTCCGTCCTTCCGTTTTCGCAACTCTATTTCCCACCCTTTAATTCCTGCACTATTTTTGTACCTTTCCATTCCTGCATAAATTTTTGCATTGTTTCATTTCTGCAATATTTTTGTATCCTCACCTTTCTGCGCCATTTTTTGCAGCCTCCAATTTTCACAATTTTTGCACCTTCCGTTTTCACATTATTTTTTTACATCCCTCCATTGTGGAATCATTTTTTTTTGCCTTGTTTCCTTCCTGCATCAAGTTTCTGTCCTTTTGCTTTCCAGCCTTGCATTTCTGCACCACTTTTTTTTGCGTCTTTCCATTTTTGCGGCATTTTCCCCCATCTGTCTCCGCAGGGTGTCCATCCGGCTCCCCAGCACCAGTGGCTCTGAGGGCGTCCCGTTCCGCTCAGTCCCGGAGTGGCTGGAGTCCATCCGGATGCCCCAGTACACAGAGACCTTCATGGCCTCGGGCTACAGCACCATCGAGAAGGTCCTGCAGATGACCAGCGAGTGAGTCCCTATCCCTGTGCTGTCCCCTTGAAATTCCCAGACTGTCCCCACAGCACTCCCCTGCTGTCCCTGGGATTTGTCCCCACACTGTCCTCATACTCCCCCTCTGGCTCCCATGGGACAGGGAGGTGCTGGGAATGGAAACTACTTCTGTGGCCTTGGTGGCCCAAGGGATGGGATAAAGTTACATGTTCATAGGCCAGAGCGGCTGGGATGAGCTGTGTCTGTTCATCTGTCCCTTGAGATGGGCTGTGTTCATCCATCCAGTGGGATGAGCCATGTCAGTCTGTCCATCCCTCAGGATGAGCCATGTCCATCCGTCCATCCATCTGGCTAAGCCATATCCATCCATCCCTTGGGATAAGCCATGTTGGTCCGTCCATCCATCCATCCCTCCCTTGGGATGAGCCATGTCCAGCCCTCCATCCCTTGGGAAGAGCTGTGTCCACCCAGCCATCCATCCCCACCCTGAGGACGCTGCTCCTGGGGATTCCCAAAGCGGGTGTGCAGCCATCGCTGGCTCCAGCCCCTCCCAGCCCCATTCCAGGCTCGTGGCTCCACCAGTCCTGACTCTTTTCCTGTTTTCCCAGGGACATCAAGCGGATTGGTGTGCGCCTGCCGGGCCACCAGAAGCGCATCGCCTACAGCCTGCTGGGGCTGCAGGAGCAGGCAGGAGCTGGGGGGGCCCCAGGCTGACCCCAAACCCCTCAGAAAACCACATGAAGACCCCCACTCCTCCCCGAGGGGTTTATTTATTATTTTTGTAATTATTAAGCGTTCTTTTATAGTGTTATTGATATTGTCCCCCCACCTGGGGATGAAACGGGTGCTGCCCCTTCCCTCCCCCCTTAAAAAAAATGGAATTTCAAGCTTGTTTGGAGCCGGGGGAAGGATTTTTCTTCTTATTCCAGCCCCCCCACTCCCCCCCCACATTTCAAGAAAAAAGGGGTCGGTCCCAAAACTGATTTATTTTTGCTTTTTTTCTCCCTATTTATTCCTCTCCCACCGGGTTTTTGGGTGGTTTTGTTCCCCTTTAAGGCTGTTCTGCCAGTGTTGCCTTGTATTTTTTAACCTAATTTATTCTATTTTTGTATATTTATTGCGAGGATTTAAAAGTCGTGTCAGGTTTGGGAGAGAGAAAAAGGGGGAAATTAAAGAAAAAAACTTGGTTGCTTTTTCACCCCCCTTTTTATGGATTTATGGGGATTGTTCTGGGGTTTTGAATAAAAATGTCTTTTTTGTTTTTCTAGAATATTGTGTTTTCCCACTGGTTCACAGAGATTGAGGAAATGTGGGGGGCAAGGAGAGAGGGTTTCCCTTGGATTTTAGGGGTTTTAAGGGCATTTTTAAAGGAATTTAAAGGATGTAAAGAGCGTTTTTAAGGTGCTTTGAGGATTTTTAAAGGGGTTGGGGGGGCATTAAAGGGCAGTTAAGGAAGTTTAAAGTTTTGGGGGTTTTTAGGCATTTTAGGACATTTTAAGGAGCTATCAGAGTGTGTAAGGGATGTTAGGGGCTTTAAAGGGGTTGTAAGTTATTCTTAATGTTGTTTAAGGGGTTTATTTAGGGATTTTTAGAGGGGGTTAAAAGGGTTTTAAAAGTGGGGTAGTTTAGGGGTTTTAATGGGTTAATGAGGGTTTTTTTAAGGGGGTTACAGGTTTTTAGGGGGCTATCAGGGATTTTAAGGGGTTTCACACTGCTCCTGGTGTGTTTCCCATGCGGGGCCTCTTTCCCCAGCAAAACCCACGAGGAATTTGGCCTTTTTATTCCCCCACCGCTCCCCCGAAGCCAAAGCTCGGCCGCGCCGGCTACCCGGAGCCTGCAAATCACGGGTTAGGAAAACGCCGGAACAAGGAGTTTGACATTTTTTTCTGCCCCAAACCATAATAAGGGGCGGGCGGCCCGTGAGGGCGGACCAACATCGTGCTGCCAAAGCCGCGGTTTTGGGGGCGTTTCACCCAAGGTGGGGGCACTGTGGCCTGTGGGTGTCGCGAGTCTGTCGCTTTCAGTCCCTCGATCGCGGCTCAAAGTCCAGCGGGAGGAGCCGGACGGGCCGACAGCCCGGGCCGGAGCTCCTGGCAGCCCCTGGCGCCTGTGTGCCCAGGGCGGGACCGGGCAAGGAGCCCAGGGCATGGGGATGCCGTGGGGAAACTGAGGCACGGGCACAGCGGGGTTTTTGGGGTGACGGACAGAGCTGGGGGCGCTGACCACGCATCCACCCAACCTCCCCAAGCCCCCAAGGGGGCTGCGGACCGCTCCCCTCGCTCCTCCCGTGGGTGCCGCCGCCCAGCCCCGCTCCCAGCGCCCAGCCCGGAGCCCAGCCCAGCTCCTGCCCCACTTTTGGGGTGTCTGCGTGGCGCTGACCCCGCTTCACCCGTGCTGCGCCGGGCCCGGGCATGCCAGCCCTGCCCAACCTGTCCCGGCGCACCTAATTATCCCCCCAGGCTTAATTACGGCTTCGTTAGCGCCCGATGCACCGCCCATACCCGCTGCGCCCCAGCCCGGGGGTCACCAAAGGGGGGGGGGGGAGGAACTTAGCCCCCCCACTCCCCCTGGATTGCAGGGTCACTAAACACCCCCCACCTTATTAATTGCAGTAATTAAAATAAGGATAATTATGTGCTGATAGTTTTAGGAGGGCAGCAGAGGGGGGTGTCACAGAGACTGGGGCACTTCAGTGCATGTCCTGGGCAGTTTTGGGGTGATACTGGCGGTTTTAAACGTTGTTGTTGAGTTTGGGAAGGGGTGACCCCCCAAAAAAGAAACCGGTGGGCTGGAGAAAGAGGAGGAGGGGGAGGAAGCACTGGTAGGTCGATGTGTTTAATGCACAACACACTGGCAGAGAACCGGTGCCCCCAGCCCAGACCTCCCACACCATCTGGCGGGTGAGGACTCCCCCTCTTTTCCTGGGGGACATCTCTGGGAAGGGCTCCCCTGTGGTCCCAAAACGTTATCACTTGGGGTTGGCAAGGTCTTCGATTGCTCTCCGCAGCTGCAAGGGCATAGAGGAGGTGGGACAGGGACCTTCCCCCACCTTCCCTTCTCCTTTTCCCCCCATTTTCCCCCCTCACCTCCGCTCTGCTCACGGCTCCCACCAGCTCCCCAGAGTGGGTGACAAAGACTCGCTGCAGTTTCAGCAGCTGGAAGAGGTGATAGGCCTGGGAAAGGGACAACAGGGCCATGTGTGGACAGAGCCACCCTTGCAGTGTCCCCTCAGTGGGACACGCCTGGGGGGGTGCTCCCCAGACACATTTCCCTCCCCAAACCTGGTGCAAGGAGGTCCACGGGGAGAACTGGAGCATGATGGGCTCGATGGCGCAGTTGTCCCCGAGTGTCCCCGTGATGGCCAGCTTTAGAAAGGTGGCATGTTAATTTTGGGGTGGAAAAGCAGCTTTTTGGGTGTGGCAGAGTGCCCCCCACCCCGTTTACCTTCTCCCCTTGGGGAGCCTGGGGATGCTCGGGGCTCTGGAGGAAGGTGACCAGCTGAGACCTGCTGACAGTGCCCACCAGAGTGGGGGATCCTGGAGAGAGGGGAGAGTATTGGGATAGCATGGGAGTACCAGGGAGACACCAAGGGAACAGTATGGGAATAACAGGGGGAGGTACTGGGGACATCCCATAGGGACAGAAGGGTGAAGGTATGAGGACAGTATGGGGACAATATGGGAATATTAAGGGAACACTTTGTAGGGACACCATGGAGACAGAATGGGAATATCAAGGGAACAGCATGGGGACACCAAAAGGGATGGGGACAGCATTGGTACAGTACAGGGACACCATGGAGATGGTATGGGAATATTGAGGGAATGGCATGGGGACACCATGGAGACAGTATGGGAATATTGAGGTGGCACCATAGCAATATTGAGGGCGCAACCTGTGGACACCAATGGGAACAAGACAGCCTGGGAACATCAAAGGGAACCATAAGAGCAGTTTGGGGACACTGCAGGAACACCCCATAGGGACAGCGTGGGCATGGTACGGAGATAGCATGGGAATATCCAGTGTGCACTGGGGGCACACCATGAGGAGACACGGAAGGGCCACCACAGGGCCAGGGACTTGCTGGCCACCCCTCATGGTGACAGTGACCCCCCAGATCCCACATCCCACCTGTGCTCTCCACCACGGGGTACTCGGCATCGGCAGAGGCATCCAAGGCCACCAGCACCTCCTGGAAACCATCCCCCTTGGCCAAGGCCACCACCTGGCGCTCCATGAACTTTTCCACCACCACTCGATAGGAGCTGGGGAGCACAAAACCCCCAAATTTCCATCATTTCCTGGAGAATCCCCCCAAAATGTGGATTTTTGGGGCAGGGGCTTACGCGATGTGCCGGCTGCGGATGGGGGGCAGGTAGGGCAGCTTCTTGACAATGATGCCAGCATCATAGAAGGACGGTTGGTTCTTCTGGCTGATGGCATTGGCCACCAGCACAGCCAGCACAGTGGGCAGGATGTGGCCCAGGTGCCCGGTGGCCTCGCACACCAGGAGGGCCGTGGACACTGCATGGGTCACCGAGCCCGAGAACGCAGCTGCTCCTGGTGGGGGGGATGGGGGTCAGGGGATAGGGGTGGGTGTCCCCCCTCCCATGAGTATATCCAAACTCACCAGCCAGGGCATAGCCAGCAGGAATAATGGGCCGTGGGGGTCCTTCTGAATAGAGCCCCCGTGGGAAAAGCAGGGCCACCACCTCCCCCATCAGGCGCCCGATGGCTGCGCCTAAAATTGGGAGGGGAAGGAAGGTGGGGAGATCCCTGAATCCCCCCCAAAAAATGATGGAGGTAGAGGTGACCACGCTCCTGCAGCCCTCCCGGAGCTGGATGCTTCCCCTGTATCCCCAGACTGGATGTACCCCTCCAGGTCTGGATTCACCCCCAGTATCCCCACTCCAAGGGCTGAATGAACCCCCTGCACCCCTTCCCCAGCCTGGCTGTCCCTCCCATGTCCCCCCTCGGCTTGGCTGTCCTCCCCATGTCCCCCAGCCCCAACTCACCATAGATGAAGATGGGCATGAAGTACCCAGCTGGGAGGGGCAGGGTGGTGGCCAGGATCAGCATCCAGAACTGGGGGGACCAGCATCACTGGGGGGGTCACCCCACGGAGACACCGTATTGGGGGTGTCCACCCAGAGCTTGGGGGACATGGTTACCTTCATGAGCAGGAAGAAGGTCAAGGTGCCATAGATGGTGGCAGAGGGATGGTCCCACTCCTGCCAGAGCTCCCCAGGCTTGGCCACCCCCGAGGCGTTGAGGGCCAGCAATCCCCACGTGCGGTTGTCAAAGAGGGAGGTGAGATACTCCTTCATGGTGAGCTAGACAGATTGACAAATGGACACCCTGAGCCGCCGCTCAGGTTGGGAGGTTTTGGGGTCCCCAGGAAGCCCCATGTGTCCCCACTCACCCTGGAGGCCATTAACTGCCCCAGCCCGGGCGGGAAGGTGATGGAGGCAAGGAGCAGCACCACCAGAACCGTGTACACGGATTTGCTGCAGGGGAACACAGAGGGCTAGGCACATGGGGGCAGATGGATGGACAGACAGGAGGGACCCAGGGACACCCAGGGTCGATGGGGATAGTGAACAGGGTGCATAAGGGCACCAGGTGCCATCAGGGCACCCAGGGTCACTGGGGAGACATATGGAGGCACAGGATGGACACATGGCCACCCAGAGTGGATGGGGTGGGGTGAGCAGGGTGCATGAGGGGGATATAGGGACACTTAGGGTGCAGGGAGGGGACATAGGGCCACTCAGGGTGCATGGAGTGGATGTGGAGGGTGTATGGAGTGGATGCATGGATGACCAGAGTGTACACGGTAGACATACTCAGAGTGGAGGGGCAGGGTGTAGGGGGGGACACAGGGTCAGCCAGGGTGCTTCATGTGAGGCATGCAGATACCCAGGGTGTATGGGAAGGACACAGGGACACGCAGAGCCTGCACGGCATGGACACACAGACAGAGAGGGTGCAGGGTGCAGACAGACAGATGGATGGACGCCCAGTACGGACTCAGTGGCCAAGAGCTTGGCTGTCAGCCGGTTCTTCTTAACGGCCACCATCATCCAGCGCTGGCAGAAGAGATAAGCACAGGCCATGATTCCACAGATGGTCCTGTGAGGAGAGGGCAGGTAAGGTACAGGCAGAGCACAGGCAGCACCCCTAAAACAGACCCTTCATACCCCAAAATCAGAAAAAACAAGGTCTCCAGGAGGTCAAAGGGAAAATCAATCTTGAGGTCACTCTTAAAAACAGCAGCAATGGTTTCTGGGAGGGGGGACAGGAATGAGGGTGAGGGGTTAGTGGTGAGCACGCCAAAAATGCCACGGGGGGAGGGTAAAGGGGAAGAAGGGGCACATCCTCCCTGCCCTGCCTTGCCTTGCTCGCTGTTGAACACAGCCAGGACCCGAAACATGAAGGCACCACAGGTGGCAGCGAAGAAGCCGCGCCAGTAATCTCGCACAGCAAAGTGGGGGGACATCACCTCGATGCTGAAAAGCACCCCTGGAAAAACAGGGAAAGGGATCAGGGCGAGGTTTAGGGGTGCCTAGAGTGGGATTAGGGGGGTCCTTACCGCTGATGGGCGCCCCAAAGACTGTGGCCACCCCGACGGCTTGAGCTGCCACCAGCATCTCGTGCTGCTTGAACTTGTTCTGTAGGGCAGGGGAGGTTAAGCACAACCCCAACTTTTTAGGGGTAAAATCAAATCCCTCCATTCATTTTTTGGGCGGTGGCACTCCCACCTCATACTCCCTCACGACCGTGGTCCTCATCTTCCCCAGATACTCTGCAGCCATAGCAGAGAGGTGGACATAGGGACCCTGTGGGGGGGACACAGCGCTGAGCATCCCCCCCACCCCGCACCAACTGAACCGTCGGGGATTTTGGAGTTCAGAAGGGGATCTCCTCACCACTTTCCCGAGGAAAACGGTGCTGCCGCACGTCAGTGTACAGGTCAGCCCCACCACCTTGGCTCCGAAGTTCTGTATGGCCAGGTAGTCCTCCAGCACCACGCCCATCAGGATGGTCTTCAGCTCCGGAATGCCGGAACCTGGAGCCGGGAGGGGGAGCCAGGATCCAAATTTTAGGGGTCCCCTATTACCGAGGGGCCATTTTAGGGAGCCAGGGAGGTCGGGGTGCAACTGGCTCACCTCCGGAATGCGGGGTGATGCTCTGGGAGAAGCCGGTGGAGAAGGCGGCCAGTGCCATGGGGTACAGGGTCCATGAGAGGTACTTGAGCACCCCGATGTCCCCGATCTCTCGGTACAACCACATGTGAGCTGCAGGAGAGGTGTGGGGAGATGCACCCCCCGAAAGATTTCTCCCCCATATCCTTGGTGAACCCCCAAACGCCGGTGGAGCCCCCCCTCGTTTACCTGCGTGGAGCCTGGTGATGATGATGTCCATGGTGAAGCTGATGGTGGCCATGAGGACCCCCAGGATGAAGAGGAAGTACCAATCCTCCCCGACGCGGAATAGCTGCCGCTTCACCCACTCCAAGCACCCTGCGAGGGGGGAAACAGGGCACTAACCTCCCCAAAAGCCCCCGCCCCCAGAATCCCCCTCTTTGGGTGGGGGGGTCTCACCTCGGACCCTTCTCCGGGCGGTGGGGCAGGGTCTCCAGCTGTGCTCCGACACCAGCACCCTCTCCTCCTCCTCTTCCTTCTCCCCCCGCAGCCCCCCGGGGATGGGGTGCTCCATCCCGGGGACGTTTTTGGGGACTGCACCCCCTTTTGTTTAGCACCCCGTGACCCGACCTCCCGCCTCAGCCTCCGCTGCCCAACTGAGTTTGCAAACGAGCTCATTAAAAACGACCTTGACGAATCCGACGGACCCGCTCGGGCCGGAGCGAGCCGGGTTTCCTTCCCCCGTCCGCCACCTCCCAACTCCCAATCCCAACGTACGTCCCGCGGCGGGGAGGATTTGATTTGTTAAGTATTTTAATTAATTAGCATGATTATTCCTTAATAATAGGCATCGCATATCCATGGCGTTGAGCTGGGGGGGGGGGGGGGGGGGGACGGGGAGGGGAAAAATTTCCACCGTCTCCGGCGCAAGACCTAAATTTAGCCGGTTTTATGAGAGGTCTGGCAGGCGGCCGGGAGCCTTAACGAGGCTTTAAAAAGCTCGTCAAGTCGAAATATCCCGAAATAACCGATCCGGCATCGCCTTCGCCGGGAGGAGAACGAGAAAAGGGGTTCTGCTCTTCCCCCCGGCGGGAGCTGGGGGTCGCAGGTGGGGACAAGCGGTGGGTGAAGGTGAAATCCTCTACCGCCGGCACCATGGAGGTTTTCGGGAGCTTTGTCCGGCCCCACGGAGAGACCTTGGGGTTCCCAGGTGAGTTTGGGGCGCACCCAGGAGGCATGTGAGGGGGGATCCTCAGCAAGCCGAGGCTGTGATGCCCCCAAACCCTGTTCAGCAGCTCGCCCCGGTAACACGGGTGTGGTGAAGACCCTGGGGAATACCTATCAGTTCACGGTAGACGTCAGCGACTTCGCGCCCGAGGACATCATCGTTACCACTTCCAACAACCAGATCGAGGTGCACGCCGAGAAGGTGGGTGCTCCCTCCATTCCCTGCTCACCCCTAAAGCGGGGGACCCCAAAATCCTCACCGGGGGATGCGGACCACCCAGCTCCCACCCAGTTCTCAAACAGCTGAAGCCACAGTCAGCGGGGTCTAATTCACCATTAATTAATGACGACCGCAGGGAATAATGAGTCCCTATTCCGCTTTCACCTCAAAATCGCCTCTTTTCACCCATTTTTTCCTCGCAGTTGGCTACGGATGGCACAATCATGAACACCTTCACCCACAAGTGCCAGCTGCCCGAAGACGTGGACCCCACGTCCGTGTCGTCCTCGCTGGGGGACAACGGGATGCTGACCATCCGGGCTCAGCGCCGGCCGGCCAAGCACTCCGAGCACGTCCAGCAAACCTTCCGGACTGAGATCAAGATCTGAGGGGTCGGAGGGCTCCTTTCCCTCCCTCACTAATTAAATGGGTGATTTGGGAAGGAGGCGGGACGCAGGGTAGGGAATGGGAACGCTCCCTCCAGAGTGGGGTCAGACCTATGCTGAACGCATCCTGTCACCCACCGGAGAAATTCCGGAGGGGAGTCCCAGGTCCGGCAATTTTTAGCTGGCGTGTGTTGAAGGGGAAGATCCAGCGTGCCAAGAGTCCTGCCGGGAGCCAGGTTCCCTTCCCAACCCTTCGCCAGAGCTTGTCTTTGTATATAGAGCTTGGGATAAATTATTGAGAACGTCTGACTGCCGCCTTCTCCATTTTTTGATGTTTCCTTGATGCTTTACCCTCAAAAAGGAGTGTGGGTTCAGACCCGAGGGGTGTCTCCGTAAGGGATATTCCGGCATCCCGACAAAAACCCGCATCAGAACCCGCTCGGGCGCCCGTTGTCCTGTTTATTTCCAGCCTGGGGTGACTCATTTCTTCCCCGAAGCTCTATTTCAGAGCCATTCCCTCAGCTGTTCGGCTGCCGACCCACCTGGAAGGGCACCAAATCCTCCTCCCCTCGCCTACCCTCACCCACCATCCTCGGGATGCCCTAAGGCCGGCACGAGCCGGGATGACGGCTCAAAACCCAAGGGCTTTGTTTTGGGGGAGGGTGAAGCCTGCCGCAGGGAAGGGCCTGGCTCCGTCCCCCTGTGTGTACCCACAGCAGCGAGGCGCCTGCACGGGGCGAGCGCCTGTTTATGGCTATACACAGTGCCCGGCTCGTGTTGCTGCTCCCGCTCCGGGGCAGTCCGAGCTACTCGTGACTGGCGCTAACACACCTGCCAGCGTCCCAGGCACGGCTGCTCTGGCTGGCACTCAGGGGACTCCCCACTGCAGGAAAAAAGGGTTTAAAGCGGTGAATAAATGGCAGTGAAGGCTGGGGAAGCTCGAGAGGGCAGCGGCGATGCGCTGCCGTCGGGCCCCGGCGATGGGACGCGACTGCTCCCAATCCCACCCCGGCACCCAGCGCCGGTCACTGGTTGCCATCTAGTGGCCCTCGCCCGGGGACATGCGGAGAAAGGAGGAGGAAAACGGGAAAAACACCCTATCTCTGCCCAAATTGCTTCCGGACAGGGGAAGTGTGCAGTGGACGAAGGGCCGGCTCAGCCCAGCCCCAAACACACCACACAGTAGCTCGTCTGTAGCAGGAAAGCTGGGGGGAAAACACAGTTTTCTGGACGTGTTTAAACTCTTTATCAGCCATCTGGACAAGGTGATCGAGGGTACACTTGTAGCCTGATACAAAACTTTAAAAGTTATTTATAAATTAATGTTCATTGGTTCTAAGTCACATAATTGACTTCATTATTTAGTATACTATCCTCTATTAGTTATTGATTTCTATAGTCCTTTTATCATCTTCCTCTCAGATGGGGAATTTCCAGCTTTCCAGGCCTCAATCTCCTGTATTTTCTGGTTACTCCAACATCCTTGAAGTGCCATACATTTAAGATCCCAGATATCCAATCTTCAAATGCCTTTGGCTTTACTGAAGCTTGTCAGGGGTTAGTTGCAACAAACTTAAGGTTTTGGTGATTTAATGATCTGAATAACAAGAGTCTGTGTAGAAACTTAACTAATGGCCGAAAGTGGGCGCTGCTTCTAATTAGTTTAAACGATTAAAAATTAGTTAGGAAAGTTATGTTATTTCCAACAACTGAGAATGTGCTCTCTGACAGAGGATGGAGCCAAGGGAACAAGTGACAGGAAAACAGGAACGGCATAAAGTTGTGGCAAGGGAGGTTTATGTTAGATACACGGAAAATTCCTTCATGGTGGGCATAGCCAGGCTACCTCGGGGGTGTTTAAGCAGGGGTGATGTGGCGACTGAGAACTTGGTTAGCTAGAACACGGCGGTGACGCCAACACCCTCGACCCTCACAGCTCGTCTCACCCCTCCTGCCTTCCCTCGCTCCCTCAGCACCACCCCCCCACACGTCATGGCGGCACCTCTGCGGCGGGAAGGGGAAGGAAGGTGGCCGGCCCCTGCCGCGCATGTGCAGTGACGCCTGCGCCGCTGGGCGGGCCGGGGCGACGCCGCTTCCGCCCGCTGCCAAGATGGCGGCGCCCTTTGTCTGGTCGGTGTCACGATGAGGGCCGCCGGCCGCGGGTGAGGCCCCGCCGGGCCCGGCATGGCAGGTGCGGCGTGGGAGCCCCGGGAGAGTGCTGGAGGGCCTCTGGAGAGGGCTTAGTAGAACACGGGCGCTGACAGGGCAGGGGGCTACGGGCCGGCTCGCTGGCTGTGGAGTAACGGAGCCGGTTTGGGGGTCACCCCGGTGCGCGGCCCCCGGTTCTTTGAGGGCAGGTTTCGAGGGGGGTCGGTCCTGCTGGCGAGCACGGGGAAACGGGGGACTGCCGGCGGTCGTGGGGCGGACGGGGGTTTGTCGCGCTAGGAACGAGGGGGTGCCGGATATCGTCAGAGTTTGTTGAGTGCTGTGAGGGGACCAGGGAGCTTGTGGTTATCGTTAGAGAAACGAGCGGCTGTCGTGAGTGCGCCGAGGGGCTCCTGACTGCACCCCGCCGGGGTGTTCCTGTCCGCTGGGTGAGTCCCCCAGCTGTGGGGTGACTCGTGGCGAGGCCACGAACGAAGCCGTGTGTCCCCCGGGCTTGGGGCATCACCGTCCCCTCGGGCCACCGAAAGATCCTCCCGATGGCGGGGAATGGGGGGGTCACTGCCCCGAGCCAGCGCCAGACACATCCTCGCACCTCAGGGACTGGGATAATTGCAAGGAGAATGGGATTTTTCCTTTTTCTGGCATTTGGGCGAGGTGACAACCCCTCCTGGCTGTCCGTGCTCTCTGCAGATGACACATTTCCCGGACCAGCCCCATTTCCTTAGTTTTGTATTTGCATCAGAGGCTTCTCCCAAGATTCTAGCCATCAGCCAGCTTTCCAAAGCATGTTTTTCCCCGAAGAAACAAGTGTTTATCACCCCTAGGTGCTGCATTCACAGGAGGGGTTTCAGAACAGATCTCAGGCTCAGGTGATGTCTTGGTGTGCAGAGCAGCACCAGCACATCCATAAGCCTGAAATCCAAATAATCAGGGCATCTTCAGGATGTCTGTTCCCTGTGGGACGTCCAGGATGTCCCTCTCCTCGTGTCTTTCTCCTTTTATTTCCTTTTCACCACATTTTTTCCGCTTTGTGATCACTTCCCCTCTCACAGCTCGCCTTCCGCTTCTGACCACAAGCTCCACAGCCCCTCCTTATTTCATGATCCTTATTATTATTATTATATGGAGCTGCTCCATTCAGATCAGCTCTAAAATTTATTTTTTTCATGAAAAACGTTGCAGGATCCGTTCCTGGAAATGAGGGCAGACCCCTGTGGGCAGATGCAGCAAGGTTTGGGGCCGCGTTGTTCCCCGAGCTGACGCACGAGGCGAGAGATGACGGTGGGTAGGAAACAAATCCCTCTTCCCTTTCATCTTCCCAGGGTGGATGGCTGGGTGGTGACAGCCGTGAAAGGCAATGTTTAAATCACTGTTTTTTTCCGGTTTGGGGGTTTCTAATAGGTAGATGTTCATGTGGCAGGGAAGGGGAGAGGTAATGTTGCTAATTAGCGAGAGTGCTTAGCAGAGCTTACGTGGGAAGCTCCCTGGGACTGAGGCTGCTGTATTTGTCTGTGCGGTGGGCATGGGTGGGCTCATAATGAACTTGTCCATGATTAATTAGATAATGAGAGACTCAACAACCTTGTAGGGGAGAGGTTGAGGGGGGAATTGTCTCCCTCAGGGGAAATCAGAGGGTGCCCAGTCCTGCATCAGTGATTTTGTACCTTCTGCATCCCAGACTGGAGGTTTAAAATTGGATTTTTCATCCCATTTTTCCCAGGATGGCTCCGTAGAGACTGGTCTGAACACCTGGAAAGGGGAAATCTCTGGAGGAGAGACACAGCCCTCTGACCCTCAATCCTCTGGATATCTCCTCTCCTCACAGCAGAGGGGTGAGCTTGGGCACCAGTCCTGGGGGGTGGGGCCAAGTGTTTGGGACTGTTAAAACTCAGAGTCAGGGATTGTAGTGGATAAGGATGACATCGACTGATGGGTGTGGGTGTAGAGAGCTCATCCAAGCCTCTCCCTGCTGCGCTTCCAAGGGAGCTGGAACGTGACATTACGGGGGAGACTACAGAAAATAGGAAGGTTTTCTGGGGAGGAGTTGAGTTTCCTAGATTTTTGCTTCCTTCTCAAAGCTGGGGAGCAAATCTGAGACAAGTCTAATCCTGGAATGTTAAAAATCATAGTTCAGATGCAAAGTGCCTCCCACAAATCCTCCAGAATACCCTTGTAGTGCATCAAACTGTCAGGATTCTTCGGATCCTGCTGCACAGAGCTCTCCAAGCATGGAACACAGCCTTGTTTACCCTGCAGGGAAAATGCTCCCCCTTTTTTCCAGAGCTTTGAAAATCACACTGGGCCATGCTGTACAGTATTTTGATCCAAGTACTGTTTCTTCTGGCTGTCAGGGATGTATTTTAGGACAGGCTGGGGGAGTTTGTTGATCTGGGGGAAAGCCAGGGCAGGGAGCTCATTTCAACGACAAAATGGAGTGGAACTTCCTCTCTCTGTGCGTGATCCGATGCTGTCAAGAGAGGTTCTGGCTTCTCATCCACACTGGGATTACCTGTGGAAGCTGAATGAGGAAGATCCTTCCCAGAGTGTTGCTGGCACCCGCAGCTGACAGGAGGAGGCTCCCTCTGACCACTGATCACTGGAAGGAACAGTTACTGGAAGTACCTGGTGGTGTGGATCCAAACCTCTCGCTTTTTCCTAACTGGAAATTCCTGATTTAAGAGGTGGTGAAGTGGAAATACAACTTCCATGGCCTGCAAACTTTCAGAGACACCGAGCATGGAAGCCAGTGGTGTTTCCCCAGCTGTAACCTTCCTGCTCCAACATCCAGAGCTTTAGAGACTTCTTGCATGAGCAATAACTGGATAGTCCCTGTGTCTTTTCTCCTCCCTCCTTGCCAGTCCCTTGAAACAATCCCTTCAGCACTGGAATCATTGTTGGAAGACAAAGCCAAGTGAAAACCCTTCAATCACCCGGATGCAGCTCAGGAGAAAATCCACAGTGTGGCACTTTGCTGACAAGGACCTGCTGGAAAATTGGAGGTGTGCCATGTTTCCAACCGTTTGCAGCATTCCTTAGGCAGATCTGTGCTCCAAGCATGGGGAACTCCCTCCAAACACATAATAAAATATAAAACTTCCTCGGTATCGTGACATGAGCAGCTGGAAAGAGCAGGAGCTGGAAGGTTTGGATGAACACTTCCGTGCTGTGGCCTTGACAGGAGCCATGACACAGAAGAGAGACGATGGCACTTGTGTCTGCAGAGGTGACAAGGCTCACGGCTTGGAACAGCTGAGGAGCAATAGCTGTGTTCTGAATACTGTCAGGGTGGCTGTTCCATCAACTGCTTCTAGCCCTGTGCTGGAGTCATGGCTGTTCGAGGAGAAGGTTTGGGGTTGGATTTAGCCAGGAGAGGAGCTGAAGTTCACCTTTTGGGGCAATTATTTTAACCACCAGGGCAGTCAGATCATGCTTTGTGATCTCTTCTCCTCCCTGACCCCTTCAGTGGTTTCACCACCCACCTCACCCCCCATCCCGGGGTTTTTTTCCCTCCCCACAGCCATGGATTTCCCACAGCACAGCCAGCAGGTGCTGGAGCAGCTGAACCAGCAGCGGCAGTTGGGGCTGCTCTGTGACTGCACCTTCGTGGTGGATGGCATCAACTTCAAGGCCCACAAGGCCGTGTTGGCTGCCTGCAGCGACTACTTCCGCATGCTCTTTGTGGACCAGAAGGACGTGGTGCACCTGGACATCAGCAATGCTGCGGGTAGGCCTGGAATTTTTATCTGGGATCCCTCCCAGGTCCTGTAACAACACAATTCCATGCCCAGGCTTCGAGGGAGGCTCTTCAGCTTGTTATTTTGAGCATTTCAAAATGAAAGAGTGAGGAGTGAGGGCTCGTTTCTGGTTGTGTCACTCTCTGCAGGCCTGGGCCAGGTTCTGGAGTTCATGTACACGGCTAAGCTGAGCCTGAGCCCTGACAACGTGGAGGATGTGCTGGCTGTGGCAGGTTTCCTGCAGATACAGGAGATTGTCAGCGCTTGCAATGAACTCAAGTCTTTCTCCATGCCCCCAGAATATCCCCCTGGGATGAACCAGCAGCCCCCTGAGATCGGTATGTACCCTCCTGGCTTCCCCTCAGCCACACAAAGTCAGGTTTTACCCACTTATGCTTCATGCAGTCCAAAATTTATCTTATGCTCCTTGGCCACTTTGGAACCCCAGTTCCTGGGTGCATCTGAGGCACCTGGATGGGGTTTTGACCCCCTTGGGCAGCACCAGCAGTTGAAAAATTGCTTCTGTGAATTTTGTGGGATTTGGGAATCCTGGCAGCAGCAGCTGGACAGGTTCATCTGTTCCCTTACAGGAGCCGATAAGGTGATGGCTGAGGACAAGACATCAGTACTGGCAGAAGCTCTGTGGGGGCCTGGTGAAGCTAGAGCAGCTGCTCCCCATGCGGAGGGGAAGGAGAAGAAGCCAGAGGTGTCAAAGCCCAAGGCGCCTGCAGAGCAGCCAGTTGGGCAGGAAGATGAGCCACCAAGGGGTGACAGCCTGGGTCTTGCTGTCATCCCCAGCACACCCTGTCCTGACACTCCAGTGCTCACAGGGACAAGTGCTGCCATCCAGGAGGATCTCAAGGCTGACATTCCTGGGCTCCCACCGCCGTCGGAGAGTGCGGTGGGCAGCGGCAGCCCCACGGCCATGGACACCGCTGGGACAGGAGGTGTGTTGGTGAGCAGGGCTGGGCCAAAGATGGCCAGAGCTTGAGTCCTCATTTTCTGTGGAATTAATTGTGTGAGTGTGAGTTTTGTGAGGCACAGATCCTCTGCGACCAGTTTTCATGGAGCATAGTGAAAAGAGTTGGGAAATTCTCCTCTGCCTGCACAAGCATTGGGAATTTAGGGCTAATGACTCAAAGTGATTGCAAGCAAAGGTCATGATGGATGAGTTTTCCCTTCCAACTCAGATGTTTCTGTGATGTCTCTGGAGAGAGGGGACACCTAATTCCAGTCTCCTTAGGTTAGGAAATACAGGTGGATTTTGTGTCTCTGCTGCTGCTCCCAAATTTGAGCATCCCCTGTTTTCTACCTGCAGAGATGAAGCTGGAAAGGAAGGAGGAAGAGGGGGAAATGATAGTGAAGAAGCAAGACGAGGGTAAAATCCCTGAGGAGGAGACTGCCCAGCTGGAGAATGGGGAAAATGCTGAGGATAACAAGTTGGGAAGCGCAGATTCTGGGCAGGAGAACTCGGGGGAGCTGGGCCTGCTGCACTCCAGCACCTACAACGACCGCACCGAGTCCAAGGCCTACAGCTCCGTCACTCACAAGTGCGAGGTGAGGCCAGCCAGGCTCCTGGGCTGCATATCCAGGTGCCTCGGGGAGAGCGGGGTGACAGTGCCTATCCCTCCATCCCTAGGACTGCGGGAAGGAGTTCACCCACACCGGGAACTTCAAGCGGCACATCCGTATCCACACTGGAGAGAAGCCCTTCTCGTGCAGGGAGTGCAACAAGGCCTTCTCTGACCCGGCTGCCTGCAAGGCCCATGAGAAGACACACAGGTATGGGTGGAGCCAGGGAAAGACACCTGAAAAATGTGAGGAATGGTTGAATTCTTTTGAAATCCACTGGTGTATTGGGGCATCCAGGAGATTTGTCTTTCTGCCTCTGTCATAGTCACAGATTAGTCCTGAGTTGGAAGGGATCCATAAGGATCAAGTCCAACTTCTGGCCCTGCACAGACACCATCAGAATCGCATCCAGTATCTAAGAGCATCATCCAAATTATTCTTCCATTTTGTGTTGTTTCATGGACTCCTTGTCCTTGGAAGTGTTCAGGGTTGGATGGGGCCTGAACCAACCTGGTCTAGTGGCAGGTGGGGTCTGGTGGAACAAGATGAGTTCGGAGGTCTCCCCCAAGACAAGCTGTTCCGTAATTGCTGTGGGTCTGGCTGAGGGGTGACGCTCAGACTGGGGCAACGAGATGCCGGTGCTGGGTGTGACGTTCCCACCTCATCCCAGCCCGCTGAAGCCTTATGGCTGTGAGGAGTGCGGGAAGAGCTACCGGCTCATCAGTCTCCTGAACCTGCACAAGAAGCGGCACACGGGCGAGGCACGCTACCGCTGCGAGGACTGCAGCAAGCTCTTCACCACTTCGGGCAACCTGAAACGGCACCAGCTGGTGCACAGTGGGGAGAAGCCCTACCAGTGCGACTACTGTGGGCGCTCCTTCTCCGACCCCACCTCCAAGATGCGCCACCTGGAGACCCACGACACTGACAAGGAGCACAAGTGTCCCCACTGTGACAAGAAGTTCAACCAGGTGTGTGGGGGAGTGGGGAAGCTGGGCCACTGTGGTCTTGGAAGGGAGATTGGTCCATGGGGTGCAGTTTGGGGGTCTTGGAGCTCTCCTGGGATGGTGGTGTATTCCATGAGGTGTAGTTGGGGGTCCCAGAACAGTCCTGGAAGGGAGATTTGTCCATGGGATGCACTTCAGGGGTCTTGGAGCTTGGAAAGGGTGGTTTAGCCATGGGGTGAAACTTGGAGGTCCCAGAGGCCACTACAAAAGGGATCTGCAGGGACTTGAGTTGCTCTGAAGGGAGACAAGGTGGTTTGGGACTCTCTCCATACGGTTCTCCATCCCCAGGTGGGGAATTTGAAGGCTCACCTGAAGATCCACATTGCAGATGGGCCCCTGAAGTGCCGGGAGTGCGGGAAGCAGTTCACCACATCAGGTAACATGGGGGCTGAGGGGCTGAGAGACAGGACTTAGATGGTTGGGGGGGAACAGGGAATATTGTGGGGCTGGATCAGAGCCAGAGGAAGGATTTCATCCCAGCTTTACAGTGCCATGGTTGTGCTGCATGAATTCCTGGTTTTCCCCATTGAGCCACACCCTGGAAAGGAGCTCCTCATCCAAATGTTGCAGATGGGGATGTCTCCTCCCATCTTCTCCCAGCCTGCTGCAGACCCAGGGGGCTGGAATGTTCCCAATGAAGTTTTTTGTTCCTCTCTAACACTGGGTGCTTGTCCTGGCTGTCTCCATTTCCACGTCATTGCCTAATCCCAGGCAAGGTGCAACCGACTTCCCTTGATCTCTGTGCAGTCCCTGGTCCCTGAATAGCACCAGGCTTTCTGAGGGAGCTTCTGGGACTGTGGGAAGGAGGAAAAGGGGGAGAAGGATCCAGTGTCCTTCAGCCTGCCCTGCTCCCAGGTAACCTGAAGCGGCACCTGCGGATCCACAGCGGGGAGAAGCCGTACGTGTGCGTGCACTGCCAGCGCCAGTTCGCTGACCCTGGTGCACTCCAGCGCCACATCCGCATCCACACTGGTACGGACACACTCCTGCCTCCTTGCGGGCTCTTCCCCTACCTCGTGCTCCCCACCCACCTTCTCCTGTGTTTCCCCAGGAGAGAAGCCGTGCCAGTGCTTGATCTGTGGGAAAGCCTTCACCCAGGCAAGCTCCCTCATCGCCCACGTGCGCCAGCACACCGGGGAGAAGCCCTACGTGTGTGAACGTTGTGGGAAGAGGTGAGGATTCCCCTTGGGATCACCAGGAGGGGCACTTGGGTGGTGTTGGAATATCAGGGGTGTGAGCCCTCCACAGCTGGGTGCTGTTTGCTGAAGGGAGGGTGGAGGTGCCGGGGTGATACCAAGGGCTGTGGTGACTGTGGTGTCATTCCCAAAGGTTCGTCCAGTCAAGCCAGCTGGCCAACCACATCCGTCACCATGACAACATCCGGCCCCACAAATGCACCGTCTGCAACAAAGCCTTCGTCAATGTGGGCGACCTGTCCAAGCACATCATCATCCACACGGGTGGGTACCTCCTGAAACCCTGCACTGCTCCCGGGCATCACTCCCTCACCCACCTCCCGTTGCCTGTCCTCTTCCCAGGGGAGAAGCCATTCCTATGTGACAAGTGCGGGCGTGGCTTCAACCGAGTGGACAACCTGCGCTCCCATGTGAAGACTGTGCACCAGGGCAAGGTTGGCATCAAAATCCTGGAGCCCGAGGAAGGTGATGAGGTCAACATCGTTACAGTGGCATCCAATGACATGGTGACATTGGCCACTGAGGCACTGGCTGCCACTGCTGTCACGCAGCTCACGGGTGAGCTGGGAGGCCCACGGGGTTCCCAAAGGGAGTTCATCCATGGGGGACAGCTTGGGAGCCATCCAGAAGGGAAAGTTAGCCATGGGGTGCAGCTGGGAAGTCCTGGAGTTGTCCTGAAATGGAAACTTACCCATAGGAAGCAGCTGGCTAGTCCCAGAGTTGTCCCCAGAGGGAGATTCATTTATGGGGTTCAGCTTATGGGACTCGGGCGTCATCTCAAAAGGGAAATTTACCCATGGGAATGCAGCTTGGGCTGTCCCATGGTTTATCCATGGAGTGCAGCTTGGAGTTCCCAGATGCCATCCCAAAAGGGAGATTTTATTCCTGGAGAGGAGCTTGGGTGTTCCATGAGCCACCCCAAAAGGGAAACTTATCTGGGGGGAGCATCTGGAGGGGCCTGGAACTGTCCCAAAAGTGAGGTCAATTTATGGGGGTGCAAGTTAGCCTCCCTAAAATGGAAACTTATCCATGGGATGCATCTTGGGCCTCATAGGACTGTCCTAAAAGGCGGGGGTGGATCTCCAGGGAGCAGTTTGGGGTTCCAAGAGACACCCTGAAAAAGAGATTTTTCTGTGGGGGGCAGCCTAGGGGATCCCAGGAGCCCTTCCAGAGGGGAAACTTATCCCTAGGGCACAGTTTGGGTGCGTTGGAGCAGTCCTGAAAGGGAGGTTTATCCATGAGGTGCAGTTTGAAGGGCCCAGCAGTCACCCCAAAAGGGAGATTGATTTGCAAGGGGGGGGCACCTCGGAACTCGGGCAGGATCCATGGCCGGGGGGCGAATTCCCGCCCAGGTGGGCCCCCCTCATGGGAGGTGGGCCCCCCTCATGTGCCTGTCCCCGCAGTCGTGCCTCTAACGGCCGCGGTGACGGCGGATGAGACCGAAGCGCTTAAAGCCGAGATCACCAAAGCGGTGAAGCAAGTGCAGGAGGCAGGTGAGACCGGGAATACCGGGCCGGCTCCTCCCATCCCACCGGACCCGCGCCTGCCCCATTTTTGTGTGTTTCTCTTCTTCCCCGGCAGACCCCAACACGCAGATCCTTTACGCCTGCGATTCCTGCGGTGAGAAGTTCCTGGACGCCAGCAGCCTCGCGCAGCACGTGCGCATCCACACGGCCCAGGCGCTCGTCATGTTCCAGGCGGAGCCGGACTTCTACCACCCCTACGGCGCCGTGGGCTGGCCGGCAGAGCAGGTCCTCGCCGCCGGGGAGCTCCTCTTCCGCCCCCGCGACGGCCCCGAACCGCCCCCGGCCCCTGCCCAGGCCCCTCCGGCCGAGGGGCCGCCCCCGCCCCACGAGTGACCCCCACCCTATCCAGCCTTTATTTAAGAGACAGCTCGCAAAGTCTGTAAAAAAAAAAATATTTCTGGAAGGAAAGAGATGGAATAAAATACAATATTTTGTAAGGGTTGGTGCTCCAGGAGAGAGGGCACGCTGTGGGCTCCCCCCCTCGGGGGCTGTTCTGGGTGGGGTCTGAAATACTCCAATCATGGCTGAGAGCGAGATGTGTTAAAAGCGGGGATAAATTAGATGATTATGGATTAAAAACGGTGGTTTAAGGCTTTCAAACCCACCCAGGACAGCAAATGGGAATTTTTGGGGTAAAAGCCCCAGAACACCCTCACCTGCTGACCCCCACCAAGGTGCAGGCGCTGCCCCTGTTTGGGGGTAAAAAGAGGAGAAAACGTGTTGCTGGATGGAGGTGGGGGGGAATGGGAGGCTGTCCTGGCCCACCCGAAGTCTGGGGGCTCAGCTGGGCACACCTACAAGAGACCCTGCCCCCCAGGGTCTGCAGGTAGGAGTGGGGCTGGGGTGGGGGTGGCTCAGGGGCTGTGTGTCCATCCTTGTCCATCCCTGTCCCGGGAGACCAAGGGGACAGTGCTGGCTCCAGCCTTGGCCTCCCCCACTGCTGGGGGGCTGCAGCAGTGTGCCCTGTCAGTGTCTCCAGCTGGACTCACCCCCCTGCTCTGTCCCCTCAGAGTTCCCCAGGGCAGCGAGGGAAGGGACACACTCAGTGACCAGGGCATGTTCAGCCAGGACAGATGGACACAGAGGTGAAGGTGGTTGCAGGTCCAGCTGGAAACATGGAAAGTTGTGTGGGTGGTTGGACAGTGGTAGAGACACAGACGGGCCACCTTCAGGCTGGACACAGTGTCACATCCAGTTGGATACCTGGACATGTGTCTGTCCATCCATGTGTCCATCTGTCCTCATCCCTGCTCCCCAGCCTGGGAATTTGGAGGATTCAGGACAGGCTGCGCTGTTCAGCTGGACACATGGACAGGGCTGTGGATGGACATTTCAGCTGGAAATGGCTGGACAGATAGAGGGACGGATGGACAGGTGGATGGCCAGACACAGGGACATGTCCCGCTGGACACATGGCTGGTTACACTCACAGCCAGACAGACCATTGCACAGCCGGTTGGACAGACAATTGTACGTCCAGCTGGACACATGGACATTGTACATGCACACAGACAGACATCTGCCCAGCCAGACCCTATTCTCCTCCACCCATGTGCATTAATGTCCCAAAAATGCACATTTTCCCCCCAAGGCTCCTCTTCAAAACCAGCAGCTTCACACCCCCGCCCGCCCCCACCCCATTCCCCACTGTTCATGGATGTGTAGTTGGGATTGGGCAAGACCCTTTCCCCATTCTCAGAGCCTGGGCTGGGAGAGGGACACAGGTATAGGCCCAGACAGACTGACACAGGGTGTGGGGCCACGGCAGGGGTGTGAAATCGCTAGTTTTGGAGAGAGACTTTTGGGGTGAAAAGTGCATGTTTGGGGCATTTATTCCCATGGGTGGAGGAGGAGTCTGGCTGGACAGGTGCCTGTCCAACTGTCCATCTGGAAATATATGTCCAGTTGGATGTCCATCCATCCATCCATCCATCCATCCATCCATCCATCCATCCATCCATCCATCCGTGTCTGTGTGTCCAGCTGGACACTCCCCTGTTCTGACAGATCCATGCGCCGGGTGGGTGAAGGCTATGAGCCAGGATGGACAGACAGGCCCAGCCAAGTGGATAGACATCGCATGGACACCTGAACACACAGACAGTGCCCTCCAGCCCCCCCAGCCCTGGCACAACACCCCAAAAATTCCCCTTTTTACCCCAAAGGCCCCATTCAGAAACCAGCAGGGCCAGACCCTTTCCCTCTGCCCTAGTAATCCATGTGTCCATCTGTCCCAGCCCCGTGTCCAGGCTCTGTCCATCAGTCCCACCTCACTCCCACCTCCCTGGGGGAAGGGGGGAAGCCCAAGGCTCCACCCTGACTCCCCCAGAGGGACTTAGGGGTACTATGGGGTGTCCCTGGCCAGGCCCCCAACACCCACCTCCATCCTGGGGCACCAGCAGCACCTTTTTGTCCTGGTTTCACCCCAAAACAGGCCCTGTTCTGCCCCCAACCCAAGGGTGCAGGTTGAGGGGCTCCTCTGGTTTTGGAGGCCACTCCCCAAATTCTGTCCTAAACTTCCTCTTTTACCACATCTGCTTAATTTTAACCCATTTACACCAGCCTAGATTAGGCTTCCCACTTGCACTTGGCAGGGATTTGGGTGTTAAAGCAGCAAAAAACATCAAGTGTGAGTCTTACATTGCAAAGGATGATGAACATCAGTAAACCAGGAATAATTTTCGCTGAGGAGTTGGTGCACAGTAAGATTGAAAGTGGGGGCAAACCCTGCACTTTCAGTTTTCATGAGTATTTACAAGTCAGGAGGGAAAATCAAGACAAATTTGGTTTAGTGTAATGAAAGGACCTTTTTCCTAGTCCTCTTTCCTGGTTGTTTTTAAAGGAGAGGTAGGTGACCCCTCCCTTGCAGCCCCCACACCTCCCCTTCCCTACTCCCATGCCGAGGGACAAGGTCAGGCACCAACATGTTTTGTATTTTTTAATAAAGTTTGTAATCCAATGGACACACAAAACAAAACTGCGCTGAGAAAAAGAAAAAATAAACAAAAAAACCCAAAACAAACAAACAAAAAAAAAAAAAAAAAAAAAAAAAAATCCAAGTTCCATAAATTAATTGTTACGGGAAGCGAGGGGGGCCGGGGCAGAGTCTTTGTACAAGTGTATAACACTTCCACAGCTGATGAGACGAGGGGATGTTTAAATGAAGCGCACTTACAAATGAGTGACAATACAAAGTCTGAGTATGAAAATAAGATTTTTTTTTCTCTGAAAACACATTTTTGGCACAGATTAAAAAAAAAATGTATGTTGTGGGGATTTGATTTTTTTTTTAAAGTCAGTATTATATATATTTATATATATTATATATATATTTATATATACACACACCCACTGAGTTCTGCATATCCCACCAGGAAGGAAAAAAGCTCTCCCTTTTGTTTTGTTGTTTGTTTTGTATTCTTTTGTCTTTCAGTGTAAACTGTACATCCCAGATGAAGAGAAGACGGCTGCAGCAGGGGCAGGTGAAGGAAGAGGAAGGTTCACATCCAGAAAAAATAACCCCCCACAAAAAATAAACAACCCTAAAAGGAAAAAAAACAAACAAACAAACAAAAATAAACCCAACGAAACAACCAATAAAATAAAAAATGACTGTGAAATGCTCCTTGACCCACAAATCTCAGCAGTGTCCCTGTGGAACGTCCACAGCGTGGTCAATGTGTGTCAAGACATCCAGAACGTCACAGCGTCTCCAACTGTGCAAAGTCCGAGTCACTAATTTAGTGCAAAGGCAGTTCAGGTTCTTTTTTATCTTTTTTTTTTTTTTTTAATCTTTTTTTTTTTTGTTAAAAAAAATAAGCCATCCTTTTATCTTTTTTTTTCTTCTTTTTTGTGTGTTTTTTTTCCCCAAAAAGGAGGCATGGGAACCCAAGCCCAGTCCACCTGCTGAGTGCATCAGTTGTCCATAAGCTAAAGCAACATGTAAACATCCAATGTTTGATCGAGGCCGGTCGGGCAGGAGGCTGGTTTCTGGCAGCATTTTTCTTGTTTCACCACCTTTTCTCCTTCTTTTGGATTAGTTTTATTTTAAAATTAATTTTTTGTGTGTTTTTTTTGCGGGCCTTTTTTTTTGTTGTTGTAGTTGTTTGGTTTTTTTTGCTGCAGGGCCTTGGAAAAATTAAAAAAATTAAAATAATAGAAAGTCAGTAACTGGTAAACAGCTCATACCGACGCGATGACAATCATCAGGTGAGGAGAGATGTTGGAGATGCTGGCGAGGAGGTCTGGGGCCAGGCGGGACAGGTGGCTTTCCGAGAACTCGCAGGGTGGGAAGATCTGCAGAACGTAGGCAGGCTGCATGGAGGGAAAAACCACGGATCAGAGAAAACCCACGGCTACAACTGTTTAAAAATGGGATATTTCAGTGATATTCTGGGCACTTAAAGGATCCTAAATCTTGTATAAAAAAGGAGTCATGGGTTTTGTTTCCCAGGTGGGAAGTTTTCCACACCAGAGGTGTAGGAGCTGGCTGATTTTGCAGGGAAAGGCAGAAAAATTCCCATTAATTATAATTTCAGTGGTTGCTCTGAGCACTGGCCACTCATTCTGGGCTCTTCACACCCAGAATTAAATTACATACAGGTTGAATTGCGTTCAGTACAGCAACACACCTGGAATAAATAAAACCAGCACCAAATGCATTCAGCAAGAAAACACCAGCTGTCCTGGAAAAATCAGGATATGGGGAAGAAACAAGGACTCTACTTCAAAGATAAAGAGCTGGGAAATGCCTTTGGTTGCTTTTCAACCCAAGATGATGAACTGGGAACACACCAAACACACAACTGGGGGTTTTTTGGCTTTGTGGTCGCTTTCATTGATTCCATCGATGATTATATTGATCCCATCAATAGGTTTGATAGGTGATGGAAATGTGGGGGTTGTCTGACCAATAACCCCAGACAGCTCCAGCAGAAGGCAGAGCTGCTCATGTCATTCCTTGTCTGGTTCGGTGTCCCAGCGGCCCTGCAGGGGTGCCGTGCCCATACCTGGTTGGAGCCGGGGTTGGGGACATTGATGATGCCTGCAGCCTGCTTGGCCTGCAGGTAACTGATGAACGCAGCCTTGAGCGACTCCGTCTGACTGACCACGTCCTCCTGGTCCCGGCCGCAGGGCAGGGCCAGCAGCAGGCAGTAATCGCTCTCCACCTGCAAAGGAAGAACATGCTCAGGGAAATGCTGGATGAGTGGGTGTTTCCCAGCATCCATCCACTATCCAGGAGGGAAAATCCTCACTTTAAACTCCTTGATGTTACACTCTGTACTCCAGAGAAGCTGTAGCTGCCCCGTCCCCAGAATTGTCCGAGGCCAGGCTGAACAGCGCCTGGAGCAACCAGGGATAGTAGAAGGTGTCTCTGCCCATAGCTGGGGGCGGGGTGGGCTTTAAGGCCCTTCCAACCCAAACCAGTCTGGGATTCTGTGATTCCAACACTTGCTGAGAGCACGGCCACAGTGTAAAGGACTAAAAATGCATTTGCATGGCCACCTGAATTTCCCACCTTTCTCACAATGAAGCCAGAAGGAGTTTGTCCCAGGACTGAAGGTGACTTAAAGATTTCCCAGATCTCATTGCCTTTTCCATAAATGCAGTGTAAGAGGTATTGCTCATCACCTGCAAACCGTGTTACACTCTCTGGGTTGAAGGAATCAATGTTAATACCAGGATCCCAAAACAGAATCATAGAGATCTCCTGGATTGGAAAGAATCCACAGTGAACATCGAGTCCAACTCCAGGCCATGCACAGGATCCCAACAATCTCTCCCTGTGGATCCCTGAGAGTGGTGTCCAAATGCTCCCTGGGCTCTTGCAGCCTCAGGGCTGTGCCCATTCCCTGGGGAGCCCATGTGACAGAAGCCCAGGTTTCTAGGAGGACCGGTGGTTTTCAGCCCTGCAGCTAGCGAGACCAGCTTGCCACTGAGCAGAGAGACTCCCAAACTCCCTCCCTGCCCCACCCTGGGCCTCACCATCATTCTCCGTGCAACCCCCTCCAGCTGGGAGGCCTCGAGCCGCATGCGCTGCGCAATCCGCAGTGGGGGCCCTCCCTCGGGCGCCGGCAGTGACCGGTGTGCCAGGACGTTGTTCCCAGACACAAAATGCAGCTGCACGGCCGCCGTGTCATTCTTGAGAGCCAGGAGACCCTGCCAGACAATGGGGTATTTCTGGGAAGAGAGGGAGGAGAGTATTACACACAAAGCAAGGAGAGTGGGAACTGAGATCTTGGCTGATCTGCTTGGTTGCCACCAATACCTCTATTGGAAGTTTAAAGGCTCAGCAGAGATGTAACACCAGGTCACCCTCTACAGGCCAGGCTTAAGTTACATCCTGCTAAATCAGGAATTCAGCCCTTTTCCTTCCGGCTGGCCAGCCTGCCTGGGTGGATCTCATCATCCCAATCCCTCTGCCACCCACCCAGCACAAGGCTGCTCCTGAATGCTGTTTTCCCTTTTATAAATGGACAGATTGAGAAATAACAAGAGAAGAATGGCTCAAGATTATATGGGAGGTATTTGGCGCTGAACACAACTCCCAGCCTCTTGTTGGTACTTGTCCCTCACTGCCTCCCTCCTCTTCCTCATTTTCTCCACTTTATTAGTGGTTTTTCCTTTTTATTTAAATGAAATACACCACCACTCTCCTCTGACAACGAGGAAACACTTTCCAGGAAAATACTGACTTGTAAAATTGACTTGGAACAGTAAACATGGCTAAAATCCACCAGGGACAAAACAACCTAAAACCCAAACAATGCCTTTTCTGGGTCTGTAATTTTTGATGCAAGGAAGGCCAGATTTGTTGCTATGGCTGAGACAGAGCCAAGTGATTTCCTCCCAGATCAGGAGCACAACACTCACTGTCAGGAGCTGGACCATGTCCACTGGTCTCTGGGACACGGGGTGAGGGGATGGCTCCTGCTTGAGTGTGGACTGGGGCTCTGGGCGGCCAAGGGGCGGCCCCGAGGTTGTGGGGATAAACATGGATTGCTTGGGAACCGCCTGCGGCTGGTGAGGTGATGGAAGCTCCTGCTTCATGGAGATGGTGACGGGTGAGGGGTAGGAGGCCTGGCTCGTGTCCCCTTGTGCTCTCTGGAGGTGGACGTGGGGGTCCATCTGTGTCGTGTGTCTGTTCACAGGGGGGTGATGACTCTGCTCCGGCCCTGCTGCCACCGGGCCCTTGGGATCCTGCGGGATCTGAGGGGTCTTGCTGCGGACTGGCTGGCTGGGGTGCGAGTGCTCACCCTCTGGCAGACCCTGGGGAGCAGGCAGGGGGGAAAAGGAGAGATGTTTAGGCCAAGGGTGTATTCATTCCCATTATAAGGTTGCCAGGACACCATCAAATTCCTGGTGAAGACATCCGTATCACAGCACCAGGCCTGCTGAGGTAGCAACTGAGAGTCTTCCACTTCCAAGCCCACCTGAGCTGCAACCCCACTCCCTGCATCCTGCCCCAAGTCCATTCTTAGCCTCACCATCCATCCAAGGATGCCTGACCCACGCACCACTTTGGTACGGACAATTCTCTCTCTGACACTTCCACATCCAGAGACCTGCAGGCAACTTCACCCCTCCTGGATGGAATCCCAGAGGAGTTCAGGAAATGGGTAGTTTCGGCTTCCTCTGATGCTAACCAGCATTTGAATCCCATTTCCCACAAGAAACAGCTCAAAACCCTCCAGATTCCAGGGAGGTAGATAAAGAGTTTTCTTTCTCACCTGAGATGGGGTCATGCTCCGGGAGGGCAGCCCAATGGGCGAGGCGCCTGGGAACTGCGGATGCCCAAGCTGTGCCGTGTGGTAATTCCTCATGTCACCGTACACGGACCGGTAATCGTGGAAGGAGCTCCCAGCAGGATGCATGATCTGCACCCCGTGTGGGACCACCACGGGCTGTGTCAGGGGCAGCCCAGGCAGCTGGCTGCCCGAGGGCACGCTGAGCAGCCGGGGCTCGCTGTGGGGAGAGTGGGCCATCTTGCCTTCTGAGGATTTGGGAGTCTCTTTCCCGGGCTGCGGGGTCTTACTGACCGGGGGAGTTTTGACGGCCCCTTCGGGAGTCCGGGATTGTCGCGTTTCTGAGTGGTGTTCACCCACGGTGGCCATGTGTGGGTGCATGATCATCCTGACGTCCCGCGGGACGTTGTACTGGTCCAGCCGCAGGCTGCTGGGATGCATGCGGTAGTCGGGCTGCATCACCAGCACATCTGACTGCACCGGGGCGGGCCCACGGCACACCGCGGTGTGGTGAAAGTGCAGCTCTTCCTCAGGGGGATGCTGGGAGGACAGGGGGGGCATGACAATGTCTCGGATGGGCGCTGGCTGGGGTGTGCTGGATCGCTGAGGTTTGATCTCCATCTGGGGTTGCAGAGCAGCTCGGGGGGAGTGGAGCGCTTCTGGGCGGATGCCATAGGGAATGCCGGAGAGAGGAGGGGTGTTCATCCTCACCTCACCTTGGGACAGATGGCCCAGGGACACAGTCTGTGTCACACTGTGAGGGGGCATGATAACAGATTGCTCGGGATGCATGCTGGACATGTACTGAGGAACGGGAATTCCCGGCGCCAGCATGACTGGGGTGCTGCCAGACAAAGCCGGAGACGAGGTACTGCCGGGATGACAGGTGCGGGGGAACGGCGATGGCGAGTGCCCACTGGTACGCGGCGAGTGCGGTTCCTGTTTGCTGACACCCAGGTGGGAGATGGCCCTGTCAGTTGGGGTGGTGGGGCCCGAGCTGACATGGTTTGCTTCCGAGTGCATCTTCCCAGAGAGGGAAGGGTGGTGAGGGCTAACTCCAGGACTCAGGCTGGAGGGTTGCAGAGTCTTGGTCTCCACTTTCAGAGCAGCTGGGTCAGACAGTTTTTTGCTCACGACCATTTGGTTATGGACCAGCACGGGTGGAGTGTTTACAGTTTGTGTCAGAACCTTGCTGGGTTGAGATGCTGGGGTCTGGACAGCAAGGTGGGACGAGTCAGGTTTTTCCAGTGCAGCACGCTCCTGTTTGACAGAGGAGATGACGGGTGAGGTGTTGTAGGGCTGTGTTCCAAGTACCAACGAAGAATGGGTGGAAACAGTCCCATAGCCTGCTGAGGTCTGGGAGCCCTTTGGTGCTGGCTGGGATGGCGTGATAGGCTCCTGTTTAATCTGAGACTTGGATACAGACTGCTGGAACTCGATGTCCACAGCGCTGGCTGGGGGAATCTGGCTGATCTTGGCACTGATTCGCTGAGGGCCTTCTGTCTTCTGCCCTGAGTAACTCAGGAGCACCACACCTTCCGAGGTATTCACCCGCAGCCCTGGACTGGACCCAGTCTCCACAGGCCTCTCCTCGATAATAGACATCGATCCTGGATGAAACCTGCTGTTATCATTTGTACTTAACCTCTGCTTAAATTTTGGCGAGGGAGCATTGACGAGGCAGGTCTGGGTTTGGGGAGCTTGTTTCACCAAGGTGATCCTCGGTGCCTCCTCCAGATCCACACTGTGGGGCATCCTGCTGATGACAGAAGTGGCTTTGGGAGCAATCACAGTGTTGATCTTTTCCTTCTCACTGAACACTGGTGCTTCAGCCACTGGTGGCTCCAGGGCATTAGTGACAGGAATGGCTGGCTTCTCCTCGGAAACCGGCTTGATGGCCTCCACGGCAGGGTGGAGAGGCGCCTCCTCCAGGGACAGCGCACTCACCGGCTCCGCGTGTGTTGTCGTCACATGCGTGGATGTTACGCTCGTTGCCGAGACATATTTGGGCTCCATGAGTATCTTCCTCAAAGTGCTGGAGTTTGTGTCAATATCCGATGCCTTTGTGTCCGGTGGGAGAGCAGGTGGGGGTGTGGAATGGGCACGGGGTTCCTCATGCCTGACCATCCACTCCGGTACCTTGGCAGTACCGGAATGAAGAGGTACGATGGCGGTGAGCACTGGAGTGGGGATCTTGGTTGCTGGCGTGGGGACAGCCGGAAGGGTGGCATTCAGGGCACTCGGTGGCGTGATGGGAGCATTCTCCAGGGGCGACCGGATCTTGAACCCGCTCTGACTCCCCTCATCAAGGGGTACGGGTGGGGCACCCAGGTCCAGAGGAGCTGGAGCAGGCACCTTTGGAGAGATACTGCTCTCAGGGACAGCCTCATGTGCAGCCACAACGTCCGCAGCCACAGCCTTGGTGACATCAGAAGCACTTGGCTCTGTGGGTGCTGTGGGTTTGATTTGTTTTTCCTCCTTTGAGGCTTCTTCAGGTTTTGTCTTTACGTCGTTGGCAGGGGGCGATTTGCCCTGCACCCTCTCTGGCTCGAAGGTGTTGACTTCAGTGGCGTCACCCTTCCTGCTTGTGCTCTTCTTGCGCCTCTGCCGCGTGGTTTTTTGGCGGCCCTTTTCCTTCCGAGCAACTTCAGCCTCCTGCAAGGCCTCAGCCTCCTGTGCAGAGTTGGAAGATTCGCTGAAACTGACTTCGGACTCCTTGCTCTCAGTCTCCAACGCCGATGGGACAGAGCTGGGCACCGGCTGCACCACAGGCTCAACAGCAGCCTCGGTTTCTAGGATATTGTTCACTGCCTGATCTGTCTCAGGCTCCATCTCCTCCTGAGGGGACTGCAACACCAAGGGCTCTGTGGGGATTTCAGCCTCAGATTCAGCAGGATATGTCGGCGGTGCAGGGAAGCTTTCCGTCTCCCCAGAAATATCATTGATGATGGAGCCAATGGCTGCTGCCAGCTCCGTTTCACTGGCCTGGTGCGCAGGTTTATCTGCCTCCTCCTCCTGACGGACTTCAGCCACATCTGTCGTTGGCTCTTTGTAGGCAGCAATTGTCGGAGGAGTTTCAGTGAGTTTTGCAATGTTCTCCACCGCCTGCTCGAGTTCAATCTGCTTTGCTAACTGGGCAGCTTCAGGTGACTGCTTGGGCTCCCGTGTCACCTCCTTTTCCATTTCTGGGAATGACTCTTCTACTTCATTCTTAGAGAAGCGGGGTGGCAGGATGTCCTCTTTTGGAGGGCTCTTCATCTTGGGTGGTGCCACCACCACCGGCTCTGCCTCCTCTTCAGTGGGCCGCAAGGCGCCCTTGACTTCATCGACATTGAGGCGTATTTCTACATTTTTGAGACACACAGATGCCTTGTCAACGATGGTTTTAGTATTTTTATACCTTCCCCTTTTGGATTTTGTAACCTTCTCTGGCACTGGCTTCTTCTCAATGATCTCAACTGTGGGGATTTCTAACTGATTTTTCTCCACGTCCAGTTCCTTCCGATCACGTTTCTGCTCACTTGCTGCTGGCTCTTTCTCACTGGCTCTTGCTTTATTGCCACTGTCAGTCATGCTCAAGTCCTGACTGCTTCTTTCAGCAGCATCTTCGGATTCAGCCATGGTATCGGTTTTTGGTTCACTCTTCCCTTTCTTGCCCTGTTGGCTGGTAGCAGTTGATGAGTGAGTATGTGTGAGCTTCTGAGATCTAGGAGACCTCCAGCCCTCTGCAGGTTTAGGAGCTTCTACAGTATCTTTAGTTTCAGCCTCCTCCACCTCTTGTACCGGTTCAGTCTTTATTGGAGAGATGTCCTCCTCTGGCTTACGGCGGGTTTTGGGAGGTCTTCCCCTCCTTGGGGTTGTGGGAACAGTTGTCACTGTTTCCTGTGGCTCCTTTTCCACTCTCTTCCTGGTGGATCTGGTGACCTCCATGGAGTCCTTCACTGGAGATGGGCCTTCATTGTCCCCTGTGGTAGCATAGACTGACCTCACGTTCCTGCGCCTGGTCCGGCCTATCGGCAAGCTCAGCTCCACATTTTCCAGCTCTGCAGCAGAACTTGGGGATTTAGCAGCATTCCTTGAAACCTTTTCTGTCTCCACTTTCAATTCAGAAAGCTTCTGGGTCTCCCCACGAGGAGAGCTCGACCTTTTCAGTTTTTCACGGTCAATTCTTTCGCTCTTCCTCGTGACGGGCTTTTCCGTGACATTAGCTGCAGCCGACTGCACGGGAGTCTTGGACCGTTTACTTTTGTAGGATTTTTTATCTTTTACAACAACCGGAGGTTCCACTTCCATATCATTGTCGGAAACAGGCGGCAGGACCTCAGCAGCCCCCTCCACCTTTTGACTCACACCAGCATCGGTGTTGGCAGAGGGTGGAAGATTTTCCTCTTCAGGTTCCGCAGCCTCATCTGACTTCTGAACTAGCTTGGGTGGAGGTGGAAGCAGCTGTGCAGCCTCAGGTTCTGGATCTACACTGATGTCTGCATCAGAAAACGAGGCCCCAGGAGTGGGAGGTTTGGTATCCAAGTATGAAGGATGCTCTGTTGGCATAGCATCTTCCTCTGGCACCAGGGTTGTAGTAACAATTTCTTTACTCGCTTCCACAACTGGAAGAGGTTCTGTTTGCTCAGGAGGTTCCATTTTGACAGGTGCAGCAAGTTCAGGGAAAGGTTTTTGTTCCTCTGCTGCAGCAGCAGGTTCAGAAGGTTTCTCTTCTTTGACAGAAGCTGGTTCCACCAGGACTTTTTCGCTCACTGTTTTCTCAGGAGCAATGGGAGTTGGCTCCTGTGGGAGGACAGTGACTGAAGAGGGACCAACAATTGAAGAGGGCTTATGTTCTGTTTCTTTATTATCAGGAACCATTTCTGGTGTTTTCGGCCAGTTTTCTTTATCTTCCTGTTTCTCCAACTCTTTTGGTTTCTGATCTTTCTCCTTTTCTTTCTGCTGCATTCGTGTCAGCTCAACAAACCTACTGTGGAAGAGAACCACCGGCTCTTGCACCAGATCAGCTGTGCTGTTTGTCCCATCAGAAGAGGACTGTCTCCCGTACAACCTTCCAGAGATGAAGTCCAGATCATCATCCTTCCTTTCTAAATGCTGCAGGCGTTTGGAGTCCTGTTCAAAGATTGAACTGTGCAAAAACCGAGAAGCAAACAGCTCCTGCCGTTCTTGTTCCTCCTCTTTATGATCTTCTTTCTTATCATCCAGTTTTCCACCTTCGGAATCGGTTCTGATTTTTTTCTTTTTCATATACCAGGATGGAATAGGTCTTGGAGCCGAGTCAACCTTCTCCTTGTCTTTATTGTTTCTGAAACTAGCAAATCTTGAATCCCAGTCTAGAAAGGACCAGTTTTCCTCTCTGGAGGAAGAGAGGGATTTAGCCCTTTCAAGCAGGGCCTTTGTGTCAGGTGTGATTGTCTTGTCCAATGCAAAAGAGTAGAATTTGTTTCTTTCTAAGGAACTGGACTGGAGTCTTTCCTCTCTTTCACGGAACTTCTCTTCTCTGTCCCTTAATAAAAAAGACAACCTGGAACTCTCTAACAAGGACGAGGCTTTTGGGGAATGGGGCTTGTTTTCACCATCGTCATCTGAATCTGAAGGCACCTCCCCAGGTTCCAGGTCTCGGACAGACCGTTTCCGTATGCTGTCTCTTTTCACAATACTGCTTGGAAAGCTGATATCAACTCTCCCAGGCTCTTGCTTCACTTGGGTTTCCCATCTACTTGAGTCTTCCTCAGAACTCAGCACAGAGAGTTTTATTTTAGCCATTTCTGCCATCTGCTCCCTTCTGCTGGAATCGTAAGGATTGAATTTCAGCGACTCCTCCCTCACAGTCATGTTAGAGTATGAAAGACTCTTTTCTTCTATTTTAGGTGATTCTTTGGTTTCCTTCAATGGCATTATCCTTGGAGAATCGAGTGTGTCATCATCCTCATGGAACGTGAAGTGCCTGATGCTTGGGGAACAGGACATCCTTTCAGAGTCCTCACTCGCCTGACGAGAACTTCTGTAGTTCCTTTCTCTCTTAGTGCTAATTTCAAAGTCAAACTGGTCAGTCTTTTTCCTTTTACTTGGTGGAGAGTCATCAGTGACGTCTTGCGGAGGCTTTCCCACCTCGTGAACCAGACTCCGCTTTTCATATTCATCCACATCTTTCTTTGGACTACCAAACTTCTCAGTCTTTGCTATCTCCATTTCCAGCTGCTGTTTCAACCTGCGACTTTGCTCCATTTGTTTCCGGTAGCTCTGTGTGTGGTCAATGTCGATGCTGATTTTCTCCTCCACGTCAGCCGAGGCAGGTTTCTCTTGGCTAAGTTTATGGTCTGGTGTTTCTTCAGGAAGGCCTGAGTAGTTCTTCCTTGCATCCTCTCTCTCCGTTCCCTGCTCATCCAGCAGCTGTACCTGCTTATGCTGGGGCTTTACCAGGTTTGGTTTTTTAGGAGGGAGTTCCTGAACTTCCACAGGTTCATCAGGTGCCTCCATGAGTCTCGCCTGCAGATCCAGGGTGGGACGCATGCCAATCCCACCAACATTAAGAGTATCTTGAATTTCTTTGGGACTAGTAACAGGAATAAGTCTTTCCAGTTTGAGTTTTTTAGATTCCTTTTTAAGCATCTCCTTCCTCAGGGGTTTTCTCTCCAATTCTCCTTCCCTTACCACTGCTGCTTCTCTAGACGATGCTGTCACATCAAGCTGCTTTTTCAAAGCCATGCGTGCATCCTCCTCATCTTGGCTGCTCCGTTTTACATCCAGTTTTTGCCTGTCAGGTTTCGGATTCGCATCGGCAAAACGCCTTTTACGAGCCTCCAACTTATCTAAATCAACTGTGTTGGCCCCCTCAGAAGTTTGCTCTGTCTTCAAGTGCTTTTTGGGTTTCATTTTTCCCTCCTTATCCACCACTTCGATATGACTGGCAAGGGCTTTCTCCTTCTGCACCTTAGTTCTGGCAGGTTCTTGTTTAGACTGCTCAGACTTGGCTTGCTCAGCCTGGGATGTCTGGGTTTTCTGTTCAAGAAGTGGGGATTTCAGAGTGTCATTATCCAGCTTTGCCCTCAGTTTCTCCAGCACAGGCTGATCGATCACCTTCCCCTCCTTTTCCTTCACACGGGTTAGCACAACACAGGGCATCAGTTCCAGGCGGTTCTTTGCTGTCCCCTCTTTGTCACCCCTCTCTTTGCTTTGTTTACTGTTGCCCTTCAGTTTTTCTGGGCTGGGCTCTCTCTCATTCTCCTGATCTGTTTCCGAGGACTGAGAGCTGGGTGAATGGATTTTCGCTTTTCGTTTCTGCTTATCTGTTTTCTCCTTTTCTATTTTTTCCAGCTTTTCCTTCCTCACCAAGCGCTTCTCCTTGTCCACCCTCTCCTGCTCGAAAATGCGCTCCTTCTCCACTTTCTCGTTTTTTGCGTATCGTTCTACACGGGCTTTGTCGAGCTTGTCGTATCGAGGAGGGGACAGTGAGCTGCAGCTACCACTGCGATCTGAGGACCTGCTGTAAATCCTCCTCTCAGAGTCACTCTGCAGCCGTTCCGACTGTGAGGGGGATGCTCCAGGGCTCTGCGGGCGCCGGGAATGCGTTGGGCTCTGGCTCCGCTCAATCGGTCTCCGCTCGTGGTCTCTGTCCCGATCGGATTCAAAGCGTTCCCTCTCCCTCTCCCGTTGCCTGTAGCTGTACTCCCTGATGTCCTGCTCGTATGGATCTCCCCGGTAATCCCGGTACTCGCGAGGGTCATCGTAGTATCGTGGGTCATAGTAGTCTCCTTGGTAGGGATCCCAGTCAGCGTAGAACTCTCTGCCCCGAGCTGGGTATTCCCGCCGAGGATCCTCAGGATACGTCCCTGGGGTCCGAATGGTCTCGTAGTAAGTACGGTCAGGGGCGTATTCGTAGGATCCTCTTCGCTCATCTCTGCTAAACATAAGAATAAACAGATTCTAATTCTACTTCTCAACCAATGTACTCTATTACCATGGGTATCTGCTACCTAAAGGAACAATTTTCTGATCTTTTTCCTTACATGCATCAAGACAGCTGCACGCAGAGGTTTGGCAAGGAATCTGTGTGCAGTGGACTACGTACTTTTGTTAACTTACCAAATACCAAATATACTTCATGGGTGATATCGTAACAGCTCTTCCAAGCATTGTTTCACTACCCTCACTCCTTTGTTTGTGTCAAATTCAAACCTTGCATGAAATGAAGGTAAAACCAACACAACACCTGTGCACCCACACAAGGCTGGCAGGGTGAAGACATCCCCTTATCCAGAACGTGAGACCTTCATTTGACTCTGAAAACATGAGTCAAGTCAAAGTTCAGGCATGGAATCTCTCCCTTACTAAGCAGCAAAGTGATGGTAAGATTTCTTTAAAAATACTAAATCCTGCCAGTGATCTCTTAATTCCCAAATTAGCTCTTCCACCACATGTGACTTGATGACGTTGCCTGTTTACAGTAAAACCAAGTCAACAAATATCAGGTGGATCATTCAGCAAAGTAAGCCAAGCAATTAATGTTGTTATTTCAATACCTCCCAACAGTAAAAATAAGTAATTCGTAAAACTGAACATGGCAGGGAGGTGGAATAAACCTGGAGTTCCAATTCCCCACCATTAGAGAGTGTTTTGCACAATCTGTACTAAGGTGGGGTTAGGGTCTACTTCCAGGAACAAGGGACAGGACAAGTTGAAACTGCCTTGAGCTGTGCCAGTGGAGGTTCAGCACTGACAGCAGGAGGAAGTTCTCCATGGAAAAGGTGCCCAGGAAATGGAAGGGGCTGTCCACAGCCCCACAAGTTTGGAGTCCCCATCCCTTGAGGCATCCAAGGAAGGCCTGGATGCGGCTGGCACTCAGTGCTTTGGGCTGGCTGACAAGGAGGGGATCAGTCATAGACTAGACCAAATGACCTTTGAGGTCTTTTCAACCTAAATGATTCTGGGATTCCTCAGATGTTTATTTGGCTTCAAAGTCTATGTTTTATGTTAAAAGCTGTCAACTTCCCCCTTTCAAGAAAAGTGCAAATTGAAAAAGGGACAAAACATGGAAGACAAAAACCTCATCCTGACAAGTGAAGTGGGATGATATGAAAAGCAGCTATGAACTTAAAAATATTGATCAGGGGTTTTGTTTGCTTGCTCCACTGCTCCATGATCCATTATCCCTATGGATCTACTAATGACTATGTGAGCAGAGTGACAGAGAAGGAAAAACCAAACTGTGTGCCCGAACACCAGAAATCGGGGTCCTGATCAGGATTATTCCATGGCAAAGACAAGCCCACCTGAGCCCTGTGTGCTAAAAAATGTTCAAAAATGCCCTTCTCTTATCTGAATCCGATGCAGTTCTGAGGAAATGCTTATTGCAAGGCCTGGGGAAGGCACACTTCCACTTCCATCATGTAAATCCTGACTGCCAATTTCCAAACCCTGCTTGCTTTTAAATCTCATTTTGTACTACGTCAGACAAATCTATTTTGCTGAAAAAAAACTACTGGGTTTATCCAGACCCCAGGTACAACCAGCATCACACTGGGCTGGCTTCTGGGCAGGCAGAGCCCTCACAATGAACCAGGCTCTGAAAGGAATTAAATAGGGGTGCTTTTTCAGCCAGGGAAGGTAAAAAAAGCCCAAAATGTGGAGTGTTTCTGTGCCAGGTTTTCAGCGATAAATAAGTGGCTGTGCAGCATGTGGTGCCAGCTGCTGCCAAGGGGCAGCCACAGAAGACACAGCTTTATTCAAAATAAAAACACATCCTTATTCAAACTGTATTATTTTATCAAGTTACAAACAAAATCGTTGGAAAGTGAAGGATCAGATTTTACTCTCTGCTTAAGGGCTGAGCAGAAGTTTCAGACTTTATGTACACCCCCCAACACAGACATTTCTCTGTTACAGATAAGCTGCTCTTTCCATTCCTAAGATGTGATGAATGACTCCCAACTGTGTCCTGGTGACCCACCAGAGAAACGGGATACTTAAATCTGGATCACACAGACAACTGATATGTCCACCTCAGCAGGAATTCCAGCAACTGGCTGGAATGTGTGAGATGCTGCCTGCTATAATCTACACACCTTAAGTCTAAGTACCTAAATCTAATTTTAAAAAATAGTGAAGAGGTAAAAAAAATAAATTAAAATGCAGAGGTGTTCTTAATAAAACTTAAAAAATAAGGATAAAGTTGAGAGGAAAAAAATTTTGAAGAAAGGAAAAAGAAAGGCCTGAAGAAAGTTTGACTGTATGATGAGGAGGACAATGATTGTAACAGGATTGTGTAAGGTGACACTGGAAAACAAAAAACATTGAATAAAACTGAAAAAGAAAGTAGTTGGTAAATAAAACTGATACATGCCTTCTTTCTGCCAGCATTTCGTAGAAGTCTCTGATATCTTGACCTGTTTTCTCCATGGAATGATAAAATGCCAACTGACTCTCCCGATTTGCAAAGTCCACCTGAAAAATAAAGGGGAAATCACATTCAGTCACGGAAACATCCCACTCTGCCAACATTTCCCTGTCTGCTGAAGGTGGGAACAAAACCGAAAACAGGGGTAAAATTTAATTAAAAATGTCAAACACTTCCCAATTCTGGCCCTGCATATCCCCAGGAATAAAGATCTTAGTGGAGCTGTGTAGCTACCTCCTTACCATGTTGTCATGCTGCCATCCCAGAGGCTTCTGTTGGGCAAAGCACCAGGAAAAATACACATTATTATCGTGGTATTGATGTTTTTAATGACAGGACAGTTACAAAATCCCTTTTATCTCAGTGCTACAGAGGGTCAGGATTATTACGAATCCATTCTGAACTCCGTGGTGTTTGCCCGTGGTTATAGAGCAGGAAAAGAACCAAGCCTCCTGAACTGCAGCTCCCTGTTCTAGCTACTCCAAGAATTCTTTTCTAGTACTAAAAAGCTAATGGTACAGTGAAAAAAATTAAGGATTAGAACAGATCTTACTATGGACTATTATGGAATGGATCACATCGTAAAGTATTTTTAACATTCTAGTTCCTGTTATTTTTTAAGTCAGCCCAATCCTTTGTGTAACCACAGCAATGGAGCACAGGCCCAGATCGGGGGTGTTGCTTATTCCAAAGTCATTAAGCAACAAGATCCACACAAGATGTGAAACTTTTAAGGGACGACATGCTTTCCTGCATAGGAAGGTGACTGATATCCAACACCACACTCAGAAACTACAGAATATCCAACTCCCAGCCCTGGGTAAGGTGGGAAGCTGCTGATCATCACTGCCCACTCTTTAGGAAAGGAGAAAGGAGAAGGAGGAAGATGATTCAAAGGGTTGGCTGACACCTCACATCCCCACTTAGTGGGACTGATTGGACAGTCAGAACAGGTATCACCACATTCACCCAAATCCAAGATACCCTGTAAATGTTAAGTGCTGCTCCAGGAAGAAAAGTATTTTCTGTGTATTTTTTAAAGCAGTGTTTTCAATTATTGTTTAAAATCTGTTGCAAGGAAGGAGAAGCTGACCTTTAAGGTCTTTTCCAACCCAAACCATTCCATGATTCCATGACTGTGTGTTGAAGTGACTGTACCCCAGAGCCTGGACATCAGCATGGGGCAGCTGGATACAGCCATGTGTTTTCCTGGAGGAACTCACACCTTCAGATTTCCCTTTTTTAACATGAAAACAGACAAAAGTTTGCCTTGGATTGGGGTAAACGAGGCAGTGACATGGACAACAACACTCAGGAGCTCAGAGAGACAAGTTCAGCGAAACAAACGGCAGAATACTGGAAAAGGCTTTATAAGTAACAGTTCAGGATTCCCTGACATCTTGACAAGCCGAGTCTAAAAATGTAATTTAAGCCTTTGATATGAGGGACATTTGTGTCCTGCCAAGTATTCCTTGAGTCTGGCAGTCTGCACTGCCAGCATTTAAGGGGGAAGGCCTAAACACAATTTATTCCTCCTTTTTTTGTCTGTTTTGCTTTGGAGGTCATTCTGCACACCTTAATTTTATTCCCACCGATTTTCCTCCCCTTGGTCTCTTTTACAGCTGCTTGTGCATATTCAATCTCATTGTAGAGAACCAGGGCCATGCCTTTTAAGCGGTCAAACACCACCTGTAAAAAACAAAAAAACAAAACAAAAACCAAATAAGAGCCTCATCCACAGGACGTAATGTCAGTCCCAACAAAATCCTAAGTCATGAGGATACCAGTAAGGAAATAATTTTTAGCAAGGTGAATTTCCAGGTTTTTCTAATGAGGCATACTGGAATGAAGAGACAATAAAAGGACACGGGACTGCTTTGAATTGTGGATATTGTGGCTTGAGGTATATTATGACTTTATTTTGTTTTTCTGTATTTTACTTTGAATATTTTTTCTTTGTTGACTGAGTTTTGTAGCATTTTTTTGTTAGGGCTGGGTTTTTTTTAAATTTCCAATGTGTTTCAGGGGGGAAAAAAGGTAAAGGGAAGATTTAATCCCAAAGTGGAACTAGCTTTTGTTATCGGTCTGCAGTACCACTCAGTTGTTAAATGCCCAATTTCCAAATATTGCCTTCCTTTAGCAGCATAAATGTTGTATTCAAGCAACAACAGCTACAATAAAGAACATCAAAGCTGCAACACAAACCCACAAAAATCCTTTGGGGAGGCGAGACCCTGATCCTGCAAAGATTTGCACACGTTGCTTAATTTTAAGCACATCCATGTCCAACAAAAATACACAGGACAACTCCCATACTGAAGTTCAGGCACATGATAAATCACTTGCATGGGAGAGGCTCCCACTGCGTGACATGGGTGTATTGCACCATTGTTGACTTTCTTCTTCCATGTGCTTCTGGCACTGAGATTGCCCTGACTGCTTTTAAAAAGTCTTTTTTTCCTCAGTCTGATGAAAAAAAATAAGAGTTATGTCTAATTATGTAATTAGCAAGGAAGAGTAATTACGTAATTACACTGCTGTTTTTCCAACTAAGATTTAAGAAGTTTTGCTTGGGAGAGACTGTACTGCACAAGAGCAATAAATGGTGTCCAATACTCAGCATCTCGGCTCACTCAAAATACTTCTTTGTGGTTGCTGTCTATGTTGACAGAGCCCTGTCGGCCGAATTCCACCCCAGAGAAAATTTTTTCTACCTGAGCTATAAAGCCCTGGACAGTGGGGTTGAAAGGACAGGATGGGAAGAAAGCAAGACAGTAAGGACTTGGAAGAACACACCAAAGCCTCCCACCTACCTTCACCACAGGCCCATATCGGCAGAAATGTCGGGTCAGATACTGATCCGTAACGTTTGTGGAAAGCCCATCTAACCACACGCAGTTTGTAGGCATGCTCTTCCCAAAACCCAGCTGGACACAAAAGGGCGAAACTTCCATCAGTACAGTGCACAAGGGTTAAACTCACTGAACAGAGCTTGCCTAATGAAAGACTTATTTGGAGAAAGCTGTTGTTTGTACAGATATTCTAAAATTAGCATCTGGTGCAGGTGCAAGACAAAAATCAAAGTGCAATTAATGAAAGTAATTCTGCTTGTTTAAACAAATACTGTGTTTGACAACACTGGTTCTTCTAGAATTTGAATGCTTGAGAAGTGACAGGTTGGCAGTTCTGGGGCCTGACAGGCCCGGTTTGCCATGAGGAATGGGATGGATTCCCAGCACAACCTCGCCAGACATCGTCCTTCCAGGCCAGGGAACATCAGTCTCTGAGTGCTCAATCCCAGGATTGCGTGCAGACAGAGCCAATAAGAATGTTGATTAATCCCAATCAGGTGGTGGCTGATATGATCATGCTCTGGTATGTTCTCACATAAAAAAAAAATCTTACTTCCATAAACTACCCTGCTGTGAAACATCCCACAATGTGGCGATGGAAGACACAAGAAGGATACAGTCCAGGGGAGGATTTCTTTACCTTGAGCCGGTTATTTCCAAGATATTCCCCATCCATTTTCTTAATGGCTTTGCACACACTGGCAATGTCGCAGTACTGCAGGAACGCGTACTGAGGGACACCATTCACCTTCTTAATGTCGATGTCCTGGGGACAAGCACAAAACACAATAACCCACAGTCAGCACTCAATCCCATCTAAGAGGACTTGTTTTTTTCAGAGACACGTGGCACAGCAAGCGCTTTAATTAATATCTTATTCAGAGAGAGGATTTAAACAATAGTAGACAGTTAAAACTTTGCTGTTCTGCTGCATCTCAAAACCAAATCCTTACTGAGCAGGGAAAGCTCTTTATCCCACAGGTTTAAAATCCAAGCCCGCAGAACTAAGCCTGACCTGATCAATAAACACCAGCTTTAGGCTGTTAGTATCATATCAAGAAGAGACAATTCAGGATCAAAGAAATACAGATTAATTTTCACTTACAAAGGCTCAAGAGAAAACAACCTGCCCCAATCCTCATCTCTGAGCCAAATGGTGCTTCTTTTCCAAATAATCATGATCCATCCTGTCCCTAGAAACACAAAGCACTGCTGGACTCATCTCTTGAACCAGTCTGACTCATGGCAAAGGCAAAAATGATCCTCAACTTCGGTTGCAGCTGCTCTTTAAAACCAAGCCAGCACAGGCCTATTCACAAGTACAGCCAGAGGCTCACAAAGCCAAATAAAGGCTGATTTTAATCGATTTGAAAAAGCCCAGCAAGCCAGAAGCTGACATTTGGTTAACAAACAAGCTCAGCACTAGCACTGGAAATGTACCCCAAACCTCTGAACAAACTCATGATATTATGATTCATTCCAAGCTGAAAATAGGAGGTGAAGGGTTTGGCTTTATTTGTTGGAATAGCAGGAGCTGCCTTTGTGAGCTACACATGGATCTTAGCACAAATGTTCCAACATCTAGGACAGGCTAATTTCATGGTTAATAAATTTAGGGACAAGGCAGCACTTAGATATAGTCTCACCCAAGAGCTCTTTATCTGAGAAAACAGAAGTAAACAAGGATATTTACACAACTATTAGACTCCTACAACCCTGGCCTAATGATTTAAGTGGAGTATTAATAGAAAAGTATACTTCCAAGTGTCTGAAGTAGCACGACTGCAACCACGGCAAATTATACTTGACCACTCAGCCAGGGCAAGCAATTCCTTGTGAGAGGCAAATAAAATACCATTATTGTGCTCATTACCCATCAGAAAGGTTATAAAGATGGTCCCATCTGCACCTGAACTTGCAAGTTTTCCTGGAAATGGCGAGGTAGTGCTGCCTCCTAATTCTGTGCCATTAATAATGCTAACAGGAAGCACCATGGCACACAAAAGCCAATTTACACCACCACTGATAAGCATCTTTTCAGGAGAGTTCTGCTGCTCTAACACTGGAAAAGGGTTCAAGCCACAGACATGGCATGAATTCATAAATCCGTATTGATGTCAAGGATACAGCAGAGTCTGGATACACAAGAGCTGACAGACATAAAATGAGGATTTTATATTTGTTCACATTGTACATGGAAGCAATGTTCTCTTCTTTTGGGGGGAAGCAGGTTCCTGGTATGTGTGACTGATTCCTCTGCAGTGATAGAAACATGTCAGAGCAGAGTGAAGGAGGCACAGCACATTCACAAGTACCCACAGCTGATAGAGAGAATGAACTAACTGAAATTCAGACTCTACAAGAACCACAGAATGAATCCCAGAGTGGCTAGGGTTGGAAGGGACCTTAAAGCTCATCCAGTTCTAGCCCCCACCATAGGTGGGGTCACCTTCCACTATTGCAGGGTGCTCCAAGCCCACCCAGCCTGGCCTTGGACACTTCCAGGGATGAGGCAGCCACAGTTTCCCCGGGCAACCTGTGCCAGGGCCTACCCACCCTCCAGGGAAAAATTCCTTCCCAATACCCCTACCCAACTCTGCCCTCCTTCAGCTTAAGGCTTGTCCTGTCACTCCATGGCCTTGTGAAAATTATTTGAATTGAACAGCTGCACAAATTTTGTGGAAAATTTCCCTTGAATACAACATGAATCGATAGAAAGTCATGAGCAGAGGAGAGGAGGCTGCTCTATGTCATCTGGATACTCCCCCTCAGCTGAAAACCCAAATCCCTCATGTGCCATTGATCCATCAGCTCCAATCCCCTCTGCCTGGGCATGGGGAGGCTTCCACATGCACCGACTGAGCCCTTTGTTCCAGGAATCAAGAGGAAACTCAGATTCAAACGGCTGTAGCAGTCAACATGAGAACATCACATGGCACATTCACATCCCAAATGCCCAATCAGCTCTGGAGCTACCAGGAGAGAATTACCAGGAGAAAACAGCAGGAGAGACATTTGTTGTGAACACTCCTAAGACTGTTTTTCCTGCTAAGGTACTCCTCAATATTCATATGCTGAACTCCGAATACAAAGAAAAGCTTTCAGGTATATTCCAGAAAGATGAATGACTCAGATTATTACAGAAAGACTGAATTATCTGTCATTGACAGATTTAGCACCACTCACAGCACTTCACAGGTCTGCACAGAAAGGGGGACAGTGCCACCCCACACAGGATACGATTCACATACCACTATTCCCCCAAAGCGCTGGAAGATGTTGCGAAGGTCATGGTAGGTGGTTGTTTTCTCCAGATTGCCAATGAACAGAGTTCTTGTTGCCTTTGGGTGAAACTCATCTATCCTTTCATCCAAAGGACGAAATTCATTCTCACTTTCAGTTTCTAGGATAAAAGAGAGCAGGAAATTTGTAATGACTGAAGATTTGTTTCATGTTGGTTTATTCAGGTCTCCTTCTTGATCTGAACAAGAGTAACCACCGTCTTTGAGAAAAACACCCAGTACTGCACCCATTACTTGTTATTTATGTGGGACTGGGAATCCTTATATTCCATGGAGGAATCTGAGCATCCTCAGGTGAAAGGGAGCTGCATCTCTCAACTGCTTCTCTGGAAATTTACTCTTGCCAAATATCAATGCTTGAGTGCATGAATTCCAGTAAGGCTTCCCTGTCCTTGGGGAAGAGCATGTGGCAGGAGTTTGTTTTCAGGAATCAATTTTTAAAGAAGCCATTGAAGTGCAGTCTGAGAACTTCACCATGTGCTCAGGGCTGCAGCTCTCACTGGTCAGTGACGTGGGCTGTGCTGCCACAGCCTCAAAATGCAGCACTCGTTGGTATTTTAATTAAAAGGAGACAAAATGAGGCCGGGAGGACTCAGTGCTGTGCTCACACCACCCACTGGCAGCTGCTCTACTGAGACGTGGAGGATGAGATCGTTCCTTCCAGCAGATCCCACTGTTTGGGAAGATGGCAGCTTTCTTTCTCTGAGGCTTAAGACTGGAATTCTCTCGTTGATTGATCTAAGAGCATCCACTCTTTTTTGCTCTAGAGTTTATTGTGGCATTTTCCCAGTTCCTTTAAAGTATGTTTCCTACTTCTATTCTGCCTCTTTACAACAGATCCTGAACACACCCAGAACAGTCCTGTGGGAGGAGGGTGTGGACCTTACCTGGTCCTATCCAGGCTGTGACTTCAATCTGCATGCCAAAGAAAAGCTTTCCTTTGGAGGCATTTAGTGCTTTCTCCTGGTCCTCCTGCTGCCGGAAGAACACGAGGCCATAGCGTTCCTCAGACGCGCCGTGGATCTGCACCGATGTCACCTTCCCGTACTTCTTGAATTCATGGAAAAGTCCATCTTTAAGGCTTGTATCTAAACCAACAAATAAACATTAATACTGCAGAAACACAACTTCTACCAACTCAGTAACACCATAAAAAACATGGAGATCTCTGTCTTTCTGAAATGTGACTTCATCCCATTTAACTCAGTGCTCACACGAGTGCCCTTTCTAATATGGGATATTAATTTTGCCAGTGTCCAAAGTTTCTGTCTGATCTTTCTCTTTCAAACCCAAGAAACTACACACATGAGGTTTTACATGGCTAAAGCTGGCAGTGGATGATTTTTGCTTCTAAGAGACACCCACCCAGTTCCAGGTGAAGAAGTAACAGGGATACTTGATTAAAAATCCCACAGGAATACTGAGCACAGCTGGGATGAGGTTTCTGAAATGGAGGCTGGAGTAACACAGCCTTCAGTTCAGTTAATTCAGAAATATAACCAGGCAGACTCATCAGATTTTGCAGAATCTGACTCAGGCCTACACAATCTTTCTGGGATTCATGGGATATTGACCTCAGCATTGTGTCCTTTCAGGAATATGACAGGCATTACATCTATAGGAAGATACCAATACATGAGGTATTCTGGTCATAAGATAACGGATTGTTTTAGCTCAGTCAGTGCTTCTGCATCCATTAATTCTGTTAAAACTGTTTCCATGCTGATTTTTCCTATGGGATCTCTCCTGTGCTGAGCACAGGGAAAAGGGAAGCAACCATGGGCACTCCTCAGCACATGGCTTCCTAGGTTATTTTCCATGCAATATGCATTGCCTTTACAAATACGATCGGGGGTTTAAAGCACTTAAACTGCAACAGAAAACTCTCAACTTTTTGGATTAAAAAAGAAATTGAAGCAGAGTGAGAAGAAACAATCGAAGTTTTAAGTTAAAAATGGAGATGTGTCCATTTTTTCCCCTGGGAAAGCCCACGTGGCTGTTGGAAGCACCAGTTCTGGGAACTTAGAGCTGGGACCAGCAGGGTTTCTCACAGATGGTGACTAAACAAGTTTCCCACTGTCACACAAGAACTGAGGCAGAAGCAGGGAGAGAATCCCATCCTTGGAGGCAGCACATGCCTGCCGTGTGTCAAAGACTTGGTAGAAGTTACTCCACCTGTCCCATTCGTTTTTTCCCATTCCCCTTTCGCAAGTGAATTTACCTGTTGAGCGCACTGGAAGATTTTGCACCTTGATCCCAAAACTCTTCCGGGGCTCATCCTTCTCCAGTGATGGGAGCAGCTGGGATGCGGGCGCGGGGACGGCTGTCGACTGCACTGAGCGTGCCGGGGACTCGTCACTCGAGCTGCTGCTGGAGTCACTACTGCGAATGGCACAGAGGGAAGGGCAGGTGAGTGCATGGAGCAAAATCATTATCTTGCAAAGCCAAATTCCAGAGTTTCTGCTTGTCTGCAGGCCTTCCTCCCTCTCATGCCTAATTCTGTTTCTGTGCTACCACCCACTACTCACATGAATTTAAGAATCTTCTTACCAATATTCCTCTCCGAAGCCCCCAGAGGAGACAGGCAGGGAAGTGGAATATGGGTAAAATGTCAGCGAGACCCTGTTACCCACCCTGACAGTGGTGGAGATTTAATTTAGTGCAATGCAACGCTGGACCAGCACAGGAGCTGTGTAGGAAGAGTGGAGAAATACAGGGAGGATGCACAGGTCTGACAATGCCTCAAAATCCCTTCCGGCACTCTCATGTATGAGAAATATTACTGTGCTCTCAGGCATCTTCCCTGAAAAGATCTGTACTCCAAAGAGACCACATGTGAAAATCATGGCAAGTATTTTGGTCAACTGCTTGGGAATAACCTGGACAGATGGGGATGTCCATGTCCCCGTCCCACCCCATGGCCCAGGGTGGAACAAGATGATCTTAAAGATCCCTTCCAGCTCAAACCATTCTAGGATTTTCTCTATGAACCAGCAAACACTATTTCCAGGCTCATCCTCAACCTCCAACTTCAAGATACAAAGAATTCAGACCCAAGAACGTCTCTTATAAACAACAATTACAGCAGAAGAGGATTTGCATATTAGACCACAGAGGGAGTCAATCTAATCCATGGACTCAGGACCATTCGATGCTCCAAGGAGAGGCAGAAATACAGAGAATATAATGTTATTAAAGCTTGCCCAGCGGGGACACATCATCCTGCTTCAGTGGCTCATTTCTTCCCTGAGGCATGAGGGCTCAGAGCAGCGCTAAAAATAATTTTGTCTGACATAACCCTGGAGACTCTCATTCTCCATTACATGAGCAGCCTTCGAAAAAATTCTGCTGGAATTTTAACTCAGAGGCTGGAGGGGGAGGAGATGTGCCACGTACTAAAATAACCCTGTCAGTTTGAAATTTGCTGCTTGATTGAATTTTTATATTCCTCTCTATATCGTATTAGAAAAATGATACAAAAGTTTATCTTTTTCTTATCTTAAATATTTCATACCCTTCTCACCTTCTTGCCATTACCCTCAAACCTTCTTGCCATTAAACCACTTAACTTTTCCATTTCTTTTCTCAAGGAAACAATTTCAGGCTTCAAATAGTTTTCACGATTTTGATTTTGTGAGCTCTTCTACTGCTTTTTTGTGTGAGTTTTTCTTCAAATGTTAAAAAAACTCATTTTCTTTCTGAACATCTTGGTGTAACGAGCACTGTAGCACATTCCCAAAAGCCCTTGGGCTGTGTCCCCATTACATTTGGAGGTGGAGAAGGGAAGACAATCTCTGTCCCAAAATACTTACAAACAATCCAGAAGCATATAAGAACAGGCCAGACCAAAATAAAACACAGCAAAAAGGGTCAAAAATGTATAATTAATAATAAACATGAAAAACTGCTGCTGGTCTCACCCTCTCATTCCAACCCTCCCATCCCATCAAGCCACTTCACACGTTGGTGCCTTTCCCACACATTCTCCTCCTACTCCTCCAGCTCTGGAGGAGGAAGTTCAGCGTCACATCGGGAGAGGAGTGAAAATAAAGCCATGCCAGGAACAGAGTGAAAAACTGAGCGCTTCCTCCTGCCCTGCTCTTCCCAAGGGCAGCTGTCCTGCACCACCCAACCTCTCATTCATGGATAATAAATAACATTTCCCTTTCCAGTTACAGTCCCTTGTGTTTTCCAGCAATGAATCTCCCACCATCATGACATCCCTTCACAGCCTTATTTTTCTGCCAAATTGGTACACTGCCTTTACTTCTGTCTCACCTGTGCACCCACCTTTTGTGGCCTCTTCATTATTAACTATTTAATCACTGAAAGTGAAGAGTGAAGCATTTCCTACTCATCTTTATTCCATTCCCTCTGCCTTTCCACTAAATCACCAAACAGAAGTTCTTCTCTACAGCATTTTGGGAAAATGCCAACCCCACACAATGAGGCCCTCAGTGTTCTCCAGGAGTAACATCAGCCATGGCCTTTTACTGGGAAATAAATTGTCAAAGAATAGAGAAACTTCTTTAAACACACAAATACAGGGCAGAGAATGTGTGTGTGGGAAAACTGAAAATAATTCCCAAGCTGACAGCAGCTCCACATGGTTCAGCAGGCCCTGGAGAAGGCTAAAATAGGACTTCAGGGCTGCAGAACCCTCTGCCCTGTGCACATTTCCACTTTCCCTTCTCACATCTTCATGCTCACACCCATACTCCAAAAGCCTTTGGAATTCCAGTCTGCTGAGATCATATCTTGAGCAAGGGGCAGCACTGAATTGATTTGAGCAGTGCTTTAGAATGGAGACAGGCTATTTTTACAGTCTGGGGGTTTTTTATGAGGATGTTAAAAATATGTAACACACTGTTAAAATCACAGCATTCCACTAGAGAAGTAGTATTATCTCAGGATAACACTATTATATATCCAAGTGATGATGCAGCAGTGCAACAGGGTGATAAATTCTACACAGCAGCCTGAATTCTGCGCAACTTTGGGAAACAAGGATCATGCTGTTAACTTCCACTTCCCCAGGGAATTTTAGGGATATGTGTCCCTTAGCAAAGCAAGACTTTCTGAGACATTCCAGAAAAAAAAAGTCATTATTTCCTGACTATTTTTAGACAAGAAAAAAAATAATTGCAAGAACAATTCCCCCCTTTCTTTAGGGAAATCCCCATCAGTTTTCCAGTTGAAGAAACATGGATATAATAATTCAAAAATAAGTCAAAGGTTTGATGTTCTGTGAATGGGAGAATGATGGAAGAGTTAATTATAGCTGCTGTGTCACCCAGTTATAGCTCACAGCACAATCAAAATAAAGCATCTGACAGGGAATTATGTGGAGTCTTGAGCAGCAAATACAACTCTTTTTCAGCTTTAAAAATATACAGATCTGAAGCCTGAAAGCTGCTCAAGGACAAGTTCCCAGAACACTGAAATGAGAATATGGCTGCTTTTCCCTGTGAGTAATTTTGAAAACAACCACTCATTGCCAATTTCAGAAAATAAGTTATTAAAAATTCTTCTGGCAAAAGTGGGTTCACAAAGATTTTAGCATGAGCTGAGGAAATTTTAACACAGGAATATAACAGGATAAAACAACAGCTCTGATAATCTCCTCTTCAAAAGTATTCCAAGTATCAATAGGTTTTGGGTCAGGTCAAAAATGGCACAAAAATAACTTTATAACTTCATTTTGGTCTTCCACTACCAGCATTAAACCCGAGGTGATTTTTTCCAGAAGCAGAGCATGCTCTGGCACTAAGTCTTTTCTCAACATGGGAAAACCTGCTCTTCCACATCCCTGTAAAGTCAGTGGAGCAGAATGCCAGCACGCTGAAGAACTAATCTCCCGAGCTGTCACAACACACGTGAGGCGCCGGGAGGTAGCTGGGAATGGCTCTTCCAACATCCTCTGCCGTGCTCTGCACTTCTCCCAGGAACGTGGGACCACTGGAGAAGAGTCTGAGTATTTAACCAGCATTTCAGATGCTCTTTTGTCCAGTCCAGACACGTCTAAAATCAGTTTCACTCTATGGCATCACAGCATTGAAGAAAAAATTATTTTTGCTTTTTACTGTCGCCAAATTCAGATGGACAAATGAAGCAATAAGACATTGCTCTTAATTAAACAAGGGGTGGACACAAAATCCTCCTCTTACACATGCACTCTACTACAGAAGTAGTTTACAAGCCCTTTTAAAACACTTACCTGCATTCCATAACTACCGATGAGTATCTAATGATGTATGCTCTTAGACTATTTATGTATCCATTTTTCATCTATCGTGATAAAATCTATTCGTAACTTACAATGTTTATCTATATATCTATCTTCCATTCATCAAGATTAAATTTATACCTAATCCAATCTAAACTTTATCCACATGGATTTTATTCCCAAAGACCCAACACGTTAGAATCCAGCAATGGGGTTCAGACCCAAATACATGTGGTTTCATGGAATCATGGAATATCCTGTGTTGGAAGGGACTCATGAGGATGATGGGGCCCCATTCCTGGTCTCAGTACCTTGCAGCTCATTTAGCACACAGAATTTTCCTTTGCTCAGTTCTAAATACAAAGATGACATTTCAAATCCTGGTATCCCACAAACCACTCCTCATTTCCAGAGAAATTTCTCATTTCCAGGCAAAATGTCTAGTGGTGATGAAATTACGCTGGGTTTGCGTGAGAGAAATAAAAGCACTGAGTGGAGAACACAAAGCCAGCTGTCCTTTGTTCCCACAAAAAGGGAGATAAAAGAGAAGCTCCGAGCCTGTCGATGGAATGGGAGACCCCCTGCTTCCTGTCATTGGCAGCGGCGCTGAATCAAGGGATCTCACAACCTGCCCTCCACCCCCCTGCAATTTTAAAATGTGGCACAATTGTAATTTCTGCCCGTTGATTTATTTGAGAGCGGTGAGTCAGCTGCAGACTGGGGACTCCACACAAGCGGCAGGCAAAGCTGGAAACAAAGCTGGAAACACGGTGGCTGCTGTGAAGGATAAAGCAGAGGGAAGCTTTAACGTCCTGCGGGCGCTGAACTGCCAATGTGGGTTTAAAAAAGCAAAACAAAATCAAGTGTTGTTGCCCAGAAAAGCTGTGACTGCCCAGTCCTGGAAGTGTCCAAGGCCAGGTGTGACAGCACTTGGAACAACCCAGAGGAAGTGGAAGGTGTCCCTGCCCACAGCAGGGGTGGAATGAGATGAGCTTTAAGGTACCTTCCAACCCAAACCATTCCATGATTCTGTCATTCCATGATTCTAACCTCTGTTGTGGGAGCAAGTTAAAAACAAAGCCACCTAAAACCAGTTTAAAACATTTGAAAATTTCAGCTGTGAAAAATGTAAAAATTAATACCTGAAATTTTTTACAGAACAGTTTTTACCTCCAGAAACTGTTTCACCAGACCTGGTGAGGAATCCAGGATTATTCTTTTTTGGAGGAAATATGCAGAATGATCATTTTTCCCTGCCAAAATTAACTTGAAATCAGGAACTCCACCTGGCTTGACTCAACACCCTGTCAGAATAACCTCAGAGTGAAGATTATCTCCTAGTAAGATCTACTGAGGACAGGCTCCATCCCTGCTGACAGTGGGTTATTCTCACAGCTGATGTCAGCAGCAGATTCCCAAGCTGGGTCAGGAAATCCAAAGTTAACGTTCAGTCATCTCTGAACAGAATCAAGAGGAACCCTCAGTTTTTCTCTCTGTCCCTCCCTTTCCAGATCTGAATTAAGCCACCTTAGATGATCTCCGTGCAGAAAACACCAGCAGTGACAGCGCTGTATGATCAGCTCTATCCAGAAGACACAAATCCTTGGGGATACTTTACAGGCTTTGGGAAAAACCTGCTGGTCAGATTTCCTCAGACTGAGAAAACAGCACCAGAAAATTGCTCCAAGTTTCCTGAATGTACCGATGTGTTTTTAGGGAATAATTTAAAAGACCTGACTACTGACAGCCAACACCCAGAAAAATTTCATGGCAACTGCTTAAAATAAAAGCTTAAAAAAATGCACTGTATCCATTCCAGCAGTGGACTAAAGGATCCTTACCTGTGAAACACTTTGACTTCTGGATGGAAAATGATATACTGGAGTGCTATGATATACACAGGGATGTTACAGACTGCTATTTCTGACCTACTGATAGATACTACACGAACCTAAGAAGATTATCCAGAATCTCCCCTTTCTCTACATACACCTAAGTCAAAAATACACATCACACCACACATTCCTTCCTAAGAATAGCAGAAGCCCATTCCCACAAAACTCCTGACACCACCCCATTAATCCAACAATCCAGGTGGCTCTCTGCCACCATCAAGAAGGACTTATAGAATCCCAGAAGGGGACTGAAAGACACCCTAGAGATCTTCTCATTCCAACACCCTGCCATGGGCAGGAATGACCACAATGAAAATTCCAGAGGTCTGGCCACCGCGAGCAATTCCTTATCACAGGTGACTCCAACACTGACCTAAATATCCAAGCAAGCAGCAGGTAGTTGTTCTGTACACACAACTTGTCCCACACCAGAGTATTTGTATGGGAAAAAAAACATTTCACACACCTGCGGAAATAAATACGAGGGGTTTTTCTTTATTCAAAGGAGTTGTTGAACCTGAAGTAGGAGACGTCAGAAAACCCAGTCTGACCTCTGAGGTTGGTTTGTATGAAGAGATCAAGAGACAACGAGCCATCACGGCATTTTGTCAACTGCAGGCGAGTGCTGAAGGGGTTCACCCCACGCAGGGAAACCACAAAGAACCTGAACCCCGCTCCTCCATGTGCAAACAAAGCTTTCCACGGGAAATATGGATGTAAGAGGAAGGGCAGAGAAAGCCACCTAAACACTCCCTCTTCAAGGTAATTACCCTGTGCCCATCACCCCAGCCTCAGCCCCTCCGGAGCAAAGCTCGCCGGGATGCAATTCCGTGACATTCTTGGCACCCGTTCAAGCAGCTAAGAACTTGCCACCCAAAGAACTTTGGTTTGTCCATGTCACACACTCTGCAGTATTTAGCAGCACTCAGCTATGATAAAACAATCCACCAAGAGCAGGGAAAGGCACGGCAACAAAAACAGCCACAAAAAGCATGCAAGAGATAAAACCAGCATTTACAGCTCTGAAGAGAGATCATTAAGTACTAAAGACTAATGAAACGAGGATATCCTCCTTCCCTTAACTTTGTTTTGCTTTACCACAGCCAGAGAGAAGACTTCAGTCATCTCCTACTGGGCTGGAATCCTGAATCCAAAGAAATGAAATTAAATTATGTTGAAAGGCCATGGGAAAGCAACACAACTGTGACAACTCCACGTCCTTTACATGGCTAACACACACTGTTGCAGTATTTATTTCAGTCTCTGACCAGCCAGTTTTTGAAGACACAGCCTCCAGGTACTATTTACCATATATTTATCCCAGGTCAAGTGAGTGGCTTATTAACATTCCATTTGTATTTCTGTGACATGCCACCTATAAATATATATAAATATATTTACGTCTGGTATTTTATCCTGATGTCTGACATCTGATCTTTGATGAAAGTCTGAAATAAATCATGGAGAAGATGGAGATGTTGCTCAGAAGGATGGACTGCTCCCACCCCCAGAACCACCTTTCCCTGCAGTCCTCAAATTTCCAGACAGCTTTGGGCTTCTTTTAATTCTTCCCTGCAACTGAATAACCTGTTATGATTGCTAAAAATATCTGTGTTTATATTAATCCCCGTCTGGCTGAGGACACTTTGCCCAACTCACAGTTGGTGTTGCCACCTTGCCCCTTGACCTACAACCCCCTGTCCTTGGGTTTGAACTTTGTACAGCCAAGAATTAAAAACACTAACCTGGGGGGAAAAAAGTGCTAGTTACAAACACACTGACCTATCTCTGGAGCAAAGGGCTTACTCAGCACTGACAACAGCTTCCCACTGCTGTTCAGTCCCTGTGCTCCCCACGCTGGCCAGTGGCTCAAATATGGATGGGTTTTGGTGTTGAATTTGTGAGCAGCTGGAGTTACCTGCCTGCCCAGCCAATGACTCTTTGAACAATGGATGCTCCGTGGGAACAGTGCGATTGCTCATGCTCCCTGGGAAGCCGGACGGAGGAAATGCTTTCTCAGCAAACGGCCACGGTGACGGAGCTCAGTGCTGGCAAAGATAAAAGTCATCAAGGCCTTGAGGGTGAAGTACAAAGCAGCTCTTCAGCTCTGCTTTCCCATAATTAAACTTCCACGGATGCAAAGAGGGAAGAAAAAGGGTGGGTGTGAGAATGGGTGAGTAGGATGAGCCTCTGTTTAACATCACCTTCACACAGGAAAGCCCTGGGTCAAGCTCCCTCATGAGAAGTCCCACTGCAGCCACCCAGAACTCCCATCTCTTCCACCCCTGCTCCAAATTATTCCAAGCACTGCCAGGACATGCCTGAGGAAGAGCTGCTGCTCCAGGGACGGATCAGACAAAAGTTGACCAAAAGCAGCATAACTGTGTTAAAGAAAAGAACTTTTGCCACCTATCTGCTGACGGTCTAAATTAGTATTTTTTAACTGACACCTCAGAGCACATGAAATCTTTGGGCAAAAGCCGTATTTTAGTACCAGATTCATGCGAGGCTGCCTTAACAACCACTGCAGACGGAAGAGGAAGGTATGGAGCGGCCAAGGGCTTTACCCAAGGTCATTCTGTGAATCACAGAGGGAACAGGCTGAGGAATTTGATCTCCTGGCTCACGGGTGGCCAAGTCTTTTCAAAATATCAAGAAAGCAACACAGAATTATTTAAGCTGGAAGACAGCTCCATGATCGTGAAGCCCAACAAGTGTTGGGAGTTTTTCAGTTTCCTCAACAATAGTTGAGTTGTTGAGCAGTTTCCTCAACAGTTGAGCAGTTTCCTCAACAACAGCACTGGTTTCATGAAGGGACCTACTCAGCATCCTAGCAAAAACCATCAAACTCTACTCCAAGTGCTGCCTCTAAGCCAAGAGAGTGAAGTGCCACTGAAAATGCAAACACCACTGCATCCAAGTAGGCTACTACACATGTACTCAAGGAGCAAAAAGCAAGCTCTTTTGCCTTAAGAGCCCTGTCAAATTAATTCCTGGAAATAAACACTTTTAAATATAATTTTAAAACCATTTGGCATTGTCTAAGTGTTGAGCACTGGGCACCTTTCAGAAGAAAAACCTTTTTCAAACATATGGTAGAACAAAAAAAGCCCTAACATTGATTCACCTCCAGGTTACTGCAGTTACTTTTCAACATAAACCTGCCAGAAGACCATGGCAAACATCCCCATAGAATTAATTGTGTCTTCATGTTTTAGAAAAGCATCACACCTTGCCTTAAAAACACCAATCCAGGCACTGTTTGCATGCACTGTCTCCTCCCAACCCAAGGCACTGTTTTTTTTAGCAATACACAAAACACCATTTGTTGAAATTCCTGATTTGGAGCAGTTTTGAAACGGTGCATCCTCCCCTATAAACAGAATAGTTCCTGGGATGGGAGCTGCAATGGAAGGCATGCCAAGATACACAGCAGAGCTACAATGATGCTTAAGTAAATTTGGGAACATGCAAAGCTTAATATAGAAATTCCCTTTATGACAGATAACACCGTGGAAGTTTAGTACTTCTAAAAATGGCGACTACTATCCAAAGAAAGAAATCCAAATGAAAATGAACATAGCAACCCTAGCTCTCCATCTAAAATAATTCCATTTATCAAGGGTGTTTTTCAAAGAGCATTTATATTCTCTTACATCTCAGTATCATAAAATACTCCTTCTGATCTAAGATTCTAATAGAATCTTCTACAGCCTCTCAAAGAAATACCAAAGAGATGAAGGGAAGAATAATTTTGGAGGTTTTTTTTTAATGTCCCCTTTTCGACCAACAACAGTGACTGGAAAAATCATGGGAGAGCTCTGTAAATCCAGAATGGGAGCTGCTGTTCTGGAGTAAAGGACTACTTAAAATGGAAGGCCTGGGGGAAAAAAAAGCAATTTCTGTGATCTCAGGCAGCATAAATTATAGAGAGAAGACATTTGAGTTCTATGCTAAGGATTAATTTGCCATTTTAAAATGCAGGGAACAGATGGATCTCTTGGCTAGGACTATATTTGGGAATTACTTCATTTTTCTGCCCACATGCAAATAAAAATACAACTAAAAGTAGAACTTTCTGTGAGCTTTCACATGAGTAGAAAACACTGAAGTAATGAAAATAAAACCAAAAAGAAAATGTCTGTATGAAACAGGTAAAATGCCACAGCACCTATAGTGGATCTGCAGTAGGCTGGGGGAGAGAACATAATTTTACTTTGTTGAGCAACTATGGAGAGTACTGCCAGGCTTAGAAATTACATTAAAAAAAACAAACACCCCAAAACCAACCCAGCAAAACCCATATCATATGACAGTGTTTGCCTCTTAAGAGTAACTTCTGAAAAAGCACCTTGCTGTAACTTAACTCCATGGAATTTATTAGGATTTAGCAATTACATATCCATGCAAGATCAGAAGCCCAGGGATTCTTTTTCCCAAAAGCCTGGGCCAGTTCCATTGCATTGACCAGGGATCACAAAGCAGGGGTGAGAACTTGATTTGTGAGAAAAATGCAAAAGAAGAGGGAAATCCAGAAGAAAATGCCTTACACCTCCCTGGACCAAGTGCCTGTACAGTCCTGGCCTCCACCCTACAAGGCAGCAGCTGGGAAAGGAAGAGCAGCGCAGGGCAATTCTGCTGGCACAATGGAGACCATGGGACAGAAGAAATATACTCTGAGGAATTCCCACAGGCAAAGCCTGTGCGCTTCCCTTAGGGGAGCCAGTGCTTTCAAACCCCCAAACCATGGCAGCCATACAGGATTAATTAAGCACCTTCCTTTTTCCCACCATTTCTCCGAGTTCAAGGGAAAATGCGTATTAAAAAGCAAATGCAACATAAAGTCCTGAGACAACTGTTAGATACCATCCCTGCTTCTCCTGTAGCAACACAATGAGCTTTTCCTCCCTCTCTCCATCTCAGAAACAAACAAATAAACTGAAAATTTCACCCAGTAAAGCCCCAACCAGCACAGGATGTCCTCGGCGTATTCCCAGATTCCGGAACAGGGATAAGAACAGCTCCGCGCGCGTCTAGAAAACGAAGAGGAATAGAAAATCTGTACTAACCCAACAGCTTTCTTTCTCTGACTATTCATCCTTCACAATCCAACAGGACACACCAGTCAGTAAACAAACATGGGAGGGACCAAGTTCAAAGCAAGTGTGTAAATCTTACATAATTTGAGGGTTTGAGAATCTTGCAGCAACCTCTTACCCAACGAGGTGTCAGATGATCCAAGGAGGTCAGACCTGTAGCAGCCACAGTAACTAGGACACTCTGCATCTCACTCAGCCCAGCCGCGGCATCGTTTGCCCACAGGGACCTGGGGCCGGGCATTCTTGGGAATTCACCTTCGGGAAGATAACAGTGCCTCTCTTTCACAGGTTATCACACCAGAAAAGCTCTCTGCTCTCCAATGGATGAAAGATAATAAATACGTGAATGCCCTTAGAGCCAGGATCTGCTGGAGATGTGTCTTAATTATTCTTGATTTTTAAACTGTTTGATGAGGTTCTCATATTTTTGTCCAGGTATAAAACCAATGATTTCCAGACAACTGTAGAGAACATCCCACAAACATGTAAGAAATGAGGATACAGCCCTGAAAACCACTTCCTGCTCATAGAAAAGATTCTCCATGCCTTTCCACTTTTCCTGCCATCCTGGATTTCCAAGTGTCTTCTAGCCAAAACCATCACTTTGAGCTAAATAAAGCAACTAAGCACTGAAGCCCAGACATTTCTCAAAGAGAAGGAATTAAAAAGCTCCATGTCACGCTCCCCCAGTCAGCAAAGTGCACTCATGGCTGGAAGGATGATTAAACAAAAGAACAAGTCTCCTACCTTTGTTACTGGCCTCTTGTGAGGAGGGATCACAGAGAAGTCCTGTTTCTTAATGCCAAAGCTATTTTTGTTCTTGTATCAGGCATTTAATGAATAACTATTCAAAGACTTTATTCACATGGCATCTATACAGCGCACATCTCTCTGCTCCTCCTTTTAGAAACTCAGCTTCCTTGAAGATTTAAAAAAATCTGGACCACATCCCAACACATACAAATTTTTCCTCCTCTACAGAACACACTGAAACCCTCACCTCTCTCCCAAGACTGTGATTTTCCACTCGAGAGCCACGCTGCCTTTTCCTCTCTGAGCAGTATTATGAGCTGACCTCAAGGATCTGGGAGTGGGATCCCTAATCTCCTGCTAAGAAGCTTTTGCACTTAAACCCTTGATGCCATCATTAGTGGTTTTGGCACTCACAAGTTGCGGCCAGACAGCACTCGATGCTGGGACAATAAGGGCAAAAGCGCATCAGGTATATGGTTAATTCAATGGGCAAAGTTTAGGGGATGATACTGTTTTTCATTTTTTCCCCAATAAGGCTTATTTACTATTAATTCACATCCCTGTGACCTTATTTAAGTACAACGTGTTCCAGCTGAGATTGTAACGTTAATGCCTTATCGCATTGATATGCCTCAAGGAGATCTGTTCTCCCATACCTCAGGTTTTATGGGGAAGGTTCTCCTTCCGCATACATGCCTCTGGCAGAACCAGAAACATCCTCTTTGGGAAAAACAAACAAACAAACAAACAAACAAACAAACAAACAAACAAACAAAAACAACCAACCAAACAAAAAATCTCCAACAAACCACTGCATTTGCAAGTCCAAAGGGAAGTGGTGTCTAGGCTTTAACTGGAACATGTATGACTGAGCCCAGGCAGTGGCTGGATTTTTCCTTTGATCATTGTAATGACTGGTATTTTTTCAAGAAGTGTTCACTACAGCCTTCCTCTTCTGCTATGCATCCCTCCACGTGAAAATTCATTAGAAATTATTAAACTGCCCTTTATTCCAGAGGTCTGTTCGATGGGGATCCTTTCCCCAACCTCTGGTGCCTGCGGTGCCTGTGTCTCCATCTGAGCTGTCTGACTCCACCATCGCTGCAGATAAGCACTTCCAGACTACAATGCCCCTAATGTATTTTAGCCACGATTCGCAACTGAGCTGTGTGTGTCTCCCAAAGAAAGGGGAATTTGGATAGCTTGTGCAGAGGGAGGCAGCCACCACTGCCCATGGCACCACACGTTTCCCTGTTTTCCTTGGCTTTCTTGGGGTTGGTTTCCCCTTGTTCTCCCAGTGTGCAGCAGGAAGAGAACATGAGACACATTTCTTCCTGCCTCCAGGATCCCTCAGACTAAGCCTGGCTTCTGAGCAGTAACATGGGCAGCTTCAACTTCCCTGACCTCAGCTAATTCTTTCCTTCCCTCAGCCTACTCAAGATGATTAAGCAAAATACTTGGAAAGAAATCAAAGCCTTAAAAACACAATTAGAAGTGACCATTTTGTTAATAAGCGCATGCACAACCCCAAAGTCAAACCCAATTCAACAGCACCTGACCTTTGGGAAAACAGCAATTTTTAGCGGCTCCCACGGACTTAAGGAATAGCCCAAAGTCTCCCACAGTGCTGGTAGGAGCAGTGCTGTCCACACAATTCAGGTTTTTCCCACTATTTTTAAGAAAGGATGTTAAGAAGACATGAAATTGTGAATTCTCACACCAGACACTGACTCCCAAAGACCTGCAGCTGTCCAGGGGTGACTTAAAAATATAATTTTTAACACATACCCACACACCCATATCTTTCTCCACCAGCAGAGGAAAAGACAAGCTCACCAGAGGGTCTGGAATCATCTGCCACAAATCCTCATATTCTCTAGCAAAGATTCTGATCTCATTGCAAGAAACCTTTAGAGCACTGATATAATAATAATCTCTTTAACAACAATAAAATAATTTGAAATTATCAAAACAGTTACCATAGTAATAAAACAGAAATATTTTTCTAGGGCAATTTCCACTTCACCCATCCACAATATGATATATTTTAAGACTCCTTTCCTGAAATCAACTTTTAAAAAGACTTTTTTTCTCTGCCTGTAAAGAATCAAATGCACTTTCAGAAAGCAGCAGTTGAGCTGCTGGGCCCTGACACAGAAACAAAGCCTGACAGCCCAGATTTAGATAAACACCTACTTCTGCACATTTAGGAAGATGCTTAATTGCTCTGTCGTTTAGAACCAGCAATTACCAACTATTACTGGGAGTTGGCAGTGGTGGGGGGTATTAATTGCAGCCAAATGTCCACTCTTTTTCGGGCAGCTCATGCCAAGAAAATGAAGTACTAAATAAAAAAGAAATTAAAACCTCTCTTGGTTATAATGTTTTAAAGTATTTTATTGTCTATTTATATATATGGGGGGAGGGGGTCTCCCAGAGGGACCAACAAAGACAGAATTTCTATTTTATTCTGAAATTGTGTCCAATCACGGCAGAGGGGGTATTAGGATGTTGGGGCAGGCTCCAAAACCGCCCTTTTGGAGGATTTCTGGGGCTGGTTCCTACAGCAAGGAAAGCAGTGCTTAAATTCTACAGCGGGCAGAGCATTTAAGGTTTTAAAAAATGAATAACGACCTGAAGTTGGCTGAGAGGGAGAGAGGGTGGTTTTCCCCCTCAGAGCTGGCTCTGCAACAGGCTCTGCTACTTCATTTCCCTGCGCTATGTGAAGGGAAGACCTTCACGCAGGACGGAGAGCTACCCCAGTGCTAAGGTGGGGGAGGAATTATATTTTATTATTTAAAAGGCGCCTTTTTTTTTTTTTTTTTTTTTTTTTTTTTTTTTTTTTTGGTGGCAATCGCGTCGTTTTTCCGCGGGGCTCGGGCGGCCCCGCCCCGGGGGCGGCGCGGCGGCCCCGGCCGGCTCCCGCCGGCTCAGACCGGTTTTCAGCGCAAACAACCGCCCCCCACCCGCCGGGGCAGCGCGGCGGCGGAACACCCGCTTTCCCCCAAAAAGACACCCGCTTTCTCCCAAAAAACCACCCGCTTTCCCCGCCCCGAAAGAGCCGGGTGAGGCGGCACCGCGGCCGCGCCACCATTACAGCGGTGGGCGCGCTCCGCCGGCTGTGAGGCGAGGGAAAGCGGCGGGGTTTCGGAACGAGATAAAAACCTTATTATGCAACGCACATTTTTAATAGATTATTGCCGAGTTCAGGGCTGAGGCAATGCGGGCTGTCAGCAGCTGGGGCGAGAGGCTGAGGGACGAGCGGGCTGCGGCCGCTCCCTCCCAAGGGCGCCGAAGGCACCATTTCTTCACCATCCGTGAGGAGAACTTTGATATATCACGTTATTTTTTTTCCCACAGAATAATCTATTTATGTGGTTACATATGCATAGGTACGTCTTTTTCAGTATATCTCGAGTATAAAGGTTTCCTTTCTTTATTATAATCTCTCCAAAGCCACCTGAAAACGTTCTGCCTTGTGCTCAATATCAAGAAACCCGATACAGTCCCATGGGTAAGAAAAGCCAAGTTTAAAGGATGGTCTCGGTTATATTTAGCTGAGCAGCAGCACAGTCTGACACGAGCAGAAACACAAGAAAGAACAAAGTGAAAACGCTCGACAATTGGTAACAAAAACTTGCGAGTATCTGAGGTTTGTTTTTTTTTTAAATTTTCCTCTCCCTAATTCACATTTTGCCACACAGAACATTAAAGCAGCACATGAGTTTATGTGAACAAAATGTAAGGATGAGGTGCTTCACCTGACTGGCAGGATTTAGTGTTTCCTTGTGTAATGGAAAGGGCTTCCTACTCTAAGAAATTATTTTAATTTTCTTTAATAAATCTTAACCTAATTCTTCTCCCATACCAACACCAGCCTGCTCAACCCTATCGTTCCACCAGAAGAGATTAAAAATTTTCAGCTCATCTCTACCAAATGTATGTTGAATTATTTAACTTCGACAAAAGCCATCTCTCAGGTGCTTCAATAAAGACTAAACAGCTACGTTTAACCTCATTTGTCCTGGTTTTCCATCTGTCCTCAGCACAGGCATATCCAAACACACTGAAAATCCCAAATCCCAGCTAAGTCAGTGATTCATCGCTTCTGGCAGCAGACTATAAAGGAAGGAGGAGATGAAGACAATGGCAGAGAAAGATTTGCACTACGTAATGAAAATAAAACTCACTTTTTTCTACTTTCACTTCAGTTGTTGAAACAGGGTAGGAAAGTCCCTGACTAAATAAAATACACAGGGGGTTTCAGGGAGCCTGTTTTTCCCATGATTAAAATTCTCTTGGCAGTATTTTTCATCAGTTTATTTCAATGTTAAGACACACATACAGTCCATTCCAATGGTAATTCCTTGCTCCAAAAAGAATTTAATCACAGAGAAATGTAAAATTAAAACCAATCTTTAATTACCTTATTCCTTGCCCACTTGTCATGAGAGCTTTTAATACAGCTATCAGAATTACAAAAAAAAATTCCCTTTTCAAATATCTGGAAGTGCAACTTCTTCCCATTTCTTGATTTTGGGAAGACTAGAATAACTATGCTCACGTAGATCTTGGTGAATATAAAACCCAGTGTTGTATCTAAGCTGAAAATGCTCTTTTAATTTCACAATACTGATTTCACATTACAAGCTATAAAGAAATGGTGATCTAACTAATTGTTCATCAGCAGCTCCAGCATCCTGGAGATGAGACAACCAAATAAACACTCTTAAAAATAAATTAAAGGTGACTACATTACACACTATAGGAAATTATTCATTTAACTGGTAAATCGCCCAGCATCCTCCACAGACAACTGAATAAGCACTCTTAAAAAATAAAGGCCAAGGAAAATCATGGGTTGCTTATCTGCAGATTGAACACTTGTTGTGTTCATGCTTTCAGAGCCTGGACATCACCTACAGGAAATCAAACACTTCTGCCTGGGATCTCATAAATTAATTCAAACCCTATCCCAACAAGGATTTTAGGAGCGAAATGCTTCACTCTCAGTGTTGGGTAGTTCAGCAGCAAAGCTTTAAAAAAAAGAAAAATCACTAACACATGGAGCAGCAAGAGACACGTCAGGCCATTTGATGATTTGACATTACAAAACGGAGTCAAAAAGCCCAGAAATTATTTTTAGCCCATTAGAACACCTCGATAAGCAGCCTAGAAAAGGGCATTTTCTACACACACACACACACCAAAAAAAACAAACAAGCAAACAAAAAACAGCAGGGGGGATGTTTCCAGGAGATTGGGCAGGGCACAAGCAAAATCTGGTTTGCTTCCTCTGGGATCACCCAGCTTCCATCCAGAGCCAGCTTCTTCCATGACATGGTACAGAAAATATGTTTGCTAATACATCATTTGTGGTGTCTGTCTGAATCACCAAAACAGAGAAACAGAAGCTTCTGGTGGTGGCAAATCATCATTTTCAAGGGCTTTTTTATTCTTTCGAGGTGATAAAAAAAAAAAAAACTCAACCCTTTTCCACAATATGGGTGGGGAATGAGCAATCTCACACTAAAAAAGACTTCAAAACACAAGTTCCTTCTCAAATCCATGCAGGAACCATCCACATCTACCAGCTTCCTCACCTCAACTCAGCAGGCAACTTCTGAGAGGCCACAAAACACTCCAAATAAAGCATGGCTTCAGAGAATACTGGTTATTTTTAGTATGTTCTTTCTGATTTTAGTTTCTAAATTACTCCCTTGCAGCTCCGTTGCCTGCAAAGGCCTCCAAAGAGCAATTTAAAGCAAAGTTTAGTTGTGATCCAACACAACTAACTCTGAATCTTTACAAGATAAAGGCTTTTTTGGATTTTTTTTTTATTTTAAAGCAAGTGGATCGTGTTTCTTCAATATAATTCAGGAAAGTCCATTCCATTTAATCAGTGTTATTTACTTCACACAGTACCTGAAAACCACAAGCAAAGAAACCAAACTTCTCCTTCACCACCTTTCTCCTGCTTTTTCACACCTCCTGAAGGACAGTGCCTGTGGCATGGAGTTCTCATCCACCTGTGTCCCAAACACTCCCCAGGGCAGGGAACACAACTCTGCAAGCTGAGACCAACAGGACCAGACTGGAGTGACCCAAGTTCTTAAATTTCAGAAGAATGCACTGTCATTAAGACCTTCATAACACTATGGCCTCACAAAATTGACCATTTCAACTTATAAAAAAGCCGCAAGAGAATCTCCAGCTTGCTAAAATCCGAGACCACCATGGAACTTGCAGGCAGTAATTATTCTCCAGACAAATGAAACTGGATATATTACACAGTAAGTGGAAGCACTGAACCAAGGAAAAGGGGGTGAGGCAGCTTTTGCTCACGAACAGGACATTAATATTTACATGGCTAAATTCAAAGTGTGTTGAAAATGGAACACTTGAACTTTGCAAGACTTCAAGGCCAGATGGGGTTTTGCTTCCCAAAATAGAGAGGGTTAAATTTTTATTATTATCTGATTACTGAGAAACATGTAAAACTCTTTTCTGATCCTTCAAAATTATATATACAATTCACCAGATTCTATTACTTGCTCGACTGAGTTTGATTTTATTGTATTAATAAGAAAAAAGTGTTTTATTTCCTCCCAGAGTATTGTCTGTTTTTCCATTACTACAGCTAGAAATTGCCAAGAAAATGAAATGCTCAAGCACAGCAGATGCTGTTTTTCTTCTCATTAAATCTTAAAACTTGGTTCCAGTGGGATCATATTTAGTCCTCTCAAATTCAGAACAGGATTTCATCCCACCTCAACATCCCAACAATGACATTTTATAAATATTACGAGTTTCTTGGACGCCTTTCTCATTCCACAAGGAGCAGAGAAGCACCAGTAGAGATTTTTTCCTTTTTCCCTTGCTTGAGATTTTTTTAATGAAATCTTAAATGTAACCAGCCCTCCTTTCAATCCATTTTCTCTAGGATTTTTTGAGACCTCTGGAAATCTCAGAGATTTTTCTGAGCTGTAGTAAGTGTGAAAAATCTTTGACAAAGAATTATCTCTATTCAAGCATTAAGCTCTCATTGAGAGAGGTGTTGGAAATAAACAAGTGCTTAAAGCAGCCTAAAAGTCTTAAATCTTCACCTGCTCTCCAGCCAAGACAAGACCTGGATTTCTAAATCCAGGAAAAGAAAACAGTAATTAAAAGAAGTAAATAAATCCTTGCATGATTCCTTAGACATGAGGTGGTGGGGCAATCAGAAGAGGAGACACTGATTTCCTCATCTTGTCTTCTGTGCACTCTCCATGGGTGTCAGCCCATCTCACCCTTCCAGAAGGTTCAACATTCAAGGTTAAGGTTTTGTGAAAATAATTCCCTTGGTCAGAGAGTTCTGCCAGTGGTAGAACTCCATGCACAGTGATAATCACAGAATCCTAGAACAGGTTGGGAGGGACCTTATAGTTCACCTACCTCCACCCCCTGCCATGGGCAGGGACACCTTCCACTATCGCAGGCTGCTCTAAGCCCCACTGTCCAACCTGGCCTTGAACACTGCCAGGGACACCAGGGCAACCACAACTGCTGTGGGCACCCTGTGCCAGGGCCTCCCCACCCTCACAGGGAGGAATTTCTTCCCAATATCCCATCTAACCCTGCCTCTGGCAGTGGGAAGCCATTTCCCCCTGTCCTGTCACTCCAGGCCTTTGTGAAATTGAACACACTACTGATACACTTATTTACTTAATGAGTATTTTCAGTTTTAGAAAAGACCTGGTAAACAAAGGAAACATTGCCAACTCTGCAAACTCTCCTGAAGAGCAGAGCTCTTCACCAAAGAGCATAAAACATTTATGGGTGCAACCATAGCTTTGTGGTTTCCACTCCTAGGGTGAATTTACTCTTAAAAGACCAAGTATCAGAGAGGCACTTCAACATGAATTTAAAAATTATTTTAAAAAAATCAGTGATTTTCTAACACCTTCCCTGTAGGTATTTTGCAAAGCTATGCAAATACAAAGCGATTGCAAAACCAAGGACATGAGAAACACATCCCCAGGAATTGCAAACTTGGTTTATTTTCTTTTAATTCTTCCAAGTCTACAATTTTTGCTGTGAGGCAGCAGGGGGAAAAATGAGAAGGTGACAAATCCACCTTGAGAATGTCAGTGGTGTCAGGGAACAAGAAGAAACAGAACAATACCACTCATCATTTCCCAAAGTATGTTGAAGTGTGGTCTGTAAAAAGTAGCTGACCTTAAAATCTACCTTCTCTCTCACTGAAGCAAATAAAAGTGACCCCATTCTCAAGGCACACAGGCAGCAAGGCCCTGTGTCTCCACATTCCTGCTCCACACATCCATCTTATGGACGCTGAATGGATCCACCATGGAAAATAACGAACAATAGCACCAGCATTCCCCTTGGAACCCCTAGTGCCAACTGAGCCTTTTTACGTTTCATTCCAGTTCACTTCTACATCAACAACCAAAGCTCTGCCACAGAGCAACTCCTCGGAAAATGACCCGCACAGCCCATGGCACAGGGACCTACCTGTCACTGCTGGTACTGCTGCTGCTGCTGAGGGAGTCGCTGCTGGAGGATCTGCTCCGGGAGCCGCTGCCGCTGGGGGAGCGGGCGGGCCGGGCAGTCTGGCTGGCCAGGCGCTGCGGGGACTGTGTCCTGGACTGCGACGAGTGCGGTGACCGGCTCCGGCTGTGCTGGTAGTTCCGCTCCGGCCTTCTGCCTCGTACCTCCCGTGTAATGTCATCCCTGTAGATATCCCTGTGTACCACACTGGGTAATGTAAACTGCTCCCGGGCCCTAGGTTCATATCGGGGGTCGTGAGTGTCAAAACGGTTTGGACTTCGGCTCCGGGAAGTGTAATAGAGCCCGTGTTGTAAGGTCCGCTCCCGAGGGTCTCTATAGTAATCCTGATCATAATGTCTTGTCCGATCAAATCCGCCTGTCCCCCGCTCATGGTGTCCATAGGCACTATGTTCATAAGCACGCTCCCTGTTATCTGAAGCCCTGCATTTGGGAAGGTGGAAAAATATTGTATCAGAAAGGGGCAAGCACAACTAAAAGCAAATCATGCAAACATTCATGGCAGCACTCAACTTCTTGCTGTGACTGCTTCTCCACTAACCAGCAATAACCTATCAAGCAATGACAAACTTCAAATCATTTTACTTGACTCCAAAGTTATATTTGTATACGATCAAGCTGAGCAATCATTTTGGTTTAATCACAATATGGAGCTTTCATGACCAGCAACTTGCCCACACAGGAAAAAAATTTCTGCCTTTCCATGCAGAATCCTCATTTCAGTTGTTCTTTTTCTTTTAAATTCTGTGAACAAGAAAAACTTTGTGGACATCGCCATTAACAACTTCTTTTTCACTCCATTTTTGCTTAAGAGCTTCAAAAATTTTTTTTTTTCAAAATTTGTTAATTACTGGAGCTCCTGTAATTATCCTTCTGCAAAAATGGCATCACAAATGGGGCTATAGCCATGAAAGCCTCCATGCAAAGCATGACCCAGAGGTAAGAAGCTGCTTCCAAAAGGGGTGGCATAACCCATAGAGAATTCCCAGAAAATTAAGGGATTTCTTGTTGCTGTTCTAAAATATTTCACCCTCTTAGAGGGAATTTTTGCTTTTACCAGATTGCTACACTCATTTTAAAAGCTGTGGATGCTAAAGAAACATCTCCATTATTAATGCTGGAACTGCAAGGATGCAGGTCCCCAGAACATACCAAGACCCTACACAAGGACTGGGAATCTAATTTTTTTAGGTGGTGGTTTTGTTGCAACTGCTGCTGTTGCTGCAATCACAGAATTTCTATCTGCACAAGCTGCTGCTTTCCAGCAGCTACAGTCCAGTTCATTTCAGTGTTTCAAGCATTTTAAATTGAGAAAGGCTCAGTGATCTGAATTAGTGTGATCTCTCTAATAAAGAGACAGTAAAACTGATAGATAAAGGAACAATACAAATAGTTGAGTATTTCAATTTAGACAAGTACCAGAATGGTACATCTTTGCTACATCCACAAAAATGGAAGATCCAGAATGGTTATTTTGAACATTTAAAATATACTTCTAAAATTCTAAATATGTCTGGGCAGCCAAAATTAATTAAAAAATTAATTATCCATCTTATGAAGGACATTTCAACCTTTTTTTTTTCCCAGCCTTCTCTCTCAGCTTCTTCCTTCAGAATCTGTGTCACTTCAATCCCCTGAATCCTGATAACCCAATTCTGACTTGTGCCTCCTCCTCCCCTGCATCACAGTTCTAGTTCAAATGGCAGAAATATTTCAGGGATCTTTTATAAATTGAAAATGGGATTTGAATCTTTATTCGATTAGCATCTCAGGAAGTTCCTTCCATTCCTTCTCCAATGAATCACTAGATCCTTAATCCTCTCAATATATTCACTCTCTGTTGTTAAGTTGTGATTCATACTAACCTTTCTATAGGGCTCCCTCACATCTTGCCTGCATATTTTCTCTCAAATTATATACAAAAAACTACTTAGCCAGTGCAAGAGAATGTCATTAACTTTTACATCTGCTTGAAATTCACTGTTGCGTTTCTGTTTCCATTACCATTTGCTCGCAACAATGGAATTTTGAAAGCTATTTCAGAATCTGGCACAGAAATGTGTCTCTGTTTTGGTTCTTTTTTCCCCCTTTTGAAGGGCCAAGATCAACAATTTTACAAATGTTTGCATTTAGCATCCTACAAAGTGTTAATCAGTGAGAGCTGATTTAATGAGGTCAGAGAAAAAGCAGTATTTTCTAGAGGTTACTGCTACAGAGCTGACAGAAAGAACAAATCCTTATCCATGAGAAGGACACAGAAGACAGACAGAGGAAGCAGAGCTGAACAGCTACTGCCTACAGTGCTTTCTTCATTTATCTATTAGTACTAAGTGCTACTGGAGTTAGTGGAAAGAGAGGGTTTGACTTGGGTTAGGAGAGGGGCTAATATACACAGGGCAGGACATACCAACCTTTTCCAAGTGTGGAAACACGACCTATATTCCCAATTAAATCTAGGGAGAGAATTGTGAACATAACTTCCCCAATTTTGGCCCCTCTTACAGGGGTAATCCACCTTCTTAATGGGCAAGGGTGTCAAATGATATTTTAGATGAACCAACAAGAAAAAAAAAATCTTAGCGACAAGACACAAAAAAAAAAATTCCACTGGACCGAAGTAGTCCCAGACTGAAACCGTAACTCTGAAACCCCCAGACTTCTTTCTTGAGACAGAAGGTTCTTAAATAGATCCATAATTTTAATTTCCAGCCCTAAGTCTGAATCAAGGAGCTGGCAGAAGATCCCCCGAGGCCCCTCACGCTGCTGCCAGCAGGCATCCTCTGGCCGCCTTGGTAACCATCCAGCCCAGTCACTTCTCACTGGTGTATCCACAAACGGGTATTAGCACCACGTCCTTAAAGCTAAAGTATGTTTAATGTGGAGCAGCAGAGAGCTTTTTAAAAGACTAGACAGTAATCCACTCCCCATGGCTACTGGCGTCTTGACTGTATACCATCCAATAAATTCAAGGCAGTAGTTCTTATCCCAGCTTTAAAAAAGAAATAAACTATAATTTCCAAAATTTAATAATGTCCGTCATCTCTTTTTGCCAATACCATCAGAAAGAATAATCCCAATAACTTGGAAATTATGTAGATCCAAAATGGAACCATCACAAGCTGCCTTCAGTCTTCTCCATCCAAGCGTTATTTCCACGGCCAAGTGTTGTCGGTAGAATCCAAGGGGTGCATCATTAAAGTCTACTATGAATTTTGTGGTGACAATCCAATTAACATACCCGCTGCGTATAGTGAGAACTGAGAGCTAGACATGAAGCTTTCATCGAATTCTAGGTTCTAGTATTCCGAAGATACTCCACAGAGAACTTCACCACATGTTGTAGAGTAACATAGCTCCATCTGGCAGCAGAGATACATCCAGCAAGGCCTTAATATTATCCAAGAAATGGGATCGCTACTTCTAGAAAAGAGTAACTCCAATTCGATGCTGGCCAAAGGAAATCTTCCATCTTAGAACCACCTTATTTCAAATGTAGGTAATATCCAACCAGCTGAAGGACACATCCTCTATGGATCCACAAGGTACCAGCCACTGGGATAGAAATCACTTCCGTTTCCAACCCAAAATAGGAAACACAGATAATTCCCAAAATTTTAAATCCATCAGGGGACCCTAGATACGAGTTTGTGTTTCTCACCATATCAAATACAAAATACCTGCCTAGAGAAACCTTGGAACTTACCCATCAAGTCTCCGCTCATAACGTCCTTCCCGTGCATGAAGTGATGGTGGGGGACCATAAGTGGGCCCCCCACCACCTCCTCTGAACCCAGAAACCTCTCTACTACGAGATGCTATGGAAACTGTATCATCCAATCCCCGTGCAGCACTGGGAATGGTTCCTGGCTCATTATAATCCGTCCGTAGGTCTCTATCTCCCATTTTGTTGACAGAGTTGTGTGCCTTCTGGGCACTTTTAATGTCCACAAAATCCACAAATGCTGCCACTCCGCCTTCCGACCCCCTCTTAGGGAGGATTTTGACACTTTCGACACGTCCATATCTGGAAGAGAAAAAAGCAGAGCACACACATTAGTGCTGGTGGGAAAAGACTACGTTTAATAACATTGCCTCCTGCAAAATCAACATCCATCCCTTCACCCTTCCCTTGTGCTAGGAAAATCAATCATTGGGAGACACCAAGAGGGAAAAAGCCATTTGGAGAGGGGGAAAAGCCACTTAGACTTTGCATGGGTTACATTTAAACTCCTCTCTCACAATGTGGGGAGCCTACCATGAGATCATCCTTTTTTCAGCAAAAGAGTAGCAGCAGCTGAAGAAATAGAAAGGCGTTCACAACCAGAGCACCCTGCACATCGTTAGTCTGACACAATTAAAGAGGCACAATTAAAACAAAACTGCGTCAGGAGGAAAAATACAGCCAGCCAACAATTTTCTTATGCGACAAATGACCTTGACACTGCAATTCCTCTACTTCGATCTGTATTTAACCCAGTCTCTCCAATGTGAGCCTCATTCCTGATCTCAAACCCATCTACTTCCACACCTTGCAGGACACATGGGCAGCACAGACCCCCAGACCCAGGTGCTGCTGGGGTTCAGCCTCCCATCCCCACTCCAGGCCCAGCTGCCCAACAGAAGCTGAGAAATGCCAGAAGGAATGTGACACCACCCTAGGTAATGTATGATAAGTAACTGCAACACCGGCACTTACGGATGAGTAAATGTCTGTGCAAAATAAAAATGAACCCAAACATGTTTGTGTACACAAAGAAACAAGATGTAAAAACACATTTAAATAACTTGCATCCACTCACAGCAGAAAGGACAAGCTGGGTGGGATGAGCACAGTGATGTTTTAACAGCCAACAACTGCAGGGTTTGGCTGCTCAGTTCTCTCAGCCAAAAGATTCTGAGCAAACCAGGGAAAAGCTTTGAACTCCACTTGGTAATCCAGGACAAGAAAAGGCAGAAAGTGTATTTTTGAATGTGCCGACATGGAGTAAAGGGATGCACAAATGAAAAACCTCATTGGGAAGTATTTGTAAACTCCACGAAGAATTATTTTGAAAATATTTCTATGTACAAAGGCAGCACAAGGCCAGGCAGATGTAAACAGACCTTACACAGGCAAAACTGCTCTCAGCCACACACGCAGAAAGAAGGGAATAGCTGTCAGATACTGGAGCTGCCTCGGTTTTGTGCCTGTCTTTTCCTACACCTTACAATTTCATCATTGTTATTGGATGACTAATCCTCAAATACAATCTGAAAACCTGCCTCACTGGCTGCTGCCTTCTCATTCCAGCCTGACCTACTACACTTATATATAACCTGGTTTGGATTTAGAGCCCTTTTTCCCCTGGTTTATACTCCATTGAACATGGTTGTGTGCACAAACAAGAGCATCTTCCAAGAAAAAAATGCCTTGCTGGGCATAAAAAGACAGGGTCATACACAACACATGATCCTGCCTCACAGCTGTCCAGGGCTGAGTTTGTCACCTTTGTGCCCCTGGGTATAGCACAGCGATGTAAGTTCTTGGGAGTTTCCTAATCTGTAATGCTCTGGTTATTTCTTGTTTCTTTGTATTTTATTTAATTAAAAGTTTCAAATAATGGCAAAAGGAACTGCAGGAAAACTGCTTCTCAAAACATGCTCTCTTCCGAAGGTGGGTTTGGTTATCTTGCCTTGAAAGCAAGATTTAGAAAGCTCAGAGAAGTAGGGGAGATGGTTAATAAAATCTGTGTGAGGAAAAAAAAACGGCCTAATTGGATATGGCAGATGTAGAGAGAGCAGGAGAGGGAACAGGAAAGGAAGGAGAGGGAAGGAAAACAGGAGCCTATTTGAGAAAATGTTTGCGCCATGACTGAACATGACCAAAAAAATATGGAAAGTAATTAGGAATCCTAGTTAAGATCACCCTTTAAAATATTTCAGTGCCAGTTCTCTGCAAAGAAAGATGGACTCCAACTCTGATATCTAAACCATGTAGTTCCCAAACTGACTGGTTAGAACACACACCTTCCTTTTGCTCACTGTACTGACACGTTCAGTTTCTGGCAACAGGAGCCCATATTTGCCTTCAATCTTCAAGGGAGAACAGGATTAAGATACTACTGGTAATGCTAACAATATCTCTAAAATCCTAGCTGTCCTCCAAAGTGCAGCCACCATGGCCCACCTTACACAAAGCACTGCCTGCCAGTGACATCAGAGCTGGGTTCTGAATAACTGCCTGCTCCTCACCTTGACAATTACTAGCTAATTCTGAAATCCTAACAAATACATGTTATTATACATACACGATCAGAACGCAGTCATTCTTTTGCTGCAGAAGATGCAGAATGTGTTTAAAATGTACAAATAGCTGAACTCATGCTGCCCAGAAAGCAGAGAGGATACAAAACACCAGTGTAATAAGGTCCCCATCTACAAAAAAAAAAAAAACACCTAGCAAAAATCACCTTCCCAATATGAATTTTTACATTGGAAGATGTGTACTTCGGTTATTATTTTCTTTTCCTAAATAAGAAATGGATGGCGGAGGTTTCTACTGTACTGCAGCCATGGTGTTAAATAACTCCACTCCGAGACGGCACCTGTTAATTCCCCTGTTATCCAGGTACATAAATATATGCTGTGCTTTGGTGTCCTGCCCCATACCCTTAACAGGCCCTGAGGTTAATCTCTGGCAATCGCCTTTGCTGAAAGCAAGGGAGGCAGGCGGGAGGAGGAGAAAGGGAGCAGAAGGGGGGATGAAAGAAAACCGAGGAGCAGAGAGCCCTGAGTATTCCAGGGCAGCTGCTGGAAGAGGAAGGTTTGCCTCAGTCCTGTGACTGCAGACATCCTCCGGTCCCCACAGCGTGGATGAATGTGCCGAGTGATCCGGCCCGGCCGCACCCATTGGCGTCTCTCCGAGCTGCTCCTGTCTTGGCAGATGCTGCCGGGAGGAGACCAGGGGGAGAGGAGGGAGATCTGCAGCGCTGCATCACCACACGGCTTCACTGCAGCACAGTAACATTACACGGGAAAAATCACGACACTTTCTGAAAGGCCAGGGGAAGAGAGATGGCGAGAGCACCACGCTTCCTTACGCGAAAGCAAAGCATGGTCAGAGGAGCAACCTTTGTCCCGGCAGAGGGCTGGGAAGAGGGGACAAAAGGCCAGGAGAGACATGGCCGCGACCTTTGGTAGCGTTGGCAGAACAGCTCCTTTCAACCTTCGCCTCCTATCGCTACACCTGTGCGTCAGCCCTTCCCAAGGCTGCGTTTTGCAATCGCTGCCAGACCAACAAAGAGGTGCCTTCGCTCGGCTCCCACTCCGCAGACTCGAACGAAAACAAGGCCGTTTAGTGCCTCTTTCCCATCCACAACGCCTGCCGATTAATCATTAACTCCACATCTTAACGAAGGAGGCCCGAGGCCGTGTTTTCGGCGGGCTTTACAGTTCAACCTGAAGCAGAAGAGACGAGGACGTGCGGGAGCTGTTATGTCCCTCCAGCAGCACAGCACAACCAAAGCACCCGGCTGTAAACACACATCGAGCAACCCTTGCAGAAAAAAGTTGCTCAATAATCACTGCTCAAACAAAGCCACGCTAATCCAGCTTTTCAGACAAAGAAAAGGAATTCATAACTTAAGCATTATCGGTTTATTCACTGTAGATCAAAGCACCTCTATATTCAAGCAGCTGAAATGTCTCTGGGCTCTTGGCACGGCTGCTCAGCATGCTTCCCTCGCTCTCCAGCCTTTCGTCCTCCCCAGCTCTTCCTCCCAAACCAGGAGACAGCACAGCCGGGCTGGGAGACGCAGCCTCCGCCAATGCAGGGCCGGGTTGGTTCCTCCTCCCCAGGAGCGACGTGTCACTCAGGCACAGCCAAAGTCATCCCGCACCCTGCAGCCCTCCCTACGCCGGGGATCGGCATCCTCGGCTCTCCAGCTCTAATAAGCCATTTCAGCTCAGCTGCTCACTCTGAACACTCTTCCTGCACGGTCCCTGCTGTTCCAAGCAACAACATTCTAAACAAAGCATGGACTATGAGAACATTGGTCAGTAACTGTGTAGTAAGCAAACCTTACTGCTTAGCTGCAATATTCTATAAACTGATTAGGATCTTTACAGGACAATCTGTACATGATAAGAAAAGGTGGGCTGAAGCAAGGGAGGTTTGCTTCTAACATAAAGCAAATCCCACTTTAAATCACAGTATCTTCCTATTTCTCTTGCTGTGCTCCCCACAAGCTTGTGAAGACCTTTCCTACCCAACCATCTTCATTACTGACATGTTCTGCAGGTCAGCTACATCCTGACCAAAGAAACTTCATTGCATTTTTATTTAGAAGCTGGCGCCGCACTCCATTCCACATACTACTAAATGTAACAGACACTGCAGGACCCAGAACAACGCAGGAGCTTTTTTTCAGTGTGTTTCTGCACCATCCATTACAAGCAGGATTTGAAAAGCTGCTCCAGTACAGCAGAACATCTGAGTATTTTGTATTCACTCAGGTTCCCTTTGACTGCAGCCAGGTATCTTTAGCCATCTGAAAAGCTCAGCTGATTTTGCTGTGCCACACTCAAACTCCTTCCTCCTCCATGATTATATAACCCCAGCAAGCCCCAGCCTGCATTATTCAGTAAAACACATAGCTTGAAGCTTTCCTTGGCCAATCACATTCCTCTGGCTTTGTTGTTATTTCATAACAAAATAATGTGTCCTGAAATAATACTTCACCAGATGTTTGTGCCACTTCTCATTCCTAACAACAAATCAGTTCAAATACCCCACGCTAGGGATACTCCAGCCCTGCATTTCCCCTGCCCAAAATAGGTCTGCTCTAGGTACAGGGAATTCCAGGATATGCAGATAGTAAACCTCCATAAAGCAGGATGCCATCACTCTCCACAGGGGTTTTTAGCCAGGCTAATGGGTATCTGCTGAGTCCATGAACATCAGTTCTAAGGTCTTCTGCTATCATGGATGCTCATTTCACAGCTTGACAAACTTGGCCCACCACAACAGCACGTGTAGACACTTTCCAGCCATAGAACACACAAAATAAGAGAGAGCACTGACCACACTGGGATCTTACCAGAAGCAGGACACCAAGCCACAGGAACAGCTATCCTGCAGAAATCCTGTTTGGAGCTAAGCACCAGCCTCCAGTACCACCAGCTCCCAGCAAGAACCACACAGAGAGCGTCTCCCACCCGCACCGCTCACAAAAGGTGTTTAATATTCACCACTGTAAGAGTTCCTGAGCCAACAACACAAAGGGAACTTTGATTAAACTCAAAGATTATGGCACTGCAACTGATCACAACGAGGGCAGTAATACAATAAATGAAATACGCAGCAGTTCAAACACGCTTATCCTAAGGAAATTACATCCCGCCATGTTCCAAGCTTCATATTCATTATAGCCACATGCTTTATTGCCATAAAATTTATATATACACTTACAATTTTTTTTTGTTAGAAAGGGAATTTCATATGTAGAGTGATACAAGATGGTATTTCACCACCTTCCAACCTGAGCAGCACAAGTCTTTGGAATTAAACTGTGCCTCAAGTAATGCAGAGCATTATTCAAAATTTGACAGAATCATTACATGCCTGGCATGGAAGGAGACTTGGGGACTGAGAGACACAGGACAAATCAAGGCATCTAAACAAAAAACACTCAAAATTGCACTGACTATTTCATAAATATAGTAACTAATGTGCAGCAGACAGCAAAATCAGGGACAGACCATTGAGAAGAGTGAGTACAGGGTTGGGATGAAAATCATTCAAATTTACTGAAATGAATGTTGATAGAAACAAGCAGAATTCCACCATCCTGGAAAACTACACTTAAGTCTAACAAATGTGGGGAACTGTCACCTGTTGAGGCTCAATCATTTCACTCTGTAGGACTGCCCGGGCCAGCAGCTGCATGCAGGGCAGACCAGGAGCAGTATTACACTATGGACAACTCGCTATCATGTCCTGGTTGGCTCCCTCACCAACTGGGTCCTTCACACACTCCACAAACCTCCCAGACTGCTTCCCCTCTGCTATATTTCCAGGAGACATGTCGTGGAGTTTAAGTCTCCCACAAGAACAAGAGTGCTTGTGAGACTTCTCCCAGCTGCTAAGAGAGTATTTCTTTCTCTTCAGATGAAACTGGTCTCCTGGTTGGGTGATCTAGAACAGACTCCCATTGGGATATTTACCTTGTTAGCCGTCCCACCATTCTTTCCCATAACCACTAAACCCTAACACCGCCATCATTAACCTCTAGACAATCCAAACACTTCCTAACACACAGGGCTACCCCACCACCTCTCCTTCCTTGTCAATTCCTTCTGAAGACATCACAGGCATTCACTGCAGAACTCCAGTTGTGTCAGCCATCCCCACCATGATTCCACAATGGCAACTCATGCCATCATCTCCTGCTGTACGATGGTTTCCAGCTCCTCCTGTTTCTCACCCATGCTGGGGGCACTGGTGCAGATAAATTGCTGTGTCTATAAAGATAAGACACAGCAAGCAGCTGGGACAGCACTCTGGACAATCACAAGTAGCAAAGCTAATCCATGAGTGATAAATCCAAGAGACATGCACCTCTGAAATCCTTCACCTTCCCAGTGTTAAGCAAAATAAAAGCTCCTTGTATTACAAGGAGCTCTGGTTTTCAAGCCACACCAAGAACAGCCCTTATGACGACGATTCAGAAACATGCCCTAATTACCATGCTCCCATAATTTTCAAGATTACAATCTGAGATACTTTAAAACCTGTTTAGAGTGATCTTTATTGGCTCTGTGACCTTTGGGGGGAGAAAAACAATGTTCTTCAGGGCATTCTTCACAGCTCTTCTTCTAGCAATAAAGATCTTCAGGGAAACATCAAAATCAAGGAGCAGAAACTAATCAACCAGGTTACAGAGGTCAGCTGAACAATCCTGGTGTGAATCCTGAGCTCAATGCTCATACTTTCGCGCTCCTGCCCCAACACCCAAACCACTCGAACCCAGACCCCTCTGAACTTTGCAGCTCCCTCTGGCCCACAACAGCACTCAATGGGAAATCTCCCGACTACAAACAGGGGTTTTGTTAATGACATACAGCACGTGTTCCTGCCATACACAGAAAACAGCCAGGACTTTGTCTGCACACATAATCCCTCCCTAAGAGATGACAAAGTAGGAAATTAAAAAGCTAGCATAGGCACATTCACCGATACTCCTGATACCTCTGGTATTTAGAAGTAACATGCTCAACAGATCAGATAGTCCAGAGATAACTCCATGCTGGAACAAGTGCTGGTCTCTTGCTTTACAGCTCAGCCAAATGCTCAATTTTAAGACCCCAAGTAAGAGTGATTCCTAATGAAGACACTTTATTTATGTCTTCAATGCAAAGTGACCTTTTGGATACTGCTGAAATATTAATATATAAATGGAATTACTCTGTACCATAGAGGGAAGAAACAGAATATTTGAACCTGCATTTCCATAGTTGCCACTTTCAGTAGCAACTATTTGATCCAAGAGTCAACACACCAAGAAATTTTATGCAACCCCCATGACAACCAGTTCTGCCATAGATCAACTGTTGCAATCAACACGCATCAGGTCACATGTGAATATAGGTGCATCCAATCCTTAAAATATCAGCCAGTTCCACTGCAAGACCCACAGGACACATAACAGTCCGCAGGAGGAGTCCTAGCAACCTTTCAAACCAGGGCAAAGAGGAGGGCAAGGAAGCCGAACCCATGCTTTGGACATGGGGATTACACGAAGCTGGATGAATAAAATGCCTCTTGGCACTGCATGCATTAATATCCTCTTCACCACAGTCAGCAGTTCCGCTGCTGGCAGTGCCAGGAGAACCTGGTATTGCATCAGCCCAGCCAGAGCTCAACCGCACTGGAGCAAAGGGCTCAACACAACATCAGCCACTTACAGCTGCTAGGGTAACGAGGCACAGCCACCTCAGCCAGCCAGAGAAAGTCTCTTACTAAGGCACTTTTCCTAGTTGCTTTCCTGGAACAATCCAGGAAAAGCATGGAAACACCCATAGCTTATTGGTGTATACATTATTTAAAAAAAAAAAAAAAAAAAAAAAAAAAAAGCAACTTTGTGAGCAGAACTAATGAAGACTTATTTCTTACAGATGCATGTCTTGAGGTCGAATTCTCTGGTGTCCAATAACTGCCAGGTCCCACTGCAGCTTTTCCCACGGTCAGGAACACCTCTCTCCCATGTGGATTCTTTAATGTCTAATAAGGGCTGTGCTCTCACTACAGCTTTTCTCTCCATGGGGTCGCTAATCAGGTCTCTCTCCTCTATTAAAACTGCTTGTTTTCACAAAACTCAAAGGAACGTTGTGTGTCTGAGACTGAATATCCCCTTTGCCCTCAGGTTTAGCTGAAACTGGCAAATGGGTTCAAAATTTATTAGAGAAGATATATATACACATGGCAGCTCAAACTTGGTCTCCAAGCAGATAAGAATAAATATCACTATTTGCAGAAGCACAGAAAGGTTATAGAAATATGTAGGAACTCTGCACGTTCAGCTGTGTTATCTCAAGCACAACGAGCTGTGATTCTTTATCCCCAGCCTACACATATGCACACCTTCACGTTCCTACATGCTAGACACAGAGCTGCTGAATTCCATCTCCAGGGCATTTTTTTTCTTCCAGCTTAAAGCATAATCTGCAGATTTGCTTCAAAAACACCAGTGGTGATAGGCTATGTTCAACGCTTTCTGCAGGGGAATTGCTCAAGCCTGTTCTTTTGCATGGCTGATTTTAGGATTTGTTTGGATTTGATGTTAAGAACATGCTGCATTGCAACTGTAGGGGAATCTCTCGATTAATCAGTTTTTTTCACTCTTACATGAAAGGGTTATTCCCCATCTCACTTTTGCTTCTCCAAGCTCCGTTTTGCATGTATTTGGCAGCAGATGGAGGAAGATGCAGAGTCACATTATGGTCTTTCTGCCATGCTGCAGAGCACCTGAGATGTGGATCATCTTGAAGCTTTGGAAGTCTTGGTCCCACTGGTACAGACTTCTCCAGCAACAGACATTTACAACCTCTTCTCCCAGGTTTTGTATGCTTTCCAGAAAACAGTACTTCAGAAGAAAAAACCTGTTTAATTTGTCTGTGGTCTCTGAAACGACCTCAAGTGATGGAACTGCTCTTCCCCTCCAAACTTCAACTGGCTTTGAACAAGTGACAAGCTTTATTTCAGCCCACAGGTCTGACAACTTAAAATTCATTTCTGACAGGAATCAGCCACAGATCCAAGGACTCTCAGTCAAATTCCCAACCACAGAAGCTCACCAATGCTAAGAGGTTATGATCTTGACACCAGGGAGGAAATCCAGCCAGTTCCCAGCCAGTCCAGCCACTCCTGCTCTGCCACACCAGCCAGTCACCAAACACACATGTGCAAATGTTATTTCTTTGCCTCGTGACTCACCGCTTCCATCGCCCTGGAGAAAGTGCTTGTCCTGTGACTAAACCAACTGGCAGCATAGTCCTTGGCATGAGCCAGGTGTCAGGCCAAGGAAAATAATGCTCCCCACTGACAAGTGCCCAGCAAGAGCCTGGCACACACTCAGGTGTGTTTTGTCTGCAGTGACTACCTGTGCTCTAGGCGCTTTCTCCACAGGTGAGAGCCTGGGACTTTCTAGAGCCGAGCTCGTGAACCAGCCAGACTTTAATGGCTTTCCTTCCAGTACAACTCAAAAGTTTTGCAAAGCTGAGCTGGAAACTTGAGTTTCATCGCAACAACAGGTGAGGTTTCACACCTTGGCTTTATGAGCTGACTTAAAGGAGGCCTCACCACACCAAAGACTTGAGCAGAGCTGTATCTGGAGGTGAACACACATACTACCAGACCAAGAGGTTCCTCCTGGGGTTCAAGGATACACCACACAACCAGATACACCAACACAACCACTGGGAAAGCTGCTCCCTCATTTTATGCCTTTTCAGTGACCAGCTTCACCTTTAAGTTGAAAAATCAGACTGACACCAGATAGACAAGAGCATTAACTGCAGCCAACCGAGAGGCTGCAAACCCTGAAAGGATGTAGAGGAAGAGATGCTTCCTGAGCTCAACTGCTGCCAAAAAATGGTGTATCTCACCCACAACCAGCGTTATCATCTACAACATCAATCTTTAAGCCACTTCTATTTTTCAAATGTGGCAAAGCTTCTCTGCTACTAATTCTTCCAATAAGTTATTTCAGAGTTAAGAAAAAGACCAAAGGTTTACTGAGACTTTGATTACAAGGCAGTGACTGTGCTGGCCAGTTGCTGTCTGGATGCATATCCAGCTGCCTTCCTAAGAGCAGCATCTCACAGATCCCACGAAATTAAATCAAACGTTGATTACATATACAAGAGAGATACTCATCCACCCTGAGATTTTATTCCCCTCACAGCTAGGATGCTAATGAGGCCGGAAGACTTCTTTCCCCTCCAAAGATGACTTCTTTAAATGTACAACTTGGCCATTTATTTTTCTTATTTTGCCCTATTAACTATTACAGGTCACCTGCAGCTGCCACAGAGAGCCTAAAGAGGGACATTTAAACGAGCCTCTGTGATGTCTTTGGCAGCCATCACTGTTAATGAGGACTGGAGGTATTCACCCAGCCGCAGGAGCAGATGGACCATGGCCGGAGCTTTGTGCTGTGCGGAAGCAGGGAACACCTCATTGAAGACACAGGGAAAGCTGTGACAGGGACACCAAGTTACTCGCAATGAATCCCATGGATAGCAAACACAACCAGGTCAGTTTTCTTTCTGGAGAAAAACTCTAGGTGATTCACTACTTGCTTAAACAAAATAATTCACAATCTGGCCAATCTTTATGTTGAGCTAAAAGATGGTTTCAAATCCAGTTCTGACTGGGTACCTGACCACCTTCATGACAGGAACTTGATCTGAACACAGCTCTCATTTCCTACCACACTGGGAATAATAAAAGATGGAAGCGCCTCCATTTGGACAGAGGGGCATCCAAGAGGAACACACACTGGTCAGAACTATCTCACCAGCAGTATCCGACAGACAGCCCTGCAGATCATCCATTCACCCTCCTTCCAGAGATGTCTGGACTTCTCTGGCTTTTCAGTAGACATATAAGAGCACGCTCAGGGCTTTCTGATCAGATGCGGAAGCTCACGTTCCAGATCTAAGTGTGCTTATATAAAAAAGTGCTTTCAGTTTTAAGTTGTTGAGCCTGATTAAAAAGGGGAAGAGAAAGGAAGCAAGAAAAGCTCCCTTTTGTTCTTAAAAATGTCCAAGCCACTAACCAGAACACAGTTATTGTGAAAGACTGCTGCTCTCCTCCCATGATCAGCTTGTCTGAGCAGAAAACTGATGTTCCTTTTGCACCTTTTCTCACCCAAGTCAGCACAAATGTTTAGACCTCGCACAAGGCACAGACATAAACTCTAGTCCAGAGCCAGCCACACGCAACGGCTAGAGAAGGCATTTCCAAAAAATCCATCCCAGGAAGGATGTTGTTTCCACCAAATTCAGAGGTGCTGCCTTCAATCTCTCCAGCTGACAGACCAGGCTGCAGCATACCCTGGGATATATCTGGTGTATTTATTAAAAGCCAGGAATAATGTTTGTTCCTTTACTGAAGGATGTTATCTTCACACTGCAGGATTTTACAGATTGCAGGAGATGATTACAGAGCGTCAACAGGTTAAAAAATAACTATGGAAATGCACAAACCAAAGCAGTTGCTGTGTTTTATTCATGGTCCAGGAGCCTTCATCACCTCTGAATATGCTGCTGCAGAACAGTGATAAAGATGGCTTTCAGGAGAGATGAGCTGCCATTATTCCCCAAGCAGAAAGGTGAAACCTCCAACTAAGTGTGTGTGCACAATCACCAGGTGGGAAACACTGCTGACTTGTAGCCCAGGTGATGAAAAAAGCAACTTCTTTCTGATTTTCATTAAAAGACTTTCATTAAGAAGTCTTCAGAACGCCACAAAAACTTGAGCAAAGGAAAGCAGCAAGGCTGGCTGTACACAGTGAATTTCCATCCTCAGGCTCCTGTTCCTCCCACAAGATTCATAAATCAGCATGCCTGAGATGCCACGAAACTCAGAATCTTACTATGGAGATCAATAATTTTTTTTAGTTTATTCTTCAATGTATTGCTCAGGAATGTTTGTCCTTGCAGTCTTTGGTTTCAGGGCATTCTCAAACCTCAGCAAGTTAAATGAATTGAATAAAAAACAAGTAAAGTATCTCACTGGTTCTTATTTTTGGTAGCTACAAATCCAGAGCATATCCAACCCAGTGGCAGCTCCACAGCTCACACCCAACAACAACTCTCTCAAAACCTTCAGCAGCCTAAAAGCAGCCAGGAGGGTGACCCTCAGTTCTACCCCTTTGCAAACATCCTCAGAACAGTTTTGGTGTTCATTCCTTCTCAGGCACCTCTTCACATGCAAAAGGGCATCTCCTCCTCTTCCTCACAACACAACAGCAGCATGAAACCACCACAACAGCAAGACAAGCTGCAGTTGTGACAGATCAGTTCACAAAAACAAAGCTCCTGAGGAGCCCCAGGTCCACCCTGACTCATTCAACATCTGCCTTCTACTTATTTGGATATTTACTTCCTTTTTTATGGAAAGCCAGTGACTGCCTCCCTCAGCAAAGACAAGGACCTAATTTTGGACACACCTTAAGATGTCAATAAAGTCATTTGCTAGGGAACTTGGCATGACATTCTGGCCTATGAAAAGCAAGGAGGAATAAAAAGCCAGTAAACAAGGCTATCACATAGTGAATTTAAGCCTTTATTCATCTCCTGTTCTGACCTGATGAATGGATTTAATACCTTTGAATGACTCACTGGACTGGTTAAGTTCTCAACATATGAATCTGCTTTCTTGTACTCTGCAAGGATTATTTCAGTATTGTACCAAAGGAATTTACAGTAAGGGCAAGAAATACCAAAAGCCAGTATTGTTCTTGAGTAGCTCAGCAACAACAGAAGCTGCTCATATCAAACCATAAATAATCACATCTAAACACAGCCTGGACCTTTGAAGAAACATATGAGAAGAAATAATGCCAGCCAGGCTCAGCAGATGACAGAATTTTGTGACCAAGTGACATCAACTTATCTTTCTACCACAGCTCAGCATATAAAACCACTTAATAGAAGCTTAGTCCAAATCTACACTCTTCGTGGCTTTTCATTAAGTTCTTTGAAATAATTACCCAGCCATTTCCTTGGCCAGTGTGGCGTCAAGCAGCTGCCACCTCAAGTGCAGGCAAAGAGCAGAATTCAGAGCAGCCATGGATCTCAGCCTGCTTGGGAATCACCCTCCGACTCGGTCTGAGGAAACCAGGAGGCAGCTGCAGGCAGACATTGCTGAATAACAAGCCAGGATAGCACAGAGGTGGTGCCTGTGCTGCTTTAGGGGGACTTGTGGATCAGTACTAGGAACAGAATTATTAAAGTTCTGATGGCAAACCACCACCAGAACCAGCACCACCATCACCCCAATGAGCCCTGACTGACCAAGCTGTGCTCCATGCAAGGCTTTCACTGGAACCCACTGAAAAAACTTGCCTCAGGTACCCACTCCCCTTCTGATTCCAGGCAATTATTTTAATCCCCCTGCCCCAGTCTCCCAGCCAAACATCCTACTACAGTCTCTGGATTACATTACTCGTAGCGTTGTAAAACCAGCACAAACAAGTTCTAATGCAGCCCATTAGTCCAGACATCGCTTCAGTAAAACACAGGTGTAAACTGTACCCTCCCCTCCTTCACAGCTCTGATCTGGAAAAGGCAGTACCTCATCTGCGGCAATACCTAAAGTGACACAAATCAAGAGTCAAAACTGGAATAGCTCCTTCTGCAGCCTTACTTCTGTGTTTTCCTACAATAAAAATAAATCTGGGTAGATATCTGTATAGGCTGAGCTGAGTTAGGGTGCAAACACATCCATGTGTTTGCATACCAAGTGATACCCAAGGACTTATTAATCAGTGATCATCAAAAAAACCCAGGGAATACATTTCAGAACTTTACTAGAACACCGGGACCACTGTTCCTTCTAACTCAAGCCAGTTACTGTGGAAAGGCACGGCAAGACCTGCTGGTGTCTGATGTGAGAAATTCTTTCCTCCAAGTGTTCTACACCAGCAGTGGTCGTCATCGTTCTCACCAAGTCACAGCCTGCAACAGAGCTACCAAAATACCCCTACACTACCTCAGTCCACAGCGGTGACACGGAGCAGAAGGCACAGATTCCACCCTCCCAGACCGAATTTACACTCCAAGCCATCAAAACAAAACATTTACTCACAAATTGATCAAATATTCTCTAGGAGCGACTGAAAAGAAACAGACACTTGCTGTCACAGCAGGTTTTTTGCAGTTATGTTTAAAATGCCAACCACTTCTCCAGGAGGTATCCAAAGCATCTCCTGAGAGACAGACACTGGAACATGGTGAAGTCATACAAAGCCCATTTCCCACCCCCAAAAAAAACCCCTGAGAAGTTATCTATCTCCTTCAAGATTACCCAGTAATGCAATGTATTCCACTGATTTTCAAGGAACATATTTGTTTCCTGAAATCCAGGGTTTCTCTTGGCCATGGTTGTCACTGTAAACGTCTTAATTCTCCCCCAGCACAGGAGATTGCACACGACAGTCACATGGTCCATCATTAAGAGGGTTTTATTCCTCTTTGCCCTTTAAAACACCAGTAAAGGGACAAAGCCACATTCTTTCAGATAACGGGAAGAAAACACAGGGAGGAAAAAAAATATGGAAGGGCAGCACTTGTGTTGGGGACAACTGTTACTATATTTAGTTGTCTTGCTCTGCAAGCTGCAGAGCATCTGTTTCAGTGATGGTGAAGGATGGGGTTTTTTCCAGCATTAATTAGGTGAACCCAAACCACTTCTCTGAGCTCACATCTCCCAGATCATAACTTGGATTTGCTACTTATTCCAGCTGAACAGTCTATCTCCAATCCTGGCACTGGTTACTTTTCTATTTCAGGGTGCCTTAATAGCTCAGTTGAAAGGAAATATAGAGCATTAGTTTTTGAAAAAGCAGTATTTGGGCAAGAAACTGAAAGACAATTTAAACGCATTTAAATGCATGGAAAATATCTCCTCTGTAATCTCCTTTAATATCAAGGAAACATATTTTTAAAAGGGCTTCTAGGGAAAAAAATAGCACTGCTCACATAAGCCAGTGCTTCTTGAGACCAGCTTCAGTATTCTCCAATTTGAGAGAAAATTTTATAGCAAGGAGTGTTATTTCCATTCACCTCACTAAACTAACAAACCAATCAGGATCATTTGGGGATAAAGAATAAAAACATCTGTTTCTTCAAAATTCTTAATTCATCCCTTCACAGAATTTCTTGTGATGCTGCAAATCCAAGCAAGGTTCCCATAGTCGGTGGTTAAGCAAAGAGAGGAGGAGAGACAGCAAACCCTCCATACTTCCACCAAGCTCTAAGTTTTAGTTTTCCCTGAATTTTTGCTTCTTTGGAAACAAGATGGTTGTTTCTCAAACTCGCCCCCAGCAGGGCCTGTGCAACAGCCTTGCCAATGGAATTCCATCTGGGAAGGAGAGCATTTCCCAAGCAGAGTGGAAAAACAAACACCCCGGTGAGCTGCACAGAGGTTCCGGGGGTAAGGCGGGTCCCGGCCGCAGCCCATGGAGGTTTGAGTGGTTTTCCCCCAAACTTGCCCCGTTGTCGCGGCTCCCGTGGCTCAGCCTCCCCGCACGCGCTTCGCCCTACTCCCAGGCTGGGGGATGGGTGGGAACCTGGCTCTGCCAAGCCCCGCTCCATCGGAAAAGACATTCTCTCCCAACTACAGAGTCCTTTCCAAGGAGGGAGCAGTCCCCTTCCCACTTCCACGGCCGAACAGCCGCTCTCATTCCCTCTGGACAGAACCACCACGCCATGCAAGCCTTGTGCAGCGTGTGTTCCTTCCCCCAGGCGAGCACGGGCATACAAAGGAAGCCTTGCTCCATTGTCCACCTACAGCACCTACACTGTGAGCCTCAGACCCGGCTCCACACTCACCCCCTCACCCCTTTTCCAGCCACAAATATTTCAGCGGTTACACCCCACAAGCATTCGGAGGCGGCGTGTCATTCCCTCCCCTTGCTGTAGTACCTGCAGCCAAAGGGCTGAAGCGCGTTTTAACTGTTTACTGCCGTGAGATCAACCTCATCCAAACACACAAATCCGGAGCAAACATCACTTTGGAAAAACAGGGAGAAATGTCTGGCTACAAAGCTCCTTACCAAACCTCCCATCGCAATTTGCCGAGGTAAAAACAATCAAAAAAAAAAAGGCAATTAATTCAGCACCTGCCATTTTTCCCATCCATCTCCAAGCAACAGTACCATAGCAACTTTTTCCCTCCTTTAATACATCTTCTAAAAGAGGACGACTGGACAAAATAAAACTGAGGAATTTCACATTTCCACTGTGAAGCGTCTATTCTCTCAGCTAGTTAAAGCAGGAATTAACCAAATAACCCTAGAGCAAGCTTCCTCTCCCCAAAACCTGGCTTTGTACAGCACTGGGTCACATAACCGGGACTTGAGGGACACGACAAACCATCGTGGATACACATCCACCATCCAGCGCGTCGATCAAGCGGCGAATTCTGGGCTCATGGGGATAATAAAGGTGAAAAAAGGTGAAGCTTGATTAAAACAGAGCCATTTCAGAGCGATGAAGATGCAGAGATGGGGTTTGGCTGCTGCAGCAGCTGAGGCCAGGAGGATGGAGGGGGACGCGAGACCCGCAGTCCTTTCACAACAGACGACCAGAAACCAGGGAAGAGGCGTTGGGACCTTCCTTTTTCCCCCTCGGTGTCACCGCATCTATTTTTCCCATGGTGACTCATTATTAAGAACGCTCCGTCATTTCTCCAGCACAGCAAGATTAAAGGAAGCTTCAAAATCCATTTTTTTTCTGCTGCTGGTGGGATTAAAGCAAAGAGCCTGGAGGGGCCATGAGCTGAGCAGGGCTCGTTACTCTCTTTTTCTTCCTAAAAATCAGCTTCCAAGGTGGGGTGCATAAACTTGAGAGCATTTCCACAGGAAAAAGGTGCTGCTGAGGCGGCAAGGGAGAAACCTCTTCCTCCTCCTCCTCGCAGAGAAAGACGGAGGGAGGAGGGAAAAAAAAACAACCATGCAAACAGCTACTACTTCCTTATGAGCGGGATTAACCTATGCAACAACAATAACACAAAAAAAAAAAAAAAAAAAAAAAAAAACAGCACGATATAAGGAGCCCAGAGCGCTTCCCGCATGCAGGATCCCGTGTTTTCTCCGTGGGTTTGTGTGATTTTTCTTTTTCCCCTACAGTCACATTTTCGCAGCTGCAGGAGCTTCGGTTCCTACAGCTCGCTGCACCTCGGGGGGACACGCAGCATCCTCCACGGCTTCAGGTGGGAGGGAAACGCAGTGAAATGGGCGAAAATAAATAGAAAAAAAAGTCCGAACGTTGAAAAATTAAAAAAAAAAAAAAAAAAAAAAGTCGGCCACGCACAGAGCTGCCTCCCAACATCCTCGTCATGGGATCCGTTCCGTGCCGACCGCCGAGACCCACTCGCTGCTGCTCCGTCGTTTCGGGTTCATTTTTAACCATTTTTGTATTTCCCCGCTCCGGCCGCGCCGCCGATCCCGCCATGGAGCGGGTTATTTACAGCGCTGTTTTCCTCCTCCTCCTCGCGGGAACCGCCGTCCCCGCGCATTCCTTCCCCCTTTCCCACGTTTTTCCCCTCGTTTTTCCCCCACCGCGGGTCCGGCAGGACAGGCCCCCCTCGCCGCTCCCCACTCACCGCTTGAAGTGCTCGATGATCTTCTCCTCGCGCACGTTTTCCGGCAGGTTGCCCACCCAGAGGTGCCTGGTTTCCCGGACCATGCTGCGCGGCGCGGGGCGAGCCCGCCGCCCGTGCCCCGGCTCCCGGCCGCCGCCTGCCCCCGCGCCGTGCCGCCGGCCGCCGCTCGCCGCCCGCCGCCGCCTCCGCCTCGCCCTCCGCCCCTTCCGCCGCGGGGCCCGGCCGCCCTCAGCGCCACCGGCCGTCGGACCGCACCATCCCCGCCGGGGGGGCCCCTTGCCCGCCGGGCCGGCTACCGGGCGCCGGGCTCGCTCTCCGCCGCGGCTGCGCTCCCTCGCCGGCTCCCCCCGCCGCGCCGCCCGCTCGCTCGCTCCCGCTGCCTCTTCCTGCTCCTCCTCCGGCAGCGGCAGCGCGGCGCCGCCGCCTCCTCCTCCTCCTCCTCCTCCTCCGCCCCCCCCCGGGCTCCCGCTGCTCCGCCGGCCCGGCCGCGCTCACTAGCTCGCTCTCCCCCCTCCCCTTCCCTTTTCCCTTCCCTTGCCCGCGCCTCGCGCAGCGCCACACGGGGGCCCCCGCGCAGGCGCAGTGCGCCCCGGAGCGCGCGCCGCGAGGCCGGCGGGGAGGCGGGGTGAGAGCGCGCACCGCCCCGTGCGGGGGGAGGGGCGGGGCAGGGAGGGGCTGCGCTTGCGCGGGGCGGGTGGGGCAGTGGGGGTGTGAGACACGGGGGATGAGGGGGTGGGGGGGTGTGGGAATCGGGATGGTGAGAAAACTACTGGGGGGCTGTGAGAACTGGGATGGGGATGTGAGAAAGGTGGGGATGAGAGGATTGTGAAACAGTGAGAGACTAAAACATAATGGGGGTTGTGAGACAGCGGGGGGCACTCTGAAACTATTACTGGGGGGCTGTGAGGATCAGTTCAGGGGCTCTGAAAATTGTAATGGGGACTGTGAGAGTTGTTATGGGGGGCTGTGAGAGATGTCACTGGCTCTGCCAGAATTGTAATGAGGGGCTGTGAGAAACGTCTGGAGGCTGAGAGTCGTGATGGGGCTGTGAGAAACGGGGCTGGGAGACTCATAATGCTGAGCTGGGCCGTTGTAATGAGGAGCTGTGAGAGCCAGAATGGGTTGCACTGCAAGGGCAAGACAGCTCAAAGGAGCTTCACCCAGCCAGGGGCCCCTGCTGATCCCCAAACCTACAGCTTCCCCCAAATCCCATAACGATTCAAAAATCCTGAGCCACAAGCTACCTTCATCCCCAGGTGAGCACACACCCAGTGGTGGCCACTAGGCAGACAGGTAAAAAATCGAGGTGATGGCAGTGAGGGCCCTGCACTGCCCGTGGCTCTGGTGTCCGTAATGGCTCCAAAGGTCAGAGCAACAAACGGTGAGCAGGGCTTCAGGGGGATCACCAAACCCCCCTGGCTGCTCCAAATGCTTCCCTCTGCCAAAACAGGGATGATGTGTCAACCTGAGACACTTCCTCCACCAAAGTAAGGTGGCCGTGTTGTCCTGAGGCACTTCCTCCAACAGAAGTGAAACCACATTCTGTGAAAACCACACACAAAAACCTCCCGCTGTGGGAAGGATTCACCTCCCACCCCCCCAGGGGTTCGCAAAACTCGTTAACATGGGGTGAAGAAATTGCCCATATCACCAGTCTCTAGTTGCCTGAAGTGTCACACCCCAGCTCTGCAACACAGAACTAGGCATTTTTTAACCCACAAGATGTTTCCCACCAAAACATGCCACTGCACTGATAAAACACCTTTTTCTATGTCCCAAAAGGAAAATGCCCAGTCAGTTCCCACTGTGAGACTCCAAGCAGCTTGAGGTCAGGATAAAACACACACCCACAGCCACGAGTGCTGGTGTTTAAAGCCTTCACTGCTTTAATCACACAGCAAACCCTTACTTCAGTACTTTCCATGGCCAAAGTCTCCTGATGACGTTTTGATATTGATCAAACCCATATTTTGTCAGAGCTGCCTTCTGGCACCCAGTCCGGCTGGACACTGTAACCTTCTGGCAACAAGTCCACTTCACTACTGGTCAAAGTCACCAAGCTGTAGTAGCTTAACAAACATGCAAATCTCCTGATTTAATCACATCTCTGACGCATGTGGACTTGATCTGTGGTGGCCCCGAACCTTATCCCTGACTCCTTTGGCAGCCCAATGCCTCAGTTTCCCCAGTGATGATGGGCTCTGCCAAACTAGGATCTACTAATTAATTAAAACCCATAACAATTCTTTGCACGCAAACCATCTATTATTTAAAATGTGTGATGGAGTCACATGCACACAAGAAAATGTGATGCCAACATGCTTCACCGGCTCTTCCCATGTGGAACTGGGCTCAGCTTTCCGTTTTACCTGCTGGGAAAGCCCAAGGAGTAGCTGGTACGTGTCTCTGCCTTCAACATGCTCTCCATTTCAGAGAAGAAAAACCCAAACCAAAACCAGCAAAAAAAAAAAACTTTTCCATTACAAATTCTCCCTCTCTGATGAAGTGCACTTGCTGCAACTGCAATTCTAACTGTTCTTCCTCCCTGCTGGGGTGGTATCTCCAAGGGACACGAGGAAACCATGCCAGCTCCCAGGTCCTTCCAGGGAATCTCGTGGAGTCACTGCTGTCACCCAGCCATCTCACAGGACATGCAGGGGCTGGGAGCTGTCGCAAACAAAGCCATCGACTCTGTTGACAGGAGAGGCTTGAGAGGAGTGCCAGGAGGGTTCCATTTACATCACAGCTAGCTGGAAGAGGAGCACAAAGCTCCACTGGTGATACAAAACAAAGCTCTGGACCATCGTGATACCCTTCAAATGCTTTGCAGGGAAACTGTTCCTAGTTGTGACCACGCCAGCAATGCTGCTGTAACCAGATCCCCACCAGATCAGCAGAAGATTTTAAAGAACATACACCCAGACTGGAGACCAGAGCAGGTGTAACCCTCCCCTCAGCAGGCCAGAGGGGCTGTGAGGAAGGACCAACACCATCCTTGTATCTTGTAGAAGAGATACACGTTTGTGCCAGCCCAGTGTCCTGCCATGAGTGACAGTGTGATGAGCACCCAGGGGTGAGGCACAGATGCGCTGCCCTGTGTGTTGCCCTTCCCAGGGACCGAACAGCTGAGAACAAGGGGACTTGAGCTATTCTACATGACCCGATGGCCCTTGGCCTTTGGGATACACACTGCAAAGAACAATTTAAATTACTCCTGGGAGGGTGTAACCAAGAGCCCAGCTATCTCCCGACATCTCAGCCAACCCCACAGTTAAAATATTTGGATCTTTCTTATCAGTGCTTGGAGAGGATTAAAGTGCCAGGCCATTTATTAGTGAGGGAGCAGGTTATAAACCCATCTCAGCTTGAACATGTCAGGAAAAGCAAGGCAAGAACCGGACAGATCAAAAGAGAGCCATTAAAGGCGTGAGAAAATGGGGCTGCCATATAAGGAGCTAATAAAGTTAGCAGCTCTCCAGTTTGAAGGGGAAAAAAGGGCAGGAGGAGATGAAAACATCCTTGAGGTCCACACAGCAGCCTCTCTTTGAGGAGGAAAAACCAATAAATAGAAGTGGGCAGACACAATGCCTCAAAAGGCAGGTTTATTCATTTTGAACACTGCGCCTTTCCTGAGCGGTGAAGCTGCCACGCGTCGCTGAGACTGTTCAAAAAGCAAAGATTAGATACTGAGCAAGGCCAGCTTTTTGCTCAGATCGTAACTTCCTACCCTCAGTTCTGGCACAGCAACATCTCTGTGTGTTGTGCTGGGAAAGGGGGACGTTACCCCTCTCCCTGGCTACATCAGCCGGAGTTCATGGGGAACTGAGCAGGAATGCGAGGATTACCCCCACCACCAGTGTACAGCCAGTTTCTCTGCTTTTTGTAAAAAAGCAAAAAAAAAGTTTCCCAGCAAAAAGCCCCAAGAAACACTGAGTGTTCCTTTGTTTGAGCCAGCCACCATCTTGTCAGGGTAAAATGTATTTACGTGCCTTCCTTGCTCATTGATTGTATTTACTAAGAGAACACTATGGCAGCTGACTATCAAATTCCCAGCTAAGTTTTTATCTCCTTTTTAAGACAGTCTGAATTATTGGCCTAATGTTATAATTTATAACATAATGTTATAATGCTTTATGCTAATTTTTTCCAATAAAGAATTGGTGCTGTTTGATATTTAGGCCCATTTGTTGTCAAGACAGAGGCTACTGGCTTAGGAGCTGAAAACACTTGGAGCACAGAGCTGGGTTCTGGAGCCTTAACCAACACAAAGCACAGGATTTATATTAATAAAGCTCTTGATTTCGGTTCTTTTTAAGGGTTAGTGCTCCAAATCTTCCTGATGAGATGACTCTGTGGAGAAAACTCCCTTCATATTTTTGAAATACAGAATTTAGTAATCTATTTTCTGACACTCTTCCCTGTGGTGTTCTTATGCACAGTGCCAGGAATGGGAGATGCCACAAAATGCCACCATTTTAGGCAGTGGCTTAGCACCGGTCACATCCTACAGCCCAGTATACAGGGGACCCTGGACTTCAGTTGACATTGAACCCAATTTTATCTCTATATAAAAGCATATTTCTGTTTTTAAAATTCCTTCTACAAATAACCAGAGGTTTCTTCAGCAGCAGAACCCAGTGTGATGGTTGAGCCAAACAACCAGAACCTATATGCCAACACAGGACTGCAAAAGAGTTTACTCTCACTTATTGTGTGGTAGATATATTGGAAATAACACCTTTTTTTTAGCCTGTTGTTGGGAAAAAATAGGAATATCACAGTGCCAGCTTCTGCCCTGCTTCCCCTTGCCCCCAAACTCCTGTACAACCACATGCCAGAGAGCTGGGTCTCCTTACCTCACAAGGGCTCTCCCCAAACACAGGGCTTTCATCACTAGACAGGACTACGGCCTTCCAGGCTACAAAAGATTGCATTTTAAGAGAAAACCAAAGAAAACATTAAAAAAAAGACAATTCCATGAGATTTGATACCCAAACAGGACAACTGCAAAGGATATAAATCCCCTAGGACTAGTTACATCACCGAATCCTATACTTCACCACTTTTAACACCTAATTGTTGTATTAACTCTACATCCAGATGTGATTTTTATCTGTGTGCAATGCCTATGAAAAAAATCCCAGAAATTACACTGGAAATATTACAGGACAAGGCTTTAGCACAAACCCCACAGTCCAAACCTGCAAGCTACAGGCTGCCCTTCCCACATTCTGCATTGGACTGAGAAGCACACCCGGCACAAAATAAACACCAAGCAACCACCATCTGAGCTTTGGTTTCATCAAACACCATTTTGATACCACAGCAACATGAGGGTGTTTAAATGAAGAGGACTGACCCCATGTCTGTGGAGTTACCGCTCCTTCACTCCAGAGAAAGCACGAAGAGAAATATTTGTGCCTCAACACCTGCTGTGCTCTAAAGCCTCTCCTCCAACATAGCATGGGAGCTATTCCGCATGGGAGAAAATCCACAGCATTTCTTATCTGCCTTTGGCTTGTATTTTCACGTCTACAGATCTCACAGTGCTGTTTTTTAACTGTTTGGACTAAGAACAAAGCTTGAAAGACCGTGACTTTCTTCTGTACAGAGGAGTGGAAGTTTGTATCGCTTTTTGGCACTGGAAATTCAGGTTTTGTTTAGCTTGGAAATATCATGGATGTAGCTCCAGTAACTCTTCAGGGTGGTAAAAGTTCAGCACTCACAAGGCAATTCTCAGTCATTTATCCTCAACTGCCAAAGGAAAGTAATTTAGAGTCCCACAGGGTGTGCCAGCCTGAAAAATGTGGAATCATCCCAACAGGCAGCTTCTTGCTCCTCCGAACTTCCCTGCCAGCAAAGGTCTATGAAGAGTACAAGGTATATCTCCAAACCAACACAGCCCTAATGAGGGAATAAAATCTAAATCCCTGTCCACACTGGCTTATTCCAAACAAGGCCTCAGACACAGGAGCTACAGCCACTGTTCAGATACTAAGCACAGGGAGCAGGGTATGAAATCCAGCCTGGCCACCTCATCCCCCCACCATGCACTTAATTTTGGCCAAAAAGAAGGATAAAGTCATAGCTGTGCAAGAAATCCCTGCAGCAACCAGTCAGTGAAATAATTTTTCCTGCTCCTCCAGGGTTGGGTCAGCCAGTGGCATCCATGGAATCCTGGTGTGATATCTTCATTAAGGGTAGCTAACAGACCCCCAGCACTCCCTGTGCACTAATGATTGTGGGAAGCTGCGCCTCCAAGTCGTGTAACCTGGCAGAGACCAGCACCAGGTGCTTTTTAGTACCTTTGCAACACAACAAAAGAAATGACACCCAGTAAGGAAGCGTTTCCCTTCTTCCTCACATATGAGCAGGACTTTGAGGAATGGAGTATTAAACCAGCTGCATCTCGCAGGAGCAAGAGAAAAAAATTTAATTCATGGGGACCCAGATCATCACCATCATTTAAGATGACTTCCTCTGACTTCCACTACCTTTGCCTCAGCAAAATTAGGAGGAATAGACAATCCCTCATAGATCTGTAGGCTTGGAGGGAAAGGGGCCCCACAGTTTTGCTCCCTGGAGGCACCCGCTCCCCCCACCCCTTTTGTGTGTATTTTTTTTAATGTGCCACACATCAGCACAATGCTGACAAGGGCTTTGTATGTTTTCTGCCTATGCAGCAGTTCAAGACACACAACTCTGGATTTTTTGAAAGGGAAAGGGGGAGGGAACTGCCCTTTGCAGTACTATTTAATTGCAGCACTTGCTCTTCTGCATGACGACAGGGAAAGGAAAAAGTACCAAGGTTTAAAAACAGAATAGTTTTTAACAGCCAAAAGGGTCAAACTCAGTCTTCTCCCAAGGTACAGTGGGGCTCAGAGTAAAACCTACCAGAGACAAGAAAAAAATTATAAATCACCAGGCTTTCTTCTCTGGAGTTGGATGTGACCCCAGAAAACAGCTCATCCATCCTCACTCGCTGCTGTTATGGTCTCCACGTTTGCACACCTGCCAATGCAGATTCCAGCACTGAAAAAAAGAGGGAAAGGTCTGGAAAGCTGGACTGTCAGTTTTTCCACCTGCCAGGAGCAGTTCAATTAAGCCCGGGTGGCTGAGCTCCAAGGAGCAGTGAGCAGACCACGTTACCACCCTTCTGGAGTTCCCATCTCACATGCACATGCGTGATTCGGATAGTGCTGGCAAACAGCTTCCTTCAAAAATAAGGATGACTAATCCGAAGCAGTGCTGCTTTATTTATTTATTTTGAAGGCCGCAAGGCAGAGCTTTTTCCAGAAGCATCAGCCTTTGTGAACCAGCAAGCAGTGGGAAGGGAAAGCCCTGGGACCCACTCATGCTCTGCAGACAGAAGTAACCACAGGAACACTGCGGGTTTATGTGGCCTGTGTGTGACACACACAGACATGACTGGAGCCTTGTCCCTCATGCTTCTGGAAAGGCCAGATCCCACTGCCCGGGTGACTCCTGGATCCCTGCTTGGTTTGTAGGGATTTGCTGAGGAGAGGGGTTACATAAACAAGACATTGTTTCCACTGGAAATAAAAAAAACTTAAAAAAAAAAAAAAGCAGAGAAAAAAAAGCAGAGAAAAAAAAATAAGGCATTAAACAGCTTTAACCCATAACTCCAACATCCCCCTGAGTGAGGGGATGACCTGGAAAAAAACAGGGTGCAGGGATTTGGGATCAAATTAGAGCACCTCACTTGCTCGGTGGGCCCAGTACCCCCAGCAAGGTCACTCTGGCTCACAAACATTAGTGCTCCAGTGCAAAGCTGTGGTGGAACCTCAGTGGAGGCAGCGTGGAAGAGGTCACTTAGGGACTGCAGAAAGGGAATGGATTAAAAAACAAAATTAAAAATCCATAAGCAGATGTTTACTGACATGCAGCAAATCTGCAGCTTGGCTCTGGAGAGCTGCATGGTTGGAGGAAGAACAGCCCAGCTCCCAGGACACAGCAAATACTCTGCATCCACAGATTTAGGTTACAGCTTTTAGCCAGTCCCGCACCCCACCCCAACCACCCACCCACCACTACCCACCAAAAAAAAAAAAAAAAACCCACCAACCAAATCTGTCATCTTTTTAAGCACTCAGAAATGAGATTTGCCACCGAGGTGATTTCGGGTGGTGGCACAATAAAATACTTACCCACCTCACAGCCAAGGGCTGCACAATCTGAAATTTGTGTTTGCAAATGGTTTGGAAAGCTTTCCAAGGAAGGTGCTGTACAATTGTTAATCCTTCCTGTTATTAATAAAAGGGAGCTATTGTTTCTGCTCTAATCAAGCCTTGTCTCCAGCTGGGCAATTTTAAAACGCAATTAAAACACACACAGGAAGAAAATAAAAGATCATGAGGAAGCTTCGGAAAAAAACAGAACAAAACAAACAAACAAAAAAAACCCCACCAAAACAGTGAAGGAGAAATGGGAGGGGGGGAAGGAAAATTTAAAAATAATACTTCTGCTACAATTCCGAGCAGGAGCATGTTGGGGCAGGGGGGGAATCCCCCCTTCCACCGCCTGGGAAAGGTCACTTATGCCATCGGTGCCATGGCCACGCTGGAGCAGGGCTGCGGCGCTGCCAGCCCTGTCTCATCCATCTCCATCAGCGACAGCTCTGCTTTCCATTTATTTAGGGGGGGACAAAAAAAAAAAAAAAAAAACCCTCCAAGCTGCAAACACCTCCCAGCGCTGTTTTCAAGGCTGGGGGAACGGAGCAAGGGGGAGCGGCTTGAAATGAGGCTCCCAGCCAGGGAGAGGTGGCGCATCCTCCGCATCCTCCTCCTCCTGCCCGACGCTGCGGCAAAGGCGCCGCAGTGGGGGCTCCCCGGCCCCGTGGAAACTTCTGGAATAAGCAGCCAAGCTGGAGAGAGGAGAGAAACCTTGATACCCGCAGAGGGGAGAGGAAATAAACCCGTGTACTAAAAGGGAGAGGATTGCACAAGGCTGGGGAAAAATAAGAGATATAAGAGATCTCTGTGTAACTGAAGCCCCCGAGCGTCTCTGGCAACCCCGGCTCGGGGGGTGGTGCAGCCGCCTCGGCTCAAAACAAAACGCCCCAACCAAGCATATAAAAAAAAAGAAAAAAAAAAAAAGAAAAAAAAAAAAAGAGAGAGAGAGAGAAAATGGTGGTGTTTGTAGCGCGAGATGGTGGGATAAAGGAGCTGATCCCTCCTCCTGGATCAACAGCAAAGCCGGCCATTGCATTTCTATTTATCCTTTTTTTGTGCAATGAATTGTCTGATCCGGACTATTCGGTTGCATTTGCAGCTTCACTTACTGCGGTTTGGTTTTGTTGTGCTTTTTTTCCCTTCTGTTTCTTTTTCATTGTTTTTTTTTTCCCCCTGGGTGTATTTTTTCTCCCTCTTTTTCGTTAAAAAATAATCCTTCCCAAATCTCCCAAGGAAAATCTACATCTCTGTGGAACAAATAATGCATTCAGGCACAAACTTCCATCATGGACTGCAAAAAAAAGAGATGGGTTGGGTTTTGTTATTTTTTGTCTTTTATTTTTGATGGAATCTTTTCTCCTGCCTTTAGGATACATTGTAGTAGGAAACCAATGGAGGAAAACAAAGGTTATATATATATATATATATATATATATATATATATATATATATATATATATCAAAGATATATATGGGCCAAAGTTACAGTGATTATATATAATTAAATTATAGTTTTTAGGGCGTATTTTATATTTTAAGTAGTCCCTGGGAAAAGGTCATATGTATGAAATATTAAATATATAGCAGTATTTATATATTTATATTTAATTAATATATACAAGTATTTCTGTATCCACAGAAATAAAAGATCATCTGTATGGGCCTAAATCTTCAATTCTATGGGGGAAAAAGCAGTATTTTTAGGTACCTAGCTTCTAAGAAATAATAGGCAATGTTACAGAATGTAACAACATTGATGCAGGAAAAAGAGGGTAAGGCAGCATTAAGAATATTTAAACACACGCGCGCGCGCACACACACACACACACACACACACACACACAGCGTGGTACCTTGGCTACAGCCTCCAACAACGAGAGTGTGGATGTCACAGAATTTGGGTTTTTTAAAATGGAATTACTACGTCTGATCACACCAATATATGCTGTTAATTAAGCGAATGCCGGACGACCTGTCGTGGGGAGCAGGCGAGCAGTGATGGCTTCTCTCGTATCACTCCGGCTCCGATGATAAATCAATCCTCGGGCGTTTGGGACTTCTTTTTTTTTTTTTTTTTTTTTTTTTTGGGGGGGGGGGGTGTTCCGTTGTTGTTTTTGTTGTTGTTGTTTTGTTTTGGTTTTTTTACCCCCTAAGCACTTTTGGGGATTTTCCATGCCGCGAGGAGACCGGGAGATGGCGGCTTCAATCCCTGCGAAGGAGAAAAGCGGTGCAAAAGCAAAAGAATTAGGCATAAAACTACCCACCTTGGGGGTGCGTGTGGTGATGATGAAGGGTGGGGGGCGTGTGGAAAGCGCAATTCTTGCCCAAAACCCCTCCGCTGTGAAGGAAAAAAAATAATATTTTAGAGCTAACACTGGGGGAGCGGGGGAGCTGAGTTGAGGGGAGAAGAACGGGGGCTACGCCATGGCCGAATGAAAACGCGCATTTCTGGCCATTTTCGCATCCTTTCGCAAAGGCGGCGAGAAGAAAAGTGTAGGAGGGAGGTTGAAGAAGGTCAGGTTTCACCCGCAGTGCTTTCGCCGCCCGCCCGGAGGGGATTCACACAGGATCAGAGCCCCTCCGCCGTGCCGATGCCACTTCGGCCCCGCAGCCGCACCTCCCCTTTTCTTCCCCCTCTCTCCGCCCGCCGCCATTTTGTTGTCTCCGTGTCGCTGCCGCGGCCCCGCCGGGCGGCCATTTTGTGAACCGAGCGCGGGGGGGCAGCGCCTCACGGGCCGTGAGGGGCATCTCTAGCCGGCGCCGCCTTTTGTCAGCCTAAACCCTTCTTTTCCTCATTTTCTCTTTTTTCTTCAGGAATTTTCTCTTTTTCCTCACGAAACGGTTTGTCCTTAATTCCCTGTCTAGAGCCCGATAGCTTCAGAAAAAACAAAAACAAAAAACAAACCCCATACTCAGACAAAGCAATCCAATAAATGAGATTAAAGCATATTCCCCAGTTTGGCTGTGTAGAAAAGCTTAGCCGCATGGATAATTAAGGGATATATTAATATATAATATGTATTTATTCCCCATCCTTCTTGACTTTTTCCTCCCAGTCATAAATCCTTGAGGTCAATAATTCATCTTGACAAAGGGGATAACCTCTTTGAAAAATATCCGTGTTTTTATTTCAATAAAACACCTCACTCACACTGGACATTCCAGAAAAAAAAATACATATACAACTTCAGCCACTCAAAGCCAAGTCTGGGTGAAAATTGGTAATTTTCAGGAAATAGGGCTGCAGGAAGCTGATACAATGAAGGAAATCTGAGATATAAAATAGCAAAAGCCTGCTCACAGGTATGTGCTGTGCGTCTGTTTCCAGAAATAGGGTGGGTTGGGCTTTTTATCGTTTATTTTATAAAGAAGCCAGTATAGCACTCGAAGCCTGGTAACGCGCTTGTGCACTCTCCTCATGCTATCAAAATCAATGTGTTTTAAAACTACATTGTGGCAGTGGGTGATTCAGTTTTGCCAGGAATGTTGGGGGAAAGGAGAATTTTTTTTTTTTTAATATATTTATCCCACCTGTGCTGCATGAGCTGAAGAAATCCAGGCTGTTCCTGGTACAATCCCTGCTGGTTTTTGCCTCTTTCAGAATCATCAGGATTAGATGGCTTTTCATTTAAGAAATATAATTTTTTTTAGGCTGTGTCAAAGGAAAGTGCAGAAAATAGGTTTGAATGCTCTGTGGAGAAGAACATCGCCACAGGGAGCTGGCTGAGATGTGACTGCCTTTAGCCTGGGATCCAAAGGAAAATCGTAGTTTTCCTACAGCTCTTTCTGTCTTATTTGAGAAAAACCATCACCAGCACCAAACTTTGTTCCCAGGACCTTTCCAGCCCTTTTATCATCCCACATTCCTTGCACCATACTACAAATCTTCCATTTTTCAGACAAACCTCTGAAAAAGAGTTGTTTTTATTTTAAGAAGCAACCCTTTAACCACTGATTTAAAATTATTACAGCTGTGCCTTGTAGCTCCTTCTTAAATTTAAAACCTCCTTTTAAAAATCAGGCAGCCCTTTGAGTTGTAAAACGAAAAGCTGTAGGCTTTTTTTATGGGATGCACCGTTGTACTCCTGGAAGCCAAGTTGGCCTTGCAGCAGAGCGAGAGAGATCGGATGCCTTCCCTGGGAAAGCCCGAGGAAATTTTACTAACGGGCCGCACCCAGCCTGAAGTGAGGAAATATTTGCATTTGCTGCTCCTTGGAAGGCAGCCAGGTCCTTCCCGCTCTCCTCAGCCTGCCAAGAGGGATTGCAAGAGCTGAGGGGCGTATTGCAGCAGCCAAGGGAAGGGCTGGAGCCACGTAGTGCTGCAATCCTCTCTGCCCTTTGGCACTGCCACAGGGACAAGAGAAGGGACTTGGAGTGGGTTTTACTCCTAGGTGGTCCCAGGAGGGCTCCACAAGGCTTTGGAGCCCAGCCTCCCAAAATGTTATTTTTCCAAGCAGGATGTGCGGTTGGTTTATTTTTTGCAGGCCTGGGTGCTTGCAGAAGTGCTCGTGACGGGATGAGGAGCACAAGGACAGGCTGAGCCATTGTAGCTGATCTGAGTTTGCTTGGCAGCAGGACAGGATCCAGCTCCTGCAGTCTCACCCCCGCAGGATCTCCTGCATGCGCCTCAAAATTCCTCGAGCTCCTCCCAAGGGAAAACAGAGGGCTGTGCTTTTTAGGTAAAACAATGCTCCCCACACCTCCACTTGTAGTGCTTCTCCCTTTATCTGGAAAGAAGAATGGCTTACATCAGCCTTTTTGTCCTCTTACCTGAGTCCATGTATCCCTGTCCCTTGTCACCCTCCACTCCTGAAAAATAACGCTGAATCTGACACTACATGCTTTCACCATGCTGCCAAACTCTCCAGCAGTGCCTTTCCTTACTCCTTGCTTTCCAAGACCTTCTCCAAGGCTGCCTGTAAATAAAAGCATTTCCCTGCCTATCTCCAGCCAAAGATTATGCGTCCCAGTGCCAACAGCCTATCCCTGGAAGGCTGCAAGGGGGAAAATACCCAACTCCTTCCCACCATTCCTCTGTGGAAGGGTAGTGCAGCTTGCAACATAACTAAAACACCACTCAGAGTTGCATTTCCATTCTCCCTAAAAACCCTGAGTGGAAAAATATCCATATTGCAAAAAGAAAGCAGCCCTTTGCCATCTGGGCCTTCTTTTTCCTGCTCCCTTTGGTCACTGCCACATCCTTTTACTTTCTCAGCATCATTTTGATGCCTTTTAATTTTTTTAGCATCATTTTGATGCCAAATTTTCTTCACAGTACAAGAAGTTTTGGAAAGTGAGAACTGACTTGGAGCACAGGAATTACTTGGCATGGGACATGGAGTTCCTACCCAATCAGACCCAAAGCCACCAGCTTCTGTGACTGGGACAGACCACAACTTATTTAAATACAATTAAAGCAAGTTATGACCTGATTGATGGCCCGGAGCCGCTAGTTAACAAACACTGACTAATCAGCTTTGTAGACAGGAAAGAGTCATCAGGAAATAGTTATTGATGTGATTAAGTATCGTTAACCCCTTCACTTATAAACACAGCACACACTGGAGGTGTTGTACATGATCCAGGAGTTGCTGGTCTGGTGGTTGTTTTCTTTGTTTACAGCTCCCATTTTCCATCAGCAAAGCGTTAAATTTCATCTCACGTGCTCTTGCTATTTTCTGCTCTTGATTTGTGGTTCTTTTGGTTAAAAAGAAAGTTTAAAAGTTTCTCTGCCTGGTCTGCAACACCTTCGCAAGCAAAACCACTAAGCACCAGCAACATCGGTTGTACAGATGTTGGGTATGCAGAGAAATGGTCTAATTTCTTCTGGTTTGAGGCCTGGACTGAGAGGAGATCAAAAAAATTCCATTGGCAGAGCGATATAATCTCGGATAACATGCAAAAGGCAGGCTGCCCGTCTTTCCCAGCGTTGCGGCCCTGCGGGATGCTTTTAGCTGGAGTTTTGCTGCCTGATGGAGGAACTGTGCTCCGGCTGCCCTCTGCCGGCTCCGGGATAGATAGTCAGCAAAAAAAAAACCCAAACCACACCAAAATCCCTTTTATCAACACCACGAATTATCGCCAGACCCCATATCTACTCCAAAAAACAACACCCGGCTCTTTCCCGGGTGACAGCAGCATCAGCCACATTGCTGCACCCTAAAATCAACTGTTACGGACCTGAGTGGCCCGACTCTTGCCACGCCTAGAAAATCCAAAACCGGCTTTTTCCTTATTTTTAAACTTGGATTTGATGGGTTTGGAATGCAGGGTGGATGAAAGGAATGAGAGTTTTTAAACAAGGGTTTTTATTTAACTGTGAGTAACTAAATCAGTGCCTGCTCTCCACAGAGAGAGAAATATTTCAGTTAAACCCCAAGGAAGCTCAAGAAGAAAGAAACACCACCCAAGAAAACCAAACTGGCCTTGAAAAAAAAGAATTTAAAAAAAATAAGGAATAAAACTTGCACTCTTCGTTGCTGCTCTGTCAGAGCATTTTGTATTCATCATGAGCGCAGATATGTGCTATATCCACAATAAATCCACAATTATGCACCTTCCCTGGTCAGGGTCCTGGGGGCACTTTGGTGATGAAAACCCAGTTCTGCAGTAATTAGGGGGTGGTTGTAATTAGTAATTACAGTAATTCTGCAGTAATTAGGCAGGGTTGGCCATGGGGCACATCCCACTGGAGGCACCCCGTTTTTGATGCCTGGCACTGGAAGAGGTTGATGAGCTGCAGGGTCTCAGCAGGATGACTCACTGCAGCAGCGGACGTGGCAGGACTTGCAGAGGAGGTGGTCATCCAAGGGGTAGCACCCATTCTCTGTCATCTCTGGTGACAGAGGCATCCTGCAGATCTGGAGGCAGGAGGGGAAAAGGAAGCCACCTTTTAGGAGTCCCTGTGTTGTGTTACATCCTATTTTCTCTGCAAAACCACCAGTACTCCGAAAAAGCGACAAACTACATCAAAAGCATGAAAAGTTGAAGTTCTCCAAACACATCATCATCATCATCACCACCACCCAATTTTTTATTTCCCCCCTCCCCATTACTTGTAAGATAAACCGGGGGTAAAAAACAGCCGTGTGTGCTGCCATTCCTGTGTCCATGCTCAGCTAAGGCTCCGTGCCACCCTCTTGGCTCTGGGTACCCCCAGCCCCCAAGGCCGTACCTCACAGCGGTAGCAGCTCTCGTGGAAGCTGCGTCCCAGGCACTCGATCTTGTAGGTGTCCTCGTCCTCATGGGGGACAATGGGGCGCTCACAGGCACTGCACACCGCAGCGTATTTCCTGATGGGAGCAAATGGGAGCGGTGAGAGCCCTGCAGGATGACAGGTATGAGCCAAACCCAACTCCCCCATTGCCAACCTATAGAAGTCAGGCACGCAGTACACGTCACCCTGCTCGTCCACAGCAAAGCTCTCAGTGCCCATGGCCCGGCCACAGGCAGCACAGGAGAAGCAGCTGGGGTGGTAGCCCTTGCCTAGGGCACGGACAATGTGCTCTGTGATCAGCTCCTGGCACATGGCACATTTCTCCAGTGTGGCCTGGAATTTAGGGAACACATGTCATGAGGTACCAGTCCACACCCCAAGGGATGTTCCACGTGTGCCGGTTTTCCCCAAAGGAGGATGGGTACCTGGAAGCAGGTGTCACATGTGGGGCACCCATCTCTCTGGAAGTAGCGCTGCCCAGCCAGGAGTCGGTGGCACGTGCGGCAGGTGAAGCAGTCAGGGTGGTACTGCTTCCGCATTGCCTCCACTGTCGGCTCCTGGGGCCCCAGCGCTTTGTGGCAGAAGGCACAGATGTCTGCAAGAAGCAGGTAGAGTGGTTGGGAGCTGCGTGCCTCAGTTTCCCTCAGTGGGGATGAGCCCGTGCACTGCTGGGTGTCCCCTTACCTCTGGAGCTGTCCCTCTCCAGGTACCCATTCACATCCTGCCACTGCTGCTTGCCTGCTTGCTCATGACAAAATGTGGGTGGCTTCAATTCAGCAGGGAAGGTGGAAGGGGCCTGGCAAGTGAGGAAGAGCAAAGCCATGTTAGTTATACCCCTGCAGGTGGGGAAACTGAGGCACTGGGGGGACTCTGTTATCCTCACCTGGAGGGTGGCAGGTGCTGCAAGGTCCAGTTGTTGCAGTGCCAGACCCAGCGCCTCTCCAGATGAGGGCTGGGGCACTTCAGAGAGGGGAAGGACTGGTGGGGATGAAGGTACAGGGGCCACCGTGTGGGTTTCTGCAGCAACAGAGAGATGTGGGGAGTTTAGGGATCAATAATGCCCAGTAACACCCCATCACAATAACACCCTGTCACAATAACACCCCAACAGCTTTGCAGTAGTGCACACTGACCTGCCCCAAAAGCAAATGCCACTGGGGCAAGAGGACACAAACAGCACCGATAAGCACCTGGCAATGGAGAGCAAACACAGCCTGTCCCCAGGAGCCAGATCCATGCTGGGATGGGTGCAAGGATTTGGGGAATAACCCCACAAAAAAATACCCCCACATCCCTGTCCGCATACACATCCTTTAGCAAAGCATCTCCACAGCCTCCTCAGCTCCATCACCATCTTTCCACACTGCTTGCAGCCCCCCATGAACACCCCTCACCTCCATAGGGCAACATGGGGTCTGAGAGCAGGATCTGGGAGTGATGGCTGCCAGGGACCTCGGCACCATCTGGCTGTGGCTTCTGTTGGGTTTCCTCCTTGCTGGCCACATCTCTCTGTGGTGGCACAAGGGTGATGAAGATGGACGAAGCAATCCTCTTCTCTGCTTTCCTTGGCAACATTACTGGAGCCATGGAAGGGCCAGATCAGGTGTTGATTGTAGGGAAAATAAGAAAGAAAGAGAGTAAAACTCGCAGGCACAGTGGCAGCTCCTGCAGCCATGTTGCCCTTTGGCATCAACCCACCTCCCTCATCTCGGAAAGGGAGAAGGAACGAGCTTCCCCATCCCACGTCACAGCAATAAATGGTCTCATGCCTGGGAGGACGCAGGGTTCAGAGTCCTGGTGAGGCAGCAGCTGATGTCTCCCATTTTCATACCTCTATAGCCAAATCCCACCTTTTCATAAGCATTTGAATCCCCTGTATTTCCTCTTATTGCTCCCAGCCACCTGGGATTAAATTCCCCATGGCCAGCAGGAAATATCCACCTTTCCTTTTAAAAAGCAGGGCTGAAACATGATTTTGCTTTTGTAACCCCTTTTTTGGAATCTTTCTACATCCCCATTCCCTCCATCCTTGCCCCTAATTTTCTGCCAATCACTTCCAGCTCTGTGCATCCCTCCTTTTATTTTTACAGGTAGGAAAACTGAGGCACAGTGCTGTGAATCACCATGTCCCAAACATGGACACATCCCCTGAGCAGCACCCGCAGGATACACCAACCCCAAGAAACCCTGCTCAGGAAGGAAAAGGGCTGTTTATCCAACTTGCCAAGGAGAAAAGCAGCTGGGACGAAGCTTCCCCTTCTCAAATGGAATGGTTTGGTAGAGGGGGAACCCTGAGGCTTTATTCAGGGTGCTGTATTGGTGAAGCAGGATTCATTCCTGAGGTGAATTGGCAGCTTGAAAAATACCTGTGTGATGAGTTTCTGGTTTCATGTGGCTCTGCTCCCCCAAAAATCCCACTCACAGGGATCAGCACATCCTTTTAGGGGCAGACAGACTCCCCGAGGTGGGGGAAAAGCTTCGCGATGTTCCTGCTGGTGACTTCAGCCTCTGACTCAAGCAGGGAAGGGATTAAAGAGGAAAAAGAACCCCGAGCACTTTGCTCCCTCTTTCCCTCCCTCCCTGTCAGCTACCCAGCACTACCGGCCTTCGCCCAGCTCCTCACCCGCTGGAGCTGCTGCTTTTCCTCCTCCCCAGCAGAGCTGCGGAAAACTGGGGGGAGAAGAAAAGAATAATCATTAAAAAACAACAACAACAAAAATTCTCCGGGGTTAATGGGAACCATGTGCTCATCGCATTCCTCTTTGTGCTGGGGCTGAAGGGATCCCAGCAGCCCTGTGGCAGAACCCCCCAGATCCCCCCAGCCAGGAGGCTCGAGGGGTGCATTAATGGGGGACCCCCCTCCCCTTATAACTCCATCCTGGTTTGGGGTGACTGAGGCTACACTGGAAAAGACCCCCGTGACTTCCCTAAAATATCCTGGGATGGGAGCTCAGGTGGGGTTGATGGGGATAGGGACACTTGTGGGGTATCCCCACAATCCCCAAAACTGGGATGAGACACAGCCCTCTAGAGCTGTACCTCAACTCTGCCCCTGCAGCAGGGACCTCTCAGAGGGTGCTCCGAGGACGCCCAAGGAAAAAGGGATGGGATGGGGGTACAGAACGCCTGGTGTCCCTTCTCCCTCCACCCTGAGTAGTCCCACTGTCCCCTTGTCCGTCACCGGGGAGAGGGTCATGCATCCCCCCGGCATCCCTTGTGTCCCACCGTGCAGTCTCACAGCTCCCTGTCCCCTACCTGTCAGTGCTTGTCCCCTATGGGGCAGTTGCCCAAACATGTCCCCCTGCCTGGGAGCCCCCCACCCCCCTCCCTGGGAGGGTCCCCAGGCCCCTCCTTGGGGATGGCTCTTAGTTCCCTTGTCTCATCCCAGGATGACTACTATCCTTATCCCATCACGTGTGGGGTCCTGCGTCCCATACTGGGGTGTCCCCTGTGCTCTCTTGGGGGGGTCCCAATCCCACACCTGGAGTGGTCCCTACCTGAGGGTGGACCCTGTCCCCAACCTGTGGGGGGGTCGTACCTTGCGGGCGAGGTTCCCTGCCCGGGGGAGCGGAGTGTCGCCTGCCCGGAGGTGGCCCTGCAGCCCCTCGGGGGATGACCTTGTCCCCGTCCCTGTCCCCTACCTGGGGAGCCGGTGCGGGGTCCCTCCGTACGCTCCGCGGGCGCGGCGGGGGCAGCGGGAAGGCAGAGCCGCCCGGCATCACCGCCCCTTCCTCCCTCCCTCCTCCTCCTCTTCCACCTCCCTTCCTCCTCCCCCCTGCCTGCCCCACAGCCCCGGGCGAAGGAAGAGGGGGACACATGCCCTTAGATTGTCCCATTCACCCCCCTACTGCCCCACGCTCCCCAAAGTGCTCCATGGGTGCCCCGTCTCTCCTCAGGGTGGATGCCCCATGGCCCCGTGGGTGCCCTCATATGCTCTAGGATTACCCCTCCTAGGTTTTCCCATGGACCCCCCTGAGAGCCCCACACACCCTTAGGGCACCCAACCCCAAGGGGTGCCCCGTGAGCCCCCCACACGCCCCGGGGTGCCTGTGTACCCCAGTACAGCCATAATATCTCCATATACCCTCAGGATAACCCCTATCCTCCCGTAGCCACAGTTACCCCCCCATACAGCTCCATCCCCAAAATGCCCCATATTTCTTCTATGCACCCCCAGGACACCTATGTGCCCACCTAGAGCCCCAACATGTTCCTATAGAGCTTCCACTGCCCCAAACACCTCCAGACCCCCTCCTGCTCCCCCCCTGCATTGGGGGGTCTATGCCCAGGCAGCCAGAATCCCCCCTCCCCAAACTGCACCCCACCTTCACAGGGCCTGGCACAGCACAGCAGGCTGTGCTGTGCTGTCGGGGGGAACTGAGGCACAGGGGCACTTCCCAGCCAGAGGATCACCCCACTCTTGTGCCTCAGTTTCCCTTCCCAATGAGGAATTCTACCCACCTTCCTCAAAAAGCTCCATTGACACCATCCTAAGTGCCCTTCCAGCACAATGGGACCCCAACTTACTCTGGTCAGAGATCTTACTGGAAAAGACTTTATTTTCTGAGATTTATAACCCTCTGGAGGCCCCTGACAGTGTGGCCCTGCAGCCAGCAAGGATGGAACATCCATCAGCATCCCTCAATGCCACTAGGACCAGAGAACAAATCCCAGTAGTGCTGCCCCCCAAAAAAACAGGGGCAACGTGAGTCTTCCCCCCGACCTCCTCCATCCCATGGGATGTTGGTTGGGTGCCTTCCAGGAGTGCTTTTTGCCTTAGTCCCCATGGGGGATCTGTGATGGGGTATTCTGGGCGTGCCCAGCGAAGCCACCCCGAGTTTCTGCTGAAGTCTGGTTACACCCCGCGGCTCATCGGGACCTCTCCTCCGATCTGGATCCCGACAAACTATCCAAGCGAGGCTGCTGGGCAAAATCCTGTGGGGGACGGAAGGAGAGAAGCCTAAAGGGATCTCACCATGGCTCGGGGCTGCCGCCAGCCCCTCAGCCCCGCGTCGCGGCAGGGAAATGTCCCCCCTCTCACCTGCCTCCAGCAGGACTCCAGCAGGACCCCGGCGTGGAGCAGGCACCAGAGCTCCCCTAGCAGCGACACGAAGACGTGCAGGACGTCCGTCCATCGGCCCACGGTGAGGAGGAGTATGAAGAGGCCGCCCATCCGCACCAGCACGGTCCGGAACACCAGTCCCCTGACCATGCTCTGCCGGGACTCCTCTGCGAGGACACGGCATTGGGGAGCCACCACAGGGACACCGCAACCTCCGCAGCCCCACAATGGAGACACCAAGCACGGGGTGGCTTCATGTAGCCCATGTAGCCCCTATATGCCTCCAGTACACCCCATGTACACACTATACAGCCCCAGGGCACCCCATGTACTCCCAGGACATCCCATGTACTCTCCATACACCCCCAGTACCCCCTATGTACACCCGGGACATATAAACATACACTCCTTAGGGATCCCCAGGATGCCCCATATGCCCCTACATATCCCCAGAATGTACCATAAACCCCCTTTACAGACCCCCAAGACACCTCATATACCCTTATATAACCTTAGAATGTACCACATATCCCCTTACAGACTCCCAGGACGCCCCATGTGGGCCCTATACACCCCCAGAATGTACCTATAGGTATACCATCTATATAGCCTAAGGACATCCTACATACCCTCTGCATACCCCAGTACTGCCCCAGGACCCCCCAGCTGCCCCTACACAGCCCCAGGTAGCCTCCAGGGGCCCCATACACTCCGAGTATATCCCATATGCTCCCCAGAGCCCCCCGTAGTGGGCCAGCTCCCACCCACCCTGCATGTAGATGACCAGCAGGGTGTAGCAGATGGTCAGCGGGGTCCAGAAGCGTACAGCCTCGCCCGTGGAGAGGAAGTCGCGGTTGATGAGCTCCACGGCAGCCAGGTCGGCCACAGCAAAGGTGAGGGCCAGGGCGTTGCGCAGCAGGCATGGGATGCCGTGCCCCGCAGCCAGTAGCAGGATGCAGACGCCGCAGTAGCGCGCCCGGCTGTGCAGCTCGTACAGGGCGCAGACATGCTGGGCCAAACGCCGGGCATGCAGTGCCAGCAGCCCCGACAGCCCCACCGCCAGCACCAGGTTCCAGCTGCGGTGCAGAGCCCCCTCCAGCAGGAAGCTGAGGCCACAGGACACCCCACAGCCCAGCGAGTACTGGCACAGCAAGTAGAGCTGGCTGCTGTGGGTGCCCTGCAAAGCAGCAGGCAGTTCATGGCATTGGTGAGGTTGGAAAAGACCTCCAAGACCAACGAGCCCAACCGTTCCCCTCTAAACATGTCCCCAAAGTTCCTCATCCAAACACTTGTTGAATCCTTCCCAGGACGATGACTCCAGCACTGCCCCAGGCAGCCTGTGCCAGTGCCTCAGCACCCTTTCCATGAAGGATTTTTCCCAATATCCAATCTAAACCTCCCCTGGCTCAGCTTGAGGACATTTCTTCTCATCCTGTCCCTTGTTCCCTGAGGAACAAGCCCCTGGCTGTGCCCTCCTGTCAGGGAGTTGTGCAGAGCCAGAAGGTTCCCCCTGAGCCTCCTTTTGTCCAGGCTGAGCCCCTTTCCCAGCTCCCTCAGCTGCTCCTGGTGCTCCAGTCCCTTCCCAGGTCCATTCCCACCTCTGGAAACGCTTGAGCCCCTCAGCATCCCTGCCACAGAAGTCCTGGAACTGCCCCAGAACTGGAGGTGCCCCAGCAGTGCCAGCACAGGGGACAAGCACTGCCTTGGGCCTGTGCCCACACTGGGACCAGCCAGAGTCCGTTGGCCTCTTTCCCACCTGGGACACCTGACTGAGATGCAAAGGGACACATGGCCTCCTCCACCCCCTGTGGGTGCTGAACAAATTCCCAGTTTCCCAGCTCCAGCCACACCACATCCCACCATGCCTCAGCTTCCCCCATGCCATCTCACCTTGCTGAGGGAGATGATGGTGGAGACAGCGCGCAGGGAGAACTCCAGCACCACCAGTGCAGCCACACGGGAGCCCACCAGGCCCAGGACACCGGTCAGCACCAGCACATGCAGCGGCTCCAGCAGTGGCTGCCGTGCCCTGATCGCCTCCTTCTCCGCCTGCCTCTCTGGGTTGCTGGGGACGGCAGAGAGGGAATGCTGAGCCAGGGGAATGTCACCCAAAATGGGGTGACAAGCCTTAGTAACATCCCCCTCTGTGCTTTGCAGCAGAGGCTGCAGCCCCTGCCGTGCACCCCTGGGTGCCAAGAGCCAACAGCACCCAACAGCAGATCCCAAAAATCAGGTCCCCAAAACCAACCTCCCCCACAGAGGGCACGAAGGGCTGGTGCTTACTTCACGCACTTGATGTAGAGATAAACCTTCATGAGGCTGCAGAGCACCGAGACAGCACAGGCACCCACCAGCCCTGCAGGGAAAAGCAGCAGTGGGTCACTGGTCACATGGGCTGTCCCCAGGCCACTCTCAGGGGAATCTCACCTTGCAGGAGGGCATCCAGTAGTGCCCAGCCCCACTCCAGCCCCGGCAACGCCGGGAGCCAGGACCCCGGGGAAAACATTTTCGGTGGAGAGAAGCCACAGTGTAGCCAGGCCGCGGCTCCAAGGTCCGCGGGGCGGAGGCGGGGAGTGGCCCCCACCAGCTAGTAAATCATTATTAGGGCAAGCCAGGGCAGCTGGAACCCCGGCAGGAGGAGATGAGCTCCAACTGTGGAGGTGAAAATTAGAAGAGGGATGTGATGCACGTGGAGGGGCTCAGGGACCACCCTCACCTTTAACTTCCCCCCACGCAGGCACTGCCATTCTCCTCTCCACCCTGAGGCAGCATTTCAGGGCCTGCACCCCTCCATATACACCACCCCAAAGACCCCAAGACAACACCAAAAATAGAAAAACCTCTTTATTAACATCATTGGTGGTGGCAGGAGTCTGTCCAATAGCCCTGGGGGCTGCTAGTGCTGAACCATGTTCCTGAGCTTGTCCCAAAAGAAGAGGCTGAGGACGGTGTGGGGGCCGAGGCGGAGGTAGACAGCACCGATGCCCTTATACAAGCCCAGCAGCCCCTCTTTGCTGGAGATTTGCAGGATACAATCCAAAAAACCTCGGTAGAGCTTGCCCTGGGAAGAGAGGAGCCAGCTGTGCACCCCTGCCGGATACAATCCTGGGAAAAGCCACATGTCCCCTGTACTGTATCCAGAATGGCCTTACCGTGCCATCAGCATCCACCGGCTGGTTGTACAGACGGGTACTGATCACGTCAAAAGGTGTCATTGTCACAGCTACAGCCACACCGCTCACCATGCCCCCCGCCAGCACCGCCGCCCAGCTGCCCTTCCTGAACCACTGCGGGAAGCGCCGGCATCAGCTCTTCCCAACAGCAAAAGGGAGCACGGGGTCCGGTGGCAGCCGGATCCGGCACACCTCCCGCTCACCTGGCGCTCGCAGACCCAGTCCTTGGCAGAGGTGAAGGTGGCGAGCTGCACGGCCGAGCCCACGGCCACACGGGGCACGGCGCCTGTCACCCCCCGCCACAGCCCCACCACCCCGTGCTGCTGGTAGATGCTCTTGAAAGCGCCAGAGATGCTCTGGGGAAGAGAGGAAATTGGGGAAAAAGAGAAAAATAGGAATCCCACCTGGCCAAAAATTCCCACCCCTGTTGGTCATTGGTGACACGAAGCCATTATAGGCTTGGGCGAGATCTCAGTGGGTCTGGATTCGGTATCACAGCCCCACGTGCCTGTCACACCCTCTCTGTTCTCACATTGTTATTTATAGCATCATTACAGGGCCAAGCGGCTAAACAACAGCTTTAAATTCCTGCTGACCAAAATAGCATCGTCCCTGCTGTGCACGGACAAGGTGCCACCAAATCCTCTGTGTCCCCCCACCCCACCCCTGGCTCCACTCACCTCATGGTTGTGCTGGTGGCCCACGGCCATGGCCGACAGTGTCTGGGCTTGGAGGTGGGTCTTGACCTTGGGGGGGGACAGTGCCAGGTGACAAACCCTCCAATGGCCCTGCTGGGACCAGCTGTGGTCCCCCCGTCTTCTCCTTGACAGATTTTGAGGGGAAGTTTCAGCCCCTCCGACAGATGTGGGGGACACAGCTAAGTAGCCAAGTGGTTAAGTCCAGACTTTGAGTCCTGTTTCTTTCACCCTTCTCACCCAGAGCAAAGGGACCCTGCAACCACCCACTGCTGGAGCTGTGCAACCCCCAAAAAACCGGGGAAACCCTCTAAAATGGGAGGGGAAAAACCCCCGTAATTTCTTTTGGGGTAATTCCTTATGGGGGAGCTCTCTGCTGGTCTTCTGAGGGGGATTTGGGGCAAAAAGCAGGGGGAGAGCATGCACAGGGCAGCCCCGCATTTGGGAGGGGGGGGTGGTGAAGCAAAACAGCGGAAGAGAGAATGAACTGTCAGTGTCTATAGGACACAGCCAAGATGCCGAACCTTTTTTTTTTTTTGGGGGGGGGGGTCCCCAAACCAGCCTCCCCCCCACCCCACGGCCTTTGGGGCGGAGCAGCACTCACCAGGTACGCGGGGCTGCCCACGATGGCTCCCACCGCCCCGGCCACGGCCCCGGCGGCCACGGTCCCGCCGGGATACCCGGTCCAGCCGGCGTCCTCGGCGTGGGAATAGCAGTAGAAGCGGACGCCGTTCATGAGCCCCTGGTAGAGCAGCCCGGCCGCCAGCCCCTTCTGCAGCCCGCGCAGCCCGTCCGCCCGGCACACGGCCACGGCCGCCCGCAGCACCCCGCGGTAGGGCCGGGGGTACGTGCCCGGGGTCTGCAGCTCACCCTGCAGCTGCAGCCGCGTCTTCACCACCTCCAGCGGGTTGGTGAGGAAGCAGGCCAAGCACCCGGCCGTGGCCCCCAGCACCAGGTCGGTGGCCGGGGGTACCCCCCCGGCTGGGGGGCTGTTTTGGGGGGGGCACTGGAATTCCTGCAGGGAGTCGGAAGGGCAGGGGGCGAAGGTCCCCGCCGCCATCCGGCACCTGTCCGCGGAGGCGGCCCCAAGCTCCACCTTCCCAAACAACCGCAGGGAAAAAAAATCCGGGGGGAGCGAGAGCGAGCGAGCGCCGCCTCCTGCAAACCAACCCCCCCCCCCCCCCCCCCCGCAATCCAGCCCCCAATTTGGGGATGTGGGGCAAAGGTCGAGCCTGGGGGTGCGTGTCCGGACCCCCGACACCCGCACGCCCCCGGCAGCCGCGTCCAGCCGGGCCCGGTCTCACGTGACAGTGCTGCCCCGGCGCAAATAGGGAAAACCAGGCAAATAAAAAAATAAAGGCGGGATGACATTGAAACAGAAACGGAGGGAGAGGAATTTTAGGGGTCACATACAGTCACCGAGGAGGATGAGGACTGGAAAACCCGCTGCGCCTGTGGCCGCGGTACGAGGGACATTTGCGAGGGGTCTCGCCCGCCTATCCCGGTGATTTAAAATTGGAGGTTCCTGCGGGAAAATACTACGGGGAGTGGGGGATGTCGGTGTACCGCCCCCCGCCGTGGATTCCTATTTTTAGGGCTGCGCAGGGACCTCCTGGGATCCGGTTTACCACACGTAAATACTGAGTACTAAGGGGAGACCGTGTGAGCCCCTCCAATCCCAGACTCCTCCCCTTGCCACTCAATGGCTGTCCCAGTCTCAATATCCCCCAACACTTTTGTTTTGATGTCAGAAGTCAAGGAGGGTTTATGGGGACAGTGGGTGATAATGGGGGCTGCCCCCATGGCTGTTTCTTTCTTGTCTAGACTGGATTAGATCTCCCAAATGCAGGGGACTGGGAATATCTCCTGGGATAAGGGCAAAACATGAAGACTCTGTGTCCTGATGGGTAATTCCCAGTTGAAGTCACGAACGTGTCCCACCGCAGGGTTAACGCTGCTGGGGTTCAGGGAGGAACTGGAGGTGCATGCCCTTTCCTCTTTTCATCCAATTCCTCCCTTCTCCCTGCTCCAGAGCCATCCTACAGGCTCCAACGTGACTGCAGGAAGAGCAGCAGCCTCTGGTGTCAGAATCTGGCATAGGGCCAAGGCTGAGTTACCAAGGTCTATTTATTTAGGGAGGGGGGGAAAGGAAGCAGATGTATGTACATATACATTCAGTCACATATGTTTCCTCCCAGAAAAAGGCCCCGTGAACGTATATTACATGAGAAGGTCTCCAGGTTATTATTATTACTATTTAAAAGCTGGGGTTGTGCCCCAAAGTGCTCATTGTGGTGCGCAAGTGGCAATGGGTCCTCGCTGGCCTTGGATGTAGTGAGCTGAGGAGATGGGGACATATTTGGTGGCAGTCATGTGACAATGTCCCTCAGGACACCTGAAGAACTTGGGACTCAATCTCTTCTCCCCCAGTGCACACGGCCAGCATTCAAACCACAAACCAGCTGCTAAGGTCTCCTAAAACCATGTCTAAAGCCAAATATTTGGCCCTGTTCCTTCTTCCCTATCCTCAAATCTCCTGGACAGGCTGAGAGTGGTTCAGTGGTGGCTGGAGGCCCTGGAGCTCTCCAGAAGGAAGCGGAGCAGTGCTGTCCTCGGTGATTGTATGAGCAAGAAAACATGCACAGTAATGATTGAGTGTTCCTGCCTCACCCTGACCCTGTCAGAAAATGAACAAGTCCTCAGCCCTGCTCCCCACCAGAATGGGGATGCTTGTCCCAGCCCACCCTGCTCCCACCCTCTCCCTCACTACTACTGGGATATTATTCTGTGAAAGGCAAATTATTTGCCCTGTGGCAGCTTGACAAAGAGGAAGGCGCAGGTGGTAAAGCATCTGGCTGCTTCCCAAACCACGCCAGATGTCCCTGGCTTGGTGGAGAGCATGGGGTCCAGGCTGCAGGTGTGGCCCTGGTGGGGACCAAGCGATGACAGGAGGGTTTGGGGTGCCAGTTGGCCAGATACAGGCCCTGATCCCCAAAAATGGGCTCCCGTGGGCTGTCCTCCTCTGGCCGGGGTTAACACCAGGGGTCTCGCTCGGCCCGGCCCCGGCAGAGGCTGTCGCTGCGCTGCCAGGCGCTGTCAATGAGGCTCTGGGCATCCTCACATTTCTTCTTCACAGCAGCATCCAGAATGGCCTTGTGCTGGAGATCAACCTGAAACACAGCTGTGGGGTGTCAGGAGGGGAACAGATAACAGTCACTTCTCCCCCCCACTGTAAAACCACCTCAAATCCACATGGGGAAGCTGCCTGTGTCATGGATATGGTGACAGTAGGGCTGACCCACATTCCTCCCACTCCCTCACCAGCACTGGATGCTCATGGCTTGTCTTACCAGGCTCTAAATCCTACATACTGTGATTATATGGACCCAGAGGAGCTCCCTGGCTCTCCTACCCTTTATGGTAAAGCTGGATTCATTCTACAGGGACAAATTCATCCCTCTGCAGGTGAGGCAGCCCGACATGCTCACCTGGTAGATGTTCCTCCACACAACGTTCAGTGCTGATAGAAATCTCTCCAGTTCCATAGTGCAACTAAAATAAAGGATCCAGGGGGGTAGGAACTCCTTGCTGCCCTGAGCAAACTCCTGAACACCAAGAGAGAGGCCAGGTGTCAGCACTAGGTGCTTGCCCAGCCCCAGGCCAGCAGGTCCCTAAGCTCTGGACTCACCAGGATACAGTACTCCTTGCCAGCCTCTGTGGAGACAGCGGTGACATCCGTCAGCTCCGCAGTGCCTAGCGAGCGGAAGAAGCTGGTCTGGCAGTCCTCGTGGCATGTGAAAGCCTTCTCATCTGTCAGCACCAGGCAGCAGGGAACGCATGGCGTGGGGGCAACACCCTGGGGGATCACCTGTGTGGGGTGGGCAAGGGGGGATAAAACCTGGCATGGTGGAGCCCCCATCTCCATGGGGTGCCCCGTGGGGAAACCCTCCTGGCTCAGGATAAAGCTGCCTGCGCCATCCTGTCAGACATTCCTGCTCCTTTCGGCAGAGCCTAAGGGGCTATGGGCAAAGCAGAGGGCCAAAGCACCCATGCTTGAGGCCTGTCTCCAGCTCACCCCTTTGGAGACAGCCTGGCAGAAGTACTGCATCCAGTCTGCCATGTCCTCCTCGTTGTCAGCACTCAGCTCCAGGGAGGGCCGGTCTGTCAGGATCACCTGGAAGGAGTGGGGCCGGTCGGTGGTGTTGGAACGCCGGCATCCCCCGCACTGCTCGCCGCTGGGAGAGAGGGGGAGGATGGAGATAAGCAGGATGGATGGGCCAGCACGAGGTGAAAACAGCTTCTGAGTGCCCTCCCTGGGCAGCACCTCACCCCTGCTCCCAACACTCATTTCCCATCCGTGACATCCCCTGGGATTGCTCCAAGGACCATCTCCAAGCTGTTCATATTGCAGCATTGCTGGAGTTGAGCACAGTGGGTCTGCCAGCAGGGCTCTTGGAGGGATGCATCACCCATCCCTCAGAGGCCAAAGCCTCACCCAAGGAAGGACATGAACTCATTTCAAGTGGCATGCACTGGAGCCAAAACTAATGGGCACCTGCCCCCAGGCAGGAGCAGCCAGGACTCCTGCAACAGGTCGTCATCCAGCCTAAAACCCCTCCCTGGACATCCCAAATAGCTCCTAATCCCCAGATCCCCATCGAGTCTGGGTGCCATGTCCTACCAGCCACTTACCCCATGTTGATGGAGAGCAGAGGGATGACATCCGTCCGATCTGGGTACTGGTACAAGATCCCGTTGCTGCCATTTCAGAAGATGAGAGAGGAGGTAACTGGAGTCACTGCAGCAGTGGTATCCTCTGCCTGTGGTCCCACAGCCAACCCTGCCCTGCCCTCCACCCATGCAGCCCCATGGGGTCACATTCCTGCTGCTGGGCAGACAGCAGCTTTAGCCACCAAACTGGTGGCTTGGCCCCTTCAGGTGGGAAGATGAGTCCTCTCCACCTCCCAAGCAGCTCTGGGGCAGCAAACTGCTCCCAGCACCTTCTTCCAAGAGCCTTGTCTGACCCCAGCCCTGACCCACAGCCCAAGTCCCCACCTGAGCACCACGAAGCAGGGCTTCCACTGCTCCTTGCCCAGGTAGGAGGTGCCTGCCTTATAGTGCAGGATGCCATCCTTGGTGATAGCATTTTCTGCAGAGGAGTAGCTGCTGCTGCCGGGTCCCAGTGCCTCATCCATGGGGTCTTCCCAATGAACGAGGCCATAGAAACGCACAACCACGTTGCAGGCCTGTAAGAACCAGGAGAAGTCAAGGGAGTCTCCTTTGAGCTTTTGTTACCTGCAGTGATGGTGGTGATATCTAAACTCACCTCACACTTGGACTCCTGCGCCACAAACTTGGCAAGTGCCAGTTTCTCCATGGTGGCATCTGTGAGGATACTGGGATAAGGAGGCTCCCGGCACCCTTTGATCATGGCTGACTTCAAGGAGACCATGAAGAATCTGAGAGGGAGGCAGAGATCTCTGACAAGACTGGGGCAAACAGCCCCTCATCTCCCTCAAACACTCTGGTGCCTAAAGGGCTCCCCTTAAGCATGGGCCTCTGGTCTTCCAGGCCAAAGAGTCACAAAATCAACCTACAGACCAAAGGTGATGGGAGGCTGCAAAGTCTGAACTCCAGAAAGGACACAGCTCACACTGGGAGGGGGTTCCAGCACAGATCTCAGTATGACCTGATGGTCACGAACCCAAGCTCCCAGCACACACACAGACCTGGGGACATACCTTGAAACTCAAGAGCTCATCTCTGCTCATCCCAAGTGACAGAAGTGACACGTGGTCTGCACTGCCCAAAGCCCTAAAGCTTATATTGAGGGATGGGGTGACAATTTATCCAGGGAAGATACTTTGGTTGTATTCATGCCTGAGGCATTTCCAGCTATCAGCTGGGTTCAGCCAGTGGCATTGAACTGACCCCCAAGCCCCTCACAGGTGGCAGGACTGTCATGAAGAGCTGTCTCCAGAGTCTCCCACTGTCCTTAAGTCCAAGAATTCCAGAGTTCCATGCTCCAGTTCCCCACTCACTCGGTGAGAGCCACGTCGGCAGTGTCAAGCAGGAACTGCTTCCTCCGATTGGTGCACACCAGCGTCACCGTCTGCTGATCAAGCCCAACCTGTGCCACACAGCAATGGTTAGGGAAGCCAGGCCTGGGTTGAGGGGCAACAGAGAAGGGCTGAGCAGGCTTCTGGCCCCAGGGAGAGGGTCAATGGTCACTCCGCTGCCCATGCAAAGACATGAGCAAGGTGGGCACCCACAGAGGTGGCATTGGAAGGGGCATCACTGCCAACTCTCTGAGTTTCAAAGCTTCACTGCTCAGAACACTCCCCATGGACACAAACATGCCCCACTGTGATGCTCCTGGCACTTTCACCCCTGGACAGGTGAGAACTGACCCACCCCCCCACTCGCCTCCAGCTCCCCTGGGCTGCCCACCCTGGACAGGCTCACCGAGATGTAATCCAGCTCGTTGTAAGACACGGCCTCCTCCACCATGTATGGCTTCTCCGCTGCCCCTGGCACAGACACAGAGAGCCACGTGAAGGGGGGCACAGGACCCCCTCTGCAGCAACAGTGATGTACCTGCAAACCAAGCCATGTCCCAGGCAGCACAGAGTCATGGGACACATGTCCTAGGGCTCTCAGGGGAACAAGTCCATCTGAGCTCCCTACTGTGACCATGGGACTCAAGGGAACATACAGTGAAGGCAATTATGGCCTAATCCACGGACAAGCCGTGGACGGAGCCTTCCTCCTTGCCACAGAGCTCAGAGGCTGTAAGGATGAGATACCTTTCCGGATCAGGTATATGTAGCAATCTGTCAGCAGGACGTAGATCAGCTGCAGGTTCCCTTCCATGTGTCCTGTGCTCATTCGGATCATCTGCATGGAAAAAAAGGAGCTCTCAGCCCTGGGCTGATGCAGGCACAGAGCTGATCCTTTGATTGATGGAGACCCCTTACCCTGAACAACTGCTCCTCGTTCTCCCGAAAAACATGGATCATCAGCAGGAGGAGATGGTTGTTATCCACCCTGTGGAGAGAGACAGCAGAGGATGGACATGGATGTTGAGTCCAGGAAGGGCAATCCCCTTCCTTGTTGGACATGTCCACAATTTGGCCACTTGTTAGCTCCCCAAGACCTTCTCTTCCTGACCCTTTGTGCCTCCTCTTCATCCTGGAGAAGGATGGGCTTTGCCCCACAAACCGAGGACAAAGGGAAAAGCATCAACTTGAACTCAAGATTATTTTGAAGATGATCTCCCTGCTGAGCAAACCCATCCTCACCTGAACTCAGAGGGATGGGTCAGCTCCAAGGGGCTGCCCTGCCCTTCCTCCACCCCAGAGTCCTCAGCGCTGCTCAGGTAAGGGCTGGGCTGCTCCTTCTTGGGCTCACAGAAAGCCTGCGGGTTGGTGGGTTCTGTCTGGCTAGTTTGAGGTTCATCACTCGCCCATTCAGACTCCTTTACTCCTCCAACTGCTTCTCCTCCTCTGCTTTCTTCTTCTTCTTCAGGAGTCTCAGGGCTACCAGAAACATGTAGCGGTTGGCCAGGCCCTGGAGGGTCATGGTGGCCACCACCTGGTGCAGCAGCGTTTGGACTCTCAACGGTAAATCGGTAGAAGTCCATGTGGGCTGAAATCCCCTCGCTAAAGTCGCCAGAGGACGATCCATCCGGGGTCTCCCCTGGCGTGCCAGTCCGAAAGGGCTGCCCGGGGGGCTCCAGGGCGGTGTTCCAGCCCCCAGGGTCCAGCTGCCCATTGAGGCTGTCCATGACCTTGCTCAGAGGCTGCCCCACACTCTCCATGGACCTGTCCTTCATCTCGGGGATGCGCAGGGCCAGCGGGCCAAGGGCAGTGTGCTCCCCATCCTCCTCCGGCCCGCCCGGGGCAGCAGGACCCCCGTCCTTCGGCAGCTCCTCCCTGTCCCCTTCCCTAGCCCTCGGCGGCTCTTCCCTGTCGCTCAGCCCGTTGACGCCACTGTCCCCGCTGGCCTCGGGCGCTGGGTTGTTCACAGCCTCCTCAGGCTTCACCTTCTTCTTCTTGCCCGTCTTCTTCTTCTTGGCTAACCTGTGAGAGAGAAGAACGTCACCCACTGTGCTTGTTTAGACTCTGCAACCCTTTCCTAGCAACATTCCTTTGCAATCTTCCCTATTGCAGAGGAATCTGTCTATCAAGAACATTGCTCAATGTGCAGCCATGTGGAGCCGCCATCTCTGTGTCAGTTTTCATGAGACAAGTTATGGACACTTTTTCCTACCTATCCCAAAAAGAGGTGTGTCACTGCTCATACAGCACTTTGGGCTTGCTTTCAGCTGTAAAAGGATCACGAATGGTTGTGGAGCTGAAGAGACCTGGGAGAAATCCCTGGTTGAGATCAAGAGGCTGGGAAGGAAGGAGGTTTCTAGAGGTAGGAATGCCGTGTCCCCACCTACCAGAAGAGGGAGATGCAGGTTGAGGCACACCGTGCTGCAGAAGTGTTCTGGCACCCACAGCACCCAAACTGCTGCCAGGTCACCCCATCTGGAAAGCAAGCCCAGTGCTTCCCTTCCCTGTGTCTCCCATGTGGGATGATGTGTAACACCCAGCTCTACTCCTTCCCTGGGAAAACTTGGCATAAGAACTAAGCACAGCCCTGCTGGGCAGGTTTGGGGAGTCCCCATCGTTGGGTGTGAGCAGACAGAGCCCTGAGCTCTTTGTCTGCATTGAGGGCTCTGAGGGATCCCTTGGGGATCTCCCCTGCAGGAGTCAAACACCCAAACACCAGCCAGGAGCTCTGCAGAGGCATCTCCCACAACAGGTCTGACCACAGCTCCCTGAGAAACAGGAGGAGGGACAGGATGGGAGAGAAGATCCAAACCCCAGAGAGCTGCTGCAAAGTTGCCACCAGCTGAAGAGAGCTCCAAATAAACCCTCATGGATTACTCTGAGCCCTTTGACACACACTGGCAGGGAAAGAGGGTGATGTGGAATCAGCCTAAAGGACCCAGCCAAGACTGTTCTCGCTGGAATAGAAGAGGTGACTCATCCTCAACATCTGCCATCCCTTCTGAGGCCAGCAGCTCTGTCCCTACCTGATGACCTCCAGCTCCGTGCAGCTCTCGGACTGGTCCGTTCCTTCAGGGGTGGCCTCTGCCTTGTCCCGGGAAGCCGCGTGCACCGGCGTGGTGTTGGTGGAGGACGGCGCCTCAGCCTTGTCCTCGTTGAAGGGGTTGTGGCGCTGTGTGGGGCTCCTGGCTGCAGCCCTGCTGCCATTGGCCTCTGAGGCATTGGAGCGTGGGCAGCTGAGCGTATCTGTCAGGTCTCCATCTGCAGGGACAAGGTGGGGACAGCAGATCAGTGCTGGCTTGGGCTCCTGGATGGAGCCAGATGAAGCCAAGCCACACACTGGGGGCTCAGGGTGCTGTGTGGGCACCATGCCACTGGCAATGTCAGCAGCTCCTGGCAAGGAGGGACAGGGAGGCCAGTGTGAGACCCTGCACCCCCTCTGCAGCTCAGAGAATTTCTGAACACAGCAGCTCAGTCACCCAGGAGCCAGCAGCTGCATGGAGGAGCAGAGGTGCTGTCTGTGGGAAGAGTCTGAGGGGTCTTGGCAACGAGCAACGAGACTGCTGCTCCTGCCCTGCCACAGGCGTGGGAAGGTGCTTGCTCAGCTGGAAGGGCAGACACAGAACCAGCCCATGGAGCAGCGACCCTGATGAGGCTGGCTGCTCTCCTCTGCTCACATGAGACACATGTGGGGCTGGAGTGTGCTGGGGAGGGGACATAGCATTCACGGGGGTCCAAGGACACCAGGCGGCACAGACAGCACGGAGCACAAACAGCTGGGCCTATGTTAGTCTTCAGAGGGAAAAAGAGCAGTGGAGAAGGGCTGCAGGAATCATGCTCATACATACATATTAACTATTATCCATCCAAAATGATGGTTAAAGGAAAGTTATCCATGCTTTCCTCTTCTCCCGCCCCGTTTCTGGTCAGGTGGAAGGTGTCCCTGCCCATGACAAGGGATTGGAATGAGATGATCTTTAAGGTCCCTTCCAATCCAAACCGTTCCATGATTCTGTGATTCCTTTCCATAGCCAGCTAAAAAGACCCCTTGGGAAGAGAACCACAGCCCTGGGAGACTGACTTGGGGTGTTGGATTTGAGGAGGGAACTGAAACCTCTTGTAAAACTCTAATTCAGGCAGTTTTTGCTGGATGATTCCAGAATTCCACTTTGTTCCCACTGAAAAAGCAGCCTCAGAGCAGGGAGAGTGTGAGCTCTACCTGGGAAGTTAATCAGGTTTTACATCCTCAAATCCAGAGGGATCTGCCTTACCCCAGCACCCCTGGGCTTCAGCCTCCACCCAACACCCACACTGGAGCTGTTTGCTGCACCTTGGGTTTGGAAATGTGGTTTGTAACCTCCAGGGACACGTTAAACCACCTCAGTGACATCCCTGCAAGTGGGGTAAGAAGGAAGGTAAGAGGGAGCGTGTTAGAACCTGAGAGCAATCAACATGGAATTCAGGCAGATTTGCCCAAATATTCAGGTAGTACCATAAGGCTCCATCCAGCTTTGAGCTGCAAAGCATTAAGTGTGGGTGTGTCCTCTGGGGGTGAAGCAGAGAGGATGCTGCTCCAAGTGGAGGATATGCACAGGAGGAAGAACAGATTCCTTTAAATTGAGCAAGTGCTCTTGGCCATAAAGGCCAGAGGTGGCTGGTAAATGGGTTTAAAAAGTGGTAAAATCAATAACAATAACACATATAGTGACCAAAACTGAGCATGGCCATGTGATGGATATTGTGGCTTCATGGGAAGTTTTGACACAGGACAAGATGATCCAGGGAAAACAAAACACCCCAAATTAATCACCGCAAAATGCCCAAAATTAAAGGCAGCAGAATTAGTGCAGCTGCTTTCCAGGGCTTTCAGGAAACCAGTGATGGTGGATCAGTTTTTCAATCAACACCCTGTGTGCTTTACCCCAAAGAGGAAATCCATGGCATGAGGGCAGCTGGCACATCCCACATTTTGGGCCTGTACAGAATTCCATCGGGACAGGGCAGTTGGTTGTTAAAGAAACAAACATGGGAACATGCAGCAAGCTCAGGGGGCAGCAATGCAGAGAGAAAATCAAAATGCTGTAAAAGATGAGCGTGTCCCACCTTCCCAGTCTCTGCTGGGCATGGTCTGCATTGCTGGAAAGACATCTCCAAAATCATAATCTACAAAAATGAGGGATAAAACTCAGGATTAGAAATACAGTAGTGGAGAGGGAAGTGGGGAGAGGGAAGAGTGTGAAGGGGATTTGGAGAGGGAGATGGGAATGGGGTGAAACAAAACAATCATCCACTGGTATTTGAAACACATGAGAGAATAGGGAATGTGGATGTGAATGGAAACCAGCTGCACTAATGGTTGTTCCTTCTGGAACAACCATGTTGTGGGAGCTACAAAGGGACCAGGGAAGGGTGAAGGCCCCACTATTCAAGCTGCTGAGAAGATAAACCAGATAAACAGTGTCACCTAAGGCTTGATCCTCTCTGGGAAGCAATTTAATCTCTCTGTGCTTCAGTTTCCCTACTTCACACTTACCTCCCATAGATACTGTGATGTTTGACTCATGAATGTTTGCAAAACCAGGGATCTGATTTAAGAGAAAAACTTGTCCTCTGATCCTACATTTCCCAGTTCCACCTACACTCTCAGGGTAGAGACATGCTCCAGTTGAAATGATGAGCAGGGCAAGTTACAGGGAAAAGTTAAATTCCTCCACACCAGAGGAACAGCAGCAATTCCTGCCCTCCTGGGTCCTAGTCCAGCATTCCTACTTCAACACCAAACCCCTCTGTGCACGGGGAGACTGAGACATAGAGCACAGCCACTGCCTGGACACATGGAATAGGCTGGGAGGATGCCAAACCCAAAATCCATCTCCAAAATCCCCTGAATCTCTACTCCAAAGCCCTCTTCTCTCGAGCATTAGGCAGCCATCCACCAGAAGGCTGGGGAGACCCAGTGATGGAGACAGGTAGCAGATGTCTGGCACAAGACATGCTCTGCTGAGGGAGAAGCAGGAATACAAACCCAGGGATGCAGCACAACAGCTGCTTATGCCAAACTTCTGGGGACAGAGAACCTTCTTCCTGTGATGTTTATTTCTAGGCTCCTCATGCTGTCTCCAGCTTCCTTGGGACTCTGGAGATTTGGCATGAGCAAGTCCCTAAAATCAAACCCTTTCCTGAGTGCAGATGTGGTGAGCCCAAACCAGTGTTGTGCTTCCAAGTCCTCTGTTAAAAGAACTCTAATGGCCATCCCAGGCTGTCCCTTCTCCGCATCTTTAATACCTGAAGGTTCTGTCTCACTCATAAAAGGCAACTGGTGACCCTTGTCTTGAGGGAACCCATCTGTGTGTGGGCTCAGTCCCAAATTCCCTGCACCCATATAACAGTTCATTCCATTCCAATTCTATTTCAGAATCCCCTTTGCTCAAACTGACATAAAAACCAGGACAGGGCCAATGCATTTTGGATTAGGAACAGCATCAGCAGAGCTGCTGTTTCATGTGAATGTGGCAGGTGCAGGACTGGAGCTTTCTGCTCTGGCTGCAGCAGGTTCATGGAGCTGTGTCTGCCCAGTTCATCAGGAACAACATCCAGCCTCTCCAAAGGGATAATGGGTTGAGTAGAACAATTTATCAGACTGCTCAAGATGTATCAAGAGGAAAAACCTACATCTTTGAGACCACTGGCTGTCTTTCTCCCAGGCTGCAGACACAGAGAACAAACAGGAAACTACTGGAAATTACTCCCCACCAGGGCCAGCACATGTGGGTCTCTGGACTGTGAAATAAACAGTTATAAACCTCCCTTGCTGACCTGGAAGCCATATTCAGACACAGACACAACTTTCACTCTGTGGTGAGATTCCTCCAGCTCTTGCTAAAACCCCCAGGATGGGAATGTGGCCTGGGGTGCCTGCAGGGAAAGTCCTTCTTTCCCAGTCCGAGGCATAGAATCAGTACAGAATAGTTTGGGTTGGAAGGGACCTTAAAGTTGACCTAATTGCATCCCCTGCCATGGGCAGCGACACTTTCCACTGTCCCAGGCTGCTCTAAAATCTGCTTCCTTATCTGAAGGGGATATGGGAGGAGCACAGCCCTGCCTACACTGTCCCCAAAACCACTGACCCTCACTGGATGGAGCAATGGCACTGTCGTCCCATTCCAGGTTGGTGGAGGTGACAGAGTTGAAGGAGTTGAGGGAGAGGCTGTCAGAGCCATGCACAGAGCTGGGCAGGCGCTCCTCGAAGTCCAGCAGGTACTGAGGCTTGTAGTAATCTGGCATGTAGGGGGCCAGATCCAGGTATGGAGCATCCTGAAGGGTAGGGAATGAAGTGAGAGTCAGGATCCAGTCACTATTACTGGCACAGCTGGGGGGAAATGCCACCCCATCAAAACAGTGGGACTGTCCCTTGAAGGTCCCTTCTCAGTGTCCATCTCAGAGGAAACCCAGTGGTTTTGCCAAGGGTTATCCACTGGATTTGTGTTTTCTGGAGGGACACCAGGGTTTCATACCACACTTGCAGAGCTCAGCTCCTTTATCCCCATCAATCTGCCCTGCAGCTGCCTTGTTCCTCCTCCAAACAGTGAAGAACTGAGCAACAGGAATAAATCCCATTATTGGATCCCCAAAGACTTAAAAGTCTTTCCCAAAATCATCAGCGTTATGTTTACAGCTGAAGGTCAACAGGAAGGTCCACCTTGGACCAAGCAGTGGGATCTGTCCCACCCTGGACTTCCCCTGCTCCACAGTCCCACTCTCCCAGAGCCAGGAGAACAGATCAAACACTCACCAGGTCCAAGTCAAAGCGGATGAACTCCAGTCCAGACACCAGTGTTAAGAACAAGGTCAGATGATCATGACTGCGGACCAGAGCGTTCCTGCCACAGGGAGGAACAAAAGAGCTTTCCAGATGTGGAAAGAGGAGGAACAGCTTCAAGGGCCCTTCTGTTTTTTGGGGGGTGTCTCCGAGCTGCCACAGATTGGCCCCAGAGCTGTCAGCCCACTCCTTGCCTCTGTGGGCAGCCACTATGTGCTGTCCCCAAACTGAGCTAGTCACATTTCCAAGTGTCCAGCAAAGCTGGGTGCCTGGACAGGAGCTCAGCAGCTCCTTGAAAATCATGGAGAAACATAAAGGGGACTGCAGAGAAAAAGCAGGAACTAGAAGTAAAGCTTGCATGGTCTCATAGAGATAAGGGGACAGTGCATTCACATGCAGGACCTTTAAATTAACCACATAAATCCCACAAGGAAAAAAATCAAACCCTGGTCAACTGCTTGTCCCCCACTGGCAAATTCAGGCTGGCTTCTGGCAAGGAGGGATGTCACATGTTGCCCAAAGGAGAAACAGCTGGGATACTCACTTGACATAGTACTTGTGCAGCAGGCTGAGGTTCTCCTGGAACAATCTCAAGTAGCTCTCCAAGGAATTTTCGTTGAGGGCAAGGTACAGCCAGGCCCGGCCTGGAAACAGAGCAGCAGAGAGATTTACCTGGAAACACCTGAGAAGTGACACATGCCTAGAAACAGTCACGAATTAGTTAAAACCCCTCAGATCATTCATTCGTATCATTTGAGGAGAACAGCTATGAGGGAAATCTGGGTGGGGCTGGAATGCCAGTGAGAGATCCATGATTTGGAGTAAAATTGGTGGGAGACAGGTGAAAAAGAAGCCACACAACTTTGTGTCTCTAGCAAGATGGGAGCCCTGACAGAAATGCCAGGAGAGGCAGAGGGAGAAATGCTGTGAATCAGCGCAGGTGAGATTTGACACAAATTCTGGTGCATATGGAGGTGACAGTAGAGTCTGCGCTCAGCTTGCTCTCACCAGTGCAGGCCCAGGACATGGCAGGTATTTGGATAAGCAGGCACAGAGGATCTGGGAATGGTCCTGCATCAAAAGTGGCCTCGATGGTCCCAAACATCTGCTATGGACAACTCGGAGCAGGGAAAATGCAGAATCATGCACGACTGCTACAGCAAGATGTGGGTGAGAGGGGATGCTCCCATCTTCCAGGAATCCTTCTCAAGGCCACAGCCCTGCAGGACTCCCATCTGTCTGGAACACTTCCTGAGGGCACAGCCCCTTGGGTCTCAGGGCAGCAGAAGCTGGGATACACCTCAGCACACGACCCTGAGGCACAGTGACATTATTTCCAGAGATCTCACGCAGCCATGGCAGGACTCCCACCTCCTTGGCACAGGCTGCCCAGGGAAGTGGTGGAATCGCCATCCCTGGAAATGTTCAAACTACGTGTGGATGTGGCACTTTAGTGGTGGACATGGCAGTGCTGGGCTAATGGTAGGACTTGATGATCTTATTTCCAACTTTAATGATTCTGCAATTCCTTTGCCTGCAACCTGGATTTCAATGGCTCCCTCAATCCAGCAGCAGCCCGAACTCCTCAGCACAACCTGGGCCTCCCCAGGTGTCCCCAAACTTAGAACTGGGACACTGTGAATACTCACTGCGTCCCAGGTTGGTGGCCACATGCTGCAGCACTTCGATCTGTTTTATGGCTTCCCGGCGTGTGAAGTGAACCACCAGCACCCAGTACCCTGAGGAAAGATCTTGCAGTCTGGAGGATGAAAAATCCCAGAGGAAAATTTAGTAAAAGCTTCATTATCTCCACCCTAATCCCTGCCTAGATGCTTTCCCCATGCTGAGGCTCCACACCAGGCTTTTTACGTGAGGAAAAACAGCACCCCAGAGGCAGGCTCCAGACTCACCCATAGAGCAGAGCATGGTCCAGGTGTTCACAGAGCCGCTGCAGGACCTTGTCGTGGTTTCTGATAGCTGGTGTCTCATCTTCACAGGCAGCAAAGTAGCTCTGCAGCTGCAAAAAGAAGAGATGGGATGGTTGGAATGCCCTTCTCCAGCCCACGAGGTGGAGGTGCCAAAACACTCATATCCAGCATTAAACAGTTTTTTGTGATCTCTCAGGTCACTAAACCCCATTACAGGTTTTACTTATGGGGAGTAGCTGATGGTTTTGAGAGGACCCTAAAGGCAGTAACTACAGGCAGGAACCTTGCCCACTGTCCCCACGTCTCACAGCCCAGCAGTGCCGTGGTGGCTGCACAGCCAAGTTCTCCAGTGGTGAGCAGCCTCTTCCCTCCCAGCCAACACTACCAGACCAGGGGTCTGGTGGTTCCTCTGCAGCCACCACAAAGTGGTTCAGAGCAGAAATAAACCCTAGCTCTGCTCTGTTTCTGGCTCTGACATGGATGAGGCCTCTCCTTGGTTTTGCTAGAAATCCTAGAAATCCCATAGCACTCAAATCCTATATTCCCTCTCAGCTGACCCACAGGCCTCCTCCTGCCCCTAGAGCTTATGGATCTATTTAGGTCCTGTCTCACACATCCTCGGCATCTAGGCAGGGAGAGTACTCTCCTGGGATGTAATCTCAGCTGGACAGGCCAGGGCTGTTTGCTGGTAACAAGAAAGAACAGCTCAGCTGAGCCACAACAATATTATAGACAATATAAATGTTATTTTAGTTACCTGACATGTCTTTGCCAAACCTCACTGGATGACAGACAAGTAAAACCCAAAAACTTGACATTATGGTGTTTGTCAAATCCGACCTGTCCCTCAAAACAGGTTTCTCCTCCAGAATTATTACAAAAGAAACTCCTTTTAGAAAAATCATCCAGTCTTGATGTGAAGTTACCCAGGGGTCAGAGTGTACCTCAGGGCCCCTGGAACTGGTCACAATAACTCTTAAAGAGTATAAACATATCAAGGTCCAACACCCTCCTGGCCTGAAGACCTTGAATCCTTCTGGAGCTCTTAGGTAAGATGGGAGAGCCAGGCATGTTCCGGCATGGACCTCGTCCCAGCTCTTCGTGAGAAAAACCTGCTGAGCCTGGAGAATCGCAGCCAGAGCTCCCCTGTCTGATGGCACAGCTCTGCTCTGCCTGTCCCTGTCCCAGCAGGTGAATCCCCTGGGGAAGCAGATACACAAGGAGGTGGTGTTTGCAGAGGCACCTGTGGGTGTTCCAGAGATCCACAGGGGCTTTCACAACACCCAGGTGAGACCTGGTGCATTTCAGCTCAACAGCTCCTATCCATTTTTGGGAAGAAATCTTCTTTTCCAGAAGACTCCCACTATTCATAGGCAGCCCAGACTGAAGCAGAGAGGAAAATGCCCTTAAATCCCACTATTTAAGAAAAATTTCAGAAGGTACTTGCAGCCAGAGTTTGAAGCTGAAGCAAGGACACCAGAGGAAGAAACAGACCTATAATGTAGAGCCATATCCCTCAGGTGATGGATAGATGGAATCATGGGGATGATCTCAAAGAGCTGGACTTCATTATGACATCCCAATTTTGGGAAAATTGAGGCAGAAGCAAAGCTCTCATAGGACATGAGCCAGAATTTGAAGGTAGAAATTCCCAGCTTGTCCCAGCCAGACTGTGGGCTCTGCAGGGAGCTGAGGCACCCTTGGAGGAGGTTCTGGGTGTTTCTGCAGGCTCTGTGATGGATTGGGGAAATGCAGCTGTGGGGGAGAGCTGGGGGGAACAAGAATAAATCAGGCATTTCATTAGCTCACCACTGAAAGGAGACACAGCTTGAGCAGGTCAATGTGGAGGGAACTTGGAGCCTGTCTGTACCTCTAACTGGAGGAATTCCTCGTGACAGAGACACTCCAAGCCTGGGCAGCAAAAGAGATGAGGAAGTAGATATATTTCCTCTTTTTTTTTTCCTCCTTTCCCCCAAAATAACTCAGAACTTTGTCATGCTCCTTCCTGCAGCCAGCGCACAGCTCCCATCCCTCTCCCTGGATCGACCCCCTCCTGTCATCCAAGGGTGCAAACTATTAGCAAATGGTGGCTGTCTCCATCTGAAAAATGGATTTCTCTTCCTTGGAAAAGCCCAGTCTTCCTCCTCCAGGAAGGGGTTTAGGTTTTAAAGGGCTCACTCTATGTTACACTAAGGGTTGGTGTCCCTTCTAGCTGCTCTGCAAGGAGCACTGAGCCTCCTGCTACGCACAAAAAACAGCTCCCCCCGCATTCCCCTTCCTGGAGAGGCTGCTGGAAAACCTGGCCCCATGACCATACCCAGAGCAAACCAACCCCAAAGAGCTCAACCCCATCCCTGCGGCACGTCGCGGGCCAGAGGATGAGCTGATGCAACTGTGCTTTACTCAGAGTCATGGGGTCACACCAGCCCAGTGGGCGGAAACGTGCACTCATCAGTTTGGGATTGGGATTCTGGAACTGAGAGGCATGGCCTTTCAGGATCTGAGGGTCACAGGGAAGCCACAAGGGCTCACTCCCACTGAGATGTGCCACCACATCCCCACACAGTGCTGCATTCAGGGATAGTGCCATTCCCAGCATCCCTCCAAAATAAACACAGCCAAAGGATTCCAGCACCCAGCCAAGGGCAGGCATGGCTCACTGGAGCACAGTTCCCAAAAGAGATCAGCCAGGTGAATCCCTGCCCAACCACCCTGTCCAGGGAGGAAACAAGACACATCAAGCCTCAGGATCTCCTGGGTGGAGTCATCCTTCCAGCCAGGGTGGGGAAAGACTTGCAAAAGCTGTTGGGGAGGTGTTTCTGGCTTGGAAAGAAGAGTGAAGACACATGGAGAAAACTTAGGATGAAACAGCTTTCCCAATTGGGAAACAAAATCCAGCTGTGCCATCTTTCAAAGATCCAATGCCTAGCTACAAATTTGTAGGAATTATGACCACAAGCATCATGAGGGATGATCCTAGCACCTGCCCCTGAGCATGGTGATGGCAGGAGTGATGTGGCACTGCCCCCAAAAATGGCATTTTATGGAGTGTTTATATGGAGTCTCCTGTAAGTCATTATAAAACACACAGGGATAATTGAACCACCCTCTCTAACCTCCACAGTCAGACTTGTCTGGGAGGTGATGACCAAACTTCATGAGGCATCCACAAAGCAGCTCCTTGACACAGCTGGGCAGTGAGCTGGGCTGCAGCCAGGGAGATCAGGAAGGAGGCAAGTAATTGGGTTAAAAACACCATCCCTGGGTTTCCGGAGAGATGCTCTTTCCCTCATCAGCTCTGCGCCCCAAATCCAGAAGGAAGGGCTGAAGGCTGGCTTGGATGGAGGAGTTGTGAGTGGCACAGCAATGCCTGGAGCCCTGACCCAAGGCTATTTATAGATATTCCTGAGGCCAAAATAAGCACTGCTGGCATGCAGAAGGCATCCTGGCCATCCATCCACCAGGATCACTAAGCAGCCCCGACCAGGTCTGAGTACCAGGGCTCGTGGGACAGAACCTGCCCAGGGAGAGGGCCACAACAGCCCAGCCACAGACTGAACACACCTGGGAGAGCCTGGAGCGGAAGGGTGTTTGTCCAGGGGGAAAAGAGGTCTGGCTAGCACTGGGAAACACTCACACCTTGTCCCCACTGAGGAGGAGGAGGAGGAGGAGGATTTAATTGCTGTTTATCAATCACAAGTTCATTTTTCTAGCAGTGACACACCCTACCCCATGCTGACATACATGCGAGAGGCTCTTCCTTGCACACTTTTATAACCTATTAATTGCAATGGTTCTCAGTGAGTGTGAAGCTTTCCAGGCTGATCTGCAGAGCTCCTGTGTTGCAAGGGAAGCCAACAAATAATCAGAGAGCTGTTCTGGAAAGCTCATTACCAAATCAAGTAATTCTTGTGGTGGCTTTGAAATCCCTTCAGTAATTCTAAGAATTCATTAGATACTGAAATAGTCTCCTGACCTGTTCAAGCCTGGCCACAACCCAACTGAGTCCACATCTCCCCTCTGTAAATCTGCCCTGCAGATGTTTCACCAGCAGCTTTCCAACATCAATTCCATTTCACTCACTCTGCTTGGTATTTCCCTGGCAGGACAAACATGGCGAAAGAACAACAAACACCCTTTGCATTCCTCAGCTCCTTAGCTGGGATGGGAGAGGGGAGAGGTGCTCCAAAGCCCTCATTCCCACCCACAGCACATGGACTGAGATGAGGGTTTTTCCTCAGCTGGAAGAGATGAGCACCCTCAGGAGCAATCCTGGAGCTCCAGGGAGCACAAGAAAGAGCAACTGACCTTGTACCAAGTGATGGCAATTCAGTGCCAGGGGAAGATGCAGTGGGAAGGGCCAGGACAGACACCTCAGAACTGTCACTTTCACACCTGCTCAGAGGGTACAGACATTCAATGACAAATAGATAAATTAAGGGCTGAACTCCTGTGCCTGGAAAACTAGTTTTCCATACCATCCATAAAAACAGGCTGAATGTCATGGCAGGGGTGCTAGTCTCTCTCATACACTTGTACAACACAAAACCCTAAAACCCCAGATCTAGCAGGATATTTTGGAGGTCACACACATGGTCTGACTCAACACTCCTCACAAACCAGCACCAGCCTCAGCGCCCAGCTTCCCACTTTGTGCACATCACCTGGATCTTGGGGCTTTTTCCAGAAAAAAACACACCAGGCACATTCAGAGCATCAGCACCTGGAAGGCACCACGAGTGCCACTGGAGCATCCTGGAGATGTGGAGAGACAGAAGCCCGAAACAGGTGAAGCTGAAACCCACAGCAAAGTTGCTCCTTGCTGGAAACACTGAGCTTTGAAGCATTCCCAATCCAATGCCAACAAGACTGTCACCTCCTGGGACACATACACTTCTCAGCTCACACCTCACAAGACTTTTCTGGGGCTTTCCTTCACTATTTCTAAGCAGCAAAGCTTGCAGCAGGCTGGACCCACATGTGGCTCAGACAAGGATAGGATTTTTTCCAGTGGGAATTTTTAGAGCACATCCTGTTCCTCTGTCACAGTGAGCACAGCAGGAGCTGGGCTCAGAATTGGCTGCAGTGGAACAGGGTCCCTGAGCTATCCAAAGGCAGGTGGGATGGACACATGCTCAGCATAATAGAAAAAACAGATTTTATGGGGAAAAAAACCCCAAGTCCAGGGGCAAACACTCTAGAAGCAATCAAGGTGCTGCTCTCCCAGGGAGCTGCGGCTCCCTCACACACCAGGTACTGAGTACCTCCCCACTGCCCACGGCCTCCCGCCCGTGCTCAACTGTTACACCTCTTGGACCAGTTCACCAGAAGTGGGGAAAGCTGAAATCACTCAACAGCCACCAAAATTGTGCAATCAGAGGCAGAGAGGCTTGGAGGCTTTCCTTTAGCTCCTTGGGAAAACCACAGCCAAATTCACCCTCCTAAACTGGCTGCTCTCCCAAACAAAATGCTTTGTGTTAGAGGGAAGAGAACAAATGGGATATTTTAAGGCCCCAAATGTTATCACAGCCTTGTCCACCTTCAGCTCCAGAACTGATTTTGGGTGTTACAGAGGACAAACATGAGTTTAGGCACCTGCAGAACCTAATCCCCTTGAAATTGTGGATGATGAACCCTGGATCATCACCAGACCTGTGGTGGTGTGAGTGTGACTACCAGAGTGGCTCCTGGATGGCCAGGTAGGGAAGTTTCCTGATCACTGGGATCAGGCAAGAGGAATTTCTAAAGAGATAAACCTTGAAATACTCAAGCAACCCAAGCAATACACAGCTGTGATGAGAGAAGAACCACAGCACCACAGGGACAAAGCCCTTGGAAGCCCACCAAAACACATCTGTGGACTTGTTAAATGCACCTGAGTGACCTTGTCTTCATGGACAACTCGGGAGTTCCATGAGATTGCTGCTACCTTCACCTACAGGCTTTTGGCAGCTGGCAAACCTGGTATACGTGGCAAAGGAAGATGCAGGGCTACCCTCTTAATGCTGTCCCTGCAGCAGTAACAGATGTGGCCTGGAGATGTGAGTGAACGAGAAGAAACACCCTGGCAGAGATAGAACCCCTGTGGCCTTTGAGCCAGAGAGGTGCCTCTCAAAAGGGAGCAGAAGGGAAGACTTTGGCTGCTTTCACAACTCCAGAGCTGCTGCCTCCGTGCCACAGCAGTTGGGCTAAATAAATCCAGTCAGGCAGAGATGAGCACATTCCCTACGTGATTTGAGTAGGGATGCTCCACTCCAGCACTCCCTGCTCCTCTCCAGGACACAGGAGCATTATGCCATGCCCAAACCCACCCTCCCTCTCCATGCAGGAGAAGCAGAGATGTCACAAGGCAGAGCTCAGCAGCACAGGAGACTGCAAAGGCATTCAGAGGTACAGGGCTAAAAATCCAACCCAGAGACAGGCAGCAAAGGCTCAGCATTAACTTGCTGTGAAGGCAGTGGAAACCTTCCCAAAGTCAGAGGAACAGAGCCAGAGCTTTTGGCAAGAACTGCAACATCAGCAAAAACCACTGCTCCAGCTGATTGACATGCACCAAGGATCAGCTGCTCCAGAGTTCATGGCAATGTGTGTCCTTCAAAGCCAGCAGAATGGCCTGAAAACCAGAGAGGAATCCCAAAATCTGGAATTCTAACCTCTTTTCTGATTATATATTCAGCTCCTAGAATTGTCAACAATAACACTATTTTAGGACTTTGCATTTTCACCACCTAATCCCAGGTATGAGAGCACTAAACGCCTCCTAAACCCAGGGAATATTCAGGGAAACCCAAAAGAACACAAACCACCAGCTTAATGGACCAGGGAACCCGTGACAGCTCCTGGCTACCAGGAATTGCTTGGCCAAGGATGGATTTGAAGTTGTTGGCATTTCTGGTATGTTTAGAGTCCACCTGGGAAGCACCAGGAAGCTGCTCTCATCCCACTGCCTCAACACACAGCAGCATCTCTTAGAAGCAAACAAGCACTTGAGTGAACAAGAGCCTGCACACTGAGCCATAGCATGCCCATCCCCAGCCTTCTGCCCCAATAAAGCCCTAAATCCTCACAAAAAAAAAACGAGGGTTAGGCATCAATTTGTGCAGTAATTTGAGCTGGAGCACAGCCCTCTTAGCAGAAGGGGAACTGAGTGGGAAAAGGGAAAATAAATGGTCACAAGAAGGAAGTAACACTGTCCATGTGTGCAGAATGCATCACCTTGTGAATTAATTTACAGCTCTCAGGGAGGACACAGAGAACAAGCTGTAGATGGGAAATCAAAACCATACTTCAAGTTCCCTTGGAACTGAAGCAGGGACCCAGCTCCCCAGTGCTAAGCTTTCCCAGTCTCTCCTGAAGCCATCAAGAGCAGAAACCTCTTGACATCTCTCTGGCTGGAGAAGCCTATTTTGTCAAAGTTAGCTGTTTTGCCTCACTTTTTTTCAGTGAAGGCCTGACTTCACACCTCCAACCTCACACCTCTGAAATCCACTGCAGAGGTACCACTGATCTCCCCCTGGTACCTGGGAACAACACAGAGAACCCCACAGGTTGGAATTACCTCTCTAAGCCACTTTTGCATCTGTGCTCCATCCCTCATTGTCTTTCCAGGAAAATAAGAGAAATGGTCTTGTTCACTGAGGTTTGAGGGATTTGCTTGAAATCAAAGTATTTTTTTGCTGTGGATTTGTACAGAATTCATCCACTGCTTGTGCTCTGATCCTCTGTCCCTAAAATCCAGCAGCACCTGGTAAAATCTGAAAACACAGCCAGGTACAGTCACAGCCCTGAGTGCAAAACTGTTCCCAGGGCTGTGCTGCTGCTTCTCTCCTTCCCTGTCTGAGGCTGCCAAGCACAGGGTAACTCCATGAAAATAAGGCTTTGTTTCCTCCTCTTTGGGTCTGCAGCTGAGAGAAGAACCCCCCCTCCACCACCACAGACACATCCAAATCCTCCATTCCACACTTGGACTGGTGGTGAAAGTAAGGAGTGAGTAACGCACACTGTGAGGAAGCTTTTGAAATCGGAGGCAGGATGCTTGGAAAATGCCTCTAAGTCCCATGACACAGTTTCAGTGCCAAGGAGTTACTCAGGACACGGATAAGGGATGAGTAGGATTTCCCAGCACAAAGCCACTTGTTTCCTTCACCTATTACTTTACTCTTGCCATTCACAGGGAAAAAGAGGACCAGGGATTTCAGGCTGAAGTGGGAGAGTTAAGCACTGGGAAAAATTAGCAGCTCCATAGTGATTTCCCTGAGGAAGGAGAACTGCATCCTGGGGGTAAAAAAGCAGGGTGGGATTTCACCATGGCCTGAGTTTGGTTTCACTCGGGTGGTAGAAATTAATCCATCAGCCTGAAGTAAGCTCCTACACTTCCCATTTTGCTCAGAACAAGAATGAAGAGGCAGGATTAAAAAAAAATCACAAAATTTTCACTGCTGGACCAAGACATGAGTTGCCAGGGATCAGGCAGGTCAAGGTTGTTGGCAGAGCTGGAGCTGAAGAGTCCTCTTCAATCACAACAGTAATTTAAATAAACATTATGTTGATTTTTTAGCATTTCCAAATGTAATCTTCCAAGGATTTTCTGAATGCAAACAAATCACGTCCAACCAATCCTGTGTGGAAAGTTGTATTCCTTATATATACAGGGAAACTGAGGCAGAAGAATTGTAGAGCATTGTGACAGGGCTCAGAGCAGACTGAACATCCACTGATTTCCAGATAAATATAAGATTATCCTTAATTTTTAGATGACAAAAAGGCAAGAGACCAGAGATCAGGGTCATCCACGGGAGAAAAAAGCGAAGAGAGGTTTGCACATCCATCCTACACTCCAGAGGCAGTATCCAGGCATCCCTTTCTTAATAGCACCAGGAATTCACTCCCGCTGGTCTTCATAAAACAAGTTTTCATGGATGAATCTGTGTCAGGACACACAGCAGAGCACAGAAAAACTCCTATTCCATAAGGCAGAGGAAACCCAACAATTGGAGAAACAACAGCAAGTCCAGACAGCCTTTCCCCCAAAACTTGGGAAAAACGCAAATGAAACTCCTGTTGCCTCCTCAAATGGAGCAGGGGTTCTTTTTCAAACTTGGCTGGAGCTCACATATGGGCCAAACCAAAACTTCCAGTCCTTGTAACTCATTCCTTTGGCCTTCCAAAAGATTTCAGCATCCTCGTCCTCTCTGTGCTGGCTCATGGATGTTTCCACCACCACTGTGGGCTTTAAGGAACCATCCGAGGAGAAACGAGGGGCAAGGAGAAAGTGAGGGGACATAAGTTCAGAGCCCTGTTTTGAGGGCACAGGAATGAACCGTGTGTCCCCTGTGTCCGTGGGGAGAACGTCCCATGTCCTGCTCCTCTACCTGGTGTCCGCCACAGGACATGCATGGCTGGAGGCAGAACTTCTAGAAAGATGGTTTTAAGCTGGACTCCAAATCCCTTCTGAATAGAGCCTCAGAAAAAACGCTTCCCCCAGTCCTTTGAAAAGGGGGACACCGGGCAGGACAATCCCAGTATATCCCAACCAGCTAAGACAGAGGGTCCTGGGGTGACCCTGGCAGTGCCCCTTTGGCAGGGTGGCTCCACACCCCAGATGTGCCACCCACACCACCAGAAGGGCTGTGTCCAACCACACACCCTCAGCATAGGGGGTCTCCAAGGACATCTCCAAAAGTCTATTTCTGGCAAAGGGGATGCTGGGTGCCCTTGACCCCACACTCTTGTCCCTGAGTTCATCAGTATCCCTGAGATGTTTCCTGGGTGTGGATTGTCCTCCAGCCCCATGTCTCAGGCAGGAGGTCCATACGGACCCATCTTTCAACCCTGCAGCCATGGCAATGGTGGGCGTATGGAGGGTCCCCAGGAATGTCCTCCAGCCCTGCACCTCTGCAGACTCAGTCCCCACCAGCACTCCTGGGCAGAGGGGAGTCCCCAGGGCTGTCCTGGATTTCTCCCCAGGCCAACAGCCCCACCTCAACCACAAGACAGTAAGGAGTCCCAGAGCTGTGGCCAGGCCCAGCACAGCGGGGTCCCCAGGGCTGTCCACAACACAGCCACCACAGCACAGCACCGGCCTACACTCCGGAGTAAAGAGCTGTCCTAGGGCTGTCCCCAACCCCCCCCAGCCCCGGCCCAGGGGTTCCCCAGGCCTAGTCCTTCCAGTACCGAGGGTCGCTATCCGCAGCCCCCGCCGAGCTCCCGCTCCCACCTTCTTGACGGAGAGGGAGATGTTCTCCAGGATGCGGTCCTTCACCTCCGCCGGCTCCATGGCGCCTCCGCCAGCCGCCGCCCGCCGCGCCCGCCCGGCACAGGCCGAGCGCCGTCCCGCCCGCCGGGTCCGCTCCGTCCTGCCGGCTCCGTCCTGCCGGCTGCCCCGGCCGACCCCGGGCTGGCGGCTCCGTGACTCTCAGCGCGCCATGGCCGGGCGCGGGGGCGAGCAGGCCCCGCGGGAGCACAGCGGACCCGAGGCGCGGTGGAGCCGTGCTCCGCCAGGAACTGAGGTCACGGGAAAGGAGGGAGGGACGGAGGGAGGGAGCGAGAAGCGCTGCCCGCCCCGGGCCTGCAACGAAACCGCCCCGCCCGGGGATGCAGGACCGGCCCAACCCGGCCGAGCGTCGCCGAGCCGAGGTGAACCCGGCCGTGTCGAACCCAGCCCACTCAAATGCCGCCCGCGGCGGTGGGGTCGTCATGACCGTGTGAGGGGACCGTGAGGGGAGATGGCGGTACATCCCTCGTGAGCCCCTGAGGGAAGATGGTGTTGGAGACAGTTTGAGGGGGTGTGAGATGATAGTGAGGGGACTCGAGGGGATGTGCCGCCGCGGACAGTGAGGTAAGGTGGCACTGGGTCCCTCACAGCCCAGGGCTTAGTGAGGAGACACGAGGGGAGATGATGTTGAGGACAGTTAGGGCATATAGGGAGGTGGCCCTGGCTCACTCACAGCCCTGGGATTAGTGAGGGGATGTGGGGGCAGGTGGCACTGGGGACACTAAGAGGCATGAGGAGAGATGGCCTTGGGTCTGTCATGGCCCTGACTTCAGTGAGGGGAGATGGCATTTGGGACTCTGTGACACAGTGAGGGGACACAAGAGAAAGTGGCATTGGTTTTCTCTCAGCAAGGAGGGATGTGAGGAGGATAAGGGGAGATGGTGTTTTTTCCCTCACAGTTCAGGAGGACAGGAGGGGACAGTGGTGTTGGTGCCTGCTGAGTGGATACACAGTGGGTTTGGGGACATGAGGTGCCCCCAGCCACCCAACCCTCTGAGCCAGGGCCAGCCTGCAGCTTTGCTGCACTCTGGGGTGCCGGCCTCAAGAGGAAATAATCAGTGGTGAAGGAAAAATGTGGGATCCATATGGCACCCCACCACCTCGGGCTTCAGCAATGCTTCCTTCAGTTCTGCTCCAGCAACCTGAAATGGGGGATCCAGCCCTTTGCTGGGGTCCCTGTGCTGGTGGCACCATGGATCCAAAAATGGGCTGCATTGTTCCAGCCCAAACCTCCATTGGTGGGAAGAGTCCCTAAAAATCTCAAATACAAGCCCCACTTGTTATCACAGGACAGAGACAGGAGTTGGTGAAAAGACTTAAGATAAATTATAAATAAAATCTGAGGCTGGGGTGAAGGGTTGTGACTTGGGGCTGGGGGCTTTTCTCAGCTCCCCACCAGCCTCTGGGGAAGCAGAAACATTGCATTAAGGGGGATCCCAAGGATCAGAGCTTGTCTTGGCATGTGGGGAGGAAGGTGACTCTCTCCTGCTGAACTGGGGGGAATGAAGAAAATCCTGAGCCTGAAACACCCAAGTCTGATCCCAAACAAGTTACTGGGGAGACTAAAATCAGCTGCTTGTAAAGCAGCCCAACAGATCCCACACACCAGTTTATCCTTTCCTAGAGAATTTTAGGATTTAAAGCATAAAGTATAAGGTGAATGAGCTGTACAGCACCAGCAGGTACCTGCACCCATTTACATTCCTCCTTGCTCCGGAGGCACCAGGTGCAGCATCTACACCTGTATAATCCCATGGGGGTTGGAGTGAGCTTTAAGGTCCCTTCCAACCCAAAGCACTGTGGAATTCTATGGTAGAACAGACTTCCTGGTGTCCTGCTGTTTTCCTGAATGTTTTGAATGCCCCAAGTATTTGTTTTACTTCAGTGAAACAAGTCATTTATAATCCTTTAAAGCACCCACCACGCAATTATAGATTTACATAGAAAATTCCCCACTCCCAGCATTTAGATGGCTCCCATTCTCCTTAGAAAAGCTTAGGAGGATCCATCCCACTCCCACCACATGCAGGGTTGCTTCCCACCCTCTTCCCAAGAGATTTTTAACTCTTTGCTCAATATCTGGAGCCCGAAGTTGGCACGGAGAACATCATCCCCAAGGAGAAGAGCCATCAGCTGCTTGTCATGGATGGAGAGTGTCACTGAGGGGAATCACCTCCTGCAGCAAGGTGTGTTACCTGCAAGTTACTCCCAAGATACCACCAGATGCATTGCAGTCATAGGGCACCTCAGTAATGCTGCCAGTGATTAATGGGGAAATTAAAAAGGCACAAGAAACACTTCAGGAATCCAGTAGTCAAAAAAAATAGTATTAGGAAAACCATGGAAGAAATTGCTGGGTTATAACGATAAGTCAATGGTGAGCCGTGTGAGCACACCTCCTTTTCCACAGACATGAGTAGTTTGGTTTTAAACCCTTTCCCATTTCCATTAACATTTGTTAACAAAGAAACTGGGTACCAGACATTCCTTTGGCAGTGGCTGTTGGGAGGGATTTCAGTCACCAACCACTCACATCCTTGTGTTTGACTCAGTGCTTTATTGGCAAGCACGACTGCACCTTGCAATTAGCACACATGGTTGCTGGAGGTAATTATGTCATAGTGTAGTGGTTACACTTCCGGGGGTCCCAGCACCCTCATCATACCCCCAGGGAATGAGGCAGAGCAGATTATCAATGTAAGGTCACAGTGAATCAAAAGCCAAGTGGCCCAGCAGGATTTCCCAAATCCCATTCTGGTGACAAACCTGCCCAAAAAGTGGTTATCTTTGCAAAGCCACACCAGGCATGTGGGATTGTAGAAGGGACTGGCAGGGGCTGATGGGAGGCACTGTGGAATTCCTGAGCAATGGCTCAGTCATGTTCCTTCTGCTGACCATTCCTTGAACTATTCTGAGGCAGGAAATTGCATGAAGGAGCACTCACCTCTCTGCATCCCACTCTTGCTCTTGATGCAGCTGCTGCATCCACATGACTGCTCAAAAAACCTTCAGCTGTTATTTTTAAACTCCACACCTCTGCGGAAAGTTTTTAGGAAAGACTTCTACTCCTAAAGGCCCACAAAAGATAACCAAGGAAAACACCAACTTGGAGTCTACATTTATTGCACAAGGCTTGACGACCCTCTCTTGGCTGTATTAAGGCTGCAGATTTCAGGGTGCCAATGCCCCAGTTCATGGAATCCCAGAATGGTTTGGGTTTGAGGGACCTTAAAGCTCATCCCATGCCATGGGCAGAGACACCTTCCACTGTCCCAGGCTGCTCTAAGCCCCATCCACCCTGGCCTTGGACACTTGCAGGGATCCAGGGGCAGCCACAACCTACCCTTGTTAAGCTTCAGGACATCAGGCCAATTCACACTGGAACAATCCCAAACATGAACACAACTGTGTCATTAATCATAATTTTTACACATTACCAACATAAAACCATCAAGCAGAACAGACAAGGCCCAAGTGCTCAAAATAGTTTTGAACCAGACCATTCAATTCTTAAATCATCTCCCAGCAGAAGAAATCACAGCAATCCTTTGGTCAATGAAGCTGCAGCAGTCCACACATCAAACCTTCCCTTGTCCCACCCTGAGAGCTGAATTCAAAATACAATTTTGCATGATAATTAATGACCTCACTTAGCTCTAACAGCAACACCAGCATCACGTGCAGAGCTCTGAACATGTGAGGAAGAAACCACTGCCCAGTTTGCCACAGTCACTGAATCATAACTCATTGTGTTTGTGCTTTCCTCACCTGGCACTAGTACCCACAGCTCTGGTTAGCAGGGATTTCAAATGGCTAAAACCTTAGTGCTGTCTCAAGGAAAAGTGAAAGTTTTTCTGGACCTGAAACAGGAGCTGCTGCTCCATGAGACGACCTTAAGGTTAGTGACTATGCCCCAAGTTTCAGAGGAGGAATACCATCTACACCTCCCTTCTAAAACCTGTTCTACTAAGTGATGCTAAGGGAATGGGACTTCATAAAAGCTATTTCTAACTAAAACTCTCATGAACTTTTTGGGATTTAAATGCCAATTTTTTAAACATCCCAAGAAATTGGCTTCCAGCTCCAGAAAAAATAAAACGATCTGCTAACTGGGCTGGAAATTAGGTATTTAGGTAGGAGACAAGGATTGTCCCATTCACTTTCCCAGCAGACAGTGCCATGGTCAAGTGCTGTTTTATGTTTACTCTGATGCTTTTCCAAGTCCTCCATGAAGGACCCAACAACCCATCCCCAAAGAAATAGAATACAGGAATTTCTCAAGTCTGTTCTCAGGCCCTCCCAATTGGAATAATTTTACCCACAGATTTTCTACTCACTATGTTCAAAATGGCAGCATTTATGTTATGGAAAATCCACTGGCTTTGGGAAAAAAGGGTGAAGGATTTGAGTCCAGAGCTGCCAACCTCAGAAATACAGACAGACTAACCAAGCAACATTATGATAAAGTGTTTATTATTTTTTTAAATATCAAATTTTTTACACATAATTTGTTGATAAACAGTCCCCCAATATTAAAAAAAAAAAATCAGAAAAATAATCAAGTGTGTATTACTTAGGGCAGAACCACATCCCATTGATGACACACCCACTCCTCTCTTCAGCCACCTGCAAGGCCACAGTGCGTTCAGCCCACAAGAGTCAATGACACAAACACAACCAGCTTTAGGATTCCTGAGTATTGATTCCCTCAAGTTCCCTAAGTGAGTCTGTAAAACTCTGAAGCATCAGTCAAAATGTGACCAAAACTTCTGCACTTTGGGTCATGGACTAAGCCTCTTCTGCACAGTACAGGAAGAAATCCCTTGAGCGCTTCAGAGGGGAATGATGTATATGAAACTGACCCCGTTTCCCAAGCTGACTTCTGAGAGAGGCAGGCAGAAATACCTCTGGAATTCTCCTATTTGAATTTATGTTAAGAGTTCTGGGGAGCCGTTTGGCAGAAAGTCCAAGTCTGGTGAAGAAACCTCTAGGACCTGCTCCTCCTTTTGTTCATCAATGGCATAGGTTTACAGAAAATGGATCTGAAGGTGAGCATTCAGCAGGTACACTTAAATATTGCTACTTTTGAGGAGATGGCTAGAGGGAGAGACTGAAGAGGGGAGCATGGAGGACGTACAAGGTTAACAGTCCTGGAGACCGAGTGTCTATACATAGAAAGTTAAACATACACAGCAAGGAGGCAGAGATTGTCACAGTAACAGCGTAGCTCAGCTCTGTCCTGCAGCAGGTAAACATGCCGAGGATTGTCACCAGGAATACTACCTCCTCTTCTCAGAATTACCCATGCCCAGAAACTTCAAGATGTTTGGATTCCACTAAACATCACTTCTTTGTTCACCTGCGACCTTGTGTACGTAAACACGCAGTCACCAAGAAGCCAAGTGAATTCCTTCAGTATTTTTAAGGCAAAAACCAAATCTCAGAAACAAGGAGTAGCTCCAGGACACACCCAGAAAGAAGCTCTACAGGCCCACGTGGGACCCCACAGGTGCTGGCAGCCACCCCTTTACAAAGCAGCTTCTGAGCACTGTTTTACTCTCTTGAGCTGGACTTCCATGGTGAAATCCCTTTGTTAAGTGATGTGACATTAGGACACTGCAGCAGTAGTTAATGAAGAGGGGGAAGAGAAAAGAACCAAGTGCCTGATTTTAGGCCAGAATACTTGGCTCCTTGGAAACATGAACAGCTGTTAGTGGTACCTTTATCCCATGCTGTAGCCAATAAGCCATAGCACTCTGCCATCCCTCCTTTCCTATAAATACTCCTACTCTGTAGGCCAGGTCAGCACAGGGACCAGTGAAGGGACTTCCAGAGGCTGAAGAGAGGATCTGCGTGTGCATGCAGCAGAGAGGACACACTGAAACAAAAATGACTTTCAGACAGCCTTCGCTAAACGCACATTCTATTACATTTTATTTCAACCTTAAATACTCAGCACTGCCCCACTTTTATACTAAATCTTGCTCCTAAAAAAATTATTCACTAATTTAGCAGCACATAGCCATTCACTCAAAGCAAGGCTTGGAAATGAAGAGATTTAAATCACCAGGCTTGGACCTACTTGATAAAAGTTTTAGAAATATTTATCAGTTGGGGGTCAAGGTTTGTTTCTAGCAGTTTGGAGTTACCCACGGAATTCTAGCACTATGGATAAATGCTTCCATACAGCTTTGGCAGAAGGGTGGGATTAAAAACTTACATTTGACAAGGAATAAAAGTGAGCATTAAAGCAGATTGGCTGATGCTCTAAAGCTTTTATAGCACAAATTCTGTATGCACAGCCTAAGTCAGCGTGGCCGTGAGAGCAGAGCCTGTCACCAGCTTGGTGCAGAGCAGCACCACTTGGGCCAGCTAGCAACAGCTTCTAAAACAGAGTGATACAAGGGGCTAACACTGAGTGGCCAACACTGAGTGGCCAACACTGAGTAGCCAACATCTGCTGTTCCAAGCAGCTGGCAGTAGATCCACCGGCAGGCAAAGGGTGCAGGTTCAGCTCTCCTGCATCCAAAAGAGCCATCCTGCCCCTGGCTCCTGTGCTACTTTGCTCCCAGGGCCACCTCACCAAGCCCTGCAATGCCAATCAGGAGCAGATTCAACCCTCTAAAGTTGCTCTGGATCTGGGAGCCTCATTGCTGCTGCTTCTGATGGTGAACCAAATGCAGACAGGAATGGGTCTGAGAGATCCTATTTCCTAAGGCTTCTAGAGAGACCCGCTGATACTGTACTCCTGTACCAGCTCAAGCGCTGCCCTTCACAGAGGGGCTTCCGCTGATTTGAGGTGCTCATTGCGAGAATATTAAACCACACCTTCAGCAGGGGTAACTGGAGGTAACTCCACCTACCCGGTGAAGATGAGAGAGCTGCAGTCTGGCCTCGGTAACTCAATTTGAGCAGAGCCTCAAGTGAGTCACTGGATGCTGCTCAAGGCAGCCAAGCACTGCTTCCCACATGGAGCAGTGCCTGCTGCTGGCATCACAAGCAGAGGGATGTAAGCCAAACCTGTCTGGGACCTCCAGGTCTGAATGGTACTGTCCCAGCTCATGGAGAAGCTCCATTTGACAGTGAAATGCCTAAAGCCCTTTATTACTCCAAAGGATCTCCTGGCTGCCCAAGTATCTGAGGCAAATCTGACACCAGCACTCAATGACAGCACAAACTCCTGTGAGGTGACAGATGAAACCAAATCTGTGTTGTTTTTAAATGCCACCTGCAAGAAAACAGCCCAGCACACACATAGGAGACCTGCTAAAGCAACGGACCACAAACATCAGGACATAGGCCTAAGACAACCACAACACCACATGGGAGCCATGAACAAAAATGTGTCTGGTGCTGCTGAGCCATCGCTCCAGGTTTAGCTCAACATGTTAAGTTCAAGACGAACACTTAACACAAAGCCACTTCTGAGATTTGCAAGTGGGACTAAATCAAAGCTCCTACTTAAAATTTGTTTTCAGCCATGCTTTCCTTTCCCTTCTACAGCCCTGACAGTTTTGGGGCTTTGCAGAGCATCACAAAGGAGTTCTTCCCCTCAAAAAAGCATCTAGAAAGGGCTTCCTACAGCACAGCCTTGGTGAGGCCTCACTACTCAGGTGACTCACCAGAGATATCCCAGAAGATGACTGTAATGCAGAAGCCACATCAGTGCATTTGGTCCATGAACCCTGCTGGGGAGCCCTTGCTATTGAGGAGGTGTAAGATCAGCAACCCCAGCCATGGCATTCCACAGCCAAGAGGCCAATCAACCCCAGACATCCAGATAAAATAGAGCAAAGCAGATTCTTCCTTCTTCCAATCACAGCCCTGCTTGAAGCCACTGAGATGAAGTTCATTCCTCCCCGGGCACAGGGAGATTTAGAGCTATAACACACAGTTAGTTCATTAAACAAATTCATCAATAAGGTTTACCCTTAAACTGGTTGAACTTGTTCTTTTTACAAGGCTAGAAAAAAAATGTCAATACTCCATTTCCCTCCCCCCCCCCCCGCCTCCATCCCTACAGTTAATACCATCATTTCTCCAAATAAGTTATAATGTATCTTGCAAGTTTTGGCAGCACCAAATTCTATCCCTTCCCTTATTCTATCCCCATGTTGTAAACTGGAACACACTGGCCCAAGAGCATCACAGAATATTCTAAGTTGGAAGGGACACACAAGAATAATTGAGTTCAATTCTAAATGAAAGCGTAAAAGAGTTTGGCAAAAATAAGCATCAGCCTTCTCTGTGCACACATGAAAACACCTTGCTCCTCTGGTATAGCCTTACACATCCATAAGCATCTACACACCTTTAGTAGCTCCCAGAATAATTTCAACAGCTGGATGTTGGGTTCCAAGGAGCTGCAACAAATCCAGAGTCCATACTGGACTCACTGTGCACCTCCCCTCTTGTGCACGTGTGGCCAATCTCCATCACAACCTGCTTTGTTCCGGACAGGGCAGTGAGTGCAGTGGCTGCTGCTTTTTATTCATAGCATTGGAGATTATTCTAAAATTGTACATTTAAATAAAACCAGTAGTTTTAATCCAGTATGAATGATTAAAAGTTATCCTGTCCACACAATGCAAGGACATTTTCTTTCTTTTCAAAGCCCAAATCTAACAAGTGAAACAGAAGAGATGTATTACTTTGGCTGCAAATAATTAAAAAAATCTGGCTCAACATTCTGCTTGTCCATTGTGGTGTGTAACTGAGATACTCCTGTAGGAGAAAAGATCCCCCAGTCAGCTCCCTCTTCCACAGTTATGTGGGAACAACGATGTTCTTGGCTAGCAAAATGAGAAGAGCAAGATCTGCATTTCCGCCTGCTTGTTCCAAGGCCTGGAGAGCTTCCTGGGGGGTAAAACCAGCACCAAGGATCCGGTCAACATCAGCCACAGGGAAAGCAGGAGGTGGAGAAGCCCCTGTGGTCAGTCTGGTGTAGGCAGCTGGGGGGCTGAGTGGTGGTTCTTCACTCCCACCCACTGGCCATAGACCTTCAGGAGCAGCACTGCCACTTCCCCCTGGTACTCCTGTGAACAGGCTCTGAGTATCCTGTGGTGCTCCTTCACCTGAAGCAGATGTGGAGGAAACAGGTGTGCTTTGCTCCAAAGTTGGACTGGGTGGACTCTGAGAAACTCTTGCCAAAACCTCCCTCTGCTCTGGGCTCTGCTGCTGGCCAGGGGTGGCTGCAGAACTCACCACAGCCACATCACTCTTACCTGAACTCTTCTGCCTCTCTAAAGCATCTCCCCTGAGCACAAGCTGCCCAGGACTGATGGGCCTGGTGCTGATGTGCTCTCTGCCAGAATCACAAGGCTGGCTCCCCTCTTCTCCTCCACCCTCAGACCTCACATCAGCAAAGGGACAGCTCTGTTCCTGGCTGACTGGATCCGAGCCTTTCCACTCACCTTCAGGAAGCCCCTTCTGCTGCACTGCTGGCTCTCTGTGAGCCATTTCCAGCTGTGAGACTTCTTCCGAGGCAAGGATCTTACATTCTTCTTTCCGACTGGTAACCAAGAGTTTGTGAAGTTCTTTCAAGGCTGATGCTAGAGGGAAACATGGCTCTTCTGAAGGTCTTCCTGGATCTGCTTCCAGCTGTTGGGTGCTGGAGGGGGAAGAGCTGGCTGCTGCTGAATTAGCCAACTCATGATACTTTGCAGGAATTTCACTAGTGCTTTTAGACTGCAGGACATCACTGGTGGAAAGAGGATCACTCAAGGAGGACGGAGACTTCAGCAACTCCACCTCTATGGAGAAGGCCTCTGAGTTCAGGTTGGATATACGTCTGTTCTCAGTCTGCTGCTTCTGTTGCTTTGCTGAGCTCTGCACTTCAGCTGCAGCCTGCTCCACTGCATCTATTTCCATGGAGGCTTCCATGTGCACATGGCTACAGGAGGCTGACAGTTGGATACTCCCTTTCACACAGAAAAGACCTGCTCTCTCCAGTCCATCTCCCATTTCCATGGGAGGATTTTCTGGCTGTTTGACTTTTGCCACAGCAGGTTTCTGAACCCCACCAACAGAGCAAGGAGGTTCTGGGTCAGTTGTCTCAGTTTGCTCCTCAAGATGTTCCTTTTCTGGCTCTTTGCACATCCAACGATCTGTGGGAAGCTCATGTTTTTGCTCCTGCTCTGAAAATAGACAGATACCTTTATCCTGCCTGTGCTTGGCAGCAGTGTCAACCAAATTGACTTTTGTCACCTCCAGAGGATGTTCCTGACCATGATCTTGTTCTTTAGCATTACATTCCTTTAAAATGTCAGCACTAAATGTTTCTTTGAATGTCTTCTGTGAAAGGCAAGCTGGATTGGAACAGGTTCCATCTCCGGTGTGTGGGGAAGGGTCATTATTTGCCAAGGAAGAGCTATTGGAATGATGCTGTGATACCAGAGGTTGTTCTTTTTCTGGGGTTATTTGGTATTCAGGTGAAGAGTTGATGGTTCTAGTATCAATGGGCTCTGCAAGGCTGGATTCGGATGAGCAAATTGAAGCAGGGGCAGAGACAGAACGATCAAGTAACTGATTTGTGGGATTACAGATCTTGGAATTTAGTCCTGAAGACTGGACTGGATTTTGAAACCCATCAGAAGCTGGTAACGAGGGCATTTCCAGTGAGGTAGTTTCTTTGTCACTATTCTCTATGGAAGACAGAAGGAAAGGAGCAGTGAGGACACAGCAGAAGCACCACGGGAGCACAAACTGGAACAGGTGGCTCTAAATACCTGGTCTGTGGCCCACTCCAGCTGCAGTAAACACACACTACATGCATCAAGGCTTCCGACGTTCTGTTTGGATTAGGAAACAAACACACCAAACTCGTGTTAGCATTCAGAGCACACACACCATGCATGGTTACAGTCCTGCACAGCTCCCCTCCTGACTGTCCGGCACAATGGCAGGGAGGCTGCAGGAGCTCCTGCCTCCCAGAAAGATTCTGCCTGGCAAATGTGGCACATCAAGGCAAGAATCACAATTTAAAGGCTGTTCTGTACTGTCTATGCCACAGAGCAGTCCATGGGTGATAGTAGACGCTTGGTAAACCCTACGCAGTATACCGCATGTGTCTAGTGCCATACTCATCTGTTCTCCCTTTAGCTGGAGATACACAGGAGACACATTTCAGGGATATGGGAACTGAGATGGCAACACAGTTCTTGGCTTGTGCTCCCTGCAGTGCCATCAGACCCAAGAGAACGTGTCCAAACACCAGCTGTCTGCAAAAGGGAAGTGTACAGATTGCAGGGGGGAAGAAATCTCCCAAAAGAACTGCTGCCCAAAGCTAAGAAGAGCAAAGCAAAGGAGAAGCAGACAGAAGTCAAGCCCCGTTTGTTGCTTCCTTGTCCTCACAGAGAGCGGACAAACTGAAGATCTCTTATCAGAAGCACCAAACACTGGTTGCAGTTATCAAGGGAGATTAAGTGACCTTATCTTAATGACAGTCTGATCTCGCTGATGTATCATGGCTCTTGCACTCGTTAAATCACTCACATGACCTTTGCAGGAGCACCTGACTTGTCCTGACACCACGGCCCTGTCTGCCCAGGATCACACACCCAGGTTCTGTGCTCTGTGATTTGCTGCCCTTTTTCTCAAACTCAGTGGGTTTAAACACACACCACTGGTTCTGCTGGAGTCTCTTTTTACAGGAGTACTGGGGCACACCTTGCCAATCCTACACCTGCAGCCATGATTCCCTTTATATTCAACAACATGACAAGTCTGCCTTTCTGTCCTCAGCCTTGCTCCTTTTATTCTCTGTTAACTAAAACCAGTGCACTGCCTGCTGTGACACTACCCCATGCTCATCTTTCCTAATGGTGGCAAAGAGCTTTCTGACAGAGGATATGGATGAAAACCAGAGGGATCCTTTCTGTTTCTATGTGGAATAATTACATTCATGCTCTCTGCTCCCAAACCAACCCTTCAGGGAGGAAGCAGAACTGGCTTTTGACCTTCTGGATGGTTAATAAGAGTCTGATCAGACACATCAGGGATTTGCATTTAAGTAGCAGCAGAAGCTAGTTTTCTGCCAAGCACTCCTCAGTGTCCTCCTTCTCCTGGGGTAGCCACAGGAGCTGAGTCCCAGCCCTACCAGGGATATGGATCCAGCTAAAACCAGGAACAAACTCTTCCTCACTAAGTGCACCATCAGGGATAAATTCCTCTCTGTAACAGGAGCAGCCTGAGTTGTTTGTGGTGGCAGTGACTTGGACTGAGGCTGCCTGGATGAAAAGGTGTGTGTGGCATGAACTGCCTGGCTACACTTCTTCCTCAGCAAAACAGCTCCCGTTTTGCTGCCAGGTTTGTAAATCCTCCATGAGCACAGAGTTCCCCAGTGGTGGGAAACTGGGACAAAAGAGCATCAAGCCCTCAGAGGTACACAAGGGCATGGAGGTCCCAGATCCCAATAAAGCCCACCAGGACCCCACCACCACCTCAGCTGCCTCCCATAGGTGCTGAACCACTAGAAAGAAAGCTGACAGAAATAATAAGGCTCCCTAAAGTGGGCTTCAGGGGATTAAATAAAGCTCAAGGATAATCTAGGTGCATTCAAAACAAGCACTTTAATAGCCTCCAGGTGCAGGCAGCCATTTGTGTTGTACCATCTCCTGGAAGCCAGCAAAAATTCCTCCTGTTATAAAAGAACACACGTGTTGTGGGAAGCTGAGCTTCTTTGGAGCTGCATCACATTCTCTTTCTGTCCTTCTTCCGTTTTCTGTTTTTTCCTTTCTTGGTTTTCTTGGTACCACCTAGCAACAACTCACATTTTGAAAGAGAGAAAGAGGGAATGTGCTGACATTTTAGGATACAGCCAACAAAAGTCCATGGGCTAGAGGCTGGTACTGTGTCTAGAACTGTCAGAACAGTCACAGTCAATGTGAACAAGAGACACTTTAGTTCTGTGCCTCGGTGTTCTGTGAGCATTAAGTGAACATACAAAATGGATTTCCTGCTCCCATAAATCTTTTACATTCCTCTAGGGCTCAGCATCAATGGAAGCTGAGTGCAGACTAGCCTGAACAAAGCTTCATGGTCCTTAGAACCATATGTGGTACATAAGAAGCTTGGATTTAAGTCATTTCAGGCACTTTCCTATTTAAAAAACTTGTCTAAAATGCTTTTATTGTAAAGACTCACAGTTTGGGCTAAGGTTTGCTTGTTATTTAGCTCTCTTTCAAAAGAGAACTAAATCCAACCAACTATAATGTCTGCAAAGCCTCATCCAAAGTGCCAATATATTCCAAAAGCTAACCCAGGCCCCATCAGCCTCCAGGTTTTAACAGGAAAAGAACTAATATTTACATTTGCCCGGCTGTGGGAACAGACAAAAGCCCAAGCTCCTGAGCCTGACCTTTAGTGACATCAAAACCCAATCATGAGGTCAAACCCATGTTTGTGTTTCTCTCTACTGGCCGCAATTTCAGTGAATTAACATTCAAATTTGACTAGAAAAGTCACACATTTAAACTATTTCTTAATGATTCATTAAAGCCAGACCTTCCTTCTGAGGTTTTTTACATTTCTGGAAAACTTATATTCTTAGGATGGAAGAAAATTGGCCAAAGGGAGCAATAAGTGCAGTCTTGTGCTTCCCTTAATGTTATCAACTTCATTATTTAACTTTCATTATTTATAGTAACTAACTGCTTACTCTTTGGGTTGCCAAACAGTAACTGGAAAGTGTTAAAAAAATACAGTGCATTTAAAAAAATATATATATGTGTGTGTATAATTTTTAATATCTAATAAATATATTAAATATATAGTTATATCTTCTTTTCTCATGTGAATTTTAAATATGGGCACACTAGAGTCCTAAATAATTAGCAAGAAAAATGTTGAAATCAACTTGATCAGCTTAAACCTGACCCAGCAAAGAGTTCTACATGTGTGTAGGAAACAGAATTTACTGAGTTTTTTTCAGAGGAAAAATGAATAGTAAAACTTAAAGGTCTCTAGAGAACTCCAGTATAAAAAATATTATCTTTAAAAGTTTCAGAAAAGGCTTAAGAAATACACCCTGAGGTATTCACAGCTTTTCTGGAAGAGCAGGGAAAAAAATAATTAATTTCCCCTTCAGCTAAAAGCTGAATTAAGGGAAGAGTTGAACAGAAAATTTGAGTTTCAGACTGTTTTTTGGCTCACAGCTCAGCTTTCAGCTATTTTGGCTGAAAATAAAATCACTTAACTAAATTCTGCAGCCACCAAAACTCCGTGTAGCCATCGTATCTGTGCAGTGTTTGGATTCCAGGGATACTGGGAGCAAAACTGCAGGAGGGTGAAAGTTCTCTTTGCAAGTTACATTTGAGGCTGAAGACATGAATTCAGCTGTTGAACCTTACAGCAACTGAAAGGAGGCAATTCCCCCTCCAAGGGCACGAGCACTATTCCAGGGAAAAATGCTGAAACAGTGCGAATTCTAAAAATTGTCATGAACTTTTGTCACTACTACAGCTGCTCTATTTTTATGTGGTGCAGCCAATACGAGCAGGGTTTTGGGAGCCTCCCCAGAGCTGTGCTCACATGGGGCTGCAGCTGAGCCACATCCCTGCCAGGCACTACAACGTGATCCCTGCCATAGACAACCATTAACCTCCATGCCTTGAAAGCCAGAAAACCAGAGCGGGTGGGAAGGTGCAGGGAGAGCACAAATTCAACAGCAAACAGCCCCGAGTGCCTTTGTGGAGGTTTTGCAGCCCAGAAAGGAAGACAGACGTGCACTCGGAGGGCACAAGCAAGAATAAAGCCCCTTCTCTCCACCCTTCACTGGCTGATGCTGCTCCCAGGAGCTGGAAGGGGAACTGCTCACAGACATTATGACATGCAGAAAAAAAAAAAAAAAAAAAAAAAAGAGCACAGATTCCTATTTCAGCTGGGCTCCTGCTGGTACCTGCTTCCTCTACAGATTTCTGTATTGCCTCTGCGAGCTCCTGGTCAGCAATGTCCTCGGGCCGCACGTCGTCACGCCCCGCGCCATACGCCAGCCGCGCACACTCGGGCAGCTCGCCTTCGGGCAGGAACGAGGTCTGTGAGCCGGTGGTGCCAATCACCAGCACGTTCTTCTTGAGATCAATGGAGCACTGCAAAAGAGTATCGACACATCAGGGGCCTGCGGAGAGCCAGGTGGCTCCCGGAGAAAAGGGGAGACATGAGGTCAGGCAATCCATCTCCAATGGGACAGCTCATAGCAGGTAAGGGTGGGCCAGGAGTATCAGCTCTAACCAAAGGGCCCTGTCTGACTCAATTTGTAATAAATCATTCAGTTGGAAAGCTCTGAGCATCTTTGATCAGAGGTACAACCTCCAGGCAGCAGCCAGACACCCTAGAGCTGTCCATGATGGATGTAGTGTACATGCTTCCAGGTTGGAAGATAATCCACCACCAACTCTCCCCAGGAAAATCCTATGAATTCACAGTTGAGGCATTTATGTTGCACTTCTTACTAAACCTGCAAGAGCTAGGTAGCTGTTTCAAAAACGGTTTTAATACCTGATGCCTCTTAAGCATATCCAGTCCTAGGAGCATGTCCATGGGCTGCTCTTCAAGGATTGAGAAGGAGCACGCCAGGAAATCTCCTTCGATCTGCACCTGAGCTGAAACACAAGGGAGAGAAGTTCCCACTACAGCATAACAAACCCGCTTTCTGCTCTTCCACTTCCAGGGAAAGGTCTGGGCAAATCTGAAACCCATCAGCACTCTGATGCACGGTTTTGGTCACATAGAGTCAGGCCCTGTGTAAGGCCCAGGACTTCCAGGCCTGCCATGGTTCCAGAGTAATTATTTTAAAAACTGATGTGCCTAAGAACCTCGAGTTATGCTTCTCTGACCCTCCAAACTTGAGGGGCTGCAAACAGTTTATTAGAGCACAAGTCTAAGCAGTAGCAACAGCAAAGAGAATTTTCAGTAATAAGGACAATATCCTCCATCCAGAAAAGCTGCACAAGAGCACAGAGAGGCTTCTCTTTCCAAAGGAACAGCAAACACTGCACTATGCTGGAGCCTTTCCCAAGTAGCTCACCCTGCCCAGCTGTCCCACCTGAAACAGGGAAGGTTGTGGTGTTCCACGTTCACCTCAGGTTTTGCACCCAGAGAACATGTCCTCTACATGTGCAGGAGCTGGGACTCCCTCACCTCAAAGTGTAACAGTAATGCCATTAAAATAGAGCATTAAATGAGACAGAAAACAGAGCTCTGTGCCCAAGACAAACAAACACATTGCATATGTGCTTTGATTTTACTCTGCAGGAGTTCCTAACAATTACAGCACCAATCCTCACTGCCAAGACTGCAGGAAATGCAATCAAACCCCTGCTAAAGCTGCCCCAAAAATGCCAGTACTTACCTAAGTGCACTCTACCAATGATTTTCTGTGTCCCAACACCCTTAGCAATGCCAGCCCACCGCCGATCCACCAGCCTCATGATGTTGCACCTTTCAGCACAGGCTTGGCTCATGATGGTCATCTGGGCACCTACCAGCAACAGAACTCGTGTTAAATCCTGATGGCTCAGTACAAACTTATATTTTCTCATGGAAGAGCTTAAGATCTGGCACTCCCAGTGTCTGGGAAACCAACCCACCTGCTCCAGAGCACAAAGACCTCCTGTGACTCCCACTGTGCTGACCTGGCTGCCCACACACAGGTTAGCACTGACCACTACTGTAGAGATGGAACAACCCCAAGAACTACTCCTTGCAGGATGTGAATGGGAACTACTACATTAAAGGTGTGCGAAATCCCCCTGTCTGCAAAATGAGATAAGACACGCACACAGCAGTGAGCTTCCGGGAAAGGAAGTCCCAGAAACTATCCCAGGAGCCCAGGAGCCCTAATCCACAGTGATCCTACACTGCTTCTCCCAACAATCTACTCTGCTCGCCCAGGCTGTGCTCAGGGTTCAGTAAAGTGCTCCAAAATCTTGTCATGTAGTGCTTTAGTATAAGATTTTTAAAAAAAAAAACTACTATAATGTTTACTGTTGCCTGCAGTGAGGGAGAGTGTGGAGAAAGCACCTGAGTCCACAAAGGCTTTCACAGGGTGTCCATTGACTTTGCAGTTGATGTAGAGCATCACCACCTGCCCAAAGCTCTCGGGTGCCTCTTCCATTGCTATCGTCATGTTCTCCTCAATGTTTTGTTGCCTGAATTTTGAGAAGAGAGAGAAAAATCAAGATTTCTGTCAACCAGACCTTGTAACATCCCTCTGACACACAGGCAGAGCTGGAAATTCCACCTGCTGCTGCTCAGCTTACAAACACACACAAAGCAAAGGCTGCTTCCTTAGCGAAACACAGACCTGGGAGCTGAAAATTGCTAGGAATGACCTCAGCTAAGTCCAGAGACACTGAGTCACTCTCCAGAAGCCACTGTCCCTTCCAACCCCTGCCTAATTCACACCTCAGCTCCTGACAGCCTTGTGTTGCCAACAGGAACCTGCCATCCATGTTAACCTGGAGAACTCAGAGCAAAAAACCTGTGGATTAATTAGTCATGCCAAGGGTGCACAGAGATGCTGCCAATAGCTACATCAGTGGAATCCCACACAGCAGCTGAACATTGAAATCTTCAGGTTTCCCTGGTATCTTTCCTTTTCCAGGCATCGGAAGGGAGGGAGGTGAACAAAAGGGCAGAAAGAACTCCACCATAAGCACCAGACAGAAAAAATGCTCTTCAAGAAATCCCTCACAGCCCCAGGATAATCTTGGAAGTGATGGGCATACATAGTGACCACATCAAAAACAGCTTTATCTCTCCAAAAAACAGGGAAAGGCTTAAATTCTGATGCCATTTCATTTTCCACTGAGTGGGGTGTGAAATCTGGGGACAGCTCAGCCCAAACAGCTGCAGAACCTTGGGCACATCCCCTTTATCTGTCCTTCATCTAAGGAAGAAGAGAAGCGTCCCTGTGCCTCTGAGCAACGTTTCACAATCTACAGATGTCTATTTTCGGCATTGCTGAGTGTTTATCTGGCACCAACACCTTGTCAGTTGTGAGACCACTGCTACCACCAGTGAATTCTGGTTCAGACCAACAATGGGTCTGCACTAGACAGACACTTTGTTATCAGGGGAAAACCACCAGCCATGAACCCACTCCAGGATTTTCCAATCAGCTGAAGAAAACAAGCCTCAGCCCAACACAATTACATCTGGAAGGCAGCAAGAGGGAGCAAGCTGATGAGCAGCATGCATTTCTGCAGAACCTCTCATCGGTGAATTAGCCAGACACAGAACAATTAGCAGAATGCAAAACCAAATCTTGAGGGCAGCTGGGAGAAACAATGCCATGAAGCTGTACAGAGCTCAGCTGGGAGACAGCACCAGCCCAGCTCTTGGGTTCAAAACACATCCCAGGCACCAGACTCACACCTCTCAAGAGGAGATGTGCTTTCCACAAGTGCTCCAGTGGACCAGTTCGAGCAGCTCCAAGACATCACACACACAGACAACAGTGCTGTCATCTTGTATCACACAATCCCACAACGGTTTGGGTTGGAGAAACCTTAAAGCCCATCCAGTGCTACCCCCTGCCATGGGCAGGGACACCTTTCATTATCCCAGGCTGCTCCAAGCCCTGTCCAACCCTGAATACTTCCAGGGATGGGGCAGCCACAACTTCTCTGGGCAACCTGTGCCACGGCCTCCCCACCCTCACCAGGAGCAAAACTAAGTGATCTCAGCTGGACACATCTCAAGGATGGGTGCACCTCCACATTCAAATCCCAACCTTCCCACGTGCAAAGGCGGCCCAGAACATCGCTCTGCAAACAAATTCCTTGATGCAAGGATTCTGCCTTCCCTGAGGAATAAGCACCATGAATGGAAGCACACAGCAGTTCTTTCTCGCCAGAGAGGACCCCAAAGCCTACAAGCCACTTTGGTTTCTTACCTTATGTCTTCTTCTATCTTGGCCTGTGCCTCGAGATCAAAGGGGTCAGCGGAATACAGCCGGATCCTCTCCTGCTCCCGCCGGGCTCGGTCCTGCTGTTGCTCCAGCAACACCCTGGTGAATTTCTCTGTGGGAGCAAGGAGATACAGAAGTGCTTTTTACCCGAAATTACTCTTGCAAATCAAATTCTGGCACAGGAAACACTTCTTTTGATGCCAGCTGAAGAACATACTCAGCAGCACACAGAAAAAAGCTTCCTCTGAGAGCAGTGTGGATGGACCTCAGAGGCTCAGTGGCAAACTTGGCAACCTGCTGAGATGAAAAGCAACTGGATGGAGCTCGCTCTCCCAAACCCAGACAATGCACAATCAAACTGAATTTCCTGGGACATACATTTTTATAGGGGAAAAAAATTAAAAATCAAACAACAACAAAAAACCACAAAGGTTAACGACAAAACTTCCTTCAAAGTTTTAAGGAACATGGGAAAACCAGACATTACAATCCCTAAAGCTGAATGCCTACCACTGGAACCAGGAGGTAGCCGGGGCTAAATGGACATTTTAACACCATAGTTTTTAGATTCCCACTTTCTGGATGACCTCTGGCCATTTTTTACACTTGAATAGGATCACATATGTCCCCAGAAGGACTTGGCAGTCTGTGCAGGTCTGCACACTGGGGAGGTTTGGGTTTGCCTCCAGACATGCCGTTCCCAGGAAGCAGCTTTGGCTCAAAGGCTGTTATGCGCTCAGGAAGGTGTTGGGTATATTTGACTGCAGGATTTTTGAAATCAGGCTGCTGTACAGCAGATGCCTTCATCCAGCACAGCCACAGGGCATGGATCTATGCAGATGTTTGGGAATCCAAGATGGAGCTGAGCTGGATCAGTGCCCAAACACTGCCAGTAGCAGCAGTGCAGCACAACAAGAGCAAAACCAGCCCAAACCACTTCCTCCTGATAGTCCAATGCAGCAATTTGGGACTGAAAATGCACATTTGGGTCAAAGCTTGATGTGCACAGACTGTGCTCCTCAGTGCAGCTGAGGAGCTAGTTCTGGGTGTCTTGGGCTTTGGTTTCCTGTGCCAAAAGCAGCACTCCTGCTTAAGGTGATGGGAAAAACTTCCAGAAAGATGCATGAGAAAGCCTGAAAGTACAAAGGCTGTAGCTTCAGCTCTGGATTTGAACTAAATACAGAGTTAAAAACAAAACACACTGACAGTATCCATGAAGTTCCTCTCTGGTTTCCTCCAACACAGAAAAATCACTCAGATGTAACCCTGAGAGTAGATAAAATCTCATGCTAGAAGCTCCTTCTCTTCATTTACTTCTCCACACTCAACAGGATCTATTTCCCAACTAAACATTGTGCAGAGGTTCAGCACCTCATCTGCTGCTGCCCAAAACTCCTCTCTTTTCATACCTAAAGGATACCAGAGTTCAAATCTTTCAGCACAGGAAGAACAAGGGACCAACACCAGCTGCAGAGGAAGTGAAGGGCAAGGTTTCAACTGTGTCCAAAACATGCAGACACTTCCAAGATTAGCAGAAACTTACACATTTATGACTATTTCTATTGAGAAATTTCGTAAGAGCCACCATATCCTTATTCCTTTCCCTCTCCCTTCCTGCATCTGTCACATGATCACTATGGACAGAGCTGAGTTTAGAGTGTGCTGCTCTCTGCTGAGTCCCAGCAGGATCTGGGATGCAGCAAACACACCACATTTATTGCAAAATGTGCAGTAAGGAGTGTCTTAGTGTAAAAATCTGGAGCTGAGTCACTTGTGTTCACAGACATCCAAATTATCTGTGCATCTGATATTTCTGAGTAGGAGATATTAAAGAAGATATTAAAGATGCCAAGCAGGAGAAATACACCCAGAAATGAAGGAACTCTGCCTTGAGTGCTACAAACTAGCACTTTTATCTGCACCACGCCGAGTCTGCAGCTCATCCCGGGGCAACCCAGGGCTGCCTCTGATGGGACGAGCCGACCCCGCCCAGCTCCAAGCCCAGCTCACCGAGGTCCCCGCTCAGCAAGGCCTCGGCCAGGGGCGGGTTGCGCTCCTTCAGCAGGGACAGCTCGTGGGGGTTGGCCAGCAGCATCTCCCGCAGCAGCGCCGGGTTGTCCAGGCCCTGAGGGAACGAGGGCGGGTCTGGAGGCGACGGGCGGGGACGCTGCGCTGGGGGCTGGTGCTGCTGCGTGGACGTCCCGGGAACCGCGATGCTGCTGAAATCTATCCTGGGCAGACCTGAAAGGAAGAGCACAGGTGTCGGTGCTTCATGGCTGCAGCTCTGCTGGAAAAACCACGGGAAGGATGAGCTGCCCTCAACGCTGCACGAGAGCAGATTCTGTGAGCAGCAGCTCGTGTCGGAAGTGCAGCCACGTCCCCGGGTTACTGGGTTAGCAACGCTGGTGCATTTACGTAACTGGTCTCATCTGTCTGCCCTATTTTTAATCCCCTGAAATGCACTTGCTGACTAGCTATTCCCAGCTTCACAAACGTGAATCCCTCATGGAGGAACTGCAGGGCTAGACCCAGTGGCTCTGAGGCACTTCAGAGTCTCTTGGGTTAAAAGAAAGCAGGGGGGGGAAAAAAAAGTAATAACATTCCTGCAGACCTGCATTGCAGGTACCCATCCTCCATCTGAGGCAGGATGAGGACCTCAGCAATGCTTCTGCACCCTTCCTAGCCCGTGGCACCTTTTCTAGGGATATTTTATTACAGGGATTTGCTAGGAATGGCTGTGGAAGGCAGGACAGAGGCACAGGGCTCCATTAAGGCATTTCCAGAGGAGCCTTTGGCACGCACACATGATTAAGCCACTGGGTTTGGCAAGATGTGGCTTCTCAGGGAATCTGCCACATGACAGACTGAGGACACACATACATAGAGGCTGTTCTTGGGTCTGAGCCACTCATGCCTGTGCCATCGCATCCAGTGAGAAGGGAAGGTAGTTGTAGGAAAACTCACAGCCTGTTCTGAACCTGCTCACTGTCTCCACACTTCCCCAAAGGAACAGTAAAATGGTATTGGCTTCCTCAGAATAAAACACTGAATCAGAAGCCCTCTGGGTCACTGACAAGACCCCCTGACTCACCCCAGCCACCCTCCCCCCCCCAGCGCTTAGCACAGAAGGTGCTAAGGGACACTGACAGGAGCTGGTGTTGGGTAAGTGTTGATGAAAATCTGCAGGCTCGGGCAGCACTGGCACGGAGCTTTTCTCACCTGGGAAGCGCATGGAAGGTCGCGGCTCCACCGTCTCCTTCTGGCGCAGGATCACCACGTCCCCGTCCTTCAAGCCATAGGAGGCCAAGGACCTGTTGTTGTCGGTCAGCGGCTGCTCCGCATAAACAATCTGTGCCAGGAGAGCCAGCAGCACCAAGCAGAGAAAAAGTTTTAAAAAAAAGCAAGATGTTATTTTGTTACAGAGGGAAAAAAAAATGGTCCCAGTAAATTCTCTGGATCCATCTCAAGCTTCAGAAAGGAAGGTGAGATGTCCTCATGGGCACGGCTTCAGACACTGCAGGGCCTCGACATGTTCATGGCTGGACAACACGGGGCTGGTCTTGCTGAAATCCAGCTGTGGTTTGACAGCTGGCACCATGGAGAAGGGCCACTCGCTCCTGATCAGAGGCCAAGATCATTAGAAGGAAGCAAGTCTTGACTGGGACTGTCTGTCCACATTCCCAAACTCCAAATTCCATGATTACACAAGCCACGGACATTTTCTGCAGCATTCCCTGCCCCAAGTTATCACCCACTGACCCTGGACCAACTGCAGATATGCCAGAAGCACCGATTCAGGTCGATCCAGGGATGATCCAGCCCAACATCCATCATTCTGCCTCTTCCAACAACACAGCTCTCCAGAATAACCAGTTTTACAGAAACCTCAATCATTAGCTCAGTACTTTCCAGTTCACTCCAGTGATGCAACTCTCCAGACTCAGGGCATCCAGAGGCTCTGCTCCTGAGACTGCCATCAGTCCATTCAGGGCATTAACTTTTTGTGACTACAAAACACATAGTCACACCCATTTCTGTTTAGATAACCTGTTTTAACAAGGGGTCCACAGACTAAACAATCACTGAGATAAAGGTGAATAATCCCCACAGAACATTTCCGTGAACATCAAACATGTAATACCTACAGAAAGCCTAAATTGTGGGAAAGCCCAAAACGTACATCAAGCCCAAAATGTACACATAAGGCTCAAACAGAAGCTCCCAGAAATGCTATCTGGCACCAGGAAGGTTTCTGTGCTGTCACTGCAGCACAGCAACACCAGGCAGATCGGCCCAGCTGCCTCCTGCCCTGGCATCAGCCCAGAGTATGGAGAACTTGGCCTCAGGCCTCAGGCACACGATCAAATTTCACAAATACCACCTTGTTTAGCCAAACCATGTCTCTTTGGGGCTGGAAAAGGCCAGTTCAGCAACAACACGTTTTCCACAGGTCGGGACTGGCTGAGCCATGTGGGAGAAGCTTTCACAGTCCTGGTGTGGATGTGCTGTGGCTCTGCCTGATGCTATCACAGGGAGCAGATCCAACAAGATCCAAAAAAACCAATCACTACCTATCTTAAGGTCCGGTTGACACTACAGACTTTCATTGCTTCACTCCAGCAACTCCAACATCTTACACACACTTTCCCTGCAGCACTCGGCAGTGGAGACCCATCAGCAGCAGCAGTGCCAAGGCAAGACAAGGCAGGAGGAACACAAATGACCAGAACCTTGTGGGGCAGCAATCAGAGAATCAGGGAAACACACATAATGGAAACAAGCAGGAGTTTCCTGCTCCCTCCCCACCACCACAGTGTAGGGCCCCAGCGCTGTCTCACACACTGGGTCCCTCCAAGGGCCCATGTGCAGATTTGAAAGTGAGTGACCTCTACCCCACACAACACCAGGGGCACCACCAAAGTCAGCTGGTGCAGGCAGAGCCCGACACAGCCTCTCACATTACCAGCCAGAGTCAGTGCCACTGCAGCAACAGCCAGCGTGCCATAAATCCCAGCTGCACACCCAAATCTGAAATGGCAGATTCCTTGTGCAGACACTCTGGAAGAGACGAGTTAATCAGTTTAAGTGAGGCTTTACCTCCGTCATCTTGCTGGGATTGGACTTATAAGCCTTCTGCCTTACATCCCAGACAATGAATTAAGCACCTGGCACTCATGCCACATCCATTAGCAGCACATACTAATCCACTCCTGACCCATTCTGCTCCACTCTTAAAACAAACTGATTGGATTTTGCTGCCTTTTGACTGTCTGGTTAGTGGCAGTTCTGCCGGCTGGCAGGCACCAGACACAGGGTCTTTTGGAGGTGACTCAGGCAGGGATGCAGGCACTGATGGATTTACTGTGCATGATGCCAGAGGGTAGAACCTTCCCATGGAGCAAGGAACCTCAGCCAGGACTGCTGGATACCACCTGCAGCCATCAATCAAGCCAAATCCTGGACCCATCAAATATTCCTGAGCATGGTACAGATGGAGGGCACAGAGAGAAAATAAACGAAGAGAAGGAATGAAGAGTGTGGCTCTGCTGAGAGCCTCCTATCCTCTCTGGAAAGCCACGGCCTTGGTGTGTGGAGGAGACTGGAAAGTCAGATTATTTCCCCTCGCCTTGCCCATCTCCTCTTATCACCACAGCCACCAGCAGCCACTTCTGTTATCTCACTGACCTGTGCCCACAGCCTTCCCTTTGACACCTCACAGCTCCTGCCCCACCCCAAACTGCAGCACCTGGAATTCACTGCCCAAACCAGCAGAGAACAAGGCTGGGATTAACCCTCCTCCACATAGTGAGTGGTTTTCTCCACCCTGCATCACCCTTACAATGAAATTCATGTCCTCTAGTGCCAACACAGCACCTTCAACGCAATATTCACCTTGGTTGAAGAAAAAGGGCAGAAAACAGCCAAGTCTGGTAAATGCAAAACGGCACGTCTGTGATTCAACAACGCAAAATCCTTCCACACAAGAAGCTGCTTCACTGATAACTTGTATCTTTATAATTTTCTCACAGAATCATTGAGGCTGGAAAAGCCCTCCAAGATCATCAGGTGCAATCCTCAACTTATCCTCAGCCCAGAGCTCTCTCTGATTCCCACATCCAGACCTTCTACCTGGGCAGCCCCTGCCAAGGCCTGACCACCCTTTCCATGGGGAAATTCCTCCTGATGCGCAACCTCTTCTCCCCACTGAAGATCCTCAAAACACCTCACAAACACCAGGCAGAAAGAGGAGAGAGAGAAGTGAGAAATAACTGCCTGGAAAACACGACACAACGCGGCACAGGATGATGCATGAGTGGCAGATGGATGAGCAGAAGGAAGGCAGAGGTAGCTACAAAAGTACAGCACTGCTTCCCTTGCCTGGGGCTGGCAGCACCCAAATCCCACGCAGGTCAGCTGTGTGGGAAAAACTCAGTCAAGGGAACTCCTGACAAAAAATACATGCAGAGGTGACCCCTTGTTATCCTAAACCAGGCCCAGAGTTGCAGGTCACCATGACACAAAGGACAAAGGTGACAGCAAGGAGTTTATGCTCCAGTTCATGCCTGGAGAGGTTGAAGCCACTGCAGAGTTCCCCACACAGGGGTTGTTCTGAGGCCTGGGAGCTCACTGGTGGCTGTGACACAGCCACGGGAGGGTTGCTGGAGCACAGAATCTTTGTGTGAGGTGGGTTCTCCCTTTCCACCTGCCCAAAATAAAGAGCTTTTTTCCTAAAACAGAATCCACCCTACTTGGATTTCCTACCCCTGCTGAGACTCTTTATCTCTCATCACCAACCTCCCATTCCAAAACACAAGGCTCTTGCAAGTTAGAGGGAAAGCCAAACGTCAGGAACCTGCTGGGTGAGGGACACCACAGCTCCAGGGCTGCCCCTGCAGCAGCTCTACCAGCACTGACTAATCCTGGCTTGGCTGGAAAAGCACTTTGTTAATTTAGACTGGGAAAAGGCTCGGGAAGCAAAAACCACCACCGCAAAACTCCACAAACTTTGCCAGGCATGGCTGGCACCGAGAAAAGGAGCCGACACCACCCTGCCCATGACAAACGAGGAGGAACGGCCAAAAGCACGGGACTGAACCCAAAATATGAGCAAACCCCAGACAGATGGCCCAGAGCGGCCCCCACACGCAGCCTCCCCCATGTTTTGGCACGCGAGTGAGCCCTGAATCCGGGCTGGAGGGGGATGTTTGCTGGGAAAACCACACGGATGTGCCTGTTCGGTCCCTACACCCGTGTGGGAAAAAAGGGAGGAAAAGACTGTATGTGCCCTTTCCGCCCCAGACCGGGTAGGGGCTTGATGGGATAAACAAACCCTTTCCCGAACATTTCAGCCCCGTTTCCTGGGGTTTGAGGTGCCCACGGGCCACCACCTTCCCCGCGCTCCGACTCCTGTTCCCTTCGCTTCAATTCCTGCCCCGTTTAAGCATCAGATTCCTCCGAAACCTCAGCATAAAACAAACCAAAACAAACCCACATTATTTTCTCCCTTTCAGCTGCGCGGCGGGCACGGACCCAGCCTTTACCGGAGGCACCACAGGTCTCTGGGGACTCGGAACGCTCCCCCAGTGGATTTTGAGGGAAAAGCGAGGTGTTTCTCCTCAAACCCGAAAGGTCTGCGAGGGTAGGGACCGGGAGGGATCCACCACCCCAAACACTTAACTCCGGATGGCTGCGGCGGATACCGGGACCCGACCCCGCGGGGCGTAGGGGACACAGCCGCTCCCAGCCCAGGAGACTCTGACCCTGCCGGAGAAGGGGGCACGGCCGCTCCCGGCCCGGGGACACCGGCCGGGCCCTCCCCGGCGCTCGGGGCGGGGGCAGGCCCTGACCTGGCTCTCGGCCGCCGGGATGCCGGATTCCAGCTCGCAAAGGGCGCGGAAATTCTGCAGCTCGAAGTCGGCGTCCACCTGCAGGTTGAAGGTGATCTCGGAGCGGTCGCGGCGCAGGCAGAACACAGTGAGCAGCATGGCCACCCCCGCCCGGACCCGCCGTCGTTGTCGTCGTCGTCAAGCGCCGCCGTCGCAAAGCGCCTGCCCCGCCGGTCAGGCGCCCACGTCAATCAGGCCCGTCCGACCAATCAGAGACCGCCATACGGGAGGCCCCGCCCCGGCTCGTGGGCGGGTCCGGAGGGGCTCGGGGGTCGCCGGCGGTGCCCATGTCCCCAGTGCGTCTCCGGGGTCCGTGTGTGCCGCGGCTTCCCCAGCGCACCTCTGGGACCCCTGTGTCGCCAAGGGATCCCTACGTCCCCAGTTACCCCCGTGCCTCTGGCGGTCCCTGTGTCTCCGGGGCTCCTCTGCCCCCAGGGATCCCGGTGTCAACGTGCTTTCAGGGGGTCCCTTTGCCCTCAGGGGTGCCTGTCCCCTCAGGGTTCAGAGTTTGTCCCGAGGGTGCCTCTGCTGTGTCCCTGGCGGTCACTGCTGTCCCTAGGTGGCCCCCGGCGGTCCTGTGCCCCATCCTGGGTGTCCCTGTATCCCAAGGATCCCCATGGCTCCCTGTGCCCCACCTGCTGCCCCCCCAAATGCCCCATCATCTTCTTCATCCTTTTATTCACTGGCACCTCTGACCCATCACTCCCAATGTAATTTCTCTACCTTCCATCCCAAAACAGCCCAGGTACACCCCCAAAAGTCACTCACTCCCCCTCACACTTCTGCCCCCCATTTCAGCTCCTCCACACTGGTTTTCTAGGGATCACTTCTTCCAGCTGTTTTTTTTACCCCGGACCACTCAGTGTGCATTTGGAGGTAATCCCTGGCCCTTGCCGAGCCTCTGGTGTGTCCCTCAACTCACCTGTTTGCATTAAGGGGGCACAGCAGGGGTTTTGACATGCCCTGTCGTCCTCTGTGTGCCTTTGGTGACACCCCAGACCCTTTGTTGTGCTTTCTGGGGTGTCCTAAGTCCCTCTGTGTGCCCCAGACTGCCCCTTTTGCCTTTCAGCACTCTCCAGCCTCAGCACAATCTGACTGTTCCCTCCCAGCCCGCGCTGGGGAATGCTTGGAACAGGAGATACAGCCCTCAGCTCCAGGAATGCATCTGAATGCCCCACACCATGAATTCACCTCACTCCCATCCAGGGTGAGAGGAACGAGACTTTATTTTCAACTGGGAGTTAATCTGCAATCCAAATCATTCCAACCCAACTCCAACCCAAATCATTCCAACAGCGGAGCAAAGCAAACTTCGTGACTCAACTGTAAACACCAGAAGCATTCTAGTCCCAGGTTTGCAGACACTTTGGCAACAGATTCTCCCCCCCAAAATTTGATTTTCATTCTCAATAACCCCCCAATGTGTAAAAATAAAAAAGACCAAAGACCAAACACAGCCCCACAGCACACCTGGCACCCACCAGTCCTCACACACACTGCCCAGCCCTCCTGGCTCTGGGAAAAGGCTCCCACAGGGAGCTCAGTCGGATTTCTCCTTCTCCTTCATGTGCAGGAAGACAATGCTGAACATGAAGAGGCCGACCATCATGGAGAAAGCGCCGGCATAGTAGGGATATGCTGAGGGGATGAAGCGCTCGTACTGCGTGTGCTGGAGGGGACGCACAGACACCTGGCAGGGGACAGAGCAGCCCTTGCAGTCCAGTACCTTGGGGCAGCTTTTTCTCCTGGGAGAGGGTGGGATTCACTCCCCTATGCTTACCTGTGTGGAGGAGTAGAGGTGGGTATATCCCAGCCTGTTGTAATCCACTTTGAATTGGAACACACCGTAGACGTCCGGGAGCTTGAACTGCACGCTGTATTTGCCACCTGAGGGAGAGACAGGGGTGACACTGAGGGGACATGAGAAGCTGTGGAAGGTGAAAACTCCCCCTGTATGGGGCCAGGGCAATGACACGGACCCCGTTCTTTCTAAGGGGAACCTTCTGCTCCTCTTGACGGTGACCTACCGTTCCTTTTGAGGAAGGTGCGCACGAAGGGGTCGATGCGCACGAACTCCAGCTGGATGTCGTCCCCGTCGAAGGGCACCCACTTGCTGTCAGCGAGCTTCTCGATCACAATGCTGTACTCCTGGGACAAATTAACCAGCGATGCCTGAAAACGAGCCTTGGCCCACTCTGAGTCTCAGTACTCCCCAAATCCTGTCCCTGGGCAGGGCCCCACCCTGCCAGGCTGGCAGCCTCACCACGAGGTCAGTGACGGTGTAGGCGTTGGGTGGTGCCAGTTCCCCGACACGGTGGTGGGACACGACGCCCACGCGCAGAACCCCCTCCTCCTTGAACACCCAGCGGGACAGGGCCACAGCCAGCTCATAGTTACCTGTCTGGGAGTACCTGCAGAACAAGGGAGGCTGAGACAGCTGGGAAAACACCCCGTGGCCCAAACCCAAACCAAACAGATGAGAAAGCAACACAAACTGAGCTGAGGTTAAAGGAAGGAGCTGCTTTCCAAAGTGCTTTGTTCTGCAATGATAAAGGACATGTCACACCAATTCAATTCAAGCTTTCTGCTCCTTCCCAAAACATAAACATTTGCTGCTTCTGTCCTCAAAGCACTCCTCAGACATTCCTCAGCCAGAGAAGCCAACACACCTCTCAGAGCCAGGAGTGGCTTTCTGCACGGCAGAATTGAAGAAGGCGTCGCTGAAGAAGTCGAGGGAGCCACTGAAGATGACGCGGGCGTTGTTGCGTGCCTGCAGCCCTGCGATCAGCAGTGTGTTCTTCCCCACTGCGTGTGGGTACTGTAGAGCAACCAGGGGAAACAGGGCTCAGCCCACTTGGGCATGCATAAAGAAGAGTTTGCTGTGGGGTGGGACAGTCCGGCTGCAATTAAGGAGTAACCACGAAGCTCAGAAAAAGCAGGAATAGGACTCAGATACCATTCCAGCTGGGACGGAATGGGAGACATGCTTTGGTCTAGGCTGGCTCTCCTCCAGAGCGTGGAGGACATGTGTCCTTCACATTGAACACTTCCTCACCAGCAGAAAGCAGAGAGGCAGGCAGCATCAGGAAGCAGCCAACAGCCCAACCCTTTCAAAATCAATCAGGAGGTCAAACACTCCAGGATTTTCCCAAGCAGCTGAAGTTAGAGGGACTATTGCAGAAGATACATCCACAAAACTGCAGAAGAATACACACTGCAGAAGAACATCTCAAAACAGGAGAGAAAGGAAGTGAGCGTACCTGAGTGATGGGCTTATCTGGGAAGAAGGAATAAGAGGTAGAAGAGCCAGTCAGGATATCCAGCACGAGTGGGTTGTCGGGATCAGCCACCATCCTTACAAGAAAAGCCACAGTGAGCAGCACAAACACCCCCAGTGTCCCCACACCCAGAGGAACGTGTGGCCACCTGCTCAACCCCATGGACTTTCTCACCCTTCTACCTGCTGAGAAACTAAATTATTTCCTCCATTATTTTGTCAGGATCCCTTCCTAAGTCAACAACTAAACTACTTTGGACGATTTCCTTCTATTTTTGTTTGAAATCAAGAGAGATTTGTTAAGCTCGTGTTCAGAGCCCCAGGGGCTGACCCCACTCTCACCTTGCAGCAACACCTCACGTTCAACTGCTCTTTCCCCACCTCACCCCTGCTGCTCACCCAACTCCTCGGAACAGGATGGGGTTCAGTGCTGCTTTCCCCACAATGGTGGGGGCCTTCAGCAGGTTCTCAGTGTCGGCCACGACGAGCGTGTGCTGGGGAAACAAGAGAGATCCACATGAGGTGCAGTGGGGTGTAATGACAAACAACAGCTTCTCAGGTAGAAGTTCATTTTTACAGACAATTACAACTGTTGGGTGAATGTTGCAGTTCAAGTAAAAAGCAAAACAGCATTTTTGTGTTTATGATCAAATTAGGTTAATACTGACCTTCAAGGAAATATAAACTGTCACTTGATAAAGACAGCAACACCTACAGTGTTTTGTTTCCCTGTATTTAAGCAACCTTCATCCTCAAATCCGGATAACATGCATATACATACTGCTTCAACAGTTTACCTCAAACAAAAATTATCAGAGTACATCTAGCTCAGACCTTAATACATGTTTTAAAGTGCTGGATTACACCAGACAGGCAAAACTGTAGAAATGTTTGTGTGTTTCTACACTGATCTGAAAATCCAGGACTGAAAATCTCCCTTCCTACACTTGAAGCGTTGCACTCGGTGTCTTACACACTTCACCTTCAGGTGAAATTCCCCCCCAAGCTTCAGAGTGATCCAGAACCAGCATTAATCACAGTCCCACTGCCTGCACACAGTGACCATCTGAAAACAAAGCCTGAAGGAGCCTGACAGCAACAAAACTGAATGTTGCAACATGGATTATTTCCCACTTTCCTGTGAGGAGGGTGGAAGAGAAGGGATACAGGAAAAATGGGAGCACAAGTACAGAGGATTCATCCCTAAAGCTTTGCACCCACTTGCTTGTTAAGGCAGACAGAAGGAGCAGGCAAAGCCATTACCTGGCCGGGGTCAGAGATGTCATAGTTGTGGTGGTCAATGACTGCTGTCCTCTCCTCATCGAACTCAATCCCACACTCGCTGCCCAGCTCTCGCAAGGGGTCACCTGCAGGGACACGAAGGGTTCTGTGTCACAAGACACAGAAACTCAAAAGTAAATTCAGCTGAGAGTTGCGTGTTCAGTGCTCTGTGAGCCAAACCCCAAGGAGCAACATGACCTCCCCAGCTAAATTCCCAATGAACATGTTACTAAAGGCATGAATCACCCATTTCTTCCCAGAGCAAGCCTTGAGAGGCAGAAGGAGCAGATGGTTTTCCTGCAGTGAATTAATTCTCTGGAGAAACACCTGCACTCACCGATGTCTGAGCTGGCAGCGACGAGTACGCTGCCGCCACCGTCAATGAATGCAGTGATGGTCTCCACATTGATGTTACCACCAAAGTCTGAAAGCAAACACCAAAAATTCATGGCTAGAGCTCAGCAATAACCACCTGGCTGAATTAAGCCATGGCAGATCACTGAGTCAATGGAAGAACCACGAATAAAGGCCAGGACAGAGCTGCAGTTTGCTACTGAGTATATCTAAAGCACAAGAATTAACTAAAATTCACAAAACATTCAAAAAATGCCGTCAGGCTCCAGTTTCCCCCCTCCACATTTACCTTCTATGGATGGGGAGAAGATGATGAGGTTGTCGTACAGGAATTCGCCATATTTTATCAGGGACAGGCCAGCATCATCCGCTGTCCGAAAAGTGAGGTCAAAGCCCCTGTCTGCAGACAGGAGACAAAAGTGACAACTTCTGCATGTCATGAAACCACACAAGGAGCAGCAAAACAGCAGCAGGATCCAGAGATTAATTTCGCCAGTGAAGGAACATTTTGGAAAAACAGGGTTAGGGACTTTTTAAGAGCAGCACCTGAGAATTCCCACATAAGGGAATGGTGGATCCCCTGAAGGGCCCTCAGGTCAAAGGATGGCCCACTGTCACCCATAAAACAGGGACTGATGCTGCAGGGGACCTAAACACAGGCACAGCTGGGAAAACAACCCCCATCTCCTGCCTCATTCTGACCAGAAGTTTTCAAACAGCCTCCCCCTACCCCCCAGGGAACCCCAATCTCCTCCCTCAGACTGGCACGATCTGCTCTCTCAGCCTGACAGGGGACACCAATCTCCTCCTCCACTCTGACATGGGAACCCCAAACACCCCCCTTTTCTGCCTGGAAACTCCAATTTCCTCCCTTTGACCGGTGCAGGATCCTAAATCTCCTCCTTCACCCTGAACAGGGAACCCCAACCACCTCCCCTCTCCGCTAGGGAACCCTCATCTCTCCCCCATCCTGACGCAAGGAATCCAAGCGCACCCCCTTCCAGCAAGGGACCCCCTGGCTCCGCCCTCAGCCCCGACGCGGAACTGCAATCTCCTCCCTCGGCCTGACCCGAAGAGCCCAAATACACCTTTTCCCTTAGGTAATCCCAACCTCCCCCATCCTGACCCTGGGTCCCCAGTCCCGCTTCCCCCGCCCCATCCAACCCCTCCCGGGATCCGCTCTGTACCCGCGAGGCTGCGGAAGAACATTGAGTGCGTGTCGCGCAGGTTCCCGTTCTCCAGCAGCACCAGCGTGCGGGGTCCCCCCTCAGCGCCCGCCGCCAGCACCATCAGGAGCCCACACACAGCCACAACGCCCACCGCCATCTTCATTCCGGCCGCCGAACTACCACAGAGGCAGGCAGCCTTCAGCCAATCAACGCCGAAGCCGGGCAGGCGTCAGCCAATCAGCGCCAGCACCGAGCAGCCTCCAGCCAATCAGCGACAGACAGCTCCGCGACGCCGGGACGCAGCGCAAGCGCCGTCGCACCGCATTGCGGCCGCTGTCGCGACAGCGCTCTCGCGACTCGGCGCGGCCGCCATCGCCGCGGACAAGGGAGGGCCCCGCCATCGGCCCCTCCCTCCTGCGCGGCGACGGCGGCTGCGGTGGCCCGGCCCGCTGGCACCCGCAGTGGGTCAGAAGCGGCGGGCGCTGGAGTTGCCCTTCCTACGCTTGGTGTCGGCACGGGGAGCTGAGGCCAGAGACTGCAGGCGGAAGGGCCGGGGCTGCGGGATGGTGCAGGTGCTGTCCGCGGCCCCCTCGGAGCCTGCGGGAGCTGCAAGAAGAGACCAAGGGGTTGTGATGGGTGCCTGCAGAACCCCAAAATGCGGCTGCGTCTTGCGAGAAACCCCTGACAGGTCAAGGGGTTGAGGCAGAATTGGTCCGAGGTGGGTCACCATTTGATTTCTCAAGCGAAAGGAGGAAAAAGAAGAGTGCCGCTGATATCTGGGAAAAGGGGATTACCTTGGTCCAGCTGAAGGATGTGGCTGGCTTGCCGGGTTCGGAAGTAGTTGCTGGCGATGGTCTCGCTGTTGCTCCTATCCAGCACCAGCCTGTAGTGGTCTTCCTCGCACTGCAGATGGCAAACGCTGTCAGCAGTGCCAGCAAAAAGGCAAAATTGGTAAAATGGGATAAAAATGCAGGAGAAACGGGCCATACCACTGGCTCCCCGCTGTCATTCGAGGGGCTTGTCCGGCCTGGTTCAGGCTGTGGTGGAGCTGGAACCACTGTGGGAAGAGAGGGCGTTGGACAAGATGGAGATGGTCGTTGTGTGTAGAACAGTCACCACTCTGCTGACTGACTGCACTGCCTGATCCCGACACTGCTCAGAGATCCCGAGGGATCTGCACCATGTGCCACCTTTGGACAAACTTCTTGTGGAAGATGTTTTGAGTGCATGCAGCCCAAGCTCAAGCATGGCCTACCAAGTGTGGCAGAGCTGCGTGCCTGCATCACCTTCCTGTCCCTCTCAGCATGCTCCTCTCCCCGGGGCGCTGTGCCCTTACCTGCGGGTAGGTGGGTTTTTTGAATGACAAGCTCTGGAATTTTCTGGCAGCTGCTCTCCTCGTCCCAGATGGATTCACGCCTGATCATCTCCAGGTTGCGGTAGTTGCAGTCACGCCGGAAGAGGGACTGCACCTGACCCAGCAGCTGTTGGCAGAGCATCAGGTCTCGCTCCTGGTGCCGGATGGTACTCAGATAATCCATCTTTTCCAGCGCAAACTGCAGCTACAGGTCTTTGATCTCAGTCTCGGCAGCCCGGAGCTGGACACAAAACACCAGCATTACAATGCAGAGAGATCAATGGGTACTAGGAGTACAGGAATTTGCCAGGCAGGGTGTTGGGGGTTGGTTCTTTCCCTTTTCCCTCTGTGGAACTTTCCCCATTGTCATGCTAAGTTACCTGTTGACTGGCCCCTGGTGACAAGGGGGAGGAGAGAGAGAAGAGAGAAACCCCGCAAGATTCAAACATCCAGAAGAGAAAGCAGAAGGCGGGGCTCGGCCCATTTCCCCCGCGGAGTTCGGACGAGAAGGACGATCGCCGCCTCTGCCCCAACCCTGCCATCCCAGCGCCAGGATCCATCCTCACTGCTGTTTTTCTCGCCTTATCCTGCCACCATCCAGCACTCTGCTGAGCATCGGGACCCACACCGTGAGCGGAGGGCTCTCTCCCTCTCTCTCTCCCCCTGGGACAGCGCTGCCATCACCCCCAGCCCTCCTGCAGCTCTGCGGGACCTGCCCGATTATTATGATTCTGAAATTAAAGGAGCTCTCAGGCAAATATATGGGGGTGGGAATAACACTTCTTTACTACTATATCTAACAAGACAAACAAGAACAACAACAGCTATGAAATTACCCACACACAGAACAGTAACTCAGTCCCAGTGTTTTTTGGCTGCAGGCACCTTTTCCCTGAGCTGCAGTTCCCGGTGCTGGGGGTGGGCAGGTCCCACAGAGCTGCAGGAGGGCTGGGGGTGATGGCAGCAATGTCCCAGGGGGAGAGAGAGAGGGAGAGAGCCCTCCGCTCACGGTGTCGGTCCTAATGCTCAGCAGAGTGCTGGATGATGGCAGCTTAAGGCGAGAGTTGGACAGCACTGAGGATGGCTCCCGGCGTAGGGGTGGCAGGGATGGGGCAGAGGCGATGATCGTCTTTCTCGTCTGAATTCTGCGGGGAAAATGGGCCGAGTCAGAGCCTTCTGCTTTCTCATTTGGATGTTTGAATTTTGCGGGGTTTCCCTCCTCTCTCTCCTCCCCCTTGCCACCACGTCCCAGTTAACAGGTATTTTAGCATGACAATGGAGAAAATTCCACAGAGGGAAAAGGGAGAGAACCAACCCCCAACATTATCCACCCCGAATTTTCCCCTACCATCATGCTAAACCAAATTAAAATCTTCAAATTATAGACATCCATACAGTTACAGATACAGGCACAGTATCATAGGTAGTTCACCCTAAAACAAGGTCTCCTTGGGGTTTGCTTCGGGTCTTTCCATCCCTTTGCATCACCTACCAGGTACAACCTGGCCCTTGAGCGAAAACCACCCCACTAATTGGATTGTCTTTGCTGGAGGCAGAGTTCACCCAAACAGTTTTTCCTAGCATACCTCTCATATGCACCACTGGAACCTTCTCTCCATCTGGTGTTCTCAAGGGCTTAGACTGGGCAGGGCCTGCTCAATTAGTGGAACCTCAGGTGTTTACTAACCATGTGGTCTTTGGTAGATTAATCTCCCAGTTCTTGAAAGTCCCCCCACCCAGTGCTTTCAAGGTGGTTTTAAGCAGTTTATTGCATTGTTTCACTTTCTCAGCAGCTGGTGTGTGATAAGGAAAGTGGTACACGTACTCAATGTCGTGTTTTTTGGCCCAGGTGCTTATGAGGCTATTCTTGAAATGAGTCCCATTGTCTGACTCACTTCTCTCAGGGGTACCATGTCTCCAAAGGATTTGCTTTTCCAGGCCCAGGATAGTGTTGCGGGCAGTGGCATGAGGCACAGGGTAGGTCTCCAACCATCCAGTGGTGGCTTCCACCATGGTCAGCACATAGTGCTTGCCTTGGCGTGTCTGAGGCAGTGTGATGTAGTCAATCTGCCAGGCCTCCCCATGCTTATATTTGGACCACCGCCCCCCATACCAGAGGGGCTTCACTCGCTTGGCTTGCTTGATGGCAGCACACATCTCACAGTCATGGATAACCTGGGAAATACTGTCCATGGTGAGATCCACCCCTCGGTCTCTTACCCACTTATAGCTAGCATCTCTGCCTTGATGACCTGAGGCATCGTGGGCCCATCGAGCCAGGAACAACTCTCCCTTGTGTTGCCAGTCTAAGTCTATCTGTGACACCTCTATCCTTGCAGCCTGATCTACTTGCTCATTGTGTCAGTGCTTCTCATTAGCTCGACTCTTGGGAACACGGGCATTTACATGATGGACTTTTACGGGTAGCTCTTTTACCCAAGTGGCAATGTTTTTCCACTTATTAACAGCCCAGATTGTTTTTTCCCTAAGTTGCCAGTTAGTTTTTTTCCATCTTTCCAGCCAGCCCCACAGAGCATTGGCTACCATCCATGAATCAGTGTAAAGGTAAAGCTTTGGCCACTTCTCTCTTTCAGCAATGTCCAGGGCCAGCTGAACAGCTTTGAGTTCAGCCAGTTGACTTGATCCGCCTTCTCCTTCATTAGCTTGTGCAACCTGTTGTGTGGGGCTCCATACAGCTGCTTTCCACTTGCGGTTCATCCCCACGATGCGACAGGAACCGTCAGTGAAAAGAGCGTAGCGAGTTTCATCTGCTGGCAGTTGGTTGTATGGCGGGGCTTCATCAGCCCGGGTCACTTGTTCTTGCTCCTCTTCATCGGCAAGACCAAAATTTTCACCTTTTGGCTAGTTTGTAATTATTTTCAAAATTCCAGGGCAATTTGGGTTTCCGATATGGGCGTGCTGTGTGATGAGGGCGATCCACTTGCTTCATGTGGCATCGGTGGAGTGGTGGGTAGAGGGGACCTTCCCTTTAAACATCCACCCCAGCACTGGTAGTCGGGGTGCCAGGAGGAGCTGTGCTTCTGTGCCAGTCACCTCTGAGGCAGCTTGAACTTTTTTATAAGCAACCAAGATCTCCTTTTTTATTGGGGTGTAACTGGCTTCAGACCCTCTGTAACTTCAGCTTCAGAATCCCAGAGGTTGGCCTTGGGTCTCACCAGGTACCTTCTGCCAAAGGCTCCAGGACAAGCCCTTGTTCCCGGCTGCAGAGTAGAGCACATTCTTCACTTTTGGTCCCATCTTGACTGGGCCGAGGGTTACTGCATGAGCAATCTCCTGCTTGATTTGGGCAAAGGCTTGCTGCTGCTCAGGGCCCCAGTGGAATTTGTTCTTCTTCCGGGTGACCAGGTAGAGAGGGCTGACGATCTGGCTGTACTCAGGAATGTGCATTCTCCAAAAGCCTATGGCACTTAGGAAAGCTTGTGTTTCCTTCTTGTTGGTTGGTGGAGACATCGCAGTGATCTTATTGATGACCTCAGTGGGGATTTGGCACCGCCCGTCTTGCCACTTTACTCCCAGGAACTGGATCTCTCGGGCAGGACCTTTGACTTTGCTCCTCTTGATGGCAAAACCGGCTCCCAGCAGAATCTGGATGATCTTTTCTCCTTTCTCAAATACTTCCATTGCCGTGTTCCCCCACACAATGATGTCATCGATGTATTGCAGATGTTCTGGAGCTTCACCCTTTTCCAGTGCAGCCTGGATCAGTCCATGGCAGATGGTGGGGCTGTGTTTCCACCCCTGGGGCAGTCGGTTCCAGGTGTACTGCACGCTCCTCCAGGTGAAAGCAAACTGAGGCCTGCACTCTGCTGCCAGAGGAATGGAGAAAAATGCATTGGCAATGTCAATGGTGGCGTACCACTTTGCTGCCTTGGACTCCAGCTTGTACTGGAGTTCCAGCATGTCCGGCACGGCAGTGCTCAGCGGTGGAGTCACTTCATTCAATGCACGATAGTCCACAGTCAATCTCCATTCTCCGTCAGACTTGTGCACAGGCCAGATGGGGCTGTTGAAGGGTGAGTGGGTTTTGCTGACCACCCCTTGGCCCTCCAGCTCACGGATCATCTTGTGGATGGGGATCACGGCATCTCGATTTGTCCTGTACTGCCTGTGGTGCACTGTCGAGGTGGCAATTTGCACTTGCTGCTCCTTCACCTTCAGGAGTCCCACTGCAGATGGATTCTCTGACAGTCCAAGCAAGGTGTTCAATTGCTTAATGCCTTCTGACTCTACAGCAGCTATTCCAGAAGCCCACCTGAGTCCCTTTGGGTCTTTGTAATAGCCATTCCTGAGGAAGTCTATGCCTAGAATACACGGTGCCTCTGGGCCTGTCACAATTGGATGCTTCTGCCACTCCTTCCCAGTCAGGCTCACCTCAGCCTCCAGCAAAGTCAATTCCTGTGATCCCCCTGTCACCCCAGCAATAGAAACAGGCTCTTCCCCCACATGTTCTGATGGTATTAGGGTGCACTGTGAACCAGTATCAACTAATGCCCTACGTTTTTGTGGCTCTGATGTGCCAGGCCATCGGATCCACACCGTCCAAAAGACCCGGTTTTCCCGTGCCTCTCCCTGGCTAGAGGCAGGGCCCCTCTAGCACTGGTTATTATTTAATTCCTGGGCATACATGTTGGAGGTTCCCTCAAGGGGATCTGACAAATCATCCTCCCTTTTGTAATACCCTGCATCTTGGTTATGGGAAGTTGAGGCTACCTTCACTTTAGTGGAGCTCCCTTGGTTAGTGTTTCCCTCCCTGAGTTGACGCACCCGGCAGAAGTGGGTTTCCCATCCCACCTTCTCATGTCTTCCCGATGGTCATGCAGAAAGAACCACAGGTCAGCTCGTGGGGAGTATCCTCTCTCCCTAGCTGGGGGACGTTGGGCTCTAACTCTGGGATCTGTGACTCGCACTGGTGCTGCATTGACCTTCCTCATCTCCTCCCTCACCCCTCTTATCTCCTCCTTGAACTCCTCTCCGAGTTCCCTAATCACGGCAGAGACCTGAGCCTGCATTGGGCCATTCATTATACTCTCAAAATTTCTGAGCTTATTGGCAACAGAGCCCACTGTCTTGTGGTTGGTGTCAGCATTAATGGCTGCAATGAATGTGGTGTATTGAGATGGCCCCAGGTGTGCGAGATTCCACATCATCTGCCCTGTGCACCTGACCTTGTCGGGGTCATTGTCACGTTGTCCACCCCTCCCAAAGAGTACCTCCAGTACTGCCACTTCTCTCAGCTGTTGGATCCCCTCCTCAGCGGTCTTCCAGCACATTCTATGGTGGTGCTCCTGCATTCTCTCTCTATGGACAAACCTCTCTCTTACACTCATTAAAAGCCGCTCCCAGAGGGAAAGGGGGCCTGGCTCCCTTACGAATATGTGATCCACACCTGAGTCCTGGGTCAGGGGTCCCAAATTCCTTGCCTCAGTACCATCCAGATGCACACCTGTACCCATAAGGTCCCTGACCCGCAGTAACCACGTTGTAAAAGCCTCACGGCCCCTTCGTACAATGTCTTTACACAGATTACGGAGACTCTCGTACGACAGGGACTCGGTGATGATCTCAACCTCTGGCTCCCCTGCTGGTTGTGAGGGCCCTGCTTTCTGATCATTATTATCTAGGTGCTTTGTTTTCACCTTAGACTTTCTAGTTTCCACGGGGGCAACTGCTGCTGGTTGTGAGTGCCCTTGCAGTTCAGCTGGAACCTGGCGAGATGTAACATCTGTGGGTTCCACTGCTGCATCATCAGGTTCTCCCTCTTTAAGGCAGGGGGAGAGTTTCTCAAGAGCTGGGGAAAGGTACTCCTTCAGCATCTGGCCCATCTCCTTCACTAGAAACCCCACCCACTCTGGATGGTTCCTTTCTGAGGTGAGCTCTGGGGCAGAGTCAGGCTCAGGGGCAGCATCCTTAACCTCTGGGGCAGAATCCTTAGTCTCTGGGGCAGAGCCAGGCTCTGGGGCAGAATCCCTACTTCTTGGGGGACGTATCAGGGTTGTCATCCAAGTCAATCTCCCCTCATCTCGGAATGTTAAATAGAACAGGTTTACAAGGCCTATTAGCAATGTCAGCCACTGTATGGTATCATTACTACTTAAAAGAGATTTGAACCCCTCAAAAGCTGGTGGAGCAGACCCAAAAACTGTGTAAGGGGTTGGGACAAAATTTTTCCTGGTGTCATATCCTCACAGTATGTACCATTATTAAAGTAACCCCAAAAACATACAGTTAGAGTGTGATAGCCCTGAATCCATGTGCCCACCTTCCAGAGGAAGTTAAAAATCCATGAATTTCTCACGTTATCAGCCCACAGAAGGAACTGGATAATAGTTACAGCAGCCTGAGTTATAGGACCCATGTTCAAGTAAGGGATTGCAAATGGGAGAGATAAAGCTGTGGCCACATGGAGCCCAAACCACGGTAAGCTGGACAACATGATGCCACCTAACACAAAACTGAGGTAACTCAAGAACTGTTATTCCTTTTTCACCCTTTTCTCTCAATGCCCTCGGGCCCCACGTTGGGCGCCAAAATCTGTCCTGTTTTGAAAGACAGGTGTTTGCTGAGGAAATGATCCTTCCGTCTTACAGATTATTATGATTCTGAAATTAAAGGAGCTCTCAGGCAAATATATGGGGGTGGGAATAACACTTCTTTACTACTATATCTAACAAGACAAACAAGAACAACAACAGCTATGAAATTACCCACACACAAAACAGTAACTCAGTCCCAGTGTTTTTTGGCTGCAGGCACCTTTTCCCTGAGCTGCAGTTCCCGGTGTTGGCAGCGGGCAGGTCCCGCAGAGCTGCAGGAGGGCTGGGGGTGATGGCAGCAATGTCCCAGGGGGAGAGAGAGAGGGAGAGAGCCCTCTGCTCACGGTGTCGGTCCTAATGCTCAGCAGAGTGCTGGATGGTGGCAGGATAAGGCGAGAAAAACAGCAGTGAGGATGGATCCTGGCACTGGGATGGCAGGGTTGGGGCAGAGGCAGCGATCGTCCTTCTCGTCTGAACTCCGCGGGGGAAATGGGCGAGGCCCAGTCTTCCGCTTCCTCTTCTGGATGTTTGAATCTTGCGGGGTTTCCCTCTTCTCTCCCCTCCCCCTTGTCAGCCGGGCCCAGTCAACAGGTATCTTAGCATGATAATGGGGAAAGTTCCACAGAGTGAAAAGGGAAAGAACCAACCTCCAACATCGTGTTTCTCTACAGTGATGATTTTGAATGAACCTGAAGCTAATCTTAGTGGTTGGTCTTGTAACTCTTGCAAGTTCCTAGCTTTGGTTGAAGAGGTGCAGTATTTCTTTGGTAACCTAAATACCCAAATTAAGCAAGTCCTTCATGTGCAAGTCTAGGACTATACACACAAATGTCAGGTTTTTTTCAGACCCTCTGATTCTGCCACAAAATACCAGAGCAAAATTGATTTTCAGGTATTTGAAAATTAAGATTTTAAATGTAAAATTTAAGAGCATTACTTTTATGTTTTATTTCTTGCCCCAGAAAGTGTGCTCAGTACTGGCAGCAGCTGCAGCAGGTCTGTAGGTCAGCAGAGGGAGTCACATCCCTCCTATTCCAATACATCCTCCTGCTGCCAAGCATCACACACTGAGCCTTTAAAACTGGTGGGGTTTGAGCTTTAAAAGCTTAATTCCCCACCTTGAGGCGTGTTGCATCTGGGATATCATAAAAGCTCACACAAACAATGTCGTGTATGAAATACTGGCACAGAGAGAGTAATTCTCTAAACCTAGAGCCCTAAACCCTGCAAGGTAAAAAATGGGGATGTAAAGGAGGAGGGAGCTGCTCCCTCACCTTTTCCTGCACCTTCTCCAGCACCTTGCTCTTGGCTTGAACCTCCTCCTGGATGGAGTCATAGACATAGAGGAGAGCCTGCTTACTGCTGTACTCGTTGGATTCCTGCAGTGCAGCCACCAGCTGCAGCCTCCGCTCGTCTGCATATTTCTTCCGGCATTTGTGCTTTTCCTTCAGGTCCTTGTTCTGAGCCTGCTCCCCCCTGACCACCTGCTGCTCCCGCATCTGCAGCCTGGAGAAGGGGAACACAAGCTCAGTGGTGCTAAAAAACAGTATCACAAGCATGGAGGATGCACATCCTTCCACAGGTGACATTTGGGAAGACACAGAAAAGTGGGAATTATGATGAGATTTTCTGCCCTGAGTAATCATGGTAGTTTCTACTTATCATTAGCAGTTCCTGTAACAAAAAGAATCCCAGAATGGTTTGGGTTGGGAAGGACCTTAAAGGCCATCTCATCCCACCCCCTGCCATGTCTTCTGCCACCCTTCACTATCCCAGGTTCTCCAACCCTGTCCAGCCTCGCCTTGGACATTGCCAGGGATCCAGGGGCAGCAACAGCTTCTGTGAGCAAACTACTCCACAAAGGCAAAGCATGTGTTACTCCAAGCATCTCGGTCAACAAGGATGTCCAGAAATCCATACCTATACTCACAAAAAAAGGGTTTCTCTTTAAAACCCTTGTTCTGTGTAATTTATATTTAAATTCTTATTTAAATAAATATCAAATACGTTTTTTAAAAGATGCACAAAAGATGCCAAAATTACACAGAGAGTTATTTTAAATGGTGGATGTGGGAATGTTAGAGCTGAAAGCCGCAGTGTGGTTTCCATTTTGGGGCAGCATCAGCCAGAGTTAATGATTTGTGTTACCTCAGCATTTTTAATGGAGCAGTGGCACAGGCCTGTGTTTGAAATCATGCTCTGACATGGAAATAAAGCCATGCTCCAGAGCCATTCCTTTGTCTGCACAGGATATGGAGCAGAGCAGATGGCTCAAGTTGGCCAGCACTAGCTTAAATTGTCTGATAATCCCTTTACAGATAACAGCCTCTTAATTATCTCAAAACCCTCTCAAATAGCTCATTCTCTCCCAGAACTGACCTGCTATTCTGCTGCTCTGCTCCTGCCAGGCAACCTTCCCTTTCCTTTGCTTAATACACAATTGAATCCAAGGATTCAATCCATGCTCTGCTGAGCTGCCCACATGTGTAAAGCTTGAGCAGGTGGCTTTGAAATCCCCACACATGTGGAACCAAAACCTCCTGCCCAATCTGCACAGAACCTGGATTTAACAATGTGATTAGAAGGGCATTTTCCCTTGTTTGCCACAAAAGGAATAGGATTCATTCTTGCAATAGGACTAGTACTGCACTAGGACTACTAACATTTGATATCAAATCTAAATGAAGGGTTTCTTTGGACATCTCTCCATTAACAGACAGAATTGCCCACAAATTACAGGCACTGCTGTTTTGTATTTCATAGCAACTCCTTTTTGAGCCAGAAGAGACCCAACAGAGTGAGCACACACCACAGGAAAGCTGAAAGACTGGTTAAAACCCACAGGACTGGTTAAAACCCACAGGACTTTCAGAATCAGACTCTGTCACAGTGTATCTTGGGCTGAGCTTTTCTAACTGCAATATAGTTTCACACAATAGAGTAAGTGAAAAATCAGCAGAATTTGCTTCAATTGTATATTTCTGGAGCAGCCCAAGCCTCCATGCTGCTTCAGTGGTGTACTCTGGCTGAGGGAGTTCTCTCAGGACAGCTCTCACACAGAGAAAACCTTGAGCAAGGATGATTTTGAGATGAGATGAGCGTAAGTCTTGACCTGGCATCCTTCATATCCCAGTGTTGCGAGGAGCGACCAGAGTCAGACACATAACACTCACAGAGTTATGGTGAATGCTCCACTTTATTATACGAGCTGTTGTCTTTTATAAAGTTCTGACATATGTGCATGCGCTCATGCGCCTAATACTAATATTTATTGGCTACAAGTAACTGTTCATGCACCGCCACTACCCTATTAATTGGTTACAGCATTTTATGTTTATGTTCTATTTTCTTGCTCTTGTGATTAGCACATCCTGGCTTGCTTTCTCACTCTTGCCACCTGTTTATATCTTATTCTCAGTCCAAGGTCAGCATGCCTTTGCTAGCACTAAAACAGCCCAATTTATCCAAACACTGCAAAGCAAGCTCTCTGGCCCAAATCCCAGCCCTATCCTCCAGGTCCTGACAGTGCCTCTGAAATTGGATTACTGGGAAATTTTGCTGTTCTGGATGATGTGCTGCAAACACTGTGAGATGCATGAGTTGGAGGCAAAAGTGGCCTCAGTGATGGGAAGAGTCCATCCATGAGCCACAGGACAGCTGCTGCCTTACCTGTTGGGACACCAGAGGGCTCCAAGTGCCCTCAAGGACCTCTTTCAAGAGGAAAGGGAGGCATCTCCATAATCTGTGTGGGCACTTAAGGCTCCCCTGCCTGCAGCTCCAGGCAGGATTTGTTACCAGGAACACAGACTTTTTGGCATCCACATTTGCTGACTTGAACGTCTCAATTTTTCTCTCACACTTCTGGCACTTGGCCTCACTGAGTGCCACAGGGAACAACTCTTCATCCACCCAAATAGGGCAAAGTTAGTTTTGGGGTAAAAACAGCCTGGAGGACAGAAGGCTCCAGGCAGATCTCAGAGTCTCTCCTGGTGCCTAAAGGAGCTCCAAGACGGCTGGAGAGGGACTTTGGACAAGAGATGGAGTGCAGGACAAGGGGGAATGGCTTCCCACTGCCAGAGGGCAGGGTCAGATGGGATATTGGAATGGAATCCTTCCCTGTGAGGGTGGGGAGGCCCTGGCACAGGGTGCCCTGAACTGGGGCTGCCCCTGCATCCCTGGAAGCATCCAAGGCAAGGCTGGATGGAGCTTGGAGCACTCTGGGATAGTGGAAAGTGTCCCTGCCCTTGGCAGGGGGTGGAATGGGATGAGCTTTAAGGTTCCTCCCACCCAAACCAGTGTATCATTTTAACTCCCTTGTGCCTGGTTTGGGGCTGTACTGACAGCTGGAGCTCAGCAGCTGCAGTGTCATGGCAGAAGGCAGATGCTGCTGCCTGGGGGGTGCTGCCCAGGGGACAGTTGGCACAAAGAGGGATGTCACTGACCTGGTGAGCACCAGCTGCTGGTCGGCAGGCAGGGAAATCCCTGGGGCAATGACAGCTCCTGCTGCTCCAGCACTGCTCCTGCTCACCCCACCGGTGTCTGTGACAGTCCCAGGTGCTGCTGGGTCCTGGGGATAAGAGGAAAACAAAGGTTGTAGCTCTGGAAAGAAGTAGTGAGAGTCCTGGAGGAGAAGCACAACATTACCCACTCAGGTTTATTCATCCCGAGGGGAGAAGGAGCTTGGAGGGTACCTGGGCTGATGTTGGGTCTTCATGTGCTGCAGCAACAGCATCTTCATATAAAGGTGTGTGGTCAGCAGTCGTTCTAGTCCATGTGTCAGCTGAAAAGAAGAAATTCCCACAATGTTGGTAATGAGCTGTGCAAAACTAGACATAAATCTGTGAAACCTTCTCCCAAAGCTAGGAATGATGTGTCTGAAAGGAAAAGGGCTGTCATTCACCTACTTCTGCTGGTCAGTAAAAACCATGAAAGACTGAGAGACTGTATCAGGTAAGGAATGCAGACTGTACAGGGCTGGGAGAGCCTGGCTCAAAAAATAATCCATTTCAGAGGTTGGGGATGCACATTTGCAATCAGAGTGGGAAGAAAAAAAGAACCTCTCAACCTTCACCTCAGAAAGCGATAGGACCAAAAATGAAGAATACAGGTTCAAGAACTGCTAGTGGGTAGTAAGTGCTGTATAAGCACATTACAATCCGTGCTCTGAGGTACTGCGGGGAGGGAAGGGGAGGGGAGGGGTTTCTAGGATGTGAACTCTGGTAAATGGGCAAAAAGCAGGTGTTTCATTCAAAAATGAGGCTTTTCATTGCCTCAAGGCTTACAGGATTGGGTCAGGGTCAGGCTGGTCCTGACATGAAAAGAAGTCAGGGAAATAGGGAAGAGGACAAAGCTGGGACAGAGTCTTAAATCCAGTCCAGGAGAGGCAGAGTCCCTGCTCCTGCTGTGGATAACGGTGGATTGAGAGCAGGGACTGTTGCTGCCAGGCAGCACTTGCTGCCTTTTAAAGGTTGCAGTGGCTGTCACAGATCTGACTGAAAACAGTTCCTGCTCCTAGGGAACCTGGGCTTGGCTGCACAGCCTCCACCTGCCTCCTCCACACCTGCTTGCTTCCTGAGGAGATCCTGGAGAACAGACACCTTGAGATCAAAGTCATTCCTCAGGCTGCTGATGTCCTTCTCCAGGCGGGCACAGGACACCTGCTCCACTTGGTAGCTGGCCTGGAGCCGGGCCAGCCTCCCCCGGTACTCCTGTAAGGCACAGCAACAATCCTGTGACTGTTACTCAAGTTACATCCAGGTCCATTCCAAGTCACACCTTATGCCCAGCCCAAAACAACTTCACTACCAGTATTCACTGACTTTTTCTGTGGCTTAAGTTGATGTGGGAAGATAGTTTGTAAGGACAGTGCAGAAGGCAGTTTTCCTCAATGAATTACAGCTGTACTGATTGCTGAGAAGTGGAGACAGCCTTGCCTGTCCAGTGAGGATGGGTGTTATAAAAGAATGGGTTAGCTGGTTGATAGTCAGTTGGAGCTTGAGAACCAGAGTCTGCTGCAGTTTAGGATGGAGTCTGCTGGCTGTGAGGAGGCAGAGATGTGTGGCTGTGCAAGGGGCAGACAGGGTGAGGTGGCTGGGTAAAGGACAGCTTGGGGTTAGCCAGTCATGAAGAAGGAAACTTGCAGGGGGAGGAAGTCAGACGTGTGTGGAGCTGCCTGTGAGGAAAGGAGTCAGTATTGTGTGGAGTTGCCTGAGAGAAATCCACTGAGAGAGGGCATGAAAAGTTTTTAATAAGGGACTGGTGATGGTGCCAGTTGTGTCCATCTCAACATAACTGCAACAAGTTGACACAGTAGTGATTGTTGTTGAGGAAAATGACTGTTCAGCCCTAAAAATGCCTGTCTGGGATGGTTGTGGTGCCCTGGAATGAACTTTCTAAAGAGCAAGGAGAGATTTTGTTTCCCTCTCGCTCCTCATTCTTCCTGGCTCTGTATTCCTCTTTTTCCTCATCTCTGTACTGATCCTAACACCTTTGACTACTTTTTCCTCAACTCTATTCCTCCCTTTTCTGACAATTTCACATGTAGTTCCTCCAAAATTTCTTCCTGGGAATGCATTCCAATCCCTCCCCAGAGAGGTGGGAACAAGAGGTGCATCATAATAAGGCACATGGCCTCGATAATACATGGTCTGTTCATAGGAGAAGTCCAAGGATTACCAAATGGAGAAAGAAATAGAAAAAAGAAGTGTTCTGGAATGTCTAAACCATATTTGTAATGATTACTATGAAAAATATTTTAGTCAAAGCCACTCTGAGATATCCCTTCCCAACTTACTTCTCTGATCAGCTGCTTCTCTGCTTCCAGATTCACTTGGGATTTGAGGTAGGGAGCTGGATTTGCTGCCAGGTGAGCAGCCTCAGCAGGTAGAAGCCCTATAAAGCAAAGTAGAAATAAAAATCACTCACAGTCACTGGGTGGGATTGTCTGCAGAATTCCTGGAAAGAGAACAGAGAAGCTGGGTGCCAGGAAAGAACATGGCAATCCCTGTGCTCCTTCAAAGCATGCTTGCTGCCAAAACGCTACTGGCCTGGGGCTCCATGGGTGTGAGGAGAGAGGGAGAGGTTCCAGCTTCAGGGCAAATATGGAAGTGAATGTAATGATATGGAATTGATAAATACAAGTATCTCTTTCAAAGAAAAACAGGAGACTTATTTCCAGGGCTATGCTATGGATTTTGGAGATAAAAGACCCTGGGAAGATGAAAAGTACAAAGAAATTACCCTCTTTGTTCACAGCTATTTCTGAAAAGGGGCAGAAAGGGGGAAAAAGTCATCCTACAGCCTCATTCCCCTGCTGAAAGTTGCCCCTTTTTTTAGGGGCTAATTCTCCAAAGGTGATCAGCTCCCTAAAGACTGCTCTTCCCCATTTGCTCCTACATTTCCTATTCCTGCTCCAGAAGACAGAGCAAGTGTGCTGAGGCTGGGCTGAGTCCTCAAGCACTGCCATAAGGAGGGCAAAACTTTCCTTGCAGTGCCAAAAATTCACACTGTAGGAGAATAGGGGCTGAATTCTTACTTTGAAAACTTACATATGTATATTTAATAAAGAATGTTACAGTATTATTTATTTTGCAGCTCATTTTTGTTTTTCCAGCTGAAACCTCTCTTCTGCAACTGACCAAATTCTAGCCACAATCACCAAAAATAACCAAGGATTGGAATCATGTCAGCCTTTTCTAACAGAGTTTGTCACTTTTGAAAACACTGGATTGAGATGGTCTTTGAGTGGAATAAGGTCAATTTGGCAGCAGTAAAGGAAATGTCTGTAATCAGAATGGAGAACTCTTCTTCCAATAGGTAAAGGAAAGGTTGAGGTAAAATTTAGCTAACATTTTATGTGTAATAAAATGTGTTTTATGTGTTTTTTGACATCTCTGCAGCCAGTAAAGGCTCTCCTACCTGACAAGTTACTCGTGCCCATCTGTTCAGCCAGAATGGCCTTCAGCTTCTTAATCTCCTCCTGGTACTCCCTCAGCAGGGCATCCTTGGGGTCCTCGTTGATGCAGGGCTTGTTCCTGATGTTCCTGGCTCGATTTGCGTAGCGCAGGGTGCTGAGGCTTTCTTCATAGCTGTCATCAGCCGGGGACACGCACGCCACCATCAGGGTCCTGGTGTTGCCCCCCAGGGAGTCCCGGAGCAGCCTGGTCAGCTTGGAGTCTCAGTAGGGAATGTGCCTGTACCTGCCATCCACCAGGGCTGAGATGACATTGCCCAGGGCAGACAGGGAAAGGTTGATCTTGGTGGCCTCTCTGAGCTGCTCCCCTGTGGCACCAGTCCTTGACTGTCTCTCACTTCCTGCCAGATCCACCAAGTTGAGTTTGGCAGCCCTAAGGCAGTCCTGCCCTCGTTCATCTGCATGGAAACAATTCCCAGTTAGCTCTTAGAAGGAAGTATCTCAACACTCAAGAGCCAGGACTCTTTAATATGTCTTTAATTTTTTCTTTAATAAATAAATATAAAAATATTTAAATGTATTAATAAATATTATTAAATATTATATTTATTTAATAAATAAGTAAAAATACTGATGAGAACTTGCATGTTTCAAACATCAGCAGCCAAGAGCCCAGTATTTTTCATAATTCCTGAATGTGTTACTTAAAAAAAAGTAATTTTAAAATATCAACTCCCTGTAAATTACTATTTAGTACAGGCTCATCTGGAAAAGAAGTTTGAACTCTAGGAAGTCTAAAGACAACAACAGAAATACCGATTTCTTCAACTACTTCAGCCAATGCCCACCACTGCAGAACCATCTGGTTTATGGGGATTGGCCAGAGCCCTCAACTTTCTCCTCAAATATTCCATCTCTTTTTAACTGCCAAAGCTGCAGGTTTCCCATCTGCCATCCTGTTCCATGTCACACTTTCAAAGCTTTAAATAAGAGAAATTCAGGCTAGACTGAGGGCCCTATACCAGTCTTGAGCACAGAGGAGGAGTGCAAATACTTCTTCCCTGTTGGGATAAAGTTGGGATTTTACAGACCCACACAATGCATCCAGCGTCAGTGCTAATTGAGAAACTCCCTGAATCCCTCACTTACTAAGTGGAAAATGAGGTACTATCATCAACATCTGGAACCACAGTTTTGGAAGATATTGTGTGACTTTCCCCATGACTGAAACAGCTGAAGGAAATGAAGCCAAGCTGTTCCCAGCTGGGGTCAGAGACAAGGCAGAGATTAATTCCCTTCTACCCCCAGAAAAACCCTCTTGAGGTCTCTGTTCAGACCCAGAGAGGCAGCTCCTTCAACTAAAGAAATACCAGTAAGATACTCATGAAAGTATTAGTATGGAAAATTAGTCATTAGAACTTTATTAAAGGATTCTTTAATTCCATCTTTAAAAAATATGCCCTATGATTAAGCTCAATGAAGGAATTCTCAGGTGATATGACCTGAATCGTTTCATTTGGGAAGGACCCTAAGAATCATCCCATTCCAACCCCTAACATGGGCAGGGACACCTTCCACTATCTCAAGGTGATCCAAGCCCCAGTGTCCAGCCTGGACTTGGACAGTTCCAGGGATCCAGGGACAGCCACAGCTTCTCTGGGCACCCTGTGCCAGGGCCTCCCCACCCTCCCAGGGAAAAGGATTTTTCTCCTGGAGCTACAGTAATTTGGGATCTAAGGGTAGCTGTGGGATGATGAGTGACCACACATATCCTGTGCCCTGCTAGGCCCAGGCCCAAGGCAGGGCATCCAGGTACCCACCGGGAGTGCAGATTTCCATGCTGACAGCGAAGATGCAGTGGGAGCGCGAGGAGCCCTTGTTCATGAGGGTGAAGGCCACTGCTCTGTTTCTGCAGCCCGTGTCCCTCAGCTGCTCACACTGGGCCACACTGTGCACAGCATGCAGGGACAGCCCCTTCACGTACACCCCCTGCTCCGGGTGCTCCTTTAGCTGCCAACAGGACAACACAAGGTCACTGCAACCATTGAAATTTACACTGGGAATGGCCCAGAAGCTTGACAGCTATGCGAAATTAAACTGCAGTAAGACATCTGACTGCCACCAAAAAGCCTTATTTCTGAAGGAGGAATAAAACCACAGAAAAAGAGGGAACCACCTTCATGGCTCAAAGAATTCAAGTTAAAAGTTGCTGATTGATTCAGACATCCCCAGGCCATGAGGAACCCAGCTTCTATCCACCCTCCACCTTCTCTATTATTAAAGCTGAATATTTTAAACAAGAATCAAAATACATCTCACCTATTATGGCAAAAGCTCTAAGATCTCCTCAGTCATAGGAAGCTTTTTTTAATATCAAAGAACAGATACAATATTCCCAGATATTGTTCCTGGTGCTTTGCTGAACTCCCTGCTCTGAGTGGGTGGCATGAGCTCACTGACAACATTCCCAAAGTACCACCTGTCACACACAGGTGAACTGTCACCAGTTTTCTCCAGATTAATTAATTTTTAAATGAACAAAAATCTTAATTGGGACCCTGGGTTGAGATAGAGCATTAAATACCCAACAGCATCTTCTCAGTAATTATCAACCACACGGATGAAAAGTTTCATACAGAATGTTAAGAAGCAATGGAAATATCCAAAATTTTGAGTTATCCATCAAACCTACATAAAAAATACAAAATAATCCAGAGATCCCTGCACTCCTACACCAGCCCACTCCACACTGGGAATTTTAAATGAGCTGAATTAATTTCCCACAGCTCTGTTACACCCCACATCTGCTAAGTTCATCACCAAAACTATCTTTATCATGTCAGCTGGGATATCAAGATATGGTTGTCATGATGGAGCAACAGAGACCACATTTGGCATTGTGACTTCCAAAGAGGAGGCTTGGATACTTCAGTGATGTTCACAAGAAATGATGTAAAATAGTGTTTGCTGTTAAAAAATCCCACAGAATAGAGCAAAAGTGGCTGAAAACTTATCTGGTTGGGATTTATTCTTGTTCCAAAGCCACGATGCACGGGATGAATCCAGACAGAGCCACAGCCAGCGTTCATACACTGTGAGTGGTCTGTGATACTGAGAACCCCAAGACTGGCCTGGCTCTGTTTGGGGGTGTTGCAGAGTCCCTGAGGAATACCTGACCATGGCTGTAGGCACTGAGTGAAAGGCAAAGGAATGAACACAAATGGGATTCTGGGGGGAAATGGGGGACTCAGAGGAATGCAGTGGGGCAGCCCGGGATTTATTTCAGCAGGACACTCTCCCTTAAGTACTCAGTGGAGGCAGCAACAGGCAGCGTGAGTTACCCTGGAAACTGCTGTGCCCAGCTCCTGCCCTCCCAGTGCCAACTGTGTAACCATGGAAACCCGCGTCACCTCCGATGTGGAATAAAGAATGGCAAACTGCAGCAAGAAGTCCCCTTCACCCACTCTCCCTCTGCAGAAGACGGGCAAAGCACACTTGGAACACAGAGCAGAGAAGGTTTTGCCTGCCTTAAAGCCAGAAACCTGTTAGAAATATCTGCCCTGTAAGGCAGTTCGGGTCTGTTGCCATCCCAGAGCATTTCAAAGTGCTACTGCCTTTGTTTTATACACCAGTACAGCCCTGCAAGAAGTCAATTGGGACAAGAGATTTCTAGCTCCCTCCAGGAACACATACAAAAGGATCTGCAAAGCCACCGAGAGGTAAATTTTATAAAGATCAGCCCCCTGATTAGGATTTTGGGAGAGTTTACCCTCCTGTGGTCCTGTAAACGTCACATGTGCTCCCATGGGGAGTAATATCTGCTGTGTGCCCTCAAAACGGATCAGCCTTTTTGGTTTAGGCAGATAAAGAGATCATCCATGGCTCCACTAGATCAGATTAAACATTTATAAGGCCCAGAATCCCCTTGCTTTAGAGACAAGCACGAGATGAAGAGGATGAGGGAGAAATTGCCCCATGAGCACTTTATTCTATCCTTGTTCAGTAAAGCATTTTCACAGAACTGCTACTGAGCTACCAGCCACTACCATGTGGGTTACACTGGACATGTCTCCAACTGCATGCTGTTCCAAAACTTTCACTGAAGTCCCTCTTAGCTTCCCCATTCCTCATGTAACTTCATATTCTGGCACTCAAGCTTCTGACAGAGACCATTGTTACACTTCTGTAAGCGATGGTAGCACTCATCTGAACTAATTAAAGCACTTAATTAAGACACATTGAGCCTGCCTCACCTCCAGCTTCTGCTTGGTGTCAGCTCCTAGAAGGTCTCATATGTCCTCATTATCTATCTCCAGGTAGGAGGCTCTCAGCAGGATCTTGGCATTTTCAGCAAACTGCACAACACAGGGAGGATTTGGGGTAAGGCTGCACGGCACAGGCAGCCCAGGGAACCCCTCCCACAGCTGGCTGCCCACCACCTTTCAGCACCTCATCCAACTTCCCCTGGCAATTCATTCCAGGTGGAACCACTCAATACACTCACTGCAAGGGACTGCTGGTCCTTCCACACCTGAAGTCCACAGTGTCATCTGGGATGAGGCTGCAGGTCACCTGACTATGGACAGGCCTCAGCCTAAGCAGGAGCAGCAGTGCACTCCAAACCTGTCCCCATGCACACTTCATGCCATCAGCACTCACTTCTTCTTGGGATAGGACACCAAAGCTTTTCTAGCTTTTCTAGCAAAAACTGCTTAACGGGATCTCTTTCACACCCAACTGTACTCTCTCAAAGATGTGTTCAAATGCCCTGGGAATGATCCCTTTCTGTGAGGAGGGATCTACAACTCCCTGCATGGTGAATGACTTCCCGCTGCCAGTCTGGCCGTAGACAAAGATGGTGCCATTGTAGCCTTCCATGACACCCTGGGAGTGGGGGAAAACCAAAGAAATCAGGCATCATCTTTGCCTAACTGGAAACACATTGTCCAGATTTGTTCCCACCCCCTAAAAGGTATTTTAAAGGAAGAGCTGGAAGTAAACATCAAATAGCTGCTTAAGAAGCAAGCCATCAGAAAATAGTAATTACAAAATTAGCATGTAAATAAATGTTTTTCTCTCAAAACAGGGAATCTTGAAGCAATGCAGGTTTTGACAAGCAGTTGACAATAACACCAACACTTCCATAGGGCACAAAAATCTTACGAGATTCAAAGAGACAACTACAACAATAGTTGGTTGTAGGGTGGCCAAGGGGATGTTCTCTAGTTTTGAATAATTTTTGCTTGGCAAACTGCTCACTGTCACTTGACCCTATTTCAGAGAAGCGTGGTAGGAAGAAAAAAATAACTGGATTTCTTAAGGTTTAAATAAGCAAAAAAGAACCCATTACTCTAATATTCACTGTTTCTGTTGCCCTGATTGTTTTCATGATCAGGAACTTCCATCATAAAGGCATCACAAGCCATTTAATCCATGTTACTTCCTCTAACAAAACTTTTTTTTGTGGGGCAGAGGTTGTTTTTGGGTTTTTTTTGGGTTTTTTTTTGTTTGTTTGTTTTTTGTTTTTTTTTTTGCTAACAGGTTGATTTCTCACCTCGGCTGTTTTCTCTGATCTGTTAACAAGTAAACAAAGGGATTACCAATCCTTTTGCCAGTCTAAGCCAGGCTGAGGCGCCCCATCTTCTCTTAAGGTTTCACTTGACAGTAAAAATGTCCCTAAAATCATCCGTTTGACACCAGAGAAGCTGTGGTTGCCCCTGGATCCCTGGAAGTGTCCAAGGCAAGGCTGGATGGGGCTTGGAGCACCCTGGGATAGTGGAAGGTGTCCCTGCCCACGGCAGGGGGTGGGATGGGATGAGTCTTAAGGTCCCTTCCCACTCAAACCTGTCTGGGATTCTGTGATATAAACATCCACCTGAAACAACTAAATATAACTCTCTCCTCTGTGCCTTGCTGGCTGCTAACAAAGTTTTGTTTCTTCCCAATTTCCCAGGCATTTGCTTGGATGCTGTCTACTCTCCTCTGCTCCCCAGACTTATAGCAAAACCTCTTGAAGCAGTGGACAGGTCTTTCTGCCCATTAATCATTGAATCCCAAATGATTTGGGTTGGGAGGGACCTTAAAGTTATCTTGTTCCACCACCCTGCCATGGGCAGAGACACCTTCCAGTATGGAAGATCAAGTGGATCCTGCTTCACATAGGGATCACCTGTAAAACTCCTCAGCCTGTCCTAAGCTATGTGTTAACAGAATGTCCTCAGCTGGAAGGGACCCACAAGGATCAGAGTCCAACTCCTGGTCCTGCACGGACACCCCAACAATCCTACCCTGTGCCTGAGAGCATTGTCCAAACGCTCCTGGAGCTCCTTCTTTCCTTGTGGTGCCCCACACTGCCCCCATCCATGGCTGCATGGGGCTCTCCTGGGTCCCCACTGACCTCCACGAGCAGGTAGGCAATCTCATTGTAGACGTGCTCGGTGCTGTGCTCCCCACCGAAGGCCCCATCAAAGGAGAACTGCCTAGGGAGCTCTGCAGGGGCCGTGGGGTTCCTCAGGAGGCACCGGCCCCGTGTGCTGTCCACGCCGATGATCACCCGGCACCCCGGGGCCGCCTCATGCCCGCTCAGCAGCCGGCAGCGCACAGCCACCTTCACTGCCTCTGTGGCCATCGCACCGGGCACCCACACACGGGGTCAGTGACAAACTGGGGGTCAGTGACACACACACCGGGATCAGCCCCAGCCAGCCAGTCAGTCCCACACATCTGGATCAGCCCTACACACTCGGGTCAGACTGCCCCCCAGGTCACCCCAGCCATCCAGACCAGCCCTACAGGCGCTCATTCGGAGGGACTGGGAAAAGGCTGGGGCAAGTCTAACCCTGGGGATCTGCACCCACTGTGGTGGAGCACGCAGGGGAAGGACCCCCGAGCCAGGGAGGCTGTGGGAGAAGGGGAAAGCATGGAGAAAAAGAGCTGGGTAGGGATACAGAAAAAGGGGGAAGCTGGAAACAAGTCTGAGGCGGGATTAGGGCAGGCCAGGGGGAAGGAAATCAGAAGGGGGGGTTTGTGAGGGAAAACCGGAGGGGAAGCTAAAGGGCGGGAAACCCAAGGTTACCCTGAGGTAACTTTCGCGAGCCGAGACACGGCCGAAGGAGCTTGAGGAAGGGAAAACCTGAGGCAACGCTGCCGGTGCCGCGCGCGCCCGAGAGCGCGCACCAAACCCCGAGGGGGCAGTGGAAGGCGGTGGCGGCAGCCGCGCGCATGCGCGAGTGACCGCACGCGGTCGCCTCAGCAACCGGGGCCGCGCCGGGGGAGAGGCCCCGCCCACTGTGTCACGCGACTGCTGTGTGCGCGCAGGTGTGCGAGGAGGGGTGCACGAGGACAGGTGTGCAGGGTGTGGTGCACAAGGGCATGGACGTGTGCAGGTGCACAGGGCACTGATGTGTGTGATGACACTGGTACCCAGCTGTGCCCGTGCACGGCTGTGATCCCTGCATGTGCAAGAGAGGGTGAGTAAACACGTGGGTGTGCGTCCTCCCGTAAGAATGAGTACAGCACTGCATCAGCGCGTGAGCGTGCAGGAGCAGGAGCCCAATGCGTGGTGCAGTGGTGTGAGTGCATGAGTGCGAGCCCATGGGGTGCCTGGGCCAGAGAGTGTGTACACGTGTGTGAGCACAGAGGTGTGCAGTGTGTCCCGCCGAGGTGAGGGTGAGCAGCCAGCAGAGCCCTGCTCTGGATGCACGAGAGCTTTATTGAGGAAGGCGCCGGACAGCCCAGGCAGGGGGGATAAGGCAGGCGGCAGTGAGTTAAAGCTGGGGAGTGTCGGGGACAGCCGTGCATGGGGAGGGGCCGGGCCTACCCCCGCTCGTGCTGCACCCCGATGGGGGCTGCGGGGGCCCAGGCGGCCTCCCCTGCCCCCGAGCTGGCGCTGGCCCCACCACCGGGGTCCTGCTCCTCGTAGCCTGGGTTGCATCGCCCGAGGCCCAGGCGGCAGAAGCAGCCGCCTGGTGGCCCAGAGTAGTGGGCCAGGAGGGCGGCCACGCTAGTGAACTCGGCGTTGGAGTGCTGCCATCGGGAGAGAAGGGAGGGAGAGGTGAGCTCCGCATGCAGGCTGTGCCCACGCACCCCCACACCCCTGAACTGAGTGTGCCCACGCAGCAAATCCCTGTGTGCCTGTGAACCAGCACACTCACGCACCTCACGCAGCCCTGGGTTCTGCACCAGGTACCCACGGAGCCAAGGCACCCCCGCACCAGGGCACAGGTGAAGGTGTGAGTCCAGCATAGCTGTGCATGCACTGCACCCCTGCATGGGGTCCTGGGGCAGTGTGTGCCAAATACACCCAGACACACCCACGGGTCAAAGGCACCCTGACCTGGCTGGTGGATCAAGTGCACACCAGTTGCACTTGTGCATCACATACCTGTGCATTAGTGCCCCCAAACCTCTGGTGTGTTACACACCAAAGGGTGGATACACCGGTGCACCCATGTCCAGGGGACCTGTGTGCCGTGCCCAGATGCACCTGTGCCCCAAGGCACCTGTGGATCAATGGGCTCATGCACCCACACCCCTATGTGCACCCACCCCTGCACATGAGCCCACCTTGGTGCCTCCCTGCACTAAGGCACCAGTGCAGTCATGCAGAAGCACACCAACTCCACTTACACGGTGCATTAAGTGCATACACATGGCAGTGCATCCCTGTCCTGATGCACCAACACACCAGTGCATCGAGGCACAAATGCACTTGCAGCCCCAGTGCACCCTTGCATGGGTGGTCCAAACACAAAGAGGATCAAGTACTGCATGTACACAGTGCATCCATGCATGGGCACACCAAATGCGCTTACACAGTACACCCATGCACCAAGGCACAACACGGCAGCGCAGGGTTGCACAGATGGACCGCATGCACTCACAGCTGATGCGCTTAACCCGCTGCAGCCCCCGTGGCCTCATGCACCAGGCAGCCCCCAGCCGCCGCACAGCCCTGCACTCACCTCCACGCAGAACCTGCCCTGGTGTGTCCTGACCAGGCTGTAGGACACGACACCACAGGGCACCCGCACCCACAGGCACCAGCGCTTGGGCAGCCCGGGCTCGGGGCGCAGCAGGAAAGCCCCGGGCACATCCTGCCGCAGCAGCGCGACCCCAGCGGTCCTGGGGACGAGGCGGCAGTGGGGCAGGACCGGGGATGGAGTAGGACTGGGGATGGGACCGGACCAGGCATAGGATAGGACCGGGGATGGGGCAGGGCCGGCAGTGGGACAGGACCGGGGATGGGACAGGACCTGGGGATGGAGCAGGGCCCGGGGATGGAGCAGGGCCCGGGGATGGAGCAGGGCCGGCAGTGGGAGAGGACCCGGGGGTGGGGAGTGCTGTGGGTGCCGAGGATCGGGTGCTCAGACACACGCACTCACCTGGCGATGCCGGCGAAGGCCCATACGCTCTCGATGAGGACACTCTCGTTTTCGGGCAGGAAGGCCAAGCTCCTCGCCCCTTTGCTTTCCCCTCCCGCCGCTGCTGCGGGAGCCCGTTAATTCCCTCTTTGCCCCCAAATACTTGTGGTACTGTGTGTCCCCGTGCCTCAGTTTCCCCCCGGCACTCACTGGCATCACGGGGCTGCTGATGGAGCTGCCCCTCACCCCCACAGTCCCGGTAGGCTCCTGAGCGCAGCACCTTGCTCCGAATGGCTTTCTTGCGCACCAGCACTGGAGAGCAGTAGGGATTCCCCGGGCGCCAGGCTCTGCCCTCTGCCTTGGGCTGCCGGTCCTGGGGAATGGACAGGCCGTGAGGGTGGCCTGGGTGCTCTGGCCATGGGGAATGTCAGGTGAAACACCACGCGGGAAAATGCTGTCCAAAGGATGTGATACCAAAGAAGGTGTGCAAAACACCACAGAAAAAAAACACAAAAGCAAAACCAACAAACAAAACATGCAAAACACCATGGGGAAAATGCAGTGCAAAACAAGCTGTGCAAAACATAGTGTGCAGAAGAAATGGCATGCAGAACACTGTGGAAAAACGCCATGTAAAAAATCACCATGCTGCATAAAAACAGTGCAAAAGGAACTTCAAGAAGTGCCACTCCAAAACCACCATGCAAAAAGTGCCATGTAAAAAAGTTATAAGAAATAATGCTGTGTAAAAAAAAAGTTACACAAAAAACATATCATGGAAAAAAAGTGCTGTACAAAAATGCCAAGAAAAAAATGCACTGTAAAATCGCTGTGCAAATGCTAGCTGTGCAAATTGGCCAATGCCAAACGCCAGGCAGGAAAGGCTCTCGAGGAAAGGCCATTTAAAATAGGCTGTGCAAAGCAGCGTGCAAAGCTGGGCTGTGCAGAATGGGCCTGCAAAGTGCAACCCTCAAAATATGGTGTGAGAAAATGTTGTGCAAAAACACTGCGCATGCACCACTATGCAGAGATAGGCTGCACAAAGAGGAAATGCAAGGAAACACCTTGCAAGACACCAGGTGTAGTGTGGCAACGTGCTGTTCAAAAGGCAAGAAAAGGCCACACATGAGCTACCAGTGCAAAAACACCCCTCTGCTATAAGCACCGTACTTCTGCAAGAGGAATGGGGCTGTACTGTGCAGGGCCACGAGCTGGACTTTGATGACCCCTGTGGGTCCTTTCCAGCTCAGAATATTCTGTGAAACGCTGTGCAAAGGAAGGGCCGCGGAGGGACAGCCACAAACGGGCTGTGCCAAAGCACTTGTGTGAAGTGCTGAGCAAGGAAACACCACGTGCGAATCCCAGGTGTGAGACAGCAAAGGAGCAGCAGCCGGGTGGGCAGGGCAGGGCAGGGCCGGGCCACCTACCCCGGTGCCCAGCGGGCCGAGGCCTCCGGGCGAGGGCAGGCGCCGGAAGGACACAAGGGCGTTGACATTTCGTGACACCTCCTCGGGGTTGAGGGGCTCCCGCAGCACCCCCGGCCCCGGGAGCTCCCCCTCGCCCGCCTGGTCCTCGGGGTGCGCCAGGAGGTAGCCGAGCTGGAAGGAGCGGCAGAGCAGGAGGTGCAAGGTCTGGACCTGGGGGAGGCGAAAGACGCTGCGTGCACATATTAAAAATAATAATAATGATGGTGTTTTGGGGGCGTTGGGGGGTTGGGCCGCCACCTCTCCCGGGAGCCCCACGAAGAGGTGGCAGAAGAGGGTGCTGGGGGGGCTGTGGGGGTTGCGGGCCACGAAGGCGAACTGGCAGTCAGGTAGCCTCCAGGTGCTGTACAGGATGCGGCGCAGTGCGTGTGCCATCAGCAGTGTCTGCGGGACGGCGAGAGAGGGGGTCAGGGGTACCCAGCATCCTTGGGGCCCTCCAGGGCCACTCGTGTTTGCACACATGAAACAGCTTCTCGAGAGAAAAGCAATGCTCAGAGAGGTACAGACCCCTCCACCCCCAGCACCTTTCCATCAGAACATGGACACCTCCCCAGCATCCCTGACCCCCTCAGCACCTCTGACCCCTCCTCCCAGCATTCCTGATCCCCTCCCCCAGCACCCGTGATCTGCCAACCCCAGAAAACCTGACTCCTCAGACTCTGATCCTCCTCCCCAGCACTTCTGGCCCCCTCATCAGCCCCCCCAACACCTCTGACCCCTCCCAGCATCCCTGACTCCCCTCCCAACACCCCTGCCCCCCCTACTCAGCCCCCCTGAGCCCCAGCACCCCTTCCATCCCCCTTGACACCCCCCAACCCCCTACCTCCCCATCAGCACCGTAGACCTTCAGCCCCTGCAAGCTGAACCTCAGCACCACCGATCTCCTCCTGGGACAGTCCTGTGCGGGGGAGATGTGGCACTGGGGGTCTAGGCTGTGCCCCCTGTGGGTGCCCCGATTATTTGGGGTCCCCTGTGTTTCCCAGCAAGAGGAGCAGGGGTAGATCCCGACCTTCAGCGCCCGAAGCTGCTCCTCCAACTGTCCCGCTCGCTGCTGCAGGTCCAGCTCCACCATGAAGGATCCCACGTACTTGGGGGGGCAAAAAACCCACCCGTGTCAGCAACAATCCCCCACGATGCCCCCCGAGGGCAACAGGCCCAGGCTGAGTTGATGGTTTGGGTAGTCATGAGAGTGCAACAGCACCCAAATCTCATCTCAGGGTGTCACACCCCCTCCCGCCCCCTCCAAGGGTAAGTCACCTCTGCTGGCTTGGTGACAGACCGGGCTCGCTGCTGGCTGGCCGCAGGGTCCGGCCCCCGCCCATTGCCCAACTTCTTCTTCATGGCAGCAGGGTTTGGGGGTGAAGGCTGGATCAGGATGGGGTGAAGCAATTCCGATGCCACATCTAAGTTATCCGGGGCCCTTCAGGGTGATGGTGCTGAAGCAAGCACGGGGAGCCTGGGTCCGGCCCCGGTCACTGTCCCTGCGAGGAGGGAGGGGACAGACACAACCTGCCCACACTGTTCCCTGTTTCCAGCCCGCTGAGCCTTGGGGAGGTGCTGCGGTCCCTGCGCGGAGCTCCCCACGTCCTGGCACCAATGCACATGTCCCCAGGTGCCGGTGCAGATGTCCTCAGGTCCCGGCCCCAATAAAATGGTCCCAACCTCAACACAAGGGTTTCGACATCCTGACCACACGGGTAATGTGAGGGTCCCCATCTTCTGTTCCTGAGCTCCTGTCGAGGGTCCATGTTCCCACTCCCAGCAGCATGCAGGCAGTCCCCCACGTCCTGATCCCGACGGTGATGTGAAAGTCCCTAAATCCCACCCTAAACCTGATGGATGCAGTGCCCACATTCCATCCCCAAAAGAAACCCAAGCAATCCCTGCATGCCGAATATCCACCCCAAGTGAGGTGCCTGCAGTATCACGCCCCGAACTCCAGCAAGGTTTTGGGGTCCCCCCCCCATCCTCCCCCTCCCATCCTCCATCCCACTTCCCGCCGGCCACGCAGCACCGAGACCCCCGGGGCTCTCCAAGGGTGATCCCAAAACACCTGCGATGAGGGCAGCAGATTTGGGCGTGCTTTTTAGTCCAGAGCAGCCACGGAGGAGTGCGCCTGGCCCTTCTCCAGCCACCCAAAGGAGGGGGCTTGTGCTCCACAGCCCTCGGCCGGGCTGAGACCGGTGCAACTCGTATCACAGAGACCCCGCCGCAGCCGCCTGGGTGCAAACGCGTGAAAGGGGAGAGGGAGTCTGGCTGCCCCAGGCGCATCCTAATGGTGGGGGGGTCCCTGCGGTGCCATCTCCCCATCACAAGCATAGGTTGGCCCCTCTCCTTCCCGGCACAATTTGGGGGGTCTCCCCCCTCCCCCAGCCAATCCGCGGACAGGCAGCCCCCAAGCCCCGCCCCCCTTTCCCTACGCTTCATTTCTCAATGGACCCCCCCAGCCCACCGGCCACCCTGGGGGTCCCCAAGGAAGGGATGCTGACCCCCCAAATTAGGTGATGTGTGACACCAGGCACCAAGCATTCCCTGGGACCCCCATCCCGCTGGACCCCCCCCGGCTCACGGGCAGCTCTCGGCTGGATGGCTCCGGAGAAACGCAAGTGAAAAATTCCTGCTGCTCCGGCTCTCGGCCTCAGCCGGTTGTTTTTCCTTCGCCGGTGCCTCCTCCGGCAGCTCCGGCCGTGGCGCAGGGATGCTCGACCCGTGGGTGTCAGGCCCTCGCAGCCAGCCAGGCCCCGGCGAGCCCGAGCCCACGGAGCCCACGCCGGGGACGGGGCAGGCAGCAAACTCCCATTTCCTGCCTCCGATCTGCCCGCGATGAATCACCGCAATTTTCCTGCTCGGTTCTCTCCGTTTCTTGGAAGCGACGGCGAGCAGGAACGCTCGCTCGGGATTTTGGAAAACGCGGCGGCAAATGATTTTCTCTGCGTTTTTGCCCGTCTCCTCCGGCGTGCCCAGCGGAGCAGCGATTTCTAGCCCTGACACGTACACACGTGGTTGCTCGCTCACCACCCCCTGCCCTGATGCTCAGACCCTTTTCACCCCAATTTCTACATCCCCTGTGGAGTTTTATTCACTGCTGCCTGCTTTTGCTGGGGAAAAAATGAAGAGGGGTGGCTTTGGCCTCACTGCAGAGCAACCACATAACCCAGAGCCTTCCTCACACCCTCCGGGACAGCCAAAGGAAGCTGCCCCCAACCCAAGGGACGACCTTGGCTCCTGGAATGGGAAAGCAGAAGTTCGGGGAGGAGATGGGGTATAACCCTCAGCACTGCATCCAAAAATCCATGTCTTGTGCCCCAGCAATCCTGAGGGTGTGAGGAAAAGGCAGCATTCAACCCTTGGCTCACCACCACCACCAGCTGCTTTAAGACACTGTGAGCTGTGATGGCAGAGCCACCTGATCATCAACAGTGGAGAAACCGTGGGAAAAAAAAAATGGACAGATGGGGCTGAAGAAACAGCATAACAGAGCCCAGTCTGGCCAGGAAGCAGAGACTGGGGAAGAGCGAGCAGCGGAACCGGCACAAGCGCCCCAGAAGGCATTTTCTCTGTTGGCAATGAAGGATTTCCCATCCAGTTTCAGTGACTGCTCCTGGGAAGAAAGGATCACTCCTCTGGATTAAATACAACCAACCCTGTAACTTTTTTTTTTTAGCTCGATGTACAGAAATAACTTAATTCAAACCACAGCCAGAGTCTGGTGATGACCAAAGTGTCAGCACAACTCTTAATTCAAGCTTGGATCCTCCTGCTTGGATGTGAGAAATCTATGCCATCTAGAGCAGTATTTTAATAAATACCCATGAGATTGTTGGTATGGGAATGCCACTGGGAAGAGGGAGGTTGAAAAATCTCCAGCACCTGTGTGAAGACTCCTTGTCCCCATAAACGTGCTAGCACTGAGAAGTTTCTCTGATTCCTCTCACCACAATGCCAACAAATCCCACAGCTTTAGTACAAGCAGCCCAGGAACAAGCCATTAATTAATGTTTCTAATTGCTTTACATCCCTGTGGATCATTCTTGGATCAGAGCTTTTTTTTCTTTCCATTGTTCCTGTTTCCCATCAGCTGTGATTTTTAACCTGCTGTTTGTACCCTTCTTACAGGGTTGGGAACAATTTAGGCCATTTCTATAAGAATTTTTTAACTCCCAGTTAGAAGTAGCACACTGAGACAGCAGGTGAAAATAATAAATTCAATGAAGCTGTTTTCTCCCCCTCTGTGTTCCCCTCCTCACAGCTCTTTGCAGCAGCATGCTGGAGACTGTCAGGTCCCACTGGCATCACTGCCCTGGGCACGGCAGAGCAGGGAAATGGTGAGACATGCTCTGAAGGCAGGTGTGGCTCTGGGGTTTTTTGTCCTCACTGATCACTGACAAGGGGAGAAGAGGACCAGCAAGAGGCTCCAACAGAGCTTTTTTCCTCAATCACCTTTGTCTCCAGAGAAACCAGGGAAGGAAAAGGTCAGAAGTTGGTCCAACTACAGAGCCTGGCAGTGGCTCAGGTTAAATCACGCTGTCTTTGAACAAAGATCTGCCTCTGCAGCAATCCGTGGTGACTGTTCCCTTCTCTCTACCTTTCCAGGAGGAGAAGCTGGGGTGAGGAGAGAATGGACACAGAAGGCAGGCCTGGAATCTAGTTTCATTTTATTTTAGCAAACCACATGTTTTTTCACTTATCAACATCTCTACATTAGCAATTTTATAGCTCTCCAACTTCTCTTTAAAAAAGGGTAAACAAGAGGTGACAAACTCAGGCTTCTCATCTCTTAAAAACATTTGAAAGTTGGATTCAAGAAGACTTCAATGTATTTTGGTTTTAAGGTAACAGATGTGGTGTGGAAACACTAATTCAAATCACCCACCTAACAGAGAGCTGCCCCTTTTGGAGCCCCTCTGGCACCAGACCCTCAGGAGATGCTCAGGAGGATCCTCAGGAGGATCTGACTCAGCAGCCATCCCCAGGCCTGTGGCTGAGGAAAGCAGCACCTCGGGGCTCAGTGCAAGTGCTGTACGTACACGTCTCCCTCACAGAAGCACCAAGGACCTTGGCATGCAGAGATCTAGGGAGGACTCCTCTGACACAGCACCTTCTCATTAAAGAATCACACTGCCCCATCATCCTGTTCCTGCTGTCTAAAGATACAATGATCTTCTTTGAAGAATTGTTTTAAAAGCCAACCCTCCCCCCTGAAACCCATGTGGAACACCATAAAATGTACAGATTACAGATGTCCTAGAAAAGTCCTAAAATTATTGCAGAAAGTAAAGATGACTCGTTTCAGAGGAGGGGCAGGCACGAGGCGCAGCATCAAGATCTAATGAATGCTTGGGTTGGTTTGATTTAGTTTTCAGCTTTTCCTCATCATTCAAGAAAAGAAAATTAAAAAAAAAAGTGTTTAAGCATCAGAACTAAAATACAAATGCACGTTGACTTATAAAACAAGATTGTGGGTTTGACCATGGGATTCCCTGACACTGGAAACATTTTACTTTTTTGCCCGGAGAGATTTCCTCATGGTGGATTTGCCCTTGGCAGAGGGTTTCACTTCCTTCCGCCCACTGGCTGCTGGCTTCTTGGAAGAGCTTCCACCAGAGGCTTTCTTGATGGCTGGGGCTGCTGGTTTGGCTTTCTTAGCAGGGGTTTTGACCTTGGGAGGGGGCTTTGCCTTGCCCTGGCGAGTGGTGGGGGTTTTCCTTGGTTTGGGTTTGGACTCTCTTCGCTTCATCGGAGGAGCCCTGCTCCGGGATTTGGGGGGTGGTCTCTTCTGCATCCTGTCAGAAAGAGACAGCACAGGAGCTCACTGGAGGCACAAACAGTACCCAGAGCAGAGCTGCTGTCAGCAATCTGCATAAATGAAGCACATCTTGGCATCCCTGTCCTTTGCCAGCACATCCCATGAGCTAAATCCCAAAGAGCAAGAGCTCCTCTGGTAACTCTACACTGAGCACCTCCCATCCCCACAGAGCTCCACTCGAGGCTTCCAACCCCCCTTTGTTAGGCGAATAAACATATAAATAATGACAGTGAATCAGTCAGTTGTCAGAACAATTAAGTGCCCTAACCATTCTCTCTCTTCTCTAAATGGGATTTCATTACTTAACAAACAACACTCATATTAAGTCCAAATTCTGAGTGAGGCAGGTCTCATATCTGGCTACAGAACTGCAACTAATTACTGTAGGGAAGATTTTTTTAAAAGAAAGAATAAATACAAAAAGTTCCACGTGAAATATCACACTTTCTAAAGCAGGTGACTAAAGACAACACAAAGAATAAACACAGGGTCTCTCTCATGTGGAGGAGAAAAGAGGAAGGCTTCAAATTATGGAGTGGGGGAGGTCTATCTCTGGAATAAGGAAAAATTAGAAACTTCTGCCAACACCTGTGATCAGCAGCCCTGTGAACAGGTGACCATACCAAGAGGCACACCTGAGCACTCTACAGCTGTGACAAGACACTTATTTCATCCAAAGGAGCCCAATCATCTCTCATGCTGCCATACCTCTTCTTTGGTGGTGGCTCTTCCTCCTCAGACTCTTCCTCTTCAGATTCTTCTTCCTCCTCAGATTCCTCCTCTTCTTCCTCATCAGATTCCTCAGAATCCTCATCCTGCTGCTTCTCTGGATAGAGCACATCTGGGCTACAAGAGGGGTCTGGTCAGAGCGCGATTTGCTTCTAAGGATACAACTCCAAGGTAGGCAAGCCCTGGGCAACCCTGGCTCTCCTCTGGCACTGCAGCTACCCCCTAAGGTTACAGCTTAAGCTTAACCCAGAAATGCCCCCAGGAATTCTGTGATTGCTGCTGTCCCGAACCAAGGCTATTTAGTCTCTGTAATGACAGAAACATGACAGCCTAGGAATGCACCAGCCCTAAGCTGTCCCTTCTCCATTTCTATCCCTCATTGCTCCTTCCCTGCAAACCCAGGGAGAGAAACATCAAAGGGGCAGGATCATACTCCAGCAGCTAAGCATGGCTGAAGCTGTGGGGACTCGTGTGTGCAATAAAGGGAGTTGGGGAGTAGGTTCTTCAATGACTGTGCTGCCATTTGGCTCTTCCTCGGACACCAAGGCCTCACCCCTGGGCTCCACATGGCCCAGCACAATATCAGCTCACAGCAGGATAAGAAAGGCAGGTTTAGACTCAGAGTAGCTAATCTAGGTCATCCTCCCTCCTCCCACCTCTCCTCTCTTAAGGAAGGAACAGCTGGATCCTGCTCAGAGTATCCTGGCATGGAGAACCCACCCCAATCCCTGCTCAGGTGAATTGGTTTTAGCACAGAACACTTAAAATAACCCAGCCTGCAACAAAAGCAGCACAACAGACTACCTGAGAATACAGAGCCCAGTATGTCTACTGCGCCCTTAAAAGCTTCCCTTGCTAATGAATATTCTGTTTCTTTCTGTTCACCCAAGTAATGCCATTATCCAGAGCATGGGTGACAACGTGGCAGTTCACCAGTGATTAAACTCTCCACAGCCTCCCTGTAATAGGAGGCTGGCTCTTGAACTTCAGCTCTGCTACCTGAGCTGTGCAAAACTTCTGAACATCATTTTACAGACAAGCTCTTTACCTGGGATAATAAGGGAAGCAAAGCTGAAAGGTTCCACTGAACCCTTTTCCAGAAATTTGCTCCATCCAGCCATTTTTCTCACATTTCTGCAGAGTTCTCTTCAGTAGATGCACTATGAAAAAGAAATCAGAGAAAGGCTGTGTTACTATCTTTATCCTCTTGTCTGATCTCACTGCTCTCTGCTGTGCCCTCTGAAATCAGAGCTGGAGTCAGGATGGAAATCCTCTCAGTCAATTTTCGAGCAAGATACAAGATACTGCTCCTAAGCACTTGGCAAGAGTGGCTTTAAATTCTCCAAAGGAAGGAGTCAAGAAGGGTGCACGTTTCTGATGACATCATCATGGGGGTGCTCCTTCATAAATCATTCAACAGCACCATGTAACTACCTCTGTCCAAATTTAACCCAGGTCTCAGAATGTCCTCTAAAGTGTTTTAAAACAAGCCTTTTACCTTGGTTTTCATCTCCTCATGTTCTAAATGTTGTATGTCCTGCGTCCTTCCCTATACTGTCATTTGCTTTTTGCTTTGTTTTTTAAAGGGTAAAATATCTGGTCTAGAAATACAACAAATGAACTTTTTATTCCATTCTTTTATTCCAGACTTTCCACTGTGTACTGTGTAAGAACTGCAACTCAAACTGCAAGTACATGGATCTTTGTCTCTCACAAAGGGCTTGGATTCAGAACCATTTTCAGCTTAAATTAGAGGGGCTATTTACATATTGAGCTCTCAAGGAAAAACAAGATTCACTCTCAAGCACATTCCAAAGTTTTTATAACCACAAGGCTGGTTTTACTCTCCGTGTCAAAGGTCAATAACAGCACGTAAAGGATTTGACTCCAGTCAAGTCCAGTTCTGAGATGAGGCATAAACTGGAGAGGAGAGCAGAGCTCTGCAGTGTGTACCCGCCTGCTTTCACATCTCACCAGATCTTCCTCCGGTTGCTCTCAGAACACGCCAGAGATCATCAAAATTCTTTTTATGTAACAGAACGAGAAAGAAAACAACAGATTGCTAGCTGAGACTTCCTTATTGGCCTTGCAGGAGTGACAAGCACTGGAGGCTGGCTTAACACAGGCCCTAAGGACCAGGGACATTCCAAATGGTCCTGAAAATAAACCATGCAAGGGCTTAGGAAGCCTGGAATCTCTTTTCCCTGCTCTGAGATTAAGAAGACACACTCAACATCAATTTCTAATTGGCAGAAGGCCTCAGGGCAGCTTCTTCAGCCCTGGAACCTGTGCTGTGCCAGTAACCCTGCACCAAACAGCTGTGCTGATGCTGTGCTCCAGCTCCAGGCAAAGACTGTGGGATCAGCAATCTCCTCTCTGCTCCTGAGGAATGGCACCAGCTCAGTGACACCACAGGAACAAACTGATCTATGTTCAGGTTTGAGCAGAGACTGCTGTGAGCTTAGCCTGTCTGAGCTGCTCAGGCAAAAGTCAAACCAGACATTAGTGTCACTCCCAGGAACAAAGACATGTCACATCTTCCTTCCAAATAGAATACAACTGGCTTTTCTTCTTATTTACTTGACCTTTTAAAAATCAGATGCGAAGTAGGGCCACAAACAAATCAGTAAGAGGGGTGGTCATGAACTTTTTTAAAAAGTTAAAATTCTCTAAATAAAAATTCAAATTCTCTAAATAAATTCTCTAAATAAAAAGCAATTAGGAACTGCACTGATGCCAAGCTGTCCCTTTCAAAGCAGAGAGAGGTGAAATAAACTTGATGATTTAAAAACAATAAAGTACTTAAATACTATTCCCCCCTTCCTAGCTACAGACAAGAGAATCATGCATTCTGTCTCAGGAACTGGCCTTTGTCCAGCCTGAAAGGCACTGATGGGAATTAAAACCACAGAGCATCTCTGCAGCACAAAGAGCTGAGCAGCTGCAGCTCCCTGCAAGCTCAGCAGAGCGGTTTAAAGGTGCTGCACAGGCACATCTGCAGCTGCAGGACTCTCTCAGCATGCAGAATAGAAGTAGTATATTGATCAGTACTTTACCCTGGAAGTTGGAGTTGGTCCCTGGGTAATTTTCCAGGATATACTTCTTCAGCGCTGTGGTGGAGCAGGTCTTCGGTTCATTCATGGCCACAATAGCAGACAGGATGGCATCTTCCATCAGAGTCCCACCCAGCAGGGGCTTCTCCCCTGATTTCTTCAGCTATTTTCCAAGGAGGAAGAGAAAAGCATCAAGACAAAATTCTCCCAAACCAGGTCAGGACAAGCTCCTCTGCACCAGGTGGGTCGGCGCTCCTGCATTAGCACAGATACGTTTAATATTAAAACACTGCACAGGGAACACTGCTCTCCCAGCTGTAGGTGGGAGGACAGCCCTAGTCAGTCAGCTAGCCTGAGGGGCTTTATCAGCAATACCTCACCCCAGCCCTCAAACACACTTGCAAGGATGTGGCAGTCTAAGGGACCATTACTCAGGGGAGGAAACAAAGCAAAATAAATCACATCTTCCTCCATCCCATGGACCAAATGTACTCTGTGGCACACCCATGAGTAAAAGATGTTGCAGGCATCTGGGGTACCTGCTGCACTTCCAGTGAGGGATGGAAAGGAAAGCTTACCCCACCAGTTCCCCTACTGTGCTGGTGAGTCAGAGCTGAGCAGTGCATGCAGCACACTCAGCAAGGGAACAGGGGTCTGCTCCTGAAACGGAGACCAAGAGGAGAACAAGAGCCCTACTGCTTCATAGCTGGACAAGCTCTGAGCATACCAGGCTGCTGAAGAAAGGGCTACCCAGTGATACCAGGGGATAGGGCACAGTAACTGACATCCAAGGCTTGTGGTCAACAGAGATGAATCCAGTCTCTGACCTGGAATGTCCCAGATGCTCCCTTCCCTGTGATCTGCTCTAACTGGCCCCTCTCTACAGCTCTCTGCAGGGCATTCTTCAGCAGCTGGGGTCTGAAACAAAGGAGGAGAAAGATTTACTCACACACACTGACAGCTCCAAAAACAAACAGAGAAACAGCACTTTGCAGCCTGTGAGCAGAGCAGCACTTAGAGTGTCTGCCTACATGCAGACACTTCAAATGGAGACCTGTCAGTGAGGCTCGGTGCCTGGGCAGAACATGGCACCATGCTGGGAGTCAATCAGCGGCATGGCCTCAGTGTCACGGCTCTGCTGGCAGCTCTGGGCACATGGCCCTGGCATGGATCCACTCACCTTGAGCAGCACATTTAGATGTGGTGGGTACTCAGTCAGCTTACAGGCACACAAGGGGCTGACAAAACCCTGTTAGAGGTGACATGCAGTGTTTTCCTGGTTTTGCTTCCCAAGCCTAAACTCGCTCTGTACAGGTCAGCTTAAAGATTACTGTTTGTATGTGCTGGCTAAAGTATCCAGATCCAAGGGGGATGAGACCCCGAGGAGAGGCCTTCACATCCAGGCAGTAAAGGAATATAGGTGTGGTTAAGGTGTTAAGAGCAGCGCTGCTGATGCTGTCAGGAACAAAGATGGGATGTGGAGGGATGCAGGAAAAGGCACGGCTTTTCCTCAAGATTCCCCGCAGGCCCTGCAACTCAAAGTAGCACCTGGCTTAAATACCAGATTGAATCATTGTGAAGCGAGATCGAACCAGCGGAAGGCTGAGTTTCCCCAATCCTCTGCTTGCTAAAGTAACTCCAGCACTTACCTTACGTCTACTTTGAGTTTGGGGTAATACTGAGACACATATTTCTTGATCAGGCTGTAAGAAGCTTCCTTGGGCTCACACAGGCGGGTGAAGGCTAGTGGCAGGACGTCCTCCAGCTTTACCTGCTGCTCTGCACTTGGAGCTGAAGTGCTTTTCTGAAACACACAGACTTTTGTGCATCAGCAGGGCCTAAAACTCTGGGTTTCTGAACCAGCAATACACACCTGGGCATAAGTGCTCCTGACACTGGCTGCTGAGCTGGAAACTCAGGTGCTATAAGGCAGTTCTTTAACAACTTAAAATGTTTTGCAGCTTAAGAGATATACAGCAAATCTGGCTGAATTTTCATAGGAATTTTAGGAAAACTTTACAAATACAAATTGCTGAGTATCTAACATCTGTATTTTTAATTATTTCCTTTCTCTTGCTATAGATATTTTCCTCTGCCACCCTTCAGTGAGACAGTAGAAAAATCATAGAATCACAGAATTATTCAGTCTGGAAAAGCCTTCCAAGATCATAAAATCCAAACATGAACCCAGCACTGACATAGTCACCACCAGACCATGTCCCCAAGTGCCACATCTGCAGGTTTTTTTAAGATTTCCAAGGATGGTGACTCTCTGGATGCTCTGTGCCAATGCTTTACAATTCTTTCTGTGAAGATGATGATACATGCTGACATGAAACCTAAAACTCATCAAACAGGACCTGTTTATACAAATCAAGTCTTCCCCAAAATGAACAGCTAAACAGGAGTCCTTTTTCCTTTTTTTTTGAAATAACACAATAAAATCTTGATTGAAGCCAACGTTCCACTCTGAGTTTTCCTCCATCCCTTTTGTTACTGTGAGAGGGGACAAGCAGGGAAAAATGGTCTGTTCTTTATACAGAAAATGTGCTGAAGTTCAGTGATTTGATACTGCAAACAGTGCAATGGGTGAGGGAGCTGCTCCCCTGACAGCTGAATTCATCCAAAACATTTGTTTTGCTGCAACGCAGAGAAAGTAACTGGGAACAAAGACACCCATATGCTGCAGAGAGAGGTGATGTGTCAGCAGGTAGCAGCTGCCTTGCTCACACTTCTCTTGGTGCCAGTGAGCTCTGCTTAAAAAGTTTCAATGCAATTAGTTTCCTCCAGGGCACTATACCAAGTGTGTGAACATTTCCTTCAGTTTTAGGGCTTTTGGTCTTCCCAGGAGGCAAGAGATTACCACCAAGGTTTCTACATGTCTAATGTCACCTGTCTAATCCCAACAGATTGGCTATTCCAATTTGTTTTGTAACTGCAGCGTTAGGAATGTGTTTCACACACTCAGCACAGCAAGGAGTAGAGATCAGCAGTGCTGGAACCACAACTAACTGTGCAGCTCAAAAAAACATCCCCTTCACATTAGTCCCCAACAACACCCAGCATCAGCAGCTTTCTTTCAGAAGCCTTAGGGTATTTTCTTCTTCTCCTCTCTGTCCTCAACAGCTGATGGGAAAACATTCCCCTCAGTCCTAAAGACTGGAGTCTTCCCTTTATCCACACAACAGCTAAAACACACATAGCAGTACCATAAAACTCCCTTCCAATACCTGAGAAGCACCTCTCTCTGCCTGGTAAAGACAGAGGAAGAATTTAATGGTTATCCAGTTTTCTGCTTCTGAACCAAAGCCTAGGGGGTTAATGTAAACATATTAAAACTGAGCTTTTGATCATTCGACTTGGGTTGCATTCCTCATAGAAGCTTTCTGATTCTGATACCACTGGGATAGGGGTTTTAATCACTGTACTTGGCGAGAAAAAGCACAGCAAGGAGAACACCAGGTTGAGAACATTGGGTAAGTTACACGTGCAATACGTTTCAGTGTTGTTTAAAAGAATCCATTTTACCTTTCTGTCTCTGGCTTTTGGAACAGTTTTTCCTGCATTAGACACCACCACGAAGCTCCCAGAAGCTCCCTTTCCTTTCACCTGTTTTAAGAGAAAGTCCATTTCAGTCCTTAACAGAGCAACTCAGAATACTAACAACCTGAGAGGGACTTACTGACATCATGATGCAAATTTTGAATGCACTATCACCCTGTGGGTAGTGGGTTTTTATGGCAGAGGCCTGAATTGAACCCACTGAAACTTCAGTAAGATCAGAAACTGCAGCCAGACATACTCTGCCGTCCTGACCAGGAGATCCTGACAGATAACACAGGGATAAATTACAGTGTTAAACCCCACACTGCTGCAGAAGTGACACTGCTGGACTCATATGCTGCTGCAGTGCTGTGTGACACAATACCCATAAATGGCCAGGAATTGCACAAAAACCAACGGTGCCAACTGTGTGACTGACACAACAGTGCTGAAGTCCTGCCAGTATCCAACAAAGCAGAGACAGAGGTTGATGAGCCTCCGTGAGGGAGATCATGCTCATTCCACAGACCTTCTAATGGAGTTAAAAATTCCTATGCAGTTCCCAGAATAATGGAATGGTTTTGGCTGGAAGGGATCTAGCCCTGCCATGGGCAGCGAGGGACACCTTCCACTATCCCAGGTTTCTCCAAGCCCTGTCCAACCTGGCCTTGAACAGTGCCAGGGATGAGGCAGCCACAGCTTCTCTGGGCAACCTGAGCTAGGGCCTTCCCACCCTCACAGGGAAAGATCATTTTCCAGTATCCCATCTGACCCCACTCTCTGGCACTCTGAAGCTATTCCCCCTTGTCCTGCCATTCTAGGCCCTTGGAAATAGTTGTTCTTCAGCAATGTCATCTCCAGTGCTGCGCCACAAAGCAGCTCTTACCTGTCTAATGATTCCCCTCTCCAGCTCCCTTTTCAGTGCTTGCTTCAGGAGGTATCCCCTTCTCTCCAGCTCCAGGGAAGGGTATTTGTGGATGATGTACTTCCGTATTGCAACGACCGAGGCACCGCTCTTCTGAAAGCAGGCCTAAAACAGAAACAAAACATTAGAAATCACCTACACTGGAACTATCCTGAGTAGGGTGGAAGAACATAGATTGGACTGATGCACACAGGCCATCACAGATGCCAGGGCTAGCCTTTTCTCCACTGTGAATCAAGTATAGGACATGACTAACAAAATACTTAACTTTCCCCTCCTGAGTAGCTGAAGAGCAACACAAATAATACAAAAGCAGCATAGCAAGCACATATCTACTACTCCCCTGCTCTGAAGCACTCACATGGAATGGCTTGAAATAAAAAATAAGTCACATTCTGGCAATGCTGCACAACTGACTTACTGACATTTTATTAATGCCAGACAGAGTAATCATTAAGCCAGAACAACCTGCCAACTGTTTTTTTTAAAGGAGATGGAGAACTGATATCAGTAAATGTGAAAACCCTGAAAGGCACTCCCTAGTTAGGGAGACACAAGAGGCTTCTCTCATAGCAAACCCTACTCTGTCATGCCAATATACCCCGGTTCTGCTCCCTGGGCTGGCCCAGTGTTCCCTCCCTGTCCCTCAGTCTTTCGGTCACTCCCACCCTGTTTCCCGGTTGACTCCCATGCCCTAATCCCACTCTTGTGCTGCCCCCATGTCCCCTGGTAATTGGTTTCTGATGTTCCCCTCGTCCCAAAGACCCAGATACTTGAACCTAGACTCTCCCCACGAGGTTTGCCTTTGCCTTTCCTTCTGAGCCTGGACTATATCCATGCACGTGGCTGAAATAAACATCTCTGTGGAACCCTTACAAAAGCCTTTCCTGCTTCTTTATCTGCTACCATCCTAACAGCTATCCAGGGTACAACAAGTAAAATAGCAAAACCTAAGGTGAAGTTCATCTTTTGAAGATGGATGGAAAGGCCATCTTGCAATTAAGGCTGGTGGAGTCCAGGTCTGCTCTGAAGGGAGCAACCAAGTCTTGAGGGGAGAGTAGCAGCACAGCTACAACAGCAGAGATCTCCTCTTACAATCAGGAGGGATAAAGTAAACCAAGAGCGCTTGGGAATGCAGGTATACAGTATCTCTGTCTGTCCTGAGTTAAGAGTAAGCTATTGCTAAAAGAAAGCACAGGTATCACATATATGGTATGGATAAATCCTGGTAAATGAAGTTAAATGTGGCTAAGAGGCACAGCAAACAAAATTATGACAGCAATCAACCAGGTGATGCCATCCTAGCTGTTCCTCATAACGCAGTTAGGGAGGGAAACAAATCCTAAACAAAGAAATCAGCTACAGGGCCCCTCATCATCCTCACAGACTCACATGTCGGCTCCATGGGTTTCCAGGCACAAGCACACCCATCTCACACACTCAGCTTCCTGCTAACACACAGCACTGTCATCTGAACCTCAGCAAGCTGAAATCATGTGGTTTAGGATGTAAATTGAATAAAAGCCACATTTGTGTCCTGCTTACCTTGATGGCCTCAGTTAAAATCGCATCCATTTTGGGCCGGGACGTGGCTGCCATCTGAGTCTGCTTCTGTGCCCGAGCCAGCTGGCTAGCAGAGAGTGTGGCCCATGCTGGGATGGTCTTCTTCACTTTCTTCTCCTTCTCCTTAGACTGATCCTTCTCACTTAAGGAAAATACAAAGCAATAGTAAGAAAGAGGAACCAAAACAAGCCAACAAGCAGGACAAGAACAACAAAGCCCAGAACATCTGACATCATTTAAACTGATGTAACTTAAGGACTATTTTGATGTTTCTATTAGTAATAAAAAGACCTTGTATTGCTATTCAGCCTCACATGCTCAAGAACAGCAGCTCCACCTCATCAGTAGCTTCTTCCTTAGAAGTATCTTAAGGAGAGGCAGCTTAAGGCACTAATTTTCCTTTTCTCTCCCACTATCTTTTCTCTCTGTAGAACCTGACTTCCCTCAAAATCCTACCGAAATCCCTGGGTTCAGCACCAAGTAAGCCTTACTCCTTTTTGGTTTCTTCTGTGGACTTTGTTTCCTCCTTCCCTTCATTCTCAGGTTCCTTTGGCTGTTCTGCTTCACTGGATGCAGCAGGAAGGGTTTCAGTCTCTTGTTCCTCTCCAACAGAGGCAGATTCCTCAGAGGTGACTTCTGCATCTAGAAAATGTGAAAAAGCATCAACTGGTCCAAAACTAATTTTTATTCTTTAGGAAGGTAGAGGGGAAAAAAGCCAAACTTAAGAACACATCACCCCACTAATTATTTCCCAATTTATTTTCACCAACTTAAATGCATTATTTAAAATCAACTTCAAAAGTGAAGAAAAGTACTGAAAAGAGCTGCAATAAAGGTGCAATCAGACCTCAAATGCCAGAATAACTACAAACAACATCATGCAACATTTTCACAATTAACCAGTTCCAACAGTGTTCTCCTCTTAACTCTACAAGCTGCTGCTACTGCAGACAAGCCTGGGATTCTAAGAAGTAGCTTTGCTTATGACCCAGTTGTTTTCAAACACAAAAGCACCTGAAGGATAATTACAATTCCATCACATTTTCCCAGACTTGGCAAAGCTTTAGGTGGCATGTGCATAGGCAGGAGCACTTGTGTATCAGAAGGCTCAAATCCAGTCAGAAATCAACTTAGCAAGGAAATAAAAAATACATAAAAGTATATTTAGCTGAGAACAGGCCTTAGAGAGTGGGCTGTTACTAGATAAAATTCATATAAACTGAAATTCTACACTCTCTGGATAAAGAACTGCCCACCAACACTGCTCTGTGCAACTTAAGCATTTCTGGTACATTCCTGTGCTGTTTTCCCATGGAGACATTTAAATTACACAGTAAATTAAGAGTCAGTTTTGTAGGTAGTTTTTTTTTTATTTGTGACACCAAAGAGGACAAAGTTAGTGAAACCAACTGACTGTAGTAGTAGTAGTAGTAGTGAAATGACACATTCTGGGACACTGAGGCCAAGCTGCTAAGACAGCCACATTAATATCAGGCTAGATTGCATGACATGTTGTGGTAAAACATTTTTGCCCAGAAAAATAGAAAAAAAAAAAACCAAAAAACCTCTGTTTTTCCATTCATTAACTCCACCTTTTGATCTCAAACCATCTTTCTGACACTACTGAGACTTCATAATTTCTTTACCCTAAAAGATGCACAAACTTAAAAGGGATGATATTTAGCCGTATTTTCATGTCTGGAGTGACACAGGGTACAAAAGACAAAACAAGTGGGCTCAGACTGAAAACAGTGTCTGCAAAGGACAAATCCTGGAAAAGCCTGTGACAGGGAGCCAAACATTAATAATATTTTCATCCTGGCAGAAGGGTTTTGCAGGAGTTTCAGAGCCAGCCTGTGTTTGGATATACATTAATCCCCTCTAGAACTATGACTGTACCTGCTTTGACCTCTTCCCCTTCAGCAGGTTTGCTTTTGGGAGGAGTTTCCCGGGAAGAAGCATTCACTGAGCGACGGATTGGCATCGTGTCGTCTTCTACTTTCTACAAAAAGCACATGAAAATCAGCACAGGTGCTGGAAAGAATAGGAAAGTTTTGAAATGGGATTGAAGTAAATCAAAGCAGCATAGGTAGAAACATTCTGGTTTGGATTGTTTAGGATGGTAAAAGACAGTAGTCCTCAAACCAGCTTCTTCAAAGCACACTAGGAGAGGATAGTTGCATGTTTTATGGTTATAAAAGTAATATTTTCAATTCCACATTGAATGAAATGAGCATTTGAGGATTTTGACAGACACATCATCTCAGGGAAAGCAGGGAAGGGGAAGCAGTGCTTGTTAGACTCCCAGTTGAGTTTCCTAGAAGCAGGGGAGAAAGAATACTGAGTAACCTTGAGCAGGTCTGGAAGTCAAGGACTGATCCAAGGGCAAGCTTGGAGAAAGGGCCAGCCCCTACCTCACTTAACTTGTCCGTGTGGATCAGCTGAGCTCCCGTTAAGAGTGGAAGCGCCTTATGATGCACGGGTTCAGCTTCAGACAGATCAGTCGACATTTAAATTAATTTCTAGCCCCAAGTTCAGGTAACTGTGGAGCCCCAGGTTTTAACCCCAAGGACTTTTTCCTAATGGTTTTCACAGTGCAGTGAGGAGTCAACCTAAAGTACAGAAAAGATGTGGTGTGAAAATTAACAAAACAAAAACATCTATGTCCATGTATCTATCAAATTAAAGATTAAAAAGAAAAGGATAAGTGACTTACAGCTCATGACTAACACAACTGACAAGCAACACTTGCATTCAACTAAGGTGCTAAAACAGGTATACAAACTGGAGAGCTGTGGGTGGAGCAGAAATGGGAAAGGTGCAAGCCAGACCTGCCCCATTTGAAGATGGCTGAAAGATAAAAAGGCTCTTTAAGTTAAGGGCAAGCATTTATGAGAAGCAGCCATCTCACTTTGCCCTGAGTGAGGGAACTGATCACACAGTGACTTTGGGTAAAAGCAGGAGCTGGCACATGCAGCTAAGGAGTGACACCTTCACATCTGTCAGGCAGAAGATACAAGCATTGGGAACCCAAGCCATGCCCCCCCAAACTAAACCCCATGCAATTTAAAGAAATTAAGGAAACTTTTGACAAAAAATGACAATCAGAAGAGCAGTCTCCATGCCTTCTACCAGAAAACAAGCTTGCCAAAGCCCTGCTCCAAACACATGCACTCTTACGGATAACAAATGGGTCAAGCTTAGTTTAACCCTCATCAAGCCTCACCCCCTACTACTACTACTACTACTACTACTACACTTTTACAGACTTTCTTACCTGCTGCCCATCAGCCTGCATCAGCCTCTCCTAAGGAGAGGTGCTCCACTAATTCCATCACAAAACCAGGATTCATTGGCTCATTCACTTCCTCTCAGCATCCCCTTTAAAAACCTCAGAAGCAAAGCCTCACCTCCAGCAAGCCATGGCTGCACCTGTCCCAATTGCATCCAAAGATTGAGCTCCAGCCTGCTCTCCTCCCTTCCTGACAGAGAAACAGCCAAATGCCCTGTTTTCACCTCCTCTGGCTGTCTCCTTTTGCTCAGAAGGCAGGCACTTACCATAAGCTTTCTCTTTCAATAGGTATTTCTGCAGCCTAGGTCTTCTCCTCTTGAACAGACCCAGCATCAGTGGGAAAACTGTTTTCAAGCAGATTTGCACCACAGTTTCGGTACTGCTCTCCTCATTACTCTGTACCACACCAACACCACTTCTTGCCCAAAAATACCGTCCTGTCATTACTCAGCAGTGGAGATCCCTACTCAGACACAGGCACTTCTGACAGGGACTGAACAGGCACTCTGAAAACCCACAGGGAACTGGTCCTTCCTTAGCACTAGGGAAAGCAAAGCCCAACAGCACTGGATGTTTTCTTCTGAGGCAAAACAGAAAGATCAAAACACACTACATACCAAAACTAAACAAAAAAATTAGATGAATGAAGCTTTCTTGTGAAATGTCAGGCTGTGAAAATATACTAATTGCCAATTACAATATACAGAATATAGCACAGGACTTAAAAAATATTGGCCTGTTTTAAGGGACCTTCCTTCCTCAACTGTGGAAAGAGAAAGGAAAAAAAAAAAAAAAAAAGAAAAATTTCACCAGGCTTCAGCTCAATATCTAGTGTTTTTTCTAGTAAGCAGAGTCTAAAGCCCTTTAAGAAAATGGCAGAATTTTGAAGAGAGTCCTAAAATAACCAACTACAGATTCCCCCTCAGGGAAATCAGTTGGGGGCTACAAAAGGCGCATTCCCTGGGATTAAATACACACACAAGCCACACCGTGGCCGACATGGTCCTAGAGTTTAATTATTTTTAAACTGGACCTGCAGGACACATGCATGAAAACAGTACTCCCAACTTTGACTAAAATTCCCCAAGTTATGAAAACCCTTTTGTTTAGATGAGTGCATAAAGCACTGGAGTCTTTTTCTCTCAAGAGTACAACTTAACATAGCACAGTTCCTCTCTTCTGTGCCTACAATACACAGACAAGCTGTTATCCAGCAGAAATTCAGGCTTGGTGATTCCCTCTGCATTTCCAGGCATGGATCATCTCCTGCTCAAAAGGCCCAGGGAATCAGGGGGGCAGGAGGACTGCAAACCACTGATCTCCAGGGTCAAGGTCAGAAGCCCCAACTTGTGAGAGCATCCTCCCAGGGACTGTGCCGGCTCAGCCCATTTCTTTCCACAGGGGCATCAAAAGTAGTTTTCTGCACTGAGTGTGAAATATAAACCATAAACAGGCCAGAACTCAGCTCCTCAAAAAGATAAAGCAAAAAAAGAGAAAGTTTTGCAACGACAATGCAGAACACCTCATTCCCCCTCTCCAAATAAAACAGATGCATATAAAGGAGAAATGAAGTCAGCCAAACCAACGGTTACCTGGACATGCTGTCTCAAAGACAACTTTAAATGGGATCCACAGCTACAGTCACAACCATCACTCAATAAAAAATGAAAGTAACAACTGTGTTTTACATTTACACAAACATCAAACAAACACTGTGCCTTGAAAGGGGGCATAGAGGCCACCAGCTGAGGATGCAGTTTTCAAGGTGGTTGTTGGGTGTATTTAATTGACATTTAAATCTGATTAACTGTCAGAAAAATATAATTATATCACCTGTGAAAACATCACCAGGATACTAACTTTCACCAAAGTGCAGAAAGTCACTCCTCAGAGTTACACCACTTTTTCTACAGGAAAACTGCAAGTTCACAGGCTCCCAGACAATCATGAGCTAGTTATTTCAAAGCAGATAATCCAGCAAGGATCTGATAAGCAACAATCCCCCCCCTCCCCCAGACTCCTGCATTTCTAGATTAGCAGGAATGTGTTCAGTCTCCCAGTTCAGGGAGTAACTGCTAATGGAAGATCCAAAGGTACAAAGAGTTTTTCAGGAACTACTCTGAACCACCCATAGCAATTTCTTCCTGAACTATCACATCATTAAGAATAAATAAAGGGAGGCTTCAGGTGAGACACACATTTCATAATATTTCCAAAGTGTGGAGTCCCTCCACTAATGTAAGAGACAGAAGACTGTTAAAAAATATAATTGTCAGAGTTCTTGAATTTCTGCTGACTTTAAAATTTTTCATCTTATCTCAGCCTTCAATCTCCTTTGAGAGAAAATGCTCCAGGATAAATTAGGTAGGTTTTGAATGTGGCAATCCAAGTGTCAGGCTGGCATAAACTCCGACTCACAGGGATCCAGGGTAGGGTGAGCAAGCTAAAAACAAATATGCAATGGAAAAATGAGGAAGTGTATCCAATCCTGGGCCAGTGGGGTGTCCCCTTACTGTCACATGACACCTACGGGTGATTGATGTACTTAGATATGACTGGGTACAAAGTACATGACACTGGCCTAGAAATGTGGTCAAAAAGGACTAAAAAAAGCTTTTATGCACTTGCAGGTTAGAAGGCAGAGCATCAAGGGGTACAAATCCAACAACCTGACAACTGATGCAAGCAAGAACAGCTGTTTGCTATCAGAAAGCCTTGAAAAGCAAAGTAAAACTGGGTTTAAAAACCAGGCTATTATTAACAATTAAAAAACCGGCTATTGATTATTGACAGTTATTTACTACTCTGTATAGTAGAAGAGTATTTAAATTACTTGGAAACTGCAGAAAAAAAAACAGAGGAAATGTTAATACTTCTGCAAATCCAAATCAAACATGCCGAAAGTCATCACTTTCTAAAGCTGCACAACTCTTTCAAGGCTTGGTTCGCCTGAAATCCTCAAAGCTATTCCTTAAAAACCCAGCCTAGGCAGCAGATACTTTGTCTAACTCTCAGCATCTACATGGCCACAGTATAACATCCAGCAACATTTCGGATACAAATGTCTGTCAGGAGTTCCCAGCGGGTGCCCTCACTGCCTGTACACGGAGGTGCTCCAGCACTCTGCCTTGGGCTTTTCCAGCTTGTGGAGCTGCCCCTGGTCTTGGCTAAGACAGCCCAGGAGTACTTATTAACTTAAACCAGCTGAAAGTCCTGCAGATTAATAAAATATGTTTCTGAATACAGAATACAAAGTTAGTTCCAACTTCTGATCCTCATTTGTCAACCCACTCGGAAACTCTCTGAGCACAGCTGGCATTATCATCACTCCTGCTGCACCCAACAAGTTTTGTCCTGATCCTAGGGCTGACATCTTCCAGGTGGTGTCCCGGCTCCCTGGAATTTCCCCAAGGACTGCATTTGCAGCTCTCCTGTGCTGGAGGCTCCCAGGGCTCTGTTCCAGACTACCTGAGCCCAGCGCGCCGCAAGCTGCACAGAGCAGCTTGTCTCAATTAACCAGAAGTAGTGGCCCAGCACACACTTCCGAGAGCTCCCCACTTGCCAGGCAGCACATTCCTCAGCCTGGCTGTGTTACAGTGTCCATTTCCATCCACCCCTTCCCTGAATGTTGCTGTGGGGGAACAACAAACACCCTGTACTTGAGGGTTCAGGGGAGCACAGCAAAAATCATTCACACTTCTAGCATCCAACCGCAGGAATTCCTATACTCAGAGACCCAAACGAGGGGTTTGTTTTAAGCCTAAAGATGCATTTTGATTTGAAAACATTTTAATTCAGCATTGAATTTGATCATCTGACTCCAAATGCCACAAATGCAACCCAACTTACACCTTGCCTATCCTGATTTTTACAGAGCACAGCAAAAATTAAGTCCTGCACACACAGATGCTGCTTTCACTGAAGGGGGGAAAAAAAAGGGAGGGGGGGAGTGGGGAAAGAGGCACATTACTAGAGTGAGACTGATGCTCTGGCCCAGGGCTGAGCTCAGCACTTGTCTCTGTTAGGGTCCAACACCAGCAACCCCAAGTCAGCTCAATCCCCACATCTTATTAAAACAGAAATAAAACAGCCATGCCTCACCTCCACTGTTCTCCTCACAAAGAACACCAGCTCAACAGAAAGCCACTATAGGTTTCTGATCATTCTCCATCAATCTCTGGCCTGCAGAGAAGGCAGTAAGAACAGTTCGTTTCCATTGTCTGGATTATTTTCCATTCCTACACCCAGGAGTTTTGCCTCACGTCCCCAAACAGCCACAGTCAGCAAACAACTTAAATTACACCACCATCACACCTAAAACTCACAGAAACTTCAACCAAGGGATTAATATGAAGCAGAATTTCCACCTGCACAGCTGTCTCAAAATAATCCATCTCCACACTGATGCCCAGGATTATGATGGTGACAAGCTCTGAGGAACAACAGTTTTGAACAGTTTTTGGCTAGAATGGCCCTTGATCCAAATTCTCCACACTCTGTCTATGCCACATGGCCACTGAGGGATGAAATCACCCCCATTAGAATGCACAGGGTTCAGCTTTAAGTTTAAAAGAAGGTCAGGTCACAAAGTTAAAACAACTCCAACATGAAAATCCCCTGCTGAAAGTTTTCATAGCCTTGGATAAAATAAATTAATTCAGGATCCACCTTCATGAATTTTGACAAACAGCTGACACCTGAATGAAAATTTAGGCTGCAAGTGTTACATACCAGGGTTTGAACCCTAGATAGGCCTTGCCTAGATAGAGTGAATTTAAAACCACTGTATAAACCCTCCTCCCAACTACTACTTATTCAGCTATCATTTATTATTCTAACAGACAAAACTATACCTTATAAAAGCCATTATCTCATTGCAGTCTGTGAGAAATCTACCCACACCTCCCATTATAGTCCATCAATGTAACACTTTTATTCCCTCTCACAGAAGTTTAAATCCTCAGAGGACCCCAGGTCACTTGTAACAAAACACTGCCAAAAGATTTACATGTCACTTTCTGCTGAAAGGGGAAAAAGAAAGCACAGCACAAGATATTCTGAAGACAAAATCAATTCAAGGAGCTTGTGCCTGATGAATGTGCATGATTAATTGAGAAGATCATTAACTAGCCAGCTCACACAGGTAAATGAGAGAAAGCTCTAAAAGCCACTTTTTTCCCAAGGTATTTATACCACATTCTTCCCCCCAACAGGAATTGTGGTGTTGTTTTGTTTCCTCTATTTGTTCCTGATTTCCAAGGATCTCCCACTCTATCCAACAATTTTTTTGAAGTCTCACTTGAGGGAGGTCTGTGCCCTCCTGCCCAGTGCATCAAACACCTCCACTCTTGAATGAACTCCCCTCCCTCCTCTCACGAAGAAGGGACGCTGTTTACAAACAGACTTCAGAACCTTTCCCACCTTAATGGGAGCTGCTTGCCAAAGAATGCTAGCCAACTCTTTCTTGAAGATGCTTAAAATACTATTTATGGTCAAAGCAAACAAAAGTCACATGCTGGGAAATCAGAGTGCAACACTTAATAGTTAGATAAGAACTGGGAAGTGACACACTTGCTACCCCAGAAATAATTCAGTAGGGCTCCTAAGAAGTGAGAAATACCCGAGTAACTGAGAAATACCACAACTATAAAAAAACCCATCCAAACTATCAGTCTCTGCTACACTATATAAAGGAACAAATACACCCACAATTCCACATTATCCAACTTTTTTCTGCAGCACAGGCTGGGCAGTCACCCAGGGATTTGCAGACACTGGTTAGCAGGAAAACAGTTAAAATACACGTGGGAAGGATTTGTTCTGAACAGTGTTCCCGGTCTGGAGCTGTCCTCCGGTGACGCAGGTAAGGTGGTGGGGCCCCCTGGCCTGGCAAGAGCGACCCCAGAAGCTGCTCCTTCTCTCCCTAAATCTTTACGATGTTTTAGCCCAAAACACCCCACAGCCTAGAGCAGCAAGAAGGAAAACGACACAGGAACGAAAGCCTGCCTGGAACAGCCCTCTATAGGAAATCTGTGCACTATGGGGAGGAGGGTGATTAACATTCCTTAAACGGGCTGTGAGCACCTGGGCGCCGGGAGGCACTCGGAAGTGCCTGTAGGTCTGTATCTGCCGCTATCAGCGCCGAGGGGGATTAGGGACCTCTTTTATGAAGCGGAGCCACAGCGAGGGTCCCTGCGAGTGCTGGCACTTCTCGGGCGTTGAGGAAGTGAGTTAGTGCAGGCAAAAACCCGAACAACCGCACAGCCAAGCAGCCGAAAGGCGGGAAGGCCGGGGCGGGAATCAAGGCACTCCCGAAGTTTATAAATAGCGATTATTTATTGTATCGCGGCCCTGCCAGCCCCTTCCGCCGCTGACCTTCCCCGGGGCTCGCCCTATGTTGGCGGGACGGGAACAACGTGTTTGAGCCCCGCAATTCCTTTGTGCGGACCCGCGCCCCGCCAGGCCCCGCTGGGCCTGGACACTCGAGGCCTGGAGCCGCCTCCTCGGGCCTGTGCCGGCCCGAGCCCACCGCGACACCGCGCCGTGCCCGCGCAGCGTGTCGCGACTTCCCGTCACGACACCCCCGCTCCCCCAGGCCTGTCAGGGCAGGGAGGATGGGGGCGGAGGGTGAAAGCACTGAGGGCAGTTCCGGGGCCCTTGCGGCAGCGCCGCCGGGCCGCCCCCGCACCTCGCGCGCAGCACCCGCGGCCTCCCGGGTGCGGCCCCGTGTTCCGCCCGGTGCGGCGCCAGGGGCGGGCGGGGCCGGGACTCACCGGGCCCGGCGAACACAAAGCGGCGGCGCCTCCAATGGCGGCGGCGGCGGCGGCGGCGGCGGCGGGGGGACAGGGGGACGGCAGAGGGGCGGGGCCGCGCGGGGGAGACGGGACCGCGGCGCGCGGAGGGGGGCGTGGCCAGTCGGTGCCGGCGGCCAATGGGGGGCCGCGGGCATTTTTCGAATGCCCCCCCCCTTCCCCCCTACAGCCCCACCGGTTCCACGTCGCGCGGGAGTGCGCGAGCGCGGGGCGGGGCTGCGCGCGCGCTTCCCGCCACTACCGCGCTGAGGCGATTCCCGCTGGCTGGGGTCGCTGAGGGGGCGGGAATCGCCCCCCGGGACCCGCCTCAGGTCCGCCGAGCGCTCAGCTCAGGCCCGCCGCGCCGGGACCGCCCCGCTTGGCCCTCAGTTCAGCCCCGCCAGGCTGGGACCATGCTGCCGTTTCCTTAGCCGTGCGCGAATCGTGTGGACGTGTTACTGTGTCACCTGCTCCAGGTGACCCTGCCTTGGCAGGGGTTTGAACTGGATCTTCTCCAGAAGTGCCTTCCAACTCCTGCTCTCCTGTGATTCTCTGTGTACCCGTGAATTCCTGTTCCGGAGACTCCAGCCTGTATCTCACCTCCAGTCTCTTGCTGTGTCCTCTTCTCACCCTCTGCTGTACCCCCAGTGCCGCCTTCCCTTTGCTTCAGCCTCTTCACCCCTATCCCTCACTAGCTGTGTAATTATTGCCTGCCGCAATTACACTAGTCCCGGTGGTGAGGTCTGTCTGCAAACTGGGAATTTTCTGTCACAAGTAGTTCTCACATGTGGGAAAGATCGCTTTCTTGATCATGCTTTGCTCCATTTCAGGCAGTTTTTACCTGTGCCTCTGCTGCTCAGGGTGAGGATTATCATGGCAAGGCAGAACTGAGGTGTGACCCACACTTGTATCTTCACTGTCACAGTAATCTCAGGGCTGTGCAGATACATTGAGAGGTAAAAAACAGAAGCTTGTGTGCCTCTTGCTACACTTTTGCTCCAAGTTTACTTTATTTAGCTAGATCCATGGAAGTTCTTTTTTTTCCTCCTTCCTTCAAAACCCACTACTTTACCTAACCTTGAGTTTAAGGTAGAGCTCCTCAATTCCGTATCTATTCTTATTTTCTGCCATAAGCATTCTTAGAATCACAGAATCATTAAAATTGGAAAAAACGTTAAGATCATTGAATCCACCCTTTTCTTCAGCACTGCCAAGGCCACCACTAAACCATGTTCTCAAGTCCCACATCCACACATTTTGAACAGCTCCAGGGATAGTGACTCCTAATACAGCACAGCAGTTTGATCTGCTTGTTCATCTTCTGTGAGGTTTAGCATGCCACATGAATATTACCTTTTGTATTACCTCTGTCAAACTGTGCACCTGCTGATATCATCTTCTGCCAACACATTCTTGATCCTGCTGCATCTCTGTTACCAAATGCTGTTGCAACACTGACCTGCAGCTCCAGACTTCAGCTCTGAATATGTTCAGGCCTTGCCTCCAGTGTTGTCACCCCAAGTTTTTGCTGATTTTCTGCTTTTCCACTTTTACCTCAGCTTTTACATTTATATTAGGAAACCTGTTATCCCCCTCTGACCTGCAGTCCACCTGGCTTAGGGAGAATTTCAGCCTTTTTCTATCCTATCCCACCCCATCCCATCGTCTGGTCACCGCCAGACTGGTCACCACTAGACTGGGAAACTATTCCCTGTCACTCTGCTCTTTCATCCCTAAAACTCCATGTTCTGCAGCTGCTTCTTCAGCTTCTTGTGCTTTGAAAAACAAATCTAATAACATATATATATATATATATATATATATATAATCCAATATTCCCTGAGAAGGTCTTTACCCTCAGATCTTATCCCTGAATATGTATCCAAGAGGGTTGTTTTGGTTCTATGCCCAGCTATGAAGGGAGGGTTGCTACTCTCTTCAGCTTGACCCTGTGTATCTGCACAGGGAGTGATGCCAAGTACAATCCCATAACCATCACTGAACCAAACATTCATGTGGGTCTCTCACTTGTTGAGCCACACACAGACTTCCAGAGGCTTTCTGCCCACAGCAAAATAAGCATTACACAAAGAGGTGTTACGTTGTGATTTGTCCTTCCTGCAGACACACACATAATTCTTGTCTATGCCTGAGCTGCTTTTTAAATTATTACTTCTACTTTATTTATTAAAGGATTTTCCCCTTTTACATGTCCTGTAGAAATAGGGACTTTTAGTCCTTCAAACTGCAATTTTCTACTTTGTTGCTGATTCACTTGACCAAAGACATCTCTGATGATCACCAGAACATCTTACTGTCATCCCTGTGGCTCCTTTAATTCTATGCAAAAATCACTCCTTTTATGCTTTCAACCCCAAAATGCATATTTTCTGCCTATTCATGTCTTTCAAGATATCACTTTTGATCTCTTTATTCCTTATCAGCTTCCTAATAATTCTCCATACTTTTTCCAGTGTCACTCTACACCACCTCTCATCTCCCTTGCTGCCCCTCTTGCACCTACCCTTAAGGTTCTACTTTCTTATCTTTATATTTTCAAACATTTCCCCCTTTTTGAGGGGTATCCCATTCCTCTATGCATTTGCAAACCAAACAACCCATTTTTACATCAGATCTAGCAAGTGAATAAAAATACACTTAAATACACCAAAGTTTGTTTCATTCTGGAGCAAGTGTAGAGTAGAAACACCACTGGAGCCAACAGGAATTCGGAGCAGGAAAATGTCATGGACTGAGCAGTCTCCACAGGCTGCTGCTTTTCTAGAATCACTCTAATTTGAGATAGATTCCAAGTGCTAACAAGGCAGGGGCTGGAAGTTGTGATTCTTTTTCTACACCATTTTGACATTGCAATAATGACTTATTTTATCCAAAGCAGGCACATGAAGTGACACCTCCAAGGAGTAGCTGAAGACCACCAACTCAACACAGCATGCACGGAGAGCTCTCTCAAAGTCACATATCCCCACAGGTATGAGATCTGGCAGCGAGAATTTCCTTACCCAAACAGTGTTTCAGATGAAAACTGGTGAGCCACATGCAGGGCCCACTCCCCTCACCTGGGCAGGTAGTAACTTGCTGCCAGACCTCTCGGCTAGGATGGTTTTGCAACCACAAAAGCTCATTTTTGGCTGCTGCATGTGCACTGCACACCCCTGCCATAAGCAGCCTGGCTGGACTCTGGCCTCCATGACGTATGAGAGCAGTGCCATGCCTGCGAGCCTTGCTGGGAAGACAGCTGAACAGGAATTTAAAGCTTTTTTGGTCATGATTCTTGCTGGAAGAGATCTAGAGCTTTAGAACTGGCTCACTTGTTGCTCTGTGGAAAATCTTGTCAATTGGCTTTTATTTGAGATGGCTCAGCTCAGGCTCCTCAGAACGTCCACCTTGTGATGCTGCGGGAGGCCTGGAGAATCAGATGCATCTCCTTGGAAGATAAAACACTCAACTCCTTTTTGCAGAGTGCAATTCCCTGTGTTTATGATCCTGGTGTATGAGAACACCCTGAGTGGGACAGAGCTGTGAGTAGTGTCCATCTCTGTGAATTCATGCAGTGGTGGTGCTGAGTGCCTGCTCCCTTCATGGGAGTGATTCCCTGCAATCATACATGAGTGGGAAGTGTCCAGGACCAATGGATTATTCACTTCACACCATCTGTAATGTCACAGAGCATTCATACCAGTGTTATTTCAGAACAGCTCACCCTGCAATGCTGAAATGACCCATTTCCTTCCACAGGTGAGACCTGAACTAACAGCTGCATCTGCCAAGATAATCTCTGCAGCTCCTTTCCAGCTGTTATCCAAAACGCTGTGATAAACCACTTCTAGCAGGGCTCTGCACTACACTCACTAATGCTTTGTACTTGGGAGCTAGCAGTAAAACTGCCTTATGATAACATCTACCATTAATTCTTGCAGGGGGCTACAACAGGACAGCCAAGAGCTTCACTGCTCTCTCCCCTCACTCAGTAACACCAAGATTTCCAAACCAACAGCATCTATTGTCTTCCCCACACCTACTCCCCTCTTTCCCATTTGCAACCACAGCACATCCATCTCTGCTGCTGGGCCAGCAACTTGGACAAATTCCGCTATGGAAAGGACTGAATGGAGTGGGAGCTGGTTTTATTCCTATTGCCATTTCAGCACAATTTAGCAGCTGGAAATGAGAAAGAGAAGCTGGTGCCACATGACAAAATCAGCATCCCTACAGCAGCATTTAAAGAAGCAGGAGTTATTTCAGCAAATGACAGATCCACAATATTTCACCAAAGGTGGCAGTGGAGTCCCTTGTAAAAAACAAGGGTAGACAACTTGAGGTTTCCTTGGATATTGTGATTTAGTCATGCTTCTGGAAGTTGAGTTAATCAATCTCTTGCTGCTGTTCTTTTCCCATCACTGGTTTTCCTCCAATGGCTTCCCCATTGACAATGTCTATCTGAAGAAAGACAAGCAGGATCCTCTGGGCTGAAGCCTCCTGGTCCCCAGGCTCCACCCTACAGCTGTTAAAGGTTGCCTGTGGCTCCAGGCACAGCAAACCTGGAGTTTCTGTCAGCGTGTGGGGTCTCGTGCAAACCTTGGGGCTGGCACCTCATGAAAAGCCAGGGGTGTGTGAAGAGCTTGGACTCCTACTGATGCTGCTTGGCTTCAGATACTGCTCATCTGGCACCTTTCAGGCTAACACCTTCCAAAGAGCAGAAAGGCCAAGTTCCAGTTCCCAGCCTGACTGGGAGAAGCAGGAGCTTGGAGCACTTGCCAGCCTAAACACCTCCCAGTGGATTCACCCCTAAGTAGAGCCCAGCATTCCTGGTCCAACTCCAACCATGCAGCATCTTGCCCTCGCATATCACCTGGAGCCAGCAGCTAGCTCTATACAGGTGGTTCAGTGCCTCAGGGCCAGGGGTGTTGGATCTAAGGGCACAAAAGCATTCTGCGGAGGTCTGATTTTGAGCTTCCTGCTCTCAAAGTTAAACCCTCTAGAATATGTGAAAGAAACTGTTGGGGGTTGGTTCTTTCCCTTCTTCCTCTGTGGAATTTTCCCCATTGTCATGCTAAGACACCTGTTGATTAGGCCCTCATGGCAGGGGGAAGGGGGGAGGGGAGGGAAGAAGGAAACCCCTCGATATTCAAATAGCCAGAAGGAGAGACAAGAGGCACTGGCTCAGCCCATTTCCCCCGCGGAGTTCGGACGAGAAGGACAATCACTGCCATCCCAGCACCGGGAGCCATCCTGCTGTCGGACCCTGCCCTGCTGCCTTCTCGCTGTAACCTGCCATCATCCAGCACTCTGCCGAGCACCAGGACCGACACCGTCAGAGTAAGGGTCTCTCCATCTCTCTCTCCCCCTGGGACAGCGCTGCCATCACCCCCAGCCCCCCTGCAGCTCTGTGGGACCTGCCCGCCCCCAGCACCGGGAACTGCAGCTCAGGGAAAAGGTGCCTGCAGCCAGAAAGGACTGGGACTAAGTTACTGTTCTGTTTGTGGGTAATTTCATAGCTGTTGTTGTTTTTGTTTGTTAGATATATTAGCTAAGAACTGTTATTCCTATCCCCCCATCTTTGCCTGAGAGCTCCCTTAATTCCAAAATTATAATAATTTTTAAGGAGGAGGGATCACACTTTTCATTTTCAAAGGGAGGCTTCTGCCTTTCTTAGCAAATACCCATCTTTCAAATTAGGAAAGAGACCAAGCACACAGGCTAGCTAACAGCTTCTCTGCTCTGCCCGGACACTTCTGACAAAGCAAGCATCTTCAGGGTGTCTACCAACAACTCATCATGGGACCAAATGCAGCAGAACAACCATGGCCACCCTCTGGCAATGAGATGCCAACATCTGCAATTAGCTTTAAAAGTTTGCAGAATGCTCAGCAAGTTAAGAGAATTTTTTAGAGACCCTGTTTTTCCTTTATCAGTCTATAGGGTTGGAACAAAAGCTCTGTGGGTCACAGCAACAACTGGTCTAAGTTCCTACTGGCTTAAACCTGCCTTGTGCACACTAGAAATCATCCCTGCAGAGGAATCCCTTCTCCTGAGCCTCTCCTCTACCTACCTACCACATTCTACACCAGAAAGAGCTGATCCCAGGCAAAATCCCAGGCTAATCCCAGCTGGACTCCATGATCCTGATGGGTCCTTTCCAACCCAGCATATTCTAGGATTCTTTGAAAAGACACTTCCACACATCAAGATCTGCTCCTGAACCTGAGGCATTTTTGGAAAATAAGGTAAAACCTGAACAGGTTGACACAGGGAGAGAGAGCACAGCATCCAGGATCAGTGAATTTCCTGATCTCATCCCCTGAAATGGCTGATTCCTTTCTGAAAATCCTTTCCTAGAAAGAAACCAGCCTTAGGCAGACACCCAGCCTGAAAATGTGCTGTTTGATGGCTTCAGGTTAGGGGACATTCTCAGTAATAAAGAGGGATGTAACCAATGCATCTGCTCCTTGCCTGTACCCCAGCCTAGGGAAAAGAAGGGTTCCCAACAGTATGAATGGTTCTAATGCCACTCTTCTCTGCTGAGCTGTGTTAACTCTCCACCACAGTCAGGAGCCTGCACACAAGATGTATTTAAATAGGATCAAAACTAGGAGACAAAACCTCATCATAACCTGCAGTATTTTTGGTATAAACCTGCTGCCCTCCCTGGTGAGGCTTTGCTGTAACATTAAGCCAGTGACCACTGCCCATCTCTTCTCACACAAAATGAAGGTCCTGTAAATCACATTCCCACAGGAACCTGTTTTAATTAATAATTCCCTTTTCTATTGCATCTATCTTATAGTTCTTTTGTATTTTAACACTGTTCACAAGAAACTGGTTACAAAGATCTTTCATGAGCTGCATCCTGAGGAGCCACAACCACCTACAAACCTGTGCTCTTCTAGAATGAAACTGGAAAGCAACTGGATGCAGTAAATACATAGCAAAGAACACAAGAAGAGCAGAGGAAGGAGTCAGGAGTTCTGCTCCTTGCAGTGACATTGTTGGGAAGCTGAAACCTTAGGTGACACACCCACAGCTGAAGACCTCAAGGCCTTGTGCATAAACTGCTCACAGCATCCAGCCTGCAGCTGAACTAACTTCAGAGAAACCAAAACCTGCCATGCTACAAACGCAACTGTGGGTAATTCTGAAAAACCACTCGTGAAAATCTCTGCAAAGTCCCTTCCTGGCCTTTGTAGGACACTAACAGGGCAAGTTCTCACCTCCTGGAATATCTAACAAAGGCTCTAAAAAAAAGAAGAAAGACTTTGTCACCTCACCTCTACCCACCTGCTGGCAATTCCCATTCCCTCCAGCCAGTGGTTTTCCAACCCTTTCAGCCAGAAGATTTAAGCCCCCCACACAGATTCCCCAGCCCTGACACAATGGATTTGCAGGGCTGTTCAAAGGCTCTACAGCAATTTTGTCCTGTCCAGTCCAAGGCAATGAGAGAGAAATCAGTCCTTGCACGGCTCTGCTGTTGCACACTCATGTTCCCAGCAGGCTCTGACACTGCCCATCCTGAAAGGAATTCCATTGTTTGCCCACACCGACTTGGCAAACATTTACCCTTTTTACATGCAATCTGGCATCCATTTAATTCAACTGTTTAACTGCTACAAACCACCATGTACTGCTCAAAGAAATGCCTTTTAGAAGAGCAACCACACGACCTTCTGCAGAGGTTTAGCAGGCACCCCTGGAACCCTGGTGAGTGGGGGTTCCATGGGGACAGACCTTTTGGAGACCTTGAGAGCCCATCCAAACCTCTGGGCCCAGTGGCGAGGCTGAGGCATTGCTGGATGTGGTACATGCAGATACATAAGCATATAGTAATGGTGAGAATATTTTTTTCTTTCTTTTTTTCTAACAAAACATCAGAGAAAAGTGTTTTATTGTTACAAAAAACCCCCCAAACAAACAAAAACAAAAAACCCAAACAATGCTCTAGTGTTTTAGGCCATGGATTCTCTAGCTCAGATTCATGGGGTGGAACTCCTTAACAGGGAAGTGTCTCATGGACATCTTCCCTCTGGCCACAACCAGGCACCTCCTCCCTTCCCCTTGGTGATCACATCACATAACATCCTCAGGCAAGTACAGCAATTGTTTACATGTAAAAGTAAGATTAGGAAAGTATTTAATGTATTTGTATCTTTTCTTCCCTTTTTTTATTGTTGGGGTTTGTTTGTTTGTTGTTTTTTGTTTTTTTTTTTCCAAAGAAGTGATTTAGCAGCTGGAAAGAAGACAGCATCATGTGAACAGTCAGTGCTGCAGACACCCTCAGAAAGTGCTCCACAGTGTACTCACGGTCCATGGCCCACAGTTCACAAACCACATTTCAGTGTTTCCCCAGCTTTGCAGAGTCCTTGATGGCAGGTGCTTCTTACAGTGAGAGCCAGCAGGTCATCTTTGGTGGCTGAAGAGACACGGGAGGGCCTTCCCATCCTTAGCAGCAGCTCGGCGGGGAGCAGCGTGGGGACCTGGGTCGAGCTGGGCACATGGGAAGGGCTTGCACGGCTGCGGTTGTGTCCCTGGCCGTGCTGGCCCTGTGCACACAGACCGGGCCGGCTCCACGTCGCTCATACACCCTTCCCTGGCGCTGGTCTCCTCCTCCGGGGCTCTGGCTGTGCAGGCACAGCGGCCACGGGGCTGTCGGATCTTGGCTCACACAGCTGCAACCTCCGGAGCTCCCCAGGGTCACAAGTCCCTGGATGACACCACTGGTTCAAGTCACACGAGACACGGCTGCCACATGGCTGGAGCCACCCAGCTGGGGTCGGGCACCGTCCACCCTGAGGTCACGTCCCAGCCTCGGGAACCAACTGCACCCGCGTGGCCCCGCAGCCACCGGCTGCTCCCTGGCTAGGGAGTTTCTCAGCACAACATCAAGCCCTTTTTTCCTTTCCGTTTTTAAACAACAATTCCTCTCACCCTTCATTTTTGGTAGTCACACATACAGACACACACTTGATGTACACAATTTGGGCCTGAGGACCTGTGGCATGCCAAGGAAGCCAGAACCGCTCAGGATGGTGCACACATTCAGCAGCTGTCAAAGGAGAAGTCGTTTTACTTTCTTTTAAACTTGCAATGTTTGTTTTTATTTTGTTCTTTATATTTTGAAAGTGGAAAGAAATAGTATTGAGTCAATTTCTTTTTTTCTTTTTTCTTTTTTTTTAAATATTTGTTCTATGTATTTACAAGCCTTAAAGTTGCTCTAAAGGTTCTCAAAGTATCACTAGTACTTTTTTCCCCAGGGTAGCATGGTTTTCAATGAATTATTTTCGGAGCACTCGGGTCCACAGCGGTTTTCTCAAATGCATTTTCCTTCAGATCCAAGGTTATGAATGGTTTGATTACTATTTTCTTTTTAAATTTCTGAAGCAAGCTGAGAGGCAGAAAAATCTGATGACAATAAAAAAATTTGATCTTGTCCTCATCTAGCTCACCCCAACCCCCTTCAAAGTTTTGTCTATTTATCATGCTTTGAAACAAAACTGAGGTGCATATGAATGGGAGGGAAATTTATTTCTTTGCTTTTGTTCTATTATACAATTTGTTTACAGAAACTGCAAATTTAAAAATTACACTGGCATTTGCAGTCCTTAAAATAATAAATTAAAAGTTTTCAACTTGTTTTTGTTTTTGCTAAACAGATTTGTTTTGCTGTGTGTTTTCCTAAGTATGAGTCCTTGTTTAAAAAGAAAAGATTAAAACAGAAAATATTTTCTATAAATAATACATGTATTTTGGTTTAGTGCTCCCGCCCTCAGATTTGAAGTTTACTTTTGTGGGTTTGTTTTCAAGTACCTTTTTGCCTCCATGATCACCTCGGTGTTTATCGGGCTTTACCTCTCCCACTCGTGCGTGTGTGGGACAAGGGGGGGTCTGTGAGAGAGAATTGGCCTTGCTGCACTGTGATTGGCGAAGACGTGAAACTTTTTAAAAAAATACTTAAATTGTTCCTTTTTTTGTTTGTTTGTTTTAAATCTGTATTTAAGTTTTAATTATCCTCTGACTCCTCTTCAGCCTCCCGTAGCCACGTGAAGAATGCTGTGACAGATTTCAGCGCTACTCCTTTCCCGTTCTGCTCTGCTGGGTCCTTGCTGCTTTCCCACTTGTAGAAGGCATCCTCCGAAATGACCTCCTCGTCATACAGGCAATCAAAAAACATCCGCAACAAATCTGCAGTAATGGAATAACAGGAGGGAACATCTGTCAGCTGTGGCTGCAGACAGAGACCGGCTGCAGATAAGGGGATTAACACTTTAAGGCGACCTCTTGGCACAGGAGGTGGCTAGACAAGGAAAACAAAGGGGTCTTACTCAGTTATTGCTTCCTGGCTGCTCACACTCAGGTGAAGGGGAAAACCGACCCCTCTGACACTGACAGAGGAGAGGGAAAGCTGGGAAAGCCGTTGTGGGAATATCCTATCTAGAGACTGGCTGGCAAGCAGGAACCACAGCAGCCCACCTCCTCTGGACCAGACATCTGGATTCCCTCCAACCCTGAATTTTTGTGGCTCATAAGGAGATGTAATGCCCAACTAATGCCACAAAGGGAACTAAGGATGATCGTGTTGGGTGTTTTGAGGCACTCTTGGGTTTTGTGCTGTATATTCCCTGGGAATCCCTGTTTCTTTGGCTACTCCCTTGCCTCTTGTCCCACAAGAGTTTTCTGTAGCGTCTCTGGCACAAAACTCATCAGCCGACCAACGCATATTATTCCCTCCAAGCCCACAGACATCTGTGGAGTAGTAATGCAGTAACAACACTCATACTCTCATATGCCCAGGTACTGCAAACTCAACAGATTATTTTTTACTGCTCTTTTTTTTTCCTCCCTTTTTATCAACAGAGGTTAGTCCTTCTTTCTGTGTGGCTGTTCACAGGAGCAACCAAAAGAAGAGCCAGCCTCTGGCCAAGCATTTGGGAACCTGAGCTGCTCTAAGAAGAAGTTGGGATCTAGACAAGCTGAACCCACCCAGCTTCTCTCATTTGCTACCTACAAGGTAAGGAAAAGTACATCTTCCTGTCTCCCACAGAACCCCCTTTCCTATGTAGGCTTAAATCCCCAGCACAGAGGCAACACTTACTAGGAGGTTGATCAAGTTTTACTATTGATGCTTGTAGTGCATAAAGTGCTTGTAGTTCCTTCTCTGTGTCTGAGTCCAGGTATTTGAGTAAGATGGGCACTCTCTGTTTGATAACAGCAGTGTCCACTCGGAAGCTGGAAGAGTCCGCTGAGAGGAAGAGGAGAAAGCAGGGTCAGCTTGGCACATGGCAACAGGGACATGTCTTTGACTGCCTTTACTTACGCAAACAGCAATCACTAACACAGATTCAAGTGGAGAGAAAAGGAGGATGAGAAACAACAGGAAGTATTTCTGGCTAATGGCTATTTCCGGAAGTTTTGGTCCTTACAGTTCCCAAGTTCAGACACTGCCTGCAGTGACCCCAGCTCTAACACATGCAGAAGCAGCACAACCTTCCTTTGCAGTGCAAATTGTGTGTCCACAGGCAACTGCATTTAGAAGGTTAGAAGGTTTTTATGAATTTTTTTTTTTAAATACCAGGGCAGAAACAGAATCCTAAGTTGCACATATTAAAAAACCATAAATATATAAAGTATATAAATTATATATATATAATATGCATTAGAAGTCCATCAGCCACAAGGATAAATTATTCAGCAGCTTTCAAGTAGATCATGCAACCCAATTAAGTGATATTTTGAAAAACAAAGAAAAAAAACTCAGGGTCAAGGTCAAAATTTAAACCACAGGACGATTCTCCTTACACAACAGGGAACCAACCCTTAAACATTGGAAATGGAGTCCTGTGTCACGTCCCTGTTAACACTAGGTGGCACGAGCAAGATTCTCTTCCCAGAGAGAGGAAGGAGCTGGGCTGTCCCTTCCCTCCCTCACAAGGTAGAATCCTGCCTGTCCCCTCCCCCAAATCACGACTCAGAGCAGAACCAGACCCTTTATAAGCACTACTTTCTGCTGTGCCAGATGGCAACAGTAAAGTTAAAAACCAATTGAACTGAGCAGATGTTTCTGGCTGCAGTGCTTTACTCAACCCCACCCCCGCGAGGGCCCAAGGCTCACGTGTCTGACTCAGGAGCCCTCCCTTTCCTGTGGTTCCAGCTGTATAGTCAGGCAATCCACATAAATCACCTTTCCAAAATTTAAACTTTGGATATAAAACTCTACAAGCCTGAGCCCCAGACTGGCTTCTTCCTGCAGCCCACGCTGGGCTGCCCACACATCTTTGCTGACACAGGAGTGGAAATGTTAAATGCCTTAATGAAGATTTCAGTCTCACCTTCGTTAAGAAAATCAACAAACAGCCTGGCATTACCCAGCGCTGTCTGAAACCCCTGCTCATACAAGGTCACTGGGACACATCAGAGTCACCTCAGGAACAATACACCTGACAAAGCACTTGGCTGACACATGGGGAAGGGACACCCTGCTCTCAGGCACAATCCCAAATGATGGAAAAGCCTTAGTGTGATAAAAACCAGCCTTGGGCAGGGAAATGTGATATAAACCTGAAAAATACCAAATAATTCTTTGCAGGTTTGGTTTGTGTGATGTTTACACTGCAAGTTACTCACCTATAATAGCTGCTTTACAAACTGCTGTCATTAAAGCTCTAAGGAATGTAGGTGAACTCATCTGGTTTTCATCTAAATTAGCCTGGAATCAAGAGTAAATGGACCAGTTAAAAACACTGCAAAACTCCAGCGCTGAATCTGGCAGCAAGTCCAGGCTCAACTGCTGTTGCTGCAGCACACACCCAGCTCACCCTGGCAACACTCGGCTTCCCCACTCACTCCTTGAAACTCCCTCAGGGATGTGAAGAGGCAGCACCAGTTCCCGTGGAATCCACGTGCTACTGAACACCTCCACAAGGAGCTGTTTGCCTGCAGAACCAAACCAGCCACACTGGGCTCCTGCAACACCCTTACAGAGTTTCAAAGAATTTCAGGCTTTTCCAACAAACTTTACGGCATGCTCCTTGGGTGGAGATTGTTTGTTTTGTGGAAGAAATTCAGGGAATGGCTGTGGAACCTGTCCAAGGGTTCAGACAGCCTGTGGGTGATCCCAGATTTCCAGTGCTGCTTTCATTCCACTCTCAACTCCTCTAACAGCAGTGGAAAAATAACATTTCTAACCCACTGCTCTGCCACAGAAATAACTGAAGCTGACCAAGATTTAGTGTAAGCACAGATGTAAATGCATAGGTTGGGTATAAATTCAGACACTAAACATCTGAGTTAAATAAGAAAATCAACAAATCAACAAGAAAATCAGCCGGACTGAGAGCAAAGACCAGTGGTTTGACAGGCTTTTTCCACTTTTTCTTTATTTTTATTTCCTCTTTACAGTGCCTGGCCCAGTGCACTGGGAAAAGGTGCTCTCAGTAACTGCCCAGGATATTTTTACAGGGGGAAATTTGGTGTGGTCGTATTGGAAAAAAGTAGTGAGAAGCTTCTCTTCCCTGTTATCTGAAGAAACAATGTAGCAGTGTACATCTAAAATGTACCAAGTGGCAGAAGCAGGATATTCAGTGCCAGAAAGACTACAGTATTTAAAAAGTTATACAGTTAATACAGGTAAAAATCTTTCCGGAAGCTTACTCTTACATACGGATTATATTTTAGATTTTAATTCTTTGGAAGTGTTGATTGCTCAGACCAAATCCTCACAGTGACCCATACCCTGAGATGTTCAGACCAGAACATATTTACAAAAGCAGTTAAACAGTCTGCAGGGAGGGTGAAAATCTCTTTGTACCTCTACCCAATCAAAGATTTGTTCATCATTCGCCTTGTCCTCAACAATGAGTTTTTCCAGCTGCTTATTCAGCTCTTCCGCAGAGAGTTCTTTCTCTGAAAGTGCTTCTGAGGAACTGGAACAGTCAGACTCCGTGAACTCCAACTTCTGCAACACCACATGTGATGATGAGAATTAGTGAAATGTACTTTCCTCGGCTGAATTACACCAGATTGAAGCAGGAAACTACATTTAATTCTGCTTCCTGGAATCTTTCAGCTGCTCAGTTATCATTACAACAATATAAACTTTCCCTGTTCCAAAGGTTAGGAAGCATTTTACAGACACATGGGAACTCCATTATCCAGCAAAGACAATGAGTAACCCCAGGCAGCTCCAGCTCTGCACAGCAGAGCACAAAATCAAGTGTGTGTTGCCCAGCTGGAGCTACAGGGGCTGGAATGCAACAACCAGAGTTGGCATTGGCTCAAAGGAATTGCAGTCAATGCTCCAGTTCCTTGAAAACTGTGACAGAAGAGCTGCAGTCCCCTCAGCAAGGCCCAGGCCACGGTAATAATTTCATTTCCTGTAGCAATTCCAAAGTGTCAGAATAGGGCAGGGGCTCACTTGAAGCTCCAAAGAAAGACAGTGACTTCCTGAGGAGCAGCACCAGCAAGAGCTGAGGCGCCTCCATCAGTCCTGGCTCCCTCCAGGATCATAATCTAAGGTGGTGTGAGTGAATGGCTGCCACCATTAATTGTGGCCCTTCTGCTGATTGTCTGCCCTTGCTCCAAAACTCATTATTAACGTTGTTTACCCAGCTGGAGAAACAGGTCACCTAGAGGAAGCCAGGTGAGTGAACATGTGTGTCTGGGAGCAGTGGGGACAGGCTTGTCTTCCCTGTCCTTCAAAAGGTGGTGCTGAAATCATCTACCCCAACTTCACCCCATATTCCAACTGCACATAAGAACGGGAAATGATCTGAACTCACTTGTTCCACGAGAAAGGTATGTACATCCTCCCCTTCAGGCAAGTAGTCCTTCCAACTGAGGCCAGACTCCCTCCATAAGGCTCCCACTTTCTTATGGCTCTGAAACACAAGTAGTTTGTTCATTTAAAGAGCTGAAGGACACCCTGGGAGCTCACAGGGGCCGGAATGGTGCAGCTGTGTCAGGAGGAATAAAGGACAGTTCAGCAACCCAACAAACGCCTGGCAATGAGTGAGAACATCTGGAGACCCCGTGCAAGAGACACCACATGTGCAATCCCCCCGGGTATGCACATCTTGTCGGGTGGGCAGCGCCTCGTGACAGGGAATGGGCAATGCAGAAGTGACACAGGGGGCTCGCAAAGACCTCCAAGGTTCCCCAGGAGCAGTGACATATGGAACAGGGTACTTTCCCACAGCCTGACACAGAGCTGCTGTGGGTGACTCAGACCCTTCTCCTGACCTACTCCATGACTCACACTCCCTTGCCTTGACAGTAAGGCTCTGGCAAATTGCTCCTTTGAGAAAATTCCTCATTTACACGCCTCTTTTCTGCATACAGACCAAACCTCAAATTCAGGCACATAATCCCAAATTCTCTCCTCAGTTCCTAGAGCTTGTGCAAACCTTGAGAGCAGTGCCTCTAAGCACAGACACATCAGCCTTTTGCAGCCTCTAATTTCACACTGACCTTTGAGCCTCCTACCTTAGAGAGCACAGTTCTGACACACACAGTTCTGATAAGAATAAAAATGCTAAGCACAACCAGGTCTTTTCACCCAAATGCTTTGCCAAAGTTTCACCTTATAGCACCTGTTCACAGGAGATTGCTGAGTAGCCTAAGCCAAGCTGAGAAATGCAAACTGATTTTAAGTTTACAAAGCAGATTACAATTTTCAGTTTAAAATACAGGTTGTTAAGATCCAACCGCATAGTTCGTGCTCTGATCCATCAAGATCTCGATTAGATGGCTGATGTTCCACTGAAATACCCAAGTCCAAGTCTTGGCCTGGACAAGATCTAATCAGAAAGCTGTGGCAGAAACAGAGACCCAAGGCTGGACTTCCACACCCAGAACACAGCAGCTTTTCTTTCACAGAATAGTTAAAAAAAAAAAATGGAAGTTGACTGTCCAAACAAGCACAAGACTAAAATAAATAAATAAAAAGTCACTCTTTGCACTGTTGGACTGAAATGCTCCTCGAACATTCAACCTTACTTGAATGCATGCTTGAAAAAATAAAAAAAAAGGAGAGTGAGGGATTTTACAGGGTTGGAATTAGACACTATCCAAAGTGCAGGATTTAGCTGGATCAAAAAAAAAAAAAAAGACAAAAATGGAAACGAGTTATAGGGAAACCACCAAACTGGTTGGACACACAGCTGTGAGGTGTGAAAGAGAGCTCTCGGAGTCAAGGGGTGAGGAGGTGTGACTACCCCAGTGCTGGGTGAACCTCAAGAGTCGGCAGGTTTAGTTTGGATAAGCACAAAGCAGTCTGAGGCCATCGGAAGCTTATCCGAACCCTGAGAACCTCTCCGGTCTGCAAGAACAGTTCTCTCGCAAGATTCCCGGCACTTGCTGCTTCTGGTCAGCCCAGAAATCCCTTGAGCATGTCCCTCTTGCAGTATTTCAGCACTCTTAGCTTCTGGGAGAAGCCAGGTGCAAAGGTACCTGCAAAAGGGAAAAGTGATGAGAAAACAAAAAGTTAACTCAACTTTTTGGAACCTTGTAAGGATTGGTTGGAAACTGGGGGTGCAAAGCAGGTTTCCTAAGTTATCTGGACTGGCTGGCCCATCCCTAAATGTCCTCACGTGGGAATGGTGTAGGTTTCATGCATGAACACGAGCGCTGCATCCACTCCTCCCTCCGGAGGACAGGAGCACTGGGCACTCACCATTTGTTTGCATAGAAGGTGCAAGATTTCAGCAAGCAAGACGCCGGCTCTTCCCACAGGAAGCAAGGGTTTGCTAAATTCTCTAGAATGAAAGAAAAACAGGTGTTTTTCCTTTATAATTTGTATTTGGAATGCAAATCCAGGGGTAGTGATCAAACTGAGGCAGGAAATCACCTTTAACTTCTGTCAGGGAGGAAAGATTTGATTAATCCAGCACTGCTGATAAAACATTCAGTGATGCAGTGACCTTGTCACAAAAGGGCTAATTACAAAGACCTGAATTTTACATCCAAAAGTATGTTATAGTTAATGTCAAATCCACTCATTTTTTTGTGATGCTGTATTTGGGTAGAGGGAAAATACTTTCTTAATATACTGGCAATAGAAATAGAAACCACTCGCAGTTAATCCCCAAATATGTAAGGACATATAGAACATACAAGAATTCTGGTCCAGGGAATTGTTTCTGGTCTTGCAAACAAGGTTTTGTGTCTGTTTAAGGCAGTGCCCAGGTGGCAGAGACACAGAATCCCATAGTTTGGGCAGGGACACCTTCCACTATCCCAAGTTGCTCCAAGCCCCGTCGAACCTGGCCTTGGACACTTCCAGGGATCCAGGGGCAGCCACAGCTTCTCTGGACACCCTGTGCCAGGACCTCCCCACCCTCATGAGGGGGGATTTATTCCAAATATCCCACCTAACCCAGCCCTCCTTCAGTTGCCCCTCTGAGATACCTCACTCTCTGCAAGTCTAATTAATTCCCAGAGTCTGTGCTCCCAAATTCTACAGCACTGACAGGTATTTTTAAGCTCAGCTGAAACAAACAGCAGACTTATGGGTAAAACCCTTCTCCAAGGGTGAAAGCACCAAGCTCCTTTCCCAGCAGAGCTCTCAGGCTGGTGTGGGCCCCCAAGGAAGTGCAACAAGCTTTCCATCAGCTCCTGTGGGGAGCTGAGCCTCCAGCACTGCTCATGCTTCACCTACTGATGGAAACCATGATGAGTAGACACTACAGGCACAGCTGGGAAAGCACCACTTACTGTATAAGTTCTCTCATAGAGATTCCTCCTTCTTTTAACACAGGGGTCACCAACTCAGCCAGGTACAACCAGATATGGGGTATATCTATGGCCATGTCATCTGCCATCTCCAGGGTCTCAGAAAAACTTTAGAAGGAGGAAAAAAGAAATCAAGTATTAAATAAAATTTGAGACATTTCCTTCGAAGAAATCTGCACCTTAAAAATGTTTTGTAACACAAAAGAGGAGTGAAGAGAATCACAAAGGGTTTTTTTTACCTTTGTTTTTGTTATTGCCATTTAATGCTTTTGGCCCTTCCAAACTGACAAGACTGAATTTCTCCATGCAGTAATATTGAGAATATGTGGAAAGGACACCACCTTTTGTAGATCCAACAGATATACCCAGGAAACCTCCAGTTATAATAATTCTTATATCCCAGTACCAAATAATTTGCTAAGCAGTAACATCTATAAAACTAAAAAGCATTTTTGTCTGTATATATAAACAATCAAGTAAATGAAACTTTCTTAAAAATATCCAAACATTTAAAGAAGGGGGTTAATCCTAACAGAATTCCAAATGTAAAGTAAGCAATGAAATGTCAGTAAATAAGAGCTCAGAGTTCAGCAGAGAAGTTTCTATCTGCAGCAGGAATTACAGGACTGCTCCCCAGTGAAGCACTTTCCAGAATGGCTCAAAATTCTTCTTTCCCATGAAAACTTTGCAGGTGACCTCACTTCCCATGCCTGAGAGATGGTAATTTTTCTGCTCTCCTGCCAGTTTCTGTCATGGTTAGTTTCTCCCTGAAAACCTTGAGAAGGCTGGTGTCCTATTTAGTGACTATAAATCCATGTTTTCTCTCATGTTTCAAACCAGAAACCACCTCCTTTGCTTTGTTCTTTGCATCCTCTGCTGCTCCTCCAGCCCTTCTGCCAGAAATTGTTTTCCTTTTGTGCATCTTCCCAGACATGGGCTGGGACCAGTGTTCATCCTGTGATCCCTCATTACATGTTCACTTCTCCTGTGTCAGTAGGTGAGGTGGTTTTTGGTCTCCTCAGCACCCACTGAACACCACTTGCCCTTCCCTCATCATCTTCAGGAGTTGTTTCACATTGTTTATGTCACATTCAGAGCACAGATCTCAATATTTCATCAAGATCCACTTATCCAAACTCCAGGAAACTCAAGAACAGCTTCAATCACAATACATTTTGGATATGTATCACCTCAAATGAGTCCCTTTGACCATCAGTGCTGTGTGGACACAAGTGTATTCCCTGTGCATATAGATCTTTTCAGCTGTTGCATATGGTTTTGAGCTCAGGCTGCCTAAACCCTTCCTGTGAGCTGAAATTCAGGAAGAGGCACGGGTGCAGGGAGTTCCCTGTTGGGAGCAGTCGGTGGTACCACAATGACAGGGATTCAAATTAAAGCCAGACAGAGCCAACTTCTAGAAACTCAGTGCTGAAGAGTTACTTCATCTGCTCCTTCCGTGCTGCATTTGTGGCTATCCCTGTTTTATCCCTCTTGCTCTGCACCCCAGTGAGGACTGAGTACTGCCAGGGACTTCCATGGGAACAGGGATTGTTTTAGGACTGGACACCAGGCTGGGAACACAAAACTCAGGGAGCTGAAATGAGCCAGGAGCCAAAACTCGGGTCTCTTGAGGCAGGTCCAACCCATCTGCTGCATATTCTCCTCCTGAGTCCTTGAGGATTTGGCTGCTCCAGCTGAGGTGTCCTGAGAAATGGCATCATGTGGGTGAAGCCTTTTTCCCAGTGGGAGAGTGGCTGAGGCTCTGTGGGTGCGCGGGAGCTCAGGCTACAGAGCTCCCAGGTACTGATGTGTGAAGGATTCTGTGTGTCCTCTTCCACTTACATTCAGGGATTTGAGAAAGGCAAACAGGGCAAAATGCAGCACAGAACAGGGATCTGAACACACACATTTAAACAGACACCTACAGATCTGCTTCAAAATAAAAGCTGATATAAATATGAACATATTTATGTTCACTAAAGCATATGAAACACTTTAGAATATATTACAATATTAATATTTCTTATAAATACACCCAGATGATAACAGTCCTTCCAAAAGAACGTGTGTAGAGGGCAGGATACCAAAACAAGGTGGGAGAGCATTTCTCTGCAGCTCAGCATCCATTTGCAAGAAACACTGAGGAAGAGAATCTGTGGATTCCCTGTGCAGAATACCAACCCCTTGAAGAAATCCTGCTTGCTCAGCTTTCCTGACTGCACCAGCTGATGTAACAACTGGCCCATGTGATCCCTGGTGATCTGACTCCGCTCCAGCGTGGACTCCACGCCTACGCGCACGAACACGGGCAGCAGGTTCTGGGCACTCAGCTCCTCCACACACTGCATGGCCTCCTGTGGAACAACACACATCAGTCAGCCCTCAACTGAAAAGCAGCAAAAACACGGCACAGGAGTATTTTCCGCTGTAACATTGGGGATTTTTTATGAAATGAGTATTTAGTGAGGCTTCCAGGCAGTGTTGAATTAGGCTGTGGAACCTCATCACAAAATAATAAGAAAACCCAACACTAACAGCATAATGGAATTTATACCACTCAGGTAAGAATTTTTAAAATACAAAATCATATTCCAGGGCTGCTTGGTGAAATGGTAGGAGCTCTTTTCTGGATGCCACCAAAACACCTATTACTGCATCAAACATCAAGCCAAGTCAAAAAAAGGGTATCAGGTCAGATTTCTTACTGATCTGACCTGGCACAAAAGCTTGTGTTACAAACCCACAGCCCATCAAGAAACAGAAAATAGCTGGAGAGCACTTGGAGAAAGATTTCCCCTTTCTAAAGCTCCTACTTTCTGACTTAAGCATTTTGCAACCTAAACAAAGAAAACAATCAGAGACTTTGAGAGCAGCTCTCAAAGTCCCACATCAAAAATCTCCATTGCCATCATAAGGACCTTCCAGTGACCTTCTGGGTCCAGCCCACAGATTTCAGTAGCATTCCTGACTACAGGCACCTGCTCTGTGACTAGTTATGCCTTGAATTACCAAGACCTGGCAGCCCCAGATGTGTTTCCTCAGGCCCTGTATGGCTTTTTCCTGCAGGTCAGGAGCCTGGTGGCCCCAGGCTGTTACCAGGGTCATAGCTCAGTCACAGTCTGAGCTCATGGTCAGGTCAGATTGGGGACCAAACACTGCAAAGGGCCAATCCTCTGCTCTATACAGCAGGAACTCACTCACAGGTGGCTGCAGAACACAGTTGAAGCACTTAGTCAGAGCTTTGTTGCATCTGAAGAGCATCAAGAATCCCCCAGTACCAAGTAATTCCTGAAGCAAACAAGCTGCCTCGATTCCATGGACTTTTAATCAGCCCTGCCCTATCTAATGCAATTCAGCTCCATTTCCAGCCAGCCACAGAAATACATCACTGTATTTGCAAACAGGGAACCAATGTGGCCCCTTCACCACAGGCATCCAGGGGGAGCCTTTGGAGTCCATCAGAAGCAGGAAAAAGAGCAGAAACTCCTTGGCTCACCAGCCCTGGGTCCCAGGCCAGCTCACTGCCAGTCAGAGCAAGGTTTTTCCTCTCCACATCAAGTATTTAATAATTTATCCCAATAATTAGATGTGAACCCTAAACAATCTATCATGAGAATATTCCTCTTTCCAGTTATTAATTGGAAGTTCAGTGAAATGGAAGCAGCAACTCTGCTTTTAGGGTACTAAACCAGCAGCTCCGAAGTGCTGCCATTTCAGACTTTTCAGGTTTTAAAATTTATTTCAGTAAAGATCAAATGAAGCAGTTTTGCAGCCAATGTAACACTTCTTGCAAACTCCCTGGATGAGCAAAAAAACCCATTTACAAGGGGAAAAAAATCCTTAAAAAAAAATTGCTTAAGTGATGACAGCTGCTCAGTAATTTCCATTGTTTATTAAAATGCTCTGGAGTGGTTTGTTCAATATTTAGTATTGCTTTATCTGCCTCCAGATCAGAACAGCACGATTTGATAACTAAATGAAAACCTCTGTTTATTTTCCCACTAGCTTTTCTGCTTCCAAAATTGCTGGTATTATGTTGCTGCTCAGTGATTCATGACAGATACACATCCATCTCGCTACTTAAAACACACAGGCTGGGCTATTCTTCGTATTACCAGCAGGGCAGAAAACAAGCTTGGGAGATAACTGTCCTGAGAGTGCTCATAGAGCTGCTGCTGCTGCCTGGCTCTGTCCAGCCTCACCACTTCTGCTGCCTCTGTGTGGGCTGGGTGCTCACAGAGACACATCCTGGAGAGAAATCACTGCAGCCCCCTGGAGCTTTCTGTTAAGTGAGCTTTTCATCTTGCTTACCTTAAAATCATTAATATGCAAGAACTCATCAATGATAGATTTGCATTTTCTCTCTATTTCCTCTTCTGATAGTGAAGGCTTTTCTTGTACAGGAGCTTGGGGAGCTTCTGGCTTGGCTGGTGGAAATACAACAACAAAAATGTTTGGAAAAAGAACATCAGCATTTTAGAGATGACATTCTGAGAACAGAAATCACTAGGGCAGGTGTGTCTCCTCTCCCATCCTCAGGCACAGGGCAGTTCTTAGATGGGGCTTAGAGCAACCTGGGATAGGTGGAAGATGTCCCTGCCCATAGCAGGGGGTTGGCACTGGATGAGCTTTAAGGTTCCTTCCAACTCAAACCGTTCTGGGATTCTGTGATCCTTTCCTGGTTACTTTCCCCCATATGAACTCCCAGTATTTGTGTAACTTGACCTTGCAGGATCACAGCTGGCAGTGGCACAGGTCGAACACCTTCAAAGCTCTGCACCGACATTAAATAATTAAATGGGAGCTGTTGCAGCAAAGTTAAAATACGCTGACTGTGATGGGCAGCAGCCCAAGGCAATCTCCCAGTCACATACCAAAACCCTGGTCCCCATGCATTGACTACAACACCCTGAAACTTCAGGATAAGCCTGTGCTGTGGCAGTTGAGGTGTTTCCCTCACTGCAACAGTTTCTAGATGTTTCCCAGGGAAGAGCTGAATGCTGTCCTTGCTATAACGATTCTGTCCACTGGGAACATCACCCTAAGAGTCCCCATTTTCTCACTAACAGATCAGCCCAGGCTGGCAGGAGGGAAAAGCAGGAGTTGCAGGACTGACAAGGTGACACCCTGATGGGTGCCACCATCCTGTGCACCAGGCCCGGCTCAGAAGGAGGGCTGGCAACACCACCATGCTAAAAACCTGCACCATCTGTCCTGGACCCAAATCCCTGCCCTGCCCTGGGAAATGCTTGAAAAGGGTAGATATGGCTTTACTGGGCACTGAAAAGCATTCCTGAAGAACTGACACTGATCTGGGGGACTTTGTGACCAGAAGCCAGTGGGACAGTGACAGGAGAAGACAGGCAAGACAATGCCATGGGGCGTTGTGCTGGCACCTGCAGCCTTTCAACTCCACTGGATCCTATGGAGGAGCTGGTGAGAGGGGTAAGCCCAGGCCTGCCTGATTCAGCTGTGTCACCCAGCTCTGGGAGGTGCATCCCAGCTGCAGCAGCCTGACAGCGTCCTGCACAGACACACCTGTCACTGCTCGCGACAGATTCTCCCTTGTGCCTTTCCATGCATTCAGCAAGACTCCCCGAGCACAGAGGAGCCATTACCAGATTCCTTGGTTTTGTTCCTCTCAGCCTCGGTGCTGTTCCTGTCCATCTCCATGCCTCCTGTCAGCTGCTTCACAGTCTCCAGCATCTCCCTGCGCTGCTCCTCCTGGGCCTGGTTGTCCAGCAGCAGCTCCTTGCTGCTGCTGCCCCGGAGGAAGGTGTTGGGCCGGGACAGGGAAGGTGGCAGAGCTTTGTCATTCTTCTCTCGGCCCGTGCTCCCGCGACTGCCGAACAAGAACACGCTTAGAGGTTAGAAAAGGTACTTGAGGGCTTCACTGTAAGAAAAAACCACCCCTGGAGCCCCATGGGATTGTTGATTCCATTTCTTACAGCTGTACCTACAAACAAAAGTAACTCAATTTCAGGGATGCACAAACACAAATACTCAGAGTGGACAGGCACAGCTAATGCTTCCTAGCGAGCACATGGAAAAGCAATGTTCTACAGTGCCCATTTTATACATGGAATAGTGAATTTTATAACACAAGGACTCTGTTCTACTTTGAAATGGTGTGAGAGCTTTAGATTAAATGTAACAAAGAAATTCCTCCCTGTGAGGGGGGGTGAGGCGCTGGCACAGGGTGCCCAGAGCAGCTCTGGCTATCCCTGCATGCCTGGAAGTGTCCAAGGAACAGCATGGGATAGTGGAAGGTGTCCCTGCCCATGGCAGAGGGTGGGAATGGGGTCATCTTTCAACTCTCTCCAACCTAAAACATTCTGTGATTCCATGAGAGTTGTATTTTTTACCCATTCATTGAAAAATACTTCCCTAACAGTGAAGGCTCCCAACAACAGGTGACAACGATCTGTCCTATTAATTACTGTGTTAATGTGTAAGATGGGCAGAATTATGCCAAAATGGAATAATTTCCAGGTAAGTCCAAGTTTTACTTGAAATTGGAGGGAAAACATTAGAGGCACAACTCAGGAAAACATTTCAGCAGCTTGTGTGCACTGGAAGGAAGATCCAGTGACATTTTAAATGAACTGTACATTTATAAACCATGTCTACAGTTAATAAATTATTGAGGGTTAATACATGTTTCATGCTTCAAGCTGGAGTGGTTGCAGCCCCAAAGGAATTGGAGTGAGAGAGAGGCTCTGCAGTTTTTTGTTGGATGCAAGAGCACAGGCAGGTCACACTGCTGGGAAGGGTCAGACATGGTTTTCTGCTGCATTTCTGCCAGGTTTTAGGTGTGTTCTCTTGGATAAATAAACCTACTGACCTGGTTGAATTCACAGCCATTAAATCCAACCAATTTATTACTACATTTTATCTGAAGAGTTTTTAATCTGTTAAACGTAACTACCCTTGGCTGAAGGGTGAAGTGGAAACAAAAACATTCATCAAAAAGGTTTTAAAAATTAATTCCACCTCTCTCTCCTATGATATTATAAGATAATATAATCTTATGTGTTTGAAGCTAACTCAGAGGGGGAAAAGGACCCAGCCATTCCTGGAAAAGCAAGGAATTCTCTTCTTTCTGAGTGCTGGTACCCAGAGCAGGGGGTACAAAATGCAGCAGTGAAGAGCGATGGAATGATACTCACCTCGTTAAGGCCCTGCGAGATTCTAGTTCTGAAGATGCAGATGAGGCAGATACTGGGGAGACTGGAGGCTGCAGGGCAGAAAATCTGTTCAGACTTGTGGCACTTGGTCGCAAGGAGTCTGGAGATCGTGAAGACAACACAGAGCAGAGCAACAAGGTCAGGACTGCTGATACTTCAGCATCACTGAGCAGTTCAGCCAGAGCTATTTCAGAGCTATGGGGACAGAACTGCAGGAAAAGGCTGGTCCTGGCCCACTTTAACCCTTCTTGTCAGGAGGTCACACACAGGGGGAGGAGAGGAGGCTGAGCAGAGCCCTCTCTGGGGGCTGCAGTTCCTCCCAAGGGGCAGCTCTGACCTCTGCCCTGTGAGCGGGGACAGGAATAAGAAAAAGTCTGGAGCTGTGTCATGTTTAGGCTAGACATCAGGAAAGGCTCTTCCCCCAGAGGGTGCTGGCACTGCCCAGTCTCCCCATGGAATGGGCACAGCCTTGAGGCTGCCAGAGCTCCAGGAGCCTTTGGATAGGGTGGGATAGTTGGGGTGTCTGTGCAGGGCCAGGGGCAGGACTCTGATCCCTGTGGGTCCCTTCCAGCTGAGGATATTCCATGATTCTATGAACCCCACCCAAACCTGCTCTTTGGCAGCAAAGCAGAGGGTGAGGGCCCATCCTGACTTACCCATCTCGCTTGCCTTGGCTCCACCACTGCTGCCCTTTCCCCAGCTGCCCAACTGGGCTTTAGGCACGAGCTGAATCTTCTCATCTATTGTGGGCTGTAAAACAGGGCAGGACATACAATTACAAGAGCAAATCATACAGTTTAATAATAAATGGGAGATTTTTTTTGGCAATAATCCCAGTCTTGTGAACACCAAAATACACTTCACTTATTTTTGGAAGACCAAACTATGGCCCAAGACAGATGCCCAAACAACAAAGGGCATCACAAAGAGCCTCTTCCAAATGTCAGTGAGAGACATTCACAGTGAGCAGGAGCTTCTTTTTCTTGGGAATTCTGAAGCTCAGGAAGGTGAAAAAACTCAGTATACCCGTATTTAAAAGATGTTCAGTTTGTTTGTGATGTATAAACTGATTTCACTGTCCATCAACTCTGCAGTCATGGCTTTGTGAGGACTTGCAGGGCACCAAATAATCCAGAGGGCAAAGGACAACAACAGGTCATAGAATTTGGAGGGAAGAAGCTGTGTCTGGCAAGAAGAGAACATTGATTTTACAATGTTCAGTGGAGAATTTATTGACAAGGAGGTTGTGACCTCACAGATCTCAGGGGAGCTCCTCTCCTTCCAAAGCAGCTGCTGTAGAACCAGCTCCATTTCTATGGAACAAAGGAGAAGGGCTTTTCCCAGATGAGTTGTAAGCCCAGGCAGGAGGAGGTTGAACCTCTCCTGCTAATGAAGTTTTGGAGACTGTTTTATGATTTTCAGAAGGAACCCACTGATTGGATCTGCAGAAGGGCTGCAGTCTGTCCAGGTCCTTCTTTATAGCTCTCCAAGAATCCAGGCACTGTGTGTAAAACTTCAGGGTGAGTGACATTAAGTGGGACAAGGGAATATTTAGGAGTCAATGATTTATGCAAAGGCCAGACTTTTCCTTGGCAAGAAAACCCAGAGCTGTTCTGATACAAAGGAGAAATCTCCAACCTGAAGCAAGAAATTGCCCAGCCTGAAGCCTGGAAAACTGTCCCAAACCCACCAGTCCAATGGTGAAATAACAGGAAGATGCTCATCTGGAGGATGAATATGAGAATTTTTCACATGCTGGGGGATGCAACCATGCCACCAAGTCGAGAAACCTCTAAAAGCAGACACAGCTCTTCCAATTCTACTGGAGCCTCTACTGGAATGCTGCTGTTTGTGACACATCAAAGTGGATGTGGCCTCCCTGTTTTACTGAAGAACAGCATCAGAACAGGGTCTCAAGAACTTGAGGCAGCCAAGGATTTCCAGCAGGTATTTGAGACCCCCAGGTGATATGTTTGAGACACATGGAACATGGGTGCTGTGCTGCATCTCCATGTGACACAATACCCTGGCTCACATTTTCATCACCAAATAAAATGCAGATTTTCTGACTGTGAGAGCTTCTGGATTACTAAAAGGACACTGTGAACCTGAGAAAGAAAGTCTGCACATTCCTTTCCCTCCAGACAAAAGAGGAACATCCAGAAGATAATGAAGCTTGATTTACACACAGGGTTAACTCTGAGGATTTAAAATGTCCCAACCCCAAGCTTTGACCTGTACACATCATCCCGGTCCTTCCTGGACTAACAGATATTTTATTGCCCTGAAGGAGGCTTGTGCTGGCACCTACCTTGGTGATTTTAAGGAACTTGGTGGGGTCCAGCACTCTGCTGTTCTTTGCCCCCTGCACAGTGTTCCAGCCACCTTCGTCAACTCGTGGGACACCTGAGAATGACAAACAGAGCCACCCTCAGCTCATCCTGCTGCTCTGACTGGCAGGGTCCTGCTCAGGAACATCCTTCAGGTGGACATAATTTGCCTGCTGCCTGCTCACAGAACAGCCTGGATAGAACAACTCTCACTCCTTTCAAGGGCTGCTTTTGGAAGGGATGGTTCCTGGCTGGATTTCTCTGCATTCCTGTGGGTGCTGCACTTTCAGGAGCTCAGAGAAGGAGCAGGTGAGATGCCTTCCCTGACTAGAGCCTTACTCACCCCACAATTCCTGTAGCACTTGGCTGGTCTGACATGGAGCCCCTCAGGCACTCACAGGTTCCTCACCTCCTGGTGTCACTTTTAGGATAATTAGCCTACATGTATTTTCTTTACACCCTGTTTTCAAAGCACTTTCATTTGACAATCCTCAGTATTAAAAAATACCCAAAATTACTTTCTCCTTGCCCTGCTTTGTCCCAGTCTTCATTTTCCCAGTCACTCCAAATTCATCTTCAGATAGTGCCCTGAGGGCCAGGAGCAGTTTAAGGTGATGCCAAGACACTCCCTCACACAGAGTCAGCACCTCATGACTTTAACAATGAAAGACAACATAGTTACTCATGAAATGTTTTTCTCTTCAAATGAGACTCTGCAGTGAATGAGAATGGATGGCAAATCTGACCCTAAGTCATAACTGGTTAGAACAGACTTCTGGCAACCTGTCAAAAAATCAAACATAGTTTGCATGAATGGAAAGCTTAAGCACTGTTGGCCTGTGGTTGGTTATTTTCACCCATGAGATTTGCCCATGAAAATCCCCACAGCCAACCCACGGCAGATCTGTCCCTTTTCCAGCCTCTGTCATATATGCTCATTACACTTAGGAAAAAAAAAAATCACGGATTTTTTTCCTTTTTTGTGGGATTCCCTCTAAGGCCACTGTATGTGACATGAGTGACAAGAGCATCCAACTTGGCTTTTACTTTACCTGGTCTCCTCTTGTCTTTGGTCATGAGTTGTTGCACCTTCCTCTGCTCCTCCTGCTCTTCAATCTTGGCTTCTTTATGGATCTGCTCGATGGTCTTGGGGCCCTGGTCTGCTCTCCGTGACACCCAGTTGCACTGAGGAAGAAGCAAAAGAAACCAAACATGTGCTCAGGGAAACTTCCAGGGGAGCATCAAACACAGGAAATTTGAACATTGGGAACAAGGCCTCATCCTCCCACCCTTGTCATGCCTTAGAGGGGCTGGAGAAAATCATGTGGAGCTGGGACACATTATGGACATGGTTATCCCAGCATCAGAGAGCAGAGCCTTGTACTCAGGTACAGAGACTGCAACAAAGACCTGACTGAATTCAGGGCACGTTAACCCCCAGCCTGCACATTCCCAGCTTTTCTTTCAAGGTTCAGAGGAAAGAGAAAAGCTGCTGTCACCCTCTGTTTATGACTGATACCCTTGGTGGGAGCATTTCCTTCAAGCTTGAGGGGAAAAAATGAAACACTGAAAATACAAAAAAACAAGAAGTGACCGATTTTAAGTGGAGACAGGGCTTTGCACTCCAGGAATGGTGATGGCTGACACAGGAATCCTGCAGAGAGGAGCTGTCACTCCAAAACCACTTTCCTCACTTGATGTGTCTTTTCAGCCATGCAGTGCCCAGACCCTTCCAGCCCTGGAATGACCACACTGTCCCTTATCTTGCTGCAGCCTCATTACAGCTCTCATGGTAATTATCCACCTGCAGCCAAAATGGTGACTTCAGCCTCCACACAGCCCAAATCAGCTCTTCATGGGGAATTACATGTACTGGGAAGGTTTGTTCCACCCATGGTCACATCTTCACCTGCACAGTGAGGAGCCCCCTGCACCACACATGTACTGACCATGGCACCAGGACAACATGGAGACATTTCCTGGCTTTGAACAGCCAGACTTTGCAGACAAAAGGAACAGATCTCCCCCCTAACAACACTTGTGCCGTGAATCCCTGCTCTTGAATGACAGCTTATCCATCCTGGATATGGAAGGGAACATGACAGACTGGCATGAGAGCTGGGTGCCTTCACTTGGAGAAGGCCCCAGGGAGACCTTAGAGCCCCTTCCAGGGCCTAAAGGTGCTCCAGGAGAGCAGGAGAGGGACCTGGGACAAGGGGGAATGGCTTCCCACTGCCAGAGGGCAGGGTCAGATGGGATATTAGAGGAAATCCTTTACTGTGAGGATGAGGAGGCCCTGGCACAGGGTGCCCAGGGAAGCTGTGGCTGCCCCTGGATCCCTGGCAGTGTCCAAATCCAAGTTGGATAGGGCTTGGAGCACCGTGGTGGAAGGTGGCCCTGTCTGTGGCCATGGAATGAAATGATCCTTAAGGCTCTTTCCAACCCAGACCAGTCTAGCCTTCCATGATTTCATGCTTTAACTCACTGGAGCTAGGACCTACCAGCCTTAGGTCTATTACATCCTGAAGCATGAACCGAATCCTTGAGGAGGTTTTTCTTTCTTTCACAATCTTCTCCATCTGATTAAAATACTGGTCCATGCGGGGCTGGACAAGAAAAACATCATCAGCATGTTGTGGAGAAAAATGAAAACACTCCCTCGAGGGGCACCCAGAGGGTCCTGCATTCCAGGATTTCTGTACCAGAAACATCAGAGACACAGGGCTGCTCTCCAGAGGGGTGAGTGCTGGGTCCTATACACTCCTCCAGGGTGGATTTGAGGGTGCACAGGGCAGCATGTGCAGGAGATGAGGCACAACTGTACAGGCAAACAGTTTCTCTGGGTTTTCAATTACACAAATGATCTACACCCTCTGCATGTACATAATAAACATTACATCCACGAAAAATACGTCTCAATCTGAGCTTCCCCTCCTCAAATCAGATGTCTGCTCACCTCAGCCCAAGAAAAATTGGCTCAGGAAGCAAAATGGCTACAAAACCAGCCTAAGACACATCATTCCATGGTTCATCCCCGGAGCTGATGAGCCCTGAGCCAGGCCAGACTGAGCAGCAGCTCTGGGTCTCTCTGCAAGAACAGTTTAATGGGCTCACCTGTGGGGAAAAACCCCACAAACTCCTTCTTATCCAGAAAACTGATGTGGTGGAATCCCAATTGGTTCACACTAAGACATGAATTGAGATCAGCACAGAAGCTCCTGTTACGTCTAAATTTGGCCCACCAACCTCTAGAAAGCCTTTTTCTCAAAATAGAGTCTCTGGTTATTTCAAACAAGAGTTTCAGAGCAGTTTCCTACCATGTTTCCCACTCTCTTCACAAAAAAAACCCCAGCTAAATCCTTGTCCTTGTAGTTAAACAAACAAGAAAAAAAGTCCATTCAAATTTGTGTCTGACCTTGCCTTGGAAAGTTCCAGCTCTGGGAGCAAACATTTCCAAAGTTAGGGATGATGGAGAAACACTTCCAATGGACTTTGTTCAGAAGTTTTAATTAAACTATGACTAGCAGTTCAGCTTCAATAATAACACATAATAAAATGTCTACCCCATTAAGAAAGATTCTCTCAGTCCTGACAGAAATAACCAACCCCAAAAACAGGACAGAGGCATCTGGAATTGCTCCCTCACTCTGTGCCCCGCCATGCCCCAGCTTGAGGGTGCAGAACCAGCAGAGCACCAAAACGTTGGCTTCTACGTGCTCCAAAAGCCCAAAACATCATCCAGGCCTCGTCCAGCCTGACCTCAGCTCGGAAGACAGACCTGTTTTTCTTTCCAAAGCACACGGAGAAACCGAATCCCACACTGGTGCTGCGCTCACAGCACGGAGTGTTTAGCCTGGGACTGCTGATGAACCTCATTGTTTTGGTCAATGCTTACAGAACAGTCTGGGAAATTCCTTCCCCCTAAGGCTCAGGATTGATCCTCTGTGATTCCTGAGACCCAGCGTAGAGAGGGAACTCCCTGCCTGGGGCAGCTGAACACAAATAGCTCTGTTTTTTTCTAGAGCTGAGTCCCACTGATTCCTGGCAAAACTCTCGAGTTTTTCATCCCAAGTCTGTTTTTTTGTGAAGGGGCAGCAGACTGTGCCAAAAGAAGCTCTTGGAGTGCACAATGCTCCGTGCTACAGATATAGCTGCTGGAAAATGGGGAGGAGGATGCAGGAGCACTGCGGCTGCAGAACAGCTTCCGCATCCCAGCACAATTGGAGACAAGGATGACACAAAACACAGGCACCCCCCCAGGCTCAGGTGGGGGTTTGGACAGGTTAATGAGGGTGTTTTAGATTTAACCTGAACAATACATTTCATGGTGGCTTCTGTAGGAAACATAAACTTTCAACTGGAAATATTAATGTTTTGGAAACTACAAAGAAAGAGGGACATTCAACTTGGAAAAAGTAAATGTTGAGCATTTCTGGATTGTGTGTTTGGGTAAAATCTTTGGAAATAACAACTGGAGAACACTGCTGAAAATGATACAGAATATATTACAGAGCAGGGAGCAAGGCCAGATCATGACGGAACATCCACAGAGGAGTGGATGATTTCCTCATGCCATATGGAAATTCTTGAAGAAAAAACAAATTTTCAAATAAAAACATTCCACACCCATTTTTCCAGCCTTGCCCAGAGAAATTCATCCCTCACTCTCATTCCTGCCCCACCTTTGCCTTCTCAAAGTCCAGGTCCTTGCCAATGGTTGTGAGCAGGCGGCAAAGGCACTCGAGGGACTCCTCATCGTGGTTTTTCAGCAGCTTCACCACGCAGTCGTGCATGATGGCCTCCGTCAGCATCTTCAGCTTGAAAAGCTCGCCGATGAATTTTATATTCCCGATGGATCTCCGCCGGGCTTTGTCCTTGGCCTCTTCCAGCTCGTCATGGAGCCGCGTCTTCTCCTCTGGCTGTAAAACATGAAACAGCTCTGCAAAACCATGTTCCCAGTGCACAGAACTCTTTGAAAGATCTAGTTTTATGTCTGTAGACACTGTTCCCTCTTTTTCTCCTAAAGCCCAGAAAAATGCTGGGATAAACCCACTGTCAAGGCAAGTACTTTTTATTATCCTCAGGCACAGTGACAAAACAGAAGTCTCAACTCCAAAATCCCCCCAAATCAACTGCTGTCCCAAAAGGAAATACATTTCTGAGGGAGATCTGAGAACTTATGGAGAAAAACACCACTTACAGTGGTAGCAGCTTCTAGTTCTTTCTGCTTCTTTTCAAAGACATCATCATCAGCCTTGTCCTTTTCAAATTCCTTCTGGCAGCGATTTAACAGCAGCTTACGGAAATTTACTGTGCTCCCAGGTTTGTCTGCCATGGGCACTTTCAGCTGGAGTGAAAAGGAAGAAAAACATCAGTAAAAACAGGCATGAACTCCACAAGGAGGAGTCATCTATAACAATTTATTTTGCTCTTCATGTTGAGCTGTGCAGCTTTGAAAGGCTGTGAAAGTAAAGCCTCACATCAGGATTTCCAGTGGAGTCTTACAGTGCAGATGTAAAGTCACACTCCAAACTTGGCTGACAGCACGTCTGCCCGGGGATGAATTAAATTTCCATCCATGGGATTCCTTAAAAACACCCCTTGCTTAAAAGCACTCCTGTTCTGTGCTGAAGGCTTAACCCATATTCCTTCACTGCATGTCATGAAGGGTCTGGGGACAAGGGAGCTCTTTTGTCCCAAATTCACTATCTGAGAATGATCTGTGCAAAGCCTGGCTCATCTTGGGCTCCCTTGCAACTGACAGACACAGAAGAGTGGTGAGGCCCTGGCACAGGCTGCCTCACCCCAGAGTGTCCAAGGCCAGGTTGGACAAGGCTGGGAGCAGCCTGGGATAGTAGAAGGTGTCCCTGCCCATGGCAGCAGGTGGAATGAGATCTTTAAATTCCCTTTCCCACCTATACCATTCCAAGCTTCTGTGATTCCATGAACTTCCCAAATACAACTCATCTTGTGACTAGGTGGAGCAAGGAGTCTTTAACTCCCAAAAGCTGCTCCAAGCAAATTCCTCTGCCTTGGGCATGGCCAACAAACCAATTATCCACATCATTTATTCTTACTTACACTCAGAAACTGACATTTAACTCTGCTCTCTGCAGTTTCTGTCACTGCCCATCAGCCCATGCTGGAGCCTGCCCAAGGGAGTTCCCATGCCGGCAGCTCTTACCGTCACCAGGCAGCGGCACATGTTGGCGTAGGCCACGGAGAAGCTGGGCTCGTCAATGGCCTTCTCGAAGACCAGGTCGATGACTCCCTTCAGCCTCTCCTCTGTGTCCACAGTCAGGTCTGTCACCTGCTTCATGAGCTGGTTGAACATCTGGGGTGTCAGCTTATTCAAGATGCTCCGTACCTTGCGGAACAGCTCCTGAATGACAAACACTGAAAGTTCAGGCACAAGCGGTGCAGGGGGACTTCAGGAATGAGCCAGGATGCTTTCCACAGGGGAATGGATACATTCCCAGACATGGGAATGCTGAGGGACACACCACATGTTTCTGCACAGCCCAACCCCAGTTCTCACTTGGCTACAAAAGACCAAGACTACAGGGCATGAGTTTTGGAAACACCCAAGTGCTTTTATCAAGTGCAACAGAGGCACAAAGCCCTTCCTGTCAGAAATACTCTCCTTTGTATCAGTTTAATCTATGAGATATAAATTAACAGGGAGTGGCCTCTGTTTCCTTCAGCCAGAGGTAACCAACCTCTCCTATAATTCACTTTAAGGCACTTTATCTTTTCCTATCCAGGATGATAATGAGGTCAAACAATGCCACCATTAGCTCCAAGAACAGAATTCCAGCATCCTTCAAGACCATCCCAAATTACCATACAAATTACAAACTTGACCACCAAACACGTCCTCCCAGAGCGAGTGTCCCATGGAGGAGAGGAGGGGGAGAAGGACAGAGGGAGTTTCAGATGGCACCATTAGGCCGGGCAGGACCAAGTAAGGGATTTCACAGAGGAACCTCAGTCTCGCTGAGGATTCAGGGCAGAAATGTGGTCTAAAAGGAGATGAAAACCAGGTTCTGTGCTGGGAATGTAGGGCTCTTTGCTTTAGAACAGAGACAGAAATATTCCAGTAAAACAGCAGTAGGAAAGCAGTCCTGGAAGAGAGACAGGAGGTTGTGTGGTGTTCTCTGCTTAATATACAGGACTGGCATTTAAAAGCCAGGTCAAGAATAAACATACAAAAACTACCATCAAGGCAGGGGAAAGCTGGGATTCCAACAGCAATTCATTGCCCTTTCTCACTGTCTCATACAAGAGGGAAGGCAAATTACCACTACCTGGTGCAGCTGCTGTATCCTCAGACCTGCTTATGCTCTCACCTGGGTTTTGACATTTTCTGGGTCCTCGGTTTGGTTTTCCCTCTTCAGGCTCGGCTTCCAGGCATTCTCTGCCTTCTTCAGGTGCACGTCCTCCTTCACACACACGGTGATGATCTTCCTGGGCTCCCTCCTCTGGCCCGGCTGAGATCTCCTCGGTCCAACATTCAACAACTAGGATAAAAACATTCCTTGTTATATCCCACTTTAGGTTCACACTGGATAACACACTCCGGGGCAAATGCCAACACTCGCTGACAGCACCGCTGAGCACCAGCACATCCTGCTGGGACATGAGTCCCTCCGACCCAGTACTGCTCCAGGCTGCTCACAGGGAATATGGAGACACCAAACACATTTCTCTGGGCAGCTTTTCCCAACAGAGAGATGGGACGACTCTGCCTACACAACCCAGCAGCACTCTGGGTGCTGCTATAGGGGGCTGAACTAACCCTGACTGGCCAAAGGTGCCTCTGGGGAGTCAAAAACTGCATAACTGAGACATCACAGCAAGGTGTGGAAGAATTCAGCCCTTACAGGTATATTTCAAACATGCCATCCCAAGCACTTAGACAATGATAAATTAACAGCTCTGCCAGAAATGTTAAGTTTTACTGGAGATTGCTTCCAACAAAGCCATTTTGAAATGGGAATTATGTAAAACATAGTGAAGGAGTGAAGGAAAACTGCATTTCCTGCACTCTAAAAATAAAGATCCTAACACATATGGGACAAACTCTGGGTTTCACAGGAGAAAGGGAATCAGGGTGCTTTGGAACTGCCTAAGCACCTCTGCAATCCTGTGTAACGTGATGCTCCTCCCAGACAGGCACAAAACCTGCCACACCTGGGGAGCTTTTCACCAGATGTACAAGTGGTAGGGCACAAGACACCCCCAAAACTCCTCTTCATCATCTGAGGGCTTCTGATTAAGGACTAAAGGTACCAGCTGCTGTGGGAAGGTTGCTCTTCCCCCACGCTCTTTTATATTTCTGAACTCATTTATCACAAATGGCCAACCTCAAGGTACAAATTAACACAGCAAAACTCCATTATCAAACCCGGTACTTCCCACAGCAGTAATTAATCTGCTCAGCAGCCACTCATGGAAGACAGGCCATTTCAAAGACTGCTTTGTTCAACAAAAGGATTTTCAACAGGCATCAAAAAGGCCAAACCACTGCAGTTATTTCAAGAGCTTCAATGAATAGGAGGTAAGGGCTCTTGCCTGGTGCCTCCTATGTCATACATCAGCCACAAACCTGGGTTTGTGTTACTGAAAGGCAAAATCCAACTTAAAGGCAGGAGGGAGTTAAAACACTTGCCTTTGACAAGGTAAATGCATGCAAATGAACAGGAACACCAGCAATGCTGGAGCTCTTGTTTCGGCTTCATTATGGGATAACAGCAACAGAGGAAGATGTTGTCAGAAGGCAATGACCTAACACCATGGCCTGCTCCGTGTGCCCAGTGATGCCTGGGAGAGGGCTCCGAGGGGCAAGGTGTCACTGGGCTCCCCTCAGCTTACAAAGATCCCTGTTCACATCCCCTGCCATGCACAGAAACAGCCAAGCAGATTATCCAAACTGCAAGGGGCACAAGCCCTGTGAATGCTGTAATTCACAGAATCTTTTCTGTTGGAGATCTGTAAGATCACCAAGTCCAACCACTTGTAGTGCAACTGCACCAGCTGATCACTCTTGAGGAGTCAACAGTGGAACAGGGAGCCTTCAGGATGTTTTTGTGTGTCAAAACAACATGTCAAAACAACATAATGTTTTGTGCGTGTGTCTGCTTCCTACAGCAGAGACTGAACTCTCCCAATGTCCCCTCTCTGCTCCCACCCTGAGCCTTTACTGACACTAGTCTGGCACAGCAAGGCCTGACAACAGCCCTGCCTTCACACACCACTTCTGGTGTTACACAGTTCTGCTGCCCAGGCTCTGACCACACACCTCCTGCCTGTGGACAGCTCTGTAATCAGAGCCAGGCTGGAATGTGCCCAGAAAACCCAAACCTTTGAGATCATTCCACCCAGAACAGGGGCAAAGCCAAGGAAAGGTGACCTGCAGCCAGCCCATCTCCTGCACAGAGGCAGCTCTGGCCTGGAGACCCTCCCAAACATGCCAGGCTGGAATGCGCGGGATGGTGTCACAGAGGCTGGCGCTTCCTTGGGCACGGGTCCATGCTAATGTTCCTTGTTCACAAACACCCACCCCTGTAGGAGGTGACTCCCTTGGAAAATTGAGGGATGCATGGAGCACCAGCGTGTCACCTCCTCACATTAGGCTGCCTTTGAGTCCAGACCTTCCAGGCATCAACACAACAAATATTTTATTTGAGACTATGATTTTAATATCTGTGAATAAACTCAGTTCCAACTGTGTGATTAGGTTTTCAATCAGTGAACAGAAGCCTCCTTTGAAGTGTAATAAAATAATAGATTGATCTAACTTTTAACAGAAATTATCTAGTGGTCTGGGGTTTTTTGCTTCAGACATATACAGCAAGTTAAAGAGGTGCCTGAGCTCAGGCCTGGCTTCCTGTAAATAATGATGGTTCTGGGGCATGGGGCAATTACCAGGAGCTCCAGCATTAATCTGAATGACCGCTCTTCTGGAGGAAGACGTGGGAAAGGAAAGCAGGAAGACACAGGTACAAGACTCCTGCAGAGGAGCCAAGGACTCACAGCAGCATAGACTGACCTAGTGCTCTCACTCAGGCAAGTCATGGAAATACTTTAGAAACCATCGAAGGAATTAAGGAAGTGCTTCTCCCTCTATAAGAGACTTTGAATGCACACAGTGAAATTGATCTTCAGTGGTGGGAGAGGTGGTGCCGTCCAGGAACAAGAACTTAGGTGATCTCAGTGTCCATCACCTCTCGGGAAGGACAAATCAAATGCATCCTGTGCAGGGACAGACCTGTCTGCTCCAGCCCCACATCTGAGTTTGCATCTCCTCACCTGCCACACTCACCTAACCCTGCCTACAAGAAAGAACCTTCCCAGCTGCATTCTGCTCCTGTGCAACTCCACCCCGGTGCCATCTGACGCAACATTGGTTAGTGCCAGAAACAGTCATAAAACATGTTCAAGCAAAAAGAAGGAAACAAAGACAAAAGCCAAAGAAGCAAAACAAAAGACTAAATGTGCCAGAAGCAGTTAGCGCTGAGCTGCTCTACATTATTTGGGGCAAGGAAGAGGCAGTGGTTTGATGGTTCATGGCATGGCCTGTGCAGAGGTGGGATGGCTGGGGGCAGGCAGCACACACGCAGGGGTTGCCATGCGGCACGAGGGGGGAACATCTGGCATTGCTGGGCTCAGAACCCTCTGATCCTACAACCACTGGTGTCGAGGACAGGCTGGTTAAACCATGTCACCTTCCAGCCATCCTCCAGAACAAGGCAAGGAGAGGCTCTGCTCTGCAAAGGCGCAAATGTAAGATGTATGTTATGTGCTGAATGCTCCAAATGAACGGGGTAAGCAGGACTTACCTTTTCTCCCCCTTTCCACAGGTCTGCAAAGTGCAGACCCTCGCGGATCCCGCTCAGGCCAACGTCCCAGCATGCCCTCAGCTGGTGATGTCCCACCCACCACTGAAGACTGCCTAGAGGGGTACAATGCAAGTCTGGTTTTGTTTTTTTTTTAAACAAGGTTGCACCTTTTTGTAAAGTTTTCTGCCAGTCGTTCTTTATCAACAGTGGGTGTTGGGGAAAAAAGGCAACTCTACAAAAAGGTGCAAAGTCTGGGGGGAGAAAGGGGGATTTGGCTTACCCCTATCGGCAGGTTCCTCAATGGTGGGTGAGGCGAGACCAAGAGAGGGCATGCTGGGGGCCCACACCGAGCCAGGGAGGGCAATCCAGGGGTGCTCTGCACTTTGCAGGCCTGCGGAGAGACAAAGAGCGATAGACGCATTACCCAGACGCTGCAGGGCTCGGGATACTCAGCACGTGACAGGAGAGGAGGCACCACAGCACAACCTGCACATCCCAAACGTGGGAAGCACTGGCGACCTCACAAGGTTTTGTGGACCAGGTGGTGCTCCAAGAGAAACTGTGGCACTGAGGCAACTCCAAGACACGGATGTGCACCTCAGAACTGAGGCACTGGCCACAAGGCCGCTCCCAAAGCAAAAATATTACATTGACCCAAAATCGCTGGGTTTGACTCCTGGAAACCTGCACGCTTGCAAGTTGGAGTGATTCAGGGAACTCTTCTGGAAGCAGCAGGTTTGAAAGTTCCACGATGGCTGTGTTGTTAGACAGATGGACACAGCAGAAGCAGCTCAATAGCTGAAAAGCAGTGATTGCCCCTAACGGCGGCAGTGTCCTCCTCCAGTGGCATTGATGAGGTAGCATGTGCTGGGGGCACCTGTGCCCCAGGAAAAGACATGGCAGAGGCATGAGTGAAGAACTCACAGAGGGATTTCAGAATGTGGGCAAAGCCAGACACAGGGAGAAGGGAAAGTGAAACAAAAACAGCAGAAAAGATGGGAAAACAAGGAATTAAGTGACCAAATCAACATGTGGAAGCTAAGAGAAAGCAGGAACACACAAGTGCTGCTGTATTTTGTTTGTTAGTAAAATCTCTTTGCTCTGTTGGTATGCTTTGCAGCACAGCCCACCAGGCTGACGCGCTGACGCTGGGTTTGTTGTACGACGAACACGCGACAACACACGCGACTGCCGGGTCTTGGTGTGGAAACACTTTCATCCTCTCACACAGGAAACCGGAACGAGATCGAACCCTTCCCAAACAACACCTACTCGTGACAAACAGCCACAACCATTTTGAATTTCCCTACGTTTTGTCAGCCAAGCAAACATCACCCCTGCATTCATCCTGACAAAAAACCAGAACCACCGGCGCATCAGAAGAGGCTCAAAAGCCTGAGGAGGGACTTCATCAGTGTTAAGGCCAGTTTTTAAATGAGCAAGTTGGGGTAAACTCACACTGCCAGACACGTTTCTTCCCCCAGGGGCTTGCCTCCCAAAATCAGCAAAGGCTGGCGTGAAGTCGGGGCCTCGTGGCAGGATCCGGGGGTCCAGAGTCCTCAGTGGCAATTTTGGCTGATTGACCTGTGCCGTGAGCAGAGCACACAAACAGGGGCTGCTCAGGGGTGCTGAGCTACCAGAGGTCATGCAACCATATAGACAACATCTGCTAAACCATAATAATCATATTTAACATCCAAATTAAAGCTTTTAAGAGGCTGCTCAAGTTTTAGGCATCCACACTTCAGCTAAAAATAAGCATTTAATTTAAAATATATCTTCTTCAGGAGACTATTGAGGAAACAGGTGGAGTTCAGAAACATTTCAAAGATTATGGAGGATAAAATCATGGTAACATGGGCCTGTCTTGGTTCAGGAGCATGAAACTGCCACCTTCCCTCAAAGCAATGGCTTCTGTGCCAACACGAGAGATGGGCAACTGAGCTGAGGAAGCTCAAACACAGAACAGTGAGAAATAATCATGGGAAAGTAGAAGGTAGATGAAATAATTTTGGGAATAAAGCTGCATTTTACAATTTGCCTGGGTATGAAACTCAGAGCGGAAATGTTTCTGCACCCAAGGATCACCCACATCCCTGAGTCTCAAGGGTGAGTCTTTCCTGGTTCCATCAAAGCCAAGGAACTCCCCAGTACTCAATGAGAGCAGAACAAGGCCTCACAGAACTCAGAAATCCCAAGTGTTTCACTAAGCCCAGACCTCCAGCAGAGACAATCAGCTCTGAGATGAGGCTGGAAAGAAATCCCCAAACTGCCCAAGACTGGAGTTCTTCAAGATCTTTTATTAGATGAGCTTATAAATAGTGAAACTGCTTCAGATCAAAAAACAGTTTGCCCAAAAGCTTCTCTTTGCTTTTTATTTGATCTAACAGATCAATTAATTGATCTAACAGAAGCCACTGCCTCTCCATCCAGCCTTGCTTGGATCCTCAGCTCTTCATGGCTTGGTCATTTCAAATTTTAATAACAACCTGGTATAACTTAATCTAGATAAAAATCATCAAAATTGCTTCAGTTTTTAATCATCTGTGCACATTTGTCAGGCACCAACACTTCTATTTGTAGAATTTTGTGATGAGACCAACTCCTCCCACCTCCCACCAAAACCCAACATGAAAATGGTTCAGGAATGAGGCATTAGGGATCTTTATTTATATCAAAACCCTGCACGTACCTGTTTGATGGGCTCTCCTCTCACCTTGTCGAGCACCACATCACTGATGGGAGGCAGCCCCTCGGGCTTCTGGATACAGGCAGGCATGAACTGAATATCCAGCAGAAATTCCCGGTCGTATTGCTTCTTTCCTTCCGGGTCCAGGGGCTTCCACTGCTCTATAGGGAGAGAAGTCCCTGAGAGTCACAGGAAACAAACCCAGATGTGGTTCTGGTACATCTAAAAGGAAGAGGCTACCGCACCAGCCAGGGAAATTTCAATTTAATTTAATTTTAATTTTTAAGGGAGAGAGGAAGGCAGCATACATAACATTAAAGGGACATAAATAATGGGGAGTGTAGAGCCAGGTCCAGAGCAACCACACCCAGACCTGTTCACTAATTCAATTTCTAACCCATGTATCTAATTTGACTTCTGCTCTCCTGTGGGATATCATGGAATGGGGACAATTCCCTGTTTCTGTGTGAAAGTGCAGAAGTTAAAAGGGTTTGTTTGGTGTAAAAGGGAGTCATAAACATGAAATCAAGCAGAGCAGAGCAGAGCATGGAACAAAAACACTCTGAAAATGTGAAGCCATGGAACTGTGAACCCAGACTGGAGATAACAACCAGAAAAAAAAGAAGCCATGATCTGGGAATTACAACTTTCCACCTATTTTTCGTGGGGGTGTTTTGGGTATGGAGGACTCTGCCTGGTGCAAATCACACTATAAACCTACAGCCACTTTAGCAGAAGGAAAAGTCAGCCTCTGGTGGCCTGGAGATGTGATTTTTGGTACTGGACACACAGTTTGTTTGAAGCTAGGGAAGAAAACATGTTTTATCTGAAGGAAAACATCTGTATGAGGTGCTGCCTTTGGATCTCCCTCATGCCCGACTGCATTACTCAGCATTCATCAGCCCTTCAGCTATTTATTATTCCTTTATTTCCCTCCCTGGCACCCTGCTTTGGATCTCTGGGATCTCACCATCCATACCTCTGCAGAGGCCACAAATAGTGACTTACTCGAACGATGGGTTTTAATGACTGGGAATGAAAATACACAGAAGTGCAAACTTTAGCTCTTTATGAAGTTTTATTTCTGCAGAGTTTCAGGACACAGGGGTGCAGAAATGGTTTGGCTGGATCCTGGCTGGAACTCCTGGCCTGCTCACTGTACCTGTCCTTTACCATGGAAAGACTCCAACATAACAACAAGCAGTTTATGTAAAGCTTCCTTCTCCTGGAAAGCTCTCAGTGAGCTGTTTTAATGTGAAGAGCAGCTGGGTAGCATCACAGGAAGGATCCCCAATTCAGGGAGACACAGGGATCAAACACACAATTCCTCCAAAAGGCAGAAATTCCCCTTTCTGAAAAGAGTAGAGCCAAAATCGAGGACTGTTGCACAAGTCTGATGTATGCTGCTTTACCAGGGATGAACCCAACGCCTCCAGATGAGTGAAAGGACATCTGGACCCAACTGGGATTCTTCTGACTGCATAAACTGATGAACTATGGATTAACTTCAAGAAGTGCTTGGTTAGTGAACTGGTCAGGTACTCTGAGTGTGATGAACTATCAAGAAGCCTCTGTGTTTCATCTCCACAATATGATTGTCCTTAATTAATAAAGCCAAAGCAACTGAGGTCTTTGTCAGAACAAAGTGGGGCAGAAATAACCACTGCAGTGGAATCCCTGAATGGTGGTTCTCCTTGTACACCAGATTCTCCAGGTCCTTGCTTTTTATTATTATACTCTTTCATTTCTGGGCTCCTAAAGAAATGACTACTTTATCTGGAGGAAGTTTCACTTGAATAAAAAATTGCTTAAAAATTGGGAGCAACTGAGAAGTTGGTCCTAAGTTCTCTGCAAATAAGGTGGATTAATTGAGGTTCAGGTCTATGAATTACAAAATCTTCATAAATAACAAAAAGGTTAGGTCTTCATAAATAACAAAAGTACTCTATATATATCCTACACCCTAATCAATGGGACTGAGATGGGCAGAGCCCGGACTGAATATCACAAACTGTTTATTTTCCTTACTTTTCTAGAAATCAGAAGATCCATGCAACTGTTCAGCCAGGAAATTAAATCTTTATGAACATACATATTTGTGTTTAGGACCCAATGAGCGCTTTCATTTCTTATTTAACCACCTCTTATTTCAGATGCATATTGGTTTATGTGGCATTTCTTGGATGGTTTCCAGCTGTTGATCACACAGGAATCAACTCTCTGCCATTTCCACTGTGCTACAGCCAGTATCCAAATGCACAAAAATTTCAAGGAATTAGGGATTTTCTCTTGACCATGACCAGCAAGACAAAACCAATTTTCCCCTTTTGCCACCTTGGAAGATCTCTCAGGGCCTGCTGGATTGTGGATCTTGGCAGAGATGCTCATGGTGAACACTGAATCCCCTTCCATCCCCCATGGGAACAGCCAGAGGGTGACACACGGGGTGTCAGCAGCCCTTACAGGTAGGAGGCAGAGATCAGAGGGGAGCAGGACTTACCTGGCTTGTACTGGTACGTGGGCCCCTCTCCAGAGCTCTCTGTGCAGCCCGAGTTTGCATCAGTGCCTTCGCCCTCTGAGACGCTCTCGGCTCCATTTCGCACTGACTCTGCTTCCTGCTCCCCGTTCTCTTCCACGGGTTTCACTGGTTTGAGTTCTGAAGGCTCCCTCTCCACTTGAAGCCCATGGCTCATTTTCTCCTGGTCAGATTCAAGTACTTTGTCCCCTGAAGGTTCCTCCTCTTCCTTCGGCTGGAGCACGGACAAAGGCAGAGATTTTGTTAGAAACACCCCGACAAATTCAATGCATGTGAAATGGCTCTTCATGCATTCACATGGCATCTTTGGGAGCAGCAGGAATGCAAATGCATCTTACACAGGGATATGGAACACCACACTGAGCCACCGGGTGATTTACCAGCTCATTCCCACGGACAACCCACTGATAATTAATGGTGCAACTGGAAAGACCCAGCATTGACCATGAAATCCCCACAGGATTGGATGGAGGGAACTGTTAAGCTATGAACAATCCCAGCCTGGAAGTACAACTCTGCTTTCCTCTTCTCCTACCATCCATGATAAAGGGATGGCAAAAGGCACGCGGTGCTTGTTTTGGGGGATTCTTCCTTTAAATGCCTGCTGCCAACTGGAGCAGATCACTAAGGAAGGCAATGTGAGATCCAGCCACAATTCCAGAATCTTGGTTTCAGGAAAAAGTATTAATAGTATCCCTGGCTGTTAATTTTAGAGCTCTCCAAGGACACAGCCCGATTGTGCATTCAGATGAGGAGGCGTTGGAATGTGCTTCTCCCGGGAGAAATCCCAGCACATCTTAGCACTGAACAAAGCAGTAACTTCATTGAGGATGCTCTGCAGGAAGCTCCGGATCCTTTCGCCTCCCAACCCGATGGCAACACATCCGCAACCCGCTCCCAACCACATCCTAAAATGCTTCTTGCAGATTTTTCAAGGGAATTCTCTGAAGAATTCCTCAGTGGAACTGCCAGGTGGTGCAGGAGACATGACTCCTCCAGGGGAGCATGAGGAAAGTGTAGAGAATGAATCTGCTGGTGCAGCCCCAATGGCACCCTTTGCTCTCCTGCTCCGCATCACATCTGGCCAACTCAGCTTTTATCCACACACTGGGCAGTCAACTTTTATATTTTTACTCTCTTGCTCCCTTTTCAATTAATTCCAACACCATACTGACCCAGGATATTAAGCACAGCTCCATGCTGCAATATCCCTACTGGAACAGCAGTGAGGGAGGTTTACTTTACTCATCTAATCATTCTTGAGGTGGTTTTGCCTGAAAATTTCAGCATTTTCCTTTGTCAGCTTCTCCATCAGTTGGTCATCAGGAAAACTATCCTTTGTCATTATATCCCTATTATATTAAGAACCTGCCAAATGTCAGGACAGTGGCCTGGGACCAAAATGGCGCAGTGCTGAGGGATTCAAACCCACTTTTCCCTCACCCTTCACTGAAAGGTGTTCCTCAGTGCTGGGAGGCTGGTGGAAGTTTACTGGAACCTTCTAGTGGAAGGTGTCCTTTGCCATAGCAGCTGTTGGAACGAGATGAGTCTTTAAGGTGCCTTCCAACCCAAACCAGACTGTGATTCTGTGACTGTATTAGTCATTACGTTAGGCAAACCCAAAGAAAACTGAAGAGCGTTAAAAGGGGGCAGACTGACACCTGTTATCTAAAGGATGCTGAGGAATAGCAGAGTTCCTCCCCAAAACTGCTGTGGACCCTGTGAGACAATGAGAGGAAGCAATGTCTCCAAAATACAAGGAACACCATCTTTAAATTTGGGTAAAGTAGGACTTTGGTTCCCTCTCACCTCTATTTCTGCTTCTATCACCTCCTCAGTGGCTTGGGTCTGGTCTTTTGGTTTCTTCCAGGTCTTTGGTGCAGTTACAGCAGTTTGGGCTGCAAGATAAATGTGCATCTGTTACAACACTGAATGACACGGAGCTCGTGTGGCCGTGGGTGAGATGAGGAGCTTCCCTCTCAGGGGCTGGTCTGAGGCACAGGAAAACGAAGCAGTTGCAGCCTTGTGGAGGATCCAGCTTGATTTAACCACTTTGGCTTTCAATGCAGCAATAACATTAGAATGACATTAAAACACAGGAATTGTTTTACAGGTTGCTCATTCAAGCTCTAAATGGCACTTGGGGTAGCAAGGAGGTCACTGCCAACAGCACAAGGATCACGCAGGGAAAAAAGCCTTCAGGCAGTCAAGTGTTTGGAAAGATCAAGTAGGTGCTGGTAGGGAGAGAAGGCTGTTCTCAACATATTTTTCTCAAGAATTCTAACATCATTATAATACTAACCATAAGCAAGCCCAAATTTCCAGTATTTCATCCAAAAGGAAAAGTCCTTCAACCCAGCAGTACTGCTCCAAGCTGGATTTATATTTCAATTTAAAAGCAGGCTTGTATTCCCACCATTAATGAACTCCCTGGCCAACTGAGTCAAAGGAAACACCACTAGTATTCCCAAGATCAGCACTGAATTACTCCAATCATGTTTTCCCCCTAAAGGGTAGAAGAAACCACACGACATATTAAGAGGAGACAAACCCATCAATCCAATCTGCTCCTAATTTGTGGCAACTTCTCCCAGCTTAAATTCAGATACCAGGCACACACGCCCAGTTAAAAGAGTGCAAATGGGACTGATTTTGTGACTGAAGTTTACTGCAAAGATTTCCAGCTCCGGCCTTTGGTATCCAGCAGCTACTGTGGAAAACCCAGTGTGTACTTCCTTGATCACAATAAAATACAATTTTGAAAGGTTCTTCACTACGGATAAATAAGAAGGGTTAATAGAAGCCAACCTAAGGCTGGAGTTCCTAAGGGCATGGAGCAAATGGGATTTGCTGCATTCCCACTGCCCCAAAGGATATGCATGAGCTTCTGTGGCTTCTCCACAGTGTTTCCCTGTTTGGAGGGTGACCACCGACCTGCATATGCTCCACAGATTCCCATGGGAATCACCATATCCAGACCCCAGCCCAAAGAACAACAGGAGCTAATGGTGCTTATGGAAGACTTTTACCTTCAAGCTGAACACCCCAAAAGCAATGTTAATTAAAAAAGGTAAGTCTTATTTAAATATTCAAACATCATCTCTTGTTCATAGAACCAGTAGCTGGAAATCCCAGATCTTCCAAGCTTCAGGTCCTGCACTTCCCATCCACTGTGTCTCCCTGTGGAGAGGCTTTAAGGGCAGGGCAGAGCCCCAGCACAAATCCCAAATTTCCTGGGGCTCAAAGGATGGGAGAGGAAGGGCCCAGCAGGCCCAGACTGCAGCATGGCTTTGTCTTCCACAACTGGGATCTCCCAGCTCCCTTCACTGCTGGTCCTGGCAGCTTCCGGCACCTTGGCAAGAACAGCCCAGTAATTCCCACTATGCTGGGGTAAAACCAGGGCTGGGAATGATCAGTGTCCTTGAACAGGCAATTTCTGGAATTCAGCAAAGCACAGATCTAAGCCAGGCTCCCCAGCTCCCTCCATCACAAAATCTGCTACCAATTCAGTGAAAACTGAGCACTTTTCAAAGAGCTGTTTTCAGTCTTCTTGTTTGGTGATGTCACTTGCATACTACCAGGGGTTTCCCCAAGAATGGATCAGGTCTGTAAAACAACAACCTCAATTTTGCCTCAGCCAAAAAATTTAATTGATCAACCCCAAAGTTTTTAATCTGACAGAATTTCACTCCCCTCGAACTCAAACCATGGAAGCCATCTACAGCGTAAAATAATGTTTCATTTTTAACTGCACAGAAATAAACTCAGGGGTCATGGATTTGGGGCTGGCAATGGTCTGAGGTGTTTCCTTCCTCAGCTGTCAGGATATGAACATTACTGCTACTCAAGTATACATTTTTTCACCTTTTTTTGGCAAAAGTAAGCTCGGTAAAGGCTGCAATCTTGCCAAGCCTCCTGAACGAGTCTTGCCTTAATCCCACAACTTCCATCAGCCCAGGGGTTCTGCAGCCAGAGCAACCCCCGATCATGTTGTGGAGCTGCCTGGGATGGATCTCCAGAGAGCTTGCTCAATTTTCCTCCCTCTTAAAATAGCAGACACCAGATTTCTTCTTTTCTGTCAAGTTCACATTTGTGCTGCAGGAGCTCAAAGAACAATTTGCACTGATGTGAGTTTGGGTGCCAACCTTCCCAAACCCCAAATCCAACAGGACAATGGTGCTACTCATCTGGAGTTTCATCTGTGAGGCTGTAGAGAAATACAAAGTCATATGTCCAGTTTGGCTCTTGGAGAGGGACAACTTCAGACACTTCTGGTCTTCTTTTCTGTTTTCCTGTCCCCAAGCTGGGCAACTTCACGTGCTCTCAAGAGTTTAATTCCTGTCCAAAGGCAGGTTCACTTTTGCGACTATTCACACTTCCAGACCTTGTTTTCAGCTCATTTAATTCCTCTGGAGAAGGAACACCAGAAACCCAACCAATATTCTGAGCTCTTATCACGGCTTACAAAGCCAAGGGAGATAACAGAAGTGACAACACAGATTTAATTTAGGACTGGAAAGAGGAACAAACCGTTAATTCCAGACTATCCCGGACACCATTCCCAGGGATAGCCCCACCCACCACTGCACGTATCTGTTCAGCAGGCCCAACACTCCCTCAGCCCATTTGTCCAGCTCTGTTACACTTCCAGGTGGAACATCTTCCCACAGGATTTACCCACCCGCAAGCTCACAGCCATCCAGCAGGACACAAGGCCTCTCCCCTCTGATATGGTGCCAGCTGTGAAGCCTAAATTAATACCAGCTCTTATATTTTTATTTTACTATCCAACATGCCATCAAAGACCAAAGCAAAGTTTCACCATCACCTTCCAGCTCATGGAAAAGAAAATATATATTCCAGTGGTCATGGCAGCAAATCAAGAAAAAGGCAACACCCGATTTAGGTTTCTGCCTCTCCAGGTTTTGGTGTTGGATAAATTTCTCCAAGGTATTTCCAATTACAGTCTCAGTTGCTCATTACAGCCTCCCCAGCTCAGAAACGCCAGGACTCACCACAGCTGGGTTACTTAATACAGAAATATGTCTCATAAATGAGCTCTGCAAGAAACAGGCCTTTGAATTCCACGTGTATTAAGTTCTTTCGGCTTCCTGTGTTCCAAGGAGTTCTGTCTGGGGCACACATCAGTCTCTTGTTTTCCTCTTTCCTTCTTGTAATATCCATGATAGAATGGTGACATCAAAGGCCTCAGGTCTCTGGCAGCAGCTTCTGCAGAAATTCCACTCCACCAACAACACCTGTCCTGTTTTGTTGCCTGGAAAGTGCTGGTCCCTCACTGTAGCTACAGAAACCCCAGAATTTAATAAAAAGCAACGTAAATTAACGAAAATAAAAAGCAAGCAAAGTTGATGACTTTTAGCCAGGATGATGTTTTTAGTGTGAATTGGAGTGCCCAGGTCCTCTCTTGATAATCATCTATTTTTCTCCTTGTAGAGCAGGTGAGTAGGAATTACTTACTTAAAAATGTATGTGCTCTTGCCCCTTTCAGATAACAGCTCTGCCTGTCCTAAAAACTCCAGGCAAAAATTCCTGAGGAGGCAGGAACACAACCTGTGCCCTGAGAACAGGGGGAACATGTCCCCTTTGGACAGAATCTCAGACCAGGGACACAGACAGTAGCAAGAAACCACCCCTTGTTACAACATTCTGCACTGCTCAGTGGTTTAATGCAAATCTTCCCCATTTCATCAGGATGCACAACCAGTGATGCTGACATGCAGGGAATGATGATCCTGTGACTCACAGACACAGAGACTGAACCATTAAAGCTGCTAACTTTGCTGTGAGGGTGTTCAGAGTAGGCAGAATTCAGTGTAAAATACAACAAGGGTGCTCCAGTAGAATCCCCTGACCTTGGAAATCTGGTAGAGACCTAATGCAAATGGAAAAGGAGGAGTGGAGGTTCCCCTGGATCCCTACAGGATCAACTCAGCTCTGGCCTCTCCGGGCAAACACTGACAAAGTTATTCTGTTGAGCTGCAAACAAAGAACTGCTGCAGGATAAAGATGTTTAAGGGCCTGAATATATTTTCTTTCTCACCACAGAGCTTGACAGAGCAAAAAATCCAAGTCTGGTTTGTCTGAGTGTTGGACAGGTGTGTCCTGTAAAACACTGCAGGAACAGGCAAATAAATCCCTTTACTCATCCCCGAAAAGCTGCCACCTCCAGCACAAAATGCAGGATCCACCTGGGAGCCTCAGCAGTGCTGCCCCAGCAGCTCAGGGAGGGGATGAAGGTCTCATTCTCAAAATCAGGCAGGCCAGGGTATACCTATGAAAAGGACATGCAGCAGGAACTGCTGTAGAAATGAGATTATCCCAAGAAGTCCCAGCACTGTCCCCCAGCCAGCCTAGTTCTGCTCCCTTTAAAGGGAAAGCAGAGGGATGATTTGTGGCCAAACTGCTCTGTAATAAAAACACCATTCTACTGAAACTCCCAAAGAAATATTGCTCAAAATCACAGAGCTCACAGCTACCAGCACATGCTTGAGAAGTTTCCCTTACCCAGGTTTAATTCTAACTCCAGAGATCATAAAAAAATCTCTCGGCCTTTAGTCCAAGAAAAACACAACAGTATAACCTTTTCTCCTTGCTCCTGAGGGTCAGCATCTGGATTTTCCAATGTATATAGCAGACATGCTGTTCCTCGTTCCTGAATTAGCAGGCAGACTCAGATGATGTTATTTCAATCTCTCTTCCTCTCTCCAACAAAGAACTGGAAAATAATTGCTGAAAAGAAGGCTGGCAGAGAAATGCAGTAGTTCGGGATCATTAAATCAGGGGTAATGCACAAAAAAACACTTGGAGAGCTTTGTGCTTTCTTTGAAGCCCTGAGCTTTTAACAGAAATCCGAGTTTCAAGTCATCTTTTAACATGACTTGAGAATTCCTTGCTTCCATGTTGCCAAAGCCAGTGGCTTGGCTAATGTGTGCTCTGGGGCATAATGACATTACAGCATTAAAATTAATCTTCTGCATAATTAAAAGCCCAAACACTGTAAGTTAATTTTTTAAAAATTTAAACTACAGGCCATTACAAATGCAGCAATAACAGTGCAAGCTGGAACATGCCTCTGCAATACCTTATTTACAGAGTCCCATTTCTCCCCTCCTTTGTAAGGAAATTAATTTGGCTTACGAAGTAGATCAGACTGAAAGAACAACAAGTGCCAGAAATGACCCGAGTGAAATAAAAATAGAAGAAGATTAACAGGGAAAAATCCTCACAGTCAGTGTAGTAAAGGGATCTTTCTTCTCATCTGTAGATACTGGATTTTAAAATCAGCATATTGAGCATCACACAAACACACAAACATGGAACAGGGCCAACCTCAGCCTTTCTGTGCATTTAAGAGCAGAGCCCGAGATTTCTGGGCCCATTTCCCATCTATCAATGAAAAAACTAAAAAAAAAACAAAAAAAAAAAAAAAAAAAAACAAAAAAAAAACCCCAAAAAACACTTTATGAAATGTTACTTTAGCAAAATGAAACCAACAAAATCCAAATCACAACCATTTGTCCTCTCTGTCCAAGCTTCACCAAGCTCCAAGGAATTGAAATAACTGCAGAACAAGGCATAGAAAATGGGACACATTAAATGCTTTAATACTGCTGGGTGTGAATTTAGCCCCCATTACACCCCTCCAGCAGCAAATACAAGGAATTGATTATTTAAGTTCTTCTTTCACAATCTGACCTCCAGGAAGTCCTGCAAAAAAGCACCATTTTCTAGTTTCCATAGGAAACACAGTGCCAAACCAGAGATGTGGCAGGGCTGAAACCAAAGGCAGGCAACCACACCTGGAGAAACAGGCGGGATTTTAAAACGTGATTGCGGAAATTGAGATTTTAGTGCATTTTTAACTGTAAACTGCAGAATTGAAGTTTAAAATTGGAAATTGTACATTTTGCTTCCATGTGACTTTTGCAAATGAAAAGCAGAAGCAGGTAGAGGTATGTGACACTGAGGTGACAATGGGGTGTGACCCTTGTATGACTCTGGTTGTCAGTTGTTTGGGTGAGTGTGAATGGTCCATTTCATTTTCCCACATCTGGGAACACCCTGACACATTTTTAAAGCTGGAAAACAGGAAAAGACCGCATTCCAACAGTTCTGGAAATTGCTGGCTCAGAGGTTTCATCCCAAGAGCTTCAGGGTCCCAAATCCAGAGCCACAGGCCCTTGGACCAACCACTCACCTCGGGGGTAACAGGAGCTGTGACCGGTTGGTCCCTGGAAGTGGCCAAGGCCAGGCTGGACACTGGGGCTTGGAGCAACCTGGGATAGTGGAAGGTGTCCCTGCCCTTGGCAGGGAGTGGCACTGGATGGGATTTAAGGTCCCTCCAATCCAAACCATCCTGGAATTCCATGAAGAGTAGTGTGCTTTGCACTCCCCCTCCACCAGTCCTGAAAGCATGAGCCCACCCCAGCCTGGGACACACGTCCACATCAGTGACCAATTAACAACCAGGAGAGATTTCTATGCCTTCCAACGAAGATCACAGTAGACATGCAGCACCAGGAGGCTTTTTTCTTTTGCAGACAGAAACAGAAACATTTGTTAGAAGAAGAAAAAGCCCCTTTCCTTCATCCTGCAGTTCAACACATGAACCCACAGAGCCCAGCGCTTACCTGGGACAGGAGTCTTGCTCAAGTTCACACTCTGAGCCTCCTGGCTCTCCTCCAGTTGCCCATCTGCTTCTATCTCTTCTTTCTTTTCAGTATCTTTTACCTCTTCACTAAGAGTAGTTCTTGTGCTCTCCTCTCCTTCTAAATCTCCCTGGACAACAGGGAGGGCACTCGGAGACAGGAGAGGAGGTGAAGAAGGAGTTGTAGTGGTGCCAGCAGTGATGGAAACCAGAGGGGCTGGGGGTGGCGGGGTGGATGGTGGGGTGGGAGGAGGAGAGGGAGCAGTCAGAGGAGCACTAGCAGGTGATGGAGCACTCTCCACCCCCACTGGGGGGGCCTCGATGGGCTCCAACTCCACAGTCAACGCTGCAGCTTCTGCCTGGGCCACCTCTGCCACAGGCTCGGCCCCTGCGGCCCTGGCACTGCTCCTGTCATCGATGACCCCGGGTGTGGCCGTCACCATCACCAGGCCGTCACCGGGTGATGCTACTGCACTGATGGGCTCCGTGCACACCTCGGCTCTGGGCTCCCCCGCAGCAGGAGGGGCCGCTGGCTCTGGGCAGCCTGTGGCACTGGGTGTAGGCATCATCTCCTCCGGGGGGGAGGCCAGTTCACATTTGTCCTCCGGCTCGGCCGCAGGAGGGGGTTTGCTAGACACGGTGATAGCAGTGACAGCCGCAGTGACAGCTGCGACCAGAGTGGCTGGGGCTGGTGACAGAGCACGAGGAAGTTCTGGTGGGGTTTCCACTGAGGTGGGGGTCTCGCTCATCTGCCCGGCTTGATCTTTCTTCTCCCCAGTAGGTTCTGGTCTGAGGACTGGAGAAGGTGGTTTTAATACTAGATCTAGTTTTGGCTTCTCTTCTGGGAAAGGAGAAAAAAAACATTTATCAACAGCAAGGCAACTCCCTGTTCCTGCCTGGTGCCTTGGTGCCCTTGGTTCCCATTCCTGCCTTCTGCAAGGAGTTCTGAGGAAGACACAAGAACTGCACCTCACTGGGAATGCACATTTGAAAATACAGCCTCTGCCATCCTGAGAAGAGATGGGTCTGCAGAGACTCATTGCAGCCTTCCAGTGCCTAAAGGGGGCTTATAAAACAAGGAGAACAACTTTTTACACGGACAAAAAGTTGCAGGACAAGGGGGAACAGGTTAAACTGAAAGAGAGATTTAGATTAGATGTTTGGAAGAAATGTATCAGTACAACCCCCAAAATGTGCAAAAAAAGTCCCTGCACTTATCCCATGATTAGCAACAGACTTGGTGATCCCATCCCTGTCATGACCATCACACAGCTCTGCTGCAGCTCCGCTGCTTCCCACTTCTTTTCTACAAAACTATGAGCCACTGTGGTTTAGGATCTTGCAGGAACACTAAACTCCCTCAGGACACTGTTACACCAGCAAAAATAATTCTGGAAAAGCCAGAGGCACAAACCCGCTCTCCAGATTAGGAAGTCAAAGACCACAATGACCTCAAATCATCAAAATTCAGGTAGAACTGAACAGGTTTGGCTCTGCTGGATTTCCATTTGGGGCTTATTCAATAGCTCAGCTGAAGGGAAAGGGATGTTGAAGGAAGACCCACTTGAAACTCCCTGGAGTATTCAATCCCACCTTTAGGAATAGCTAAAGTGAACTCTGCTTGCAGCCATCAGCAGCCCCAGCAGCATTACAGAGGCCCATGGCCAAAGCAGTAGTTTATCAACCTAATGAGGCACCCAGGGACATGGTTTGGAGGAGGACAAGTGAGGAAAGAGATGGGAAGGAGTATCCCAACAACTGATTTTGATTCTGGAGGCTTCGTGGAAGAAAAAGGATGTGGGAACTGGTAAGGAAAAAGGAAACACGTAACCTCTGATTTCTGGAACATCATTTGCAGGAATTCCTGGAGCATTCCTGACATTTACAGCTCACTATAAACAACTGCCGGGATATTCTCTCCCCAAGTCAAAGGAAAATGCTCAAGAAAACCCTAACCAAATGCATTTGCAAGTGCTAAGAAAATAATTCTGAAAGATAAAACCAGCACAAATCTACACCTGTGTTTGAAACCAGAGGTTTAACTCCCTTCCTTCAAGCCACACCTTGTCTGGCCAATGTTCTCATCATGGATACAGACTGTGTGTGCAAAATCCCAGAGAAAAGTGATTTGAGGAGGGATTTCAGAGAATAAGGAGCAGATTTGGCTAATGAGAAGCAAATTTGAACTTGAACCCCCATCCTAGAGAACAAATCTCCAAGTCCTGGCAGAGGAGGACTTATTCCTGCCAACTGTTACAGAGTCACATGAACATCTCACAGCTGGGGAGGGAAAACAATAATCAACATAATTCATCCCAACTGGATCAAATCCCTCTTCCTAAATATGCTGAGATCATTCCTCATGTTATATTTAGAAAGTATTTACAGGAAGCACTGGCTGCTCCAGGGGAAATATCAAGAGCTATTTTTAAAAATTTTCTGATAAATACAGCTTATGCAAAATTATTCCTTAAAGATTCTTTCACATACCCAGTGGGACAGACACTGCTGCCTCCTTCATGGAAAAGCCGTTGTTGGGCTGCTGGGTGGTCCCAGTGGCAGAGACTGGCCAGGGCATGAGGAATATTTTACTGGATATGGGAATTTCTTCCTGCTTGGCGGTGTTTATCTGACAATAACTGCTGGGCTTGCTGCCATTTTTCCATCTTTTGTCCTGATGCAAACACTCACAAGGCAGCACCGGGACTGACTCAGTGTCAGCAGAAGGACTTTGGAGCTTTCCAAACTCCAGGGTCTGACATTAATCTATTTTCCACAAACCATGCTGCACATTCTCCATGTCTGATACATTGCAAGATTTGGAGAGAGGTTTAAAAAGAGGATAATACTACTCCAAACATCCCTCTGGACCTCTGCAAGTGGAATAAATGTGGGCAGCTCTGATTCCATGCAGTTCTATCCACTGCAGCTCCTGCACCAGCCTGGCCTGCAGCCAGGCTCCGCAGGCTTGGCCACTGGCTTGACCTGGATTCTCCAGCAGTATCCTCCCCTCTTGTCAGCCTGGCTGCTATGGACATACCAGGGGCATCTACATGAACCAGAATTTGCACCTAAATATTGTGATATTTCAAGGTATTATAGTAGCAATTCCTATTCCTAATCCACTGGAAGGTGTCCCTGCCATGGCAGGGGGGTCAGAATGGAAGGAGCTTTAACGTCCCTCGAACTCAAACCATTCTGGGATTCTACAAAATGCCAAAGGCTGGTCTTCAAAGAAAAACCAACCAAGGATATAAATAATGCAATCCCAAATCCAGCCATGGGAATGACTTCCAGACCAAGCCAACAGGGAGTACAGATCCAGGTCTGCAGGCAGAGCACACGTCTCTGATCCCGATCTGAGCCCAGCGGACCAGCTGAATGCTGCTCACAGTCAGAAGCAGCTTCACAAGCAGCACTGGGTGTCACAGAATCAATGAAAGCCTGATTCCAAACTTCAACAGCTGCAAATGGGCAAAGGAGAGGAAGGGCACGGGGAAGATCTGTGGATGAACATGGCAGAGGGGACTTTGGAGAAACAACAACACTGCTTTTAATAAACACTTCAGCCATGCAGCCCTATGTGTCACTGCTTCTATTCTGGAAGCAAAAAACCCCCAACATTGAAGTGAAAAATAATTTTGATATCTTGGCATGAAATTCTGAACAGACGTGCCCCCCAAAAGTCATTAGCTTAGTTTAAATATTATTAATGGGGTCTATTAATTACCGACACCAATCCTTACATTGCTCTGCCCCCCCCAGAGGCACCACAGCCGGGTGTTATTCGAGGGCTTTCCCTCCAGTGCTTACATAAATGTGCTCATTAGCAATTTTTGGACTGGAACAAATGTTTGACTCTTTCTGGGATAGTACAGAGATACACATAGGGAAGGTCATCGGTGTTAAACCCCATTCAAGCCCTGCTTTATGTTTAAACCATCACTGTCAGAGCTATGTAACTGAACAAACACACTTACTTGCAGTTTACTCACAGCTGCCTACAAAGGGATTAAGTTAAAGAGAGAGAGAAGAGGGGTAAGACCCATTTGTCCTGGAAATCCACATTTCCATACATAGAGATGAAATACTGTGATGGAAAGTGCTGGATTTTCAGAGATCAGAGTTCAAGGAGCTCTTGGTCATATGGTTTTAATGCTAGGTGTTCCTGTGAGGAGCAGGGGTCTGGACTTGGTGATCCTTACAGGTCCCTTCTGGCTGGAGATGTTCTGTGATTCCACAGCCTCACAGCTCAGCCCCAGCTCTGTCCCAAGGGCAGCTGCACTTCAGCTATCACCGGTTCCACCAGTTGACCACGTGGTGTGCTCAGGGGATGTCCCTGGCAGCAAGAGGGACTCGGGAATGTTGGCAGAGGGGACACAAACAGGGAAGAGCAGCCGTGCCAGAGCTGGGCAGCACCGAACAGCCAGGGGAGCTCAGGCAGCACAGGCACAGCAGAGCCAGAGGACATCAGACCCACGCATGCCTTGTTCTGGTGACACTGGGGACATCAAAGGTTTGCACCAACATCTTAGTGGAGCCACAGCCTGCCTTTAAGTGGGAGATGGGACCAGCCCAGCCCCAGAAGTCCTTTTTCAACCTTTTACAACCGATTTCCAGACACTGCAGCAGTTTAGAGGCACAGCACTGGAAGAGGGAAACTCCAATGTCCAGGCTGTGGCTGTAAGAGCAACACCAGGGACACCATCCTTGGCTTCCCAGCAGTGACCATGCTGCAGCTGGGATTGAGGACATCTGCAGCACCAGAGATGTTGGTTTTTGTCGCCTTTTCTAGAGCTGTGCTCCTCTGGGGCTTGGTTTTCTGCTAGCAAAACTCGCCCAGGAAATACACAACAGGACAAGAAGAAATGGCCTCAGGTTGTGCCAGGGGTGGTTCAGGTTGGATTTTAGGAAAATTCCTTCATGGAAAGAGTGGCCAGGCACTGACCTGGGGAGTGGTGGAGTCACTATCCCTGAAAGTGTTAAAAAAAACGTGTGGATGTGACACCTGGGGACATGGTTAGTATTGAACATGGCAGTGCTGGGCTGGACTCAAAGATCTGGGAGGATGTTTCCAGCCCTGGTGATTCTGTGACTCTGAAATAAAAATCTCAGCAATCCATGACTTCTCTGCATGTGTTGCTCCAGGCAGAGCCCAGGAGGCTGTGATGCCATCACAGGGTAAAACTGGGAAGCAAACAGCTGTGTCAGCTCTGTGCCCCAGCACCCATCCTGCTGCCACACATCAGGAATTGCAGCTTGCAATGGCTGCAAATTCCAGCATGGGAACAGCCTGGGCTGCTCTGTCAGCCTCCTGGGACAATTCCCTGAACATTTAAAAAAATCTCCCTTCCAATGTATATTGTGGAATATCCTGAGCTGGCAGGGACCCAACAGGATCATTGAGTCCAACTCCTGGCTCTGTGCAGGGCTCTCAAGGATCCCATCCTGTGCCTGAGGGTGCTGTCCAAGGAAATAGAATTTTAAGAAACTTTTTCCATCTGTGCCATTTTTACCAAAGTCAGCAAAACCTGCTATGGGCTTTATGAGACACTTGGCACACTAATGGCTTTTTTCCTAGTTAATGTTGCCCATTCCTACAGGACTGGACACATAAGCAGCTCTGGGGAAGCCATATGATCCTCTGGATCCATGCCACTGCTGTGGCTAATTATCCAAATGATCCAAAGCTTCTCTGGCTAAAGCGTTTCCCTGACAACATGCTGGTTTCTGGAGGATGGCACTTGGGTGAGAGAAGTTTCATCCTTCTATGTGCTCTGAAACAACATTTAGGACACAGAAGATTGAAGAAAATTATTTTTAACCAGCTCCACATTAGCAAATTCCAATTAACTGCCTTAGAAACACACTTAAAATGTTCCACTGGAGGAAGAGAAGTTCCTCCCCTCTTATTTCTGCTGCCTGCTGGGCTCCCTGCCAAAAATATTCCAACTAAAACAAGAAAGGAAGGGAAAATATAAATGATTGAAAATAATGAGGGAGGAAACCTCCATGAACCGACCTTGTTTGGAGGCAGGGGCTGCAGTGCCAGGGGTGCTGCCAGAGGGGTGGGAGCTCTCCACGGCTCCAAACACCATGGGAACAGGCTCGGGGACCTGGCTGGGCACCTGCTGGTGGGGAGGGACAACAGGATGAGCCTGGGAACATAAAAACAGGGAGCAAAGGCAAGGAGGAGATGAGACAGGGTGGGATAGAGAGGAGAAACCAAAGGTGGGGAAAATAAAGAGAAAAAATAAAGAGAAAATATAGACAAGGCAATTGTATAAATCCAAAAAATTCATGGGAAAGGGAAGGAAAGGCAGCAGGAAAAGGGGAAAAGGATGCTCACTGTAAAGAACAGCAAGGAAGGAACAGCACAGCACCGTTATGAACACACTTTGCTCTCCCAACACTTCTTCCAGGAGCTGCAGGAATGCTTTTCCATGCAAGACACACGCCAACGCTCCTGGATCTCTCTGTGACTTAAGTTCACATTTGGGACTTGACTCCTTTCTCTACTGATCCATTATTTCAACCCCATGAGAGATTTAAATCTATTGATTTACTCTCTCATGTATTTATCAGTAGCTGATGTGTGCAGGATGGGATGAATGGCAGATAGATGTATCTGCACACACATCGCTCCTTACCCCAGGAGGAAGATCATCCCAGACTGGGAGTGTTTGGATAAAAAAAATCCCCCAGTGCTGCCCACAAGCACCCTGGGGGTTGGACCTACAGGGCAAGAGGAGAATAAAACCAGCTGGGCAGCAATCAGAGGGAAAGCAGGAGGAGCAGATTTCCAAAGAACACCGACTGAGATTGTCTGTATGGAAGAACAAAACAAAAAAGGCCTGCAAAGACTAAAGGAAGACTGAGGAAGCCCCAGCCTGTGGCAGACACATATTTTAATTATCTCCCACCAAATGCTCACTTGTGTTCATGAAAGTTTGATAAAATCCTTTGTATTTAGTCTCAGAATTTAAAGGAACACCAAGTTAGTGCCCAGACTTGAAGGTGAGACACTTGCTGGAGTGGACACAGAGAAGGCAAGGCAGTTGGTCACAAAATCCCCTTAAATACACACCGGGGACAGAAAATGGGGCTAAATTTTAATTTCCTAATGCCAAGTGTAAAGCCAGGCAGCTGCCTGCAAGTGTCTGCTCTCACCCAGTTCCACATCCATGAACTTCTCTGAAAGTCTACAGGAAAAGGAATTTTTCATCAATCCAAGCAGAGCAGAGTGTTCAAGACACAGGTGCCCAATTTCTGATTGCAGACAGGCTCTCAGAAATCCATGCAAAACTTAATTCCCTATAAAAATAAGTGCTCTGGCAACCTGCTTCGCTTCCTGAGACTCTGGGTTTTCCTACCATCTTCAGCTTTTCCTCTGTTGCATCTGAACAGTGCAGGATAAAGAAGGAATTATCTCCAAGACACTATTTTTTCACCATTTCAGGAAGACCAGGAAAAAACACATCTGGAAAAATAAGTGGGGGTGAGGGGTTTAAGTTTTATTTGGGATTGCTCTTCTTTCACGAATGAGCCTGACAGATTGATTGGAGAATGGCTGAAGAACTTCAGCCCAGCCTCCAGCCAAATGGAAGAAGCCAAAGAAAACCCAGCTTTACAAATGAGCATGTTTCAAGAACATTTTCCCTTCACCCTCAGTGATCAGGATTTTATCAGAAAATTTATGGATGAAACCAATGTGGAGAAAGAAAACTGTGATGAGAGCCACAGACACTGAACAGACCAGTGAAGAAGAAACCTGTGAGCCCAGGAACTTCTTGGGTCAGGAAATGTATTTCCTTAAGAAATGTGGAAAACACTCATTTATGTTGCGGAAATGATATTGCAAATGAAGTCCTTATGCACTGAGCCTTGCAGCTGCAAAATGGAGCATTTAGAGAGTTCTTAGGAAAAAAAAAGTCCCACTGAAAATTGCTCCCCTGATTTATGATGTTCCAAGGGTTGCTCGGGGTTATTCTACCCTACCACGGCCTGGACACTGAGCAAACACAGCTCTGACAAACTCACTGAGACCTGGAAGAGTTTGGCCAGGAAAATAAGATCATTCACTCTTTAAATAGTGATCTTCTGTGGAAGCCAATGCTGAGGAAATACCACAATCAGATTCTGTCCCTGGATTTTCTTTCTCTTCCCATCAAAAAATAGAGTGCAAATAATGTCCTGCTAGAAATGGATAAATCACATCTCCAAGTAAGGAACATTAAAACACTTTACTTGCTCAAAAGTAATTAAAATACACTACAGAGGCACTGGGAAACTCCACCTAAAACACTTTTTGGTCAGCACTGCTGAGTAAAAGGTACAGGAATGGCTCAAACCATGCAGCTCATCTTGGCAGCAAGGCTCATCTTCTGCACAATTCCAGTAACGTTTTGATGTTACGCACAATTCCAACAATTTTTTGATGCTCAGCACTTAATCTACTGAGAGAAGAGGGTGCTTTGGGCTTGTGTTAGCAAAGTTTTAGTTTATTAGAGTCACTTGATAATCCAAATCTAAAGAAAAAAAAAAAAAGAAAATTTGGAAACTATTATTACTATAAAAGGGTTTATTTTTCAAATGCAGAACTTTGGACAGGGCCTGGTCTCCAGCACTTCCTGAGAACGTCTCTTCCTCTGAGTTTGTACCATTTAAATAATGAGATAACAGATTCACAGAAAGAAGTTTTATTAGAATTTGCTATAATACTAAAAATCTCATTGGACTGGGAGTTACTTTTGATGCTGCCTTGTCAAGCCCTGAGGCTGCACACTCACATTTTGAGTGCTCAGGCAGGTGAAATCTCCATGAGCACCCTGGTGAGCACAGTTTGGTCCATGGGGGTGAGCAGGGTTTGGTTCAGGGGAGTGAGCAGGGTTTAGTCCAGGATGGTGAGCAGGGTTTGGTTCATGGGAGTGAGCAGGATTTGGTTCAGGGGAGTGAGCAGGGTTTGGGTTCAGGGGAGTGAGCAAGATTTGTTTCAGAGGGGTGAGCAGGGTTTGGTACATGGGGGTGAGCAGGAAGGGCTTGGTTCAGAGGGGTGGAACAAACAACAGCAGCTCTGCTCCCCCTGCACTCTTGCAGGACCTGCCCCGAGTCAGCAGCATCTCAAAAGTTATGGCTAACTATCAAAAATTTACTGAGTCAAGCCTGTTCAAAACAGTACCACCCCCACTACTGCAATTCCTGAGAACAGTTATTAAGGAACTACTTAATTTCACCCAAGATATTAAACATGCTCCGAAGACTTGATTTAAGGAAGCTGTTGGGTCAATAATGTTGAATTTCCTGGCTTAAGTGGGCTTAAATTTTCAGTTATGTTACACTAATGAACTTATTCTGGTGAGCCCAATTTCAGATCTCTTCTGTGATTACCAAAAGTGGTTCCAAGCACCTAATCAAAAAGAAGGCTGGATATTAAACAATGGAATATTTGCATACCTTGGAGGAGATGACTGGACATCACTGCTGTGCTCTGCATATAAATTACAGTTGATCAGAATTCAGGCCTATTAACTTCCTCTTGAAACACATTTATTTCCTTCTGTTTGACTTAATTGTAGTGCCTTAAAACAGATTTCAGGATGTAAGAATGATCAGTGAAGTGGCTGGATTCGCTGCACTGTGTGGGAATACCACGGGAAATCCTGGCTGGTTCCAACTCTTCCCACTACCAATGGGGAAAGTCAGGTAGCAAGAAGAAATGGGGAGATGATCTCACCAAGATTCCCATGTTTGACATCTCTACTTCCTCTTTGATGGAAAGAAGTTTAGTAGGTGCCTTGCTGCTGCTTGTCCTTGATGGGGACCAGAGGAGAACACCGGTAACAAAGCACAGGGTGGTGCCTTCAGAAAGCACAAGAACTTGACTGAGTTGGGAACGGCTGAAAGCTGAAATCCTGCTGTCTCAGTGAGGGGTCTCTAGGCCATGCTCTCATTTCACCTCAATGATCCCTGGAATCCTGAGCTCCCACTCCAGCACAAGTGTTCCCAGACAGTGTTGTGCTCCTGCCTCAGCACAGGATTTTCAGAAGAAAATCTACTCCCACACGGAAAGGAAGGTTTGAGCTCAGGAAAAGCTGTTTCACCTAAAAGCTGCCAAAAGCTGCTGACACCCAACATGGAAGGATGTGGAAGAAGAAGAAATCACAACCCATCACCAGTTCTGCTCTACAGCCCAGCCATCACCTGGCAAACCTTCCTGACTTCTGACCAGAGACTTAAAGGGGTCAGACTCAAAGGTGTATGACGACAAGAATTCGTCAGGATTTAGGAGCTACAGAAAATTATTTGGAATATTTATAATTTTCCTCTCATCATAAAAATGCATTTTTAAGTTTGAACACCCAGAGACCAAATGTGTGATAAATTTATTACAGTTCTGTGAAAAAATCCTGAGCTCCAGATCTTCTGGTGACTCTAAAACAGCTCCACAAAGGCAGCAAGAACAGTGATGCAACTGAAGGTCTATAATCAATCACCTGTGAGACATGACTTTCCTCAGATGCACAAGACTTAACAGACACCTCCTTTCCTACAGATATTCTGACTCCTTCTTTAACACTGAAATGCTGAAAATCTCTGAAAATCTACTGCTGATAGAAAACCAGGGAGGGGGAATGTGCGGGAGCACTGAGGCTCCACATGGACAAGTTAGGGACTGCTAAAAATGATCAAACTTGGGAAAAAATAATCTCAGAAGAATATTGATAATTTAGGAGCATCCAAGTCTCTGAGGCAATCAGAGATGTGGTTGGAAGTGTGAGGGAGAGGCACAGCAAGGCAAAGCTCACAGGGGAGGAATGCAGGCCTTCCTTACCTGAGGTGGAGTTGGGGTGGAGGTGGGTCTGACGATGGGGGGTGTGGGGTTTCTGCTGCCCCCTCCAGACATGATTTCTTCTGTTATGTCTTTGCCTCCCTGGTTTGGATCCCGGATTCGGATCTACAGGATTGAAAGAACTGGAATAATAACAAAGGAATAATTCCCACAGGTGTTCCTGGTACTGCTGTCCTTGTGGAGAGCAGCGTGGGTAGCACATGCTCCCAACCACACCCAGCAGGAGATGCTCTGGGATGAGCAGGAACACTGGGATGTGGCTTGTTTCCATGGCTTGGAATGCATGTCATGTCATCCCTTCATCAACACCTAATTTAATCAAAACCTAATTTAATCATCAACCACACCAGTTCAGTCTAAATATGTGCACTTGTAATTCAAAAATACAGGCTCTGCTGTTGGAACATGAGTTTCCTGCAACTGAAAAAATCTGGGAGACAGTTTAAGCATGCCCAGTAGTGGAAAGGGCAAGAATGGAGAAAAGGCTGCATTTTACCCAGACAGGGAACTCCATGACCTTGCCAGCCCAGCTTGTGGGAAAGGGGGAAAGCAAATCAGCAAATCAGGCCCAAGTTCCATCAAAACAGAGGGAATCAAACAAAAATACTAAGTGGAGGAAAGGGAAACTGAAAGAGCAAACTCAAATCCTGTAGAACTCGGCAGCATTTAGGAAAAAAGTGGGATTTTTGAGTCTCTTCACAACCCCAAAAGTGGAAGAAAAAATATTTTCCAAAATAAACCACTCCAGAACACTCCCTCAATCCTGAACTGACACTTAAGCCAATCCGTGTCCCTCAACAGAGGGAAGAGACAGCATGTCTGGGATAATGTGAAACAGAGCTTTTCATCTTCAGTGTAAGAACTGGAGATTCTGATAACCCTGAAGACAGAATTCTCTGTATCTGCTCACATTCTCCAAAGCTCCTGGCTGAACTCGAGATTAATTCCATGCAGAAATCCAAGCAAACAACTCCAAGCAAACCAAGAGACACCATCACCCTTCCCAGGGCAGGGGTTCTGCTGGAAACCCCCCTGTAATTGCCCCATGGCCAGGAGTGGGAATGGTCTTTCAGGTCCTTCCAAGCCAACCCTTCTGGGATTCTGGGATGTAAAACTGTAAATGCAGAAGGGTTTTATGATTTGCCAAACTCAGTTTGGTGGGGTGGTGGCTTTATTCTGGGTTGTTAACACACAAACATACATGCTGTACTCAAGATGTTGAGTCTGAGCTTCTATTTTTGATGGAATTGTTTTGCTAAAATATTTAATTAACTACAGCACCAAGGACTTGAGAGTTGGCACTAATTCCTGCCCTCTCCTCCCCCTGACACAGAGTCAATGGTATTAAAAACAAGATTTCCCTGCCTGGAAGTTTGTAATACTCAAATACTCAACTCATGGTGGATGTGGACATGTGGACATGAATACATTTAATTTTAATTTTTCTCATTTCTCCAGTTGCAACATCAATTGCCAAACTGAAATAGCACATTCGGAGAGAAGCATCTCAGGCATTTAAAATCCCTTTTCTGCCTCAAAAAATGAAGGTTGGCTGGCATGGAACTGCCTTAATCCCAGCTGAGTGTGTCTGATCAGCTCTGCATTTCAATGGCATGGGGGATCCTGGCATGTTGTGTTTGGGATGTGAACATAGACTCCTGGAGACTGAAGAGGTGACAAAAAAGCTGCTGAGAGCAGCCACCAAAAAGGCCTTTCCTGCAAGCACAGCTCACACATTGTTCAGTTCTTCCAGTCTCCCAAATCAAGTGTCACCCCAGATCATCCTCAAAACTCCAAAGATTCAAATATTCTGCATTTTGAAGCATGTCTAGGTCCCTTTATTCTTTTCTACCCCCCAGGAAACTGTTCTTTTAATGTTCCCAAAACACTCACACAAATACTACTGTGATTTCCTTTTCAGTCCTTTACAAAAGATTCATTCACAAGTTCAAGCCCACATCTTTTTCTGGTTAAACCTTACATTCACCTTTATACCATATATACCTTTACTGTTCCCCACCATCCTCCTGTAGATGGGTTTAAATTCCATTCATCTGCCTCTCTCAAATTCCTCTCAGTGAATTAGAAAGAGAGGGAATATGCTCTCCAAACCCATGTCCACCTTTATAATGTGGTCAGGTTCTCTCAGGCCTGCAAATACATCCTTAACTTAGTGGCACCTTTTTCAAGGCATAATATTCAATAATTTCTAATTTGTCACTTTGAACCAGCTCCCAACATTCTCCCAGACTGCTTCGTTCACTCATTCCCACCTGGCTTTTTGGGAACACTCTAAGCAGCAGCACAAGTGGGGATTCCAGGCTTGGGAGACCATGCTGCTTTTGTTTATGTTTATTTAAAACAGCAAAATTATATTCCCTTTTGATTGGCTGAGATGTTACAAACTCAGAGTGGAGAGTGGCCACAGAAAAATGGAAAATAAGGTACCACTGCAGCACTGTGCAATGTTTAATTACACTTAATCTCTTTGGGAATCACAAAATGACTGGTTTGGGATGGAAGGGACCTTAAGGCTCAACTTAAAGCATGGGCAGTGACACCTTCCACTGTCCCAGGGTGCTCCATCCAACCTGGCCTTGGATACTGCCAGGGATCCAGGGGCAGCCACAGCTGCTCTGGGCAGCCTGCGACAGGGCCTTCAGTGAAGGTAAAGCTCATGTTTAATCTCAAGAACATTATTCATGTCCTTGCACCTCCCAGACAGGACAGACCCCGGGGCTGAGTCCCCCGGGGCTGAGTCCCCCAGGGCCTCACTCACCGTTTTCTTCTCCCTCTTGGCAGGCGGTGGCTGCTGCTGCTGAGTAGGCACAATGATGGGTGCAGACTGGTACACGGGCTGGCTGGGGTAGAAGGGTGTTCCTGGGGCAGAACAACACAAACCAGAAAGACAAGGTCAGCTCAGGACAGAAAACCAAGTGCCAGATGTAACACTGGCCAGAACTTCCAACATCTGTCTGGGAATGCTGCATTTGATCAGCTCCACTTCCACTGAACAGAAGCTGATGCTCCATCAAGACAAGAGATTCAGCCACTATTTCTTATTTGATTTCCATGACCAAAAATTGGCCACATACATCATCCCTTTCTGAGAGGCTGTGGACACCACAGAGGCACTGCAGGACCATCCCTGAACTCCTCTGCCTGACAAACAGGAAGTTTTTTTGCTGGGTTTGCTGCTGGTTTATCACATGTTTTCTGCCTTTGTAAAGGAATTCAGTCTAACCAATAAAAACAATTTGTGAGGTCAACTGCAACCTATTTGGAAGAATAACCAGAAATCTTAATTACCAGCAATGTTATTCTCATGCTGCAACACACAAAAAGCATAACCACAGTGATTAGTGCAGAATTACACCATGGAGCTGATCACATTCCTAACAGCCAATATGGTTCATTTTGGTCTTCTCAGTGGAATGAGAGTGGCTCAATAAATAACCAAGTGCTTTAAGACCATGCCAGAGATTGGGTGGCAGAGCAGAGCTTCCTCCTGCCTATGGATCAGGGGTCAGGGGAATGTGTAAGGTGCTGCTGGGTGTTCTCCCTTCTAGGCATGGATGCTGGATGAACTGAGTGCTTGCACTTGCCTCTGGCACAATCTGATCTATCCTTCAGATGAACTAACCTTTAACTGGGAATTAAAATCTGGACTGTGCCTGTAACCCAACAGGGAGGTCACTGGATCTCAGGCAAAGGGTGAAATCCAAGAAGGCACATTAAACCAGCCCATCACAGCCTGATCTGCAACTTCCAAGGATGCATTCCTCCTGGCGAGTGAGAGCTGGAAAGCCCCAGCTTGGAGCAGGCTCCCTGTCAGCAGTCCTCAGAGTGGGAATCTTCTCCTGTCCAAGCAGAGAACACTGCATGGCATCGAGGAGCTCAAAGTAACACTCCTGGCTGGGCTGAATCACTCAAGAAATGTCTCATTTTGAATGTCAGGGTCAGCAGAGCCACTTCAGATCTGGCCTCAAAGTCTCTTTTCAGCATCTCTTCAGGCTGGGAATCAAAAATTATTGCCCACGGAAATTGGGGCTGTCCCTGGATCTCTGGAAGTGTCCAAGGCCAGGCTGGACAAGGCTTGGAGCAGCCTGGGATAATGGAAGCTGTCCCTGGCCATGGTAGGGGGTGGCACTGAATGGGATTTAAGGTCCTTCCAACCCAACCATCTTGGGATTTTGTGGTTCTATGAACCTTGCTGATGACCAGGTGCCTGGGTTAAGGTGAGGGAACAGGAGGAGCTTGGGATCCTGCAATGTGTGAATTCCCTTTTTTTGTAGTTTTCTAGAAACCAGATCTAACCACATCATCTGCGATATGATCCCTGCTGGAGAAGCAGCTCCAGCAGAACTCAGGGAACAACTCTCCCTTTATGAAAAGTATTTTAAAAACCCAAATCCTGAAAAGAGCAACTTCTGGGAAGGAACAGCTTCTATGACAAGCCAAGTGTATTTGCCAGTGCCACACTCTTTGCTCTGCTCCCTGCCTTTGATCCCTTCCAGTTCTCCAGCACCCAACTTTCATTCTCCCTCCTACCCACTGATCATTTCAAGGTCTTCCCCAATGTTGTACAGAAACCCCCTGATATCAGAAAATTATAAACTACAAAACTGAGTTATAAAATTGCACTGTCCATCTTCACAAATTTTGTCTTCCATTGTGTTTTCCCTTACTACCTTCTTTAGCTCCTGCCAAATTGCAATGATTTTGATATCCAGCAGCCACACTGGCAACAAATCCTGTGGTTTATTGAAAAAGCACTGCCAGCAGCATTTTCCATGCCTGGACTGTAGATTTAGCTGTTCCCCAAACCTGGCAGCACCTGGTGAGAGACTGAGCATTCCTATACACAGCAAGGGAGTGATGGGGGGAAAGGTGGGTAAGTATAGGCAAATCCTTGGTTAAACCTTCCCTGCCTGGAAAACTCTGCAGGACAGAGAGCTCTGGCTTCACCCACTGATGCTCCAAAGTTGCAGCAACTTAACCCTGAGACTGAAAGATTCCAAGATTTTCTGCAACACACCAGGCGCTTCCAGGAAAGGAAAGGAGATGGAAATTAACCTTTTCCTAATTACAGGAGTAAAAACACATAAATGGCACCAAGCAGATCTAAAACAGCACAAAAAATGAGGAATACGGGGCAATTTTCTTGTCTAGTGGATCCAATTTGAAGAACCAATACAATATTTCTTTTATTTTCTCCAGGATCAACCACCAGGAAGTAGCTGCCCTGTAATTACTCTCTCTCCTATTCTGAAATTGCATTACCAGGTTCAAAGGCTTCATGAAGGCAACCTTTCAATGATTCCCATGAGTTTCACACAGGCAGATAAATAAAAGAAGGAAAAGAGGAAAAACAAGAGACCTCTTTGAATGATGCACAGGGTTTTTCTCTCCCCGCAAAGGGATCTCTGTGTGTGAAGAGCAAACTGCAATTCTGCCAAGGGAGCAGGGCTGTTACTATTCAGCCTGGAAGGGAATCAGTCACCACAAGGCTCCAAAATTCCAACAGAGAATTCCCATGGGAGGCTGAGAATATCTCTTCCCCCAACAGGTTGTAGAGTGGGCAGGGAACAGTGAGTGACCAAATGCATGAAAAGGCCCAGTTTTGACCTATGCAGGGGTTACAGACTCTTCCACTGCACTAAATTATTTTTGCAGCATCAATGCAGGGAAAAACCAACATGGCTTGTTCTTATCCCCCACCACACACCAAACAAGAAACGCTGGGATAAGAACTGTTAACTGCTGTTCACTGTTAGTGCTGGAGCATTCCCAGGTCATGGCACAATGAAAACCAGGACTGCCAGATGCACCTACAATACCTTAATAAATAATAATGATAGAGCAGGGACTAACAAACAGCCCCATTCCTGGTCACAGTCAATCCTGGGCAGCTGCAGCCTTTCCTGACACACTCACACAAACAATACTCTGGGATTTTTCAGGAGTGAATAATCAGGGCTGTGACACCACCAAATTTAGCAGCTATTTGAAGTTCAAGCAAATGCTAATCCATCTTGTTATTATAAATCTTTATCTTGACAACAGAAAAACACACCAAGAAAAGACTCTGTAAGAACTCTCCAAGCAGAACTTACCATAGGCATTGGGGAATTCTCCAGGACCTGGGCCTGGATAAAAGGGTCCTGGTCCTGGTGGCTGCACAGGATATTGCTGGGGTGGCCCAACATAGGGTGGGCCACTGTGACGATACTGGGGGGGACAAAAACAACATCACTGTACAAGGACTTGGGCAACATGTAACTGAGACCCCCCCCCCCCCCAATCAAAAGGGATCTGATCCTCAAGCTTTTTAATTACAGCTTTGTGAATCACAGAATCATGAATTTCCAAGGTTGGAAAAGATCTTTAAGATCACCAAGTCAGACCATCAACCAGCACCAGCACCAAGCCCATCACTGACCATGTCCCCAAGTGTCACATCCACACGTTGTCTGAACGCTTCCTGGGATGGCAAGTCCACCACTGCTCTGGGCATCCTCTGCCAGTGCCTCACCACCCCTTCCATGAAGGAATTTTCCCTAATATCCACCTAAACCTCTCCAAATGTTAGTGCCAAAAGCAAGGTAAAGCCAAGGTAGGGAGGATGCAGGAGCTGAGGTAGAACAGTCACTCCCTGATTGTAGCAACACTCTGTGTTATGAGGCCCAAGGTTCTGGAGTGCCTGTGGATCTATAAAGTCAAATTAGGTATTTTTAAAGCACTAGATATTTTCCAAGAGCTTGGTTTCCGACCGTGTTTGAAGGAGGCTTGAAAAGGGTGATTGGTTCCTACTGCCTCCATGCACAGGAGAACAAATACTTCATACAGAGAAAGGACAGAGGCTGAACCACAGAATCATGGAAGCATTTAGGCTGGAAAAGTACCCTAAAATCATCAAGTCCAACCACTCCACCAGCACTGCCAAGCCCACCCCTAAACCTTGTCCCCACATGCCACACCCATGCATTTCTTGAACAGTTCTAGGGATGGTGACTCCACCACTGGCCTGGGCAGCCTCTCCATGAAGGAATTTTTCCCAATATCTAATCTAAACCTCCCCTGGCACATGATATGCAACTACCAGCTTGATTTCACAGACTCATCCCCACGTGCTCCTGGCCAGTCCCGAGACAACCCCCACGGAGCAAATGCTGCTCTGCAATTCCTCAGGTGCCTGAATGCTGGATTTACCTGAGGGATACAGTACTGGGGGCCCTGAGGCATCGGATAGGGCATTGGCAGGTGGTTCACCATCATGATGTGCTGGTTGGTTTGGTACACGGCAGTCGGGGTCTGTGCTCCAGGACGGATGGAGGGGCTGCTGTTCTGGATGGTGGCTCTTGGAGGTTGGATCTGAGGCCTCTGAAAAAACTAGGAGAGAGAAAGGAGAGAGGAGAGAAAACAAAGAACTGGTCAGACTTTCTGGGGAAGAACTGGAAATATCCTTACAATATTATAGTTATGGTGCTAGTTTCAGGGGTTGCCACACTTCCAGAAAACTGCAGGACAATCCATGTTCCTCTATGAACAGCAGGCCCATCTATGGCTTTCTATTTTACAAAGCGGACACAGTCAAGAATTTTACAAACTAATTATTATTAGTTTGCATCGCCCGACTTTTACAGCTGAACCTTCAGACCAAACTTCAGAAAAATGAGTTTGTCTAATTTTTTTTTATAAGGTGGCTGCTAAAAAAGCCCCACCTTTATAAATATCCCAGGGAAATAAAGGATCAAGGCAACTGTTCCAATTTATCTCCAGAAGAGCTAAAAATCCAGAATTTCACAAAGGCCAGAGGTACCTCGTGTCTCTCCTTCACATACAGGTGACTTGTCCTGCCCTGCTTTCCAAAGGGTGGCAACCTGTCCCAGGGTGGTCCCAAAGCCTTGCACCACGCTGAGATGAGGCGATGCCCCAGTGGATGGGCCAGGCCTAGGCAACCAAGCAAGCCTTGGCACCAGCTCCATGCTGGCCCTGCCATGCTGGGAGTGGCCCCGGGATGGGCAGGGAGCTGCAGGCCCTGCCTCTGCATCTCAGCTCACAGCTCAGCAGGTGAGAGATGCACTGGACACCGAGGCATTCACTGGCTGAGGAGTCACCAGGTGAGAGACACTGATGCCATGCAGAACCAGGACTTAAGAGTTACCTGTATAGGTCTGAATCCTCCCTTCAATAACGGAGCAAGAAAGCAGCAGGAAACAGAAAGAAAGCCAATGGAACAGCTTACAGATCAACAGGAAGGAACAGGATACAACATGCACTCTAAATGCACACAATTCCAGTCAGCTGCTGCCCTGCTTTGACTCATCCCTTCCAGAAACGGTCAGGAAAAGACACGGAGTGGTACCACAGATTCTGCTGCCAGAATCCCACAGGGTCAGAACTCTCCTAGAAAAGCTTTATATGGAAGCATAAAAGTTTTTTTAAAAACCCAAACAAAAAACCCAATCAAACAATGATTTACTGCATGAAATGTGACACTACAGAAAGAATTTATGTTTACTCTGTTCTTAAAACATCAAGTATTTCTCCTTCTTTCAGTGGTACAGAGAGGGTAGAAAAAGCAGAAACCCTGGTTCCTATCATGGATTTCTCTCCTTTTCTGCACCAAGACTGGGAGGAGATGAAATGCCACATATTTAACTGTTAAGTAAAAAATAATTATAATAATTAGGCTACCACACATCCCACTGAATCCTGCTGGCTGCTGTGCAGTGATGTGTTACAGGGAGTAACTGTGCCAGGAATGAGAAAAGAAGAGAGGGGAATGAAGGGATGAGCTGGGACACTTCCCAGGTTTGGGAAGGATGGGGGAAGACAGAAGGAAGCTGAGATGTCTTCATCCTTGATATAACCAACAAGCTTAAAATGGCCATTCTGGTGCTGCTGAAGACGTCATGACACCTGAGCTGCTCCCCACAGCAAACCGTTTCTCCAGGAAAGCCCTGGGTGACTTTCTTTCACATAACCAGACATTGTTATGGTGAGCACAATGATTTTATATGTCAACCTGGATGAAAAGCTGTCCTCAACAAGCTGGAAATGTGACCTGAACCAGGAGAAGGTAACAGTCTGGGGAGAAAAGTTTGGAAGTGAGGGTGGAGAAAGCAAATGAGAAGAGCAACAGCCTGCCATGATCTTGCTCTGATAAAACCATGTGGCTGAGATGTGGGGGAGATGCAGGAGTGTACCATGAACCAAGCACAGGTGCGGAATTTATAGTGAGAATCACCAGAGTTTGTATTTTTTGATATCCAAAGACACCAGAAAGTGTAAAAATCTTTCTTTTTTCACTGCAATTCATTGAGTAATGATAATTTTTAAGCTGTAAGCATGTTGCAGCATGTGTCTCACCCAGGGAGGGTTGGAAAAATTTAATAACCCCCACAGGTGTGTCCTAATGCAGAGTGAAAAAGGCTGGAGGCAGAAGTGAGACCTCTCTCTACCAACAGCACATCCACACACAGGGCAGTGCCAGAGCTGGGGAGACTCTACCTATGGAATTTGCTCCTCAGGCTCCTGCTGTACCTACAGAACCTGCTCACAAGCAAGTGAGACCATGCAGGGAACACTGCCAGCACTGAAAACTCCTTGGTCATGGACAGTTCCCAGCACTTCCAGCCCCTCCCTAGAGGCTCCCAAGGTAAGCCCTGCTGGGGGCATGGGCTGGGGAAGCTCCATTCTGTGGGACACAGCCAGGGCTCTTCCCTGCTGTGGCAGAAGGAAGCACAGCACCCTGCTCTGGAGTGGGGGTGGCACTGACCTGCTCTTCCAGGAGCACTGAACACCCCCACAGAGCTGCTCCACAGCAGCAGGGGGGGTCTCTGATAAGGAGACTGAATGTCAAAAAACCTCTCAGAGATCCCCTGTGTGCCCACACCATCCCAGAGCTGGCTCAGCTTCAGGGATGGGGAGAAAAGGAAGAGAATTCCATCCCTAGCAGGAAGACAGAGCAGCAAGAACAGCAGCTCATTATTCCAAGCAACAGGACCATGAGAAGCTTTTGAAGTGGCAACCTGAGACCTCTCTGACAAAGTCTGAATGACTTGTAGCTACTCCAGTTCCTGTCAGCAAAGCTAGGATTCTGGAGGAAATCTGGTATGGGAGCACTATGCATCTGACCTGGACATGAGTTTGACTGTTCTAAACCTGCAGCACCTGGCTGACAAACTGCTTTATGCCCCATCCTCACCCCTGGCCCTCAGGAGCTCAGCCAGCAGTGTTCACAGGAATGTTTAGGAATGTTTTGCTATTTGATTTGCTAAAACAGATCAGCACTCATCTAGGTTTTTGGTGGTTTTTTTTCTGTTTCTTGCTACTTTATTTGCTATTTAAATCAGCCTTGCAAGGTCAAAGAGATGCCTGCACAGGCAACGCCTTCAAGTAACACTAACCACGTCCTACTGAAGAACAGCAGGAAATGAAAATCTGATAGATTTGGTCTCTATTTCTTCTATCAAGTGCAGGATTTGGAGTGGAGAACACCCAGGACCACAGCAAAGGTACCCTGGGCCACAGAGAAGCTTCTGAGAGAAACTCTGCATTGCACGAGCCCTTTCTTGACTCCTTCCTTCAAAAATTAAGCCCTGCTATGTCTATTGATGGTCAAATTTTGGTTGTTCAGCAACCAGTAAGGACCTGAGCCATGGTCTTTGAGTCATATCTCATCCCTTATCTGCCCAAGTCTGTTAGGGAGGGATTTCTTGAATCACCTTGGAATCAATATTCCTGGGCAATACAGTCTCTGACTTCACCCAGGGCTGCTCCCTCTCACTCCCAGAAGAGCACAAGCAAAGCCCTCTGACACTGCTGTGATCAGCTGCCTGAAGCTCAGCTCCTTTGCCTGTTCATCCCATAAGCCCTCCTTGTCCCAGCAGCCCATTCCTCCCTGCTCAAGAAGTTCTGGAAAATCAAAAAGCAGAATTGCAAACAGCCTCCACACAGGGTTCCCCCAGTGCTTCCCAAAACTCCGTAACTGGAAATAACTCCAGTGCTTTAGCGGATAGTTGCACTGCAGAGATGGTTTCAGCTGATGAGCTCCCACTTCATGGAATTAAACCTTCTCCTTGGCACTAATTGCCAGGCTGGCTGTCACCTGCTGCCATGCCAGCCCTCTGCTGTCCCTGTTTTCCAGCTTTGCACTTACTAAATTTGCTGTAGACACATACCTGCCAGAGGAATTAACACTAATTTTACAGAAATCCACTCCAAACCTCCTGCCTACCCTTCTGTACTTCCCTGCCATTTTCCCTTTAGTCACTGCTAACATATCCCAACCCCCTCAAATCCTTTTATTTACCACCATATTCTTCATTTTCTTCCCCAATCACTCTGTGCCCAGAGAAAAAAAATCAATGACCAACGTGGCATCTAGGAAAAGCAGAGATCAAGCCCCAGCCTCCTCTGATCACCCACCACTGCTTTCCATGGATTTGCCACTTGTTCGGTATTTCCAGGCCATAGCTCCCAGTGCCAGCAGTGCTCCCTTGCACCCCAAAATATTAATATGGGATAAGAGCCTGAAAACAAACCTGTGCTAAGCTCAGCCTGGCAAACATGGGCATTCATCTATTTTTTTCCTAGGATCATGGCTGGATGTTGTGATAGGTCCACACAGCCCTGTGGGAGGTTGCGGAGAATGGAAGCAAAATGAAACTTCACCAAGTTCTCACCCAAGTTCTGCACTTCAGTCAAGCTTCTAGTACCCCCGTTATTAATTTTTACTCTTTCTGGTGCCACCAGGAAGGCTGGTGGGATGACCTGAGCCTGGCCTAGGGAAGGGAGGAAGAGGTGCCTGCACTGGCAACGCATTAGGAACTGAGGAGTTGCAGCCCTGAGATGTGAAGATCAGAGAACTGTAGAATTGTTTAGGTTGGAAAAACCCTCTAAGATCATCGAGTCTATCCCTAACCCATGTCCGTAAGTGCCACATCCACACATTGTTTGAACATTTCCAGTGACGCTGACTCCTCCTCTTCCACTGCCTGACCACCCTCTCCGTGAAGAAATTCTCCCAATATCCAACTTCAACCTCCCTTGGTTCAGCTTGAGGCCATTTCCTTTTGTCCTGTCCCTGGCTCCCTGGTGCCAGGAGCAGGAACTGCAACATAAATCCCCATGTCCTGCCTCCCCAGTACCTCAGTGCAGCTCTTTTGGCTGCCTTAAGGCAAGGCTCGTTTCCTCCCCCTCAGACTCTCCCAGTTTTATTACTCACTAAATGATAAAATGAAGGGGAAAAGCCCTTCTTGGTATTTAGATGTGGCAGCTCCTTCACACACTCATGGGTGCAGACAGGGAAGTAACTGCAGCAGCTGTTTCCTGCCACTTTCTGACTTGAAATACTCCCCAAAAGTGACAAAATGGTCAGCTGGGACAGTTCAGGGACTCAACTCCCAACCTCTCCAAGTCCCAAAGCTTTTTCACAACAGCACCCAGCCAAGCCCATGCTGTGCTGTACCAGTACACCCAGACCATCTCACGTAATCCCAAACTAAAACTGGAATAAACTCTTCCAGCAAGCTCAAGTGAGAGGCTGAGCCATGAGCAGCAAACCCATCTCAAACAAAGTTCAAGTCAAAAGGAAACTACCACATTTCAGTTTATAATTCTGATTTCTGTTTTTAATTACACCAGCCTCTCTTCTTAGCACCCATTTCCAAAATAAACCCCATGTTCCCCAAATTACTTCATAAGTGAAGGGTTTTAGGCAGATCCAAATGTAATAAAAATTTGCATTTTGAGGCTCAGGTTAGAAGAAAACTTCTGTTCTCAACTGTGCTTTGTGAAGATCAGAAGCAACAAAGTGACTCCAGAGCCTCATTTAGAAAAGAAAAACAAACTCAGTGCATGAAGTGGGAAATGGAGCAGCAATGTTATTTAAATCTATTCCCCAAAAAAACTTAGTAGGGACTGTTTTCTGTCTCCTATAAAGTGAGGTTTTCCTGCAGATTCTCATGTGTGTGATCTGGCAATCAGGGATTACTGATGCACATTTACCTTCCAGTCAGAACTGCTGCAATGATTTCATTTCCCTTCAGCCACTATTGTTAACACCCTAAATCTCTGCTGTTTTCTCTCACACAGTGTGGTCACACTTTCTCCAGCATTAACTGACTCCATCAACTCCCACTGTAATTGTCCAACCTCAGGACAGGCTTTTCCATCCAGGAAAAAAGCCCTGCTTATAAAGTTGCCATTCAACTTCAGGTGCTTAAATCACACTCATCTGAGTACCTTAAAGATCTAGTAATTACAGGCAGTAACATTAAAGAACAATCCATTATTTGTCTGAAGGAGACCCAGAATCAATACAAGGCACATGTTAATAAAAGCTGGGATGGACACAGGGAATTGCAAACTCCTCGGTGCTGCTTCTGTCTTCAAAGGGAATGTGGAGTTGTTGCAGTAAACATTAGCCCTGCTGAGGCAAATTTACTTATTTAGCATGTTCTAGCTTACAAATCTCACTCTCAAAGCTCTTATATTGTGTTACACAGTTTAACCAAGTTTAAAACCTCTCATGTGCGGATAATTATTTATGTTGGTCTTGAGCATCCTGGGAGTGCTGGGTTTAGGATGAACTTGCTCCCAGAGCCGTGACCCTCCTGCATGTGCCAGGGGCCAAAATCCCTCTCTCCACCCCCACTCCACATCACAGGTGTTTTGGATTAAGGAAACAAACAGCTCATCCTCAGCCCAGGTTTCTCTGTGCCTGTCCTGAGGCATCACATGACAGATATAACTGGGAATAAAGCCTGGGATATTTTTCTAATGGTGACAGCTTCTCACAGATAATTATAAGCAGATTCAAATGTAACAGAGACAAAAATCTAACTGTGATAAAATTGGGAAACCATTGGGATTTACAAGCATAGTAAGGGCAGGGCCATAACTGGGTCCAAAGGAAAGTTTTGGATTCCATTCTGACATACTGGTGGCAAAGTCCCACCAGTAAAGCCCCCACTCACGGGAATTAATTCCTCCAAGGCTTGCTGCCTCAAGACTCATGGGCCAAAACCTGCTCAGAGAGCTCAGTAAAGTTTAGGAGAACATGAAATGGCTTCCAGTGAATATATCCCTTAGGAATGACCCATGAAGGAACTAAGGAGCTACAGAGCAGCAATGCACTCTCTGTATTGTATATACAGAGATATGCAGTATAAACACCAACCTGAAGTTAAGAACAAAAGTATCTAAACAAGATCCTGATCCATCATTGCCCAGACTGCCCAGTCATCCTGCAAATATTCCTCTACCACTGTCTGTCCATGCCATCCCAGCCACACACAGAAACCATTGCTCCGTCCCATATGACCTCTGACAACTGCAAATGTCCCACTCTGCTCTTCAAACTCCTTTTTTTTGCCCTGCTCTGGAAGGCTCCAGCTCCCCTGCTGCTCCTTGAGCTGGAAGGAACAAGGATGATGGGGATTTTGGTGTGTCTGTGCTCAGCTAACTAACCTGCTCTTCTCAGACAGAACTCTCCCCACGCTGCTCATCCCAGTGTTCAACTGCTCAGTAACATGAGAGAAGTGAGAACAGAGTAATTCCCTGGAAAAAACCTTCCACGCCTCAAGCCCCTGTCCTGACACCACAGTATTAATGGGATTTTTTTCCTATTAATTTGTAGAAACAACCTGGTTCTTCCAAGCCAAGAGAGCTCTGGGAGAGCTTTCCTGCCTTGCCCTGACTCTTCTTCTCTTTCCCACTAGCAGTGCCACCTCTGTTCCCTCAAAACCTAGAAGAAGCATCAAAATCAGTTCCCAAGGATAAGCATTTTGGCAAAGAGGAGTGTAGCAGCTGAAGAAAAGACAATTCCAGACACCCTGACTAGGACAGACAGGCCTGTGTATCTCTTGACACTGGAGAAGTCCCAATTCTACCAGCCCTGAGTTCCATGAGCCAGAGCTATTCCTAGTTCTCCTTCTTAATAATAAAGTGGTTCCTTAAAAAGCCCAAGTTGTGCAACAGGAATACCAGAAATTTCCTGTAGGTCTGGCTTTTGTGGGCTAAGTGCAAACGACATTCAGCAATGCAATGGTGACAGATAACCAGGTGTATCACACAACAAATGTAGGAACTAGGAAGTTTGCTTTGCTCTGAGTTGGAAAAGCAGGATTTCCTCAGGTGACACCTTCAGGAAACGGAATCCACTGACTAGTTTGGGAAACATTCTGAACAAGTTTCTAGTGATGTGAGAAGGCAAGGGAATCCCACAAATCCCTGGCAATGATTCCTAGAGGTTCTCCTCCCCTGCGGGCATGGGGTGGTTAATGGGAGCAGTGACCCTGGGATGAAGTCAGTGTCAGTGGTGCAGGCGGCTGTTAGCAGGGTTATGCACGTGCCAGTAGCTACTACAGGGCTGCTTTCCTCCACTCAGTTAGTGGGTCAGTCACCACCACCCCCACCCCCCAGCCAATTAGTGCAGGGTGATAACGAAGGGGCAGGTACTGTACCTGGTGATGGGCAGGTCGAGGCCCCGCTGCAAACTGAGGAAAGGCGGGAGAAACAAACACAAAAGGAAAGGCACAAAGAGTCAGAAACACCACAACAAACCAAAATGTCACACTCTATGCAAAATAAACCCACGGAAAATAAAAAAACAACGACACAGTCAAAAGCGTTGCTGCAGGACAGCGACACACAGGGACTGAGGTGCCACGATGGACATCGCTACAGGCACTGTGCTAGGACCTGGGATAAACAGCCAAAGCTGCCCAGGATCCTAAAGGCACTCAGGGATGTAGACATTCCTTATCCTGCCTGGTCAGAAAACATAAAAAAACCAAACCAAACAAACAAACAAACAAAAAAACAAACCAAAACATAAAAAAACCCAACAACTTAAAACGAGCGGCAGTGGAGATTCTGAAACTGTTCAAGGTGGAGGTCAATGGTTAAAGCAGCTGGGCCAGAGCCATTCCAGGGGTTTGGTGGAAGTGGAGGATGGAGACTCATGGCTGGGAAGAGCCAGGAGGCACAGGGGCCATGGCACATCCCTGAGAGGCAAAGAGCAGCCATCCCGTGCACATACACCCCCTGCTACTGCATTTCCAGCTTTATTCCTCCATTGGGATGGCAGCAAGCCCCTCTGTAATGAGTGGGATTTGTCACCCTCTCTGAAAGGGAAGGATCAGGTTATCCTGGGGAGCTGAAGGCATCAGCAGTGGAGCCTGCAGGGAGAACAGGAGGCCCTTGTTCCCAGCCCTGAGCTCAGCCTACTCAATCATTTCCCACTCACCTGGGCCACACGCAGAGGAAAATAATCCTAATTTAACATGCTTAGTTGACATTAAAAGCATTTCCCAATAAAGAATTGATTGTTAAAATAGAAATAAAAAATGAATGCAAGAAATGGAAAATATAAAGAAAGATGACCAGGTACTCAATTCCAGAGCTGAGTTAGGTGTTGAGACCCTTAATTCTCAGTGTAACGAACAAAGCTCCACAATGAGACCAGAGAATTCTACTGATGAGAGCTCTGATACTCAACTGCAGTGATCACAACTACATCCAGAGTGGATTTTACCCACCGTGTGCCTCTGCTGTGACGGCTTAGAACAGCCACCTCTGCTCTCTCAGGGACTCATTGTGGTTTACTTTCTGCCTTAGGTTAGTAGCCAGTGATCAAAACTGGCTACTATCGACTTTTTTAATAAGCTTTTTTTCTATAAGGAAAAGTGGGCTTGTGTTCACTTGCAACCCTTCCAACTCCTCTAGTGCCATCAAACATGAAGCAAACCATACAAATTCACTGGTCCATTTGATCTTCTCCTTTATAAACATTTAAGTTTCCTATATTTAAAGATTTCCAAGAACTACTCTGTTAAAACTGGTGTTGATATATTCCTTCTACCTTCACTTCATGATGGCACTTGGTGACACTTGGATGGAACTCATAGAAACCTTCAGAAGTGAGTAAATATGGACACCACAAACTGTTCCTGGGACAAGAGTTTATAAAGAATGACCTGCACTGGTACACCAAATAGTTTTCTCACCCTGAGAAATCTTCCCTAAGCCCTACATTAAAGAATAAAAAGCAAAGCATGGTCACCTTGTCAAACTAAGAAGCTCTAATTTCTATTTTAATAAAACAGAAGGATTCAGCCTCTTGGCATCCTCCTGAGGCTTGGGGGAGAGGAGGGCAGTAGCTCTGAGGATGAGGAGAAACAGTACCTGGATGAGTCTCTGGAGATAAAAGCACCTCAAGTCCATATTTTCTCAAAGAACTTCCTTTAAACCAGCTCAAATATTTTGTGTTTGGGAAAAGGGACTAAGGTACCCTGGAAGGGCTGAGCCTTTCTGCAAGGGTGCACATTCTGTGTTAGACACCAGTGAAATAAAACAGCCAAAAAGAGAATGTTGGGATGCAGAATCCTTGCACTGCTTCACTTCAGGGCCAAGGCACCCTTCTCATCCCTGATGCACAGAAAAGACCTGTTCTCACTGTGCCTAAAACAAGAACTGGAAGTTCATATCTGAAGAAGCCAAAGTTTAGTCCATGGTGGAAAGTAATGTGTGTTACAAGAAATAAAATAAAAGCTCCAAGTTAGTGAAAAATGCCCTCAACTATTTTGCACTGGTCACCACTGGCTCTTGATTTTTATTTTTTTTTAAATAATTCTGTCTGATATGAATTATCCCTGATAATAGCTGTAAGCAACAGAACAAACTGTAGTCACTGCTGGCTCAAAATAGACACTTTGGGTTATTTTTTCTCTGTTTGATGAAGACAGTAGATAGGAAAGCTTTCTAAATCCTGGGTCCAACCTTCCTGCCCCATCACCCCCACTCCCTACAGTCCTGCCCACTGCTCCATGGACTCTCTCCCTGCTGATGTTGGACTGGCACACCTCACCCCTCCTGGATTGCACCAGCACCCTCTCCAGCATATCTTTTTTCGGAAGAAGTCCTAAAATTGGACTGTTTGTGTTGAGATCACCCGGTGCTCAGGTCTGATACAGCCAAGGGCTAATGGGGAATTTTCAGCAGTGCTGAAGGACCCAGATTTTGTTTTCCTTCCCCAGCTGGAGCTTTGCAATTCCTGCTATGGGAGCAATGCTAACAGGGAGCAAACATGAAGCTGTCTGGATTGCAAAGGCAGCTGTCCTGGGAGAAACAGAAAAGCCTAAGCTCTGCACTTCCAATGGACCTTGGATGCAGAACAGGATGGAGGAAACTCCAGCTTGAGGGAGGGGTTAGATCAGTTCTGCCTGTTCACAACAGAAACCCAGGGATGGCAAAGCCACCCTGCCACCCTCCTTGTCCCCTGCTCACCCTCCCCTCCCCACCAGATGGGACAGTTAAAAAATAAAACTAGAAAAAAAATTAAATTACAAACAAATAAATCATGTGAAGAACCAAACGCAGGAGTAGCTCAGGCCTGGGCTAGTCTTGCATTTGTTTTGGGGTGGGAGGTGGAATGAGATGTGATGGGTGGGAGCAGCTTTTAGTCATGGGGTGAGATGGGCACTAGCAGAGCACATAGCAAAACCTGCACACAGGAGAGCTCAGAACAATACAAACAAGGCTGACAGGTGCAGATAAAGTCTTCCTCGGGATCTCCTCAGTTACAGGGCCAAAACCCTACAAAATTTGACATTTACTGGCCAAATTTCCTGCAGATTCTCTCTCTGCTGGGTGACAAAGCCCAAGGGGCCCTGGTCTCTGTCCTACCCCAGGTGAGCCCTCCCAGCTGTAATTCAGCTTTGGGTCCTTGAGGCACCACCTCACCTGGCAGAGGCTGCCACAGCAGCTTGTGCTTTCAGCAAAGAAGCAAAATCAGTGCAATTTCTGTAGCCAACAAAAGAGGATGTGGTAAAAAAAAAAAAATATATATATATATAATAAAGAAAAGAAGAAGAAATAAAAACAGTGCCATGGGCACAATTGCCTGCAAGAAGGAGTACAGTCTGTTATATTGCTTACAATGCAGTATTTTATCCAGCCTCTTCCAGCCAGGGACCTGTAAACCGGACTCTGTTCCAAAACCTTCCTCCTCTTCCAGTTTTCTGTGCAATGTATTGGCACTGTTCTGCTGGGCTGTCAAAAAAACTGGTTCAGAGATGCAGCTCTTCAGTCAAGTTTTTCCTCCAGTTCTAACCATACCAGCTTAGCTGTGCTTTGCAACAATTAAAGAGAAAGATGATTATACTTACTGAGGAAAAAGAGTTTTACCAGCAGTGTCCTGCATTACTGATCAGAATGGGGCACTAAGGACAAATTCCCAGCTGTTCACATCAAAGAACTTAAAAGTCAGCGTTAGCCAGCTCATTCATCAGCAGAGGTTAAGGGGCCTCAGAATAAATCCTAGCATGTCCTGGAGGGCAAACCTCCAGAGATGGGCAAGCCCCCCAGCAACGTTGCAGGTTTGGGGTGCTCTTGCCCTGGGTATATCTGTATTTACACCTGTTTTATGGACAAACTCCTCCATCCCAGAGGCTTTCAGTTTGCTCCAGGAGCATTTGCCTTACTTTAAAAAGAGAAGAGTGCTGGGAAGGCACCAGGGAGTTATAGACAACCTGAAGGTGTCCTGACACACAGGGGCAGGGAGCTGCAGGATTGCTGCTCCCTGGGCTGACGGATCCTTGAGATGTAGTGATGGGAAGCCATCATGCCTCCAGAAGCTGGGCAAAGGCTCTGATGCCCTAGGAGGGTCTTCTAACATCATGTGGAGCTGTGCTACAAGCAGAGAATCCCCAGAACGTACCAGGTTTGCAGGACTGAAGTCCTACAACAGCAGAGTTGTATTACAATAAATGCCCACCCCCAAAAAACAGACTGTGAAGGATGATCAAACCTGAAGTTGGATGAAAAAGGGGCTTAGCACGAAAAGATCTGAGTACACAGAAGCTCTAGGCTACATGTGAGCACCTTCAGGGTTAGAACTGATCAGTGGTACTGATTTGGGAGCAAAGCCCAGAGGCCACTGGAGACCGAGTGCTTCTGCACAAAATTGCTTGTGTCTGATCTTTGGTCCATCCCTGCATAAAACACATCCTTAAAGAAAAAAATAAAAATAAAAATAAAAATAAAAATAAAAATAAAAATAAAAATAAAAATAAAAATAAAAAAGAAGATAAGAGAAAGATTCTGGCAATGAACCTGAGCTCTATAATGAAGTGAACCTGAAAGCAACTAGGCTAAAAATAAATGGTGTTATTTGAAGGTAGATGAGACTCCCTCCACTGCTTCTTTAGGAACTTCAGAAGGAAAATTAGCCTACCAAGATAGTGTATGAAAAAACTCAATTAAAGTTTGACATTTGGGATGTTCTTCCAGGTCAGTAAAACAGGCTTTCCAGAGAACCAGCCATGTGCTATAGACACACACAAACAGAGAAAACACACAAAGGAGGAGGAAAGAACGACAGATGAGGTCAGCTTGGGCTCCTTACCGGCGAGCGGGTCTGAGGCTGCGTGTTCATTGTTTGAGGGGCTTGAGGGTACACCAACGTGGTTGGAGCTGCATTCTGTCCTGAGGGATAAGGAGCCTGCCAGGGAACAAGAAAAGAAAAGGGAGTGGATCCAATGATTCATCCAAAAAAAAAAAAAAGAAGGAACAGAACATGTTATCAGCTGGAGTGACTGACAGTGAGATAAAGGTGAAAAGATTACAATGGAGAAACTGTCTCTGTCAAGGACCAATTCGTCAACACTGCCTCTCATGGTAGCAGCTTGTAGCTACAATAGCAGGTCCACTAGTAATTAACAGCTGCATTACTCATGATTAGTCAGAGTTTACTACTATTTTATAAGTCAGTTTGCTACTATTTATCACCTGAGTTCCCAAAGTGCTGCAGTGGAAAACAATCCACCAGACACATACCCCAACAGAGTGTCACCAAAACCCTTAGTGTCCAAAGGCCTGGACACCGGTTTCCAAAAGCTGTCCCTGAACCAGCTTCCAAGGAAAGCCAGAACTGTAGATCATGCCAATAAATCCTTCCAGAAACAGACAAACAGCAAGAAACAACCTTGAGTGTGTTTAACAGAAGCTGCTGTTGCTGCAATAATAAAGCCTTTCCAATGCAATGGAACAGCCCCAAATCATCCCACATGGAAGGCAGGCCATGGCTACAGGGTCTGCACATTTTTCCTTCTTCCACCCATTTCCATGGGCTATAACAATTTATCCCAAAAGATGCTCTCCCCAAGTGTTATTTGCCCAAAGTAACAATAAACTGGAGCTATGGAGCTCTGCTGATGACGCATTTTAACGAGACATTTAGAAATAACTTTTCAGAATGTCTTTTTCCTCATTCTTTTTGAACTAAAATACTACAATTTACATTATTAATTTTTGAGATAGTTTATTATTGTAATGGCACAAAAACCAGCCTCCAGCCTTCAACAGCCTTTGCTCTGAAGGCCTGTAGGAGCGTCGGTGGGGTAGGATGGTCAGGACGGATGGAGACAAGAGATCTCTGAAGTCAAGTCTTGGAACTTGTGGTTTATTGTAAAGGGCATGGGTGAAAGGGCCCTGCTTGGAGCTCCAGCCACAGCTTAGAGCAGGTCCATAACAGCAAGAGTAAGAAGAAGACTGAGAGAGTAAGAATAAAGAGCCAAGAAAGTAAGAGCAGTAGTAAAAAGAAAGGCAAGAGAGTAAGAGGTAAGAGAGCGAAGTTCCCGTTACAATACAATACATCTGTGTTGAATATTCTAATTTTCACTAACCAATCTAATATACTATACAAATCCTATACCATTTACATACAGCCTATAAGAATCATTACATTACCACACTGTGTTACATTTCAAACCCTAAAAACTCCTCTTTGGACCCCTTCTGCCAAGCTAGTAGGGTCTTCTCTGACCCTTAGACCTGTCTGCAAGCAGAGGGAATTGTTTAATCAAGAGGGGATTACTTTCAGCTGGCCATACTATTGTTTTCTTTGTTGTTAAGTAACTAAGGTTTGGTATGTCAAAGATGGCTTTCATTTCAATCTCGCTTATAGTTTCCATATTCTCATCATCTTTTGCCAGGCAATCGTATTTGTAAGGTCTTCCTGATTCATCTCCCTCAACAAAGAACCACAGAATCATGGAATTGGTAATGTTGGAAAAGCTCTCTAAGATCTTAAAGCCCAACTGTTCCCCAGCACTAGCAAGGCCACTACTAAACCACGTCCCCAACTGCCACAGCTACACATCTTTTAACCCGCCCCCCCCTCGCCCCCCCCCCAGGGATAGGGACCTCACCACTGCCCTGGGAAGTCTGTGCCAGGGCTGAACAACCTTTTCCTTGAAGGAATTTCTCGCAATATCCAGCCTAACTTTGAGGCCCTTCCCTGTCCCTGTTCCCTGCAAGTAGAGCCCGACCCCCAGCTGCCCCCTCCTGTCAGGGAGTTGTGCAGAGCCACAAGGAACCCCCTGAGCCTCCTTTTCTCCAGGTTGAGCCCTTTCCAGCTCCTTCAGCCACTCCTGGTGCTCCAGCCTCTTCCCAGCTCTGTTCCCATCTCCTTCCCAGGTCCTTCTTCTAATGAGGGTCCCAGAACTACCCCAGAACTGGAGATGCCCTAGAAGTGCCAGCACAGGGATAGTTTGCATTATCTTTTTTTTTTTTTCTGCTCTTCCATCCTTGGACTAATCACCTGTTGACTAAAGTGCAACACAGGGTAAATGAAAATACAGTTCGGAAACAATTCAACCAGGAATTCCCTGGTCTCAGGGGATAAATACAATAAATACAACAAACACCCCCCCCCCCACCCCAAAACATGGTAGAGGGGATGAAGAAAATTAGCACAGCCCAAAAATAGCCCCATCCCAAACCCCAATGGCTGCAACACCTTCTATTCCTACTGTGGGACCACATTGGAACTTCTTTTTAAAGAGCAAAACTTAGACACAACTCCACAGACATGCAAGGACACTGCTCCTACCACACAACTTAACTAGGCAGGACCTTCTGTTAGGTTCTGCCTCATTTTCACAGCTTTTTGGGTCAAAATGATGATAAAATGTGTGTCTCCAAATACACCACTAGATCTTTACTGTGATCCAGGACATCAAACACACTGGGCAGGGTATTTAGCAGGATGATGTTGTTCTGGAGGAGTTTATACTGATATAGCAGCACAGCTCTCCTTCAAGAGCAATTAAATGCTTTGCTCAGCACCTGATGGCAGTAGCATCCTCTGAGGTTTGCCCTGTCCCTCCTCTCCAGGAGCTCACTGATCCAATCCACTCCAGCCAAAACCTAATTAATGTAAACCACTAAATAGAAAGAAGCCTATTTTTTTTTTGAGATGTCAGATGCAGCATCAACTCTTTTCCCCTTTTACTTGATAAGTGATTCTGCTGGAGCTGGTGCTGTCAGTGTCATTCCAGAGTGAATAACCCAAAGCTAAGGAGACGTGGGGAAAGTATTCATCCGCAACCTGGAGAAGTTGTCCTGCCTTTATAGTATCCTGCTACTGACCTTCTGCATCTGGGATCTCTATCCAATGTGAGATTAAGGCTTCTTCCAAAGGTCCTGTTGCTGTTAATATCATGGAATCATGGAAGGGTTTGGGTTGGAAGGGACTTCAGTCATCCTCATCCAGTTCCATGCCTGCCATAGGCAGGGACACCTCCCCCTGTCCCAGGCTGCTCCAGCCCCAATGTCTAACCTGGCTTTGGACACTGCCAGGGATCCAGGGGCAGCCACAGCTGATCTGGGCACCCTGTGCCCATCCTCATGGGGAAGGATTTCCTCCTAATATCCAACCTAGACCTACTCTCTTTTTGTTTAATGCCATTCTCCCTTGTATCTCACCCACCAGCCAGCAGTGAGCACACAGGGTAGGTGACTGTGTTGGGAAATACTGTAAATAAATAGTATCAATAAATGCACCAGATGATCACTGGTTCCTCATGCCTCCAGTTCTACATCTCAGGAGATGAGATCTCATCCCAAACTGCTGCTCCCACAGCACCTCAGCAGCAAGAGAAGAAAATATCTACTATCCCTCCCCATCTTCAGGCTCATGAAAACATTTTCCTCAGGCTTAAATTGCATGTGACAGAGAAGAGCTCTGTAATTACTCCCAAAGGGTAAGTCAGATATCTGATGTTGTCCCAAACTCTGTACCTGCCTCCAAAACAGCTCCCATTTTATTTTAATCACCCAAGCCAAAAGAAATGTGAGAGAAAGGGAGCACAGCTAGCACTAAGCCTAAAAGTCCTCTGAGTTTTAGCAGCAAAACTATAAAACAGATATTTGGAAACACAGTGCCAAAGGCACTTCACTGGTGACACTTGCTTGTGACACTGACACAACCCAGGATTAAACTTGCTTTAGTATTTAAACCCTACAAAATGAGCACAGCATGTAGTTATAAAGAAAAAAGCATATGAAGGCTTAACTAGAGGCCACAGAAGGGTTTCTGCTATTAAGGTGTCATCAACCAAGGCAGTTTTGGACAGATGACCTCCATGGGTGCAAGGTCACAAGTAAGGAACACGTGCAATACAAATCCTACTGCAGACCACAAACATCAGCTAAATAAACATGTTTTACAACTACTGTACAATAACAAATGCTTCTGCTCCACACATTACCAACTAGAGAGATGTTGCCTTAACTGGTATTTATGTTAAAACCATAATAGGGGGACGAAAAGGGAGGGAAAAGTGGTTTATAAATTTCTGCAGGTATTAACTTCACATCAGCTGTGAGAGCCTAAATAAACTATCAAAGATCCAACAGAATAAATCACAGCACTCTGCTGCTTTTCATACACACCAGCTGATTAAAGCATTGCATCTATTCATCGGTCAAAGGACTTTATTCTGTGCAAAGCAGCTAAATGGGTACCGAGAGTGACACAGTCATGTTGCAGCCACACAGGGCTCACAGGGCTCTGTGCACTGGGGCTGGAGTGCTGGAGTGACAGAATGAAGAGATCAGAGAGGAAATGCTCCACAAATCCCCTAAATAAACTCCCACGGAGGGGAGGGCAGGGAAGCAAGTAAAGGGGAAGCATCTAAAGGCTGGATTGAATCCCTGAAGTTCAAATAACTGCTGGAAGTGGACAGGGTGCTGCTGAGCTGTTCCACTTTGAGACAGAGCAATTTGCTTCCCTTAAAGCTCTCACCTTCCTGACTTTATATTTCAGCTGTGGCTGTTCAGGGGAGGAAGGTGATAACAGCTGAGTGTTTACGCATTCCCACAACTTGCTGGGAAAACCCTTTCTCTGGGCTGTTTCCCCCTGGAGCTGCTGCCTGTGCTAAGCAAGGAAAAAATATTCACTATTAACAAAACCACTGAAAAAAAGTTATTCTTAGCTCAGGTCCCAAGCTGGTTAATAAACACTGAGCTTGCAGCGTAATATGACTCCCTTGGGACTGCCTGTCCTGGGAATAAACAGCGAAGTACACACATCAGGCTCAAAAGAGCTGAGTCACCCAGCTCTGCCTCTGGAAATTTTTTTTGGGAACAAAACCCCTCCAGTCCTAGGCAGAAAGGTGTCAGTTACTGAGCTCTGTGGCTGGCTTGGCTGGGAAGGGGTTAATCCCTGCAGCTGATTCCCGAATCCTCTCTGGACTCAGGGAAGAGGTTGCTGGGTCTGTATTTACTGAGTTACACACAAGGAGAACTGGACTCAGCTCCAGCACATGACCGTGACTCAGGAGCTTCATGGCCGCTGGTGACCTTGGGGAGGAAGCCTCCACATGCCCAGTCCAAACCTTAGCATTCCCAGTCACTTCCCAGCCTCACAGGCACAGCCACAGCTCTGGCTCCCCCTGGTCACCAGCACAGAGCTTAAATCTCTTGGGAGGAACATAACAGAAAAAGCAAAACACTTCAGAACAACACGGGGTTTTCTAGGGCCATGGGCAGCCCCTGGCTGTTCCCCAGCAGTCTCGAAAGGCTTTTTCTGTGTGGCCACAGACCAATGTGTTGCTGCAGGGGAATTAAAACTATGGTCCCTTGTCCAGGTGGTTTTACATCTCATTATATCTCATGTATCGCTGCATTACTGATGAAGAGCCCCCAGCTAAAAACTCAGCAAAGTGCCACCACACGTGTTTTCAAAAATATCTTGTTATTATTCAATGTCAAGACATAAAATATGAAAAATATGCACTGGCTGGAAACAGGACAAAACTCTTAAGAGATCCATCTCTTTCCCCAAACAACACAACACTCCCAGCCCACCCCCTTTTCTCCTGCAGTACTGGGATTTCCGCATAAAACCTGCACTGGTCTGTTCCCAAGCAATTCCCTGATCTGGTTAAATGCTAAATACTGATTCAAACCCCCCAGCTGGGCACTCAGAGGCACAGACAGTGTTCTTTATACTGTACATCGTAAGGGTCCTGTCCCTCGATTTATAAATTCTTACTCACACAAGCCCCTAAGACCAAAGGCAGCTGCCCGTGGAGCAAGGTACAGGAAGGGAAGATCATTGCACAGGAGTCTTCTCTTTATCCCCGTTTTGAACAACAAGACTTGGTTCTTCCTTCCAGCTGCTGAACGATTTTCATTGAGGAAAACCACAAAGGGAGCATGGGACCAGCTGTGTTGATGCACCAGCCCTTGAGGCTGCTTTTGCAGAGTTTTCCCCTGGGTCACTGGCCTGGACAGCAAGAATTTTGCCTCAGATGCAGGTGAAGAAATCCCCCACAGCAGCAGAACCAAATATTTTGCTCACAAGTATGGAGCAATGATGACAGAAAGGATGTGGCTTTTAACTGTGAATCATCATTTCTTTGTGGAGCTAGGCTCTGTGGCTCTGCCCTCCCACAGCCCCAAATCCAATCACTGTGACAACTCAATCACTGCAACCCAAACAATTGCAATCCTCCAATGAGGGAAATCTCTGGGCATTCAGCTGTGGGAAAGTAAGAGGATTATAATTTAAACCCTGTATCTTCATTTCTCCCTAATGAACTCCCTAAAGGCAGCACAGGCCAGAACAGCAGCTCCTCAGCGTGCCCCTCTTCATTCACACCAAGCACCTTGATTTCCCCCAAGCTTTGGTTTCTGCATGCCCTGGATTTTGAGAAAGGTGCAGCAGCACAAACTCAGTGGTGGCAGAAGAGCCTTTCCTGGCCTCCCCACAGGCAGCTGCTCCCATTCCTGTGAAAATGCACAAAACTTCTGAAGACTGAAGGCTGCAGCGACATTTTACTTTTGTCTGATGTGAAAAGCTGTGTTATTGAAGGCAGAGAGAACAGCCTCAGCCATAGAATCCCAGAAGAGCCCAGAATCTCCTCCTTCCACAGACATGTGGCCAATGAAAGGCTCGTTTTCCATCCAGGTGCTGCCTTAGGAACACAGACAGCATCCAGGGAAAGGCATAAGAAGTTCCTGCTCTCCCTTGTCTCCCTTACTGCACTCCCAGGGGCTGCAGCAGAGATCACTGAACACAGGGTAGAGCAGCTTCCAACCTAAAATCATATTAAGGGACAAAATAAACCACTTTTAACTATGCTACTGAGCTCGGGAGATACCAAGGATCAGCCTCAGGCACCTCTTTCATCTGACCACAAAGAGGGCCTTTCTCCTGCACCTCTTCTGGACACATCTGAATGTCACCACTGTTTTGGCAAGCACACAATTCAAGTCTACATCACTTTTTTTTCCTCCCTGGTGTGCTCTGCACTCAACAGAACAGGCTTGAAAGCTGCTGGCAGGAGAAACTCCAGAGTATCTGTAACATATAGATCCACCTCATCTGCAAATATTACAGATGATGGGAGAGAAACCTGAATTATTAAATTTATTCATTTCAGCCTTTTTTATACAGCATCCCCTCAAATAATACATAAAGCGTATTTTCTCACTATACCTGTGAACTATTCCAGCTTTAAAAATAGCACAACAAATGATTAAACCACTAAACAAGGACAACTCCCCTCCCAGTTTGCCTTTTATTATTACAATGATATTTCAATGATCATCACACACATTCTCAGACCCTCTGCTTGAACACAAGTCCCCATTCACAGATACAAAGTGTTCATATATGCAGGTTTTAGGTACCCATTATACCAGGGATGACACATTTTTTAAGCAGGTCATTTGCAAATTATCCAGAATCACTGAAATCAGCTCATCCTCACCAGGACAATGCTGCAAAACAAAAATATGCAGCAGTTCTGCTCTGCTTCCTCTCTAAGCCAGGGCTACTTCCCTGCAGGGTGCGTCAGCACCTGAGAAATAGTTTTCCTGTGTATATTGGTATATAACACCTGGCATATTCAAAGTCCCATTAAAATCACTGATGAAGGGACCAGAGCTCTTCTCTGACACCAAACAAATTGTGCAGATTAAGAGTTTCCACATAAAAACCAGAATTAACACAATTCCAGTGCTCCTGATGGAGGGGCTGGGCTGGCACCAGGGTGGGACATGGTCCAAATCTCTGCACACTGGATTTACTGGGAAGTTTTGAGGTTTGGATTTGGGTGGAGGCATATAATAAACAGGAACTGTGACTGGTCAGTGAGTTTATTAAAATATGTAGGCTTCATCTAAAGCTATTTCCTCGAAATGCCAGGACTCAGATCCAGGTGTCTTGCCTGATTTTAGGAGTTTAACAAATTGCAGACAAGTAGAAGATGCAGAGAAGTAGCTGGCATCCTCATTGACCTTCTCTTGACAAGTAAACTGGCTTATTCCAGTGCATTCTTTTTTCATAAGCCCAGCCTTCAGGGAATTCCTCTTATATTAACATTTTAGTGGAAGAAGTCCGTGTCCATGCCCATGGTAGGGGGTGGAACAAGACGAGATTTAAGGTCCTTCCCAACCGAAACCAGTCTGGGATTCTCTGATTAAGCTCAGCCTTTGAAAGGACACAAATATCCTGACCCACAAGGAATTACTCCCCTCTCCCCTTTTTCCTATGCAGCAGCTTGTCTCAGAATACATCATCCATACCATTACCTGCAGAGCCAAATTTGTAACAATCTTTTTTATGGCTTTACATAATTTCACCTCACACATCTGAGTGGGCAAAGCAGCAAGGCACAGGGAAACTGAGTCCCAGGTAACATCCACAGAGCTACAGACACTTTTCCTACTTCAATATGGATAATGAGATTGTCTCCAAGGGAAGATGGTGAAGAGACATACTCTGCTTTTTCCTGGACAAGGACTGTTTGTGCCAGGGACAACAGAGACACAAAATGCACATTCTTGACCTGCTGGAGTGAGTCCTGAGGAGCCCGTAGAGATGCTCCAAAGCTGGAGCCAGGCTGGGAGAGTTCACCTGGAGAGGAGGAAGCTCCAGGGAGAGCTCAGAGCCCCCTTCTAGGGCCTGAAGGGGCTCCAGGAGAGCTGGAGAGGGAATGGGGACAAGGGCCTAGAGGGACAGGACACAGGGAATGCCTCCCCGCTGCCAGAGGGCAGGGTCAGATGGGATATTGGGAAGGAATTGTTCCCTAGGAGGGTGGACAGGCCCTGGCACAGGGTGCCCAGAGCAGTTGTGGCTGCCCCTGGATCCCTGGCAGTGCCCAAGGCCAGGCTGGATGGGACTTGGGAGCAGCCTGGGACAGAGGAAGTTGTGGGACTGGATGAGCTTTAAGGTCCCTCCTGCCCAAACCATTCTGGGTTTCAGTGATCTTCTCCTCAGCTCTACTGGGTGTACGTGTCCCTTACCACAGTGCAAAGGCAAACAGAACACCCAGCCTGAGGGAGGAAAGAATCATCTATCTCCTTCCTAGGTCAGGCTCCAGCCCAGGAGCCCATGCTGAACTGCAAACACAGCAGAGCACCTGGAGTGAAAGACCAAACCAATGTGATTTTGAGCCATGGGGATAGGCAGGTGTCCTGCTGGTGGCTGCTCCCTCCCAAAGCTATTTTTAAATCAATCAGCATGGAACTGCTACTAACAAGGGTGTGAGGCCACGGAAAACGTCAAAGGAAATCATTCCCTAACATCTGGAAATACTGCTATGGCGTCACATGGCTCCTTACTGAGACTGAACTGCCAGGCTCTGCCCTGGCTGCAGCACCTGGCTTGCAGCATGGGGGGGTCTATTAATGACCATTATGTAATTAAGTAAATCAGCATGTTCTGTAATAAAGGTACTCAAAAATATGGAGAGTGTGTGTGTGCGTGCTGAGGGCAGAAATTCCAGCATCTCCACTGCTGAAAGCAGAGCTCAGACTGTGCATAAAAACCCCTGAGTTCACAGTGCCTTTCACTTGTTCTACAGAACTGCCTCCCATTTTGACAAAATAGACTTTGAGGGTAAACAGTTGTTCCCAGGAACACAGCTCCAACCACCCAAGACCCTACTCCACATCAAAAATCAAAGCATCAGCAGCTTTGCAGCTTTCCTCCTGTTTTCTTCCAAAAACCAACAAGAAGCTCCAAAACTGCATCACCTGGTATCTCTGAGGATGTTGCCATCCTCGGAGATACTCAGAATCCAAGGGGAGGTGGCCCAGAGTTATCTGCTCCAGCTGATCCAGCTCAGAGCAGGCACCTGGACCTGAAGATCCCAGATCTCTTCCAACTTTCACCTGTGTGAGGGCAGCAATCACATAAAATATTCAAGTTTTACTGAATTACACTGAAGCCCAGAAATACCCTACATATAAAATGTCTGAATTTGAACAAAGTTAAAACAGTTGAATAAATTATGGGTTTCTAATGGCACCATAAGGAGGGATCTGTGGAGAACACAGACACAGCCCTTCCAGGTTGAAGGCAGTGTAATTATCGCTCCATCATCTTTGTTGTCTCAATGGAAAGCAGCACAATGAGTTCAGCTGGCAGGAGAACCAAGATGTTTATGGATTGAAAGCCTCACCTCTGGAATGTGGCGGTCCCTGCTGCAGGTTAAATGGCTCCAGAGGTTTTTCCTTTGTTTCCCAGTTTGACACAACAGCTAACAGTGGACTCCAGGAACTCCAGGGCTCCATCTCCCTGGTTTCTCTGCCTACAGGGATATTTTAGGCCCTCTGTGCTTACAAAATGCAGGCTGTGTAAAGCTCTGACTTTTGTGCTGACTCTGGTGCTTTATGGAACACATGGTGTTTAAAAACTGCGTATTTTCTGGATCATGCAAGAAAACATCCATTAAATTGCATGGAACAGAAGGTACTATTACAAAAGGAATTCCAGAATTGAAATTGTTAAATGTAAGAAAATGGCAAATTGCCTCGTATTGTTTTGTCTTCTTCTATTATGAATAAAAATGTAGTTCAACAAGTGGCAAAGTCTGAAAAGCACCAAAATAAAGTCCAGGGCACACGACTTTGAGAACAGAGAATGCACATGAAGAGTCCTGAAGAAAGGGATGTGGAGAATTTTTAAACAGCCACAGAGAAATTTGGTTTTCTGTTAAAAATGCTGTTTCATTCCACCCCAAACCAAGTTACCGGTGAGTTTAAAAGTGCTTTTGATTCTCAGTAATGTCAGACACCAAACAAAGCTGCTTCCGCTCATGCAGCAGCCAGCATGGGCTGTGTGGCGGAGGCACCCACTGAAAGCTTTCTCATTCCAAATCCCTGAGACTGCATAGGGTGGAAGGGCCAGGCAACACTCGGAGCCAGGTCACGGCTACTCCAGATAGGAAAAACTCAAGCAGCAACAGAAAAACCCTTCTCTCCTCACTGGGCAAACCAGACCACTTGGAGAAGGATTAAACACCACTCAGAGCAGGAAATTTTTGCAGGGGCCTGGAGTGCAGGACAAGGGAATGGCTTCCCACTGCCAGAGGGCCGGGATAGATGGGGTATTGGGATGCAATCCTTCCCCGGGAGGGTGGGCACGCCCTGGAACAGGGTGCCCAGAGCAGCTGTGGCTTCCCCTGGCTCTGGAAGCGTCTAAGGCCAGGCTGGATGGAACTTGGGGCAACCTGAGATAAGGGAAGGCGTCACTGCCCACGGCAGGGGGTGGAATGGGATGTGATTAAAATCCTTTCCAACTCAAACCATCCTGGGATTCTATGATAGGATTCCAAGAGGCAGATGTGGGTTGGGTCTAAAGCCAGTCCTAGCACCAACTAGACTCAGTATTTGTGCTGTAATCTTTTCTTTGCACACATACATGATAAAATTGTAATGGGTCTTCCTTTCTTTCCCTGCTAGGAAAAAAAAAACAAAAACAAACCAAAACCCAACAATTAAAGGCTCTTTCTGTCCTTCTTGAGTGCACAAATACTAATTTATACATCCCTCCTATATTGCGCCTTATGAAAGCCAACTGCTTCTAAGGTTAAATAATTAAAATATTGTTAATCAGCATCTGAAGCTACATTATGCCTTCCCAAGTCTCCCTTCCTGCAGCTCTTACACCCAGATGCTCTCCCAAATTAGAAGACACCCACGAAGTCAAGCATCCCCACACAAAAGCCCCCTGAAGTACAAAGGCACCAAGACACAAGATATGTTTGATGTTTCCAGCCAGATTTGCCCAGATTTAACTTAATGAGGTAATAAGCACAGTAATGAACCAAAAATAATTAAATACATTCTAGGAGGAAATATTCTCAGCATTATTAACCCAATCAAAAACCTCCTAATCCTATTACAAACCAGAGGGTTCAGCTGCACTTCCAGCAGGTCTTGAACACAAAGGCCAAAAGAAGATTTCACTTCTGGGTTTATCAGCTATTAAATAACTCGCAGTTTCAAATCTCCACCTGCAGTCACATATTCCTGCAAGCCTGGAATTTCCAAAATGCATTGGATATGTGCTGGGATGAAGCCTGACCCAGATGTACAGAAGGAAGCACAAGGAAAGAAGTGAGAAGTCAAACTCTTGACTGGTTAGAAAAAAATCCATTACTACACATTAATCTGGTTATTTAGGTAGGTTCATCATTCACAAAACACTATTAGGAGTTGAGTTGTTTAAATTTGCTTTATTCTCATTATCTAGAATGGACAGAAGATACAAGAAACTGGAATCTGTTGCTTGGAGGAGCAGCACAAACAGCCAACATTTCCCCTCAGCTGGTCCAGCACCAACTTCTTCATTTATACAAGGAGAGTTTAATCTTTCATTGTGTCTACACAAGGAATAAATACCCTGGACTGACAACCATATGAGTTAGGGGTGCCAGGTGGGTTTAACCAGCAGGGAACTGGCTATAATAGCACCTTACACAAAAAAAAAATAGAAGTTCCTACACAGAGAAGTTATCTGGGGGAAGTTTAAGAGACCAACTCAGATCAAGGGATCCACAATGATGCTCCTGAATACAGAAAATTATGGACAGGGGTTTCATCAGAATGAGACAAGTGGGAGCCCCTGGTGGCCCAGGGGCAGTGCAAATTTATTACCTGATGTTATGCTGACTATTTCCTTCTAGCAAAGCACACGTGGACCCAAATAATGAGGAATCATGGATATGGAAGGGACCCACAAGGATCATCCAGTCCAACCCCTGCCCTGGACAGACACCCCAACAACCCCACCCCGTCCAAAGGCTCCTGGAGCTCTGGCAGCCTCGGGGCTGTGCCCATTTCCTGGGCAGTGCCAGCACCCTCTGGGGGAAGAGCCTTTCCTGATCTCCAAACTAAACACCCCCAACAGCTCCAGCTCTTCCCTGGGTCCTGTCCCTGGTCAGAATTTGGGGGAAGATGAGTTTAATATGCAGCAACCAGACTCCAAAGGCAGCTGCCTCCAACATGAGGAGAGAACAAGGAGTAACACTCCCCATGTCCCAGGGCACTTAACTGACCCCAGGGAACCAATGGGTGAGGTTACAATTAAATTATATCTCTCCTTCTGTTCCAATCCCTTAATAAACATCCCTTTATTAAAAGCATCTCTAATTGGGCTGCAGAAGATGGAGGCATTGAATAAACATTGTGGTTCTAACAGGATTATTCCAGCTCCTGTAGAAAGGATCCAAGATCATAAAAGAGGGGCTTGGGGACTGCCTAATAAACATGCCACAGATGGCAGGCAGACTTGCTTCTTGGCACACATTCCCAGACCCGAAGGTACTAAGGAATGTCTGTCTCCCTGCTTTTACAAACGCTAATTTAACGATGGTGACATTTTTGAGGACCAGAATGAGACCACAAAACTCTCTTCACTTCAGGCACAGAACCAGATGGTAACAAGTTTCAGTTGGTACAAGCTGTTCTGGATTGAAATCAGTCACCTAAAAGTCAAGGTCTCCATGCACCAAGATCCAGAGAATTCAACTCTCTTGCACTTTTGTTCACTCGGGTGTATCTCAACCTTTTTAGGAGCAGGTGAGGGATGTCCACAACTACAACAGCTCCAGAGGAAGGTCCCCATCAATGCTGTGGGATCCTCTGCTCCCTGGGTGCTCCAGCATTCCAGTCCATTCCAAGAGGCAGCCGTGGGCAGGCAGCACCAATCTGCTCAGTGTACAGCATGCTCTTAATGACAGCAGAAGCTATCCCTGGTTATAGAGGAAATTCCTGGCAATTTGTTCCAAGTGTGGTTGCTTGATGCTTCTAAACTGTGGGCATGGACTAAGAGAATCTCTCAGCATCCCACTGGAGCCTGCAGTTCTAAAGCTGAGGCAGAGAAAGCCAAGAGTCTTTTCCAAACCATTCACCCTCACATGCCAGAACCCACTGCATTTGCTCCTTGGGATCCTCCAAAACACTCCCAGGTCATGAGGGGGATGAAACTCTCTTCTCCTGGTGCTCTAGGCTCTGCACACTGCCTCTGCAGGAGCCCTTTCCTCCTCTGTTCACTCCATGGACAGAGGGAAGCTCTTTCCTGCTGCTCCCAGCCCAGTTGCTCTGGAAATGCTCTGCTTTCTCATTATCCCATCCTACCATGGCTGCCGCATTCATCAGTGTAAGGCACAGCTGGAATGGGGCAGATTTATAGTGTTTCAGCTGTTCTCTGTTAAGGGCTCTGGGAATTCTCTCAGCCGCTCTGGATTCTCCCATCCATCATGGGATGGTACCTGATTGTCAACCCACCTGAGCTCTGGATAACCTGTTCTAGGAGCCGCATCCAAGGAGGAACTGCTCTGCTCCTTTTCCAACGGCATCTCCTTTCCTGCACACACTGAGAAAGGGAACCAGCCCCTTCTGCAGCCTCAAGCCAGGAGAGGAGGCAGAGGGGTCATGCCCCTCCTTTCCCTATTGGAATGAGGGAAAAGTATGCAAAACCCAACAGGAATATGAAATTTTATGTACTTGGGGCCACATCTGGCCATAACATCACTGCAGCAGCATGTGCTGCGGACTCCCCTGTGCCAGAGCTCAGCACATTCCCAAGAGCAGCACTATGATTTCAAGGCCCTGGAATTTGGGAAGCAGAGATGCCGCCTGCTGCTGCAAAGACAGGGTGTGGGACTGTTCCACATTGCTGCCAAGGTCTCCCCATTGTGCTGCACAAACTGACCTTGAAGGGCAGCAAAGAGCTGGAGGTTGTCTGTCAGGAAAGCCCTCAGAGGAGGTGGAACAGGGAGCCGTGCTCTCGTTCTGCCTATGTCAGATGGAAACCATGGAGTAAGAGGAAGGGCCACCCAACCACAGCACCAGCTGTTTCTGTCTGTTTAGATAAAGATAAAGGAAACCAAATACAGGTACAGTGTTCACTTGCACCTGACTTTTCAGGTTAAGTATCCCATACATTCCCTGGTTCCCAAACTCTCCCCTTCAGACCACTCTGCACAATGCTGTCATCTTATCACATACAAACTTACAGTGAACTGCTCCAGCTCCTAGAGCTCTGGTGAGGGACAGCACTTCCTTTTATCACTTACTAGAATTGAAGCTATGACCTCATCTCTCAACCCTTAGATGTGCTGGGACAGGCTGCTCTGGAGCAGCCAGGACAGTGAGGGGTCACTAGTGGAACCAAAGCATTTGTTAACCCTCGTTCTCTGGAGCATGGCCTCTGCCAAGAGGGAGGGTGAAGGGTCTGGAGGGGCCATGCAAAGAGCAGCTGAAGGCACTTGATGTGTTCAGCCTGGAAGAGCCAGAGGGGAGCTCTCATTGGGGGCTTCAGCTGTGATCTCTGCTCTGTGAGCAGGGACAGGACTGAGGGAAAGGCTGGAGCTGTGTCAAGGAAAGGTTTAGATTGGAGATCAGGGAAGGCTCTTCCTCCAGAGGGTGCTGGCACTGCCCAGGTTCCCCAGGGAATGGGCACAGCCCCGAGGCTGCCAGAGCTCCAGGAGCCTTTGGAAAAGGTGGGAATGTTGGGGTGTCTGTGCAGGGCCAGGGTTTGGACTCTGATCGCTGTGGATCCCTTCCAGCTGAGGATATTTCCTGGTTCTGTGAGATCCCCACTTCAAGAAACTCTTGAGCGTGAGGGGATGCTGAGATCCCACCTGGGTAACAGCAAGAAGAGACTGCTGAGCCCAGGCTGAGCAATCTGCCCACACCAGCAGTGACACACATTCTACCTCTGCCCAAACTCCATTTAGTACCAAATGACATCCATAGCCTAAAGCATCCACCAGTATTTTCACTCACTGCTGCCTCAAGCACAGTCCCTACCTCAGGAAGACTCACTTTGATGAGTATTTATTAACTCAGGGGTCTGATGGAGAAATCAATGACCCTTAATCAGACTCTAATTCAAACAAAGTGGTCTCTCTGGCCCCAAAGGCCACAACGCGTAAAGCTTCGCCTGCCTCCTACCCCTGGGTCTTGCTGTTCCTCCCTGTTCCTCAACACACAAGGGCTGGCTCCATACAGTAGGAGCACAGCCACCCTCCAGAGCCCCCGGGAGCCCTCAGCTGCCACAGAGGATCCGTGGTCACTCCAGTAGCACGGCAGGGACCCTCACTTCCAGGAGCCAGTAGAACGCAGCATTATCCAGCTGGCTGGAGATTTGGCACAGAGCCTTCTCTCTATGGATGCACTGACTCAATGGAAAAATATTAAGGGAAGAAAAGAAATCCCTTGATTACAATAGATTTAAAGAGGCTGCCCAGAATGTTCTCTGCTTCCCCTCTCCTCTGCCACATAAGTAGCTTCCCTGTGTAGATGAGGTTTACTAGGAAGGAATGTCTTCATCTTGACAAAAGCCAGGCAGCATCTAAGGGTTCCTCTGAAACTCTTCTGTGTCCTCCTCCCTGTTCTGTGAGTCCCCAACCCAGACCCTTCACTCCCAACAACCCTGCAGCAAGAGTGCAAGAACAGCTCCAACACCACTAATGACTGCCAGAGACACTTCACCTTCTAATTTCCCACCCATGGAGGATGAGCATCTGCACAGTCCCAAAAACAACCACGTTTCATTTTCCCCATCATGTTCTATCTAAAATGTTCATCATTCAGGTGAAGTGCTCCTTCCACGACCTGTTTCCAGGCATCTCATGGTCTGGAAAGTCAGCTGTAGTTTAATGTTTCAGAGGCTAGCAGGGGGCTTGGATCCATTTGAGGCTCTCCCCATCACCTCCCCATTCCCAACCCACCCCTGGCCTCTCCTCCTGCTCCCCTTCCTCAGAACAAACCCACTCTCCTTAACTGCTGACCTGCTCAGGCCTTCCTGATTTATCCACAAAAGCAGAAAGAACATCAGACTTTCCTCTATCTCACACCTCATTCCTTTACACATCCCACTTTCCCCATCCCAGTATCTTTTATCTCTGTTTTTTTCTCACCCCACTATCTGCCTCTTTTGTCCCCTCCTTTTTCAGATAATCTCTGCTCTCAAGTGAGCCCTGTAGAATATTTATCTAAGAGAGGCTACAAAGAGACCAATTCATTCCACATATCTCATTCAACTCTATTTCTCCATTCTTCTTATAACCCTCATTTATCTCCTGTTCTGGACTTTTCTGTAACCAGCCCTCTGCCTCATCTCTTTTATGAGAAATCATTTGTGCAACTCGTTTTCCTGACCCACTTCTTAGAATTACAGAACTGCACCATCTCGTACAAAACTCCTCTTGGAAAATCCCCGAGAGAAGACACCAGGCACTTTTTAAACAACACAGGCTGTTTAACCTGGAAGTCAGGCCATGCCTCAAACTGCCTGATCCAACAGCAAAACATATTCCTCCTCATCCATCATTATTTTCTCTTAATTTTTCAAGTTGCTTTTAGTTACTGTTACAGACTCCACAAGGAACTAATGTCTAATTAACTTGTATTTAATTTATAAATACCAATTTATGGTATTGGTGTGCTAATTAAGTACTGTCAATAGGTCACTGCAAGGGTCAAGCCGCACCTTGAATTCACTTTATTTCTACACTGGTCACAAACAACACAGCTCAGTTACTTGTTGAGCAGAGAAACTGAGAATGGGATAGGAGGAAAAGGGGGAGGCTGGGAATGCTCTGCTCCAACACCAGGTCTTACCTGTGAGAGCCCAGGGGACGATGCATGTCCCGGTGGCGTTGCAGCAAGATTTGGATGTCCCTTATTTATTTCATGTGCAGTATAAGGGGATGGGGCAGGAGGACCCGGTTGTCTTGCTACTTGTGTTACCTGTGTGGAGATAAACTGTTAGTAAAACATTACATTAGTAATCAGTCTGCAGAGACTCCATTGTACATATCTAGAGTGACAAAATAATATATATTTACCTAAGCGAAACACTGCATAAGTTATTTAACTATTTATGTGATTCTGAAAAATGTGGAAGGATCAAAAAATCAGAGCACCAGCTGGAATCACGGGTGGAAATATGTGGGATTCCTTTGCCTTCAGGCCTGGGACCTTCTGATCCCTCCATGAAAAGCCACATCAAAAAAATATTGGGATTTTGCAAGGGGATACAATTACCAGCAACAAATAAGGGGGAAATTCACATATTCCCCTCCAAAATGAAAAAATAAAGGACTGCAGAGAGGCCATGGTATCTGCAAGGCATGTGACAAGCAAAGAATGAAACAGCAAAGCAATTATTGCATATGTTTATCTCCTTTCTCAACTTCTATTAAAAATACTCAGCAAAACACATTAAGCAAAATATTAGGAAAACTTTTCAATGGCACACAAATACTTGTTCCACTTTACTATCTCCATGATGGCACTGCTTTAAATATATTTTTAGAGAGTGGCTATAGTAAAAAAAAAGGGGAATCAAAGGAAAAAAAGTCACACAACTATTGGGTGACACCTCCAGCTGTTCAACACAATTAAATTTTGGCAGATTAATTTTAAAACTACACTACTGAAATCCAGCATTTGCTTATCACTGACCTTTTCCCACTTATTTGTCTGCTGAAAAGCACCACATAATCATGGAATGGTTTGGGTTGGAAGAGACCTTAAATTCATCCAGTGCCACCTGCTGCCATGGGCAGGGACACCTTCCAGTGTCCCAGGCTGCTACAAGCCCTGTACAGTCTGGTCTTGGATACTGCCAGGGATCCAGGGGCAGCCACAGCTTCTCTGAGCAACCTGTGCCAGGGCCTGCCCACCCTCCCAGGGAGGAATTCCTTCCCAATGTCTATTTAACATTCCTCAGTCTGAGCTAAAGGCACCTGAAGCCCACAGAGGTCACTGGCACTGCAGAGGCCAATGTGTGCATAAATGTCCTTAGCAGGGTAAAGAAGGCAGAGAAAAATTCCTGGGTCCTTTAATGGAGTACTAGCTCCAAGCTGCAAGAGAGCAGAAGTCACGGAGTTCACCACTGAAGTGGTTTTTCCAAATCACTTTACTGCACTCAGAGTGTCCACGCCTGTCATTACAGCTCCTAAACCACCACAGCAGCTGTGCCAGCACCGAAATCCCACGAAATCACAGCATGTAAAAGCTCCAGGCTTGGGAATGTGCCAGGAGCCTTCACTGCAGGAAGATTTACAGACCCCAAGTGCTCATCAGAAGAAAGGGTGGGTCAGTCACAGAACTTCATCCTCTGTCCCCAACTGGATCCTTCCCTGCGCCAGGGATGAATCATCTCTTTTTCAGGCTGATCTCTCTTGGCAGGTGTGCGCACGCAGCCTCAGCTGAATCAGGGCCAGACTTGCAGAGAGCTCCACAAAACTTTCCACAGCCCATCCCTGAGAAAATCAAAGTCTCTCCCATGACTCCTGTATCAACCCTGAGAGAACTGTCATGTCAGTCGTGCAGCGCTCGCTGCTTAGAAGTGACTACGCATTGTGATGGATATCAAATGATGCAGTCAGGGAGGGGGAGGAAGCAAAGGTAACCCAAAATACAAGGAAATCATTCCTATCAACAGCCCCAGTGGCAGGTTGTGCCCGTGCTCCTCACTACAAATCTCCTTGAATGGCACTTCTTGGGGGAAAATAGAGGTTATTTTGTGACAGCTGTGGGACTTCAATCACTGCCAGTTTTCACCTCCCTACTCTCAGCAGTGCAAACACTGCTCTAGCTAAGGCTGGAGCCATCCAAAATCCTCTGATCCAATAGCAGCCAAGTCCACACAGGACTTTAACAAAGGGGACAGGGGCACTACCAATACCTCAGGTCAGTGTGAGCATCCAGCAGTCCTCCTCCTCCTCAGAAATTATAACATGCAAACAGAATAACGGAATAGAATCCCAGAATCACCAAGGTTGGAAAGTATCATCCAGTATCATGTAGTTCAACCATTAACCCAGCACCGCCAGGTCCACCCCTAAACCACGTTCCCAAAGTGCTGCACCTCCACACCTTCTGAACGCTTCCAGGGATGGTGACTCCAGCACTGCCTTGGGGAAAATAACCTAAGCTGCAGGTTACTGAAAGACCTCAAGAAATGCTCTCATGATTGGATCTGAAATCTGGAAGCTGAGCTGAGAGGAAAACTGCAGCCGCTTCAATAAGTCCATGAGACACCTTCATGCAGTCCAGCAGACACATGACAGACAGGGGCCTGGACCTACTAAAATTGTCTTGAAAGCCTAACGAAGGCAGCAGAACAATTATAAAATTGTACTAGCTTTACAGTTTGGCAACAGCACACTTGGAGAGTAACCTGTAGAGCCTACCACTGATTTTCCAGGACCTCCTAAGGTTAGCCAAGTCTAGCGTAGTGCACCCAAACCAAGGACTGCTGTTTGTTCTAGCAGAAGTAAAAGCACAGAGAACCTTTCTCAGCACCTACAGCAATGGTGATGTTTCTACACATTCCTCTTCCTACAACAAATTATTTACAAATAAACTGAATTATAAGATGCTGATTTTAATGTAAACAGGTACAAAGACTAACTTACTGAATTTGTGTGGTTTTTCAGTAATTTTTAACAAAGGTAAAACGTAGAGACTGTCTAAGCTCATAACTCCTGAGGTACCTGCCCCTGTAGAGCGCAGGGTATGGTTTGCTATTTCTTAAATGGTCTGAGATCACTATAGAAGCAAATATCCTCCTTAAATCGACAGGTTAAATTGTTCTCCTAAAAATGGATGCACAAAATTACATACTAATTTTCTAGGGCATCACTTTCTATTTTCCCTGAGTAGCAAGAGCTAATTTTAGTTTTCCAGAAGCCTTAATCCTGTATTTTAAAGGAAGCAGGTAATGAAATATAAAATAAAACTCAGTCTGGAATTCTTGTTTTTCTTTCTGAGACCTTTTACACCTTTTGGGTTTAGCATCTCCTACAAGTTTGGGATTTCTCTTTATCCCATCCAAGTCCCTGGTTTCAAGTACTTCAGAAGCTGTGGCTGCCTCATCCCAGGAAGCATCCAAGGCCAGGTTGGATGGGGCTTTCAGCAACCTGGGATAGGGGAAGGTGTCCCTGCCCATGGCAGGGGGTGGCACTGGATGTCCTTTAAGGACCCTTTCAATCCAAACCATTCCATGATTCTAGGCTGGAACAGGATGAGGAACTGAGCTTCCCTCCTGCACATTCCACAGCCTCTGCAGCAGCCAGGCAGGGACCACATCAGCCTCCTGATCAAGATCCTTCCTATAAGCACAGGGTGCTGGAACAGCTAATCCTCCCTAATCCCTTTTCTACAGGATTCTCTTCACTGCAGGAAGGTCCCTTTAAAGGACACGAAGGCGAATCACAGAACTTCTGCTGGGTGTGAAACACAACGGGCACCCCAGGACAGGAAACAACCAAACACCCCAAGAGCAAACGATGGAGTCAACCCTTAATCCTTGAATATCTGGGGCAAGGGGGTTCTTCAGCACCTCATTTCCCCATTACATTCTTTGCCCCCAGCTGGCATGAGCTGGGCACCCTGACAGGAGCTGGTACCTGCTCCAAAGGCACATGGGTGACAGCAATTAACAAGTGGCTTCAAGGAGTGTTGGATCCAGCCCTGCACAGGGAGCCCACTCCAGGCCGCACCTGACCAAGCGACTTCTGCCACACAAACACACCTTTTTAACACTCACTCCTCATCACTTCTCATCCAGAAGTCATTCACAGAAGCATGGAATGGTTTGGGTTAGAAGGGAGCTTTAACTCATCCCATTCCATTGGCAGGAGTACTTTCTACTGGACCAGATTGCTCAGGGCCTCAGTGTTGCTTCTCAGCCCATGAAAGCTCATACCAGAGTAGTGCTGGTCCAAGCTTCAGCACTTCCAATCACAACATGTTGCTAAAGCAGTTACAAACCTCCACTATAACCTGCCAAAAACAGTTGTTTGTGCAAAAACTGGATGTCCATGAACACTGTTATTGTTCTTATCCAATTCCAGTTGTGCCTCAAGCTGAATTTGAAGGGCATGTCTGCTTCTGCTCAAGAATCTCACTTTCCATAGCTTCAGCCCCATTCCCCTGGGCACAGAACAGGGTGGCTGGTGGGATTTGCAGTCACCTTGTGTGTAGTTCCATTCTTGTTAGAGATCTACATCTTTCAAAAAAACTCCAAACCAAAAGTTCTCTTGAATATATTTCTTTGAAATAATTTATAACAGAAACAGAATTTCATTCTTATGCCCCTTCTGAACTCAACAGGTTTGGGATCTTTCAGAGGCCACACAAGTAATCACCCTTATTTCCTGAAGTGTAGAGGATTAGGAAACACCAGGCAAGAAGCTGTTTACAGGACAACCCCTAAATGTGTATGTCCAAAAGTAGCTCTGCAATAGAGCATTCTCCATTATTAAGGAAAATTATTACAAAGTTAGGTCATTGAAATAATTATTTCCAACTGTGGTTTGCTTTTAAATAATTTTACTGCTGGATTTATTTATTAAAAAACCCAAACCAACAATCCACTCAGTGTAAGATGTCACAATAAATAAAGAAAGATGACTTATGATGAATTTAGCCTTGTGAATTCTGAGCACCTCAAAGTTCTCAGACAAACTTCAACCCACTTGACCTCTTCCTCACCTCCTATCTCTGTACTACAGGAAAATTTGTTCCTCAGATTCAGTTTTATTATTGGGGCTCACAGTGGAAGCCACATGATTTTCCATTCCCGTTTTTACAGCTGAGGGAAAAAAAAAAGATCTCTGGAATGTGCAACCAAGGTCCTGATAATGCATGTGGAAAGGCATGGAAAGATAACTGACTTATTTTTCATCTTTAGCTAAAAATTGTGGGCTCATCTGTGGGTTTTCCATATCTCAAGTGATTTCTCCTCCCACCCCATGCACGATGTACAGGGAAGCAGCTCAGAGTCACCACGTGGTGGTTATGGACCCCAGACCTCTTCCCACACCAGCCACACTCTGATAAAACACACATCTCTAGAAACAACGATCCATAATCCACGTGCATCCCACAGAGGATGTGCAAGTGAATAAAACCCCAATGGGGAAAAGCAGCCTCTGGATACTGAGGATGCACTTGAAGACTGGACTTGAAGATCTTGGAGGCCTTTTCCAACCTTCACGATTCCGTGATCTCATACTGCTCTCCTTCACCTTCAATTAGGGGATTTTTGTAAAATCTAGACAAATTGTACCAAATTCATCAAATAAAAAAAATGACTGTTAATGCAAACCAGGCCTTAAACACATGGTGCTATTCCTTGTGCAACAGACCACTGAGACCTTTTGTGAATGACTTTGTCAGGGGCCTCCCACCACGTGCCTTCTCCATCCCAATTCATTTTCCTTGGACTCCCTCTGAATCTGAAATCTGCCTGGGGCTTCAAATGGAAGCCTGAAAGGAACCCAGATGAGAAATTTCTCTCCCCAAAACATGAAATTTTCTCTCCAACTTGTACATTCTCAAATCCTGAGCTGATATATTCCCAGCCCTGTCTTCTATTCCTGTCACATAGCAAGGAGTGATATTTTTCCACACTTAAAAGCTATTTTAGGTCCTTCTTCACAGTTACTTTACTATTTTACATTAATTTAAATTTTTACAGTCATATTTTTCCCCATAGGCACCCGCATTATATCTTGGGAAGAAAGAATTGAAAAAAAAAACCTTCTTTAAAAGACTTCAGATACTTTTAAAGTGTTTTTTAAGTGTTGTATGTGGTATATAAAAGATAATATAAACTGAATTATTTATTATAACTGCTTGTACATTTATGTTCACAGAATAATTTGGGTTGGAAGGGACCTTAAAAGCTCATCTTGTTCCATGGGAACAAGGGACACCTTCACCTATCCCTGGGTGCTCCAAGCCTCAATGTACAATCTGGCCCTGGACACTGCCAGGGATCAAGGGGCAGGTACAGCTGCTCTGGGCACCCTGTGCCAGGGCCTCCCCACCCTCACAGGGAGAAATTTCTTCTGAATTCGTTCCTTTGGTTTTGCTTTTCTGCACACAAACATTTCTATATCTGATATTGAGAACAGAGGGTCTGCAAAGCCTGCAGCTCAGGTTTGTTGATTCACTGCTGTCAATGCCACAAACCTCAAAATCTTTACCCCTTGTCAGAGCTGTATCCCAACCATTCCAACTCACCTGGATGGGAATCCATGGCTCCCTGGCCACCAGAGCACCCAAGTCCATACCTGAGACCTTCTGCCACTACAGCCACCTGAGCTGCTGCATTTCTGGGACCAAGGGGCACTTGGCAGCACTTTTACCCTCAATCCTGCCCAGAGCTCAGCTTAGCACACCTGACAGCTGCAGTAGAGGAGGCAACACAAAACTCCTCTACAACCCAAAAAAGGGAAGGGCTAAATATCATCATCATCATGGAATCATCATGGAATGGTTTGGGTTGGGAGGGACTTTATTCCTCCTCATTCCATTCCGCTCCTGCCATGGGCAGGGATACCTTCCACTGTCCCAGGCTGCTGCAAATCCTGTCCAACCTGACCCTGGACACTGCCAAGGATCCAGAGGCAGCCACAGCTGCTGTGGGCAAGAGATGCTCCAGGTGCCCCCAGGGAGCAAGAGCCAAGAACTCCACCCCCAGTCACTCCTGCAAACAGAGGAGAAAACCTTGCACAGCAGCTTATGTTTTTCTATAAGCAGCTTATGTTCCTGCATGAAACATAGAGAATTTATCCCATCTACAGCTTTTCTTCCTGTTTTCCAAATAATTAAAAGAGCAGCTTAAAAGTAGGGTTTTCTGGCATTAAAAATATTTGCACTATCCCAACCAGAAAAAGCAAAATATTACTTTCCCAGGGCTGTGCTGATTTAGCAAAGCTTATAAATAACCCCATGCTTCCAGCTATTGCCATTGGAAAAAAAGAAGTGAATAAAAGGAAAGGACTATCATGTTCACAAATAAACATCGCTGTTTCTAAGCTAAATTTCTACAACAATCAACATTATACATTAGCAATCATCTGGTACAGCAAGCCAAAAGCACCTATCCCAAATATTCTATTTACTATCAAAATATTTCTTCCTCTGTGTATTGGAATGTTTCATGTGAAAACAAATCTTTCTTGATTATTTTTATCATAAGAAGGTATTAGAAATGTGAAGCCAATAGTACACAAAAAGATCAGTCTGTGAGATGCAGGGGAAAGAGATGGAGCCGCCCAAGTGAAAACACAGCCGAAACACTGTCATTCCAGTGACATTGTTGGGAAAACCCACTCTCCAATATGCTAAATAAAACTAGAGACACTTAAAAACAGCAATGGACCCACAAGTCCTCCAAAGATTTCTCCCTTTCTTGCTCCCATGCAACAATAAAACTTTCTTCAGAAAACCATTGAATTATTAAGGTTGGAAAACACCTCCAAGGTAAAGCCCAATGTTCAACCAATATCCTAATGTCCACTTCACCCTGTCCCCAGGTGCCACATCCACACATCTTTTGAACACGTCCAGGGATGTGACTCCACCACTGCCCTGGCAGCCTGTGCTTTCAGTGAAGAGATTTTCCCAACATCCAGTGTGAGCTTCCCTTGGCGTGATTTGAGGCTGCGTCCCCTTGTCCTGTCCTTGTTTCCTGGGAGCAGAGCCTAACCCCTAGCTGGCTGCACCCCCCTGTCAGGGAGTTGTGCAGAGCCAGAAGGCTACTCACATGCAACCAAGAGTTTTTTTGAGCACTATTTATTTCAGGGGGCAAAAAGAAGTTGCATTTTCTGCAGTGCATAATTTCTAAGTGCAGTTTCTGTTTGCACTGATATTTTGCACAGCCTCTGGTCCCCCCGTGCTGCCCCAGCCCCAGTGGATACTCACAGTGCTGTACACAGCTGAGACGGTCGGAGTGAAGATCCGATCCTCCAGGGGCTGCTGCACAGGACCTCGGGGGATTCTGGAACACAGCGAGTCAAGGAAAGTAGCGTAGAAGTGCTGGGGACACCCCAGGGACACCCCACCCCGGGCCTGGCCGCTGGGATCCCTCGGGATTTCCCATGGCTCCAGAGGCAACTGCTCCCACACTAGCTACAGAGGAAACCAAGGCAAACTTCTCGCCAAATAATCCACAAAACTCTTGAGTCTGTCAAGAGCGACCCCCGCCTCTGCTTTTATTTGAAAGGGAAAAACCCCTGAAGCCACAGGCCTTCGGCATTCAGCACACAAACCCTGCGGATCAGCAGGGCCCTGCTGGACAATGGCAGCTCCTGTTCGGCTAACCACGCAGGAATCCTGCTGGAATTGTTTCCTTGTTTGCCTCTCTTCACCCAGTGACTCCTTTCCTCATCCACCCACCAAAAAAAAGGGTTGTCAGAGAGATGGGAGCTTTTGAGGAGCTGCTGCAGGGTGACTTAAAGGCAAATTGCAAGAGTTTCAATTGTAAAGGCATTGTGGAAATCTAAGGGGAAAAAACTATGCAGAAAAAAAAAAAAAAGCCCCCACAGCAGAATCTTGTTTATTTGTGGAATAAAACAGGGGGATGCAGGGATCCATAAGAATAAAAAAGCCTGACTTGGGCAACACTTTGTGGCCTCACACAGATATAGACAATATCCAATGCCCACTGTCACGGAAAAGGCATTTGCTGAAAAAATTTCCTAAATGCCATAATCGGATTTTACTTTTTTGCTGTTTATATTTTACACACCAAAATTTTATGGGAAATGAGAACAGCTGGGATTGACTGAGGTCCTTGCATACATGGAAGGACACAGACCTCATCTGTTAACATTTGGAAAGAAAATAAAGTTATTAAAATACTTCTTAGTTTTATTCTAACAAGGAAAAACACATTGCTAGGTTAAATTCTGAGCCCAGATTAGTCTGAGTCAAAATATCTTTGCACCCCAAGTTTGATTCCCAGATTAATGCTGCTGCCCAAAGCTTTGCAGGGACCAACATCACAGTGACAGGACAGACCCTGCCAGTGCTGATACAACTAAACAGCCACCCCAAGCTCCACAATCCCAACTATTCCCTTTAAAATGGACCAAATGTTAAGGCTGAAGTAAGGACTGGTTAGACACAACCTGCTCTGCTCCTGCCAACTGCTCACAGCACATCCCAGCTGGATCAGCTCCTCCTCCAGCAGTGCTGAGGCAAATTTCCAGCATCAGAAACACACAGAGTTAAATTTACAATCTTGCTCTGCTCTGGCTCTGAACTCGTCACAAAAAAGCTCCTCCTCACCAAAGAGGTTCAGAAATCACTCTAAAACTTCTCAGTTTTGTTATATATTCAATGTTTGAGCACTAGACACAATAAAAAGCTGCTTGATGGGATTATCCTGGGAATAGCCCAGCCCTGACCTTTGCAACACCTTTGCAGGGAGGCCCTGGTCTGTCACCTGCCAGGTGACAGGGGACAGCTCAGGGCCAGCTCCAGGGCAGGAAAACCAGGAATGGGATCCAGCCCTGCTGGTGCCCAGGCTGGTGCTCATTCACTCTACGTCTCTTTTTACCTTTTTTTAATGACGGCAAGAATTTGTTTGCAGGCTCTAAGGTTCATCTGCCAGCTCAGGCCCAAGCAGTGTCATTTGGTAAACAGAGAGGTTTTTAAAAAACAAATGGGATTTAAAACCCTGATCCAGCCAAATAGTAAGATTTATCACAAACTTCAACAGAGTTACTCCCAGCCTTCATCCCAAAGATCTTGCATTCACTCCCAAGTTTTGGAAAACAACAACAAAAAAGCCAAAATCTGAGAGAGAAGTAAAAACACAGTGGAAGATGGAAAGAAAACTTACATTTCCTGCTGCAGCACCATTCCCTCTCTCCTAGAACATCCCTATGACAGGGATGACAGCCCGAGGCCTGGGACGGAGCTGCCCCCCTTGTGTCACAGCCAAGATTTCCCTTCTCCAAGCACTCCTGCCAATTCATTACTTCAAATCACTGCTTCAAAAGGGATCATTCCTGAGTTTTGAAAAACAGTTTCATCCTTGACAAGGATGGTATTTATATTCTTATTTTAGAACTTACATAAGTCAGGAGGAAATAATCTCCTTTGAGCAGAGCAACCGCTCTTTTTGCACCCAGGAAGAGCTGCCTGAAGGAAGGAGCAGCTTAGATGGATTTGCAGAGTTTGGAGTCACTGTTTAAGAGCTCTCCTAGAAATGGATGATTCTTGTCAGATCTTCTTGTAAGAAGAAACCTTTTAAGTCCTTTTTGCCAAAGGATTTGACCTGGCCACAAGACTAATAGGAACAAAACACCTTAAATTCCAGTAAGCCTTAATGAAATACTGGTTGGAGAACGTGATTATTTCCAGAATCCAACTTGTGGCATCCACAGACTGACTCTCTGCAAGAAGTTGAGCAAATAGAAAGGTTCCTGCTTCTCTGAGAGAAGCTGGGCTAGTGGAGAGATTCCAGTTTCCCTGAGAGAAGCTGGGCAAGTGGAAAGGCTCCTGGTTCCCACCAAGCTTCTTGGAGCTTGTTCCTGCTACCCAGTGGAAATCACCACCTTCCCTCTCCCTCCACCTGCCACAGGACCTCGTCCTGGGATAATAGCTGCTGTTACTGCAGGAGAAGCAAGCCAGGGTGACAGCAAAGTTCATCACGACTCATGCTGATGAGGCACTTCTCCTAGGAATGGGTTAAGTGACAGCATGGATACTCCACCAAGGGAGGTGAACAGGTCAGGGCAGGCAGGTGGGAAGCAGAACCTCATCCAGCAGCATCATCCCATCCACATGCACATCCACACCCACACCACCCCCAGGGCACTCACTCATCTGCTCTCACACAGATTTTGGTGCCACTGGGGCTGCACAACCCAGAATGCAGCACAAGCCTTGGGATCGCTGCCCTCAGGCTGCTCCAGCACACCTAGGCAAGTGCTGGAGTTGAAGTCCAGCCAGCCCAGCCTCATGGCAGCATTGGAATCACCAGAGCCAGGAACACCAGGACACCCTGAGTAATCAGGCAGCTCTTTTGTGTTACTGCCCTGCCATGCTGAGATCCAATTCAGGAGCAACCTGTGCCCTCCCTATTCCTCCCCTATATCTTGCCACTCACATCAGTGATTTGTGCAACCATGCTACAAAATCATCCAGGAGGGTGGGAGGGAGGGAAAAGCAAAGATAATCCAAACCTCACATAGTTTTCAGAGCTCCTTCCACAGGGAGAAAAGGAGAGCAATGAAGCAGAAGAGCAGGAGCAAGGAGACCCTGTTAAATCCAAGAACCTCTTAAAGCACCATCAAGGTTGGTAAAGTGGAACTGCAGCCTCTGCTTTGCTCATGTCATGAATGACTCCTTAGAGCTCTCCCTGCTCCATCAGTATCAAGCCAGGATCCAGGAGAAGGACAGCAACTCTGGCAGCACCAGCACTGGATTCTCCTTGTTGCTGTTCAGGGCTCATTAACTCATGAAATATATATTTAAAATCTCACCTAAGTGAGATACTTCTGGCAGATTCAAAAATGCAGGCACAGATGCAAAGGGAGTTCCACCTAATCCCCATCTGGCTGCAGCAGTGATAACAAGCTGGGGAATTTTGGGAGCTATTACAGACCCAGACAGAGAGGGAACACCAGCTGGAAACCAAACAGAATTTTTCTGGAAACCAAAAATCTCTCTAAAAGAGGAGGGCCTCTGTTAATTAGATGGCCATGGCCACACTCTGAGGAGAGGGGAATATGTGACTGCTCTATAAAGCAATTAAAGAGAAAAAATCTGGCCTGGAGCTGCTGGAGCAATCAGTGACACTGACAAATGCAGAGTGAAATGACAGTCAGCAGGAATTCCTTGCAGTAATCTCCTCGTATCACATTTCTCTGCTTGTTGCAATCATACTACAGAACAGTGATTCTGCGAGATTTCTGTATGCTGTTACCGACCTGGAAACACACACCAAGATGAGCCCTTCCAGCAGGAATTTGTACAGGTTTCTCTACTCCACTGAGATTGCAGGAAGATAGAAAGAATATTATTCCATTTTCTCCCAAAATGGATTCATTTTTCCTCGAATGGTGCTTCTCACCTAAGCTCATTTCAGCAACTAGAAACCATTTTATTCCAAGCACCACTGGCCTCTCCTCCCCTTCCAGCTCACAGAAAGCACCTTTTCCCAGGAATAAAAACACCCACGGTACCCATGGGTACCTTGGCAAACACCTTCCACAAAACCATTCCAGAACTCCTGATTTTCATCCCTGCCTGGAAATGGAGCCAGTCTCCCACCAGCTTCCCCAGGGTTATATAATCCACATGTGTCCTTGCTTGTACTGAAACTGTGCATTAAAAATCCCAAGGAAAAACTGTCAAGCAAGATTACAGAAAGGCAAGAAACCACACCAAATCTGAGCATTTCTTTCAGCTTTTTGGAGCAAGGAATCTACAAAACCCCTCCAAGTATGCAAAGATGTGATGGCAGGTAGTATTTTTCTCCTCTGCAGCCTCTTCTCTATTCAGCATGCAATTAAAATGCAGGATGTGAACATCCTAACAACAGCAATCTCATTGAGCCAGCTGGGAAACCACACAGCTCTGAAAAGGTTCAAAGGGAAAAGCTGCTAGTCACAGCAGCTGGAACTTCCCTGGCATCACCCCATCCTTCCCAGCTCCACCATCCTCCACTCGTGGGGCCACGAGTGCACTCAGTCCTACCTGGCAGTGGGCTCCAGCAGTGAGATCCCAGAGAGCTCTGTCAGTGAAATCCAGGGAGCTCCAGCAGTGAGATCCTGGAGAGCTCTGTCAGTGAGACCCTGGAGAGCTCTGTCGGTGTGATCCTGGGAGCCCCAGCAGCGAGATCCCAGAGTTCCAGCAGTGAGATCCCAAAGAGCTCTGATATGAGACCCCAGAGAATTCTGTCAGTGAGATCCAGGGAGCTCCAGCAGTGAGATCCCAGAGAGTTCTGTCAGGGAAACCTCAGAGAGCTCTGGCTGCGAGCTGGTGCAGTGCTGCATCCTCCCCCTGCATCCATCAGCAAAGCCCACGGCCCCATCCCTTCACAGCCACATCCCACCATGGTCCTATCATACCATCACAGTCACATCACAGCCCCATCCCATCTGTGCCACGTCGGGCTAGCTCTGGAGCTCTTCCTGCCCATCCCTGAGCAGGCAGAGCTTGAGCTCTTAAAGAGGCAGTACAAAGGGATTCCGTGGGGTTTGGTACCCGAACGCTTCAACGCAGCTGCAGTCTCACTGCTCCCCCAATTTTCATGCTGCGCACGCAGCAGAAAAGGAATGGGAGGCAGTATCACGCTCCTCTTAGCAAGTTGATATGGGATAATAATTCAGCCAAGCTTATAAAGGAAAGGATAAAGGAAAAACATTAACTCCCCCACAGCAGAGAGTTCTTTGGAAAGCTGCATGGCAATGAATGAGCTCAGAAAGCATCAGTGCTCCCTATTAGGAAAATTAAATCACGGCACAAACTCCTCATCAGGAAATTTTGCAACTTGTTTCCCCTCAGCTTTCATCTCACTACTCCCAAATGTAGAACCACAAACCCCTTTACTAAGTAACTACTTCAGCAAGCAATTGTCCCTTCATAATCAATCCCTCTTTTGACAGATCACATTTCAGAAGCCCGAGGAAAGAATGCTGGCAAAGCAAACTACAGCCTTTAGAAGGCAAAACAACAAAATCCCAAAGCAAACTCCACCAAGTGACACATTACCTGGGAAAAATTAAAATATATAAGATCAAAACAGTATCGTCATCTCTCCATGCTGACTGACTCTCAATCAAACTGACTTCTTCCAAGGAAAACTAAACTCAGGTTACAAAGCAAGTAACTCCAAACTCAGGGAAAGGCAGGATTGATGTTGCCTAGGTGACAATAATTCAATCCTCCTGTGTATCTACAGAACCCAGCCCCTAATTACTGAGGCACAAGCTGATTTCCTCCATTCCCTGTCACCTCCACATTTTCAGCTTATAGGACTCAAGCACCCTGACCCTTCACAATTGAGATGCTCTTGCTTATAAGAGATGGAAGATAATTAATACTACAAAACCCAAGATCAACACAATTCAAGGACTCTGGAAAACATTTAAAGATTCCACCTAATAAAATGCTGACCCTCCCTAACCATTCCCCTGCCTCCATCCAATGACATATCCCATCTCCCATCCTTGTAGAGATCGTGTTTTATTTTAGGGTGTGTTTGGACGGGGTTTTTGTCTGTTCAGGGCTTTTTTTTGCTAGTGGATTTCTGACAAGGGGATCAGACCTTCTGGCTGAGTCTCAAAGCAGTGAGGAGGCCTGTGTATAAAAAGAGTGCTTTTATTTCCGTTTTCTCAGCTGGATACAACTGCTCTTGAACAATGTGATAGGATGTCAAAACAAAGCACAATTCTGAGCCCTGACTACACCACATGTCAAGATCCAACACAGCACTGATGTTTCAAGGTTTGGTGTTTATTGTTATTATACCAGCGAAAAGCAAGTACAACTTTTTGCTGGCATGAGCAATCAGGAATATGGTCACGGTTAAGAGTTGAAGGTGAGAAATTCCTGAAAAGCCCATGACAGCTTTACAGCAATACTTAATTCTGATCTAAGGACTATTTCTGGCAATTCAAATGTTTTAAAAATGAACACAATAAAAAGTGTTTGCAAAGTGGAAAAAATGGGGTTCATGTATTACAAGTACCGAGATTTTTAATGGAGCACTACGTCATCCCTGTCAAGAGATGTAAACCTCCAGGGTCTGCCACTTTCCAGAACAACTTATCCCCAGAAGGATCTGATGGTAAAAGCCATCATTAAGCTTGTTCCAACATTTTATGGCCGGGTATAAAGCTCCTTAGTGCCACACGTGTAGTCAGTGTTCACAGCCCAGCTGCCATTTATCAGACATATAAATTTTAAGTGGATCAATGAAGTGTTTATACAAACAACCTCTTTAACTCTTCATGCATTTTGTTTATTAAACTGAATCACTGAACTTTCTTTGAATTCTTGTTTATTTTGTACTTGGAACAAAATCTTAAATAAGATATTTATCTTCTCCTTTTGTACCAGAAGCACACCTATATAAATATTGTTGATGTTTCACCGCTCCTTTATTGCCTCGTTCAAAATCCCTGACTGCAGGACTTCTTCCTTGCTCCCCAATTGAACTCCGAGATGATAACTAGAAGTTACCATCCTATCCATCCCTCTGCATTAAGTGATCCTCATTAAATCATCCTCCCCAAGCTCTGTCTGGATCCAAATGTTACAGCGAGGCTTTCCCTGCTTTTCCCAGTTTACACCATCCCTAAACTGAACACTCTCCTCATAACAAAACTTGCCATGAAATACATCTTGAGCTTTTTACCTAACTATGTATCATTAATCTCAGCATCATCTTCCAGATAATCCCAAACACTGCCTTTCCCTGCTGTGTGCCACCTAATGTCCCCTGAGCTGCACTTGCACAGAGCTGAATGGGAACATGGAGAGCTTTCCAAAGAGAAGGGACACACAAATGCCGATGAACCTCAATGCCAGTCAGAAAACAAGCTTTCCAGGGCCACAAATTGCAGCTTGAAAGACAAATGTCACCTTCAAATGCTCACTGAACAGCGTGCTGTCCCTCTCCTGCCACTATTCAGATTCTTGTTCCTCTCCCTTTGGGACTCCCGACACGTTTTGGGAATCTGCAGATGCAGGCGTTGGCACATCCGACTGCACGGCTGAAGTTCAGGGGCAGAGCCCACCCAGCATATCCTCAGCGCTTCTGTTTGAGCAGCCACAGTGCACAGTGCAACAGACATAGTGCACATCCTGTTTGTACCCCAGCACGTCTCCAAATCATCCAACTTTTACATCCCTTTAAATATTCATTCCACAAAACACCCCAGGATCCCAGATTAGTTTGTGTTCTGAGGCTCCTCAAAGTTCATCCAGTCCCACCCCTGCCATGGGGAGGAACACCTTCAACAATCCCAGGTTTCTCCAAGCCCCATCCAACCTGGCCTTGGACTCATCCAGGGGTAAGGTAGCCACAGCTGCTCTGGGTAACCTGTGCCAAGGCCCCCACATCCTCACAAGGAAGAGTTTCTGCCCAGTATCCCATCTATCCCTGCCCTCTGGTAGTGGGAAGCCATTCTTCTTTGTCTTGTCTGTATAAAAAGCCCCTTTCGCCTCATCCTTTCCCTTCCATCTTTGGTCCATGTGTGATAATCTCACAGTCGAGCCAAATGGAAATGCCAAAGGAAAGCTGGGGGCTAGAAGAAGAGAACAGAAAAAAACCCCCCTTTGTTGCAAATTATCTGTATTCCCAGCATGCCACTGATTCCATGATGCATTCAAATACAAACCAGCAATATTGGAAGCACCAGCTGCAATAGTTCCACCTGCAGACAAGCACCTAATTAGCCAGAGCTCATTACTTCCAGGCTCAGTTTTGCATCTCTAAACTAACCAGCACTGAGACAGCTCACCTGCACTAAATCACCCCAGACCTCCCCTCGCCCCACAGGTCTCCTCCGGTGAAGAGAGCTCTCGGGGGGTTGCCAAGACCCACACCCCAACAAACACCACAAAACTCCAATCAATTCTCCTGCCCCATACAAATGCGTTTCTAAGGGCAACCTGATTTTGTTAGTTTGTCTCCCTCCACTGCAACCTCAGCATGGAGGCAAACAGGCTATTTTCAGCTGAGACCTGGAAAGGTGGTTTGGGGTGGAAGAAACTGTGTCGAACCCCTGCTAATCCTGCTGGGATTTTCCTCAAAGCAGGGTGTTGGTGGGCAGGAGCTGGGTCTGGAGGCAAAGTATGGAGTATTTATGTAACTGTGAACTTTGAGGTGTATTTTTAAGGCTCTCAGAAGTGTTCCCAGCACAGCCTGAATAAGGTTAAATCCAGGTTTCAACCAAGCTGTGAAATATTAACAATTACAAAAAAAAAAAAAAAAGTCACAGAGGCTCCCTGGGTTGTGCCTGTGCCAGCTCAGGTAACAAGGTGAATGACGTGCCAGGAGAACATCTCTTGCTCAGCTACAGATAACTTCTCACCAGCTGACTTGTTCTCTTTCCTCCATAAAACACCAGCCACTTCCATATTTTTTCAATTCACATTTTATTCTCAAAATATATGGACTCTTCTAAAAAATGAAAAAGTCAATACATCTCATCAGCTCCCTTCAGCTGGAAATCATGACATTGCCACAGAGAATCAGGGAATCATCACAGGGAATGTGACGATGTAGCCTTAAAATTCCATTAATTTTAGGAGTGTTATTTATGATTGTACTTGTCCATGTTAATTGAAACTCCCATTAGGCTGCAGGAAACAGGCCTCAAAACAGCCCTAAAGACCCAGGCAGGGCAATGCCAGGAAGCTGGGCTCATGCCATGTGATACAGGGCTAAACACCTCCTAAAATTCCATTAAATAACTACAGATCTCTGCTGGAGATGTGCTGCTCTCAGCAATGATTAAGCTTTTCTTTGCTTTCTGACCAAGGAGAGAGCCAAGGCGTGGGAATGAAGGATTTTGGTGCTGTTGCTCCTTACATCCGTATATTAAAGGCAAACCTGGATTTTTGTTTGTTATCTTAAGGTCTACACCAAGACATCATTCCCTTATTTCTTAAAACAAGTATTAAGTGATCAAAACACAGAGTCAGAGCAGTGAGAGTGTGTTTGTAAGGATCCTACAATGTGTAAATGCACATTTACAGGTGATTCACAGGCATATAAAGCAGGGAAAGAAAACCTGCATTTCCCTGTTGCTATTTCAGAGGAGATGCACGTTCCCAGGCACCAGCCATGTGTGGGAATAAATCACATCCAACATGCCCGAGGTAAGACCTTTGTCACCCTGCTACCAAGTTGGGGTGATGTACTTGGAGAAGCCACTTCTGGCTGTCTGGGAGGTCTGCAGATCAGGAAACCACTGAGGTTTCCAAAACAGCAGGACAATGGGAAAAGAAATCATGGAATGGGTTGGGTTGCAAGGCACCTTAAAGATCACCCAGTTTCACCTCCTGCCATGGATAAGGACACCTTCCACTATCCCAGGTTGCTCCAAGCCACGTCCAACCTGGCCCTGGACATTTCCAGGGATGGGGAAGCCACAGCAACCTTTGCTAGGGCCACACCACCCTCACACAGTGGAATTTCTTCTATTTATCTAACCTAAATTTCTTGTCTTTCAATTTGAACCCGTAATTCCTTATCCCATCACTACAGTTCCTGATGAAATCAGCTTTTAAGTTGTTCCCACCTCATGACACAGCAACTTCCCATTACTCACTCCCTCCTCTCAAACCTTTCATTTTGCTTTTTAAAACTCCAAATCCAGCCCTAGGTTCCTTTCAGGGGACGAGCTGATTGAGAAAAAAACAACTGCAGCAGCTGGATGCACTTAAACCTATCCCTAGGCAGCTCCTAGCAGAAACAAGGGAATAAACAAGCCTCTGTTCCCAAGGCTCCTAAGGGCAAGGGTAGGCGTCCATGGCACCTCGAAGTTGTCAGGTGGCATCAGAGGAAAATTACTGTCAGGAAGGTGTAATCCCAAGGGCAGGATCCTGCAGGTGTGGACGGAGAGGAGATGAAGGATTAAGCTGTCACCCAGGGAAAGGCTGCCCCATTAAATGCTTCTGGTGTAGATTACCTAAGCACATCCCTGCACTGTGAGGGATGTGAGAACTGTGGGGATGCAGTAATCCCAGAGGCAGCTGCCAAGGCAGATCTGAACATAACCCAATAATCCTAAACATTAGAATCGTGGAATCATTAAGGTTGTAAGAGTTCCCCCAAGATCACAGAGTCCAACCTTTAACCCAGCACTGCTGTGTTCACCATTAACCATGTCTCCAGGTGCCTCATCCCCACATTTTTTTGAACACTTCTAGAACTGGGGACACCACCACTGCCCTGAGGAGCCTGTGCCAGCACCTGACCATCCTTTCAGTAAAGAGGTTTTCCCAGTATCCAACTTGAACCTCCCCTGGTTTCCTCTCATCCTGTCCCTTGATCCCTGGGAACAGAGTCTGACCCCTCCCTGACTGCACCCTCTTGTCAGGAAGTTCTGCGGAGCCAGGAGGTTCCCCTGAACCTCCTTTTCTGCAGGAAAATTACACTGCTGAATCACATGCTTTTCCAGAGTTTTCCTGCACTCCCAAATGAGAACCAAGCAGATCCCCCTTAAGAAATATTTTTCTTTAATGTGTCCAGTTCTTGGCCCCTCAGTTGAGGGAGGATGTTGAGACCCTTGAGCGTGTCCACAGGAGGCAACAAGGCTGGTTGGGGTTTGGAACACAAACCCTGTGAGGAATGACTGAGGGAGCTGGGGTTGTTTAGTCTGGAGAAAAAGAGACTCAGAGGTGATCGTATCACTCTCTATATCTTCCTGAAAGGTGGTTGTGGTCAGGTGGGGTTGGTCTCCTCCAGGCAGCACTGATAGAATGAGAGGACACAGTCCCAAGCTGCACTGCCAGAAATTTAATTTGGATATTAAGAAAAGGTTTTTTACTGAAAGAGTGATAAAATACTGGAATCACCACTGCCCGGGGAGGTGGTGGACTCATCATCCCTGGATGTGTTTAAAAAAGACAGGCGGTGCCTGTCTGGCAGCACCACTTGGTGCCTTGGGTTAGTTGAGGTGTTAGGGCATGGGTGGACTCAATTTTAAGGTCTCTTCCAACCTCATGATTCTGTGATTCCCATAGGAGATGGTAACAGCCTAAGCCTTCAGTACTTGAACTCACAGCATGAGAACCACCAGCTTCACAAATCAGGCAAGTCTGGAGGATTTAATGAGAGGATGGATGTTTGATGGGACTGGGAAAGGAGGAGCAGGTACACACCCTCAAGAACGAGCAGAAGCAGTATTGTGCTATACCATAACCACACATCTACCTAACTAATGCTCTGATTTGAGGCCACAAGGGGATTTTTGAAGATGCTGTTCCCCATACCCATGTGCATCTCTTCCAGGAGCACAACCCATTCTGAAAGCAGCAGCTCACTTGTATGGAAGCACAAGGGATAAAAAGACCTCAGTAAGATAAAGGTAATAACAAACAGTTTTTAGTTTTCCCCTTCCTAGTTAGAGAAAAGCCACCAAGCCATCCTTGCCCTGTGGTGTCCCCCAGAGGCTGACCAGACTTGACCACACCAGCAACAAACAATCTGGAAGCTGTAAATACAGATACAAATATTAAAATCATCCAAACTGAGTAACAGGCTTTCAGTTGACCAGAGACATTGACATTTCTTCTAAAATCATTCTTGTAGTTGGCAGCAGCTGTTAAATCACTTTCTGTGCCCTGAGAAGACCCGAATATCTGCCCATTCTCACGAGACAGGAGGTCTCCTATTGAAAATGCTGGAGGGGCAGCAGTTCCTGGGTCGGCTGCTCCAGGCACAAAACAAGGCCAGGTTGGATGGAGTTTGGAGTAACCTGGGATACTGGAAGGTGTCCCTGCCTGTGGTAGGGGGTGGGACTGGATGAGATTTAAGGTCCCTCCCAGCCCACACTAATTTGGGCTTCTATATAACGCATGAACTTGATTTAAACAGGAGAAACCTTCATGATTCCTGATGAAGCAGCTTTTCCAGACGTCCTCACATCTCAAAATAATTAGCATTTTAGTGGCAGTTCACAAGCCTAAATAGCTCAACTGCTTCTTTTAATGAGAAGATTTTTATGCAACTATTGCACCCCTGCTATTGCCTGAAATGAGACAAAGCTCTGAAGCTCCCTTGCCACCAAAATACTTATTTCTGTGGCCCTGACAAAAATAAAATCCCTTTTAGTGTCAGCCAGCAGACTGCTTACCTCTACAACACCACCTCACCTTGCTGCCTGTCCAAAACCAAAAATTTTCATCTGTCTACTCAAGTAAAATGAAAGTAATTAATAACAGTAATTCTAATAATAACAACTTATTGTGCCAGTGACTGAACTCAGTGGCTATTACTGTTTTACATGGCTCTTACATTGCACATTTCATGCTTTCAAAACACAAGGGACAATCCTGGATCAGAACCAGAAAAAACTGGGAAAAAGCCCAAGTCCTCCATCCTGCAATTCCTCCATCCCTGGGTGGCCAGGTAGGGAAAGAAACAGAGGTGCTGCAAGTTGCAGATCTAAAAGCTGAACTTCCCCCTGCACCCTCCACCTCCATGGTGTGTTGCTTAGAAACCTTCTGAAGCACTGTTAATTAGAGGGGCAAGGGGGAATAATTCCAGGTCATGGGGCAGCCCCAGTGTCCCTGGGAAAAGGAAAGAAAACCAAGGCATGGCACCCTGAGAGCACAGCGCTTCCATTGCCCCTGCCACAGGCACTGGGCTGCCACAGGTCAGCTTCCATGGGATTCCAAACCAACCTCACTGCCAAACATTGGCACCCACAGCTTCTGCCACCTCCCTCAACAAGGAATAATGTTCCTCAGAAAGGACTAAGGATCACAAGATTCCTTGATGAACCAGCTCAGCTGGGTGATTCAAGTGAAAACTATTTTTTTTTCCTTGGCTGGGTGAAGTTTTCCATGGATTCTGTGAGCTGATTTAAATCACTAAATGCTCACATGATCATCACATCTGAGACCAGGGTGCAGACACAGCCCAGTCAGCAAAGGTAGATCCACCCTTCCCCCTGCAGCTCAGAGGGACATCTCTAATCACAATATGAAACCCCATCCATGAAAGCACCTCAAAATCCACACTGTGAACCAGAGGTTGGTGCCTTTCTCAGCAAGACAGAACTCCCCATCCCATTCTGTGGCTTTGCCTCTTTTGCATTCCAGTAGAGGGACTGGGTATGGCTACACACCAGGCTCTTCCTACACACCACACTCTCCCCTTCTTCCTTGCTTCCTTGTGTTTCCACACCTTCAGGACAGTTGTGTTGGAGAAGGGAGAATGGCCCTGAGAGGCCAAAGTATATTTTGAAGCTATGAGAAGGGAAGTAAAGCAATGGGCATGTTCAGAGCAGCTGGAGTCACAAGGAGCCCTGTGATCCTCCAGGATTATTTTAGTCCTTCATGTGAGATGGCAGGGAGGTGAATCTTGGTAGGATGTGGCTTATTCCTGAGGGATGGAGTCTGTCTAGCTGAAGGGAAGTGGTGCAGAGCAAATGAGCCAGAACCAACACGGACACCACAAGGACCACTTGAGCCTCAAGGCAATTCAGGCCCCAGGACAGGACTCAAAACTTGCCATGTATTTACCAAAGAAAAAATAAGGAAATACATGGGGAAAGCAACACTGAGAACAGATTTCCCACTGCTTCCCTTCAACACTGAGATTGTTCTCTATGCTACTACCTGATTTGAAATCTTCTAATTTTTTAATGAGCAGTTCATTTCAGTGCCACTAGTTCATTTGCACACTGAAGCTTTCAGGAGATGTTTTACATACCACCTGGAACGTGTCAGCTCTTGCCTCCTCTGGAAAGACACTTTGGGAAGGGCACCCTTCCATCTGGAGCCATGTCCAGCAGAGCACAATCCCATCCTGTTCTATGGAACGGGTCCAAATCCTGCAGCTCCACCCCTGCAAATACTCCAGAATTGTCTAAAGACAACAACCGAATGGTACGGTCACAAGCCAAGCTGTGATGGATATTTGGGACCTGTCCCTTTGGGATGTGTCCCTCCGCAGCCCCCTGACCAAACAGCACATGGAGTATGACCCAAACAGTAACTGTAACACACAGGAGGGTGTTTGGAAGGGAGAATTCTGAGGGAAGACAAGTTTATGCTGGGGTCAGGCTGCAATTCCACATCATCTGCCAGGCAAGGGGCTTTAAATTGTTCCTTTTTCTGGTTTAGGGATTAAGCGCTGTGGGGAAGGAGATCACCTGCACTGGGAACAGTGAGCGAGGAGAGATCACGGACAGGGTCCAGCCTGGATCTCATGATTTATCCTAGCTCCTACCTCTTAGTGCACTGGTGGGAACACTATTAATAGGAAGTAATACTAAGTGGAGCACTGAGGACTAATTTACATCCAGGGAATCTTTTTAATGGACATGACAAGCAAAAAGCAGTCAACACTGGAAAAAAGTAAAACCAAGGAAACTGCCAATGAAATCTAGGCATGAAGGTCTTGCAATTCAAGACATGGGGTATTCCCAGCTGGCACAAGGAGCTACAGGGCACTTGTCTCCACGTAGGCAGTTCCCTCCAACCATCTGAGGACTTCAAAGTAGAAGGGAGGGAAGAGGTAACCATTTGTGCTTAACTATAAAGTTCTTTAGCAAAAATTCATTAAAGTTTTAGCCTAATGGAACTTGAGACAGAAGGCTGAAGTCCTCCCTCATCCTTTTACAAGGAAACCAGGAGATAACTGTCATTTAGCCTTCCTCTATACAAGAATTATGCCTAGAAGCTGCTGAACGTCCACAGTACCAAACCTGTGGCTGCTCCCATGCTCAAGTCCAACATAAGTTCATACATAATCTACCTATATAATAAAAGTGACCAAGGGATAAGACCTTTTAAAATATTCCATAATACCAGAGATATGTGGCTGCTACAGCCAGCTTCCTCTTTTTTGTGTTAATTTCACATGTGGGTCCTCAGAGGAAGCAATGCTGGTATTGGAGGATAAACTGCTTATTAAGGAAGGAGTCTCCAGCTCCTGCTACTTCAGTGCAGGAAGTCTTCTGTCACAGCTTGAGAAAGAGCAATTAGCAGCAGCTTGTGCAACTGGCTGCACTCTGCTCTAAAGAAGTGATGGTGTTATCTGGGATACTGGGTTCATGCCTCTCTTAGCTGAGGGGTCCCTCAAGGTGGGAGCCAGCTTTGAGGCCCAGGATCCCAAGGAGCAGCTCACCAGCACTAACACAGCACAGCTCTCGGGAAAGCTGTCAGGATGGGGGCAATTACACCAGGAGCTCCCTCACACAGCAACAGGAACAGGGACAAAAATCACCAGGAAGATTTTGGGGCGTTTCTTCTCAGTGCAGCAAGTAACTGTATCCATCACTAGGGGGGTTAGGCGCACATATTTACACCACCACTGAAAATCTCCATGCTGGAGGTGGAAGTTTTATGCCTGTTTTATTTGAGATATTAAAGCCTCTTAAATTCAGGAACAATTAGAGAATCCCCATGCTGCACAGCAAAAAATACAAAGCGATGTAGATTTTTAAGCAGATTTAACTGAAACCAATTTTCCTGGATGCCCAAAGCACCACATGTGGCTTTTCCAACAGTTATCACATACCAATCAGCATAAAGAGCTCTCATTCTATAACCTTCCTTAATGCCTTTAAGATGAAAAGTATCCCGCACGTCCCCTTTCTCCTGAGTCCTCTCACTCTTCATGCTCCTTTATTTTCCCAGCAAATGCCAAGGTCACTAAGTTTTTCCTGGGCAAACAGTGTCATTTGATGGCACAAGAACTGAGAGGTGTAAGAACCACTTACGCAACTGAGTGGCTTTAACGTAAGCCAGGAGTATCTGAGGTCAGCGCTCACCTGGGCAGCACAAACACAGCCCTGATCTTCCAAGGGAGGAAAAGCTTCTCTGGATCAGACAGCAGCACAACACACCCCCCATTTCCAGTACAGTTATGCTGCTGCTACCAGTAAAGCAACTTTTCATTTCCCTAGACATTGCTCAACATATTCCTTAAATATTGGAGAGGAACAGCAATTCAGGAGCATTTATAAGGTTTGCATCCAAGGGTGGACGAAGTCCTACCTGTATATTTGCATTATATCAAATAAAAGGGATGGATTTATGACTTTTCCACCTGTGATTAAAACCCATTATTCTTTTAAAAAAATAAAATAGGGACTAATCACGAATACCTGCAGCATTTTTGCCCCAATTCTGCCAGCAGAAGTTTCACTTACCATATCCTTGGACTGATGTGCAATTCTGTACCTGTTACATAACATCAGCTGACATTTCCTGCAATTGGTGCCAAGTATGGGCACAGCCAGACCTGCACCACTGAATACTCTAATCCCCCTAAATCATCACACTTTTAGCAACAAATTATTAGAATGCAAAAATCCCCCAAAACCTAGCTCCCTCAAAGCCAGGCAAATTCACATTTAATCTAAAGCACTTTGGTGTCTCTTCAGCTTGAGTTTGTTTACTTTAAAAAGGAATTTTTAAAGACCCCTAGACAAGGAGTTTGCAAAATTGCAGAGATAACTGAGTTTTCCTTTAAGGAAAAAGAAAAACCAGATGCTGTAAAATTCCGAAGTATCCAAGCCCATCTAACCCATGGAGCTCTTTAGAGACCACCTCCATTAACTGAAGTGTGCTGAGCTGTTCACAACTTCTCATACACATTCATTAAATGCATTGACAATACAAATAATGATAGAATCATTTATAGTAAATACACATGCGATTTCAAAATTTAGGTAAGTAAATGTCCAAATTTTTATAAACCACACACACTACCTGTGGATTTGTGTGAGGTTTCTTGGGGTCATGGATCAGAGTTTGCTCGAGAAGCTGCTTCTCCAGCTAAGAGGACTATTAAGCATGCTGCCTCTCTATATTTTAAATATAACCAAGTGAGAGCACAAGCCAAGAGAAAGAGTTTTGCAAGGTCAGCTATTTCATCAGCCATCCTCACTTTTACGTAACGCATTTTCTTCCCTTTCATCCCACGGGTTATTAATCTTCCCCCTATTCCAATATAACCCACAGCGGTCTTGAACGGGAAACCCAACTGGAAATCCCCAGCAGGAGCTCCACATCTTGAATTCCAATTCATTTAATCACACTTGCTATAGTCTGAAGTACCTGGCCTTGGCTACATAAAAAGGCTTTTTCCTCTTGCTCTTTAAGTGGACACTTCCATTAGGGTTGACTCACATCCAATGTGCCCAGAGATACTCCTGAATCACCCCAGTGACCCAACACAAGGCCTTTTGTAAAAATAAGAAATCATAAAGCTTTTGGGAGGGCAAATGGGGATCTGTGCATCGATAAAGGACAGAGAGGCTGTTTTCCAAGCAAAAGCAGCTGTTCAGCCAGGTAGGTAAATGTAATCCTAATCTGTACCTCGCAGGGACAGAGCCCTGCAGCAGAGGGAAGCACACTGTGGCACGTAGGGCAGAGGGGAAAAGCCCACATGGTACTGCTTTAAGGACCATCCCTGTAACAGGTAAGGTGAGGCACTGCCATGGCACCCAAGGAAAAGCAACACATATGAACACTGGCTGATATGTACCATGGCAAATACCAAAGCAATCCATGCATGATCCCACACACAGCAGGGAGCTACTTTCTGCTATTTACTAGAAAATAAATTCCAAGTTATGACAGAGATAAGACTCCTGAAAAAGGAAAATCCTTTAAGAATCTCCTCCTAACTGAAGGGATTGGGGTAGTGAAGCTTTCACTGTTATTGTTGCTTCCAGAGTTGAAAATCCCTCCACTTGTGGAAAGCCTCATCCCACTCAAACACACCCCCCAGGCTTCATCCTCTTCCATTTCCTTAGCAGAAGAGCTGGTACACATCCAGGAAAGCAGGGGCTCTTGAATGGAAAAATCTGAGCACTTTTTAGGACCCTCTGAGTGGCACTGGGAACCTGAGATGAGCTGAGCTATGGGAACACCCACATGAGGCCATTTACTGCACGGCAGGCACGGAGTTGGGGCCAGTGGCCAAGGGGAGAAGGAAACATTAAGGCACAGAATAGTGCTCGAGCACAAAAAAGTTCAATGTCTTGTATGCAGCTCATACAAAATATTGAAGAATTAATTTTATTATGGATAAAATTATTGCCACTTTGATTATTTTAATTTTATGTTACTTGGCCTGATCGGCTTCTTTGTAAGGAGTTGCTGAAATCAACACTGAACAATCAGCTATCACGTGTTTTCCCAGCTCCTGGGTCGTTCACACTCTTGCTGCAGAAGGACAGGGCCTCCCATACGAGCAAAAGTTAATAATCATTATCATAATCTCTCTTCCTTCAGTGGCATTAATCCACTTCACTCTAGACATCAGAGAAAAAGCACTTGACTCCAGAACAGAATTTCTGTTTTGTGATGTCTGCAGGAGTGTCAGAAGCGCTCCATGAGTAACAGCTGTGACGTGTCTGCCCCTGAGCCCAGCTGATCCACAGAGGAGCCAAGCTCCCACCTGGAGCTTCCATGCAGCCCTGGGTAGGCACCTCTCTCCCCTGTTCTCCACTGACCCCTGAAGCACAGTTGACCAACAGCATGCCCCAGACACTATTTCAGAATTTTTGCAAGCACAGGGACATCTCTCCTCTGTAACCTCCTGGAGGTAGAGCAGGAGGAACAAGGCATTTTGGAACTGTCCAAAACTGCCGCAGCAAGAGCAGAGAGAAACAAGATTTGAAAGCCAAGCTGAGCGAGCATTTGGTTTGTTCCCCTTGCATTGCAGCTCCCACCCTTTCTCCTCCTCACTCATGAACCAAACAACAACCAAGGCTGGGTTGAACACCAGCACTGCTCCATTCAGCTCACTCCAGTCTCCACACTGGAGTACAAAATCCCCAAGTCAGCCTTCACATCCTGCCCTAAGGAATTTTGGTCAAGGTCTTGGAGTGCCAGGACAAGGGGGAATGGCTTCCCACTGCCAGAGGACAGGATTAGATGGGATATTGGGATAAATCCTTCTCTGTGACGGCAGGCAGGCCCTGGCACAGGGTGTCCAGAGCAGCTGTGGCTGCCCCCGGGTCCCTGGCAGTGTCCAAGGCCAGGTTGGACATTGGGGCTTGCAGAAACCTGGCATAGTGGAAGGTGTCCCTGTCCACAGGATGAGCTTTAAGCACCCTTCCAACCCAAACCAGAAGCCACTGAATTCTGTTCACTGCTGAAGCCTGATGACTTTTAACTCTGCTCAGTCTCCAAGGATGAGGCACGTATATGGATTTGCGAGCAATCCCATGGAACGTGGTAATGCTTTGTTTCCTGAATTAAAAGCGTCAGTCCTGAGCCTCGCACCTACACACGTTGCAGGGTGAGTAACGAGTGAGCTTCACTAATGCCTCTGCTCATCCCCAGGGGCAGAAGAGACCAGTGGGAACCTGCCTTCCCCTCACAGCCCGGGGCCTCCCAGTCGCTGAATGAAGCACTCCCGACCCAGCCTGCGCCAGCTTCCGGGACTCAGGCTCATCAATACCTCCATTGAACAGGGACAGCTGACTTGCTCTTTCTTTGGAGAGATGTGGGTGATGGTAGAGCATAAAAAATGGATATTTATAGCAGTTGAGAAGAAAAAAGAAAAAATTTGGGGTTCTCATCCCCCCCAAAAGCTTTTGAAATCCAGTAACTACTTAGTAAAAGGAGTAAACAGCACAGCCAGATACTCCTTAAGCACCTGAATTGTGGCTCCCTACCCCACTCCCTGCACTGATTTTGATATGAGGTCATGACAAATCATCTGTATCTCCACAGAATAAATCTCCATGTACCTATTTCCAAGGAAGTTCAGACTTTCAAAGGAAAAAAAACAACAATGTAAAGAGACCCCCAGAGGACAAATACCTGAAACAGAACCATGTGCATGAAAAGTACTGTGAAAATTACTAAGAGGGTGTAAAAAAGCAAGTTTGTACTTATTTTCCAGCAGGAGAGCTGAAGCTGAAAACACACTGATGGGAGGGGAAGTTAAGGAACAGAATGCAAGGACACAAACCAAAAGGAAAGTTTGGTCCAATTCCTTCAAAGCCCAGCAGCTGGGTGTGAATGCAGCGGCTCTCAGTACGAGCCCCACAGTAAAACAAAGGAGCAGCTCCTCTTACCACTCTCTGACTCATCTCCTGCATTCCACATCAGGGAAACAGAAAAACTTTCTCCAAGATCAGCCCAAATAGGAAAGGGACCATTGCCCCAGCTCCCGTGGAGTTTTCATCACCCCCCGAAGTCAAACAGACACATTTAATACACCGAGCTCTTCTGCTCCAGACGCCTCTGCGGGTGTGTTTGCCAGGTCAGCTAAGCCAGTATAATAGGCATGCAATTGGATTTTGTGTTTCTGGACAGCAAAGGCTTAAGGGACTGAAACACGGATTGTGCCTTCCCATGGCTGATGGAGGTACAAACTCATATAGTTTAGAGGATCAAGCATCACCCAAGAGTGGTCAAGACCCCTCCTAACTAAGCCGCATCAACCCCCTCCCAGCCATTCCTGAGCTGCTTCCCACCTCCACACTCTGACAACACTCCCACTGTAATTAATTATCTATGATTTAAGAGTTCCAGGCTGATGGTTCTGCATCACAAAAGTCTCTCTACTCAAATCTGATCAAACTTCTGTTTTAAGTCAAAAAACGCAGCCATGTCTGTCTGAGCACAGCACACACCTGTTGAAATCACCACAAATATGCAGCACTCCAATATCAAAGACAGGAAAAGAAGAGCAGTAAAAAGGGCACCCAAGGTCAAAGCCAACACCAGGGCTGCTAAACCCAAGGCTTTTATCAGAAGACACCTTCCTGAAACACTTGCAAATGAAGGTGGCAGATTTCCTCCCAAAAGAAAGAAAACCAAGATCTGAAAACCTGCATTTCAGCATCTAGAACAAAGCCATTGGGTGGATTGGTGCCACAGGTGATGCTGAAGCACACTGTGGTTTGGGTGGCTTTTGGGATAGAGGGGATGAGAAGCCCTGACTCAGTCAGGGCTATATGTGACAAAATCCAGCTCATTTGGTCCAGTCCCGAGGTCTAAACCCTCCACCACTGAATCAAGAAGTGTTTTACTCACTGAAGATGCCAAGGACACAATTTATTTTTACTTTGTTGGGTAAGTTTGGGCATAAATTTTAAAGAAACTATTAAGAAAGGACAATTTGAGTGCTGTCTCATGGACACATCTCACACATTTTAAGCAAAGCAAAGGCCCCAAGGGCTTCAGATTAATTTCCCTTTTGACTTACAACCCCCTACATTTATTAGCCTTCTAGACATGTGGTGAGGTACATCCTTTGTACAGGAAACTAGAAGGAATACAGTCAAGGCTTTAATTAAAGTTCACACTCCCCCTATTGGGCTCCACTGCCACACAGGGATTTTACCCCAGGCACTGACTTCCAAAGCTAAAAAAAACCCAAATAAACTAGAAGCAGGCCCTCTGATAAGAATAAGAAAATTAAGACAACCCTTACCAAGGCATGAGGAGTGTTTGCATTGTGTGGACAACCAGTTGTAAAGTTATTTCTGGATAAAGTAATCCCTTCTGAGTAATTAATGAAATATTAGTGCCTTTTTTGGTCACAGAATCCCAGAACAGTGTGGGTTGGAAGGGCTCTTAAAGCTCATCCCATTCCACCCCTGCCATGGGCAGGGACAGCTTCCACTGTCCCAGGCTGCTCCAAGCCCCATTCCACCTGGCCTTGGACACTTCCAGGGATGGGGAGTTTATTCCAGGATGGAGTACACTGCAATCAGACAGATCCACATCCCTCCAGACAGGCAGCAAAGAAACACCAACCCAGGGGGTTCTCCCACCTTCCATCCCCATGTTGCTGTATCTATCCAAAGCTGGTTTAATTTATTTAAGATTATGGATCTTCAAGCCTTCAAGTCCTTAAAAATAAGTGCATGCAAAGACGGGTACTTTCTATTGGTGAGGCACAAGCTGGCTGAGGGGGTGTGATGAGCAGTCATGTCTGGGGTTACTTTTTCCAGCTTGAAAGTGTATGCTCAGCAGCCATCTATTGAAAAGTTGAAGTCATTCTCCATTTGGTGAAAAAAGCCCATCATGCTCCCTTGACGAGGATTTGTTCTGTGACTCGCTCAGGTCCTTCCACATGTCTGAATGCTGGTTTTCTCCCCGTTTGTCACATATTCACTAGGGATGGCTCTGGTATCCTTTAAAAGTTGCAGAGATACAGCCTCACTTCTCCCAGCTCCACAATTCGTGCTCCAGTCAGGGCGATGGTAACCAAAGACAACACTGCTTTACATGCTATTAAAAATTGGTTTAGAATACCAAAACCCCAACTATTTCTAGAAAAAAAAACAGCTGCACTGAGGTGTTTTGATTCCTGCAACAGCCTTTTTGGTCATCTGTCAATTGCTGATGCTACCTTGTTTGCACAATCAAACTCATCCCTGTCCTGTTCTCCCAGTTCGTTTCACCCAACAGTGCACCTGATTTTGGGGCACAATCCCTCCAAAACCTGCCCACCTTCAAGATAAGAAACAACCATTCCCCCTCCATTCTCAACCCCAGCAGCATTTAGATTTATTTTTACATGCCTGCTACACACCAGTGGCTCTCCATCAGCTGCTTCCTAACAATTTATTTTCAGGAATTAATTCCACAGTGATATTTCATAACTGTTAGAGAGCACCTACCAGCACCTTTCAGGTTTATTAACGTGGAATTGGAAAAGTAGCTTTGTTTTTGGTCATCTCTATGGACTGGTAGGAAGTGCTGACCTAAGAGATTCTCCCACCTTCCATCCCCATGTCACTGTATCTATCTGAAGTTGGTTTAATTTATTTAAGACTATGGATCTTCAAGCCTTAGAGCCAATAAAATCACAACTCCCTTGCACAACAGAGTCAGTGTGGGGTGATGCCGATCAAGTCCCCAACTGGTGCACAGCACACCCCACCTCAGCACTGCCACTTAGAGCAGCTGTTTTAATAAGTGCTTACGTCTTCATCTGCCTAATGCAATAACAAAATAAACAGGACAACATGGAGCCTAATCCAGCGGGGTGGAGGAAAGACAGTTAATTGTTCTGGAAAGACTGTTAATTGTTAACAGCACTGGAACAAGGCACTGGGCTCCACGCGCAGGCGCTGCCACTGCCCGGCCACGCTCGGCTCTGGCATGGATTTGCCAGGATCTGTTTACATAATCCACTTTTCCCTGCGAAAGGCATGAAAGAAAATACTCTGCGGAGAATCTGAGAGGCAACATGTTCTCTCTGCAGCTTTTTGCAACTTTTCCTACAAACTGAGCAAACAAAATGAATTTAGATCTATCAGTGATGCTCTGGAGCTGCATTAACAATGAGCATGAGGCTGCCCGGACAGAAAGGGGGGACTGAGAGCATTAACAAAAGCCCAGAGCGCACTGGCTGTGGCCAAAGCAGAGCCTGAAAGGCTCCTTTGTCTCTCTGGTCAATGCAGACCCATTCAGTGGCCCACAGACAGCAGAAAGTGAGGGTGGGAGGAAAAAGAGTCCTGTCTCTTTAGGGGATGTCTCCTCAGCTGCCAGGCTGCCGAGGCAGAGCACGGACTTGCATGGACACAGAGTAGCGCTCCAAGCACCAGTAACCCCAGCAATGTGCCCAGTGAGGACATGCTCTGCTCACACACAACCTTCCCACAACCAGGAACTGGACATCTAGTCTCCAAAAAGCCTCCAAGTGCAATATAAATAGTAAGGTATAGAAAATAACCTCTTGTTTCTGAATCTGCTGGCTTTTCTGCAGTCTCTTCCTCCCAACAAAGAGCTACTGTTCCACTCCCTGGACTGAGGAAATGTTTGTGTTCATTCTCCAAGTCCTTTACATTTAGAGACCTGCTCCTCATTTCAGCATCATTCCCCACCATGCTAAAAGCACCCGGCCTTTCACAGTTCAGAAGAAAACACATTCAGTATTGACTCCACCAAAGAAAACTAACACCCTCTTCCTCATTTTCTTAGTGCTACCATAAAACTCAGAAGAGCTCGAGAGCAAATCAAAATATCCAGAAATGATCAAAGGAGAAGAGTCCCAGTTGGTACTGGTGTCCCATTTAAACATGGACATGTGCAACCACCATTCTGAAGTGCAGAGTGATAAAGGTGAGCACCATCTCCAAGGGTCTGATGTTTGCTGGGCATGTTTCTCCTCCCAGATGTTGAAAGAAGGGTACACACACTCCCCACCTCATCCACACAGCTACCAGCACCAGGAAGACAGATGAGGTAAGATCCCCCATGTGGTGGAAGACATGGCTGTCACAGACTTTTTTGTGGCCTCCATGTCCCAACAAACACAAACACTCTACTGTAAAAACCCAAAGCCATGAATTCATTCTGAGCTGCTCTTCTCTCCCAAACTGGGCTTTTGTTGCACACCAGAGCCTCTGGGCTAAAAGTTTGAACCATCTGTACTTCAGCAGAGCCAAGGTTTTGACACAAATACAGACTCTAGGAAAGAGAGTTCTGCAGAGTCTCACCCACGTACAAAAGAAACATTTAAGTGAGCAAAACCAACAATGTATCTATTTCCACTGCTTTCATATTTTTCCATCTCTCTACACCAGGATCACCCAATTATCTTGCCCTAACCATGCTCCACACACAGGACACACACATTGGCTCAAAGGAAACTGGCTCCCTTTTCCTTTAGCAGCCTGATCTGGGATAACCACACAACAGGCAAAGCTGGCTAAATCCTGTCCTTTTGCACCACCCCATGAGTTAATCCATACGCTGCATTTAAACACTTCACATTCAGGGACGCCAATCTATTTTTGGAGATGGCCAAGGGGCAAGATATTTCTTTATACAAAGAAGTAAGCTAATTTATTTTTGCCTAAAACACAAGGGTTTCTTAACTGCAATCACAGCAACAACTTCTGCAAGAACAGCTTGTAAAGATAAAAACTTTCTTCTCCCTGTGCTGCAGCTGAACTAAAAAGGAGGAAAACCCCACCATAACCAGATTTTAATTAAACTGACAGCCCATTCACACGGGCCACAGCTCGCACAGGATACCACTTCCTTTTGGGATTTTTCAATATAGAAAAGACTCCTGCTCTTCACTACTAAGATAAAGATAGTTTTAGAGGTGCCGATCTGTTGCTTCACTGGAAAATGAAGGAAGGTCTCATTAAAAACAGCCAGCTGTTCTTCAAGTATCCAAGGGGAAATCCACTCAGAGGGACCAAGTCTGGAGATGTATCCAAACACACACCTGGCAGCACAAAGAGGCATTTCAGACACACACACACTCACACATACCCTCCTGCCACTCTCTTCCTCCACTGCAGGAATATTTGTACCTCCTTTGTTTCCTCACAGGTGGGGAATAGCAATATAGAGTAGGCAGCTTGTAAAGCGGGGGAGAGGAACTTAAAAACCAAGTCCCTTGCACAGTGAACAGCCATGGACCCGTGGCTGCTGCAGAAGTGAGAATTTACAGCTGCTCTTGCAGCACATCTTTTATTTTTCCTTTTTTTTTGGTCAGGTCCAGTACTCTCAAATCCAATTATCAAATCACCCTCAAAGGTGAGAAAGAATACAAGAGCAGAGAAGAAAAAAGAAAGCTATCCTTCGGGTATAAAAGAAAGTGATTCCTGTGGTTGCCTTGTGCAGGGCCAACAGTTGGACTTGATAATTCTTGTGAGTCCCTTCAAACTCAGGATATTCCATGATGATCTGGCATGAAATCAGGTAATTCTTTGTGCACTCAAAACTCCCATGAAGGGAACAGCTGCTACAATACACAGGCTTGAAACCAAAGCCTAAAGAAATGTGGAAACAGAGAATAAACAAAGAAAAACTTCCTAAAACACCTATTACTGATTGGCAATGACTTGGGCTTCCACTGGCAACTCTGGCATGATGAACAGCAATGGGATATAAATAGCAAATTCATTTTCACCTTCCTAAGGTAGAGCTGCTGTGCTGGTCATTGAGAACAAACCCAGAGAGTCAGTTGTATTTATTTATATTTCAAATCATAACATGCACTACATAGCATTAAATAACAACTTCTTACTCCAACGCTTTAGTGTTTGCACCACAGATAAGAGAACATCAATAATCTGCAGCAAAGTACACCCTGTTTCCAGATAAAGCAAGATGCATTTGTTCTACTTAATTCTGCTTTGTACAGTCCAGATAATACATGATTTGAGATGCAATTATGAAATGCCAGCATTTAAAATCAATCTATGATAAACGTTAATGTAACAACCAAGGGGGAAAAAAAGCAGTTCTCAAACATGCTAATACATGGTGCAGAACAGCTCTGAGATGCTGCTTATACCTGAAAATTCAACTGGAACAAAATTAAGCCCTAAGAAAAGCCACACAAAAACCTTCTTAAGGTTATTAGGGCCACTAGAAGAGCTCCAAGTGCAGAAGCCACTGAGCAGGTGGATTTAAGTCCCAACTGTAGGGCTCTTTGCTACTTTCAGTACAAATATTGCAGCCAACACTCCAGGTATAAACAGGCTTAAAGGGACAAGTAACACAAGCAAAACGTGTCAACCAAGTGAGCTTCTTTAAAGCATCATCTATAGAAGTTTCCTGGTTTATGTTCTTTGCTTTGACTAAGTGGTAAACTGCAAAGAGGGTGATGCATATTTTGGGTACAGAGACACTACAATCTCTGTTCACTCATCTCACCTTATTTCACAGCTGCCTGAGGCAACTCTGAGATTGGGATGATGTTAAAATATCGTCCTGTCCCCTGGCACCATGCAAAGTGACCCCCAGAAACTGTCTTTTCCCATGGAAATGAAAGCCTGCCTTCTGATCCTACCTGCTCCTAATGCTTACAACAGGCAGCACACCTGAGGCCTCTCCAGAAGACTTTCTCTCATGGGTAACTTCACATCCTGACTGCTCCCACCCTGTAATTGCACTGACCCAGAAACCCAAACCTAATGGACATCCTGGGCATAGCAAAGACAAGCCCAGCCTGGGAATAATGCAGAAAAAAGTCACAATTCCAGGTGACAGATGAACAACTCCTTGCTTAAGGGCAGCATGTGATGAATCAAGCAAGCTTTGGCCTTTTCTGCCCACTAACACTGAAGGTTGCAAAGGGAAATCGATATTATTACTAGACACAACCAAAATTACAATATCAGGCAACACCTGCAGCTGATCTTTACTTTTCAGTTCCTAGAAAAACTATTTTGTTACAATTCCCTTGTATCTGAGAGGAATTTAGCAAGACAGCTGCTCTGATTCTCTCTACAGTCAGGACGTGTCAAGAAAGTGAGGAAGGCTTCTTTAAAATAATCCTGATTCATTTACCTCCCATGCAAGTGACCCCACTTTCTCCCACTCAATCCTTCTGCAACCTGGCTTCTCTGGAACAGCAACAAACAGCAAACAGCCTCAGCTGTTTCACAGAACCACAGATTGGTTTCGGCTGGGAGGGACCTTAAAGACCATCCAGTCCCAACACCCTGCCAGGGGCAGGGATGTTACTCCCCTGGTCTGTTTCCACCCCTCCTGGCCTATCACTGTCTCTTAGGTTTTAATCCAGATAAACTTTCTGACTTCTGGAGCTGAAGAAAGTTACAGAGAAGAAACAGCTTTGTTCTCGCCTTTAAGCAAGAGAAAATAAAATACTCAGTCAAACCTCAGTTCCACAGAACCTCAGCAATCCCCTGCAGGATGACAGAGGACAGTTCTGCAACACACCACAGAGGGCCAAGGCCTTGAGCTCAACAAGACCCACACCCCTTGAGGCACCCACTGAAAAAAACAACACGGACAAAAAGTTCAGGATATCACACTATGACACCAGTGGCAACGAGGGCAGAGCCTATACTAAGTGATCAAAAGGTGAGGTTTAGTACCTTACCAAATGTTTCTGAGAATCATGGAGCATCCTGAGCTGGAGGGACCCAAAAGGGCCCTGCAAAGACACCTCAACAATTCCACCCTGTCCATATGCTCCTGGAGTTCTGGCAACCTCGGGGCTATGCCCATTCCCTGGAGGAGCCTGGGCAGTGCCAGCACCCACTGGGGGAAGAGCCTTCCCTGATCTCCAATCCAAACCCTCTCCTGACACAGCTCTAGCCTTTCCCACAGTCCTGTCCCTGTGCACAGAGAACAGAGATGTGCCTCCAGTGCCCCTTGGGAGGAAGTCAAATACAAAAGGAGGTGAAGTCCCTCCATCAATACCAGCTTAATGTTTTTACTGATATATCTGAGCTGCATTTTGGGTGACAACCTTCAGTGCTGCAGTGGAACCCCCTTGCTCTGATTTGCCAGGCTTTGTCACTATGTGTTTACTATGGGATGTGTTAACAGGATGAAGCTGCCAGTACCAAACTGGAGCAGATCCACTCTGTCCAACAGCATTTGGATCAGTCTGCCTTCAGAGCCATGGTATGGACAACCTGGGGAGCAGCACATCCGAATCCCCACCTAAAAATAACTGTATTTGAAGAAGCGACAGTCAATTCTAACTCCATTACTCAATTTGATTAAAACTAACATTCAGCATATTTCTTAATCAACTTGCCTACAGTGACTACCTTGAGGTTAATCTCTTAAAGCCTTTTTCAGGGGAGAGAAGATTCTTCCACCATCTGAACACACCAAGGAGCAGGCAGAACATGAAAATTATTATCCACTGAGCTTGTTCTTTCCAAAAATATTGGCAAAGCACTGGGGTATTTTTTGTCTGTTTCATAAAAACACGATGTAAAACTAAGTTAAAACAAAGTCTCAAAAATGCCCTACAGCATTTAAAAAAGGATACAAATTCAGAGGAAAGAAAGCATTCTGAACATGGCATTTCCCAGCATGGCACAGCACAGAAAAAAGTCTTTTGGATACTTTTGACTGTATTTATTTTTACAATCAACTACAACAGAACGGAAAATAAATCCACTACATAACAGAGAGATATCTTTATACTGCTTTCCTTGATGAAGTTCTCCTAGAGCAGCCTTTGGCTTCCAAGCATTTGGCAAGTGTTAAAAACCATACTTATACATGGAACAGTTCAGCAGGGAAATGACATGCCAGCTCCCGGACCCCTAAGCATGCATGGAGGCACCTCTGCACACTGCAAACCTCACTCTGGAGGCCATGGAATGCAAAGGGGCTGCCAAAAAACCTTCCAGCTGCTCAGGAAGGCATTTCTGCCCCAGCTGATAGCATCCTACACAAAGCTAATCACACCCACCCCTGGCCTAGCAGCTCAAAAGTCCTCCCTGACCTGCCACAGGAAAATGATCCTTGCTTGAAACAGTTAAACATGGAGGTGAACGGAATCATGGAATCCCAGAATGGTTTCGGGGGGAAGCAATCCTGAAACTCATTCCAACCCCTGCCATGGGCAGGGACACCTTCCATTATCCCAGACTGCTCCAAGCCCCAATATCCAACCTGGCCTTGGACACTGCCAGGGACACAGGGGCAGCCACAGCTTCTCTGAGCATTACAGAAGGGTTGGCAGAAAAAGAGATGTACTAGGAAAAATTCCTGGGTCACTTTTTCAAGCAAAGCCACCAACCCTACTAATTTCAACTATCCCAGGGAAAATGAAAGATGCTCATCCCAGATGGTAGTCAGAACCATCTCACCCAGAGAATGAGAAGGAGTCTTCAGAGTGAACAAACTGCATTGTTCAAGAAATAAAGGAAAAACAGGAATCTGTAATAGGAGACATGCATTCAAAGAAAAACATGACATACATGAAACTCCCAGGCAGTGGCCAAGAAGAGCCAGGGGGGACAGAGGCAAATCTGACATAAGGCAATGTCAGAGCCAGAACTTGTGATGATCATTTCATTTACTGAATTTTCAAGCAGAAAAAAATAAAGTAACAGCAGTAGTCTCACACTGAACAGTAGCTAAACAAGGCTAAGACTAAGCAAAACTCCCAGTAAATGCTGTAAAAATATCCAAAGCAAGGCTGTGAGTAAACTGGCTTCATGGAGGTGACAAGGAGTGACTGGGAGGAGACCGCCATGGAGAACAAGGCTTTGATCTCCTGTCTGGCCAGACACACATACCAGCCTACTCCTTTCTCGAGTAACTTTGGCTCTTGGTCTGTTTCAAAAGGAACAGGAATGGTTCTTCATCTTTCCTTTGCACTTCTGGTTGCATCAGATGCTTGTGCACATCGAGTCTGGCAGAAAAAAAAGGGGTTTTTAAATAAAATGCCACAGAGCAGAAAACACAGCTGAAGCCACACCCCCTCCTCCACCTTTCCCATTATGAAATGCAGCTGCAGTTATTTTCAAATACTCCTGAATTTCAATCATTGAGCTTAAAACAATGTGAGATAGTAAGGCACTATCTCACACAAACTGAATCACAATCCAATAGAAACAGAGGTCCTCAAATTCAGCGTAGCTGTCTCCTGACTAACAGCTGAAACAGCAGTTTCTGGCCTGATACCAGCTCAGGGAGAGGCTCTGACCAGCTCATTCCCCATCTGTGAGGCAACCTGATAAACACACTCTGGGTCTGGGGTGGGAAGTGCAGAGCCACTGCTGCTGCAGCAGAGGACACCGACTGGGAAACACACTCCAGTCCCAACAGCCCCACCAAGAAAAGAAAAATGGGATTGTTTGGGGCTTCTTTCCTTCAGAACAGTTACTTAACACACACACACGGAGTTATTTCTATCCCAAGTTTGCCCTCCACATACATAACCAGGTAAGAGCATTAAAACCTCAAGAGCCAAAGCAGACAGGGCCAGGTGACATAACTAAAAAGGTACAAACAGAGGAAGGCAGGGCAGAGGAGGAAAAGGATCTCATTGCAGAGAAAGATTCCCAAGTTTTTATCCAGCCCTTACTCAGCTTACAGCTTGAAATAAACTTCTGTGTGGGTATGAGAGCCTACCTTCCCTCATACTGAATTCACAAAGTAATACCTCCCATCTCTGGCTTCCCTGCAGCACCAGCAGTTACTGCAGCTGGAGCATGTTGTTATACTACCACAGAAGAAAGTTTCCATCCACACACGAGCACTGCATGCTCATTCATGGCAACTTTCACCCAGGAGTCTCAATTTCTGTAAAGTACTAAAAAATAGCTGACTTTTTCCTTCCTTGCATGTCTTTAACACAGAACTGCCCCTGCCCACTCACATCACACTCTATGCCCTAAAATCACAAGTACATCACTCCAGCTTGCCAGGCTTTACCCCCTACATGTCTCTGCTCCACAGGGACAGCCCCTTGCTTGTGTCCTGGGGGCTGGAGACCCTGCAGCAGCATCCATCTATTTCTGAGCCAGGTTCTCCACCTGTATAACAAGCAGGAATATCCAACAGTCTGGTATTTCACCATCTCATCCACTCCGCTAAGTTTCCTGTGGTGTCTCCAGTACTTAACACTGCGACCTCATGAGGAAATGCAATGCTCTGCTGGTTACTCTGTTGTGGTGAGAGCAGTGTTGTCACCCAGAGTGATGGTCCTCCCATCAGCTGAGCAAGGAATTCCAGAAGGATGATTCTCCAGAGTGTTGATACTCATTTCCATTCCCAATTCTGTAACTCCTAGTGGTTTTCAGCCCACAGTCTTTATTTCAGCAGTTTATCAAAATGAAATGAAATCCTAAGTACCTTCTTTCCACATGCAGAGCTTATGACTTCCCCTGGGTGAAAAATTCTGTGTCATACAAAATGGAATCCTGGGAAAGCTGGAATTCAGGGAGAGCAGTGCAACACATCTTACACTGCTGCAGAAAAACCAAAGTTCACAGAGGACTGCAGGTAGGACAAGAGCCCTGAGTCTCCTCAGTTCAACCCTCTGCACCTCTAATTTCCCCTCATAAGGAATCTCAAGTGCACACTTCACACACACCTGTGCAGGGGAATCCAAGAAAGAGTAACGGCAATGATATATTCATCCCACCATGGTCTGAAGATGAGTAGTAAATTAGTCTCTGAGCATTTCCGACTAAAAGAATTCCTGGTTTACTTCCATTGGCTCTGCCTGTTGGATCCAAGGTCAGGTCAGATGGGGCTTGGAGTAACCTGGTCTAGTGGAAGGTATCCCTGCCCGTGGCAGGGGGTGGAACAGGATGAGCTTTAGAGTCCCTCCCAACCTAAACCATTCTGGGATTCTACAGATTCAAGCCACGAACAGGGATAAAACAGAGGGAAGGCTGCAGCTGCCACAGTGCTCTCTGAAGTGATGCCACACAGCTGAACCAACACACAGGTAGAAGTCAGTGAGGATTACCTGATGCATTATCCCAGACAGAAAAGGGAACTTCATGACCTGTTCCTGCCAGGCTGCTGAGGCCTATCTGCACCAACAGGACAACCATGCACCACCTCAGGCACCATGGTTCCTTTTCTGATGAGCATTAACCCCAGCTGTGCTGATTTCAGACTGCAACACCTCCACAGTCACAGCAGGGCTTTATGACTGAACTTTCCACCTACAAACACTGCCCAGACACTTGGATTTCACCACCACCACAGCCACAAGTGCCATTGCCACCTTAAGCATGGACAGGGAAGCTCTGAGGATTGTGCTAGTGACCAGTGCTATTTTAGCAGCCTTTTTTCAAATTAACCATAGTTAAGACCACCACTGTGTATGGGAGGAAGGGAAAAATAAGTATTTTTTCCCTTAAATGCTGATGTTTTGGAACACTGCAGAACAGGAACAGGCCAAATCAAACATTGCTGGTTATCCCTAGCACCTATGACATTATGAGGGGGTGCAGTGCAATTTGGTTCACCAAACTGGTTGAAACACACGTCACCTTCTTCCTTTTTCCCCACAGTCCAGAGACATTTCAGACCCACTCACACCCAATGTGGATGATACAGATGTGGATCTTTTGTCTCCCGTTCCTAAGCAGAAACACCATCTTAAGCACAACATCATAAAAGCAAGGATGGAGTTAGACCACAAGAAAAAGCAATCCAATCCTGCGGAGTGAATTCTCCTTTGAGGGAATATTTGCAAACCTCTCCTCCCATTGGTGGAAGTTCAGCAGACTTCTCCAAGAGCTTCCAAAACATCAGTGACCTTTAGGAGTTTTAGCTCAACCAGTGAGACCTCAGACTCCCTGATGGAGATCAAGAGTTATCCCTGCTTTCAACACTTCCAAGCCTGGCTGCATTCTTCCCCCAAAACTCCTTTCAAACAAGACAGAGCTGACCTGATAATAGAGAAGCAGCTCTTCCCACTCTCTGTTTTGTCCTGCTCCCTTGTTTTACTGCTGTGCTCCAGCTTCTTTCTCCACGCCCTTCCCAGGTTGATGAATACTCATCCTGGACTATCAGATGTCTGGTAATTCAAACTTTTACAGTGCTCCACACCATAACTCTCTTAAGGCTCACACATTTCACCAGAAAGCTTTTTGCTGAGTGCTCCCACTCCTGACATCCCACGCATTCAACAAGACATTCGGGACAGAGGTCCCAACTATAAAACTCATGTTCTTTGGCTGCCAGGATGGGAATTTGGTGACAGTACAATTCATTCATTTATTTTATAATCCTAGCATCAGCCTGAGTGGATGAACTCTGATTTGGCTGCAGCGAGGCAGGGAGGGGGCTGTGCCATAGGCCAATTTTTTTGGTGAATGCCAGCGATGCCAGGTACTGCTGCCACGGCCACCGCCTTGGGACGGTGTAGTTTGGGGCAAAATGGGAATCATTTCAAGTTAAACGTGGTGTACAACCTCACAACCAAATACTGAAATGCAAAGGAATTTATTTGTCCAGATTAACTTTTCCAAAATTAATAAACTGTTTGGGAATGAAATCAACTAAACTAAGGCAAACAGCTTAAACTCATCAAAACTTAGGCTTTGCGATATTTGCATATCAGCAAAAATTAGGTCTTTTTGTCTTTCTGGAGACAGACATAAAAGCACTTTGAAATCTACTTTAAAACACAACACGAAGGAAAACATAAAACTCAAGTTGGACTGGTTGACAGCAGAATTATTTGCATTCACAACTCTAAAATACAAAACACCAAGCCCAGAAAAACTTTATATTTGGAGAGTGCCCAGTGACTAGTATTTATAACTGTATGAGCACTAATGAGAAAGAGTGACACAAATTGAAGCTGGTTTTATATTATACAGCAAGTGGAACTCAAGATGTCTCACCAGCTCAAGAAATACTACACCCAAAAGCACCTTCCATAGGAGCCTTGCCATGCCAAAGCTGCTGAAATGCCCTTCCCAGCACACTCCAGAGTTCAAGGTGCACCATGAATTCCACATTAAAAGTCACAATAAACAGGCTTTAAGCTTTTTTTTTTTTTTCAGTTCTTGAATTCCCCCCAAATAAGTGGCATAGGTTGCTCACCCTCAGCTACAATAACCCTGCTCAGTTCCCTTGCCAATACAACATATTGAGTTAGACCAATGAGTCAGCTGCACGTTGCAAAACCAAGTGTCCAGTGTGGAGCCTGCACATCACCCCAAACGGGAATTCAAGACTTCCAGAAAGTTTTCAGGCCATATTTCAGCCTGAATTTCACAGCAGACCTGTCAGTTCTGTGGAAGATCTCATGGCAGCCCCATGACAGATGGGCTGGATCTCACCACTCAGTAGAAATGCACTTTTTTTTTTTAAAAGGTCCTTTCCTTAGGATGCCTAGGAGCCTTCCCAAGACAATCACTGAGTAAAAAAAGCTGAAAGTAGCATCACTAAAAAAAGTCTTTCCCTTTGACGCACATAGGAAGATCCTCCTGCTTGGTCTGAAAGACAAGACTTCTCTCAGTTTTGCCTTTTGGCAAGAGAACAAATTAAGGCCAGAAAGAGCCAGTTTCAAGGCACAGTAACTTCTACGACTTACTAAGAACACATAAAATGGAAATCAGTTTTCAGACCACCATTAGCAAAGTGATAGCACCAGCTCAAATAGATTTTCACCCATCATCAGTGATAAAGACACTGCAATAAGATTCCTCTGACTACTCTGAGTAACTCAGTAACTCAGACACCCTCACGTGTAAATCAAACCAAACACACGATCATCATCTGGCAACCCCAAACAGAGCAGCCCTGCAACATTTATTAGTTTCCACCTTCCAAAAGCTTTCCAAACTTAAGAAAATCTGTGTTATTTAAGACCTTTAACTGCATTAATTGCTCTTTCCTTGGCGTTTTCACAGCAACAAGAGCAAACTCCAAGCAGTGAAATTTCTGTTCCCACTATATTCAGTCTCCTCCCCTGCTAAAATCAGTGATGCTCTTTGCGCTTCCAACTTTTACAGCTATTCCTGTGTAGATACTCTTACCCCAGAGCATGGGAGCCTCATTCCTGCTGAGCTCAAGCACTTGGAAAGGAGCAGCTGCCCGCTGCACCTCGGCAATCCTCACCCATTTCAACACTCCATCAACAGACTTAAGAGAGCACTACCGGGATTGGTCAAGGACCGGATAAGTTTTATTTCCAAGACACGCATTCTGGAAGCCACTTGACTTTTTTTCCAAGCCTATCTAAAGCTCTAGAAATATTTTAACACTCATGTAGATAAAGAAAACACGAAGTTGTTACAACCGACAACTGAAACATCTTATTTTTGGTGACAGAATTTATTTAAACCTCATACAATCTTGGTGTAGGGAAACTTGTCCTTTTCTCTTCACCTCAACTACCCAGCAAACAAAGCTAAAAACAACTCCTTAGGTACAATCAAAATACCGAGCATGTAATTTTCCTTTCAGGAAAGAAAAAAATCATGCTGTCCCATTAACCTAGTTACATGCCCAGCAGCAATTTGACTCAAGTCCCATCAGCAACAGCATGCCATCACCTATACCAAAAAGAGGGAGCATGCCCTGGGACACCTTCCAAACGTAAAGAATAAACCAGAGGAATAACATGCACCATAAAATTTCACTAGCCTAAAACTTGATTTTGCTCTCCTCCCTTTGATCCTTTTCTTTTTTAAGAACACATTCTTTTTAATTCTTCCAGCTGTTCCATACCATCAGCTCCTATTAGGGAGGCAAAACAGAGTCCAGGGTTTGGGAAGAAAAGCTGTGCAGAGAAGTCCTTGAAATCACAGCAAGTGTAAAACACTGCACCCTGAGAGTCTCATCAAATGTATTCCCCTAAAAAACAAGAAAAATTAGTTCTCCTGGTTCCTCCAGACCACGGGGCACACAACTCCTCCCCCCACTTGTTCATGCCTTGGAACAAACACCAGCTTTCTCTTCCCCATTCATTCCAAAAAAGCTTTTGCAATTGCTAGAAACTACATTCAAGTCACAGATAAAGTTTCCTACCAAAGCAATGCAATGCCTGCAAAACAGTGATACTACTCATCTGTAAATTCCCAGAGAAAAAATTCCAGTAACTTTAATCATATTAGTGGATTTAAGCACAACTAAACTTGACAGGTGACTAGCCCTGAAATTTCTGTATTAGGAGAAAAAGAAAATACAGGTTACCTTTGCCTTCTAAAGGGAGATCACTGCTAACTCCTACCACCAAACAAAAGTGGAGTCAATGCACCAGTTGAACACATCCCAATGTTTGCTAAGGACACGGAAAAGCCTTTCAGCCTGAAAATTATGGACAAAATCCATTCACACACAGATAAAAATCCTTCTACATCCCAACAACTAAGAGGGAAGTTACTTATTCTGTGTCTCCTGCTACTCTCTCAACAACTTCTTACACAAACTCTGCTCCCAAATCAGAACTGCTCCTTAAATACAAATATATTTAAATGCATAAAGCAACCTTCTCTCACAGACCTGCCACAGAACATATACAGTCCTGTCCTTGGATGTGAGAAGAAAATAAGCCACTTGAAATCACATTTTTAGAATGGTTTTCTCCAAGAGATTTCACCACAAAAATCTTACAAAGCCGGTAAAGTGACATACCTGCGCTCTAACATGATTAGCTTTTGTCATTAAATAAATTAAAGCTATTGCTGCTTGAAAGAAAGATGTGCCAAGGCAGGGAAACAGCAACAGGGGAGATAGCAGAGAGGGCTTAAGGCACTTAATTTTTTGGCAACATGCTCCCCAACCCGTGCCCATTCCTCCCCTGCAGAGGAGCCACCACCATGGAGCAGCAGGAAGTCTCTTTTCCAAGCTCTTCTCCCGCTTGGACCCTCCCAAGATGTTTCATCTCCACAACTTCAACACTTCTAAAGAGAAACACTTCCCATGCAACACCTCTGCCCCATTCCCTTCATCCAGCCAAGAACAATCTCTCCTCAAGTCAGAAAAACAGAGAGCAAGGGACACCTCTGCTCTCAGCCTGGTCCCTCCTTGTTACCTCTCACCATGCGTTTCCTTTGGGGACCCTAAGGCTCCCAACACCCTCCTCACACGTGGCTGCCACTGGCACCTTGCAAGAGGATTCCCAGCTGTGCTCTGACAGATGGCAAGGCTGCACAGGGAGTGCCTCTCACACAGGGACTGCTTCTCATGAGAGCCACGGCCATGCTCTTCAAGCTGACTTTTGTGTCCAAGCAGCTTCCAAATGTCTTGTGCTCAACTTCAAAGTCATCAGACAGATGTCAACAGACAAACCCCAGACAGCACAGAGCTGCTCCCTCACATAGGCTGGGAAAACACGGCGTTGGCTCCAAACTTCCAGAGGGGATCACAGCAACCTAGAGACCCCAACTCTTCAGTGCACAATGCAGATTCTCTTCCGAGAAAAATTACTGGACACTTTCTCCTCCAGCTCAACTCTTTGTTCACAGAGAGACAGCAGAGAACCCCACACACCCAAATCCTCCTCAAGAATCTAGATTTAGCCAGATCTCTAAGGCAGGCCTAATCTGGCCTGGCCTGCATCCCAAAACTGGGCAAGCACTGCCAGGAACTCACCCCAACTTCTCACACAGCCTCAGATATTCCTGAACATCATCCTGTATTTCTTGCTGTCCTCGAAGGCTTTGGGAAAGCTGCTTGCATCCAGAAGATGCCACCCAACACAGCAGGAACCAGCACAGCACTTCCTGAAAGGGACTACAGCACAGTTAGCTGAACAATCCAGGAAAAGCCAAAACTAAATTACTGAGGCAATGTTAGCAAACACATTTCCTTGCACAGCAATGATGGAATTCATACAGAGATCAGTCTTCCAAACACTGACCCTTCCTCTCTGCTTCTCGGAAATGAAATTAACAAGGAGGAAGAGGAAAAAAAAATTAGTAACAGTCTATTGACACCCACCCTGAGCTTGCCACAACCTGCAATAGCCTGAGGAACACCCACTTTTTCAGAGTTGCCCAATCCCACACAAAAGCAGTCAAAGGGATAGATTAAAGTTTACTGGTACCGGCACACCAATAACCAGGAACTCCCTCCAAATGTAAGGAAGTTGGGAATAGAAAACAAAACCCTACCAACAGCAGCCCTGAGCAGCAGACAGCTCTGATTTGGCTCTGACTGAATGAACAGTGTCATATTAACCAGCAGCTAGGGGACCTCAACCCAGGTGCCATCCATCGACCTGGCTGTCCCTTACAGGCCGATGTTTGCCCATGTCTAGACTAGGAAGAAACCGGTGACCTGATAATATTGATTCACAAAATTTATTCACAGCACAGGGACTTTTGAAAGAACAGCTAATGTAACACACACAAAAAAATACCTCATTCCTAAGCCAGAGAGTAAAGAGCAGGGTGGAGAGCGACACATGTCAGAAGTGCCATTGAAGCAAAACCAAAAAGACCCACCGTGCCTTGCAGCACCTTTGTTACTGCACCTTTTTATGGAAGAAGTCTCACTCCAGACTTCACTGGAACTACTCCTGCAGAGTCAGTCTGGGAGTCAAAGACAAGGACAGCAGATTGGGATTTACTTTTTATAATATCCCTTCTGTGTGCCACTTCACCCTTGCTTGTCCTTTCAACCCAAATAAGGGTAAGATATCTGAAGGATTTATCCATACTGACAACTTTTGAGCACAATTACTGCCTGAAATCAGGTCTGGCTGAGTACTCACCACTACCAGAGCCACAAAATTATCCTAACTTACTTTTACACTTCTTGAGGCCCCTGTATTAAGGAAATTCCTCACAAGTCTGTCTTGTCTTAGAGTAGCACCAATACCTTCCTATTTAGCGTGAAACATAATGAATGTCACATCCAGACATTTCTGCTCTTCATGTCCATCCACCTTCTCTTTCTCTCAAAAGTATTATTTTCTAAAAAAATTCCTTCTTTCCCCTGTATTTTAATTCTCTCTCCCTCATGCCTCATTACATGCACAAGCTGAACACTTCTCTCTCACACAATTCTTATTTTTTTCTGATTACACAGGTATTGTTTAATTTCATGATATGTTAAGTCTGAAACCACAGGTATTTCCAAAGTTACAAAGTTCACTATTAAGAAACTGCATTGGTTTAAAAAGCTCAAGTCAGAGAAACCTGCAACTCTTTTATCTGCTGTGAGGTAACAGTGGCTTAACAGTTGTCTCAAAACACAGAGAAGAAAAAGAAACCAAAGAGGGCTAAAAATATGGCTGAACTCAGATGACTCCCTGTACTCTCCAGTAAATCAGGGATGAACTCTGCTCCCCAAGCCTCACTCAGAGCAGCACTGAGAGGTAACAGCTTTTGTTTATAATCAAATACAGGTTTTGGTGGAGAATAAAACAGCCAGGGCACCTGAATAAGCATCAAAAATAAAGCATTTGTATATATTCCAAGCACAGATCAGTAGTTTAGGAGTTAAGGAGAGATATTGGTCAAACACAATGCTTTAAAAACAGGCATGTCTAGAAATAAAAATGAAACTGTGCTATTTTAACCTCCCCACTTCTATAACACCAACTTGTCCTAGCTATATAACACTTCTTCCTCCCTCTGTCGCTCCTGCTCAGGGTGTCCAGGTGGGTCCCCAGGACGGGGACACACTGCCACAGACACTGCTCCTCCAGGAGCTTCCCCAGGCTTTCCAAGCCCTTTTGTTTTTAGGCTGTGTTCAGAGTAAACCCAAACTTCATCCCTCGTGTGCCTCATGCAACACTCACCAAAAGCAACAGCCACAACAGCACAGTCCCTCATCCGACCCACCAGGCTGCCTCTCAGCAACACCCAGAGAAGCACCCCAGGGAATAAAGTGCTTTGGAAAGCCGAGCACAGCCTCAGAGCCAGGCAAATTTCAGCCATCAAATGACAAGGCATCCAAGTGACACGTTCCCGATAAAAAAGCCCCATCCCAGACAAACCAGCACCTTGCTGGGAAAACCAGGTGGGCACAGCCTGTGCACACTGGCTGGCACTGCCACTCCAACACTTGCCACATCCCTCAAAACTGAAGCAAATTGTCCCTGAGCAACAGTTTTACTTACCACCACCCCACTGGCTCTACTGACAGCACCTTCCCACTTTTTTATTCCTAAAGCACCAGTTGGAATTACAGAATACCACAAATCAGGCAAAAATCAGCCAACAAAGAGAACGTCCAGGGATTTTCACTTGACCCAAACAAATCTGTAACATCAACAGTCTCGTGATTTAAGCAATTAATTTCTTGTCATGGCAGGGATGATTCTTGCTGGAAGCTCAAGAAAACAATGGACCCACTAAACTGATTATAGAAGGGCTGGGTTTTCCCACCTCCAAAATGAAAGTGAGAGCAGGAAAATGCTCATACACAGGGAACACAGTTCTGAGAGCACAGCCCCGGGCACGAAAACCCTGCACTTCCACCTTAAAATCCAACATACCACCAGACATGGATAGGAAAATACACTCCCGACTGTCCCTGCACCATTCCCGGATAACATAGCATTGAGGCATTTCACAAAGTGTGTTTTTCACTTCCAACTCCCCCCAAAACTCCAGGGAGGGGGGGAAGAGAACAGCCCAGTTTGCCACGGGATGCTGTCGGACGCTGGAAACAAAACCTCAGGCCGGCAGGCACTTTCCTGCTGATCCCTGCAGTATTTCCCTCCTGACTCGGGGCCTACTCGCAGCACAGAACCGAAGACCTTTAAAAAACACTCGCAGTCCCCGCCGGCCTCTCTTTGTAGCAGCGGCTGCTTTGGTGGGGGGATTTTGGGGAGTGGGAGCCTCCTCCTCCCCATCACGCGTGGCCTGGCAGGGAAAGCTGCTTAGTGAAACGTTCCACCTGAGATTTATTCTCACCAATCAAGTAGGAAAAATAAAATAAAATAAATCACATGAAAATCGTCCCCAGCTGTCAATAAAAATAAAATAAAAAAAACCCTGGGTTTAAATTCGCCTGGAAAATCAAAACCAAAGCACTTACCTGGGCAGGACCAGAAGCAAAACTGAAGAACGATTTATAATTAAAAGTTTACCCTTGGGGTCACCGCTGTTTTGGGGGAGGGGGAAAAAGGACCCCCCGGAAAGGGGTGAACCTCCAAACCAGTCCACTGGGGAGGTGGATGGCCCCCCTTTCTCTGCACCATCCCAGCAGGTGCAGCAGCCCTTTTTAGGGGGCCCCACACACGGACGCACAAAAAGGGACCGGGAACCCCTCAATAACCCCCACTTCACACCTCCCTGCCACTGCGGGGCCCCGCGACCCCCAATCCTCCCCAGGTCTGGACGGCCCCACGACACCTCACCCCCCACCGCCCCCAGGCCTGAGGGGTCCCCGCAGCCCTCACCACCCCCCTAGGCTCCGCTCACTGTGGGGAGGGGGTGTCACCCCCGAACCCCCGGGGGGCAAAGGATACTGCTGGGGCGGCTGTGGCGGCAAGGCCCTGATGCTGGGGTGGGGCGCCGGCGCCGGGTGAGGGGGAGCCGGGGGGGGAGGCGGCCCCGCCGTCGCCCCGCTCCCGGGGCCGGTCCCCGCCGCCGCCGCCGCCGCGCCGGGTTTCAAAGCCGCCTTCTGCGGTAAACTCATGGCCAAGCGCAGCCACCACCCCGCGGCGGGGAGCGGGGCCGGGGGAAGCCGCGGAGCGGGCCGGGGGAGAGCCGGGGCAGCGCGGCGGGCCGGCACCGGCGCCGGTCTCCGTGACAACGCGCCTCCCGGAGGGCTCGGGAGAGGGGCCGGCGGGGAGGGAGGGAGGGGAGGGAGGGAAGGGGGGGGCGGCTCAGGCCGCGCTGCTCATGAGCCGCCGGCGGCGGGGGGTCGCGGTCGCCCTCGCCGGGGGCAGCGGAGCCGTTCGCGGCGGCGGCTCGGGGGCGATGCCGGCGGATTATTCCTCACTGGAGTAGCGGAGCATCAAACATGGCGCTGCGGCCGCCTCCAGCTGTCCGGCCGGGCGGGCGCTCGGGTGCCTTCGGGCCGCTCCGGAGCCGCTCGGCCCAGAGCCGATCGGTAACCTTCGTCTCTTTCCGGAGCCGCTCGTCAGCCAGCACCGCTCGGCAAATCTCGGGTTCTTCCGGAGATACTTTCGCGGGCGCAAGCGCCCTGCCCTACTCCCCCTCCCTCCCCGCTCAGCCCAGCACCTCCCGTGACCCCCACTCTCGATGAGCTTCGGCTATTTCCGGAAGACGAGGCCGTGAGACAGTTCGGGAAGTTTCGGAGGAGCTCGGAAGAGGGATTCCCGCCCCGCTCGTAGCTCTCCGGAACTCCTCGGTAATCTTCGGAATCCGTCGGTATCGGCATGGACGCAGTTTCGGGCACACTCGGCTCGGCGAGACTTCGGCAACTCCTGGCGGTGAGAGATTGGTCCGAAGCTGTCAAGGGGCCCTGGGGTCCTAACAGCACCCACCCCACTGAGGGCTTCACCTCCCCGAAAACTCACCCCCAGCTCCAATTCCTGGCTTCTGGAGAGGCTGGAAAGGGCAGGGCCGCAGCCCCCCCGAGGCATCGTGAGGGCCGGCAGCCCTGAATGCGACATGGAAGCCTGAGACTCCTGGGACCCCATTGGCTGTGAGGGGTCCCGCAGAATCCACCCTTCCGCGGGCAGGAGGAAGGGGCTTACGTAAAAAATCTCAGCCCCAGCCCCAATTTCCAGCTCCTGGGGCAGCTGATGGGCCACACTGTGGCCCCTCATGAAGGGAGACAGGGTGGCTGTGAGGGACCCTGGGGACCTCCTGCCCACCTGTGGCAATGGGGCCCCTCCAGACCTGCCCTTGTGGGGTGAGGTGTCCACCTGACCCCATGGTCACATCAAGCCATCACCCCTCGAGGGTTGCCACATCACGACCATGTTCACCATTTCACACCTAGACTGCAGAACCCTCCCCCTGGCCACCACCTGAGCTTGGTAGCAGCCAAGGTGGTCTGTACCATCTCAGGGAGATAAAAAGAACCTCAAAACAGATTCCAGCAGCTGCCAGATTCTCCTGACTTGTCCTGCCTTGGCGCTGGCTGCCGAGGGTTCATTCCAAGCTGCTGGCACCTTCCAACGTTCCTGCCATACCCCACGTCCGAGGGAGACGCTCCCAGCACCTTCACTGTGCCCACGGGTATTGCTGCCCCAGTCATGTAGCCTGGGGTGCTGCTCTAGGAAACCTTCCCAGAGTTTGTTTGTGTCCTGTCTGCTGCCAATTCTGAGCAGCTGCAAGTTTAGGAGGAAGATAATGTTTTAATTCAATCACACATAAACCCTTAAACGTGAAAAGCTTCTTTTACTGATGTGAACAGCTCTCGTGGTGGTGTATTCAGGCAGTAACCAGAGAGTAGCTGGTACAACCACAAGATGAGAGAACAGGGCTTGTGCCCTAAAGAAAACCAACCTCAGGAGTCACATCTGTCTGTGCAATGGTCCTGTTTCTACAAAGAGAAGTAATTTTGAATTTTAAATATAAATCTGAAGGCAGAGAATCTGGACTGGGTGTTGTTCACTGGAGCAGAACTCAGCACAGTGAGCAAAAGATAATAGAAGGGTCTTCAGTACATTTTCCCTTTGGAGTCAGACTGAGTTATCAAACAATGGGGTTGTGCAGGGCAGGTGTAGGACACACAGGGATTGCAGTGTATCCAGAAGCTCTCCTTCCTCCAAGGTGTGGTCTCAGAAGGAAAGCTGGGAGCTGCCATGCAGGTTTCCATTATAAACAGCCCTGCAACTGGAATATTTTCTGACTTACTCGGGTGCTAACCCTGAGGGTACAGCCACCTCCTGACCTGCCAGCAGGCATCAGTGGGGCAGGGGAAGGTGACTCACATGCTGCTTAGTGTCCCTTTCTGTACCCTTTGTTCTGCACTGGGGTAAGGGAAATACCTGGGAGGAGTGAGCTCATACATACCTCACACTGCCTGCAGGAAATGGGGGAAATAGGAAACTGAGATTTCTTTTTGAAGGAAAAGAGCCCAACCAAGCCCTGCCAGCCTGTAAAAAGAAGTCCTGAGTGGGGAGTATTTCCATCTGAACCCAGGAACAAATATTTAGAGGGGGCTCTGGCTGTTTCTTTTTGAGTCAGTTTTCCTCAGCAGCCTTCAGCCTATCGTATTAACTGATTCTCCACCAGGAAAACTGAAGAGAGAAATAAGAATGACCTAAAAAAAAAAAAAAAAGGCCAAGTACTCCTCCATTCCTCAAAAATGGAAGACAAAGGAGGAACTTCTCTCATGGTATGGGATTTGCCCAAGGATTAACACATCTCCCAGCCTCCTAGCGAGCTGCTGTGTTCACAGCACACCTCTCCTGCTGGGAAGGTAATTCTCCCTCCACAGCTGGTAAAAACCTGGCTGTTACTACTTGGAGGGTGCAAGTAGAGCTGTGTGTTCTGGGGGGGCTGGCACCATTCCATGACCACCTTCTGGCACTGCCATTCTCTGGGTATCCCCTTTTGCATGGAAGGAAATGAATCTCAAAAGCAAATTGACGTCCATGGCTGCCTCCATTCTACAGAAATAGCTGCCTGTAAACACAGCTGCAAAAGAGCTGCTGAACTCCAGGATCTTTGGTCATAACCATTTTTTGCCTGTAAAAAAAATATGACATTTTAACCATATTATCTGCTGAAGCTCCCAAAACTTACTGGAAGGAACCAGGCTCCTGGCTCTGCCTTAAAACCCTTTCAGAGTCAATGTCTCCCAGGCCTTTTTTCCCCTTCTTTTTATTATTTCCTGAGAAGAAAACACAGATATGTCTTCCTTCTACCCTACATAGGATGATTTGGCCAACAAATCCTGCAGATTTTGGAGCCTGAGGGAGTTCCAGCTGGATTCACACCCTTCTTGCTGCCTCTCCATTTTGTTTTTCCTCCTTTTTCCTGCTAGCTTCATTAGCACCTGAGAACCAATGTTTCACTGTGGGCAGCTGGAGCCTACAGTGCTGAGCTCCTGTTTCAGAGCATCACCAGCCCTTTTTCCAGTCCCACCAGTCTCTCGTGTACCTGCCACAGCAGAGACTCAACCCTACAGCACAAAGTGCAGTAGGAATGCTGGAGCTGTTGGTAAATGTAGGAAAATACAGGACTGAGGTATTACTGGAAAATGGCTGTTTTCCTGAAGAGAAAACCGTAAAGTGAGAAAAGTGTAAAGCACAAAGGTCTTGGGAGTGAGTCAGGAGATACAGAACCTTCTTCTTGCTCAGCTCCAAGTGAAAACTCACAGTGATCAGAATGAGCAGATCCCAGCTGCAAGGTGGGATTTAGAAAACCTGCTCCCCACCTCCCACTCCCCATCCTCCTGCCTTTCAGGAAGGTATGGCTTGTTCAGGGAAGCTTCTTGCCCTAAAATCTGGTTGTCCCACTAGGTGACCTCAGCACTGTTGTGATGTGTCAGCAGTTAGATCCTCCCTGGAGGGAACAAAATGGGAAGGAGAAGGGCAGTTCAGATGGTTGGGTTCAGCCTCTCACCTCTCAACAGCTGTCTCGGCCCCACCAAACCTTTAAACAGCCCCCATTTCCAGCTCCCTTTGGAGGCTCCAGCATGCTCCAGGTGCCTGCTTTCACCCAGGAAAGTACAGCAGTACCTCCCTCTTTTGGCACTCCTGCTTTTCCAGCACAGATCCTCTTCCAAATACCTTCCAGACAAAAAAAGACACCCAACACTTAGGGAAAAAAAAAAAAAGAAGGGTCCTGCTTGGAACTTTCCCCATTCCTCCCCCTGCCCAGGCTCAGCCCTCAGCAAATGTCTCAGCCCTCCAGGGCACAGCTGAGCACAAAATAAAACAAATACCACCCAGGACCAGGCAAGCCCACACCAGGTGCTGGCACAGAGCAGGATGATTCACCTCCTTCCTGCTCTCCCTATGCCCAACAGCCTCCCAGGAAGGAAAACTCCCACCACTTGCTCCCAGCCCAGCATGGGCAGCTTTGACCACACTGTCCCCCACCACAACACAGCTGGTGGTCACCCTTGAAGTCCTTCCTGCCCTGGGGCTCTCCCTGCAACTAAGCCCCAGAGAGCCAAAGTATTTCCTTTTCGGATGGTTAAACCATTTCTAACAGCATCTCCATGTGACACCTGTTCTCCCTTCCCTGTTCCTTGCAGCTGGGAAAACACCCTCTTACCCCAGTCCCATTCTATTCCTCTTTGCCTTCCACCCAGGCTGCTCCTCTGTTTCCCTAGAAATGCAGGTATTCCACCACAATTTAAACATGTGGGGCCACATCCAGACCAAAACAGGAGGACTCTGGTAATGTCACTGGCTCCTGCCAGCCAAGTACTGAAGTGTGCAGGCAGCGATTTTCTCGGCTCCACTGCCCTCTGTGGGTTTGTGCCATTTCCAGGCAGATCTCAGGAAAAACAATGGCCACAGCCACTCTCCAGCACTGCAGGAAACCGACGGCCTCACACTGAGTCGTGCAAGCAGAAAGTGAGTGCTATTACTACATTTCTATTCCATCTGGGTGAGAAAACACTATAAAAACAGTCAGAGATGTATTTTAATGTCTTATTTATGCAACATCCATGTCCCCAGCTCACTGCTGGCTCAGTCCTGCCTGTGCCAGCAGCAGGGACACTCTGAATTCCCAAAAGTTTGCTACTAGAGGGCTGCAGCCTCCTAGTTTTGTCCCCAGTTCCAGCTTCCGATAACAATTCCAAGGCTAAACAGTAAAGAAGTACCCACTGCTTGATTAATGCCCATCAGCCTGCCAGGTGCTGGGGTGAGGCTTGCAGGGAGCCTGCAGTCCAGGTCCTGCCTTGCATTTTTTGGGCAAGCCTGATGAAGCCATGGAGCATCTGCTCAGAGTGAACATTGGCCTGTGTTACAGAGCTGGCAGCATCCCACCAGTATCACCAAACCATAAATAAGGGAGTTTGGAGAGAGACCTGTGTGGGGCCTGTGCTCCTGGATCCAACCATAGCCCAGCTGGCCAAAAACTCTCCTGGGAGGAAGGAAAAGCACCCAGGAAAGACCTCCTTGCTAAGGAGCTGTGTGGGGCCATGCCATAGAGATGGAAAGCAAAGAGCCACCTGCAGTGAGAGTGAGGTTTTTGGGAAAAAAACCCTGGATTTAGCCTCCAACAGAGGCGCCAATCACCAAGCACAGGCTGGGAAAAGCCTCCTTGGCTCAGTTTTGTCAGCATGGGACAGTCTCAGTGGTGTAGACAGGGAGAAGAGCACAAATAAAGGGAGGCACACCCTCCTGCTATAAGAAAAAAAAAAAAAAAAAAACTTTGAGTAGTGATCAGCTACAAATCCAGTAAAAAGTATTTATTATTTCAATTACAATAAGCCCCACACGTACAGTGAAAAAATAGTTACAAAAAACCAGCCCCTTCCATCCCTCCCTTTACATATAAATATTAAAAATCCCTCTATGTCTCTGCTTTGTCTAAAGCAAGACAAAGCACAGCACCTGAGCTCTTGTCAGTGCTTTCCCCTCACAACAAGTATTAAAAACATCCCTTTAAAAAGTCTCTCAGCCCCATCCTGATCACTTCTCATGCCAGTGCCAAACCAGCTGTGGAGGTACGGAGTTCTGGTGCCACGTGGTGCTTTTGGGGCTTGCAGTTTCCCAGGCAGAGAGCAGGCTTGCCATGAGAGAAGCAGTGGCAGGAACCGCCTGCACTTGTCTGGGAAGCTTTAGAGCCAGGAAATCCTGGCTGGGCTGGCTTCAGACGGGATAGGAGGGAGAACAGGATGCTTCATCCACCCCATAACCACCTTGGTTACATCAATTTTTCCCTTTACACTCTGAAATTAAAGCTAATCCCAGGAGCTGCAGCATCCCGGCACAGCCTGTGACTTGCAGCATCCTCCAGCCCTGTCCCCAGGCCTGCTGTCCCTAATTTTCTCATCAGCAACCTGTGAGGATAGTCCCTCTCAGAGAAACACAGGATCCAAGACTGAAAAGATATCCACAGCCCTACCCAGCTTCCCTGGCCAAGGGACTGTCACCAAAGGATACTGCACCTACAGCTTCACTAAGTAAAAAAAAAAAAAAAATAAATATACTAATCTTTTACTAAAAAAAGGCTTTTAAATGCATTTTCCCTGAAAATTTCCAGTGTATTCCACAACACATGAAAAAAATATATGTATTTCTCCCCCCGCCCCAAAAAAAAAAAATCTTAAAATATTTTCCACCCTTGTGTGCGCATCTTTGGAGAGAGGGTGGTACATCAGGTGTATTTAGACACACAGACCTGCCACTCTTGGGGGTTCCCTTTATCACCTTCAAACCAGAAGGGTTTTCTGGGCAATGGGTCAGGCTGGAGCACTGTGTGTGTAAATACAAGCAGTGCCCACGGATGCATGTGCCACAACACTTGGCCTGGTCACGGTGGGAAAGAAGAGACCATTTCAGAAGTCATTTCACCAACAAGCAGGGGGTGAGGAGTTTTCACAGTGGATTGAACCTTGGACAATGCCAGGGGTGCAGACACCGCTCTGGAGGAGGAGTCGGGCTCTCCGTGGCATGGAGAAGTGGTTTGAGCCTCAAAGGACTGGGGAAGCTCAGCTGTTGGCAGAGGACAGAGCAACCAGCCGCTGGTTCCCTTGGGCACTCGCCCATCACCAGACCTCACACTTCTTGATGGGGTTCATGGGGGAGCCTGGGGGGCAGCTGAAGTGCTCCGCAAACTCTGGGGAGTTGGAGACAGTGCCAATGACACGGAAACGCGAGGGGCTGTGGGGATCGGTGATGAGCCCTTCATGCGAGCTCTCTGGTGTCCGAACTGAGCACCACACCTACAAATGGAGCACAAGGGGCCCGAGTACTGACACCCATCACCACGGGGGCCAGCTCGCTGCTGAATCCAGCCCCTCTGCCTGGGTGATGGGGGTCAAGGCAGCTCAAGCTTCAGCTTTGTCTCCCTCTGTACCCAGCACCATATCAATCTCATTCTCCATCCACTACATCATTTCTGGAGGACTCCATTTTGCTATCACACCCTCCCAAGCCCATCTGAGCGTGCTCCACCCCCAAAAATCTACATGCCCATCCTCCTGCCTCCCAAGGTCACCATGTGACCTACCTGTGCAAAACCAACAAAGAAGAGCTGGTAGTTGGTGAGGCCGAGAGTTGGGAGTATTTCTTCATCCCCATTCTTTTTCAGCCAGTTTTGATATGCCTGAAAACCAGGCAGCACAGAGGACTCAGGAAACAACACAAACCCCCACCACAGCATGCCCCCCTTTGAATCTCCCCAGCCCCGTGGTCCTACCCGATAGGCAGCCTTGAGGCCCCCATTGTCAGCGATGTTCTCCCCAAGGGTGTGCTTGCCATTGACTGCCTCACCATTGACAGTGTAGTTGCCGTACTGTTCCACCATGCACGCTGTCTGATGCTTGAAGGCCTCCACTGAAGAGTTCTTCCACCAGGCACGCAGGTTGCCATCTTTGTCATATTCCCGGCCTGCAAAAACACAGTGGAATCTTTATCTCATACTGACCAGCCCTCCAGCTGTCCACCCACCTGGCTCTGGTCATACCTTGGTCATCAAAGGCATGTGTCAACTCATGGCCCACCACCACGCCAATCCCACCAAAATTCAGGGACCTGCAGGAGGGTATTGCAGAGGTTAAGAAAGCAGCCTCTGCTCTCTACAGCCATGAAACTTAGCCTAAGATTTGGATATAGGAAGAAAGCTGGGAAACCTGTCCTCTCTGTTTTCCCATGGCTCTTACTTGGGGGATGCACGGGTGTAAAAGGGAGCCTGGAGGATGCCAGCAGGGAAGACAATCTCATTCTTGGTGGGAGAGTAATAGGCATTGACCGTCGGAGGTGTCATGCTCCACCTGGAGGAACACAAACATGGCCAACATGGCAACATAAACCATCACCAGTATTTGCTCCAACATCCAATTTTGTTGCAAAGCGGTTGTCCTAAATTTATCTCCCCAAAACCAGCACATGCTGGTGGACACCAAGTCCCAGTGCTGCAGATATGCTGATATTCCCCACTGAGTATAACAGGGAAGTGGAGCAGAAGACTTACTGGTCCCGGTTTGGCGGTTTCCGGAGCTGGTCAGCCGTGACCCTGGCTGAGAAGTTGTAAAACTGCATGACGTTCTTGAAATAGAGGTCGGACACAGCCTCATACTGCAAAAAGAACAAGTCACGAGTGGTGTGTGGTGATTGCACCACACTCCCTCCCTTCACAGTCACATCTGAGCCCCCAGAGCCAGCAGAGTTACAGCTTCTCCTGTTTCTACTCCTCTCCAACATCTACGGAGTCTCTGGAGGGCACTGAAGCACTGTTATAGAAAATGGTTCCTTTTCCCAGGAAAGGATCCCAAGAGCCCCAGACACCCCAGGACTGGCCCACAGATCTTTGGGAAGTCTCTAGAGAAGGGCCAAGGACATCAGTGAGATCCTTCTGGAGGAAACCTGGGGTTCAAGGCTGCCCTGGTGATATGGACACATCCTGTAGAAAACCCAGGGGACGTACTGACCAACTGACCAACTCACATCATTAAAGACTTTATCCAGCTCCTTGGGGTCCATGATGAATTTAGGATAGCCGATCATGTTGTAGATGGCATCTGCCTGGAGGGTGACAAGGACCACAATGCTTTCAGTGCCAGAGATGGAGGACAGGCTCACACAGTTCCACCATACTCCACCCTCACCCTCTTCCCCAGCGCAGCCACCAGTGCCTCACCTTCTCTTTGGCTGATTTCCTCGTCTCTTCATCCATCCACTGCAGGGTCTCCAGGCTTTCCTCGAAGGCAGTTTTAATCTCCGCAATCATTTCCTCTGCCTAGACAAAACAAGGCAGCACAGTGTCAGTCGAGAGCTGGCTTCCTGTCCCAGAGAGGTCAGTGACCCTCACACCACAGGGAGGAAGAGGCTGGGAGGCCAAGACAACACATGGTGAAAAGCCCAGCACACAGAGATGCACAGTGAACACGAGGACAAAGAAACATTGTCTGCCTCGACAGTTCCAGCATTGTAAAGGCTTTCCCAGCACCAGGACTCACACACTCCTGTCTTGGGGACGTACCACCTGCTTGCTGTCCTCAGCAAAGGTGGCCTTGACAAACATGGCCCCCAGGGCGAAGCCCAGGTTGTTGTCTGTGTCACTGATGCAAAACTTCCAGCGCGGGAGGCAGCTCTGCATGGGACAGGAGGTGCTCATCAGTGGTGGCATGGAACACAGCCCTCCACATTTCCACCCCTTGCTCCACCTGGCCCATCCAAACTTCTGCACCCCAAAAGCTGCCCCCCATCTTTATTCTTTGGATGCCACACGACAGGGCCTTGACATAAAAAGCCATCGCCATTTTAATTCAGGGCACTGGGGACTTCACCCTCACCTTCTTTGTCCCATACATCACTTCCATGAATTTTTCCTCAGCATCCCGGAAGCGCTGGTCAAGGAGTGGGCTGGTTTTCCGCACCAGGTTCCAGATCATGTAGTTGTTGAGGAGACTATGGTGAGAGGTGGTGAGTAGGCAGCAGCACATTGCTGCCCACCCTGGGTACCCAGGTCTCCTTACAGGCTGCGGGTTCTCACCACTTATCCGTGGCCAGGATGAGGTCAGAGACCTGCTCCAGGTACTCCTTGGCATAGACCACAACAGGCTCTGACTCGTTGAGCTCCACGGGGTAGAAGACCGTGGAGAGGAAGGGCATCCAGTCCACAGCTGGTGCCAGCTCCTGCAAAAGCCACAGTGCTGTGATGGACTTAAAAACCATCGCACGGGGTAGAAGCTGCTTCTAGAGCTGGAATTGGCTGTATTGGTCCCCATTTCATGGATTCAACTGATTTTGCAGAGGCCAGTTCCCACAACAGCAACGTCCTTGAAAGGTTGGAGGGGAGTAAACAATTTCCTCCCACAAAGAAGGAAAAGAAAGTACGGTGGGTGTCAGAGATGTTGGCCATAAGTCATTAGAGGGCCTTTGGGAACACTGGGAAGTGACCGGGCTGACATCCAGGAGCAGCAGTGCTAGAAGGACATAAGTGCTGCAGTAGGATGGCTGCCAGCCCCAGTGGTGGTCCAGAGGCTGGGAGGAAGGGTCAGGGTAGGATTTCCCCAAGGAGGACATAGGCCAAGCTGTTGCACAAGAGCTTTCCAGGCTGTGTCAGCTGGTGTCAGGATTCCCAGAGGAGCTGTGTCACCTCCATCCGTCCACCCCACTTCCTAAACCACAGCAGAATGGGGAAGCTTGCCAGCTCCATTCCTACCTTTAGGTCTCCTGCTGTCATTTTATGGTAGATGACCTCCTCATCCCGGTGCTTCTCCTGCGGGATGGTGATGTTGGCCAAGGCTGTCTCAAACTCCAAGATGTGCTGCATCTGCTGCCGTGTTGACTCCTCATCGATGCCTCCCAAGAACATCCCCAGCTGCACCATGTAGTTCAGGTACCCGGTGAGCACCTGTGTGGTCAACAGGTGGGATCAGCATGGTGGGTGCCACCCACCCATGGCATCCCCCCAGCCAACCCACATTGCCCCCAACACCCTCACCTTCTCATTCTCTGTCTTGTTCAGATAGTAATCCCGTGATGGGAGGCCCAGCCCCGACTGATCCACCTGGATGACGTTGCTGTTGGAGTTCTTGGAGTCGGCACTGACATAGATGGAAAAGAAAGGCGAGGTGCGATAATGCGCCGTCACCTCCCGCAGCGTCTCGTTGAAATTGTCACCAGCACAGGTACCTGTGATGTTCCAGCCACCCAGCTGCAGACAGACAGCAACCAACTTTCGAGTAAGAAACAGCCACCTGAAATTGCTTCAATATCCCCTCAATATCCATCCCAGGGGGGAAACATCTTGCAAGGGGGCTAAAAAGCCCCATTACAGGATTATAAATGCCTGTCTCTGCCTGCCTGACCTGGGGGATGCTGTTCTGCAGGATGCACCAAGAATGGAGTATGGAGGGTGCTGGGACTGCCCATGACTGAACTTTTCTCCCCCACTTTGCAGAGGGAAGATGGCTTTTCCACAAGGACTAGGACATACCTTTTGGATGAGTTCTATGAGCGGGGTGGCACTCAGCTCCTCAATCTTGCTCTCATTCATGCAGGCTTGGTAATAGCGCTGTGCCTTGCGCTCTGCCTCGCTTGACACATTGGCCGTGGTGTTTTCTGTGGGAGGTACCCAGGGAGAATCACATGGGGCTCCAGGGATGGGCATCCACTGAAGCCAGAAGGATTCAGCCCCATTTTGGGCAAGGCTAGGCTCCAAAAAGGTGCCAAGGATTGTCCCAGTAGTCCCCACCATGCCCCCAAAGGCATCCCACTGGCCCCATTCCATCTTGGCCTCCTGCCCCCTGTCTCCTTTCCCACCCACAGTGACTGCTCCAACTCTTTGGGGACAAAAGATAAGGAAAAAACTAAAAGCATTTTTATTTTTCCAGCAGCTTTGATATTTCCAGCATCATCTAGCTCCGGGTGCTGCCCTCGCCTCTGTGCTGGTACCCCCCAGCCCAGTATTATTTATTCCTGCAAAAAGGAACAATAAATCCATTTTTCTTCTCTGCCTCCAAAACCTTCCTTTCATCTCCCCAGCTGAAAATCTGCTTCCCCAAAGGGCTTTTCGGGTTTTTAAAATTTATTTTCCTGATGACACAGCTTGCACCTTTGGCTTCCCAGCTGTGTGGTTTTATTAACTAAAGGTCCCTCAGCTACAAGGAATTCAAGGAAATGCCGAACGCGACCACTTGGCTGGAGGCCCAGTCTCTTCTCCCAGTAAAACCAGTGCCAGATTTCTGCTAGAAAAGCCGGGGACGAAGCTGTTCCCGCACCACCCCGTTTCTCTCAAAAGACAACACTCTTCCCAAACCTTCTCTTTCCAGATAATCAGCCTGGCCCAGTGTAAAGTGCTGATAAGGAGCCAGTTGTTTGCTCAAAACTTGAACAAACCGTCCCTGGTGGTTGATTGGATAAGGCGCTCTGCTTTGCTGCTCGCATGCAGAGGCTGAGCCCAGGACCCTCCCTTTGCCTGGGGAGTTTTGGCTCCCAAAAAATGGCCCTATGGGCAGCCAGCCCCCTCAAAAGGCTGCTCACAAAGCCTGGAAGTTATAGAACAGGAAAAATGTATATCCTTGGGGTGATAATGGGACATTAGTCTCTGGATGCAGTCTGGAGTGCAAATCCTGAGTTTCAGAGCTCCTGGGAATGCCACCATGGGGTTTACAGAGCAGAGGCCTTTTCCCTACTCAGCACCAAAGACTAGCAACAACACAGTCAAAAATCTCAGGACCATCTAGGAGAGCAAACACAGCCAGGATCTGTTTCTCAATGTCCTCACAGACTGGTGTGACACTGGAGTTCAATTCCAACCTCATATTCCCATGCATATGTTTTTTGTATCCCCTGCACCTAACAGGGCCCCTGGGCATTCTGGGGTCCCACTGCTCCCATGCACTCACCCAGCAGGTGCTTCATGATGGCCTGGTTGTGCTCCCAGAGGTTGTTGAAGGTACCCCAGCGCGAGTGACCATCCGGGAGGGGGTTGGCCTTGATCCAGCCCCCACAGGCATAGCTGAAGAAGTCCTCGCAGGGATTCACCGTGCGGTCCAGTGAGCTGAGGATGGAGCTGGTGATGGAGATGCAGGCTTCTGACAGACACACGGCAGGTGGCCCTGGGAGGGCAGGGACAGGTTCAGCTCCTCTGCTGCAGCAGGATGAGCGGCAGCACCACAGAGCATCTTGCCCTGAGCCAAAGGGTGCAGGCAGATACCCCACCTGGTGCCTGAGCATCCCACTTTGTACCTCACCACCCTGCTTTAGGGTAAGCAATACAGACTAGCATGCTGACCTATGTCTGAGCATCCTGCCCAATCATCCCACCCCAGGGCAAGCATCTCATCTTATGCCCAAAGATCCTGCCCAGTCGTCCACTCTGGGGTGAAGGATGAAGAGAAACAGTCCATCCTGTGCTCAGACATCAAGCATTAGGATAAAGGAACAGAGAAAACACTTTATCCCACATCTGAGCATCTCACCCTGGGGTTAAAGGGTGCAGGTGACCATCCTGTCTTGAGCCCGAACATCCCACTCCACGCCTGAACATCCCGTTTGATACCCAAGAACCCTGTCCTGGGGTGAGAGGCATAGGTAAGCATCCCACCTTGCACCAAATATCATGTACTGGGAACTCCCCAACAGCGCACCCCGGTCAAGGGGGCAGGATCCCTGTGCATTTGTTTGCTCAAAACTTGAACAAACCACCCCTGTCAGTTGCTCGGATAAGCTGCTCTGCCTCAGTGTTCACATGCAGAATATGAGCCCAGGATCCTCCCTTTCCTGGGGGAGCTTTGCCCCCAAAAAATGACCAAAGGACTTACTGGCTCTGTACTGGAAGATGAGTACAAGCAGACAGGTCATGAGCAGCACTGCCAGCGCTCCCACCAGCACCACCAGCTGCTTTTCAGCACGTGTCCGCTCTGCCCAGCACCCCCGGCTGCCCCGTGAGCTGCGGAAGTTCACCTGTGGGAAGAGCAGCGCCGTCTCCCCACTGGCAGAAAAACTCACTGATGGAACCCCCATTTTGCTTCCCACAGCCCAGGGCAGAAATTTGGCCCCAGCAAGGGATCAGTCATGGACTGGGCTGGGAAAGGCAGCAGCTGCCTTCCAGAAACCAGGCAGGAAGGGCGGCACAATGGCAGGAAAGGGAGTGGGACGAGTGCTTTGGAGGGCTCACCTGCTGTCCCGTGCCACCCTGAACCCCTCCTCAAGCACAGCATAACCCCATGGCTGTCCCCGTCCCCACTGCCGGCATTGGGACAGGGTGGGGGCTGCATCGGAAAGTGCTTTAACAGGATACTCCCATTCAGCCGACAAACGTCCCCAGGAAACATCTCAATGTGACGGCAAGTGGAGACAGCCCCGCCGGGAGAAGTAAAAACACATTTAGGGCAGAAACCACCGTTCTAGAGACTGATGGAGTTGTGATTGGGGCCAGGACAGAGAACATCTCTCCAGACCTGAACCTTTCCTGGTGAGGCCAGACACTGGCAGCCATGGAGCTTTTTCTTGCCACCCATGGCCCTCTTTAAGCTGCTTTCCCACTGCTTGGGAAGGAATTAACTTAATCTCCTTTTGTGTGTGGACAAAACTTCAGTGCTGTGATAATTGCTCACCCCAACCATGCTGGGAAGGGGTTTGGCAGCAGAAAAACTGGGAGGAGGGATGCTGAAACAGTGGAGGCAGGATATGGCCCTGCTGCCTTGCTGTGCCAGAACGGGAGCAAAGGGCAGCAGTGGCAGGAACCAACATGGCTCTGCCCACACTGGACTTTACCCTGCAAGCACTGGTCCGAGGTAGAAAACCCTTCTGCACCCCCTTTGCTGCTTGCCAGGACACAAAATCCCATTTTTCCTCCCTAAAAGACACATGAAGCTATACCTGAAAGCCATTGGGGTATCCATCACCTTCACCAAGGGAGTCCAGGGGGTCTTCATCATCCAGCGTTGCCCGCTTGTAGGTCGACATCTGCATGGGGAGATCAGCAACAGAGGTGCTCAGTGGCTGGGGTTGAAGAAGAGGATGAAGAACAAGGAAGGTTTACACACCTTCTAAAGCCACCTCCTCCTCCGGGGAGCAAAATCCCAAATGGCTCTGAGGCAGTAAAGCACTACACAAATGTCGGAGGATGGTTATGGAAAGTAAAGAGGGCCGGAGCCAAGAGCTGAGCAAAGCCCAAACCCGCCTCACTTTCCCCCGGGGCCGGGTTGTGCAACCTCCCCTTCAGCCTGGAATAAAGCCGATCCACCTCCTCCCCGCAGCGGGGAGAGGGACCCCCCTGTGCCAGGGAACCCCGGCGTGCCAGGCACCTGGGAAAGGCTGGCAGCAGTGAAAACGGCTTTTCACCCTGAAACTACCGGCTCGCTCGTGCTCTACGCCCTATCTGTGAACCCTACGCACCGTGAAACACCCGGAGACGTCCCTGCAAGCACCCAAAGTCGACAGCACCAGGAATTTCAGCTGTGGACGGGCTCCCTCCTGGCGCCGTGTCCTCCGGGCATTATCTTGTGCCTGTGCCCAGCTCTTATCTCATCCCCGGCAGAAAAACAAGGAAAACTGCACGGGTTGGCAGCCGGCCCTTAATCATGCCGCCGCCGCTGTTTCCTTCCCCCTGGCACTGCCCTGCCATTCAGCCGGATTGTCTCCCGACGGAGCAAACAATCCTCCACTCCCCACCGAGGGGCTGAGCACCCCAAACTCCACCCTGACCCTGCTACCGATGGCCCAAGCGGCACCACTTACAGCCCTTCATCCGCGATCAGCGCAGCGAGGGGATTTACACCCATCTGGATGTCCCTATCCCACTGCCATCAATCCCAAAGGGACTGATCCAAACCCCGCACAGCTGTGCCTCAGTTTCCCCTGGCAGAATGAAAGCACCGGTTCTCAGCCTTGTTTCCAATAGCAGCCTTCCCAAATCCTCCTTTGCACATTTAAAAACAAATCGCATCCTCTCCCTGGACCCCATCTCTTCCCCGAATCCCAAATCCCAGCCTCAGTTTAATTAACTACAAAACACACCTGGGGGGAAAAAAAAGGGTTAAAACGAAGAGGTGGTTTCCCTCCTTGGTTGTACCGAAATCTCTGTTTGCAACCCCAAAATCTCCCTTGTGCGCCCGCCTGGAGCCTGAGAACCGTGATGCGAAAGAGCCTCAACTGCAAGATTTTATCGCGGGAAAAATCTCTGTTTAGATCCTATTTTTTCCCAACCCCTTTCACTTTTTTCCACCTATTTTAGTACTTCGCACATGGCTGAAATCAGCAGCTCCAGGCACAAACAGCTCCCCACGCGGTGGGGGGGATCCATGAAGCCCCTATGCTCTGCAACATCAAATTCCTGAAATCCCAGCTCTCACTCCATTTCCTGAGGAAATGCAATTTTTTTTTTCCCTCGGCGATCCCCCACCCTGCCTACCCCAGCCTGAAAACAAAAGGAAAAAGACCAAAAAATAATCCCTTTCTGTTCTCCTTTCACAAGAGATATGTTAGTTCAACCCTCTACCAGCCATCACAGAATCCAAACTGAGCCCGAGCTACCCCAAAACACCGCTGAGAGGCACCGGGATCGATCCCCAGCATCCTTAATTTGAAGAGAAATCGGGTCCGGGAGGTATTTTTAACACCCATATCCTCCATATTTGGGACACTGTAGGACCTCTGGGTGCTCCCCACCCCTCTTCAGCACGTGAAGCAGGCGCACCCCTTTCCTGGGCGAAAAACTGGGTAGTTTTTTCGTACGCCTCCCCCTTCCAAAGCGTTATTTGCTTCAATGAGAATAAAAATGTCTTTTCCCAACTCCAACAGGGTGGGGGGTACCCAGGGGTGCACGGGGGAGGTGTGGGGCATCCAAACTTTAACCCCCACGCAAAGGATTTTCACTCTCTTTACAACTTATAAAAATCTCACCATTACCTTAAATGGCCTGGTTTTACCCCAAATCGCTCCTTCGCTTTATAAACAATAAGCCCCACGTGCTCGGAGCCCGCACACCCCCAGCAAGGCTCGGGGTGCCCCGGTACCGGCGAGGGGCTCCCCCGGCGGAGCAGAGCCGGGCGCTGGGGGCCCCTTGAGCCTCCACCGGATGCTTTCAATTCCCGTCCGGGCGCCATTTCGGAGCAACCATGGCCACGGTCGCGATGGCGATTGCTCGCCTCCTCGCAGCCCCTCCAACCCCCCCACCTCCACCCTGAGCCCCCATGTCATCCCCGCGCCCCCCAAAGCCCCGCCTTGCAAAGCGGTGCCCACCCGTCCCACCCCCAGCACCCATGGGTGCCCCCGCACCTCCACAGTTCGGAGTCAGCGCCCAGCGAGGCTCAGCCTACTAATTAGGATGTCCGGGGTAAATAGCAACTCTCGGTGTTAATTACGGGTTTGGGGGGGAGTCCCCAGTTTTGTAGGGTGTCCCGGCTGCAGATAAATTAGTTTTTAAAGAAAAGCTAAAAAAAAAGCAGCAAAGAAAGGGTTAAATAAAACAAAACGAAAAAGGAGGAGAGCAACCCAACAACCCAGTTTGGGGGTGTTCGAAAACAGCCGCACAAAAGTGGTTTCAGATGGGTGGAGGGTGCCCTGCTCCCTTTGCAGAGGGAAACACGGTGCAAACCCCCGCGAGTCTGGGTCAAAAGTAGATTTGGGGGCGGCGGGGGCGGGTTCAAGTGGAGCACCCACTTTGTGGTCCCCACCCACTGGCCACAAAGAAAACGCGGCGGAGGGTGCCCGAGTGGGGCACCTGGGGCTGCAGTGGGGGTCCCTTGGGATGCAATGGGGGATCCCTTAAGGGTCCAGTGAGGGTCTCATGGGAGTCCCTCGGGGCTGCAAAGGGGATCCCCTATGGGATTACAAAGAGCATCCCATCCCGGGAGATGCATCACCCGCCGCCCCGCTTCGGTCAAGCACCCCCTACTCAACCACGCCCAGATTTGGGATGTCGCTGCCCTCCCCCCCTCCCCCCCCACTCACCATGGCTGTCACCCCACTCCCACCGGCCCCGGCCCCGATGGGGCGAGCACCCTCTGAGCCCCGGCACCGCTGGTGACGCCGCCGCGGCCTAGCGAGGGTGGCGAGTAAAGGATGTACCTGGGATGGAAAACCAATGGGGCCGCGGAGGGACGGGCTTCCCGCACGCCTCCTTTAACTCTTTCGGGGGCCCCGAGCCCCGTTTGGGGGGCCCCACATGCCCCCTCGCTGCCGGCAGCATCCCCCCGAGGAAGCCCTGGCTCCCTGGCCGGGGTGGATGTGACGTCCCGGGGCGAGCGTGCAAGGCACGATCCCGGCGGCGGGCGCTTGTGCAAGCGCGAAAGCACGTGAGGCTGCAGGGCCGCGGGGGGAGCGCACGGAGCTGCGAGCGTGCGGCCGTGCAAGCCTTGCATTGCAAACACACGAGCGTGTGTATCTCAAAACCACGCGTGTGTGAGCGAGCGGTGCCACCAACAACCCGGCGCCCGCCTGTGAGACGGCACACGTGCAGTTGTGCAAGAGCGTGCGAGAGCTCGGGGCTGTGCTGCTTGCAAGCCTGCATCTGCATGCGAGAACACACACACACACTCGTGCATGCCTGCAGTTGAGCAACTGCCAGCCTCAGCTTCCCCACTGCACCAAAGGCTGCATTGCCGCGTTGTCAGGGATGGGAACACGCGGTGCCACCTCCCTGCCCCCCGCGGTGCCTCCACCCCTGCACTGCCCCGGCGGGCTGAGCACTGACACACTCATCACACCCACGGGGCTGCAAATCGCTTTTGCTGGGCTGCGAAAGTGCTGAGGGGTACAAAGGGGTGGAGAGAGAGGGGAAAGGGTTCCGGAGGGACTTGGAGGGTCCGCAAGACGCTGTGCATCGCGGCAGAGTTGGGGCTCCCTTGGTTGCGCCCCGAGGCTCCCGGGGAGCGGATTTTTGGGCTGAGACCGCCACCTTCTGAAAAGGGACGGGCGGCTTCTCAGGTCACGGAGCCCCCCGGGCTGGTCCCACCATGGGGAAATGGGCGCAGGGCTGCGAGTCACACGCAACGCATACACTCTCCGTCCTCGTCATCAAGCCGTGTTTATTATAGTACCTACGGTAACGCCGCGGGATCCCAGGAGGGATCTCTAGTGGGCTGCAGCAGGAGCCCGTGTGGGGAAACTGAGGCAGAGGGACGTCACTCATCTCCATTACCCCCACCCCAACCCCTCGCTGATGCTGCTAGCACGGTTTGGGTGAAATAATGCAAAATGCGGCAAAATACAATTTTACCCCACCACGAGGGACCCGAAACTCCCACGTGTGAAGCGGGGGAGGGCTGCTCAGCACTTACAGCCAGGCTTGGTGCACCCCAGTCCTCCCAGTATAACCCGGCAGAGGGCACCAGTACGCCCAGTTTATGGCCTTTTCTCCCCCCGCCCCCCCTCTTGCTGGCAGCAGGGGGAGGGTGGAGGAAGGGGAGGAGGAGGAGGAGGTGAAGGCCGGGTGTGGGGGGATTTAAGGGCTTGCGGTCCCCCCGGCCCGGCCTCCTCCCGCTGCCCAGAGGGACGTGGGTGTCGGGACCTAAGTTAGTGCGGGTACGTGTGTGACAGCCCCCATCCCCGGTAAGGACCCCCTGGGACCACCGCTGCCCTCCCGGGGGAGGGAGGGTCTCCGGGGAGCGAGAGCTGAGGGGGCGTGCAGCGAAGGGGAAGTGCCACGGGGATGTGGAGCTGATGGGGACAGGAGAGTGCCATGGGGACACAGGAGTGTGGTGGAGACGTGGGTGTGCAACAGGGGCACGGGTATGTGGTGGGGACACAGGGGTGTCATGGGGACATGGACATGTGATGGGAACGTGGGTGCACAACAGGGACACAGGCATGCCACGGGGATACAGATGTGGTAGGGACACGAGTGTGCGGCAGGGACATAGACATGCAGTAGGGACACGGGTATGCAACAGGGACATGAGCATGTGGCCCACGGGTGGGCACACAGACATGGGATAGGGCCAGCAGCAAGTACATGGATGTGTGATGGGACGTGGTCATGTGGGTGCACAGCAGGGATAGACATGCAACCGGGATACAGGTGTGTGATGGGGATCAGGACATAACGGGAACAGGCTGGGGATAGGGACATGGGGGTACCTTAGGGACATGGGGACGTGGTGAGGACACGGGTGTGTGATGGGATTGCATATGTGCTGTGGAGCCATGGGTATGGGATGGGTGCACAGACATGACAGGGACACATGATGGGGACACATGAGAGGTACACAAGCACATGATGGGGACATGGCCATGTGATGAGGACCTCACTGTGCCACAGGGGCCGTGCCGGCTTCCCCCAGCTCAGGTTGGTGAGAGTGAGGTGACGCCTCATGGGACTAATGGCCAGGGGAGGGAGGGGGGTGGTGCAGAGAGGTAATAGGGTTGGCATGTCCCCTGGGGGCTCACATCGGTGACTGTGCAGGGAGGGGATGTTTCTTTCCATCTTCGCTTGGCTGACCCCGGGGCAAAGGTCTCGGTGAGGAAACTGAGGCACGAGCAGGTGCCACCCACTCTGCAGTTCTCTTCTGGCAGCACCCGCTCAGCGCCACAGAATGAAGGCTCTGTTTGTTCTCCTCCTCGCTCAGCTCTGCTCGGCATCGCTGGTCCCAGGTGAGTGAGGTTTGGAGGGGCAGCACCCCAAAAGTGGGTGCTGTTGGGTGCTATGAGCCTGGTTCCCCTGCAGAGAGGGAGAAGGACCCCGAGTACTGGCGGCGGCAGGCACAGGAGACCCTACGGAACGCGCTGCAGCTCCAGCGCCTCAACCAGAATGTGGCCAAGAACCTCATCCTCTTCCTGGGGGATGGTGAGATGGGAGGGGAGCACCCACTCTGGAGCAGGGACAGCAGGGCTGGGGATAGAGGGGGGTGATGAAGTGGGTGCAATAAAGTGGCTCCTGTGATAAACTGGGGCTTTGGCACATTGGGTGTTGTGGAAAAATAGATGCTGTGGTGAGTTGTGTTCTGGGATAGACTGAGTGCTGGGATCAACTGGGGTTCCAGGAAGTTGGGTGCTGGGGTAAACTGGGTGGTGCAATTAACTGGATTTAAAAAAAAACAAAAACGTGTGCTATGGTAAATTGAGTTTACAACAAACTGGGTGCTGGATAAACTGGATTTGCAAAAAATATTGGTTGGTGCAATCAGTTTGGTTTGCATTAAGTTGGGCGCTGGGGTAAAGTGGGTGCTGGTATGAACTGCATTTAGCATAAATTATGTGCTGCAATAAATTTGGTTTGCAATGAAATTGGGTGCCGGGGCAAAGTGGGTTGCAATGAATTGGATGCTGGCATAAACTGGGTGCTGCAATGAACTGGGATCACAGTAAACATGGTGCAGGGATAAACTGGGTTGGCAAAGAACTGGGTGCTCAGGTAAATTGGTTTTGCCATAATTTGAATGCTGGGATAAACTGGGATTACAATGAAGTGGGTGCTGGGATAAATTTGGTTTGGGAAAAAGAATAGAGTGCTGGGATAAACTGTGTGCTGAAGTGAATTGGATTTAAAAAAAAAACGTTGGGTGTTGCAAAAAACTGGGTTCTATGATAAACTGGCTTTGCAATGAAAAGTGGCGGCTGGGATAAACTGGCTGCACAATGAACTGGGCTTTCAAAAAACTGGTTGCTACGCTAAAGTGAGTGATGGGATAAACTGGACCATGAGCTAAACTGGGTGTGCAGTAACCTGAGATGAGCGGGGTTTGCGTGGAGCGGGTTGTGCTGCCCGGTGCCGCCGGGCTGTCCATGTGCGGCTGACGCTTTCCCGCAGGAATGGGCGTCTCCACGGTCACTGCCGCCCGCATCCTCAAAGGGCAGCTGCAGCACGGGCAGGGTGAGGAGAGCCTGCTGGAGATGGACAAGTTCCCCTTCGTGGCCCTGGCCAAGGTGAGCCCCCCGGGGACATGACACCCACCTCATGGTCACGGGCGGGCGGCATCGACCGAGCCGAAATTAGGTCAGGGGCGGCCGAAGGGAGCTGGCTCCGGTTGCCGCTGGCCGTGCCAGGAGCCGGCCGTGGGAACGGGGGGGGGGGGGGGGGGGGGAGAGAGGGGGAGGGGGGCAGGAGGAACCCGCCGGCTGCGGGACACCACGGGACCCCCCCCCCCACACACACCCCCCCCCCCCCCTTCTCCTGAGGTAGTTTTGCTGAACAAAGCATTTTAAAATAATAATTAAATTTTATGTCAGCAGCTACCTCCATTCACCCCGTGGGGATGCCCATGGCAGTGGCTTCTATCTTCCTGCCAAAAGATGGACTGAAAAAAGGCTAAAAGTAGCAAAATGCAGGGAGGGGAAGATGTGCCACCACGGTGGAGGCAGCAGGGAATAAAGAGAAATAGAGAGGGGACACAGGTGGGATGGGGGTTTGGTGCAGCCAAACAGCACAGGGAGGGCAGCCCCAGGGTGGGAATGATGGTGCTGTCAGTGGCAGTGGTGGTGGTGGGTGATAACTATGGTTGTTTATCTATCTCCCACCTTCCAGACCTACAATACCAATGCCCAGGTGCCTGACAGTGCGGGCACGGCCACTGCCTACCTCTGCGGTGTCAAAGCCAATGAAGGGACACTGGGGGTAAGCGCTGGTGTCACCCGGGACCGCTGCAACACCACCAAAGGCCAGGAGGTGACCTCCATCCTTCGCTGGGCCAAGGAGGCAGGTGAGGGACTGAGGGACTCCTGGCAGGTGGTCAGGCGGGCGGTTTTGGGGGTGTTCTCACCACTGTCCCCTGAACTGGTGGTACAGGCAAGGCTGTGGGCATCGTCACCACCACGCGCGTAACCCATGCCACACCCAGCGCTGCCTACGCCCACTCTGCCAACCGTGACTGGTACTCAGATGGAGAGATGCCCCCAGATGCCCTGGAGGGTGGCTGCAAGGACATTGCCCGGCAGCTGGTGGAGAACATCCCTGAGATTGAGGTAGGTATGAGGAAGGATCACACCAGGAATGTGTCCTAGAGTCAGTGGGGCTGGTACCAGGACAGCCTGGGGTGGGGGTTGGAGCCACCCAAGGGTGGGGACAGGGCTGCGGATAGATGTGTGACCAGGACCACCAATGATTGAAGGACCAGGATTCCCAGGAGATGCTGGGCTGGAAACACAAGTGGTTGAAGAGCCACAGCTCCCAGGAGATGGTGGGCTGCAACCACCAAGGGGTGTAGGGTCAGGACTGTGTGTATAAATGTACACACCCCTGCAAATTTGAGGCTGAGGACCAGGATTGTGGATAGATATGGGGCCAGGACCACCAATGCATGAAGAGTTGGGACCCTGATGCAATGGTGGACTGGGACCACCCATAGGTGCAGAACCAGGACAACCCAATGGTGCAGAGTCAGAGCCCCCAGCAGATGGGGGATCAGGACCACCCATGGGTACAGAGTTGGGACCCTCATCAAATATGGGACCAGGACCACAATGAGTGAAGTATCAGCACTTTCAGGTGGGCATGGGACCAGAACACTCAAAAACAGGTCTGGGACCACAGGCACCTGTAGGACCAAGCCCCAGACCCACAAATCCATCTTAACCTCCACCCTTCCCATAATTCCCAAACTCAAAACTCTCCCTTTCCCCCCCCCCCAGTTCTGCTCCTTGCTGTGGATTTATGCAGAAATTCAGCACTGTAAATAAATCTTCCTCTGTCCTTCAAAATAACCCCAAAGCAAAACATCCCAGCCTATTATTTAGCTCTTTAATAGCCTCTTTTGCTGTTTTTTTCCCTTTAATATAATTTTAACTCTGTCCCAGGCTGGAAATAATTATATAGTGGGGAAAAGTCTTTTTTTCCCCCCCCTTTTTTAGTTAATAATTTTGGCATTGGTGTTTTGCAGCTTTATAATTCACCTTCTACGCAGAGAAAGGGAAAAAAACAAAACAAAACCATAAAATCTCTACTAGGTTATAAATAACAGAGGCTAAATAAATCATGTTCCAAAGCAAACAGGGATTACCACGGGATGGGGCTCCATCCCAGAGGGTTCATGTGGGGATCCCGATGTGGAGCATCCTTCTCACAGATGGGGAAAAAAGATGTTCAAAAAGCCAAATCCCTGCTGGAATTGGTTATTTTTGTCCTGTGTTTTAATTAATAGGAGGAAATTCAGGGTTATTTTGAGCGAGGTGAAATTCCTCGGATGTTTTTGCCCACAATGCCAGGGCTTTCCTGGACATCCCGCTCCACCCCTTCGGGGTCTTCCCCCATTAAACCCCAGCTGGAGGGGAAAGCTTAAAATTATTTTAAGTTATTTAAAACTACATTTACTCCCGTCTTTTGCAGGTGATCCTGGGTGGAGGGCGGAAATATATGTACCCCAAAAATGTCAGTGATGTGGAATATCCCCACGAGGAGAAGCATCGGGGCACCCGCCTGGATGGCAGGAACCTTGTCCAGGCATGGCGGGAGGCCAAGCCCCATGGCAAGGTGACAGGGACTCTCTGGGGGTGGGAGTACACACACATCTCCCCACTGTAACCCTACAGAGCCATTGCTGGGGATGGAATATTTGGGGGGTGTCTGCAGGGATGGCAGAGGCAATGGAAAGGTGACAATGCCTGTCCCCTGTCCCCAGGTTGCTGAGTACGTGTGGCACCGGCGAGGGCTGCTGGCACTCAACCTCAGCCGTGTCGACTTCCTGCTGGGTGAGTCCCTGCACGCAAGGGTGCATCAGCTGGGTGCTGTCCCACAGCAGGACCCCTGTCCTGTCCTGGGGTGCTGGGGCAGCTGCAGTGGCCAGTTATCCTCCCAAGGGTGCTGCTGCCTCCAAGGGATGGTGGTACCTGTCCTGGACATGCTGGTAGCACCCAAAGATGGTTCTATTTCTGTGGGGATGCTGGTGCCCCCCCAACAGATCCTGTTACCTCCCTTGGGATGCTGGTACCCCAAAGGGATGCTGTTACACCCCCAAGGGTGGTGCTACTGCTGCCCCCAGGGATGCTGGTACCTCCCAAAGAGGCTGCAATTTCCCTAGAAATGCTGGTGCCCCACCCTGGGTTTGCTGGTGTGCTCTCAAGGGTGCTGCTACTCCCACCCTGGGACACATTTCCCTCCTCGGGATGCAGTTCTTTTGTCAGCAGTGAAATTCCCATCCCATCTGGAATGTGGAATCCAGCTGGGCAGGAGGAAGGAAGGGTTGGGATTTTACCCCGGCTTCTATCTAATCTTCCTGGATCCAGTGGTGTGTGAAACACTTGAGTCAGCACGAGGAGCAGGATTTGGCCCCACCTTTTTCTTTTGGTGGGAAAAGGATGTCCCCAGCAGTGTCCCTGTCCCCAGGCCTCTTCGAGCCAGGGGACATGGTGTACGAGCTGGACAGGAACAACGAGACAGATCCATCCCTCAGCGAGATGGTGTCTGTGGCCATCAGGATGCTCCAGAAAAATCCCCGAGGGTTCTTCCTCCTGGTTGAAGGTGGGGGGTTCATGGGGGTGCAAAAAGGGGGGATAAAAGGGGGTGATGCAGTGCAAAAACCGGGGTGAATTCAATGAAAAGAAGGGTGCAAAAGGAGAATAAATGGGGTGATGGGGATACAAAAAGGGGAGGATAAAAGGGGGTGATGCAGTGCAAAAAGGTGGGGAATTGGATAAAAGGGAGGTACAAAAAGTGAGGACTGGAAGGTGCAAAAAGATGATAAAGGGAGTCATGGAAGAATAAAAACAGGGATTAAGGGTGATGGTGCAAAAAGAGGCTAATGGGGAGATGGGAGTGCAAAAAAGGGAATGACAGGGAGGAAGGATAAAGGGGTGATGGGGGATACACGAATGACAGATAAAGGGGATACTGGGGGTGCAAAAAGAGGGGTAACAGGCAAGGAAGGTGCAAAAAGGGAGGGATAAAAGGGGTGAAGGTGGAGTGCTGAAATGGATAAAGAGTAGGGGGATGAAAAGGAGGAATAAAGGGGCTGAAGGGGGTGCAAAAGGGAGGATGTGGGATGTAAGAACGGGGGAGTAATGGGATGATGGAGTTTGTAGAAAGGGAATAAAGGGGGGTGCAAGACTGGGAAGAGGAAGGCAATGCTGAACGGTGCCGGGTTCCACAGGCGGCCGCATTGACCATGGGCACCACGAGGGGAAGGCAAAGCAGGCACTGCACGAGGCAGTGGAGCTGGACAGGGCCATCGGGCTGGCCTCGCACCTCACATCCACCCAGGACACGCTCAGCGTTGTCACTGCCGACCATTCGCATGTCTTCACCTTCGGCGGCTACACCCCCCGCGGGAACCCCATCTTTGGTGAGCCCTGCCTGGCCACTGTGCCAGGGACAACCTGGGGACATCGGGGGGGGATTCCATCCAGCTGACTGTGCCACACCACCAGGTCTGGCCCCGATGCAGAGCGACGTGGACCGCAAACCCTTCACTTCCATCCTGTACGGCAACGGCCCCGGCTATAAAATTGTGGCTGGAGAGCGAGAAAATGTCTCTGCCGTGGATTTTGGTGAGTATGTTTCGGGCCAAAATTCTTTAAAATCATCCCAGGCTGGCTAAAATGAGCTGTGTTCTTAAACGATTCTCATTTATGCTGTTTTCCCCCAGCACACGCCAACTACCAGGCACAGTCAGCCGTGCCACTGCGGCAGGAGACCCACGGTGGTGAGGACGTGGCCGTGTTCGCCCGTGGGCCCATGGCCCACCTGCTGCATGGGGTCCACGAGCAGAACTACATCCCCCATGCCATGGCTTACGCTGCCTGCATCGGCTCCAACCGAGGCCACTGCAGCGCCGGCGCCCGCCCCGCCACCCCCCTGCTCCTGCCCTTTCTCGGCCTCCTCCTCCTCCTCTGCTAAAGTGCCTCTTGCAAATCACCGAGGGGGATTTATTTTTAATTCATCCCCCCTTTTTATTTTTTTTGTGGACAGCAGCGCCCGGGAAAGAGGAGAGAGAGAACAGAGAGAGTCAGTGGAGCAAAAGCAGCGGTGGTTTAGTGCTGGGAGCTGCCTCTGTAAATATATGGTTCCTTCCCTATAATTAGCAGCGTTCCCTGGCCTATCCCAAACCCACCGTGGGATCTGGGATGGCAGCTGGAGCCTCGGTGGATAAAACCCCCTCTTTGAGCGAAATGCGATGGGGCTGGGTCCCAAAATGCCTCTGCGGTCCCTTGGCTGAGGACTGGACTGGTGTCCAACTCATCACACGTGGGGGGAGCCAGAGACCACAAGAAGATGGGGAAAAAATTAACTCATCGCGTTAATTTGTCCCTAAAGTTGGGTTTTGTTGTCTCGTCAGTGATTTATTTTGCTTTAAAATTCTTCGGGTTAAAGTAATTTGCTGCCCCGAGAGGGATTGGGGAGGGGCTGGGTCTGGGATTATGGAAGGGGAGGGCAAAGGTAGCAAAGCGGGGATGTAAGGGGTGGGAGGTCCTGGGACACGTCCACTTCATTAGGGTGAGGTAATTAGGGGGGTAGTTAGGGGGTAGAAAGCGCTTGTGCAGCTGTAAGGGTGCTGGGAGCCTGAGGGTTGGGCAGGGAGAGCGACCCTGGGTGTGCAAAGGGTGGTGGGAGCAGGCAAATGTCACCGTGCAAGTGGGTACAGTGCCTTTGCACATGCAAATGTCACTGTGCCAGTGTCACTGTGCACTTGCAGACACTGCCTGAACTGAGCAAAAGGTGCCTTGAGTGTGCAAATGTCACAGAGATGTCATGGTGCGTAGTGCCTTGCATGTCCGGGTGTCACTGTGCTTGAATTCTGCTTTCCATGTACAAAAGTCACCGTGCACGTGTGACTGTCAGAATGAGTCACCACGCAGTGAAAATGTACACTGCAAACACGTTCAAAAATCACTGTGCTGGTGGAAATTACCCCTGGCACGTGCAGAAATTCCTGTGCACACCTGAAAGCCCCACAATGCCCATGAGTTCCTGTGCTTGTGCAAATGGCTGAGAAAATACTGTCCTGCCTTCCCCAAATCCCCCAGCTTCCTCCAAACCACCCCCCCCCCCCCAAGCCCCCCCACTCATGTTTTATTCATTCACCAATTTTATAACTACAAATCCAGTTCCTGATTAACCAGGATCCTTCAGAGCGGGTGCAGGTGGTGACCCCAGTAGGGCTGGATTTGGGGATGCTTTTTTCAGTGCCCTTTGTTCCTGCCCCCCCTCAGCAGACCAAGGCTGCTGGCACTTCCCAGAACTCCGGCAGCCCCGAGCTATGTTTAACCACTCCCGGGGTGCCATGTGGTTTTCAGGGGTTCATTGGGGTGGGAACCACTTTCCCTTGGCTGGGGGGTTGGCAGGATGCCGGTGGCCACTGAGGCTGTGGCCAAATGCTGCTCCTGATGCCAGGGTGACCAGCAGAGCCAAAAGACGCAATTTTCTGGGGGAGGCAAGGGCATCTCCTGCCATATTTTGGGGTATTTGCAGAACCCCAAAAATAGGGACTATCAAAGAAAGGCTTTGCTTGGGCTGGCTGCTATGAAACCCCAACATTTGGCTAAATTACCCCCCCAAAATGAGTGTTTTTACATTCCCCACTGATGTTTGGGGTTTTGGGGACCCCCTAGATATTGGAGATACCCCCCCCCCATAGCGATAAATAAACCTTTATTTTATACAGGACTCACAGGAAACACAAACACAGGTTGGGAGGGTGTGAAAAAATATTCCTCCCCCTCCCCCCAGTTCCAGCCTCTGGCTCATTCCAGAACTTTTTTCCCTTAAAATAAAGTGGGGGAGGGGAGCTCCACTTTGGGGTTAGCCTAGATTTGAGTCCCCTCTTTTTTTTGGGGGGGAGGGGATGAGGCTGGGGTTGAACCCTTTTAGGGTCATGGCAGAGGGGATCCCCTTCGTGATGCATCATCCCCTCACCCAAGGGGTTTTTGGGGTGACAGAGATTGTCTAGAGGGGGGCATATCCCAATATTTTTGGAGAGTCCCCCCAAATTCTGCACCGGGGATGATGGCTTCAGCTCCTGGCATGGGGGTGGCACACAGAGGGGACGAAGCAGTGACACCCCCACGGGTAAGGGGGGTGACTAGGAACCCTGTGGGAGGAACATCAGTGAGGGAACCCCAGTGGGGGCACCCCCATACTACACTGGTGGAGCGGGGCAAACAGCCTCACCGGATTATGGGAAGGCTGCTCCAGCTGGATTTTGATCTCAGGGTAGGGGGGGTCAGGTGGGCAGCGGCCTGAGGGAAGGGGGGGCGGCCATCAGCACCCCGAGAGGTCCCCCAGCTCCGCGCTGCCCCGAGCCGGGGGTGCTGGGCTACCTGGGGGGCTCTCGGGGGGATCATCCGGCCAGGGGGTGTCAGTGAAGGCGTCGCAGTGGCTCCCCGAGGGCGAGCGGCACTCCTGAGGGGGCGTGGAGGGATCAGAGGGGTGCTGCTCACCCCAGACTGCCCCCTTGGATCCCTGCCCGGACCCCCCGTACCCGTCCCGGGTCGCCGGGCTCCTCCGCAGCGCTGCCGAAGCTGCTGGAGCTGGAGGAGGACCGGGAGAAATCCGGCGGCTCCGGCTTCTCAGCCCTGCCAGGGACAGTCCCCAAGGCCACAACAGACTGGCACCGCGCCTCGTGGCCACCACCGTGGCCCGCTGCAATGCTGTGCTGGCCCCGGGACACCCTGTCCCCACACCACCCCGTCCAGGACACTGGATCCTCATGTCGCCCTATCCCTGGCATGCCCCAGCTCCATGCCACCCTGTCCCCAACCCACCCCACCCCATGAGGTCCCAGCCCCATGCAATCCTGTCATCATACCCACCTGTCCCCATGCCATGTGTCCCTGTGCCACCTATCTTCATGCCAACCTCCATCCAAGTCACCCAAGTGTCACTCTACAGCCCCCTGCCACCTTCTCCCTGGGACATACAGACCCTGTGCCACTCAGCCCCTGGGTGAACCTGTCCTTGTGACGCCCTGTCCCTCTGGTGTCTCATCTCCATGCTGCCCTGTGCCAGCCATCCTGGTGCCACCTTGTCCCGGCGTCATCCCATCCCTGTGCCACCCCATCCGGAAGTCACCCCGGCCCACTGCATTCCTTTGCCGTCCCATCCCTCCAGTCCCTGTGTCATTTTCACATCGCGACCCTGTTCTGGTGTCACCCTGTCCTTGAGCTACACCATCCCAGTGTCCTCCAGTTCCCATGTCACCTCATCTTGGAGTCACCCCATACCGGTGCCACCTTGTCCCCCTGCCACACCATGCCAGTGCCTTCCCGTCCCCATGTATTCCCACCCCAGTGCCACCCCACTTCAGTGCCCTCTTGTCCCCGATCCCGGTGCCAGCTGCGGGACCTGTCGGGGTTCCGGCGGCTCTCGGGGGAGCTGTGTGTGGAGCTAGAGCCGTCGGCGGTTGCGGGGCTGTCCCTGCGGGGAGGCGACGGCAATGAGGTGACAGCGGGAGGGGACAGCGGGAGGGGACTGCGGCGGCGCCGGTGCTCACCTGCCGGCCGGCGCCTCCTGGATGCTCTCGATGCCGATGGCGCTGGAGCGGCGGGAGCCAAGGGGGCCGGGCCGCCGCCGCGACGGGCTCTTCCCTGGCACCAGCAGCGCCTGCGGGGCGCCGTTAACCGGGGGGACACCGGGGAACGGGGAGACACCGAGGGGGGAGAGCGAGGTACCCACCTCTTCCACCGAGCCCAGCCCGATGGCGCTACCGCGGCGTCCCCGGCGGCTCCCGGGCACCAGCAGCGACTGGGGGCGGCAGCGCGTCACCGACCCGGACCACGGGAAGGGGAGAACCGGGCACGGGGGGAACCGGACAGCGGCGGGGGGGGGACCGGCCAGCGGGGAGGGAGGAGCTGGGCGGGAGGGCGGGGCCAAAGTGATAAGGGAGGGGCTTGTGGTAAGGGGCGGGATTTAATATGCGGGGCGCTGTCGCGACTTGGGCGGGGCTTATACCGACGAGGCGTGGCCTGGGGTGCAGTTTGTCGATAAAGGGGCGGGGCTTGCGGCCAAGGGGCCGGACAGGGCCGGGAGGGGGTGTGGCCTGGCCTGGGCCTCAGCCACACGCCCGCAGATCGGCTGCGCGCGCAGGGGGCGGAGCCATAAAAAGGGCGTGATTAGTGTTGAGGGGGCGTGTCCTGGGCGGGCACTCACGGGCGGTCGCGGGAAGGGGGCCCGGGTAGGCGAGGTGGCCCCGCAGGCCTCAGGGCAGGGCTGAGCCCCGTAGTGCTGCGTGCGGGACCCCCGCGCCCCACCTTGAAGGACTCGAAGAACCCCGGGGCGGCGCCGCCGTTGTCGGGGCGCTCGTCGTCGGGGCCGAGCCCCAGCATGGCTTGGCTGCGCGCCTGCAGCTCCTCGTGCAGTGTCTCCAGCAGCGCCGCCCGCGTCCGCTCCTGCGCACCAGCCCCGCCCTGCTGCGCCCACGCGAGACAGCCACCCCCGCACACACAGCCACCACACCCCCGCAGGACCAGCCCCCGCCCTGCTGCACCCACGCGACGCCGCCCACACCACTCCGCAGCCCTGCACCGCACCGCTGTCACGCACCCCGCGCCCATCCCACACCACACGGCGCCTCCCCTCGCTGCTGCCGGCCCACCTGAGCCCCACGATAGCCCCGACCTGGGGCAGCACCCGCCTGCCCAGCCCCCACGCTGTGTACAGCTCCCACAGTGGGCACAGCACCGGCGGCACCTGCGGCCACTGCCCCGTGTTGTTCCCCATGCCTTGCCCAGCCCCTGTGGGTGCCCCAGCACGCCGTGCCCGCCCCGCACCCGCCGTGCCCGCACCTCCAGCTTGGCGAACTTCTCGGCGCGGTAGCAGGCGTACTCGGCGTTGATGAGCTTTGTCAGCAGGAACTCCTGGAACTCGGGGCCCTGCGGGGTGGGGGCGGCCCTGGGTGGGTGCACGGGTGTCCCCAGGGACTCCCCGGCGGCACCCACGGGCACTCACCTTCCTGAAGATGGCGGGGTCGGGCAGCGGCGGGCCAAAGAAGGGCACGTCGTCCCGGGCAGTGACGGAGACCTGTGGCGGGTGGGGGGTGACGAACACCCCACGGGCCCCCCATGGGGACAGGGACACTGAGGCACGGTAGGGTACCTTGTAGAGGGTGCCCTGGGTGCCCCCCTGCTCCAGCTGCACCACCACGAAGGCGTGGAGGAAGTTGGAGGCAATCATGTCAGGGACAAATGGTGTGTTCTCATCCTGGAAGACGATGGCCACGATGTCATTGCCAATGTGACGCTTCCGCTGCAGCTGTGGGGACAGGTGGATGCAGAGGGACACAGGGGACACAGCAGGACACCAGAGACAGAGGGTAGTCACACCAGGAGCATCAAAAGGAATGAAAGCCCCTCTGCTGCACAGATGCACCCCAGCACCCATGGGTACCTCACCAGCACTCTGCATCCCAAAGATGTTTCCCCACACCTATGAGGGCCATGCCATCTCCTGGGCCCCACAGATGCCCACCACCACCCATGGATGACCCAGGAGTCTCCTCCTTTCCGTGGGACATCCCCAAAACCCCAACAGCCCTTCCACCCCATAGAAGTGCCCCAGCACCACCTCCAATTCCTGTTCTCAAGCACCCAAGTGTCCCGCTCTGTTCCCCCTCCTTACACCCCCCCAGGACCCATGGGTGCCCTTGCCCACCACAGACAGTCCCCAGCACCCATGGGTGCCCACCTGCTGGGCATCCCCCTCGGTGTAGGGCAGTTTGGTGGAGACGTGGAACATGATCTCCTTGTCACGGAAGTGGCAATAGACCGACTCGCTGCCTGTCTGCCCATGGGTCACATCCAGCCCCCCTCGGAACCTGCATGGGTGGTTGCGTGGATGGGTGGGATAGGCACCCTGACCTTGTGGGTCCTTCCCCCCCCCAGCATCCCCTCACGCACCCCTTGAAGTCCCGCAGCTGCACCCGCTGGCCCAGGACGTCGAGGAATTCGGTGAAGGCGGGGCTCTCCTCCGTGGTGCCGAAAAGCTCCTCCTCGGAGGTCTGCAGTGGGGTGGGGATTGGTGCCAGGACGTGCCCAGGGACTCCCCCTCTCCCCAACACCCACCCACCCCACCCCATACCTGCCCCAGTTTTTGGTAGATGACCCCAAATTTGAAGTGGTTGCTGAGCACGTGCTCATCAAAGGCGAGGATGAGGCGGGATGCCTGTGGGGTGGGGAGGGATCAGAAGCTGAGGAGGGGCACCCATGGGTGTCCATATGCCCCCTCCCTACACCCCGTTCACCTTGGGATAGAGCACGGGGTAGAAGCGATCCACATTGACGTCCTCACAGACCAGCTATGGGAAGTAGGGTTGTTGCCATGGGGGGGCTTGGGGCTGGGGGCACCCATGGGTGCTGCTGGGAGGCGGGGTTGCACCCACCTTAGCCATCTGCACCACGTTGGGGAATTCGGCCAGGCAGGAGATGGGCACCACATCATGTAGGGTGCGGGCACGGGTGCTGCGGAGCAAGGAGGGGGTCAGGGGGGCCCCCAGGCAGCTCCCATGGGTGCCTCCCACACCCCGCTCACCGCAGCAGCAGGTGGAGGTGCTCCTGCTCATCATATTTGAGGGAGAAGACGAGGTGTCCCAGCGCTGGGTCCAGGGAGTAGTAGTTGAAGTGCTCCTGTGGGAAGGAGCTGAGCAGCCATGGCCGAGGGTGCTCGTGCCATGGGACACCCAGGTCCATGAGCACCTGTATCTACAGGTACCACTTATGGGGCACCTACATTCAGTGAGCCACACAACCCTTGGAGCATCCAGGTCCTCTGAACACACAGACTTATGGAGCCCCCATGTCCATGAGCACCCATGCCAGGGACTCTCTTCCCCATGGAGACCCAGCACCCACCTCCTTGACCATGTACCCCATGGAGCACCCATGTCCACAAGCAGCCATGTGCCAAAGCACCTGGGTTTATGGGGTCTCCATGTCCTTCCAGTCCCATAGAGATTGCACCCTAAGCACCCTTGACATTGGGGCAGCCATGCCCCAGGATACGCACATCCATGAGCATCTGTGTCCATAAGCCATAGGGCTCCCATGTCCATGGATACACACACCCACATCCATGAGCATCCATGAATAGGAACACCCTTGCCATGGGGCTTCCATATGCATGGACACCACACCCACATCCATGAACACCTGAGCTTACATGGTCCCCATGCTCCTCCCCATGCATACCCATGGGATATCACCCCCCCACCCCAGATCCCACACCTGCAGCATCCCAGGGCCTCACCTTGCCCAGGAAGTGCTTGCGGTAAATTTTGGCTGTGTGGTTGCCCTCCAGCTTTGCCCGGGTGCCAGGTACCAGTGTGGGAGGCGAGTCAGGGGCCCCGCTTAGCTGGTGGTTGGTGCCCTCAATCCAGTAACCCCCAAACTGTGGCAGGAGGATGAGGGGGAACGGCCCCTTCCGGCCCAGCACCTGCGCCCACAGCTGCAGTGGGTGTTCTGGGCACCCACCCACCAATCAACCCAGCCACCAGTGGCTCCCACAGCCCTCTCTGGAGAGGGGTGAGTGCTCTACCTCATGCACGCTGGGGTAGGGGATGTAGTCCTCCTCTGTCTGCAAGACAACAAGGTGGTAACCCTGGCACCCATGGGTAGTGGGATGGGCGATACCCATGGTGGCACCCAAGGGTTCTGGTTGTGTGCTCCCCACCCCAACACCTACCTTGAGTGGTGGGGAAATGGCATGGCGCTGCTGGGCCATCCTGCTGCCCTGTGGAGAGAAGGGCTGTGGGTGCCTGTCTCCCTGCCTTGGGGTGGGCATCCTTGGGTGGAGGGGCATTCATGGGTGCTCACCTCGGGGTTGGGAGGTGCTGCTGGCTGGAGACGCGTCTAGGTGGTGTGAGTGGGTCCAGAGGGGCCCATAGCGCTTCCTGGGGGAGAGGAGAGGTCCCCCACAGCCCCTCTCCAGGCCACCCGGCCAGCAGCCTTACCTCTGAAGCCAGATGATGGCAGCAAGCCAAGTGACACCCTGCCGGTGCCAGGGGCCAGCGGGGCAGGAGTGGCGGGGCGGGGTCACTCCATGGGGGCTCCTGAGACCCTCCCAAACTCATCCCATCCCCACCCCCGGGCCGAAGGGCGCCCTCTGCCGGAGGGAGGCGGCGGCGCGGGGCAGCACCACGGACAGCGCCTGAACCCCGCAAGTGTCACCGACCTCCGTGTCACCGACACCGTGAGATGTGATCATGCCCACGCCAGTGTCACCGACCTCTCGCCAGTGCCATCCTCCCCATGAAACTGTCACCGACCCAGAGCCACTGCCACCAGCCCCGTGCCAGTGCCAACCCTGCCCGTGAAACTGTCACTGACGCCATGCAAGCACGATCATTTCGTGCCAATGTCACCAACCCTGTGCAAGTATGATCATTCCCGTGCCACTGTCACCAGCCCCGTGCAAATGTTGCTCTCCCCGTGGCAATGTGACCATTCCCGTGCAAACGCCACTGTCCCCATGCAAATGAGACTGTCCCCATCAAACACAGCCCTGGTGCAAATGCGACCCGGCCCTGTGCAGACACAACGACGTGCAAATGCATCCCTGGTGCAAAAGGGACCCTCGTGCAAATGTCACCATCCCTGTGCAAACACGACACTGGTGCAAATGAGCCCCGTCCCTGTGCAAAGACAACCCCAGTGCAGGTGTGACCCGTCCCTGTGCAAACACGGTGCTGTTGCAAACACAACCGCAGCCAAGCACAGCTCTGGTGCAGGTGTGACCCGTCCCCGTGCAAATACGAACCCGGTGTCCCCGTGCCAATGCGACATTGCCACGAGTCCCCGTGCAAACACGATCCTTCCCCGTGCATCCCCTGGGCCGTAGCGTGACCCTGCCGGGCGGGGGGTGACCCTGGGGGGCGTTCCCCTATCGCTCGCCACAGCCCCAGCATCCGAAGTGGGGGCTGTCCCGGGAGGGTGGGGGAGCACCGGGGCGGCGGGGGGGAGATGTTCTAGATGTGGGGGCCAGACTGGGGGGGCGGGGATGGGGAGATTGGGTTTGGGGGAACACGGGAGTCAGACTGGGGACACTGGAACAGGGGGAGCAGATGATAGGGGGGGGGCAGAAGAGGGGGGCAGGTTTTGAGACATCCGGGAAGGGGGGCAGGTTTGGTGGGGGGCAAGTTGTAGGGTGCAATTATGAAGAAGACATTGCAGGGGGACAGGCTGGGGAGCCAATGGGGGGCTCCTCCCCAGCTTCCCGCCCCAAGCCTGGTCTTTTTCCCCAGGCCCGGTGCATTTCCACCCCCCCCCTCCCCCCTGGTACCGGCAGTGCTGAAGGTCACGGGCGGACGGACCTCCGGTGCTGCGGCGGGGATGAGGGGACATCCCCAGAGGGGGGGTCTCCGGGGGGACCGCGGTGCCCGGTACCCGCAGGGCGGCACTTACCGGGGGCGGCGGGGCCGGTCGGTCCCGGAGCGGGGCCGGTACCGAGCAGAGCCGAGCGGGGCCCCGGCGCTCACTGCCACCGCGCAGCGTCACGTGCGGCGGGGCGGAGCGGCCCCTCCGGGGGCGGTGGGACCGGGCACCGGTACCGGGAAGCGGGCACCCCTCCAGGGAACGGCCACGGGCACCGGGAGCAGACCACTGGCACGGCACCGAGAAAACAGCACCGGGAACTGAGATCCGGAACTGGGGATCCCCCTCTCCATCCCTGATGTCACCCCCGGGACCGCCTGGGTGTCCCCTCCCTCCCCAGCGCCCGGGTCCCCGCAGAGCAGGGGACACCCCCAAACGTCTCCGTGTGCCCCAGGGACCCATCTCCATCCCCTGCCCGCGGCCGGTAGCCAGGTACCGCTCTGCCTATCAACCACATCTACCCCCCAAATTCGGCTCACGGGGTGCCCCCCACGTCTCTCCCTGGGACCCCGAGCTGGCTCCCCAGTTCCCCTCTTCTCACCACTCCGGTGGCTCCCGGCAGACCCTGTTCATCCATAACCCCCATCCCTGGTACTCAGGGACCCCCATCTCCATGCCTGGTGCCCAAGCCCCTGCTCTCACACCACTCCATCCCTGGTACCCCAGAAACCCAATCATCTGTAATTCCCTGGAGTACCCAGAGTACCCCCCAACCTTAACCCCTCCTTGTCTCACACCCAGGCTGGCCCCCATCCATACCTGGGACCCCCACCCATAACCCCCCCATACCTACAGCCCCCCAGCACCCACCCCATTCCTACCCCCTCCACAGTCTAATGCCCATACTCAGGCTTCCTCCCAAATTCCATCCCTCCCTGGCACCCAGGATCCCCTTATCCCCCAAGGCCTCTCTCCTTCCCCCATCTCCAGCACCTCTTTATCTCTTCCAGGGGCTCAGGGAGGCACCCTGGCACTGGCACACGGGAGGGGCAGGGACCTCCTCCAGGGACACACCAGGTGGGGACAGGGATGTATATGGCAGGGCCAGGGCCACCAAATGCAGTGCCCAGGCTCCACAAAACCGATTCCCTCGCTTTGCAAAGGAGTGGGGGACTCCTGCTCCAGCAGGGTCCCTCTTGCTCTCACCCCATCCCACAGTGCTCACATTCCTTTTTTGGGATAGCTCCAAGTAGGATTTATGGGATAATCACCTCCACCTTGCTCCAACACCCTCAAGCCCACACGTCTGCAGTGTAACGAGGCTGCCACAGCTCCAATGACAACTTTAATCCGATAATATTTGCAAATGACAGACAAAACAGGAATAGGGCCTTGGCTCACACCCTGTACCTGCATCCTCCGTAGGATCCGGCGCTGCCGGAACCGCCACAGCCCTGGAACACCACGCAGGATTCCTTCCCACAACAGTGTAAGCTCAAGGAAGAGACTTTTTTATATATAACATTAAAAAAATTAACAGCAACTTGAAAAGATGGAATTTCCAAGGAATATATACACAAGCGAGTGCTTCAGGTTGGGAAGAAAAGCCTCCTGTGGCTTTGGCATGGAATTAGCCATGTCTATACCTTAGGAAAGAATCCACGGGTTCAAACTGCCCCAAAAAAATCACTTCTTAGGAAATTTAGAGCTCCTCAAATGCTGCTGCTTCACCCCCAAACCCAGCAGGGACAAGGGAGGAAGGCACCGGGCAAAGAGCAGCTGGAATTCTTTGCATAAAACATCAGAAATAAAACACTGGAAATCAAAACTAGTGGGGTTTTGGGGATGGAATTTGTGGCCCCCACCCTCTTCTTGTATCCCAAATTCCTGCAAACCTTAAAAAACATAATGGATGTAATCTCTGCATTGTATTTTTCTGTGGAAACAAAGGAAAAGGTTGGAAAGGAAGAGAATCTCTAATAAAGAAATCCCTTGGCAGTGCCCAGTGTGAATCAGTCTGAAACTGGGATACTGTTTCCTGCTAAATATTAATGGAGAAAACTTTGCTGGAAGATGTTAAAAAAAAATTTAAAATTAGTGCATTGCTGAAAAATGAGGAGAGAGGAGTAAGAAAAACTCTTCCCATGGGAAACACAGCACCCACCTGCAGCCCCTTGCCAGGTCTGACTGCCCTGAGCCAGGAACACTCCCAGCAGCGCCAGACTGGAGGAAGATGTTCTCCAGAGTCATGAAAATATCCCAAATTTCTAAAAAGCCAGAGCACAGGATTGTCCAAGGTGTGGAAGTGATGGCAGAAGGATGCAGAGAGGGGGTGGCTCCCAGCCACTGGCAGGGCTTTGGAGAAATCCCAGCTTCCCTTTTGGGTTAACTAAATGAAGTTTTGTTGTCTGAAAGCGCTAGACTTTCCTCACAAACTCACAATTCCTGTACTTCCAATACTGGACAGAAAGTGTAAGAGCAGATCAAAGACAGGATTATCCTAAACAGTTACTGGAGAATGACCAGGATGGTCTGGATCTACTGGATCATGACCCCTCTGCGGCCAGATCGGAGGACACACAGGGCCACCCCTTGTCCGAAACACACCAACTGCTGCTCAACTTCCCAACCTTCCTGTTCTTAATTAAATAAACCCGGGAACGTTGTCCTGAAGCAGGATGTCCTTCAGTGCAATCTGCTTTGACATAAGGCATTTGTTTTGTTTTTTGGGGAGCAAACGTCTCATGATGGATTTTTGCCTTCCGGAAGAGTCACAAAGTACTGTATCCACCTGTTTCTATTCTTTTAATGCCCTAGCATGTGACAAATCCTCTTCCCTTCTGGTCGTCCCTCTTGGAAAACCATCAGTGGCCGAGTAAACCAGTCCCTGGGAAGGAAAGACACCACCAGGAGATGAGGAGGGAAATGAGATGGGAGTGATGTGAGGGGATACAAAGGGGGCAGAACACCTGGACTCACCTTTAAACCCCTCTTCAGGCATACAAACTGGGATGGAAAGGGAAGGAAGGCATTAGAAGTCACTCTGAGGATTCCACAGCCAGTAACAAGGAAGCGTCACAATCCCCATTTTCCACCTTCCCAACCCAAATCCTTGGCCACAAACCCAGGCCCAGCCCTTCCCCACCTCTCTCACCTTGCATAACATCGTCCATGGCAGCGTAATCTGCAATGGGCTCATCGGCCTGGAAAGGACATCGGAGCAGGGAATTAACAAGAGCAGGGAGCCGGGGGATGATTGCTCAGGAGAGGAGCAGGGAATGGGTCTCTTGCCCAAACATTGGGAACTCGATGGGACAACTCACTCCCTAAGTTAGTTGTGTTTTGGGTTGGTACCCACAGAACTCAGCAGCCAAATCAGCTACAAGGCACTCTTGGAAATAAAAAAAAAAAAAGGGGGGGGGTGTTTCTCTTCCAAAACAGAGATAAAAAGTATTTACCTCCTCCGAAAAAAATAAAATTAGGGGTATTCCTCCCCCAAAAGAAAAACAATGAGGATTTTCCTTCCCTAACACAAAAAAAATTAAGGCATTTCCTCCTTCAGAACAAAATACAAAAAAACCCCCTCAAATACCCAAGGATATTCCTCCTCTGAAACAAAATAAGGATTTTTCTTCTCCAAAACAAAAAACAATAAAGACTTTCCTCCCCTAAGACAAAAATACATTAAGGATTTTCCTTCCCTAAACCAAAAAAAATGAAGGATTCTTCTCCTCCAAGGAGCACAACAAGGAGCTTGTTCCATTTGTCCCCAGTGCCACACACAAGCCCATATAGTTGTCTTGGCTCTCACTGATCCTGCAGCATTCCCGAATCCCACCCTGCTGGTACCTTGAGCAGGATCACGGACTCAGGGATAACTCCAAGGCTGCCCAGCGTGGCTGTGTCATCACTCAGGATCCTCCCATCCAGGGACAGGTTCTGGTCAAAGGGGGCCACAGAGAAGGCGTGCATGATCTGGAGGCACACGGACACCTCATCCTGGGAACTGCGGCACCTCTCGCCCCAACACCCATCCCCACCTCCTGGGGGAGTCAGACCCTTCCCTGCACTCCCATGCTCCTCATTTTGTGTTTTCTGCCTCGTTCCTGGCAGGTGAGCTGGCCTCACCTGGATTTTCAACTCTTTCAGGGTCTGGTTGGCTGACACCAGCAGCGCTTTCTCCCCCCGGACTTTCCGGTGCCGTGTGCTTCTCCTGATTCCCTGCTTTTGGTAAGTGATGTAGCTCTGCTGGGAGAGCTTCTGGCGTTTTGTGCCGCCATTGGCCTGGAGGCAAAAAATGAGGAGATTGAGTTGTTTAGGGATAAACACAAGCTTCCCAGAACCCAGAGAGTGTTTTGGGCCAATTGGTCATGCGAGGGAAGGCAGGAAGCGATGGCAAACCTCTTGGAAAGCCAACTGAAGCATGCAAGTGTGGAGATGACCAAAGGATTTGCCTTCAAACCTCAGTTCCTAGTCCTAATGCCAGCATGGCGCAGATTTCCACATGCAGATGAATCCTTATGCATATTTAATCTCTCCAAACGCAGCACTGGTATGGTTTGACCATTCAAATGACAATTTAAGACACTTTTCCACTGCCAGTGAGATGCAGAGGAGGAGGGTGGTGATCCCGTCATGTTGACTCAAGAGGATGATACAAATATCAAGGAACCTGATGGGATTTTTTCATGTCTACCTGGTTAAAATCGGGATCTTGCTCCCCCTCTGGCTTGTTTTCCTCCCTTTCCTCTTCAGCTTCCGAGCTGCTCACATTGAGCTCTGGAGCCGCGTCCTTCATTACCTGGAGTCACAAAAATCATTCTCCGTAACCATCAGCATCCACATGGCCTGTCCCATCATGGCAAACAGCTCCAAGAGACCTCTGGGTGCCACTTCTACCCAGAGAGCCCAGGAATAACCCAGGGAGCTGCTCCATGAGCTCTGCAAAGGTTCCTCCACCCTCCCCACCCATTGTGGAACCTCAGTGGGATTCAGCTCAGGAGTCCCTCTCTGTGGAATTGCAGGTGCTTTCTGTCCTCCTCTCCAGGCAAAGAAAAGTCTCGCAAACCCTGGACTGATTCCCTTCCTATCAGCTGGTTGATCTAAGTGTATTACAAAAGCCTTGACATGGAGAAAGTATTTTCTGTGCATTAAGACATTTATCCACCCCTGTAGCAGCCTGGCAGGGGCACACAGCACCATTACTTATGGGCTGGAGGCTGTAAATAAATGAAATCTAAATAATTTACACAAATACAAAAATAAAAAGCATGTTCAGGCCAGTGAAAGCCACTCCAGGCACAGATTTGCCTGAATGTGAATTCCCAGCTATGCTGTGGCTGGAACTGAGCTTTGCAGGAGCTCAGGAGATCTGGATGCCAAGAGCTCTCTTCTCTATCAATGTATTTACAATTAATGATGCAATTCCAGCTCCCAAACGTTCCCTAGAGCCCTCTGAATTCCAGCAGTGCCACCCTACAATGATTTTATCTGGATGAGGCTTCCCTTTGCAGGACCATTCACCCCAAGGAAGAACCAGGTGGTGCAGAGGAGGGAGGAAAAAGGGTGAGGGGCTGAGAAACACCCCCTGATTTTGCAAAGCCCAGCAGGAAGGGCACAGTGGCTCCCAGTGCTGCCAATAGTGATCCTGGCCAGCATTCCTGCTGCTTCCCATCCTGCTGAGGCTGCCCTGTTACTGGGGGATCTCATGGGCCCATTCTCACTCCCTCTCTCCAGCTCCAGCTGTTCCACAAAGAATAGCTCCCTGTTTTTTTTGCCAGCCCCACGTGTGAGCACAGTCCTGTCCAGTGCCAGAAAAACACATCCACAACATCCACAACATCCAACCCTCTCGTGCACCCGAGCTAAGAGGGATTCAGGCTGAAAGCTCGTGGCTGATAGCTCCAGACGGTGCTGCGTAATCCACATCTCACAACCAAGGCAGGAACCCATCCAGTCTCTAGCACCCTGCGGTTCCCTGGCCTCCAGCGCCTCCCAGGGATTGGCAGGGATGTGGAAATCAAGAAAAGGCCAAAAAAAACCCCACCCCACACTCCAAAGGTGCAGAGACTGTCTTCATCTGAGCTTGCCCACCCTTGGCTTCCTTCTTAAGAGCCCTAAGGAGGGGGGTTTACCAGAACCAGCTTTGGGCACTTGGAGAAACAGTTCTAGAGCTGATCCTGACACTTAAGATCAGTGAAAAAAAAATTTGCAGCTTGAGGGGATCCAGAGAACCATCTCCGAGTTCACTGTCTCAACAGCACTGAGAGGAAGATCTCACTTCTATCCAGGAATAAAAATGTCACTTGAGCAACAAGAAAGGAAATGACAAATACTGGAGGGGGAGGAGAGCAGACAGAACCTGGGAACACAGCAAAGACAGAGAAAACAGCTGGGAGCATCCCTGAAAACACAAAGGATTTGGTTTGACAAAAAGGAAGCCTCAAGGAGATGGAATTTTCAAGAGCCAAAATGTCCTAATTTGCTGTTTTTGCCAAAACTGCCCAAAGCTGCACAGTGGGGGACTTCTGCCCTTACCACCACCATGGACCAGCAGGATCCCCACCAGTTCTGGGGACATGGGAGCCATGACAGCCCCCTCAGGGCATTCCTGGGATACCTACAGCCAGGCTGACCAGGAATGGGGGGAGTCCTTACCTTTTTATTATCCACCACTTTGTGGATGTAGATGGTGGCCTGGGTGTATTCGCGCAGGTCCCGCTGCTGCTGGCACAGGAGCCCTTCCCGGCATTCAGGGCACAGTTCTGGGCAAACACCAAGGGAAAAAACATTTAATTGCTCCAGCTTCTCAGAGACCCCAGTGCAGGGCCTCTCACTGCTAACTGAGAGTGAATCACATCAAATCCCTAAGTAGTTTTGGCTGGAAGAGACCTTTAGCATCCCATCCCACTCCCTGCCATGGACAGGGACACCTTCCACTATCCCAGGTTGCTCCAGGCCTTGGACACTTCCAGGGATGGGGCAGCCACAGCTTCTCTGGACACCCTGTGCCAGGGCCTTGCTGCCCCCACAGCCAGGAATTCCTTCCCAATATCCCATCTCTCCCTGCCCGCTAGCAGTGGGAAGCAATTTCCTGTGTCCTGTTCCTCCAGGTTCTTGTCCCAAGTCCTCCAGCTCTCTTGGAGCCCCTTTAGGCCCTGGAAGGCACTCTTAAGTTCTCTTTGGAGCCTTCTCTTCAGGCTGAACAACCCTAGCTCTCCCAGTCTGGCTCCACAGCAGAGGGACTCCAGCCCAGGAGCACCTCCATGGGCTCCTCTGGACTTGCTCCAGTGGCTCCACATCCTTCCTGATCCTTCCTGTGCTTAAGATTCCAGAGCTGGACACAGCACTGGGGGGGGGGGGATCTGCCAAGTTCTGCGTTTCCCACAGACCCCCTCAGACTGAAGTTTTTATCCCCAGGGAGCCGTTTCCAGGAGCAGAGGTCACTCACCGGGCTCAGAGGTGTAGTGGACGCTCTCAGGGCCGGCCCCACCTGCCTGTGTCCGGGTGATTTTGATGACATGATCCACGACAAAGAGCTTTTGGATCCTCTCCCACTCGCTGGGCCATATCAGAGCTATACTGTGCAAAGGAACAGGCAGGTACTTTATGACATGGAAGAACCAAGCTCAAAAAATCCTCCCTCTTTGGCTTGTTGGTCTGTCAATGAAAGAAAAACTGCAAAATCTATCCAAAACCCAGCTACACAGGAGGGCCTGTACTCCCAGAAAAAAACAGGCTGTCATTAGTGACACTTTTGTGCTCCTGTCGTGCCAGAGGGATGGATGGAGGAGGAAAGGAGTGGAAGATTTCCTACTTTTAGTGCTGCATCACTGCAGAAGCAAGGCTGTGGAGCATGAAGTCCAGCCCTGCAGCCAGCACTACAGGGGGGAAGGCTCAAATTGGAAGGAAGCAGGATGTTTCTGCATCCTGGCCGAATCCAGGATGCTTATTATCAGGAACAAACCAAGCTGAAGGAAGCTCTTTTTTCCTGACCCAGCATCCTTGGACAGTTTAAGTATTGCCTTGCAGGAAGGCTGAGGACACTTTGAGAAAGCCTCGGTGTTAATTTTGAGGGAACAAATTACTCCTCATCTTGCTGTAGCTCAGCAGCAAAGCATTCCCTTGGGAATGTTCTCCCGAGGCTCCTGGCAAAAGGAAAGTGTGTGAAGGGGAGAAACTCACTGTTTGGAGTCTTCTTTGGTCATGGAAGCAAAGGTGAACATAAGCCCCCCGTGGGGACAGAGCAGGACACTGTTTGCTATGGAGGACACGGGGCTGCAGCGCGTCGGCCTCCTGTAAAAGGGAAGAGGTTTGGAAAACTGGATCAGGTTATCCCACCAAAACCCCCACAATTCTTCAGGATGCCAGGAAGAAATTACAGGTGAGTATTTACACAAGGCATTCCAACAAGGAGTAGTAAATACTAGTGATGAGGAAATCAGATCTGCATTCCTCTGCAGTGCAGAATGACTCTGTCCAGCAGAGATTTCCATCTCCAGCCTGAGCAGTGACCTTTGGGATACAGCTCCAGACAGATGAAAAAACTAATCAGCTTACCGCTAATCCGACCATCTGGTTGAGACACAGCAAACAAAGAAATTCAGTGTCTTACAATTGATACAAGTCCTGCAAAAATCAGCTTCATTGTTTCCATGAGTTCACTGTGCTGGGAGTCAGAAGCAAAATATTATCTACGGTCCCCAAAATAAGAGATAAAAAACACCAAAACCCTCCAGCCAAGTTACCTGACAAATTTCCTCCATTCTTCTACAAAGAACTGCGAAACAACATACAGCTCATCTGTCTCCTGGGGGAAAAGGAGGAGGAAAAAGGATCTTTTTAATGAACCCAACAATGACTGTTCAGTTTTTAGGCAGCGCTCGCTCCCTTCAAGACCTCAGTGCTGGTTTACCATGACAACTCCATCCAAGTGGGCTGCAAAAGCCAAGAAAAATAATTCGGAATCAGGTACTAAGCACTGCCATTGCTAATCTTGTGTTTATTATGAAGTTACTTGAGCTTTTGATCCAATTACTTTTAATTCCCAGTGGGATGGGACATTTCCCTGGAGCAGCCAGGACTCCTCAGCGCCGTTTCTCTTTCTGGGGACTCAGCGTCCATCTGAAGCTGGTGAATCTCTGCACTCCCACAGGCATGGGGTGAGACCACTCCAACATCCCTCAATTGCTTCCAACATCAAAATCCACAAGTTTTTCCTTTTGGCAACAACAGGGATACAAAACCATAGCTGTGCACCAAATAAGAGAGCGTTTTTGGGATAATATGTGCTTTTTTTTGTCCCAGTCTTCCTTTAAATTGTTTGCTCCTGGACAAGAAACTGCACAGCCCCCAAGAGCTGGGTGACAAAATTACTCCATGCTCTCCTCTCCTTTATCCTTACCCCTTTTTTAAAGACAGATTTAAGGGCTTGCTCCGCCTTTCTGTAGGAAAACTCAGAACACCTAAGGAATATATATATACACATACATATATATACCCTTTTTAATTTCCCTTCATCTCTTGATTTCTGCTTGTTTTTCACTCTGCTTGCTTTCCTCCCCGAACCTCAACTTCTTTGCATGAGGAAAACTCCAAAGGCTTGAGAGGATGATCCTCAGCGCTCTGCTATGAGGCTCCCTTGGGAAATTCAAAGGGAAAGGATGATAAAAAGGGAAAGAAGGATGTAACCCTGCTGGTGGAGACCCTCCTATGTCTGACCCACAGTGATGAGCTCCCACTTTCCATTTTCCAGCTCCAAAAGCAAATCCAATCAGATAGAACCTTAACCACCACTGGCAGGACCTGGAGCTCTCCAGCTTGGAACAAAAAGAAAACTCCTTTTAAACCATTTTGTGTGTCTTTGTTTCTGAGCCATGGATCTGTGCTTCCTCAATTTTTATTCCCAGCATCGAGGAGCAGTGAGGGATGGAGGCAGACACCTGCCAATGCACCTTGGCAGGACTGTAGAGTCAACCATTAATCAGCACCATGAGACTCCCAGGAACCAAGGACTGGAATCAACAGATCATTCTGGGCACCTCAAATCCCCAGGAATTCCTGGAGAAGCTGCAAGTAGAGGGTTTGCACAGCCACTGCTGCTCTTTGGAGGGCTTCAGCATTTTAGGAAGCTCCCAGAGCTTTTGGGACATAGGACAATGCTGGAAAACACCTGAATTTTGCCCAAGCAGCAATAAAAGGTGTTGATGGAGAAAAATTCAGGTGTGGTCCAGCATTCCTCCTCCATGGGAAGGCTGATGGAAAGCTGAGGGAAGCAGCTGTGCTATTTCAGTCCTTCCAGGGAGGGATACAACTATGGCAGCAACATTGTCACTTCAGCCCAGTCACAGCTCCCTTGGCACACCAGCCATTCTGGTGGCTCTTCAGGGCCAGCACAGCTAATCCAGGGAAATCACACCTCAGCACAATACTGAGAGCTCTGCTGGCACACACTGAGTGAATGGTTATGGAATGGTTTGGCTTGGGATCCCCTTCCACGGCCAGGGACACCTTCCACTATCCCAGGTGCTCCAAGGCAAGTCGAACCTGGCCTTGGATGCCTCCAGGGATAGGGCAGCCACAGCTGCTCTGGGCAGGAGAGGGATTAAAGCCAATAAAAACCCTTCCCAAGCCTGGCTACATTTCCTGATCCCCCCCTTCCCTACCTGAGGCCAGCTGCCCAGGCAAGGTCTGCATTTATCATGGAACAGGTTCTGGAGAGAAGTCTTCTGCTCACTGGCCATCATTTTATGCAGAGCTTCATTTTCCTCCCCTTCACGCTCCAAAATCTGCAGGAAACAGTTAATTATGTCCCAGTTCCCATTCCCAGCTGCTACTAAAGGTGACTTTATTCTTCTCTGTGGCACAGGGTTGTATTAAAAAGGAAAACCAGAAATACAACTAGTATTTACATTCAACAAAAGGGGAGTATTTGGCAAATACCTTGCACTGGGAACAGCACTCTTTATTATTTGGGAATTCGGGGGCTTTTGGAAAATATTGCTTTAGTTTCTCCCAGGCTTCCTTGGAAACCACTCTCCGCTCATTTTCAGAGATGCACAAGTCACCTGCAGGGAGAGAATCAGAGAAAGACTAGGATCACAACATGCTCAGGGACATTTTGCAGCCCTTGATTTAAGAGATTACAAGGAACAAACATGGGGAAGAAATCCACATATTTATCAGCTAACACCAGTCAGCAAAAACCAGCAAAGTCACCTTCAACTCCTTCCTCGCTTTTTTTAGACAGAGAATAGTAACAATAACAACAACAACAACAACAACAATAACAACAATAATCATTTAATTCCTAAAAAAGCCCTTTAGATTTCCAAGATCATGGCCTAAGCAGCTGATCAAACACAAGCAGGGATGTGGGGAAAAGCCAGAGGGCACAGGACTACAGGTTTCTGATCCTGGCTATCCACAGCTACATCCTCATGGTGACTCCATTTGCTGAGCCTCAGGATAATAACGCTGTGTCCCATGAAACCACATGCCTTTCACATCCCTGCAAACCCCAAATTCCCACTGTAGAATCTCAACACAGTTTCATGTGCCCTATCCAAGCACCTGAAAATGTGGAAAGGACAGATTTTGCACCCTAAATCTGCTCTGGGGAATAACTGGATGTGAAGATACCAAGCAAGATTGACCAACTATCCCCCAGAACACTTATTTATCCATCAGGATTGTTTATCCTGATACCAGGATTATCCATTCCAATGTTCAGGCAGCTCCAAGACCCCAACAAGGATTTCTAGAAGCCATTTGTGCCTGTTGTCTCAGGGGTGGAAGCAGGAGGCACACCCAGGCACTGGGACACCATGTGCACGATGATGACATGTGCTGGCCGGATATACAAATCTTGAAAAAATAGGAGAAGGCTCTGGGATCCAACCTGCTGCCCACTTGCAGGGTTGCTGATGGCCAAGGGGAAAACACAACCACATTTCCCTCTGAGACAGCAGCTGGGAAGTCCCTGTGCAGGGAGAAACACGAGGAGCAGCTGTTGTGACACCAGGGTGCAAACCGGATTTGGGAATATCTGTGCCTCAGGGGGGACAGCACCAGCAAGAGGGAAGGAAAACAGCAACTGTGGTGTCCAAAGGGCACAATCCCTTATTATCTGCTTTTCTATAGCCTGGAGAGATGCAGAGAGAGAAGAGGGAGAGAAACTCCTTCCTTCCCACCCTCTGGCAGTTCTTTAACATGACAAGCAGCTCCTCAGGCCGAGGGACTCCCTCCAGCCGAGCCTGGACTTTGGCCAGCCCTGAAGAGGGAAAAATAGCAATGCTCCCCTCCTGCTTTCCCTCTAATAAACAAAGGTCAGGCCTCAACGCAGCACTCGTCCACTTGAGCTTCATCCAACAAGGCCAAGTGGCTCCGGAGGCTGGCCCAGAATGCTGCCCAGAGCCAGCGAAGATGGGGAAAAAGGGAGCTTGTACAGATAAGTGCCTTGATACATGATTAATGAAAACAGAATTAATATGGTGAATGAAAGAGGTGGAAAAATCAGCTCTGGGTGTGCAGGGCACAAGTGTTTTGCCATCTAGAAGATGAACCCAACCACTGCTGACCCTGCTTCCCACTCCCATCATCCAGGGATGTGTTTTGGGCATGGACAGCAAAGAAGGCTTAACTTGGTATCTTGAAAAAATTCACTGGGATCAGGCAGCTACTGGAGAGTGAAGAATTGCAGCAGGGATGCAAAAGGAGCTGTGAAGGGAATGCCCAGGTGGCATTCCTGGAGGCCAGCCAGCCCTCCCAGATACAGCACTGCCTTTTCCAGAGCCTACCATGGAGGCAGGAACCTCCTCCACCACAAAAATCAGGCCGTAGGAACAAGACTACAGATTTGCTGATCCACTCCAGAGAGTTTTTCAAGGTGGAAAGCTTGTTTTCCATCAGTAATCAGAGGTTAACTCAAAACAACAACAAAAAAAAACCTGTCCTGCCAGCAGACCCTTATTTAGTATTTATTTTGCTATGACCCCAAGTCACAGATCAACCAGCAATTTAACACCATACATTTTTCCAAAGGCCTACTGGCCTATTTTTTATCGTGTCTGGCTCCATATATGTTCCATCCCTATGCTCCATGCTTTTGTTGAACAGCAGCAGTCTCGAGGCAACAGGAAATGCAGAGTTTAAGGCACTGAGTAACAGCTAAAACAGTGACAAAGTGCTTAAACACCGTGCTTGAAAATGAGATTTCTCAAGCCTTCTCCAGGTTCTTGACTAGCCCAGATGACAGGAGGTGTGTAGCTCATCTATGCCATTTTTCCTTCTATTTGAGATAAGATGGAGCCTCCCCACAAACTGATGCTTACAAACAGGACCTTAAGTAAAAGCAACTGATACCTCACATAAACAGCTGCCAAAACACAGCACGTTGGGAAATCGATATCCAGGAGTGGTCCTGGCCCAGGTGCTGGGTGAGTGCTCCTGTTTTAATATAAACCAGGATACTAAACGGATACTCTCAGCTCTCACCCGGACTGATTTACACCACAACTTCCTCCTACTGCTTTTAGAGCTTCCAAATGGCTGCAGAGCTTTGGTGCTGCCCATGCAAGGAAGGGAAGCTCAGCATCTGACAGCTCTGCTTGGCTGAGTCCTTACAGAGTCTGCCTGCAAGGAAAACTTCTGAGTGCAAGAAACACTAGGAAAATGAGAACTCGGCACACTTTGGCAGTGACTCTTCAAGCTGGCCACAGTTGGAGCAAAGGCTACAAGGTTAATTTGTGCAGCAGTGGGCAACAAGGGAGATATTCAGCTCTATCCCCTGGAAAGACTCACCATGTGGGCAAACGATGTCTTCATTAAAATTTAACTCCTCTTCCTCCTCCCTCTTCTCTTCATTTGATTCATCTAATTAAAAAAAAAAAATAATAGTACAGGAAGATAGCGCAGAGTTCGTCTTCCAAGGGAAAAAAAAAAATCTTACAATGAAAGGAGCAAAGTTGCCTTTCAAATTACAGAAAACCCCCTCACCCAAGGGCAAATTTGGAAAAAAATTTGTTATTCTCTGATGTCTTGGCCTCTGGGCAGCCGGGATTACAGCCCGCAGGCCACATAGGAGGGCTTTGAAGTGCATGGAGCACAAGCCAAGCCTTTGTGAGATTACAAAGGATGCATTTGTTAGGGCTGGAACACCGCAGGGGTTCCCTTCTCCCAGACATCTCTGAGTTTAACCTAAACATAAGCCTAGGTAAGAGCAAAAGGAGCAGAATTCCTGGCAAAATTCCTGATCTAAACCAGATGCTGCAAAGCGAGGGGGAGCCTGCCAGGGGATGACAAGCCCTACATCAATCTCTAAATTAGTTAAAGTCAAGTGTTGCCTACTGAATGGAGCATCATCAAGACAATGATGTGTCAGCAAGAGCCTCTAACGAGCTGCCTAACGAGCAACTTGGCTTGTGAGTAATTCAAGTGCACTACTGGGAGTTGCAACCTGTTGTGAATCAGTCATCCCCCAAGGAACGATGAGTGGTAACTCAGGACTACCCTTTTCTCCGTGAGTGCTCCTCCTTATCAGGGGGGCTGAGGTGTCCTCCAGCCTTCGAGCCCAAGATCAGTGTCCTGAGTTATCATTCCCACTTTGATTCCAACGAGCTTCTTACCCAGTTCAAAGAAGCTCAGTAAGATTTTCAAACGTTTAAAGAGCAGAAGGCAAATAAAACATCCATGTATTCTCATGATATTGGAACAGAATGGAATGCAATTCATGATATTTGTTCCTAGGCTGCATTTTCCCAGTGCTGCTGCATCAGCTGTGCTATTTTATCCCTCAACCTTCACAATAAACATCATCATCATCCCTTTCCCAAGGTAATTTTCACGTTTCTTCCTTCCCTCTGCTCTCTCATTCAGAGAAAAGTAGATGAAAAGATCATGTGTCTGGGGTGGCAATTTCACACAGCATTGTAAAAGCACTTATCACCTCATCTCCCCCTCCAGCATGAGGATCACCCCGCAGTTTTTAAGCTTAGCAAAGAAAAAGCTCCTTAAATTAAGGCCCTTTTTTATTCGACTTATTATCCTTTCCTCCCTACTCATATAAGGGGAACAAAACAGCTACAGAAACCCCTAACATGTCTTTTGTTAGGAGGGATCAGGCAGAGCTGGTGAGTCTCTACAGCAGCAGAAATTAGGAACTCAGGAGTAAATACCTTTGTTTTGCGCATTTCCATTCATTTTTCCATTACTGTGCTCTGCATCTTCATCTTGCTCATTTAACTGCTCCAGAGCCAGCTGACGCCAGCTTCTCAAGGATGCCTTTCCAACCCAAAACCCGTCGTTCCTGCAGGGAGACAACAGCACTGGTACCTCCAAATCACAGCTCCCTTCTTCAGAGCCCAAACAGGGAAATCTTTAGGAAAAAGCTGCTTTAGCACTTCTAAAAAGCATCTTTGACAGCATTTGAGACTTCCATACCCCTTGATTGTCATCTTCAGCAGGTTGGTCACAGTTTTGTAGTCCTCGTTCAGCTGGTTCTTCAGCCGCAGGATTCGGCACCTTTCCACCACACAGTCCTTGCAAAGTGCTTTGACTGGGGGGGGGGGGGGGGGGGCGGGGGGACGGAAGAAACACAGTTTTTTACACTATTCATTGCATAATTTATTGCACAGGTGGTTTCCTGCTGGTTTGAAGGCCCTCAGACATGTGTGTACCAACTATCCTGCCTCAGGATGGGTGATTTCATGTGTAAATGATGAAATCCTTGGGGTTACAGCCACCTCAGGCCACGTTTAAAGCTTAAAGAAGCATAAAATACTTCAAACAAGGTGTGATCTGTTCCACTGCTTCACAGGTCCGCTCTCACAGCCCAGCACCCAGCCACAGGAGGAAATGCCAGGAAAACAAACACCTGTATTGTGGCACTTTGCCAGTTCCACCCAGAAAAACCACTCTCCTGCAAGGCTGCACTGGACAAAGGAAGTAGAAATCGCAGCTGGGTGTGTACTTAAGATTTTCAGCCTGGATCAAGAGGAGAAGGGAAGCTTCGTGTCCATCCTTTTACCCATCCCTCCCTCCCTGCCAGCCATACTCAATCCACAACCCTGCAGGCAATCTTCCACTTGACTAATAAACCTTGCCCTGTTTTTCCCCACAAAGGCCGCCTGCGTCACATGCAGTTTCTTCCCTAGAAGCTCCCAGTAGGAACTGAGCTAATTTGGTCTCAGTGGGAGTTACTGAGCAACTTCCTAAAAAGAATGAAACCTGGGGCTTGCTTGATGAGGGGATTCCAAAGCCTGGAGGAGTTGGGCTGACCCTGAAAAGCAGAATGTGTGGTAGATACTTCCACAGAAGCAGGCTAACAGGTAAGTGCTTCCTTGGATGAGGTGACAGACAGGAAGGGGTATTTCTGGCCTGAATACTCCATTAGACCCAGCCCACACAGGAGCTGTGGGTGCTGCAGGCACAGAAAATAATTGTCAAGAGTTTGGAGTGTTGCATGTCTAAGTTTTATTTTCTAGAATCACCTTCAAACCTTCCAAGTATTATGTTTCCTTAGCCAAGTGCCCCATTCCTCCACAGCAATTCCTCCAGGCACAGCCCTTCCCTGAGCAGAGCCCAGGGCCAAAGCAGACCCTGTGATCACCCTAAATGGGTTTGGGAAATGGTAACAGAATTAAGTGATATTAAAAAAATCTCCTGGAAATAAGGCAGCACTAAAGCCATGCACTGGAATATAGTTATGATGATAAAGGATGGCTGAAAACAGGGCTGGGACCAGAATAAGGCTCCAAACCACATCCCAGGAGGTGACTTGGAGAGGATGTTACCATTGAGCCGGGGCCCTCCTCCATATCGCCGGTAGAAGAAGTCGGCCACATATTCTGATATCCTCTTCATCAGGGATATTTTATCAGGATGGAGTTTGCCATGGGAGCACAGGCAGGCTGTGTTATCAATAGGTTTGGGAGGAGTGGACTCATCCAGCCACTTCTGCAGCCATTCCAGAGAGATGAAGTCATAGGGGGAACCTGGAAGGGAGAAACCATAAAGAGAAACAAGACCATATATGTCACCTCCAACACCAGGTGGTATTTAATAATTAGTCTTAAAAATGAACAGCAATCACTGTTGATTAAATCTCTGAGGTACAAGTTTTCAAAGGTCTGATCCAGTTTCTCCCACCCCATTCTGATCTCAGTGTCACAGATTTGGAAGACAGGAGCTACGTGAGATTAAGATATGCAGATCATTTTGGATTCAGCAATCAATATGCACCAGCTCCAAAGACGAATGGGAGTGCTGTCAAACCTTTTGGGGATTACTGGAGAGCAGTCAAGGAAAGGGGAAGGTTTTCCTATCATTCATCAAGGGACTGATATAATATTTAAATCATGATCATATATTACAGGCTTTTTCTACAACAGAGGGAGTTCACTGGGGCAATCTGAAAATTAAAGGCAACAATAGCAGAGACAAAGTCAGTGCTCCCCCTATCCTTTCAGCACCCAAATTTTCAGAGTCTCTTACAATTTTAGGTGAGAAAATGTTAAAATTTACACTGCAAATGGAAAACTTGCTTAGATTTTTTGCTGAAGCAGAGCAGCAGGCTTGCCCCTGTTTGCTGTAAGAGAAGTACAAAGCTGAGATTCAGGAGCAGGTCAGTGCTTGTATGAGCAGGTTGGGGTGAAACCCCTGTATCTCAATACTGAGGCACAGTATCACTACATAACGCTTCTGTGGTATGACTGGGAAATTAGGAAGAATTCAAACCCATTCTGTGCTGCCATAAGGGCAGCTTTGAAAGGGTGGGGAAATGCACCCGTTGGTGACATTTATAACTGAGCACAAACACTTCATGTTTCCTAGGGGGGAGCAACAGAGAAGTAAGAGGAAAATACAGAAGACAGGAAAACACTGTCTCCAGCTTGCACTGGAGCTCTGTGAAGCCTCTTTTCCTCCACAGCCTCAATGCACAGTGTTTTGATCTTATGCAATGCCCTCCGCAGCCGTGACCTCCAGAGAATTGCATCGCTGTCAGAACTGGTTTGCTAGTTTGGGATGAAACTGCCTCCCCGAGAAAGGAGGGTTTTCTGGGGCAGGCTCCACAGAACTGGCAGAAAACATGTCTGCACAGCTGCAGAAAGAGCCCCAAGCTCCAGAGAGATAGGACCAGAGCAGTGCTGGAATGATGCTCCCTCCAGCTGTGCTGGAAGTGCTGTGCCTGTGATGTGCCAGCAGCAAGCAGAGGGTGCCTCAGGGCAAACTTTTAGGTCCTGTCATCTCTAAATTGGGGCAGAAGAGCTTCACCTGCACTGATAAAAACTGTATTTTTTGAGATTTATTCCACTGTCACCTCAGAACTGCCAAGAGCAAACTCTTCTGTTCCTGCTGAGGAAAATCACACTGGAACTGTGCTACTGTTCCTTTTCACAGGTGACTTGCGGCAGGTATATCCCTCCAGCACAACTCTGATCTCACAATGACATCTGAGTGCTGCTCAGGCTCATGAGGAGCTGTAACAGTGCTCCAGAGTTAAGCACCTGCATTCCCAAACTGGAGAGGCAGAAGTTTACAGCAACAGGAGTTTGCTGTTGGGCTACTCCAATCTTGTGGTGGACTCTAAGCATCCAATAATAAAAGCTGAACAGTGAATTCTCTTACAGGCCACACAATTAAACCCACTTTCAAGTCTTCAGTTATAATTATGCAGCAGTTTTTAGGAGAGGTACATAGTGAAGACAAATTCCCTGGGCTGGATGGACAGAGCAAGTTTTGAGGGAGATCGGTGAGAAAAACAAGGTGAGAAATATAACTGTGTGCTGAGGCAACAGGACATAAGGAGGAAAAAAAGCTTAATCCCAGTCTCCCTACAAAACTGAGAGATGGAGCAGTGAAAGACTGTCAGGGATGGATCCAGTAATTTTCTGCTGGAGGTCAGGCATTCTCTTAGCCTGTTACCTGTTGATGAATTGGGCTCACCAGCTCCCAAACCTGCCTTGAGCTGGCAATTTGGGAGCAGGCAGTTATTCCACCTCGATGCTCCTAAGGAGCTAAGCTGCTCACCAGGCAGAAGAGAGTCACAAAGCTTGAGGCTGATGGATGGAGAAGGAGCAGGAGGGAATTAGCGATGCCAGAGGCCATCAGAATGAGAAAAGGAGAAAAATAGGTTAAGAAAGGAAAAGAAGCAAGGGAAAACAAATGTAAGCATGCATGAAGCTCTCCATTTGCAGAGGGCTGCAGGAATGCCTTCCAGCAAGGCCATAGGAGTTGGGAGTTAGTCACAAATCATTCCTAAGCTTAACAGCTCTACTACAGCAATACTCCACAATGTCTTACAGACCAGCTTCAGCGGGTAACCTTTGGTAGAGCTCCTTCACCTCCTCGTGTTTGATCTTGCCTCTGGCCACGCTCTGTTTGCGCATCTCAGCCATTTCGTTGCACCACTCCTCAAACTTGCAGTTATCCCGCTCTACCAGCTCCTGCAGAAAAGCTTGGGAAAGAAAACAAACCCAGGAATTGAAGGGAAAATGCCAGCTATGTTAATTACCATGGGTTATCTGGGGATAACGAACTTAAAAATTCCCTCCCATAGCCTTGCCCCTTGCCGGGCAAGGTCTTTCCCCAAGCCAAGCACACGGACATTGCTCTCTGATACTGACTGTTGCAGACGATTAAATGCAAAGTTTTGCACCCAAGAAAATAATTTACTCGGGGTTGGTTGCAATGTTAAGTGCAGCTCATCTGTCCTGCCTCATCATTCCTGAGGGGAGGGTGGAAAACAAAAGCTTTTTACCCTCTGGATACACCCAAAGCCTGTCATGACTTGTAAACCGTAGTTGCAAACCCAAGGGCAAAGAGCCCTCAGGAGATGGGAGATTAGCCAGGGCAGATCAACAGAAAGGTGAAGGAAATGGGGATTTTTGCTGCCACTGATGGAAAAACCGTGAACAAACCAAACCTCAGCAGGGAAAAAAGAAGATAAACCACTTCCCTCACAGGGCTGGTGGGAGGGAGTGGGGGGAACCTCTGCTTATCTGAGGCTTTTTCCTATTTGGAATTATTCTGAAGAGCTAAAATATCTCCAAAAAGATTAACTCTTGACCAAAATATCCACCTAGGGAGAATATTCAGTATTAAAAAATAACCAGCGTAACCTCCTTGAGATCAGATCCAAGTTATGTCTCTCCACTGTCCCAGAAAAGCCACTTTTCAACAGCATCAAAGCAAAATGCCTCAAAATTACAGTTCCATGAAACCTCCCCACAACCACAGAGTTCGACTGCTGCCCTTCACTCCCTGTTCCCTGGCACGATTCCACTGGAAACAAAGGCAACCGCGGGACTGTGCAGGAATCTGGAGTTGGGTGGGGAGTTTTATGTTGAGTTATTGTTTTGGGCAGAAGGGTAGGAGGAAAGGGAGAGCAAGAAAGCTCAGCAAACAGGCTGAAAATACAGATCCAGTTAGGAATAGTGCTAATTCCTGAAGTTTTATGTCTTGGAAGTTGTGTTTTAAACAGGGGGGGGGGCTTAGGAGAGGTTTGGGGTGTTATAAGGTGTATGATTTACCCCCTCTGCAGAGATCCAAAAGGACCTGTCACCTCTGCTGTCCCCACTCCACAGAAAAATGAGTGAAGGGGGAACACACCTCAGCACCAGGGGCCTAATTAGTATTTCTAATCAAGGAGAAGCCAAACAGGAAATATTAAATCCACACGTAAAGCCCACAGGGAGTTCTGGCACCCCCATAATTCTAAAGTACAACATGAAGGCACTTGGCCCAAACTCCCATTCGGGGCTTGAAGCCTCTTTATTTTCATGTCATTTATTCCTGATGTGGCAAGGCTGAAGCAATTGCAGAGGGAACCTGACATCTGTCAGGATTATTCACCTCCTCGTGCATTGCTGATGACATTTAACCACACTCTTCTCCCGCACCTTAGGAATCCAAGCAGGATTGCAGTGGAGAATCCCAGTGAGGTGATGTCCTCTTAACTCCTTCCCAGCTTGACCAGCTGGGTAAGAAAGCAATGTCTGAGTGGGATATGGGAAGGATTAGCAGTTTAATGTGACTTAAGTGCTGGGAAAATCCAGGGGTTTCACTGATCAAGACACCAAGGTGCCACACAGAACTTTTGGGGCTCATGGCAGTCAAAAATCATGGAATCCTGGAGGGGGTTTAGAGAGACCTTGAAGATCATTCTGTTTCATCCAGGCACACCTTCCACTAATCCCCACTGCTTCAAGCCCCATCCAACCTGACCTTGGACACTTCCAGGAATAGAGTAGCCACAGCTGCCTCTGGGCACCCTGTGCCAGGGCCTTACCAGCCTCACAGCCAGGAATTCCTTCCCAATATCCCATCTAACCCTGCCTCTTGCAGTGGGAAGACATTTCCTCTTGTCCTGTCACTCCATCTCTTGTCCCAGTTCCCTCTCCAGCTCTCTTGGAGCCCCTTTAGGCACTGGAAGGGGCTCTGAGATCTCCCTGGGGCTTTCTCCAGCTCTCCCAGCCTGGAATCAGAGCAGAGGGGCTCCAGCAACTTCCTAGCCCTAAACGGGGTTTCAAGCAAAATTCGTCCTCCTGGCCCACCAGCCCTAAACGGGGTTTCAAGCAAAATTCGTCCTCCTGGCCCACCTGCAGCACTGCAGGATGAGCTGGGTCCCTGGGGTCTCACCTGGCACTTGGACTGTGAGGGATTTCTCACGGGCTTGCAGCCTGTATACCAGCATGTAGGCATTGCGGGAGCAGTGTGTGCCCTTCCCACACTTGGGCTTACGGGTCTGGGATTTTGATGGCTCCGCTGTGGAAACAAAAGGCAAAATCTTAGCAGCACATGAGCTCCTTCCCTGATCGTCCATTAACAGGATGAGTTTGCCACCCAGCCAGCTTCCCTGTGCCAGGCCTCTGTGCCAAGCACTGGGCTTGGCATGACTCAAAATTGTATCCCAGAGAAAGCCCAAAATCTCTCCAGCCTTTCTTGGTAAATCAAAGGGACTAAATTTAGGAGCCTGCTCAGAACCTCCCTTCTCAAGAGCCCTTTTTTTCTCCCCAGTGGAACTTCTCTGAGCCAAAAGCCACTCTTGGAAAAACATCCTTTCTCTGTTTTGCCTCTTGTTCTGCTGTCCTGACTCCAAAGAAAAGAGTCAGGGAAAAGAATTGTATTTACAGGTGATTGTGGATATGAAAAAAAAAAAACCACAGCAAAGCTTGTAGAAAGCCAAGAGCCATGGAAAGGGTTATTTTTGAGCAGCTGTTAGGAGATGTAAAGTTGTGTTGTAAGAGCTGCTGTTTCCAGATGGATTCTCAGGCAAGGAAAACACTTCTCTGCAGCTGCAGCTTCAGAAATCAAACTATTAAAAAAAAAAAAAAAAGGAACAATGTTCCATAAGTCAAACTCTAAATGAACCATTAAGTTTCTTTTTCCCAAATTCTGAAAACGTTCTTTCCCCCCCCCCCCCACACACCATTCAGCGGACTTCCCAGACTATTTATCTGCATTTTATCCAAGAATTTTCCAAACTGTTCCCATCTCCACGGCCCACAGTCTCCCCGCCACAGACCTCCACGAGACCTTCAGTTTATGTTACCGACCTTCTCTTGATATTACATGTATTTGTAACAAAGAAAGGCCTCAGTTTTGCCTGGAACATGCAAATTACATCAAAACTTGATAAAAATATGGAGTTCTCAGCTTAAAGAGGCTCCTGAACACACTTTACTTCTATTATCAAAACAGCCTTGAATTGAAATATGAGAAATAAGAACATTTACTTGCAGTTAAGCTTAAAACTTTATAAAATTGAGGTCACAGCAGTTTATTTGCATCTCATTTTGTTGCACTGGGTGAGTGGAAAGGGTAAAAACAAAGGCTGAACTGCTCTTGGTGCCTTTGAGGGCTCAGTTTCCCTGTGCACCACTAGATGTCCGGCCAGCTCCAGCCTGGGCTGGCAGCAAGCAGAGGCAAGAGGAATGGGACAGAGCTGCTGGCACAGGCAGGATCATGGAATCTCTAAGGTTGGAAAAGCTCTCCAAGATGATCAAATCCAACCATTAACCCAGCACTGCCAGGTCCACCACCAACCCATTCACGTTTTTAACACCTCCAGAGACGATGACTCTACCAATGCCCTGCACAGCCTATTCCAATGCCTGACTACACCTTCTATGAAAGATTTTTCCCAATATCCAACCTAAACGTCCCTTGGCACACACATCCCTCTCCTCCTGTCCCTGTGCCCTGGAAGCAGAGCCCAACCCCACCCCCAGCTGCCCCCTCCTGTCAGGGAGTTGTGCAGAGCCAGAAGGTCCCCCCTGAGCTTCCTTTTCTCCAGGCTGAGCCCCCTCCACCTCCTTCAACTACTCTTCAGAATTCTCCAAACTCTTTTCCTTGTGCTCCAGACCCTTTCCCAGCTCCACTGCCCATCTCTGGACATATTCCAGCACCTCAAGAAGCATCATGCATGTGAGAACAAGGAAATGGGAGACGGCTGATGTTCCATTACACCAAACCAAAGCACCACTTGAATCTGCAGGTCTTTTTTTCTCTAAAGATGCCTTAAATAAACAACATTCCATAAATTCCAACCACAGCAAAGCATCCTGGTGGGTAAGAACTCCTGGGAGTGGACTGCTTGCACTGCAAGTAAATTTCTTAATTTCCCCAGTTTTCCCTGCCGTGAGCACCTGCACTACAGAACACTGAGCTACTACAAAAGCATTTCAACTCCAAATGAGCTGCTCTTATTTACTGACTGCAGAGTGAGAAATCCACAGGTCCAGCCTCAGCCCAAACTTTCCAAAGAATCTCCAAAAAATCCAGTGCAGGATCATGGTGATCTGGGCAGCACACAATGAGCCAGTAAAACAGAAAAGCACCAATAAAAAAGCTCAGAGTAAAAAGGCAGTTTTAGCTTCCAAGTTGTTATTTGGATAAAAATCCTTTTTACTGCTCCCAAGTAAAACACTCAGTGGAAAGAGAACCATAATGTGTTAAGGAAACTGAAAGCATTCTCCTTATCTGTTCCAAGGAAGTGGCATGCGCCTGTTGCTCCCTGATAGGAACCTGCTGCCCGTGTTATCAGCATCTTATCTGCCAGAGAAATACTAGAGCAGCTGATTATGAGGTGTAAACACTCACACCGGTCTGAAATGAAGCAAATCTGGCTGCGATCACCAGGACTGCTGTTTCCCAAGTCCCTCCAAGCCTGACAGGCCATGTAGGAGCGTTCTGGGGAGGAGCAGGAGGCTGCATCTGGGGATGCCCGTGGTTTTGGCAGAAAGAGTTATTTTAAAAGGGCACTCACAACTGAAAGGTTTTACCTAGATCTTCCTCAATCCCCAGCTGCAGTTTCTTCCCCTCCATCTTCTCGATGTCCTCATCGTTGAACTTGTACCACTCGCCTGTCTGCGGGTCCTTCACATGGGCAATGTAGTGCCCGGAGTAGGCACTTACTCCACGGTGTATGAGCACAGCGCTCAGCTCGTAAACGTACACACCGTCTGCAAGGGAAGAGCACTTACACACAGCTCTGCAGCCAGCAGACTCATCCTTCCTGTCCTTAAACTTTGAGTTTCCACAAGGCAGTAAAGCCTGCACTTGAACTCACTGCTCTTCAGGACATTGCTAAGAGGGTTGTGGCTTAATAACAAGGATGTTGTTTGAAATACAGGCTTCAAATAACTCTTGACAGAATTTTCAATCAAAAAGAGGATTCAGAGTAATCAAAGAACCCCAGAATGGTTTGAGTTGGAAGAGATTTTAAAGCCCATCTTGCTCCACCTCTGTGCCATGGGCAGGGACATTTTCCACTATCCCAAGTTGCTCCAAGCCCCATCCAACCTGGCCTTGGACACCTCTAGGAACGGGGCAGCTACAGCTTCTCTGGCACCCTGTGCAAGGACCTTACCACCCTCACAGGGAGGAATTTCCTCCTAAATAGAATTACAGAGGAGATCTGCCAAGAGGCAACGGGCAAAGATAACAAAAAAGTGCCCCGAACTCACTTTTTTGCTCCATGAAAGGCTCCATGTCCAGCAGCTCTGAGAAGCCGATGTAGGTGTTCAGCTTCTTCTTGTGGCCAGTTTGTCTGTGTGGAGGCAAAGCTTTGGCTTGGGGCACAAACAGCTCACACCCCAAAATACCTCCCTTGAACCCCTATGAGCATCCCCTGAGAGCCTCAGACACCCTGTCACCCCTCAAATTAAAGCAGGAAGAGCAAGGTAGGTGACTTCCCCAATAGTTTCCAGGTAGTTTCCACTCACCTGTCAAACACAAAGCGCATGAGCTGCAGGTTGAGGGTGCAAGGCAGGCTGAGCAGCCGGATCTTCCTTGTGGCATTTTGCTTGCTCTGACAAGTCTCACAAAAATAGCGATTGTCCCCTTCTAATTTTTCTTCCTAAGTGTGGAGAGGCAGAGGGAAGTGTCTTGAGAACATGTCAGCATTAAAAGGTCAATTGAGCTACACAACAGCTGGAGAATGAGAAGCACCAAAGTTATTTTAATTATTTCAGTCTCTTCTCAGTTGCTTCCCAAATTTTTCTGGGTTAAAGACACGCCAATGACTGTGCTTAATGGCAAGGTCATAGCAGGTCGCTCTCACTTTAAGGCAAATTTTAGACTGAATCAAGCCCCATTCCAAGTTCTCGGGTCTCTTACTCTTGCTTCTCGTTTGACTGAGTTGGTTTATACCAAAGAAAGTAATTAAATCGCCCCTTTTATGAGTTCACATGGACGCAGTTAATGTTAAGCCACATTTTAGCTTGGAAACTACAACCCTCTGTTCAGCTACCCAAAACCCTGCAGGAGTCACTCACTGCCTAAGCAGCTCCATGGGCAGGATTAGGCCAGAGGAAAATTCCAACCCCCCCCAAAAATGTCACAGGGTTGTTTTGTGTGAAGGAGGAGCAATCAAATGCCAAGTTCACCAATTCAGGAATTTAATCTGTACACCCAAACCAGATTTTTTTCACAGCAGACCTTCCAGGCAGAGCAACTGGTTTGCTGAGTGCACCAGAAAGAAATGAGCTCAGGGAAGCGGTTCAGGTTAGCTCTGTCCTAAATAGTTTGAGTGGAATCCACACCTTAGCATGCCAGAGCTGAACTTCAGATCCAGGCAAATTTTTAAAACTGAACTGAGAGCACTTCCAGCTGTTCCTGAAGCTATTCCCAGCACTCCCTGGTAGTTCTGAGAGCACATTTTTTAGCAGGGAATGTCTCCTGTTGCTATGCAGATGAGCACTGACACAGAAAACATGGAAAGCAGCCGTTCTCCCAGTGCCATCTGTGACAAAGCAGGCAGACGCTTTTCTCGTAACTTTCCTGGCAAAGTATTGTAACTAAAAATGCAACTTTAAAGTGCTTTTTAAAGCCATAACAGGAGCATGCAATATCACAGAGCCTTTCCTTGCTCTGTGCCTCAATCCTCATTTTTTGGGTCTAAAAAAAAAAAAAAAAAATTTCACTTGGATCCATCTCCCTGAGCCAAGTTGGTGGCTTTGCTCTGACACTGACCTCAAAGGCTGTGAATTGGAGGAAGGAATTGAAATTCCTTGCTAAAAATAGCAGGACTCCAACCCCAAAGAGCTCATACCTTGAGGAATTCTGTTATACAGTCTGTCAACTGCTTGTGTCCTTGGATGTTTAACTCCAGCTCGTAAAATTTAGACACCAGTTTAGATTCTCTGCCACACTGGTTGCAGCTGGGATAGGAAAGAAGACAAAAATATATCTGAGGACAGGCCAGGGCTCATGCGTTGGAGCTCCCAAGCCTTCAGTAAACTATTCCTTGAATAAAAATAGGACAAAAAGTGAAGTCAGGGCTAAGGAGATTCACACCTCCACACCATAAAACTCCAGGAGAAGTTTTAAGCAGCTTAACAGCACCCACCAGGACCTGCCACAACTTGCATGCACCATTTTATGTTATTTTTAAGGTGAAATTCACAGCTCTGAGAACACAGGAATGAAAATACAACACCCAGGATGCTGTTTTCTGGCTGCCGGACCTGTCACTCCATTAACTCACTTGCAGGTTTAGTTGGTAAATTTTCATTAAAGGAGTAAAAGCAGCTGGAGAACTGCCACAGCAACACCAAACACACAGGAAAATGAAAAGGTAAACATTTCTCAGAAAGTGTTTCTGCTGCAGCTTAACTGCCTGCTCTGGTTGTTAGGAGAGATCTTCCCCTCCCAAATCCTTCTAAAAATTTAAATATTTACAGAAAGGGTATTGCCAAAATTATTACTTACACTGTGACATAGGCATACTCTCCACAAAACTGCTTTTGCACAATGTTCCGGACATCTGGGTTTTTCTGTTTGGACAAAGTATCTTCCAGCAGGGACATGAACAGCTTGGAAAACTCCTGGGCATCCTAAAAGAGAAAACTAAGTTCATTAACAATCCACCACAGCACAGTCACAACTCTGGCACTAATTCATTGCTAATTATCCCAAGCCCTCCACACAGGCTACGCCAAGGCTCTGTGCACAGCATGGAGAACTAAGGAAAACAGAGGAATTTGGCTAAAAGGACCGTGAGGCCCTCTGTGTGGGAGCACAGCAGGAGCTGCCCTGGCTCCTGGCCAGCCCTGCTGGGGGCTTTGACTCCTGCCCTGCTCCTCCCAGGATTCTGGAAGGGATAAAAACCTTCCTGTGGAGTTTTCGAGCCCCTTGATCCTCATTTTCACAGCTGTCTCTGCTCAGATGAGAGGTGAGAAGAGAAATAAAAACACCCCAAAAATGAGAAGCTGCCTATTGTTGATCTTGGTGACGCTCCAGAGCTTCCCCACACCCAGCTCGGGGCCTTTCTCTCCCACCCTGGTTATCTTCTTCTAAAAACAAGGTTTTGGCCTCTCTTGTCTGCCCTCTGGTGTCCCTGGTCAGTTTCCTTACCCTCCTGACCCTCCCAAGGAAACACTGGCAGTGCTCTGGTTCTTCCTCCAAAACCTCCCATTATCTTTCGAAGTGGATTTCCAAGCCGTGCTCCTCTCCCACCAGCTCCTCTCCCAGCTCTCTCCAGCTGCAGCCCCACAGGGCCCTGTAGCACTCATCTCCCACATGCTCCCCTCAGATCTTGGCTGGCTCCTGGTGATCCACCTCACCCTGAGGATCTCCTCACCACCCAATCCCCTGGGAGGAGCAGCCCACGAAACACCTGCAGGATCCTCACCACAGCTCTGGCTCCCACCTGACCCCATCCCATCGTTCCTGGTCTTCATCCCACCACTCCCTTGGCTCCTCCCCATCTTCTGCACTCATCACTTCCAAGCCTCATTCCATTGCTCCCTGGGCTCCTCTTTATATCCCTGTACTCATCCCATTGTTTCATGTCCTAATCCCATCACCTCCTAGGCTCCTCCTGATTTCTCTGTCTCCATCCCACTGCCCCTGGGCTCCTCCTGATCTCTGCATCATCATCCCATTGTCCCATGTCCTGATCCCATAACTCTAAGGGCTCCTCCTTGTCTCCCTGTTCTCATCCCATCATTCCCTGGGCTCTTCCTCACCTCCCTGGCCCCATCCCATCACTCCGTGTTCTCATTCCCTCACTCCCTGGACTCCTCCTGATCTCCTTGGCCTCATTCCCTTGCCCCTTAGCCCCATCTATCATTCTTTGGGCTCCTCCTATCTTCCTGTCCTCATCCCATTCCTCCTTGGACTCCTCATCTCCCTGGCCCCATCCCATCATTCCCTGGGCTCTTCCTGATGCCTCTGCACTCCTGACATCCTGGTCCCCCCTCCTGCACTCTGGGAGGGGCCCAGAGCCCCACCTCCCCCTTCATGTGTGCACCCAGAAGCCAGACCCAGCTGGGAGCTGTCCAGTGACTGCCCAAGGGTGATTCCCAACTTCTGGAAGTGCCAGGAATCCCCTCCCACACACCTGCTGCTGCCCGGTGTCGAGCCCCAATGCTTTGACAAAGCCTGAAGGGTCGATGTAGCGCCGCTTGCTGTTCTGCAGCAGAGCAAACAGGTACTGCAGGTGCTCACAGATGGTCTGGGGCTCATAGTCTGGGAAAAATAAAAGGCACAGCAGGAATTCAGGGCAAGAACGGATCACTCCGAGTATTTCACCACCACTAAAAGCGACAGGGTTGGAAGGTGGTTTGAGTTGTCAGGAAAACTGAAGTCGATCATGTAGGTGATGACAGCAAATCCCAGCACAAGCCAAACAGAAAATAATTCAGGCTGGAAAAAGCCCTTGAGATCATCACATCCAAATGTAAATATTTACATTCTGCAACTTTCAGACAGGAGTCTCTGCTCCCAGAGAACAAGGGACAGGATGAGAGGAAATGAATTTGAGTTGCATGAGGGGAGGTCGATGTAGGATATTAGGGAAAATTCCTCAATGGAACGGATTGTCAGGTACTGGAACAGGCTGCTCAGGGCATAGGCGGACTCACCATCCCTGAAGTGCTCAAAAACTGTCTGGATGTGGCACCTGGGTACATGGGTTAATGGTGGGCTTGGCAGTGCTGGGGGAATAGTCAGACTGATGATCTTGGAGGAGTCTTCCAACCTTAGGGATTCCATTATTCTATCCTGCAGTGCCCAGCATGAGCTGTGAGTGGTTTACATGGCATGCACCAATGACCCCAAAACACAGCTTCTTCTTTAGCCCAGAAGGTGAAACATTATTTACAACTACCATGAAACCAACAGAGCTGAAGTGGCTGCATTGACCCAGAGCTTCCCCAGGGAAAGCACCCAGGAGCAGAAAAAACTAGGAGCCTTAATCCTCTCTGAGGCCCAAATTTCAGCCCTGTCATGGGGTAAGTGCAGCTCTGTGACAGCACAGACCAGCCCTGATCAACATGTTCCACCCCCAGCACCACCACTAGGCCACTTTGCGAAGCAAGACCAAACCAGATCATTATTTTCAACCAGCTCAGATCACTCTGATCTAAGACATCACTTGGATTAAGGTTGGTTCATTCCCAAAATCCAGATGATGGCTCCAAACTAACAGTGCAGGGATGGCATGTACGGCTGCAGCTTCACCCATGAATTCTCCTGATAAACCTTATCTCAAAGTGCAATTTTAGGAGGAAAGGAACAAATCCCTTTCTGCCATGCACCTGTGTCCTTGGGAACACCATCCCCGCAGGTGCTGGGGCACAGGTAGAGTGCCTGCCGCAGCTCCAGGTTCAGGAACCACATCTGCAGGAAGGTGTTGACGTAGCACGTGGCACCAAGGTTTGTCAGGCCCACAAACGCATTCTGGGGGGACAGAAAAAGGGTCAGGAAAGGTCACCTCCTCTGGTCCCCAGCATCTCCCTGGGCCCCGAGGTGGGGTTTGGGGGTACCTTCTTGCGGCGCTCACAGTTGGGGTCATCAATGTTGTGGAAGCTGTTCTCGTCGATCTCGCCCAGCCACACGTGCTCCCCGATGCCCACCAGGCAGTTGGGGTTCCCCCGGCAGTTTCTCCTGGGGAGCCAGATCCCAGCTGTCACCCCCATGTCCCTTGGGAGCTTGGAGGGGTAACAGTGGGGGATACGAAGAAGTACATAATGTCGAATGGGATGAGACATGGAACATTGCCCCCCCACAAAAAAACAGTGGCTATAGGTGAGGAACGAGGTGGAGAATTAGAGAGATCTTCAGATCAAAAAAGGGACCCTAGGGACAAGTACGGGACCAAAGAAACTTCCTTTATCTGGGAAGCCAGGCAGGAACAGGGCTTGCCCCAACTCCAGGGTGAGTGCCATACTTCCAGCCAAGGAGATGAGCTCCCTACAACCCACAGGGACCCCTGTAAGTAGGGAGCCAGGCAGAGGGATTCCTACAAACCTGAGGCGGGACCCGTTCCTTTAATCTGCGAAGCCCTATAAAAGGGGAGGGACAAGAAAGAACAGTGGCTCCCCACAACCCCATGGGTGCTCTCCTATATCTGAAGAGCCCAGCAACAACGGGTCCCCCACAATACTAGGGCAGTACCCTGTATCTGGTAAGCCAGGTTAGAAGGAGGCTCTGCCACTCCAGGGGAGTTCCCCTGCATCTGAGGAGGCAGAGAACGAGAGGGGTCCCCACAAGCCGGGGGAGGCGGTCGCCTATGTCTGAGAAGAGAGGCCAGAGGTTCCCCACCAGCCCAGGGGATTCCCCTGTATCTAGGCAGCCACACAAGGAGACTGCTGAGGGCCGCCCCAGCCCCGGGGAATGAGGGTCCCCCAGAAGGGAACAAGGGGGAGCCTCCACCGACCCCGTGGGACCTCGGCAGGGGCGGGGTATGCCCTGCGCCTCATAGCAGAATAGAACACGGGGAGACACCCCAGATCCCAAGCGTGCTGTCGGGGGGGTTCGGTGTTCGGCCCGGCCCCGCGGTACCGGCAGGCGCCGCGCTGGCAAGGCTCCAGCCGGACGCGATAGGCCGCCTCAATGTGCTCCTGCGCCACCGCCTCGGGCGGCACCGTCTCGGTCCAGCGCCACGCCGCCTTCTCCAGCTGCAGCCGCGGCGCCATCGCTCCTGCCGACACCCCGGGGCTGCCCTGCCCGGGTCCGGTTCTTGCCCCGGTCCGGTCACGATCTCTCCCGGCCCCTCCCACCGCCCTCAGGGCCGGTGACGCCACGAGCGCGACGCCGTGACGGCGCGAGGCGCTTACGTTCACAGGCCGCGACGCGCGGGGCTGGGGGCGGGGCTTCCGCCAAGGGGGCCTGGCTTGGGCGCGCCAGATACAGGCTCGTGCCTGTCGAGGGGAGGGTCTTGAACCCGTCAGGAGCGTGACTTCCGACCACCAGGGGCGTGGCTTGCACGAGCCGTCGGGGGTGTGGCCTGTTGCAATGGAGGCGGGGCTCGCTCGCCATGCGGGCGAGGCTGGTGCTCTGGGGGGGGCCTGCACGGCCGGTGGGCGGGGCCTGCGGCGCGGGGCCGCTCTGGGTCCCATCGACACCCCGTCATCTGCACCGCGCCCCCCAGAGACCCCCGCCAGACGCCACAACAGCGAGGAACCCCCTGAACTCCCACACCCCATACCGCATCCCCCCAGACCACACCCCCCGCACCCCAATACCATAACCCTTCCATATCACACCTCCCTGTACCATAACTTCCCGGGCCCCGTACACCCCTGCACCTCCACATCGTGCCCCTAAATCCTCTCACTATACTCCCTCTCCTATACCCTCATAGCACCCCTCAAACCATCTCGCTCATACCATAGCCCCTGCACCCCAATACCAAAGCCCCCCTATATCCCCACACCACACCCCAACCCTCATGCTCCCCATCCCATCGCTCCTGCACCCCCATATTGCCCCGGCACAGCCCCCAAATACGGCAGCCACACTGGTTGTCTCTCCTTTAATAGCTGTCCCTTCGGGGGGGGGGGGGGGTCCTACCAACACCCCGATTGTTCCTCGCGCCCCCACCCCGCCGTCACCCTGGGCCCGGCCACCCCGGCACAGTTTCGGGGGACCGGTGGAAGGGGGGTGTAAACATTTTTGGGGGTCCCGGCCTCCCCCCAGAGTCAACCCGGGGCAGGAAAGCACCATTTCCTCCTGGTGGCTTTTTTTTTTTTTTTTTTGAACAGAATAAAATTGACCAAATTCCCCCCAGACTTTGCTTCAGGGTGGGTTAGGAGGGGCAGGGGGGCACAGGGGAACCCCCCACAGCACCGTGCCGGAGGTCGATGGGGTGTTGGGGGATCCCGGCGGACTCCAGCACCAGTCCCCGCACGCAGCCTGAGATGCCAGAGCTGAACTTGCCCGCTGTGAGGGCGCGGGGGTTGGGGGCACCGCCTGCAGGGGGACACAGGAGGCACTGGGTGAGGGGCACCCACTGGGCCCACCCATATTCTGGCCTGCGACACCTGCCCATGTCTGTCCTGCGTCCCATCAGGTGTCCCCACCCCATGTTCCACCATGTGTCCCATCCTGCATCCATCCCACATGTCTGTGTGACCATCCCTGTGTCCCATCATCTATTCCACCCTGTCCCATCCCATGTCCATCCCATGTCCAATCTCATGTTCCACCTGGTGTCTTATCCCAAGTGTCATCTCATGTCCACCCTATGTCCCATTCTGTGTCCATGCCACATCCCACCCCATATCTGTGTCCCACCCCATGTCCATCCCCTGTGCCATACCATGCCTCACCCCGTCTATCCCACATGCACCTCATGTCCATTCCACGTCCATCCCACATCCACCCTATGTCCATCTGTGTCCCAACCCATCCTCCTCATGACCCTATGTCCCCCCCGTGTCCACATGTCCCACCGTACCCACGTAGATGCTGCCTTCAGTGTTGGCCATGATGTTGGATCCGGGTGATTCCCCACTCACTGGCTCCTCTCCATCCACCTGGAGCTGCCCATGCCGGCCCTCCCTGTGGGGCACTGTCAGCACCTGCACCCCAACCCTACCCCACCCACCCCACACCCAGACCCCTGCCCACCTCGTCACCATCACCCGGTGCCACTCGCCATCATTGATGGGGTCTTCAGAGGTGATGGTGGCTTCGCCACTGCCTAGCTGGTAACTGTGGGGGGGGGGGCATGGTGTCAGTGTGAAGGGCACCTCAGAAGGCACCTTGTGAGGTTCAAGAGACCCCTGGGTGCCACATGTCATGCCAGGGGACCCTGGCTGTCCCCTCACCTGAACAACAGGTGCCCATCCTTCAATCCAAGGCCAAGGAAATCTTTGGCTCTGCCACCCTCACCGGGCTCCTGCAGGCACAGCGAGGTGTGAGCGGGGGGGGCACCTGGACCCCCGCCCGAGGGTCTCTCAGCCCAGTGCCCTCCCTGTTACCCTGTCCCCTCTCTCACCGTGCCGTGCCACAACAGCAGCCCCTGGGCGCTGTGTGTCCGCAGCTCCAGCTCGATGGTCTCGGGAGCCTCGGGGGGGCTGTGAGGGGAGGACTTGGGTGGTGGGGAGCAGCACCATACAGAGTGTAATGCCATGGGGGGGCGTGCAGCACCCCAAAACGGGGGGGTGCCATGGCAGAGGTGCAGCACCCAGTTTGGGTGTCCTGCGCCACTCACCCACGAGGGAAGAGGTGCCCGGGAAGGGCCAGGTATGATCCCTCCTGGAATGAAGCGCTGAACTGCCCAGGGGCATCTGGGGGAAGATGGCGGATCAGGGGGGGATGGGAGGAGGGGACCCCACCCACAGTTTGGGGGGGAAAAGGGGAAACGGGTGCAGGGACCCACCGCCACCCCCACTGCCCTCCTGCCAGTCCAGCTCCAGCTCTGCCAGTGCTGAGCCTATGGGACAAGAGGGAGTAAAGGGGGGGGGCATGTATCCCCTTGCTGTTCCCAAGTGCCCCCCCACTATGTTCCTGGGTGTCTGCAGTTGTTCCAGGTTTCCCCAAGTATTCCCCAAGCACGTGTCCCTGCCATGTACCCAGGTGTTCCTCTGTATCCCCAGTCAATCCACAAGGGTCTCCAGGTGTCCCCAGGTGTTACCCCATGTCCCAGGTGTCTCCAAATGCTGTGAGACGTTCCCATGTATGTCCCCCCCATGTCTTCAAGTGTCCCTAAGTGACTTCCTCCCATGTCCCCAAGTGTCTCCCCATGTTCTCAAGTTTCCCAATGTCCCCACACATCCCAAACTGTCTCCAAGTGTCCCCAGGTATTTCCAAGTATCCCCAAGTGTGTGTGTGCCTTGTGTCCCTATGTGTTTCCTTTGTTCCCACCACATCCTTCAGAGAACTGAGATGTCCTTCTGTGTCTGCAAGTGTCCCCAGGTGTCCTCCCTTTTCCCTCCATGTGTTCCCCCCTCACTGTGCTGGCAGTGTCCCAGCATGCTCTCCTTGGCCCTAGGTGTCCCCAAGACCTCTCCCCATGTCCCTGTGCTGTCCCCTCACGGTGCTGGCAGTGGGCCCCGCTGTGTCCAGGGGGGCAGTGGCAGGAGCCATGGACACAGGAGCCACCGTGCAGGCAGGGCCGGGAGGGGTGACAGCCTTTGGCCTGCTCCTCCTCCTCCTCCTCCTCACAGTGCGGGCCTGGAGATAGGAGGACATGGTCACTGGGGGTGACGGGTGAGTGTGCACAGCACTCATGGGCACAGCCCCCACGGGCATGCTGGGCACAGGTGAGTGAACAGGTATTCAAACAGGTGTGCATTGTATGAGCACATGGCACAGGTGAGTGCAGTGAGCAGGTGTTCACTGTATGAGCACATAGCACAGGTGAGTGAACAGGTGCGCACTGCGTGTGTGTGCCCATAGAGCACAGACACACACAGTGCACATGCACACACACCTATGCACACACACACAAACGCACACGCAGTTCATACACGCGTGCAAACCGCCCCCATCCCCCCATCCCATCCCCGCTCTCACCCCGGGTCCCCAGCCGACACGGGGCGCGGTGGCCGCAGGGCCGCACCCCCCGGCTGCGCAGGAACCGCTCCCGCAGCTCCACCCGCTTCCCGCTGATGGACACCTGCGGGGACACCGCCCACCGTCACGGCCCTGTTGGCGGGGTCCCTTACCAGCCCGGACGCCAACGGGTTTCCCCCGCCCCCACCCCCGCCAAGGGGAAGCCAGTGAGGGCCACCTCTCCAACGAAGGGACATCAGCAAGGGGACACCAATGGCACCATCCCTCAGCCACGGGTGTCATTTCCAACCAAGCGGACACAAAGGAGAGGCGTCATCAACCCAGTGAGAGAACTTCAACAAGGGGATGTGAAGGGAAGTCACCTCCCCAACAATGGGAAGGGGACACCGCCAACGGGGTCATCTTCCCAAGGAGACACCAAGAGGTGTCACCCCCCCAACAAGGGGACATCAGTGGGGGTCACTTCCATCCCCACCAAGGGGATCATTCCCCCAATATGATGGAATCCCCTCCCCACCTGAGGGGGGTCACCTGCCCACCAAGGGGACACAAGGCGAAGGTCTCACCTCTCCAATGCAGCCATGGAAGGAGGCGTTGGTAGGTGGGCGCAGAGGGGGCTCGGTGCCCCCCAGGTACAGGGGGCTGCGCAGGTTGAGCCCCTGGCTCTTGCCAGGCGAGGAGCGCTTTACCGGGGCGGCATCATCCACCACCAGTGTCCCATCCTTGTGAACACGTTCAGCTGTCACCCAGTGCCACTGGCCCAGGGCCACCGGCTCTGCACTCCGCAGCACTGCTGGGCCTGTGGGGATGGGGGATGGTGTTATGGGGGGCGCTGGGGGATGACCAGGGATGTTCGCAGAGCTGAAATCTCCACAGTGCCCTGTGCCACCCACCTGAGCCCAGCTCATAGCGGAACTCGAGGTAGCCACCGATCATGGCCAAGGCTACGAAATCCTCAACAGGGGCAGCTTTGCCAGCACTGAAGAGCAGGAGCCCATCGGGTGCCAGCGGCAGGAACTCAACCTCCAGCCGCAGCTCATGGTGCACGTTGGTGAGGGGTGGGTATGAGATGAAGGCTCCCTCCTCATCGAATGATGGCACATTCACCACCTCACCTGCACACCCCAGTCAGTGCCCAGTGTGGGATCCCCCCATCCTCAGGGTGGGACCTCCAGCTCCATCCTCAGAGCAACATCCATCCACAGCCTTCATACCCAGGGTGGGACAGCCAGCCAGCCAGCCAGCCAGCCAGCCATCCATCCATCCATCCACACATCCACCCATCCACCCATCCATCCCAACCTTCATCCCCATGATGGGACCAAATAATCCATCCCAGCCTTTATCCCCAGCTTCCAACCCCACAGTGGGGCTTAATGTCCAACCCCCATGGTGAGACCCAACTAACATCCCCAGGATGGGACCCCAGCCTCCATCCCCATAATGCCCATCTTTCCAGGCTGCTCCTTATCTCTTGCCACTACCCCAGGGTGGTACCCAACCCCACCCCATCTTTATCCCCATGTCAACAGGGTAGTCCCAGCCTGTCCCTATCTCTCTGGAGTAGTCCCCAATCCTACACCCACTTCATCAAGGTAGTCCCAGCCATGTCACCATTTCCCTAGGTGGTCCCCATCCCCATGTCCCAGGTTGGTGCCAGATGTGTCACTGTGTCGCTCACCCTCCGTGCACCTCTCCCCAGTCTTGCCCAGGTGGCAGCGGCAGGTGTAGCCCTGCCCATCCAGCCAGTTGACACAGGTGGCATCAGGCCCACACGCCTCTGTAGGGTGAGAAGACATGAGTATCCATCCTGAGGGGACGCTGGGATGATGTCCTCATGGAGGGAGTGTTGTGACCTACCCGGGTGACAGTGCAAAGCCTGCGAGTACTCGCAGTTGCTGCCAGTGAAACCGTGGGGACATCGGCAGACGTAGGTGCCACTCTCATCGTCCTGGCACACGCCGCCGTTCTGGGTGAAGGGTGACATGGGTGTCAGCAGTGGGCAGGGATGAGAGGGTATTACCTCCTCCCCTCCATCCTCACCTGGCACGGCCGGTCCTGGCAGGTGGGACAATTGGTGACACCATGCGCCTGAAGGTCCATATCCCCAAAGGCCACCTCTTCCCCTTGGATGCGGAGCTGGCGCACACAGCCTGTGGGGTGGTGGAGATGGGCAGAACCGTCACATGATGCCCAATGTCCCCTCAGTCCGGTGCCCCCCTAAACCCCTCACTCACCCATGAAACCCCGGCTGAGCCCCGTCTTTGCCACAGCGCCAATGTCAGGGTACCCCCCCAGGTAGAGCTCCTCATTCAGATCCAGCCCTTGGAACTTCCCCTGCAGGCACAAGAGGGTGGGCACCACCTCTAGCACCCTTGACCCCCACCCTACACCCCACCCCAAAATGATACCTGGGAGGTGCCGTTCACAGTGGGGTGCCTGTCCAGGCCCAGTGAGCCCCAGGTGAGGTTGCGGAGCAGCCGCACAGTGTGATACTCGCCCAGCCGCAGTGCTGTGGGGTGACGGATGGTGGCCATGCCCGAACCAGCATCAAACCTGATTTTTTGGGGGTACAAGGGGTGTGGGTGGGTGCTGGCACCCATCTCCCACCTCTCCCATAGCACCCACTCATAGGCCTCACCTAAATTCGGGGCGTCCACCCACCAACCCGAAGGAGATGAAGTCGGCACCACTGTTCTTCCGCTGCCCGTTGTAGAGGAGAAGTCCTGAGGGGTGGCAGGGGATCAGATGGGACAGACCCCTCTTGAGGTGGGGGACATGTCCTAGGGAACCCCAAAAACCTCCCAAAATGGAGGAGAAACCCCCCATAAACTGGAGGTTCTCAGATAAATAGAGAACGGGAGATAAAGGAGGGGAGGGGGAAATGATGGATGGGACATGAAGGGGGACACAGAGGACACAATGGGGCCCACAGACTCACCATCGGCAGCATCAGGTCGGAAGGTAATGAGGATCTCAAACCTCTTGTAGGCGTCCTTGATGGTGGGCAGGGGGAGGAAGGAGCGGGGTGACAGTCCAAAATAGGGGACCACATGCTCTGCAGAGATGGGGGGGTAAGGAGGGGCAGGGCACATCACCCCCACTCCCATCCATCCATCTGTCCCTCTGTCTGTCCTCACCTTGGACCTTCAGCACGTAGTAAGCTGTCTGCTGGCCACGGTGGTTGGTGGCCACACAGGTGTAGACGCCAGCATCCTCGGGGCGCACGGCTGGCAGTGTCAGCACGTTCCCCTGCACCTTGGCACCCACCGGCAGCTCGCCCTCCAGCTGTGGCAGAGTGAAGGGGAGTCAGCTCTCCCACAACCCCTGCCACTCCCACCCTCCACCCCTCCATCGCACCTTGCTCCAGGTGATCTCTGGCACTGGGAAGCCAGATGCCAAGCACGGCAAAACAGCTGCTGATCCGAGGGACACCTCCTTCACCTCGGGCTGCCCGGCAATTTGAGGAGCGGCTAAGGATGCACGGAGGTGTCACCACCCTGCGGTGACACGGTGTGTATCCCCACCTCTGTGTCCCTCTGTTCACCTTGCACGTGGAAGATGACATGGGACTGGACAGTGCCCACAGCGTTGGTGGCGGTGCAGCGATACTGCCCGGCATCCGCCCGCTCCACCTGCTCGATGGTGAGGGTGCCAGCACGGACCAGCACCCCGGGGCGGATGTGGCCTCCCACTTTGCTCCAGGTGACATGGGGATGGGGTTCCCCCAAGCCCAGGCACTCCAGCTCCACTGTTGTCCCTGCCAGCACTGTCTGCACTGCAGTCCGGATGTTGATCAGGGCCCTGGGGAGAGCTTGGGGGACAGTGGGAATTTGGAGTGAACTCCTGACACAGGGAGGTATTGCAGTCTGGCACCCGAGTGGGAAACAGGGAGAAACGGGGTTCTTTAGGGCATGTGGGACAATCGGGGTGGCTCTGGGAATGGGGAATGGGGCAAGGTCAGACATGTTGGGAGTCCTTGTGAGCATAGGGAGACATGTGGTGGTCATGGGTGTGGGAAGAGATAGGGGGCTGGGGTGGGTGTGGAGAGAGACTGATTGTGTTGGGGTGTCCACAGTCATGGGGGAGGGTGGGGGGTATTGGGGTGCCTGCAGGTTTGAGGAGAGATTTGAGTCACCATGGGCATTGGGAGCTGTCAGGGTGCCTGGATGTATAGTGAAATGGAAAGTGTTGGGGTGACCCTTGGTGGGGGTACATGGGGGTCCCAGGATGCCCTTGGTGGTGGGGGACAGGTCAGGGGGTGGACATGTCCCCTGGTGCCAGGGTGATGCTCCTACCCTGAACAGTGAGGGTGGCCCGGTCCTCTGCCTGCCTGCCCAGGGCACTGGCCCGGCATACGTACACGCCCTGTGCCCCAGACGCCAGCTCCGGCATCCTGCAGGGACACAGCCAAGGTGAGGCACCCCACAGGGGACTGGTGTGGGGATCCCACCTCCCTGTCCCGTGTTCCTTACCGCAGCACCCCATCCCGCACGCTGTGGGTGGGGGGCAGCTCCCCACCTTCCTTCAGCCACTCCACATGGGCACGGGGGTCCCCGGAGACAGAGCAGGCGAATTCGGCAGTGCCACCCACCCCCTTGACGAGTCTCCCTGGTGTCACCCGTACCACCAAGGGACCACCAGTGATGTCCCCACCTTCACCAGCACCACCTGGAAGGGATGCAGAGCCCCAGTGGTACCCAGAGGCACTTGCATCATCCCTGTGAGATGCAGAGCCCCGGTGGTACCCAATGGCACCACCCAGGCAGGATGTGGAGCCCTAGGGGTACCTGCCAGGACCAGGACTGCCTGGACAAGATGCAGAGCTCTGAGGGCACCCGGCAGCACTGCCACCACCCAGTGCGGAGCACCAATGGTACCCAGGCCAGGGATGGGCTCACCATGAACAGCCACACGGGCAAAGGCCTCAGCGCTGCCGACGTGGTTGGTGACGAGGCAGCGGTAGGTGCCCGTGTCAGCAGGGGCTGCGGGGCTGAGGCGGAGGAGGCCAGCGCGCTGGGCCACGCGTGCCGAGAGGCTGCCGTTCACCTTGTCCCAGGTGTAGTGGAGTGGAGGGGTGCCATGGGCCAGGCACTGCACCTGCAACGTGTCACCTGCCCGCACCGCTGCGTCCTCCGGGAGGATGGTGGCATATGGAGGTGCTGCAGGATGGGTGGAGCTGTCAGCCGTGACAGGGCCAGGAATGGGTCAGTGGGGAAGGAGGGTGTCTGGTGAGGGATGTATGGGGTAATGGAGATGGGTGTGTGTTGGGATGGATGAGATAGATGATACACAAGAAGATGGATGCAGGAGTCAGGAAATGTAGAGTTGGATGTGAGCTGGAAAGATTGAATGATGGATGAATGTACTAGGAATGGGTGGATGGAAAAGGTGTGAGAGGAGATGGAGAGATGGCATGTGCTAAGATGGACAAGAGATGGGTGGATGCACAAGGATGGGATGCATGGAGGGGTATGAGAGGAAACAGACAGGAATGTCAGCTGGAGTGGATGAGCAATGGACGAGTCCACCAGGAAGGGATGGATGGAGGGGCATGAGAGGAGATGGAGAGATGGATGTGAGCTATGATGGATGAGAGATGGGTGAATTCACAAGGACGAAATGGATGGAAGAGTAAGGAGATGGGGAGATGGATGTGTGCTGGGATTGATGAATCCACAAGGGAAAGACAGATGGAGAGATGGACATCAACTGTGATGGATGAGTGATGGGTGAATCCACAAGAAAGAAAAGGATGTTAGAGTGAGGAGATAGAGAGATGGGTGTGTGCTGGGATGAATGAGATGGACCGATCCATGAGGAAGAGATGGAAGGAGAGATATGAGCAGAGATAGGGAGATGGGTTTGAGCTGGGATGGATGAGCCATGGATGAATCCATGATGGATAGATAGATGGATGGATGGATGGATGGATGGATGGATGGATGGATGGATGGATGAGAGAGCAGAAGTGGAGAGGGACATGCACAGGGATGGGACAAGAAGGTGGACACATACACAGGGTTGGTGATGGAGCTTGAGGAGAATGAGTGCAGCAATGGAGCAAGGATGGTCCCATGAGGAAGGGCTGGATGTAAGGGTGGAAGTGGTGATGGAGGTGGCCACATGCAGAGGAAGGACAGGTGATGGCCACAGTGGAGCTGGCAGCAGGAACCCAGCGGCATCCCAACCCCTTGCTGTCCCCTTCTTACTCTCCACATCAAGGGTGACAAAGATTTCGGTGGAACCGATGGGGCTGCTGGCATTGCAGATGTACTGGCCCGAGTCCTGCTGCGCTGCACGAGGGATGACCAGGCTGCCGTTCACCACGCGGTGCTGCCAGGGCAGGGGTGCCCGCAGCTTTGACCACTCAATCTGGGGCACTGGGTCACCTATGACCACACCATGCCCATCATTGTGGTGTCAGGTACTGCTCAGGACCTCCCTACTTCACCACTGTCATCCAGGCTCCCCATACCTCTGGCCACGCAGTGCAGTGTGGCGGTGTCCCCAGCCACCACGGTTACAGTAGATGGTGCGGTGACCTCGGGGGCCCCAGGGTGCTGCTGCGCTGACTCCACGCTGACATCCACTCGTGCCTGCGCTGAGCCCAGGGCACTATGCGCCGTGCACACGTAGGTCCCGGCGTGCTCCAGCTTGGCCGGTGAGAGCTGGAGGGGATGGGGTGGGGATGAGCACCGGGCATTCCTCAGTGCCCCATGGTGCCCCATAGTACCCCATGGTGCCCCCTCACCTGCAGGATGGCCTGGCTGTCCATGTGCAGCAGCGTCTGGTGCTCCACCTTCTGCCGGGAGCTCAGGCGGCTCCAACGCACCAGTGGCCGCGGCTCTCCCTGGCCCAGACACTCCAGGCTCAGGGATTTGCCCTCCTTCACTGTCACGGGGCCTGGTGGCATCACTGACACTGTGGGGGCACCTGGAGAAGGAGGAGGGCATTGGGGTGGGGATTGGGACACCACCATGAAGGGCACCTGGAAGGTGCCTGGCCATAGGGGCACCCATCACCCTGGGAACATTGGGAGCATGGGAGGAAATGAGCGTGAGTGTGGGGATGGGGACAAAACATCTCAGGAACATCCAAAACCCATGGAGAACATCTGCATGGGAATGGGGCACCACCACTCCAGGAGCACCTGAAGCATGGAAAGGAGATGGGGATAAGGCCACCATCACTCCAGTGGTACCTGAAGGACACCAGCATGGTGACAGGAAGACCACCCTGAGGGTACCTGGAGCACATGGAGACAGGGACAGGGCCATCCTGGCCACCTCATACCTTGCACCACAAGGTTGACAACGCTGCTGGCAACACCAAAGCGGTTGGAGGCCACGCAGTGGTAGGCGCCCTGGTTGCCCACATGGGCACCAGTGATAGAGATGACTGATCCGTTGGCACTGATCTTCACATTGTCTGGGCAAGGAGGAGCTATCAGCACCAGGGCCACCCTCAGGACCATGCCAGGGCCACCCTGGGGACTGCCATACCTTGGAGGTGTTGGCCAGGTCCCACCCGCCAAGTGATGTTGACAGGCTGGGCGCCATCATGGACACGGCACTTGAAGGTGGCACCTTCACCTGGTGCCACTGCCATGCTGTGTGGGTCGATGGAGATGATGGGGCTCTGCAGACCTGTGGGGGACAAAGGGACAGAGAGGCCACAAGGTCCCTCACATCACCCATCTCTCCTCAGCCTCCTCCCTCATCCTGTGACCACACTCACGGTAGCTGGAGCTGTCACGGGAGGTAACAGTGACAGAGACAATGGCCTCATGGGAGATGCTGCCAGTGTCAGCTCGACACACGTACTCTCCTGAATCAGCCACGGAGAGCTGTGACAGCCGCAGCTGGGACCCTGAAATCTGGGGACAAAATAACAGGAGGTGGTGGCATCACCCAGCCATGCACAGCAACCACCATCCCCCACCCCACCCTACTTACCTGGTGCTTGGCTGGGAGAGCCCCACCGCGCTTGTACCAGGTGATGGTGGCCTGTCCCTGGCTGGCCACCACGCAGTCCAGGTCCAGAGTCTGTCCCTCAGTGACAGAGGATGCTGAGGACTCAATGTGGATGGGTGGACTGATGCCGGTGGCTGCATGGGCAGGGTTGAGGGTGAATGGCCCCAGTGGTCCCTGACACCAGTAGGAACCTGTCCCCTGGAGGGTGGCACTCACAGTGGGATGGATTGTCTCCATCATCGATGGTGACAATGAGGGATGTCTCCTGTGTGATGCCACCTGATGTTACTCGGCACACGTACTCCCCTGAATCGGCTGCTGTCACCTGGGGGATACGCAGGCGGGTACCTGACACCTAGAGGGAACAATTAAGGGACAAGTCAGCGCCATAGAGCAGGGGATGGGACAAATTCAGAGTGACCCTCCCCTGGTCCCCTACCTGGTGGCCAACAGGCAGGGAGCCACCACGCTTGTACCACATCACAGTGGTGGGGCCAGACCCCGCCACCACGCAGTTGAGGTCCAGGGTTTGTCCCTCGGCGATGGCCGAGGACAAGGACTCGATGCGGAGGGGCTGGGAGATGCCAGAGGCTGGGGGAGGACAGGGAAAGGGAATGTTTATCACCAAGGTGGCACCCAACTGTTCCCAAGCACTGCTCTCTCTCAGACTCACTGTAATAGGTGTCAGCATTGCTGGGCACAGTGACAATGACAGATGCCTCCTGGGTGATGGTCCCCAGGGTCACCCGGCACACGTACTCCCCTGAGTCAGCTACTGCCACCTGGGCAAGGCGCAGGCGGGTCCCCAACACCTGGGGATGTGACAAGTTGGGGACACATCAGCACCTGATGCAGGGTTATGGCCTGCAGGGGAAAGCCACCTCTCCCATGTCCCACCTGGCTGTTTGGTGGCAGAGCCCCCCCACGCCGGTACCAGGTGACATGGGGATGACCCTGTCCTGCCACCATGCAGTTGAGGTCCAGTGTCTGTCCCTCAGTAACAGCAGCAGAGGAGGTCTCGATCCTCACTGGTGGCGTGACACCAACAGCTGGGGGTGGCAATAGGGTCCATAGGGTCACTACTGTGTCCTCACCACATCCCTATGCTACCTCTCACCCATCCCAGTACCATAAGAGGAGCCTGCGCCAGTCTGGATGGTGACGATGAGAGATGTCTCATGTGTGATACTGCCTGATGTCACCCGGCACACATACTCCCCTGAATCGGCTGCTGTCACCTGAGGGATGCGCAGGCGGGTGCCCGACACCTGGAGGGGTGACACACATGAGAATGGGGACATAGACCCCTCAACACCATCAAAAATCCCTTTTCCATCCCAAGACACTCCCCTACCTGGTGCTTGGCTGGGAGAGACCCCCCACGCTTGTACCAGGTGACAGTGGCCTGTCCCTGCCCGGCCACAATGCAGTTGAGGTCCAGCGTCTGTCCCTCGGCCACAGAGGAGGATGAGGACTCGATGCGCACCGGAGGGGTGACACCAGTGGCTGGAGACAGAGACAGAAGGGTCACCCCAAGGACTGCGGCACTGTCCCCCAGTCCTCAGTCACTTCCTCCCGTCCCCACTCACGGTATGTGCTGGCACTGCTGGGCTGGATGGCCACCATGATGGAGGTTTCCTTGGTGGTGTCCCCGCTGGTTACCTGGCACACATACTCGCCCGAGTCAGCCGCTGTCACCTGCAGCAGCCGCAGCCAGGAACCGGACACCTGTGGGGGACACAGGGGTCACATGGGCCACTAGCTCTGGCAAGGGGTCATCTGGGATTGCACTAGGCCACTTGAGCTTGCACAGAGCCACTCTGGGCTTATATGGGCCACCTGGGCTGATATGGGGTCATTTGGGCTTTCTTGGGGTCACTTGGTCTTCCATGAGGTCACTCAGGCTTCCCTAGTCATGGGGCCACCTGAGTCTGCACAGGACCAGCCAACCTTGCATGGGGTCGTCAGGATTTACATGGGTTCCCCAGGAATTACACAGGCCACCTGGTCTTGGCCAGAGCTGCACGTCATCCCTATCCTCCCACTTGGTGACATCCCCTCTCCATGTCCCCTACCTGGTGCTTGGCTGGGAGGGTCCCCCCGCGCCTGTACCAGGTGACAGTGGCCTGCGCAGGGTTGGCAATGACACAGTTGAGGTCCAGGGTCTGTCCCTCGGTCACAGGGGATGACAGGGACGAGGACTCGATGTGCAGCGGGGTCGTGCTGCCTGGGGCTGGGGACCAAGATGGGTTAGAGACTGTGACCACCACCATGTGTGTCACCCTCCCAGGGACACTGGGAGCCCCCATAGGTAATCTCCCATGTCCCCTGTCCCCACTCACAATAGGCTCCAGCACTGCTGGGCTGGATGGTCACCATGATGGAGGTTTCTTTGGTGGTGTCCCCGCTGGTGACCCGGCATACGTACTCGCCCGAGTCGGCCACTGTCACCTGCAGCAGCCGCAGCCGGGAACCAGACACCTGTGGAGAAGGGACATGGGGGTTACTGGGGACACTTGGGCTTCCACAGGGCCACATAAACTTGAATGGGACTACCAGGGCTTAAATGGGGACACCTGACCTTTCATGGGCCACCAGGGCTGGCATGGAATTTCCTGGTTTTGTATGGGGTTACCTGAGCTTACAGGGGCCACCTGGACTTCCATGGTACCATCTGCATTCACATAGGTCACCTGGGCTTGCCCAGGTACAGCTGGCCTTGCATAGGCCAGCAGGACTTGCATGGGCCACCTAGGCTTGCCCAGAGGCATTGGGCAACTGCACCCACCCCCTTTGGTGACATCCCCTCTCCATGTCCCCTACCTGGTGCTTGGCTGGGAGGGTTCCCCCACGCTTGTACCAGGTGACAGTGGCCTGTGCAGGGCTGGCAATGACACAGTTGAGGTCCAGGGTCTGTCCCTCAACCACGGCAGAGGACGGGGAGTCGATGCGCAGGGGAGTTGTGTTGCCTGGGGCTGGGGACCAAGACATGAGGGTGACACTAGTGACCACAGCAGGACCTCGCCAGTATGGGCACCTGAGCCACAGCTCAGTGCTGTGACACATGAGGACCCTCCACTGGCACTGCCACCCCCTGCCCCCACTCACAGTAGGCACCAGCACTGCTGGGCTGGATTGTCACCATGACCGCGCTCTCCTTAGCCATGGCCCCACTGGTCACCCGGCACACGTACTCGCCCGAGTCAGCTGCTGTCACCTGCAGCAGCTGCAGCCGGGAGCCAGACACCTGTGGAGAAGGGGACACAAGGGTCACCAGAGCCACCTGGGCTAGCACAGGGCTGTGCATCAACCCCAGCCACCCTTCGCATCATCACCCTGTGTCCCCCACCTGGTGCTTGACTGGGAGGGACCCCCCACGCTTGTACCAGGTGACAGTGGCCTGTCCCTGGCCGACCACAATGCAGTTGAGGTCCAGGGTCTGTCCCTCGGCCACGGTGGATGAGGATGCCTCGATCCGGACAGGGACACCTGAAGTTGGTGATCCTGCAGGGGAGGACAGAGCTGTGACCATCTGTTAGGAACCAACTTATTCCCTCCAGTGCTGCTGAGCCCAGCCTCACCATAGGATGAGCCTGATGTGGCCACAATGGTGACAATGACAGATGCCTCCCGGACAGTGGTCCCCAAGCTTGCCCGGCACACATACTCCCCTGAATCAGCTGCTGTGACATGGGGGACACGGAGCCGGGACCCTGAAACCTGCAGTTGGGAACATGCTTTGGTGTCACACAGCAGGCGACAGGGCAATGTTTGGGGTGCTGCCCACCCTGCAGTGCCCTACCTGGTGGCCAGCAGGTAGGGAGCCCCCACGCTTGTACCATGTCACGGTAGCAGAGCTGGGTCCTGCCACCACACAGTCGAGGTCCAGGGTCTGTCCCTCAGTGATGGATGGGGACGAGGATTCAATGCGGACAGGTGGCGCCACCCCTGTGTGAAGCAAAAGGGGCAACATGGGTGGGTTGTAGGCGCCCAAAACCATCCCCAAACACCATTGGTGTCCCCCATCCTCCTCACCTGGCACCACGGCCACCTCAATAGCAGCGCGGGCCATGCCAGTGGCGCTGGTGCCCACGCAGAGGTAGATGCCACTATCAGCTGCCGTCACAGCAGGGATTACGAGTGTGGCGATGTCACCATGCTCTGCACGGGACTGTGGCAAAAGGACAGGTGTCAGTGGCATCTGTGGTGCACGCACACCCCCTGGAGCACCCACGGGTGCCAGCACCCCTCTTACCTGCGGTGGCAGGGTGTCCCCCTGCTTCTCCCAGGTGATAGTGGCAGTGGGGGACCCCAAAACTCGGCAGTAGAGCCGTACCGTGGAGCCTTCCTGCACCTCCGTCCGCTCTGGGCTCACCTGCACCTGTGGGGTGCCTGCGCCTGCGGGGAGGGGGATCAGGGTGGTGCTGGGGGCAGTGGCAGGGTGGGGACAATGGGGGTGACATGAGTGATGCAGACGGTGAGGGTGAAGGGCACCATGGTATGATGGAGGTGATCAGGGACATGGATGATAAGGGTGATGAGAGCAATGGAATGATGGAGATGACAGTGATGATGGGAGTGATGAGGGTGTTGGGGGCAATGGGGACAATGGGAACAATGGGGTGGACAGAGATGATGGAGATTATGCAGATGATGAACATGATAAGGGTGATGGGAACAGTGGAAAGATCAGGGATGATGGAATGATGGAAATGAGAGGACAACAGGCCATGAAGGGGAAGAACAGTGGGGACAATGAGAGTGACAGGGATGGTGGGGACAATGAAGGGTGTGAATGGGAGGTGACAGACAATGGTGGAGGTGATGGGATGATGGGAACAAAGGGGATGATGAGATGATGGGATGTTGGGAATGAGGGGGATGGAGGATGGGAGGTGACAGGGATGATGAGGATGACAGGGATGATGCAGACCATGGAGACAATGGAGATGGACAATGGAGTTGATGGGGAGTGACAGAGATGATGGGCGATGTTGGGAGCAAGAGGGAAGATGGGGACAATAGGGGTGATGTATGTGACAGCAGTGATGTGAATGACTGGGGTAATGGAGATGATGGGGACAATGGGGTGACAGAGACAATCGAGATGATGGGGATGGGATGAAAGGGACAGCGGGGTGACAGGGATGATGGTGATGCTGCTCACCTTGCACATGGAGGAAGGCACGTGCCGTGTGCTGCCCGACACTGTTCCGTGCCCGGCACTCGTAATGCCCTGCGTCAGCAGGCTCAACAGTGCCAAAACGCAGTGTCCCACCCTGAACCACAGCCTGTGGTGGCAGAGCACCTGCAGGGACACGGCCTGCCATCACCCCTGTCCGCTGTGCTCTCACACCCGGTCCCACCGTTCCCCTGTCCCCAATGGGCACCTACCGAGCCACTCAAGGGTGGGCTGGGGGCTGCCGGTGACCACACAGCGGAACTCAGCCGGCTGCCCCGGTGCCACGCTCAGCTGCACCGGCTCCACGGTGGCGGTGGGGGCACTAGCGGTGCCGGCTGTGGTGAGACCCGGGGGGGCTTAGGGCTCACCAGGCCCCCCCCGGTGCTTTCCCCAGGCGGTGGGGCAGTGGGAAGCAGGGTGGTGTGGCACAGCCAGCAGAGGGGTGCATGTGGAGCCCCAGCATGCAGTGGGTGGGGGGAGTGTGAGGACCCCCCAGGAACCCTCCCCTGGTGACTTACCTGGTCTGTGCCCCTCCATGAACTCAACGGGTCCATAGAACATCTGAGTCTTCGAGGCAGCTGCAGGAGGGGGGTGGGTCTCAGGGGAGTGAGCCCATCACCCTGGAGTCCACAAACCAAACCTGCCCACCACACTGGTGTGCAGGCACCAAACCTACCCGTCACCTTGGCATCTAGGCACCCCATCTGCCCACCACCCCAGCATCTGGGCACCATCACCACAGAGCCAGGGTGCTGAGTGTGCCCATCACCTGAAAGACTGGGCAACAAGCAAACCCATCACCCTGGTATCCAGGCACTGAATGTGTTTATCACCCTGGTATCTGGGCATCGACATCCAAACAGCAAGTGTGCCCATCAAACCCAGCATCTGGGGGCCAAGTGCAACCACCACACCAGTGCGTTGGCACTGTGTGTGCCCATCACCCTGGTGTTGCCCAACACCCCAACCCCATGGGGTGAGCCACAGTGTCAGGGCTCACCCTGGACATAGAGCGTGGCGGTGCCCTGGTCCATGTCCAGCATGTTGGAGCCGGTGCAGACGTAGACTCCAGCATCCTGGGGCCGCACACCACGCAGCGTCAGGATCCCATTGAAGTCCACTGCGCCTGCCGGCAGCGTCCCATGGTTCTGCCGTGTCCACACCAGGGTGTAGGCAGGAGACTGGAGAGAACAGAGGTGGGGAGGCCTGAGGCCACTGGGATGGGCACATGGCAGGGGGGGCACATGCCCAGCTCTGCACTCATGGGGGAGAGGTGGACACCAGGGATGTCCTATAGAGCTATGTAAGGACCCAGGAGCGCTTGGGGGGGATCCATATGGGCACAGCTGTTCCCGAACCCTGGATGTCCCCATGAGTACATCCTTGGGTGTCCCTTTGGTCTGTGAGACCAGGTGAGCACCCAGGGGCATCTCCACACCCTGAGTGTCCCTGCACACACCTAGGGGTACCCTGCAGCACCCTTGCCATACTGTGCCCCCTTCCCCTCACCTTGCTCTTAGCTGTGCAGACGAAGGTGACATCGGCACCAGGCTGCACCTGCTGCACCCGCTTCTCCTCCACGGTGACAGTGATGGGCTTGTCAGGGGTCTCTGCACCACATAGAGAGGTGAGCCCTGCTCCTGCCTCCTCTCCGTGCATGTGCCCTCCCTCGGTGACAATGACTTACCGGTGACAATAACTTCGGCGCGGCTGGAGTTGCTGTGCTGGAGGTTGCGGCAAGAGCAGATGTAGACGCCGGCTTCCGAGGGCTGGATGCTGGGGAAGTGCAGCTCCTCACCTGGGGGGTGACGCAGGTGACACCCCACACCTTGGGAACACCCTGATGTCCCCCCTGGAGCCACCCAGTACCTTGTCGGCGGCTCTGGGCACCCTCGGGGAGGGGCCGCCCGTCCTCTCGCATCCAGTGGTAGTAGAGCGGGGGGTCCCCGGTGGCGTGGCAGCGCAGAGTGACAGCGCTGCCCTGTGGCACCGTGGTGCGCAGGGGGTGCACGCTCACGGCCAGCGCAGGCAAGGGCCCCGCAGGGACACAACCCTGCCCCCACACCGTGGGGTCACCTGTGTAACCCGGGGCGCAGCTGCGGGGAACAATGGGGGCACAGGGTTTGTGGGAGCACAGTGGGGTGCGAATGGGAGGACGTATGTTGGGGTGGGTGCTTTGGGGTGTGTATGGGGATGAGTATTTTGGTGTACACAGGGTGGGTATATTGGGGTACATAGGATGGGTATATTGGGGTGAGCACATCACGGTGAGAACATCAGGATGAGTTTAGTGGGGTGGTTACTGTATCAAGGCGGGTATAAGGGTGGGCACTTTGGGGTGTCTCTATTGGGATGAGGCCATCAGGTAGGTGCACTGTGTATTGGGGTGCATATGTCAAGCTTAGCCCTTTAGGATGCAAAATCTGGGGTGAGCTCATAAGGGTGAGTACATCAGGGTGGGTGGAGCAGGAGAACATTGGGGTGGTTATATTGGGGAGCACTTTGGGGTAGGTCCGTAAGAGGAAGGCCATCAGGGTGTGTATATCAGGGTGGGTAAACCAGAGTGCATAAACTGGCATGAGAATATTGGGGTGCATATGTCCGCGTGAGTATATAGATGCTCTTTAGAATGCATATATTGGGGTGAGCTCATAGGGGTCAGCACACTGTAGGAGTACATTGGGGTGGGTATGTGTGGGTGGACATTTGGGGGTGAGCCCATCAGGGTATGTGGGGGTGACGCAATGGAGGTGGGTTTTGGGGATATGTATATGGGTGGGGGGGTGGTTTGGGGTGGGTATATGGCAGTGAACCCATCAGGGCAGGTATAGCAGAGTGGGTATATGGGGGTGATCCCACGGGGTGGGTTTTTGGAGAGGTATAGCGGGATGGGGTTTGAAGGGGGTATACCAAGGTGAGCCTGTGTAGTGGGATTTTGGGACAGGTTTTGGGGTGTCAGCAGCCTCACCGCTCACAGTACTGCCCAATGTAGCCCGGCTCACAGGCTGTGCAGCGGTACCCGCCGCCTCCCAGACTCTCACAGGTCCTGGAAAACCTGTGGAGACAGAGCACATCTGAGGTGAGGGCACATCCCTTCCCTGGTGCCCCCAGCCCAGCACCCCTCCCCCCCTCCCACTGCAGGCACCCACTGGTTTTCAGGGTATGGGAGGGGACAGGCACAGGGCTGGCAGTCCTCTGGGGTCCCGGCGGTGGCGTCTCCGTAGAAGCCAGGGGCACACTGGTCACAGAAGTCCCCTGCCGTGTTGTGCAAGCATCCCTGGAGGATAGTGGGGGCACAAATTTGGGATGTCATGGCTAGGGTAACACCACAGCCCCCCCCCCAAAACGTTCGGAATCTGGGGCCTTACAGAGCAGGTGCCGCTCTCAGGATGGCAGCTCTCAGAGTGGCCGTTGCACTCACACAGCTCACAGTGCCCCAGGTACAGTCCCCCACTGGTGCGTGTGTACCCTGGGGCACAGTCCTGCAGGAAGGGACAGCCTTGGGATCCCCCATAGTGTGGGAAGTGGTGTGGGGAGGCGTGAAGAGGGGGCTTGGGGGACAGATGGGTGATGGGGGTGCTGGGGGGTGGTGAAGAGTGATGAGGGTGATGGGAACAGTGCTGGGGGGAGGATGGAGGACTGATGGTGATGATGGGGGGATGCTGATGGGATGATGGAGGATGATGGGGTGATACGGAAGGAGGATGGAGGGGTGATGGAGGGTGCTGAGGGTGATACTGACGTGATGGGTGGTCTGGGGACAGATGGGTGATGATGGGGGTGCTGGGGGGTGATGAAGAGTGATGGGGTGATATTGGGGGGATGCTGAAGGGATGATGAGGTTGATGGAGGGTGATGCGGGTGATCCTGGGGATGATGGGAGGATGCTGGGGATGCTGAAGAGTGATGAGGACATGAGGGAGGGGACTAGGGGACAGTTGGATGATGATGATGGGTGTGCTGAGGGGGTTGATGGAGGGTGCTGGGGTGATGCTGGGCAGGAATACGTAGGGGTGATGCTAGGGATGATGGAGAGGCTCATGTCAGGTCATGGGGGGGCGGGGGGGTGATGATAGGGTATGATATATGGGAGGTGATGGGATGCTGGGGATACCAGGGGGGGATGCTGGGGGCTGAGGAGCAATGATGGGACACCTGCTGGTTATGATGGTACAATGATGGAGGGGTGAGGGGGAAGTGCTGGGGGGATGATGGAAGGTGAGGCTGATGGGGTGATGATGGGTTTGGTAGGGGATGACATGATGGAGGGATGATGATGGGGGTGTGATGGAAGGCATGATGGGGGATGGAAGGTGATAGTGGGCATGATCAGGGGATGCTGGGGCTGGTGGTAGGATGCTGGGGGTTGTTTGGGGAGATGATGAGGGGATACTGGGGAGGAGGGTGGGGAGGTAATGGGGTGACACTGGGAGGGGTTGGGCTCACCTGGCAGGACAGCCCATGGTATCCAGGGGGACAGCGACATTCCTCCACCTCAGGGGCTGGGGGCAAGCCGGGCTGGGGGGGCACGGCTATGTCCATGGCCACATTGGCAATGGCAGCCATGGCTGTGCTCGTGGAGTAGGTGGCTCGGATGAGGATCTCATCCAGATCAGCCAGTGCCATCAGCAGGTGCTCCCGTGTTGCTGGCTGCCCGTCTGGCCGCTGCCAGTATTGCTGCAGGAACACAGGGGTTAGCAGGGGACACACTGTGGGAAAGGAGGACATCAGGGACAAAAGCTGCCCACCACCTCCTACCTCCCGAAAAATTATCTCGAAGGCCTGGGGGGTCTGCGGCGGCAGGTCAGGCTGGTAGGCCACCAGTGTGATGTCATTGCCCTGTGGACAAGGGGGCCAAGTGGGTCAGGGGGTCCTGGTGTCAAGCTGGTGTATTCCTGTCCCACCCCGGCCAGCACACCCTTACCGTGATCTGGACGTCGGCGTCGGGCAGGGGGGCTCCCTGTCCCCCCGGGGTGTAGGTCAGGGTGTAGCGGAGCCAACCGCCATAAGAGCCCACCTGCACCGGGAGACGAACAGGATTGGGATGGAAGTGGGAAAGGGAAGGGGTGGCATGGCATGGCATGGCATGGCATGGCATGGCATGGCATGGCATGGCATGGCATGGCATGGCATGGGCAGGGCAAAGGGAAGAGGATAGGCATGATGGGAACAGGGATGAGGATGGGGAAGGTGGTGACATGAAATAGGGATGAGGAAGAGGAGAGGGAAAAAGGAGAGGGGAAAAGGGAAAGGGAAAAGGGAAAGGGGAAAGAAAAAGGACAGGAGTGAAGAAGGGAAGAGGATGGGATGGGGAAAGAGGAGAAAAAAAACAATGGGGATGATGATGGGAACAGGGGATGGCACAGGACAGGGATGAAAAATGTGAAAAATATGAGAAAACGGGAAAAGGGAAAGGAGAAGGGGCAAAGGGGGAAAAGACAAGGTGAAAAGAGGAAAAAGAAGGAAAAGGGGAAAAGACAAGGTGAAAAGAGGAAAAAGGAAAAGGGGAAAAGGCCAAGGGGAAAAGGAAGAAGAACCACAGAGACAAGGAGGCTGTGCCCACCTTCCCCCCTTGACAGTGCCCAGGATGCCCACAGGGAGGGGGTGTAGCCTCTGGCAGGGCATTCCGGTGGCTCCCATGGGCACCCTTGTCCTCCTGGGGGTCGCCCTGTTACCTTGTCCCCCTGGTAGGGGGGTGGCAGCTGCCAGTAGTAGGAGTCAGGGGGAAGCTCCCCAAAGCGCTCGTAGGTCAGGTGGGACTGGTGGTGCCCCAGCTGCACCCCAAAGCCGCTGCCCACGCGGGTGCTGCGCTGACGGTTCACCAGGGCGAACCCCCGGGCATCCCCCGGGGCAAAGGACATCTGGATCTGCAGGATCAAGGGGTGAGAGGGGTCTGGGACATGTGGGGACACCCTGGGGACATGTGGGGACAGCAGGGTACACTCACGGTGCCACGGGCGTAGGCAGTACTGGTGCAGTGCTGAACGATGCCCATGCAGAAGCAGGGCAGGCACCCAGCTGGCTCATCCCCACTCAGGTGGAAGTGGTGGGGACGGCACGTGGCACAGTGGGGACCCTCCACATTGGCCTAGAAGGGGAGACAGCGTGGTGACATTGCCCTGTCACCCCTCCCAGGGTTGGGGACACACACACAAGGCTCACCTTGCAGTGACACTGCCCGTTGGCATCACAGCCCTCACCGGTGCTGCCACGTGGATCACACTGGCATTGCACACCGGGTACACCAGGCACTGAGGGGGTGACACACAGTCAGCCATAACGCCCCTTGGTGCCACCACTGGGGACACCACTTTGACCCGGCCCTGTGACACTCACCTTGGCACGGTTCTCCACGCAGCGGGTCCCCCACATACCCATGAGAGCACCTAGAGTGAGACAAACCAAAATGAGGCAGTGAGAGGAGCATTCACCCCAAAAACACCCCCCACCCCACCATGGCATCCCTGTCACCTTTCACAGAGGCGCCCGCTGTGCCCTGGGGCACAGCCACTGCACGTAGGCTGCCCGTCGGTGTCCTCAAAGCAGATCTTTGTCACCCTGTGGAGGGGACAAAGGGACAGGTGACACCCAGTCAGTGTCCTCAGGGATGTGAGAGACCACAGAATGGCACCTACTGGGTGTCCCCATGGGGACTGTGGCAGGGACAGGGCTGGCAGTCACCCGGCGTGCCCCGGGTGGCATCTCCATAGTAGCCAGGTTGGCACTTGTCACACTGGGGACCCTCCGTGTGATCCCGGCAGCCCTGGAAAGAAAGGGAGTGATGGCATTGGTGTCCCTGCCATGGGGGTCCCCAGGGTGTCCCCTGGCTGTCCCCAGCTGACCTGGCAGACGCCGGTGTCGGGGTGGCACTCGCTGGCATGGCCGTGGCACTGGCATGGCTCACAGATGCCCAGGTAGAGCCCAGCAGTGCTGCGGGTGTAGCCGGTGTCACAGTCCTAGAGGGGACACAGTGCCAGTGAGGTGGGACAGAGCTCAGTATCGCCATGGTAGCAGTGAGGGGACCTGAGGGTCTCACCTGGCATGAGGCCCCACGGTACCCAGGGGGGCAGGCGCAATCCTCCACTTCCAGTGCGGGCGGGAGGCCAGTGGCATGTGGCACTGCCACGTCCAGGGTGACATCAGCCAGTCTGCAGGGCCAGAGAGGAAGTCAGCACTGCCCTGCTACTCTGCTGTGTTCCCTCCTGACTCCACAAGGAACTCACCTGCTCTCCTCTGGCTGCTCCGAGTAGGATGCCCGGATCATGAACAAGTCCACATCAGCCAGGGCCATCAGGAGGTGCTCACGGGTGGCATCATGCCTGTCAGCGCGGCGCCAGGCGCCCTGTGCCACACCACAGTGACATGGGGGTTGCCATCCCCCACTGCACCCAGCCCAGCCCCTGGGGCATCCAGGGTGACCTCCCCATGGCACCCAGTCTGACCCCTGGGGCCCCCAGACCAACCCCTCCCCATCACCCAGTCTGACCCCCTACCTCCATGGCCCCTTTCACTGGGTGTCACACAGGGCCCCTCTCACCTCACGGATGGGGACAGAGACAGCAGTGGGGACACCAGCTGGGGGGGTGGCACTGGAGAAGTGCTCCAGGAGGATCCCATTGCCCTGAAGCAGGACATCAGGGTGCCGGGGGGGCAGGGGAGCGCCAGCCGGGGCCCAGTGTGTCACCGTGTACCGCAGCTCCCCGCCATAGGCTGTCACCTGTAGGGACACTCAGCATGGCTCGGGGTCACCCGCTCCCCAAACTGGGCAGTGGGGACATAAAGAGGCACAGAGGTGCCCCCAGAGCAGCTGTGTCACCTTGTCCCCGGTGAAGGGTGCAGGCAGCACCCAGTAGTGAACGCCCTGTGGAAGCTCTCGGAAGGCATCAAAGTGTAGCTGCCGTGGGGACACGAAGTGTGGCACAGCTCCCACCAACCGTGTGCCTGACAGGTTGGCCAGGGGCAGCGGCGCTGAGTCCTCAGAGCTGAGCAGCACCTGGGAGAGGGATTGTGGTGGGCATGGCATGACACTACATGACATTACGTAGCACTCATTGAATAGCATCACATAGCACAGCATGGCACTATATGACATGATGAGGCATGTGTATGTTTTATGACGTGGCACTACATGGCACGACATGGCATGGGTGACATGACATTATGGTACGGCACAGCACATGACGGTGCTCTATGGCATTACATGGCATGGCACATAGCACGTGACCTGCCATGCAACGACATGGTAACATGTATCATGACAGTACATGGCACGGCATGGCACCATATGGCATGAAATGACATATAATGGCACATCACTGCTTGACACAGCAAGACATGGCAAGACACGGCAAGACACAGCACAACATGGCATGGCATGACACAGTATGGCCCAGAACTTAATGGCATTTCATAGCATGGCAAGCCATGGAATGACACATCAAGACAACAACAAGACATGGCATGATGTGGTCCAGGATGGCACAGCCTGCCCCAGCCTGTCCTGTGCTGCAGGGTACCTGGTGGCGGTGCCAGGCAGAGCTGGCACAGGAGCGGGACAGGCCCATGCAGAAGCAGGGCAGGCAGCCCGCAGGGTTGGCAGCGCTCAGGTGGAAGGTGCCAGCGGCGCAGGAATCACAGAGCCGGCCACGGACGTTGGGCTGGGGGCACAGGGCAGGCATGGGTGAGCAGGGAAATGGGTGGGACTGTGTGCAGAGGGTGGGATGGAGGCTGGGGCGATTGGTGGGACTGGGTACCCAGGGAGCAAGCTGGGTGCCATGGGGGGTTGGACTGAGTGTTAAGGGGGACTGGAGCGGGTGCCATGGGGGGTGTTTTTATTGAAGCTAGGAGAATTGGACTGGGTGCCCCAGGAGTCAGACTGGGTGTTATGGGGGATTGGAGTGGGTCCTAGTGGGGGATTGGGCTGGGTGCCATGGGGCAGGGGGTGGGATTGGTGCTGGATGGATTGGTCTGGGTACCCCAGGGATTGGACTGCGTGCTATGGGCAGTGGGACTGGGTACTATGGGGGGTGGGACTGGTTGCCTCAGGGGATCTGACTGGGAGGTTGAGTGGGTACTATGGGATAAAGGTGGGATGGGTGCTAGGGCAGGGACTGGGTACCTGGGACCAGGCTGGTGCAGTGGGAGATGGCAACGCCCAGACCCCCATTGCCCTCCCATTGTCCCCACCAATATTGCCCCACTGTTCCCCCAGTCCCCTGCCATCACCTTGCAGCGACAAGTGCCACCCGCCTCATCCTGGCCCCCGCGGGTATCACACTTGACGAGCTCCTGGCCTGCAGGCAGTGAGGGTGAGGGTGGGGAGCACCCAAGGGTGCAGGGATCCCCCCAACCAGCACCCTCCACTCACCAATTGGGGTGCACTTGCCACCCGGCTGGATGGGGTCTCCCTCATAGCCTGGGGCACACCTATGGATGGGTGGGGGACAGGTGGGTGATAGGTGGGTGATGGGTGGTGGGGTCTCAGGTGGGAGGCTTATAGGGAGGGACCCCCCCCACCCACCTCTCACAGCGGCGGCCGGCATATCCAGGGGCACAGGCATCACAGGTGGCCTGGCCATCTGTGTCCAAAAAGCATGACTCTGAGAACCTGTGGGTGACAACGATGGTGATGCCAGGGCAGTGACATCAGGGGCTGGTCCCTGGGGTTGGCACCCACCTGCGAGACGGCTCAGTGTAGGGACAGGGACAAGGGTGACAGGCAGTGGCTGTGCCCTTGGTGGCATCGCCGAAGAAGCCAGGTTTGCACTTCTCGCACTGGGGACCCTCTGTGTTGTGCTGGCAGTTCTGGGAGGGGAGGACACATATCACAGGGGAGTGGCGATCCTGCGTTCTGTCCCTGTCCCTTTGTCACCTCGTCAACCCTTCACTCCTTACCAAACAGTGCCCAAAAACAGGATCACAGGTGCTGGAGTGGCCATGGCAGCCACAGCCAGAGCAGGTCCCCAGGTAGGGTCCCCTCGTCACCCGCTCAAAACGGGGGGCACAGCGTTGGCATGACAGCCCCATGTAGCCCACGGGGCACCTGGGAACAGAGCAGTGTGACAGTGGCATCACAGCAGCAGTGGTACTGAGCCTGTGACCTTGCTGCCAGTAGTCACCTGCACTCCTCAATGTCACCAGACGGCCCCAGGCCAGTGTCCGCAGTGCTGGTGATGTCCATGGCCACGTCGCTGAGCCCCACACTGGCCATGCGCCCATCGTAAACTGCCCGGATGAAGATGCCCTCCAGCCCCTGCAGCACCAGCAGCAGCTGCTCCCGGCTCACTGGGGTACCCTGCTCATCCTCCCAGTGGTCCTGTCAGGATGGTGACAGCAGTGTCACAGCAGGATTATAGTAATGCTGGCATTACCCACCTGCCATCACCTGCATCAGTGCCCATCACCAGCATCACTGCTACTAGAATCACCCAGCCACCACCAGTATCACCCTCCCTTCATCAGTATCTCCTTCCCATCACTGGATTCACAACCCACCCATCTCCACTGGCATCACCCACCCACCCACCACTATAACCAGCATCACCCGCCACTATGACCAGCATCACCCACCACCACCATCATAACCCACCCATCATCAGCATCACTCATCCATCACCACCAGTATCACCATCACCATCCCTTCTCACACCTACCTCAGTGAGGGGCACGTGCCGCCGGTTGAGAACATTTGGGTGGGTGTCACCAGCACGCGCCTGCAGCTGCCGCCCATGGCCCCACAGCAGCAGGTCGGGGTGGGTGGTGGGCTCAGGGGGTCCCCGGCCCAGCCGGTACCGCACCCCATAGCTCAGCGCTCCCCCGTAGGCATCCACCTGGCAGCATAATGGGCTGTCAGCAGCTGTGCCACTGGTGTGCCCAGCCCTGACCCCACCCCAGCATCACCTTGTCCCCAAGGAAGGGTTCTGGCAGTGCCCAGAAGGCGTCTAGTGCCAGGAAGCGGCGGGACAGGTCCAAGAGCTGGAATTCCTCAGTGCCCACATCCACATGGAGTTGGGTGGCTGAGAGCACTGGTGAGGATGGTGCTGCTGGCACTGTCACATTGACACCTGCAAGGAAATACTCAGCCCCTGGTGGGTCCCCTATCCCCCTCCCTTGTCCCCACAGCTCACCCTTGAAGTCATCGGGGCGGTTGAAGCGCAGGTGGAGGCGGTGGCGATGCCGGGTGGTGGCGCGGCAGGAGGTGGTGATGCCAAAGCAGAAGCAGGGCAGGCAGCGGGATGTCCCTGTTACCTGGAAGTGGCCCTCAGGACATGGTCCTGTGAAAGATGAAACAGCAGATGATGGTCACAGTACCACTGTGGGACTGGTGGCATGGAGGGGGGAGGGGATGCTCACCAGGGCGGGTGACAGTGAGGATGCTGTCAGGGATGCCAAACACCATGCCCAGGGTGTTGATAGCCTCACAGGTGTAGGTGCCTTGATCAGCTTCTTTCACGTCCCGGATAGTCAGGGTGCCCTGCCCAGCCTCGCTCACAATTGACACCCTGTTGGGCACATTTGCTACCCAGGGTCTGGCACAGGTGGAGCCTGGCATACCTGGGAGCCACACACACACACCACGGCCAGCACACACAGCACCTGACACACCTCTTGCTCAACACACCTGGTGCCCTGCCTACCGAGTACACCCAGTGCCTCCCACACCCAGTACACCCAGTGCCCCGCACACCCAGTGCCCAGCCCCTCACAAGCCTCTCCCATTGAACAAGCCCCGCCCACCACAGGCAGGTTTGGCTGTTAGCCACGCCTATCTGCCAAAACCCCACCCACACAGACCACACCCTGCACACTAGTCCCGCCACCAGTCTGGCCCCCACCATCTCAGCGCCCGAAGAAACCCCGCCCATACAGGCCCCACCCCAAAATAAAGCTCCTCCCATCACAGACCACACCAATTACAAGTTCCTCCCATGGAAAGCCACGCCCCCTTCCTCCAATCCGCAACCATCACCCCTTGAGCCCCGGCCCCGGTCCCGCCCACCTGTGGCTGCTGGGGGTGTGTCCCCAGTTCAGGCGCCAGGTGACGATTGGGGTGGGGACACCGGTGGCTACACAGGTGAAGGTGACGGTCTGGCCAGGCACTGCCCTCACCGACTCCCGCGGCAGCGTCACCACCTGTGGGGGCACTGCCACCGCCACCGCCACCCAGTCATTGTCACCACCACCGGCACCACCCGCACCACACAGCACCCCTGGGGGACAGGGACTCTGCCACTGCCACCCCATCGTCACTGCCACTACCACTGGCGCAGTCACCACCTGCCCCAGTTGTCACCCCTGTCATTCTGGACTGCCACTACCATTGGCACCACCTGCCCTGCTGGCACCCCAGAAAAACTGGGACACTGCCACTGCCACCCTGTTATTGTCACTGCCACTGGTACTGTCTGGTCTGTGCTGTACCACTGAAAAATGGGGACACTGTCACCGCCACCCCGGATCCACCCGGGGACATGTTCTTTGGCACTGCATCTCCAGATCAGCTTGAGGACAGGGTCCCCAGTGTGATATCCAGCCTGGTTCCGTGACATGTCCCCAGCACAGCACCACCTGGGGGCAAGCTCCCAACACAGGGTCCCCAGCCCGATGTCACAGCACAGGCTTCCCAGTGTGGCACTGCCTGGCAACAGGGTCCCCAGTGTGGCAGCCAGCACTGTGCCACAGCGCAGGGACCTGGACACAGCATCCCCAGTATGGTCCTGTGGCACTGGGCACAGCACAGAGTCCCCAGCCCAGTGCCATGGCACAATGTCCCCAGGCACAGTGTCAAGAGCCTGCTACCATGGCACAATGTCCCCAGCCCTCTGTTATGGCACAAGGCCCCCAGGCAGTGTCCCCAGCTTGGTGTCACAGCAAAGGGTCCCTGACACAGTTCAGACACAGTTCAGACACAGCCCTGTATCCCAAGGACAGCTTGGGCACAGTGTCCCCATCCTGCTGCCAAAGCACTACATGCCCCCAGCGGCACAGCATCCCTGGCACAGCATCCACAACCCAGCCTTGGTCCCCATGTCCCCTCCCTGAGGAGCTGTCCCCTCTGGAGTCACTCACCACATCCAACCTCATCACTGCGGTCGGGACAGTCGGGCTCCCTGTCACACTGGTAGCTGGCACGGATGCAGCTCCCACTGGACACACACTGAAATTCCGCTGGTCCACATGCCTCACCAGGCGCCTTGGTGGCTGCAGGGGGTTCCAGCACAGTATCAGCTGTGTCCCCACATCCTCACACGTGTCCCCAAGCCCCCATACTCACGGCAGTCACTCTCATCAGAGCCGTCACCGCAGTCATTCTCGCCATCGCAGAGCCAGAGCTTTAGGGCACAGTGCCCATTGTCACACTTGAACTCATTGGGCTCACAAGGGGACGGGGTGCCTGGGGAGCATGGGGCAAGTCAGCACCCAGAACCCCAGAATCAATTAGGTTGGAAAAGACCTTTGAGATCATTGATGGCCACACCATTCCTGATCCAGACCAGGTGCCATTGACCTTCTTGGCCACCTGGGTACACTGCTGGCTCATGTCCAGCCTGCTATCCATCAGTGCCCCCAAGTCCTTTTCTGCCTGGCCCCTCTCCAGCCACTCTGTCCCCAGCCTGGAGCACTGCAGGGGTTGTTGCGGCCAAAGTGCAGGACCTGGCACTCAGTCTTGTTAAACCTCACATCTATGGATTTATCCCTTGGATCCAGTCTGTCCAGGTGTCTCTGCAGAGCCCTCCTACCCTACCTCCAGCAGATCCACACTTGCACCCAACTTGGTGTGGATCTCAATGCCCTCACCCAGATCATCAATAAAGATACTGAACAGGACTGGACCCAACACTGATCCCTAGGGGACACATCTGGTGACCAGACACCAACTGCACCATCTCTCTGGGCCTGGCCAACAGCAAGTTCTTAGCCCAGCACAGGGTGAACCTCACCAAGCCATGGACTGCCAGATTTTCCAGGAGTTTGCCATGGGAGATAGTGTCCAAGGCTTTGCTGAAGTCCAGGTAGAGTCCCCCAAACCCTCACCATCCCCAGGACCCACCACAGGCATCCTCGTCAGAGCCGTCGGCACAGTCGCGCTCTCCGTCACACAGGTAATCCCGGGGGATGCAGCGCCCGTCCCTGCAGGCAGCCTCACCACCCTGGCATCCCTCAGCCGCTGGTTTTGGGGGACGTGGGGTGAAGGGGCGCAGGGGGGATGCTGGGGTGGTGCCCACGGGGACAGTGCTCAGCGGGCGTGTAGTGGCTGGGTGGGCGGTGCTGGGGGGTGGCCGTGGGGGGAACTCTGTGGGCAGATAAAAGGGGGTTATGGGAGGACTCAGGAGGGAATGGGGGTGAAGAGGGAGGATCTGGGTGGGGTTGGAGGGAGGGGTACAAAGGGGGTTTATGGAGGGGTGTAGGGGAAAAATGGGGCGCAGAGGGTTGTAGGGGGGAAAAAAGGGGTGTGAGGAGTGTTTATTGGGGCATAGGAATAAAATAGGTGTGCAAGGGCATTAAAGTGAGAAATGGGGATGCAGAGTGGTATAGAGGGGTATACTGGGCAAAAAGGGGTGTGAGAAGTGTTTATGGGGTGCAGGGGGCTTGGGGGAAATGAGGGCACAGTACAGTATAAGGGGATATATAGGAAAAAGGGGTTGCAGGGAATGTTTACAGGGGTGTAAGAGTAAAATGGGGGCCTAAATGGGGAAGTTGGGGTGCAGGAGAGTATAGGAGGAAAGAAGGTGCAGAGAGGGAGTGGCAGGGCCATGGGGTGGGGAATGGGAACCCGGGCGATTTTTGGGACAGAGGAGGTTCCAGGGGTGCTGAGCTGCCTCACCACATTCCTCCTCATCGGAGGCGTCGTGGCAGTCGGGCCGGCGGTCGCAGCGATATTCCACGGCCACGCACTCCCCGCTCCTACAGGAAAACTCTCCCACGGTGCAAGTGCGGGGCTGGGGGGTCACTGTGGCCGGGATGGGGGCACACAGTCAGGGGATCACCCCAGAACATCCCCCACCCAAATCTGGCCAAGGTCAATACACGCCAGGATGTGACAGCCAGCAGAGTAACACAGATTGGGATGTGGTGCTCTGACCCCCCCGGCCCCAAACCACTCCAGAGCACCCCAAAACCCCCTCAGGCTCCCCCCAAAGCCCCTCCCGGGCTCACCAGCTCCCAGGCGACGGAATTGGAAGCCGTGAGGGGATGTGAGGTAGGAGGCAATGGAGCCGCCGGCCAACAGGTCCCGCAGGATCCCCCCGAGCTGCGCCTCGTCCCCATTCCCCTCTGAGCCCACATCCAGCTCCACGAACACATCCCCATCCAGCTGCCTGGGGGACGAAGAGTCAAAACCCCAAAATAGCCACACTTCACCCCAAATCAACCCTCAGCCTCCAAAGTGTCCACACTGCACCCCAAGAAATCCTCATCACCTCCAATCCACCCCACCACCTCCAAATGTCTCCATCACCCCAAAAACTCCCTGCACATTCAAAAGCTCCTCACTGTACCCTGAAACATCTTCACTGCAACCCAAAAGGCCCTCCTTCCACCCCAAAACATTCCCATCACCTCCAATCCATCCTAACACCTGCAAAACCTCTCTGTCCTCCCAAAAGCCCCTCATTCCACCCCAAAACTTCACCATTGCACCCCAAAATCCCCCCAGATGACATCTTGCTCCTCCAGGCCCCCCTGCCCAACCTGTTCTCCTGACCTTCCAAAACTCTCTGGGCCCCCCAAACCCTCTAAGCCCTTCTAGACTCCCCCAAGCTCCCCAAAGCTCCCCAAGCCCCCCTACTCACTTGATGAAGACCACGTTGACCACTTGCTCCCCAGGCACTTTGTAATACTCTGACTCCAGCTGTTATGGGCAGGAAATGAGGGGTCAGGATGGTCCCTTGGGTGCCCCCCACCTCCAGCCCTCCTGAGTCCCCCCAGTCCTCACCGTATCCACCACAGCCTCGGAAATCTCCCGAAATTCCTCAGAATCAGGGTCCTCCAGCCGTGAGCTGTAGTCGATGCTGCGGGTGAAGTTCACCAGCGCCCGGAAATAAACTGGGGGCAAGGGGTGCCAAAGTTGGGGGATGGGGTGTCGAAACTGGGGGAGTGGAACCTGCACATCCAAAATATCCCCCCCTGTGACCCTCACCCAGCTATGACCCCCCCCATCCAGATGTTCCTCCTGCTCCCCAGCTGTGTCTCCCCCAGTGATTGGAATCCCACCCAATAAAGCACAGGAGAAAGAAAAGTCAGGGTGCAGCAAAGGGGGGTCCCCAAAAAGTGTCACTTACTGATCGGGGGGTCATCCTCGGGCTCGGCCACCAACATGCCCGCAGGCACAGGGTGGGGCCCGGGCGCTGCCCCCAAGGAAGAGGAGGAAGAGGAGGAGGAGGAGGAGGATGAAGAGGAGACAGAGGTTGAGAGCGGTGCCAGCAGAGACCAGCCCGGGGCCAGGTGCCTTCCACAGTGTCCCCTTACCGGTGGGTGCCAGCCCGCTGCTAGGAGCTGGGGCCATGACTGTCGGTGGCCAGGGAACACCACTGCCATCCTCCCCGCTGCCATCTGAGGTGGGCACAGTGTGAGGGTGGCACCTGCCCGTGGGGACCCCCACATGTGGGGACACCCACCCATGGTGACACCCACGCAGTCGTGGTGGCACCCAGTGCCACATATGCCACCAAATGCCACCAGATCCCAGTGCCATCCACGATGGGAACAATGTAGTGGCACTAAGTGCGACACACTCCCAGGGTGACACACACCCATGGTAGCAACCACCTGGTGACATTTTACTGCCAGATTCCACCAGGTCCTGGTGCCACCTGACCTGGGGACAACATGGGAGCACCCAGGGTAGTGACACTCACTCATGGTGACATTCACCTACGGTGATGCTCACCCACTCAATGACACCCTGTCTCCAGCTGCCACCAAATCCTGGTGGCATCTGTGATGAGGGCAACAGGAGTGGCACTTGCTCACAGTGACATCCACCTACTCAGTGTCACCTTATCACCAGATGCCACCAGGTGCAAGTAGCAACCACAAAGAGGACAGCAGCATACAGGGTGGCACTCACATACCTAATGCCACCTTAGCGCTGAGTGCCATCAGGTCCATTTCCCATCTGCAATGGGCACAGTTGAGTGAGTGGCACCGGTGGCACCAACTGATGGTAATACCCCCCCACCTGGTGACACCCACTCATGCCACACCCACCCACGGTGACATCCAGCTACAGTGACTCCCACTCCTGGTGGCACTGACCCACCCAGTGCCACCTTACCACCAGGTCCCAGTGCCATCCGCAGTGAGGACTGTGCAAGTAGCACCCAGGGTGGCATCAGGACCCACACACCCTGGTGCCCCCTGGTGTCCCCTCACCTCCAGAGGCCACCAGGTCCTCGTCATCTGACAGGTGCCGGTAGTAGCGCCGTCCCTGTGTGTCCCCGACGTGATCGGCCACTGTGTCTTCAGGGAAGGCGTCGACCCAGCCGCGGGCGCTGCCGGTGACCTGGGGGATGGGGGCACCATGGGATGGGGCCACCCGCGGGACACGACCTTGCGGGTACCCAGCCACGTCACCCCGGGGGGGGAATGGGGTGGAGGCGCGTGACTGTGCAGCGGCGTCACCGGGAAGAGGGAGCGGGGTGAGCTCATCACACACCCTCCGCATTCCTGCACCGACCAGCACCGGCAGTGGGATCACCGACACCGGGACGTCCATGTACGGGCACGGGGGCGTGTGCCAGGGAGCCCAGAGTGCACACGTGTGTGCAGCGACACAGGAAGTGTGTGCACACGTGTTTACACTGCTCCACATGTGCACTGACACGGGGACGGGTGTGTTCAGTGACATGGGGACACGTGCACGCTGCCACAGGCAGGAGTCAACACGGAGACGCGTGTGCATGTGGGTTTGCACCGCAATGTGCACGCACGGACACGGGAACAAGCATGCACAGTGACACCTGGCTGTGCACACCTTTGCACCCGTACAAGTGCACGCAGTGCCACACGCGTGGCCTGCCACGGGGGTGTGTGCACACTGACACGTGTCTGCACACACATTTGCACGCTTTGTGTATGCACCAACTCGAGGCCATTGCCACACCGGCCCGTGCACACGTGTTTGCAGCACCACACATGCGCACTGACGTGGGGATGGGTGTGAGCGCACACGCCACCGCAGTCACCAATGGCTGACTGTGCACAAACACTGACACCGCCACACGCGTGCTCTGACACACGCGTGTGCCCCAGCTGGGTGCGCCCTGGTGCCCACAGGTCCATGCACAAGCATGTGCGGCGCTGCGGGTGCCTCCCCCCCGGCCCCGGCAGGAATCCGTCGCAGCAGCACTTTGCTGTGCAAACAAGTGCCGGGGGATTAGGCAGGCACTAGAGGGGACAGGACACAGGGGGAACACGGGGCGACAAAGGGGGGGACACAGGGGAGGACACGGGGCCCGCGGCCACATGGATGGGAGGACCCAACACCCCAAGGGATCTGTCTGCGGAGGCCCCTCGTGGGTGTCAGCCCAGCCCCCATTCAAGGGGAAACTGAGGCACGAGGCCGCATGTGCTTGCGGGGGGGGGGGGGGGGGGGGCTCTGCTGCTCCCCACGTGTGCACTGAGCGTGTGGGTCCTCAGCCCCCACATCCCCACACGTGTACTCAGCGTGTGGGTGCCCTGTCATTGTCCCCACACACGTGGCTTCTCAGCCCCCACACCCTCAACGAGTGTGTGGGGCCTCTGCCACCACGTCCCCCACTCGTGCACCGAGCCCGTAGGTGCTCAGCCCCGGCGCCGCAGCCCCAGCCCGGCTGGCAGAATGGCAGCTGCCTGTCGGGTGTCCGGTGTCGTCCGAGCAGGGTAGGGGACAATCCCCCTCTCCGGTTACCGGAAGCCTCTCCCGCGCTGCGGGCCCGCACCCTCGGACGCCTGGGCCCCCCCCGGACACCCGGGTCCCCCCCGCTGCCGCCGGGGCACCGCGCCCGGCCGGACGCCACGGCCTCGCCGCCGCTCACATTTTCCACTCCCCGGCCCAAATCCTGCCCCGCACCCTGGGGAAAAGTGGGGGGGAGGGGGGCGAGGAAGAGAAGGTTGAGGAAGCACCACCCTGCTACCCTCCTGCTTCCAAACTGCACCCCAGATTTGGGGAACACTTCAACCCCCCCTTATTTGGGTGTCTCCCGCCAATTTGAATGTCCCCCGCCGCCGGTTTGGATGTTCCTCCACTAGAATACGGATGTAGCTCCCGAAATTTTGAAGTGGCCCACAAATCTGGATGAGCCCCCCCCCCCCCCCCCCCCCCCGCCAGTAATTCATCCGGGCGAGGAAGAGGAGGTGACGCAGCCCAAGAATAATAACCGGGGAGGGGGGGGGGGGCGTTATTAATAGCAGTCCCTCCCCGGCTTATTGTTCCCCCAAGGTCATGTTAAAAGGTGTTTCCCCCTGAAAAAACCCTCCTTCCCTCTCCAGTGGGTCCCCAAGGACTGAGCCACCCCCAGTTTGGGGGGATGGGGTCACCCCCAGGATTTGGGGGGCTGCCAGCACAGCTGGTGGGATGCTGGTCCCGGGGGGGGGGGGGGGGGGGGGGGGCAGAGGCAGCTGCTCTCTCCCCCCTACCCTGCCCTGCCGCCCCCGGGATTTGGGGGTGAAACAGCTGCGGGGTCAAAGCCACAGCAGGGCAGGCAGGAGGCCCCCAAATATGTGTTTCCCCTTCCCCCTCCCGCCCTGCATTCCTCCCTGCTGGCATTGCCTAATTTCTCCTGAAAAGACTTGGACGAGGGGGGCGATCTGGGCGTTTTTGGGGTAAATGGATTTCGGAAGGGAGACTTTGGGGGGAGGTGATTTTCTGGAGGGAGATTGGTGGGGGGTGATGGGTTTTTGGGGAGAGAGATGGGTTTTGGGGAATGGAGATCAGTTGTGGGGAGTTGATGGGTTTGGGGGGCGGGAAATGGTGTTTTGGGGAAAGGGATATGGGTTTTTTTGTGGGAAAATGGGTTGTGGGGGGAGATGGATATGGGGGTGGAGACGGGGTTTTTTGGGGGGGATAGACAGATTTTGAGCGGGATTTTTGGGGGGAGTAAATTTTTTAATGGGATAACAAGATCTTCTGTGGGACTGTCGGGTTTTGATGGTGAAGGGGAAACCCAGGAGTCCTGGCAAGGACCCAGCGTCTGAGCTGACCTTCCTCCCCCGCCTCCTCCTCCCCCTCCTCATCCCAGCCGGGCCATCTTTGGCGATGGGAAAGAGCCGAAGGCAAAAGGCCATGTGCGCTACGGCCCGGAAGGTCCCCAAGTGCCCCCGAGTACCCCCAGGCGGTCCCAAATGCCCCCAGGTAGCCCTAAATGCCCCTAGGTGTCCCCAAATGCCTCCATGTTCCCCCAGATGTGACACAAGCCTCCCCAGCACCGCGGGGCCCCCCAAAGCGGCCTTGGCCGTGTCCCCCCTCCATGCATGCCCCAGGCACACGAGTGTGCAAGAGCGCGCTTGCACGCGGGGTGGGTGTGCGTGGGGTGTCCTCCCCTTCCCCAGCCCTTCCCCTCGGGCAGAGTGATCTTATCGCACATTCCTGCTTCGCCCTCCCCTTCCCCCCCACCAAATTAACTCTTCACAGCCCTTGGGGGTGGCACCCCCATGCCCCACTCCACACCAACGCCCTCCGTGGGAGCACCCCCCGTGCTTGTAGGGGGCTGCACGGCCCAGCATCCCGGCCAGGGGCGTTACAGGGGTGCTCGGTCCCAACATTCCCCCATGTGCCTCAGCAGAATGGGGGGGTGGGGGATTGTAAAGTGGGGATCCCCCCCCTTTATCCCCACCAGCCTCCCCGGACGTGGGTGGAAGCCCCATGGAAAGCGGGGGGGCCGCGCTGCCAGCACGGCCCCGAGCACAAGGCCCCCTCTGTTCTCCACCCCGGGCACCCGCCCAACCCCAAACCACCCCCCTGCCCCCCCACCTCGCCATCATCTCCGCAACCCACCGAGGGATTCCCCCGTAAATCGGGAGTGCGCAGCCCCACGGCGCAAACCCCCCTGCACCCCCCCGGGATATCCAGAGGTGTCACCCCCTGCCCCACTGCTCCCTAGCAGGGTCGGAACCACCCCAGGGGCACCCCCAGATGCAGCGCCCCACCTCGGGGTATTTTGGGACGGTTATTTTTAGGGTGACCGGCGACACCATCACCCTTTAAATTTAGTTGGGGCGTGGGATGGGGTGGAGGTGCGGACGGGGCGAGGGGGCACCCCAAAAGCAGAATATAAGTGCCCCTATAAGTGACTCCCACCCACGGCAGAGGCTGGGGGCAAGGGGGGAGCTGGAACACCATGAGTGTTTTATGGGGTGACGGGAACCATCCCCACTTTGGGGTCACGGGGACCCCAATTCCCTGAAGGAACAGGGTGGGGTGACAGGGACCCCCCTGACTGGGGCCCCCACATGGGGGTCATGGGGACCCCAATTCCATAGGGGTATAGGGGTGGGTGACCCCATGCACCCCCAGTCCCTGGGGGACCTCAAGTACCATAGAGGACAGGCAGGTGGACCCCCCACACCCCATTCCCAGACGGGACAGGGCACGGGGAGAGAGATCCCACCTCTCCTTTGGGAGGGCACGGCAATTCCCAGATGGGACACGGTGAGGGCCCTGGGCTCCCCACGTGACTCCGGTACAAGGGGGGACCCTTCAGTCCCTTAGGGAGAGGAGCAGGGTGCCAGGGATCCCCTGGTACAGGGGGGACACTCCAATCCCTTAAGGAACAGGGACCCCCACATCTCCTTGGTGTCCTGGGGGACCCCAATTCCGTGATAACCCTGGGATCCCTGTGCCCCCTCTGCACATGTGGAGGGACACCCCAGTTCCCTGAGCGGCCAGAGCACCACGCTGGGAACTCCTGCGCTGAGGGGGGGGCCCGACTCTCTTCAGGCACAGCATAACTCCTCCAACTCCTTCAGGGGACCTCAACTCCCACTAGGAACCCCAAATAATTCAAGAGAGACAAACTCCATGGAGGACCCCACCTCCTACAAGGAACTTCAACTCCGGGGAGGGGGTCTTAACTCCTGTAGGGGACCCCAACTCCTTCAGGGGACCCCAGCTCCGTGGCACCCAAGTCTTTTAGGGGATCCCAAAATCGTGGGGACCCCAACTTCTTTAAGGGCCCCAAGTGCTTTAAGGGATCCCAAAACCACACGGGGCTCACAATTTATCTATGGAATTCCCACTCCGGGGACCCCAACTCCTGTGGGGAACCCCAACTCCTACGGGGAAGCCCAACCCCTACAAGGAATTCCAACTGCCGGGACCCTGACCCCTTTCGGGAATTCCAGCTCCGTGGGGGGACTCCAACTTCTACAAGTGACCTCAACTCCTTTAAGAGACCCCAAGTCCGCGGGTAGAAACCCCAGCTCCCTTCAGGTACCCCAAATCCTTTAGAAGTCCCCAAGTCCTTCGTGGGACCCCCAACTCCGCGGCCGCCAACTCCTTTACGGGACCTCCCAGTTCGGCGAGGGGACCCCAACCCCACACCCCCCGGCCCCACTCACCCCCAGGAGGGTCTCCAGCAGCAGGAGAGTCCCCAGCGCCGCCGGGCCTCGTCGCCCCATCGCCGCTCCGGCCCCTCTCCGGCCCCGCCGAGACCGCTCCGCTCGCTCGCTCCGGTGGCGCCGCCGCCCCGGGGCCGCCCCGCCCCCCTCCCCCCCCACCCCCGCCGCGGGGCGGGGCCGGGCCACGGAGCGCGCGCCCACGGGGGGACACAGTGGGGCACGGCTGGGAAACCTACCCTGGGACACAGGGACATGCGGGGACGTAGGGGCACTGGGGGACACCCCTGGGAACTTATACAGGCACACGAGAGGGGCACGGGAGCAGAGACGGGGGCGCAGGGACACCGTGGACATCCCTGGGAACTTGCACGGGGACTTGGGGACACCGCTGGGATCTTGCATTGGGACACGGACACACGTGAGACACGCTTGGGAACTTGCACTGGCATACGGGGATATGGGGGAGAGCCCTGGAAACGTTTGCAGGGACACGAGGGATACACGGGATACACGGGGGACGCAGGGACACCGTGGGACATCTGTGGGATCTTGCACTGGGACACAGTGGACATCCCTGGGAACGTTTATAGGGAGACGGGGAAGTTGCAGGGGCACACAAGGATCCACGCTGAGAATTTCTATTGGGACGTAGGGTGCGTGAGGACATAGGGTGACACCCCCTGGGAACTCTTGCAGGGACACCAGGGGGACACAGGGGGACACCCGGGGGCGCCGGGACACCGGGGAACTTTTGCAGGGACACGAGAGGAAACTCTGAGAACTTATACTGGGACACGGGTGTGTGGGGACGTGGGGGGACACCCCGGGAACATTCAGGAGGTCATGAGGGTGCGTGGGGACATGGGGGTACATGGGTGGTCACCTCTGGAAACCTATAGTGGGACACGTGGGTGCATGGGGGCACCCTGGGACACTCCTGGGAACTTTTCCTGGGGCATGGAGGTTCATGGGGACACCATGGGGCAGCTGTGGGAATTTGCACAAGGACACGGGGATGCATGGGGACACCGTGGGACACTCCTGGGAAATTTATGGGAACACAAGTGTGGGGAGAGAATGGGAGTGCATCTCTGGGAACTTTTACAGGGACATGGAGTGCAGGACATCATGGAGCACCTGTAGGAACATTTATGAGGACACAGGGGTGTGTGGGGACACTGTGGAGCACCTGCAAAAACTGTTATGGGGACAGGGGGCGACAGGGAGCTCACCTCTGGAAACTTTTACAAGGACAAGGGAGTGCATAGGAACACCTTGGGACACCACTGGGAACTTTTACAAGGACACAGCGGTCACGTCTGAGAACTTCTATAGTGTCATGGGGACACTGGAGGAGCATGGAGGACTACTGTGGGAACTTCTACGAGGGTTCTGGGGTGCGTGGAGAGCCCATAGCCCCCACACTCCCCAGTGCTCCAAGAGTTGTTATAACCCTCCATGTCTTCCATTGCTCCCAAACTTCCTGACGCACCTGGGGGGCTGTGGGACACAAGGGAATTATAGGAACTATGAAGGGACATGGGGGGAACTATGGGGGTACCAGAGTCTAAAACAGAGAGCTATGCGGGCACAGGAGTCTATTAGGGCTATGGGGGTACCAGGGGCAAGGGGCTATAGGGACACTGAGGTTTATAGGGTCTGTGGGGGGCACCAGGGACATAAAGTGATATGGGGGAGCTATAGGGGCACAGGGGGGCTGTGGGAGTTATTGGGTCACAGGACAGTATAGGGGGTATATGGGGAACACAAGGAGCATAGCAGATATAGAGGGGAAATGGGGGCACAGGGGTTTATAGGGTCTGGGGGGGGGGGGATTTTAAGGGCTATGGGTTCTGGGATGGGGTTATATATGAGGGCCAGGGGGGTCAGAGCAGGCTACCAGGGGCTTAGGGTATACGGGGGACACAGGAGCTATGGGCTCTGGGAGGGGGTGTACATGGGGGCCATAGAGGCTGTATGGGAACATGGGGGATATGGGGGGCACAAGGCTGGTTTGAAGGGACTATGGGGCAGTAGAGGTGATCGGGGGGGTGTGGGAGCACAGGGGGCTGTGGGGTAGTGGTAGGTGCTATGCTGTCTGGGAGGAGTGATATATGGAGCCATATAGTCCATGGGGGCTATAGGGGCCATTGGGGCCACATGGGGACTATGGAGGGCACCTGGGATGGTTGTAGGGGTTGTGGGGGTCCAGGAGGGGAGGATATATGGGGCACTGAGCCCATTAAGGCTATAGGAGATATATGGGCACACCAAAGACATGGAATATGTGGGAACAGGGGTGGTTATAGGGGCTTGGGGGCTCTAGAGTCCAGGGGGTGGCAAGGGAGATATGGGGGCCAGAGCAGCCTGAGGGGTCCACCAGGTGCACAGGGAATATGGGGACTATAGGGGGCACGAGGTGGTTATGGTGACTATGAGGGTACAGGGTGGTTGTAGGGGCCCATGGAGGTGACTGTGGGGGCTGTGGAGGGCACTGGGGTAGTTGTAAGGGCTATGGGGCACACAGAGAGGTATGGGGACTATGAGGGGCACAGGGGGTACAGAGGAAGTAGGGGGCAGCAGGGACAGGGGGCTTTGGGATCTGTGGGGTCCCCACTGGCCGGGTGCCAATGCATTTCTCCCCAAGGCCAAGGTTAATGTTTAAGCCCCTCCCACCAAGTCCCAGATGGGCACCAGGTGCCCATTCCCAGGGGTGCCCTTGGGTGCTCCTGATACCAGCAGGGATTTAAGGTTGTCGGGTGCCTGGGACAGCCACACTTGAGCCATGGCTGCGATACTGAGCCTCGTCCTGCTGCTGGTGGCCGGCGGTGAGGTATCCCCTGACCCCTCCGTGTCCCCAGGCTCAGGTGGGTGCCCGGTGGGTGACAGTGCCATGTACTGCAGGTGTCCACGCCGCGGTGCTGCCGGATTCCCGGGTGGTCAATGGGCAAGATGCGGAGCCCTACAGCTGGCCCTGGCAGGTGAGGGGACAGTGGGACAGGGGGACAGGGTGATGGGGCAGCAGCAGCCATGTGGGGGGACGGTGGCCCCCAGCAGTGTCTCCCCTCCCTCCCCCAGATCTCGCTGCAGTACAAGCGGGATGGAACCTTCCGCCACACCTGCGGGGGAACCTTGATCGCTGCCAACTGGGTGATGACAGCCGCACACTGCATCTCGTGAGGGCACCGGGCTGGGGGCTGCAAGAGGGCTTCAGGGATAGGTGCTGCGGTGCAGGGAATAGTGCAGAGAGATGCATGGAAGGGACACAGGGTGTAGAGATGGGTGTTGGATACAGGGGTGGGTGTGGGGTGCAGGAAACGGTGTAGGAAGGGTGCAGAAGGGTTTCAGTGTGCAGGGATGGGTGCATGGAGGGGTGCAGGTACAGTGCATGGGGAGAGTGCGGGTGGGTGCTGAGGTGCAGGAGGAGTGCAGAGGAATGCAGGAGTGCAGGTATGGGTGAATGGAGAGGGTTCATGGGGCTACAGGAGGGTCTTGGGTACAGGAGGGATGCAGTGGGATGCAGGGAGGGAGTCCTGAGTGCAAGAAGGGGTTCTGGGAGCAGGGAGAGAAGTTGCTACATACATGGAAGGAATGCATGGATGGGGTGAAAAGTGCAAGGTGGGCACAAGGATGATGTGCAGGGCAGGATGGGTGCAGGGAGAGGGCCTGACAGGGCAGGGGGGGTGAGTCTGGGAGCAGGGTGGGTGCAGGGAGAGGTCCAGGGAGGGGGTTCAGGGTTCAGGGCGGGGGATCTGTGTGCAGGAAGAGATTCAGGGTGCAGAGGAGGTGGGGTGCAGGATGCAGAGAGGTGAGTTTGGGTGCATATTTGGTCCATGGAGAGGTGCAGGGAGGGGATTTGGGGTGGAGGGCAGAGCGTTTGGGTGCTTGAAAGGGTCCCGGGTGTGGGAGGGATGCCGACGGAGGGCCGAACCCGCTGACCCTTACCCCCCTTTGCTGGTAGCAACACCCACACGTACCAGGTGGTGTTGGGTGAGTATGACATGAGCACTGGGGAGGGTCCCGAGCAGCGCATCCCTGTGAACTCCGACGACATCTTCGTGCACCCCAAGTGGCTCAGCTTCTGCGCGGCCTGCGGGTGAGCAGGGTCCATGGGGAGCTGAGGAGGCCATGCCCCCCCGCAGCCTCCCCTCTGACCCGTGTCCCCATGTGCAGCAATGACATCGCCCTGATGAAGCTGCAGCGCCCAGCCGTGCTCTCAGCAGAGGTGCAGGTGGGGCGGCTGCCGCCCGCTGGCTCCATCCTGCCCAACGGGTACCCCTGCGTGCTCAGCGGCTGGGGACGGCTCACCAGTGCGTCCGGGCACCGGGAGGGAGGGCAGGGACAGGAGGACATGGAGGGATGCATGGGGAGATGGGTGGAGGCTTGGAGGGATATATGGGGAAATGGATGGTAAGATGGAGGGAGAGATGAGGGATGGAGAAATGGGGAGATAGATGCGGGATGGATAGGGAGGTGGAGGGACAGCTGAGGAGATAGATGGCTGGGGAGGTGGATGTAGAGATGTATGGAGGGATGGTGAAGGGTTGGAGGGATAGATGTGGAAATGGCTGGGGAAATGGAGGGAGGGATGGCGGATGGACAAATGGGGAGATGCATGGGAATGGTTGGGGAGATGGAGGGAGGGATGAGAATTGTTTTGAGATAGTGGATGGATAAAGGATTTGATAGATGGGTGATGGATGGGGAGATGGAGGGAGGGATGGTTGGGGAGATGGTTGAAGGGATGGTGGGATGGGGAGGTAAGGGAGGGTTGGGTGAAGGGATAGAGGAACATATGGGGAGATGAATGAGGAGTTAGAGGGAGGGATGGATGGATGGATGGATGGATGGATGGATGGATGGATGGATGGATGGAGAGATGTTTAAGAAGCTGGTTGGAGGGATAGATGAGGCATGAGGGAATGGAGGGATGGAAAAGGGGTAGAGAAATGTATGGGGAGATGAAGGGAGGAATGGAAGCATGCAGGGTTGGAGGGAAGAGAGGAGGGCTGGAGGTCTTGAAAGATGCAGAGGTGGATGAATGTGGAATTAATGGAAAGAAGACGGATGGATGTAGGATGAAGAGAAGGAAGGTAGATGGAGGGATGGGTGATGGATGGATGATGGATGGATGGATGCATGCATGGATGCATGGATGGATGGATGGATGCATGCATGCATGATGGATGGATGGATGGATGGGTGGATGGATGGGTGGATGGATGGATGGATGGATGGATGGATGGATGGATGGATGGATGAATGGATGGATGATGGATGTGGGCAGGGATGGAGGGCGGTGGGCAGACTACGGGGTGCTCTGATCCCGTAGCTGGGGGGTCGCTGCCGGATCGGCTGCAGCAGGCAGAGCTGCCCGTGGTGGACTACGAGCACTGCACCCAGCCCGACTGGTGGGGAGCTGTGGCCATCCGCCAAACCATGATCTGTGCCGGCGGCGCCGAGAAGGCCGGATGCAATGTGGGTACCGCACTGTGGTGGAGGGAGGCACATCCCAGGCCCCTGTGGTGCTGACCCTGCCTCATGCCACAATCCCACATCTCAGGGTGACTCCGGGGGCCCCCTGAACTGCCAGGCTGAGGATGGGACCTGGGAGGTCCATGGCATCGCCAGCTTTGTGTCAGCCCTGGGCTGCAACGCTGCCAAGAAACCCACTGTGTTCACCCGCGTGTCTGCCTTCGAGGACTGGATTGCAGAGGTGGGCACAGGCTGTCAGGGTGCCAGGGAATGGGATACTGTGTTGTCAGGGTGCAAGGGTGCCAGAGAAGTGGGATATCATGGTGTCACGATGCCATGGAATTTGGGTATCATGGTGCTGGAGAATTGGGACGCCATATCAGGGTGCTGGGTGCTGGGGCAATGGGGTACCAGGGCTCTGGGGTGCTGGGGTACCAGGGCTCTGGGGTGCTGGGGTACCAGGGGGTAAAGGAACCAGTCTGCTGGGCTGCTGGGGTGCCATGGTGCCAGGGTATTGGTGTACCAGGTTGTTGGGGTACAGAGTGTCGGGGTGCTCTGATGCTGGGATACCAGAGGATGGGGCTGTCAGGGTGCCATGATGCTTGGGTACCAGGTGTCAAAGTGCCACAGTGCCAGCATAAAAGGGCTCTGCAGTACAACAGCATAAAAGGGCTCTAGGCTACTGGGGTGCTGGAGTGCCAGGGCACCAGGCTGCTGGGTGCCAGGGCAGTGGAGTGCCAAAATTCCAGGGCACAGATATGCCACAGCACTGGGGTGCTTGGGTATCATGGAGCTGAGGAAAAAGGGCTCTGATTTGCTGGGCTGCCAGAACAAGAGTTTGCCAGAGCTTTGGAATGATGGGGTATCAGGGTGCCAGGGAACTGAGGTATTAGAAGACTGGGGTGCCAGGATGCCATGGTGTAAGTGTACCAGGACTCAGGGATGCTGGGGCATTGGAGTGCTGGGGTGCCAGGGCAATGGGGTACCAGGGCTCTGGGTAGCTGAGGTGCTGGGCACTGGTGTGCCAGGCTCTTGAGGTGTTGGGATGCCATAGTGCTCAGGTGATGGGGTGCCAGGGTGTTGGAGTTTTAGAGTGTTGGGTGTTGGGGTACTGTCCTCCTGTCTTAAAAGCTTCTCCCTTCCAGACCATGAGAAACAACTGAGCGTGGCAGCATTCTTGTAATCAGCTTCCCGGCCTGGCACCAGGCAAATAAACCACCATCTGGCACCAGTGTGTCCCTGTGCTGGGGAGGGGTCTGGGGGCAGCAGGTGCTGCACCTTTACCGGTGGATAGTACTAGGAGCATCCATATGTGCCCAAGGTCATGGGGATGGACACCCAGAGATACTCAGACATAATGGGGATAGACACTGAGAGGTGCCCAGACACCACAGGGATGGGAACCCACAGGTGCCCAGATGCCTTGGAGATGGCACCTTCAGACACACAGATCCCACAGGGATGGGTGCCATGGGCATGGGCAGCCTCAGACACTCAGGCGACACAGCACCAAGCACCCCAAAGTGTCCTGTGCCATGGGCATGGGCACCCTGCTGCCAAAAGAACCCCAAGACACATCGGTGCAGTGGCTCTAGGTGCTCTGAGAAAACAGGGATGGCCCCAGTGCCACGGTGACAGGGACCCAGTGACACTCTGTCCCCTCATGGGGCTGGGCCCCCCCGAGGCAGCAGGACAATTCCCTTGGGGTGCCTCAGGGATAGACGCCCATGACCGTGGCCTTCTTGGCCTGGCCGTCACTTTGCAACTGCCAGCAGCAGCGCGTGACCAGTGAACAAAGAGCCCTTTCACCAGGGCCCCAGCCATGACCAGCACCCTGGGACCCCCCAGCGGAGCACCCCAGGGTCCTCTTCCCCCCACCCAGGGACCCCACAACCACAGGTGCTGCAGCACCCCCCAATTCCTGCTAGGATGTGGGTGGAAAATTCCAGCACCAGGGCTGTATAAGTTTTATGGGCCTCTTGTCACCATGTCCTCAGGGACCTTTGTTCTCCCGGTGGTGGCCCCGACATAGCCTGCCCCAGCAGCCCCTCACTATCACCAGCCCTTTGCTCCAGGGGAGGGGGAAGCCGAGCTCCCCCAACTCGTGACACACTTGCACGAGTTGGGGCCACCTGGCAGAGGCCCAGATTGGTGGAAAAGGTGACCCAGCACAGCACAGGGGGTGAGGGTGGGGGGCACAAGCCATGACCCCAGTGCCAGTGACATGAATTGTTGGTGGGATGGCACCAGGCAGTGACATCTTTTGGGTGCAATCACCCTGGGGTGACAGTGGGGTACAGGGACAGCAGCATGGCAGTCCCAGGGGCCTGGTGCAGGGCTGAGTATTGTGGGACTGGTGTGGGTGTCATGGGACTGGTATGGATGCTGTGAAGCTGCCATGGGTGCTATAAGCAAGGCACAAGTGTTGTGATACAGGTGGCCCACACCTGGCAGAGGCTCTGTGAGTCTGGCATGGGCTCTGTGAGAGTGGGATGGGTGCCGTGAGCCTGGCATGAGTGCTGTGAGCTGGATATGGGTGCTGCAAGTGAGGGATGGGTGCTGTGGGCAGGGGATGGGTGCTGTGAGACTGCCTTGGGCAGTACAAAACATGGTATGAGTACTGTGAACCTACCAGGGGTGCTGTGAGCAGGATATAGGTGCTGTGAGCCTGGCACAGATGGTGCAATCCTGGGATGGGCTCTGAGAGCCTGGCATGTGTTACATGAGCGCGGGATGGGTACTGGAGAGTGGGATGGGTGCCATGAGCTGGGTGTGGTGGTGCCAGCCTGCTGAAGGGGCCACAAGGCTGGCAAAGGTGCTGTGAGCATGGCATGGGTGGTCCACACCTGGAGAAGGTGAGGATTGACCCTGGAATTTGTGCTGTTGAGACTGATCCGGGTGTTACCAGAGTGACAAGGGTGCTGTGAGCCTGTACAGGTGTTATCACTCGTGCTGTAAGTGTGATACAGGTGGTATCAGTGCAACATGGGTGCTGCCAGCCTGGTCCTGCTCTTGTGGGCACGGTGCGGGTGCTGTGAGTCTGGCACCAGCGCTGTGGCTGGGCACGGGTGCTGTGAGCCTGGCACTGGCACTGCAGGGTTGGCACAAGCACTGCAAACCTGGCACCGGTGCTGTGAGCCTGGCGTGGGCACTGGGAGGCTGGCAGGGGTGCTGGGAGGCTGGCAGGGGCACCGCGAGCCTGGCATGGCCCCCCGGCCCCCCGGGGCAGCTCCTCCCTCGCCGGTGGTGCCAGGCGGCTGTGAACCCCCCGTGTCCGTGTCCGTGGCCTCTGGCCGGACCCACCCCCGCCGGGTGACTCAGCCCGGGAGGCTTTTCCTTATATAACGCGGCACCGCGCGGAGCCCCACGGAGCGGCCCCTGCCTCAGTTTCCCCTCGCCGGGGCGTCACTGTCACTGCTGCCACAGCCGCCGCTGCCATGTGGATGGTGTCGCCGCCGGTCGGTAAGTGTCACCTGGATGCCGCTCGGCCCCTTGCGAGGCGTCCCCCATCCCTAAAAATCATCATTTGGCGGGGGTTAGTAGAAAAGTTAGGGTTATCGGGGCAGAAAACTGTAAAACACAGGAACTGGCCCGTAAAAGTAGGTTAATTTTGCACTTCCTGTGGCTGAACCCCTTTTCCCTTCGCCTTGGGGGGTGTGGGGTGTGAGATAGCTCTGGGGGCACAACCCCCTCGTAACGCACCTGGGAAGAACCAAAAGCACCTTGCTACCCCCCCCCAAAGTAGTGATAAAAGCAGCGGAAGCGGTGCAGGGCTAAGGAAATTCCCTCCCATCCCAGCACTTTGATTTTGGGGTGAGAAACACCAGGAACGGGCGAGTTTGGGAGCCCCGGCAGTGCCCGGGTGCTGTGACGCTCACAGGTGCCTGGATCCGGTGCTGTGACAGCTCCGGAACATTCTCAGGGCCCCGATCCTTCCTAGCGCTGGGAAGGGACGGCAAATCCCCAAATCTCCAAATTTAGCTTTCAAAGATTCCAAACTCACCCCAAATTAAGGAATAAAGGTGGGGCGCAGCACCCAACATGGCCTCAGGGCCCCCAACAGTCCCTGGTTCCGGTAAAAGCAGGAGCGCTCGCCCGGGGCTCAAGGGGGGATTTTCCCGGCTCAGCCCGTGCCGGCGGCTCCGGGCGCGGTGTCCAAAGGTCGCTCCCGCCGTGGCGCTCGGAGCCGCCGACCCCCGACACCTCAGCTCTCCGGCGGCTCTTCCTGGTTTTCCCACCTGGGGAGCTGTTCTGGTGGCATTCCGGCCATGAGCCCGTGCCAGCTCGGCCCGGAGCAGCTCGGGGGGGCTCTGAGGGGGCTCGGGGGGTTTGTCTTGCTCTGACGTCCTGTTTTCTTTCAGATGAAGGATCTGCCTGGCTTTGGGACACGGCAAAGGCGGGGGGCAAAGGACAGGACCTTTAAATTCTTTCCCTAAAGCTTAGCCCGATAGGTATATAAGATCCATAGAGCTTAAACTGGGGTTGGCTTTTAGTCTAAGCTTGGGTTTGGCTTAATTTGTCTTTATTTTATTATGTTTTACAGTTCTTTTATTAATTTCTTTGCTTTTTTTGCCTCTTTATTCCATTTTTGGCTGCTGGTGGGGAGCTCAGCAGCAGAGCTTGCACAAATCAATCCCCTGCTGCTTCCTAAACAGATTTTGGGGGATTTTGGTTTGAGGAGGGGGAATCCCTGCAGCATCCTGCTACATTTGGGGGGGCTGCAGCCCTTCCCTGGTTGGAACACCAACCGGGGGGTTTGTAGGTATTTTCCAGTCCACCAAGAAGCTGGTGCTGAGCGAGCAAGCAGGACGGGGACAGGCACTGGAATTCCTCCGTAAAAACGTGGCCAACGGGCTCTCCGTGGCCAACCTCCTGGCTGGGCTTTCCTCCATCCTCTGCAGCGTAAACAGGTGGGGGAAACTGGGAAAAAATGAGTGAAAAATGGGGCTGGGGAGTGAGGGTCACCCTGGTTGTGCTCTCTCTGTGGCCAAGCTGCTGGCCAGGCTCCCCTCCAGCATCAATAGGTGGGGGAAAGAAAAGGAGGAAATGGGATGAAAAGAGAGAAAATGTGCTGAAAAAGATGCACAGAAGTGGGGGTCACCCTGTTTCTTTCTGGAAAAGGGGGGAAATGGGAGGGCAAAGATGGTAGAAAAGTGTGGTTTGCCCTGTTTGGCTGGAAAAAGAGGGAAAGGGGGGTAGGAAAGATGGAAATAGCGTGAAAGTCAGGTAGAAAACTGGGGGCCAGGCCAGTTTTGCTGAAAAAATGGGGGAATGGGTGTAAAATGGGGGATGAAAAATGGGGAACACTGTGATTTGACTCTCTCCATGGTCAAAAGTTCCTCACCTTTGGCCTCTGCAGCATCAATAGATGGGGGGGGGGGGGGGGGAATGGAGGAAATGGGCTGAAAAGAGATGAAAAAGAGGGTTGAGAAGTGTGCGTCACCCCACTTTTCTAGAAAAAGGGGAAAATGTGATGAAAAAGGAAGAAATGGGGTGAAAAAGGTGTAAACATGGTGAAAAATAATTGGGAAGCGGAGGTCACGGTGGATCTGCTCCCTCCATAGCCAACCTCTGAAGCTGGCTCTCCTTTCCTCCATCCAAAGTAATTGGCGGGGGGGAAATAGCGGGGGGGGGGGGGGGGGGGGGGGGGGGGGAAGGATGAAAAGGCAGGTTTCAAAATGGGGGTCACCCCTACTTTTGCTGGGGAAAAAGGTGAAATATGGCAAAGACAGGATGAAAAGTGAAGATCACCCCAGTTTTGCTTTCTCTGTGGCCAATCTGGTGGCTGGGCTTACCTCCACCCTCAGTAGGTGGGGTAAACAAGGGAGAAACTGGGTGAAAAAAAAGGGAATAGGGGCTGAGAAGTGGGGCTTCCCTCCCAGGCAGTACCAGTACTCCTGCTGGCTCCTGCTCCTGGGCTTCCTGCTGGATCTGGCTGACGGGGCTGTGGCTCGGCAGCTTGATGCCTGCTCAGCACTGGGTGAGTGCATCCCCCCAGCCCAGGGGTGACCTGTGGGGTGTCCCCTGTGCCCGGTGCCCACCTGGCACCTGCCCCTTGCTGCCCCCACAGGTGCCAAGCTGGATGATTTCGCCGATTTCACCACGTTTGGGCTGGGCACGGCGCTGTTGCTGCAGCCCCAGGGTGTGCTGGGGGGACTGCTGACCCTTGCCTATGTGCTGGCTGTCTTTGCCCGCCTCTGCTTCTTCTCCAGCGGTAAGATGAGCCTCTGGCAGTGTGGGGTTTAGGGTATTGCCCCCCACATTGAACTCCTGACACCCCACAGGGATCCCCTTCACCTACCGGGGGCTGCCCTGCCCCTACGCCTCAGCGCTGCTGGCCAGCACCTTCCTGCTCACTGGAGGACATGTGGCCCTGCTCCGTGTCGCCGCGGCTGCCATGATCCTGTTCATGGCCGACTGCGGCTTCTACCCCCACGACAGGGTGCTGGAGTCACAGCTCTGGAAGAAATTGGTTTATGCTGGAGGTAAGAATGGGGACGAACCTCTCAGAATGGTGACGGAGGGGGAAGGAGATCAGATCCCCAAGGATTCTCCCACTCTCTAGGGGTGTTGGCTGTCCTGCTGGCACCGATGGCGGTGGCTGCGGTTTATTGCCTGGCCTGGTCCACGTCCTACATCATCTTCCCCTATGCCCTCTGGAGCTGCAAGGCCTGAGCCCTCCTTAGAGCCTAGTAAAGCCTTCCTCATCCTCCTCATCCTTGCTCCGGGTGTTGTTCCTCCCTTCACTATTCCCACTGAATCCGGGTGGCAGAAGGAGCCTGCTAAGGTAAAAGAAGAGAAAGGCTCAACTTCAGGGAAGCCCCAAAATCCCTATCCTTTGTGGGGGTGAGGGAACCCCCATCCCCCCAGAGCAACAGCAGAGACCTCCAAATCCTTGGGAAACAGGAAATTTAGAGTCTGCCCTGACAAGAGACCTCCAAGCCCTTCTCTACATAGGACACTGAAGTTTAGGGATCGCTCACATTGCCCAGTGGGCATTCATTACAAAGGGAGGTTCACACTTCAAAAATAAGGCAGGCCTCCCTAGGTGGGAGGAGGAAGATGCTGATCAAACTTCCAGAGGGCTTCCGACATGGGATTCACTGGGAGCAATTTGGAATTTACCACTTAATCCATGGCTGCAGAGAAACACCATCCCAAACGTGGTTTATTTTCACCCTCTCAGTGTGATATGGCTGGGACGGGGAAAGGGGGGAAGTGGGACTTGATCTAAAAATCTCTGGAAAGCCGAAGGCTGCCGGACAGTGGCAGCTGGAGCACAGAGGGTGTGGGTGGAGGAAGGAAGTGAAGGTCAAACCTGGTGCTGGAGAAACACTCAGGATCCCCGGGGAAGCTCTGGCGGCAGGAGCAGCTGCGAGATGTGGCTCCTGCTACATCCCCCTGGGATAAATCCCAGCTTGGGGAGGGCAGGACCCTTCCCTGCGGCAGGGAATGTCGGGATGGGACTGTGGCTAGAGCTGGAACCCAGGGCCACAGCTGCTCTGGCGCCGGCCCTGCTCTGGCCTCCCCCACATCATTCCCACCCGGAGCAGAAGCAAACAGGAGCCCGGAGACAGAGAATCAGCACAGACTTTATTGATATAAAAAGGGCAATTTGATAATAAATACCTGGGGGGGGGGGGGGGTTAGAAAAGGGGTGGGTGGGGCAGGGCAGGGCCGGGCTGTTATTCCCCGGATCCCTGCATCTGCTTGCAGAAGGAGTCGAACTGCTGCTGCTCCAGCTCCGTCATCACCCGGTTCAGGGCATAGATCTGGGATTGGGAAAGGGCAGATGGCAAGGGGGGGGGTCCGGCCGCGGGTTGAGCCATGGCCCTCCCCATTCCTGTGTTCCCACCTCCGCCCGCTGCCGCTGCTTCAGCTCCTGCTGTGCCGATCTCTGCTTAGCCTTCTCTAGGCGAGCCGCTGGCTCTCGCGGCTTCGGCCGCTCCTTCCGCGCCCCCGCGCCCGGATCCATGGCTGTGACACAAGGGGGTCACCCGGGGACCCCCAACCCGCCCACAAGACCCCCCGTGTCCGTGACACCCCCAGACGACTGAAGCTCACATGGGGTGTCCCAATGGCATCCTCACAGGGAACTCCCCCCCAAACCCATCCTGGGCCACAGAAGTGACCCCCAAATGCATCCTAAGCCCCACAGGAGATCCTCAACACCATCCTGAGCCTCTAAGGAGACATCCCCCCCCACAGACACTCTGAGCCCCACAGGGTCCCCCCAAGGCTTCTCCCCCTCACCCCCCCATTCCTCAGCCGCCTCAGCGGCCCCATCTCCCCACACTTCACCTCCCAGTACCCCAATCCCAAAGCCCCCCAGTCCCCTCTCCATCCTCACAGACCCCCTGCATCCCACTGTCCATAGAGACCACTGACGCAAGCCCCCCCAAAATGCACCACCCTCAGTGCCCTACAGCCTCCCCCAAACCCATAGCCATCCCAGGCCGACAAACCCCAGCTCTCATTGCCCAACAAAGTCCTTCCCAGACGCACAGCGACTCCCTCACCCCCCTACAAGGCCCCGGTGGCCACTCACTCCCCCAGCCAAGCCACTCAGGCCCCTGGCTCCCCCAGCCCCCCCCGGTGCCCCCCCCCCCGCCCCCCCCCCGCGCTCCCCGGTACCGGAGGGGCTGTGCCTGGGGCAAGATGGCAGCGGACCCCTTCCGCCTTTCGGTGCTCGATTGCTCGCCCTGGGCGCACGCGCGGAGCCCGCGGCCGGGTGCCACAGCGCCGCCTGGTGGGCGGATGCAGGGCTGCTCCCAGTGTCCCCCAGTGCTCCGCTGTCCTTTACTGCCCAGCGTTGCAATGTCCCACCCCTACACCTTACCCCCTACATCCCACCCTTACATATCACCCCCCAAACTAGCGTTCCTCTAAATAGCCCACCGCTCTATATCTCCATATATCTATACACAGCTCATCCCTGTACAGCTTGTCCCCTATATATCTTCCCTATTATACCATACTCCTGACGCAGCCCAGGCCCTAAACATTACCCCTTCTATCACTCTACTGTACAGCCCAGCCCTATGTATCACTGTCTCACATAGTTCACTCAGTAGGTCTCTCCCTCCATAAACCATACCGCTATATAGCCCATCTCTATGTATCATGCCCCCATACAGTGCAGCCTCTACATATAACCCCTCCCACACATCATATCCCTATATAGCCCACCCCAACATATCACAGTCCCTGTGTAGAGCACCCCCTCTGTATCATACCCCAGAACACAGCACCCCCTCTGTACTGCCCCCTGTATAGAGCCCACTCTCCATATATCACACCCTCTGTACAGCCCACCCTACACAGCTCCTATGCATACCCCCTGAACATTCAATACACACAGTGTCCGCTACATGGGCACACAGAGCCCTGGCCAGGCTTGGGACATTGTGGCACAGCAGGGCACGGTGCTGTACATGTGGCACACACGTCCCATTGTATGGCAACCCTGACACAGTATGACATCCATGGTACCCCCTAGCACAGCAAGAGACCCCTGCCATGGCACAGTCCACCATAGCACAGTGCCACAGACCAGGTCACAACGGCCCCAGCACAGCGTGGCACCCCCAGCATGGTGACAGACTCATGCCATGACACCCCAGGGTGCCCCCAGCCCAGCCCCACACCCCCCCGGGGGCTCTTCACCACCCAGCCCCTTCTCTCCAAATCCTTTATTGCCATATCCCAGCCCCCTGTACTGGGATTCCCTGGAAGCACAGGACCAAGAGAAGCGGGTGGAATGTTGGATCCTGCCCAGCAGCAGGACCAGTTCCTGGAGTGGGAAAACGCCTGACAGGGCGGGGGGACACCCCAAAAACCCCCATTAGATACGGACAGTGTTGATCCGCAGCGGCTGGACATTCTTCCCATTGGCATGGCTCTGCCCAGGACTAAAATATGAGCACAGCTTCCCAGGAAACCTCTCCCGGAAGGTGTAGAGCCAGGACATGTCGTCAGCATTGTAGAAGATGAGGAGCCCCTTGTCGTAGTCCAGGAAAACACCCACCTTCTCCAGCTTGCCCTTGACATTAAGCCGTGTCCAGGGCTCAGTGCAGGCGCTGTACTGGTTCCCGTCGTGCATCACGATGCAGTAGAACCCACGACTTGGCTGGATCTGGATGCTGCCCTTGCGGGTCACAGCCTCATGGGCCAGGCCGATCATCCATTGGGTTTTTTCAGACACCACCACCTCCCAATAGTGCACGCCAGCGCCAAAGGCCTCGGCGCCTAGCACCGACACCTCCACATCAAAGCGCCGGGGTGAATCCTGCAGCGGCTGTGGGTGCAGGTTGCCGTAGGCCACAATGGTGCAGTCGTCTGACAGGATGAGGCGGTGGTGGGCAGTGCCAGGGTCCAGCGTCAGTGCTGCTGGAACTGGTTCAGCAGGGACAGGGGGAACGAGGATTAGTGCAGCCCTAGAGCCAGTGCTCCGTCCCACAAGGGTGACAACTGGCATGGGGGGAAGGCCACTGGGGTGGCCCTGTCCCCATCTCTCATTGGGGTGTCCAGTCCTCATGCTCATCCTTAGTCAGTAATGTCCCTGTCCATTACTGGGTGTGTCCCTGCTCCTCATCACTGATGTCCCAGACCCTTGCCAGTGACATCCCCATCCCTTGTCAGTGACATCCCTGACCCTCACAGATGATGTCCCCTTCCCCATCCCTCACTCGTGTGTACCTGTCCCTCACTTGTGTGTCCCTGTCCCTGGTGACCTCCCCATCCCTTGCCGCTCCCCCATCCCTGCACCCTCACCAGGATGGATGTCCTGGAAGAGGGATTTCCATATGGTGTACTGCAGCGGGCCCATGTACTTGGAGGTGGGAAAGTCCTCATAGGTCAGGTTGGTCTCGTGGATCTTCCCCTTCAGCCTGCGGAGAAGACACGGTGCCGAGGTGGGAGTGACACCAGGGACTCCCCCATCCCCTCACTGCCACCCACCTCTCAGAGAGGGATGCCATGCTGGCCAGGAACACGTGCTTATCTGCCTCGGCCAGGCGCTCCTGCAGGATCTGGGTGCCCTCCTGGACCTTGCGGAGCTGCTGACTGTAGCGTTGGATCTTGTGCTCGATGTCACTGAGCGTCCGTGCTGTGTCAGCCTCCAGCTCCTCCAGCATCGCCTTCTGCCGCTCCCGCAGTAGCCGGTGCAGCCGCTCAAACGCCTCCCCGATCGTCGCCCGCAGGCTCTTGGCTGAGGACTTGGGGTGCAACGAAGAATTAGGAGCACCCAAAGCTCTGCTGGTCACTCCGTGAGTTCCTTAATCCCCAAACAAATATCTAAAAGGGCATAATGATCAGGGAATTCTGGGGGCTACAAGGGTGCATTTGATCTTGCACCCTTAAAAATGGACTAAAAGGATCCTAGAGAAACCACCCAGAGCCTTCCAGAGAACCCTAAGAGAACCTCCCCAAAAAATCGTAAAAGAACCCTAAAAGAACCACCCCAAGAACCCTAAAGTAGCCCTAAAAGAACCTCCCAATGATCCTACAAAAAGACCTTAAGTAACCTCCCCAAGAAATCTAAAAGAACCCTAAAAGAACATTCCAAAGAACCTTAAAACAATCTCCAAAAGAAACCTGAAAAAACCTCCCAAAAAACCTTTAAGAGCTCTTAAAGAACCTTTAAAGACCCTTGAAAAACCCTGAAAACCTCCCTAAAACCCTCTAATAAATTCTAAAACCCCTCAAATTACACCTTAAAACCCCCTAAAAAAAACCCTAAAACCCAAAAACACCCCACCTCAGTTGCTGGTGGGGATGGGGAGAAGATTGAACCTCACTGGACACTGAACCCCTGAGTGAGGAGATAATTAATTAAATTAATTAAAAAGATAAATAAAAGCAGCACTGCAGGAAATTACAAAGAGATGAGCAGCCCCACTGGGATACCATAGAAGGAAAAAATGGGGCAAATCCATGAAATTGTAGAGTTCTGAGTGTTTAGAAGTCCCAAAACCAGGCTAGTGAGGGTCAGGGTTGGGGTGTCATTGGGGTGGCAATGAGGGTAACCCCAATTCCACTTTGCGAGGCTGTGAAGGGCTCGGGAAAAATGTGGGGTCCCCAGGGGTGTCAGCAGTGTCCCCACATGTACCTTGGTCTCAGCCAGTTGCTTCTTGAGAAGCTGCAGGGCTTCTGTGTGGCCACGCTCACTCTCCTGCAGCCCCTGAAGCTGCTCCTTCAGCTCCCGCTGGTGACAGAGAGGGAAAAATCCATAAATAGGTGATTTGGGGAAAAAAGGAGCTTTCCCACCCAAACCAACCATGGGATTATGGGGCTGTGGGATGGCCAGTCCACGGGTCGTCCCTGAGAAATGAGGGTCCTGCCTGGGGTGGGGGGCAACAGGTCCTAGATTAGAAGGTCCTACCTGGCTGGCAGCTCAGCCAGGGGGTGATTTGAGGGTTTCCAAGGATCCCAGTGGCAGTGGACAAGGGGAATCCCAGGGGGACAGTGACAAAAGGATGGATGGATGGATGGATGGATGGATGGATGGATGGATGGATGAGGGCATGGGGCCGACCCCAATGCAGACAAAAGGGCTGTGGGGACAGAGAGATAGAAGGAAAGCGTGGAGCTGACCCCAGTGGGGACATGAGAGGTGAGTGACAGACAGGTAGGAGGGAGCCATGGCACTGACTCAAATGATGTCGCTGAGAAGGACTGCGGGGAAACACAGAGTGCAGGGACACACAGGCAGGAGGAAGTCACAGGACTGACCCCCATGGGGATGGGAGGGGTGCAGAGACAGACAGATTGATGGGGAAAGGCATGGGACTGACCCAAACAAGGAAAGGACAAGGTGCAGGAAAATGGCACAGAGATGACCCCCACAAGGACAGGAGGGCTGCAGGGACAGACAGAAGGACAGGACACAGGCACAGGGGTGACCCTGAGAAAGAAAAGGAGTGCAGGGACAGATGGACTGGAAGAAGCTACAGGTCTGACCCCAAAGGAGAGATATGGGGTGCACAGACAGACAGACAGATATATAGAAGGAAGGCGTAGGCCTGACCCTGAGAGGGAAAAGAAGGGGAGCAGGGACAGATGGGAAGAAGCCACAGGACTGACCCTGATGAGCAGGTACAAAAAGGAAGGGCACTACCATGGAAGCAAGAGGGACCAGCCAGATACAGCAGCCCCAAGAAGCCACTCGGGGCCGGGAATCCCACAAGGACCCACCTGCAGCTCCTCGAAGGCATCGTCCACGTTGGTGACCTGGTGCTGCTCGTGCACAGCAGGCTCATCACAGAAGAAGCAGACGACGGCACGGTCAGTGAGGCAGAAGAGCTTCACCTTCTCGTGGTCCTTGCAGGGGAAGGGGCTGCGCTGGGCCCCCAGGATAGCATCCAGGGGGAAGGCGCTGTAGCGCTCCACGATGTTGGCCAGCTTGAGGCTGGGGGCCAGCGTGGGCTCAGGGAAGGTGCGGCGGCACTCGGGGCAGTCACGGGTGCCCTGCGGCTCCTGGCGCACCCAGTGCTCAGTGATGCAGCGGCGGCAGAAGTAGTGCTCGCAGCCCAGCCCCACTGGGTCCTGGTAGATGCTCAGGCAGATGGAGCACAGCAGCTCGTCCTTGAGGCTGCACGCCATGGCTGGGGGCTGGGGAGAGTGGCACGGGGTCAGGAGGGGCTGGGGAGAGGGGCACAGGGTCAGGAGGGGCTTGGGGAGAGGGTGAATGGGGGTCTTGGGGTGATGGGAAGAGTGTGAACAGGGGGCTTTGGATGGAGGAGAGAGGATGGAGGAGGAGGCTTCAGAGGGGTAAAAAGGGGGCTTGGGGTAGGAGCAGTTGTAGGGGGAGGTTATGGGGGAGAGGGTGAATGAGGGGGTTTGAGGTGGGAAGGTAAAAGAGGGGCTTAGGATGGGGGAAGGTTGAAGGTGGAAAGGGTGAGTGGAACCCTTGGGATAAGGGAGCTTGGGAGGGGAAGTTGGGAGGGTGAGTGAAAGGCTGGGGGTGGGGGGAGGTTGAGAGGAAAGCTGTGGTGAGAGAGGGTGAATGAGGGGACTTGGGGTGGGGAGGAATGGGGGAGTAGGGGTGAGGATGATAAGGGGGATGGGGGTCAGGTGGGAATGGGAGGGTTCAGGATTTGTAATGGGGTGCAAGGTGGGGTTTGGGATGCAATGGGGGCTGAGAGGCTGCAGTGGGGGAAAATGGGATGCTCAGGAGGCAATGGAGAGCTGGAGGATTTACAAAGAGGAGAAACAGGGGGGTCAGGATGCTGTTGGGGGAGCTGGGAGGGTCACACAGGGGGAATAGGAAGATCAAGTCCCAACAGGGAGATGGGGGGTTGCAATGGGGGACCAAGCTGCAGTGCAGAGGGGGAACTGGGGGACAGGATACAATGGGGGGGCTGGAGGGGTTGCATTAGGAGGATCAGGATGCAGTGGGGGGGGTCATAATGCAATGGGAGGAATGGGAGCATCAGGATGTAGTGGGGCAGATTTGGGATAGAGATGATCAGAGCAACACTGGGAGGGGACACAATAGAGTTGCAATAGGTGTACAGAACATGCAGAGTGGTCTGACAGGGGAACTGGTGGTATCAATGATATTGGGGAATGGGACTGAGGCTGCATCAGGGCCCCTGGCTGAGGCTAGAATAGGGCTGAATTAGGTGCACCGGGGACGAGGGAGGGGGGCCGGGACAGAGGCTGGATTTGGGGTCCGGGGCTGAGGCGGGATCTGAGGAGTCAGGATTGAGGCTGGATTTCAGTTGGTCAGGTTCAGGCCGGATTTGGGGGCCGTGGGTGAGGCTGGACTTGGAGGGGTCCGGGCTGAGGCTGGATTTGGAGGGATCGGGGCTGGGGCTGTTCGAGCCCGTCCCCCGCTCCCAGCAGGTCCCGGGTTCGAGACAGGTCCCCGCCAACCCCCATCTGATGCTACCTCGCGTCTCGCTGGCACTGGTGCCCTCACCCAGCCGGTGCCCGGTGCTGTTCTGGTGCCGTGCCCCGTTCCTAGTGCCGGGGGGGTCCGCGGTGCCGGTGGGATCCGCAGTCCCGCCGCCGCCTCGAGAGCGACCCTGCCACGACGGGCCGGGGGTGGGCGAGCAGGAGGGGGCGCGGCTAAGCGGCACTTCCTGCCCACCCCCCCACGCCCACAGTGGGCCCGCCCCCACCCCATTGTCCTCCGCGCGGCGCGGCCTCACCGGCGCGTACCATCGCCGCCCGCGGGGGGGCGCTTAAAGGGGCCACGGCGTCGCCAGCCGTGTCCTGTCCACCTGTCCGGACTGCTGGGCACTCACCCTTCCCCATCCTGACCTTAGGCCCTTTTTCTATCCCTGTCTGTCCCTTCGTCCGACCCTTTCTCTTCCACCCAGCCATCTCCCTGTCCAGCCCTTGATCAGTCCATTTGTCCATATTTCTGTCCCTCTGTCCTCCCATCTCTCCAGCTGTCTGTCTGTCTGTCTTCTGTCCATCCATCCTCCCACCCACCTCATGGTCCCCTGCCCAACATTCTTCGCTTCCAGACTTTAATCTCTCTATCCCTGTCTGTCCATGTGCCCATCTCTCTGTCCATCCCTGTGTCCAATCATCCATGTCTTCTACTGTGCATCCCTCTATGCACTCCTCCCTCCCTCCCTCCACATCTTCTTGCTAACCTGTTCACCCATCTCCCCATCCAGTCCTTAATACCTTCATCTGCCCATTTGTCCACCCGCCTGGATGCTCATCCATCCATCCATCCATCCATCCATCCATCCATTTCTCTTAATCCCTTAATCCCTTTGTCTCTCCATTTGTTCATCCATCCTGTCTATCCTTCCTTAGCCCTGTATTCCCACCCCTCTGTCCCTCTCTTCCTCCCAATTTTCTGCACCCACCAGTGACCAGAGCCCGGTGACCCCACAGACAAACCTATTGCTGAGAAAACACAACTTTCTCCCCAAATGTACTGATTTAGCCAAAAATCACAGAGAAGAGTTTTGGGTGCCAGGCATCCACTGTGTCATCATGATGCTTGGCTGTGGTGGGACCAGTTGGGACCAGTAGCAGCACTGCCTGCCCCATAACAAGGTTTCTACCCCCTTGACTCCACAAGGATCCTTGACTCCCCCCTTGAGGGACCAGAGAGATGAAGGAGGAACTCTGGGGTGGGGTTCCTAAGGGAAGCTGGAGGATGGAGGGGGCCATGGGGAAGCGGACACAGGTCCTGAGGGAAAGTTGAGCTGCATATTTGGGAAGAGGTGTGACTGTCTGGCCAGGAGCCAACAGGAACAAACTCCTTGGCTTTCACTGCTGGATCATCCCACTCCCACTGTTGGCACCCCCCTTTCCTCCCCCCAAACTCAGGTACATCCCATGTCCTGGTTATCCCTATCCCCTTCCAGGGAATAACCATCTTCTCTGTTCCTTTTCCTACTGGGCTCTGTTCCTTTTCCCTAAAAGCTTGAAAATAGCTAAAAAAACCAAACCAAAACAAAACAAAAAAACCCTGAAAACACGAATCCACATGGACTTGCTTTTTTCTCCTGCTTGTTTTCCTTTAGGAATTCAGGTCATGTCTCCCCTCTGGGACCCTCTGGGGACTGAGGAACGGCTGGCATTATATCAAATAACCATGGAAAGAAGGAAAAATAATTTTTTCACCCCAGATCGACATTCAGGGTTAGGGGATTGCATCCCCTAGTTAACGGGTTATTTAATTGTATCCTAAGCATTTGGCTGAACTTCCAGGCATTTGGGGCGATTGAGAGCATCATCCCACTGGAGCATGCAGCACTCAGCCAGCATTGCCAACACTCATCCTGGTGGATCATTGGGCAATGAAAGCAAACCACAGGGTAGTTTGGGCAAACAGGGAAATTAATCCCAGTTAATTAGTAAATTGGTTTGTTACCTCCTGGTAATCCCTGTGTGAGCCAGGAGGGCTACACTGTGCCTTGATTCCCAATCTCTTTATGGGATACACAGCCCTTAGCTGCTGCGGTTCCAGCAGGCTGGAGGATTCCACAATGTGGCAAGAGTCTGGGTGATACGGCAAAGCCGGCAGGCAGGGAAAACCTGTCTCCTCCCCACGTGTGCTGCGTGTGCCGGGACTGCTGGTGGGAAGGCAGGGAGGCCCCGAGGAGCCGCAATGCTGGAATGCTCCCCCCCTGCCGCTGGCGGCACGGGCATGCTGGGACGTGCCTGCTTGGCTCTTGGCATGTGTGTTTCCATCCTGGCATGGAAACACATCCTTGCTAGAATGCCGGGAGCATCCTGCCTGCTCCCGGAGTGCACCATTCAACTGGGTTTAATCCCAACTTTGTTTATGGACCCCCTTCCTAAGGAGGATCCCACACTCCTCCATAGAGGAAGCGGGAAGATGCCTCACACCGACATGTCTCATCTCAGCAGTGCTTTGCAAACAGTAACTAATTAATTCTAATTAACTTGTTACCTAATTAAAGCCCAAGGGCTCTCCCCTTTGCAGGGAGATGGGAAATTCTGGAACCCCAGGGGATTTTTTTCCAGTATTTACTAAACACCCTGAAACCTCCATGTTTGTTTCACACCAGCATCAGACATCACTCTTTGTACTCTCCATTGCTGCCAATCCAGGGAGAAAAACCTACTTTTTGGGGTTGCTAATGCCAAGAAGCCTGGAATGAGCATTTTCTCTCATCTGGATAGCTAGCACTGGGAATACTGGCATCCCTAATGCCTGGTATGCCCACTCTGGTAGGTGCTGTCAACTATTTTTTTATGGAAAACAAGGGATTTTTGGGGAGGGAAACAAGTAGGTAGGTGGTATGAAGGTGCTTCCCAAAGAATTCTCTTTCCAGTGTGCCATGATCCAGGACACTGGCTTTAGGAACAGTGGAAAAGTTTTAGGGGACCCCACTGTCACTGCTCAGGGACCACATTTCTCACTGGAAAATCCCAGTTTGCCATCTGTAAAAATTTCCTTTTATATGCTGAGTCAACTGGAGGTCCTGGATGGATCTGGCTTCCTGGTACAGCTGGAATGGGAAGGTTACACTGCTCTGTGCAGGTCTAATGGCATCATGGCCTTGCCAAAACTCTGTGGTGGTGATTCCAGCATGATTTCCTTCCACTCCTGCCTTCTATTCCTTTTAATTACAGTTGGATCTATCCTGGGAGCAAAACCAGCCTTGGAATCATATTTTTTCAGCAGGCAAGCACTAATTTCCTTCATTTTCCAGCCTGGGATGGAGCTGGGCATGGGTTTTGTTTTCTTTTTTCTTTCTTTATTTTTTTCTTTTTTCTTTTTTTTTTCCCCCTGCATACCAACCCCTTCCCAGGAAAGGGGCCCCTTTCCCACACCCAAGATTAATCCACCCAAAGTAGGGTTGGAAAAAAAGCCTGGAGTGTCACTTATCCCAGCCAGTCCCAACAAGGAAAATCCCAGGAGATGTTCACCAATCCTTGGTGGATCCCACAAGCTCAGCAGTGACCTGCACCGTCTCCTCCCAATGCAGATTTGGGATTGGATAACTCCACCCCCCGCCCCCCCACCAAAAAAAAAAAAAAAAAAAAATCAGAAAATGCCTAAATCGGTGCTGAGGTTTAAAACCACTGGTTTCTTAATCACTAGAAAAAAAATCCCACAGCAGAAGTGAAAGCCCCAATGGAAATTAAGCTAGAGAGGGCGAACTTGGACATCAGCGGAGCTCTGGCGGGATTCAGGTTCTCCTGTTTGGGATGACGCCAATGCTGGATGACAACTTCTGGGTGTCAATATCCAAAAATCAGATTAAAAGGGACTTCTGGAGCTGATAGCTCAGATTCTCAGTTGAGTCACAGATAATTAATGGATCTGGGGACCTTCCAGGATGGGGAAGTGCTGGGTGATGGGGGATCCCAGTTGGAGGGCTGACAGAGCAATGGGAATGTGGGGAGGGCCAGGGACAGGCCCAGAGGTCCCACAGGGGATGGTGCCTCTGTCCCAGATCCATTGTCGTGGCCAGGACCTGCTCCAGGGGATTCTGGCATCCCAGGCAGCTGCAAAGCAATGTCCACTCTGTGGTGGCAATCTCTTGGGATCCCATCCCATCCCTAATCCTTTCCCATTTCCTACCTCTCTTGAAGGCATCATTTCCTTTCAGGACATCCCTCTTTTCTCCATCCTCCTCTGTGGCAGAACATTTTGGGAAAACATGAAAAAGACCCTTAATTATTTTTTTTTTTAGTAATATTTAAAATGGAAACTCAGAAGCTCTGGGGCTCAGTCCCCCCAAACCTAGGAGAAGAAGAGGAATAGATGGGATTTGCCCCACTTTTCCTTCCCCTGTGGGCAGTGTCTGTAGATCTGGGGGGCTGCAAGAGACCCACAGAGGAGCTGGGGGGACCCTGAGATCAGGGGAGACCCTGAAAGGGGCTGGAGACCCCCTAGGAAATGAGGGGATCCTCAGAGGGATGAGGAGGTAAAGGGAGGACTGGGGAAGTCCCTGGGGGGGCTGTGGGGCTTCACAAGGGGGCTGAGGGTATCAGAGGCAGAGAGAGGGGCTGAGGGAAACTGGGGGGGCAGGGTGTTAGGGGAACTGGGCTGAGACCTGGAGTGGGGCTGAGGAGATTTAGGTATCTAAGGGAGTTCAAGGGGGTTGAGGAGAACAGGTGGGGGGCTGAGGAAAACAAAGGGGGCTGAAGAGAATCTGGAGTTCTGAGGAGCTTTGCGTGGGTTGAGGGGAAATGGAGGGGTGACAGCTTGGGGGGGGGGGGCTGAGAGGAATTAGGAGCATGAGGAACTTTTGGAGGGGCTGAGGGGAATCAGGTGGAAGAGTTTTAGAGGTGGGGAGGAGACCTGGAGGAGATTGAGAGAACTGGGAGTCTGAAGAGATTTGGCAGGGTCTGAGGAGATTTTGAAGAGTCTGAAGAGATTAGTGGGGCCTGAGGAGATTTTGGGATGATCTGAGGAGATTTTGGAAGGCAGGGACATTGAGGAGTCCTGGAGGTGCTGAGGGAATGGGGAGGAGGGGAGGATGGTGAAGAGATTTGGGGGGGCTGGAGAAGGCTGAGGAGAATGGAAAGAACTGAAGGGATCTGAAGGATCTGAGAGGATTTGGGGGTGGGGGGGTCTGAGTGAAACTGAGGGTCCAGGGTGATCTGGGCATTTGAGGATCTTTGGGTGGGCTAAGAGGAACTGGGGAACTGAGGAGGCACTGAGGAGATTTTGGGGAAGTGAGGACACTGAGAAGTCCTGGAGGCAGTGAGGGGACTGTGAGGTTGAGGTTTGTGGGATCTGAGACATGGCAGGGTCAGAGGAGAACCGGGGGGATCCAGGGCATTGAGGAACTTTGAGTGGGCTGAGGAGAACTGGGAGGCTGAGGGAAAATGGGTGTCTGTGGAGATTTTTGGGTGTACTGAGGTGAACTAAGTGGGCTGAGATTTGAATGGGCTTAGGAGATTTAAGGGTTGCAGAAATTTGGGCCGGCTGGTGATACTGAAGGAGTGGGGCAGGCTGAGAACCGAGGGGGCCGGAGAAGTGAGGACAGACTTGTGGCAGCTGAGTGAACCAGGGAGTCCTGACAGGGCTGAGGGGGTCTGGGGAGCTGAGGAGGTTTGGGGAGCCCTGCCGAGACCGATGGGACTGGTGGGCCGAGGTGATTTTGGAGGCTGAGGGAACCAGGGAGCCCTGATAGGGCTGAGGAGATTTGGGGAGCCCTAACGGGGCTGCGGGAAGCTGAGCGGGCTTGGGGGGCCTGACGGGTTTTGGGGAGCTGACAAGGTTTGGGGAGCCAAGAGGGCTTCCGGGGCTGCGGACACCGGGGACCCCTCCCGGGCCTGACGGAATGGGGGGCTAAAGAGCTCTGCGGAGCTTCCCTGGGGCTGCGGCACTTTCGGGGTTCTGCGGGGCCCGAGGAGGCCCTTCGGGCCAGGGTGCCCCAGCCCAGCCCGTCCCTGGGCGGGCGGTGGTGGCGGCGGGGCCGGGCGGGCCGGAGGCGGGGGCGGCGGCGGGGGGGCGGCGCGGGGCTCCATCTTCCTCCGTGCGGCGGAGCCGGCGGGACGGCGGGGCACCATGGCTGTCGGTATAGGAAGTGTCTTTTTTTTTTTTTTTTTTTTTTACCTCCCCCCCCACTTTATTTTTTTTTAATATCCCTCATCCTTCCCTTTCCACCACCCCATTCCCTCTCCAAAACACCTCAAAACCCCCGAAACCCCCCTCACCCCGGGGGCGAGCGGGAAAAGGGGGACCTTCACACACTCCCCCTCACATCCCCGCGCTGCTTTGTATTATTTTCCCATCTAAATCAATATTTTTTAAAATTTTCCCTCCTTTTTTGTCTCTCACCCCCCTTCCCCCTCCCCTCAGCCCTGCAGAACATGGCGTCCCCGTCCTAGCGTTTTAAAAATAAGCCGGGGCTGCCATTTTTGTTTGCCTTTTGTCTGCGAATTTTAATAAAAACGTCTGAGAATGTGGGAGAGGCGGCGGATGGAGGGGGGTGGGGGGAGCACCCAGCCGGGCCACCCCCCTTCCCCAAACCCCCCCTTCCACCCCCATCCCCCGGCCTTTTTATCTGGCAAACCTCTTCCCCCCCCCCCCCCCGCCCCCCCAATCCCCTCCCAGGTTGAGGATTTCAACTTCACTTAACCAAACTTCTCCTTTTTCCGCCTCTTTTTTTTTCATTATTATCATCATTATTCCATCCCCCCCCCCCCCCCCCCCACCAAGCAGGAAGAAGAAGGAAAAGAGAGAGAAAAAAAGGGGGGGGAAGAGGGGGGGACATCGAGGAAAATACCCGTTTACCAGGATTTTCCCTTTTTCTTTCCCTCTGGATGGCCTAATGGAAAAGTTAATTGCAGCCGAATGTACCTATTTCTGTGGATGTTGCATGTTGGGGGGGGGGATGTTTGCTTTTTTTTGATGCATTGGCTTTTTTTCTGACTTTTTTGCTTACAGGGGGTGGCAGAAGCAGCACAGGGGCTGAATGTTTTCATTACCATCATCGTAATCACCATTATTATAATTTTCACCATTTCAATTCCTTTTCTCCTTCCTCTTTTCCTCCTTTTCTTCACTGTTTTCTGCATTAACTGGTTTTGTTTAGAAAAGTGGTCTCGCTGGCTGGAAGGTCTAATGGAGGGGGGTAGATATTTTTTCATGGCGTTTTTGGCAGGAATGCGGCAGCTTTAGCGAGGGACCCAAATTTCTGTGGCTGTGTCCCAGAGGTCTGTCTGTCCCTCTCCAACATATATTTAGCCATATCCTATTTATACATCCATAATCTCCCAGCCACGTTGGGGGACCTGGGGGGGAGCTTAGAGACAGCGTGGCCACAGTGATGGATTTGAACCCAGGAATGATGAATTTTATGATTTTGATTTCTTTTTCTCCCTTCAAGGTTGGAGGATGCTCCTTGTTGAGTTATTTTCCCCCCCAAGCCTGCAGTCCTTTGGATAGCAGCCGGGTTTTTTAACATGGGGAGGATGGAGCAGGTGAAAGTGGCTTTGAGCCCAAGGCCTTTGAGATTATAAAGTGATATTTAAGCAGAGAGGTAAAAAAGTTTTTTAAGCCCCTCATGGCGTATGATTAGCCAAGAGGCGGAGGGTCCAAGGTGAGGGGATGGATTTCACCCCCAGTTTTCCAGCCAGCTCCCCCATCCCTCAGCTTTCCCAACAGCCTGGGGGTGAGCAGGGGTATTAAAAAAACCCACTTTTTTTTTTTATTTTCCTTTTTTTGTTGTTTTCTCTCTATTTTCAGGCAAAGCCCCACGTTCTCACGGGTCGGGTAGGTCGGAGCCGCTTCGCTTTTGTTCCTCCGCTGTGGGATCTCGCGCGCCGGGGGCTGGCGGGGGGTTCGGGGTGTGTGAAGTTGTCCTCCTCCTTGTCCCCCCGTAGAAAAACGCCCCACGTGCAGCACCCGGTCTCAGCTAGAGCTGGAGATGGACGCGGATAAGGGGAAACAACGCCAGTACTCGCAGAGGTGGGCATGATGGCTGGCTCGAGGGGATCACAGGGAGGAAAAAAAATCCCTGCTTTTATACATTTACATCTTAAAATAGCATCTAACATAATGATGTGCATGTATGTAATTATGTGTATGCTTATAAAAATAATATATATATGCACATCAGAATCTCGGTATTATATGTGGATATATATATTTCTATATAAGTGGGGGCATGATATTTTTGGGGGTATTTGGGGGTGTGAGGGACTCCTTGCCTGTCCCCGCTGTGGGGAGGGGACCCTGCTCCCAGTGTATGTGTGATCCCTTGATATTTCCCTTTTAAGAAATGTGCCTATATATGCATAAAATAACATTTACCCTCAACCCCTCCACCTTCTGTTTTTTCCCTTAAAAATGTGGATTTTTGGGCACAATGTCACAACAAGTGCATGTTGGATCCAGTGCTCTCACTCCCTCCTCAGGGCAATCCCTGCCTGTGCCTCGGTTTCCCTGCGTGCTGTCACCCATGAGTGCCCCCCCCCCCCCTGTGCTGCTGGGGATGGGCAGTTGCCCCAGGCTGGTTTATGGTGCTGCCTTTGCCTTGCAGAGTGCTGGCTGGTCTCTTTCGGGGGCTGGGTGTATTTGGGGTCTGGGGGAGCAGGCTGGGGAGTGGTGTGTTTTGCAGGGCATGTGTGCCCTGTGTCTGGTGTGTCACTCCATGGGTTCTGAGTCTCCTGCAGGCTGTCTCCATGTCCCCTTTGTTGGGTCACTGGACCCAAACTGGATTTAGGGTTACCACTGCCTTGGCCCCCATCTTTTGGGAGTATTGCCACCCTGGTCTCCCCTCCTCCACCCCTGAGTTGGGGACCCCAGGGGGGGGTCTCCAGCATGGCTTCACCTCCCCTCCCTCTTGCCACTGGTGCTTGGCTCCTCACCCTGCCCTGTGCACTCCTTTTCCTTCACAGAGACCCTTGGTCCAGGCTGGAGGCTCATTTTGGGTTGGTTTTTCTGGAAGTGCGGAAGGAGAAGCCCCAGACTAGGGCCCTTCGGGGGGTGGAAGCTGGGGGTTTAATTGGTTCCATCTTGGGTGAATTCTTGTGGCGTGCGGGCCACCCCCTCCCTGAGCCACAGGGGGCTCACCCAGCGTTCTGCTCTGCAGCCATGCCTTCCTGCTTCCCCCCTTCGCCTTGGGGTGAATCCCTCCTGGGTGAGGACAATCTGGGCAGGGAGTGATGGTGCTAGATGCTGGTTCCTACCCTTTGGTGGCTTTGGGACGCAGGTTTTGTGGATGGGCACTTGCTTTCCCTCCAAAACTCCTGCTCCAGGTGAACCCCAGGGAAACCTGTTCTTAAGAGGGGACAGGGGCCATGGCCTTGTGTTCTGGGAGGGAAACTGAGGCATGGTGCAAGGCAGAGCTGGGTTCCCTGGCCCAGGGACATGTCCAGCCAGCATCACCATCCCTGGTCTGGCCTTTGTTGGGAAGGACGTGTTGGGATTTGGGTGGGGGAATGCACAGGGGACATCCATCCTCCGGCTTGGTTCTTCCCCATGCGCCGTCTCTGGCTGCCGCCGGCTTTTCCTGCACTCGCCGTTTGGCACAGGGGATGGGAGCAGGGTGCACCCTGATGCTCTTGCTGGGGTACTTGGGGACACCAAACTCAGTGTCTTGTTTGGTTGAGGACATGTTTAGTCACCGTGTGCTTCTCTGGTCACCCCAAGTTCCTCCCCTCGCCTCCCAGACCCCCACCTTCAGGCTGTACCAAGTTGGTGGTTGCTCGCTGGTCCCTGGGATCTGCCCCTTTTCTCTTGGCGGTGGCGTGAAAAGAAATCTCTTGTTTCTTTTTATTTCAGCGAAGGCGAGACAGAGAGGGCTGCCAAGGTAGAGGCGTTCCCTAGAGAACTGTAGCTTGACTTAGCGGCAGTTGGGTAGGAAGTTGGAAGGCTCTAGTGAGCTCGTGCCCACCCGTGCCATCATCTACCTCCCATCAATCTGGAGCCTCAGCGACACGTCTCCCCAGGCAGCTGCGCCCACCTGGCTCCAGAGGCCACCCTGTGAGTACCAACCACTGCTGACCCTGATGGCCCCAGCACTGCTGCCCCCTTGCTGCCACCGCCCCTGCTCTCCCCTCGCCACCCCCAGCCCTGGCTTTCTGGCTTCTCCTGCTCTTCCCTCCCTGGGGGTGTGGAGGCAAGGAGGCTTTTGGTCTCTTTTTAGGGTGCTGCTGCTTTCCCCCTTGGCCTGGCTAAGCTGTGATGCCGGGTACTGTGCTGCTCTGGGGAATTTGGGGTTTAGCCCATGGTTTTGGAGCTCTGTGCATCTTCCTGCTTGCTCTTTCCACATCCCTCTTCTCTGGCTGGGCTGCTTGGGTCCTCGCCATGCTTTGGGCACCCACCTTGTCCCTGGGGATAACCTTTGACAATCCCTCCGCAGCCAGATCTGGTGCCTGTGGAGGATGTCAGAGGCTCTTCCCACCATGGTTTGGAGCACAGGTCCCCATGCCACTGGAGATGTTACCCAAGGAGTGGTTCCCCCTGCCCATCCAAAAAGCTGGGGGGGGCACAGAGAGCCCTACCACTCCCCGTGCCCTGCAGAGCTGGGGGGGAGACGTGCCGCAGTATTACCTACCCTTCATAATTTCCATTTTAATGGATTTTCTTTTTTTTTTCCACCTTTGCTGCATGTCAGCTTCCATTTTTCATAGTTAGCTGAGAATAGAGAAAAAGGGAGTTTTTATATTTATATATTTATTTTCCATCTGCCTTCTTCCCCTTCCCACTCTGTTTCCCAGCCCCAGAGAAGGGGATGCCGCTCCTGACGAAACACTGTACAATTTGTAACATTAAATCGGGACAGGAACAGGGATTTTTATAATTATTTTGGCAACGCCGACCATTTCTTCCCTCTTGTTCATCTAGCTCTGAGTGTGGTGGTTTTACAAATAATTTCTCATTTCTTTAGTAAGCCTTCCTCATTTGGGGGTGGGGAAACACGTGATATTTATGCTTTTCTCCCCAAAATACCCTTTGTGCCTTTCCAGCCCCCTCCAGCTTTGCAGGAAGGATCCTGTGAGTGGTGTAGGGCTTGGTGCCATGTCCTGGTGATGGTTTGGAGCCATGCTGGGGGCTTTGATCCATCTGGGTGCTTCTGCTGGCTCCACTGGAGCCCAGCATGCTATCGAGACAGGGAGAAGGATGAACAGATGGACGGATGGGAAGGACAGAGGTCATAGGGCACCTGCTGAGATGGGGAATCAGCTCCAAAAAACCCTTTTCTAATCATAGCTTTGATTTCCTGTTTTCCCACGGCTGCTCTGGGGTGGGGGATTGGTGCGGGGGTGCTTGGGGGCTCAGAGACCTCCTGCCTGAGCTCCTGTTCCCTACCTGCCTCTATACAAGGGATTCTCTACTGCCAGCTCCGCTTTTGTCCCTGGTTACCTGTGTCCAGCCCCTCATGCTGGCACTGATGTCCCTCATCCCATGCCCATTATCCCAAGAGATCTTATATATGTGTGTGTATATATATACACACATACACATAGCCAGTGGGTAAATGCATGCTGTGAGCGGCCTGTGGGTACATACATAATTACACAAAATAGCTGGCAACAGCTACATCCGTGCATGTGAAGGTGCATTTACCATCCCCAGTGAATTCCTGTTCTGTGGCATGGAACGGGACTTTGCCTCCACTTGTGCCACTGGGATCCAGATCTGCTATCACTTCAAAACCCTAAAATTTGGTGCTTGAGCAGCCAGGAGGTGACCTAGAGTGATTCAAGACTGGAAAGGGGAATTCCCACAGCTGATGTCTGGATGGTGTCCTGGACAGGCTGTGCCACTGAAGTCTGCCATAAGAAATTGCTCCCATTCCTTGATACCCTGGAACACACCTCATCCTGTGCCAGGCTGCTCCATAGCACAAGGGGCAGGTGGTTTCTTCCCCCCTTCCTTAGTTTCGTCCCAAAACGGGGGTGGTCCATCGCACAGCTTCTTCAGTCTGGGGTACCTGTTATATAACCTGAATGTTATATTCTGATGGGGCCAGGATTCCCTTTCTCTGGGTACTGCCCACCTGCCTATGGGGAGCTCAGAGTGTGTTTGAAACCTGGGGCAGGTAGTGTGAGGGGAAGGAGGAGGAAGAGGAGAAAGGCTTATCTCCAAATCCTGCCACCAGCAAAGCTTCTGGGGTTGCACTTTGCTGACAGCATCGGTCTAGTTTCTCCTGGATTCCTGGCCGTGGCCTGGTTTATTTCGGAGCCAGAGCTCCTGGAGGCTCTGCTCCCGTATATCTCATTGGGGTCCTATAGATGCTTACCCTCGTGCCCCTGTAATGGGATGTGTTGGGATAATGATTCCTGGTCATGCTGGGCTGCTCTGCCTGGGATCATCCTTTTGCTGCCCCCTTCCAGCTGTTTCCCATTACCCAAAGATGGATTTAGAATTAATTTTCCCAATGCCTTCAAGCGTCTCCATAAATCTCCCAGCACTGCTGGTTCCAGGTGCTCCTGTTGAGCCGCTCCTGGGTGTCACAGGCACTTCACTTGGCTTTGGAAGCATATTTTGTGGAGGGGGGAATTCGGTTGGGATTGCTGTTGGGTTCAATGTGCAGCTGTGCTCACTCTCTCCTGTGGCAGCATCCCATCTACCTCTAATCCCTTCCTGGATGGGAGAAATACTTCCAGAGCTTGGGAGGTTTGGGGATTTTCCCCAGATTTCAGCTTCCTCCTGTTCTGAATAGTGTCCTAATGCCCTCACCTGTGTTTTGTGAACTTGGAGGCAGGCAGGTGCTTGGTGTCCCCATAATCCTACAGGAATTTTCGTCTGGGAAGATGCTGAGGAGGTTCCCCAGCCCTGTTCCCCCTGCCTGCTCTCTGCCTTTGCTTAGAGTCTGGGTCTTGCTTCTTGGGAGGGTGATGGTTTGTTTTGGGGAGTTCAAGGTGGAAGGTCGGGGGGGGCCATGTGGCAGCCAGTGACGCCCCATAACCGCCCTCCTCTCTCCCCAGGATGGCGGAGCCTCGCTTCAACAACCCCTATTTCTGGCCTCCCCCCCCTGCCATGCCCAGCCAGGTAGGATCTCTGCACCAAGATTTTGGGAGGAGGGAGGATGAATGGATGGAGCGGGCTCTGAGGGGGAGGCTGGGGGTCCCAAGGGTCCCAGTTCCACTGCCCTCACCCACCTCTCTGCCTTTTCCCCCCTCAGCTGGACAACCTGGTCCTGATCAACAAAATCAAGGAGCAGTTGATGGCGGAGAAGATCCGCCCCCCGCACCTGCCTCCCACCTCAGTGGCCTCGCAGCAGCCCCTTCTGGTGCCCCCCTCACCTGCTGAGAGCAGCCAGTCCATCATGTCCCTGCCAAAGCTGCAGCAGGTGCCGGGACTGCACCCCCAGGCGGTGCCCCAGCCTGATGTGGCCCTGCACGCCCGGCCGGCCACCAGCACTGTCACAGGTACCATCACAAGTACCACCAGTCTGGGGGCAGAGGGGAATGTGGATCCCCTCAAAACTAATACTCTATCATATTGCCCACTAGGGCTGGGGCTGGCATCCCGTGCACCGGCCATCAGCACCTCAGAATCCAGCCCAGGAACGGGGACCACCACCCCTTCTACCCCCACCTCCACCAGTCAGAGCCGCCTCATTGCCTCCTCACCCACCCTAATCTCAGGAATTACCAGCCCCCCGCTTCTCGACTCCATCAAGACAATCCAGGGCCACGGCTTGCTGGGAGCACCCAAGGCTGAGCGGGGCCGCAAAAAGATCAAGGCAGAAAACCCTTCGGGACCACCAGTGCTGGTGGTGCCCTACCCCATTCTAGCATCAGGGGAGACGGCCAAAGAGGGGAAGACATACAGGTAGGCACACCCCCGCCTGCTGTGGGGGCTAGGGGTGATGGCGGGGAGCCCCCCCCACCCCAGCCCGGTCCCTGCGGGGTTCTCCCCCACACCCTCCAGGTGTAAGGTCTGCCCCTTGACGTTCTTCACCAAGTCGGAGATGCAGATCCACTCCAAGTCGCACACAGAGGCCAAGCCCCACAAGTGCCCCCACTGCTCCAAGTCCTTCGCCAATGCCTCCTACCTGGCCCAGCACCTGCGTATCCACCTGGGTGTCAAACCCTACCACTGCTCCTACTGTGAGAAGTCCTTCCGGCAGCTCTCCCACCTCCAGCAGCACACCCGGTGAGGACTGCGCCAAGGTGCTAGGGACTTGTTCTCTCTGGCCAGGCAGGGGGGTGGGTGGGCACCTGACAGCCACCAATCTCTCCTGGCATCCTTTATGGCCCTGCTCTGCTTGTTGGTTCTGCTGCCATCATCTCCTGCATCATCATCTCCCATCATCTCCAGCACCTTCATAATCTCCACCACAGTTGTAACTCCCATTGTGCTCATCGATTCCCCCCCACCCCGGCTGTCCCCATTGCCTTTGTAATCCCCACCACACTCATCAATTTCAACACTTCTGTGAGCTCAATCATGCTCATCATCTCCACTACCTTCATCATCCCCATCATGCCGCTCTGACTCTACAGCCTCCATTGTCCCCACTGTGCTCAACATCTCTACTACCTTCATAGTCTCCAGTACCTCCATAGTCTCCACTTCCTTCTTTCCGACCACATTCACCATTGCCATCATGCTCATCATCTCCATCACCTTTGTTGCCCCCACCATGCACAGCCATTTCCACTGTGCTTTTTCCTGCTGCTTTCTTCATCCCTGCCATGCCCCCATGCACCCACCACCTTCATGACCCCACCATGTTCATCTGGCATTCATTGCCAGTCCATGTCCTCCACACCCATCATCCAACCACCTTCACAGTTTCCAGCACTTCCATCCTCTCCCAGCCCCCATCTCTCAGCCTTATGTCTCCCCACCTTCTCCCATCACCTCCTGGGGCACTGGTGTTGTTGTGCCCACTGTAACCCCCCACTCCGATGTGACCCCGTGGATGGGACTAGCAATGTCCCTGGTGGTGGAAGGGGAGGTGGTAATGATCCAACACATGTATCCCCAGAATCCACACTGGTGACAGACCCTACAAATGCCCGCACCCCGGCTGCGAGAAGGCCTTCACCCAGCTCTCCAACCTCCAGGTCAGTGTGGGGGGACCCGGGGGGTGGGGTGGGGGGGGGCCAGGGTCACCATAGTCCCTCCTTGACTCCCTCTGTTCCCTCAGTCCCACCAGCGCCAGCACAACAAGGATAAGCCCTACAAGTGCCCCAACTGCTACCGGGCGTACACGGACTCAGCCTCGCTGCAGATCCACCTGTCTGCACATGCCATCAAGCATGCCAAGGCCTATTGCTGCAGCATGTGTGGCCGTGCCTACACCTCGGTGAGCATGGGGAATGCCCCAAAACCTGCCGCCAGCCCCCATCTACCCACTCACCCCTGTGCCCCCCACAGGAGACCTATCTGATGAAGCACATGTCCAAACACACGGTGGTTGAGCACCTGGTCAGCCAGCACTCGCCGCAGCGGACGGAGTCACCCGGCATTCCTGTACGGATCTCCCTCATCTAAGCGGGAAGGGGACAGGACCCCCCCCCCAGCATGAGGAGGAGGAAGAGGAGAAGGAGGAAGAGGAGGAGAAGGAGTAGGAGGACATGACCCCCAGCACCGCGGGCCGTGCCCGGGCCATGCTCCTGCCCGGCTCCCGCAGGTTTGGTACATCCAAAGACGGTTTCAGAGCACTTTGAATCTCTGCGGTTTGGTTTCTTTGGGGGTGGCAGTAGGGGTGGGGGTGTCCCCCCTGCCAGGCCCCACCTCCCATTTTTGGATACAAATATATATATATATATATTTATTGGCCAAGAATTTGGTGCTGCTAAAGACCAGAAATTCACCCCAAAAACGAACCGTGGATGGAGCAAAAAGCAGCTGGGGGAGGGGGGAAGTCCCACCACCCTGCCCACAGACTCTGGGCCCAAGCGCCTCCATTTGGGGTTGATTTTTAACCGTTTTGGGGGTTTTTTGTGTTCTTTTTTGGGTCCCTTTTAAGGGCGAAGCTGCGGGCAGAGCTGCATCCCCCCGGGGACAGCCCCCCCATTCCACAACTCCAGTTTTGGGAGGTTTGGGGGTCCCCCTGCTTTGCCTTGTGCCTGCCTGTACATAGCCCCTGTATAGAGCTGGGGGGGCACTCCCCCCAAACTCATCTATATTCTGTACTTTTTGGTTCATTTTGGATATTAACTGTGTTATTTTTTATACACTTTTTAAGCCTTAACTCAGCATTTCTTTGGGGGTTTTTGTTGATTTTTTTCAGGGTGTTTTATTTACCTTTTATTAATTTTTAACCCCCCCCGTTATTTTTTACCCCCCTATTATTTTTGCTCTCCACCCCTTTGTTTTTTACCCTGCTGTTATTTCTCCCCTTGATGTTGTATGATATCAATATTGTAACCTTTTTTGTCAGCATGTTAATACTCTGTAAATACGCCTCTTATACACTTAGGCCCCCCCCCCCCCTTTTTTTTCTCCCCTTCCCCCAAATTTTGGGGCTTTTTTATTTTCCTCGCTGTCCAGCCAGGCCAGGCCTCCCTAGAGCTAGTTGGTACCTTATTAAAAAAGGGTAAAAAAGAAAAAAAAGAAAAAAGAGGAGAAAATGGACAAAAAGTTGCCCCTCTCCCTGTTGCCACCCCCCCCCCCCCATCCTATATTGTGGTTTCTGGAGAAGCTGGGGGGGGCATGGCCTCACAGTGTAGAAAAGGAATGAAACGCCCCCAGCCCAGCCCCTTTCCAAAAAAAGAGAATAAAAGAGAACAAAAAAAGACCAAAACAGGAATTAATGAAACTGGGGGGTTGTGTTTGTAGGGAAGGGGAAGGATGAGGGGAGAGGATGCCCCTGTGGGAACAGCTGGAGACATGGGGAGGGCCTGGTCCCTGTGGGGCTGCAGGAGGGGAGGGTGATGCTGTGGGACCTCAGCAGGTGTATTGTCCCAGAGTTTCCCCAGGGAAAGGGGTGGCACAGTGCTTGGTGACAGGCACACACCGGTCACTGGTGTCTCAGGGTGAAGCTGGCTCCCTGTCCTGTTGGGAGGGGGGTGCAAGTGACCCACTGCTGGGTACACCAGCTCTTGGGACAGTGGCCACCACTGCTGGAGACATCTCACTGTGGCCTGGGACACCTCACCCTGGCCATGATCTCTGGTGAGACCTCCGAGTGTGGCCTACCCCAGGGAGAGCTCAGTGTGGCCACCTGGGGACCCTGCAGCAACCTGTCACCACCTCCTGGGACACCTCATTGTGGCCACAGCTCTAGGGTCACCACACTGTAGCCACCAGCCTCAGGGACATGTCACAGTAGATACCATCTCCATGTCCACCAGCTCTGGGGACACCTCAATACAGATGCTACATCCAGGGACTCCTCACCAGGCCCATCACCTCCAGAGTTGTGTCACCCAGACCATCTCCAGGGACATGCCACCATGTCCCCTCCTGTCTGCCTCCCCACCTCACCTATTTCAGTACTCTTGTGTCCGTCCACCTAAGCACTGGGGGTCGTCTGGAGGTGTCTGTCACCACAGGCTCCTGGGAGAACATCACCCTCACATCCCAGCATGGGGGGCAGCAGGGAGCTCCACGCTCACACAGGTAACACACACCACCACCCCTGAATCCATTGCCCACAGGCAGTCCCACCCCCCACAGCAGCACTTTAAGACATCCCTGAGTTGCTGCCTCAGTTTACATAAAAAGAAATTTGGGGGTGGGAAGTGAAGAAAACTGGGAGGGTCCCAGAGTGTTTTTAAGTGTTTATTAAAAACAAAAACAAAAAATCAGGAAAAGGGGGGTGGGGCCATATCGTTTTTTTCAATGTTTTTTTCTTTTCTTAAAAAGACCGTGCTGGCTGAGGGGGGAGGGGGAGGCCCCTCACCACTGTCCTCTGCTAAGGTGCCCCCAAAACAGCCCAGTGTGTGGGGGTATGTGAATGGGGGGGTGACACCTCCTCCACGCCCCCCACCTCTCCCTGACCCCCTTTGGCAGGGGGAAGTCCAAGCCTCCCTGGGGGCCCCAATCCCAGATGGGGGAGGGAGCACACGTTAAGGCAACCATTCTGCTTGGCTCTGCTGACTTGACAGTGAACATGGGAGGACACATGGGGACCCCCGTCCCTGCTGAAGAGGGGGGGGGGGTGGGGGGGGGGCGGTGACTACCCCAAAACTGGGGGATGGGGGGGGATGGGTGGGTTCTAGAGCTAGGGGCTATTTACACCCCCCAGGGGGGCAGAGGAGGTGGGGTGTGCTCACAAGTGTCTTCCCCCCCTTGCCACCTCCCCGGGGCCACGTGGAAGGTCAGGGGTCCTGCAGGGGTCCTGGGAGGGTCGGGGTCCCACAGGGGGAGTGGGGTCCTATGCCCCCCCCCCCCTCAGGAGTCCTTAAGCATGTTGATGCGGGCATAGATCTTGAGCGCGGGCCCCAGCTTGATGTTCATGGTGCTCATGAGATGATCCTCTTTGAGCAGCAGCAGCGCCTGCCCATCAATCTCCTGCGCCCGGAACTCCTCTGCGATCTCCTGGCAGCCTGTGGGGAGGGGCAGCATCAGCAAACCATCTCAGAGGCCCCAGAAATACAGTTAGGGGTTTCTCTGTGCTTCAATACCCCAAAAAATGTATTTAGGCAGTTATATGTAAATCCCCCCCCTCCAATTATCCTTTAGATTTATCTGTGATTAAATCCCCCTGCTCCCCCAAAATCCTCATGCGTTTGCAAATAGAATCTTCCCCCCCCCCCAAATATTTATGGAGTTGTGAGTAAATCATCCCCAAAAAATATATTTATGGGATTATCTGTGTGTAAATCCTATTCAAAAATATACTTAAGGGGTTCTCTGTGAATAAATCTACTCCCAGAAACACAATTTTGGGTTTATCCTTGAGTGAATCCCCCCTTGAACATGTCCTGAGGGATATAAGTCTTCCCAAAACCACACTTCTGGGTATCCATAGGTAGATCCCTCCTTGACCAACCAAGGACACTTCTCACCTGGCAGCGAGCGGATGAACTCATAAACGTCCTCCACATTCCACTTGCTGGGCTCGCTGGGCAGGAAGCGGTGACCAAGACCAGGCAGGTCACGGCCATGCACGTCTGGCAGCTCCATGTCCCGCAGCTCCAGGTCCCTCTCTCCCTGTCGGCGCCGTGAGGTAGAGGAGCTGGCAGAGATGGGCGACAGCGGCTCCTCGTAGCTGGAGTTGTCAGAGCAGCGGCTGGAATCCTCCTGGCTGTGGTTGAGCTGCAACGACGCCGTCACCGACCCCACTGGGACAGACCCCGGGGGCTGCGGAGGCAGCGCTGGCCTCAGCACTCACCCCCGTCCCCAAAATTCAGGGACAAACCCCAGCCTCAGTGCCCACCCCACAGATCGGAAACAAATTCCAGCCCCAAAGCCATACAATTAAGGACAAACCCTGGCCTCAGCTGGGGAAAAGCTTCTGCCCCCCCTATACCTGTTTCTTGCTGTCCTTGCTCAGGGGTGGCAGGGTCCCTTTGCAGCTGCGGCGCCGCCCATGTGGGGGCCCTCCTGGTTTCTGGAGTTTGCTGCGATCTGGGTGGAACAATCCCACCCTCTTCGTGCAGCCCACATTGTACCTGCAACGGAGCCACGGGTCATGAAAGGGTCCCTGCTCCACTGGGGGAATTCTGGGGATACCTCTACCCCACTGAAGAGCGGGAGGGTGATTTTGGGGTTACCTTTTCACCACTGGGTGGACATTTTGGTGTTACCCCTCTCATGCTGAATGGATTTTCAGGTTACCTTTACCCTGACAGGTAGATTTCTGGGGTTACCTCTACTCTGTCAAGTAAACTTTAGAATACCTCCACTCTGCTGAAGAGGGTCCACACGGGTTTTCGTGTTAAATTTGCTCTGTCAGGTGAGTTGCGGGGTTGCCTCTACCATGCTTGGGTGGATTTTGGGGCTACCTCTATCCTGCTGAGGAGGGCCTGGGTGGATTTTGGGGTTACCTCTACCCACCAAGGAGGGGATGAGTGAATTTTCAGGGTTACCTCTTGGCACAGGCCATGGAGCAGAAGCGCTTGGAGCGCTTGAACTTGTAGGCGAAGTCAACGCGGCCACAGAGCTCACACTTCAACTTGGGGGGATTCCCCTCCTCTTTGGATTCTGGGGGGCGTGGAGGGACACCCAGAGAGAGAAACCAGCCAGCTCAGCTGGGGGACTCCGGGGGAAATCCCAGGGGGCTCCCAGGGGGCTGGGTGGGCTGGGGTTCGGGCGCTACCTTGCAGGTACGGCTCCTCCATGTCCGAGTCAGTGGTAGTGGTGTTGTCCTGTGGCGGGAGTTTGTCCGGCAGCAGCTCCTGCGCATACTGCTTGTGCAGGGCCCCCACCAGCAGCGAGGAGCGGCCCACCTGTGCAACAAACTTGGCTGCACCTGTGCCCCAGCACCACAAGGACTCCTTCCTGTGGCCATGGGGCTGGCAGGGACCATCCCAACTTCCCACACCCAGGGATGAGGGTGAGGAGAGGGGGATGTGTTACAAAGTACAGCTCTGCACCTTCCTGGGTGATGGTGACATGGGTGTGGATTTTGCATCTAAGTATTCTTTGAGGGTCCCATTCCCAACCCCTCAAATCTAGGAGCAATGATAAGGTGAGGAGGATACATTACCAGGAATAATTCTACCTACTTCTGGATGCTGAAGTGCTCAATAACAAGGGCAGGGGTTTGGGGGTTCATAACTGTCAGAGTGACCTACTCCCAACCCCCCCAAATCCCAGTGCCCCCTTCCCAATCCCTCAGCTCCAAGAAGGACAACAGGTATGTTACCAGGAACAGCTCTATCTCTTCCCAGATGATGGAAATGCTCAATAACATGGGTGAGGATTTGGGAGCTCATAATTGTCTGAGTGCCCCATTCCCAACCCCTCAAACGCAGGAACCCATTTCCCAACTTCCCACATCCAGGAACACAGACAGGTAAAGGGAGATGGCTTAGTCCTTTCCTCCTCAATAAGAAACTCAAAAATATGAAGATGTGGGGATTCACAACAGTATGGATGCCCCATTCCCAAGCCTTCAAATCCAGAAGCAAGGATATGGAGAGGGAGATACATTACCAGGAATGGTTCTGCTCCTTCCTAGACAATGATTTGCTCAATTTGGGGGTTCACAATTGTCTGGGTGCCCCACTCTTACTTCCCCAAATACAGGAGCCCCCCTCCCACACACACAGATCCAGGGTTAAGGATATGGATTGGTGGATATGTTACCAACAACAGCTCAGTCCCTTTCTGAATGATGAAAAGCTCAGTAACGTGGGGGAAGATTTGGGGGTTCACAAGGGCCTAGATACCCCATTCCCAACATCCCTCTGCCCCAGAAATAGCGGTAGGGATGGAGAGATACCACACTAGGAACACTTTTGCCCTATTCTCAATCATGAAGCTTTCAACACATGGCTGGAGGATTTGGGGGGGGGGAGGGGGGGGCGGGGTGTCACGATTTGATGCGCCATTCCCAACCTCCCAAATCCAGGAACTGGGATACTTTACGGGGAACAGCTCAGCCCTTTCCAAACTGACAAAACTCTCAATAACATGTGCAACGATCCAGAACCCAAATCGTGGGATAAAACTACAGATTGCAGGACATGTTACGGGGAACAGCTCAGCCCTTTCCTGGATGACGAAGCAGGGGAGGATTTGGGGGTTCAAGCCCGGCTGTGCACCGCATTCCCAACGCCCCAAATACATGAGACTTCTCACCGTCCCCAAGCCCCGGCTCTGGGAGAGCGGGATACGTTACCGGGAAGGGCTCGGCGCCCTCCTGGATGACGAAGCCCTCGATGACGTGCGTGAGGATCTGGGGTTTCACGATGGCTTGGGGCGGTTTGTTCTCACCATTGTGGGGGGCGGCACCGGCGACGGTGGCGGCAGCGCTGCCGGAGCCCGAGGTCATCCCGGGAATGCGGGGCTGCGCATGGAGGCGCTCGGGGGGCTCTGGGGACAGCGGGGGACACGCGGGGTGAGGGGCGGGCGCTGACGCCGCGCTGACGCGGGGCCGCGATTTCCATACAGCTGGAACGGGGAGCAGCTGCTGCCGCTCCCAGTGCCACCAGTGCCGCCCGGAGAGCCCCGAGCGGCCCTTGAGGGGCTGCGAAAAGGGTTAAAGAGCCCCTCAAAATAACCGGAGTGGTCCGGACACATCCCCCAGCACAGAGCAGTAAAGCCTCAGTGCGTCGCTGTAAGGCACTAGTAAGGCCGCATCTGCCCCACTACAGCCCCAAGAGGGCTCGATCTACCCCGAAAGCCCGATCTCCCCCAGGAAAGCCCTAACGACGCTCGATCACCCCCGGAAAGCCACGATCTTCCCCAGCAAAACCCAGTTCGAGCCCAGAAAGGTCCCAGTGTATGCCAATAAAGCCGCAGCAGGGCCCGATCTACGCCCGTAAGATCCTAATAAACCCCAGTACTCTCCAGTAAAGCCACAGCACAGCCCAGGCAGGCCCGATAGCTCCCAGCCCGCCCGACTCCTCTCCCCTCGAGGCCGCCTCAGCCCGGCTGGACCATCAGGCCGCGCAGGCCCCGGCAGCCCCATCACCTTTGTCCGGCGGCGGCTGCTACCGCTGCCCCCGCCCCTCCCTCAGCCGGGCCGCGGGGCCGGACCGGAGCCGGGGGCGGATGCGGAAGTGAGGTCAGAGCCGCGGCCACCCGGGCCGGGCCAAGGCCCCGCAGTCGGCGCTCACTCACCGGGCGCTCAGGGGGTCGGGGGGGCCATGTCGGGGGGGCCGGGCCGGAGCTGCTGTGGGAGCGGCGCCGGGAGCACGGCCAGGGCCGAGCGGGGACAAAGGCGGTGGCGGTGGCGGGACCTGGCGCGGACACGCCCCCACGCACCCATTGGCGGGCGCTGTCGCCGCGCGCGCCCGGAGCCTCGCAGAACGGACGCGCCCTCCCCACCAGACCCCGCCTCCCGCGTCCCCGCCATCGGGGGCGGAGTCTCTCCCGTGAGGGGCGTGGCCTCACAGGATTGCTCACGCCCCCACCCTTGTTGCCCCCCCCCCCCCCCCCTCACGCAGCTGGGGCGGAGCCCCCAGATGCGGCCACGCCTCCTCAGCCGTCGCTCCAGAGCCGCGCCTACAAGAACGGGGCATGGCCACGCTCCGGTTCCCCGGGCGCTCTCGGGGCGTGAGGCCGAGGCGCCCGCGCTCCTCCCACGGGCAGCGGCAGCCAGCCCGTAGCCCTGTGTCAGCCGCGCGTGACACTGTGGACACGGGCGGGCTGAGAGACCTTCCCGCAGCACAGCCCAGCCCCGCCCTCAACGTCCCCCTTTGCTCTTCGGGGCTTGGGGATGCATCACCCCATGAGTGGGTGCCTGTGGGAGCGGGGCGGGAGCTTACCGTCCGTGAGGGGCCGCTCGCCCTCGGGGGTGTCGGGGCCCGGGGGGGCGACGGGCGGCGAGAGGGCGGGGGGCTGCGGCGGAGCGGCAGGCGGGCTCTCGGCGCTCCTCGGCACGGGCAGCAGGTCCCGGCAGGCGCCCTCGGGGACCCCGAGGGAGGGCTGTGGTGGCAGGGACACGCGTGGGCAGGGTCAGGTGTGCACACACATGGGCGGGGGTCAGGTGTGCACACGCACGGACGGGGGTCAGGGCAGATGCGTGTGCAGATGTCACAGGAACATGCACCTGCATGGCTGGAGTGTGCACACCCGTGCATGGGTCACACAGAAGTGTGCGCCTAGAGTGGGCGTGTACATGTACACGTAAGTATCAGGCACGTATGTCCAGACACACCTGATCTGGCATGCACATCCGCACAGACGTGCATGCAGCCTGCGCACAGCCCCATAAACACAAACATGCATGGGTCTGGCATGAGCGTCACACACATGCACAGGCCAGACACACATGGATTGAGCACATGTGCACACACACGGGTCAGGCAGGCACTTCGGCACTCATGTGCATGGACCAGGCACACATGTGGCTCTGAGACTTGTACATGCACATGCATGGACCTGGAGTGACTACACAACATATGCAAGGAACAGGCACACATGCACATATACACGGGCATGCATCTGGCAAAGCTGTGCACACACACGTGCATGGGTCAGACATACAAGGATCAGCCACATGCTCCCCACATCACAGGATCAGGTACACACAGACATGTAAGTGCCATGGACGGGGCAAACCTGTAGGCACAAGTGTGCATGGAGCAGGTACACACATGCAGTGTGGCCTGAGCGTGCACACCTGTACACCTGCAGACTGACATGACAGCTGGGCCCCATGCACATTTCAGGAACACACATGCACACACACATGTGCAGGGATTGTGCACTTGCACACATCTGACTCAATACCCCCCACTCCCACTCCAGCACCCGCATTCCTTATTCCCTCCCCTGAGATCCCCCCACCAAGGGGCTTGGGGGCCCCTCACTGTGAGAGTCTAGGGGGAGTTGATGGGAGGTCTGCTGGGAGGTTTGGAGGCCCCTCACCATAAGGGTTTGGTTGGTGCTTTGGCAGGAGATTTGAGGTCTGGGGGGCCCTCACCGTGAGTGTTCTAGGGGATTTTGGTGGGAAGGCTTGGGAAAGCTTTGGGGGATGTTTGGGGTCCCCTCACCGTGGGGCCGGCGGGCTGCAGCTGCAGGATGACAGCCGAGGCGTGCTGGAACTTGCGGGGGGCAGCGTGGCAGCCAGGGTGCCCATTGGGGGGGCCGCCCTCTCCCCCCGCTCCCTGGGGGACTCCTGTTTTGGGCTGGGGGGCTGGGCCGGGGCTGGCAGGGGGTAGGGGCTGGAGCTGTGGGGCAGTGGGGGGGCCCGAAGGGGGCTGCCCACGTGGGCCCAGCTGCTGCTGCTGGATGACAAACTGCTGCTGCTGCGGCGGAGGGTGCGGCTGCATCGGCTTCGGCGGCTGCTGCAGGAACTGGGGGGGCTGCAGCGGGGCATAGGCTGTGGGGACAGCAATCAGGACAGAGATGCCCCCTCATCACCAGCACCTCAGCCCCAAGGGACCCACCCCCAGGATCCCCCTCCAGGAGGCTGCTGCTCACTGTATCTGTTCCCTCTGGTGCCCTTGGATAATCAGCTTTGCCAGCTTCTGCTGCTGATGTGGGAAGCTGCACTCAGGCTGTCTGGGTCCCCAATTTTGGGAGCCATGCCAGTGCAGCATCCCAGACTCCAGCAGTCCATGGAGTCCCCTGGCTCAAATCCTCACTGCCCCAGCCCCCTGCAGCTCACAGGACCCTAGGATCCTATCGGTGCTTAGACCCTCCCTGCCAGTGAGGGGATGGACCCCCTGTTCAGGCAGGTGACAACGTACAGGACACACCAGTGTGGGCCATCACTAGGTTTCAGAGTGAATAGCCCGTGACTCCCCCAGCACCCAGGGGTGTCCCCTGCCCCAGAGCAGCCCCTTACCTGGGGTGATGAGCGGGTGGGTGACAGCGGGGGCGGTGGCGCGGGCCAGGGCATGGGTGCGGCCCTCGTGCCCCTCGGCCTTTTTGAGGTGCTCGGCGGGGGGGTCGGGCGGGGCCCCCCGGGGGGGGCCAGGCCGGGGAGGGGCACCCCCGGGGGGCTTCATGGCCAGGGCAGGGAGGTGGGGGCCGGCGGGGCGCAGGGCCAGGCTGTGCACCTGCAACGGCAGTGGGTCAGGGGTGCCAGGGCAGATTTTGGGGGGCTGGCAGGGGCGTGGAGACTCACCTGAGGGGTGGTGGGTGGTGGGGCAGGTGGCGGGGCCGGTGGAGGGGCCGGTGCAGGGCTCTCGGGCCGGACGGCGCTGACAGGGCCCGTGGGTGTGAAGATGAGCTGGGGACAGGGAGAGTGGGTGCACAGCTCACCATGTCAGGGATGGCACACCCAGTGTGTCCCTCCTCTGTGCCCCTACAGGGTGGCACACGGGTATCTCTCTATCTATGTAGGGTAGGAAGAGGCACGCCCAGTGGGGTGGAGGGCACCCTCTAGGGCCCCAACAAGCCCCCAAAGGCAAAGAGCACCTGCTTGGGCACCCCCAATAGGGCTCTGGGTGCCCTGTGGGGTCTGGGCATCCCCTGTGGGGTGGGGTGGACCCTATATGGGGACTAGGCTCCCACAGCAGAGCAAAGGCACTTCATGAAGTCTACACACTTCACAGCAGGGTGATGGGCACCCTGTGGGGTACTCAGACCCCCAGGAAGGTGGAGGGTGACCCATGGGCACTGGGCACCCTATGGATTTCCCATGGGTCCTGGGCATGCCACACAGAGCAATGAGCACCCCTACAGGGTCATAGGATGGCCACGGGCATTCTGTGGGTCCTGGTCATCCTACAACAGGATGATGGGCCCCCTAATGGTCCTGGGCATCCCATCAGGATGCTGAGGCAAGCCATGTCCCAGCCCTGCCCTTACCATCTGTGCCCGCAGGTACATCTGGGCCTGGCTGGCAGTGAGGGCAGGTGAGGCAGTGTTGCCCAGCAGTACAGCCTGCTGAGCGATGCCTGATGCCCCGGGACCCACGCTCTGTGCCCGGTTTAGCAGCTGTGCCGCTGCCGGCGACGTTGCCAGATTGATCTGGAATGGAGCATCAGGAGAAGGTCAGGGTGTTGGCACAGGCAGGCACGGTCAAGGTGGGTGCTGAGAGGCCAAGGGACTCACCGTGGGCTGCTGTGTCGGGGCTGGCTGGGTGCTGTTGGCCCCTGAGGAGCTGCTTTGCCGGTTCGCCGCCAGGCTTGCCTTGAGGAAAAGCCAAAGGTGAAGGGTGTGCCAGTCTCAAGGGACCCTCAGTGCCTGCAGGGTGCCCATACCTGCTGGACAGCGGCCAGGCTCTGGAGCTGGGCGCTGGTGAGGTGCTGCTGCTGGAGCGCGGCCGTCTGCAGCATGAGGTGCTGCTGCTGTGCCGCGTACATCTGCTGCAGGTACTGTGCCGCTGTGTTGGGCTGCCGGTGCAGCGCCTGCTGGATCACCTTTGGGGGGAAAATGTGGCCCCAGGCTGCACCACGAACCCTTGGTGCCCCCCAACCCTCCAGTGCCCCCTAGCCCCGTACCTGCACGGTCTGGCGGTCGGGGATGCTGCTGTAGACGGAGATCTGGGGCCCGGGCGGGCGTGTGGCTGTGGTGCTGGCAGGCGCTGGGGCTGTGCCACTGGTGCTGCTGGCAGGAGCCGGAGCTGGGAGCTGCTCATTCTCCATGGCAGGGCCGAGGCAGGATGGAGGAAGTGGGCCAGACTAGAGCTAAGCGGGAGGAACCAAGTGAGGGGGTATCCCTGGCACCTCATGTCTGGTTGAGAAACAGGGGGCTGGAATCACAGAAGAGGAGGAAGGTGGAGTAGAGGAAGAAGGATGGGAGACCCTGTGGTTTCTCCTCTACCAAAGTGGGGGTCAGCACCCCATGGGAAATGGGGAAAGGGAGCATGGACAGGAGGATGGATGGAACAGAGGAAAGGGAAGGACAGGAAGAAGGATGGACAGAGGGAAGGCTGGAAGGCAGAGATGGAGGTGAGGAAATAGGGATGGATAGAAGGATGGACTGGAGGAAGAGAGGGATGAAGGGGTGGACAGACAAAAGGAAACAAGGGTAGAAGGGAAGCAGGAAAGAGAGAGATGGACAGAGAGAAGGAAATGGGGAAGGGGAGGAAGGAGAGAAACCAAGGGAGTTATGGAACTAGGAAAGGGCAGACGTAAGGACAGGAAGCAGGAAAGGGATGAAGGATGGAAGGACAGAAAGAATGACAAACAGGAGAAGGAAAGGGATGGACAGGATGGATGGAACGGGCAGGATAAATGGAAGGATGGATGGGCAGAAAGAAAAACGAATAGGAGGAGGGAGGGAAAGGATGGATGTAAGGACAGAGAAGTAAGTAAGGAAGAAGAGACAACAAGGACAGGGAAAGACGGAAGGAGGGATCAAGGATGGAAGGAAGGATGGACAAGAAGACAGAAGAAATGACAGACAGAAGCAATGACGGCTCTAAGAATGGAAGGAAGGAATGATGGATAGATAGAAAGATGGACGGAATGAAGAAAGGATCCAAGGATAGAGGGAAATGCTGAAAAAAAGCAGGGAAGTGAGGCACCAAGGGATGGAGGGAAGAACAGACCAGACACGAGGAAGTATGGACAGATGAAAAGACACAAAAGGCAGGAAGGGATGGAAGAAAGGCTAAAGGCACATAGGAGAGGGATGCAGGGATGCAAGGAAGAATGAACAGAGGAAATGGATGAGGGGAAGGGCAGATGGAAGGAAGAAGAGGGATGAATGGATGGCAGGACAGGTTGGACAGCATGACAGGAGGACAGGAGGAGGATGTGGACAGTGCTGTGGGGGCCAGAGAGGGGGGGTTTGTGGGTGGCACCTCTGTCACCACAGCCACTATAGTGGCCATGAGGCTCCATGGTCACTGATAGCCACCCACTGCCCCCACGTGTCAGGTGACCTGTGCCACCTAACTAAGCCCCTGCAGTGCCACCATTGCAGGACCAGGGACAACGGTGTGGGACACTACAGATTATGGACAGTGGCCACTGAGGGTGGTCTTGGTGGCCATGCCACAGCACAGCCCCATCAGGCCACCCCAACCTAGCACATGAGGGTAGCAGTGATGTCCAGACCTTGTGTAGCCCATGGGGCTTAGTCCCCTGAGATGCCACTGTCTCAAAGCAAAGGGTGGGACATCCATGTGTTCATGGGGGTGGCAGTACATGTGGCCTGTGACACTTCCCATCCTTCCACCTGCATCCATGGCACGTGTCCACCATCAGCTAGAGAGGTTTTAGGCAGCACCTTTCCCACCCTACAGCCATGGACCCGTTTTTTTCCCCTCTGGTGGCATCAGGTTGACATGGGGTCACCGCAGTGACTGGCACAGAGGGATCACACCAGGCCCATCTGGAGTCAATGCCCCAGGGGTGGGCACAGCCCAGGAAGCCCCCAGCAGCTCCCACACACTGTGGATCCAAGCCACTTGTCCTCACCCACACCAAACCCCACCAGGGAATTTTGTGTGTCAGATGGGGATACCTCACTTTTGACTCAGAGGTGAAGAAACCTGCTCCAAGTCCCCCCAAACCATTACACCCATCCAAAATAACAGAAAGGGAAGATTTTGAGTACTGATGGAACCACTGGGGTGGGGGAACATGGGGAGGTCCCACAGTCAGGATAGGAAGAACCAGGGAGCTGGAATTCCCTGAGCTGAGCCCAAATTGGCAGTGGCAGAACAATGAGGGAGTAGGGAAATCTTGGAGGAATGGGATGGAATGGGGATACAGACAGGCTGTGAGGACAATATGGGACATAGGGGGGGAAGATGGGAGAGTAAGCAGCAGTATTAAGAATTATGAGGGGAATAATATGGGGGTTCAGAATAAGGGGGGGATGCAAGATGCAGGTGAAGGGTAGGATAATGTGGGAAGATGGGATAGAAGAGAGGGGGGTCAGGTAAGAGTAGGGATTGGAAAACAATGATGGGGTGGGAATAATAAGAGGAAACAAAAGCAGAAGAGGGGGTAGAAGATAATGCAAAAGGGGGGAAAACACTAATGAATGGATAGAAGTGAAGGAGGTCAGATATAACACTGGGGGGTCAGACACAATACAGGGGATCAGAGGTAACAGCAGGCACTGTAATATGATTGGGGGTGAGCAATAATAATAATAATAATAAAGAGTTGTGGGCTAGGGAGCAGCAGGATATGATATAGAGAATGAGAAGTGGGTGTGTGGGATAGAAAAGAGTTGGTCAGATGTAATAAAGGGGGACTCAGATAAAATAGTAGAGACTGGAACATGATGGTGGGGAATGGAAATAATAACTGTGTGAAATCAGAAAAGGGGGTGGAAGATGGGGAGTGGGATATGATGGCAAGGGGAGGGATAGAAGACAAGGGGGTCAGATATAGTATAGCGGGCCAGAGATAACATGAGGGCACTGGAATATGAAGGTGGGAGGTGGATGATAATAATAATAATAGTAATAATAATAACAACAATGTGGTCCAGAACCAGAGGAGGGGGAGCAGGAGAAAGAGAACGGGGGGAGACACGGGTAGGCGTGGGAAGTGGGGGTCCCACGGGGGACGGGGAGCAGCGGGGGCCACGGCCCCGGGGGGGAAACTGAGGCACGGCGCGTGCGCATGCGCGGGCCCCCCTCGTCCGCCCCCCCCCCCCCCCCCCCCGGCCCAGACAAAGCCTCCGGGGCCCGGTAGCGGCGGCACGTGCGGTACCTGCGGGCCGGGCCAAGCGAGGCGGCGGCGGCGGGCGGGCTGTGCCATGGCCCGGGAGGCGCCGGGGGGTCCCGGAGCGGAGGGCCTGGGAGGTGCGAGGGTCCCGGCGGGGCCGGGCCGGGCCCGCTCCCTCCTCCCTCCCTCAGGCGGCAGCGCGGCGGCGGCGCGAGGCCATCGCTCATTTGCATTCCTGCGCTCATCACGTGGGGCCACCCGGCCAATCGGCGCCCCGCGTGCCCCGCCCACCGCGCCGCGCGTCCGCCGCTCACGCTCGCCATAGCAACCCCGGGGGGCGGTGAGCGGGGTCACCATAGCAACCCCGGGGGGCGGTGAGCGGGGTCGCCACAGCAACGGAGAGAGGAGGGGGCGCGGATGCGACGAGGGGAGGTGGCCGGGACTGGCGTGGGGGGGAAGGGAGGCGCGGCCGAGATCCGCTCTCCGGTGATTCCAGGAGTTATCACGGGGCTGCCCAGAGTCAGGCCCAGCGGGATGCTGCGACCTGGGAATGGTGGCACCGGTCCCTGCCGTTACCGGGGGTCACCCAGGGTCACCCCGAGGATGCTGAGGACCGGTTCGGCAAGAAGGCGCAGCATGAAATTGGTGGTGGCACCGGTCGCCGCTGCTGCATGGGGTCGCTTGGAGTCATCCCGGGGCTTCACAGGGCGGGATGCTGCAGCCTGGGGATGGTGGCACCGGTCCCTGCCGCCGCCGGGGGTCACCCGAGATCACCCTAGGGATCCTGAGCGTCGATACCGGAGGGAGGCAGCGATACAGACGTGGTGTACCTGTCCCTGGTGCCATGTCGAGTCACTCCGGGGGATGCTAAGGGGTCGGTAATGGCGGGGTGCTACCGCGTGGGGACGGTGGCACTGGTCCTCGGTATTTCCAGGAGTCAGCCCGGAAATGCTGAGGGCCGGTATGGGCGGGATGCCGCAGAGGGGGAATGGTCACGCGGGTCCCCGCTGATGCCTGGGGTCGCTCGGAGTCACGTCGGGGCTGCCTCAGGACCGGCACCGGCGAGATGCTGCACTGGAGGGGTGATGGCACCGGCCCCCGCGGGCGCGGGGTGTCACCCGGGGAGGCTGAGGTCATATATCAGCCGGATGATTTGGCGGGGGAGCGGTGACACCCGTCCCCGGTGTTTCCCAAGGTCGGTCCGGCGGTACGGGTGGGTAGCACCGCCCTTCGAGCTATCTGGGCTCGCTCGGGGATATTCCCGGAGATGCTCAGGGTCGTTACCGACGAGATGCTGCAGCGGGGAGGGGGTGGCACCGATTCCCGGTGTTTCCTGTGGTCACCCGGGGTCACCGCGAGGGTGTTCAGCGCCGGTGCCCGCCGGATGCTGCGGTACAGGGATGATGGCACCGGTTCCCGGTGTTTCCTGTGTCACTCCGGGAATGCTCAGAGTCCCTCTGGGATGGCGGGGGGAGGGTAGCACCGGTCCCGGTGCTCTCGGGATTCACCATGGGGCTTGTGTCTCACCCGTGGTTCACTCGTGGCCACCAAAGCCCTTCCGACCCGGGGGTCCGTCCCCCCTGAGGATACTTGGGGTGTCCCCGGCCCATCCGGCTGTGCAAGGACAGTGTCTGCTCCCTTCATTGGGGACGCTGGGAGGGCTATGTGGAATCCTGGGGAGACTGGCGGGTGGGTATGGCAGGACACTGAGCAGTTAAGGGGGACTCTAAGGCCTATTACGTGGCTGTGAGGGCACTGTGGAGTCTGTGAAGGATGTGAGGGGGCACTGGGGAAGACTGGGGAGCTGTAAGGGCCAAGGAGAGCAATTGAGGGGCCGTAGGGAGCACTGGCGGGGGGCTGTAATGACTCTGTGGGGGAGGCCGGGGAAGCTAAGTGTAGGAGCACTGAGAGAGATAGGGGGGCAATGAGGGACTGTGGGTGTACTGGTGGGCCATGGGAGCGCTGGGGGGCTCTGAGGATAATGGGAGCGTAGGTGGCACTGGGTGGGCTATTGGTATACTGGGGGGATATGGGAATCTTGTGAGGATATGGAGGTACTGGAGGGAGTTATGGGGCACTGGGTGGAGTTACGGGCCACTGGGGGCCTATGGGGTGGCACTGGGGCCTCTGGGAGAGCTATGGGGGCTCTGGGGATATTGAGGAGCTATGGGAATACTGGGTGAGCCGTGGGGTACTGGGGACTGTGCGGCGGCACCGGGGGCTCTGGGAGAGCGTCCCGCCCCCGTCGGGACCTGCGCGGCCGCTGCCGCCAGGGGGCGCCGGTCCCGTGTTCCTCCCCCACTGCTGTCCCCGCTTTCCCCCGGATTGCCCTGCGGATCGCACTCTTCACACCCCTCCCCTTTCCCCCATTTACCCTTTTTCCCCCTCTATTTCACCCTGCTTTTTCTATGTCTCCCTCGTTTCTCCTGTTTCTCCCTGTTGCCCGCCGCTTTATCTCTTCTTCCCTCTTTCCCCCGTTTTTCCTGTTTTCTCCAGTTTTAGCTTCCTATCATCCCTTTTCTCCATTTCCCTTGTTTTACCTGTTCCACCTGGTTTTTATCCACCTTCCACTCCCTTTTCCTCTTTTGTTCTTCCTCTTTTCTCGCTTTACTCCTCTTCCTCCCCTTTATCCCCTTTCCCTTATCCTTTTTCATTAACCCCACTTTTCCCCATTTCCCCCTCTTTCTTTCTATTTTCCTCCCTTTATTTCCGCTTCCCCACGTTTTATTCCCAGTGTTCTCGTCATCTCTCCCCTTGTCCCCTGCCTTCCGCATTTCTCCCCTCTTTTCCTTCTTTCTCCCCTCTTTTCCTCTCTCCCTCAACTCTTTTCTCCCCTTCCCCCCCTCCCTTTATCTCCTGCTTTTCCCCCTTTTCCCTCATTCCCCCACTCTTTTCCCTCTTTTTCCTATTTCCCCCTTTTTCCTTTTTTGTGCTTCCCCCTCTATTTTTTTTTTCTTTTTCCCTTTCCTGCCCCAGCACCTCGTAGAATCCCAGATTCCCAGATCCCACCCCACCAACCCTCCCCACAAACACCTCAGACGAGCGCATGGCCAAAATCCTGCCCTTTCCAACCCAAAAAAGCCGCGTCCGGTGACAACGTCACCCCTGGGACAGAGGTTAGGAACCACCGCGGAGACCACGGAGTAATGGTATCTCTCATCCCGGAGCTGAGGCTTCATTTGGAATGGGATGGATCCCCATTTCACATCCGCCCATCATCCCATGATCCCTAATATTTTGGGATGGGATGGACCCCCTGTCCCGCATCCCACTCCCATCCTGGGTCCGGCTCTCCACATGGAACCCCCCGAAATCCCAGAGCTGGCAGCCCCGGGAGTGCCGCTGCTCCTCGTGCATCCCGCGGGCACCGCGCCACGATGCTGCCGGCAAGATGCGATTCCGGATCGCTCCGGGGAACCGGGCAGGAAAAGCTTTTCATCCCAAATCCATATTGTTCGCAGCCAGCGGGGCGACCATTCAGCCTCCCACCAGGCGCAGGGTTGGGTTTCCAGCCGGAAATTTCCGTCCGAAGGTACAAAAAGTCATATTTGGCCCCAAAAAATAAAGGTTGGAGGGGTGGGGAGAAGAGGAAAAAATTCCTCGTCCTCCCTCCCGCGCGTTGGAGCTCTCCAAATATTTATGTGGATCCAAAGTGGTCCCGAGGGAACAAAGGACGGACACGGCGCGGCTCCCCCGAACAATGGGGCCGGATATTTTGTGATGTGAGCGGAGTCGCGGCCGGAGCCGGATCATTTCCGGCCTGTCCGGCACCACACACCACACCGAGCCCAGGGGTTTTGGGGAAAAAGACTTTTTTAAAAAAATGATTTTTTTTGTTTTAGGAAAACTAACTGATTTTCTGTAAAAATACAGTTGCTGGGTTTTTTTGTTTTGATTTGTTTTATTTGCGAAAGGGTTTTTATGAAAAACAGGCTCTTTTGAATTTTTTTTCCCTTGGGAGAAAGGATTTTGCAGAAAAACAGATCTTTCCCTGGAATAAGGTCCCTTAAAAAAAAAAAAAAAGAAACCTTTGAGGGGAAAAGGGGATTAGGAAAAAAGAAGGTCTTTTTTTTTTTTTTTAAGAAAAAGACACTTTTTTGAGAGAAATAAAAAAAAAAGCTTTTTTCTTTTTAAAGTGAACTTTCTAAAGAAAGAGCTTTGGGGAAAAAAAGGACTTTTTTCTTGGAAGAAACAGGCTTTCTGGAAAAAACACATGCTTTTTAAAGAAACAAAATAGTTTATTTTTTACAGGAAAAAGAACAGGCAGAAAATGGACTTTAGAGCTATACAAAGAATTTCCCTACATTCTACAAGAAAAACTGGTTTTGGAAATAAAGGTTTTTTTTTTTTTTTTTTTTTTTTTTTGGGAAATAAGGGGGTTTTTTTTGGAAAATACTTTTTTTGAGAGAAAAATATTTTTTCTTGAGTAAAAAAAGTGCTTTTTTGGGAAGAAAAGTATTTTTTTTTAAAGTAGTTGGTTTTTGCTTTTTGGGTTTTTAAAACCTACTTCTTGGGAAAAAACCCTGGGTTTGGAGACAAAAAGGTGGGTTTTGGTGAGGAAAAATAAAACCAAAAAATGGCTTTAATGGGAAAAACTCGTGGAACAAGTGCCTTTTTAAATGAATTTTTTTTGGGGGGGTGGTAAGAAGTATTTTATTGGGGAAAAACCTTTTGTGGGAAAAAAAGTATTCTTTACAGGAATAGGGCTTTTTGGAATAAAACTGGTGCTTTGAGGAAAAAGAGGTTCTTTTCTGGGGGGAAAATGTGCCTTTTTTTGAAAGAAAGGCATTTTTAGAGGAAAAATATCTGCTCTTGGAGGAAAGAAAAGGCTTTTTTAGGAAAAAAAAAAGCACCTTTTCTGAGTAAATAAAGCTTTTTTAGGGTACAAAGGTATTTTGGGGGACGAAATCCTGACTTTTTCTGAGATCCGGGCTTCAGATGCTCTGTGTGCTGGAGGTTGCACTGGACTGATCCCCAAGTGCCACTCTCTAGTGTCACCGTGACCTCTCCCTAACAGAGTCCAGGTCTTCAGTGTCCCTCCAGGACACCAAGGGACCTCCATCCATCCCCTCCATCCCTTGCATGCAGATGCCAGGATGCAGAGGTCACTGCAGTGACCCCAACATGCCCCCAGAGCCCCCTCCCCATCCCCATCACTGCCCAGCACCCCCATTCCAGCCAGGAACTGACAGAAAAGACATGACCAAGGTTACATAAATATTCCGAGCCACTTTTGGGGGTTTATTCCATTTATTTGCCATGGATTTGGGTACTTTTCCAAAGGAAATCTCATGCTGATGTGGTCTGTTTGTCCCATCCCATCCCGATGGCTTCCCCCACTCTTCCTCCGTTTTACTGGATGCTCCAAATTGGATTTTTGCACATTTTTTGCTGGTCTTAGAGTGTTTCAGTTACTATTATTATTATTATTATTATTATTATTATTATTATTACTATTATTTTAATTTTTATTTTCCAATTACTCTTCGTTTTCCCCCCAGATCTTCTGTTTTCTGCTCCCAGAGCAGGAATTACAGTTTCCATCCACTTGGTGTCAGCTCCAGCCCCACCATCCCAAACAACTCCAACCCCACCAGCACTGGCTGTTTTGGTGGATCCATTCACTTTCCTGCAGTTAAAATCCTTGATTTACCAGCATTAAAAGTTACCAGCTCATGATTATCCTACGGGATCCATACAGGAATTCAGCCCATTTCCCAGCTGGAATCTCTCTGGGTGCCGAATCCGCCCTCGGAATCTTGTAGATTTGTAGAACTTTCAACCGGCACCATCGCTGGGTTAATTAAACCCCTTCCAGTTTGAAAATGGATTAAACTCTGGGATGGGGGGGATATCCTGAAATGGAGCTGCTGCTTTTGGTTGTGGTGGGAATTTTTTTACTGATGTGTTTAAAGCAGGATGAGCCGAAAGCTATTGGGGCATTGAGTTCCGGGGAATTTAGTGCCTGGAATATTTAGTGCCTGAGGAATTTAGCGTTGGGGTATTTAGCTCTGGGGCATTAAACACCGGGACGTTTAGCTTATTGGAATGTAATGTTGGGGCATTTAGCATTCAGGGAATTTAGTGCCTAGGGAATTTGGCACGGAGGCTTTTGGCTCCAGGGTATTTAGTATTGGTGCATTAAACAGCAGAGCATTTAGCTCCGGGGAATTTAGTGCCTGGAGAATGTGGCGCCTGAGGAACTCAGTGCCTGGGGAATTTGCCATCGGGACATTGAGCTCTGGGGCATTGAACTCCGGAGTATTTACTATTGGGACATTAAGCACCCAGGAAATTTAGTTCCTTGGGAATTTGGCATTGGGGCATTTGGCTTTGGAATATTTAGGACTGGCATTAAACATCAGGGCATGGAGTTCTGGGGTATTTAGTGTTTGGGGAATTTAGTGCCTGGGGAATTTGCCAACGGGACATTTCAGAAAAAGGCACTAAGGATCGAGACATTTACCAGCAGGGCACTGACCCCTGGGGCATTAAACACCACGGCACTGAGCTCTCGGAGTTTAGTGTCGATGCATTCAGTGTCTGGGGGATTTAGTGCCTGGAGCTTTTAGAGCGGGGCGTTTACCAAAGGAGCTCAAAACTGGTGTGTTTCCCAGCGGAATATTCAGCTCTGGGATGTCTTACACTAGGACATTCAGCATCTATGCAGAGAGAACCGGGAAACACTGGGCAATATACATTGGGGTATTTAGCTCTGGGGTATATAGGGTTGAGGCATCAAATATCAGGATGTATAGCTCTGGGTATTTAGGGTTGGGGCATTAAATATTGCTGTGTTTAGCTCTGAGGTGTTTAGGGCTGGGATGTTCAGCCTCAGTCCATAAAACATGGGGGCATTTAGGGAAGGGACTTTTAGTGTTGGTGCATTTGACACTGGGGCTTTAAACATCGAGACAATCAGCTCTAGGACATTTAGGGTTGGGATATTGAGCACTGGGGCATTTTGACCAACACATAAATCATCAATTTAGCTCTGGACCGCTTGGTGTTGGGGCTTTTAGCACTGGAATATTAAGCACTGGAGCTTAATATTAATTCAGCCCTGGGGGCTTCAGGGTTGGGGCATTAGTAATAGGGCATTGAGATCTGGGGCATTAAAATGGGGGAGTTCAGCCCCAGCCATTTGGTGTTGCAGCACAAGAGCACTGGTCATTAATACTGGTGTATTTAAACCTGGGGTATTTAGCCTCAATGTTTAAAACACTGGTGAACGTTGCACTGGGGCATTTGGCTCTGGGACATTAAACACTTAGCTGTGGGACATTAAACATCAATGCATGAAATATTGGAGCATTTAGCACTGAGCCATTAAGAATTTGTGTAATTAGCACCAGCTCATTTAGCACTGGGGCATTTGGATTGATGCATAAAGGGGACTTTATCTCTGGGGTACTTAACATCAGGGCATTGAGCTAAACATTGGGGCAAATAACTTTGGGGCATGTATTGTTGGGGCATTGAGCATGGGGCATTTAGATCAATGCTTCAAACATTAAGGAATTTAGCTCTGGGATACTTGGTACTGGAGCATTAAACATCAGGATGTTTAGATCTGGGTTATTTAGGATTGGAGCATTTGGCACTGTGGAGTGTTACACACTGGGGAACTTAGCTCTGGGAAATAAAACCTTTAGTGTTTAACTCTGGGACATTAAATATTAGCGTGTTTAGCTTAGAGTCTTTAGGGCTAGGGCATTAAAGATGAGGGAGTTTAGCTCTGGAGTATTCATTGTTGGGACATTATGTATCAGGGTGTTTAGCTCTGGGATATTTAAGGCTGCAGCATTTGGCGCTGGGGCATTGAACATCGGGGGATTTAGCTCTGGGGTATTAAACAACTGATGCTTAGCTTTGAGTCACTAAACATGGCGGACGTTTAACTCCGGGGTATTTAGTTTTGGGGTATTAAACATTGGGATATTTAACTTTGGGTGATTAAACGTGGATGTTTAGCTTTGGGACACATAGTGTTAGGGTATTAAAAACTGAGGCATTACACTGGGTATTTAGGGCTGGGCCATTAAATGTCAGGGTGTTCAGCTTGGGGGTTTTTTGGTGTTGAGGCATTTAACATTGGGATGTTTAAGGCTGGGGCATTAAATACTTATATTTAATATATATTAAAATATAAATATAACATAAATAAATATTTATTATTTATTTTATTAGTTAATAATTAGTATTAATTTAATATACATTTTATATAATAAATGTATTTAAATTCAATTTTTAAATATTTAATATCCTTGCAGGTCCTGTTGCTCCCTGGATGCTGCACTGCAGAACACCTCTTGAGGCCCCATTGAGGCCTCAGAGAGGCCCTGGAGTTCACAGACATGAGGGATTTTCATTTGAGGGATTTTCTCTTGAGGGATTTTCACTTGGACCCAGACTCCCAGTGAAATCCCAGCTCCGGGTTGAGCAGGGCTCTCTCACCCTGTGACCCTGCTCCCAGTGCACCCAGTCCAGTCCTTTGGATTTTCTAAGTGCAAATAAACCTTCCTCAGTGGAGTCTGAGCTTGGGCACACACAGGGAAACAGGGAGAGGGTGGGAAGGCAGGGAAGAGGGTGGCAGTGCCAGGGAGAGGGTGGGAATGCCAGAGAGAGTGTGGGAATGCTGAGGAGAGGGTGATGATGTTGGGGAGAGGGTGGCAGCACTGCAGAGAGGGTGGGAATGTTGAGGAGAAGGTGGCAATGCCAAGGATAGGGTGGCAGTGCCAAGGAGAGGGTGTCAGCACTGGGGGAAGAGGGTGTGAATACTGGGGATAAGGTGGGAGCACTGGAGAGAGAGTGGGAATGCTGGAGAGAGGATGGGAATGTTGGGGAGAGAGTGGGAATGTTGAGGAGAGGGTGACAATGCCAAGGAGAGGGTGCCAGCACTGAGAAGGTGGGAATGCTGGGGAGAGGATGGAGATGTTAAGGAGGGAGATGGAGTGGCAATGCCAGAGAGAGAGTGGCAGTGTCGGGGAAAGGCTGACAATTCTGTGCAGAGTGGCAATGCCAAGGAGAGGGTGGCATCTCTGGACACTGCACTGCTGTCCCCAGGGCCATGGTTCTCCCCCACCACGTTGTCCCTGGCTGGGGATGCTTGGGATGGTGTTGCCCCAGCACAACCCTTCTTTCTTCTCTTCCTGCTGTTCTCCTCCACCTCGTTCTCCTCGTCCTCCTTGTCCTCGTCCTCCTTGTCCTCGTCCTCGTCCTCGTCCTCCTCCTCCTCCTCGTCCTCCTCCTCGTCCTTCTCTCCTGCTCCAGCCGAAGTACCTGGCTCCGGTTGTGAGAAATGAAGCAGGTCCAGCAGAGAGCAGTGGTAACACACCGGCATCCCGCCACCTCCCTCTTGCCCATCCCGGCCTTTCCAGTAAATCTTAATTTCCCTGGAAAGAGAAAAGTGGAATTTGCCAAAAACTTTGGAGCTTAATTAAAAAAAACCACCCCCGTTTTCCTGGTGATGGAGGTGTAATGGGATCGGAGAGGGGTGGCAGAGAGATTTACAGGCTGAGACTGGTAATTGCAAAGGAAAAAAAAAAACAAACTCGTAAGAGCAAGAAAAAAAAGCCTTGTAAAAATAAATTATCAGCTTCTCTATTAAATTATTCTGCCCCGCTGGAGCGGGACACCCGTGGCTTTTGATCCTCCCGCTGCCGTCCCGTTCCCAGCCCGCGGGACGGGGCCGAGGGGTCCCGGATGGTAATGGGCCCTGACAACTTGGAAAAGCGAGACGGGCTCTTCGTTAATGAGCCCTAACGAAGCCGAGGGGCCCGACGAGCCCGGCGGCGGCTTCTGCTGAGCCGGCTGGGCTGGAAGCACCGGGGTGATGCTCCGGTGCGGTGGCGGGGGGCGAGGGGGGGGCGGGAGGGGTGCCATCTGTTGCCTTTCTCCATCCCTCATTCTTCCAGCGGGAAAGAAAAATCATAAAAGAAAATTCAACGGGAGATTCAGATCAAGGGGTGGGGGTTTGGGGGGCTTCCTGCAAATGGGAGATGAGAAAAAAGATGAGAGTTTGGCTTACTGTGAACTTGCAATGCACCTGCAACAGGCTTGCAACAGGTTTGCAATGGATTTATGCAAGGGGGGGTGCAATGGGACTGAAACAGGTTTGCAATGGGTTGGCAATTAATTTACAATGGGTTAGCAAGTGGTTTGAAATGGGCTTCAAACGTCCCCAGTGGAACAGCAGAGAGCTTGAAAAGGGTTTGCAATGGGCTTCAAGAGTCTTGCAATGAGTTTGCAGTGAGTTTACAAGAGGTTTGAAATGGATGTTCAAGGTTCCCAACTTTGCAATGGACCTCCAGGTTTTGCAAGAGGTTTACAGTAGGTTCACAATGGACTTGGAAGGTATTTGCAATGAGTTTACAATGGGTTTACAATAGGCTTACAAAGGGTTTGCAGTAGACCTGTGACTGACGTTCCAATGGACTTACAAGGAGTTTGCAGTTAGCTTGCAATGCCTTTGCAATGGATTTGTGATGAACTTGGAAGGGATTTGTGATGAGTTTGCAGTGCCTTCTCTCCACATGGGCACATCCCAGAAATCCAAAGCCCAGTCCTGACACTTGTCCCTCATCCTGGGGAGCCTCCTAGCTGTGCTGGTCCCCCTCTCCCAAGGCTGCCTCTGGATTCAGTCCATCCCAGGGAAGGATTTATCCCCCTGTCCCACCCTGGGCTTCATTCTCCATGATTTAAGGAGAAGCAGCTTCTCGGGTGGGAGATCAAAGATCCCACTGGAGCTCTGGGAGGGTGGAAAATCCCTGAAGGTGCGGGGGGGGGGGGGAAGATCCGAAGGGTTCTGGCTATGTGGGGCTGTGATGGTGACGCACGGGACAGAGCCATGACGGAAGCCCTGGAGCCTCTGTTTAACTGGAACCAGAAGGGAGGGGAGTCCAGTCTGGGAAATCAACCGACAGAGGTTGGGAGCAGCAGGATTCCTTTGATCCCAGCCTTGCTTCCAGGCTTCATCCTTCCCTTGCTGCTGGGATTGCAGGGAGCTTACAACAAGCTTGCAACAGGCTTGAAGTGGACTGGGAATGAGCTTGCAAGGGTCTACAATGGGTATACAGTGGACTTGTAATGCACTTACAGGGAGCTTGCACCAGGCTTGCAATGAGATTACAACAGGCAGTGGGCTGTGGGCTTGAAATGAGCTTGCAAGGGAGTTACAAGGAGCTTAAAATAGATTTACAGTGGGCTTTAAATTTGTTAGCAAATGATTTGCAACAGGTTTGTGACAGATTTGTAATAGCCTTACAATGTGTTTGCAATGGGTTTGCCATTGGAGTGGGACAAAATTTAAAGTAATAGATAAATATTCACATAAATTGAGGGAATTATTTGCATCTTCACCGTCTTGGGTGAATTTGATGCTGCTTTCAGCCTCTTTCACGGGTTTGTAACACAGAGAGAGGAAATCAGCCGCTACACCTACCCAGATAATCTCATTCCCAATGTTTATTCCATGAAAATGTAAACACAAACCCACCCTGGACTTTCTTGGATGGTGAGCAATCCCACCCCAGTTAAACAAATTTACATGGATTTGAGTTGGAGGACTGCAAATATTCCATATGTCTGTGGGTTTTTTTTTTTCATTTTTTGTTTGTTTGTTTGTTGTTTCTCTTACTGGGGCTACTCTTCTGGTGGAATTTCACTTTCCTTTGGAGCTTTTCACTTTTTACAGTGGGATATGAGGGTGTTCTCAATTCCCATTTTGCACTGGGGAGGATGTTTAGTGTCAACCCCTGAAAAAATTACACATATCAAGGCCCAAAAAGATCAGGGATGGAAATACCTTTTGCTAGAAATCTCAATACCTTTTGCTTTGCAATCTCAAATCTTGAAGACACTGAGATGAAAACCCAGAGGAGGGACCCCTTTGGGATGGGGTTGGAAAAACCATTGCACAACTGGTCTGAGAAGTTTCCAGCCCATCCCAACCTCTTGGTTTCATTCTTGTGATCCTAAATAAGGGAAGATGAGTAGGGTCAGAGGATTTTCACCCACGCTGATGATTCACCACAACCAGTCCAGTCACCCGTGGGTGTTTGGGAACCTCTGGTGTGGGTTTGTACCCTTGGAGAAACCTCCTGGAGAACCTGCTTCTGGTATTTTGAGTTATTCTAGGAGGAGGAAAGACGTTATTACTGGTAAATTCTGGGGAATTCATCTGGGTTGCTTCCCTCCAGCCAGGAATGTCCTCTAAATCAAACCAAGGAGGAGAAAATGCAGGAAAATCCCACCCTCTTACAGCAAAGTAATGGGGTTATAAAGCTGTAAACCCTGGAAATCCTTGGTGAATCACCTTTTTTTTTTTTGGGAAGCAAATGGATCTGTGGGTTTTTCCTGTGGATCCAGGGTGTTTATCCCTCCACACCAGCAGTAAGCAGAGATCCAATGCCTTCTCCATGCTCCTCACTATGGCTTGGGACCTGTGATGATGCTTTGGCACTGCTGGAGATGTTTCCCAGCCCCTTACCAAGCTCCTTAGGGTCTCCCAGAGAGGTGTTTTCCTCAATAAACAATGAAAAATTAGCAAAAATTCAATTTTCTTGAGTAGAGATGAAGTGCTGATGGTGATTAACAATGATTTGGGACCATTTGAAGTACCCCATGAATTTGCTTGGCCGTCCTGCATTTGGAATATGCTGAAGATCCCCATCCCCACATTCATCCATCCATAACTTGGACGTGATCACCTCCAAAATCTTTGTACACCAAGACTGGCTCTGATGAAAGATGTTACAAATGTGATGGAGTTACCCATTACTGGGAATTTCTCTTCAGTTAACCCCTTGGATGCTCCCACCACCCACTGGAAGTGATGCACTTGGATCTTGGGAATGCTGACAAGGCAAAACAAACAGGCTGAGTTCAGGGTTATTTACCATGGGAGTGAGCCAGGGTCCACATTCACTGGATTGACAGGGAATGGATCTGGATGCTGGCAGTCATGGGGGTTTGTGTTGTGAGCTGGTGTATGTGGGCTGTTCAGGCTGGTGTTGGCATCCTGAGGACAAATTGGAAATTGGTCTTTTTGACCAAATTTTGAGTCTTGGAATGGATGACCAAATACCAGAGCTGCCTCCAGTTTGATTCCTCATTGCTTTTGGGTGATGTCTGGTGATTTTGTGGCAAAAATGTGTGATGCCACCTCCCGTTACTTTACCCACATGCACCTGACCCCAAATAAGCAAAACGTTTAGGCTCTCCCCTCTGAGAGGTTCATGGATAATGCTCTGATGTTCTTCCTATGTCTCCTCTGACATGGGATGAAGCTGGGACAGGGCAGCTCCAGCCAGATGGTTTTGAGGTACTTTGAAGTCACTGACACACAGTCTTCCACCAGCACAAATCCTCCTGTCCTGGTTTGAAAGACAGGTGTTTGTTAAGGAAAGCAGAAGCTTCCCTTTGGACTGAAAAATGTGATCCTTCCTTCCTAATCATTATTATGATTTTGAAATTAAGGGAGCTCTCAGGCAAAGATATGGGGGTAGGAATAACAGTTCTTTACTAGTATATCTAACAAGACAAACAAGAACAACAACAGCTATGAAATTACCCACAAACAGAACAGTAACTAAAATCCCAGTGTTTTTGGCTGCAGGCACCTTTTCCCTGAGCTGCAGTTCCCGGTGCTGGGGACGGGCAGGTCCCGCAGAGCTGCAGGAGGGCTGGGGCTGGTGGCAGCGCTGTCCCAGGGGGAGAGAGAGATGGAGAGAGAGAGCTCTCCGCTCACGGTGTCGGTCCCGATGCTCAGCAGAGTGCTGGATGGTGGTAGTTCACAGCGAGAAGGCAGCAGGGCAGGGTCCGACAGCAGTGAGGATGGCTCCCGACGCTGGGATGGTAGCGCTGGGGCAGAGGCGGCGATCGTCCTTCTCATCCGAACTCCGCGGGGGAAATGGGCCGAGGCCCAGCCTTCCTCTTCCTCTTCTGGCTGTTTGAAACTTGCGGGGTTTCCCTCCTCTCTCTCCTCCCCCTCCCCCGCCTTGTCACCAAGGCCCAGTTAACAGGTATCTTAGCATGACAATGGGGAAAATTCCACAGAGGGAAGAGAACCAACCCCCAACACCTCCTTGTTGCTTTGTCAGTGGATGTGTGGAACAGGAGCTGCCTTGGTTCCTCTGGCACCAGCTCTTCTCCCTCATTTTGCCCAGAGCTGACCTGGTGCTTCTTGATTTTCTCCCCGGCTTTGCTTTCTCACTGATATTAAACCCACATGGACCACAAAGCCTCCCCATCCTCCTCATGTCTGGTGTAAGCAAGAGCCAGAAATGTGCAAAGTTCCAAAGGAATGGACATCTCCAACTTGGCCTTATCTTCATCATTTGCTCTAGCTCCTCCTTTTCATGGCTCTGGTTCTCCAGCCCAGCCTTGTTGCTTCTCTTGCAGGACTTTCCCAAGACCTTCACCTCTAGTTCACACTAAGTGCTGCCCAGGTTGGACATGTGATCCCAGGTGAGATCCTATTCCCACCATGGATCCCATGGGGTCACATCCTCCCTCTTTTCTTTCCTGGCCTGTGATTATTTATCTACCCCTTGGCTTCTTCCTTTTCCCATCCTTTGAAAGAGTGTTTTTGCTTCCTTTTGAGTCATCATGGAGTTCCTGCTCTCTCCAGCTGAAGAGGTGAGTAATGTAGGGTTGGATGGACCACGCTGGTGTGAGGAGAGAGATGAGAGAGGAGAAGCTGGGATAACAACTATACTGTCTCCTCTAACCAGGAGAAGCCACAGCCCTATGACCAGGGAAGATGCCAGATCTCCTCAAGGAACAAGATGATAACAACGTGGCTGCTCAAGACATTCAGGCCTCGAGTTGGTGTCACCTTCCTGGGACACTGTGGCCAGTCAGGATTCTCCCAGGTCAAGTGAAATAGGAGAAGGACCAATTCAGGCTCACCAAGATTCCCACACATGTTCCAACACATGTTGGGAGATGTCGGCTGGGATGTGGTGAGGTAGAGGAGGGTGTTCCCAATTGGACAGAGCCAATCCTGCCTAAAAGTGTCCCATTCCTGGAAGTGCCCAAAGCCAGGTTGGAGCACCCTGGGATAGTAGAAGGTGTCCCTGCCCGTGGCCAGGATGGGCTTTAAGGTCCCTCCCAGTCCAAACCAGACTGGGTTTTTATTCTAGGTAAAACAAATTTTACCTCAGTTCCACACTCTAAAACATAATTTCCAGAACACAGGGCAGCACAAGCCCTGGAGATCCCCATATTCTCCCCTTTTCAGCTTCCTTCCCTTCTTTGCATTTTATAACTGGGGTAACCTCAAACAAAAACCCAGGGAATTATTTCAGCTCAACAGGTCGGAAAGAGGCCAAGACGTTGGATGAGCTGTCGCTTTGGATTTTCCAGCCCTTTGCACCAGCAGGAGAAATTTAATGTAAATAAACCCCCACCTCCATCTTACGGCATATCCAACCTCTATAGGGGTCGGAGCGACACCGAGAACCTGCCTCCCAGTCTGGCTTGGCATTAAAATCCATGGCAAACGTGTTCATTGAGGGATTTTTTTTCCTCCTAAACTCTTCCTGGCAGAGTTTTCTGTGAAGCGATTCAGCATGGATTAGCATCACAACATCAGGAATATGTGGAGGGGGAAGATGCCCAATGGACTGGGTTCACCCTGATATTTCAAATGAAGAAAAAAGTGGGGTTTTGGAGTATTTATGTTTTCTGTAGTCCTGGGAATGGGAGTTTTAAATCCCCCCAGGCTGAGTTATCCCAGGGATTGCAAATTATGCATACAATCTCTCTATATGAAAATACAATTTTTTCTTTATATGTATTAATTTCTATATTAATAAAATTACAGAAAGATATAGTATATATAACATAGAATATAATTTATATATTAATATTAATATTTTATATAGATATACAGAAAGAGAGGGAGGGAGTGGTATAGATAAATTTCTATAAAATATAAATATATAAATTTACAACCTCTTTTCCAACAAAGGAACTGACTCGGAAAAGGGGAATCCAGCCTCAAGCTCAGCTGCCTCCAGCGTAATCCCCCGCCAACTCCTATCAAAGAATAGCTCCATTATTAATTAAACAGTGAAATTAAACTATAGATGCCTGAAATATTTCCTGCTGGGGCACGTGCCCCCAAATCCCATGGCCAGGTTTATGGGAATCTCTATCCCTAACACTGCCCTCAGTCAGGCTCCTGCAGCTTTTAGGCTTGGTTTTAAGGAGTTTGAGGGGAAATAAGTGTTTGTTCCTGCTTGGAAATCAGAAAGTGTGTCCGGGAATGGGAGCAAATGCTAAAAATCCACCCAAATATGAGAAAGAATCTCCAGGAACAGGACAGAATTCTAAAAATCCATCCAAATTTTAATTTTTCAAGGTAAATTGGAGCTTCTAGAGAGGAATAATGAGAAGTCACAGCCTTTCAGTTTAATCAAAACATTAAACGTAAATTTATCTACATGTTATCTGTTAAGATGCCCCCAAACCCCTTTTCTTTTATGACCAGGGACCCCTCTTCATGCTTCGATGCAGGAGGCTCCATGTTTGGCAAAAGGCACCCTAAGTTTATAGAATGGGGTGGTAAATTTGCAAAAGGAGGTCTCAGGTTGTAAAAAGTCACCCCAGATTTAAGAAAAGGCAGCTCAGATTCCAAAAATGAGGTCCCAGGTCTGCAAAGTGGGATCTCAGGCATAAGAAAAATCCCCCCCAGGTTTAAAAAGAGGAGCCCTAATTTCCAAAAAGATCCCCCACATTTAAGAACTATCCCCAGGTTTCCAAAAATGGGTTCAAGATTTGCAAAAAGTGGTCTCTGATTTGCATAAGTGGACACCAGGGTTGCAAAAAAAGGGCCTCCAGATGTGAAAAACAAGCTCCCAGATTTGCACAAAGGGGTCCCACGTTTAAGAAAAGCCCCCATATTTCATAAAATGAGCCCTTATTGACAAAAAAACCTTCTCAGGTTTGAGAGAAGGTGCTCCAAGTTCACAAAATGGGGTACTACTGTTGATAAAAGTGGTTTTGATTTGGGTAATGAGGGTCCAGCGCAGCAAAAAGACACCCCAGGTTCCCTAAAAGGGGTCCAAGGCTCTCAAAGAGGGGTCCAAGTTTTAAGAAAAGTAACCCCAAGTTTAACAAAATGACTCCTGATTCACAATCTTCCTCCCCAAACGTGAGAAATGTTCCAGACATGGGGTTCCAGAGTTGAAAAAAAACACCTCAGGTTCCCTAAAAGGTATACCAGATTCCCTAAAAAGGGTCCCAAGTTTAATAAAAAGAGCCCTCATTCACTAAAAGGGCCCCAAAACTTAAAAAATTTCCAAAGGTTCCCTAAAAAGCATCCCTTATTCCCTAAATGACATCTCAGGTTCCCAAAATGGGGTCCCAGGTTTGCAAAAAGCCCCCTCAAATTCAAGGAAAGGCACCCCAAATTCCCAAGATGGGGATCAATGTTTGCACCAGTGGGGTCCTGGTTTCCAAATTACCACAAATGCCCCCCGGGTTTAAGAAAATGTAAATTTGCATGTTGGGGTCCAAGGGTCCCAGATCCTGGATAGAATTCCCACCCTGTTGCATGTGGGAATTGCCCTTGAACCCCCAAACAGACATTGCCCTTCCCAAAGCTGAGTTTTGGGAAATGATGGAGCTGGCAGCAACCCTCTGGGGCTCAGAGGTGAGATTTCCCTGGATAATCCTCTAATTCCTTGAGCCCTGTGCTCCAACCACAGCGAAAACCTGTGGAAAAAGCAGCAAAAATCCCTCTTTGGGGGTAGAAAAGGTTTTGTCAGGGCTGGTTATGCTCCAAAATCTGTGTGACCCCAAAACTGGAATTTAGGGGTTTCCTCCCCAGAGTTAAACACATGAAATTGCAATGAACCTATTTTTGGGCGTGGGGTCTTACAGGAAAATAGCTTTTGAAGCACTGGGATTCCTCCCAAAGTTTTATAGCTCAAAATCCTCCACTGGGGATTAGAGTCCCCCCAGAACACCAATTTTGCACTCCTGGGAGCCCCAGAAGACCCATTCTTACAGTGGGAGATCCCTGCCAAAAAGATCAGCTTTGGACTATGAGGTGCCCAAAAAGATCCTTTTTTGCACTCCTGGAGCTCCCCAAAAGACACCATTTTTCCAGCATGGGGTCCTCAACAAGATCTAATCTTACAGCACTGGTATGTCCCTTAAAAAAATCAATTTTTGCACCACGGGGTTCCCCAGGAATCCCAGTTTTCACTCTTGAGGTCCCCCAAAACCCCCTTCTTTGCAGTGTTGGGTTCCCCCAAAAAAGGTGAATTTTTGCAGCATTTGACCCATTTCTGTGTCTCTCCAAGGACCAGTTTTTACACTCTTGGGGTCCCCCTCAAAACCCATTGTTTTTGGCATGGTGGGGTTCCCCAAGAGACCCAGTTTGCAGCTCTGAGATCCTTAATAAACCTATTTTGGAGACTCGGGGGTCCCCCAAAACACTCATTTTATCAGTGTGGGTGCCCCAACAAATACCCAGCACCATTGGAGTCTTCCATAAGCCCACTTTCCCAGCCAGACACTCCCCAATAAACCAATTTTTACAGCACTGTGCCTCCCAATAAACCTGTTTTTTCCAGTGTGAAGTCTCCACAGAGTTCCATCTGTGCAGCCTTCAGAATTTTTCAAGATAAACCCAGCCTAAAGTTCCCATCCCCTTCTTGTGTCCCCCAAGCCCCTTTGTGTTCCACCCCCCATCATGCAGGGATCCACTCTCTGTAGTAATAACAAAAACAAAAATAAATCAAAAACCAAAAAAACAATAACAATAACAACAATAATAGCAATAACAATAACAACAACAACAACAATTAATGATAATCTTAATTATTTGGGAACTGTTTCATTTACTGATTTAAATGGGTTTTTAAACTGGATTTCCCTCCATATTTTATTAAACTCTAAAGGTAACATTCCCAGGATTGGAAGTGGCAGATGGAAAATGCCCCTTTAAATCTGGATGTCCTGAAAAATATTTGGGAAAAGGCAAAATTTAGTGTTTTAGTGGCAGAATAAAGGGGAAAGTATAATAAATAATCTGAAAAATGAAGGACCAGAGAAGGAAAATTATATGTAAGTCAAACAGTGTAAAGGATAATGAAGGGAAATGAAAATAATGGGAAAAATACAAGGAAAAGGGAATAAATTAAAGGGGGGAAATGGGAATAAGGACATAAAAAATAGAAAAGTAAAATAATGGGAAAATAAGGTCAGGAAAAGTAGGATAAAATTATGTGAAAGCAAAAAGAAACTAGAGGAAAAAGAAAAACAGTGCAAAATAATAAAAAAGAAGTAATAAAATAGTACAAAGTCAAAATAATGCAAAGTGATAATAAATTTATCACAAAAATGGACAGATAAAGTAGAAAATTGGATAAAAAGGGAAGAGAATGGAAACAAAAAAGAATATAAAAATGAGAAATATAGGAATAAAAAAAAGTAAAAATTAGAAGACTAGAAGTATAAAATAATGTAAAATATTAATTAAACCCAAAAGAATATAAAAATGCACTGTACAAAATAAAAGAATATAAAAATTAATAAAAAGCCCAATAGAAAAATTATAAATTAATAAAAATCCAGAAAAATAATTATAAATTAACGAATATTAACAAACTAACAAAAATTAAAATAATATTTAAAATTATTAAAAGTAAAATAATAAAATTGAAACAAGCTAAAGCTAAGAAAAACCCAAAACAAAAAACCCACAAAGAATATTTAAATAAAAATATAGAAAATTAGTAACATGAAAAGCTGAAATAAAACAATCCCAACTCCGAGCACATTAAACCCCAAGGATGTAAAACGGAAGAAAACAGAACTGAACACAAGAATTCCATTAATTAGTTTTATTATTTCCCTGGCCCCGGCACCCGCGCTTCCATTTTCTGGGAAGGGAATTCCGGGGAGGGAAGGACTTGGCGCTGGAGCGGATCAGGAGGGCTCACACCTCCTCCTGCTCTTCTTCCTCTTCCTCGTCCTCGTCCTCTTCCTCCTCCTCCTCCTCGTCCTCCTCCTCCTCCTCCTCCTCCCCCCCCCTCCCCGCGGGGGTTCCCGGCCCTTTGTTCCCCCCACAAAGCCACATCCCGCCGTCAATAGCACCGGGAGGGGTTTTTTTTGCGTTTCCTAAGTTAAATAAACACTTTCCCCCCCACCTTTCTGGAATTTTCCTGCCCCGGGAATGGCCCCAGTCGGGCTTGATCTGATCACTTTTTATTTTATTATATTTTAGTTTATTCTCCGGCTGTTCTGGGAAGGGGAAAACAACTCACGCAGGCACCAAGGCTCCAGCATCTCCCTGGATGCAGAATCAGAGACCAAAAATACCTAGAAAAAGAAATTCCATCGTGGAATAAACTTGTTAGAAAAGGCTTTTCCTTAAAAAAAGGCGGATTTGGGGATTTGAGAGGATGCTGCATTTCCTGTATCCCTGCCCACATCACCTGTGGTACCCACAGCTGGTGGGATGCTGGAGGCACATCCCAAAAAAACTGCTTCTATGGACTGACCTCTCTTAGATGATGGAAAATGCTCCTCCACCTGAGAAATCACAATTCCTCCCCTTGGTGGAGCTTAAGAGGGAAATTTGGGTAAAGGCTTGAAAATCTGCCCCCAAAAGTCACAATTTCCCTCCTTGGTGATATCTAAGGGGAAATTTTGGAAAAAAAATAAGGGAAATCCACTCCAAAACATCACAATTTCTCTCCTCAGTATTATTTAAAGGGGAAATTTTGGAAAAGCGGTGGAAAATTTTCCCAAAAATGTCAATTCCAGTGAGACTTCCAGTGGGATTTAAGGGCTCACAGCTGGTTCCATGAGTGTCACAAGTTTGTGTGGTCTGAGCCTCTCTCCAGGCTGGTCAATCCATGGGTCAGGATTTCCTAAGGTACGGAAAATTCACCCCTAAAAGTCGTGTTTCCTCCCACTGGTGGAATTTAAAGGTGTGAAAATTTGGAAAAATTATGGAAAATATGCACAAAAGCCACGAGAATTTCTACCTATCACAGAGGTTTAAAGGGGAAATTTTGAAAAAAATAATGGAAAAATCAAAAAAATCACCTCCTGCAGTGGGAGCTGATGGCTCAGGGCTGGTGCTGGCAGAGTCCTGGGCTCACCTTTCTCCCAGCTGGAAGTTTTTGCTCCACTTTTCCTTGGGAAAAGGGACTAAAGGATGAAGTGTTTCTCCATGGGATTTGAAAGATTAAAATATCGAGTTTTGGAAGTTTTTATTGAGTGTATGTTATTAATTATGTTTATTTTAGTCATCTTTAGACAATATTAATATTTAAATATGGATAATTATTCTATTCTATTCTATTCTATTCTATTCTATTCTATTCTATTCTATTCTTCTGTCTTATTATATATTTATTATATCTTATATCTTTATCATCCTTTATTATGCTATTTTATCACATCATACTATATTGTGATACATTCATTGTACAACATATCCCAGTGAATTAATATTATATTTATATTATGATTAGATTAATATTACCTTTATATGAAATAGTAATGTTATTTTAATCTCGTATATTAAACTAAATTAATTACATTTTCAACTTTCTAGTGAAAAAGGCCCCCACTCCCTCATATAAATTTTTTTAATACATTTTTGTGTCTTCCTAACACATAAAACACCCAAAACCTCCATATATTTGAATTTTTGTATAAATTTTTGCCTTCTGCTGCCAACCCTATCACAAATTCTCTCTATATTACTATTTAATGCTACAATTTTCTAGGGCAAAGAGGACCCTCATAACCCCCTTATATAATTTTTATGTAGACTTTCATGGCTTTCTAATGCAAAAATACCCTCAAAATATATTTTTATTTAATTTTGCAACTTTCTAGTGGAAGAATGACCTCAACCCACCTTATGTGTGTTTTTAAATATATATTTACAGTTTTTTTAGCTTTTTAGTGTGAAAAAGACCCCAAAACTTCCATACATGTATTTTATTGTGGCTTTCTTGTGAAAAAAAATCCCAATTAACCTCCAAATAGATATATTTACATCTAATTTTGCAGCTTCTTAATGCCAAACCTACCCAAAACATCCTATATATTATCTGTAATAAATATTTTACTTAAATTTAAAATATTTATGAGTCTGAGCATTTCAGCCCCTCCTTCCACCTGGGTACCAGCCCCTGGCTCATCCCAAACCAGCTTCCTGAGGATTCTACTCCATAGGGAAAATGCCCTTCCAATATCCACAATCTACAAATAAAATCCTTCCACTGTTCCCTGGTGTCCCAGATCTTGATGTCAATCAATTTTTGATGGACGCAAAATGATAATTTCCCCCAGATTTTTGGAAAATTTGATTTTTTGGGCAAGATACTCCATTCAAAAATGTATTTATTATAACTTCATATTTATATTGTTCTTTCTCCCAAATTTATTTTCCCATCTTCTGGGGAAATGAATTTTCAGGACTTGAAGGGAAAATAAATGAGGGTTTGTGCCTATAAACCCCACATATTTGATGGTTTTATTCACCGGGATATGAATTTTCCTTGTAGGCAATGCAGGAATTCACAGATTTGGAGCCTTGATGGAAAATTACCGCCCGGCAAACAAAGAAATCTGGGATTTGGGAATAAACAGGCGGGCCAGGAAGCTGGGAGGAAACCTTGGGCAGGAGAAGGGAAGAGAGAGAAAAGCTCCCACTGCGGGGGGGCAGCGAAAATAACCCTGGGTGGCCAGTGCGTGGGAAAGGGGCTTTGGTCCTTGTCTGAGGGACCCCAAATCTGGGATTCCACAGTGTGGGGGCAAACCACAGCTCCAGGCCAGGGGGGCCAAGCCTGCACCCCCCAATCCTGTGGGTTTTTTTTGGGGGGGGGGGGGGGGGGGGATGGTAATTCCAGGGGCAAAGGGAATAAACCTTTCCATGGTTTTATTTAACCTCATGGCTCCGTGAACAGGAAGGTGTGCAAGGTCATGGGATTGTGCAAGGGAAGGGGAAGTATAGAAGGGAATGGGAAGTGTGCAAGAGAATGGGGAATATGGAATGGAGGGAATGTGTAGGGGAATGGGGAGGGTGCAAGGGGAGAACATGTATGAATGAAACAAATGAGCAGGGGAAGTGAGTGTGCACAAGGAGCAAGTGTGGAAGGGAGTAAGTGTGCAAGGAGAACAATCCTAGAAGGACACCCAGCTGCAGAAGGCCTGAGAGTGCAAGGGGAGTGCACATGGAGCAAACTGAGTGAGAGTGGAAGGGGAACAAGTGTGCAAGGGGAGTGAGCACAGAGGGAGAGCGAGTGGAAAAAGGGACTGAGTGTGCAAGGGCATACTGGAACAAATACATGGAAACGAGTGTGCAGAGGGACAAATGTGCAAGGGAGATCCATGCTCCAGGGGAGCAAACTTCCAAAAGGAGCAAACATGGAAGGGGAGCATGTGTGCAGTGGGCATAGGGAGCAGGTGTGCAAAGGGGTGGACTGTGGACAGGGGAGCAAGGAACAAGAGTGCAAGGTGAAGAGTGAGGTGAGCAGGAAGTGAGTGTGTGAAGAGTGAGTGTGAAGGGGCGAGTGTGAACAGGGAGTGAGTGTGAGCAGGGTATGTGCAAAGGGAGTATGAAAGAGCCCCTGTGTGAGCGGCTGTGGGGCAGCCAGGCTGTGCAATGCCAGCCCACTTACCTGACTCTCACTGGAGCCCCCAGCATTCCCATTTTCCTTCGGCTGTCCCAGTGCTGTAGAAAGAAAACTTCAAAATATGTCAGTCAAAAAAAGGGCCTCGAGGTGGATGAGCTCCCAGCACCCACACTTGGCATTTGCACCCACAGCTTGGTGGCTGGGAACATTTGAGAGGTTTTTTGGGAGCAAATTCCCTAAATCTGGGTCCTGAGCAAGCTGGTGGGATGTGGGGACGTTGAAGGATACAGGAGCTAGGAGATATCTCAGCCGAGTGGTTGTTGCCAGGGAGTGTGACCCTGGGAAAAGGGCTTGGACACGATGCTGCTCCCCAATATTACAGGAATTTTTTCTATCATCCAGCTCTGGAGCATCCCAAAAAATGGGCAAAGAGGGGATGAGGAAGCAGGGAGGAGGCAGCTTCTGGGCAAGATAGTGCCCATCGCCTGTGTCAGGCCGGCACACGCCCACCCCACCCTTGTGCAAGGGCTTGGAATGAGGAAGGAACTGCTCCTGCTCCTGCTTCTGCTCCTGCTCCTGCTCCTGCTGCTGCTCCCACAGCCTGGAAGCGTTGCTGGACTGTGGCCGGAGCCTCACCCCAAAATCCAGCCCCACCCCACAGTGACCTGTCCCCGGGTATCCCCTGTGCAGGACCCCTCAGTGGGACCCTGCTAAACGGTGCTCCAGGACATATGCCCATTGTCAACCCATGGAATGTCCTTCATTCCTCCATGGAATGTCCTTCATTCCCCACATATGTCCTTCACTCCATGGAGGTCCTTTACCCTGCAGATGTTCTTCATTCCCTGAACTTCCTTCACTCCACAGGTGTTCTTCACCCCGTGGATATCCTTGACACCATGGTGTTTTTCTCCCCACGATTATTCTTCATCCCATGAATGTCCTTCATCCCCCCACGGATGTTCTTCGCACCAGAGACAGCCTTCATTCCACGTGTGTCCTGCAGCCCATGGATGTCCTTCACCCTGCAATCTCCTTTATCCCCCAAGGCCTCCCCCATTCCCACTGGGAAATGGTACATAACCATGTCATGATTTTCCCTGGACTCAGCCTTCACTTGGATCCAGAGCAGCGCTTCCTAAGCCAGCTTTGACTTCTGCAACAGGCAGCAACAAGCCCTGACCTGACCCCACCCCCTAAATTTTGGGGTTCTGGTGGCCAGGCAGGGCAGGTCCCAGCAGCTCTGGACTGGAGCGGTTTTAGGAGGCTGTTGCCAGGATTTGACCTTGAGTTTGGGAAGGGAGAGTTTTTTGGCTGGCCTACATTTCTGGGAGGTCTGTGGGAAATGGGGGTGAAGCCCTAAAATGCTGATCCCCCTCAATGAGTCAGGAAATGTGGAAAAGAGGGAAAAATCCATCTGAAATCCCAGGTTGGGGAACACAGAGTGAAATTCTAAAACCACAGGAATTTCAGAGACTGAAAAGTACAGAAGGGATCAAAGTGGCTGTGTGAGAATGGGCAAGCCCTGACAAGATCTGGGGTGACCTTACTTTGACATTCCCAAAAATATGGATCCATCACGCCATCATCACTCATCATCTTGGTATGCATTGCTGAACACCCTCGCTCCTAAAATTGTGACTCAAAACATCCAAGGAACCCTGATGGGGGACGTTTTTGGACTTCATGGGATTTTCTGGACATCCCCCAATCCCAGTGGGATGGCTGCAGCTGGGCCGGTTCCCCAGCATGCTGGGACGTGCTGGGAAGCACTTTTCCAGCATTTTCCTATCTCCTTCTTATGCAAAGAATTCAGTGCTAAAAAGCAGTGCTGGGGGCTTTGCCCTGGCTCGACCCCACCCTTCCCACAGGATGCAGCAGAGCTGCTACCAATGGGGGTTAGATTTTGGGTTTGCATGGAAATTGCACAAGAATATCATAGGATTTCATGGGGTGATTGCATGCAATTTCATCATTTTGCATGGGATTGCATGGATTACGTGGGAATTGTATGGGATAATTGCATGGGATCGTTACAAGTTATGTAATGGGATTTTTTGTGGTGATTGTATGGGAATTGCATGGGTTGGTTGTATGGTATTTAATGGAATTCTATGGGGTGATTGCATGGGATCACATGGGATTCTATGGAATTGTATGGGATTCCATGGAGTGATTGAATGGGATTCCTTGGGATGACTGGATGGGATTATTGATGGAATCGCACAGCATTTCATCAGGTGAATCCATGAGATTGCATGGAATTCTATAGGATTGCACAGGATTACGTGGGAAGGGAAGCTTGGGGACACAGCAGGAGACACACAGGTGTGTGATGGATTGGATGATGTGGGATCGAAGGTGCAGGGGGATATTTGGGATAGAACAGGGCACTGCTGGCCACCCTTTAACACCTCCTCAAGGCTTGTACCTGCCCCCTTCCCATTTACATTCCCAGGAATGGGGAAGGGAAATCCACTTGGAGAGATACCAGAGCCATTTTGGCCATCAGTGAATTCCAGATCCATTTGAGCCTCAAATTTGGGTTTAAAATCCTTAAATCTGCAGAACACCTGGGTATGGCACAAAAAGGCTCTTGGCATCTCCTTGGCCAAATCCAGCCAGGAAAACCCCTAAATATGGGAATTTCATGGCAAACAGCATTGATCCCCCCTTTTCCACAGCCAGACCCTCCCCATCATCCCCATGTCTGGGGGGTCTGAGCCCCCCACTCTGTTGTCTTCATTTCCATCTAATGAGTGGAGCCTTTCCCTTTTCCTAATTAAATCCTGCTCATTAACCCACAGGATTTAATTGCTACTGACGAGGGGCAGCAGGGGCCACATTTCCAATTTCCTTTCCTTAATTCTTTTAATTGGGAGAAGCAGGGGGATGGTGACCCAGCACCAGCAGAAAATCCACCCAGGTCAGAGTTTTTGGGAGTATTTTCCATTGCTTTAATTTAATAGCTTTGTATCACCCCCCAAAATAGGGAGAATATCCCAAAATCAATGAGGAATCAGTTGTTAAGAGCTGTGTTGTCACTCCCACCAATGCTGATAAGAAAAACAACACTGACAGCAACAACAACAAAATAATAATAATAATAACAACAATAATAATATTTTTGGGAGTTTTGCAATTTTTTGGAAGCAATCTGTTGACGTGGCTTTTCTTCTTCTTCAACTTGGAAAAGAGCTTGTAATCTGCCTCCTGGGTTTTTTGGGAGCTGCTGAATCATGAGTTTAGGGAATGGGGTTATGGAGAGGGCGGGTGAGGCTGTGGAAGGTGGAGGGGTGTTGAGAAAACCTCACAAAAGTCGAGTTGCATTGTCTTGGGTGGGTGCTATTCCCAAAAAATCCAATTGCATCATCCTGGGAGGATGGTACCCTCCAAAAAGTCCTTTTGCATCAGCTTGGGAGGATAATGATCCCCCCAAAAGTTAATTACATTGTCCTGGGAATCCACTAAGCCCCCCCAAAAATCAATTTTTGCCGTTGTGAGAGGGTGATAACGACCCCGAGAAATCCCACTGCATTGTCTTGGTTGGGCTATATCCCTGCAAAAATCAAAGTTCATCTCCCTGGGGGGTTGATACTCCCCCATCTCCCCCCACCACCAAAATCAATTTGCATGGTCCTGGAATGATGATAATCCCTCAAAATTTGAATTCCATTATCCTGGATGGGTGATGCCCCCCAGAATGGAATTGCATTATCCTGGGAGGATAATGACCCCCAAAATCAAATTTTATAGGCCTGGCTGGGTGTTATGCCCCCAAAATTTCAAATTGTCCTGGGAGGGTTATGACCTACTCGGAATTCAAACTGCCTGGTGCTGGGAGAGTGACATTCCCCAGAAATTCATGTTGCCCACCCAGATTTAAATTTCATCACATCAGGAGGGTGATATTCCTCAAAGAAACACAAGTTGTATCATTCTGGGAGGAAAGGAGACCCCACAAAAAAAAAAAATCTAGTTATCCTGGGAGAGTGATATCCCTCAAAAATCAAATTGCATCATCCTGGGAGAACCATGATCCCAAAATTTTTGAATTTCATTTTCCTGGAGTTATGATAGCTCCCAAATAAAACTGCACCATCCTGGAAGGATAATGATCCCAAAAAGTTGAGCTGCAGCGTCCTGGGAGGACAGAGCCCCCAGCCTCACCCTGCGGAGCTGCTCCCTACCCGGGAAGATGGGGATGGAAGGAATTTTTAGCTCCTGGATTTGCTGAGTCGAGTTCGAGTTCGTTGTCTCTGACATGTCCCTGCAGCCAAGGGCTGATGACACACAAATACCTGACTCTTTATTATTCAGGCAGTTAATTAGGTAATGGGGATTAATCCTCCTTCCTGCGGGGTGGGAATTGCCCATGGAGCCTGCTCTGACCCATTCCCAGTGTTCAAACTGGGCACTTCTCAGTCAGCAAGGGATGGGAAGGCAAAGCCCATCTTGTCTGGAGCCCCAGGGATTTTTAATAGAAATCAGGATTTTGGGGTTTTTCATTCCCTTCTTAGTGTTTTCCAGTTTGGGATGCCAAAGCCACCTGCATCCACATGCTTTTGGTGGACCCGGGGGTAAAATGTACCTTGCACAGAAAAAGGAAAATTGTTATTAAATTAATTAATTGAACATGGAGCATCACATAAGATGGGATCTCCTTCTCCATCCACAGTGGGATGCGTGGAATGCCTCACTCTGTACCCTCCAGCAGCACCTGGCTCACAGCCTGACAACGTTCCCACCCTCAAACCCAATATTTATGCACCCTCTGACTCCAAATGCCCTAAAATTCATCCCCAAAGTCTGTCTCCAGCCCTTTTCCAGGCTCCTCGTTAATGTTCGGGAGTTCCAGGGATGCCAAGGGGTGGAAGGAGGATCCCTCCCTCCCGGCAGCTCCAGGACTGTCAGGATGCCTTACATTTGGCAAATTGGGCTATTTTGAGTGCAAAATCAGGATTTAGGGGTTTTCCAAGCCTGGCAGGGAATATGGGATGGGAAGATCAAGATCTGCCTGTAAAGAAATTCATCATTCTGGGAGCAAACACTGAATTTTTCTGTGGGATGCTGATTGGATGTCGTAAACTCCCCTCCAAAACCTGAAAAATTTCTAAATCTGAGCAAGTGTGGTTGGATTCCCACCAGAATGGAGATGCTGGAGCGGGGGAGAAGCTCCTTTGGGGTACTGGGGTTCTGGTACACTCTCCCTCCCTTGCAGGATTCCCAAAGCCCCGAGTGCTCCGACCGCGGGACAGGGCTGAGACCTTTGGAATGTGCGGGGAGTGGCAGAAACAGGGAAAAACGGCTTTATTCCGCCCTTTTTCTCATTAATCCACTATTCCCACCACCGTGTTCCACCTCTTTTCTCCCTGTTACACCTTTCTTTCTCCTTATTCCGCCTTTATTCTCTCCGATCCAACCTTTTTTCTCAGTTCCACCCTTGTTTTTATCTGTAATCCTCCCATTTTTCAACCTATTCTACCTTTTTTTTCCCTGCTCTGTTCCACCCATTTTCTCTCTTTTCCATTTTTTTCTCCCTATTCCACTTCGTTTTCCCCATTCCACTAATTTTCTTCATTCCACTCCTATTTTCCTTCCATTCCACCTTTTTGAAAATTCGAGTTCCACCTCTTCTCCCTATTCCACCTTTTTTGTCCCCATCACACTTTTTTTCCTTTTTATTATTTTTTCCTCTCACTGTTCCACTTTTTTCCTCCCCGTTCTTCCAGCTTTTCTCCCTATTCCACCAATTTTCTCCGTATTTTACTTTTTTCTTTGTAATCCATCTGTTTTTTTCTCCCTATTCTGCCTTTCTTTTCTCCCTCCTCCACCCCTTTCATCTCCAGGTGGAGAAAATCCCAGTGACTGGAACCCAAAACCTCAAAAACTCTCCCCAGAAAAACCCCCCATGGCATCCTCCACATCATGACAATGGGATTAAATAAAATCAAATAATTAATCCAAAATTGGTTTTAAAAAGGGAACATACCTGTAAATGAACCCATGGGAGTGGCTATTTTCTGCTTACTATCATTAAGGATTCATTATTGTCAGTAACAATCTTTGACTTCAGAAATAGCTCCCCAAGGCGAAAATAATAGGCAAATAGGAATTAATTCACCATAATATCATGGAAGTGGGGGGGAAGGAGGGAATCCCCCCCTTATCTGCTGTTTTGACTATTTTAGGGGTTCTTTGGGAAATCCAAGGCAATTTTATGGAATGGGAAAAGCAGGATTATATGTAATATAATATAATATAATATAATATAATATAATATAATATAATATAATATAATATAATATATCCCCCTTTTTCTTTCTTCTTGCAGATGAACTAGGAATCTTCATGCATGAACGTGCGAAGCTGAAGGGAAAATGGATTTTTTCCTCTTCTCTTCCCATGGGTTTCTGGCTCTTTCAGCACAACACTCTTAGTGCTGGCTGTGACTCACCCAGTTATTTTTAGCCCCGACCTATTTTCTCCCCATGTTTTCGCCCATGCTCTGGTGCCCTAAAAATGCAAAATAAGGGATGAAATGGAAACCCCACTTTCGGAAGAGCCAGAAGTGAGGGGTAATTTTCCCCTTTTCATGGATAAACATGAAATTCCCTTTTTTTCCCATCTTTGCCATGTTTATTGAGTGAAAAGCCAACAAAACCAGGTCCATTTAGGATAAGGAAGTCTCTGCCTGGGCTGGAAAACTTTTTATTTATTAATTGGAGTACATTAAATTATAAGAATTGATTTTATTTGGATCAGTGTTCCTGCTTTTACAGACATGGGACTTTTCTCCATTCCACTCTAACCCAAGGACTGGAGGGTTTAATGCACTTTAATCCCAGTTTTACTAATCCTGGGCTTTAACTAATCCAGGTTTAAGGATAAAAAGTGAAATCCAAGGAGCTCCAGCTGTTAAATCCAAATATTAAGGATATTCAGGAGCTCTGTTGCATCCCTGGAGCTGGACCAGGAGGGCTGCAGGAGCATCCCCCAGATAAGGAGCCAAAAATCTTTACAGAAGCAGCTCTAAATCCCAATGGAAAAGCCAAAACAGGACATTTAAAGTGAGGCTGAAATCCCTGTGGAAGTTGTGTCAATGTTGCCCAACCCAATTTTATGACAAATCCTGTTTCCGGATGGACTTTATCCCCAGTTTCATCACCTGGGCTGAGGATTCCCAGGTGCCCTGACCTCAGCTCAACCCACCCCTCCAAAGAGCCTCACACCAGGAAAAACACCCAATTCATGGAATGCTGGCAGGATCACTGGGGTGTAGTGCCAGGCAGATGCTGGCAGCTGGTCCAGGTGTTGGGGGTTGGGGTTGCTGTACCAGGATTACTCACTCCCACATATCTCTGGGATTCGGAGGAACTGGGATGGTGGAGATCTGGAAATCCTATTTTTGGGGATTTTTTTGGCTGGACTTTAAAAGAATACACCCCAACTTTTTGGCTAAGGAACATATTTTAAAGCTTCTCAAACATGTTGGAGGACATTGGGAATATTGAAATGAATTCTGCTCTGGAGTAGATAACTCCATGCCAAGGATATTCTGTGTTGGGGAACAAATTCTTTGTTTCCCTATATTTTAAGGGATAATCCAGGACTTTTGTTTTACAGCATCAAGCCCCAGCAAAGCCAATTTGTCTTCCATGATCCATCCTGTGAGGACAATTTTATTTCCCAAAAAACATTCCTGGAAAGGCAATTCCAGTCTGGACTTCACCTGAAAAAATGGGAGCTGTGTCCAAATCTCCTCCCCAAATCCAATGTGTCACCAGGACTTGCGTGTCCCTGATGCTCCTGAGGGTGGCACTGGGTCGGGATGGGAGAGGCCGTGAGATAACGAGCTCGTCATGGGTGATGCGGCGCAGGAAAGGGATCGAAGGGATCGAAGGGATCAAGAGCCCGGATTTCTTCGTGTGCTGGGAATGAGAATTTACGGCAGACGTTCCTGGGGTGGGCGTGGGGGGGCTGTGCTGGAGGCGTCAAAGCTGAAATCTGTGGTGGGGCAGGGGGCAAGGACGGAGAACTGAGCCCATCCCTTTGTCCCTGTTCTCCACACAATCCGGATCCATGGAGAAGCTGACCCCATCCCTAAGATCCCTTGTCCTCAACAGAACCCCAGTCCCTCGGAAAGGCTGATCCCATCCTTTTGCCCTGTCCTCCAGCACGACTGGACTCCCTGAGCTCATTCCTGTGGTCTCCACCAGAACTCCAGGCCCGTGGAGCGGCTGGTGCCACCCCCGTGACCTGCCCTGGACACCCGTGGACTCCCGGAGCCCAGCCTTATGGCCTCGATCCCCAGCAAAACCTGGATCCTTGGAATGGCTGAGCCCATCCCGGTGGCCTCCGGCCTCCCCCCGCCACCCCCTGCACCCCCCGGTGTTATTTTAACCCTTTTCCCCGGAACAAATCCCCCTAAATCCCCTCCAGCCCCTCGGTCCCGCCGGGATTATCCCGCTCCGGCCGTTTCCCTCCATCAGCATTCCCGCGGCGCCGGCGAGGGGAGGGGTCCCGCCCGGAACGCAGAGTCGGCAAAACCCCCACCCGGCTGCCTTGGGATGGGCAAAAGCGGGGGGGAAAGGGGCTGGGATGTATCCAGTGGATATTTGGTGGAATTCATAGGTGAGGAAATGCTTGAAATGGCCCAATTTGGGGCAAAATCCGGCAGTTTTAGGAATGAAAATCAGTATTTATGATTTTTTTTTTTTGGTACTTCTCCTTTTGCCTTTTTGGTGCCTTTGGTATTTGCTCTTTTTGTGTCTTTGCATTTCCGCCCCCCTTTTTCTTACTCTTTAAATTTTATGCATTTTGGTGAACAATATTTGCTCTTTTTCCTTTTTTGTGTGTGCGTGTCTCTTTTTGAAAGATTTTTTTGGTGCAATATGCACATTGTTTCTTTTTTCTCCCCCGGCTTTTAAAAATTTTTGTACGTTTCTGTGCTTTATTTTTCCTTTCCTTTCTCCCCCCATCTTTTTAATTTTAGTTTTTTCCCCCTTTTCTTCAATTTTTATGCAACTTTTAGCCAACTTTTTTCGTTTTTTTCCATTTCCCATCTCTTTTCACCTTCTTGTGATGTACTTATTGCGCAATAATTTCTTGTGCTTTTGCTCTGTTTTTTCAATATTTATGCACTTTTTGTGCACATTTCCATTTCTTTGGTCACTTCCCCCAACATTTTTGCAAGATTTTTTTTTTTAACAGGAACAACAAGGGGAATTGCATTTTCCATCCACTTTTTAGGACTTTTGTGTTTTTAAAGGATTTTTTAATATGAATTTAGAGGGAAAGGGGGTGGGGGTGGCAAAACCAGGCGCACATAGGTGTGCACTCAGTGGTGCACACATGTGCAGGCATGCACACTCTGTGCACAGACACATCCAGTGCACACTCACATGTATGCAGGTGTGCAAACCCTTGCTTCATGTACAGAGCCACACAGCCCCTTGCACACTCACACCCATGTACAGGAGCACACACCCCTGCACACTTGCATGTGTGCACACAAACACGTGCACACAAATGCCACTCACACACTCACACCTATGCACACAGTAACACATGTGAACATTGACACACACACAGATCTGTGCACACACACACCCTGCACTCACACACACATGCACAGTGACACACACAGTGACACACACACACAGAGTGACACACAGAGTGACACACAGAGTGACACACACCCCCCACCTTGTGCACAGCCGCACGCACTCAGGCATGTGTTTACATACATATCACACACACGTATGCACAGTGACACACACACCTGCACACTCTCACACACTCATTCACACACAGACGCACACAGAGACACACACACACACCTGCACACACACAGACACAGAGACGCAGACAGACGCAGGCGCGCGCGCACGCACGCACACATACAAACACACACACACACACAGACACACACGCAGACACAGACTCAGACAGACACGCTCTCTCTCTCTCACCCTTTCATACACGGACCCGTCCCCATTCCCGTCCCGATCCCCTCCCCCGCCGCCCACGTGCAGCCCCGCACGTGCCACCGCCCCCCGCGCGCCCCCTCCCACGCCCCCCATTCCCGGGCCCTGGGTTCCGCCCCGCCCTGGCCCCGCCCCCGCTCCACACCGCCCAATGGGCGACACCGCCTCGCGCCGCCCCCGCCCGCGCTCTTAAGCAGCGCCAATGCCCGGGCGGCGGCCGCGCCTCCCCCCCACTCCGCTCCCCGCGCAGCGTCCCGGCCCCGCACGGCCCCGGCACCGCCATGGACACCGGCAGCAAGGTGAGCCCGCGCCCCCGGCCCTGCGTTACACAACCCTGGGCCGCCCTGGCACACGTGCAGCTGCTGCCGCCAGCCGCGAACACCTTTTCGCTTTATTTTGTACCCTTAGTGCGAGTGGAGCCCTCCCCAGAGGGCGGCCGATGCGGGCTCAGCGCGTCGCAGCATGCCCGGCAGCCGCTTTTGGGCTCCCCGTTCCCCCCGAAATGCGGAACCGCGATGGACAGATCCAATGCTGTCCCTTTTGGCACCGTTTCAGGAATGTGGGGAGGAGGTGGCCCTAGAGTCCAGAGAAGGCCGGGGTGGCTTTTGGGGGTGCGAGGTTGGGGTGACCCTTGCCGGGACCCCCAGGATCCGCGCAGCGTTGGGATTCGGCCGGGCACATCTCGTCTGGAGTTCCTGACCCAATTCCCATTAATTTATCCCAAACTGTGAGTTATTAAATGCTTTGAGCTCTCCAGGTCGCTTGGCAGCGGCTGGGATCCCCCACCACCCTCCCCACCCCAAATTAATTAATTTGTGGGGTAAAAGCCCAGAACGCTCCGGGTGGTTAATTCCAGCAGGTCACTGACATCAACCCCATTTGCTTCATCCCAACCACCAAAACATTCCCGACCCCCCAATATTTCTGTCTGGGAGTCTGGGAAAGGTTGGAATAAATCCACATGGGTTGTTATTGTGTTTTTTTTTGTTTTTTTTTTTTTTTTTGCGGGGGGGGGGGGAAGGTGTCGGGGGGGATGTATTAGGAAATTGGCTGCGTGGCGGCACGAAGTGCAATTAATCCCCCGAATCGTAATTTTATCCTAATTAAAGATGTGATAGGAATGATCCCTCCTGGTATTTGCCCCTATGGAAAACAACTATTTGTTTCCTCTCCTCCCTCGCTTTGGAGCATGAAATACACAATTTTCTTAAATTTAAGGATCTATATCTACCTGTCTATATAGCACCTATTTTTTAATGATTTCATTCCGAGCCGTCTCGGCCGCCGCGCTTGTTTCCTAGGATGAGTGGTGGGATGGGGGGTGGGAGCCGGGAACGTGCCGGCCGGCAGCGCGGTGATGGGGGCAGGAATTAAACGCAAATTTGGTCTCGTACTCAAGAAGTCCGACGCATTTAACTCCCGGCTTCCCGAATAGAGCCGGAGTCGCGTTCCTGCTGCTTTTCCAGCTCCGTAGCCCGCCTTGGATGAATTTGGGTTAGAAATACCTTTTTGTAAAGGTAATTAATCGCGGGGATGACTTGCCAAACACTGATGGGTGACACTTCTATCCAGAGTGTGTTTTGCATGGGAAGAAAGGGGATTTTTCATGGAAGCAGCTGGCAGTTGGGATGTGGGGCACAAACTCCCCTCTCCTGTCCCTTTAATATTTAATAATTAATATTATTAACCCAGGATATGTGTGTGCTGGGGGGAAGGGGTTGCACATTCCTTGTTTTTTCCAGCTCATTCCATGCAAAAACGTCTTCCATGCTGGTAGCAGTTGCAAAACTCACTGGGGTTGTGTTGCCGTCCCTGGGTGACCTTTAAGTAGGGCAATACAAAATCAAATTCTGCCACTTCAATGTTTCTCCCCATCCCCTCCAGTTGTCTCCCTCAACTCAAATCCCACCCAGTCCCCACAGTGACGGTGTGACCCCCAAATTCTCTGGCTTTAAGTCACCTCCTGTGGGTTTGGAATAGATTTTTCCTGATTTTCAGTGGGGATGTGAGCTTTTTCCCGGGTTGGGAGGTAGCTCCAGCTGTGTTATATGTGTGCCCTTGCTCCTGGGAACGTGCAAATGAGTGTGCAAGGGGCTGCACCAACTTCCCACACCCCTCTTCCATCCCTGGGTGGGACCACTCAGGAGCAGCCCCTGGGCTGTTCCGTAAATCCTCATGGATCATTTTAGTGGTGTCTTTGTCATGTGGATTTTCCCTAAATTCCCTCCTGGGGCCCCCTTTTATAACTATTATTTGGATTTTTAAGGAATTATTAATTTTTTGTGCTCCATGGGACATACAGCATCCCAAAACCTTCCCCACTGGAGTAAAAAAATGGGATGTCCTCCTGGGACTTCTGTTTTTTTATGTTATTGCTAATTTGATTTTAGAAAAATTTTTAATTCACTTGATCCGTGAAACAATCAGCATCCCAAAATTGCCCAAATCCTCCTGCACTGGAGGAAAATATGTTGAAATTCCCTTTCAGAACACATGTTTAAATATTATTTAGAAGGAATTATGAATTCTCTTTGCTCTGTTAGGCAGCAGCATCCCAAAATCCTCCAAGCTGGTGTGAAAAAAGTTGGAATTCCTTGCTGGGCTACTCTTTCAGTATCTTTACATTAGTATTTTAATATTATTATTTTGCTTTTAAAGGGATTATTCATTCCCTTGATCCATGAGGTGGGCTGTATCCCAAAGTCCTTCCAGGCTGGAGGATAAAAAAAAGGTTAAAAATAGAATTGTAAAGCCAAAGGCAGTGAGTTTGGGGGGGCCCCTGTCACCGCCCCGGATCCTCCTCGGAGCGTCCTGGCTTCCGTGTTGGAGCTGGGGAGGAAGCAGGAAGCAGCTAAAAAGAAAACAAATACTAGAAATTTATTTAAAATCTGTCTTTCCTATAGCAGAGAGGAATTATTAGGGATAAAACCAGGAGTATGGGGTCTAGCTGGGCTTAAATAGGTTTATTTTATGGAAATAAGAAGGAATTTGTCCCAAAGTTCTGGATAAAGATGCTTTTTCCTGCAAGGAGTTAAAAAACCCATGTGGGGTTTGGCAGGAGCTGCCTGGGCAAAGCTGCCCTTAAAAATCTACTTTTCCCTTTATTTAATTATTTTTTTTCTCCCCCCAAAGTTGCCTTTAATGGCAAAGTTCAAGCCGAAAGGCTCCCGGATCTGAGCCGGGTAGCATGTTTGGAACTAGGAAGGGAGCGGGAGGAGCTGACTCACCCTGACCCTACTTGGGACGAGCCTCCAAAAAGCAATTTTCCTGCCTGTTTTACCCTTTCATATCTTCAAACTGCTGGAATTCAATCAAAATAAAAAGGTTTCTTTTCTGAATTTTTTTTTTTTTTTGCCATGAAGAGTTCCCTTTTCCCAAATGTTAAAATTGATTTTTTTTTTTTTTTTTTTTTTTTTTTTTTTTTTTTTTTTTTTGTGGGGCGGGGGGGGATAGTGGCTGATGTAGGTGCATCAAGGTGTTGTTACCTCTCACCTTCCTGGAGCAAAGTTCATCTGGTTGCTGCATCCTCATCCCTGGAGCCATGACTCACCTGTGCTTGCCCTACCTAGGGGAGCGCCTGGCAGCTCCCAGGGTGCCCTTTAGCCAGGAAGAGGCAAAATTGGCACCCAAACAAATTAAGGTGATCTCCCAAAAGCAAAGGAAAATCACCTCATCCCCCAAATCTTCCAAATCCACTCACCCCCCCAAAATTCCTCATTTTAAAATAAAATTTCCCCAAGCAACAGTTGTTTCCAGCATTCCCATCCTAGGTTTTTTTTGGGATGGATAAGGTTACTGTTACACAGGTCACAGAACTGGGGGCTTTTTCTGGGCTTTTTTGGGGCACCACCAACATCCTAGCTTGTTCATGCCCTCCCAAACACGGAGGAGGTTTTCTCCTTGGGGTGGATTTACTCCGAAGCACCGACCAAATCCAAGTGCCAATACCTCCCTGATTAATTGTGTTGGGGCCAAGCCTAATTAATGAGCTTCATTAACGGGCCTGGCTACATTCCCTCTGCTTTTTCCCTGGGAACTTTCACGTGGAGGGAGGTGGTGGCCAGAGTGGCAGGGTCAGGGAGTAGCATTAATTCCATTATTTATTAAAAGAAAGAGGAGATTGGTTCTTAAATATATTTAAAAATATGTATTTTTTTATTGGGGGGAGGAGTTGGAGTTGCCCCTCTTCATTTAGATGGGATCTGAAACATCAGTCTCTTGGGAATATCCAAGACACCCTGGGAACATCCTTGGGGTGACATACTGGTACTTATGGAGGACCCCCCTTCCCCCCCCCCCCCCCCCCCCGCCCCCCACACCTCAAATTAAGGGGTTTATAAATTTCACGTGGCTCATCCTAAAGCTGATTAAGTGGGAATGTCGGATCCTGGTTCTAGGGCCAGGAAAATCTCCTGCCTGGGATAATTGGGCCGCTAAAGGAGGTGGCCCAAGTGCTGCCCTGCCCTGACCCTGCTTATGAACAAGGCTCTGATTGTTGCTCTTGCTCAGGCGGGAGGAAGAGGAGGCCTGAGAAGGCTTTGCCAACTAACCAGGATTTTGCTCAGGGCTTCTTAATTAGACTCCGATGGAAACCCGTTGTTAGCGGTGGCTTCCCGGAGCATCCTTGGCTGGGAGTGCATGGAGGCTCCACCGTGTGCTGGGAGCAGCTGGCACTGGCCCAGAGCCTCTGAGGGGACCCTTGGAGCCCCAGTAACACCTCTGGCTCACTCCAGGGCTGAATTTCCTGGAATCCCCCAAACCATGGGGGGTGTTAACCCCCAAAACGACATTTTAGTGATTATTTCCCTCTCTGAGCTCCAAAAATAGTGGGTTTTCTTTTTTATTCTGAATGTTTGTCCTTGCTGCCTTCCCAGCATCCCATGCAGCACCCTGCTATTGCTCCGGTGGGCGAGACAGGGCTGTGGCGATCCCAGATTTAAGCCCTTTTCTCTGTTTTCCGGCAGATGACTGCTCGCCTGATGCTGGCTGTAGGAGGAGCGGTGCTGGGCTCCCTCCAGTTCGGATACAACACGGGCGTCATCAATGCCCCGCAGAAGGTGAGTGCTCCCAGTACCCTCTGCAGGGAAATTCCAGCCCCTCTGTCGCACAATTCCATCACCCACCAGCCCCTCCCCGTGTCCATAAACAAACCAGCCTCTGCTGTCAGCCTGGCTAAAATAGTACATCCCGCTAGGCAGCTTAGGTCTGTAATGAGATTTGAGAGGGGGCTGTTTAGCTCCAGCCTTCCCAGGAGAATTTGTTTCCTCCTTACTTGGCTTTTTTGTTGGGAAAAATCCCAGCAATGCCTGCAGGATGCTCTCTGGATGGGGCCGGTGGAACTTTTTAACCTTGGCTCTTAGTGAAGGTCTGGGAGTTAATTAAAGTTTGAGTCATTCCGAGTGGCTGCTCCGACCAAGAGCTCTACATCTGAGCTTTGCATCCCGGCACAATGTCCTGGGAGGAGAGAGAGTTGGCTGGTAAGTGCTGTAAGGGGGATGGAGCACAGGAGGTGTTGGCTCCTCCTGTCATGTATTGCCAGCTGCTGGTAGATACCTGTGGTCCATGGAAAACATGACTTTTCACAAATTTGGTGGTGATTGAGGTGTTAAACACTTGGAATTATCTCAGAATTCCCATGTAGCTCCACATGTGATGTTCCCTGGGTGCAGTTCATGTGCTGGGATAAGGTGTGGAGGGACAGCCTGGGCTCTGGTGGGAGTGAAGCTGTCCCCGGGTGTCACCACCCCAAAGAATTCAACACACTGAGGCAGGATCCAGCTGCCAGTTTCATTCCATCCCAGTGAGTGCCTCTGGAATGTTGCCTCATGGGATAGAAGACCCTGTGGAAAAACTGCCCAGGTCCCATCAGTATGGGAAGAGGAAAAAAGCCAGGAATTTGTTCAAGATGTTGCATTACATAGTATTGAATCTTGGGATTCAATTCCGGTGGCTAGAGGCTGTGGCTCCCACCCAGAACCTGCAGGGTGCTGCTGAAATATTCTGATACCTCCTTGCCATCACGTGCACTGCTCTGATGGTGGGGATGTCCATTCTTGTATGGCCCTGAGCACCCTGCCTGGGAATCGAGCAATGGAGCGCTGTTTGAGCCTTGTGAGCTGTGAAATACCTGGGATTGCACTGAGGAACTGCTCCCCAGCATCTGCCCTCATTTTCCCAAGCTCTGGCACTGTGGGAAGAAGGAATGCTGTGATCACCACCCTGGTCAGAGTTGCGTCCCAGGAGGAGCTTTGTTTCCCTGGATGGAAGGATTTCTCTCTGTCCTCTCCCAGCTGGCTTCTCTGGGTGGCATGGTCAAGGACCAGCTGTGATCTTTCCATGGGACTGAGCTCTAGTGCCTGCAGCCCCTAGCAAATCCAGGCCCTCATGAGGGGTGTTGCCACTGTTTTCCTCATGATTTTGGGGATGAATCCTTTGGGCTCAGACCAGGAGTAGTTACATTGTGCAGGCCAAGTCACCAGTGGTGAGGGGAAGGATTTGGGATGCTCTGTGTGGGAGCACAAGAGGAGGTGGGATGAGGGTTGTCCTGGACAGCAGGATGTGCTGGACACAGGGGGTCATCCCAATTTTAAGGATTGGGACACATTAAGTGTGGTATTGGGATAGGGATACATTACTGTGCAGGACTGGAATACATAGGACTTGGAATGGGGGTGCATTGGGATAAACTGGGCCACAGAGTTGGGATGCAGGATGGGGATGCATGGAGGTGCAGGACTGGGACAGGAATGCCTCAGGACACATTGAGGTGTGGGATGGGGATGCACTGGGATAAACTGGAATGAAGGGTCAGGATGAGAATGCACAGAGATGCAGAGTTGGGATGGGGATGCATTGAGATGCGTCAGGGCACAAGTTTGGGATGCATTACTATTGGGATTCATGAAGGTGGCTGGGGATGCATCACAACACTCCGGTGAAAAGAGGGGGAAACCCCAGTTTTGAGTAAACCAGTTTTTTTTGTTGTGGTTTTTTTTTTTCCCCCCCACCCTTCTCCCTTTAAACCCGTATTTCACCTCCTCCTCTCCCAAAAAAGCATTGGGTTTTTCAAAGCATCCCTTTTTTTCAGGAGGAAGGGGCAGGTATTATTTTCAGATACCCCATGGGCCTACTCAGAGCCTGAGCCAGCCCAGACATCTCCAGTAATCCAATCAATTATTTATTTTGGGAATACTGGGAGAAGGGAGAAAAGCATCCAAACCTCAGTGAAACAGGAGGGAACAAAATCACTTAAATATGGAAATTCTAATAGTTTGTCCTTTGGAAGAGGAACAACTAGGAAAAATAATGATACTACTGGGACTTGTACCCAGCCCAGTGTGTATTTCTTGTGCTGTCTCTGCCAGAGCTCCTGTTTGGGATTGGATTAATGGGAAAAGTGGAAAGTGAAGCATAGTGGTGTAAATAATGAATTGGGAGAGAAGCCCTTCAGAGCAGCAAAATCATGGAGCCACCTGAGGCCCAGCAAAGCAGGGAGTCTCTAGAATTTCTGCTCCTTCCAGCTGGGCTTGGTGGGGTGTTATGGCGCCCTTTGCAGTGGTGATTTGGGGATGGGCAACCCTGAAATCATGGTATTATGAAGGGTTTGGGTTAGAAGGAACCTTTAGAGGATCCTTTAAGCCATTTCCCAGCTTTGGGCAGTGACAAGAACTTGGTGACAGCTACCAGTGATGGGCTGGTTTTAAAAATACATCAAAAGTATACAAAATGTATATAAATGCATATATGTTGAATATAAGTGTATACATTTTGTGTATAAAAATATATAAAGCTTATATAAAAGCACCTAAAATTCATAAACCAGGCTGTTCTTGGTGTTTCAAACCAAGGCCTGTATTGCATGGTGGCATCATGGTCCTGCAGAACCATGGCAGAAATTGTGTGTTATGGAATTCTTGGGGGGAAAAAACCTGGAAATCCAACTCCAGGAGTATCCAAGAGGATGAGAACTGCCCTGTGTTCCTCTCTTTCCTCTGTGGAGCTGGTGCATCTCTGGCCCCTGCCCTGCCCTGGGGAGCAGCATGACCTCCCCATGCCTGCCTGGCGAGTTTCGGCAGTGCTGTCTCTCCCTCTTTGGGCAGGGTGAGCCCAGAACCCGTTGGGCTGCATTTCCCCCACGTATCCCAGCAGGTTCCCTCCCTTGGGCTGGAGCCGAGTGAGCCTCGGCCGGCTGCTCCGATGACAGTGACACATTGTCTTGTGAGCTGCAGTGGCCGCAGGGACTCGTCCCTCTGGTGGCATGGCTGAAGTGGGGGCAGGTTTGACATGTGGTTTGGTTTCTCTCCTTGTTTTCCAGGTGATTGAGGATTTCTACAACCACACGTGGCTGTACCGATATGAGGAGCCCATCAGCCCTGCCACCCTTACCACGCTCTGGTCCCTCTCTGTTGCCATCTTCTCTGTTGGGGGCATGATCGGCTCCTTCTCTGTGGGGCTCTTTGTTAATCGCTTTGGAAGGTAAGCTCTGAGCCTGGTGGATCCCTCGGTGGGGAGGTTGTGCTGCCTCATCCCACCTTGGCGTTCCAGGACTGCCAAGGGCTGATTTTGGCGTGCTCCTGGTGTTCCTCACCTCTCTCCTCCATCCCTCTCCAGGCGCAATTCGATGCTGATGTCCAACATCCTTGCCTTTGTGTCAGCTGTCCTCATGGGCTTCTCCAAGATGGCTTTCTCCTTTGAGATGCTCATCCTTGGCCGCTTCATCATTGGCCTCTACTCTGGCCTCACCACAGGTTTCGTGCCCATGTATGTGGGTGAGGTGTCCCCTACTGCCCTGCGGGGGGCCTTGGGGACCTTCCACCAGCTTGGCATTGTCTTGGGCATCCTCATTGCACAGGTGAGCACCGGAGAATGTTTTGGGGGAGGTTTCCCCTTTTTTTCTGATTCTGGCACTCATGAGGGCCTGCAGTGATGAAGTGCTATGGATCTGCACAACCTTTCAGGTGGAGCTGGGGTGGGAGGGGTGAAGCTGGAGCTCAGCAGGAGCAGGGAGGCTGTGGAATCTGAAGGTTTGGGATGGGCAGCATCAGGATATTAGCATCTGTTGGCCACCTGGAAGCAGCACAGGAGTCCCTCCAATGGCTGTTCCAGCTTGGAGTACACCATGAGTTGCACACTTGTGTCCAACCAGGACTTTTCCAGCTGGGATGGGTGGCTCAATCCCTCTCTTCTTCCTCCTTAGGTGTTTGGTTTGGACTTGATCATGGGAAATGACTCTCTCTGGCCGCTGCTGCTTGGCTTCATCTTCGTTCCTGCCCTGCTGCAGTGCATCATCCTGCCCTTTGCCCCCGAGAGCCCCCGGTTCCTGCTCATCAACCGCAATGAGGAAAACAAAGCCAAGAGTGGTGAGTGACTCCTCTGCAGGGTCCATCTTGGCACTCTGCAGGGTCCTTGACATCTCCTGACCCCACCTCTCCCCCTCAGTCCTCAAGAAGCTGCGAGGCACGACGGACGTGAGCAGCGACCTGCAGGAGATGAAGGAGGAGAGCCGGCAGATGATGAGAGAGAAGAAAGTCACCATCATGGAGCTGTTCCGCTCACCCATGTACCGCCAGCCCATCCTCATTGCTATTGTCCTGCAGCTCTCCCAGCAGCTTTCAGGGATCAATGCGGTGAGTCTGGGTGGGGTCTGAATGCCGGGGGTCAGCTTGGTTCATCCAGAGCTCCAGTACCTGACCTGTGGCACCTCCCTGCCCTTTGTAGGTCTTCTACTACTCCACCAGCATCTTTGAGAAGTCCGGGGTGGAGCAGCCTGTCTACGCCACCATTGGCTCTGGCGTAGTGAACACAGCCTTCACAGTGGTCTCAGTGAGTTTTTGCCCTCCCCCCGCCCCCAGGGTCTCTCCAGGGAAGGTGGGAGAAGGGGCCTTTCCTGCTGCAGGCTGGGGAGGTGCTAATGGATCATGTTCATCCCACAGCTGTTTGTGGTGGAGCGAGCCGGGCGCAGAACCCTGCACCTCATTGGGCTGGCAGGGATGGCTGGATGTGCTATTCTCATGACCATTGCCCTCACACTGCTGGTAAGTACTGGAGAGGCTGGGAGGAGGAGGTTGAGGAGGGATGGTTGAAGAGGAGGAAGGACTTATTTTTCCTTGAGGTGATGGCTGAGTACTCAGTCCCCATTGTCCCATCTCTCCCAAGTTCCCAGAATTCCAGTTTCCAGCTCATGTCTTCTCTGCTAGCACCACCTTAGGTGTCCAGGTGCTGTCCCCCCTTCATGATACTGACCTTCTCCCTCTCCCCTGGCCTAGGACCAAATGCCCTGGATGTCCTACCTCAGCATTGTGGCCATCTTTGGGTTTGTGGCCTTCTTTGAGATCGGCCCAGGCCCCATCCCATGGTTCATCGTTGCGGAGCTCTTCAGCCAAGGCCCCCGTCCTGCTGCTTTTGCCGTGGCAGGGCTCTCCAACTGGACTTCCAACTTCATTGTGGGAATGGGCTTCCAGTACATTGAGGTAATCACAGCTGGAATACTGGAGGAGTTGGGGGTATGTGACTGGGGAGACAGGATTCTGGGAGTCGCAGGGGATCCCAGCAATCCACAGGAGTTTCAGTCCCAAGCTCTCAGACTGTGTTGGTTCAGGGTGGATCCAGATCCCAGTTCTGGATCAGGAATGGAAACAGTGCCCAGCTAGATCCTGATGCTGGATCCCAGTGCCAGGCTCCAGTGCTGGATCCCATTGCTGGATCCTGCTGCCCAAATCCTGGGTCTGGTTGTGGGTTCTTGGTTCCTCACACTGGATCTCATTGCTGGATTTTGGTGTGGAGTCCCGGAGTCAGATCTCGGTGCCAAATCCTGCTGCTGGATCCCAGTGTTGAATTCCAGGGCCACATCCTTGAGCCCTAAAACCTGGGCTGAGATGGTTTGGTTGGGTTAAGATCCCTTGGGAAGAAGGACTTGGGGCCAGAGCAGGAATGCAACTTAGTGTTCCTCATGGAACTCAAAGATGTTCCTTGAAAGGAGGACCTGGGTCTTGGATGGCCATGGCAAAGTGTGGGCAGGGTGATACCAGCTGGTACCTTCAGCCATGGCCCATCACTCTGTGTGCAGAGATGGGAATGGATCTGGGGAGGGGCTGGAGCACCAGGAGCAGCTGAGGGAGATGGGAAAGGGGCTCAGCCTGGAGAAAAGGAGGCTCAGGGGGCACCTTCTGGCCCTTCTGGTCCCCCTCCTGACAGGAGGGGACAGCCAGGAGGGGTTGGGCTCTGCTCCCAGGGAACAGGGACAGGAGGAGAGAGCACAGCCCCAAGCTGAGGTTTAGACTGGATATTGAGAAAATTTCTTCATGGGAAGGGTGGTCAGGGAGGTGGTGGAGTCATCACCCCTGGAAGTGCTCAAAAACGTGTGGATGTGGCACCTGGGGGCATGGGTTAGGGGTGGACCTGGCAGTGCTGGGTTGGTGGTTGGACTCGATCTTGGTGGGCTTTTCCAACCTCAACAGCTCCATGATTCTGTGACCTCCATCCATGTGTTCACCTTCCCCTTTCCCTTCAATCCCAGCAACTCTGTGGCTCCTACGTCTTCATCATCTTCACGGTGCTGCTCGTGCTTTTCTTCATCTTCACCTATTTCAAGGTGCCGGAGACCAAAGGCCGGACCTTTGATGAGATTGCCTCAGGCTTCCGGCAGAGCGGGGGCAGCCAGAGCGACAAGACCCCGGACGAGTTCCACAGCCTCGGTGCTGACTCGCAGGTGTAACCTGGATCTCTGGCACCACTTCCCCCCAAATCCAGGGGGACTTTTTTTAAACACTTTGTACAGACCCCAGACAGGAGGGAGTGGGGGGGGTCCAGCACTGATGCCCCTTCTCCAGCCTCCCACAGTGGTTTACTGGGGACAGACTGACCTATTCTATTTTTTTTTCTGCTAGGAATGAATTTTATTTTATTTTTTAGCTGGTTTCACGTCCAAGATTTCAAAGCCAATAGGTGTTTTAAAACCCAGCCACACAGCCCTCACCAGCAGGAGGGCAATTCCCTGTTTTTTTTATTAAGGACGCGATAGCTATTTAATGGAAAATCACATAGAGGAAGTTTTTAAAAAGCTGGAAACTTATTTTTTAACGTTCTAATCATAGAGGAAAAAAATCACATAAATTGACTAAATCTAATATTTTTTTAAAAAGAACCTACCAAGAAAATGAGTAATTTTTTAAAAGTTTTCTTGATTTCAAGCCCCACGGTGGGTTCTTGGACAGGGACCTCCCACCTGAGGCAGCATGGAGGATGGAGCTGTCCGGATGGATCAGTTGGAAAGGTCAATCTGTTGTTGTAGGCTCCTCTCTTTTCGCCTGAATTCCAGCTGGGAGGGGAAAATGGGAGAGGGGGGATGTCTTCTTATTGAATTTTGGGATTAATCTCGGCAATATTTGCCCGACAGTGAAGTGCCAGTGGCAGCCACACATGACAACGTCCCCCTCCATCACCACCCCCATCCTGGGACTCACCAAAATCCAGCACTGCATGGATACAGCTGTTTCCTGCTCTGTGTATAGACTGGAAGATATTTATATTATATATATTTTTGTTCAAAGGTTGTTAATAGTAGACATTTAAGTTATAGCGTTTCTGATTTGACAAGCCAAGTACTGTAAATATTCTCGGAGTATATTCACACTGTATAATGCATACAAAAGGTACAGAAAAAGGTTATAGTTTCTATAGCAACTAAGAAAAAAGGCTTGTACATGGTTAGGATGAATTTTGTATAGTTCTGCACTGTAGTTGTACCTATTGCACTGAATTTCAGGCCTGTAGTATATTAAAAAATACACATGAGAAATACTGTCCTTTTCAAACAAAACTGAAAACACACACAAAAACAAGCACTTCCCTGAGTGCAGCTGGTGTGGGAGCACCTGGCACATTCCCAAAGCCACAGGGAGGGTTGTTTTTTTGATTTGTGTGGTTTCTTTTTTTTTTTTTTTTTTTTTTTTTTAATAGTATCTTTTTTAAAATATGTTTGGTTTGGAAGTGATAACACTTGACCACATGTGAAGAAAATAAAGGCCGGGGAGAGTAAAAAAAATCTCTTTAAAAATGCCTGGTCTCAGCTGGTTGTGGCACAGCCACACCAAGCTGTGGGGGGTGGGTGTGTGGTTTTTTAAGCAAATCCCTGCAGTGAAGTGCCAAGGGGAAGGTGTGTGGTGTGAACAATAAAGGAGAATGTAAGCAGCCACCCAGCCCCAGTGTCCTGTGCCTTTGTTTCTTGGAGCTGGACTTTCCCTGCCCTGCCAGGGGTGGTGGGGGGGGTCTGGGAGTGCATGTCCCTCCAAAGCTTTTCCACCACGGGAATGACTCACCTGGTTGCAAAATACCTGCTCTGGGTGTACAACCAGATTTTAATTGCCTGGAGCAGCCTGGGCTGGGGACCTGGCTGGAGCTGTCCTGCCCTGTGGATCCCAAGCTTGCTCCCCTTGCCTGGGACAGAGCAATGGTCATGCCGTGAGCACCTGAGCAAAGGGAGGGAGGAGGTTGCTGCTGCTCCATGGGTTTGGTTATTTTCTCCTTTAGCTGAGAAGGTGCCAGGAACTGCAAGCCTGAACACTGTCAGGCAAAGAAATGCTGATCTTGGTCACTTCAGGCTTTTTTCTATTTATTGAAGCAGCTCTTTGCCCTGCAAGGGATACACGGGGCACGGCTGTTGTAGGAAATTGCTCTTGTAGAGTCTTTAAGAGCTCCCCAGCATGTTCTTTCTGTGCCCAGGGCTCCTCTCCTCACTCTGCTGTTTCATTCCTGGCTCAGAGAGATGCTCAGCCCTGCACAACCTTCATTTCCAGACTGAGTTTGTTTTGTTGAACATCCAGAGCAGACACACGGCCCTGCAGGCTCAGCCTCAGAGCACTGGAAGGATTACAGCCACGATCAAGCTCCAAATCCCTGGTGACCCAAATCCTTGTGCCCTGGGGCACTGTGCCAGCAGGCGCAGTCCCCCAGCATCCCCCACCCCATGGAGATGGTTATTCCACACCTGATGAAGTGGAGAGACTACCAGCATCTCCCACAGGAGTGCTGGGAGGTCTCCTAGCCCTTCTCCAGGCTTGTGCTGTGCACCCCAAGCAGCCTTATCCCACCCCCTGGAATGGAACGTGGCTGAACCTGGGGTTTTCCCTTCCCCAGCAGCAGCAATCCCTGCTAATTGCTCAGGCCCCAGCTTGATGAAGCATTTACAAAGTGCACTTGACTCCAGCCCAACTCAGTGAGGCAATTAAACACCCTCATAAATCCTCCTGAAGTAAATGAGCCTTAATTGGAGCTTAGGGCTCAGCCCAGCACAGGCCGAGATTCCATTATCCTGTTTCCCAGCCGTGAGGGATCACAAAATCCAGCAGCTGCACCGTGCTTCCCACACTCCCCATGGCCTTTGGAGCCTTCTGGTGTCTGGCCCTGCTCTGGTGTCCCTGTCCCTCTCCAGCAGGGTCACCTCTATCCCAAGGGGTGTTGCTGTTCCCTGGGGCAGAAGCCAGCTGGGAATGGGTCTTGTGGTGGCACCTCCTCCCAGTGGTGGTGGCACCTCCTCCCAGTGGTGGTGGCACCTCCTCCCAGTGTTGGTGGCAGTTCCAAGGGGATGCCAGGAGGAAACTACATCTCCTTTAGGTTAGAATCCCCGGTTGGAGCCTTTTCATTCTTTCCCTCAAGACTGTTTAGAGTCCCTCATGTCTCCCATGATCCCTCCTGAATGGAAGTCCTTCCTGTGGAATTTCTACCCATGGAAGTGGAATAAAGAAGTCTCTCAGTGCCCAGAGCTATGAAAAGCTCTGCAGAAAGAGAAAATTCTGAGCACCTGCCATAGTGGAAGGTGTTCCTGCCCATGACAGGGGGTGAACTGGGATGAGTTTTAAACCAGGGTGGTTTTCCAAACCAGGCTGGGATTCTCTGGAAATTGTTTAAGAGGTAGAGGGGCTCTGCAGGAAGCTGCAATGCCTTGTCAAGCCCAACCAGGTCGCCAGGAACAGATGTCTACCACCCCAGCCCTTCCCTGTGTCCCTCTCCCACCATGGGATCTCTCTCACCAAACTGGCGAGCAAAGCCAGGAAACCAGTAAGAAACACACCTGAGCTCATCTTGGCTCCTGGACAACCACCACGAGGCTGTGAGAGGCTGTTTGCTTATTCCCAGCCTGGCCAGAAAATGATTCATTCAGTGTGTTTGTGGTGCTTTTGTTTCTCACCCTGCTGCTGTTACTCTCTGAGAGGTTACAGAGGTGGAGCAGCACACGAAGACTAATTCAAACTAAAATGTTTATTTTCCAAACACTTTGGGACAGCCAGGGACACAGCTAGAAAGAGGTAGTAGCAGGAGAAACAAGGGCTTGTGACGCTCATGATGTTCAGGAACCTGGATAAGAGAGAACCTGGCCAAACATCTGGGTCTGGCAGAGCCAGTTTTTATGTGGTGTGGGAAAACTGGGCATTAATCAGCTCCAGCAGATGACTGATGTTTTCTAGAGAGTCTTGTTGGGGCAGCTGCTTGGCCAGGTCGAAGGCTTTCATCCCCACCTCCCGGGCCTGGAATGGGACAGAAGCAACACCAGGAATTGTCAGGAATCTGTCTTTTCTCATGGGGTAGTTAAATACCTGCTGAGGCTCAGTGCAGGAGCAGCCTGGAGCAGATCCAGACTCCCATTCCGAGGTGACCTGAACAAGCTGCTTTACAGGAGAGCCTAAAGCTGCCAGCAGATCCCATATTTAGGATCCAGTGGTGCAGACAGGAGATTACTGACCCCCGCCCCCCATGCTGGACATCACCTACTGTCTAACATAGATCCTTTGAACAATCCCAAAGCTATATCAGGGAAGAAAAACAGCTGTACTGACTCTGAACTAAATCCTTCATTTCTCTTGGTAAGGAGCTAAATTTTAGCTCTTCCAGGGATTAGACACTCTCACAATTATAAAGCTTTGTCTTTTTTCTTTTTCAAAGAAATTTAAATTTGTTTGTGTCTCCCAAACAATCCCAAGATGTGGCTTTCTATTATACAGTGAAGAGACCATTAATATTTCAATACAGTATTTTTCACCACCTGTATTTTCACTCCTCAAAACCCAGGATGAAGAAACTCGGGGTTTTGAGCTCTGATTCCAAACAGAGGGGCCTGATTTCCAGATGGTTTCTGCTCAGCACTTCCTCAAAATCAATTATTGGTAAAGCACAGAAGTTACCAGTCACCTGTGAAATTTTAAGCCATAAAGATACAGGAAAATGTGGATAACTGCAGGATCCACTGGCCTGGAAGAGACCAAAACACATCCAGCAGGATTGTCACCTTTGACAGAGCGCAGGTCACAGAACCATGAAATAGTTTGGCTTGCAAGGGACTTTAAAGCTTATCTCATATCCCATGACAGGGACATCATCCCAGGTTTCTCCAAGCCCCATCCAACCTGGCCTTGGACACTTCCAGGGATGGGGCAGCCACAGCTTCTCTGGGTACCTGTGCCAGGGCCTCCCCAGCCTCACAGGGAAGGATTTCTTCCTAATATCCCACTTAAGCCCTTGGTTTGAGAGCTATGAGGCACTTTGTCCTTGGTCACCAGTGCTGTGGCTCAGGAGAGGTGCTGGGGAGCAAGAGGACCAGGAGATAGGGTGATCGCCAGAGCTGTTGGCCAATTCTCCTGAACCCTTTCAGACACAACCTACCTTGGCTAAATCCAGGCCCAGGTAGTGGATCATGGCCAGGGCATGCAGGACTCGGGTTGTTTCCCCTGGATGCTGCAGTGGTCCCTGTTCCCGGACCTTCAGCACCGCCCATAGCACCTGCGTTCCTTCCTCACGCTGGGCTTCAGCTACATGGAGAAAGAAATTATCCTGATGGATGGATTTGTACCAGAGAACATATTCAAAACTGCCAATAGCCCAGCTGGCTCTTCTAGACAGCAAACCATTGCTACTACAAACATCAACCCGGTCTGAGGGTGGGGAAACCCTGGCACAGGTTGCCCAGAGCAGCTGTAACTGCCCCATCCCTAGAAGCATCCAAGGCTGGATGGGGCTTGGAGCAACCTGGGATAGAGGAAGGTGTCCCTGAAAATGGCAAGGGGTGGAATTAGGTGAACTTCAAGGTCCTTCCCACCCAAACCAGTCTGGGTACCTATGATCCCAGCTTCATGCAAATTCCATGCCCATTTATCCAGTCAGTGTTTGTGTTGATCAGCCTTCAGAGAGGATGTGGAGTCACAACAGCTACAGGAAAATAACTATTTTTCTAGTCTTGTCACACCAAAGATGGTCTCGTGTAGCCTTGCCTACTCTGGGAACTCCTGATAGAGGTAGTGCCAGGAAATGTGATTTGCAGAAATGTTTCCCTTATAATCACAGAATCCCAGACTGCTTTGGGTTGGAAGGGATCTTAAAGACCATCTCATTCCAACCCTTGGCCATGGGTAGGGACACCTTCCACTAGACCAGGTTGCTCCAAGCCCTGTCCAACCTGACCCTGAACATTACAGGGAGGGAAGTTTTTATTCCCTTTCCTGACAACGTCCTTACTAGATGGTTACAATGGTTACAATGTCCTTACAAAGATGGTTGAAAGGAGCCAAGTACCAGAGTCTGGTCTGGTTTCAGGGGAGCCTGAGGTAGTATCAGTGACACACTGATGCTTTCTGCACTTTTATATGCCAGTGAGAGACTCCCCAGCCTTTCTTCCTAGAGTACTCTCCTGATTAATACGTCCAACTATCTGTACAAGCTATTCCATCATGTCCTGCTGCTCCAGAAGGGAGCTGTACCCCCACCTAAGTGAGCTGAAATGTCACATCCATTATTAAAGGGAGACAAAGGACCTGCAGAGAAATGAGAACGCTCAGGTATCAAATTGCATCGGGGAGCTTTACTTGGAATACTAGAAGAATTTTTTTCATGGAAAGGAATGTAAATTATTGGAACAGGCTGCCTAGGGAGATGGTAGAGTAACCATGCCTGGAAGAGTTCAGAAAACACGTGGATGTGGCATTTGGGATGTGGGTTAGTGGCGAACAGGACAGTGCTGCAGGAATGGCTGGATTTGGTGATTTTAAAGGTCTTTTCTAACCCGAATGATTCCATGAGTCCATGAATCAAATCCTGCTTTGCTCCAGTCAGTGGCAAGGAAACTGTGAAATGGAGAATGCAAACAGCAAGGGCAAAGCTGGGTTTCCACGGAACATCCTCATTCCTGAAGCAGCCCGTGGCGATCTGCTGAGCACTGACATCAAGAACACTTGATTCAGCCTCTGGAAACACCATGACAACCCCAACGCTGCCAACATAATCTGTAGGGTGCAGGTGTTAAACCCCCACTTCCCAAAGGTTTTGGAGCAATAGCAACTCTTACTCATCCCATCCTCGATGCCTTCTTCATCCTCAGAGAATGGTGATGCTTCTGCCCGGGCCCGGAGCACTCGCTGGTGCCCCTGAAGGGACCTCCGGAGCCAGTCATGCCAGAGGCTGCTCACCTGGCAGGAAGCATGGGAATTATTTCACTCCTGTGAACCCCTGGTATTCAGTTGTTCTCCAAACAATGTTCCTGCATGGCCCATCCCCTCCACGTGCCTGCAGGTCACTGAGCTAGGCTGGATGTTCCAAGTGGCATTGCACCACTCCTCTCCCATATAGCCCCAGCTGGAATCATTCACTTCTCCAGCTGATTAGGGATTTTCACCTAACTTGAACAAATCTAACCAAAATATTCACCAAAAGCTAGCTGAGTTGAAGTTTGGGACAGGTGGTGAATTTTGCAGCTCCCAGCACCTCATTTCCACACAAATTGATTTAAACAAATAAAATATATTTTTTTTAGTTATTAAATCAAATAGATAATTATTACTTTCCTTGCTTGATCAATCCATTCTGAAAATCTTTTATCAGTGTGACTTTTCACTGGCTCCCTGTGTAAATTTTAGGTGACTTGTTTGTATCCCACTCTTCCTTGGCTTTAGGAACTCCTCAGACCCTCTGTACTGGTGGGACTCTAACCCGTGGCACAGAAAATTTGGTAGCAAGGCCAGTTTTTAACAAGGTTTGGTTGACCAAACTGAAGACAGTTTATTAAGAATTTTGAACTGATTACAGGATTAATGTCTCATGGTTTTAACTCAGAGAATTATTTATGTATGAAAAGGGTATCTGGGATTGATCCTAAAGGGTAACACTGACACTTGATGTGGTCATCACCCCATTGAAAGGAAATGAAAAAAACTTTGGAAAGAGCACCAAAAAAGCTGAGAAAAATTCAGAGGATGATTTTTGGTTCTACCAACCTCAGTATAGAGTGAGTTTGCTGTATCCATCTTATTCTTGTGGAAGAAAATGTTGGCCATGTGGAAGTAACCTCCAGAGACCTCAACAGAATTTAGTCCAAACTCAGCAGTAGCCAGGTAAACCTGGAATCAATATTAAACAAAAAAAAAAAAAAAAAACAAACCCAGAAAGTTCATGTTTATGTCAAACCTGGGAAGTTTTTAATTGTGGGTTAATACTATTGCAAATGCTGGGGACTTTTTATGTGTAAATTATGCCTGGTGGTTATTGGAGAATGTGGTACTTAAAAGCTGTTTTTTGGGGGTAATGTAAAGGAATGACATACTAAAAACTCTATATGGGGGTTATCTGTAGGATAGGTTATCTCTATTTTTGGGGTTACGTAAAGGAATAAGGTATGAAAATCTCTATATTTTGGGGTTATCCACGGGAATGAGTTACTAAAGAATTGTGTTTTGGGCTTTTTCCATAGGATCCATTGGAATACACCTAGTTTACAGAGTTTATCCATTCGAACATACCAAAAAGCTCTATTTTTGGGTTGATCCATGGGAATGCAACACCCTAAATCCCCCCTGGCTGGGGCAGAGCCACCTGCTCAGTACATTCTCTAAAGTCCAGGGCAGGTTTCCCGCCTCCTCCCCTCTCCCTGTGCCACCCACGCATCCCACCTCTCCCAAAGCCCAGCCTGCTGCTTTCCCAGCCCCCCGACAAGTCTGTTCTTTCCCTGGAGCCCCAGAGGACAGTGGGAAGGCAGTGGAGCATTACAGCTATTCTGAGCTGGCGTGTGACTCTCAGCAGATCCCAGACATGCAGCCAAGGTCCAGGCAGGTCCTGAACTTGCTAAGAGTTAAAAACTTCTTACCCGGTGCCCTTTCAGGCACCACATTTATGGAATAAAAAAAACCAAAAACAACCAACCAAACAAAATACCACCAAAAAAAAAGGATTTGGGGAATCTCCAAAGCCTTTTGGGAGATTCCTTTGTGGAACTCTCAAATGCCCAAAGGGCTTCTAGACTAAGCAGGGACAGGGTTGTGTGTTTTAATAGAAAGGGTCTAATTCTTCTCCCTTTATGTCATCATTTACACCCACACAAAGCCACTATCTAATTCCACAGGAGTGGGTATACATCACTCGGCACTGGATAAATTTAGTCTACATGGGACAGAAATAGGATGTGGAGAAGTTCATCTGGCTTTGGAGGATCAAATGACAGGCAAAGCATCCTCAGGAACACAACTGGCAATGACCACTTCCAATGTAACAAACTGTTTTCATGGCTAGAGAGGTGGAATTGGAGAAAACATCATTGAACCAGATACTAAAATAGGGAAATAAGGTGTTAATTAAATAATGGGTGACAGAGCTGGGAAAGTACTGAGGGAAATAACAGCCAAAATGTAAATTATATGTGGAATAAAAGGCCACTCCATCAGTTTGGGGCAGGAATGTCTGGGCATCTTAGCACTGCAATGAAGCTGGTGGAGAAATTTATAGAGATAAGACAAAAAGACAAGGAATGTGAGGAATATATGCGGAGTGGCTGAGGGAGGCTCAGCCTGGAGAAAAGGAGGCTCAGGGGGATCTTTTGGTTCCGGGCAACTTCCTGACAGGAGGGTGCAGCCAAGTGGGGTCGGGCTCTGCTCCCAGGGAACAGGGACGGGACAAGAAGAAATAGCCTCAAGTTGTGCCAGGGGAGGTTCAAGGTAGGATATTGGGAAAAATTCTTAGTAGGAAGGGTGTTCAAGTATTAGAACAGGCTGCGCAGGGCAGTGGTGGAATCACCATCCCTGGAGGTGTTCAAAAAACACGTGGATGTGGCACTTGGAAACATGGGTTAGGTGTGGACCTGACAGTGCTGGGGGAATGGTTGGACTTGATGATCATGGAGGACTTTTCCAACCGTAGTGATTCCATGATTCTCTGTCACTTCATGGGAATAGGGATAACTGGCAAAACACATCTTTAGCTCACACATGGATCCACATGTGTCTCAGATCTATCCAATTTGGGTGTCTGTGATGTGAATGTTCTCAAGATCCCAAATCTGCCTGTTGGCATTTCCATATCAATCTGGGAGGAGAGAAGGAATTAAAATAGAAGTGTTCCCTGTTCCTGTATTCCAAGGAACTTACATCATTGGCCAGGTGATACAAAGCCTGGTCCAGGTTTCCTTCAGCAGCAGAGAAAAGCCCCAGCCCACGATGCAACTTAGACTGAAGAGCAGCACTGCAGTCTGGGGTTTGGAGGACAATCCACTGGGCTTGGGAGAGATACTTGGCTGCCTGCCGGAGACGGCCAGTGCCTGGAATGACATGTAGGGATAATCAGGGAAATAGGGAGGATAAGGAGCATTTTTAAACCTGAAAAGCCAGAGAATACTGCTGGCTGTCCCTTTGGGATAGCTTGATATAGAGATGCAGTTTGGGGATTCCCCACTTCTTTCCCAAGTGCTTCTGAGCTGCCCAGGTGTCTAAAGTCTTATTCATAGACAAGTGAATATGTAGAGAGCTCCAAAGGGAGCTAGAAACCACAGCATTTCAGACTGATTTGGATTGGAGGGCACCTTCAAGTTCATCCCATTCCACCCCCTGCCATGGGCAGGGACACCTTCCTCTATCCCAGGCTGCTCCAAGCCCCATCCAACTGGGCCTTGGACACTTCCAGGAATCCAGGGGCAGCCACCACTGCTCTGGACACCCTATGCCAGGGCCTCCCTACCCTCACAGGGAGGAATTTCTTACCAATATCCCATCTAACTCTGCCCTCTGGCAGTGGGAAGCCATTCCCTGTGTCCTATTCCTCTAGGCCCTTGTCCAAGTCCCTCTCTAGCTCTCCTGGAGCCCCTTTAGGCCTTGGAGGGGGCTCTGAGGTCTTCCTGGAGCCTTCCCTTCTCCAGGTGAACATCCCCAGCTCTCCCAGCCAGGTTCCATGGCAGAGGATACACTGCACACAATCTCTCTGGAACATGTGGCCTACACAGGTTTGCTCCAGGCAGGCGCTGATGACTCTCACCTTATCACACTGGAATTACTCACAGCATTTTTTCTCCCTGCTCTCACCGCACCATTTACAACCGCTGAGCCAGCTCTGTTGTGCCAGCAGAGCATTGTGTGTGCTCCTGGAATGGCAGTGATTTACAGGGATCTCTCTTGCAGGGAGAGCAGCTTCCATGCCCTCATTTACCATGTTTTCCAAAGCACAAAGTGAGAAAAAGCTCTGCTCAGGCAGAGCAAGATTTGTGAATGAACTGAGAGTTCTTTGGGTGCATTGGCCTCTGAAACGTTTGCTGGTTCTTTGAGATAAAAGCATAACCAACCACCCTCTGGAATTTAATGCTTTGGAGAGTCATCCTAGGCCACAGAGGTAAAGAACAGACTTTCATAGAGCTTCTCCTTTGGGAGTTGGTGGAAAGGGACAAAACATTTCATTTGATTTCATTGATCTCCTGAGTGCTGAGAGATTCTTTGCCCCAGAGCCACAGAAAAGGGGTGTGAAGGGTGTGTGTGTGTGTGTGTGGGAAGGCTCAAATCTCTGCAATGCCCTTGAGGCAGAGCAGGGCCCAGAGCTGCTCTTTTCCAGATGAATGGCAAAAGGAAACCAGAAACCTGACCCTGGAGGCCTTGCCCTTGCCAGCATTCCCATGTTGACAATGCTCACCCGTGGAGGCCTCAGCCAGGAGCAGAAAAACAGGCACGAGCTGCACAGATCCAGAGCCGAACACTTGGGAGCTGAAATGCAGCGCCTGCAGTGCTGCAGGAATTGCTTCCAGGGGCTTCCCTGCCCACACAAACTGCTGGGCTGTGCTCAATGCCACAGCAATGAGGGATTCCTGCAGGGAAACAGAGCGGGGGCAGAGTGAGAAAAGACAGGGAAAAAAGAAATCACAGAACCCCACAATGGTTTGGGTTGGAGGGACCTTAAAGCCCATCTCATCACATCCCCTGCCATGGGACACCTTTCACTAGACCAGGTGGTTAGAGATGCACAGGCTCTTTATAAAAGCGGGTTTTCAAATTATAAAGCAGCAATTGTAGTGTAGTTTGTGGCTGTAATTAATAGACAGACATTAAAGCTGTCATATTAGAGCGTATTAGAGTCTGGCTCCATTCCTGCTTTGAGCAGGAACAGCTTTGGACATCCTTGCAGATCATGTGGTGTCTTCCTGGACAAGGAATTCCTTACGCCTCCTGACAAGGTCTCATAAGGCTGCAGGAATAAAAGCTGTGAAGCACAGAAAACGATCATCACAAGACCAGAAAGGAGATTAGAGCCAGGGGCTCCAGTGTGACTCAGAGCCAGCCAAGCCCCGTGGTGCCAGCACGGCACAGCTCCAACTGCTGGAGACATGGCCAGGGAGTGAGGAGACAACCCCTCACAGGGAACTGCAGCTTCATCCCACCCTCTCCTGGCTGGTCCTGGGCTGGGATTTTGTGTGCAAAGTCTGAAAACTGGTCAAAATCAGAATGTGTTACACTCAGCAAATCCATCCCCAGCCAGGTGGTGCAGCAGCTTCTGCGGTGTTAGGGATTGTCAGAATCCATAAGTTATCCTGTACTTTTCCATGTATAGCTGCTTCCTGCCTTTTGCTGTTCCTACTAGTCCACACCATTTGGCCTCTCCACGGTAAGCAGCAGTTGATGTAATCCCCAGCTCCACAAACAGATCTCCATCCCATTGCCTACTCCCTGCCTGGAGCTGTGCATACTGTGCCCTTGCATGGATACCAAGGAAAAAAATGCCAGGATCCTTGTAGAATGACAGAATCCCAGAAATCTCAACACAGAAAGGTTTGGGTTGGGAGGGGCTTTAAAGCTCATCTTTGCTATCCCCTGTCATGGGAAAGGACAAGTTCTACTAGACCAAGTTGCTCAGAGCCCCATCCAGCCAGCTACTGACACTTCTCCATCAGCTTTTCCTAGCAGGAAAGGTGCCTGGGAATCAGTGGTGCTGCTAGAGAGCTCAGCACTGCTACCCTGGTTTTCTCAGTGGCACACTGAGCAAACACCAGTTCACCCCTTTATCACCCTCTGCCTCCAGCTGGGGCCAAGCTGGGCAGAGACACCAATCTTAGAGATCCTAGAGGCCAGGCTTTGGCATTTTGCAGAGCTTGAACTGCTTGGACTGAGGCAGAGTTGTGCCTTGGGTGAAGGAGGAAGTCTGGGACAGAGAGCTCCAGGACAGCCTGCCAGTGTTTCCCGGAGATCTTGGCTGAGGTAAAGAGACACCTTTTTGGATAAATAAGATCATCAAAGAACACAGCCCAGAGCAACAGCCCCTGCTCCAGTGAGAAGAGCCAAGAGCCAGAAAACACAGCACCCACTCCTGAGCTACCAGAATATGGAGAGGGGAAAAGCAGGTTTTCCAGAAAAGCTGAGGCATCCTTGGAAGTGTCCAAGGCCAGATTGGATGGGGCTTGAAGCAACCTGGAATAGTGGAAGGTGTCCCTGCCCATGGCAGGGGGTAGGATGGGATGGACTTTAAGATCTCTTCCACCCCAAACCAGTTTGGGATTCTGTGAAACACAAACTGTGTCCACGGAGCAGGTGGTGCCCAGGAGAAAACCAGCACATGCTTGGAGCAGCAGCAGGAAAAGCTGGTATTTCTCAGGCTGCTTTTTCTGTCTGTGTCAGTCTGGTGCAACCACTGTAGGCCCTGGTGCGTGGGCATCACCCAGATTGGCATCTGGGAGGTGCTGGAGATTGGGATCATTCTTTTTTTACTCCTTGTCAATGGTAGCATTGCTGCTTCCTATGGCCTGAAACATCTGCAGCAAGGACAAAGCTGGGGGTTGGACCCTGGCACAGCTTCCAGGAGAAGGAAGGGCAGCAGGCAAGAGGAGTCCTGGAGCAGTGAATATCTCCAACCACAGTTGCAAGCCTAGGAGGATGGTTCCCTTTGGCCCTGAAGAGCCCTGGAGGAATGTTCCCTTTGTCCCGGCCCTGGTTTCCCCCTTGCCCCTGGCCCTCTCACTCTGGGCTCTTTCCATTTGTGTTGCAATTTGAGGTTTCTCTGAAGATGCCCCCATACAGTTTTTGGGGTTTTAGGGGGCTGAGGACCCCTGCTCTGCTTCAGGTGGGAGCAGGTGGTTTGGAACACACTCAGGGCCCAGTGCCACATCCATTATTCACTCTCAGGCACCAAAATCAATGGTGTGTCTCAAGAAATGAGGATTTCAGGAAGAGGGAAGGCTCCAGTGAGCTGGAGCTGAACTTGCAACCAGAGCAGTGCCAGGGCTGGCTGGGCTGGATCTTTTCCCATGCCCAAGAGCTATAGGGAGCTGACATCATGCAGGCAGGTGAGGCTCTTCTCCAAACAGAAACTTGGAGTTCTATCAGTTTGGAGGTGCTGTCTGCAGGCACCCCCCTGGCTATGTTGACAGAAGCAGATTTCTATCAACAAAGCTTTGGAGCACAGACAAGGAATGAAACACATAAAACCTTCTGGCTCCCAGCTCCCTGCTCCTTGAGCCACAGGGCATTTGGACTTGCCCAGGTTTCCCTGTGTCCTGACTGAGGCTGGATCTCTGTGTTTTCTAAACAAACAGAGGGCAGGAGTGGGTGAAGTACAGCAGAAATGTACAAAAAGCAGTAAACCCAAAGCAGGCTTTGGGCAGAAGATTTTTTCCTCTGGTTATCATGAGAGTGCAGAGCTTTTCCCTCAACTCCAAAGCCCTTTTTGCATAGAATCCCAGACTGGTTTGGAACCCTAAGGCTCATCTCATTCCACCCCCTGCCATAGGTAGGGACACCCTCCACTTTCCCAGGTTGCTCCAAGCCCTGTCCCACCTGGCCTTGACACTTTCAGGGATGGGGCAACCACAGCTTCTCTGGACCACCTGTGCCAGGGCCTCCCCACCCTCACAGGGAAGAACTTTTTAAGCACTTCTGTTGGATCTGGAATAGGAATGTGATGCAGCCAGTGGGACAAGGCACTAAATAATCTTCCCCTCTCCCAACACCTCTGAGCCATCCCAGCCTCAACCTGGCTGCTCCAAATCCTGTTAGACACAAAGCAACCTTCCCTCTTGCTGGGAAACCCAGCAGGTAACTGAGGGATTTCCATGGTCTCACTCCTTTCTTTGGAGAGAAGGAAAGCAAAGTGTCCCAGCACTGACTGTTCTCAAAATCTATTTTATTTAAATAAGCTGGAGACAAAGGTCAAAGAACAGATGATGTTAAGGGTTGTTAAGGAGCTTATAAAAATCTCAACTTCAAAAAAAACCCAGTCTTTTCTCCCTGCCTTGCCCATGGAACCATTCCCAGGCTCCAGCTCCAAGCTGCTGTTTGCTAACTCAGTGTGAATCCCAATCAAGAGTGACTTTCTTTCCACCAGCCCCAACTTCCTGCTGTCTTTCCCTTCACCTAATTAAACCAGCAGATTAACTTCCAGCTAATGAAGGAGCACTTCCCTCAGCTGGCAGCCACGTGGCCTGGTGGGGATAATATTAGTTGCAATAAAGTCAGTGATGTAATCAGTGTCAACATCAGTGTTCAATAGCAGGGGAGTTTCTTGGGACAGCTTCAAGCACTTCTGGATGCAAAATCCTGCCACACCCCCATGACACCCATTTTAACTTTCCTCACAGGTTTTATAAAGCACAATTTAAACAGAACCTGGAAGTAAGGAAGTTTTGCATTTTCCCTTTAGGACACACTGGCCTGACACACCTTCTGTGGACTTTGCTCAACAGTCTCACCTGGGGTTTTCAGCCAGACAGGAGTTTCCAAACCAGCCTGTGATGTCATTGCCCGAGTCCTGTAAAACCAAAAGGAATCTGCTGCCTAAAGCCTGTCACAAGCTCTCACCAAGCAGGACTTTTGCCTTTGGACTTCATCTTTCTGGAAGCTCCCAAGAAAGGTGACAGCAATGAGTTGGTCCCTAGAGCCCCACAGCTGGCCCAGAAACACCTTAAAATAACAATTAATGTAAAATTCAAAAGATTAGGGATGGTCTTCTCAGTTGCACCATTGGATTGTTCCAAGCCCACTGTGTGCCACCCCATTATTCTGTGTCTGGGAGTTATTAATAGAGGGAAAAACTGTTTCCATAGGGAGGATTTTCAGAAGCAGATGCACCTGGGTGGGTTATTTTAGCAACAATGCAGAACAGCTGCTCCTGCCATTCCATAAAGAGTTTCAGACCATGGGGGATGGAAAGGAGCTGCACATCTGCATGTCCCTGAGGCCTGATGGAGATAAAAGGCTACACTTAGTGGGAAAGGGTGTTCCAAGTTGGGCAAGAAAACAAAGGGAGGAGCCTTGGCTTCCTTGCACCTTTGCTCTGGGAAAGGGGATACCCTCCCATCAAATGGCCTGAAAGAAGCAAATCTCAGCTGGATCCTGGACTAACTAGGGTGATGGACCAACCCCCTGGTTAGGGAAATCCAGGATTACTGCTGCCTGAGGAAGTTCAGAACACCAAGAAAACACTGTGGAAAAGACTGGAGGCTCAGGAATGACAGAGAGGATGCTCCCACTCCCCTTATTTTTGAGGTTTTGTTTAGAGAAAGCAGCTTGCAAACCTCTACAACCAAGTCCCAAATCAACCAAGGAAGTGCCATCCTCTTCCTTGGGAGCATCCAGAGGGAGGATTTCTAAAGGGGTGGATCCTGTAAAGGCAAAAGCCCTGTTTGGTTTTAGGCAAGAAATTCCTTTCAGCTTTATAGGAATTGGGCAGTGACAGCCCAGGCTGCTTTGGAGACTCCTGTGTAGCTCAAAATTTTAGGTGAGCCCAGTCTTCCCCTGGTGTGTCCCACCATGTACAGCCAGGGTATGGAGAGGAGCTGGAATTCCTTCCCTGGAAGCACTCTGAAGTTGTGCTTTTTCCTCCTGCACCCACCTGCCTCCTCAGCAACTGCTCCTTGCCATGTTTTCTGTCTTTTTCAGAATGGAAACAGGGCTGGGGCCCAAGGACTGGGATGAGCAGGTGGCAGATATGGCTGTGGATGCTGATCCAGTCAGTTCTCTGATGGGAGACATCACTAGCAAAAGGAGGGGAAAAGAATACTGGTATTTTCTGGGATAGATTATTCTCTGCTGTCTTTCAGGATTTTTTCCATAACAATTCCCAGAGCCCCTCGGCTGCCTCGAGGGTGCCCAACATATGATATTTCCAAATGTTTCCATTTCACAACACTGCCCTACCACATCCCCCCAGTTCTCTGTGTTAAAATCCTAATTTAAACCACTGCCTTAAATCCTGATAAAGCTATGTTTGAAAGAATCCCTGAATTTCAACACTGGAAAAACAAAACCCACAAACCAACTCACCCCAGATCACTGTAGGAACAGGGAATGTTCTGGAACTCAGTGACTGCTCTGAGGGTATGTTAAGGATGTTCATGTGACACTCCAGAGCTCCCAGCTGTGCTTTCTGCCTAATGCAGGAGATGCTTGAAGGCAGCAGGAGCATTCCAGGTGAGTGTGCCTGCTCCAGTTCCTGTTGCCTTGCTGGATGAGCTCCAGCCTGGGCCCTCTCCAGGCTCCCAGGCTCCATCCTAGGTCTCATCCCTGCCTCCTGAGCCCATCCCTGCCTGCTGAGCTTTGTCCCAGATCTCATCCCTGTGTCCTGGGCTTTGTGAGGCTTGTCCCTGTGTACTGAGTCTCATCCCAGTGATAATCCCTGCCTCTTACCTGCGTCCCAGACCACACCCCAGGCTTTGTCCCTGTCTCTCTGTCCTTGTTCTGGGCTTGTTCCTGCCTCCTACGTTTCCTCTTGGGCCTCCTCCACGTGTCCTAAGCCTCATCCTGTGGCTGGTTCCTGCTTCCCGGGCCTCACCCTGGACCTCCTTCCCATGCCCTGTGCCTCATCCTAGGCCTCGTGTCCTGAGCCTTTTTGTGGGATAAACCGCCTTCCTGGGCCTTATCCTGAATACCAAGCTTCCGGTCTGTGCCTCTCCCTGGAGCTAATCCCTGCCTCCTGCCCTGCCCCTGTGCCCCAGGCCTCACCCTGCCCCCTGGGCCTCGCCCCGGGGTCTCTCACCAGTAGTAGGTGAGACGGCAGCCGGGGCAGCGCAGCGGGGCTGTTCGGGCCCCACACAATCCGCAACGCGGCAGCCCCGCCATGGCCGGCCCTGAACGTTCGATGCGTCCCCCGGTTGCCGGGGTGACACTTCCGGCGAGACGAGGTTCGTCACTTCCGACAATCAACAACGTGATCTGGCGTTCCGTTGCCGAGACAACACTTCCGGGACGGGGAAAGTGGCACACGTGATTTCCGGTGGGCCGTGCGGGCTGGTCATGGCGGCGGCGGCCAAGGAGGAGGAGGACGTGGACAAGGACAACAACGTGGATGTGGCGGCGACCGAGGGCCGGGTGCGGGCTTGGGCGGCGGCGCAGGCGGCACGCGGGCGGCGCGTGGCACTGGTGACGTCGGGCGGGACGCAGGTGCCGCTGGAGGCTCGCGCCGTGCGCTTCCTGGAGAACTTCAGTAGCGGTCGGCGCGGGGCTGCCTCAGCCGAGCGGCTCGTGCGGGCGGGTTACGGCGTGTGCTTCCTGCACCGCGCCCGTTCCGTCTTCCCCTGGGCCCGCGCCCTACCGCCGCACGGGCCTGCGCTACTCGACGCGCTCCGCCTCATCCCGGGGCCGCCGCCCGGCGTGACCGCCGCCCCCGCCGCGCTGCCTACGCTGCTGCCCGCGCTCCGCGAGTACCAACGAGCCACGGCGGCGGGCGCGCTGCTCGCCATCGAGTTCACGGGCCTCGTTGAATACCTGGCGCTGCTGCGCGCAGCCGCCCGAGCCCTGGCGCCCCTCGGTACGAGGGGAGCCCGGACGTGAGGGGACGGGGGGAACTGTGGGGACCCAGGAATGGGGGACGGGGTGGCCACCGGTTCGTAGGGCGGAAGGCAAGAGAGGATGAAGCCCCCTCCAGTGTGAGGGAGCCCAAGAATGAGGGAACAGGGTGGTCCTGTGCAAAGCTTTAGGATGAGAAAGGATGAGGCTCTCATGGGGGTCTCAAGTGTGAGGGGACAGGCGGACCTAGAACGAGGGGATGTAATGGTTGTAGGGGAAAGGTCGAGGGGTTCCCAGCATGGGGTAGATTGTAGAACCCCCTCGTGATGGCCCCAGGGCCCAGGTATGAGGCAATCCCTGGGCCTGTGGGGTTCTGGCATGAAGGCGACAAGGGGGCTCTTGCACCCCTGCATGAGGGTCTGGACTGTTCCTGGAGGCTGTTGGGGCTTGGGAGGAAGGGACAAGACAGACACCAGTGGAGAACAGTGTGTCTGAGGGGACCCCAGGGTGGGGTTAGTACTGTCCTGCTTGGGATTGTGCTGGGGGATGCCTAAGGGAGGCCCTGGTCTCCCCTCTTTTGGGGGTGTGTGTGTGTGTGGGTGGCAGCTCATCTGGCTCTGGGGTGATGGGGACAAGCTATGGCAGTGGGGGACAGCAGTTATGTTCCCACAGGCTCCAGTGTCATGTTCTATCTGTCAGCCGCCGTGTCAGATTTCTACATCCCGGTCTCCGAGATGCCAGAGCACAAGATCCAGTCCTCGGAGGGGCCTCTGCAGGTGAGGCCCCCCTGGGCATCTGGGCATGGCCTCCTCTGCCGGCCCCCTCTGCCACCCCCCTCAGCCATCCCCTCCTTGCTTCCAGGGTCCTTCTCCTGAGAACTGGCTGTGGATAAAACCTGGGAAAGCTGCAAAACAGTGGCTCGTGTGTGTTGTCAGAGGGAACATGCGGGTGAGATCCCACAGGGACAGAACCCTGTGGAAATCCTGAAGCTACATTGCTTTATTCTTATCTTGCACTGAGGGCCCAGATAAGAGGGTAGGGCAGGATCACCCTGCTCTCCTTTGATCTAGGTTTATTTTTAGGGTGGGATGAAGGGTGAGTGGTGCCATTGGTTTTCTGCAGGGAGGTCAGTGCTGCTCTGTCTGATACCGAGCAGCTTCAACATGTCTGTGGTTGTGGTGTGGCACATGAAGAGGGGCCCCTGAGTGCCTCCTGCTCTTCTGGCTTTGTCCTTTAAAGTTGCCTGTGCTTCCATGGAGATGAGGAGAGAGGGTGGGTCTCAGAGAGCTGAAGTGCTCCAAGAATAGCTCCTGGAGTACTTGAGTTGCTGCCTTTTGTCTGGAGAGAGGCATTGGAGAAGAGCCTGGAGTGCTAGGACAGGGGGGAATGATTGCAAACTGACAGAATAGATTTAGATTGGATATTGGGAAGAGATTCTTCTCTGTGAGGGTTCTGAGGCCCTGGCTCAGGTTGCCCAGATAAGCTGTGGCTGCCCCAACCCTGTGAGTGTCCAAGGCCAGGTTGGGTGGGGCATGGAGCAACCTGGGATAGTGGAAGGTGTCCCTACGCATGGCAGGGGCTGGAATGAGATGGGATTTAAGGTCACTCTCAACCCCATCCATTCCATGACTCTGGGATCCATCTTGCTTGTGTGAATGGCTAACACTGCAGCACTGAGGTCCCTCTCACTAATGGGAACAGGTGGCTCTGGAATTCTTTATATAAAAAAATACCAAATTTATTAATTGTTTTCTAAGAAGTTTCTGGGCTTCATTCTTTATTATTGTTAACATTGGAAAGATGAGACCTGGCCTGATTCCCAGTGATAGATCCAGAGGCTGGGAAGCTGGAGAACACTGTCCTACTGTTTTTCTCCATGCTTTAACACTTTTGCATGTTAAGGAGTTGATAGAAGGAAAGGTGAAGATAAATTACCTGGATTCTGGAGAGCTGAAAACTCAGATTTAGGCAGTTGTAATGCTTTCTTAAATCTTCTCATGTTTATATTCCCCCAGTGTAGTTAGCTCTGGGAATGCAGAGCTCCTGTGGCCTGGCCTCAGAACATCCTGACTGTGAGCACCACATGGATCATTTAATTTAAATTTAGTATAATTCGAACCTTGTTTGGTGAGAGCTGGCCCAACACTGCCGTGAAAAGCTTCCTGGTATAAATGGAATATAAAACAAAGCTGGAATTTTCCTCTTTCCCATCCCATCTCTTATTAAAACTCCTTGTAATGTTTTTACTGATCTTTTTATCTTTCCCCACTGCAGATCACAATGAAGATGGTGCCAAAGATGCTGTCACCCCTGGTCAGAGACTGGGCCCCTGAGGCCTTTGTGATTTCCTTCAAACTGGAGACAGATCCCCAGATCCTCCTGGATAAATCTCGACAGGCTCTGGAGAAATACCAGCACCAGGTGGTGGTGGCCAATGTCCTGGAATCCCGGAGAACCTCTGTCATCATTGTCACCAGGGACTCACAGACTCCCTTATCCCTCTCCGATGAGGAAGTAGCACAAGGCATGGAAATCGAGGAGAAGATTGTGAGTTACCTGCAGGGCCAGCACACAGCTTTTATAGAGAAAAAAGGCTGAAGAGCAGCTCAGAGGAAGCAAGAGAATTGTGCTGCAGAGGGAGTGGGACCAGAGCGATTGTCTGTCCAGGGAAATAAACCAATCCCTGCGGAACACTAAGGAGGGCTGTTGAACACTCTGTCACTTTTATACAGCTTGGCCACGGCTATTGCAGCTTTGTAAAAGAGAAATACATAGAAGTGAAACCATTCTAAAGGATATTTGTCCTGGTGTCTAAAGGAGGAAAGGAGCTTGTTACTGTTCTGTGGGCTGGGAGAACTGAGAGGATGAGAAATGATTAAGGTCTCTGTATATAAAGAATTTCTTGAATCTCCCTCTTTGAAGATTCTTTTAGGATGGCTGGAGGAAAGAATGGGGCTTCACAGGAAAGATGTGCTAGTTTTTCCCCACTGGAGTGGAGAATCATCTGGTGTTGAGAGTGGGTGGTGAAACCAGGATAGCAAAAATGAGAATGAGGTGACAGCGACTTTGGGGGAGCAGCTCTTGTGTTCAAAGGTTTTCCTTCCATCCCAGGTATTTGAAGATTGCTTTGCTTCATATGCCGTTTACACCAAGAAGTTTTCCAAGGCAGTGTTTGGGCAGCTCTCACCAAACAAGACTCAAGTGTCACTGCAGAGCTCTGTAAACAGAGGCAAGGACACATTTGGCACAGACTGTAGAGGATGCATCCAAGCTTAAGGCCAAGGTTGGAGAAGGGGAGTGGACACTGCGGGGATGGTGTCCTGGGAAGGGAGTGGAGCTGAGGAAGGGTCTAGGGCACCAGGAGCCAGCTGAGGGAGCTGGGAAGGGGGTTCAGCCTGGAGATAAGGAAGCTCAGTGGGACCTTCTGGCTCTGCACAACTCCCTGACAGGAGGGGACAGCCAGGAGGGGTTGGGCTCTGCCCTTGGGGAACAAGGAACAGGAGGAGGAAATAGCCTCATGCTGTGCTAGGGGAGGTTCAAGGTTGGATATTGGGAAAATTGTCACAGAGAGGTATTCAAGTGTTGGTGCAGGCTGCCCAGGGCAGTGGTGAAGTCACCATCCCTTGGAGTGCTCAAAAGAAGGTGTGGATGTGGTACTTGTGGACAAGGTTTAGGGTAAACATGGCAGTCCTGGGGGAATGGTTGGAGTCGGTGATCTTGGAGGCCTTTTCCAGGCTTGATGATTCCATGACTCTGACAGCAGAAGGGGTGGCAGTGATTGACCCTGGAAGGGTAAGCTTTGTCTTGGCTATGTGGATTTAGAACTGCAATGTTCCTGGTTTTATCTAAACCCTCTTCCAATGGTTACCAATTTCAAGGTGTGTGTTCCTCATGTCTGCAAGAAACTTAGCAGCAGCTCTCCTCCTGTCCACTGTTTCTGCTCATGGGCTGTCCTCAAAATAAATTTACTGGGATCCTGGAAAGAAGGACAACAGCACGTGGGAATGCTGGAAACATTTCCAGAGGCAAGACTCTACTCTGGGTAAAACGATGGAGTGTTCAGGAGGCAGTGATTTTGTAATAACAGCAGTCCTCTGAAAGTGAGGACTGCTCAGCAAACAAGGAAAATAAAGCCAGAAGAGCAAGAAAAGAGGATGAGGATGGGATTGGTGGATCACATCAGTGATGGGAGAAGTCTGGGTTGGTCAGGAGGGGAGAGATCCAGCTGGTAACTGAGTCAGGCGACAGAACAAGTTCTCTGTGGCCAGGACTGATAAAGAAGGTGGATAAGCTCCAGGAATTGCCTGTCTTCATCTCCCAGTATGTAATTGATGGAAATGTCAAGTCTGGGATTTCCCTTGTGTTAGTTTGGAGCTTCTGTAGACAGTGTGGATGGGCCAGCAGGGATGAGAATAGAAAAACTTGTGTAAGTTGAACGTGCCTTTGCAGGAGTGTTAGGACAAGGGGTGGGAGAAACGCCACTAATGCTGTCTTCAGAGTGTCCTGGAATTTCTCAGAGGTGGTTGGGAATAATCTGAGGAGCAGACTGGGGCAGTGGGCCCAGGGAATTTTGGGATTTCATTGGACTTGGGATCACACTGTGGGCTTCTGTGTTGTGTCTGCCCCTATTTGTGAAATGCTGGTTGGGGAGATCCCCTAAGCTCAGACTGGGCCACAGCCATCTGGATCCTGTGTCAGGGATGCACCTGTTCTGTGTAGGAGGTTAACCCAAGCCCACGAGTGCTCTTACCCTGGCAGTGTTTGGGCACCAGCACTCTGGGAATGCTGGTTGTGGCACCCAAGTTAGGAGTGGCTCCTGCAAGTCCAGCATCTGTCCATTGCTTTCTGAGGATCCCAGAGGGCTCAGGAGAAGGTCCTCACTGGACTCTGCCATGTCCCTCTTTTCTATGTCCAGGTCTTCCCTTTTTTCTACCATCCCCTTGTGCAGTGTCTTCAGCCAGTGAATTGGTTCTGCAGTAGGGACCTACTTAGCTCTTCAGTTCCTCAATCTCATGGAGTCATCTTTGGGTTTCAGGGGGCTTTAAAGCTCATCTCATTCCACCTTCTACTAGCCAAAGTTGCTCCAAGCCCTTTCCAACCTGTCCTGGAACACTTCCAGGGATGGGGTAGCTTCTATGGGCTACTCGTGCCAGGGCCTTCCCCCTGAAGAAAAAACAGGGAAGAATTTCTTCCCAATATCCCATCTAACCCTGCCCTCTGGCTGTGGGAAACCATTCCCCCTTGTCCTGTCACTCCATGTCCTTGTCCAATGTCCATCTCCAGCTCTCTTAAGAGACCCTTGTAGGAATGGGCTTGGTCTCTAAGGTCTTTCTAAAGCCTTCTCTTCTCTAGGCTTGGCTCCATGAACTTACCCTCTTCCCCTTTAGCTCCAGCAGATTCATTTGGGGTTTAGAAGAAAATAAGGAAAACTTTTGGCCCCTTTTGGTGACCCGGGGTAGGAGTAGGAATAATAGGAATAGTCACGACTGCGTCCGCTGTCGGCCGCCAGGGGGCGTCAGGGAGCGAGGAGGGGGCGTGGCGGAGGCGCGGCCTCCCCGGCACGCGTGACGTGTGGGGGCGTGGCCTCGCGGGCCCATTCACGGCATTCCTGTGGGGGGGGTGCGGCCGCAGCCGGGGGGGGGGGGGGGGGCTGGCCTGTTGCTATGGCGCCAGGGTCCGTCCCGCCGCATAGACGCTATCGCTGCCGCCCCGGTGGGTGTCGGGGCCGGTTGTACCCCGGGGACCAGCCCGGGGAGGAAATTCGGGGGGTCGGTTGTACCCCCAGGATCGGCCCGAGGGGGTCGGGGTACCGGCGGCCCCCCAGTTTCTCACGGCTTCTCTCGCTGCCCCGCAGGCGGAGTCCCCGGTGCCAGCGGACACCATCCAGCGCTGGCTGCGGGCAGAGGACGCCGACCCCGCCGCCCTGGCCGAGGAGCAGCTGGGTCTGGCCTGGCGGCTTCTGCGGCGAGCGGAGACCCCGCTGGGCGAGCTGGAACGGCGGCGGGCCCAGAACGTGAGAGATGTAAGGCCGGAGAGCAGGCCCGGCTGGGGTCTCTCCTAGGAAGAGGAAGGGGCTGGAGCACCAGGAGCGGCTGAGAGAGCTGGAAAGGGGCTCAGCCTGGAGAAAAGGAGCTCAGGGGGAACCTTCTGGCTCTGCACAACTCCCTGACAGGAGGGGCAGCTGGGGGGGTCTGGCTCTGCTTCCAGGGAACAGGGACAGGAAGAGAGGAACGGCCTCAGCCTGGACCAGGCAGACTCAGGTTGGACATGAGGAGACATTTCTTCACTCAAAAAGTGATCAGGCATTGAAACAGGCTGCCCAGGGCTGTGATGGGTGTCCATCTCCTCCAGGGTCTCCATCCCTGGAGGTTTTCAAAGAATGACTGAATGTGGCACTCAGTGCTCTAGTCTGGTGACAAGATAGAGTTTTGTCACAGGTTGGAAACTTGGGAGCCTTTTCTAACCTCAGTGGTTCTGGGATACCCCCAGGGTTAACCCTCCCAGGCCTGTATCCCCCGATTTCCCCTCTGTGAAGCAGCAGGTTCGGTCATGCAGTCATACAGCTGCATGACCTTCTGACCTCTCAGGCCAGGTTTTACCATTCCCACGTGTTCCAAAGGCATAAGACATATTGTCCTGCAAACATTTGAAGCTATCCTGTAAAACATGATGAGGTGGAGAACTTTCTGTGCTGCTAGCTCAGTGGGGGTGCCAGCAGACATGGGGGTAGCCAGATTTTTTTTTTATTCCAGGTGGAAAGCTACGTGGGCCATGTCCGTACCCTGATGGAAAAGCAGGATGCCATTGCCTCTGAATATGAGAAGGAAAATGAGCAGCTCAGGTTGGAGCTGGCACAGCTGCAGCAGGATAGTCCCTTCCCTCCAGAGTGTGGGCTGTGGGAATGCATTGGCAGGTGTTTGAGTCTGGAAAGCTTATTGGAGAGCTGAGCAGCATTTTTGGGGAGTTCTCAGGGAGCTCTTAGTGGTTTGTTATTTGAGAAGTTACTAAAAGTGTTAGTGAGCTGTTCAAACAGATATGTAATTGATTTAGTGGTTCTTGCCTGCTTTTACTGTCTTTATTCAGGGACTTTGGTAGGTTCTCCATGTAGCTTTGCTGTTGCATGAAACATCTTCCAGAGGCTGTTTGAAGACCAGAATTGATGGTGCTCTTTGGTTACCAGCTCTGAATTATCTGTTGCTCCCCCCAAGTCAGTGAATTTGCACTTGGCTTTGGTTTACACAAACTCCACATTTTTAAAAACAATGTGATTGATGGGAGTTGTTTGTTCTGGGATTCAAAACTCGGGTGTGCTCCTTGTCTCGGAATTCCAGGATGGTTTTGGTTGGAAGAGACCTTAAATCCAATTTTTACCCCCAGACATGGGCAGGGACACCTTCCGGTAGACCGGGTTGCTCAGGGTCCCTCAGAGCTTCATTAATTTTGTTTAAACAAATTATTTCACTTACTTAACTTGAAATAATTCACTTACAGACTCTAGGGTCACTTTTGCTAGGTTAAATTATTGATTTTCTTCAGTCTTCTGTTGCACTTTGAGTGGTGCTCATAGCCCACGTCACCATTAACTCCTTTCGTGAGCTGTGTTGTCCTGGTCCTAAGGCAAAATTGGGGGTGATGGCACTAAGAGTTTCTTTGTGATTCAGGCTTTGGGACAGCAAATACAGGAGTTTGGGGGAAATTTTGAACATCAGATGGGTTTTCAGGGAGCACATCTGGTGCTGTGGCTTTCCAAAGATGGATTTACCTCAAAATTTGATGTCTCTGGGCACTTAAAGCTGTGGTTTGTGGTGAAAAGGCTGCTTGCAAAGGTTAAAATGAATAATGAACTCTTGGGAGGTTCACTGTGGCAGAAAACTCTGTTCCCGGTTCTCTCCCTTTCCACAAGGAGGCAGGAGAAAGACAGAATGTCCTGAAAGCTGGCATGTGGTAATTTCTTCCTGGTGGCTCTGCTCCTCTGGGCTTTCTCCATTTCTTAGGGAGTTCCTGAGGCTGTTGAGCAATGAGTACCCCTGGAATGGAAGCTGAGATCCTTTTCCATGGATCTCAGTATATCCAGGAGGGATTGCTGGTTGCCATCCAGTTGTTTCCAATGTGTTGTCCCTGAGGGGGTTGTGTGGCTTTAGTGCTGTAGAGTGTTTCTGGAGGGATGTTTTTTGGGATATCACTTGGATTTTGAGGTTCAGGACTTGTTGACTCATTGCTGGCATTGGCTGATATCCTGGGATGTGCATGGATAATTTAAGAATCTGGAAGCCCTGCTCCCTCTGGGCTGTCACCTGCAGGGAGAAGTGCCAGCACCAAGATGTTCTGGGTCCTTATAGAGCACTTTATTGCGTGACTGATCCTTTTATCCAGGTTTGTTCAGCTGGAGCAGAGGAAGCTGAGGGGAGAGCTCATCCCAGGCTGCAGCTCTTCTGGAGGATTTTATCTCTGCTCACTGTGACCAGGGAAAGGACATGAGGGAACAGCTGGAGCTGTGCCAGGGAGGGTTGGGTTGGATGTCAGGAAAAGATTCTTCCCCCAGAGGGTGGTGGGCACTGCCCAGGTTCCCCAGAGAGTGGTCCTGGCCCTAAGGCTGCCCAAGCTCCAGGAGCGTTTGGACAGCGCTCCCAGGGGTGCACGGGGTGGGATTGTTGGGGTGTCCTGGGCAGGGTCAGGGCTTGGACTGGATGATCCTTGTGAGTCCCTTTCAGCTCAGGATATTCTGTAGTTCCATGGTTCTAGGTCAGCCTCTTCATAAAATAATCCCCCTGGCCATCTCCAGTATGGAGTGGCTGCATGTGCTTGTGCTGGAGATGCTGCACAATTCCAAAGGCCTCTGTTGAGCTGCTCCAGGTGTCTAATAGTGTCCCTGCTGCAGGGTTCTATGCTGCATCCCTGTGTCTGTTTCCCAGGCCTCTGCTTTTCATCAGAGTTCTTGGAATCATGGGAATGCTTAGGTTGGAAAAGCCCTCTAGGGTCATCAAATCCAACCATTCTCCCAGCGCTGTCAGGTCCACTGCTTGTACCACATCCACGTGTTATTTTGAACAACACCAGGAATGGTAACTGTACTGCTTCTCCAGGCAGCTGTGGCAGTGCCTGACTGGCCTTTCAATGAATATCTACCCTGAACCTCCCCTTGGACGTCCTGAGGCCTTTTCCTCTCATCCTGAGCCCCCAATTCCACCCCTACCCCCCCTACCCTGGATACCCCCTCCTGTCAGGGAGTTGTGCAGAGCCAGAAGGTTCCCCATGAGCCTCTTTTTCTCCAGGCTGAGCCCCCTTAGCTGCTCCCCACAGGATTTGTGCTCCACGTCTTGGTCCCCGTTATTTTTGCAGGACACCTGGGTGTCTCAGCAAGCATAGGATAATCGTGGATTGGGCTGGAGAAGGGGGTTGTGGAAAGACAGACCATGGTCTGCTGGGATTGTTAAAAATGCAAGCAAGGCAAGAGGACAGGACGGTGGCTGGTAGCTTTTGGAAGCATTGAAAGGAGAATGGGAAGGGGCAATTGGGGGCAGTGGCTGATTGAAGCCGGTGATACAAAGGAGGGGCCTGAGCTGTGAATTATGCAAGGGTGAAGGAGAGGATCTGTGCTGATACGCCTGAGCTGAGAGCTGGGGAAGGGAGCTTGGAGATCCCCGTGTGGGCTCTCCAGGGGCAGCCACAGCTGTTCTGGTCAACCTCCCCACCCTCACAGCCAAGAAATTCTTCCCACTATCCCATCTAACTTTGCCCAATGTCAGTGGGAAGCCATTCCCCCTTGTCCCGTCACTCCAGGCCCTTGACCAAAGTCTCTCTCCAGCCCTCCAGTAGACCCTGAGGATAGTTAGTGCTGGTGACTAACACTGAGCAGCTTCTGAAGATAAGTAAATCTCTGCTCACACATTTGCTTCCTGCCATCCCGGGCTCACATGTTCCTACAGGGAGGAGCCAAGGCTGGTTGATGCTGGGCCATTGAGCTGAGTGTCACCTCATCTGATACCTCTGCCCAGAGTGACATTTTTTCTTCCCTCCAGGCAGCTCCCAATCCGTTTCTGATGCTCTTGCTGAATGCACCGGGTATTGCTGGAGGGGATGTTGTTGGAGGGCAGATCAATGGTGCTTCCAAAAGCCTTCCTGAAAAACAGTTGGAACGGCAGTGAAACACAGCACTCGGGGAGCTGCATGGATTTGTTTAAAAACTAGAATAAAAAGAAAAAAGCAGTCATGGTCTGAACTTGTTTGTTGTAACACCTGGGCTGATTAAACACCCAGCAGGGCTGGAGGATGTAGAGCTGTGGTGCGGTGAGGTGGCTGCTGTTTCTCAGAGTATTCCTGGGGTAGGAAAATGCAAATATTAATATAAAATTTGCTTCCAAACAAACGTGGACAGATGGGGGAGATGCCAGTGGAGCTGTTGCGTGACAGTGCCTGGGGCAGGTGTTGGCCCTTTCCAGACACTGGATGGGGGAGGGAAGGGGTTTGTAAGGAATCAGGGAGGTTTACCCATAGGCAACCTGTGCTATGTGAGCAGACCCCCCTCATCCTCACAAGTCCTTTTTCCTTCCAGCCTCTGGAATATGTCTGGGTTCTAAAATGATACTGCTTCATCCTGCGTTGCAAGCTGGGGACAAGGGGAGCACTGGCAGGTGAAGGCGGTTCAGGGCACAGGGGGTCCCATCCTGGGCATAAACCAGAGGAGTTTCTGTTCATTTTAGCTGGGATTTGGCAAAACTGTAGGAGGAAGCTGCTAGGCAGGTTGTGGTTCAGTTTAGTGTGTTCTGTGGGCTCTTCCTGAGGCACACAGATCAGTTTGATCCTGCGAACTGCCTTGTTTGCTCTGGTGCAGCAGGAAGCTTTTGGGGAACCCTGTTTGACCCTGTATTGACCAGGCTGTGCTTTGTCTCCCTGGGGAAGATGCCTGAGAAACCGCAGGGTGTTTTCCATCCACAGGACTGGATGGAGCTGGCTGACAAGCGTGAAGTGGAAACATGGGTTCGATTGGAGCCTCGGGATGTGATTGTACTGGGTCCTGTGTTAAATCAGTACATGAGAGTAAGGGACAGGCTTGTCCAGGACTCTGTATGTCTTTTGTCTGAGGAATATTTGCTCTGCTGAACCTCTGCTGTCCAACTCCAGATCCCTGAGCAGGTGTACTGGTTTGAAAAGCAAAACCAGTCAGACTTCAAGTCAGTAATACAATTTTTAATAGGGAAGAGAAAAAGGAAAAACAAAATACATGCAATAATAAAAAATAAAACCACTGACAGAGTCAGAATACAACCTGATACCCTGTCAGTCAGGGTGTTGGTGCAGTCCGATTAAATGGTGGCTACAGTCCTCCTGGATTACAGATGTGGTTCAGTTGAAGCAGTGGTATTGTAGAAGGTGCAGTTTTCCTCCAAAGGGTACAGCAATGATGTGGAAAAAAGCCTGGTTCTTCCTCTGGAATCCAGTGGAAAAAGGCTGCCTTTGGCGTTCTAAACCTCAGTTTTTATCTAGGTAGGAAAGGCTTGGTTCATCCTCCTGGCTGGAGCATCTCCCAATGGGATGATGTAATCTTATCAGTTATACAGTAGGACTGAATGGCCCATTAACAGAAGATACTTTCCACAGAGATAAGGATGATCACCCTTCTCAGTTATGGCCCACCAAGGGAAGACATTTCCCACAGAGATAAGGATGATCACCCTTCTCAGATGGTAATAGAATATATATCTTGTATTGTAAACCAGGACAGCAGGGAAAGAATGTGAACTCCCTGCACTTCCCATCTTACCCTACTTGGAAGCCTTTATGATGTGGTTTGGGCTAGCAATTTGGATTTCAAAACCTTTGGTTTTGATTTTAATATGAATTACACAGGGAGGGTTTGAAAAGCCCTCCCCTGGCTCCATAAGCTGCTGGATCCAATGCAGGAGTTGCTGTCCTCATCATGCCAGACACCCAAGATTCCTCATTTTCTCCTGGCAGGTAATTTCCAACCACACCGACCAGGGGGTCTTTTTAACAACTGTTTGTTGCACAAACACAACGGTGCCCAGCCATAAGCTGACTCCTGCAAGTCTTCTTGTCACCTTTCTGCCTTAGAGACCCTTGAGTCTGAAAGTTTTTCCCACTACAGAGTCCTTCTGGCTATAATTTTTGGATAAACATAAGCACTGGCAGTTGAATTCTTAAAGGGGTTCAGATCTGCCTCCTTCCTAGATTTCCATTGGGAAAATAGTGATGCTTTCTAGGAGTGATCTGGTATTTTGTGTGTGTCCTTCTAAAGAAAATATCTGTGACTCTGTGTCTGTTTGTTTGCTTTCTCTCCAAGGTTGGACTTGAGGATATGAGGGTTGGAACTCATGATCTTGGAGGTCTTTTCAACTTTAATGATTCTCTGGTTCTCTCAGTATCTGTTTAATCTGGTGTTCAGTTTCCACCAAGCTGTACTTGGGGTTGAAGGGGCTGAGGATAAACCAGGTTGGGAGAACTATGCCTGGGGGAGCAGCTCCTATCACATGCTTCGCAGGCAGGGAAGGGTGTGTGAAGAGAAACCTTGAGAGAGCGGGAATAGGGCTGAGATAATGGATAGCAGGGAATGGGAGGCAGTGAGGGAGGTGGGAAGCAGAAGGGACTTGAGGAGCTGTTGGGCTCCAGGAGAAATGGGGCTGTTGCAGTGAAGAATGTTTAGAGGAGCTGTGACGGATCTCCAGGAAACCCTGCCCTTTGTTTCTCCTCTGCTTACACTAAGCCTTACCTTGCCTTGCAGAAACCCAACTGAAGGAGGTGGAGGAGATGCTGGAGCAGGAAGGTTTATCCCAGATCTCCTGCAGTGCTGTCAGTGAACAGGTTGCCTATTTCCTGGTGCAGCAGGTGGTACTGCTAGGAAAGCTGCAAGTGGCAGCCCAACAGCTGGAATCCCACAACATAATTGATGGACTCCAGGTACCTCCTACTCCATGGTTCTGGCTGCCTGAGAGCTGCCAGATATTGGGGATATTTCTGTAATGAAAATTATTTCTCCTGTCTCTGAGGCTACCATGGAGTCTCAGGGCCGAAGTACTTGAAGGAGCTACAAGAAAGATGGAGTGAGAGTGTTTACAAGAGTCTGGAATGCCAGGACAAGAGGGAATGGTTTCAAACTGACAGAATATGTCTAGATTGGACATTGGGAAGGAATTCCTGACTGTGAGGGTGGTGAGGCCCTGACACAGGTTGCCCAGAGAAGCTGTGACTGCCCCATCCCTGGAAGCGTCCAAGGCCAGGTTGGGCTTGGAGCAACCTGGGATAGAGGTAGGTATCCCTGTCTATGGTTGAGTATAGAATGGGATGAACTTTAAGATACTTTCCGTCACCAAACCACTCTGGGATTCCAGGATGCTAAATCAGTGCCTTTCTTAGTTTTCACACTTAGCACTTGATTTACTCTCACATCTGCACAAGGACAGTAAAATGGATTAATTGTAATCCTGTGTTGAGGAGTTTGTGATGTGGTTGGTGTAAGGACCTTCACTGGGTGAAGAATGACTTTGTCTGGGTTCAGCTGGAACAGAGGAGGCTGGGGGCTGCAGCTTCTCCTGAGAGGCAGCTCTGATCTCTGCTCTTTGTGAGCAGGGCCAGGATCTGACAGCTGGAGCTGTGCCAAGGAGGGCTAGGTTGGATATCAGGAAAAGGTTCTTCCCGCAGAGGATGGTGGGGCACTGACCAGGCTTCTCAGGGAATGGCCGTGGCCCCAAGGCAGCAGAGCTCCAGGAGCATTTGGGCAATACTCCAAGGCACAGGGTGGGATTGCTGGGGTGTCTGTGTAGGGCCAGGAGTTGGACTGGATGATCCTTTTGGGTCCCTTTCAGTTTAGGATATTCTGGTTCTATGGTTCCAAGGCCACCAGTTTCCACCTACTTCTGGCTTACCATGTCTCTGTTGAACTGGAGTCCAGGAATGCATTGGTATTTCAGGAGCTGCTGTTCGTCCCTGAGGTCTCAGGCAGTGAGGAGGGAGCAAGACCTCAAATAGGGGTCAGGGCTCTTTCTCTTGTTCTTTTATGTTTCTTCCTGCTGACAGGAATGGAATCACACAGCAGTTTGGATTGGAAGTGACCAGGGACACTTTATACTAGACCAGATTGCTCAAATCTGGCATTGAATGCTTCTGTGGAATTGTTACAAATCGAATGCTCTTTGTTTCCAGTCAACCACGGCTTCTCTGCATTTTTTACACTGGGCACTGTTTCTGTGTTTTTAATCAGCTGAAGGACACATTGGAGATGTATTTTCCCGGAAAACAGTCTCCCTGAGTGAACTGATTACTCTCCCCAGTGATGTCATTGCTGTCTGTGCCTGTGGAGCAGAAACTGTTGATTAAACACTCCATTGTTCCTCCCACTTGTTTTGCAGAACCATTAGTGTTAAAGGTTAAGGTGTTAATTGCTCATCTTACTCTGTTTACTGGAATGTGTGGCCTTGCTTGTTCCCAGCTGACCTGTTCCACTCTTGGAATGAAGGGCTGCACACATTCCTGTCTGGTACAGGGATGAATTCAGCTTTTAGCCAGACAGCTCAAGCAGAATTGATTGTTTTATTGCACCCCCAGGAAAGTAGAAAGGTGGGCTGCAAACCTGCCTCTGTGTGGTCAGCTCCAAGAAAGCCATAGGGAAATGCTTTCTGGATTCATGGCATGTGCTAGCTTACTCACCCTCTCAAGTGCCAAATATCAATGGCAACCAATGTGCTGGGCCTTAAGACTCCCAGAGTGCAGGTGCAGTGGAGTAGGAATGTGTAACTCCATAAAAAGGAGGGATGTGGAACAATGGTCCAGGGAAGTTTCTGAAGTTGAAGTTCCTGTGCCTGGGTGGGAGCAATCTGAGAACGAGTGCAGGCTGGGGGAAGAATTAATGGAGAGCAGCCCTGTGGGATGGATTTGGGAGTTCTTGTGGATCAAAAGCTGGGCATGAGCAGGAGTGTGTGTTTGTACCCCAAAGGCCATACAGCATCATGACTCTGCTCCTCTCTGAAGAGGCCACCCCAGCAGTGGTGCTCCAACTCTGGGATCCCCAACACAGGAAGGACATGTTGAAGCGAAGCCACAGAGATGCTCTGAGGGCTGGAGCCCATTGGGAGCCAGGCTGGGAGAGCTGGAGGTGTCTACCTGGATAAAGCTCTAGAGAGACCTTAAAGCCCCTTCCAGTGCCTGAAGGGGCTCCAGGAGAGCCTGAGAGCACTTTGGATAAGGGTCTGGGGTGCCTGGACAAGGGGGAATGGGGGAGTAATTCTTGGCTGCAAGGGTGTGCAGGCCCTGGCACAGGGTGCCCAGAGCAGCTGTGGCTGCCCTGGATCCCTGCAAGTGTCCGAGGCCAGGTTGGATACTAGGGCTTGGAGCAACCTGGGATAGTGAAAGGTGTCCCTCCCATGGCAGGGGTGGAACGGGATGGGCTTTAAAGTCTCTTCCATTCCAAGCCTTTCTATGATCCCATGATTCCAAGTCTCCCAGTGTTACTCTGACAAAGTGAGCCAATCACACTTGGTGCCAAAAGTTAGGGCGAAACTGAGCTCTCCAGCTCTTGTGGGCAGGCCTAGGAAATCGGAAGTCTTAAAAACTAGTGACTCCACAGGGCTCCCAGGTGGAGCTGGGAAAACAGATTTTTTCACAAGGGTTTGGGATAACTCTGGTTGAAGCATTCCTGTCACGTACAAGGCATGGTAACAAAACCCCTTATAGTCAAGATATGTTGGAATTGAAAATCCCTCTCATGCTCCTGAGGGACACATGGAAGTGCCAAGGAGCACATGGCAGTACTGAGGGACACATGACTCTGTGCTGGTGGTGCTGTTATTCAGGAACATCTCTGTGTGCAAGGCTGGCTCTGTTCACACCTCTCAGGTGTCAGGAGCTGAATTTCCACAGCAGCAGGAATGTATGCAGCTTCCTGGGGAGAGAGAAATAAAGAAGTGCTCATTTTCCTGCTGGCTCATAGTTGAGTTTTCATAGAATCACCAAGTTTGGAAATGCCCTCCAAGGTCACTGAGTTCAGCCATTCCCCCAGCACTGCTAGGGCCACCACTAACCCATGTCCCCAAGTGCCACATCCACAGGGTTTTTGAACACTTCCAGGGGTAGCCCATTCCAATGTCTGACCACCTTTCCCATGAAGAAATTTTCCCTAATATCCGATCTAAACCTCTCCTGGCACAGCTTGACACCATTCCCTCTTGTCCTGTCCTTCTTTCCTGGGAGCAGAGTCTGACCCCCAGCTTGCTGCACCCTCCTGTCAGGGAGCTGTGCAGAGCTAGAAGGTCCCCTCTGAGCCTCCTCCAGGCTGAGCCTCCCCCAGCTCCCTTAGCTGCTCCTCATCACACTTCTGGTTTCCCTCATTTCAGGTTTGTCCTCAAGCAGGTTGGAAGGGTTTTTTCTGAGTTTAGAGTAAAAAACCCAGAGCTCAAACAGCATCACAGCCTCATCCTCAGTCTGTGACCAGCCTGGGCAGGAAATAATCCCTTCTACTGAGAGCCAAGGAACACCTCACATTTAGGGGCAGGGCTGCCTGCTGGGCATCTCTTGCCTTTGGTTTGTCCCAGAACTGGCACTGAAGATGAGGAAATACACATTTTCCCAATGGGACTAGTGTAGAGGGGGTGACAAACAGCTCTGCTTTCGTCACATCACCACAGGGTTCCTCATTTCTATTGGCACATTAACTCTTGTGTTTCAGTTCCACAGGGAAGAGCTGGAGGGGAAGCCAGCATCGCCTGCAGGAGTTGTGGGAGATCTGGAAGAGGCAAACAGAGGCTGGTGGTGTCCCAGGAAGATACCCAGAGGGTGGCAGAGGGGCTGGATACATCAAGCAAAGAGCACAGTGGAGCATGTGTTGTTCTGGTGGCCACTCCTGGCCTGCTCTTAGCCTTGGGGAGGGGGGAGGCAGTCTGTCCTCTGTCATCTCTACTTGGAATATGGGAAAATCAGTGCCAGGAGTCAGCCTGCTCCACAGGAGGTGGGAATGCAGCTGTTAACAGTCACAGATCCATTAATTCTGGGACTGGGCTTCTCTGATCTGTGATACAGCTGCACAGTCTGGATGAATTTCCTTCATATCCCTGGGAATTCCCTATCTCCTGTCCAGGGAGAGCTTTCTGTCCTGGGAGCTGATGGAGAGGGAATGATGACTTGGTCTGGAAGCAGGGTAGCTGAATTACCATGTGCATGGGGTTAGTTAGCAGAGCTGGACCTCTTATCCCAGGATTCTCCAGGTACAGTTCAGGATGTTGCCTCCATAGGATCCTTAGAAAGTGCAGCAGTGTGGAAGTGACTGGGTACATTGCTGAGAATATTCCCTTTACCTCCTTCTTGAAATAACTGTTGACCAGCCCTGAAGTGCTGTTTATTAGTAGGATTTTTTAAATGAAGTCTGACTGTAGGAGACTGCCACTACCTGGGGCAGGTTTAGGGCAGAATTGCAGGTCCTGAGGCTCCTCTTGGAAGTCATACACAGCACCAGGACCTGACTGTTTCTTTCCAGCCCCAGCAGCTTCTCTCCAGCCTCCAGCCCCATCTTTCCTAGCATTTTCATCCCTCTACTGGGTGGGGATCGATCCATAGTCCCCAGGGATGGGGTGAGTGTTGTGGCAGCTCCAGTGCTGCCTCTGGAGCACAGACAGGCTCCAGCCTGGATTGTAGTCTGCACAGGGAAATCTGCTTTCTGAGGTCTTGGATCTATAGAAGGCTTTACAAAATGTGAGTAAGAGTCTAATGCTTGTTTTGTCTCTGGGGTTTGTTGTGCTGTGTGTGCAGAATGAGGGTGATGACATCCCAGTGGCTTTCCAGTTCTGTGCCTCTGCAAGGCTTCTCCTGGCAAGCTCTGAGCCAACTGATCTAGGAATCAATTGATTTGCTGCTAAAAACCTAAACTGGGGTCACTCATCCTTAGTAAAACCCCCTTAAACAATGTATTTTGATTCAGTGATAACTTGTGGGCATTGGAGGGAAGAATTCCTGATCAGTTTGAGTCCAGTTAGTGGAATTTTGGAGAGGAAGGGCTTTAAAGCTATTTAACAAAGTGCTTAAGGAATGTTGTGGGGTTTTTCCAAAGCAGATCTGGGCTGCCATATCCAAACACTGTTGTCCTTGTGTAATCACCCCTGTGGTCAACCTTGAAGGCAGCTGAGGGGGAAAAACATGGGAAATAATGGGGAAACGGGGTGGTCTGGATTTTTGCATGAGGAAAAGAATTGGAATTTTATTATCCTTTCGTCAATGTTTTAATCATAATTGTGTTATGATTTTATAATCAGTTTGTATAGTGGTCAACAGGCTTTTGAGTAAAATTTCCATTCTGATGGAAGATGGGGGTTGGAATGAGATGATCTTTGGGGTCCCCTTCCAATGCAACCCATTCTGTGATTCTATGAAGATGCTCTCTGCTTTTTATTTTAAATGACACAACTGAAAATCCAGTATCAGAATCCTTGTTTGAAAAAGGATTTTGTTGCTTTTTCCAAATTGGAACCAAAAAGTAAATTTGTTTATTTTTTTTTTTTTGAGTGAATAGAGGTAAAATTTAAACTAAAATTTCCTGTGCCCAGTGTTAAACTGAAAAGGGAAAAATATTTCTTCCTTTTTCTCTAAGGAAAATTATCTCCTGAAACAGCGGGATACCAGTGTGTCCTCATCATGTGCTCCTAATACAAACACCTTTTCCTATTTCTGCCCTGGAAATATTTGGAATCCACATTTATTGGTGTTTGGATTAATTTATTCATTGGTCCATTGAAAAATTGGTGTGCAGTTTTTCCAGTTGTGGCCATTCCATTAAATTTTAATGTGTAGGCAGTGCGGATACATTGGCTGGGATTGTGTTCCTGCTTGTGGTGGTGATGGATTTTATGGTGAAAATTTGAAATGTGGCTATTGGGGTTTTCCAAAGAGAAAGTGAAACCTATATTAGATGAGATGAGTGATTTAAATGAGGTTTACCTCCATGATCCAGAGGTAAACTGAATTCCTGGAATAATGACAGAGAGACTGCTGTTGAACCTGGATCTCCAGGGACATCAACCTTTGCTGTGGGAGGGAGAAGGTATGGATACGGGATGTGTTCCCACATGGATGTGTCCCATGTGGGTGTGTTTTATGAAGATGTGTTACCACGTGGATGTGGGATATGCTCCCAGTGGATATGGGATGCATTTCCAGTGGATGCAGGATTTATTTGCAAGTGAGTGTGGGATGTATTCCCAGTGGATGTGGGATGTGTTTCCTGTGGATGTGGGACATGTCCATGCTGCTTCCCACCTTTCCCATGTGTGGGACCAACCTGGAGTCTGTGCTTGGAGGTGGGCCAGGCAGGGCCTGGCAGGGCCAAGCCAGTGACCACTTTCCTGGTGCTGCTGTCTCCAGACAGGACTGAGCTCCAGAGGGCCATGGAGCACAGCAGCCGACTGGACAAGGAGATTCTGGCGCTGCGGGCACGGGTCCAGACACTCGACTTGGAGAGGAAAGTGTTCCTGGAGCTGGTGAGGATCCATCAAGCCAAGCCAACAATCCTGGGCTGGCTGTCATCCCTGTTCCCAAACCTGCCCTGCCTTTCCCTTTCCCTTCTGTGTTCTGTGCCCAGTCTTTCCAGAGCTGCAGTTTGGCTGTGCCATGGTTCATGGAGCAGTAAAATTCGGGAAATAGGGAGGATGCAGCTCTGGGAACTTCCTTCCATGAAGGAGGAGTTTGAGTGACCCCAGCTGTGTGATGGTTTGAACACTTTGGGACACATTTTCCTGTGCCCATGGAGAGAGATCAGCTCCCTGCTCCTGGTCAGTGTTTACCCCAACTCAGGTGTGTAAACAGAGTAAGGAACACATGTGGCTTTCCCTGGACTGAATTGAAGAGTTCAGTTTGCCTAAGTTTAACCTAAAACCCCCATCAGCTGGTTTGAAATCCATTTGAAATTTATGCTCATTTTTGATCCCTCTCAGCCCCTTTGGTTTTTAACTCAGCCCCATTGATTGATTTGCTTATTTTCTGTGGGTTCTCTTAATGTAGTTACTTACATTACTATTACATTACTACTGTGTTTTGTGTTATACAGCCAGGATTCTCTAAATGCCACCTAGAATTAAGGAACAATTAAGGAACTATCGACCAGATAATTCCTTACTGAGGTTGCCAACAGGGAAGGGGTAGAAGAGTCTGCTTCCTATTAAAATGTATCTTTGGGCACAAAATCTGCTGCTGTTCTTATCTCCTGATTTCCTTATATCAGCCTTTGAGAACCTGAAACTGCCTCTGCCATCCCAGCACTGAGAGCTCTTGGCTGCAATATTTTGCAGTTCTCTCACATCAAATGAGTATTGCTAAATAATTAGAAGTATCTCTGAGGAGATACTTTTCAAAGGTAATATCTTGAATGGGATTTATTCCTGCTTGAGGTGTTCAGAACTTTACAGTATTTTTTTATAGTACAGAATTTTTATAGTTTTGTTCCTTGCATTTAAAAAAGTTGCTGTTTTTTCCATGTTTTTCACCTCAAACCTTGTATTTACAGCACAGTCTCTTTCTGGAGCTGCAAAAAACCACAACTTAGTTCAAATTCCTCGGTTTACTTATTTTTTATTCCAAACAATGTTTTCCTTGCTGTAGGACATTACTCCTTTCAGTCATTATGGATACACAAATGTAGGTATAGCCTATAAAAAAATTGAAATATAATATTAAAATATATATATATATAGGTCTATATAGACAAAAAACATACAGATATCTGTAATATATGGTGGTCACTGAACGGGAAAATATGTAGCCAAACTGAGATCAGTTCCAGCCATATGTTAAGCTAAAAGCAAATTCTCTTTATTCCTTAGGAATGGGGTTTAACTGTTGGCACAGAAGTTGGAAACCCTCCAATTTCTAATTTATAGCAGTTGAAAATGTGCCATATTGCAAACTACAGCAGCTCTGTGTCCTGAAACGTGTTTTCTTGTCTGTGAGTTATGAAGAGTAGGGGAGGAGCAGGCTGGGCAGTTGGCCTGGGAAGAGCTGTGACTGTGGGGTGAAGAGCTGCTGCTGGTAATGGAATTCCATTGATCCCATGGATGGAAGACGCTGAAAGGTGTCCTCAGAAATAGCAGATGGAATCTGACACAATGTGGGTGTGGTCAGGAAGTGAAAAAAATTCAGGAAAATCACCTTTTAATGGATTGGTGTAACTTTTTGTTGTGTCCCCCTGCCCTGTTGTTGTTGGGCAGGGGAAAGTGACAAGGTTTGTGAGCGCTGGCCTTTCAGGCACTTAGCTTCATGGTTTCTCACAGAAACCTGTAGTCTCCAGCCGGCATAAAAAGACCGGGAGAGCAGCTCAGACTTTTTCCACAGGCTTTATTATCATCTGTGAAGGGGTCAGGCTACAAATCCAAAGATGGGGGATCACACATGTACTTTTATAGGGTTTGGGGGGATCACAAGTAAACCAGTGGAAAACAGGGTTAACACATTTTGGCCAACTACATTATCTTCCTTTGTTTGGGACCACCAATTATAAAGAACCAAACCTAACCAATAATATTCAAAAAAGATAAGAAGAGCTTACATTTTTCTAACATGAGTCATTCTAAGCAAGTAATTTTTCTTATCTCAAGGGAGGTTCCACGGGGTCTTTGCAGGGCTGTTGGCAGAGGGATTCATCTCTACAGATTGGAGCAGCATTCCCACTTTTGCTGCACCTTGACTGAGGTCACTCAGTAGCTGGAGCAGCCACAGGATCTCAACCAATCCCTCAGGATAAGGAATAGTAATAAATTATTAATAAATGTGAAAATGGAATGTTCACCAAAGCTCAAAGCAGGTGTTCTGTGTTGCAGGTGGAGCAGCTCAAGGAGGAGATCTGTGAGTACCAGCGGAGTGAGAGGCCAGAGCCTCCACTGGTCGAGGGAGTCGGAATGGCCTCACTGCAGGTGTTTCCAAGGGCTCTTTCTTTGGCATTCCAGAAAAACAGGGTCCCCTCTGCATGCCAGAACCTAGCTGTCCATGAGAATCTGGATGTTCTTGGGTTGGAGGATTTTGCTCCTAGGGCTGAGAGATGAGGCTGACATAGCTCATGTGTTTTATTTCTGAGAGACGTGGGTAGCCTTTGAATCACTCTGTGCTTGCATGGGAAAGATGTGGAGCTGTTGGAGCTGAGTGAGGAGACTAGGGAGATGCTCCAGGGGCTGGAGCCCCTCTGCAGCCAAGCTGGGAAAACTGGGGGTGTTCACCTGGAGAAGAGAAGGCTCCAGGGAGACCTCAGAGCCCCTTCCAGTGCCTAAAGGGGCTCCAGGAGAGCTGGAGAGGGACTTTGGACAGGAGTCTGGAGTGCATGGACAAGGGGGAATGGCTTCCCACTGCCAGAGGGCAGGGTCAGATGGGATATGGGGAAGGAATTCCTGGTTTTGGGGGTGGGGAGGCCCTGGCACAGGTTGCCCAGAGAAGCTGTGGCTGCCCCTGGATCCCTGCAAGTGTTCAAGGCCAGATTGGATGGGGCTTGAATAGAGGAAGGTGTCTGTCCCTGCCCATGGAACAGGATAAGCTTTAAGGTCCCTCCAGCCCAATCCATCCTGGGATTCTGGGATCTCAATCCTAGTTCTATGCTAATGTTAATTTTCTCTCAGGCACAGGGCACACACGAAGAAGCAGGCGCTGATGGAGAAACTGGTGCCAGCAGAACTGCCCCGTATGAAGAACATGGAGATCAGGGTGTTGAAACGCTCCACAAAAGGTGAAAGGTGTAGCAATCCTTTGTCCTCTGTACTTCCACTGGTTCCTGGCACTGTGCCTCTGGTGCTCTCTCTTGCACCAATTGATTTTGATTAAATACTGTTTTGGACTTTGTTCTTCTGCTCCCAAATGGGAAGATTTGGAGGAGATGCAGTTGTGAGGAATCACTTCTTCCAGTTAAATGCTGACACTTCCTCCAGTTTGTTGCTTTCCTAAAATAAGAGTTGGGCTTTTGGGGCTCTCTGCAGACAAAAATACTTTTTCTAAAGCTGTTTTGGTGCTGAGAAGTTTTCTTTGGATTTGGTTGCTCTCTAGGAGTGCACCAAAACACCTGGCTTTCAAACATAATTATGTAAACAGGGATTTCTAAGGGAATTCAAAGTTTGTTCTCCCAATACCTGCTCAGGAGCTGCTGCACCTCTTCTGGCAGGTTCAGGGAGGAAAGGGGAGCTGATCCCATCCATCTGGCTCTTTTTCTTTCAGATTCCCAAGCCTGTTCTCCACCTCAAGCAGCTGAATTTGCTGTTTTCTCTCTACTGTTGGCAGCCTCGTGCCTTACCTGTTTCCTGCCCAGAACTTCATCATTCCTTGTGTAGATCCCACCCCCTCAATTCCCATGTAAATGAGGACGGGCACAGGACATGCTGGGTGTGAGACTCAAAATCAGCAGGAGAGTGTGAGGAAAACCTCAGCTTTTCCTTGCTGGTGGGAAACAGTTGGGGTGCAGTTCCAGCCTTGGTGATGCTAGGTTTTGGTATGCAGGTGCTGCAAAGCCATGGAGAACGTTGAGGGCAGGAATTCCCAGCTCCTTCACAAGCTGCAAAAACTGGAGCAGGAACGTGAGGGTTTGGTTGAGCGCAATGAGAAGCTGGAATCAATTCTGGGAGAGACACAGTTCCAAACCAAGCAAGAGAAGCAACAGCTGGAGAGCAATGTGGAGGAACTGCACCAGAAAGTGAGTAAGGAATAGGAGAGACAAGGTTTGTGTTTCTTTAATTTCATCTGCTTTTCTCTCTGATTGGAAAAATAGAATGATGTTTGACTCGGCCCTGCACTCTGCTGTGTTTAGTTTGATAAGAAAAACAGCCAGAAAAACCTGCCAGTTTGGGAGAGAGGGGGAAGGAAAAAATCCCAGCAGGGAGTAAATTACTTGGTTGGAAGTACAGATTCCCCAGTGTTACGGAAGTATTGTCTTTTCCCTCTCCTGTTCCCCCCCACAGAATCCCAAACTGGTTTGATTGGGTAGGGACCTTAAAGCCCATCAAGTCCCATCCCTGCCATGGGCAGGGTCACCTTCCTCTATCCCAGGCTGTTCCAAGCCCTGTCTAGCCTGGCCTTGGACACTTGCAGGGATCCAGGGGCAGCCACAGCTTCTCTGGGCACCCTGTGCCAGGGCATCACCACCCTCACAGGGAAGAATTCCTTCCCAGTATCACATCTGACCCTTCTGTCTGGGACACTGATGCTCCTTTACCCCAGGAAACATCACTAGTTAGGTGTCCTGTAGGCAGAAGTTTGCACTTTGGCTTTTCCTCAGGGACAGGATCTTGGAGATGTGTCAAGCAGTGCTGAGTGTGAAGGCTCAGGATGTGGAACATCCCTCTGAACACACGAATTGAGGGACAGGGAATTTTTCCTGTCTTGTGGTGCAGCAGCTGCTGTGGGTTGGGCTGGTCACCTCTCTAGGAAGAGCTCTGAGATCCATCCTGAGAAGCTCTGCTCAATCTTGATCAAGATGACCTCAGCAGCATCTTCCTTACCTGTTGCGAGGAGCGACCAGAGTCAGACACGTAACACTCATAGAGTTATGGTGAATGCTCCACTTTATTATATGAGCTGTTGTCTTTTATAAAGTTCTGACATATGTGCATGTGCTCATGCGCCTAATACTAATATTTATTGGCTACAAGTAACTGTTCATGCGCAGCAACTACCCTACTAATTGGTTACAGCATTTTATGTTTATGTTCTACTTTCTTGCTCTTGTGATTAGCACATCCTGGCTTGCTTTCTCACTCTGGCCACCTGTTTATATCTTATTCTCAGTCGAAGATCAGCATGCCTTTGTTAGCACTAAAATAGCCCAATTTATCCCAACACTGCAAAGCAAGCTCTCTGCTGCCTCACTGGCCCAAAACTCCTCCACAGTTCCCCCTTTTTCTTTTTGCAAAAGCCAGGCATTATTAATTGTTCTAAAAAGCATATTCTTTTACAAATGATATAGCATAGCTAGCAAGCAGCAAAATTATAACTATAGTTTAAAGCATCTCAAGCCCCGGCTTAATCAACAATTCAATCCAACCCACAATACCAAGTTTTGAAACCCAGTCTCCCAAAGGATCATCTGTTTAAGTGATCTCTTAGTTTTTGTACATTTTTGTGAATTAACTCAGAATGATAGGATAGGTTCATGCAGTGCATACCTTCCAATTTTTTACACCCATGACTATGTGCTAACAAAATTTTATTGCTGCCCGATTTTGCAGAACTGCATGATTTACATTACTAACATTTTGGGATAATTTATCTAAAATGGTACTGGTTAAATTAATTTCATTTTCGTTTATCAAGCCAAACATTGGTTCTTTAATTTAATTGATTTGCCAAATGCGGGTCTGCCCAGCTCAAAGCGACAATGCTTGTGAGCAGAGGGAACAAGATGCCAATAGCACCTTTCCCTGTTTTACCTTTTGGGCCTTCCATATTGCTCTTTTAATTGCCCAAATTGTATATGCCAGTTTAAATGCTTCCTCACCCCCATAATCCTGTGGAGCATATGCGGGTTATTGTAACACAACTACACTATCTGAACTAAACAACACAGGGTTCTAACAATAACAAGTGGTACACAATGCTCCCTCAAAACACAAGTCATCTATATAGTGCTTAATCAATGAATTTATCACTCTTTGTTGTTGATCTTTTCGGTCCGCTTGGCGGCTCGAGTCCATTTGCTTGGAATCCACTGGGGTCCTTCACCTGTGGAGACACAAGAATACCCTCTTCCTGTCAATAAAAGTGGTACAGGGCCCTCCCAGGAACCGGTTGCAGGATTTTTATAATGCACTAAAACCTCTGATCGTTGTAATTTATCCTATTTTCCATAATGCATTAATGCTGGGGGCATTTCAGCCTCACCTATGAGACTCAAAAAAATTTAGCGTAAATAACACCTTATGCAATCTATTCTGGGGTTGCAATTCTTCTGACAATTTTTGTTTGGCTAATTGTTCTTTGAGGGTCCTGTCTGCCCATTCCACTATTGCTTGCCCAGTGGAATTATGAGGGACTCCCAGTAAATGCTCGATTCCCCATTTCTGCAAAAATTTTGCTACTCTTCCGCCCTTATAGGCAGGACCATTATCTGTTTTTATTTGTATGGGCGTTCCCAAAACCCCAAAGCAGGCTAATAAATGTTGTATAATGTGCGTTGCATGCTCCTCTGTCTGGGCCGTGGCCCAAATCATGTGAGAAAAGGTATCAACTGTCACATGCATGTATTTTTGCCTGCCGAACTCAGAAACATGTGAAACATCCATTTGCCATAGCTCACAGGCTTGGAGACCTCTGGGATTAACTCCTAGCCCCAGTGATCCTGTATGATGACTGCACTGATCACGTGACTTTACTATCCCCAGAGCATCTGCCCATGACAGTTGAAACTGTCTTTTTAACATTTTTGCCGACTGGTGGAACATGCTATGACTTTGTTTTTCTGCGGCAAAAGAATCAACAGGGCCTTTGTGCACAATTGAGACTAACTGATCTGCTCTGTCATTCCCTTCCCCAAGTCCCAAGGTTGTTTGATGCCTTCTGATGTGAAGAATGCAGCAAGGGGTGGATTGTTCATTAATAGTCTTTTGTAGCTGTAAAAATAGTCGCCCCAAGATTTTGCGTTTGGGCAGCTGTAACACTGCATCTTCTATTCTTTGAACGATTCCTACTACATATAAGGAATCTGACACTATATTTAAGTTCTGATGTCTCCATTGTCCCAATGCCCAAAGGACAGCTTTCAGTTACAGGGTTTGAAGGGAATCATCTCGAGAGCCAATAATTTTATGATGATGCCATTGTGTCTTGAGGTGTAACGGAATGGTGAAAAAACAGTCTTTAAGGACAATAACTACAATATGCCAACCTTCTGGTAGCATAGCCGCCAGAGGCATTTCTGGTTGGAGGGCCCTCATAGCCCTCATTTGGTCATTGACTTTTCATAGTTCATGTAAGAGTTGCAACTTTCCAGATTTCTTCGGAATTACAAATATTGGTGTGTTCCAGGGGCTGGTAGACGGCTTAATATGATCCGCTTTTAACTGTTCTTATACTAATTCATGTGCAATTTGAAGCCGCTCTTCAGACAGTGGCCATTGCTCCACCCATGGAACCAAATCTTCGATCCTGTCGTGGCAGGCACCTGCGAAAAATATAATTTTCTAAAGGTTCTTTATGATACACCAGCAGCTGTGCAATTCGTGTCCCTTTTTAAATTGTAATCGGTGGTTGAAATGCATATGCCATAATTTGGATTTCACCAGTATAATCAGCATCTATGATCCCGGGCAGCACAATGAGTCCTGCCATACTAGTCGAAGATCACCCTAATAGCAAAGCACCTAAAGCGCTGGCTTCATGATAAATAGGTCCAGTTACTCCTGTTGGGATTTTTACTACCGGGAGTCTAACAGAGTCATGCCTACTGCTGCTGCCAAGTTGATTCTCAAACTGTCTCTTGTGGCAGGGCATTGAAGGTGTTCGATAGCATTGGGCCGGCCACTTGTATCCTTGCGCAGGGACCCGTCGTGCTTCTCTGCTTATTTTTTTTTTTTTTTTTTTTGTCGGTACACGTTCCCTTTTGTGCACTTAAGGAGGAAACTGCGGACGATGGCGGGGCCAGGGGTGGGCCGGGGCCAACACGACGGCAGCGGGCACTGAGGCGCTGTCGGTGGAGGTCGGGCGGCTCCGGGAACCCTGGGGTAGATGGTGCAGATGCGGTTCTCAGCGCTGCTGCGGGAGCCACCGCCGCTCGGCCTGCCGGGGGTGGCTCCGTGAACGGCGGGGCTCACTGTGGATTGCATAGCTATTTCCTTGTTTGGCTTTTGTTCTCGCTTTTGTTTTAGTTCCCCTTGTAACTCTTGCACATTATCTATTAATTTTGCAACGGTCAACTAGGTGCGTTCATCCATTTTTTGCATTAGTTTCGCCATTTGCTGCACTAGGCTAGGCTTTTTAGGACCTGGTTCTAAGGGGCCCTCCCAGTTCGCATCGTCATCACCCTCAGGCAGTGGCACCGTGGCGGGGGGCGGGTGGCGATCGGCAGCTTGGACCCCCCAACTCTGCAGCACAGCTATCAATAACTATTCTAGAGTTGTTTTCAGTAACCACATTTAAGGAGGAAGCCGTAGACAATGGCGGAACCGAGGGTAGCTCTGGGAGCGGTGGGACAGATGGTACCGCGGAAACATCCCCCTCTGATATTCGTTTAAGCATATCAGGTACAGTCGGGCATTGATAGGCCAATAGATCTTTAACTGGCACTTGCCCATGTTGTTCCAAAAAAGGCGTTTAAAAGTCCGAGCCCTTTAACTGGCAGTCGGGGTTTCACCGCTCCCCCTGGTGGGGCAGGAGCCTCAACAGTGGCAGCAACTATCTTTACCTCCGCTCTCATATCATTTAAGGTGTTAATAACTGTGCGCCAGGTAGTACGGAAGTCTTTAATTTCTCTGTCCTTGCTCGTGATCGTCATGTCCCACATGTGATCACTGAGAGCATGCCAAGCCACTGCTTGAAACTCAAGCAGCGGGCTAGCGAGGAACCCGTGTTCTCACACCCACTTCACCAATTTGGTGAGGGTCTTCTCTGCTACTGATTCCTCTCGCTTAGCGAGTATACTAAGCAGGAGCTTCACCACGGCAGCTCATTCACTTTCCATGCTTGCTTTTAATCAGGACTGGGAAGAGAGTGCTCGATTCTTCCTACCTCCTCTAGGGACGGTCCCTCGCTCCTTTTCCCTCTTTGCCTCATGTTCTGGTTTGAAAGACAGGTGTTTACTAAGGAAAGCAGAAGCCTCCCTTTGAACTGAAAAATGTGATCCTTCTTTCTTACAGATTATTATGATTTTGAAATTAAGGGAGCTCTTAGGCAAAGATATGGGGATAGGAATAACAGTTCTTTACTAGTATCACTAACAAGACAAACAAGAACAACAACAGCTATGAAATTACACACAAACAGAACAGTAACTTAGTCACAGTTTTTTTTGGCTGCAGGCACCTTTTCCTTGAGCTGCAGTTCTTGGTGCTGGGGGTGGGCAGGTCCCGCAGAGCTGCAGGAGGGTTGGGGGTGATGGCAGCGCTGTCCCAGGGGGGGAGAGAGAGAGATGGAGAGAGAGCCCTCCGCTCACGGTGTCGGTCCTAATGCTCAGCAGAGTGCTGGATGATGGCAGCTTAAGGCGAGAGTTGGACAGCACTGAGGATGGCTCCCGGCGTAGGGGTGGCAGGGATGGGGCAGAGGCAATGATCGTCTTTCTCGTCTGAATTCTGCGGGGAAAATGGGCCGAGTCAGAGCCTTCTGCTTTCTCATTTGGATGTTTGAATTTTGCGGGGTTTCCCTCCTCTCTCTCCTCCCCCTTGCCACCACGTCCCAGTTAACAGGTATCTTAGCATGACAATGGGGAAAATTCCACAGAGGGAAAAGGGAGAGAACCAACCCCCAACATTATCCACCCCGAATTTTCCCCTACCATCATGCTAAACCAAATTAAAATCTTCAAATTATAGACATCCATACAGTTACAGATACAGGCACAGTATCATAGGTAGTTCACCCTAAAACAAGGTCTCCTTGGGGTTTGCTTCGGGTCTTTCCATCCCTTTGCATCACCTACCAGGTACAACCTGGCCCTTGAGCGAAAACCACCCCACTAATTGGATTGTCTTTGCTGGAGGCAGAGTTCACCCAAACAGTTTTTCCTAGCATACCTCTCATATGCACCACTGGAACCTTGTCTCCATCTGGTGTTCTCAAGGGCTTAGACTGGGCAGGGCCTGCTCAATTAGTGGAACCTCAGGTGTTCACTAACCATGTGGTCTTTCGTAGATTAATCTCCCAATTCTTGAAAGTCCCCCCACCCAGTGCCTTCAAGGTGGTTTTAAGCAGTTTATTGCAGTGTTTCACTTTCTCAGCAGCTGGTGTGTGATAAGGAAAGTGGTACACCTACTCAATGTCGTGTTTTTTGGCCCAGGTGCTTATGAGGCTGTTCTTGAAATGAGTCCCATTGTCTGACTCACTTCTCTCAGGGGTACCATGTCTCCAAAGGATTTGCTTTTCCAGGCCCAGGATAGTGTTGCAGGCAGTGGCATGAGGCACAGGGTAGGTCTCCAACCATCCAGTGGTGGCTTCCACCATGGTCAGCACATAGTGCTTGCCTTGGCGTGTCTGAGGCAGTGTGATGTAGTCAATCTGCCAGGCCTCCCCATGCTTATATTTGGACCACCGCCCCCCATACCAGAGGGGCTTCACTCGCTTGGCTTGCTTGATGGCAGCACACGTCTCACAGTCATGGATAACCTGGGAAATACTGTCCATGGTGAGATCCACCCCTCGGTCTCTTGCCCACTTATAGGTAGCATCTCTGCCTTGATGACCTGAGGCATCGTGGGCCCATCGACCCAGGAACAACTCTCCCTTGTGTTGCCAGTCTAAGTCTATCTGTGACACCTCTATCCTTGCAGCCTGATCTACTTGCTCATTGTGTCAGTGCTCCTCATTAGCTCGACTCTTGGGAACACGGGCATTTACATGATGGACTTTTACGGGTAGCTCCTTTACCCAAGTGGCAATGTTTTTCCACTTATTAACAGCCCAGATTGTTTTTTCCCTAAGTTGCCAGTTAGTTTTTTTCCATCTTTCCAGCCAACTTCATAGAGCATTGGCTATTATCCATCAATCAGTGTAAAGGTAAAGCTTTGGCCACTTCTCTCTTTCAGCAATGTCCAGGGCCAGCTGAATGGCTTTGAGTTCAGCAAGTTGACTTGATCCACCTTCTCCTTCAGTAGCTTGTGCAACCTGTCATGTGGGGCTCCATACGGTTGCTTTCCACTTTCGGTTTCCACAATGCGACAGAAACCGTCAGTGAAAAGAGCGTAGCGAGTTTTGTCTGCTGGCAGTTGGTTGTATGGTGGGGCTTCATTAGCTCGGGTCACTTGTTTTTGCTTCTTTTTTTTGGCAAGACCAAAATTTTCACCTTTTGGCTAGTTTGTAATTATTTTCAAAATTCCAGGGCGATTTGGGTTTCCGATATGGGCGTGCTGTGTGATGAGGGCGATCCACTTGCTTCATGTGGCATTGGTGGAGTGGTGGGTAGAGGGGACCTTCCCTTTAAACATCCACCCCAGCACTGGTAGTCGGGGTGCCAGGAGGAGCTGTGCTTCTATGCCAGTCACCTCTGAGGCAGCTTGAACTTTTTTATAAGCAACCAAGATCTCCTTTTTTATTGGGGTGTAACTGGCTTCAGACCCTCTGTAACTTCAGCTTCAGAATCCCAGAGGTTGGCCTTGGGTCTCACCAGGTACCTTCTGCCAAAGGCTCCAGGATAGACCATGATTTCCAGCTGCAGAGTAGAGCACATTCTTCACCTCTGGTCCCGTCCTGACTGGGCCGAGGGCTACAGCATGAGCGATCTCCTGCTTGATTTGGGCAAAGGCTTGCTGCTGCTCAGGGCCCCAGTGGAATTTGTTCTTCTTCCGGGTGACCAGGTAGAGAGGGCTGACGATCTGGCTGTACTCAGGAATGTGCATTCTCCAAAAGCCTATGGCACTTAGGAAAGCTTGTGTTTCCTTCTTGTTGGTTGGTGGAGACATCGCAGTGATCTTATTGATGACCTCAGTGGGGATTTGGCGCCGCCCGTCTTGCCACTTTACTCCCAGGAACTGGATCTCTCGGGCAGGACCTTTGACTTTGCTCCTCTTGATGGCAAAACCGGCTCCCAGCAGAATCTGGATGATCTTTTCTCCTTTCTCAAATACTTCCATTGCCGTGTTCCCCCACACAATGATGTCATCGATGTATTGCAGATGTTCTGGAGCTTCACCCTTTTCCAGTGCAGCCTGGATCAGTCCATGGCAGATGGTGGGGCTGTGTTTCCACCCCTGGGGCAGTCGGTTCCAGGTGTACTGCACGCTCCTCCAGGTGAAAGCAAACTGAGGCCTGCACTCTGCTGCCAGAGGAATGGAGAAAAATGCATTGGCAATGTCAATGGTGGCGTACCACTTTGCTGCCTTGGACTCCAGCTCGTACTGGAGTTCCAGCATGTCCGGCACGGCAGTGCTCAGCGGTGGAGTCACTTCATTCAATGCACGATAGTCCACAGTCAATCTCCATTCTCCGTCAGACTTGCGCACAGGCCAGATGGGGCTGTTGAAGGGTGAGTGGGTTTTGCTGACCACCCCTTGGCCCTCCAGCTCACGGATCATCTTGTGGATGGGGATCACGGCATCTCGATTTGTCCTGTACTGCCTGTGGTGCACTGTCGAGGTGGCAATTTGCACTTGCTGCTCCTTCACCTTCAGGAGTCCCACTGCAGATGGGCTCTCTGACAGTCCAAGCAAGGTGTTCAATTGCTTAATGTTTTCTGCCTCTACAGCTGCTATTCCAAAAGCCCACCTGACTTCTTTTGGGTCTTTGTAATAGCCATTCTTGAGGAAGTTTATACCTAGAATACACGGTGCCTCTGGGCCAGTCACAATTGGATGCTTCTGCCACTCCTTCCCAGTCAGGCTCACCTCAGCCTCCAGCAAAGTCAATTCCTGTGATCCCCCTGTCACCTCAGCAATAGAAACAGGCTCTTTCCCCAGATGTTCTGATGGTATTAGGGTGCACTGTGAACCAGTATCAACTAATGCCCTATGTTTTTGTGGCTCTGATGTGCCAGGCCATCGGATCCACACTGTCCAAAAGACCCAGTTTTCCCATGCCTCTCCCTGGCTAGAGGCAGGGCCCCTCTAGCCCTGGTTATTATTTTTCTTCCGGGGCATACATGTTGGAGGTTCCCTCAAGGGGCTCTGACAAATCATCCTCCCTTTTGTAAGGCCCTGCATCTTGGTTATGGGAAGTTGAGGCTACCTTCACTTTAGTGGAGCTCCTTTGGTTAGTGTTTCCCTCCCTGAGTTGACGCACCCGTGCTGCCAGGGCAGAAGTGGGTTTCCCATCCCACCTCCTCATGTCTTCCCCATGGTCACGCAGAAAGAACCACAGGTCAGCTCGTGGGATGTATCCTCTCTCCCTAGCTGGGGGACGTTGGGCTCTAACTCTGGGATCTGTGACTCGCACTGGTGCTGCATTGACCTTCCTCATCTCCTCCCTCACCCCTCTCATCTCCTCTTTGAGTTCCCTAATCACAGCAGAGACCTGAGCCTGTATTGGGCCATTCATTATACTCTCAAAATTTCTGAGCTTTTTGGCAACAGAACCCACTGTCTCGTGGTTGGTGTCATCATTAATGGCTGCAATGAATGTGGTGTAATTAGATGGCCCCAGGTGTGCGAGATTCCACAACATCTGCCCTATGCACTTGACCTTGTCAGGGTCATTGTCATGTTGTCCACCCCTCCCAAAGAGTACCTCCAGTACTGCCACTTCTCTCAGCTGTTGGATCCCCTCCTCAACGGTCTTCTAGCGCATTTTATGGTGGTGCTCCTGCATTTTCTCTTTATGGACAAACCTTTTTTTTACACTCATTAAAAGCCACTCCCAGAGGGAAAGGGGGCCTGGTTCCCTTACGAATATGTGATCCACACCTGAGTCCTGGGTCAGGGGTCCCAAATTCCTTGCCTCAGTACCATCCAGCTGCACACCTGTACCCGTAAGGTCCCTGACCCACAGTAACCACGTTGTAAAAGCCTCATGGCCCCTTCATACAACGTCTTTACACAGATTATGGAGACTCTTGTACGACAGGGACTCCATGATGATTTTAACCTCTGTCTCCCCTGCTGGTTGTGAGGGCCCTGCTTTCTGATCATTATTATTTAGGTGCTTTGTTTTCATCTTAGACTTTCTAGTTTCCACGGGGGCAACTGCTGCTGGTTGTGAGTGCCCTTGCAGTTCAGCTGGAGCCTGGCGAGATGTAACATCTGTGGGTTCCACTGCTGCACCATCAGGTTCTCCTTTTTAAGGCAGGGGGAGAGTTTCTCAAGAGCTGTGAAAAAGTACTCCTCCAGCATCTGGCCCATCTCCTTCACAAGAAACCCCACCCGCTCTGGGTGGTTCCCCTCTGAGTTGGGCTCTGGGGCAGAGTCAGGCTTAGGGGCAACATCCTTAGCCTCTGGGGCAGGGTCAGGCTCAGGGGCAGAATTCTTAGTCTCTGGGGCAGAGCCAGGCTCTGGGGCAGAATTTCTACTTCTTGGGGGACATATTAGGGTTGTCATGCGAGTCAATCTCCCCTTATCTCTGAATGTTAAATAGAACAGGTTTATAAGGCCTATTAGCAATGTCAGCCACTGTATGATATTATTACCGCTTAGAAGAGATTTGAACCCTTCAAAAACTGGTGGAGCAGACCCAAAAAACTGTGTAGGGGGTTGGGACAAAAATTTTTCTGGTGTCATATCTTCACAGTATGTACCATTATTAAAGTAACCCCAAAAACATACAGTTAGAGTGTGATAGCCCTGAATCCATGTGCCCACCTTCCAGAGGAAGTTAAAAATCCATTAATTTCTCTCGTTATCAGCCCACAAAATGAACTGGATAATAGTTACAGCAGCCTGAGTTATAGGACCCATGTTCAAGTAAGGGATTGCAAATGGGAGAGATAAAGCTGTGGCCACATGGAGCCCAAACCACGGTAAGCTGGACAACATGATGCCACCTAACACAAAACTGAGGTATCTCTAGAACTGTTATTCCTTTTTCACCCCTTCCTCTCAATGCCCTTGGGCCGCACATTGGGCGCCAAAATCTGTCCTGGTTTGAAAGACAGGTGTTTACTAAGGAAAGCAGAAGCCTCCCTTTGAACTGAAAAATGTGATCCTTCTTTCTTACAGATTATTATGATTTTGAAATTAAGGGAGCTCTTAGGCAAAGATATGGGGATAGGAATAACAGTTCTTTACTAGTATCACTAACAAGACAAACAAGAACAACAACAGCTATGAAATTACTCACAAACAGAACAGTAACTCAGTCCCAGTTCTTTCTGGCTGCAGGCACCTTTTCCCTGAGCTGCAGTTCCCGGTGCTGGGGGCGGGCAGGTCCCGCAGAGCTGCAGGAGGGTTGGGGGTGATGGCAGCGCTGTCCCAGGGGGGGAGAGAGAGATGGAGAGAGAGCCCGTCGCTCATGGTGTCGGTCCTAGTGCTCAGCAGAGTGATGGATGATGGCAGGTTAAGGCGAGAGTTGGACAGCACTGAGGATGGATCCTGGTGCTGGGATGGCAGGGTTGGGGTAGAGGCGGCGATCGTCCTTCTCGTCCGAATTCCGTGGGGCAAATGGGCTGAGCCAGAGCCTTCAGCTTCCTATTCTGGATATTTGAATCTCGCTGGTGTTACCCTCCTCTCTCCCCTCCTCCTTGCCACCAGGTCCCAGTTAACAGGTATTTTAGCATGACAATGGAGAAAATTCCACAGAGGGAAAAGGGAAAGAACCAACCTCCAACACCTCACCACATGCTGTGGCAAGATTAGCGAGATCGAATCAACACCTATGCATCTCTAGCGAAAACCATGTCCAACCTCGCTGCATCGCTGTTCGGGTGCCAAATGTTACGGAGGAATTCGGTGAGGGAAGAATGCAATCAATCAATTGGAACAGTGAGCTCTCCTCTATAGTGTCAGCCCAGGCACAGTGCCACTGGGTATGCCTGCATGCAGTGGTCTTCAGCCCTCCGAGCACTGCTTCTCGGAGCTTGCCCACTCGCTTACCTCCCACAGTGGGTCGAATCGAAGGTCCCTGTTCTGGCGCCAAACGTTGCGAGGAGCGACCAGAGTCAGACACGTAACACTCACAGAGTTATGGTGAATGCCCCACTTTATTATACGAGCTGTTGTCTTTTATAAAGTTCTGACATACGTGCATGCGCTCATGCGCCTAATACTAATATTTATTGGCTACAAGTAACTGTTCATGCGCAGCAACTACCCTACTAATTGGTTACAGCATTTTATGTTTATGTTCTACTTTCTTGCTCTTGTGATTAGCACATCCTGGCTTGCTTTCTCACTCTGGCCACCTGTTTATATCTTATTCTCAGTCCAAGATCAGCATGCCTTTGTTAGCACTAAAATAGCCCAATTTATCCCAACACTGCAAAGCAAGCTCTCTGCTGCCTCACTGGCCCAAAACCCCTCCACACTAACCTGGGTCCTACTTGATTTTGGATACCCTCATCCTGGGTAACCTGGATCTATTCCTGTTAATAGGACAAATCCACACAAATCATGCTTTGACTTCAGGAGGTGGATAGAAATTCTTTATTATTTGCATGTGACAAATGGAAACCTTTGGAAAATCACAGATGCAAAGCACTTATTAAACATCAGGTTTTCTAGAACCATGGCAACACTGGGAGCCTCCTTGAGCACCTGTAGGACCACCTCCATCCTCTGAGCAAGGAATAAGTTGTGGCTGAAGCCTCTCAGGCTGATGCTGTCTTGTCACGGTGGTTTTTAGCCTCAGTTTTATGGAGGGATACCTCCATCCCTCTGGAGTAGCTCTGTGAGGAGCACTGGCACTACAGGCTGGGTTGGCACTGCTTCCCTGGGGAAAATTCAGCGTGGAGCATCACTGCCAGGCCATGTGATCCCTTACAGAGGGAGCAGCTGGAGAATTTACAGCCAGAGAGAGCAGAGGAAAAGAGACTTTGGTCTGGCCAGGTAGGTAGATGGGATTCTCCCCACAAAGGTTGGCTGAGGAGGTCGTTCCCATGTGCTGAGACTGCTGCCTGGGCAGGAGCACTTCCTTGCTGGGGCTCTTGCCCTCTGCCCTCTGTGCTGGAAATTCTCTCTGCAGTGGACCTGGATTGATTTATCTTTCCTGACAGCTGCACCAGTCCAGAGTGTCCCTAGGGAATTTCTGAGATGTGGTTTTAGTGCCCCCCCTCCCAGTTTTCAGTGAGGAATGACATGTCCTAACACCTGGTGTTGGGTTAAAACATGGTGTCAGAGATGGTGCCAGCATGTCCCACATGGATACACAACTCTGAGCTGGGTTGTTCAAAGGAAGAGATGAGGAATTCCCAGTAGCCTCTGGAAAAGCCTCTAAAAACAGGCTGAAGGCAAGTTCAAATACCTCAATGAGGGTGCCAGTGGTACCATGTTTGCCTCCTGTCTTGGAGGAGCCAGAGGCCAGCTCTGGGATGGGATGGAAAAGGGTCTGTCCACTGTGGCAGTGCTTTGGTTTAACTTGGGGCTTGTTCAGCTCACACCAAACTCTTCCCCCTTGGACCAGAGTAAACACAGCCATCCACAAATCAAACATGCTATCTTTTCAGTTTGGACAAATCCCTGCTTTGCTCTGTGGGTTGTCACACAGATCCCAGGGCACGCCATGCTCGGGAACCAAGGAGATGTGAGGCATTTTGTTTGCAGAGGCTTGGCAGCTGCTGCAGCTGGAAAAGAACCATTTTGAGGGATGCAGGGTCATGGAGCAGAGGTGGGATGGACGAGGAGGTGGGTTTTAACCCTTGGATAGATCCATCTGCTTAACTGGAGGTTGCTGAGCTGTGTCCTGCATTCCCGAGGGCTTTAAGGGCCCTGGAGATGAGGAGGGAAGGGGCTGAAACGTGGGCAAGGCAGTGTGCTGGGTGTTTGCCAGTCCTGCCCCAGCTGGGAAGGACTTGGGAGGTTTTTTTGATCCTGGCACAGCTGCAGAAACCTTGGCTGGCCCAGCTGTAACTCAGGAGCAGGGCAGCGGGATACAGAGTGAGGATTGTTCTGCTGTTGGCACGGGATTTGGGAGCACAAATTAAATGCTTAAAAGTTAATGGCTTGGAGGGAGAATAAAGAAATGCATTGTTGGTTATCAACTTCTGACTAGAGGCTGTCTGGGGGTGAGGAGGGGAGGTGTGTTTTGTATGTGAGATCCCTTTTGGAGTTCCAAAATCTTGCTGAACCCAAAATAATCATAAAGTCATACAAAAGGAGAGCGGTTTGTTGTCCTTTAGCTTTTCTGTGAGAGATCTGGGTGTTTCACTCCACTTTTAATACCTTTTAACACATTGGTGAACTCATATCTTTAATTCAAAAAGCAGTGTTGCAGCAGCTTTCCTGTGTGTTGGAGACCATTTCTTGCTGGAAGCTCCAGCAGACCCAGCTGGTGCCAGGAACTCATCAGGGAGAGCAAAGCTCAGGGGCTTTGAGGTGCTGCTTTGGAAATAGACTGGGATTGGCAGGGACTTGGCACTCATTTGGCTTTGGGATTACATATGAGGAAGAATTTCTTGGCTGTGAAGGTAGGGAGGCCCTGGACAGGTTGTCCAGAGAAGCTGTGGCTGCCCCTGGATCCCAGGAAGTGTCCAAGGCCAGGCTGAACAGCCTGGGATAGAGGAAGGTGTCCCTCCCTGCCCATGACAGGGGTGGAACTGGATGGGCTTTAAGGTCCCTTCTAGTTCAAACCAGTCTGAGGTTCTGTGAAGCTGGACTTCATCTCCCTCCAGTGTCCCAGCTCATTTCAGGAGAACCAAGCTCAGGCAGTTAGACAGTCCAGCCTGGGGTTTTAGAAATAGGCTCAAACTGGATTTCAAGCCTAAGGAATGAAAAGGAAGCTGTCCAGGCTCCTGCTGGCAACAGAGCAGGGGGGCTGCCAGTGCCAAGACTTGGATTTTGGAAAAAGGTCTGTGGGATCCCTCATGGGAAAAAGAAGCTGAGCTGCTCCTCTGGGATGATCCTTATCTGGGCTGCTCTGAGCTTCTTTGAGCCCTTCATAACTTCAGAACCAATAACTTTTCCATGAAGGGCAGATGCCCTTGTGGGGTGGTCCAACTGCAGAGTGAGACCTTGCCAAACTCCCACCTGCCAGGAGGTGCCAGAAGGAACAGAAGTCATTGGTCACAGAGGTCAGTGCTTTGCTGTCCCAAATCCTGAGTCCTTGGAGCACTTCCGGAGGGACTGAAAACTTCCTATGAGCAGTGAAGGGACTAGGATGAGTCCTGATGGACCAGGCTGAACATCTGGCTGGATAAGATCAGCACTCTGAGCACAGGGAACAAGGATGACCCGTACCTAAACTGGTGTGTCTTGGGGTCCTCCATGTTGGGGGACCACTACAATGTGTGGAAGCTTTGAGTTTTCACCATGTGCCTGGGTTGTTCTACTCCTTTTGTGGAGCGGAATTCCATCTTTTTCTGGCTTGAGTCCAGGTGGCTCCTTCTTCCTTGGAAGCAGCAGGATGAGGGATGAGCTGGAGCTGGCTATGCACATCCCCTCCTGTTCCTTGCTTCCAATATGGGCCTTATCCCATAACAGCAGCACAGGGAGCACTCTAGGAGTAGTTGTGCATTTAGTTGTGAGTCCTGGTTTGGTTTTAACTTGGAAATCCCATGTTCATGTTCAGATCACCAGTTTGGAAACAGAGTTGTTTGAGGTGCAGAAGAACAAAAATGAGATGAATGGGAATGAGCAGGTGACATCTGGAGCTCAGGAGATGCAGGAGGTGAGAACTTTTTCTTGTGAAATGAGCTGTTCTGTTTGGAAATGTTTTAAATGAGCATCTTAAATGAGCATCTGAAGTGACTGTCTCCTGGGGATGCTATTTCTCACCCTCTCCTGAGGATTTGTAGCCCCTCAGCTCATGCAGATGAATGGATTTTTGGAGGAAAGCAGCCAATGTGATCTCCATGAAAACTCTCCCCTTAGGAGTTGTCTTGCCTTCAGCTGCGCCAGCTGAGGAGCATGATGTCCCCCATGAGTGTGAAGTTTTTACCTGTGTGAAGGTGCTCGATTCTTGTTTAGGGTTTAGTGAAACCAAGAGATGTGTAGGTACATTTAAAGTTGATTCCCATCAGGTTCCAGTCCATTTGTTCCTTGCCAGCCCAACAATTGGATCTGCCTGGTGTGTCAGCCAGACAGAGATGGGAGCTTCCCATGGTGTTTTGGGTCAGTGGAGGTTCTGTGAGCCCTGGATAAGAGGTATAGGAATACCACTGGAAACATTTGAGAACTATTTTTCTCCTCTCCTTGTTTCCTAGAAGCCACATTTCCTGCAATCTGCTTCTCTCTGCATAGAAAAAGCAATGTTGTGGAAGTGACTGTGAACATTTATTGTTCCAGATGTTGGAAAGCTGTCAGGAAACAATAGACAAGTTGGGGAGTCAGCTGGGAGAGAGAAGAGAACAGAGAAAGCAACTGGCATCTGAGCTGGAGTTGCTCTGGGAAGACCTGAAGGCTGAGAAGGTGGTTCTGGGCAGCCAGGTATGTCCAGTCCCTGTGGTGGGACTCCCTGCAGGAGCCAGCTGCCTCTGGATGCTCCTTGAAACATCCACAGGTGACCCCCAAACTAACTTCCTGGCATCTCTTGATGCATATCTCCAGCCCAGCCTCTCTCAAACCTTTGGTGGAGGGTTTTCAATCCAGCTGCTCTCGTGGCATCATCTCTGACTCCAGAATTTACTTTCCTTTCAGTGAATCTAATACCAAATCAGTAAATCCAGCTTTGTAGCCAAACCCTGATTCTACAGAGGGCAGAATGGGAGTTTTCAGACTCAGGTATTAATTGCAAGACTCTTAACACCTCAGAGCCAAATAATCATCCTGCTGGGATTTCCCCAAGGGCCTTGGCACACTTGGCTTGAACCAATTTAGGCAATAAATCAACTTCTGAGGGTTTCCCTGCTGGGAATGTTGCTGGAACTCTTGTATTCCAGCTGGGCCACAGAGGAAAGACAGTGAGAGGTGCCAACAAAATTGTCCAAGGGCTGCCAGGACAAGTGCTGAAAATTAGGGTAAAAGTTTAGGAGATTGGCAGATCCGTGGCCTGGACAAAGGGACCTGGAAATTGGAGACTGACAATCTGACAATGGGGGGGATGCAGGCATGACAAATCTCATTTTTTATCATGCTGAGAAGCCTTAGATCAGTTTGTGAGTCCTTGAATCCAAGTAAAAATCCATGGAAGTCCTGAGCTGTTGGCACAACTCCACAGACTCAGGTGCTGCTGGAGGAACAGTGGCATCTAGAGGCCAGGGTTTAGTTGTTCTGCAGCAAATCCACACTGAAACTTGGGATCAAAGCTTGGGATGAAAACAGCATGACTGGGAGGAATAGGCTAGGTCAGTCTGTCAATGTGCACATGGAAAGGAATTGTCTGATCTGGGGGATGGTGGGGAAAATGGGAAGAGTCCTTTTCTAACTCTTGCCTCGAAGTAGTTCAGTCTACTCGTGATCCGGGGAGCTTTGAATCCAAATCATCCATCCCTGAAAGTCTGGTTGGAATTCAGCCACCCACTGACCCGTGGTCTTCCTGAAAGAGGGACAGTTTTCCCATCAAAGGGATCAGGAGGAGATGGAATCCAGAGCCCTACGTTAGACTGGAACAGCCTTTAGCATAGAGACCTTTGCATGTATTTGGTGGATTCCTGGCTTCCCACATAGGCTCATTCCCTTTGCATGGAGCAGCTGTACTGCAGTGAATCATTTCCCAACAGTGCTGGAAAGCTTTGCATGAAATCATTGGGTTCTGTCACCTGGAAATCTCTTATTGTTTTTGGACATTTGCAAGGAGAAATCTTTTCCTGAGCTTGTCCTTCAGGGTGTTCATCCACTGACTGTTGTTTCCTCTCCAGGGTTTACCTGACTCCCACTCAGAGCTCACAAGCCACATAAGCACCTTCCCAAGTCTCCAGAGAGCATCAGCCAGCAGGGATCTTGTGGATTTATCCCATGAGAAACACAAAGACAGTGCTTTGCTAGATCCAGAGGTGAGATGTGGAAGGAATTCCCAGTTCCTGTGGTACCTGCTGCAGACAGGAGCTGCTTGGGTGTGTTGCTCAAATATGAGCAAATTTGTCTTGGTGTAGGTAAGACACCTTGGAATTGAAATACCAGGAAATACCTGGGATTGAAAGCTCAGGAAGAGCTGTTGATTGAAAAGCTTCAGCAATCAAAGTTGGTGTTTAGTGAGGATAGCAATCAAAGTTGGTGTTTAGTGAGGATAATGGTGTTTGTGTCTGAAGGATTTGGGTCCAACATAGCTAAGCAGCAGATCTGACACTGGGCAGACTCCAGTTGTGATATAGCTGGGAGTTCCTCTGTCCTGATGCATTCCTCCTTTCCTGCCCCTTTTATTTTCTTGGCATCTTCTCCTCAAGTCTCAGGTTCAGGATGTGGTGTTACCTGTTGCTACAGGGTTAGGTGACACTGGGAAAGGAGAATCCATCCCTAGGAAGGTGTTTGGGGTAGAGTTGGAGCACCTCTGTGAGAGAGAGCTACCTGAACCCCCACCTTGTGCTCCTCCTGGTTTGCCAAAAGCTGCTGCTTTTGTAAATAGCTTTGGCACATGCTGTAGATCCCTGTGAGCTGTAGATGTGCCACAGTAGGATAAAATCAAATAAAGAACTATGGCTTGGTGGTAGTTTAGACACAGCTACTTTCCATGCAGGAAAAAAGACTCACGTGTGTCTTTGAGAGGGAAGAACTGCAATAATTTAGCCACAGAATCACAAGCCATGTCTTGCTGGAGTCCCCAGATTGCCCTGTACGCCTCCAAAGATTTCCATCAGAGCAAAGGAGATCCAAGTCGTGGTGTTTTCTGACCTTACAGGCCTCTGAAGTCCTGCGAGACAGAGAACAGAGTCACAAAGTGGAGCAGAAAGAGGAAGATCCCTGTGCAGATGCAAAGACCTATGAGGAACAGATGGCTAAAGTAGTGTTTTTGGAAGAACAGATCAAAAACCTGCGGGAAGAACAAGAATTGCTCTGGTAAACCTTAACAAAGCCTGTGCTATTTGCTGCTCCTTGTCTTTGCTGACTTGAATTTTGAGTCTTTTCCAACTCCCCATGAGGCTGCTCCTGGCAAAAATGGGCCTGGCATCTTCATCTTGTCCTTGGGTCAGCATCTCTGATTTAGGTGACTTAGTGCCATCAGGATCAGCCAGGATTAAGGATTTTTTCTGCAGCTCTTCCAGATTCTGAGCAGCCTAAATGGGAGCTGTCCTTAGGGAGGAGATTATTCCCTTAAAGTTGGACTAAGGGGGTTTCAGAAGTCTCCTGTTGTGGGTTTGGGCTCCTCAGGGCTCGCTGCTGGCAGCAGCTGGTGGTTCTAGTCCCACTTGAGGTTTGGGTAGTCCTTGGAATTTGGGTGTCTTTGGAGGGGAGGTATCAGCAGGTGTTGGTCCAACTCTCCTTTTTGAGTAGATCAGGACAAATTTGGAGCTGGAGCATCTGGGCTAAAACTTAGTAAATAAAAGCTTGGTTTAAATCCAGTATAGTTACAGTGACCTGGGTTACTGGTACTGGGATAAAGTGCAACCAGGAAAAGGCAATAGGGAGCTGCTAGGGAATAATGGAATCATTCAGGCTGGAAAAGCCCTCCAAGGTCATTGAGTCCAACTGTTTCCCAATACTGCCATGTTCACCCTTAACCTATGTCCCCAAGTGCCACATCCACAGTTTTTTTTTAACACTTCCAGGGATGGTGATTCCATCCTGGACAACCTGTACCAGTGCCTGGACATCCAGGACATAAAATCACAGAATTCCAGACTGTTGTGGGAAGGAAGGGATCTTAAAGCTCATCCCGTTCCACCCCCTGCCATGGGCAGGGACACCTTCCACTATCCCAGGTTGCTCCAAGCCCTGTCCAACCTGGCCTTGGACACTTGCAGGGATGGAGCAGCCACAGCTTTGATCTTGGATGGAGAAAATGGAGATGGAGTTCGGGTGAAGATCAGTCAGACAGCTGGACTGGGACACCTGAGCCCCTATTCCAGGGCTTCCCTGTGACTCTGAGTCCAGAGCAGCTCCTGTGCCTTTGTGAGGATTCCTTAGCCAGCCTGTAACCTCCTCTGGGGGAGAGCTGAACCTTTGGACACACGTGATTTTGTGGGAAGTGTCCCAGGGAGACTGACCCTTGCCCAGAACAGCTGCATCCAGGACTGAATCCCCTTTGGAGCCTCCCGAAGCGCTTAAGTGTTTCACTGGACTCTCCCAAGCTTTTCTGCTTTAAGGGTGTTTTCCCTGGATTTCTGTAGTTATCTCTCTTCTTTACTGTTTCTCCTTCAAGCTCTGAATTACTAGAGAGCAATAAGAAGAAGGAGAAGCTGGAAAAGCAGCTCAAAGAGAGCAATGAAGAGAAACAGATGCTGCTTGAAGAAATTGCTCAGCTCAAACGTGACATCCGGAATGCCTGGGAGCAGGGCCCCAGCAGAGACATGAGGAGGATGACCCCAGGCTTGGAGGAGAGGGAGAACAGGTTTCTCCCATGGCAGAGCTTGGCAGGCAGTTTAGAGGGGAGCCTTAAACAGGTATGGGCAGCTTATCTGCACCCTACTTTTTGTCATTAATTGAGTGGCAAAACATAATTGAAGTGGGCTGAAAGCCAGTCCTGTGGTGTGAGCAATGGTTGGAAATTAGGGATGTGTTCATTTTCTTGTGTTGTGCTTTTGGATGGGCTGGGGACTTGGATAAACTGAACTGATTACACATGGCAGAAATAAGTGATTTAAATGGAATTTGTTCACTTTTCTCACCTTGTGAGCTGACAGAGAAAGGGAGGTGTAGGTGTCCCTGCCAAACAGGGAGGAAATGATGGAAGAACTCAGGATGGGGAGACTGAGGAGGATCTCAGCTTCTGTGTAAAGATTTAGAGAAGAGAGAAGAGAGGACAGGGTGGTCTGTATGGCCAGGGTGGGAATGAGAAGTAGAGGATGGGAGTCTGGTTATATCCAAGAAGCAGCAAATCATCCGATGGAGCAGGGCAAGACACAAGGAGTGCAGTGGATGTGGGAAGGGATCTTGATAGAAACAGGTGGGGAAAGCCCCACAAAACCAATGGAGTCAACGGGCCTCCAGAATGACTGACACTGCCAGATCCCACAGTGCTGGATCAAGACTTTTCCCAGCTTGGGAAATTATCTGGGGATTATCTGAGAAGGCAGATTCAGTCTTCAGTGAATTCCATCTGGTCCCAAGAGCAGAGAGTGAAGATGCAAAGTGGGAATGCAGATCCAGAGATGGCTGAAAGTGATCTGGAAAGAATGGCTTTGGTACAAGCCAGGTTTTGGTGTATGTGCCAGGAAGGTGAGTGAGCCAAGGAGATCTGATATCTCCCAAGAGCCCTCACAGATCGTCGGTGACACCTCCCAGTGGCCAGGCTCTGTCATGTATTCTTGTCCAGCTGCCGGGACTCACCTTTCTCCTGTTCCTGATCCCTCTGGGAGCTGGCCTGACTGTGTCACTCCTGAATGAGACTCTGGTACAAGAATCCAAAGTGATCTAGTGGCTTTGCTTTGATTGGACAGGTTTTTTTTTAACAGGGATTTATTCCCTTATCACCTCTTCCCCCTCAGTTTCAGGAGTTGTATTGGCTTCTCTGAGGTGGTGGAGAGAATCATTGAATCACTGGGGCCTCTGAGATCATCAGGTCCAACTATTAACCCAGCAGTGCATATCCACCACAAACCATGTCCCCAAGTGTCACATCCATATGGCTCTTAAAGCCCTGCAGGGACAGTGAAGGGAACAGGACATGGTGTAAGGACATAGAAATGCCAGGCTTCATGCATCTACCTGCCCAAATGTCCTTAAATCCTACTGGCTTCTGCCTTCTTTAATCACCTTTATCCTACCTTAATTTCTGTGTCACTTCTGTTGTTCCTGCAGGGTCTGTCTGAGGAGAGGTTCCAGCAGCAGGAGGAGAAGCTGCAGCAGCTGCGCCAAGACCTGCGGCGGGTGCAGAACTTGTGCAGCTCCGCCGAGAGGGAGCTCAGGTATGAGAGGGAGAAGAACGCTGACCTCCAGAGGCAAAATCTGCTGCTCCAGCAGGAATGCACCAAGGTAGGGACAGAGCCAGGCTCCACAGTGTGCTCTGCCTCAGCTCCATGGGAATTACAAGCACGAGGGCTGGAGCCCATCTGGAGCCAGGCTGGGAGAGCTGGGTGTGTTCACCTGGAGGAATAAAGGCTCAGAGCCCCTTCTGGGGCCAAAGGGGCTCCAGGAGAGCTGGAGAGGGACTTGGGATGAGGGTCTGGAGTGCCAGTAAAAGGGGGAGTGGCTTCCCACTGCCAGAGGGCAGGGTCAGATGGGATACTGGGAGAAAATCCTTCCCTGTGGGGGTGGGGAGGCCCTGGCACAGGTTACCCAGAGCACCTCATCCTCAGAAATGTTCCAGGCCAGGTTGGACAGGGCTTGGAGAAACGTGGGATAGTGGAAGGTGTACCTGCCCATGACAGGGGGTTGGAACCAGGTGATCTTTAAGGCTCCTTCCTACCCAGACCACTCTGGGATTCTGTTAAAAATTTCACTGCATCCAAATAAAACATGCTTTACTTCCTCTGTGATTCCTCTTTTGCTCATTCGGGAATCCTGTTCCCCTTCCCTAGCCAAGCCATTCCAGCTGATTTTTGCTGAAGGATAAATCTGATTTATTCTCTGGGATCTCAGGTCAAAGCTGAGCTGAAGCAGGCCCGGGCCAAACTCTCGGACACCACGGAAACATGTTCTTCCCTCTCAGCACAGTGGGAGAGGAGCCAGCAGAAGGTCAAGGAGCTGGAACTGGAGCTCTCCAAGTGCTCCCAGGCTGATAAGCTCCAGAGCAGCCTCCAGGAGAAGCTGGTTCAGGAGAAATCGAGAGCAGGAGAAGCACAAAAGAAGGTGAGTGTAAGCTGGGGTATGTTTGACAGTTCTGTGCAGGTCTAGTTCAGAAAACAAGCAGCTTTGCTTCCCCAAATTCTGTTTTTGTGATCCCTCGGCTTAATATTATAAGAAAAAATGCCTGTAATTAGCAGGAGCATAATCAAGGCAATAGAAGCCATGTCTGATAACTCAATATCTCTGAAATACTGATAGTGGGGCTGGCAGGCACAGGGAACCCTGATCTTGTTCTTGCTGAGATTTCCTACTGTTTGCTGTCTGGAAAATTCCAAAACCTTGTGTTTTCCGTGGCGCTGATTCTGCCATGCTCATGCAGAAACCATTGGATTCCCTTTTGAAGTTTGCAGGATCAAATTGGGTTGAAAAAAGATTGTTAGGAATTCATGACATAGTGTTTGGTCCAAAATTTGGTAGCCATTCCAAAGGTTTTGCTTTTAATGGACTTAAGAGTCAAAACAAGGAAGTCTTTTCTTCCCGTGCCTCAGACACTGGGGAATTAGAGGGATCTGATTCAGATGCTGACCTGTATATTCAGAAAGTTTAATCTATGTCCGTTTTAATCCAAGGTCTCAAAACTCCAGCAAAAGCTGAAGGATTCCCAGCACCAGCTGCTGTTGGCAGAGGCCCATGTTTCTGATAAGAAGCTTCTGGAGGAGGAGCTGAAGGAAGCTCGGGAAAATGAAGCTCGAGTGCAACAGGAACTTCATGAGGAGCAGCTAAAAAGGTCTCTGTGCTGTGCAGGGGCTGTGCCAGTCCTCCTGGCTGCCCTTGGAGGGTTCAGGGAGAACCCAACCACTGTTTTGACCTTCCGTCTTCCCTTTGGACTTACCTTATCCCTGGAGTTCTCCAGAGATTCCCTCTTCCTGAGATTTAAAAGATTTTTGAAGGCTTCATCTGCCTTGGGAGGGCTGTGGCCTCTCCTGTCAGTGCAGTGATGCCAGCAGGCCCCTTCCCCGTGCAGCTGGGAATGATCCCAGTATATCATCCCCCCTTTCTGTGTCACTGGGACATGGGGACAACTGGTATGTGCTGATTCCTTTGTCCCCTCCATGCCAGTCAGGGCAAGAGGAGAATGGGGTGTTTTGGATGACAGACAGACAGACGTCTTGGGGACAGGTGATACATTCCCCCTCCAGCTCTCACTGTTACCCTATTGTGTTTCCAGGAGGCTCCTGGAACAGCAGGTGGAGGAGCTGCAGCAGCAGCTCTGGCATTCCCAGGAGACAGAGGCATCACTGGCCAAGATGCATGTGGAGCTCCAGGCCAAGACCCTGCACGTCCTGGAGGATGAGAAGAAGCTGGATGCTGGTGAGGTGAGTGACAGTGAGGGGGTTCCTCATCACACATCATGAGCTGGAATCTGCTCCTGGGAGCTTCTGAAATTGTGAACATCTAATTAGAGGCTGAGTTCTTGCAGTTCTCACTGATTTCAACAAGAGCTGGAGGAAAAGCAGTCTCCCATTGCCAGCTGGTTTTCTGGGTGTCCCGATTTGAAAGACAGGTGTCTGCTGAGGAAAGCAGGGCCTTCCCTTGGAATGGAAAAAGTAAATTCTCTCCCTCTGAGTTAGTATAATTTTGAAATTAAGGGACTCTCAGGCAAAGATATGGGGATAGGAATAACAGTTCTTTACTAGTATATATAACAAGGCAAACAGAACAACAACAACTATGGAATTAACAACAAACAGAACAGGAAGCCAGTAACAGTTCTCTTGAATAGGGGCACTTTCCCCTTTGGTGTAGTTCCCGTCCCAGCTGGCCATGAGCTCTGGCAGGTTCCCAGTGGGCAGGACAGGTGCGACCATCCCTGTGCAGCTGCAGGGGCACTGGGGGTGATGGCAGCCGTGTCCCAGATGGGAAGGGTGGAGGAGAGACTCTGCTCATGAACCCTTGGGGCACTGTCGGTCCTGGTGCTCTAACAGGATTCTTGGAAACAGCAAACTGAAGCGACAGGGCGTCCTAGCAGGGCAGGGGTGCGAGGTCCAACAGCAGAAGAGGCAGGTCCCGGCGTTGGGATGGCCAGGGGAAAGCGGCCTTCCTCCTCCAAGAGCCAAAAGCGAGTAAGCCACAGCAACTGCCCCCCCGCCCCCCCCACCTGCTTCTAATCTCGAAGTGTTCCCCCCACCCCCTCTGGGAGAAAATTCCCAAAAAAACAGGGAGGTTCCTCCTTCCCTCCCCCATCTCAAGGACCTAGCCATCAGTGCTTCTTAGCATGTCAATGGGAAAAAATTCCACAGGCAAAGAGGAGAGGAAAAACAAACAACAGTGGGATGCAGGGCCCAGGAAGGCTTGGTTATTTCTTCCTTCCCTTTATCTTGCAGAGCTTGGAATTTTTGTTTGGAAATTTTGGCAGTCTGGGAGGGTTCACTGCCTCTCTCTGCAACAAAATCCCATTGCTTGTTGGGGGGAGGAGGGAGTGGTCTGGGGGGCTGGCTGGTTGGCTATTGGCTGTACTGGAAACCGCTGGGATTGATGAGAGAGAAGCTTTGGAAACCAGGCAGATGGGAGGCAGCGGGGCCCGTCCAGCTGAGGCCACACATACACAAGTTAAAAATAGCCCTTTTCCAGCATGTACAGTGCCAGAAGGAGAACCAGAAGCTCTCAGAGCAGCTGGCGCTGCTGAAGGAGGAGAACAAAGCTCTGTATGAGGAAGGTGTCCGACTCCTGAACCAGAAGGATCTCTATGTCAGGTAATGACCAAAAACCTGCCTAGGCCTGCTCTTGGATTTGGCTGTGGTGTGCACTTTCCTGTCCAATGTTCAGACTTTCAGCGCTAAATCCACTAGCCCTGAATATAGTGAGCTTGTTATAAGTGTTTGTCACACACACTGACTCAGAGCCAATTGTACATCAAGCAGTGGAATTTATTAAGCAAGCGGTAACAAGCAAAAGCAGCGCTGGGCGGCCGGGAGTTAGCGCTCCACCAACTGCGCGCACTTTCCTCTCTCTGTCCTTTGGGGTTTATACCCCTTGTTTCTGCTATACGTGTCCCTTTTGCAATCGTGTCTGCGCTGGCACTGCCTGTTGATAGGGGTCGTACTTTGCTCTCCGGTGGTCGTTGGAATGAAGAAGACTCCTCTTCCCGGCAGAACCTCTGCCTTATCAGTAGATCCTTTTTACACGTTGAACAATGGATACTTAAGTATGGTTAATTAACTCAGCTCAAACTAATCAAGACATTCTTGTGGACTACGGGTGCATGACTTGTGCCCTCTCAGATCTGGTTCTATTCTTTGTTATTTTATTGAACTCTTGGTAGTCCTTCTATTTTAATGAACAATTTTTATGTTGTTTTTATTACAATCCCTCCTTTTCTTCTTTCATATTTTGTTCATTAAATCTTTTTAATTCCTGATAGCTCAATGCAAGCTCTTTTTCCACCTCCTCATCATTTAAGATGTACTCGTATTTAGCTTTAATTAACATCAGGTGAGCAGCTTCTAATCGCCCTTTTACAATTTCTATGACCTTATTAAAGATGCAGGGTCCGAAAGTTAATCCGAACACCAGAAATAACAAAGGACCTGCAATTGTAGATAGCAGAGTAGTAAGCCAGGAAGAACTGTTGAACCAAGTGTCATACCAGGACTGTTGAGCTTCTCTTTCTCGCTTTCTTTGCTCTAGCCTTTCTCTCAATTTAGCCATTGTATCTCTAACAAGCCCGGTATGATCTGCATAAATGCAACATTCTTCTTTAAGTGCCGCGCACAATCCTCCTTGCTGAAGGAAGATTATTAGATCTAGCCCCCTTCGGTTTTGTAATACTACCTCAGATAAAGATTGAACAGATTTTTCTAAGGCTGTGATTGATTCTTCTATTCTAGCTAAATCTTCATCTACTGCTATCCTTAATGTATTAAACTCTGTTGTTTGTCTCACTAGGGAAGCTATTCCTGTACCAGCTCCCGCAGTGCCCACCAACATAAGTGTGGCCACAGTAAGGGCTGTAAAGGGTTCTCTTTTTTGTAAATGATGTTCTGGGGTATTTTGGGCTTGATATACATATTCCTCTGGATGGTATATAATTTTGGGGACTCTTTTACCACTGGGTTAGGACCGACACCCACTAGGTCTTTTGGGACTATTTCTTTCTTTATTAGTATTAATCCTCCTCGGTCTGTGCCAGGTTCCCAAAACCGAATTCACCAGATTTTCCCAATATTCCACCCTGGATCCTGTGGATTGGTTATGTTAAGGTAAATCATCCAACAGGTATTTCGATTTTCCCCTTGCACTGTGTCATCATATCCATGTTTGGGTATTTGACATCCAGGCGGTCCCCACCCGACTCTAAGGTATCTGTCTTGGCCTGCCCCCGGTTCCCAATCAGAGGCAATAGTTTCACATCCCCAATATGCACAATAGTAATGTCCAGGCCAATTGCAATAACCCCATCCTGGATTTGAGCTTGGGCACATATAAAAGGCCTTAGATTGTACTTGTCTTTTGTATGTGTTATCAGTCCCTGCTCGAATAATTGAGCTCAAATGTGTTTGGAAGCTTGGGGCTGCAGTCGTAATCGTTGAGTTTATAACTATCGAGTCTTCTATTTGTATCAAAGACCATTTGAAAGGTTGATGCTTGTTCGCATAAGCATCTACTTGGCTGATTTGTATATATATTACAGCTAAAATTCCCATAACCTGCCAAGAAGGGTGTGGTCCTGGTGGATTTTTATTTTCAATTCCTTTGTGTCTTAATGTGAAATTTTTATTTTTTGCACCCCCCCTCTGGGTCTATGAGTGATTTCTGGGATTTAAAATCCTTGAGGCAGTTCTCGGAACATTTCTGAATTGTTCCAGTCTGTGGGTTCTCTCCTCCACCTTTTCTTATCCCTCTGCCTCGCTCGCCGACTCGGTTGCTTCGAGCCGCGAGGGGAACCATCTTCTCGGCAGCAAGGATATTCTTCAGGAGGGCCATGTCGTTTTTTGTTGCCTCTTTTTATAAGATTCCCACTTCTTATCCTTCACTTGCGGTGAAGAACACCAGACCCCAGGTACAGCTTTTCTACAATTTCCCTTAATGATTTTAGCTATGAAAGGAACTGGTTCATTAGGATGGAAGCAATAATTTTCTGACCTTGCCCCCCCTTGTGAATACCCTTCCCCTTCATGTAAAATCCTTTTAGTAAGCTCCCGTTCTAGTTGATAGCAATTCTTACAAACACTGCTAGGTGGACTTCCTCTCTAACAATGGACCCACCACCGTTCTTGGCAAATTTTACAAACAAAACATACAAATGGATCACAACCACAATCCTTGTTCGAGCAATATATCTTGAAATATCCAGTTATCAAGTAGTTACACTTAATTTCGCTGTCTCATTGTACCCGAACTACCTTCACAGTGTTCATTTAAGTCCGTTTTAGGGTGACTCTAAGATCTCCTGGAGCGCTGGTTACTTTCCAGGGTTCCTCGGAGGAGGGGTGTATAGGTCTTTTTATCCTGCTTGCACGAGTCCAGCCTTTTTCCGCGGTTCTGATGGCAGTTTCTGTAGTGAGTAACACAACATAGGGACCTTCCCAAGTTGGAGTTAACGTATTTTCTTTCCATGTTTTAACCAAAACCTTATCACCCACTTTTATATTGTGAATCGCTAAGTCAAGAGGAGGTCTTTGTACCAATAATCCAGCTTTTCTGAGTTTATCACGAGCTTGTGTCAGCTGTATTATGTAATGATTAATTTGTTGATTACTTATCTCGGGATGATCCGCTGGGGCATCCATATTATACGGCATTCCGTAAAGCATTTCAAAGGGGGAAATCCCTACATCAGTCCGGGGTTGAGTGCGTATATTTAGCAAAGCTAAAGGTAAACATTTTACCTAAGGTAATTGTGTTTCATACATCAGCTTGGTTAGTTGTTTCTTTATTTCTCCATTTATTCTTTCTACTTTCCCTGAACTCTGTGGGTGCCAAGGAGTGTGATACTTCCATTTTGTCCCCAGGGTTGAAACAATTTCTTTAGCGATTTTAGATGTAAAATGTGCCCCCCTGTCTGAATCTATCACCTCTATTAACCCATATCGAGGGATGATATCTTCTAGCAAAATTTTCACCACTGCTTGTGTAGTTGCTCTAGAGGTAGGAAAAGCTTCTACAAAATGGGTTAAATGGTCAATTATCACTAACAAATGTTTGTATCTCCCTACCTTAGGCAAATCAGTAAAGTCAATTTGAATGTGTGAAAAAGGTCTGTAGGCTAAATCCCTTCCCCCAGCTTCCCGTTGTCACCAATGCTTCTTATTCACCTTTTGACAGGTTAAACATCGTTGTGTGACCTGTTTGGCTAAGTTATGCATCCCAATACAGACATATTTAATAGCAAATTGATCTATCAAGGCTTGTGTACCCCAGTGAGTTTTGGAGTGGATGGCTTCCAAAATTCTTCGGGCTACCGGTTTTGGAAGAACTTCGCGACCGTCTGGCAATTCTCGTTTATTTTCCTTTCTTCACTACCCCCATTTCATTCAATTTCTGTTGTTCTCTCTCAGTGAATGTGAGTATTTGAATTGGCCCGTGATAATAACAATGCATCTTAGTGGGGTTCAAACAGACACATTCTATCTTATCTATTTTGGAATCTTCCCAGCAAAGCATACGAGGTAATTTGTTTAAATCTTTTTCACAAAAGGAGCAATTTCTCTTAACTCCTGCAGCCTTTTCTTTTAATACCCTGAGGGCTGCGGCCTTTGCTTCGTGATCTGCTAGGTTATTTCCCCTCACTCGATTGTTTACTCCAGTCTGGTGCCCTTTTACATGGACCACAGCTATTTCAGTGGGCCACCTTAGAGCCTGTAAAACCTTCCTTACTAAATCTTCATGAATTAATCCTTTTCCCTGGGAATTAATTAAACCTCTCTCTTCCCAAATTTTTCCAAAGGTATGCACCACCCCATAAGCATATTTTGAGTCTGTAAAGATTGTTCCTGCTTTTCCTCTCAATAATTTCAGTGCTTGCCATACAGCATACAATTCACAAGCCTGCGCTGACCACACAGAATTTAGTGGTCCTGATTCTCTCACCTCTAGGGTCTTTCCATTAATTACTGCATAACCAGATTTTCTCCTTCCTTCAACTACTCGGGAAGACCCATCCACAAACAGTTTTTCCCCATATTCTAATTCTTCCTCTTCTAGGTCTGGTCTGATTTTTGTTTGTTCTTCTATTACCCTTAAACAATCATGCTTTAAGTTTTCACTCGGTTCCCCATATAAAAATTGGGCGGGATTTTGGAGAGAGGTTGTCTCTAAGCTCAATTTAGGAGAAGATATAAGGATCCCTTCATATTTTAAAAGCCGAGCATCAGTTATCCATTTGTCTGCTTTCTGTTGGAGGACCCCCCTTATGTTGTGAGGAGACAAAACATGCAACTCTCCCCCGAAAGTGATTTTTACAGCTTCTTCTACTAACAGAGCAGCAGCCACTATCGACTGCAAACATGTTGGCCAACCCCTTGATACCGGATCTAGTAATTTAGATAGGTAGGCCACAGGCTTTTTACTACCAGCCCAATCCTGGGCTAACACCCCATATGCTGTTCCTTCCGTTGTGTTTACAAAGAGATAAAAAGGCCTTTTTAAATCTGGGAGGCTTAATACAGGTGCATTTACCAACTCTGTCTTGAGAATTTGTAATTTGTCTTCATCTAACTGATTCCACTTAAGTAAACCAGTCTTGGTTAATTTTTCATATAAAAATTTTACTTTCCCACTAAACCCCTCAATCCATTGTCTACAATATCCAAATAATCCCAGTAATTGCCTCACCTCTCGTTTTGTTTGTGGCCTTGGCATAGATAAGATCCCTTTTATCCTATCCAGATCTATCTTTTTCATTCCTTGCTTCAGCCTGTATCCCAGGTATTTTACTTCTTCTACAAATTGGAGTTTAGATTTTGATACCTTCAGTCCTTTTAAACTAAGGAAGTTCAACAGCTTTATGCTCTCTTGCCTTACCACCCATTCCTCCTTGCCAGCAATCAACAAGTCATCCGCATATTGAATCAACACGGCCCCTTCTCCTAACTTATAATCACTTAGTAATTGTTCAAGTGCTTGGCCGAACAAATTGGGGGACTCAGTAAATCCTTGAGGAAGAACCGTCCAGCGAAGCTGCTGTTTTCTATGAGTATCTGGGTCTTCCCACTCAAATGCAAAATAATCCCTACAATTCTCTTTCAAGGGGCAGGCCCAAAAAGCATCTTTTAAATCTATTACACTATACCATTGATTATCAGGTCCTAATTGGCTCAACAGGGTGTAAGGGTTTGCTACTACGGGAAATCAGTTCCACGGTTCTTTTATTAATTTCCCGTAAATCATGTACTAACCGGTATTTCCCATCAGGCTTCTTAACAGGGAGAATGGGTGTATTAAAAGGGGACATGCAGGGTTGCAACAATCCTTGTTTTAGAAGTCTTTCAACTTCGGGTTTTATCCCCATTTTCCTTTCATCTGAAATTGGATATTGCTTAATCTTTACTGGAATGTCAGGGTCTTTCAATGTCACTTCAAACGGTTCTATCTCCAATCGACCCACAGTGTTGGGGGTATACCAAACTTTTGGGTTTATTTCCTGTTCATCCTCTACTCGCAATGGACATAATTTTACTGTTAATTGTTTATTTTCTATACTAATTTCAATTCCTAGTTCTACCATAAGATCTCTTCTTAAAAGATTGTAATCAGCTTCAGGTACCAACAGGAGGGTTCCTAAACCCAATTTTGAGCTGTTTTCAAAAGCTACATCTTTAATTACAGGTACACTAAAAGGTTCTCCCTTCGCTCCCACAACTTGGATTCTTTCTTTTGATATTTTACATCCTAAAGGGAGGCTTTGTACTGTGGACCTTTCTGCTCCAGTGTCAATTAAAAACTCTATTTCCTGTTGCTGGGGACCTACTTTCAGCTTTACCAGGGGCTCTGATCTTTCTCGGGTCCCCAGCAAATAGAGCCCCTGACCCCCCTAATCTTCCTTAAATTCTTTCTCATCTGCAATCCTTTTCCGACAATCTCTCCGAAAATGCCCCCTCTTTCCACAATAATAGCAAGTCTCCTGGGTACCCTCCTTTTCTCTAGGCACATTTCTGGTTCTAGGAGGGCCCGCCTTCGAGGAGAATCGACTAGTTGTTACTCGTTGCCCCTCACGTACTACTGCCATCATTACTTTAGCCTGCTTCCTGTGTCCTTCTTCCTCCCTCCGGACATACACCTTCTGCGCTTCCCGCAACAATTCATCTAAACTACGATCATGCCAATCTTCAATTTTCTCTAACTTTTTCCTGATGTCAGGCCAAGATTTTGCTACAAATCGAGTTTTTAATAACACTTGACCTTCTGGAGTATCAGGGTTCACCCCGGAATATAGTTGAAATGACCTTCGGAGCCTCTCTATCCATTCAGTAGGGTCCTCATCTTTCTTTTGGCTTTCACAGAAGGCTTTATTTACACTTTGTCCCCGAGGGACAGATTCCCGGATTCCTTGGATTAGGATAGTTCTTAAGTCTGCCATATGGGCTCGGTGCTGTGGATTTTGCTTATCCCAATTAGGGCGTTGCAATGGCCACTTCACATCATCTTGGGGACCTGCCTGGTGGTCCCTGTCCCACACCCTCATTCCCGCTGTTCTGATCATTCTCCTTTCCTCAGAAGAGAACAAAATTCCTATGATAGACTGCATTTCATCCCACGTATATATATTGGGACCCAAAAATTGATCAACCCTTTCCGCCACCCCAAGGGGATCTTCTAGCAAATGTCCCATCTCCTTCTTGAATTCTCTAACATCTCCAGAATTAAGGGGCACTTCTACATAGCCTATGCCCGGTATTTGGGCAGGCTGCCCCTGTTGTCCAGCATTTGGATTAGGGATCATCCCCAGGCCCACTTCTCTTAATGGATACAGGGTTGGACCTTCTCTATCCCTCCTAGACTGGCTGCGAGTGATCCTTCGGTTATCTTCGGATCTTAACTCGTGGTTCCCCAATTCTTGTTCCCCGGATTCTTCTTCATGATCTGACTCTAGGACTTGTGCCTGGGGAGGTGGGGGAACTGGGAGAGGAGGAGATATGTAGGGGGGGGGGGGGAGCAGTCGGGACCTCCTCGGATCATTTAGATTTCTTTTTCCCTCCCCAGGTGTTTAGGGCAAACAATCTAGTCCTAGTTTCTCCCACTATCCAAAGGGCAGCATATTCACTTTCTTCCAGGCAAAAAGGTTCTTTAGAGTTTACAAAAATATTTAATGCCTGGCAAATCCAGTCTTCGGAACTTCTGAATACTGGCCAAAACAGATTATCTCCACGGATCTGTTTCCCTCCCCACACCTCCATACAATAATGTATCATTTTGACCTTATCCTTCCCTTTCCTAGAAGGCTAATCATTCCAATATTTAATCATCATCATCCCTAACGGACTGTCAGGGGGTATCTGGGGGAGCTTTACTGGGGTCCCCTTACCCATGGGATCAGAGGGCTTGCTTTTCCCCTGTCCCATCTTCCAGAACACCAACAAACACTCACACACACGTTTCCCTCTTTTTGTGGCCCAGTTCCTCCCGGGATTTGGGAACCACACTACTCAGAGGTCTGCACTTGCTTCACCCACACCGGGCGTCTCATTTGCTGTGTCCTGGGATACCCAACCCCAACTGAACGGATTCACACATATACTTACGCTTCCTGCGTCTTCGCCCGGGGCTTCGTGCACAAAGATTATGGGGTTACCGGTTTTCCTTTGCTTGTTACCAATTTAGGGTTTGTCGGTAAGGGTCCAGGAGGGTGGGCGCAGCACCAAGGCCGCTAAAAGCGGGGCGCCTCCCTGGTGGAGGTCTCCCACCGGGTTGCCCTTATCCGAGTCACGGCACCAATTTGTTATAAGTGTTTGTCACACACACTGACTCAGAGCCAATTGAACATCAACAAGTGGAATTTATTAAGCAAGCGGTAACAAGCAAAAGCAGCGCTGGGCGGCCGGGAGTTAGCACTCCACCAACGGCGCGCACTTTCCTCTCTCTGTCCTTTGGGGTTTATACCCCTTGTTTCTGGTATACGTGTCCCTTTTGCAATCGTGTCTGCGCTGGCACTGCCTGTTGATAGGGGTCGTACTTTGCTCTCCGGTGGTTGTTGGAATGAAGAAGACTCCTCTTCCCGGCAGAACCTCTGCCTTATCAGTAGATCCTTTTTACACGTTGAACAATGGACACTTAAGTATGGTTAATTAACTCAGCTCAAACTAATCAAGACATTCTTGTGGACTACGGGTGCATGACTTGTGCCCTCTCAGATCTGGTTCTATTCTTTGTTATTTTATTGAACTCTTGGTAGTCCTTCTATTTTAATGAACAATTTTTATGTTGTTTTTATTAGAAGCTCATCCCCCATGTCTGCTGTCAGAGAATTCAAGACATGTTTGAATGGGAAGGGACCTTAAAGCCCATCCAGTGTCACCACCTGCCATGGCCAGGGGCACCTTCCTTTAGCCCAGGTTGCTCAGAGCAAACTGTCCAGCCTGGCCTTGGACACTTCCAGGAGTGAGGCAGCCACAGCTGCTCTGGGCACCTTGTGCCAGGGTCTCCCCACCTCCATAGGGAAGGATTTCCTCCCAGTATCCCATCTGACCCTGCCCTCTGGCAGTGGGAAGCCGTTCCGTGTCCTGTCCCTCAAGGCCCTTGTCCCAAGTCCCTCTCCAGCTCTCCTGGAGCCCCTTGAGGCACTGGAAGGGGCTCTGAGGTCTTCCTGGAGCCTTCTCTTCTCCAGGTGAACACCCCCAGCTCTTCCAGCCTTTCTGCTCTCCTTGGCAGGTGAAGGCAGCACAGGAGGATGGTCTGGGTATCACTTGGGGTCTGTTGTCAGCAAAGACTCTCCCTGGAGCTGCCCCTTTCTCCCCAAAGCCCTCTTGGTTAATTTGAAGCAGAGTAGCTTTTCTTATCAAGAATTTTGAGCAAACATGGGCAAATACTCCTTATATGGTAGGAATTTGTCTTCTGTTTTGGTATCATTTTACCTTCTATCCCAACTGGATAAAACTGAACAAGAACTTTGCTCAAACTGACAAGTGAGGAAGAGCAAAAATCAGAAGTGTCAGGAGGGAAAAATATTTGTCTCCAATGTCCTAACTCAAAGAAGCTCGCACTGAAGTGGCTCTTCTTGTTCCTCTTGACCTGTCCATTGCTGTTTAGAATTCTTAATTTTGCAACCAATGTGTCAATGTGGCACTTGGGGACATAGTTAGTGGGAGGACTTGGCAGTGCTGGAGGAATGGTTGGACTTGGTGATCTTAGAGGATTTTCCTAAATTTTCCTCCCATTCAGAAGTCATTCCCTTAACCATCCACATGCCCATCAACAAAACACACTTATCCTTTCCTTGGACCTTGCAGTTTTGGTGCCCTTATAATACTGTTTGTTGTAAAGAGCTGGGAGGGATGAGCACAAGGATTTATAAAGCTGAGAGTTACTTTTGGAAATGCTTTGGGTCATTTTCCTTTATCAATTTGCATTTGGTTGACACTTAAAAATTAAAATTTCCAACAAAAACACCCCAAAACTGATCAGTGAAAGCATCTAGATAGTCTCTGTGCTCATTCTGGATGGGAAGGAGGAGCTGGGGGATGGCTGAGACTCTGAGTTTGGACTTTGAGGAGCCTGAATAAACCTAGGACATTCTTGCCTGGATGGTGATCCCAAGCCAAAGTGCCTTTCACAGTCTGATGATTGTCCCTGCTTTCACAGGAAATACAATGAGATGCAGCTCCGGCACAAGGACAAGATCCGCAGGGCCAAGGAGACCTTCATCCATGAGGTAAAACAGAGGGACAGTAGGATCAAACAGCTGGAAAATGAGCTCAGCGAGTCAAAGCTCCAAGTGGAAAAGGTGAGAGGACACATCCAGGGCTTCTGCAAGGGGATGCTGCAGGGGCATCGCTGCTTCTGAAAGTATGCCCTGGTAGCCAAGAAGGCCGATGACATCCTGGCCTATATCAGGAATGGTGTGGCTAGCAGGAGCATGGAGGTTATTCTTCCCCTTTACTTGGCACTGGTGATGCTGCACCTTGAGTGCTGTGTCCAGTTCTGGGTCCCTCACTTGAGGAAGGATGTTGAGACCCTTGAGTGTGTCCACAGGAGGGAACAAGGCTGGTTGGGGTTTGGAACACAAACCCTGTGAGGAATGACTGAGGGAGCTGGGGTTGTTTAGTCTGGAGAAAAAGAGACTCGGAGGTGACCTTATCACCTCTCTACAGCTCCCTGAAAGGTGGTTGTGGTCAGGTGGGGTTGGTCTCCTCCACGCAGCACTGATAGAATGAGAGGACACAGTATCAAGCTGCACTGCCAGAAATTTAATTTGGATATTAGGAAAAGGTTTTTTACTGAAAGTGTGATAAAATACTGGAATCATCACTGCCCAGGGAGGTGGTGGAGTCACCATCCCTGGATGTGTTTAAAAAAAGACTGGATATGGCGCTTGGTGCCTTGGGTTAGTTGAGGTGTTAGGGCATGGGTGGACTCAATGATCTTAAGGTCTCTTCCAACCTCATGATTCTGTGAAAATAATCATGGATTCAGGGAATGGTGTGAATTGGAAGGGACATTAAAGCTTATCTCATTCCAACCTCTGCCATGGGCAAGGACACCTTCCACTATCCCAGGCTGCTCCAAGCCCTGTTCAACCTGGCCTTGAACATTGCCAGGGATGGGGCAGCCACATCTGCTCTGGGCAACCTGAGCCAGGGCTCCCTGACCCTCACAGGGAACAATTCCTTCCCAATATCACATGTAACGCTGTCCCCTGGCAGTGAGAAGCCATTCTCCTTTGTCCAGGAACTCCAGGCCCTTGTCCAAAGTCCCTCCTTGCAGGAAGGGACCTGTGTGACTACCAACCTGTAGCAACAAAAACCCAAAAAGAAATTCCTGGCTCAGGATAGCCCTTGGGGGCAGTCACATCCTCAAATCGCAGTCTAATACTGGCTGAGCTCCATGTTCCTTTGTCTCAGCAATTCCTGCTGGGAGGTGACCCCAGAGCCTCTTTTTGGGGTATTTTACATCGAACAGGGTGTGGAATTGCAGAGTCATTGAGGTTGGAGAAGACCTTAAAGATGAGGATCTTCATCAAATCCACCTATCCACTCACCACCACTAAACCATGTCCCCAAATGCCACATCCACATGATTCTTGAGCACTTGCAGGGGTGGTGACTGCAAGCTTTTAGGAGCTGGCACCCTTAATGGTGGTCCCTTGGGAAAGCCCCGAGATTTGCAGAGGACAGAGAAGAGTCAAAAGTAACTGGTGATTGTTCTTTCCTTCTCCACCACCCTAAGGGGAAGGTGCTGATTGCCCAGATCAATGCTGAGAATGAGAAATTACTCCAGGAGAGGCGATGGCTCCTCCAAAAAATATCAGATCAGGAGGAATTCCCTTGGAGCCTCTGGTCTGGGATTCCCTCCCTGCAGAGTAGGTAGGTCCATGCTGATGTCCATCCCCTGGGATCCTCCCTTTTCCTGGTTTTGTGCCTCTTTCTGTTACGAATTCTAGAGGAAAGTCTGGATTGTGCCCCAGCTGTTGGTGCAGTAGCTTTCTTGGCTGTAATTAGAGATGTAATTACCCCGTTTTCCCATCCAAGATCCTGCCGCTGAGCTGGAGGCTGTGGAGAGCAACAGCTCTGAGGTTGGAAAAGAAAATTCCTGTTTGAAAACATGGCTGGAAGGAAAATAACTTGTGCTTTGTGCCATACCCAGAGGGAAGATCCTGGAGGAGGAGAACGCCCGGCTGCAGGACAAGCTCCAATTCTCCAGCCATGTGGCCTTCTCCCAGCACCTTGCCAGGAGCAGCCCCACTCCCAACACAGAGGTGAGACCCTGGGAGGGCTGGGATCAGCAGCAATCACAGAACCTGATGTCTAAGGGGCTGAGGAAGAGCTGGATCCATCCTGTGAGATGGAAAGGGTTCCCATATGGTAGGTGCTGACAACTGTGCTGAGGAGAGGCTTTGTGAGGAGCTGAAGGCTCCATACACTCAGCCCCTGCTCATCTCTGAGCTGCTGCCCATGGGATCCCCTTCCACAGGGACAGGAATCTCACTTGGCACATTTAGAGCTGTTCAGAGGCCTTAGTTGTAAAGTTGGCTCTAGGAAAGGAGAACCAACCCTGTGTGCTAGATTGGGAATGTTCTTCCTGCCAGGAGGAATGTTCCTCCCTCAGGCCAAGCTAAGCAATAATTCCTGAGCGGAGTGAAAGTATTGGTCATGTTAATGAAGAGCTTTGGCTGGAGAAATTGAGAAAATCCAGGAAATCAAAGAGTTTTCAAATCAACCAGGTGGATTTAGGAGATTATTGGAACTTTTAATTTGGAGAGAACCCAGGTAGGTTGGAAATGAGCTGTTGAGGGGGAAAGAGCTGCTTGGGGCTCACCTGGCCTTGGTGGGGCTTGGTTTGGATTTTTTGGTAGAAATTTACACCCAAACAACAACCAAATCCCTGATTAGCACCTCTGTGGGACTGCAGTTGCTGGAGAGGATTCTCAGTGAAGCTGAGAGAGAGCTTGGAAGATCAGGAATTGTTGGAATTCAGGGTCTGACCAGTATCTCCTCCTTTCAAAGTCTCTGTTTCTCCTTCCAGGACTTGAAGATTGTTCCTGGGTCGGAACGCCAACCACAGAGTAAAGTGTTGCCGCCTCCTCGTGCCAGGTACTGTGGGGGGAAGGAGGAGCCAGGGAGGAGCCACTTAAGCATTTTGGCTGCTCCACCCTCTGCTTTCACCTCCCAGAGGCCATTTTTGTTAATTTTTGGTCAAATTTTAGGGAAAATGGTATTAAAATGGCATTGAAATAGTATTAAAACCAGTCAGCTGATGGGATGGAGAAGTCAGATTTTCAGAAGATTTTGGGGAACATTGTGGGATTTAGGAATCTTGGTGCCCAGGGGCTTTGGAGGAGTCTTTATACAAGAGGTGGTAAGACTTGGAGTCCTAGTACGGCCAGAGCTGTGTCCCCACATCACTCTGGGATGTGTTCCTCCATTCTAATCTATGCCAAACCAGATGAGGGGAAGGCAGAGGGACCCTGTAGCTCTGGAGATGCAGCTCAGGGGGATTGATCACAGCCCCAGGTGCTGTTGGGGTGAAGGATGGTCCAAGCAGGTTGGACCTGGATCAACAGCCCTCTAGGCTGGCTGATGGTGTTTCCCTTCCTTGGTTGGAGGAAGAGCCTTGATCCAAGAGAATAGCATCAACATCGTCCTGTGCTGCTCAGAGGCGTTGGGTAAGGGTCCCCCAGACTCCATAGAATGACAGAAGATGGAAATTTATTTCCAGCTTCCCAGCCCAAGATGTCCCAGAGCCCCTCAGCACCCTGAAGGCCCCACAGAACACAAAGCCTGAGGGAGAGGCTGAGAGCCAGGATTCCTCCTTCTGCCTGTCCCCATCGCAGCCTTCAGAGATCGGATACCTGAATGTGGCCTCTCCTGGGGATACCACAGCCCCCATGGCCTCACCGCTGCATGATGGGAGCCGGAGCCTTGGCTCCGAGAACTGAGCTGGGAATGTTGGTTGGTGCAGTCTTGCCTGAACTGCAGGATTTTGCCTCCTGGGGCCATGGGATGACAGAGCCTGCAAAGAGAATTGCCAAATGGACTGACCCCATGATTTGTGGGATATATTCCAACTGAATTATTCCACAGATGTTTTTTTACTTGCCCACCTCTAAATGTGTGTGATCCCAGATCCACTGAAGGCTGGAATTTATAGATGAACTCTGTACAGTGGTAGAGGGGTGGGTTGAAGGGTGTCTTCCCTCAAGTCTAATTCCCTGTCCAGTCCAAATCTATACATTTTTTAAATAAAACTTGGAGAAGTTCCCTTTTACCCTGTGCCCACAATCCATGCACACCCACTGGTATACCCCTTTTCCATGCTCTCAGAATTCCCTTTGCTTTGTGCAGACGTGAATGGGATATCTGAGCACTGGGGAGAGGATGGGTATGTGCAGGGAAGGAAGATGGGAGAAAAGAGAAGCTCTGGGGGCAGGATGCTATGGGCAAAAGGGTCAGAAATGAGATAAAGGTAAATGGAAGGGGAAAAGGAATTTGAATAAGGATAGAAGGGAGGAGGGATATGAGCATCCAGGAAAAGAAAGGAGATACATCTGGAATAGATGTTCTCTGAGGATGCTTGGGTGGGATTGATCAGGCCCTGCGAAACAGAGTGGTTGGAGTCTGAGGATACGAAGAAGGAAACAGAGGGATCACAGCTGTAAATCAGGTGGGAACAGAGCATGGCTGCACATCTCCATGGGCCTTTCTGTGCTTCCTGGACTCTCCCTGTCTGTTTTGGGGAGTTCTTGACTCCTTGGTTCGCCCCCTCTGCACACATCCCTTAGAGGGTATCCCATGCCCTGGTGTCCATTTTGGGGGCTATCCCCACCCCTTGGTTTGTTTTGTGCCATGTCCAGGCCCCAGCACTGCCTTTGGGTGTCCCTGGACCATGCCTGTGCCTGTTTGGGCTCCCCACAGCCCTCAAGGAGCCTTTTGGGGTGCACAGAACCTCTCCATGGGATTTTCTGTGTCACGGAGTCCTGGGTGTACCTTTGGCCTCCTCTGCACACCCCAGTGTGTGTGAGCATTGCTTGGGGGAGTTCAGTGCATCCTCAGCCCTCTGGCTGTGCCCTGGGCTACCCCAGAGCCCCCTACTGAGCCTTTGGCTACCACAGACCCCAGGGAAGGTATCAGAAGCACTCCCATGGAGGGCTGAAGGGTTTCATCCCTTCTGATGGGGCAGAACTGCCTCAGCCACACTTGGGGAGAAGCAGAGTCAGGTCTTAGAAGGGGTACAAACCATTAGAGACCCTGAAGGGCCCACAAACTCATTTCTGGGCTTTCCACCAGAGGGCTGGGCATGACCCCAGTGTTACATCAGTCAGTGTAAAACTCCTGACCCCAGGGAAGGTCGCTGGGTGTTCCCATTAAGCCTGATCCTCTATTAACCCACTGAACTTTGTGTTTTTGGAGCTTCCCCCACACCTGATCGATCCAGACTGTTACCATCACTTTGACCGTGGACACTGAAATTGCAACAACCAAGCCTTGTCATTGCACCCGTGGGGGGTGAGACCTTTCCTCTCCACTCTTTACTCTGATCCTTTCTTTTTATTCTTTCTTTTCCTCATGTATTTTCTGAAGTGTTATTTCTATACTTTTATATTGGTGTATTTCTAAAGGAAATAATCAAAACGGGTACAAGAGGTGATTTTCATTGCAACCAGTGTTAAAATAAATGTGACATATATATAAATATATATGTATGTATGTGTGTAAACACCAAACATTTAGTGTCCTTTCATCCATTACAAGGGATCTATTAACCCAAGAGCCTGGGTTCTCCCACATCAGAGATGGCTTGGAACAGCTCCATCAGTTATTTCTCACCTCACAGCAGCTCTGTGCCCACACAACAGGATGGGCAATTTTCCATAGCCCTCCAATGTCTGGAATCTTGGGCCCTGTCTTGCATTGAGGGGCCTAAAACAACCACAGTACCTGAGCTGGGACCTCCCCAGTGCTGGAAGCATAAAATAGGGAAGAAAATGCAAAGCTCCAAATGTGACAGGGCCATGGTGCAGATACAGAAGCAGAGGGAAGTCCGCGTTTTGTGTTGTTGTGGCACTGAGAGGAACATGGAGCAGGGCATGGCCTCATTCTTCTGCTTGAGGCCCAACAACTCCTACCAAGGAATATTCTGTTCATTGGTATCATGGCCAGGACTCTGTTGGTTTGACCAGGAATGCCTCAACCTTCCCAGAGAGAGTTCTCACAAGGGACAGCCTTCCAGGGACTGGCACTTCTGGCTGCTGGGTAACCTCAGCAAGGGGGGACAGCCTGTGGCTGCTGGAGATCAGCTCTTAGCAGTGAATTTCAGCTCCGTGATTCCAGCTCTGCCTTTCTAAGACACCCCAGGCCAACACAGGGACAGAGAGACAGAAGCATCGTATGACAATTCCACAGAGGTTCTTTGCTGTCCAGCAGCTCTGTGGAAGGGACCAGGGACAACACCTGCCTCGCTGAACTGGGGACAAGCTGGGGTTTTAATGAGGAAAGCAAGGGTGGTACCAAAGGGGGAAGGACCTGTCCTGGTTTGAAAGACAGGTGTTTGCTAAGGAAAGCAGAAGCTTCCCTTCGGACTGAAAAAAAATGTGATTCTTCCGATTATTATAATTTTGGAATTAAGAGAGCTCTCAGGCAAAGATATGGGGGTAGGAATAACAGTTCTTTACTAGTATATCTAACAAGACAAACAAGAACAACAACAGCTATGAAATTACCCACAAACAGAACAGTAACTAAAATCCCAGTGTTTTTGGCTGCAGGCACCTTTTGCCTGAGCTGCAGTTCCTGGTGCTGGGGGCGGGCGGGTCCCGCAGAGCCGCAGGAGGGCTGGGGGTGATGGCAGCGCTGTCCCAGGGGGAGAGAGAGATGGAGAGAGAGAGAGCTCTCCGCTCACGGTGTGGGTCCCAGTGCTCAGCAGAGTCCTGGATGGTGGTAGTTCACAGCGAGAAGGCAGCAGGGCAGGGTCCAATAGTGGTTTCCCGACGCTGGGATGGCGGAGGTGGGGCTGAGATGGCGATCGTCCTTCTCGTCCGAACTCCGTGGGGGAAATGGGCTGAGGCCCAGTCTTCTGCTTCCTTTTCTGGCTGTTTGAATCTCGCGGGGTTGCCCTCTTCTCTCTCCCCTTCCCCTTGTCACCAGGGCCCAGTCAACAGGTATCTTAGCATGACAATGGGGAAAATTCCACAGAGGGAAAAGGGAGAGAACCAACCCCCAACAGGACCAAAGCATGGTGGGATAACTGAAGCCCTTGGGATAGCTCACCATGGCCAGGAGGATGTGTCCATATAAGGGGTATCTCTCCAGGGGAGCTTGAGGTAGGCTTATGGGCTTCCACACCCTCTTCAAGGGATATCCCTCCAGGGCAGAGCTGGGGCAGGCTTACCAGCCTCCACACACTGGGACCCCAGAGAACAAGAGGTTTGACCATGACCCTACCCACAGCACTTTGCACAGTTGTGGTTAAAAAGGTAAGAAATGTACCCCGATTTTATACCTATGTAGGGGATGAAAGCTCAACCTGGAATTTGGAGTTACAGATTGGTGGTGTTGTCCCGTTCATCCTGCCCAGAATGATGCCCCAGGGTAAATCCCTGGGTAAGGCCGTGTTGAGTGTTTTGACACAGGAAATGAATCTGTGATTGTAATGGCATTGTTGGAACTCTCTGGGGCTGTACTGCAGGTTCGTTTTCCTTATGCCCAGCATAGGAATGCATCTGGTACAAGGTAACTGGGATCTCTGTAACTGGTAATTGTGGATCCAGTTAAGTGGGATCAGTTACCCTGTATGTCACACACAGTGGACCCTGCTCTGGGTGAACCCCAACAGAACTACACTTCATGGACTTTTCACGCATCCAGTATCAGCTGTATGGCTGTTTTTGCAATAACCTGTTGTGGTGCATCCTCCTCCCCCTGCTATATGGGAGCTCCTGATAAGCACCTGATGAAGTGAAGTGTCCCCTGATAGTACAAGGAACTCCTGAGTATATCAGGAACAGCAGCTGTCCAACAGCCTGTCCAAGGTGAGGAACAAAGTATAATCATGCATTCCCTGACAGCCTTGGAACAGTCCCTGCCGGAGTCAGAGCTTGAGTGGAACAGTACCATTGTTGCTGGAGTTTTGAAAACAGTTTCTAAATGTTTTGGATAACTTGGATTCTGGCCAGGATAGAAATTTACTGATGATTCAAGCCAGTCATCTCCTAACCTTGCAAACACCAGTCCAATCTGCCTTGGAGTTCTCCTGTGCTGCAGCTCTGTGCCTGTGTAGGAGTTAGGCCCACAATCTGAGATAAGGCATTTCCATGGGATATATGGTGATGGGAGTACCTGGGTGTGATCATCTGCTGAGGAGGTGATGGATCATCAGGCAGAGGCTGAATAATGCCTATCCTTGGAATCTTGCCAGGTAGAAGAGGGAGTGCTGCTCAGGTGTCACATTCTGTTCTGCCCTTGCCAAGACCCAGAGCCTTTGGAATCTCTCTCATTATGACTCGATATCCCTAATTTCCAGATAAATTGGATGCTCCTCTCTCCTTCCCAAAGCATGGACACCTCTTAGCAAAGATTTGTGCCTCCAGATGCATCAGAAAATTCCTGGGAACATTAGTCCTGTGCAGCTTTTGCAGGTCCAGAGCATTTATCAGTCTCAGTCTTAACAAGAGTCTGTAACCTGCTGCTCCAATAAACTGCAGTGTTGGTGAATTTGTGTCTGTGAAAGTTTCCACTGGATGTGACCAGATCTGCCAGGTGGAACTGGCTCCTATCAATAATTCAGCCCTGCTGCCCCCAGCCCCTCTGATCCCTCAGGACCAGCTGGGACACTAACTTTGCTTGCTGCCAGATTTCTAACTCATAACACAGCAGTTCCCAGTATCCATGTAAATAATTCTAAATCGATTTCCATTCTATTTTCCTGTGTGCTTCAGCAGCAGCTGTGGGAGACTCATTGGAAAGGGCAGTGGCTGAGTGGGGGCAGCCCCTCGAGATGATGAGTGCAGCCTAATTCCCCTGTGGGTTGAAGCCGGGGGCTTCTCTGTGGGGCTCTGCAGCCCCTTGGTCACACATGTGAGGTCATAATGATAAATTCTGCCTCCATGGAACCGTAACACCCACTTCCCTGAGAGCAAGAGACCAGCCCAGCTGTGGTGCCCCACTGTTCCACCAGGAGAGGAAGTGGTCGGGCAGAAGGAGCTGCAGTGATGACAGAGCTTTTCCCTGGCTTCCTCCTTGCACTGTCTCCGGATCTTGTGTACTTCCACAAGGATGGTGAAGTTTGAGATCCCCCAAGGTCCTGGCATCTTCCTGCCCCTGGGCGCAGGAATGTGTTGGTGGCTTTGCCCAGGGAGAGGGTCCCTTTGGAGAAGGGGATCTGACATTAGGAAGGTGAAGGGGGGATGATGAACTTCATAACTTCAGCATGGCCCTTTCTCCTGACAGAAATCACTAAAGTTTGGGACTGTGTGTCTGAGTACTATCACCAAGACCTGCTGCTGAAGAAGGTGGGGCTGGTTTCCTCATGGTCCTCCCTCATACCACGGTGGTTTCCTGATCCTTCCCCATCCTGCCTGGCCCTCACCCAGCCTAGAGGACAGAAGAGGTGCCCTAGGCAGACCCTGCATTTTAGCCAGAGACCCATTGTGAGTGCAGGCAAGAAGTCAACTGTTGCTTGAGTAGAAGAATGTTGGATTTCCTCTTTGGAGTCTTCTGCAGGATGGCTGGAAAGGAGGGACACCCAGGCACCTCTCCTGCACTCCTTGGGCTTTCCCAGGCTGCAGGAATTTCTCCCACGTCTTGCACCCTGCAGATCCTGGAGAGGAGGGAGTGAGGAACCATCTGGAGTAAAACAGAGTGAAACAGCTCTTCTCCAAAGTTTTCCTGGGGGCTCCAGGAAAGGCCTTGGAGCTGCAGGGGTGGAAGATCACCCTTAGTCTTCCCTCCTTTTTGCCCTCTGATTGCCTGCTTTTGCTTCCAGAGAGTTGGGCTGATGGGCCTGGGTACCATCCACATTATGAAAAGACCCATCTGGCATGGAGAAGGGGAAGGTTTCATGGCAGACAGTTTGGAGTTTGAGCTGAACAAGCCATTTATGGTGGGGAAGAAGAGTGTCTGTGGGAAAAGCCCCGTGCCTGGTAAGATGAGCCCTTCAGCCTTGTGCTCCCACTGGACAGGGATGGGTCCCTCCAGCAGCCCCTCCAGGGCTCCCTGAGTGCCCACAATATGCTGGCTGCCGCTGGAGAGCTCCTGGAGGTGTTCCTGAGAATCTCCTGGCACCAAAGAGGCTGATGATCCCCACTACTTTGGGAAGGCAGGAACCAGCATTCCTGCTGGCTCCTGCAGCCACCTTAGAGGTTCTGTGGAGCTGGAGCATGGTGGTTGAGCTGGCAGTGCAGTGACAGGGTCTCATGGCACAAGCAGGGCATTTGCTGCTGGGTGAAGAGTCACTGTGGTGGGTGGAGGTTGGTGGGCTCTCAAGGGGCCACAGAAGGGCTGAGTGAGTGACTTTGTATTGGGTGGTTTCTCCACAGGGCTTTCCAAAGCAGATGAGTTGGTCTGTGCTGAGGTGGCCTTGCACCTCCACAAGCCCAAGGCCACCATCATGATGTGCATTGAGGCCACACTAAAGATCTGTGAGTGGGCCTTGTCCAGTGGCCAGAACTTCGAATTTGTGTTCAAGGACATTGGCATCCTGGTCTGCTGGGGAAACTACATGGTCATGCGGTTCTTTGAAGACTTGGTCCGAAGGGTGGCTCCGTCACAGCACCTGGCAGAAGGTTTGCTCCAAGTGAGTCTGGCATGTATTTTATGTGCCCTCAAACTCCTGGGGACACAACTGTGGCCTTGGACAGCTTTCCATGGTCCTAGTAGCTGAGCTTGCCCTCCTGCTCCAGGGAATTAGCCCTTGGCTTTGGCTCCTGTGTGTCCAGGCTCCTGGCATGGCCTTGTTGTCTCAAAATGCAGAGGTCATGGAGATGCTTATGGATTTGGGATGATGTAGGGGCACAGGGTGGTGAAGAGAGAGCTGGAGCTGGGGGTTGAGGAGAGGCAGCTGGGACTGGGAGTGGAAGAGGGGTTTTGTGCCTTGCGAGCAGCAGGTAAATTCCCTGAGGATTCTGCCATGTCTCTGTCCCTGTTGCAGTCACCAAATCTGAAGCCGTTATTCATAGCCCACACGGAAAAGGATATTTCCCAGATTCCACCTGGAGGTGTCTTAGTGCTGCCACAGTGAGTGCAATTGTTTCTGTACATGGCAGGGTGATAACCAGCAACAGCTTTTGGTCCTGGCTTCTTCCATGTGGGAGGAATCTTTGGATGTATTTAATTTTGGAGGTGGAATTGAAATTGTGCAAGGTCCATGGCCATTCTGGTTTCTTTGGGGAGTGTCTTCAGGTGGATTCCCCTGGGAAAAGGGCCTGCTTTACCTTCCCACCTCTGTGGGAATGACTCCAGAGGCACAGCTGGGGGCCATGGAGCAGAGAGCCTCACCAGCTCCTTCCTTTTCATTTGAGAAAGACTGAGAACCAACAGGTCCCAGAGCCTGGGGTGTTCTCAGTCACTGCGGGTTTGTTTTCCCTGGAAAGCATCTCTGACAAGTGGGATCCCAGACTTGGCTGAGAGGAGCCCTATGGAGGGAGACTCTTCTCCCCATGCTCTAGTGTGATGTTTCATTTGGAAAACTGGATGCCTGGGAACAGCTTCTTCCCAGAGGCTGCCATGGACTTTGCTGCCCTTACTCAAACTGGTGTCACCACCTCCTTTGCAGCTTTGTGAAGGCAGATGGGAAGTCCCAGCCACATCCTATAAGTGCTTCCCTACAAGGCACTGGAACCAGAAGCAAGACCAACACCAAGCGCCAAAAAACTCCAGGTAAGTTCCCTCCTAGGAACTGATGTCCTCCATGCAAAGCGAATTCTGTTGCCTGCCAGAAAAGTGTCCCGGCCGGTCCCTCTTTTTCTGAACGGGGACCTAAGGAAGCAGTGGGACAGGACCATGGAGCAGCACAGCCCTCAGGGAAGGGGACTCGGCTGGGACAGGAAGGCTGGGCGATCCCTCATGCACAAAGTGTTCAGGAGATGCAGTTGAGAGGAGCTTCCTATTTTTCTTCTTCAGGGAACCTTCCCAGCCAACACCTCCTTCTTTGTCCACATCTTTCTCCAAGTCAGATATGTGATGTGAAAGTGATGGGAAGAGAAAAGAAAAAGGCTGATGGTGGAGTGCAGAGAGGGAGGTGAGAGTCTAGGAGAGCTGCCTTTAGGTAATTCCATGCTCCTGGACAGGTGTGAGGAGCTGTCACCTTTGGCCCTGCTGCCTGTACTTATGGAGAGAAGATATGGGCACATGCCCAAGGTCTCGGCCCTTCCCACAGCATGGGAAGCAGGCAGCAGTGTTTTGGAGAGGCCTGGAAAACACACTGGAGAAGATGCTTTCACTGTTCTCAGACAAAACGCTTGTGTGATGTCTTTGCAGTTTACTGTCTCCAATTGAGAACTCTGTGAAGAAGGACAGAGCCACCAAGGGCATGGAAGCACCCCAAACTGGGCTGGCAGCTCCCACCAGGCAGGGAAAACGTGTCCAGGTATGTGACATGGATGTAGGATCATGTCCTGTGTCACTGCAGGGAGGCTGTTGAAAGGGTACCTTTGGATGTGTCCATTCTGGGATGTCTTTTGGGTCCTCCATTCAGTCCTGAGAATGACTTCATCATTCTGTGCTGTGTTGCTAGGAATCTTTCTCTGAACGGAACCCTTATGGTGTCCAGACTTCTTCATGAAGCAGAGGGTCACTGCCAAGATCTCTGGGGGAGAAAGGAAGCATCCAAACTGTCCCTTGGGTCATGGGCTGCAGGATGGGACCCTTGCTGCCAAAATGTATGAGCTGCCTTTCCCTTGCTTCATGTAACAGCTTTCACCCCTGGAAGGGCAGAGGAGTCCAGGGAAGGCTGCTGCCTTCGGTCCTAGAGAATTTGAAAAGCTAAGGAAGGAGAGAGTGGCTGCTGTGGCAGGAGTGGTTGCTGCTTTGTCCCCAGAGAGAAAAGAGAAGACACTGTCCCCTCATGTAGGAAGACCACAGCCAAGGTAAGAGTGTGGCAGCAGCTGTCAGGGCCAGGGGGTTTGAGCAGGTGGGAGGGACCCCTTTGCGATTAAAGAAGTGGAGCCCTGAGCCCTGGGCTGAATATGATCCCTTGTACATCCCCTGACATGGGCATGCCCTGGGGTAGCTCCTGATCCTGGTGTCCCATATGTCCCTTTTGGTGGTGTGGTCAAAGAGGAAGTGGAGACAAGAGCAGCAGGAGCTGGGCCAGGCAGGATTCTAACCAGGGAGTGAGAGGGGAATCTGTCCCTACCTTGCAGGACCCCACGAGCAAAACAGGTCCTGCTAAATCTGCAGCCATACAAAGTTGCCCAGGAGCAGTGCATGAAGGCCTTGCAGATCAACAAGTTACAGAAATGGTCCAATGACAATTCCCTCAGTAAGTATTTCCAAGCACTGGTTGCATTTTCCTGTGGTGGCACATTCCTCCCCTGACTGGCAGCAGCCCCTGGGAAGTACTGTCTGTGCTGCTGGGGGGGGGGGGTGGTGAAGGGGGGGCAGAACTGTCCCTTAACCAGACATGCCTTCCAGCTGCAGGTGACAGCCTCAGCCAGGACAGGGCAGATAAGAACATGGGTGGGTTCCCCTGCTGTCTGGACTGACCTCTCGCAGGTCTTGGGCTGGCAGGGCTGGGTCTGCAGGGCTGGGGTGTCTGGAAGACTACAGAACCTCCAGGAGCAGACTTGGTGAGCAGTTCTTTGCCCTCTTCCCTGTACCTCCTTGAACCTTGAACAGCTCCTGGATCTACCTTGAACTTGGTGAAGCCACTGGAGATCCATGAAGAGACAGAAGCAGAACTGGAACATGAGGATGGCCACATGGCACCATGAAAAAAAGAATAAAGACCTGGAAATCCACCACCTTGGTGTGTGAATTGCTGCTTCACACCAGGGATTGAGCCCTTGGTTGGGACAACAGTGTTCGGTAATCCAGATGGGACTGGTGGACATGGATGACTCCAGTGACAGAACCCCAGGATGGATGAGGTTGGAAGGGACCCCAGTGGCTCATCTGGTCCTACCTTCCTGCTCTAGCAGGGCCATCCTAGAGCACATGGTACAGGATTGTATCTGGACGGGTCTGAAATATCCCTGGTGAGGGAGACTTCACCCCCTCTCTGGACCACCTGTTCCCAGCTCGATCACTCCACTGCAAGGAAATTCTACCTCATGTTCAGCTGGAACTTCCTGGGCATCAGTTCCTGTCCGTTCCCCTTGTCCCATTGCTGGGCCTTCTGGACTAGAGCCTGATCCCTGATCTGAGCCCTCCCTGCAGACCAGGAAAGACAGGGATGAGGGCCCCTCTCAGCTCTGTCTCCTGTCAAGGCTGAACAGCCCCAGCTGCCTCAGCCTTTCCTCGGCAGGGAGATGCTCCATCATCTCCGCAGCCTCCACTGGCCCTACTCCAGGACCTCCATGTCCCTCCTGTCTTGAGAAGTCCAGAACTGGACAGAGCACTCCAGATGTGCCTCCCAGGCTTGACCAAAGTGGCAGGAGCACTCCCTGACCTGCTGGCAATGCTCTTCCTGATCCCCCCTGGATCCCATTAATCTCCTTGGTCCCCCAGGACACTGCTGGCCCGGGACAGCTCACTGTCTCCTGGACCCTCAGGTCCTTCTCTGCAGAGCTGCTCCAGCAGGTCACTCTTAGCCTGTGCTGGTGCCTGGGGTTGTACCTCCACAGATGCAGTATCTGCACTTCCCTTGTTGAACTCTTAGAAGATTCTTCCCTGCCCATTTCCTCAGCCTGTTTAGGTCCCTCTGAGGGCTGCACATCCCTCAGGGCTGTTGAGGCTGGGTCTCAGGAGGGACAAACAGGGCCAGCTCATCAGTCTGAGGTGTTCTCTCTATGAAAGGTGATTTTGGCACGAGGAGATCATGACAACTGACTCACGGCCACTGATTCCAGAATCTCACAAACTCCAAGGATGGACAAGACTGAGCCTGTGGAATAATTAGTGTTATAGAAATAATTAGAGATGGGAGAAAATCATTTAACCAAAAGAAGATAAAATATGAAATAGAGAATTCTGTAACATGCAGCCAATAAATATTGAGGCCTTTGTTTGCTAAAATGTATAAATAACTGTCCTGGTTTGAAAGACAGGTGTTTGCTAAGGAAAGCAGAAGCTTCCCTTTGGACTGAAAAAAAATGTGATTCTTCCGATTATTATAATTTTGGAATTAAGAGAGCTCTCAGGCAAAGATATGGGGGTAGGAATAACAGTTCTTTACTAGTATATCTAACAAGACAAACAAGAACAACAACAGCTATGAAATTACCCACAAACAGAACAGTAACTCAGTCCCAGTGTTTTTTGGCTGCAGGCACCTTTTCCCTGAGCTGCAGTTCCCGGTGCTGGGGATGGGCAGGTCCCACAGAGCTGCAGGAGGGCTGGGGGTGATGGCAGCGCTGTCCCAGGGGGAGAGAGAGATGGAGAGAGAGCCCTCCGCTCACGGTGTGGGTCCCAGTGCTCAGCAGAGTCCTGGATGGTGGTAGTTCACAGCGAGAAGGCAGCAGGGCAGGGTCCGATAGTGGTTTCCCGACGCTGGGATGGCGGAGGTGGGGCTGAGATGGCGATCGTCCTTCTCGTCCAAACTCCGTGGGGGAAATGAGCCGAGCCCCGCCTTCTGCTTCCTCTTCTGGCTGTTTGAATCTCGCGGGGTTGCCCTCTTCTCTCCCCCCTTCCCCTTGTCACCAGGGCCGAGTCAACAGGTATCTTAGCATGACAATGGGGAAAATTCCACAGAGGGAAAAGGGAGAGAACCAACCCCCAACATTATCCACCCCAAATTTTCCCCTACCATCATGCTAAACCAAATTAAAATCTTCAAATTATAGACATCCATACAGTTACAGATACAGGCACAGTATTGTAGGTAGTTCACCCTAAAACAAGGTCTCCTTGGGGAATGCTTCGGGTCTCTCCATCCCTTTGCATCACCTACCAGGTGCAACCTGGCCCTTGAGCAAAAACCACCCCACTAATTGGATTGTCTTTGCTGGAGGCAGAGTTCACCCAAACAGTTTTTCCTAGCATACCTCTCATATACACCACTGGAACCTTGTCCCCATCTGGTGTTCTCAAGGGCTCAGACTGGGCAGGGCCTGCTCGATCAGTGGAACCTCAGGTGTTCACTAACCATGTGGCCTTTGGTAGATTAATCTCCCAGTTCTTGAAAGTCCCCCCACCCAGTGCCTTCAAGGTGGTTTTAAGCAGCCCATTGCACCGTTCCACTTTCCCAGCTGCTGGTGCGTGATAAGGAATCTGGTACACCCACTCGATGCCGTGTTCTCTGGCCCAGGTTCTTATGAGGCTGTTCTTGAAATGAGTCCCATTGTCTGACTCACTTCTCTCAGGGGTACCATGTCTCCAAAGGATTTGCTTTTCCAGGCCCAGGATAGTGTTGCGGGCAGTGGCATGAGGCACAGGGTAGGTCTCCAACCATCCAGTGGTGGCTTCCACCATGGTCAGCACATAGTGCTTGCCTTGGCGTGTCTGAGGCAGTGTGATGTAGTCAATCTGCCAGGCCTCCCCATGCTTATATTTGGACCACCGCCCCCCATACCAGAGGGGCTTCACTCGCTTGGCTTGCTTGATGGCAGCACACGTCTCACAGTCATGGATAACCTGGGAAATACTGTCCATGGTGAGATCCACCCCTCGGTCTCGTGCCCACTTATAGCTAGCATCTCTGCCTTGGTGACCTGAGGCATCATGGGCCCATTGAGCCAGGAACAACTCTCCCTTGTGTTGCCAGTCTAAGTCTATCTGTGACACCTCTATCCTTGCAGCCTGATCTACTTGCTCATTGTGTTGGTGCTCCTCATTAGCCCGACTCTTGGGGACATGGGCATCTACATGACGGACCTTTACGGGTAGCTTCTCTACCCGACTGGCATTGTCTTTCCACTCATCAGCAGCCCAGATTGGTTTTCCCCTACGTTGCCAGTTAGCTTTTTTCCATCTTTCCAGCCAGCCCCACAGAGCATTGGCTACCATCCATGAATCAGTGTAAAGGTAAAGCTTTGGCCACTTCTCTCTTTCAGCAATGTCCAGGGCCAGCTGAACGGCTTTGAGTTCAGCAAATTGACTTGATCCACCTTCTCCTTCAGTAGCTTGTGCAACCTGTCGTGTGGGGCTCCTTACAGCTGCTTTCCACTTCCGGTTCATCCCCACGATGCGACAGGAACCATCAGTGAAAAGAGCGTAGTGAGTTTCATCTGCTGGCAGTTGGTTGTATGGCGGGGCTTCATCAACCCGGGTCACTTGTTTTTGCTCCTCTTCATCGGCAAGACCAAAATTTTCACCTTCTGGCCAGTTTGTAATTATTTCCAAAATCCCAGGGCGATTTGGGTTTCCAATACGGGCGTGCTGTGTGATGAGGGCGATCCACTTGCTTCATGTGGCATCGGTGGAGTGGTGGGTAGAGGGGACCTTCCCTTTAAACATCCACCCCAGCACTGGTAGTCGGGGTGCCAGGAGGAGCTGTGCTTCTGTGCCAATCACCTCTGAGGCAGCTTGAACTCCTTCATAAGCAGCCAAGATCTCCATCTCTGTTGGGGTGTAGTTGGCTTCAGATCCTCTGTAACTTCAGCTTCAGAATCCCAGAGGTTGGCCTTGGGTCTCACCAGGTACCTTCTGCCAAAGGCTCCAGGATAGACCATGATTTCCAGCTGCAGAGTAGAGCACATTCTTCACCTCTGGTCCTGTCCTGACTGGGCCGAGGGCTACAGCATGAGCGATCTCCTGCTTGATCTGGGCAAAGGCTTGCTGCTGCTCAGGGCCCCAGTGGAATTCATTCTTCTTCCGGGTGACCAGGTAGAGAGGGCTGACGATCTGGCTGTACTCAGGAATGTGCATTCTCCAAAAGCCTATGGCACCTAGGAAAGCTTATGTTTCCTTCTTGTTGGTTGGTGGAGACATCGCGGTGATCTTATTGATGACCTCAGTGGGGATTTGGCGCTGCCCGTCTTGCCACTTTACTCCCAGGAACTGGATCTCTCGGGCAGGACCTTTGACTTTGCTCCTCTTGATGGCAAAACCGGCTCCCAGCAGAATCTGGATGATCTTTTCTCCTTTCTCAAATACTTCCATTGCCGTGTTCCCCCACACAATGATGTCATCGATGTATTGCAAATGTTCTGGAGCTTCACCCATTTCCAGTGCAGCCTGGATCAGTCCATGGCAGATGGTGGGGCTGTGTTTCCACCCCTGGGGCAGTCGGTTCCCGGTGTACTGCACGCCCCTCCAGGTGAAAGCAAACTGAGGCCTGCACTCTGCTGCCAGAGGAATGGAGAAAAATGCATTGGCAATGTCAATGGTGGCGTACCACTTTGCTGCCTTGGACTCCAGCTCGTACTGGAGTTCCAGCATGTCCGGCACGGCAGTGCTCAGCGGTGGAGTCACTTCATTCAATGCACGATAGTCCACAGTCAATCTCCATTCTCCGTCAGACTTGTGCACAGGCCAGATGGGGCTGTTGAAGGGTGAGTGGGTTTTGCTGACCACTCCTTGGCCCTCCAGCTCATGGATCATCTTGTGGATGGGGATCACGGCATCTCGATTTGTCCTGTACTGCCTGTGGTGCACTGTTGAGGTGGCAATTTGCACTTGCTGCTCCTTCACCTTCAGGAGTCCCACTGCAGATGGGTTCTCTGACAGTCCAAGCAAGGTGTTCAATTGCTTAATGTTTTCTGCCTCTACAGCAGCTATTCCCAAAGCCCACCTGAGTCCCTTTGGGTCTTTGTAATAGCCATTCCTGAGGAAGTCTATGCCCAGAATACATGGTGCCTCTGGGCCAGTCACAATTGGATGCTTCTGCCACTCCTTCCCAGTCAGGCTCACCTCAGCCTCCAGCAAAGTCAATTCCTGTGATCCCCCTGTCACCTCAGCAATAGAAACAGGTTCTTCCCCCACATGTTCTGATGGTATTAGGGTGCACTGTGAACCAGTATCAACTAATGCCCTATGTTTTTGTGGCTCTGATGTGCCAGGCCATCGGATCCACACCATCCAAAAGACCCGGTTTTCCCGTACCTCTCCCTGGCTAGAGGCAGGGCCCCTCTAGCACTGGTTATTATTTTTCTTCCGGGGCATAAATGTTGGAGGTTCCCTCAAGGGGATCTGACAAATCATCCTCCCTTTTGTAATACCCTGCATCTTGGTTATGGGAAGTTGAGTCTACCTTCACTTTAGTGGAGCTCCCTTGGTTAGTGTTTCCCTCCCTGAGTTGACGCACCCGCGCTGCCAGGGCAGAAGTGGGTTTCCCATCCCACCTCCTCATGTCTTCCCCATGGTCACGCAGAAAGAACCACAAGTCAGCTCGTGGGATGTATCCTCTCTCCCTAGCTGGGGGACGTTGGGCTCTTAACTCTGGGATCTGTGACTCGCACTGGTGCTGCATTGACCTTCCTCATCTCCTCCCTCACCCCTCTCATCTCCTCTTTGAGTTCCCTAATCACAGCAGAGACCTGAGCCTGTATTGGGCCATTCATTATACTCTCAAAATTTCTGAGCTTTTTGGCAACAGAACCCACTGTCTCGTGGTTGGTGTCAGCATTAATGGCTGCAATGAATGTGATGTATTGAGATGGCCCCAGGTGTGCCAGATTCCACATCATCTGCCCTGTGCACCTGACCTTGTCAGGGTTGTTGTCATGTTGTCCACCCCTCCCAAAGATTACCTCCAGTATTGCCACTTCTCTCATCTGTTGGATCTCCTCCTCAACGGTCTTCTAGCGCATTTTATGGTGGTGCTCCTGCATTCTCTCTCTGTGGACGAACCTCTCTCTTACACTCATTAAAAGCCGCTCCCAGAGGGAATGGAGGCCTGGTTTCCTTACAAATATGTGATCCACACCTGAGTCCTGGGTCAGGGGTCCCAAATTCCTTGCCTCAGTACCATCCAGCTGCACACCTGTACCCATAAGGTCCCAGACCCGCAGTAACCACGTTGTAAAAGCCTCACGGCCCCTTCGTACAACGTCTTTACGCAGATTACGGAGACTCTCGTATGACAGGGACTCCGTGACGATCTCAACCTCTGTCTCCCCTGCTGGTTGTGAGGGCTCTGCTTTCTGATCATTATTATCTAGGTGCTTTTTTTTCACCTTAGACTTTCTAGTTTCCACGGGGGCAACTGCTGCTGGCTGTGAGTGCCCTTGCAGTTCAGCTGGAGCCTGGAGAGATGTAACATTTGTGGGTTCCACTGCTGCACCATCAGGTTCTCCCTCATTAAGGCAGAGGGAGAGTTTCTCAAGAGCTGGGGAAAGGTACTCCTTCAGCATTTGGCCCATCTCCTTCACTAGAAACCCCACCCACTCTGGATGGTTCCTTTCTGAGGTGAGCTCTGGGGCAGAATCAGGCTCAGGGGCAACATCCTTAGCCTCTGGGGCAGAATCCTTAGTCTCTAGGGCAGAATCCTTAGTCTCTGGGGGAGATTCCTTAGTTTTTGGGGAGAATCCTTAGTCTCTGGGGCAGAGCCAGGCTCTGGGGCAGGATCCCTATTCCTTGGGGGACGTATCAGGGTTGTCATGCAAGTCAATCTCCCCTCATCTTGGAATGTTAAATAGAACAGGTCTACAAGGCCTATTAGCAATGTCAGCCACTGTATGATATCATTACTGCTTAGAAGAGATTTGAACCCCTCAAAAGCTGGTGGAGCAGACCCAAAAAACTGTGTAATTGGTTGGGACAAAAATTTTCCTGCTGTCATACCCTCACAGTATGTACCATTATTAAAGTAACCCCAAAAACATACAGTTAGAGTGTGATAGCTCTGAATCCATGTGCCCACCTTCCAGAGGAAGTTAAAAATCCATTAATTTCTCTCGTTATCAGCCCACAAAATGAACTGGATAATAGTTACAGCAGCCTGAGTTATAGGACCCATGTTCAAGTAAGGGATTGCAAATGGGAGAGATAAAGCTGTGGCCACATGGAGCCCAAACCACGGTAAGCTGGACAACATGATGCCACCTAACACAAAACTGAGGTATCTCAAGAACTGTTATTCCTTTTTCACCCTTTTCTCTCAATGCCCTCGGGCCCCACGTTGGGTGGCCAAAATCTGTCCTGGTTTGAAAGACAGGTGTTTGCTAAGGAAAGCAGAAGCTTCCCTTTGGACTGAAAAAAAAAAACCTGATTCTTCGGATTATTATAATTTTGGAATTAAGAGAGCTCTCAGGCAACGATATGGGGGTAGGAATAACAGTTCTTTACTAGTGTATCTAACAAGACAAACAAGAACAACAACAGCTATGAAATTACCCACAAACAGAACAGTAACTCAGTCCCAGTGTTTTTTGGCTGCAGGCACCTTTTGCCTGAGCTGCAGTTCCCGGTGCTGGGGGCGGGCAGGTCCCGCAGAGCCGCAGGAGGGCTGGGGGTGATGGCAGCGCTGTCCCAGGGGGGGAAAGAGAGAGATGGAGAGAGAGAGCTCTCCGCTCACGGTGTGGGTCCCAGTGCTCAGCAGAGTCCTGGATGGTGGTAGTTCACAGCGAGAAGGCAGCAGGGCAGGGTCCGATAGTGGTTTCCCGACGCTGGGATGGCGGAGGTGGGGCTGAGATGGCGATCGTCCTTCTCGTCCGAACTCCGTGGGGGAAATGAGCCGAGGCCCAGCCTTCCGCTTCCTCTTCTGGCTGTTTGAATCTCGCGGGGTTGCCCTCTCCTCTCTCCTCCCCCTTGTCACCAGGGCCGAGTCAACAGGTATCTTAGCATGACAATGGGGAAAATTCCACAGAGGGAAAAGGGAGAGAACCAACCCCAACAATAACATAAAGCTTCACTGAACGGGGATCCAATGTCTGTAGGAACCACCCAGGTCCTGCTGTGCACAAACTGAAATGAAGATAATAGAGGTCTCTCACCTCAGGATGGGAACTGGTTCTGCATACCATGGAATGAGCCTGGGATTGAGACAGCCAGATTCACCTTCCAGCCCCAAGATGGCCCCAGGCAGGATGGCACAGGTGGGCATGGACACAGTGGATTACTCTGGTGTTGGCCCTGGCCTCTCCCAAGTTTTGGGCTGGTAGAGCTGGGTCTGCAGGGCAGGGGTGTCTCAGAGACCAGAGAACCTTCAGGAGCAGACCTGGTGAGCAGAAGGTCTCTGCCCTCCTCCCTGTATCTCCATCTGAACAGTTCCTGGTCCCCCTTGTGTTTGGTGAAGCAGCTGGAGCACCACAACCCCAGAGAGAAGTGGAACTGGGATGTGGATGTGGTGTGGGGTAGTGGCCCCGCATGGACCTGCACTGTGACACTGAGAAGCAAAGGGACACAGCAAAACCACAACACCCTTCTCTCTCAGTTGGAATAATTCAAATTTCATGGATGGATTGCTCAGGGGATTAGGAGTTGGTTGGATGGCCATGTGCAGGGTAGTGGTGAAGGGCTCAGATAGAGCTCAGAGAAAAAGCGGTGTCCCTCAGGGTCCATATTGGGACCAGTGCTTTTTAATGTCTCCATCAATGACACTGACAGTAGGGTTAAGGGCACCCTCAGCATGTTGGCAGATGACTGAGCTGAGCAGTGCAGGTGACACACCTGGGAGACAGGATGCAACTCAGGGGAACCTGGACATGTTTGAGAAGTAGGCCCATGGGAACCTCAGTAGGATCAAGGCAGACAAATACAAGGTCCTGAACAGGGGTTTTGGCAACTTCAGTATCAGCCCAGAAGTGAGCGTGTCCCTCTCTTGTCCTTCTTCCACCCCAAGTCTTGCTATCAAGCCCTTCATTCCCAGCCTGGATTGAGGCTGCGGGTTTTCCCAACTCATGTGCAGGACCTCATGAGATTCCCATAGCCCCAGTTCTCAAGCTTGAGGCCAGGTCCTCCAGGATGGCCCCATCCTTTGAGTGTGTCACCAGTCCTGCTCAGCTTCCTGTCACCTGCCAACAGGCTAAGGGTGTGCTCCACCTCACTCTGTTCTTGGTAAGGCATCAAAGAACACACTGGTCCAAGGCAGGGCCCTGAGGTACCCCATGCCTCACTGGACATGGAACCATTGACTAAATTCTGTCTGCATCTGTTGGTTCAGTGTTCTTGTTACACCTCTCCAAAATTGCCTGTCCATCTCTTTGGGTTCTCTCCAAGGTTGGACTTGATCTTGTCTGTTTTCAATCTTAACAATTTTCTGGTTCCCTCAATGCCTCTCTAATCTTTTAAATTCCCACCAAGCTGTACTCAGGGTTTAACAAGCTGAGGATAAACCAGGTTTTGGAGAAGAAAATGGTTGTAAAAATTCCCAAGGGAAATGTTCTCAGAGATTTTTGCTCTGCCCTTTGCTGTTCCACCCTTGACCCACATTAAAGTAATTAAGGGCAGAAGCCTGAGCTTGCTGTGGGGTTGCAAATGCTATTGGCTGCTGGCCAGGGCAGCAGAAAGCAGAGAAATCATTACAGAGAGGAAACATGCTTGTTTTGTTGGAATAAAGATCCTTCCAGGTGATCAAATTTTGTGGATGAGGCTGGTGGAGAGGAGAGAAGCCAAGTCTGTCAGCTCACATTCTACATTGTCAGCTAAGCTTCGACTCTACAGTAATTTTTGGGTTATACTATAATCAGAAAAGTCCCATTCCATCCCTCAAAGCACCCTGACTGGGGACTTGGCTGCTTTGGATTCTGGAAGTTTACTCCAAGCAAAAAGATGATTTTCACTGTAACTTGAATTTGGGTTGCAGTGAGAACTGGAGTCTTTCAGGCATAAAACACTGCTGAGATGTGAGGAAGGTGCTCAGTGGGTAACTGTTGTCCTCTCCTGTTCTGCTGGAATTCAGGAACATTGTTCTCCTGGTATCTATGTTAATCCAAACCCACAAAATTCCAGAAATCATTTACAGATTTGAGGACCTGAGCTTGATGTCAGAACTTACTTGAGGCACGTTGGCCCTTCTCCATCCATGTGACTTTCCCATGTTTCCATATAAGCATGGAAGTAATGGAGAAATGGATTTGATTCCTGGCAGCCTTTTCCCTTAATGACACCCCCCCCACCTTTTAACATATGCATTTTAAGAACAAAAGAAGGAGATGCAAAGAACAGAGATGACCTTTTATAGTGGGGCACGTGGAGGCACAGCCTGGGGCTCTCAGCCTTGGTCCATAGCTCTCTCCAAAGCCCTGACAGGAGTGGGGTCACAAAGGACAGGACCAGGGAATATTGTGCCAGGAGAGCTTTAGGCTGCATGTTGGGAAAATCTCTTCATGGAAAAAAGTGGTCAGGCACTGAAATGGGCTGCCCAGACCAGTGGTGGAGTCACCATCCCTGGAAATGTTAAAAAAATGTGTGGATGTGGCATCTGGGGAAAAGGTTAATGGTGAACAACCTACCACCAGGTCCTGGGTTGAAGGTTGGACTCAATGATCTTAGAGGTTTCTCCAACTTCAACAATTTCATGATTCCATGACTCTTAGTTCCTTTAACTCCCAGAACAGGCAACTGACTGGATCAGTTTTTTTCTATCTTTTCCAAACTTCTTTTTTTACTCCTAGCTCTGCAGGAAGTGGCCAGCATTATGGAGACTTTCAGGCGTTGCCTGAGCTCAATCTCCACCATTTATTTATTGCAGTTTGGAATGTTTTGCTCACCCATGTCATGGACAGTGTCTCAAAGTGGGAGCAACTTATAAAACCCAAGATCTGCCTGGGTGTGACTGACCAGCTGTGCTACTGAGCAGATAACTGAGAGTCCCCTCAGGGTTTATGATATGTCAATAAAAAGTTTGGATTAATGGATTACCAACCTAATGCTGTGTGAAGTCTTTATAAAACTCAGACTGCTGGGCAGTCTGAGAGCTCAGGAGAAGAGAGGAAATCTGAGAGACACAGAAAAGGCAGAGAGGCCGAAGGCAGAGGAAATAAAATCTGTTCAGGTCAGGAAAGGCTTGGCTTTGCCAGCACTATGAAAAGCTTTCTTTCCTGGACAGTCCTGGCAGTCCTTGCCCTGGTGCATGTCTCCCAGGCAGTCTATATTCAGGTGAGCTTTTTTCTTTCATTTGTTGTTATTACAAATTCAACAAAGTGCTGATATTTTTTAAACTTCTTGCTGCAACACAAATCTTGAACTAAATTAATAGACCTGAATTTTTGCTTTTCTCTGTCTTGATTTCCACCTTCATGTCCCTGTGCTCTGGGTCTTCCTTCTGTAAAACACTTCAAGTATCACTAAATGCTGTTGCTGTTTATTTACCTTCTCCAGCCATATCTCTTCTCTGAAATCCCTCAAGGACTGAGGTGCCCAGAGTTTTCTACTAGACCAAAGACACGTGCAGTGAAGGTGCTGACTTTAGAGAGTGATGCAAGCAAGGTGTGACAAAGGAGAAATTGTCTTGTGTTACCAGGTTCTAGGCAGGAAGTTCTTTGTGGAAATTCTCTGTCCATTTATGGGATAGAGCCTGTCAAGAAAGGGCAAAGAAGAGTTTAGCTGGATCCAATTAAATATTAATAGAAGTGATTAGAGGAGCCTCTGTGAAATTTTCCAAGTACACAGCACCTATGGCTGATATTCCATGCAATGTGGAAAGGGTTAAGAAGGTATTCAGGACCCTGGTCTGACATTGGGAAAGCTTTGGATCTCTCCACAATCATCCTGAGAGACAGTATGGGAGATTTCAATCTGATTGCAATATATAAACAACTTCCTCTGGTGGCCAGGAAAACTAATACTTGTTGAACAATTATTGATACTCTCTATGTGTGTGCAGCAGTTTCCAAGAATAAGGTATCTTTGTGTCCTGGGTTATCCTCTTTTTCACCCTTTGGATGACAGAGATATCCAGAGGTAGTAGGTTAAAGCTATTCCTTTCTCTCAAGCCATTCTTCAACATTTACAGTCTCCAGCTTCCTACCCAGTGAAAAACATCTCCGTTTACTACTTGTAGCCTTAAAAAAACAAACAAACAAAAAATAAAAAGAAAAAGAAAAATTAAAAAAAAAAAGAAAAAAGAAAAAAAAAGAAACTGCTTCTAGGTTGCATAAAAGAGTAGGAAGTGCATCTCTGGAGTTTAAGCTGGATTTCTCTTCTCATTAATCTGTGTTTTCCCCACTGTACTTGCAGTGAACTCTGAATGCGTTGCAGTCCTTTCACCTTGAGGTCTTTGAGGTCTGACTGATTCTTTGATTCTTCACTGCACAAAGTTGGCTTCCACTCTTCTTCCCTGAAATTGTTCCCAAGACTTCTCTTCATTATCCCATAGTATGTCCTATTTAGCTCTCTCTAATACATCTTTCTTACTTGAGGTGGCAGGGTTTTGTCTCTGTTTTGCTGTTCCTTTGTTCTTTTTTGTCCCCAGGACCTGCAGATCTCAGGGTTTGTTCCCACTACTGGGTTTCTCTGAAACTGTGCCTGTGGAAATCCACTCTTTTTTTAGTTCTATGGGTTTTGCTTCTTAGTTGTGTGACCAACAGCTGAATCTAAAGCTGCTTTTATAGGAAAGGTGAATTTTTCATTGGCAGCCAGGTTGATCACAGAATTGGAAAGTTATTTAGGTTGGAAAATCCAGCTGTTCCTCCAGCACAGAGAGATCCACCATGTCCCCAGGTGCTTCATTCACATGTTTTTGGAACACTTCCAGGGATGGTGACTCCACCACTCCCATGGGCAGCTGTTGCCAGTGCCTAGTGAATCTTTATAGATCATTAAGGTCAGAAAAGATCTATAAGAACATTGAGTTCAACTGATAAATTTACCTGAGTAAGGTCATAAACTGATTGCAAAAGAAAATAATTTGACTTAGTTAATAAATGCATATCCAAAGTGTATCTGATCAGGTTTTTTAAAACTTTAACACCAAAATAATGTGATTCTGTAATAAACCCTCCAAAACCCCAGTGAGAATCAAGTCTCCTTCCCACTTATCTCATACCATTCCCCATTGGACTCATGGGGATGTGAAACAAATGCTAATATTTGTGCTGTATCAGAGTCACTAAATTTTATTTCTTTGGATGAGGAGCTGTTACTTGATCCCAGATCCCAGGATGGTTTGAGTTGGAAGTGACATTAAAGTTCATCTTGTTCCAAACCTTGCCATCAAGTTGGAACATCCCACATCACCTTACTGACTATATGTTGGCCATGAAACCATGTTAAAATGGCAGATTAAAACAGTTTGAAAAGCTTATTTGTCTTTTAGGCCAAACTGTGATTAACTGCTGATGGGTACAGACTTTGTGCACCTGGTTAAACAGCTGCAACACCTGCAACCTAAATTTATTACCTGAAAAAGGGGAAGTCTCTTGAGGGAATGACCTTTAATGGATGCACAGGGAGAAGCAACTAAAACATAGAGTAATATTTCTCAGAGTCCAGTCCCAGCTTCCTTAAGTTTCTGGTGTAAGCTTTGAGTCAGAAGTGCCATATTTATGCTTCCAAAAACTTGTTTTTCCCAAACTGTGTGGGCAAGTTTTAAATTGGCACAGGGTGGGTTTGTTGGCCATATGTGCAGGGCCAGGAGCTGGAGTCAATGATCCCTGTGGGTCCCTTCCAACTCAAGAGATTCTGTGATTCTAAATTAATGGAAACTTTCCACAATGTCTTGGGGTGAATAGTTTAAGCCCTCAACAATGCACGCTGTGAAAGAAGAGCTGCTTTTGTGTGGTCACACCCTGCCAGGTCATAGACAACACTCAACACTTCCACTGCTGTGTTAGGAGAAAGGGTGAACCAAATAAATTCCCATTTATCCCCATTCAAGTAATGATTTTGTAGATCTCTACCACATATCCCTGGCATTACTGGATGGAGCTTGGAGCAACCTGGTCTAGTGGAAGGTGTCTCTGACTGTAGCATGGGGAGGAATGAGAAGAGCTTTAACCCATTCCAGGATTCTCTGATATTGCCTAGTCATCTCTTTCCTAGGCTGACAATTCCCAGCCTGGATCTTCCTATCCCAGATTTTATGAGTCTATTTCATGGGGAGGAGCCAGGCCCGAATTCTCCCTCTGTCCACTGCCTTCATTCAGCACAGGTTTTATCTGGTCTTTTTTCAATACCATCTTTTCCATTTTATATTTTTTGGGAGAGCTCTTGGTTGAGATGGAATGGATTTGCCAAAGGCCTGACTTTCTGATGCCTATTTTTTTCTGGTTCTGCACAGGATGGAGACTTGAAATTCCCCCTGGAGTCTGTGAAGAAGCTGAAGGAGCTCATGGATGGGAACAGACACATCAACCCTCGCATGATGGTTCCTATGGCCAGCTATTCCCCATGCCAAGAAAAACACCTCCCTGAGGAATTCCAGCCTGTGTGCAAGAGGGAAGATGCACCAATGATTTTTAGGAGGCTGAGTATGTTGTTCATATTTTGTAATTTTAATTTTTACCACAATTTTCAACCTTAAAACATTCCAATAGCAGGATGCAAAGGCACGGAATTACTTTTGTGTCACTTCTAGGGTAGGTGGGAGAGTTTGCACTGCCTTTGTGCTGCCCTTTCTCCTGCAAAGGTTGGGCTTCACGAACCCCCTGAGGAAAACTCCTGCAGTGCTGAGTTGAGCTGTTACCTGGGCATATTCCACTTCTGTGACCATGGAAAAGTTCATCCAAGTAGAATAATGGAATCACTGAATGGTTTGGTTGGGGGGGAACCTTAAAGTTCATCCCATTCCACCCCCTGCCATGGGTAGGGACAGCTTCCACAATCCCAGGTTGCTACAAGCCCCAGTGTCCAACCTGGCCTTGGACACTTGCAGGGATCCAGGGGCAGCCACAGCTGCTTTGGGCAACCTGAGCCATGGCCTCACCACCTTTACAGGGAGGAATTTCCTCCCAATATCTCATCTAAATCTACCCTTCTCTAGCTTGAGCTATTCCTCCTTGTCCAAAGTCCCTCTGCCATGGGCTGCTTCTGCAAAAGTGTTTGCTTTTTAAAGTTTTTATATTGCATTTTTCTACTGTCCAGTCCAAGGGACACTTTAGAATGAAATGGTGCCATGTCCTGTTGTCCTTTTGCTTCCACATGTTCCCATTGCATCCCAAGGAATTCAGATTTGATTTCATTCCTTCAGCCAGATTAAAATCTTACAGCAGTATTACCTACAAAGATATTTCAAATTATAAAATAGGGTTTTAGGCAGAGGAGTCTCCAAATGCTTTGACAGGTGGCTGTGCCCTCCTGGCATCAGACTGACTCCTTCTTTTCTTCTGGACAGGCCTGGCTGCTGAGGACGACCTGTGTGAGATCTGTGCCAATGCTGCCTGTGCCGGCTGCTTCTGAGGTGGAAAAACTCACACAAGACATGTCCAGCTGGGAAGCTAGTGCATTCCTGTGGCAAGATCATGTACTTTCACCAATCAATATTCCTGGGCTTCATCTCCCACTGCAGCCAAACTGGAGCTGGTAGCTCTTGGGGACATCCCTGCAGTCTTGAAGCACCTGGATCAGGTGCCACTACCAGAGCAGTTCTGCCAGTAAGGAATCTATGACTCCTCTGAGAGGTGCAAGTACTACAGAAGTTGTGTGATACTGGAATAGAAATGCCCTGTGTTTCATTTCCCACTATTTTGCCTGGATTTGAACAAGCTGGGTGAAACTCAGCATCCCCTGTAGTCTTTTAAATATCTAATATTTAATATCTAATATTTAATGCCCAATAATAGTATCTAATTATTAATATCTGTCTGTGATTTGGCTTCCCCTACACACAATACCACTTATTCCTTTTTCCAGTCCCTCCTTCCTAGTGTGCTGGATACCTTTCCCTTTCACCTGTCTGCAGGTGACACCTTTGAGTTTGTAGCAGAACTGCAACAAGTAACTTGAGCTGAATTCCTGGTGTTTAGGAACACTCTGACAGCCAGAAATCAGACTGTTCCTTGTACTGATTGTTGTTGATTTACGGAATGGGTGTAGAGCAGCACAGGAACACTTCTTCCCTGGATATCAAGGTTATTTAAACTCTATTTGGGAGAAAGGAATTCCAAAGTGCAGTGCTAGAATCACACTGAAATGAAAGCATTGTCTGTTGTTTTATTTATTGGTGGTAAGATTGTAAAGAAATTATCTGCCCATGTTTATATGCTGTACAGGAAATAAAAACTAAATAATTCGGGGTGGTTTTTTTGCTTTGTTTGTTTGTTTGTTTGTTTGTTATTGATGGGGTTTGTGGTGGACTTTGTTTTAGGATACTCTTCTTGCCTCCTTGCTTTTTCCCCCATATAAAGTGTTTCATGTCCGCAGCTTCCCTAAATAAAAGATATCTTTTAACAATGTCCTGAACTTAAATCAATTTGTAGTCACAGAATCACAGAACTATTTGAGTTGGAAAAGCCCTCCAGGATCATTGAGTCCAACCTGTGCCTGATCCCCGTCTTGTCACCCAGCCCACAGCTGGGTCATGCCCAGTCCTTCCTTGGATGCCTCCAGGAATAGGGATTCCACCACTGCCCTGGGCATACCCATCCTATTTCTGACCACCCTTTCCATAAAGAATTTTCTTTTGATGTTCAACCTAACCCTCCCCTGGCCCAAATTGAAGCCCTTCCCTCTCATCCTGTCCCTTGTTCCCTGGGAGCAGAGCCCAACCCACCCAGCTACACCCTCCTGTCAGGGAGTTGTGCAGAACCACAAGGTCCCCCCTGAGACTCCTTTTCTCCAGGCTGAGTAACCCCAGGTCTGTCATGGTAATGCAAGTCCACAGCAGAGATTTAAAAATTTTCTCTCCTACTTTTAACTGTTGAACTTTTAAATCCATTTTTATATATGGAGCCCTCAAATCAGCAACCAAGTTCTACCAAGACTCTCAGTGTTCCAAATCTGTATTCTCAGCCCTGGAATTTGGAGCTTAATTCTACAAATGATGTTAGAAAATTATCATGAGGTGCATAAATTCCTACTTCATTTGACAGGAAAACTGTGAGGGTGTAGAATAGGAGTCCTTACATCCAGTATTTTGAGTATCCCAGGGCAAAATGCATCCAGAGCAAATTCCAAAGATAGAGTCCCTCACTAAGGCTCTTCCCACTGCCTTGAAGTTGGAATCTCTGGGAAATGGGACTCCCTGATTCAAACACTGCAGGGGAAGTAATTTCTCCAAATAGAGAAGGGACTTATTATTTTCCTTTAAAACAAATGTGACAAATCCTTGGGTCCCAGCACAGCAGCTTGGACCAGCTCCTGAAAAAGAAGGTCATGGATTTTGAAAGGGAGAATTCTTGGAAACAGCATTAGAACCAAGATCCTGTTGAAACACTGCCAGTTCTCAGGTGGGGCAGGAGGGCTTGACTGGAAACCTTCCTGTGGGCGCCTCCCAAACCCAAAATGTGCTTCACTCCACTGAAACGTACAAAATGCCTTTATACTTGCTCTGAAAAAAGTAAATCAGAACAGCTGAGAATTACCCCTTCAACCCTGGCTTCCCTTCCCTACAGAATTGCTAGAGGATGCAAAGGTCTGCTGACGTTCCCTGTCAGGATATTGAGGGTTTGGAGCTCAGACAGAGAAAAATTGTACCATATAGAGCTGTTATCTGCAGAAGGTCAGCACATGCTAGGCTTAGCTCTGCAGGAGTAGCTGTGATTAACAGATGCACAGAATCACACCACCAACCCAGCAGCACTATGAGGCTGGGACTGGCTGCTCCTGGCCCCAAAGAGCAGCCTCTGATGGTGCTTCCCACAGAGCAGACCCTGCACTGCATTTTTAAGGTCTTGGTCTTTTGGTGATCTTGGTTGCAAGCCCTGAGGGTAGTGAGGGAGCTCTAATGGATTTGAGGTCACCTGAGTCCTCGACCTGACCCCAGATTACATTTTCAGTCAGCTCTGGGCTGTGTTGGAGGGTGCTGCTCTCCACCACAACCAGGTACTGCAAGGGTGCTGGTGCCCACCACCTGTGTGGGCCTGGCCATAGGCCAGATGATCAGGACCCCAGTCCACAGACACCCCTCTGGCCTGAAATGGGACCTGTCTCTTCATGATGGACCTGCCTGGTGATCACAGGGCTCTGTCTGATCTTCACTGTCCCTGGACCCCTGACTTGTGCACGGACACTGACTTCCCAAATTAATGTTAGATCTGCCTCATCCAATGAATCCATAAAATTTGAACTCTTGGCTGAACCTGATCACAGTGAGCCGTGCTCAGCTTATGCATGTGCTGTGGGATAGGACTGCTCTCAGCTCCCCGCCCCCAGCCCACAGGGAGCAGATGGATCTCACTGGCTTGGCAGCACTTCATGATGTGTGTGTTTATAACCCAAATGCAGAGTTGGGTGAAATCCCACATCAGAATCAGAAAGAAATTATTTTGGCAGACCTGAATTCTGAGCATCAAGTAACAGCACAAAGCCCTTCCTTGAGGGGTCCAGTAGGAGATGTCCCTGCCAGGGGAAATAAATGGAACTAAATGATCTTTGGGGTCCCTCCCAACCCAAACTAATCTGTGATTCTATGATTCTTCAACACCTCAGTCCCTGAAAAATGAGCTACAATGAATTGTCTCACTGGTGATTCAACTAGACAATTTGTATTATGAGAAAAGACCATGTTGATGCCCTTATTTTTCACCAAACTATCAGGCTTGTGTTACCTCACACACCCTTATTTCTAAATCCATTATTTTCCCTATTACACTTATTGAAAATTTCATTCCTTTTCTCCACTTGTGCTCTATAAATGACTCCTGAATCCCACTGCTTTATGGGGACAGGGAGCCAAGATCAGGTTGGACGGGGTTTGGAGCAACCTGTTGGAGTGGAAAGTGTTCCTGCCCATGGCAGAGGAGGGACAGGATCGGCTTCAAGATCCCATTCTGGGATTCTCTTATATGACTGATTCTCTGATTTGCTGTTAATGTTTAATGACTAATGAGAGGACAGACGTCAGCCTGGTGCTGATATTCTCCTCCCCTCATAGGAGATTTTACTCACCTTAACACTCCTTTATTGCCAGCTCCCAAAAGTAGAGCTTTTTTGCAGCTGTTGAGCACTGAGATCACAAATTCTGTCACTTCTGTAATTCCAAGAGCTCCTTGAAGCACTGGTGAATCCAGAGACTGGCAGCTCTTCTCTGTGTCCAGCACTTGCCACCCCCAGCCCGATTCCCCTCATCCCTTTGTCACTGTGTAATTCTGTGTTATGATGTCCACAGTCATTAGGAGGGTGCAATTTTCCCTTTTCTCATCATTATTGGATGCACAGACTTTTGTGTCTGTTCTCCCTTAAATTTGCCTAAACATTTCCCCCCAAATTTCGCTTACCTTTCTCCTCACTTTGCTTGGCTCTTCCACATTTCCACATTATCCAGGCCTTAGCTGATGCATCCATTTATTCTACTTATTGTCTGCCAGTTCTGGCCCTTCCTACTGGCACCAACCCCAGTCTCCTTTCTCTAATTTTTTGGAATTTGGGCTGGTTTTTTTTTCTCCTTGATTCTACAATGTGGCTCTTTATCCAGCTTTCATTATTCCTCCCCTTCCATTCCTGCCCCATGACAATCTTGGTCCTTATAGGATTTCCCTGCCTATTTCTCCCTCTACTCTGATGAAGTTCAATATTTCCTGGACTGATTATTTTTTATTAGTTTAAAATATATCGTTTCTACATATTTCTCACATTTTTACTCTCTTCTCTAGTTCTAGCCTCCAGTGTTCTCAAACAACCAGCTTTAGATCCTGTTAAAATACTAATCCCATCATTTTTTTCCAATTCCCACCCTGTATCCCTTCTATCCAGAAATGTGTTTAACTGCTTCTATTCCAATTAACCACTGGCTTCCCACCCATCTGGCAATTATCACCTCCTGGTTTGCCCATATTCTTCCTGTATTTTAGAATGTTTGTTAACCCTTGCTTTTTTCCTCCCCCCTCCCCCCCCGCCCTTTATTTATCTATTTATCTATTTCTTTTAATTTTCCAGAAAGGGATAAATCCAGACAGCATTTGAGGCAAGCAGGAAGAGAAGTTGTTTTCACAGCAAAAAAACTTCCTTCAAGTGTACAAAAATGTGAAGGCTGAAACCCATTTCTTCATGGAACCCTGGAGTGGCTGAGGTTGGAAGGGACACTGGTCAGTCCAGTCTTACCTCCTGAGTGCCCAGAACCATTTCCAGATGACTTTTGGATGTCTCCAAGGATGGAGACTCCACAGCTGGTCTGAGCAGCCCATTCCAGTGCTCAGTTACCCTTCTTTTACTTTTTGTTCATTATCAATGAATTTCTGACTTGCCCCTACCTAGGAAATAGAAGAACAGAAACTTTGCTAATTAGCTTTGCTAATTTCAAATGAAGCTCTTTTTTTTTTTTTTTTGAGGAAATTTCAGTGCTCTTCATGGAAAAAAAGCAGAAGGATTTGAGGCAATGCTGATGGGGTGGTTGGTGTCATCTCTGGATGGGGCTCTGCTCCCCCACCCCATGAAAATCCAAGGATCCCAGAGTGCTCAGCAAACACTGAGCACACAAAGATGGGATTGTCCTTGGGGTAACATTTTAACTAAAGAGTCAGAGAAAGTACCAGCAATGACGTGATTTGGTTTACAGGCAATAAAAAGTCCATAAAAGCAATGGCACACCCAAGGAGAATTTGCATTAAATGTTTTGTATGCTCTGATAAAAAATATCAGGGTCAAAATAGAAACACTCTCAGATCTATCCAGGAGCCTAACTTTTTTTTTTTTCCCCTGGGAATGGAAATCTGAAAGACAAATCCCATGTTTTCCTCCACCTGGGATATTTGCACAAACAGGCACCTGAACCAGAATTGCTGATAAAAGTATTTTATTGCTGTTTTCATTCCTGTCATGGTGAGACACTTTTTGACCAGATCAGTAAATGTTCTGCTTTGCTGTTCCAGTGGATGAGGTGACTGTGAATCCCAATATCCCTGTTAGCATTCAACTAACATGTGTTAGATTTTAGATATCTGATGTCCCAGGCATCTTTAACTTTTTGATATTTCCTGGTAGACATCCAACCTTTCTCCTGGGACATACCTGTGAAAAAATCCTGGAAAATCCAATGCAGTGTGACCAAGGTGGTGAGGGGTCTGTGGCACATCAGGTAGAGGACAATATACTTCTTCAGACTGGGAATGAGGAGAGGAAGAGTGAAAGGTGCCAGGACAAGGAAGCATGGCTTCCCACTGCCAGAGGGCAGGGTTAGATGTAATGTTGGGAAGAATTCCTCCATGTGAGGATGGTGAGGCCCTGGCACAGGGTACCCAGAGCAGTGGTGGCTGACCCATCACTGGAAGCGTCCAAGGCCAGGATGGGCGGGGCTTGGAGCACCCTGGGATAGTGGAAAATGACCCTGCCCATGGCAGAGGGTGGGACTGGATGAGGTTTAAGGTCCTTCCAGCCAACCTCTCTCTTCTCCCTTTCTCCCTGCACAGGTATATAGGAAATATTATGAATGTGGGGGAAGGCAAGTACAGGATCCTATAAGATTTACTGTACGAAGCCTAGGGGAAGAACCAAAGGTGGGGAACTGGAGGGGTTGATAGAATTTGGAGAGGAACTAACACAGAACAAAAATAAGGTTTAGGGGACAAGAATGGCCAGTACTGCATTAAGAGTTTACTAGGTAGTGTGATCCTGATCCTGACCAGCACACTGTGATGTGGCTGCTCATTAACCTCCATCCCTAAATCCTTTCCTGGGTCAGGGACTGTTTATTCCCTCTGAAGAGAGGTACGAGAGCATCCATGGAGTGGGACTATGGGTGAATGGCTCGTGTGCCAGGGGCTGGAACTGTGTGTGCCAATGAACTGTGTGTTCCCAGGAATGTCCAGCCAGAGGAGTTAAGCAGCTGGGTAAGAGCCTTGGGAGGCAGGAGTCTGCATGTGTGTGAGGGTGTGAAAACTAGAGGATTTGACTGCCAGAGGCTCAGAGGACCCTAGCTAAGTGCTGGAGACATCTTGGAGTCTGAAGGGGTCAATTGGGAAGATCCAGGACCAGCTGCTGGTTTGATGTGCAGCTACTGGAGATACACACTCAGGGCTGCTGAGCCTGGTGGGCCTGTGGCAGCCTTGCCTCTGTTGGGGTCCCAGATTCTGCACCTGACCACGAAAGGCAGCATTAAAAAAGAACCCTCAGTTAAATTAGTCAGAGATCATCACCTCTTAGAGGCACTTTTGATGTTTTTGAGTACATGATGTCAGGAGACATGGAGCAGGCTTGGAAAAGAGGCTGGACAAACGAATGCAAATAAAACAAGAGCCCTACCTTGAAGAGTTTATGGCAGGAATAATGTTTGTTCCGTGTGAAACAGGGGCAATTGCAGATCCTGGTTCCTGAGGCTGGATCACTCAAAGCTGACAAAAGGCTGGGTATAAAACACTCTTATTTGAGGTGAAGTTTTATGGGAGGATGTGGTATCCAGGTCCTTTTCTCCCACCAGTCTTTCATCTTCTCCTTCATAAAAATAACAATTCCATTCCAACAACAAGCTGGTAGTCAGGGCTGAAGAATATTAACATTTATTTCCTGATAAAGCTCTGCATGGGGCTGTGACATCACTTCTGGGTGCTCCAAAAGCTCCAGAAGCTGTGCCCACTGTTCCTAGGTGGGTCACAGCAGTCAGCATGCCATGCACCCCATGAACACCATCCCTCACAGTGGGGATCCTCTGGGACCCTGATCTGGAAGAGGATGTCCCACACCTGGGTCACAAGTGTCCCTCCAGGACAAGCCAGGAGAGGATCAAAAAAGCCTCCAGCTAGAATATAAGCCTTGGGAGAGAGAAAATCCCTGAGTTGATGACAGAAGCACCTGAGGCAGAGGAAAGTGAAGGAAAAGAATTGTACAGGGAGGTTATAGAGCAGAGTGTGGGGAGGGACACACACTGACCTCTGCTCTGTGACCAGTGGCAGGGCCCAGGGAATGGCTGGAGCTGTGTCAGGGAGGTTTAGGTTGGATATCACAAAAAGATTCTTCCTGCAGAGTGTGGTCAGGCACTGAACAGTCTCCTCAGGAAATGGCCATGGCCCCAAGGCTGCCAGGGTTCCAGGACTGTTTGGACAATTCTCTGAGGCACAGGGTGGGATTGTCGGGGTGTCTGTGCAGGGCCAGGAGTTGGACTGGATGAGAAAGGCAACTAGGACTCTGGCTGTCAGACTGCCAGATGCCACCTCTGAACTTACAACAAGACACTGGGGGGGTTGAGCTTTTTCCCATGGAAAAGGGACAGTATTTGCAGCCAGGTGCCTTTGGCCAGAAGTTGGGTTAGGGTTCAGGCTAGGCTTAGGCTTTGGCTTCATGAAAATATACAAGCATAATGAAATGTTATTAAATGTGTAAAATGCTCTCTCAACAGCTTAAGATAAGAAAATGTCTCTTTTTCTTTTCTCATTTAAAGCAGAAGCCTCTCCATTAGGAAACAGGTAAACAGAGCAGTTGCTTCTTTACGTTCCGCCCTCCCTCCTCCCCCGGCAGCTCCCCGAGCTCTGGAGCGGACGCGGCCCCGCCCGCTCCGAACTCTGCCCGCCCCCTCCGCGCCCGGGGGGGCTCAGGGTAAGGCCGAGCCGCGGGGCCGCCACCGCCGGGCCGCCTCATTCCCGCACAGCGCAGCGGGACACGCCTGACAGCGCCCACTCCTCCTCGCCTGGCACCCGAGCTCATCCGAGCCGCCCGGGCCCCGGCGCGGCTCCGCGGTACCGCCGCGCTCACCGCCCGGCGCCGCGGAGCCGGCGGCATCCACCGCGATCCGCTTCCTCCCGGCCCCGCTTCCTTCCGCACTGCGTCGCCCGCCCCGGAAGGGAGGGCAAGGACGGGGCGGGCGCTGGGGCCGTGGCGGGACGGAGCTGCGCTTTAAACGAACCGCGCCGTGTGCCGAATACGGCCAGCCCCAAGCTCCGCTGCCGGATTGGTGCGAGGAGCAAAAACCAAGGGACAGGCTCGGGAACGGCCGTGCGGACCGAGCCGCCTCTGAGTCACCGCGCTGGACGAAGGGCTGCGATACTCGCAGCGCCTCGGCTCGGATGGGAGCCGGCTAAAGCCGGCGTCCTCCCGGCAGCAGTCACGGAATAGAACCGGGGAATACCCCGGACTGGAAGTGACTCACAGGGACCATCCAGTCACAGACACCCCAACAATCCCACCCCGTGCATCCCTGGGAGCGGTGCCCAAACGCTCCTGAGTTCTGGCAGCCTCGGGGCCGTGCCCGTTCCCTGAGGAGCCTGGGCTGTGCCAGCACCCTCTGGGGGAACAACCTTTCCTGATATCCAACCTAAACCTCCCTGGCACAGCTCCAGCTATTCCCTTGGGTCCTATCACGGGTCCCAGAGAGCAGAGATCAGAGCTGCCCCTCGCGAGGAAGCTACAGACCCTAGAGAGTTCTCAGCTCAAGCTCTTCTCCAGCTGAACAAGCCCAGTACCCTCAGCCGCCTGTGTGGCTCAACACGGTCTTAGTGAAGACTGCGGAGTTTTGGAGTCAGACTCCACAGCTGCCCGAGCCAAGAGGATATTCCCCGTTCCGGCCGCTGGCGCAGCAAGAACAGGGCAGCCGAAGGAGAACGACCCTCGCGTTCTGCGCTGCGGGGCAGACACGGGCAGGGACAGGGCCAGAACCGCAGCCCCCGGTACCACGCCTGTCCCGGGCCCCCGCCCCTGCGGTACCGGCCACAGCTCCCGCTCCATCGCCCAGACAGCCCCCGCGTGGCGCAGCTGCTGCTGGCTGATCCGGTGTCGCTGTTCCATCTGTAAGGTCCTGTTTTGCTCACTGCTCCTCACAGCTTGTATAGTAGCTGAAATCCCAGCTGTGCAGTCCGGCGTCGGAACTCCTGGATTAATGTTAAGTCTTGCCAGACGTTTTTCTTCAGTGTAGTGTTTCAAGGAAGGGTTGCAGTCAGTGTGTAAACTGAAGAGTGTGTGACTTTGTGGGAGAGCTTGTCTCTGCTTGCATCTGCCTGTGCCTGTGTGCTGATTGGTTCTAACCTTGACTTCTGCCTTTCAGGTTTTTCAACTCATTTTAAATCCAGATTAAAAAATCCCCTGCTGGGGCGTTCGGCTTTTTCTTCCCCTAGGCTGGGGTATTTTTTAACCTTGGTCCCAGCCAGGCTGCAAGGCCACATTCATCACCAAAGTTTGGGTGCAGACCGTGTAGGGACTGGGGTTTTTGTCAGGCACGACGATTTTGAGGGTCCCAGGAGCCACGTTCCTGAGAAGCACCAACGACCATGGTGTAATGGAGCAGTTGAGAGTGACAGTGAGTTTGTGTGTAAGGTGAAGGAGGTGTGAGTGGTGGATGAGTGTTATGTTTTGTGTGCTGCTTTTGTTTTGGGTTTCCAGTAACAATAAAACAAAACATAATGAACATTTCAGAAATAGAAAGATGGTTATATTGTATTAATATATATTTGGCTTCTATTGCCCTGTATTATTTTGTATTTGCATTTGCTGCTGCATATCAATGATGAGAGAGAGATGGGGACACTAAATGGTGACCAGAATCCAATTTTTACTGAGCACTACATGTGCTTATATACCATTTACAGGAAGGCTGGTAATAATTTACTACAATCATCTAGTTAACCATCACATAGACAAACTTTACATTTTGACTTAGTAAAATCTTATTTCCTGTAAGCCAGACTTGAGTCAATCTTCTTGCAGTCAGAGCTCTGTTTGCTCTTGCCATAGCATCATCGTTATGCTGATTAAGTCTGCAGTACTATCGGTTTCATTTGCATTACCCATATCCACATGAGGGCACCATGGCAGAGGGGCCGTTCCCACCCACAATGCTCTTGTCCTGGGCTGGACCTGCACTGGGACTATGCCACCATGGCTGGGGCAGCAAGCTGTGAATGAAGGCCAGGGTTGCAAAACCCCTCAGTAGACCCTTGTGGAGGAGGCTGTTTTGAGAGGCTCCACAGCTCAGGAATCCAACATGGAGAGGAAGCCACAAAGATCCTGCACAATGAAGGAGATTATTTAAACCTCATTTCCTTGGGCTGCTTCAGATTCCTTCTGGGGGATGTACTGCACCACAGCCCTGCCCTGGGAAGGAAATTCCTTTCTCTTGGTATCAAGCTTGGGTCTCCTCATATGTTGACAAATGATCATTGGTTCCTAGTGATTCCATTGCATCACAGTGGTCTCCTTAGTTCCATTTGGCCCAGCTTTGTCACAACTGAACCTTGGTTTCATGAGATTCCATTGTATCACAATCCTCTCTTGGATTCCATGAGGCCCTGCTGTGTCACAGTGAAGGCTTTGTGCCATGTGTTTCCATTGCATCACAATGGTCTTCGACATTCCATGAGGCCATGCTGCAAAACAGTGGGCACTTGAATCCATGAGTTTCCATTCCATCACAGTGGTGTCTTAGATTCCATATGTCACTAGGGAACCTTTGTTCTACATTGTTTTCATTGTGTCACAACAGTCTCCAGCACTGAGGTCACAACATGAAACAGTGGACATTTGCTTTACTGTGATTCCATGGTGTCACAATGGTCTCCTGGGTTCCATGAGGTCCTTCTTTGTAACAATTCACACTTGGTTCCATGAGATTCTATTGCATCACAATGGTCTCCTGAGTTCCATGAGTCCCCACTGTGTTTGAAATTGACACTTGATTCCCCAAGATTCCATGGCATCACTGTGCTCTCCAGTGATTCACTGAGGCTGTGCTGTGACACAGTGGACATTTGCTTCCTCCAAGAATGGACACTTGCTTCCTCCTCAAGCAAGGCTGGTTATGTCCCAGTGGCACCGGGTTTCCACCAGGCTGCGGTTTGTCAAAATGGGGCCTTGATTCTGTGAGAATCCATTGTGTCACAATGTCTCCAGGGTGCCATGAGGATGTCCTTTGTCACAGTGGAGCCTTGCTTGCATGAGCCTTGGCACAGTCCCAGTGGCACATGGGTTCCATGGGGCCCTGCCATGTCACAAAGGTCACTACTTCCATGGGATTCCATTGTTTCACAGTGCTGTCCCAGATCCCATGAGGCCTTATTCTGCCACAGTGGTGTCTTGTTTCTACTAAGCCTGGTAATATTTCTGTGGCCCTTGTGTTCCATGTAGCCTCTCTCTGTCAGAATTGACCCTTGATTCCATTGCGTCACAATGGTCACTATCTTTCTTGACCTGCCCTATGTCTCAATGGACACTAGATTCCACAAGAGCTGGCAATGTCACAGTGGCATCTGTCTCCTATTCAGCCCCACTTTGTCAAAATAAAGCCTTGTTTCAATGAGATTCCACTGTGTCACAATGTTCTCCTTAGTTTCCTGAGAACCTGATGTGTTCACAATTGACCCTTGTTTCCTTGAGATTTGATTGCATCACAGTGGTCTCTGTGGTTTCATAAAGCCCAGGTTTGTCACAACAGTTTCAGGATATTCCATTGCAATACAGTGGTCTCCGCCACTCTTTAAGGCTGTGAATCATTAAAACTGGTATGTTCATGAACAAAGACTTTCTAACTAGTTAAAGTTAGAAAGTGGTATGTTTATTAAGACTCTGGCATGCTGCAGGGGGGGTAATTCCCTAGAGACAAGGCAGCCCCGTACAAGGTTCTTTGCCCTCTGTTTATTTCCCATAATCTTACATTCCATACATATGCATAACCCCAGCACCTCCCATCCCTGCTCTGTATTAAAATGAAGCTAATATTCTGTCACGTGTGTGTAATCCTTCTCTTGAATTGGGTCGGTGGTCTTGGAAGTTGAAGTATAGAAAATCTTCATCAGGTCTCCGTGACCCTTTGGTACAATCCAATGTCCCCTGATTCATGATTGATTGGTATACAGTCCAGGTGGTAGCCATTGTTCTACTGGTTTCAATCTGTTCTTTTAACGGTTCTCTTACTCCATCTCTTTCTATAAACAAAACTGAAACAAGCTCATAATGGCAAACAATACCTCTATTATCTCTAGCTTAAGCATCTAATAGTCATTAACCTATCGTCTGTTTATCTAACTTGCACCTTGATCAATACGAATTGCTTCTAACTCAGCTAAAATCTTAACTCCTTAAAAACATTATTCACTTGGTTCCATAGGGTCCCTCAGTATCTCAATGGCCTCCTGGTTACAGGCCCTGCACTGTCACGCTGGTCTCCATGGTTTCATGAGACCATACAGAGTAACAACGGAGTCCTTGGTTCCATGGGGCCCCAAAATGTGACAATGGACTCCTTAGTTCCATGGGGCCTTACAGTGTCACAAAGTTCTCCTTGGAGCCGCAGTTTCACAATGGCCCCTTGGTTCCATGAGGCCCAAGAATGCCACAATTGCCCCATGGTTACATTAGGTCTGGCACTGTCACAATGGTCTCTGTGGTTCCACAAGTCCCCTCAGTGTCACAATGGACTCCTTGTTTCCAAGAGGCCACACAGTGCCACAACAGTCTTCTAGATTCCTTGAGCCCCTATAGTGTCACAGTGGCCCCACTCCTACGTGAAGCCACTGTGTGGTACAAAGTGCCACAATGGTCTCTTTGGTTATACAGTGTCACAATGGACTCCTGGTCACACAAGATCCTGCAGTGTCACAATGGGCCTTTGGTTCCATGAAGCCCCTGATATCACAAAGTCCCCTTGGTTTCATGAGGCATTAGAGTATTGCAATTGTTCCCTTAGTTCCATGAGTCCCTGCAGTGTCACAATGTCCCTTCGGTTATACAAGGCCCCACAGTGCCAGAATGGCCCCATGGTTCCACTGGGCCTTGGAGTCTCACAATTCTCTCCTTAGTTTTGCAGTGTCAAAATGGTGAAACCCCTTGGTTACACAAGGCCCTGCAAGTGTCACAGTAGTCTCAGTGGTTCCACAAGCAGAGTATTGCAGTGGACTGCCTGGTTCCATTTGGCCCCACGGCGCCACAATGGACTGCTGGTTCTATGAGGATGCACAGTGTCACTATGGTCCTCTTAGTTCCGTGAGGCCCTGTAGCGTAACAATGGCCCCTTGCTTCCCCAGAGTGTCCCAGTCATCACAGAATGACAGAATCAAGTAGGTTGGAAAAGACCATGGAGATCATCAAATCCAACTAATGCCTTAATACCAACTTGTCACCCAGACCATGCAATAAAAGCCACTGGAGAGGAACAGTGACCCTACCACCTCCCTGCTGGCCAGCCCATTCCAATTCCCAATCACCCTCTGTGTAAAGAATTTCTTCCTATGGTCCAGCCAAAACCTCCCCTGGTTCAGCTTAAGGCTGCACAGCAGATCCACACTTGCACCCAGCTTGGTGTCATCTGCAATTTGTTAGTTGTGGACTCAATTCCCTCATCCAGATCATCAATGAAGATGATAAACAGGACTGGGCCCAACACAGATCCCAGGGGGACACCACCACTTACTGGACACCAACTGGGTGCAGCACCATCCCCACCACTCTCTGGGCTCATCCTCCAGCCAGTTCTTAACCCAGCTGTCCTGGTTTACAATACAACATACATATTCTATTACCATCTGAGAAGGGTGATCATCCTTATCTCTGTGGGAAATGTTTTCTGTTGATGGGCCATAACTGAGAAGGGTGATCATCCTTATCTCTGTGGAAAGTATCTTCTGTTAATGGGCCATTCAGTCCTACTGTATAACTGATAAGATTACATCATCCCATTGGGAGATGCTCCAGCCAGGAGGACAAGCCAAGCCTTTCCTACCGAGATAAAAACTGAGGTTTAGAACGCCAAAGGCAGCCTTTTTCCACTGGATTCCAGAGGAAGAACCAGGTTTATATCCACATAATCGCTGGACCCTTTGGAGGAAAACTGCACCAGCACCCTGACTGACAGGGTATCAGGTTGTATTCCGACTCTGTCAGTGGTTTTCTTTTAATTATTGCATGTATTTTGTTTTTTCTCTTTTTTTTTTCCTCTTTCCTATTAAAAATTGTATTACTGACTTGAAGTCTCACTGGTTTTGCTTTTCAAACCAGTACACTTATTGGCGCCCAATGTGAGGCACGAAGGTACTGAGAAAAAAGTCAGCATTACAATTTTGACTTGTGCCAGCCACCTATTCACCATGATTCTCAACATGCTTACATGGGTTTTATATCTTACTCTCTATATTTTTCCGCACATGGGGAACTATCTGCCGGTTGTAATGCTCCTGTGTAGACCAGGGTATGGTATAAAAATTGCTTTATTGGCCTATTATGTCTATTGCATGATAACCTCTGAGGCAATGAACATCATTCGGAATATATACTCAACTTTGTTTGTTTGTCCTAGTCTAGGCTGCTACATCTGGGGTCTCAACAATCGAACCCAGCCCCTGGGGGGAGGGGAAAAGGATGATTTTTTCCAATCTTTCAGGCATGGCACAGCAGTTTTTGGAAATGTTGAGTTCTCTCTGTGTTGGGGGTTGGTTTCTTTCTCTTTTCCCTCTGTGGAATTTCCCCCATTGTCATGCTAAGATACCTGTTGACTCGGCCCTGGTGACAAGGGGGAGGGGACGGGAGGGAAGAGGGAAACCCCGCGAGATTCAAACAGCCAGAAGAGGAAGTGGAAGGCTGGGCCTCGGCCCACTTCCCCAGCGGAGTTCGGACGAGAAGGACGATCGCCGCCTCTCCTCCATCTCCGCCATCCCAGCGTCGGGAAACCACTATTGGACCCTGCCCTGCTGCCTTCTCGCTGTGAACTACCACCATCCAGCATTCTGCTGAGCACTGGGACCGACACCGTGAGCGGAGGGCTCTCTCCGTCTCTCTCTCTCTCCCCCTGGGACAGCGCTGCCATCACCCCCAGCCCTCCTGCGGCTCTGCAGGACCCGCCCGCCCCCAGCATCGGGAACTGCAGCTCAGGCAAAAGGTGCCTGCAGCCAAAAAACACTGGGACTGAGTTACTGTTCTGTTTGTGGGTAATTTCATAGCTGTTGTTGTTCTTGTTTGTCTTGTTAGATACACTAGTAAAGAACTGTTATTCCTACCCCCATATCTTTGCCTGAGAGCTCTCTTAATTCCAAAATTATAATAATGGGAAGAATCACGTTTTTTTCAGTCCAAGGGGAAGCTTCTGCTTTCCTTAGCAAACACCTGTCTTTCAAGCCAGGACACTCTGGATGCCAAGGACAGCATAATATTGTTGTTAATTCTGCTTTGTCTTCTCTGCACAGCCTTCACAGCCTGCAACATGCTTAGAAACAAAACACTACACGGTATAGTGCAGCGTATTCTTGAGGAAGAGGAAAAAAGAAACAAATCTACTGCGTCCATGTCTGCACAGACTGTCACAAAGGAGAAAAGAGCCTAAAGAAAAGCAACAGCATCTGTCTCTACGCAGACTTTTATCCAGGAAGAAGGAACCAAAAGTGCCATCAGCATCTCCACACAAACTGTCACCAAACCAGAACAGCCCAGACCAGTAGCAGTTGCCCCCGTTCAGAAGAAGAAATCAAAGAGCAAATCAGTTCGCATAGTCACTGATGACGACGTGGCAGGACCTTTGCACCCAGCAGAAGAGACAGAGCCAGAAATCATCACTCGCTGTCTATCCCTGGGTGAGCTGCGTGACCTGCGGAGGGAATTCACCCGCCAGGCAAACGAGTCCATCCTGACCTGGCTGCTCCGCATCTGGGACGCTGCAGCCAATGACACAGTTCTGGATGGAATTGAGGCCAGGCAACTGGGATCTCTGTCCCGGGATGTGGTCATTGACCAGGGGATCGGGAAAACCCAAGAAACCCTCAGCCTCTGGCGGTGACTGCTGACAAGTGTGAAGGACAGATACCTTTGTAAAGAAGATCTCCAGGCGCACCAAGGAAAATGGAGCACAATGGAACAAGGTATCCGATGCCTGAGGGAATTGGCTGTGCTGGAGATCATTTTCTCAGAAGATGAGAGATTTCCTAAGAGCCCAGACTGTGTCCGGTGCACATCACAGATGTGGTTGAGATTCGCACGGCTTGGACCAGAGATATACTCCCGTTACCTGGCAACGCTGCAATGGAGGGAAGGTGAGGACATGGTAGGCGTCTTGGCCAATAAACTAAGAATTTATGAGGACACTGTCACTGCCCCATTTCGTACCCATGTCTCAACCATGGAAACAAGTTGAGCAAGTCCGGAGCTTGATTGAAGAGGGCCATCAGAAACTAAAAAAAGAACTTAAGGCAGAAAACTACCAGATCTCACCAGAACCAACAAGAGTCTCTGCCATTAGGAGCCGGTGTTTCCCAGCCAGGGAGAAAGGACACACTCCACGAGGTAACCTCTGGTTTTTCCTTCAGGAGCATGCAGAAGACATGAGGAAGTGGGATAGAAAACCCACCTCCTCCTTAGCAGCCCGGGTACGTGAACTGAAAAGAGGGACACCCAACACGAGAAGCTCATCTAGAGTCAACGCTGCTCCAGTCTCTCGTGCACAGAACTCCAAACAGTATCAGAACGATGATATGACTGATCCTCTTGAAGGGACCTCAAGAACCTATTTACAGGAAGAGAGCAACGTGTACCAAGACCAGGAATAGAGGAGCCCTGCCTCTAGCCAGGTAGAGGAGAGGGACAATCGGATCTACTGGACTGTGTGGATCCGATGGCCTGGCACACCCAACCCACAAAAACATAAGGCTTTGGTTGACACCGGTGCCCAATGTACCCTGATGCCATCAAGGTATGTAGGAGAAGAGTCAATCTCTATTTCTGGGGTAACAGGAGTATCCCAGCAGCTGACTGTAGTAGAAGCTGAAGTGAGTTTAACTGGGAAAGGGTGGCAGAAACACCCCATCGTGACTGGCCCAGAGGCCCCATGCATCCTCGGCATAGACTATCTTCGAAATGGGTATTTCAAAGACCCAAAGGGATATCGCTGGGCTTTTGGGGTAGCTTCTGTAGAGACAGAAGACATCAGAAAACTGAATACCTTACCTAGTCTCTCAGATGACCCCTCTGCTGTGGGACTACTGAGAGTTGAAGAGCAACGGGTACCAATCGCCACAACAACAGTACACCGTCAGCAATACCGTACCGACAGAGACTCTGTGACTCCCATCCTTGAGATGATTCGTAAACTGGAAAGCCACGGGCTGGTCAGCAAAACCCACTCACCCTTCAACAGCCCCATCTGGCCTGTGCGCAAGTCTGATGGAGAATGGAGATTGACTGTGGACTATCGTGCATTGAATGAAGTGACTCCACTGCTAAGCGCTGCTGTGCCGGACATGCTGGAACTCCAGTACGAGCTGGAGTCCAAGGCAGCAAAGTGGTACGCCACCATTGACATTGCCAATGCATTTTTTCTCCATTCCTCTGGCAGCAGAGTGCAGGCCTCAGTTTGCTTTCACCTGGAGGGGCGTGCAGTACACCGGGAACCGACTGCCCCAGGGGTGGAAACACAGCCCCACCATCTGCCATGGACTGATCCAGGCTGCACTGGAAAAGGGTGAAGCTCCAGAACATTTGCAATACATCGATGACATCATTGTGTGGGGGAACACGGCAATGGAAGTATTTGAGAAAGGAGAAAAGATCATCCAGATTCTGCTGGGAGCTGGTTTTGCCATCAAGAGGAGCAAAGTCAAAGGTCCTGCCCGAGAGATCCAGTTCCTGGGAGTAAAGTGGCAAGACGGGCGGCGCCAAATCCCCACTGAGGTCATCAATAAGATCACCGCGATGTCTCCACCAACCAACAAGAAGGAAACACAAGCTTTCCTAAGTGCCATAGGCTTTTGGAGAATGCACATTCCTGAGTACAGCCAGATTGTCAGCCCTCTCTACCTGGTCACCCGGAAGAAGAACAAATTCCACTGGGGCCCTGAGCAGCAGCAAGCCTTTGCCCAAATCAAGCAGGAGATCGCTCATGCTGTAGCCCTCGGCCCAGTCAGGACGGGACCAGAGGTGAAGAATGTGCTCTACTCTGCAGCTGGAAATCATGGTCTATCCTGGAGCCTTTGGCAGAAGGTACCTGGTGAGACTCAGGGTCGACCACTGGGATTCTGGAGCAGAAGCTACAAAGGGTCTGAAAACAACTACACTCCCACAGAGAAAGAAATTTTGGCTGCCTATGAAGGAGTTCAAGCTGCCTCAGAGGTGATTGGCACAGAAGCACAGCTCCTCCTGGCACCCCGACTACCAGTGCTGGGCTGGATGTTCAAGGGAAAGGTTCCTTCTACACATCATGCCACTGACACCACATGGAGTAAATGGATTGCCCTCCTGACTCAGCGCGCCCGTATTGGAAACCCGAATCGCCCTGGGATTCTGGAAATAATTACAAACTGGCCTGAAGGTGAGACTTTTGGGCTATCTTCTGAAGAAGAGGAGCAAGTGGCATGTGCTGAGGAAGCCCCACCATATAATGAGTTACCGGAGACTGAAAGACGATATGCCTTCTTCAATGATGGTTCCTGCCGAGTTGTAGGCACTAACCGAAAATGGAAAGCTGCATTATGGAGCCCCACACAACAAGTTGCATAAGCTACCGAGGGACAAGGTGGATCGAGTCAGGTTGCAGAGTTAAAAGCCATCCAGCTGGCTTTGGATATTGCTGAATGGGAGAAGTGGTCAAAGCTCTATCTCTACACTGACTCATGGATGGTAGCTAATGCTCTGTGGGGATGGTTGGATCGCTGGAAAAAGGCCAACTGGCAGTGCAGAAGGAAACCCATCTGGGCTGCTGAGATTTGGCAGGACATTGCCCAAAGATGGGATTTGGGAGTGTCGTTGTTCAGATTGAGGGGGGATGAACCCCCAAAATACCGGTGGGTGTTTGAGGGTCCCCATTAGGGAAAAAATAAGGTGGGGGAGGTCCCAAACTAGGGGGGGTAGACGAACCCTCCAGCAGCGAGGAGGGGATGGGCCCCCAAAATACTGTGGGCGGGGCATTCCCATCGGTGGCTTCACCCCCAAAATCCTGGGGAGATCCGAAAGCCCTCCCTTAAAATAACCCCACCCCAGAGACCCCCGGGAACCCCCCGCGACGGCTCCAGGTTCGTTAATTATGGATGAGCTTTAACTGGCCTCTGGATCCAGGCAAACACCGAGAGAAGTGGGGGGAGCAGATACTCAAAAAATGGGGGCGCACCCCAAAAATGAGGGGGGGCGGGGAATAAAGGGGTAGTCGGGGAGACTCGAACCCTAGACCTCCGATCTCCCCGCCGCGCGCGGCTTCCGCCGTTCCCGGAGCACGCTAGCACGTTTCTACCGCTCTCGCCAGTTTCCGTCCACATTCACCGCTCCACCGTAAAGGTCGTGTTTTACGGATACCGCAATATGATTGGTTCGCTGAGATTAGTGGGCAGGCTTCCTGGCAGAGCCGCTCTACAATTGGCTGGCGGATGCCTCCCACCTTCGCCCCGCCTCCCTCTGAATCGCTGCGGGAGGAGGGCGGGACAAACGGGGATTCTCCGCGCCTTGATTGGTTAAAATGCTGAGGGCGCCTCTCTCTGATTGGCTGCAGACTGAACTTCGCTCTCTGATTGGCTGGTGCTCTCTGAGGGCTCTGCCGGGCCGCAGCCCCCGCCCGGAGCGTTGTGGGTGAAGCGACGGGGCGGGGGGGGAAGGACGAGAGACCGCCCCCGCCAGGGACACCTCGGTGAGTGCGGGACCCCCGGAGGCCCGGGGACCAGCGCGGCCAAGTGGGCAGAGGGGCCGCTGGAGGGGTATGGGGCTGGGGGTGGGGGGAGAACGGCGGGGTCTCGTGAGGGGGTGGGTGGGGGGGGGGCTGTGGGGGCTGAGGGGCCTTGGGGAACTTGGGGGGGGTTTGGAGGGGTCTTGTGAGGAGATTTGGGGGGGATCTGAGGAGTTTTGTGAGAGGTTTCGGGGGGGCTGAGGGGATTTGGGGGGGTCTGAGGAGTTTTGTGAGGGGATTTGGGGGGATCTGAGGAGTTTTGTGAGGGGATTTGGTGGGACTGAGAGGATCTGGGGGGATCAGAGTTTTGTGAGGGAATTTGAAGGGTTTAGGGGATTTAGGGAGCCTGGTGAGGATTTGAGGGGATCTGAGGAGTTTTGTGAGAGGTTTTGGGGGAGCTGAGTGGATCTGGGGGGATCTGAGGAGTTTTGTGAGGAGATTTGGGGGGACTGAGGGGATTTGGGGGGATCTGAGGAGTTTTGTGAGGGGATTTGGGGGGACTGAGAGGATCTGGAGGGATCAGAGTTTTGTGAGGGGATTTGGAGGGTTTAGGGGATTTAGGGAGCCTGGTGAGGATTTGGGGGGATCTGAGGAGTTTTGTGAGGGGATTTTGTGGTGCTGAGAGGATTTGAGGGGATCTGAGGAGTTTTGTGAGGGGTTTTGGGGGGCATGAGGGGATTTGGGGGATCTGAGGAGTTTTATGAGGGAGTTTTGTGGTGCTGAGAGGATTTGGGGAGATCTGAGGAGTTTTATGAGGGGATTTGGGGGTGCTCAGAGGATCTGGGGGCATTTTAGGAGATTTTTGAGGGCTTTGGGGGGGGAATCTGAGGTAATTTGGAGGGATCTAAGGAGATTTGGGGGGATCTGAGGAGATTTGTCAGGAGTTTTGGAGGATCTGAGGAGTTTTCTGAGGGGATTTGGGGGGATCTGAAGAGTTTTAGGGGATCTGAGAAGTTTTGTGAGGGTATTAGGGGGGACTGAGAGGATCTGGGAGGATCAGAGTTTTGTGAGGGGATTTGGGGGGATCTGAGGAATTTTGTGAGGGGATTTGGGTGGGCCTGAGGGGTCTTTTGAGGGCTTTGAGGGGTTTAATGGGGGGATCTGAGGAGTTTTGGGGCATTTGAGGATTTTAGAGGGTCTTTGGGGAAGTCTGAGGGTTTTTGGGGGGATCTCGGTGGGGTTTTTTGGGGCTCTGAAGGATTTTTGGTGCTTTATTTTTGGGGTCTCAGGGAGTTTTGAGCAGTTTTGGGGGGCTCTGAGCACTCCCAGATGAGCTCTGAGTAGATTTTGGAGGGGTTCAGTGAAATTTTTGAGGGTTCCAGAGGGTCTTGTGAGCTCTGATGGAATTTTGGGGTCTGTGAGGGCTTTTTTGAGGGGGACTCTGAGGAATTTTTGGCATCAAAGTGGGGTTTTTAGGGTCTTTTTGTGATGCCTTAAGGGGTTTTGGGGTGTCTCAGAGCTTTTTTTGGGTTCTCCGAGGAGGTTTCTTTGGGTCTGGTGGGGATTATTGGCGAGTTTGAGGTGGTTTTGGTGTGTTTTGGGGGTTTTGGGGCTCTTTTTGTGGGGTCTGAGAGGTTTTTGTGGGGTCTCTGAGGAGTTTTTGGGGGAATTTGAGGAGATTTTGGTGCCTTTTGGTGTGTTTGGGCTCTTTTTATGGGGTCTGAGGGGCTTCTGGGTCCCTGAGATTTTTTCCGTGGGGACTCTGAGGGGTTTCTTGAAGAGTCTTGAGTAGTTTCTTGGTGTCTGTGTGGGGATTTTTGGGGTCTCTGAGGATTTTTTTGGGGTCTTTGAGGAGTTTTTTTGGGAAGTCTGAGGTGTTTTTGGGCTCTTTTCTGGGGTATGAGAGCTTTTTGTGGGGTCTCTCAGGGGGTTTTTGGGGTCTGTGTGAGGATTTTTGGGGTCTCTGAGGAGTTTTTTGGGAGTTTTAGGAGATTTTGGTGCCTTTTGGGTTTTTTTTTACCCAATTCCTGAACCACCTCCGGGTGGAATTTTTTGTTGTTTGGTCTCCGGGCTCCTTCTCCTCCCTCTGCAATTCCCACCTTGGGTTTTAATCGGAATTTTTAGGGCATTTTGTGCCTTTCTCCTCCCCATCCCCTTAAAATCCCCGGAATTCCCACACAGATTTAACCCCTCTCTCCTCTCCCTTCTCTTTTTTTTCCAGCCTGCCATTCCCAGGGAATTTTTGACCTTTTCGAGGTGAATTCCATGAACTATTAATCAACTCCAATTAAAGAATTCCCCATTTATTTTTCCACTCCCAAAACCCCCAGCTCCCCTTTTATTCTCATTTTTAATTTTTATTCCCATTTTTTTTCTCCACCCTTTAATTCTCATTTTTCCAATACAAAAATTCCCTTTTTTTTATTCCCCCTGCCCCAAACAAAATTTTGGGGATTTCAGCTTCTTTTTTTTTTTTTCCCAAAAATTCCCATTTTTTTATGGATTTGGGATCCCTTTATCCCATTTTTTATTAATTTCTTTTTTTAAAGGATATTCCAGAGGTTTTTGAGGATATTCCATTTTTTGGGGGGACATTCCTGGTTTTTTGGGGATGATCTGGAAGATTTTCAGGATATTTATTTATTTTGATTCAGGATATTTTTATTTATTCCCATGGATTTTTGGGATAATTATTTATTTTTGGAATATTCCAGAGTTTTTATTTTTTTAAGTTCTTCCACAGATTTTTAGGGATATTCCACTTTTTTTTTTAATTATTCCAGACTTTTTAATTACATTTATTTATTTTGGGGATATTCCAGGTTGGTTTCTTTCCTAAATATTCCATTTTTTTTTAGGATATTCCCAAGGTTTTTAAAGATATTTCTTTATCTTTGAGATATTCCAGGAAGGTTTTTTGGGAATATTCCAGAGTTTTTTTTTAGGATACTAATTTTATTTTTTTTAATATTCCAGGATATTTTGGGGGATATTCCAGGTTGGTTTTTTTTAATATTCCAGGGGGTTTTCTTGGGAATTTTTTGGGGATATTCCAGGGTTTTCTGGGGACATTCCAAGGATTTCTTTTAGGGATATTCCTGATGTTTTTAGGGATTTTTTTTTTTTGAGGAGGGTGCGGGGGGGGGGGGGAGGGATATTTTAGGTTTTTTTTTTTTATTCCATAGATTTTTTTTTTTTTTTTTGCGGGGATATTCCAGGCTTTTTTGGGAAATATTCCCGAGGTTTTTTAGGGATATTTATTTATTTATTGGAATATTGATTTATTTCTGGGTATATTTATTTATTTATGGGAATATTGATTTATTTATTGGAATATTCCTAAGGTTTTTTTGGGATATTTATTTATTTGCTGGAATATTTATTTATTTCTGGGAATATTTATTTATTCATTGGAATATTTATTTATTTCTGGGGATATTCCCGAGGTGTTTTTAGGGATATTTATTTATTTTTGGGATGTTTTGGGATTTTTGGGAAACATTCCCGAGGTTTTTCCTTCCCTGGGATCTAATCCCTACCTCCTCCCCCATCCACGGAATTCCAGGAATTCCTTAATTAATGAATCCTAATTAACCCTAGATCCCTGTTAATTATTCCTGCTTTTCCAGGCTCCAAAATCCCAGTTTTTTGGGGGGAATATCCGAAAGTTTTCCTTAAAAAAAAGATTTTTTTTTTTCTGTTGCTCCTTTGTCTGGTTCATCCCAGGGAAATTCCTTAATTAATTACTCCTGATTATTCCTAATTAACCCTGGATCCCTGTGAATTAATCCTGGCTCCCAAATCCCCAGTTTTTTGGGAATTTTCCAGCATTTTTCCATAGGGGAAAAGAAAAAAAAAAAGAAGACCATTCCCCTATTTTTTTTTCCTTGCTCCACTGTTAAATCCATCCCTAAATAATTAATCCTAATTAACCCTGGATCTCTGTTAATTAATCCTGGTTTTTCCTGCCTCCCAAATCCCCAGTTTTTGGGGATTTTCCCATCATTTTTCCATTAAAAAATGGAATTTTCCCCTCTCCTTTGTCTCCTCCCTTTGTTTTTCCAAGCGAATGACATCCAGGAATGACAGCTGGGAATTATGGGAATTCAATCCGGGAATGAGGCTTGGAAGTCAGTCTGGGAATGAAATCTGGGAATTCTGGGAATTCAGGCCGGGAATGACATCTGGGAATGAAATCTGGGAATGAACAGGATGGTGCAGGTCTTCATGGAGAGTAGGAATGAAATGTGGGAATTCAGGGAATGAAATCCGGGAATTCTGGGAATAAAATCTAGGAATTCTGGGGATGGGCAGGGGAGTGCAGGCTTTCATGGAGGGTGGGAATGAAATCTGGGAATTCTGAGAATAAAATCAGAGAATTCTGGGAATGGACAGGGTGTTGCAGGCTTTCATGGAGGGTGGGAATTCTGGGAATTAAATCTGGGAATAACATCTGGGAATAAAATCCAGGAAATAAACCTGGGAATTCTGGGAATTCAAGGCGGGAATGGACAGGGCAGTGCAGGCCTTTGTGGAGGGTGGGAATAACATCTGGGAATAAAATCTGTGAATTATTTGAATAAAATCCAGGAATTCTGAGGATGGACAGGGTGGTGCAGGCCTTCATGGAGGGTGGGAATGAAATTTGGGAATAAAATCTGGGAATTCTGGGAATGCTGGGAGGGGACCAGCGATGCAGGCTTTCATGGAGGGTCAGCAATTCTGGGAATAAAATGTGGGAATTAAATCTGGGAATATAATCTGGGAATAAAATGTGGGAATTAAATCTGGGAATTCTGGGAATGAAATCTGGGAATGGACAGGGTGGTGCAGGCCTTCATGGAGGGTGGGACAGAAATCCAGGAATTCTGAGAGGGAATTTTGGAATTCTGGGGAATTCTGAGAGGGAATTTGGGAATTCTGGGATTTGCAGAGGGAGTTTTGGGATTTGGGCTGGAATTTTTTGGGATTGGGGAGGATTTGGGTTGAAATTTGGGTAAATTTTGGGGTTTGGGCTAGAATTTGGGGAATTTTTAGGAGGGAATTTTTGGGATTTGGGCTGGAATTTTTGGGAATGGGGAGGATTTGGGTTGGAATTTGGGGAATTTTGGGATTTGGGAGGATTTGGGTTGGAATTTGGGAGATTTTTGGGATTTGGGTTGGAATTCTTGGGACTGGGGAGGACTGGGTTGGAATTTGGGGAATTTTTGGGATTGGGGAACATTGGAGGAGATTTGAAATGGAATTTTTGGGATGGAATTTAAGGAATTCTCCATTTCCCCCTCCTCATTCCCAACTTTTCCCAATTTTTTTTTTCCCCGGAAATACCAGTGAGGTGTTCAAGGAGGAAAAAAGAGGTAATTCCCAAAAAAACTCCCCAAAATCCCATTCCCTGAGGAACTAACCGTGGAATTTCAGGATCCACAGGAATCCCAGCAGAACCAACATTCCCAAAATTCCAGGGCCTGGAATTTCCATGGACTTTTCACATCCAGGGCTTGTTTTATTCCTGGGATCATCCAGCTTTAAATCCCAAAATTCCCAGTGGGAATCCCACATAAAAATGGAAAATTTCCCAATTTTTCCCCAATTAAAGCAAAAATTTTTCTATTTTTTTCCCCAGTAAATATGGATTTTGTCCCAATTTTTTTCCCATTTTCCCCCCAATTTTTTCCCAATTAAAATATGGATTTTCCCCATTTTTTTCCCAATTATTTCAATTTTTTCCCAATCAAAATCTGAATTTTACCCATATTTCCCCCTTTTCCTTCCCAATTAAAATTTGGATTTTGCCCATTTTTTTCTCCCAATTATTTTCCCTATTTTTTTTTCCAGTAATAATCTGGATTTTGCCCATTTCCCCCCCCAATTATTTCCCCTTTTTTCCCAATTAAAATGTGGATTTTCCCTATTTTTCCCCCATTTCTTCCCATTTTTTCCTGGTTAAAATCTGGATTTTTTGCTATTTTTTCTCTGAAATTTTCCCTGTTTCCCCCCATTTTTCCAAATTAAAATCTAGATTCCCCCCATTTTTCCCCAATTTTTTCCCCAAGGTTTTTCCCCAAGTTTTCCCCCAGTTTTCCCCAACATTTTCCAAATTGTTTTCCCAATCCTTCCCCATTTTTCCCATTTTCCCCCCATGTTTCCTATTTTTCCCCATTATTTTACATTTTTTCCCTTTCTTTTCCCATTTTTTCTGTTTTTTTCCCCTTTTTCCCTCCATTTTTTCCTATTTTCCCCATTTTTCCCCTTCACCCCCTTTTTCCCTTATCTCTCCTTTTTTTCTTGTTTCCTCATTTCACCAATTTCCCCCACTTTTTCCATTTCTTCCCTTGTTTCCCTTTTCCCCCCATTTCTTACCTTTTCCCATTTCCCCTCCATTTTCTTCCCATTTTCCCATTTTTCCCAATTTTATTTTTCCCATTTCTCCCCCCATTGTTTCAAATTTTCCCCCATTTCCCCCCTTTTTCCCCATTTCTTCCCATTTTCCTCTATTTTTTCCAATTTTTCCATTTTCCCATTCCCCCCCCATTTTCCTTTTTCCCATTTCCCCCAATTTTTTCCCAACTTTTTCCCCATTTTTTTCCCAATTTTTTACCCATCTCCCCATTTTTCCTAATTTTTCCCCCAAATTTTTCCCAATATTTTTCCCAATTCTTCCCCATTTTCCCCCATTTTTTCCCATTTGTTTTCCTTTCCCATTTTCCCTTTTTTTCCCGTTCCCCCATTTCCCCATTTTCCCCATTTTTCCCCTATTACCCACAAGAAGAAGAAAAAAGCCCAGCCCGGCCCCTCCCCCCGCTTCCGGAAATCTAGTAAAAGTTGGGAGGGGAGAAAAGCGGGGAGGGGGATGGGCAGTTGCCACAGCAACCACGGCGGGCGGGAATCGCTGGGAACGCCGCGAGAGCCCGGAGCAGGTCGGGAGGAAATCCGGGAATTGCGGGGGGAAATCTGGGAAAAACGGGAATTACGGGTGAAAATCTGGGAATTTGGGGATTTCGAGAAAAAATAAGGGAATTTGGGGAAAATTTGGGGATTTGGGGGGGAAAAAATCTGGGAATTCATTAAAAAATCTGGGGATTTGGGGTAAAAATCCAGGAATTTGGGGGTTTGGGAGAAAAATGGGAATTCCAGAAAAAATCTGGGGATTTGGGTAAAAATCTGGGGATTTGGGTAAAAATCTGGGGATTTGGGTAAAAAATCTGGGAATTAGGGGGAAAAATCTAGGAAAAGAGTTAGAGAATTTAGACAGCTTGGCTCAGTATTGCTGTGTAGAAACAGAAGAATATCTCTTCTGATTTTTCTCTCATCTTTCTTGCATAGCTGTTTTTGTATTCCTGACTTGTGTTCACATCGGGGCCGTGTGGCTTGGAGCTCAGGAGCTGGATCTGTTACTTAGCCGCATCAGATTGCTCTGCACTGGTGCAGGAGATGAACTACAGGCTGACTTGGGAGCTCAGAAACAAGAAGAAGCTCTTTTGTCTCTCTGCAAAACGATTTGGCTCCATCCGGGCATTAATTCAGGGAACTAACACTTCATTTTTAATGTTCTGTGCTCTGCCATCATCGCTGTGAGCCCTGAAAGCCTCCTGAGCTGTTCTCATACAGACCTAACTTGTTTGGTCAAAAGAAAAAAAAAAAATCTTATTTTTGTTTGTTAAAAAAAATGCTATTACTGTGTGCAAACTCAGGGAGAATATTTTATTCAACACCTCTCATTAAAGGGACATTAAAGCTCCATTTTCCTTTTTCTTGAACAGTCTGAGACACATTATTACTTTATATCATTTTTCTAACAGGCGTTTTTAACTTTTTGAAGAGCCAGAAAGACTGTGCCTATGTGTGTCACTAATATCCATCCTCTCTCCAATGTAGGATGGAAAAAAGCCTGCAGAGCTTCCTGCAAGGGGCTGTAAGTGCAAATCAAGAGGAGCCAGAGGTTTAGTTGCTACGAATTACCATTTCTTAAAAGAACCCTATGGATTTCATTATATGAAAACCAGTATGAATACGAGACAACTCAGGCATCGTGATGGTCTCCTTGGGTTTAAAAAGCTTTAATGGCCTTAAAAGACATATCACACCTGGTTTGTTCTTATTACCCTTTCATTAAATTAAAAAATTAAAAATAAAAAAAGCCCTGATCCATCACTGCTGCTGTGATGTGTGACAAAAGCCCATCTTCCCGCCACTTGGAACAGGTGAGAGATGGAACTAAATCCCAAGGGATTTTCTGCTCCCTGACTGTTAGTTTTATTGGGCGTTCTCTGCCAAATCTGGTCAGTTGTTCTTGAACGTGGCCATGAGGGGAGATGAACAGGCTAGTCCAGATAGGCAAGCATGAAGTGCCAGAAGTAGAACCTTTGAAATGTAAAGTGGGATTTATTCAACTGACTCACAAGTGAGTGCTGTGCCCGGGTCCTCTGTACAAATCCTGGGCAGGGAGAAGCCAGGACTGCACATTCCTAGTGATATGAATTCAGTTTTGGGGAGGTTAAATAAAAATGAGATGCCAGTGAGGGAATGGCTTCTACATGTAAATATTTTTGTCCTAAAGGAGCCCTGCCCAGTTTGACTGCTGCCCAGTGCTGCTCCCTGACTGCACGCTCTCTTGGTGAGCCTCTGTCCTGCTGGCCGTGCCTTTTCTGTCCCCATCCCTGTGCCGCTCCTTGCCCGTCTTTGATTTCCTGAGCACGGGCCGTGGTCGATTCCTCTCTTGGTCCTGGTTTCCCTTTTTGTCTCTGTGTCCCTCCGTCCTTGCTATGTGTTTGGGACTCTGTCTTTTTGTCTGTCCTCGTGCCTCACTCATGTTCCTGTTCTATTCCCTGTGGTTCTGTGGTGCTCCCCGTGCCATTGTTTCCTATGGGATCCTTGTGTCCCGTTCACTGTCCCTGTTCTTTTTTAATCCCTCTCTCATGCTGTCCGTCCCTATTTTTTTGTTTTTGTTTTTTAATTTTTTTTCCTGTCATCCTGCACCCTGATCTTAATTTCCTTCCTGTGTCCTCTCTGCTGCCACTCTCTGCCCTGTGCCGCCTGTGTCTGCAGGGCTGGATAGGAACTTCATCCTTTCTGGGGGCTTCCCCCCCTTCCTTGTGCCAGCAGGGTCCCTTTTTGGGGGCATGTACATGTGGAAAGGGTTCCAGTAAAGTGCTGTACTGCTGTCCAGGGAAGCTGGAGTGGTTCTGTGCCTCCTTTGGGGGTGAAGAAAAAAGGCTGAGGGGGAGGGGATGGAGACTCGAGGACTCTGATGTGGTTTGGGGCAGCCCGAGGTCCCTGGTAGAGGGAGCCACGCTGCGGTGCAGGAGCAGGGGAGTAGGGAATGGTGAGGTCATGCTGGGTGCGGTCTCCCAGAGGGACCCACGGGTGCCAGGACATTCAAAAGGAGGGGTGGGTGCAGAATACATGAAAAACAGAAATATAAAAAAGACCTAAATCTAGGTTAAAAGAAGTGTTTGATTGTTATTTATTTGGTTAGAGGCAGGGTTTTATATAGATAATTTAAATATAAAATACACAGAATAGAATAGAAAAATTTTTAAAATATTTGTATAAATATAAAATATAAACAAGTCACAAATCTATATCTAATATATACTATATAATATAAATGCAAATATCAAAATATATAATGTATAAATATAAGTTATAAAAGGTGAAAATAGAAATCCTATAGTATCCCTAACCTTCAAAGAACTGGCTGTTCTGAATGCGAACTATCATTCCTAGATGAAACAAATGAAGTCCACACTGCCCAGGTCTAAGAAAAGGCATGGGAATTTAATGAAAATATTAATTCTACATATGTAACATGACCTCAAGAGCAATTATCACATAATGCAAGATGCAAGGTTTCAGCAAGGTGTTTGAATTCCTAGCTTTATTAGTGAAACTGGTTTATAAAAGAGGAGATAATGTCAACTTTTATGTTGGTCATTATCTAGTCAATAATCAAGGGAACTTACAGTGATTTTTATTGTACAGTTCTATTTCTTAACTTATTGATTTGTAATACTTTGAAGAAAAGACTACTCCTTTCTCCATCTATTATCATGAAGGTGATATATTAAATCTCACGAGTATTTAGAAGCAGGTCATAATTCATTCTGTAGCAAATGGGTAAACGAAAGTGGACATATTCAGTCTCTCTAGAAAAACAATCTTGTGCTTAGTAAATAGTCCTCCTGAAAAATTCCTTTTTGAAACTCTTTTGGGTTTTTTAAGCCTTTCCATTAGATGACAAATTTTCCTTTTTCTTACCTAAACGACTCTAGCTGTAGTGATTTTCCCCTCCTCTCCAAAGTGGTAGTTCAGTAACCCCTTTTTTTTACTTTCTGAGGTGTAGCAGAAGAAAAACAGACAGCAAGAAGAAAGCAGGTTCTTTTCCAGGATGCTGAAGACTCTTAAGTGGAGGATAAAGGAGTCTGTCAGAAAGAATTCTTTCATATCAATACCACAGTCCTCTTGAGTATGCAAGAAAGAAAAGAAACCAGGGAGCTTGATAATAATTCCTTGTATCTAGCTCTCTGCTGACACGTCTGAGGCAGGACTCACCAGCAGGCAGCGTTTGCACCCTCTGGTGCCTCCTCTGCACTGTTGAGACGTGTGCACAGCAGCTCTGGGAAGGAAACGTCACTGCACAGGGCTTTTTGGCTTTTCACCTTTATGAAATGATGCTTTGGGTAAGTAAACTGCAGCACCTAGGACACTCCTCTTCTGAGGATGAAGCAGCAGCTACGTCTCTTCTTGTTTCCAGCAGATGAAGAGTTGCCATGGAATAACTTATACGGCAGTAAGTCTTTTGGCTTACTTTTAGCTTACACAGTCTTTTAGCTGTACTTAGCTGTTGCTACAGCAGACTTTTCCCATGGTACGATGACATACCTAATGTTCTGGAAAACAATGATCCCTCAGGTGGGACTTACCAGCCAAGGGACCTTTCAGATGCGACCTCCTAGCCGCCAATACCTCGGAAAGAATTCCAGAGTTCTTTGTCTCACGGCAAATTACGCGACAAGCGCCACGGATGGAGGCACTTCAAGTGGTCTGCAGTACAAGGGCGACACCAGGCGGTCGCCGCCGGCACACAGCGAGTACTGCCCGCTCCTTGGATTTCCTGTCCTGTAACAAAAGGATTGCAAAAAATCACTGATCTTCCACTGACAATGGAAAGCGCCTAAGACCCTTAAGTTTAGAAAAGGAAACTGCCCTCGGGGATAATGAAGTTAAGCACCTATTTAAAGACATAAGAACAAGCAGAACCTGTTGAAGCTATCAAGCCTGAGACCTGGTACACAAACGCTAAGCCAGATATTTTACACTAATTATTTTTTGGTTCCCACGTCACTTGAGGACTTTATCCTCTTTCAGAATTTAAGATTGGTTTCTATGCATTGATCTTCGTTTACATAGACAACAGCAGGTAGTATTTACTAACATGCAAACACTTCCTTCTCTAGCCAGCAACTAGTCTCAGGCTGGGGACACTTCTGAGCAGCTGGCTGTGATACCTGGGCCACTTAATGTGAAGCATTATTCACATGAGTTTGCCAGCTCTCCCGGCAACTCCGCAGAAGGTTTTCCTTGGCACAGTTTCCACACAGCCAATACTAATAAGGGGCAACACTTGTGCTGAAGCCATGACAGCCAGTGGTTCAAGCTCAACCCACTTGTCTATATTGCATGAGAGATCTGTGAGGTGCAAGATGGACCACATTGCATAGTTTGCAGTTAATAACAGGATGGATCACAGCCTGAAATAATCAGTTTAGATGTAGAATTCTCTTCACCAAGATGGATGTGTATAGTTGTTGCTTGAGAGGTGAGCCTAAACCTGACAAAGTTCAACTGACTGACTCCTGAAATTCCACCAATTCCATCACTCCAATGAAACAAATCTCTTGGTGGCCTGAAACAGGATAGTGGGTACGAAGCAAAGCTTTTGTTCTGTTTGAACATCCCCTAGCAGCTAAGATGTATGAATTAACAAATGAGAATCCCAGACAGCAAAGACATGGAAAATTAGGCCTAAGAGCAGAAGCCAGAGTATATGTGGGGAGACCTAAAGGTAGCCAACCACTTTCTTAAGTGACCAGCTAGGAAAGATGCAGAATGACAATTTCCAAGACTCCATGGTGTAAAGAAAAAGACAAATGTCTTTCTACTGCAAAATAAGAGCAGGGTGAGAGGGCAAGAATAGCATCTAATAGGAAGGAAAGTAGGTCCTGGCACAGCTTAGCAAGAGAAGCTAAGAAGCTAAGCTGTCCTAGAGTGGGCTTTACATGAGATGGTTGCCCAATTTGTCAAAGTGTCCAAGGACGGAATGGAGAGACGCCACAGCAAACTAACAAAGAACATAGTTATTAGAAAGTAGAAGTAAAAGCCAGCGGACAAGAAGTCAAAGCAACTGCAGGGCAGTACCTTCCGGCTTTGCCCACATAAGTCACATCAGACTACCCCGATTACTGTGTCCTTTCCCTATCCACTGCAACGGCCGAGGTGTTCTCTGCATCTTGGAGCCTAAAGGCAGAGCAATTCCACGTAAGGTTGGAAAATTGGAATTGATTGCAGTAAAGCTAGCTGCTGTTCAACTGCACCTTACCACTTGCCACTCACTTCTAGCCCGTACGATGCACAGAGCAGCCCTTAGTGCTGCAGATTCGCTGGCTGCTGTCTGTGCCTATCTCCTCTGTCCTTCTGGCAGAGGCAAAGCGCCATCTACTTCGCGCACAGAGCACGCTGGTCCTGGGTTTCCCTTCTGCTGCAACAATCCCGCGACATGCGCTTTTCTCCTGAACCCTCATTTCCGGTCCCTTCTGCCTTTTTTGTCGCCTGAATGGAGACGGACATCTTCTTGGCTGCACCTCGCGTAGAACAACTGTGCCTATCCCGTAAGCTTCTGGGAGCTTTCGAATAAAACCTGTCTTGTCGCACCACATTGAAGGGGCAGCTGTCTTTTTTCTGCCACCGGCAAAGCACCCCCACATCGCCCCGCTCATCACACGCCTCTTTTCAGCTTGGCGTACCATGGCGCTGAATACAGCCTCGACAAAGACTAAGCACCCCAGAGAGTTGTCTGGCAGAGAAAAATGTTCCAGCACAGAAATTTGTCCTGCAATGTTCGCTCTTCTTTTCCCACATGCTGATGCTCTGCTGAATGATTTGACAATGGAACGACTAAGCCAGCAAGTAGTGGTCACCAACAACTTATCGCTGAGCAAGAAGAATATAGAACATTTGAACGCTGCCAAGCAAAAAGCACAACAGTGGCCTTAAAAGTGAGGAGAGAGCATGCATGAAGAACAGTAGATCTGTTTAGTGCCCTCCGTGCAGAAAAATGGCAAAGCTAAATGCCGTACCCGAGCTTCACTTCTCGCTGGATCACGGAAAGCCAAGAATGAAGCGGCAGAACACAGCCTTGGTTTCAGCAGCCTCCGGGAGTGCAAAAGTGCAGCAATAGCTCTGTCAAAGCAGAACTGAGCTGAGAATGCTCTCGAAGCTTGGAAAAGTAAGGCGCAGACGTTGACCAGCTCTGCCCATGGCCACAGGCTGCTTCTTCCACCTTCACTGTGGCAGTGCTTTTGCGGAACAGAGACGGCATTCTTCATGTGTGTTCTCCAAGCAGCTCTGAAACACAGCCTAGCATGCTACCTCGCTGAAGCTCGCTTTCTCCCAGCAGGCGTGCTGCGCCGCCTACATTCTGCACTCTCGCAGTCCAAGTTACCAGCTTTCAGCAGCTGCTGTCCAAGCAAGGAAGCACAGGAAGTCAAAGCCAGTAGGGGGGCAGTGCCTTCCTGCTTTGCCTGCCAAAGCGGTGTCACACTCCCACAGATAGTGTGTCCTTTCCCTCTGCACTGCGTCTGCCGACGAGCTCTCTGCATCTCGGAGCATAAGGGCAAAGGACAATGTTTTCCACAGCGGGGTAGAAATGGCATTGCTAGCAGGAAAGCTAGATGCCTTGGAACTGTCCCGTTACCCCTTCGCACTCACTTCAGGCTCATACGCTGAGCAGAACAGCCTGTTGTTCTGCGGCTTCGCTGGCTGTCATTCATGCCCAGCCGCGTTTTCCTTCCGAAGGAGGCAAAGCGCCGTCTACTTCTCGCACCGAGCACACTGCTCCCCGTGGCTTTCGCATCTGCCGCAACAAGCTCGCTACGCGCACTTTTCTTCTCAACCCTGTGTACCATGGCATTCTGCCTTTCTTGTCTCGTGAATGGAGACGGAAAGCTTCTCGGCTTCAACTCGCCTAGAACAACTGCGGCTACGCATTAAGGTCGCCTGGAGCGTCCTGCTGCAACTTGCCTACTCGCACCACATTCACGGGGCAGCCGTCTTTCTTCGGCCACCTGCCAAGTGGCCCCATATCGCCGCGCTCGTTGCACTCCGCTTGTCAGATTGGCTTACCACGGCACTGATTTCAGCCTGGCTAAATACTAGCGCTCCGGAGAGCTGTCTCGCAGACAATAATGTTCCAGCACAGAAATTTGTCCTGCAATGTTCCCTCCGCTTTTCCCATATTGTTTTGCTTGGATGAATGCCTTGACCGTGGAAGGACTAAGCCAGCAAGTATTCCTCGCTGGCTACCTCTCGCTAAGCAAGAGGTACGTGGACCCTTTGAGCGCTGCCAAGCAAAAAGCAGAGCAGTGACCATAAAAGCGAAGAAGAGAGCATGCACGAAGCACAGTAGTTCTGTCTAGTGCTTTCCGTGCAGAAAGACGGCAAAGTTGAATGGCGTGCCCGAGCTTCAGTTCTCGCTGGAGCACAGGAAGGCAAGAATGAAGAGGCAGAACACAGCCTTGGTTTCAGCAGCCTCCGGGACTGCAAAAGTTCAGCAATAGCTCTGTCAAAGCAGAACTCAGCCGAGAGTGCTCTCGCAGCTTGGGAAAGTTAGGTGCAGCTGTTGACCAGCTCTGCCCGTGGCCACAGGCTGCTTCTTCCACCTTCACTGTGGCAGAGCTTTTGTGGAACAGAGACGGCATTCTTCAAGTGCGTGTTCTCCAAGGAGCTGTGAAACAGAGCCTAGCACGCTGTCTCGCTGATACTGGCTTTCGGTAAGCAGGCGTGCCGCACCGCCTACATTCTGCACTCTGGCAGCCTAGTTGCCAGCTTTCGGCAGCTGCTGTCGTAACAAGGAAGCTCAGGAAGTCAGAGCCAGTGCAGGGCGGCGCCTTTCTGCTTTGCCCGCCTAAGCGGTGTCACAGTCCCACGGATAGTGTGTCCTTTCCCTCTGCACTGCGTCTGCCGACGTGCTCTCTGCCTCTCGGAGCATAAGGGCAAAGGACAATGTTTTCCACAGCAGGGTAGAAATGGCATTGCTAGCAAGAAAGCTAGGAGCCTTGGAAGTGCCCGCTTACCCCTTGCCACTCACTTCAGGCTCGTACGCTGAGCAGAACAGCCTGCTGTTCTGAAGCTTCGCTGGCTGCCGTTCGTGCCCAGACGCCATTTCCTTCCCAAGGAGGCGAAGCGCCGTCTACTTCTCGCACCGAGCACGCTGCTCCTGGCTTTCGCTTCTGCCGCAACAAGCTCGCTACGCGCATTTTTCTTCTCAACCCTGTATACCATTGCGTTCTGCTTTTCTTATCTCGTGAATGGAGATGGAAAACTTCTCGGCTTCAACTCGCCTAGAACAACTGCGGCTACACATTAAGCTCGCCTGGAGCGTCCTGCTGAAACTTGCCTTCTGGCATCACATTCACGGGGCAGCCGTCTTTCTTCGGCAACCTGCCAAATGGCCCCATATCGCCACGCTCGTTGCACTCCTCTTGTCAGATTGGCTTCCCATCCTGCTGATTTCATCCTGGCCAAATAGTAGCGCTCCGGAGAGCTGTCTCGCAGACAATAATGTTCCAGCACAAAAAATGATCCTGCAATGTTCCCTCCTCTTATCCCACATTGTGTTGCTCTGATAAATGCCTTGAACGTGGAACGACTAAGCCAGCAAGTATTCCTCGCCGGCCACCTCTCTCTGTTCAAGAGGTAAGCCGTGGACCCTTTGAGCGCTGCCAAGCAAAAAGCAGAGCAGTGACCATAAAAGCGAGGAGAGAGCATGCACGAAGCACACTAGTTCTGTCTAGTGCTTTCCGTGCAGAGAGGCGGCAAAGCTGAATGCCGTGCCCGAGCTTCACTTCTCGCTGGAGCACAGAGAGCCAAGAATGAAGAGGCAGAACACAGCCTTGGTTTCAGCAGCCTCCGGGACTGCAAAAGTTCAGCAATAGCTCTGTCAAAGCAGAACTCAGCCGAGAATGCTCTCGCAGCTTGGGAAAGTTAGGCGCAGCTGTTGACCAGCTCTGCCCGTGGCCACAGGCTGTTTCTTCCACCTTCACTGTGGCAGAGCTTTTGCGGAACAGAGACGGCATTCTTCAAGTGCGTGTTCTCCAAGGAGCTGTGAAACAGAGCCTAGCACGCTGTCTCGCTGATACTGGCTTTCGGCAAGCAGGCGTGCCGCACCGCCTACATTCTGCACTCTGGCAGCCTAGTTGCCAGCTTTCGGCAGCTGCTGTCCTAGCAAGGAAGCTCAGGAAGTCAGAGCCAGTGCAGGGCGGCACCTTTCTGCTTTGCCCGCCTAAGCGGTGTCACGCTCCCACGGATAGTGTGTCCTTTCCCTCTGCACTGCGTCTGCCGACGTGCTCTCTGCCTCTCGGAGCATAAGGGAAAGGACAATGTTTTCCACAGCAGGGTAGAAATGGCATTGCTAGCAGGAAAGCTAGATGCCATGGAACTGTCTCCCCTTAGCCCTTGCCACTCACTTCAGGCTCGTACGCTGAGCAGAACAGCCTGCTGTTCTGAAGCTTTGCTGGCTGCCGTTCGTGCCCAGACGCGATTTCCTTCCCAAGGAGGCGAAGCGCCGTCTACTTCTCGCACCGAGCACGCTGCTCCTGGCTTTCGCTTCTGCCGCAACGAGCTCGCTACGGGCATTTTCTTCTCAACCCTGTATACCATTGCGTTCTGCTTTTCTTGTCTCGTGAATGGAGACTCAAAGCTTCTCGGCTTCAACTCGCCTAGAACAACTGCGGATACACATTAAGCTCGCCCGGGGCGCCCTGCTGAAACTTGCCTTCTCGTACTACATTCATGGGGCAGCCGTCTTTCTTCGGCCACCTGCCAAATGGCCCCATATCGCCGCGCTCGTTGCACTCCGCTTGTCAGATTGGCTTCCCATGGCGCTGATTTCAGCCTGGCCAAATACTAGCGCTCCGGAGAGCTGTCTCGCAGACAATAATGTTCCAGCACAAAAATTGATCCTGCAATGTTCCCTCCTCTTTTCCCACATTGTGTTGCTCTGATAAATGCCTTGGGCATGGAACGACTTAAGCCAGCAAGTATTCCTCGCCGGCCACCTCTCGCTGTGCAAGAGGTATGCCGTGGACCCTTTGAGCGCTGCCAAGCAAAAAGCAGAGCAGTGACCATAAAAGCGAGGAGAGAGCATGCACGAAGCACACTAGTTCTGTCTAGTGCTTTCCGTGCAGAGAGGCGGCAAAGCTGAATGCCGTGCCAGAGCTTCAGTTCTCGCTGGAGCACAGGAAGGCAAGAATGAAGAGGCAGAACACAGCCTTGGTTTCAGCAGCCTCCGGGACTGCAAAAGTTCAGCAATAGCTCTGTCAAAGCAGAACTCAGCCGAGAATGCTCGCGCAGCTTGGGAAAGATAGGCACAGCTGTTGACCAGCTCTGCCCGTGGCCACAGGCTGCTTCTTCCACCTTCACTGTGGCAGAGCTTTTGCGGAACAGAGACGGCATTCTTCAAGTGCGTGTTCTCCAAGGAGCTGTGAAACAGAGCCTAGCACGCTGTCTCGCTGATACTGGCTTTCGGCAAGCAGGTGTGCCAGACCGCCTACATTCTGCACTCTGGCAGCCTAGTTGCCAGCTTTCGGCAGCTGCTGTCCTAGCAAGGAAGCTCAGGAAGTCAGAGCCAGTGCAGGGCGGCACCTTTCTGCTTTGCCCGCCTAAGCGGTGTCACACTCCCACGGATAGTGTGTCCTTTCCCTCTGCACTGCGTCTGCCGACGTGCTCTCTGCCTCTCGGAGCATAAGGGCAAAGGACAATGTTTTCCACAGCAGGGTAGAAATGGCATTGCTAGCAGGAAAGCTAGATGCCTTGGACTGTCTCCCCTTAGCCCTTGCCACTCACTTCAGGCTCGTACGCTGAGCAGAATAGCCTGTTGTTCTGAAGCTTCGCTGGCTGCCGTTCGTGCCCAGACGCGATTTCCTTCCCAAGGAGGCAATGCGCCGTCTACTTCTCGCACCGAGCACGCTGCTCCTGGCTTTCGCTTCTGCCGCAACGAGCTCGCTACGCGCATTTTTCTTCTCAACCCTGTATACCATTGCGTTCTGCTTTTCTTGTCTCGTGAGTGGAGACGGAAAGCTTCTTGGCTTCAACTCGCCTAGAACAACTGCGGCTACACATTAAGATCGCCCGGAGCGTCCTGCTGAAACTCGCCTTCTCGCACGACATTCACGGGGCAGCCGTCTTTCTTCGGCAACCTGCCAAATGGCCCCATATCGCCGCGCTCGTTGCACTCCGCTTGTCAGATTGGCTTCCCATGGCACTGATTTCAGCCTGGCCAAATAGTAGCGCTGCGGAGAGCTGTCTCGCAGACAATAATGTTCCAGCACAAAAATTGATCCTGCAATGTTCCCTCCTCTTTTCCCACATGGTGTTGCTCTGTTGAATGCCTTGAGCATGGAACGACTTAAGCCAGGAAGTATTCCTCACCGGCCACCTCTCGCTGTGCAAGATGTATGCCGTGGACCCTTTGAACGCTGCCAAGCAAAAAGCAGAGCAGTGACCATAAAAGCGAGGAGAGAGCATGCACGAAGCACACTAGTTCTGTCTAGTGCTTTCCGTGCAGAGAGGCGGCAAAGCTGAATGCCGTGCCCGAGCTTCACTTCTCGCTGGAGCACAGAGAGCCAAGAATGAAGAGGCAGAACACAGCCTTGGTTTCAGCAGCCTCCGGGAGTGCAAAAGTTCAGCAATAGCTCTGTCAAAGCAGAACTCAGCCGAGAATGCTCTCGCAGCTTGGGAAAGTTAGGTGCAGCTGTTGACCAGCTCTGCCCGTGGCCACAGGCTGCTTCTTCCACCTTCACTGTGGCAGAGCTTTTGCGGAACAGAGACGGCATTCTTCAAGTGCGTGTTCTCCAAGGAGCTGTGAAACAGAGCCTAGCACGCTGTCTCGCTGATACTGGCTTTCGGCAAGCAGGCGTGCCAGACCGCCTACATTCTGCACTCTGGCAGCCTAGTTGCCAGCTTTCGGCAGCTGCTGTCCTAGCAAGAAAGCTCAGGAAGTCAAAGCCAGTGCAGGGCGGCACCTTTCTGCTTTGCCCGCCTAAGCGGTGTCACACTCCCACGGATAGTGTGTCCTTTCCCTCTGCACTGCGTCTGCCGACGTGCTCTTTGCGTCTCGGAGCATAAGGGCAAAGGACAATGTTTTCCACAGCAGGGTAGAAATGGCATTGCTAGCAGGAAAGCTAGATGCCTTGGAACTGTCCCGTTACGCCTTCCCGCTCCCTTCAGGCTCGTACGCTGAGCAGAACAGCCTGTTGTTCTGAAGATTCGCTGGCTGCCGTTCGTGCCCAGACGCGATATCCTTCCCAAGGAGGCGAAGCGCCGTCTACTTCTCGCACCGAGCACGCTGCTCCTGGCTTTCGCTTCTGCCGCAACGAGCTCGCTACGCGCCCTTTTCTTCTCAACCCTGGGTGCCCTTGTGTTCTGTCTTTCTTGTCTCGTGAATGGAGACGGAAAACTTCTCGGCTACAACTCACCTAGAAAAACTGCGGCTACACATTAAGCTCGCCCGGGGCGTCCTGCTGAAACTCGCCTTCTCGCACTACATTCACGGGGCAGCCGTCTTTCTTCGGCCACCTGCCAAGTGGCCCCATACCGCCGCGCTCGTTGCACTCCGCTTGTCAGATTGGCTTCCCATGGCGCTGATTTCAGCCTGGCCAAATAGTAGCGCTCCGGAGAGCTGTCGCGCAGACAATAATGTTCCAGCATAGAAATTTGATCCTGCAATGTTCCCTCCTCTTATCCCACATTGTGTTGCTCTGATAAATGCCTTGAGCATGGAACGACTTAAGCCAGCAAGTATTCCTCGCCGGCCACCTCTCGCTGTGCAAGATGTATGCCGTGGACCCTTTGAGCGCTGCCAAGCAAAAAGCAGAGCAGTGACCATAAAAGCGAGGAGAGAGCATGCACGAAGCACACTAGTTCTGTCTAGTGCTTTCCGTGCAGAGAGGCGGCAAAGCTGAATGCCGTGCCCGAGCTTCACTTCTCGCTGGAGCACAGAGAGCCAAGAATGAAGAGGCAGAACACAGCCTTGGTTTCAGCAGCCTCCGGGAGTGCAAAAGTTCAGCAATAGCTCTGTCAAAGCAGAATTCAGCCGAGAATGCTCTCGCAGCTTGGGAAAGTTAGGCGCAGCTGTTGACCAGCTCTGCCCGTGGCCACAGGCTGCTTCTTCCACCTTCACTGTGGCAGAGCTTTTGCGGAACAGAGACGGCATTCTTCAAGTGCGTGTTCTCCAAGGAGCTGTGAAACAGAGCCTAGCACGCTGTCTCGCTGATACTGGCTTTCGGCAAGCAGGCGTGCCAGACCGCCTACATTCTGCACTCTGGCAGCCTAGTTGCCAGCTTTCGGCAGCTGCTGTCCTAGCAAGAAAGCTCAGGAAGTCAAAGCCAGTGCAGGGCGGCACCTTTCTGCTTTGCCCGCCTAAGCGGTGTCACACTCCCACGGATACTGTGTCCTTTCCCTCTGCACTGCGTCTGCCGACGTGCTCTTTGCGTCTCGGAGCATAAGGGCAAAGGACAATGTTTTCCACAGCAGGGTAGAAATGGCATTGCTAGCAGGAAAGCTAGATGCCTTGGAACTGTCCCGTTACGCCTTCCCGCTCCCTTCAGGCTCGTACGCTGAGCAGAACAGCCTGTTGTTCTGAAGCTTCACTGGCTGCCGTTCGTGCCCAGACGCGATTTCCTTCCCAAGGAGGCGAAGCGCCGTCTACTTCTCGCACCGAGCACGCTGCTCCTGGCTTTCGCTTCTGCCGCAACGAGCTCGCTTCGCGCATTTTTCTTCTCAACCCTGTATACCATTGCGTTCTGCTTTTCTTGTCTCGTGAATGGAGACGGAAAGCTTCTCGGCTTCAACTCGCCTAGAACAACTGCGGATACACATTAAGCTCGCCCGGAGCGTCCTGCTGAAACTCGCCTTCTTGGACGACATTCACGGGGCAGACGTCTTTCTTCGGCTACCTGCCAAATGGCCCCATATCGCCGCGCTCGTTGCACTCCGCTTGTCAGATTGGCTTCCCATGGCACTGATTTCAGCCTGGCCAAATAGTAGCGCTGCGGAGAGCTGTCTCGCAGACAATAATGTTCCAGCACAAAAATTGATCCTGCAATGTTCCCTCCTCTTTTCCCACATTGTGTTGCTCTGATAAATGCCTTGAGCATGGAACGACTTAAGCCAGCAAGTATTCCTCGCCGGCCACCTCTCGCTGTGCAAGATGTATGCCGTGGACCCTTTGAACGCTGCCAAGCAAAAAGCAGAGCAGTGACCATAAAAGCGAGGAGAGAGCATGCACGAAGCACACTAGTTCTGTCTATTCCTTTCCGTGCAGAGAGGCGGCAAAGCTGAATGCCGTGCCAGAGCTTCACTTCTCGCTGGAGCACAGAGAGCCAAGAATGAAGAGGCAGAACACAGCCTTGGTTTCAGCAGCCTCCGGGAGTGCAAAAGTTCAGCAATAGCTCTGTCAAAGCAGAACTCAGCCGAGAGTGCTCTCGCAGCTTGGGAAAGTTAGGCGCAGCTGTTGACCAGCTCTGCCCGTGGCCACAGGCTGTTTCTTCCACCTTCACTGTGGCAGAGCTTTTGCGGAACAGAGACGGCATTCTTCAAGTGCGTGTTCTCCAAGGAGCTGTGAAACAGAGCCTAGCACGCTGTCTCGCTGATACTGGCTTTCGGCAAGCAGGCGTGCCAGACCGCCTACATTCTGCACTCTGGCAGCCTAGTTGCCAGCTTTCGGCAGCTGCTGTCGTAACAAGGAAGCTCAGGAAGTCAGAGCCAGTGCAGGGCGGCGCCTTTCTGCTTTGCCCGCCTAAGCGGTGTCACAGTCCCACGGATAGTGTGTCCTTTCCCTCTGCACTGCGTCTGCCGACGTGCTCTCTGCCTCTCGGAGCATAAGGGCAAAGGACAATGTTTTCCACAGCAGGGTAGAAATGGCATTGCTAGCAAGAAAGCTAGGAGCCTTGGAAGTGCCCGCTTACCCCTTGCCACTCACTTCAGGCTCGTACGCTGAGCAGAACAGCCTGCTGTTCTGAAGCTTCGCTGGCTGCCGTTCGTGCCCAGACGCGATTTCCTTCCCAAGGAGGCGAAGCGCCGTCTACTTCTCGCACCGAGCACGCTGCTCCTGGCTTTCGCTTCTGCCGCAACAAGCTCGCTACGCGCATTTTTCTTCTCAACCCTGTATACCATTGCGTTCTGCTTTTCTTATCTCGTGAATGGAGATGGAAAACTTCTCGGCTTCAACTCGCCTAGAACAACTGCGGCTACACATTAAGCTCGCCTGGAGCGTCCTGCTGAAACTTGCCTTCTGGCATCACATTCACGGGGCAGCCGTCTTTCTTCGGCAACCTGCCAAATGGCCCCATATCGCCACGCTCGTTGCACTCCTCTTGTCAGATTGGCTTCCCATCCTGCTGATTTCATCCTGGCCAAATAGTAGCGCTCCGGAGAGCTGTCTCGCAGACAATAATGTTCCAGCACAAAAATTGATCCTGCAATGTTCCCTCCTCTTATCCCACATTGTGTTGCTCTGATAAATGCCTTGAACGTGGAACGACTAAGCCAGCAAGTATTCCTCGCCGGCCACCTCTCTCTGTTCAAGAGGTAAGCCGTGGACCCTTTGAGCGCTGCCAAGCAAAAAGCAGAGCAGTGACCATAAAAGCGAGGAGAGAGCATGCACGAAGCACACTAGTTCTGTCTAGTGCTTTCCGTGCAGAGAGGCGGCAAAGCTGAATGCCGTGCCCGAGCTTCACTTCTCGCTGGAGCACAGGAAGGCAAGAATGAAGAGGCAGAACACAGCCTTGGTTTCAGCAGCCTCCGGGACTGCAAAAGTTCAGCAATAGCTCTGTCAAAGCAGAACTCAGCCGAGAATGCTCTCGCAGCTTGGGAAAGTTAGGCGCAGCTGTTGACCAGCTCTGCCCGTGGCCACAGGCTGTTTCTTCCACCTTCACTGTGGCAGAGCTTTTGCGGAACAGAGACGGCATTCTTCAAGTGCGTGTTCTCCAAGGAGCTGTGAAACAGAGCCTAGCACGCTGTCTCGCTGATACTGGCTTTCGGCAAGCAGGCGTGCCAGACCGCCTACATTCTGCACTCTGGCAGCCTAGTTGCCAGCTTTCGGCAGCTGCTGTCCTAGCAAGGAAGCTCAGGAAGTCAAAGCCAGTGCAGGGCGGCACCTTTCTGCTTTGCCCGCCTAAGCGGTGTCACACTCCCACGGATAGTGTGTCCTTTCCCTCTGCACTGCGTCTGCCGACGTGCTCTCTGCCTCTCGGAGCATAAGGGAAAGGACAATGTTTTCCACAGCAGGGTAGAAATGGCATTGCTAGCAGGAAAGCTAGATGCCTTGGACTGTCTCCCCTTAGCCCTTGCCACTCACTTCAGGCTCGTACGCTGAGCAGAATAGCCTGTTGTTCTGAAGCTTCGCTGGCTGCCGTTCGTGCCCAGACGCGATTTCCTTCCCAAGGAGGCGAAGCGCCGTCTACTTCTCGCACTGAGCACGCTGCTCCTGGCTTTCGCTTCTGCCGCAACGAGCTCGCTACGGGCATTTTCTTCTCAACCCTGTATACCATTGCGTTCTGCTTTTCTTGTCTCGTGAGTGGAGACGGAAAGCTTCTTGGCTTCAACTCGCCTACAACAACTGCGGCTACACATTAAGATCGCCCGGAGCGTCCTGCTGAAACTCGCCTTCTCGCACGACATTCACGGGGCAGCCGTCTTTCTTCGGCAACCTGCCAAATGGCCCCATATCGCCGCGCTCGTTGCACTCTGCTTGTCAGATTGGCTTCCCATGGCGCTGATTTCAGCCTGGCCAAATAGTAGCGCTGCGGAGAGCTGTCTCGCAGACAATAATGTTCCAGCACAAAAAATGATCCTGCAATGTTCCCTCCTCTTATCTCACATTGTGTTGCTCTGATAAATGCCTTGAACGTGGAACGACTAAGCCAGCAAGTATTCCTCGCCGGCCCCCTCTCTCTGTTCAAGAGGTAAGCCGTGGACTCTTTGAGCGCTGCCAAGCAAAAAGCAGAGCAGTGACCATAAAAGCGAGGAGAGAGCATGCACGAAGCACAGTAGTTCTGTCTAGTGCTTTCCGTGCAGAGAGGCGGCAAAGCTGAATGCCGTGCCCGAGCTTCACTTCTCGCTGGAGCACAGGAAGGCAAGAATGAAGTGGCAGAACACAGCCTTGGTTTCAGCAGCCTCCGGGACTGCAAAACTTCAGCAATAGCTCTGTCAAAGCAGAACTCAGCCGAGAATGCTCTCGCAGCTTGGGAAAGTTAGGCGCAGCTGTTGACCAGCTCTGCCCGTGGCCACAGGCTGTTTCTTCCACCTTCACTGTGGCAGAGCTTTTGCGGAACAGAGACGGCATTCTTCAAGTGCGTGTTCTCCAAGGAGCTGTGAAACAGAGCCTAGCACGCTGTCTCGCTGATACTGGCTTTCGGCAAGCAGGCGTGCCAGACCGCCTACATTCTGCACTCTGGCAGCCTAGTTGCCAGCTTTCGGCAGCTGCTGTCCTAGCAAGAAAGCTCAGGAAGTCAAAGCCAGTGCAGGGCCGCGCCTTTTTGCTTTTCCCGCCTAAGCGGTGTCACACTCCCACGGATAGTGTGTCCTTTCCCTCTGCACTGCGTCTGCCGACGTGCTCTCTGCCTCTCGGAGCATAAGGGCAAAGGACAATGTTTTCCACAGCAGGGTAGAAATGGCATTGCTAGCAGGAAAGCTAGATGCCTTGGACTGTCTCCCCTTAGCCCTTGCCACTCACTTCAGGCTCGTACGCTGAGCAGAATAGCCTGTTGTTCTGAAGCTTCGCTGGCTGCCGTTCGTGCCCAGACGCGATTTCCTTCCCAAGGAGGCGAAGCGCCGTCTACTTCTCGCACCGAGCACGCTGCTCCTGGCTTTCGCTTCTGCCGCAACGAGCTCGCTACGCGCATTTTTCTTCTCAACCCTGTATACCATTGCGTTCTGCTTTTCTTGTCTCGTGAGTGGAGACGGAAAGCTTCTTGGCTTCAACTCGCCTACAACAACTGCGGCTACACATTAAGATCGCCCGGAGCGTCCTGCTGAAACTCGCCTTCTCGCACGACATTCACGGGGCAGCCGTCTTTCTTCGGCAACCTGCCAAATGGCCCCATATCGCCGCGCTCGTTGCACTCTGCTTGTCAGATTGGCTTCCCATGGCGCTGATTTCAGCCTGGCCAAATAGTAGCGCTGCGGAGAGCTGTCTCGCAGACAATAATGTTCCAGCACAAAAAATGATCCTGCAATGTTCCCTCCTCTTATCTCACATTGTGTTGCTCTGATAAATGCCTTGAACGTGGAACGACTAAGCCAGCAAGTATTCCTCGCCGGCCACCTCTCTCTGTTCAAGAGGTAAGCCGTGGACCCTTTGAGCGCTGCCAAGCAAAAAGCAGAGCAGTGACCATAAAAGCGAGGAGAGAGCATGCACGAAGCACACTAGTTCTGTCTAGTGCTTTCCGTGCAGAGAGGCGGCAAAGCTGAATGCCGTGCCCGAGCTTCACTTCTCGCTGGAGCACAGGAAGGCAAGAATGAAGAGGCAGAACACAGCCTTGGTTTCAGCAGCCTCCGGGACTGCAAAAGTTCAGCAATAGCTCTGTCAAAGCAGAACTCAGCCGAGAATGCTCTCGCAGCTTGGGAAAGTTAGGCGCAGCTGTTGACCAGCTCTGCCCGTGGCCACAGGCTGTTTCTTCCACCTTCACTGTGGCAGAGCTTTTGCGGAACAGAGACGGCATTCTTCAAGTGCGTGTTCTCCAAGGAGCTGTGAAACAGAGCCTAGCACGCTGTCTCGCTGATACTGGCTTTCGGCAAGCAGGCGTGCCGCACCGCCTACATTCTGCACTCTGGCAGCCTAGTTGCCAGCTTTCGGCAGCTGCTGTCCTAGCAAGGAAGCTCAGGAAGTCAAAGCCAGTGCAGGGCGGCACCTTTCTGCTTTGCCCGCCTAAGCGGTGTCACACTCCCACGGATAGTGTGTCCTTTCCCTCTGCACTGCGTCTGCCGACGTGCTCTCTGCCTCTCGGAGCATAAGGGAAAGGACAATGTTTTCCACAGCAGGGTAGAAATGGCATTGCTAGCAGGAAAGCTAGATGCCTTGGACTGTCTCCCCTTAGCCCTTGCCACTCACTTCAGGCTCGTACGCTGAGCAGAATAGCCTGTTGTTCTGAAGCTTCGCTGGCTGCCGTTCGTGCCCAGACGCGATTTCCTTCCCAAGGAGGCGAAGCGCCGTCTACTTCTCGCACTGAGCACGCTGCTCCTGGCTTTCGCTTCTGCCGCAACGAGCTCGCTACGGGCATTTTCTTCTCAACCCTGTATACCATTGCGTTCTGCTTTTCTTGTCTCGTGAGTGGAGACGGAAAGCTTCTTGGCTTCAACTCGCCTACAACAACTGCGGCTACACATTAAGATCGCCCGGAGCGTCCTGCTGAAACTCGCCTTCTCGCACGACATTCACGGGGCAGCCGTCTTTCTTCGGCAACCTGCCAAATGGCCCCATATCGCCGCGCTCGTTGCACTCTGCTTGTCAGATTGGCTTCCCATGGCGCTGATTTCAGCCTGGCCAAATAGTAGCGCTGCGGAGAGCTGTCTCGCAGACAATAATGTTCCAGCACAAAAAATGATCCTGCAATGTTCCCTCCTCTTATCTCACATTGTGTTGCTCTGATAAATGCCTTGAACGTGGAACGACTAAGCCAGCAAGTATTCCTCGCCGGCCCCCTCTCTCTGTTCAAGAGGTAAGCCGTGGACTCTTTGAGCGCTGCCAAGCAAAAAGCAGAGCAGTGACCATAAAAGCGAGGAGAGAGCATGCACGAAGCACAGTAGTTCTGTCTAGTGCTTTCCGTGCAGAGAGGCGGCAAAGCTGAATGCCGTGCCCGAGCTTCACTTCTCGCTGGAGCACAGGAAGGCAAGAATGAAGTGGCAGAACACAGCCTTGGTTTCAGCAGCCTCCGGGACTGCAAAACTTCAGCAATAGCTCTGTCAAAGCAGAACTCAGCCGAGAATGCTCTCGCAGCTTGGGAAAGTTAGGCGCAGCTGTTGACCAGCTCTGCCCGTGGCCACAGGCTGTTTCTTCCACCTTCACTGTGGCAGAGCTTTTGCGGAACAGAGACGGCATTCTTCAAGTGCGTGTTCTCCAAGGAGCTGTGAAACAGAGCCTAGCACGCTGTCTCGCTGATACTGGCTTTCGGCAAGCAGGCGTGCCAGACCGCCTACATTCTGCACTCTGGCAGCCTAGTTGCCAGCTTTCGGCAGCTGCTGTCCTAGCAAGAAAGCTCAGGAAGTCAAAGCCAGTGCAGGGCCGCGCCTTTTTGCTTTTCCCGCCTAAGCGGTGTCACACTCCCACGGATAGTGTGTCCTTTCCCTCTGCACTGCGTCTGCCGACGTGCTCTCTGCCTCTCGGAGCATAAGGGCAAAGGACAATGTTTTCCACAGCAGGGTAGAAATGGCATTGCTAGCAGGAAAGCTAGATGCCTTGGACTGTCTCCCCTTAGCCCTTGCCACTCACTTCAGGCTCGTACGCTGAGCAGAATAGCCTGTTGTTCTGAAGCTTCGCTGGCTGCCGTTCGTGCCCAGACGCGATTTCCTTCCCAAGGAGGCGAAGCGCCGTCTACTTCTCGCACCGAGCACGCTGCTCCTGGCTTTCGCTTCTGCCGCAACGAGCTCGCTACGCGCATTTTTCTTCTCAACCCTGTATACCATTGCGTTCTGCTTTTCTTGTCTCGTGAGTGGAGACGGAAAGCTTCTTGGCTTCAACTCGCCTACAACAACTGCGGCTACACATTAAGATCGCCCGGAGCGTCCTGCTGAAACTCGCCTTCTCGCACGACATTCACGGGGCAGCCGTCTTTCTTCGGCAACCTGCCAAATGGCCCCATATCGCCGCGCTCGTTGCACTCTGCTTGTCAGATTGGCTTCCCATGGCGCTGATTTCAGCCTGGCCAAATAGTAGCGCTGCGGAGAGCTGTCTCGCAGACAATAATGTTCCAGCACAAAAAATGATCCTGCAATGTTCCCTCCTCTTATCTCACATTGTGTTGCTCTGATAAATGCCTTGAACGTGGAACGACTAAGCCAGCAAGTATTCCTCGCCGGCCCCCTCTCTCTGTTCAAGAGGTAAGCCGTGGACTCTTTGAGCGCTGCCAAGCAAAAAGCAGAGCAGTGACCATAAAAGCGAGGAGAGAGCATGCACGAAGCACACTAGTTCTGTCTAGTGCTTTCCGTGCAGAGAGGCGGCAAAGCTGAATGCCGTGCCCGAGCTTCACTTCTCGCTGGAGCACAGGAAGGCAAGAATGAAGTGGCAGAACACAGCCTTGGTTTCAGCAGCCTCCGGGACTGCAAAACTTCAGCAATAGCTCTGTCAAAGCAGAACTCAGCCGAGAATGCTCTCGCAGCTTGGGAGAGTTAGGCGCAGCTGTTGACCAGCTCTGCCCGTGGCCACAGGCTGTTTCTTCCACCTTCACTGTGGCAGAGCTTTTGCGGAACAGAGACGGCATTCTTCAAGTGCGTGTTCTCCAAGGAGCTGTGAAACAGAGCCTAGCACGCTGTCTCGCTGATACTGGCTTTCGGCAAGCAGGCGTGCCAGACCGCCTACATTCTGCACTCTGGCAGCCTAGTTGCCAGCTTTCGGCAGCTGCTGTCCTAGCAAGAAAGCTCAGGAAGTCAAAGCCAGTGCAGGGCCGCGCCTTTTTGCTTTTCCCGCCTAAGCGGTGTCACACTCCCACGGATAGTGTGTCCTTTCCCTCTGCACTGCGTCTGCCGACGTGCTCTCTGCCTCTCGGAGCATAAGGGCAAAGGACAATGTTTTCCACAGCAGGGTAGAAATGGCATTGCTAGCAGGAAAGCTAGATGCCTTGGGACTGTCCCCTTAGCCCTTGCCACTCACTTCAGGCTCGTACGCTGAGCAGAACAGCCTGCTGTTCTGAAGCTTCGCTGGCTGCCGTTCGTGCCCAGACGCGATTTCCTTCCCAAGGAGGCGAAGCGCCGTCTACTTCTCGCACCGAGCACGCTGCTCCTGGCTTTCGCTTCTGCCGCAACGAGCTCGCTACGCGCATTTTTCTTCTCAACCCTGTATACCATTGCGTTCTGCTTTTCTTGTCTCGTGAGTGGAGACGGAAAGCTTCTTGGCTTCAACTCGCCTAGAACAACTGCGGCTACACATTAAGATCGCCCGGAGCGTCCTGCTGAAACTCGCCTTCTCGCACGACATTCACGGGGCAGCCGTCTTTCTTCGGCAACCTGCCAAATGGCCCCATATCGCCGCGCTCGTTGCACTCTGCTTGTCAGATTGGCTTCCCATGGCGCTGATTTCAGCCTGGCCAAATAGTAGCGCTGCGGAGAGCTGTCTCGCAGACAATAATGTTCCAGCACAAAAAATGATCCTGCAATGTTCCCTCCTCTTATCTCACATTGTGTTGCTCTGATAAATGCCTTGAACGTGGAACGACTAAGCCAGCAAGTATTCCTCGCCGGCCCCCTCTCTCTGTTCAAGAGGTAAGCCGTGGACTCTTTGAGCGCTGCCAAGCAAAAAGCAGAGCAGTGACCATAAAAGCGAGGAGAGAGCATGCACGAAGCACAGTAGTTCTGTCTAGTGCTTTCCGTGCAGAGAGGCGGCAAAGCTGAATGCCGTGCCCGAGCTTCACTTCTCGCTGGAGCACAGGAAGGCAAGAATGAAGTGGCAGAACACAGCCTTGGTTTCAGCAGCCTCCGGGACTGCAAAACTTCAGCAATAGCTCTGTCAAAGCAGAACTCAGCCGAGAATGCTCTCGCAGCTTGGGAGAGTTAGGCGCAGCTGTTGACCAGCTCTGCCCGTGGCCACAGGCTGTTTCTTCCACCTTCACTGTGGCAGAGCTTTTGCGGAACAGAGACGGCATTCTTCAAGTGCGTGTTCTCCAAGGAGCTGTGAAACAGAGCCTAGCACGCTGTCTCGCTGATACTGGCTTTCGGCAAGCAGGCGTGCCAGACCGCCTACATTCTGCACTCTGGCAGCCTAGTTGCCAGCTTTCGGCAGCTGCTGTCCTAGCAAGAAAGCTCAGGAAGTCAAAGCCAGTGCAGGGCCGCGCCTTTTTGCTTTTCCCGCCTAAGCGGTGTCACACTCCCACGGATAGTGTGTCCTTTCCCTCTGCACTGCGTCTGCCGACGTGCTCTCTGCCTCTCGGAGCATAAGGGCAAAGGACAATGTTTTCCACAGCAGGGTAGAAATGGCATTGCTAGCAGGAAAGCTAGATGCCTTGGGACTGTCCCCTTAGCCCTTGCCACTCACTTCAGGCTCGTACGCTGAGCAGAACAGCCTGCTGTTCTGAAGCTTCGCTGGCTGCCGTTCGTGCCCAGACGCGATTTCCTTCCCAAGGAGGCGAAGCGCCGTCTACTTCTCGCACCGAGCACGCTGCTCCTGGCTTTCGCTTCTGCCGCAACGAGCTCGCTACGCGCATTTTTTTCTCAACCCTGTATACCATTGCGTTCTGCTTTTCTTGTCTCGTGAATGGAGACGGAAAGCTTCTCGGCTTCAACTCGCCTAGAACAACTGTGGCTACACATTAAGCTCGCCCGGAGCGTCCTGCTGAAACTCGCCTTCTTGGACGACATTCACGGGGCAGACGTCTTTCTTCGGCTACCTGACAAATGGCCCCATATCGCCGCGCTCGTTGCACTCCGCTTGTCAGATTGGCTTCCCATGGCACTGATTTCAGCCTGGCCAAATAGTAGCGCTCCGGAGAGCTGTCTCGCTGACAATAATGTTCCAGCACAAAAATTGATCCTGCAATGTTCCCTCCTCTTTTCCCACATGGTGTTGCTCTGTTGAATGCCTTGAGCATGGAACGACTTAAGCCAGCAAGTATTCCTCACCGGCCACCTCTCGCTGTGCAAGATGTATGCCGTGGACCCTTTGAACGCTGCCAAGCAAAAAGCAGAGCAGTGACCATAAAAGCGAGGAGAGAGCATGCACGAAGCACACTAGTTCTGTCTAGTGCTTTCCGTGCAGAGAGGCGGCAAAGCTGAATGCCGTGCCCGAGCTTCACTTCTCGCTGGAGCACAGGAAGGCAAGAATGAAGAGGCAGAACACAGCCTTGGTTTCAGCAGCCTCCGGGAGTGCAAAAGTTCAGCAATAGCTCTGTCAAAGCAGAACTCAGCCGAGAATGCTCTCGCAGCTTGGGAAAGTTAGGTGCAGCTGTTGACCAGCTCTGCCCGTGGCCACAGGCTGCTTCTTCCACCTTCACTGTGGCAGAGCTTTTGCGGAACAGAGACGGCATTCTTCAAGTGCGTGTTCTCCAAGGAGCTGTGAAACAGAGCCTAGCACGCTGTCTCGCTGATACTGGCTTTCGGCAAGCAGGCGTGCCAGACCGCCTACATTCTGCACTCTGGCAGCCTAGTTGCCAGCTTTCGGCAGCTGCTGTCCTAGCAAGAAAGCTCAGGAAGTCAAAGCCAGTGCAGGGCGGCACCTTTCTGCTTTGCCCGCCTAAGCGGTGTCACACTCCCACGGATAGTGTGTCCTTTCCCTCTGCACTGCGTCTGCCGAGGTGCTCTTTGCGTCTCGGAGCATAAGGGCAAAGGACAATGTTTTCCACAGCAGGGTAGAAATGGCATTGCTAGCAGGAAAGCTAGATGCCTTGGAACTGTCCCGTTACGCCTTCCCGCTCCCTTCAGGCTCGTACGCTGAGCAGAACAGCCTGTTGTTCTGAAGCTTCGCTGGCTGCCGTTCGTGCCCAGACGCGATTTCCTTCCCAAGGAGGTGAAGCGCCGTCTACTTCTCGCACCGAGCACGCTGCTCCTGGCTTTCGCTTCTGCCGCAACGAGCTCGCTACGCGCCCTTTTCTTCTCAACCCTGGGTGCCCTTGTGTTCTGTCTTTCTTGTCTCGTGAATGGAGACGGAAAACTTCTCGGCTACAACTCACCTAGAAAAACTGCGGCTACACATTAAGCTCGCCCGGGGCGTCCTGCTGAAACTCGCCTTCTCGCACTACATTCACGGGGCAGCCGTCTTTCTTCGGCCACCTGCCGAGTGGCCCCATATCGCCGCGCTCGTTGCACTCCGCTTGTCAGATTGGCTTACCGTGGCGCTGATTTCAGCCTGGCCAAATACTAGCGCTCCGGAGAGCTGTCGCGCAGACAATAATGTTCCAGCATAGAAATTTGATCCTGCAATGTTCCCTCCTCTTATCTCACATTGTGTTGCTCTGATGAATGCCTTGAGCATGGAACGACTTAAGCCAGCAAGTATTCCTCGCCGGCCACCTCTCGCTGTGCAAGATGTATGCCGTGGACCCTTTGAGCGCTGCCAAGCAAAAAGCAGAGCAGTGACCATAAAAGCGAGGAGAGAGCATGCACGAAGCACACTAGTTCTGTCTAGTGCTTTCCGTGCAGAGAGGCGGCAAAGCTGAATGCCGTGCCCGAGCTTCACTTCTCGCTGGAGCACAGAGAGCCAAGAATGAAGAGGCAGAACACAGCCTTGGTTTCAGCAGCCTCCGGGAGTGCAAAAGTTCAGCAATAGCTCTGTCAAAGCAGAATTCAGCCGAGAATGCTCTCGCAGCTTGGGAAAGTTAGGCGCAGCTGTTGACCAGCTCTGCCCGTGGCCACAGGCTGCTTCTTCCACCTTCACTGTGGCAGAGCTTTTGCGGAACAGAGACGGCATTCTTCAAGTGCGTGTTCTCCAAGGAGCTGTGAAACAGAGCCTAGCACGCTGTCTCGCTGATACTGGCTTTCGGCAAGCAGGCGTGCCAGACCGCCTACATTCTGCACTCTGGCAGCCTAGTTGCCAGCTTTCGGCAGCTGCTGTCCTAGCAAGGAAGCTCAGGAAGTCAAAGCCAGTGCAGGGCGGCACCTTTCTGCTTTGCCCGCCTAAGCGGTGTCACACTCCCACGGATACTGTGTCCTTTCCCTCTGCACTGCGTCTGCCGACGTGCTCTTTGCGTCTCGGAGCATAAGGGCAAAGGACAATGTTTTCCACAGCAGGGTAGAAATGGCATTGCTAGCAGGAAAGCTAGATGCCTTGGAACTGTCCCGTTACGCCTTCCCGCTCCCTTCAGGCTCGTACGCTGAGCAGAACAGCCTGTTGTTCTGAAGCTTCACTGGCTGCCGTTCGTGCCCAGACGCGATTTCCTTCCCAAGGAGGTGAAGCGCCGTCTACTTCTCGCACCGAGCACGCTGCTCCTGGCTTTCGCTTCTGCCGCAACGAGCTCGCTACGCGCCCTTTTCTTCTCAACCCTGGGTGCCCTTGTGTTCTGTCTTTCTTGTCTCGTGAATGGAGACGGAAAACTTCTCGGCTACAACTCACCTAGAAAAACTGCGGCTACACATTAAGCTCGCCCGGGGCGTCCTGCTGAAACTCGCCTTCTCGCACTACATTCACGGGGCAGCCGTCTTTCTTCGGCCACCTGCCGAGTGGCCCCATATCGCCGCGCTCGTTGCACTCCGCTTGTCAGATTGGCTTCCCGTGGCGCTGATTTCAGCCTGGCCAAATAGTAGCGCTCCGGAGAGCTGTCGCGCAGACAATAATGTTCCAGCATAGAAATTTGATCCTGCAATGTTCCCTCCTCTTATCTCACATTGTGTTGCTCTGATGAATGCCTTGAGCATGGAACGACTTAAGCCAGCAAGTATTCCTCGCCGGCCACCTCTCGCTGTGCAAGATGTATGCCGTGGACCCTTTGAACGCTGCCAAGCAAAAAGCAGAGCAGTGACCATAAAAGCGAGGAGAGAGCATGCACGAAGCACACTAGTTCTGTCTAGTGCTTTCCGTGCAGAGAGGCGGCAAAGCTGAATGCCGTGCCCGAGCTTCACTTCTCGCTGGAGCACAGAGAGCCAAGAATGAAGAGGCAGAACACAGCCTTGGTTTCAGCAGCCTCCGGGAGTGCAAAAGTTCAGCAATAGCTCTGTCAAAGCAGAATTCAGCCGAGAATGCTCTCGCAGCTTGGGAAAGTTAGGCGCAGCTGTTGACCAGCTCTGCCCGTGGCCACAGGCTGCTTCTTCCACCTTCACTGTGGCAGAGCTTTTGCGGAACAGAGACGGCATTCTTCAAGTGCGTGTTCTCCAAGGAGCTGTGAAACAGAGCCTAGCACGCTGTCTCGCTGATACTGGCTTTCGGCAAGCAGGCGTGCCAGACCGCCTACATTCTGCACTCTGGCAGCCTAGTTGCCAGCTTTCGGCAGCTGCTGTCCTAGCAAGGAAGCTCAGGAAGTCAAAGCCAGTGCAGGGCGGCACCTTTCTGCTTTGCCCGCCTAAGCGGTGTCACACTCCCACGGATACTGTGTCCTTTCCCTCTGCACTGCGTCTGCCGACGTGCTCTTTGCGTCTCGGAGCATAAGGGCAAAGGACAATGTTTTCCACAGCAGGGTAGAAATGGCATTGCTAGCAGGAAAGCTAGATGCCTTGGAACTGTCCCGTTACGCCTTCCCGCTCCCTTCAGGCTCGTACGCTGAGCAGAACAGCCTGTTGTTCTGAAGCTTCACTGGCTGCCGTTCGTGCCCAGACGCGATTTCCTTCCCAAGGAGGCGAAGCGCCGTCTACTTCTCGCACCGAGCACGCTGCTCCTGGCTTTCGCTTCTGCCGCAACGAGCTCGCTTCGCGCATTTTTCTTCTCAACCCTGTATACCATTGCGTTCTGCTTTTCTTGTCTCGTGAATGGAGACGGAAAGCTTCTCGGCTTCAACTCGCCTAGAACAACTGTGGCTACACATTAAGCTCGCCCGGAGCGTCCTGCTGAAACTCGCCTTCTTGGACGACATTCACGGGGCAGACGTCTTTCTTCGGCTACCTGACAAATGGCCCCATATCGCCGCGCTCGTTGCACTCCGCTTGTCAGATTGGCTTCCCATGGCACTGATTTCAGCCTGGCCAAATAGTAGCGCTGCGGAGAGCTGTCTCGCAGACAATAATGTTCCAGCACAAAAAATGATCCTGCAATGTTCCCTCCTCTTTTCCCACATTGTGTTGCTCTGATAAATGCCTTGAGCATGGAACGACTTAAGCCAGCAAGTATTCCTCGCCGGCCACCTCTCGCTGTGCAAGATGTATGCCGTGGACCCTTTGAGCGCTGCCAAGCAAAAAGCAGAGCAGTGACCATAAAAGCGAGGAGAGAGCATGCACGAAGCACAGTAGTTCTGTCTAGTGCTTTCCGTGCAGAGAGGCGGCAAAGCTGAATGCCGTGCCCGAGCTTCACTTCTCGCTGGAGCACAGGAAGGCAAGAATGAAGTGGCAGAACACAGCCTTGGTTTCAGCAGCCTCCGGGACTGCAAAACTTCAGCAATAGCTCTGTCAAAGCAGAACTCAGCCGAGAATGCTCTCGCAGCTTGGGAGAGTTAGGCGCAGCTGTTGACCAGCTCTGCCCGTGGCCACAGGCTGTTTCTTCCACCTTCACTGTGGCAGAGCTTTTGCGGAACAGAGACGGCATTCTTCAAGTGCGTGTTCTCCAAGGAGCTGTGAAACAGAGCCTAGCACGCTGTCTCGCTGATACTGGCTTTCGGCAAGCAGGCGTGCCAGACCGCCTACATTCTGCACTCTGGCAGCCTAGTTGCCAGCTTTCGGCAGCTGCTGTCCTAGCAAGAAAGCTCAGGAAGTCAAAGCCAGTGCAGGGCGGCACCTTTCTGCTTTGCCCGCCTAAGCGGCGTCACGCTCCCACGGATACTGTGTCCTTTCCCTCTGCACTGCGTCTGCCGAGGTGCTCTCTGCCTCTCGGAGCATAAGGGCAAAGGACAATGTTTTCCACAGCAGGGTAGAAATGGCATTGCTAGCAGGAAAGCTAGATGCCTTGGACTGTCTCCCCTTAGCCCTTGCCACTCACTTCAGGCTCGTACGCTGAGCAGAACAGCCTGCTGTTCTGAAGCTTCGCTGGCTGCCGTTCGTGCCCAGACGCGATTTTCTTCCCAAGGAGGCAAAGCGCCGTCTACTTCTCGCACCGAGCACGCTGCTCCTGGCTTTCGCTTCTGCCGCAACGAGCTCGCTACGCGCATTTTTCTTCTCAACCCTGTATACCATTGCGTTCTGCTTTTCTTATCTCGTGAATGGAGATGGAAAACTTCTCGGCTTCAACTCGCCTAGAACAACTGCGGCTACACATTAAGCTCGCCCGGGGCGCCCTGCTGAAACTCGCCTTCTCGCACTACATTCACGGGGCAGACGTCTTTCTTCGGCCACCTGCCACGTGGCCCCATATCGCCGTGCTCGTTGCACTCCGCTTGTCAGATTGGCTTACCGTGGCGCTGATTTCAGCCTGGCCAAATACTAGCGCTGCGGAGAGCTGTCGCGCAGACAATAATGTTCCAGCACAAAAATTGATCCTGCAATGTTCCCTCCTCTTATCTCACATTGTGTTGCTCTGATAAATGCCTTGAACGTGGAAAGACTAAGCCAGCAAGTATTCCTCGCCGGCCCCCTCTCTCTGTTCAAGAGGTAAGCCGTGGACTCTTTGAGCGCTGCCTGGCAAAAAGCAGAGCAGTGACCATAAAAGCGAGGAGAGAGCATGCACGAAGCACACTAGTTCTGTCTAGTGCTTTCCGTGCAGAGAGGCGGCAAAGCTGAATGCCGTGCCAGAGCTTCACTTCTCACTGGAGCACAGGAAGGCAAGAATGAAGAGGCAGAACACAGCCTTGGTTTCAGCAGCCTCCGGGACTGCAAAAGTTCAGCAATAGCTCTGTCAAAGCAGAACTCAGCCGAGAGTGCTCTCGCAGCTTGGGAAAGTTAGGCGCAGTTGTTCACCAGCTCTGCCTGTGGCCACAGGCAGCTTCTTCCACCTTCACTGTGGCAGAGCTTTTGCGGAACAGAGACGGCATTCTTCAAGTGCGTGTTCTCCAAGGAGCTGTGAAACAGAGCCTAGCACGCTGTCTCGCTGATACTGGCTTTCGGCAAGCAGGCGTGCCGCACCGCCTACATTCTGCACTCTGGCAGCCTAGTTGCCAGCTTTCGGCAGCTGCTGTCCTAGCAAGAAAGCTCAGGAAGTCAAAGCCAGTGCAGGGCGGCACCTTTCTGCTTTGCCCGCCTAAGCGGCGTCACGCTCCCACGGATAGTGTGTCCTTTCCCTCTGCACTGCGTCTGCCGACGTGCTCTCTGCCTCTCGGAGCATAAGGGCAAAGGACAATGTTTTCCACAGCAGGGTAGAAATGGCATTGCTAGCAGGAAAGCTAGATGCCTTGGGACTGTCCCCTTAGCCCTTGCCACTCACTTCAGGCTCGTACGCTGAGCAGAACAGCCTGTTGTTCTGAAGCTTCGCTGGCTGCCGTTCGTGCCCAGACGCAATTTCCTTCCCAAGGAGGCGAAGCGCCGTCTACTTCTCGCAGCGAGCACGCTGCTCCTGGCTTTCGCTTCTGCCGCAACGAGCTCGCTACGCGCATTTTTCTTCTCAACCCTGTATACCATTGCGTTCTGCTTTTCTTGTCTCGTGAATGGAGACGGAAAGCTTCTCGGCTTCAACTCACCTAGAACAACTGCGGCTACACATTAAGCTCGCCCGGGGCGCCCTGCTGAAACTCGCCTTCTGGCACCACATTCGCGGGGCAGACGTCTTTCTTCGGCCACCTGCCAAGTGGCCCCATATCGCCGCGCTCGTTGCACTCCGCTTGTCAGATTGGCTTACCGTGGCGCTGATTTTAGCCTGGCCAAATACTAGCGCTGCGGAGAGCTGTCGCGCAGACAATCATGTTCCAGCACAAAAATTGATCCTGCAATGTTCCCTCCTCTTTTCCCACATTGTGTTGCTCTGATAAATGCCTTGGGCATGGAACGACTTAAGCCAGCAAGTATTCCTCGCCGGTCACCTCTCGCTGTGCAAGATGTATGCCGTGGACCCTTTGAACGCTGCCAAGCAAAAAGCAGAGCAGTGACCATAAAAGCGAGGAGAGAGCATGCACGAAGCACACTAGTTCTGTCTAGTGCTTTCCGTGCAGAGAGGCGGCAAAGCTGAATGCCGTGCCAGAGCTTCAGTTCTCGCTGGAGCACAGGAAGGCAAGAATGAAGAGGCAGAACACAGCCTTGGTTTCAGCAGCCTCCGGGAGTGCAAAAGTTCAGCAATAGCTCTGTCAAAGCAGAACTCAGCCGAGAGTGCTCTCGCAGCTTGGGAAAGTTAGGCGCAGCTGTTGACCAGCTCTGCCCGTGGCCACAGGCAGCTTTTTCCACCTTCACTGTGGCAGAGCTTTTGCGGAACAGAGACGGCATTCTTCCTGTCCTGAATGTATTATTATTTTCTTTGTGTTGTTAATGAATTTTTTTTCTTTATACCCTTTTAGTTTTAGGCCTGCCTTGCTTTTGCTCCTAACTGTATTTCACAACAGAAAATGAATATATTAAAATTGGCAAACCTAAACTATAACAGTACTGTACAACAAGAAATATTCTGAGGAAAATATAGTGGCAGATGAGGCTTGTGTAACTCTAAGAATACTGAGCCTGCAGAGAAGGCAAACAGCCCTGGCAGTGGCTGAGGGGACTTCTCACAGTCTCCTCTGAAAGTGTGTCACTTCAAGACAAGGAAGACTTTTAAACCTTTGTCCTTCCTCCCTCCTGTGCTAAAATGTAAGGCTCCTCCTGAGAAGATACTGAGCTACAAACAATTCTCCATTCCTCAACAAAGCTACAAGTGCTCGACTTATCTTAAAGAGCAAAACCAAAGGTGGTCAGAAATTTCCCATCAAAGCCTATTTGCAGAGAAATGCCGCCATATGTGAGCAAATTTTTCTTAGCATCAGTTCACTCAAAAGAAACCAAACCCTGTATTAATCAGCATTTTAAATGAACTTGAATTATCTTTCCTCACATATCAGCTGTACTGGTTTGCTCCTGTTTTGTCCTAGAGAGAATATTAGCATGATTTGCTCTTGACAGGAGTCCTTGGATGACCCCCAGACCTGGGCTCCTCCCCACACCTTGCCTGGGCTCTTGAGACAGCCTGTTAGCACCATCTGACTTTGGCACCCTGTTCAGACCTTGGACACGGCTGACGCCACAGTTCTCTCTGGTGCCATGGTCCCCTCTGGCTCCTGGTGTGTCCCTGCTGCTGGAGGAGACCTGTTCTGCTGCTGCCTGCATTCAACAATGCCAGCCAAAGAGAGACTCAAATCACTGCTTTGGGCAGCTCGTCTGAACCAGTTTAACACTTACTCATCTCTAACATACACCTCTTAATACCCACATATCAACAGCAGAAAGTCACCTCATCTCCAGAGGTGAGGAAGCCTGAGTGAACAGAAGGTCAGAATTCAAGCACATTGGGTTTTTAATTTAGTGGAAGCACTCACTCGTTCACAAGCCATACTTGTCAAACGGAATTGTGTGTTGCTATTGTCTTGCTTGTGTTAGAGAGAAAGCAAGGAGAAATTAGCTAAGAAATAAGAACCACACTTGAGGCTCAGGCTTGGCAGACAAACGGAGCAGGGTGTCTGTCACCTGCCCGCTTTGCCCGAGTCCCTGCTCCTGCCGGACAAAGGCGGACGCGGCTCCGTGAGGGGCGTTCCGGGCGCTCCGTGCACAGTGCTGGAGCGGCGGCCGGGCCGGGGCCGAGCGCTCGGGCGGGCGGCGCTCAGGATGCTCGGGCAGCGCCGCGGGCCGGGCGGGCGCGATGGAGCCGCCTGAGGGCTGGGACCCCTACGGGCGGCCGGCCCGGCGCACGCAGTGGCTGGTCAGCACCCTCGCCTACCACTACGGGCTGGACCGCGGCGTGGAGAACGAGATCGTTGGGCTGGCCACCGGCCTGGAGCAGTAGCTACAGGAGATATTCCAGCACCTGAACTGCGCCGGGACGGGCCGCATCCCCGGCCAGGACTTCCGAACGCTTTGCCAGCTGCTGGGGCTGGAGGAGGCGGCGGAGCCCGAGGAGTGCGCGGGGCTGTGGGACGGGCTCTCGGCCGAGCTCACCTTCCGCCAGTTCCACGCGCGGCTCTGCGGCCACTTCAGCAGCCGCGCGGGGCCGCGGCTGCCGCTGGGCCGGGAGAGCGAGCACATCGAGACCCAGATCCGCCTGCGCAGCCCCCGCCACCGCCACCGCCCCGCCGAGCCCGAGCGGCGGCCGCCGGGGCCCTGCTCCCGAGAGTGCTACGAGGAGATCGTGGCGCTGTAGCAGGCCAGGGACAGCATCACCAAGCTGCAGGAGAACGGCAGCCTGCGGGAGCTGCTGGAGGACATGCAGAGCAGCGATGCGCAGTGCCTGGCGCTGCAGGTGCGTCCGGGGAGGCTCGGGTGGTCCCGAGTGCTTCAGGAGAGATGCTGCTCTTGGAAAGTCAGTGTTTATAACCCCTCCACCTCCAGACTGAGGCCCAAGCTGCTCCTTCATCTCGACATTAACCTTTTAGCAAAGTTTACTTACAGGGAGGCTTTTACGAGAAATGTATGGCACCGATGTGACATTAAATATATTTTTGATGAGCACTGTTGAAAGTGTAGGGGAGTTCAACTTAACAAACCCACGTGTACAGTGCTGCTGCTCCTTCTCCTGCGTGTGCAGCCAGGATGTGCTGATACCAGATGCTGGATATGCACCATTGCAGGGTTTTTCCTGAAGTGAGAATGAACTTTTGTATTCTTACCTGCAGAAGCACATGCAGTGCCTCGGAAATATTAGAAGTATGTCTTTTTTAGAGTGTGGTCACAAGGGTTTAGAGTTGGAGCAAGTTCTGCGGGCAGGCAGATGAATAGTCTGGGGCTCCTCTGCAGAGCCCCATTAATTCTGGGGCTGGTTTCTGCTGGTTCTGCTGTGCTGGCTCCAGTTAAACACATACACCCTTAACAGCAGTTAAATGACAGTGGCATGAAATAGTGTGGAACAGGAAGAGAAGTGAAGGGAAGAATGGACCAATTGTTCTGGCAGGTCTGATGAGGTCTGATTTGACACTAACACAGCACTGACAAAACTCTGCTCTACCTGTGACACTTCCACTTGCAGTAGATGACTGTCCCTCTTCACAATGTCTAGCAAGGCAGGTCAAAGACACTTTTACCATTTTTGCTGCCCGATCCCAAAGAGGAAAACACAAATCAACAAAGTTGTTTTGTGCGGTGCTTTATTCAGGGCCCGGGGACCTGAGGACTAGCGTCCAAAGTCAAAGTCCCAACCCGTTACTGAATCTTACACAGTTTTATACCCTTTTACAAGTCTTGCTTCACTAGGCCTACATGCTATGGTCCACATACTTTACATCAAAGGCAGCATTCATCTTCGAGATAACATTTCTAAAGGTTATAACTCTTGCACGCCTGCCTAAGTTAAGACAATAAGATACCTTTCTAATGGTTATAAATCCTACATGCTTGTCTAATCTAAAACTATAGATTAATCCCGCACCTGTTTATTGTACTTCATCAGTAAATTCCCTACTGTTTCTTCAAACAATCAGTTGGTCCTTCTTTGCTCCACTGGCCCTTAACTCATTATTCTGTAGTTCAGCACATTCCCAGGCTTAGTTCCCAGGGCCTACCTTGTACTAGCTACAAACTGCAGCCTTAGCATTACTACCACTAGCTATTAAATCTATATGTATATGCTAACATTTTCATCTTAAAAAGGGAGAGGAAGTCAGCAGCAAACATGAAATCACCAGTCAGAGGTCGCAGGAAGAATCAAAACAACAAAGAGGAGAGCTCCAGAAAACCCCCAGGGGCTCTGCCACCCACAGGTGGCCCTGCAGAAGAGCCATGCCAGCCATACAGAAGAAGGATCCTGCTTCCTAAGGGAATAAGAGACCGTTAACACAGAAGCACTCCCAGACCAAGTGCCTCCAAAGTGTCCTGAAGGAAATGGAGCTCATGCAGAGCTCCAGGGATGGGCAGATTGAAGAAGCCATCAGGTTCAGTCAGGAGCTGGAGAAGGAACTGAGGAGCTCTCAGGAAGCTCTGGTCAGCCTGAAGGATTGCAACTGTAACCTGAAGAGGGAGCAGGCAGAGATGAGGAGGAAGGTGGAAGAGGCCAGACATGTTGTCTTGACACAGTCTTGGCAAAGTGAAGGAGGTGGAAGAGCTAATGAGGTGCCACATCTGCAAGGATACATTCAGCAGCTGCAGCACTGCAGGTAGGTAGGAGTCTGTCAAAAAGTGCCTGTAAAATCACAGTGTTGGGACACAAGGGAGTTTGAGCATCTCTGTTTGTGGCTTATTAAATGTCTCCAAAACACCTTGTAAAATCTAGCCAGAGGGAAATTAGAAGCTGCTTGTCCATTTTCTTCATTGCGGTCCATAGGAGGTCTGGGAACCTTCCAGGCCAAAGTAAGGGTGCAGATCCACAGAGAGCTGAAGTTACTCCTCAGACACACAAGAACAGAACTCAAACTGGTAATGCTTCAAGAAAGCCCCTAAACAAATTCCTGACACTCCTTCAGAAAGCATTTCCAGCGCACTTGTGTTTTTCACTGCATTTCCTAGTTGTTAGGTCCCTTCTCAAGCCAGCTGTAATCAGATGGCTGACACTCCATTTAATAATAAAGCTCTTCAACATGTCCTAGGAACTGGGGAAAAGCACACAAGGACAGTTTCTGGCCAGTGCTTTCAAACTTGCTGTGACTTGATTGCTTCTTCACTGACAGAATAGGCAGTAGAAGAGAGAAGCCAAAATGTTCCTAAACCCACAAAATAATATAGTGGGAATCTCAAACAAAAATCATTATATAGGTGTCTTGGTTTACAATACAAGATACATATTCTATAACCATCTGAGAAGGGTGATCATCCTTATCTCTGTGGGAAGTATCTTCTGTTAATGGGCCATTAAGTCCTACTGTATAACTGATAAGATTACATCATCCCAGTGGGAGATACTCCAACCAGGAGGACGAGCCAAGCCTTTCCTACCTAGATAAAAACTGAGGTTTAGAACACCAAAAGCAGCCTTTTTCCACTGGATTCCAGAGGAAGAACCAGGTTTTTTTCCACATCATCGCTGGACCCTTTGGAGGAAAACTGCATCAGCACCCTGACTGACAGGGTATCAGGTTGTATTCTGAGTCTGTCAGTGGTTTTTATTTTTTTTTTTATTATTGCATGTATTTTGTTTTTCCTTTTTTTTCCCCTTCCCTATTAAAAATTGTATTACTGACTTGAAGTCTCACTGGTTTTGCTTTTCAAACCAGTACAATAGGTAAACCCCACTTTTGTAATAGCATAAACAATTATTTCCAGAAGTCAGAAAGTTGGTCACAAATTTAATAGTCCACTGCTTTTGTTGCTTTTTGTCTTTGTTATAAATGAGAAACAAAGTCTCGATATTTATCAAAATTTAGATTGCTTTATTTGATAGAGACTGAGGAAGCAGCGCTGGGGAACGTGAGGTGTCACCGCTCACTCCACGCTCCCTGGAACCTTGGTTTGCAGCTCTTTTTTATAGTATGGTTTTCCTTGTAGTCTCCAGACAGTTTGTCTTCTGGTCTTGGTAGATAAGGAACAGTAGACCTGGGGGGGGTCTTCTCTTAACAGATAAGTTGCAATTGATTACACCAAGGCAGGAAATTTGGTATTGCAAAATCTTGCAGGCTGCAATTGATTATACAAAGGCAGGTAATCTGATTTTGTAATATCTTTCAGGCTGTGGGAAACCCCTGTTTTACAAACTGGTATCAGATACAATTTACTAAAAAACCCACAATATTCATAATAGGGGAATTTAAACAAAATTATTTAATCATTTATTTTCTCTGTCTAATGTCCATGCTTCATTTCAGACCTGAGTATTCTGGTTTATATAAACCCCACTACTTTTATGATTTACACAAATCTTTTATCAATTATCACATTTTCCCCACTTCTTTTTTTTATCCCATTGATTCATGTTTGAGCCTCAAATTTTGTCAGTACTTCTTGTACTAGATTTAATTCATTTACTGCCACTGATTTTGTTGCCATCTCAGGGTCTATTGGTATTGTAGCAACTTGCATTCCTTGAACTTGAATCCACTGGGTACATTGGATTATTCAAATGAAGCATGGAACAAGGCAAGGGATGAACAGTAGTCCTAATAATGCACATGTTAACATAAAACCTAATTTCTTCCACCAAGCTCCCCCCAACAGGTTATTTCACTAATTATCATTAAGCATAGAGTTCCAGGTTTGTACAGGTACATGAGCTATTAATTTTATTTCTTCCACAATTTTAGTAATTATTTGATCATTATTATCAATCTCTAAGCAGCATTTAGAATTATTAAATTTCCCACATACTTTTCCTTCTTCAGCTAATAGATAATTCAGGGCTAGTCGATTTTGACATGCTGCTGCTTTAGTTTAAGTAAGTTGTTTAGCTATTACTTTCATTGTTTTGGCTTAATCCCTCCTCCCTCTATGGCCACTGTTTAGACATTTGCATTCCTCCACAGATCCAACAGTGAGTAAAGTTCAGTTCAGTAGTATTTTCTTTCATTAATTTCAGAAATAAATTCTTTCCCGAGGTGGGTAAGTCCCGTTCTCTGAGAGTTGTTGTTTCAATTTTTCGTACAAGTTAAAACTTCCCATATGGTTTGTTTTTGTTTCCTTGAACATTTTAGTTATATTCTTTGTCAATTCCTCCTTGTAGTGATCCTGTACTCCTCCCTGAGCTGAGTATCCCCACATAGCTTCTTTTGTGAAGCAGAGGTACGCTTCTCCTACTGGGCAACTTTGGTGTGCTGATGGAGCCCACCCTCCTTTTCCTAAATTGGTGGCTACCCAGTAATTTTTTTCCATGATAGTGCAGGTTTCTAAGTTGTCCTTATTATAGCAGACCAAATTGATATGCGTGTGGAAGGCAAGGGTGGATACCATGCGTCCTCTATACCTGATTGTCTGGTAACACTTGGAACAAGCATCAGCACTATTTCCTTTTATCATAATGAGCAATAGGATGACTCCCAGGACTGTTTTCATCTCTCTGCCTCCCTCAAGGCCTACGGGGCTGCTGCCAGTAGCCGAGGTTTGTTTAATCTTCTCAGCAGCAGGAACTATGCCCTGGGGTCTCCCACTTTGTCCTTTTCTTCTGGTTTTGTTTCTTAATTTTGTTCCAGCTTTTAGCTTTAACATTCCAGTATGAGGTACATCAGTAACAGCATGGTATGCCCAACACTTTCCAGCACTCTTTTGCCAATACCTCTGCTTTGGCTTTAATTTTTTTCCTCGTTCCATTCTCAAATAACTCCCACCAGTTGTGATCATTAATTTCGATTTTTCCTTGTGCTGATAGGGTATTAAGTGCCTTAATAGTTTCCTTATATTCATTTCTTCTACATTAGATACATAATGAGAATGGGAGATACCCACCATAGGACTGACACCACCACAACTCAGCACAATATGAACACCCTATTCTTGATGAACAGACTGCAGTCACACCCAGGTTCAGGAGAGGACTTTCAGTCTTGATTGGGAGACCTTAAAGAGGAATTGATCTGGTACCGACGTCAAGTCCTCCGAATTTGCACTTTGAGGTCTCTGGGCTCAGAAGTCACTGTCCAACCTGTCTTGGCTTAATAATTTTGAAGAGGGTCCTGAACTAAGGCCGGATCAAGGCATACTCTTTTAGGGTAAGGCATACCATACAGCATTTCATATGGTGAACTTCCCATTTTTGAATTTGGTATTTTTCGTATATTAGACAGGGCTAGTGGGAGGCACTGTGTCCATGGCATTTTAGTCTTAATTATTAATTTTAACAGCTGTTGTTTTAAAGTTTGATTCATCATTTCAACTCTCCCAGAGCTCTGAGGGTGCCAGGGTGTATGATACTCCCAGCTGATGCCTAGTGCTGAGGTTAGTAACTTAAGCACTTCTGATGTAAAGTGTGTCCCCTGGTCTGAGTCTATTGCTCCGACCAGGCTATACCTTGGTATTATGTTTTATCAATATTTTGGCTACCACTTGTGATGTGGCTCCAGCTGCAGGGTATGCCTCTACCCAGTGGCTTAATTGGTTTACTATTACTAGTAGATATTTTTATCTTCCTATTTTTGTTAATTCTGTAAAATATATTTGTATTCTTTCAAAGGGTCTGTAAGTACTTTTCCATCCTCCTGACAGACCTTGTTACATACCTATTTTATGAATTTTCTGACAAGTTAAACAACCTTGTCCTTCCACTACTCTGGAAGATCTGTTTATAAGCAATTTTTTCCATCCTTAAGTTTAACTTCTCCCAAGTCAGGTCTAATTTTTGTTTGTAATTCTATAATGTCTATACAATTGTGTTTTAAATTTTCTCATGGTTCCCCATATAGGAATTGTGCAGGACTTTGAGCAGTTGTTGCTTTTAGCTCTAAATTTGTGGAAGTAATTAAAATAGCTTCATATTTTAATATTCGTGCATCAGTTAGCCATTTCTCAGCTTTTTGATTCAGAATTCCCCTTACATTATGAGGGGTGTGTACCACTAGGAGTGCCCCAAAGGTGACTTTTTGGGCTTCCTTAATTAAAAGTGCTGTGGCCACTAGGGCTTGTAGACATGTGGGCCAGCCCCAACTGACAGGGTCTAGCAGTTTAGAATAATATCCCACTGGCCTTTGACTGCTTGCCCATTCCTGAGTGAGTACCCCATATGCTGTTTGATCAGAGGTGTTTACAAATAACTGAAATGGTGTCTCCAAATCCGGGAGACAGTACAGGGGCTTGAATTAAATCATGCTTGACTTCTTCAAGACTTTTATCATTCACCTTTGTCCATTTCCCTAATAAATTATTTTCTGCCTCTGACAGTAACAGCAGATTTTTAATTCAATTCTGCTCTGGGTCTCAATTTGAATATATTTAATAATAAGGACCCAAAATGGTTCACTTTTTGCTCCAACCACGAGTGCTGTTTCTCTACTAGGTTTACACCCTTTTGGTAGGTGTTTAATTGTGGATTTTTTTCGGCTCCTGTATCTACTAAAAATTCCACCTCCTCTCCATGGAGACCGATTTTTTTTTTTTATTTTATTAAGGGCTCTGTAGGTGGTATAGTCCGTAGTACATACAGCCCCTGACACCCTTATTTGTTCTTTTGGAACATTTTTTTCGTCCCGTATCCTCTCTTTACAATTTTTTTTTTAATATGACCTTTCTTGTTACAGTAAAAGCAGGTTCGACTTAGTGAATTATTTCCTGCCTCATTTCCTTGTTTTGGTGGGGGTTTTCATGGTTTCCCTCCCCCTTTCTTCCGTGGTGAATAGGATACTTAACATAGATTGTAATTCTATCTAAGTATACATACTTGGTCCGAGGAATTGATTTAGTCTCTCAGATACCCCTATAGGATCTTCCAATAATTTTCCCATCTCTTTTTTTAAGTTTCTTACCTCCCCTGTGTTCAAGGGAACATTTACAAATTCAGTTAATCCAGCTTGTTGTCCTACTAATGGGACTTCCCTCAGCGGGTAAAAGTGAGCCTTTGTGTCATTATCTCCCTCCTCTCTGCTGATACTATCTATCTCTCCTGGTATTTCTTTGACTCAAGCGAGTCCTTAGAGCTATTGGAGGACCAGGAGGAGAGGGAGCGGAGACGCTGGGAGGGTCTCCTGTACTTTTTGTATTATACGGAGGTGGGACATTATCCAGGGGTTCCCAGGTCACCTTTTTTTTTTTTTTATCCTCATCCTCTTTTTCCTTTAAAGTACATACCGAGAATGGTTTATACTGTTCTGTCCACAGAGCAGCACAGTCACATTCCTCCCTGTTAAATGGTTCTTTACAAGCAACGTATGTGTTTAATGCCCCACAAATTCATTTTTTCTTTAGTTTTTCTTTTGTATAATTCCCTTGTGTCCCAACGTCGTTCCCAAAGCGCTGCCCGGTGGTATTTCTGGCAACCTACGGTTTGTTTTTTTTTTAAGAACTCTGAATCCTTCGTGGGTCGTTTGGACTTAAAACCTTGCTCTTTCTTTGTTCTATTTTTACCTCAAGGGACTGTATTGAGGTATTTGTGCTCGCCCTTGTATTCAGCCCGGATCCTGCCTCTCCTTGGGTCAGGATGGGAAGGAATTCTGCCTCTACCTGGGCTAGGAATGGGAAAAAGCAGGTTTCCCCTCTTCCCCCGTGACTCCAGTGTTGCTCTCCGCCCTTCCCCCCCCCCCCCCCCCCCCCCCGCCCCCCGCCCCCCGAGTCCCACCTCTGCCTGGGTTGGGATGGGAAAAAGCAGCACTCGCTTCGTCCCTTCACCGGCCGGGCCCCTGGCGGGAAACCAGAACCGCGGTTGGAAGGACTCCGCACTCGGTTTGTGGAAAAATCCACGTCTCGTTCAGCAAGCACACAGTCACCTCCACCAAACCAGACAGTCACTTACGGCTTCGACGCTCCTGTCTGGGTCTGCGTGCACAAGAATTGCAGGTGATTTTGCCGCGGTCTTCCGGGGAGCTTTTTTTCCTTGCTCAGTCGATATCGTGAGGTACGTCCATGGGTCCTGAGAACCACTGAGGAACCGGGGCCGCGGGAGCGGGGCGCCTCCCCGAAATGGCAGTGCCTCTCAGGGCTCCGAGGACGTCCAGGGTTTCGGCACCAAATTGTTATAAATGAGAAACAAAGTGTCCATAGTTAGCAAAATTTAGATTGCTTTCTTTGATCTGGAGGAGCAAGCAGTGCTGGGGAACTTGAGGTGTCACCACCCCCTCCACGCTCCGTCAAACCTTGGTTTGCAGCTCCTTTTTATAGGATGGTTTTCCTCATAGTAATCAATAACTGTTTGTTTTTTTTTTTTTGTTATTGTCATAATTCTGCCACGTAAGTGGTGGTGGTCAAAAAAACATCCGTGGGACCGCTTGTGAAATCTCCGGACAATTTGTCAAGTAACCATCTGGTTTTGGTAGATAAAGAACAGCACAAGTGGGAAGTCTGGTCTTAGGAGACAGGTTGCAATTGATTACAGAAAGGCAGGAAATCTGATTTTGCAAAATCTTTCAGGCTGTGGGAAATCCTCGTTTTGCAATCTGGTATTGAATACAATTTACTAAAAAACACAATATTCATAACAGGGGGATTTAAACAGAATGATTTAATCATATATTTTTTTTCTCTATCTAATGTCCATGCTTCATTTCAGACCTAAGTATTCTGGTTTATACAAACCCCATTACTTTTATGATTAACACGAATCTTTTATCAGTTATCACAGGACACTACAAGAAGACTCTGGGAGATACTTGGGGGATATTTGGGGAAGATTCTTGGCTATGTTTTGGGAAGGTTTTGAGAATTCCGGGGGATATTTTGAGAAGATTCTGGGGATATTTTCGGAACATTTTGGGGACATTGCAAGAAATTTTTTTGGGACACTTTGGAGATACTTTGGGGAAGTTATCGGGGTATTTCCATACCACTTTAGGGATGTTTTGAAATTGTCTGGAGAACATTCTGGGGCACATTTCCAGAAGATTCAGGGAGACATTTGGGGAAAATTTTGGAGACACTTCGGGGACATTTTGAGAAGAATCTTGAGGACATTTTGGGAGCATTTTGAGAAGATGCTGGGACTATTTTTGGAATGTTTTGGGGACGCTTCGAGAAGATCGTGGGAATATTTCAGGACTGTTTTGGGGACATTTGGAGAAGGTTCTAGAGGATATTTTGAGAAGATTGTGGCACTATTTCTGGAACATATTGAGGATGTTTCTGGACCAACCCGTGACCCATTTTGTGGATTGTTTGAGGGAAATGTTTTGGGGATCTCATCTCACTGGTGTCTGCCATGGCTCTGCACTGGAGGTGTCCCGGGTTGGGGATGGAGGGTGGGAGTGGGGGTGGGGCGGCCAGGAGCACCTGCATGGAGGGGCGCGGGGGGGTCGCTGGCACACCACGATCTTCACAATCCCCCCACCGTTCACCAGTGGCACCAGCACTGGGGGAGGGGAGAGAAACAGGGTGAGGACCACCTCCCCCATCCCCCACCCTCCCCACTCCAAGTTCCCCCCAGCGGTCTGGGGGCGGGGAGGGGCAGAAATGGGGCTGGGGGGGTCCCAAAATGGTCTGAGGTGGTCCCAAGGGGGTCCTGGGGCATCACTAAATGGGTCTGGGGTCTCTGGGAGGGCCCTTCAATGGGTCTGGGGATGTCCTAGGGGGATTTTGAGGAGTTCCAGTGGGATTTTTGGGAGTACCAGGTCTCCTCAAATTACCCTGAGTAATTACCACCTGGGTCGGGTGGGGGAAGGAGAGCGGGAGGGGCAGAAATGGCTCCGGGGGTGTCCCAGGTTGGTCCCAGGTGTCCCCAAATACATCTGGGGTGTCCCAAGGGGGTCCTGGGGGGTCCCAGATGGGTCTGGGGGGGGTGGGGGGGGTCACAGGTGTGTCCTACGTGTTTCAAAATTGCTCTTGGGGTGTCCCAAGCGATCCTGGGGTCACGGGGAGGTCAAAAAATGGGTTTTGGGGGGGTCCCAGGGGGGTCCCAGATGTCTTCGAAGGGAATTTTGGGGTATCCCATAATCCCAAGTGGGTCTGGAGGGTGTCCCAGGAGGAGTTTGGAGGGTCCCAGGTGTCCCCAAGTGGATCTGCGGTCTCCCAAAGGGATTTTGGGTGTTCCCAGGTGTGTCCCAGGTGTCCCCAAAAGGGTCTGAGGTCTCCTTTCACCCCTCCCCCCGTTACCTTGCACCAACACCAGAGGAAGCCCCAGCCTGGGGGGCGCTGAGGAGGTCCCAGTCCCTCCCCCCTGGCCGAGTGGGCCCCATGTGGGCCAGCAGGGTAACTGGGGCCAGGGGCTTTTTTCTCAATTTTGGAGACCCCATTCCCAACTTTAGGGTTTTTCCCAGATATTTTTATGTTTTCCCATTTTTTTCTCTTTTTTTTCCCCCTTTTCCAATTGGCTCACTTTTTTTTTTTTTTTTAAATTTAATTTCCTTTTTTGGGTATTTTTATCCTCTTTTTATTATTATTATTTTGGTTTTTTTTCCTCATTTTTGGGGGCTCCAGTCCCAGTTTTGGAGTATTTTCCAAATATTTGCATTTTTTTCCATTTCCCCCCATTTTTCCCCAATTTTTCCCCAATTTTTCCCTTTTTTCTGATTTTCACCCATTTTTTGGCACTTTTGCCTATTCTCATTGAGATTTTTTTTTATATTTTTGGGGCTTTTAAAAAAACAGTTTTTGGCATCTTCACTCCCAATTTGTTGTTTTTTGCAGATTTTTGGGGGTTTGCTCATTTTTTTCCTGTATTCCTTCAATTTCCCCTCAATTGTCCCCCAATTTTTCTCTTTTTTTTCCCCCTTCAAGAAATCTTTTTTTCTTGACTTTTTCAGATTTTTGAAATTTTTTGTCTTAATTTTAGATGGTTTCTATTTTGTTTTTTGTTTTTTTCCCCCAGATTTTAGGGATTTTTCCTGATTTCACCCCATTTTTCCCTTATTTCTTCTTTTTTGTTGTTGTTGTTTCTCCCCCATTTTTCCTCATTTTAAGCATTTTTTTGCTCTTTATAAATAACTTTTAGCTATTTTGGTGTTTCTTTTCTTATTTGGGGGTCCGCACCCATTTTTGCTGTCTTCACTCCCAGCTTTGTTTTTTTCCCCCATTTTTGGTGGGTTTTCCCCATTTTTGGGGTCACCTGGACAGGCGGGAGCCAGCAGGTGCACCACATTCCCTGGAGAGAAAATGGGGAGGTGTCAGCACCAACCTGTGGGCTTTTCCCAATTTTTCTTAATTTTACCCATTTTTCCTGCTTTTTCCTCAGATATTCCCACTTTTTCCCCCTGATTTTTCACCAATTCTTTTGCCTTTTTTGCCTCTTTTTAGAGACATATTTTTGTAATGTTGGAGTTTTTTCCCCATTTTTTGGGGAACCTGGGCAGGGGAATAGCCAGAAGTCCCCAAAATTTCCCTAAATTCATAGCTTTTCCCAGAGCTCCCCCCCCCCCAAAATCCCAAGAAAAACCTGCAAAAACACCCACGCCCCAATCCAAAATACCCCCAAAACTCCCCAAAATTTCCCAGATCTTCCCCAAATCCTGAAAACTCCCCAAAAGCCCCCCAGAAACCCTCCAGAAATGCAAAAAAACTCCCTATTTCTTTCAAATCCAAGGTTTTCCCCCAAAATTCCCCAATTTTCTCCAAAAATTCTCCCAAATTCTCCCCAAACCACCCCAAAAACTACCATAAACTGCCCAAAACCCTCTTAAAACCACCCTAAACCCCCTAAAAGTTATTTAAAAAAAACCCCAAAAAATCCCCTGAAATTCCCAAGTTTTCCCCCAAAAGTCCCTGTTTTTTTCCTCAGAATTCCACAAATTTTCCAAAATTTTCCCAGTTTCTTTTTGAATTCCAAAATTTTCCCCTCCAAACCACCCAACTCCCCAATCCCTCTGAAAACACAAAAAAACCCACCCAAAAATAAACATCAAAACCTAAAAACACCTTAAAATTCCCAAATATTTTCCCCAAGTTCCCATTTTTTTTCCCAAAATACCCCCACAATTCTGAAATTTTCCCCAAACCACCCATAAACCTCCAAACCTTCCCCAAAGCCCCATGAAAACACCACAAACACCCCCCAAATAGAAATAAAAAAAACTCCAAATAACACTAACCCCCCCCCCCCCCCCCCCAAATGTTTTACCCCAAACATCCCAGTTTCTTCCAAGATGCCAGCACTGACCCACTGGTGAAGGGATGGGGAAGAGGGTGGGGCCGGGGGCCGCAGCTTTGGCCCCCTCCCCATCCCACCGGCTGGGGTGGGGCTGAGCCAGGGCAGCCAGTTGGGATGAAATTCCTGGATAAGTAAAAATTTGGGGAATTTTGGGCATATTTTGGCAGAGGAATATTCTGTGAATTTTTAGCATTAAAAACACCAACCAAAAAAAAAAAAATTAGTGATTTTTTTGGAAGGATTTTTGGGATTTTTGAAGATTTTCCATACAGGTTTGGATTTGGGATGAAACTCCCAGATAATTAAAAAATTACAGGAATTAATGGGATTTTTGGGAAAAGTTTTGTTGGAATTTTTGGGGATTTCCTTTTAATTTTTAGATTTTCTTTCAAAGTTTTAAAATTTCTTTTTAAAATTTGGGGTTGTTTGGGGGGACTTCTGGGCAGGTTTTGTGTCAGCATGAAACTCTTGCATTGGTGCAAATTTAAAGAATCTGGGGGATTTTTTTTAATTTTTAAAGATTTTTTTTAGGATTTTTTGAGACAGTTTTAGAATTTTGAGGGTGTTTTCAGGGGGTTTTGGGTGAGGATGAAGGCTCTGCACAGGTAAGAAATCTGGGAAAATTTTGGGGAAATTATTTGGGTATTTTTTAGGGTATTTTGGGGGGGAGTTTTATCCATTTTGGGGGCCCTGATCAGTGCCATGCTCACCCCTCCTCCCCACGCCTGCAGCAGATGGAGCTGCTCCTAGAAGGTGAGGAACCTTCCAGAATCTTTTGGATTTTTTTTTTTTTTCAAATTTTTAAGTGATTTTTTGGCAGGGTTTTTGGGATTTTGCAGGATTTTTCATGCATGTTTTGGGTCAGGATGAAACTCCTAGTTACGTAAAAGTTTTGGGAATTTTTAAAACGTGTTTATAATTTTTTCCAAGCATTTAGGGATTTTTTTGGCAGGTCTTGTTTTTATTTTGGGGGGGGGGAGGGTTGGGCAGGTTTTGGGTCAGGATGGAACTTCCAGATAGGTGAAAAATCACAGGATTTTTAAAAATTATTAGTTAAAACAGTTTTTCTAGCATTTCTTTTGGTTTTTTAAGGGATTTTAGGGGTGTTTTTTTAATTTTGGGGGATTTTTTGGGCAGGGGTGAAACTCCTGGACAGGTTAAAAAAAATCAGGAATTTGGGGGGATTTTTGGGCAGGGTTCAAACTCAGGGATAAGTAAAATAGAGTCAGGAATTTTGTGGGATAATTTGGGGAATATTTTTTTATTTTTCTTCAAATTTTTAGCGATTTTTGGGGTATTTTTTGGGGATATTTTGGGATTTTTGGGGAATTTTTTTGGCAAGTGATTTCAGGGGGGGGGATCCAGGAATTTTGAGGCGTTCCACTGTCCTCAGGAGGTTCCAGTGTCCCCAGGAGTGTCCCCAGTGTGCCTGTGAGAGAATCCAAGTGACTTTAGGGGGAGATTCAGGAATTTTGGGATATGCCAATGTCCCTGTGGAGGATCCCAGAACTTCTCCCATACCAAGGCTTCCACCACCTAGAACCCTGGCTGCCATTGGGGTGCCAAACGCCTCCTCCAAACTGCAATCACAAAACTAGGGGGTGAGTTTTGTTGCCCATGGAAAAGGCCACTGTCTGTGTCCAGGGCTAACGTTGCTGTTACCGGTACCTGGTTTATGCCTACAAAAGATTGCTTATGTCAGAGGATTTGTCAAAAACTAAAACTGTCACCTCATAAGAACCTGCCTGCCTATTTGCGTGCGAAATGTATCCTCCTAAATGACATCTGGAAAGTAGGACTTTGTGTTTTATTTCCTCTAGAAAAGTTCCACTGTTCGGATCCAGGGGACAGTTGCTGGTCCTGGGTTATTGCCTACAAAATTCCATATGCTTGTGGATTTCTCCCTGACAAAAACTGCCCCCTCCTAGAAACGTGGATGCCTTTGGAGTGCCAGATGTATCCTCCTAAACAACATCTGGAAACTGGGATCTTGAGTTTTGTTTCCTGTGGCAAAGTGCCGCCATCTGAATCCAAATTACCTGCAGCCCGTTCTGGGTTTTTGCCTATGAAAATTCCATATAGTAGATAATTTTTCCCAGACGAAAGCTGCCGTCGCCTACAAATCTGGCTGCTGTTGGAATGCCAAATGACTCCTCCTAACTGACATCTGGATAACGGCATGTTGAATTTTATTTGCTGTGGAAAAATGCCACGATTCTTGTCCATGTCCCTGTAGCCTGAAAAAGGTCTTTTCTTCAGAGAATGATGCTGAAGCCTGGTGACTGGAGGGAGGCTCTCCATCTCTGTTTACTTTTGTCCCTGGCATTTTTGCATGTAAATCACCCTCTCCTTGTAGACTTGTGTTTTTAATTCTTTTGCTGTTATTGTCTGTTTTCTTATGTCATTGCTGCTTCCAGTACATTTTTCCCAATCGGTTATATTCAGAATTTGTACCTCCAGTGCTCATCTCCATCCTCAGAAAAGGAAGGGGAAGGTGTGTAGCAAAGAAGCAGCATCTGATTTGAGAGAGTCACTGAACTGGAGAATGCAGAAATAGAACAAGGGACAATACTGTTGACTATTTTTTTAAAAACAAATTAATTTTGGTTTTGCGGTGTCTCCTTAACATCATCAGATAAGGGAAATTGAATAAATAGTCAGTCTGAAATAGTTCTAACAGAAGACATCTACTTCATGCTTTTGTATTTCTTTTTTGAGGAAAAGCTAGACCTATCTTCCTGTAGGCCTGTGGACAAGAAATCTCCAATAGATTTGAAGCCAAACAGTGCAGAACTCTGAACTGATGGTGGCTTAAGGCATATGTGGCTGAAATGCTTAGAGCATTGCCACATAGCAGTGTTATGGCTTCATAAATCCCCTGACCACATAGCCAGTTAAATTTGTGTTGCTCTGTTTAATGAGGGTTTTTTGCTGGGATTCAAATTCCACTCAGTTTTACCTACTGACATAAAAAATGTTTCCAAATGCATATGCAGATGTGTGGACAGTAATGTAAAAGAAATGCGGAGTCCCCAAACTCACAATCTGTTTTGAATATTGACTCAGACATTCATGCCCTCAAATTTTGACAGTGAATGTATTTGCTGAAGTGCTTACTGTTGTAGGGAGGTTATTAAATACCAGGTGTTAAATAATGAATGTAGAAACTTAAAATTCACAGGTATCTTGACATTATGGGCTGTAGTTCCCGTTTGAGTGAAATGCTTTATGGGAATAATGTTACTAATATGCTGATCCATTGCAGAAATTTCAGAATCTGAGGATGCCGATTCTAAAGCTATTTTCCCACCAGTCTTGTTAAGACTGCACAGCCACATGCGGATTTTTTTTTTTTTTTAATTTCTTTCTTTGCATAAGAGTAGGGTCAGAATAAATAAGAACTGGAAATCCCAGAAGACACTACAAATCTTAGGAGAAATTTATCCAACTTTTTCAGTCTCAAACCAGTATAACAAACACTCAGATGCCTCTTTGTCCTAGCTTCCAATGTATCTCTTCAGATTTTCTTATAAAGGGATTCTGAAAAATACTTTGCTATTTTATACATTTCTTGTTTAATGTTGTATTCTTAAAATACGTCAACCTTGCTCCATGCTATCTTCTAACAGGTTGAGTTCCCAAATACCTGTACAAATGTGAACTTCCACTCTTCATCATCTCCATCCTCTCTGAGCATAGTGAGGCTAATCCTCCACAACAGTTCTGGGCCAATAAGCATAGGTAATTCTTGCTTGCAATTTGACTTTGCCTACAATTGTCTGGATGTGAAGAAGTAAACATTGTGGGTTGTGGATTTATTTGTGTTATGCTGTAAATGTTAGGATTTATCGTTTGGGATTCGTTATCAGGGCTTCGTTATCTGGGATTTATTGGGATTTATTGGGATTTATTGGGATTTATTATTCAGGATTGGTTATTTGGAATTGGTTATTTGGGATTTATGGGATTGGTTATTTGGGATTTATGATTTGGGATTTATCATTTGGGATTCAGGAATCCCAATCCAACCCCAGTTAGGGCGGGGTGCTCTGCCCAGCGGGGGGTCTTGGGGGGGAATTTAGGATATAGTCTGGGAGATGGATGGGGCTGGCTCAAATCCATGGGCGGCGCTGTTTACTTGGGATGGGCTCACCGAGATTTGGGATTTATCGTTCGGGATTCCTTATCCGGGATTGGTTACCTGGGATTTCTTGGGGTTAATTATTTAGGATTGGTTATGTGGGATTTATTGGGATTTATTATTTGGGATTTGTTATTGGGGATTTCTTATTTGGGATTTGTTACTGGGGATTTGTTATTGGGGATTAGTTATTTGGGACTGGTTATTTGGGATTGGTTATGTGGGATTTATGGGGATTTCTTATTTGGGATTGGTTACCTGGGCTTCATTGGGATTTATTATTTGGGATTTGTCATTTGGAATTTGTTATTTGGGATTTGTTAGTTGGGATTTATTGGGATTTATTATTTGGGATTAGTTATTCGGGATTACTTATTCAGGATTGGTTTATTTGGGATTTATCATTTGGGTTTGGTTATTCGGTATTGGTTTATTTGGGATTTATCAATTGGGATTAGCTATCTGGGATTGGTTATTTGGGATTGCTTATCTGGAATTTATTATTCGGGATTTATTATTTGGGACTTATTTGGGATTGGTAGTCTGGGATTCATTATTTGGGATTTATTATTTGGGATCGGTTATTTCAGATTGGTTATCTGGGATTTATTGGGATTTATTATTTGAGATTGGTTATTTGGGATTTATACTTTGGGATTGGTTATTTGGGATTTATCGTTCGGGATTCGTTATCTGGTATTGGCTACCTGGGATTTATTGGGATTTTATTATTTGGCATTGGTTATTTGGGATTGTTTTTTTGGGATTTGTTATTTGGGATTCAGGAATCCTGATCCAACCTCAATTTAGGAGGGGGGTCCTGGGGGCAGAATTTAAGATTTGTTCTGGGAATAAATCAGGGCTGGGAGATGGATAGGGCTAAAATCCCGATTATTTGGGATTCTTTATTTGGGATTTGTTATTTGGGATTAATTAATTGGGACTGGTTATTTGGGATTGTTTTTTTTTGGGGTTCCAGAGGTGTCAGGAGCTCCGATCTGATGGGGGGAGGGGTCCCGGGGGTTTTTAGGATTTCTGGTTCCCCCCGCAGTCAGGACAAGGTTAAATCCTGTTTATTTGGGATTGATTTGGGATTCAGGATTTATTTGGGATTTGGGATTGATTTGGGATTCGGGGTTCATTATTCAGGATCGATTATTTGGGATTTACTTTTTGGGATTCAATATTCAGGATTTATTTGAGATCCAGCATTTCTTTTGGGGTCCATTATTTATTTGGGATTCATTATTTCTTTGGAATTCATTATTTATTTGTGATCCAGAAGTTGGGATTCAGGATTTATTTAGGATTTGGGATATATTATTTGGGATTCATTATTTCTTTGGGATTTATTATTTCTTTGGGATTAATTTTCTGGGATTTGGGATTCATTATCAATTTGTGATTAATTCTCTGGGATTTGGGGTTCATTTATTCAGGATTTCTTTGGGATCCAGGATGTTTTTGGGGCTCATTCTCGCGGATTTGGGGTTCATTTATGCAGGATTTCTTTGGCATTCATTCATTCAGTTGCGCACAGCTGTGTTCAGACCCCCCCCTCCCCATTTTGGGGACCCCTCCCAGCCCTTCCCTGCCTGTTCCCTCCTCCCCTTCCCCCCTACAGATCAATCCCATGAAGATTCCTGAGATTTTGAAATGTCAACATTTGCCTCGGATCGATCTGGGGGCTGGGGGGGGGGGGGGAAGAAGGGGTGGGGGTGGCGCTGGGCCCTTCCCTTCCCCACCCAGCCCGGAGGGGGTTTGAGAGGATCCCCAGCCCCCCCCCGCCCCCAGCGCTGTTTTTGGGGTGGAATCGAGTGGTGGGGGGAGGGATTTGAGGCCTCTTCCTGGTAATTGTGGAATTTGGGGAATTTTGGGGGGATTTTTGGGGGCATTTGTGGGGTCCAACCTCTGTCCTATTCCCAAATGGGGCTCGGGGGGCTGGGCCCCCCATAAAACGGTCTGGACCCCCCAAAATGGGGTTGGGGAGTTAGGACACCCCCAAATGGGTCAGGACCCCCCCAAATGCTCAGAGCCCCTCCCCAAATTCTCTGCCAGGCTGGAGATGGATGTGCTCCCCCAAAATGGGGCTGGAGCCCCCCAGATTAATCAGGATCCCCCCAAATGTGTCAGGACCCCTCCTAAATGGGGCTGGGGCACATCAGATGAGTCAGGAACCCCCCCAAAGAGTCAGGACCCCCCCAGTCAGGACCTCCCCCCAGAATGGGAGTGGACGCCCCAGATGCTCAGAGCCCCCCCAAATGAGTCAGGACACCTCAAATGAGGTGGACCTCTTTTAGGACTCTCCTAAAATGGGGCTGGAGTCCCCGAGATGGGTCAGGACTCCCCAAATGGGTCAGGACCCCCCAAATGAATCAGGACCACCTGATGCTCTGATGCTCAGAGCCCCCACCAAAAGCTCAGCACCCCCCAAGTCCGTGCCAGGCCGTGGATGGATGTCCCCAAGTGCCCCCCCTCCCCCCCCGCGGTTTTCGGCAGGGGGCAGCGGAGCGTGCTAGGGGTTCCCTGGGGAGGAGCTGTCGGGGAGGGGGGCAGGGGCAATATCCATCTCTGGGCTGGCAGAGAACTGGGACGGGTCTGAGCATCTGGGGGGGGTCCTGGTTCATTTGTGGGAGTCCTGACTCATTTGGGGGGGGTCCTAACCCACTGGGGGGGCGCAGGGACATTTGGGGGGGGTCCTGATTAATTTGGAGGGTGGGAACAGCCATCTCCGGCCTGGTTGAGAATTGGGGGGGGGGAGTGTCAGGGACCTGGGGGAGGACATCAAAAAACAGGGGAATTGCCCCCCAAAAACTGGGAGGGATTGGACCCCAAAAATGGGGGGGGTTTGATCCCAAGGATGGGAGTTGGGAGTGTAATTTTTCAGATCGAGGGGGGATGAAGCTCAAAAATACCCGGGGGGGGGGGGGGGGGGGGGGGGAGGGTTGGGGGTCCCCATTAGGGAAAAAATGGGGTGGGGGAGGTCCCAAACTGGGGGGGGCGGGGGAGGGCGGGAACGAACCCAAAAATCCAGAGGGCCCCTCCAGAGGGCCCCTCCAGCAGCGAGGGGGGGATGGGCCCCCAAAATCCGGTGTGGGGGGGTTCCCATCGGTGGCTTCACCCCCGAAATTCTGGGGAGATCCGAAAGCCCCCCCCCCAAAAATAACCCCATCCCAGAGACCCCCGGGAACCCCCCCCCGACGGCTCCGGGCTCGTTAATTATGCATGAGCTTTAATTGGCCTCTGGATCCAGGCAAACACCGAGAGAAGTGGGGGGGCAGATACCCAAAAAATGGGGGCGCACCCCAAAAATGCGGGCGGACAAAGGGGAATAGGGGGAACTCGAACCCTCGACCTCCCGATCTCCGCGCCATGCGCGGCTTCGACCGTCCCCGGAGCTCGCTCGGACGTTTGGGCGGCTCTCAGCAGTTTCCATCCACGTTCGCCGCCCCACCCATAAAGGGCGTGGTTTACAAATACCGCAATATGATTGGTTCACTGAGACGAGTGGGTGTGGCTTCGTGGTAGAGCCGCTCTACCATTGGCTGGCGTCTGCCGCGCGTCCCCGGCCTGCTTCCCTCCGAGTGGCGGCGGGAGGAGGGCGGGAAAAACGGGGATTCTCCGCGCTTTGATTGGTGAAAACGCTGAGGGCGCCTCTCTCTGATTGGCTGGGGGCTGAAATTCGCTCTCTGATTGGCTGGCGCGCTCTGAGGGCTCTGCCGGGCCGCGGCCCCCGCCTGGATCGTTGCGGGTGAAGCGAGACGGAGGAGGAGGGGGAAGGACGACAGACCGCCCCAGGGATCCCTCGGTGAATGCGGGACCCCCGGAGCCCCGAGAGGCAGCGCGGCCGAGCGGGCAGAGGCACCGCTGGAGGGGATGGGGATGGGGGTAGGGGTAGAACGGCGGGGTCTCGTGAGGGGCGGGGGGAGGGGGGCTGTGGGGCCTGAGGGGCCTTGGGGAACTTTGGGGGGTTTGGAGGGGTCTTGTAAGGAGATTTGGGGGGTGCTAAGGGGATTTATGGGGATCTGAGGAGTTTTGTGATGGTTTTTGGGGGGGCTGAGGGGATTTGGGGAATCTAAGGAATTTTGTGATAGATTTTGGGGGGGGCTGAGGGGATTTGGGGGGATCTGAGGAGTTTTGTGAGGGGATTTGGGGGGCTTAGGGGATTTAGGGGGCCTGGTGAGGATTTGGGGGGATCTGATGAGTTTTGTGAGGGGATTTTGTGGTGCTGAGAGGATCTGGGGGGATCTGAGGAGTTTTGTGAGGGGTTTTGGGTGGCCTGAGGGGATTTGGGGGATCTGAGGAGTTTAGTGAGGGAGTTTTGTGGTGCTGAGAGGATTTGGGGAGATCTGAGGAGTTTTGTGAGGGGATTTGGGGGTGCTCAGAGGATTTGGGGGCATCTGAGGAGATTTTTGAGGGGATTTGGGAGGATCTGAAGGGTTTTGGGGGATCTGAGGAGTTTTGTGAGGAGATTTGGGGGGTTTAGGGGATTTAGGGAGCCTGGTGAGGATTTGGGGGGATCTGAGGAGTTTTGTGAGGGGATTTGGGGGGATTGAGAGGATCTGGGGGGATCAGAATTTTGTGAAGGGATTTGGGGGATCTGAGGAATTTTGTGAGGGGATTTGTGTGGGCCCGAGGGGTCTTTTGAGGGCTTTGAGGGGTTTAATCTGAGGAGTTTTGGGGCATTTGAGGACTTTTAGAGTGTCTTTGGGGAAGTCTGAGGGGTTTTGGGGAGATCTCGGTGGAGGTTTTGGGGGTCTCTGTGGGGTTTTTTTGTCCTCTAAAGGATTGTTGGTGCTTTATTTTTGGGGTCTCAGGGGTTTTTGAGGAGTTTTGGGGGGCTCTGAGCACTGCCAGGTGAGGTCTGAGGAGATTTTGGGAGGGACTCTGAGGAATTTTTGGCATCTAAGTGGGGTTTTTAGGGTCTTTTTGTGATGCCTTAAGGGGTTTTGGGGTCTCTCAGAGCGTCTTTTGGGTTCTCAGAGGAGGTTTCTTTGTGTCTGTGGGGGGATTTTTGGCGAGTTGGAGGTGGTTTTGGTGACTTTTGGGGTTTCTGGGATCTTTTTGTGGGGTCTGAGGGGTATTGGGGTCCCTCAGATTATTTTTGTGGCGACTCTGAGGGCTTTTCTGGGGAGTCTGAGGAGGTTTTTAGGGTGTCTGAGGGGTTTTTGTGGAGTCTCTGAGGAGTTTTTTTGGGGTCTTTGAGGGGTTTTTTGGGGGGAGTCAGGAGTTTTTTAGGGTCTGTGTGGGGATTTTTGGGGTCTCTGAGGTGTTTTTTGGGGAGTTTGAGGGGATTTTGGTGTCTTTTGGGGTTTTTGGGCTCTTTTTGTGGGGTCTGAGAGGCTATTGGGTCCCTGAGAGTTTTTTTGTGGGGACTCTGAGGGCTTTTTTGGGGAGTTTGAGGAGGTTTTGGTGCCTTTTAGGGTTTTTGGGGTCTTTTGTGGGGCCTGAGAGTTTTTTGTGGGATCTCTCAGGGGTTTTTTGGGGTCTGTGTGGGGGTTTTTAGGGTCTCTGAGTGTTTGGTGAGTTTGAGGAGATTTTGGTGCCTTTTGGGTTTTTTTCCCCAATTCCTGAACCACCCCCAGGGGGAATTTTTTGTTTTTTGGTCTCCAGGCTCCTTGTTCTCCCTCTGCAATTCCCATCTTGGGTTTTAATTGGAATTTTTAGGGCATTTTGTGCCTTTTATCCTCCCATTCCCATTAAAATCCCCATAATTCCCACACAGATTTAACCCCTCCCTCCCTTCCCTTCTCCTTTTTTTCCAGCCTGCAGTTCCCAGGCAATTTTTGACCTTCTCCAGGTGAATTCCATGAATTATTCATCAACTGCTATTAAAGAATTCCCCATTTATTTTTCCACTCCCAACATTCCCAGCTCCCCTTCCATTCTCATTTTTAATTTTTATTCCCATTTTTTTCCTCCACCCTTTAGTTCCCATTTTTCCAATACAAAAATTCCCCTTTTTCCCCCCCTGCCCCAGACTAAGTTTTGGGGATTTCAGCTTTTTTTTTTTTTCCCAGAAATTCCCATTTTTGCATGGACTTGGGATCCCTTTATCCCATTATTTATTCATTACTTTATTTTAGGGATATTCCAGAGGTTTTTGAGGATATTCCATTTTTGGGGGGATATTCCAGGTTTTTTAGAGATGGTCTGGAAGACTTTCAGGATATTTATTTATTTTGATTCAAGATATTTATTTTTATTTATTCCAGAGGATTTTTGGGATAATTATTCTTTGAATATTCCAGAGTTTTTATTTTTTTAAGTTATTCCACAGATTTTTTTGGATATTCCACTTTTTTTTAATTATTCCAGAAGTTTTTAATTGCATTTATTTATTTTGGGGATATTCCTGGTTGTTTTTTTCCTAAATATTCAAATTTTTTTTAGGATATTCCCAAGATTTTCAACGATATTTCTTTATCTTTGGAATATTCCAGGAGGGATTTTTGGGGATATGCCACAGGGTTTTTTAGGATACTAATTTTATTTTTTTTTAAATATTCCAGGTTGTTTTGGGGGATATTCAAGGGATTTTTTTTTCTTTTAATATTCCAGGGGGGTTCTTTGGGGAAATTCCAGGGATTTTTTATAGGAATATTCATGAGGTTTTTAGGGATATTTATTTTTTTTTTTTGGGGGGGTGTCTTGGTTTGAAAGACAGGTGTTTGCTAAGGAAAGCAGAAGCCTCCTTTTGAACTGAAAAATGTGATCCTTCTTTCCTACAGATTGTTATGATTTTGAAATTAAGGGATCTTTCAGGCAAAGATATGGGGATAGGAATAACAGTTCTTTACTAGTGTATCTAACAAGACAAACAAGAACAACAGCAGCTATGAAATTACCCACAAACAGAACAGTAACTCAGTCCCAGTCCCTTTCTGGCTGCAGGCACCTTTTCCCTGAGCTGCAGTTCCCGGTGCTGGGGGCGGGCAGGTCCCGCAGAGCTGCAGGAGGGCTGGGGGTGATGGCAGAGCTGTCCCAGGGGGAGAGAGAGATGGAGAGAGAGAGCTCTCCGCTCACGGTGTCGGTCCTGGTGATCAGCAGAGTGCTGGATGGTGGTAGTTCACATCGAGAAGACAGCCGGGCAGGGTCCGATGGTGGTTTCCTGACGCTGGGATGGCAGGGATGGGACACAGGCGGCGATCGTCCTTCTCGTCCGAACTCCGCTGGGGAAATGGGCCGAGGCCCAGCCTTCCAGTTCCTCTTCTGGCTGTTTGAATCTCGCGGGGTTTCTCTCTTCTCTCCCCTCCCCCTTGTCACCAGGGCCCAGTCAACAGGTATCTTAGCATGACAATGGGGAAAATTCCACAGAGGGAAAAGGCAAAGAACTAGCCCCCAACAAGGGGGGGATATTTCTGGGTTTTTTATATTCCAGAGGGTTTTTAGGAATATTCCAGAGGATTTTTTGGAATTTTTTTTAGAGGGGATATTTCAGGTTTTTTTGGCAAATATTCCAGAGGTCTTTTTAGGGATATTTATTTATTTATTGGAATATGTATTAATTTCTGGGAATATTCCCAAGGTTTTTTTGGGATATTTATTTATTTACTGGAATATTTATTTATTTATGGGAATATTCTCAAAGTTTTTAGGGATATTTATTTATTCCTGGGAATTTTTATTTATTTCTGGGAATATTCCCGAGGTTTTTTTAGGGATATTTATTTATTTTTGAGATTTTTGGGAAACATTCCAAAGGTTTTTCCTTCCCTGGGATCCAATCCCTGCCTCCTCCCCCATTTGTGGAATTCCAGGAATTCCTTAATTAATGAATCCTAATTAACCCCAGATCCCTGTTAATTATTCCTGCTTTTCCAGGCTCCAAAATCCCAATTTTTTTGGGGTGAATATCCCAAAGTTTTCCTTAAAAAAAAGAGATATTTTTTTTCTGTTGCTCTGTACTGGTTTGAAAAGCAAAACCAATGAAACTTCAAGTCAGTAATACAATTTTTAATAGGGAAGAGGAAAAAAAAAGGAAAAACAAAATACATGCAATAATAAAAATAAAACCACTGACCGAGTCAGAATACAACCTGATACCCTGTCAGTCAGGGTGCTGGTGCAGTTTTCCTCCAAAGGGTCCAGCGATGATGTGGAAAAAGCCTGGTTCTTACTCTGGAATCCAGTGGAAAAAGGCTGCTTTTGGTGTTCTAAACCTCAGTTTTTATCTAGGTAGGAAAGGCTTGGCTCATCCTCCTGGCTGGAGCATCTCCCAATGGGATGATGTAATCTTATCAGTTATACAGTAGGACTCAATGGCCCATTAACAGAAGATACTTTCCACAGAGATAAGGATGATCACCCTTCTCAGATGGTAATAGAATATGTATGTTGTATTGTAAACCGGGACATGCTCCTTTGTCAGGTTCATCCCAGGGAAATTCCTTAAGTACTCCTAATTAATCTTAATTAACCCTGGATCCCTGTGAATTAGTCATGGCTCCCAAATCCCCATTTTTTTTGGAATTTTCCAGCATTTTTCCTTAGGAGAAAAAAAAAGGATCTTTCCCAGATTTTTTTCCTTGCTCGATTGTTAAATCCATCCCTCATTAATGATTACTAATTAACCCTGGACCTCTGTTAATTAATCCTGTCTTTTCCTGCCTCCCAAACCCCTGGTGTTTGAGGATTTTTCCAGCATTATTCCATTAAAAAATGGAATTTTCCCCTCTCATTTGTCTCCTCCCTTTGTTTGTTTTTCCAAGGGATTTGCACCTCTGGACTGGGCAAAAAATGGCGAAAATTGAGGGGGAAATGGGAAAAAAAAGGGGGGAAATTTGGGGTAAATGTTGTAATAAAAACAACATAAGCATTGTTCATTAAAATAAAAGGACTACCAGGAGTTCAGTAAAATAACAGAAAATAGAACTGCATTTGAGAGGGCACAAGTCATGCACCCGTAGCCCACAAGAATGTCTTGATACGATTCGTTTTAGCTGAGCTAGTTAACCGTATTTAAGTATCCATTGTTCAATGTGTAAAAAGGATCTACTGATAAGGCAGAGGTTCATAGGTCAAGATACATCTGCCAGGAAGAGGAGTCTTCTTCATTCCAATGATCACCGGAGGGCAAAGTGCGACCACCTATCAACAGGCAGCACAAGCGCAGACACGATTGTAAAAGGGACACGTATACCAGAAACAAGGGGTATAAACCCCAAAGGACAGAGAGAGGAAAGCGCGCGCCGTTGGTGGAGTGCTAACTCCCGGCCGCCCAGCGCTGCTTTTGCTTGTTACCACTTGCTTAATAAATTCCACTTGTTGATGTACAATTGGCTCTGAGTCAGTGTGTGTGACAAATACTTAAATGAATTTGGTGCCGTGACTCGGATAAGGGCAACCCGGTGGGAGACCTCCACCAGGGAGGTGCCCTACTTTTAGCGGTCTTGGTGCTGCGCCCACCCTCCTGGACCCTTACCGACGAACCCTAAATTGGTAACAAGCAAAGGAAAACCGGTAACCCCATAATCTTTGTGCACGAAGCTCCGGGCGAAGACGCAGGAAGCGTAAGTATATTTGGGAATCTGCTCAGTCGGGGTTGGATATCCCAGGACACAGCAAATGAGACGCCCAGTGTGGGCGAAGTGAGTGCGGACCTCTGAGTAATGCGTTTCCCAAATCCCGCGAGGGACTGGGCCACAAAAAGAGGGAAACGTGTGTGTGAGTGTTTGTGGGTGTTCTGGAAGATGGGACAGGGGAAAAGCAAGCCCTCTGATCCCATGGGTAAGGGGACCCCGGTAAAGCTCCCCCAGATACCCCCTGACAGTCCGTTAGGGATGATGATTAAATATTGGAATGATTAGCCTTCTAGGAAAGGGAAGGATAAAGTCAAAATGATACATTATTGTATGGAGGTGTGGGGAGGGAAACAGATCCATGGAGATAATCTGTTTTGGCCAATATTCGGAAGTTCAGAAGATTGGATTTGCCAGGCATTAAATATTTATGTAAACTCTAAAGAACCTTTTTGCCTGGAAGAAAGCGAATATGCTGCTCTTTGGATAGTGGGAGAAACTAGGACTAGATTGTTTGCCCTAAACACCTGGGGATGGAAAAAGAAATCTAAACGATCCGAGGAGGTTCCGACAGCTTCCCCCCTGCCATATGTATCTCCTCCTCTCCCAGTTCCCCCACCTCCCCAGGCACAAGTCCTAGAGTCAGAACATGAAGAAGAATCCGGGAAACGAAAATTGGGGAACCACGAGTTAGGATCCGAAGATAACCGACAGATCACTCGCAGCTAGTCTAGAAGGGATAGAAAAGGTTCAACCCTGTATCCATTAAGAGAAGTGGGCCTGGGGATAATCCCTAATCCAAATGCTGGACAACAGGGACAGCCTGCCCAAATACCGGGCATAGGCTATGTAGAAGTGCCCCTTAATTCTGGAGATGTTAGAGAATTCAAGAAGGAGATTGGACATTTGCTAGAAAATCTCCTTGGAGTGGTGGAAAGGGTTGATAAATTTCTGAGTCCCAATATATATATACATGAGATAAAATGCAGTCTATCATAGGAATTTTGTTCTCTTCTGAGGAAAGGAGAATGATCAAAACAGCGGAAATGGGAGTGTGGGACAGGGACCACCAGGGAGGTCCCCAAGTTGATGTGAAGTGGCCATTGCAACGCCCCAACTGGGATAAGCAAAATCCACAGCACCGAGCCCATATGGCAGATTTAAGAACTATCCTAATCCAAGGAATCCAGGAATCTGTCCGTCAGGGACAAAATGTAAATAAAGCCTTCTGTGAAAGCCAAAAGAAGGATGAGGACCCTACTGAATGGATAGAGACGCTCCAGAAGTCATTTCAAGTATGTTCCGGGGTGAACCCCGATACTCCAGAAGGTCAAGTGTTGTTAAAAACCTGATTTGTAGCAAAATCTTGGCCTGGCATCAGAAAAAAGTTAAAAAAAAAAAAAAAAGAAGATTGGCATGATCGTGGTTTAGATGAATTGTTGTGGGAAGCGCAGAAGGTGTATGTCTGGAGAGAGGAAGAAGGATATAAGAAGCAGGCTAGAGTAATGATGGCAGTAGTACGTGAGGGGCAACGGGTAACAACTAGTCGATTCTCCTTGAAGGGGGGGCCCTCCCAGAATGTGCCTAGAGAAAATGAGGGTACCCAGGGGACTTGTTATTGTAGAAAGAGAGGGCATTTTTGGAGAGATTGTCGGAAAAGGATTGCGGATAAGAAAGAATTTAAGGAAGATTAGGGGGGTCAGGGGCTCTATTTGCTGGGGACCCGAGAAAGATCAGAGCCCCTGGTAAAACTGAAAGTAGGTCCCCAACAACAGGAAATTGAGTTTTTTAATTGACACTGGAGTGGAAAGGTGAACAATACAAAACCTCCCTTTAGGATGTAAAATATTTAAAAGAAAAAAAAAATTTCCAAGTTGTGGTCATGAAGGGTGTCCTGGTTTGAAAGACAGGTGTTTGCTAAGGAAAGCAGAAGCTTCCCCTTGGACTGAAAAAAAAATTGTGATTCTTCCGATTATAATAATTTTGGAATTAAGAGAGCTCTCAGGCAAAGATATGGGGGTAGGAATAACAGTTCTTTACTAGTATATCTAACACGACAAACAAGAACAACAACAGCTATGAAATTATCCACAAACAGAACAGTAACTCAGTCCCAGTGTTTTTTGGCTGCAGGCACCTTTTCCCTGAGCTGCAGTTCCCGGTGCTGGGGGCGAGCGGGTCCCGCAGAGCTGCAGGAGGGCTGGGGGTGATGGCAGCGCTGTCCCAGGGGGAGAGAGAGATGGAGAGAGAGAGCTCTCCGCTCACGGTGTCGGTCCTGGTGATCAGCAGAGTGCTGGATGGTGGTAGTTCACATCAAGAAGACAGCCGGGCAGGGTCCGATGGTGGTTTCCTGACGCTGGGATGGCAGGGATGGGACACAGGCGGCGATCGTCCTTCTCGTCCAAACTCCGCTGGGGAAATGGGCCGAGGCCCAGCCTTCCGCTTCCTCTTCTGGCTGTTTGAATCTCGCGGGGCTTACCTCTTCCCTCCCGTCCCCTCCCCCTTGTCACCAGGGCCCAGTCAACAGGTATCTTAGCATGACAGTGGGGAAAATTCCACAGAGGGAACAAGGGAAAGAAACCAGCCCCCAACATTATCCACCCCGAATTTTCCCCTACCATCATGCCAAATCAAATTAAAATCTTCAAATTATAGACATCCATACAGTTACAGATACAGGCACAGTATTATAGGTAGTTCACCCTAAAACAAGGTCTCCTTGGGGTATGCATCTGGTCTTTCCATCCCTTTGCATGATCCACCAGGTACACCCTGGCCCTTGAGCAAAAACCACCCCCCAAATTGGATTGTCTTTGCTGGAGGCACGGTTCACCCAAACAGTTTTTCCTAGCATACCTCTCATATACACCACTGGAACCTTGTCCCCATCTGGTGTTCTCAAGGGCTCAGACTGGGCAGGGCCTGCTCGATTAGTGGAACCTCGGGTGTTCACTAACCATGTGGCCTTTGGTAGATTAATCTCCCAGTTCTTGAAAGTCCCCCCACCCAGTGCCTTCAAGGTGGTTTTAAGCAGCCCATTGCACCGTTCCACTTTCCCAGCCGCTGGTGCGTGATAAGGAATGTGGTACACCCACTCGATGCCGTGTTCTCTGGCCCAGGTGCTTATGGGGCTGTTCTTGAAATGAGTCCCATTGTCTGACTCAATTCTCTCAGGGGTACCATGTCTCCAAAGGACTTGTTTTTCCAGGCCCAGGATGGTGTTGCAGGCAGTGGCATGAGGCACAGGGTAGGTCTCCAACCATCCAGTGGTGGCTTCCACCATGGTCAGCACGTAGCGCTTGCCTTGGCGTGTCTGAGGCAGTGTGATGTAGTCAATCTGCCAGGCCTCCCCATACTTATATTTGGACCACCGCCCCCCATACCAGAGGGGCTTCACTCGCTTGGCTTGCTTGATGGCAGCACACGTCTCACAGTCATGGATAACCTGGGAAATACTGTCCATGGTGAGATCCACCCCTCGGTCTCGTGCCCACTTATAGGTAGCATCTCTACCTTGATGACCTGAAGCATCGTGGGCCCATCGAGCCAGAACAACTCTCCCTTGTGTTGCCAGTCTAAGTCTATCTGTGACACCTCTATCCTTGCAGCCTGATCTACTTGCTCATTGTGTTGGTGCTCCTCATTAGCCCGACTCTTGGGGACATGGGCATCTACATGATGGACCTTTACGGGTAGCTTCTCTACCCGACTGGCAATGTCTTTCCACTCATCAGCAGCCCAGATTGGTTTTCCCCTACGTTGCCAGTTAGCTTTTTTCCATCTTTCCAGCCAGCCCCACAGAGCATTGGCTACCATCCATGAATCAGTGTAAAGGTAAAGCTTTGGCCACTTCTCTCTTTCAGCAATGTCCAGGGCCAGCTGAACAGCTTTGAGTTCAGCAAGTTGACTTGATCCACCTTCTCCTTCAGTAGCTTGTGCAACCTGTCGTGTGGGGCTCCATACGGCTGCTTTCCACTTCCAGTTCATCCCCACGATGCGACAGGAACCATCAGTGAAAAGAGCGTAGCGAGTTTCATCTGCTGGCAGTTGGTTGTATGGCGGGGCTTCATCAGCCCGGGTCACTTGTTCTTGCTCCTCTTCATCGGCAAGACCAAAATTTTCACCTTCTGGCCAGTTTGTAATTATTTCCAAAATCCCAGGGCCATTTGGGTTTCCAATAAGGGCGCGCTGTGTGATGAGGGCGATCCACTTGCTTCATGTGGCATCGGTGGCGTGGTGGGTAGAGGGTACCTTCCCTTTAAACATCCACCCCAGCACTGGTAGTCGGGGTGCCAGGAGGAGCTGTGCTTCTGTGCCAATCACCTCTGAGGCAGCTTGAACTCCTTCATAAGCAGCCAAGATCTCCTTCTCTGTTGGGGTGTAGTTGGCTTCAGACCCTCTGTAACTTCGGCTCCAGAATCCCAGAGGTCGGCCTCGGGTCTCACCAGGTACCTTCTGCCAAAGGCTCCAGGACAAGCCCTTGTTCCTGGCTGCAGAGTAGAGCACATTCTTCACCTCTGGTCCCGTCCTGACTGGGCCAAGGGCTACAGCATGAGCGATCTCCTGCTTGATCTGGGCAAAGGCTTGCTGCTGCTCAGGGCCCCAGTGGAATTCGTTCTTCTTCCGGGTGACCAGGTAGAGAGGGCTGACGATCTGGCTGTACTCAGGAATGTGCATTCTCCAAAAGCCTATGGCACTTAGGAAAGCTTGTGTTTCCTTCTTGTTGGTTGGTGGAGACATCACGGTGATCTTATTGATGACCTCAGTGGGGATTTGGCGCCGCCCGTGTTGCCACTTTACTCCCAGGAACTGGATCTCTCGGGCAGGACCTTTGACTTTGCTCCTCTTGATGGCAAAACCGGCTCCCAGCAGAATCTGGATGATCTTTTCTCCTTTCTCAAATACTTCCATTGCCGTGTTCCCCCACACAATGATGTCATCAATGTATTAAAGATATTCTGGAGCTTCACCCTTCTCCAGTGCAGCCTGGATCAGTCCATGGCAGATGGTGGGGCTGTGTTTCCACCCCTGGGGCAGTCGGTTCCAGGTGTACTGCACGCCCCTCCAGGTGAAAGCAAACTGAGGCCTGCACTCTGCTGCCAGAGGAATGGAGAAAAATGCATTGGCAATGTCAGTGGTGGCGTACCACTTTGCTGCCTTGGACTCCAGCTCGTACTGGAGTTCCAGCATGTCCGGCACGGCAGCGCTCAGCGGTGGAGTCACTTCATTCAATGCACGATAGTCCACAGTCAATCTCCATTCTCCGTCAGACTTGCGCACAGGCCAGATGGGGCTGTTGAAGGGTGAGTGGGTTTTGCTGACCACCCCTTGGCCCTCCGGCTCACGGATCATCTTGTGGATGGGGATCACGGCATCTCGATTTGTCCTGTACTGCCTGTGGTGCACTGTCGAGGTGGCAATTGGCACTTGCTGCTCCTTCACCTTCAGGAGTCCCACTGCAGATGGGCTCTCTGACAGTCCAAGCAAGGTGTTCAATTGCTTAATGTTTTCTGCCTCTACAGCAGCTATTCCCAAAGCCCACCTGAGTCCCTTTGGGTCTTTGTAATAGCCATTCCTCAGGAAGTCTATGCCCAGAATACATGGTGCCTCTGGGCCAGTCACAATTGGATGCTTCTGCCACTCTTTCCCAGTCAGGCTCACCTCAGCCTCCAGCAAAGTCAATTCCTGTGATCCCCCTGTCACCCCAGCAATAGAAACAGGCTCTTTCCCCACAGGTTCTGATGGTATTAGGGTGACCTGTGAACCAGTGTCAACTAATGCCCTATGTTTTTGTGGCTCTGATGTGCCAGGCCATCGGATCCACACCATCCAAAAGACCCGGTTTTCCCGTGCCTCTCCCTGGCTAGAGGCAGGGCCCCTCTAGCACTGGTTATTATTTCCTTCCTGGGCATACATGTTGGAGGTTCCCTCAAGGGGATCTGACAAATCATCCTCCCTTTTGTAATACCCTGCATCTTGGTTATGGGAAGTTGAGTCTACCTTCACTTTAGTGGAGCTCCCTTAGTTAGTGTTTCCCTCCTTGAGTTGACGCACCCGCGCTGCCAGGGCAGAAGTGGGTTTCCCATCCCACCTCCCCATGTCTTCCCCATGGTCACGCAGAAAGAACCACAGGTCAGCTCGTGGGATGTATCCTCTCTCCTTAGCTGGGGGACGTTGGGCTCTAACTCTGGGATCTGTGACTCGCACTGGTGCTGCATTGACCTTCCTCATCTCCTCCCTCACCCCTCTTACCTCCTCCTTGAACTCCTCTCTGAGTTCCCTAATCACGGCAGAGACCTGAGCCTGCATTGGGCCATTCATTATACTCTCAAAATTTCTGAGCTTATTGGCAACAGAACACACTGTCTCGTGGTTGGTGTCATCATTAATGGCTGCAATGAATGTGGTGTATTGAGATGGCCCCAGGTGTGCGAGATTCCACAACATCTGCCCTGTGCACCTGACCTTGTCGGGGTCATTGTCATGTTGTCCACCCCTCCCAAAGAGTACCTCCAGTACTGCCACTTCTCTCAGCTGTTGGATTCCCTCCTCAGCGGTCTTCCAGTGCATTCTATGGTGGTGCTCCTGCATTCTCTCTCTATGGACAAACCTCTCTCTTACACTCATTAAAAGCCTCTCCCAGAGGGAAAGGGGACCTGGTTCCCTTACGAATACATGATCCACACCTGAGTCCTGGGTCAGGGGTCCCAAATTCCTTGCCTCAGTACCATCCAGCTGCACACCTGTACCCATAAGGTCCCAGACCCGCAGTAACCACGTTGTAAAAGCCTCACGGCCCCTTCGTACAATGTCTTTACGCAGATTACGGAGACTCTCGTATGACAGGGACTCTGTGACGATCTCAACCTCTGGCTCCCCTGCTGGTTGTGAGGGCCCTGCATTCTGATCATTATTATCTAGGTGCTTTGTTTTCACCTTAGACTTTCTAGTTTCCACGGGGGCAACTGCTGCTGGCTGTGAGTGCCCTTGCAGTTCAGCTGGAGCCTGGAGAGATGTAACATTTGTGGGTTCCACTGCTGCACCATCAGGTTCTCCCTCATTAAGGCAGAGGGAGAGTTTCTCAAGAGCTGGGGAAAGGTACTCCTTCAGCATTTGGCCCATCTCCTTCACTAGAAACCCCACCCACTCTGGATGGTTCCTTTCTGAGGTGAGCTCTGGGGCAGAATCAGGCTCAGGGGCAACATCCTTAACCTCTGGGGCAGAATCCTTAGTCTCTGGGGCAGAATCCTTAGTCTCTGGGGCAGGGGCAGGGTCAGGCTCTGGGACAGAATCCTTAGTCTCTGGGGCAGAATCCTTAGTCTCTGGGGCAGGGGCAGGGTCAGGCTCTGGGGCAGAGTCCTTAGTCTCTGGGGCAGAGCCAGGCTCTGGGGCAGGGCCAGGCTCTGGGGCAGGATCCCTATTCCTTGGGGGACGTATCAGGGTTGTCATCCAAGTCAATCTCCCCTCATCTCGGAATGTTAAATAGAACAGGTTTACAAGGCCTATTAGCAATGCCAGCCACTGTATGATATCATTACTGCTTAGAAGAGATTTGAACCCCTCAAAAGCTGGTGGAGCAGACCTAAAAAACTGTGTAAGGGGTTGGGACAAAATTTTCCCTGGTGTCATATCCTCACAGTATGTACCATTATTAAAGTAGCCCCAAAAACATACAGTTAGAGTGTGATAGCTCCAAATCCATGTGCCCACCTTCCAGAGGAAGTTAAAAGTCCATGAATTTCTCACGTTATCATCCCACAAAAGGAACTGGATAATAGTTACAGCAGCCTGAGTTATAGGATCCATGTTCAAGTAAGGGATTGCAAATGGGAGAGATAGAGCTGTGGCCACATGGAGCCCAAACCACGGTAAGCTGGACAACATGATGCCACCTAACACAAAACTGAGGTAACTCAAGAACTGTTATTCCTTTTTCACCCTTTTCTCTCAATGCCCTCGGGCCCCACGTTGGGTGGCCAAAATCTGTCCTGGTTTGAAAGACAGGTGTTTGCCAAGGAAAGCAGAAGCTTCCCCTTGGACTGAAAAAAAATGTGATTCTTCCAATTATTATAATTTCGGAATTAAGAGAGCTCTCAGGCAAAGATATGGGGGTAGGAATAACAGTTCTTTACTAGTGTATCTAACACGACAAACAAGAACAACAACAGCTATGAAATTACCCACAAACAGAACAGTAACTCAGTCCCAGTGTTTTTTGGCTGCAGGCACCTTTTCCTTGAGCTGCAGTTCCCGGTGCTGGGGGCGGGCGGCTCCCGCAGAGCCGCAGGAGGGCTGGGGGTGGTGGCAGCGCTGTCCCAGGGTGGGAGACAGATGGAGAGAGCCCTCCACTCACAGTGTGGGTCCCGGTGATCAGCAGAGTGCTGGATGGTGGTAGTTCACATCAAGAAGACAGCCGGGCAGGGTCCGATGGTGGTTTCCCGACGCTGGGATGGCGGAGATGGAGGACAGGCGGCGATCATCCTTCTCGTCCGAACTCCGCGGGAGAAATGGGCCGAGCCCCGCCTTCTGCTTCCTCTTCTGGCTGTTTGAATCTCGCGGGGTTGCCCTCTTCTCTCCCCCCTTCCCCTTGTCACCAGGGTCCAGTCAACAGGTATCTTAGCATGACAATCGGGAAAATTCCACAGAGGGAAAAAAAAAAAAGAAAGAACTAACCTTCAAAAGTTGGCTATTAATCTAAGAAACACTTTTGACACAAGGGGGCGCAAAAGGACCACGGATGAACTGTGACAGCATGGGGACATATAGAAGCAAGGAACCATTATGACACCATGAAGGCCAAGAATCAAATGATTCATTGTGACATCAAATGGCCTAAAAGGGCATGGGATGCATTGTGACAGCACAGGGGTTAAGAGAAGCAAGGATCCATTGTGACCCAATGGAGGCTAACAATCTAATGATACCTTGTGACACCAGGGGGCGTAAAAGGGCCAGGGATGGATTGTGACACCTTGGGGCCCAATAGAAACAAGGAAATAGTATGACACCATGAAGGCCAAGAATCAAATGGTTCATTGTAAGATCAAGTGGCCTAAAAGGTCTTGGAATGCATTGTGACACCATAGGGGGTAAGAGAAGCAAGGATCCACTGTGACCCAATGGAGTCTAACAATCTAATGATCCCTTGTGACACCAATGGGCCTAAAAGGGCCAGGGATGAATTGTGAAAGCATGGGGCCCAATTAAAACCTGGTACAATTATGCCACCATGGAGGCCAAGAATCAAATGATTCATTGTGACATCAAGTGGCCTAAAAGGGCATGGGATGCATTGTGACACCACAGAGGTTAAGAGAAGCATGGAACCATTGAGGCCCAATGCAGGCTAACAATCTAATGATCCCTTGTGACACCAGGGGGCATAAAAGGGCCAGGAATGGATTGTTACAGCATGGGGCCCACGAAAAACATGGAAACATTTTGACAACATAGAGACCAAGAATCAAATGATGCATAGCAACACCAAGTGGCCTAAAAGGGCATGGGATGCATTGTGACACCACAGAGGTTAAGAGAAACAAGGAACCATTGTGACCCAATGCAGGCTAATAGCCTAACGATCCCTTGTGACACCAATGGGCCTAAAATGGCCAGGGATGAATTGTGAAAGCATGGTGCCCAATAGAAGCAAGGAACTCTTATGCCACCATGGAGGCCAAGAATCAAATGATTCATTGTGACAACAATTGGCCTAAAAGGGCTTGGAATGCATTGTGACACCACAGAGGTTAAGAGGAGCAAGGAACCATTGTGACCCCATGCAGGCTAACCATCCAATGATCCCTTGTGGCACCAGGGTGCGTAAAAGGGCCAGGAATGAATTGTGACAGCATGGGGCCCAATAGATACAAGGAACTATTATGACACCATGGAGGCCAAGAATCAAATGATTCATTGTGACATCAAGTGGCCTAAAAGGGCATGGGATGCATTGTGACACCACAGGGGTTAAGAGAAGCAAGGATCCATTGTGACCCAATGGAGTCTACCAAACTAATGATCCATTGTGACACCAGGGGTTGCAATAGGGCCAGGGATGAATTGTGAAAGCATGGGGCCCAATTAAAACATGGAAATATTATGACACAATAGAGGCCAAGACTCAAATGATTCATTGTAACACCAAGTGGCCTAAAAGGGCATGGGATGCATTGTGACACCACAGGGGCTAAGAGAGGCAAGGAACCATTGTGACCCAATGCAGGCTAACAATCTAATGATCCCTTGTGACACCAGGGGGCCTAAAATGGCCAGGGATGGATTATTACAGCACGGGGACCAATAGAAGCAAGGATCTATTATGTCACCATGGCGGCCAAGAATCAAATGATTCATTGTGACATCAAGTGGCCTAAAAGTGCATGGGATGCATTGTGACACCACAGGGGTTAAGAGAAGCAAGGATCCATTGTGACCCAATGGAGGCTTATAATCCCAGGATCCCATTTGACACCAATTGGCCTAAAAGGGCCAGGGATGAATTGTGAAAGCATGGGGCCCAATTAAAACCTGGTACAATTATGCCACCATGGAGGCCAAAACTAAAATGATTCATTGTGACATCAAGTGGCCTAAAAGGGCATGGGATTCATTGTGACACCACAGGGATTAAGAGAAGTAAGGAACCATTGTGACCCAAGGCAGGCTAACAATCTAATGATCCATTGTGACACCAGGGGTTGCAATAGGGCCAGGGATGAATTGTGAAAGCATGGGGCACAATAAAAACATGGAAATATTATGACACAATAGAGGCCAAGACTCAAATGATTCATTGTAACACCAAGTGCCCTAAAAGGGCATGGGATGCATTGTGACACCACAGGGGCTAAGAAAAGCAAGGAACCATTGTGACCCAAGGCAGGCTAACAATCTAATGATCCCTTGTGACACCAGGGGGCCTAAAATGGCCAGGGATGGATTGTTACAGCACGGGGACCAATAGAAGCAAGGATCTCTTATGTCACCATGGAGGCCAAGAATCAAATGATTCATTGTGACATCAAGTGGCCTAAAAGGGCATGGGATGCATTGTGACAGCACAGGGGTTAAGAGAAGCAAGGATCCATTGTGACCCAATGGAGGCTAATAATCCCAGGATCCCATTTGACACCAGGGGGCGTAAAAGGGCCAGGGATGAATTGTGACAGCATGGGGCCCAATAGAAGCAAGGAACCATTATGACACCATGAGGGCCAAGAATCAAATGATTCATTGTGACATCAAGTGGCCTAAAATGGCATGGAATGCATTGTGACACCACAGAGGTTAGGAGAAGCAAGGAACCATTGTTACCCAATGGAGGCTAACAATCTAATGGTCCCTTGTGACACCAATGGGCCTAAAAGGGCCAGGGGTGAATTGTGAAAGCATGGGGCCCAATTAAAACCTGGTACAATTATGCCACCATGGAGGCCAAAACTAAAATGATTCATTGTGACATCAAGTGGCCTAAAAGGGCATGGGATGCATTGTGACACCACAGGGGTTAAGAGAAGCAAGGAACCATTGTGACCCAAGGCAGGCTAACAATCTTAGAATCCCTTTTGACACCAGGGGGCGCAAAAGGACCACGGATGAACTCTGACAGCATGGGGACCTATAGAAGCAAGGAACCATTATGACACCATGAGGGCCAAGAATCAAATGGTTCATTGTATGACCAAGTGGCCTAAACAGGCTTGGAATGCATTGTGACACCACAGAGGTTAAGAGAAGCAAGGAACCATTGTGACCCAAGGCAGGCTAACAATCTAATGATCCCTTGTGACACCAGGGGGCCTAAAATGGCCAGGGATGGATTGTTACAGCACGGGGACCAATAGAAGCAAGGATCTATTATGTCACCATGGAGGCCAAGAATCAAATGGTTCATTGTAAGACCAAGTGGCCTAAAAGGGATTGGAATGCATTGTGACACCACAGAGGTTAAGAGAAGCAAGGATCCATTGTGACCCAATGGAGGCTAATAATCCCAGGATCCCATTTGACACCAGGGGGCGTAAAAGGGCCAGGGATGAATTGTGACAGCATGGGGCCCAATAGAAACAAGGAACCATTATGACACCATGGAGGCCAAGAATCAAATGATTCATTGTGACATCAAGTGGCCTAAAAGGGCATGGAATGCATTGTGACACCACAGAGGTTAAGAGAAGCAAGGAACCATTGTGACCTAATGCAGGCTAAACATCTAATGATGCCTTGTGACACCATTGGGTCTAAAAGGTCCAGGGATGAATTGTTACAGCACGGGGACCAATAGAATCAAGGATCTATTATGCCACCATGAAGGCCAAGAATCAAATAATTCATTGTGACATCAAGTGGCCTAAAAGGGCATGGGATGCATTGTGACAGCACAGGGGTTAAGAGAATCAAGGATCCATTGTGACCCAATGGAGGCTAACAATCTAATGATCCCTTTTGACACCAATGGGCCTAAAAGGGGCAGGGATGTATTGTGAAAGCATGGGGCCCAATTAAAACCTGGTACAATTATGCCACCATGGAGGCCAAGAATCAAATGATTCATTGTGACATCAAGTGGCCTAAAAGGGCATGGGATGCATTGTGACACCACAGGGGCTAAGAGAAGCAAGGAACCATTGTGACCCAAGGCAGGCTAACAATCTAATGATCCCTTGTGACACCAGGGGGCCTAAAATGGCCAGGGATGGATTGTTACAGCACGGGGACCAATAGAAGCAAGGATCTATTATGTCACCATGGAGGCCAAGAATCAAATGATTCATTGTGACATCAAGTGGCCTAAAAGGGCATGGGATGCATTGTGACACCACAGGGGTTAAGAGAAGCAAGGATCCATTGTGACCCAATAGAGGCTAATAATCCCAGGATCCCATTTGACACCAGGGGGCGTAAAAGGGCCAGGGATGAATTGTGACAGCATGGGGCCCAATAGAAACAAGGAACCATTATGACACCATGGAGGCCAAGAATCAAATGATTCATTGTGACATCAAGTGGCCTAAAATGGCATGGAATGCATTGTGACACCACAGAGGTTAAGAGAAGCAAGGATCCATTGTTACCCAATGGAGGCTAACAATCTAATTGTCCCTTCGGACACCAATGGGCCTAAAAGGGCCAGGGATGAATTGTGAAAGCATGGGGCCCAATTAAAACCTGGTACAATTATGCCACCATGGAGGCCAAAACTAAAATGATTCATTGTGACATCAAGTGGCCTAAAAGGGCATGGGTTGCATTGTGACACCACAGGGGTTAAGAGAAGCAAGGAACCATTGTGACCCAAGGCAGGCTAACAATCTAATGATCCCTTGTGACACCAGGGGTTGCAATAGGGCCAGGGATGAATTTTGAAAGCATGGGGCACCATAAAAACATGGAAATATTATGACACAATTGAGGCCAAAAATAAAATGATTCATTGTGACATCAAGTGGCCTAAAAGGGCATGGGATGCATTGTGACACCACAGGGGTTAAGAGAAGCAAGGAACCATTGTGACCCAAGGCAGGCTAACAATCTAATGATCCCTTGTGACACCAGGGGGCCTAAAATGGCCAGGGATGGATTGTTACAGCACGGGGACCAATAGAAGCAAGGATCTATTATGTCACCATGGAGGCCAAGAATCAAATGATTCATTGTGACATCAAGTGGCCTAAAAGGGCATGGGATGCATTGTGACACCACAGGGGTTAAGAGAAGCAAGGATCCATTGTGACCCAATGGAGGCTAATAATCCCAGGATCCCATTTGACACCAGGGGGCGTAAAAGGGCCAGGGATGAATTGTGACAGCATGGGGCCCAATAGAAACAAGGAACCATTATGACACCATGGAGGCCAAGAATCAAATGATTCATTGTGACATCAAGTGGCCTAAAATGGCATGGAATGCATTGTGACACCACAGAGGTTAGGAGAAGCAAGGAACCATTGTTACCCAATGGAGGCTAACAATCTAATGGTCCCTTGTGACACCAATGGGCCTAAAAGGGCCAGGGATGAATTGTGAAAGCATGGGGCACAATAAAAACATGGAAATATTATGATACAATAGAGGCCAAGACTCAAATGATTCATTGTGACACCAAGTGGCCTAAAAGGGCATGGGATGCATTGTGACACCACAGGGGTTAAGAGAAGCAAGGAACAATTGTGACCCAAGGCAGGCTAACAATCTTAGAATCCCTTTTGACACCAGGGGGCGCAAAAGGACCACGGATGAACTCTGACAGCATGGGGACCTATAGAAGCAAGGAACCATTATGACACCATGAAGGCCAAGAATCAAGTGGTTCATTGTAAGACCAAGTGGCCATAAAGGGCTTGGAATGCATTGTGACACCACAGAGGTAAAGAGAAGCAAGGAACGATTGTGACCCAATGCAGGCTAACAATCTAATGATCCATTGTGACACCAGGGGTTGCAATAGGGCCAGGGATGAATTGTGAAAGCATGGGGCACAATAAAAACATGGAAATATTATGATACAATAGAGGCCAAGACTCAAATGATTCATTGTAACACCAAGTGGCCTAAAAGGGCATGGGATGCATTGTGACACCACAGGGGCTAAGAGAAGCAAGGAACCATTGTGACCCAAGGCAGGCTAACAATCTAATGATCCCTTGTGACACCAGGGGGCCTAAAATGGCCAGGGATGGATTGTTACAGCATGGGGACCAATAGAAGCAAGGATCTATTATGTCACCATGGAGGCCAAGAATCAAATGATTCATTGTGACATCAAGTGGCCTAAAAGGGCATGGGATGCATTGTGACAGCACAGGGGTTAAGAGAAGCAAGGATCCATTGTGACCCAATGGAGGCTAATAATCCCAGGATCCCATTTGACACCAGGGGGCGTAAAAGGGCCAGGGATGAATTGTGACAGCATGGGGCCCAATAGAAACAAGGAACCATTATGACACCATGGAGGCCAAGAATCATATGATTCATTGTGACATCAAGTGGCCTAAAATGGCATGGAATGCATTGTGACACCACAGAGGTTAGGAGAAGCAAGGAACCATTGTTACCTAATGGAGGCTAACAATCTAATGGTCCCTTGTGACACCAATGGGCCTAAAAGGGCCAGGGATGAATTGTGAAAGCATGGGGCCCAATTAAAACCTGGTACAATTATGCCACCATGGAGGCCAAAAATAAAATGATTCATTGTGACATCAAGTGGCCTAAAAGGGCATGGGATGCATTGTGACACCACAGGGGTTAAGAGAAGCAAGGAACCATTGTTACCCAATGGAGGCTAACAATCTAATTGTCCCTTAGGACACCAATGGGCCTAAAAGGGCCAGGGATGAATTGTGACAGCATGGGGCCCAATAGAAACAAGGAACCATTATGACACCATGGAGGCCAAGAATCAAATGATTCACTGTGACATCAAGTGGCCTAAAATGGCATGGAATGCATTGTGACACCACAGAGGTTAAGAGAAGCAAGGAACCATTGTGACCCAAGGCAGGCTAACAATCTAATGGTCCCTTGTGATACCAATGGGCCTAAAAGGGCCAGGGATGAATTGTGAAAGCATGGGGCCCAATTAAAACCTGGTACAATTACGCCACCATGGAGGCCAAAAATAAAATGATTCATTGTGACATCAAGTGGCCTAAAAGGGCATGGGTTGCATTGTGACACCACAGGGTTTAAGAGAAGCAAGGAACCATTGTGACCCAAGGCAGGCTAACAATCTTAGAATCCCTTTTGACACCAGGGGGCGCAAAAGGACCACGGATGAACTCTGACAGCATGGGGACCTATAGAAGCAAGGAACCATTATGACACCATGAGGGCCAAGAATCAAATGGTTCATTGTATGACCAAGTGGCCTAAAAGGGCTTGGAATGCATTGTGACACCACAGAGGTTAAGAGAAGCAAGGAACCATTGTGACCCAATGCAGGCTAACAATCTAATGATCCATTGTGACACCAGGGGTTGCAATAGGGCCAGGGATGAATTGTGAAAGCATGGGGCACAATAAAAACATGGAAATATTATGACACAATAGAGGCCAAGACTCAAATGATTCATTGTAACACCAAGTGGCCTAAAAGGGCATGGGATGCATTGTGACACCACAGGGGCTAAGAGAAGCAAGGAACCATTGTGACCCAAGGCAGGCTAACAATCTAATGATCCCTTGTGACACCAGGGGGCCTAAAATGGCCAGGAATGGATTCTTACAGCACGGGGACCAATAGAAGCAAGGATCTATTATGTCACCATGGAGGCCAAGAATCAAATGATTCATTGTGACATCAAGTGGCCTAAAAGGGCATGGGATGCATTGTGACACCACAGGGGTTAAGAGAAGCAAGGATCCATTGTGACCCAATGGAGGCTAATAATCCCAGGCTCCCATTTGACACCAGGGGGCGTAAAAGGGCCAGGGATGAATTGTGACAGCATGGGGCCCAATAGAAACAAGGAACCATTATGACACCATGGAGGCCAAGAATCAAATGATTCACTGTGACATCAAGTGGCCTAAAATGGCATGGAATGCATTGTGACACCACAGAGGTTAAGAGAAGCAAGGAACCATTGTTACCCAATGGAGGCTAACAATCTAATGGTCCCTTGTGATACCAATGGGCCTAAAAGGGCCAGGGATGAATTGTGAAAGCATGGGGCCCAATTAAAACCTGGTACAATTATGCCACCATGGAGGCCAAAAATAAAATGATTCATTGTGACATCAAGTGGCCTAAAAGGGCATGGGTTGCATTGTGACACCACAGGGTTTAAGAGAAGCAAGGAACCATTGTGACCCAAGGCAGGCTAACAATCTTAGAATCCCTTTTGACACCAGGGGGCGCAAAAGGACCACGGATGAACTCTGACAGCATGGGGACCTATAGAAGCAAGGAACCATTATGACACCATGAAGGCCAAGAATCAAATGGTTCATTGTAAGACCAAGTGGCCTAAAAGGGCTTGGAATGCATTGTGACACCACAGAGGTTAAGAGAAGCAAGGAACCATTGTGACCCAATGCAGGCTAACAATCTAATGATCCATTGTGACACCAGGGGTTGCAATAGGGCCAGGGATGAATTGTGAAAGCATGGGGCACAATAAAAACATGGAAATATTATGACACTATAGAGGCCAAGACTCAAATGATTCATTGTAAACACCAAGTGGCCTAAAAGGGCATGGGATGCATTGTGACACCACAGGGGCTAAGAGAAGCAAGGAACCATTGTGACCCAATGCAGGCTAGCAATCTAATGATCCCTTGTGACACCAGGGGGCCTAAAATGGCCAGGGATGGATTGTTACAGCACGGGGACCAATAGAAGCAAGGATCTATTTTGTCACCTTGGAGGCCAAGAATCAAATGATTCATTGTGACATCAAGTGGCCTAAAAGGGCATGGGATGCATTGTGACACCACAGGGGTTAGGAGAAGCAAGGATCCATTGTGACCCAATGGAGGCTAATAATTCCAGGATCCCATTTGACACCAGGGGGCGTAAAAGGGCCAGGGATGAATTGTGACAGCATGGGGCCCAATAGAAACAAGGAACCATTATGACACCATGGAGGCCCAGAATCAAATGATTCATTGTGACATCAAGTGGCCTAAAAGGGCATGGGATGCATTGTGACACCACAGGGGTTAAGAGAATCAAGGATCCATTGTTACCCAATGGAGGCTAATAATCCCAGGATCCCATTTGACACCAGGGGGCGTAAAAGGGCCAGGGATGAATTGTGACAGCATGGGGCCCAATAGAAACAAGGAACCATTATGACACCATGGAGGCCAAGAATCAAATGAATCATTGTGACATCAAGTGGCCTAAAATGGCATGGAATGCATTGTGACACCACAGAGGTTAAGAGAAGCAAGGAACCATTGTGACCCAATGCAGGCTAACAATCTAATGATCCCTTGTGACACCAGGGGTTGCAATAGGGCCAGGGATGAATTGTGAAAGCATGGGGCACAATAAAAACATGGAAATATTATGACACAAGAGAGGCCAAGACTCAAATGATTCATTGTAACACCAAATGGCCTAAAAGGGCATGGGATGCATTGTGACACCACAGGGGCTAAGAGAAGCAAGGAACCATTGTGACCCAAGGCAGGCTAACAATCTTAGAATTCCTTTTGACACCAGGGGGCGCAAAAGGACCACGGATGAACTGTGACAGCATGGGGATCTATAGAAACAAGGAACCATTATGACACCATGAGGGCCAAGAATCAAATGGTTCATTGTATGACCAAGTGGCCTAAAAGGGCTTGGAATGCATTGTGACACCACAGAGGTTAAGAGAAGCAAGGAACCATTGTGACCCAATGCAGGCTAACAATCTAATGATCCCTTGTGACACCAGGGGTTGCAATAGGGCCAGGGATGAATTGTGAAAGCATGGGGCACAATAAAAACATGGAAATATTATGACACAATAGAGGCCAAGACTCAAATGATTCATTGTAACACCAAGTGGCCTAAAAGGGCATGGGATGCATTGTGACACCACAGGGGCTAAGAGAAGCAAGGAACCATTGTGACCCAAGGCAGGCTAACAATCTAATGGTCCCTTGTGACACCAATGGGCCTAAAAGGGCCAGGGATGAATTGTGAAAGTATGGGGCCCAATTAAAACCTGGTACAATTATGCCACCATGGAGGCCAAAAATAAAATGATTCATTGTGACATCAAGTGGCCTAAAAGGGCATGGGATGCATTGTGACAGCACAGGGGTTAAGAGAAGCAAGGAACCATTGTGACCCAAGGCAGGCTAACAATCTTAGAATCCCTTTTGACACCAGGGGGCGCAAAAGGACCACGGATGAACTCTGACAGCATGGGGACCTATAGAAGCAAGGAACCATTATGACACCATGAAGGCCAAGAATCAAATAGTTCATTGTAAGACTAAGTGGCCTAAAAGGGCTTGGAATGCATTGTGACACCACAGAGGTTAAGAGAAGCAAGGAACCATTGTGACCCAATGCAGGCTAACAATCTAATGATCCCTTGTGACACCAGGGGTTGCAATAGGGCCAGGGATGAATTGTGAAAGCATGGGGCACAATAAAAACATGGAAATATTATGACACTATAGAGGCCAAGACTCAAATGATTCATTGTAAACACCAAGTGGCCTAAAAGGGCATGGGATGCATTGTGACACCACAGGGGTTAAGAGAAGCAAGGAACCATTGTGACCCAATGCAGGCTAACAATCTAATGATCCCTTGTGACACCAGGGGGCCTAAAATGGCCAGGGATGGATTGTTACAGCACGGGGACCAATAGAAGCAAGGATCTATTATGTCACCATGGAGGCCAAGAATCAAATGATTCATTGTGACATCATGTGGCCTAAAAGGGCCTGGGATGCATTGTGACACCACAGGGGTTAAGAGAAGCAAGGAACCATTGTGACCCAAGGCAGGCTAACAATCTTAGAATCCCTTTTGACACCAGGGGGCGCAAAAGGACCACGGATGAACTGTGACAGCATGGGGACCTATAGAAGCAAGGAACCATTATGACAGCATGGAGGCCAAGAATCAAATGGTTCATTGTAAGACCAATTGGCCTAAAAGGGATTGGAATGCATTGTGACACCACAGAGGTTAAGAGAAGCAAGGATCCATTGTGACCCAATGGAGGCTAATAATCCAAGCATCCGATTTGACACCAGGGGCCGTAAAAGGGCCAGGGATGAATTGTGACAGCATGGGGACCTATAGAAGCAAGGAAACATTATGACACCATGAAGGCCAAGAATCAAATGATTCATTGTAAGACCAAGTGGCCATAAAGTGCTTGGAATGCATTGTGACACCACAGAGGTAAAGAGAAGCAAGGATCCATTGTGACGCAATGCAGGATAACCATCTAATGATCCCTTGTGGCACCAGGAGGTATAAAATGGCCAGGGATGGATTGTTACAGCACGGGGACCTATAGAAGCAAGGATCTATTATGCCACCATGAAGGCCAAGAATCAAATGATTCATTGTGACATCAAGTTGCCTAAAATGTCATGGAATGCATTGTGACACCACAGAGGTTAAGAGAAGCAAGGAACCATTGTTACCCAATGGAGGCTTACAATCTAATGGTCCCTTGTGACACCAATGGGCCTAAAAGGGCCAGGGATGAATTGTGAAAGCATGGGGCACAATAAAAACATGGAAATATTATCCCACCATGGAGGCCAAAAATGAAATGATTCATTGTGACATCACGTGGCCTAAAATAGCATGGAATGCATTGTGACACCACAGGGTTTAAGAGAAGCAAGGAACCATTGTAACCCAAGGCAGGCTAACAATCTTAGAATTCCTTTTGACACCAGGGGGCGCAAAAGGACCACGGATGAACTCTGACAGCATGGGGATCTATAGAAACAAGGAACCATTATGACACCATGAGGGCCAAGAATCAAATGGTTCATTGTATGACCAAGTGGCCTAAAAGGGTTTGGAATGCATTGTGACACCACAGAGGTTAAGAGAAGCAAGGAACCATTGTGACCCAATGCAGGCTAACAATCTAATGATCCCTTGTGACACCAGGGGTTGCAATAGGGCCAGGGATGAATTGTGAAAGCATGGGGCACAATAAAAACATGGAAATATTATGACACAATAGAGGCCAAGACTCAAATGATTCATTGTAACACCAAGTGGCCTAAAAGGGCATGGGATGCATTGTGACACCACAGGGGATAAGAGAAGCAAGGAACCATTGTGACCCAAGGCAGGCTAACAATCTAATGGTCCCTTGTGACACCAATGGGCCTAAAGGGCCAGGGATGAATTGTGAAAGTATGGGGCCCAATTAAAACCTGGTACAATTATGCCACCATGGAGGCCAAAAATAAAATGATTCATTGTGACATCAAGTGGCCTAAAAGGGCATGGGATGCATTGTGACACCACAGGGGTTAAGAGAAGCAAGGAACCATTGTGACCCAAGGCAGGCTAACAATCTTAGAATCCCTTTTGACACCAGGGGGCGCAAAAGGACCACGGATGAACTCTGACAGCATGGGGACCTATAGAAGCAAGGAACCATTATGACACCATGAAGGCCAAGAATCAAATAGTTCATTGTAAGACTAAGTGGCCTAAAAGGGCTTGGAATGCATTGTGACACCACAGAGGTTAAGAGAAGCAAGGAACCATTGTGACCCAATGCAGGCTAACAATCTAATGATCCCTTGTGACACCAGGGGGCCTAAAATGGCCAGGGATGGATTGTTACAGCATGGGGACCAATAGAAACAAGGAACCATTATGACACCATGGAGGCCAAGAATCATATGATTCATTGTGACATCAAGTGGCCTAAAATGGCATGGAATGCATTGTGACACCACAGAGGTTAGGAGAAGCAAGGAACCATTGTTACCCAATGGAGGCTAACAATCTAATGGTCCCTTGTGACACCAATGGGCCTAAAAGGGCCAGGGATGAATTGTGAAAGCATGGGGCCCAATTAAAACCTGGTACAATTATGCCACCATGGAGGCCAAAAATAAAATGATTCATTGTGACATCAAGTGGCCTAAAAGGGCATGGGATGCATTGTGACACCACAGGGGTTAAGAGAAGCAAGGAACCATTGTGACCCAAGGCAGGCTAACAATCTTAGAATCCCTTTTGACACCAGGGGGCGCAAAAGGACCACGGATGAACTCTGACAGCATGGGGACCTATAGAAGCAAGGAACCATTATGACACCATGAAGGCCAAGAATCAAATGGTTCATTGTAAGACCAAGTGGCCTAAAAGGGCTTGGAATGCATTGTGACACCACAGAGGTTAAGAGAAGCAAGGAACCATTGTGACCCAATGCAGGCTAACAATCTAATGATCCATTGTGACACCAGGGGGCGTAAAAGGGCCAGGGATGAATTGTGAAAGCATGGGGCACAATAAAAACATGGAAATATTATGACACTATAGAGGCCAAGACGCAAATGATTCATTGTAAACACCAAGTGGCCTAAAAGGGCATGGGATGCATTGTGACACCACAGGGGCTAAGAGAAGCAAGGAACCATTGTGACCCAATGCAGGCTAACAATCTAATGATCCCTTGTGACACCAGGGGGCCTAAAAGGGCCAGGGATGGATTGTTACAGCACGGGGACCAATAGAAGCAAGGATCTATTATGTCACCATGGAGGCCAAGAATCAAATGATTCATTGTGACATCTAGTGGCCTAAAAGGGCATGGGATGCATTGTGACACCACAGGGGTTAAGAGAAGCAAGGATCCATTGTGACCCAATGGAGGCTAATAATCCCAGGATCCCATTTGACACCAGGGGGCGTAAAAGGGCCAGGGATGAATTGTGACAGCATGGGGCCCAATAGAAACAAGGAACCATTATGACACCATGGAGGCCCAGAATCAAATGATTCATTGTGACATCAAGTGGCCTAAAAGGGCATGGGATGCATTGTGACACCACAGGGGTTAAGAGAAGCAAGGAACCATTGTTACCCAATGGAGGCTAACAATCTAATGGTCCCTTGTGACACCAATGGGCCTAAAAGGGCCAGGGGTGAATTGTGAAATCATGGGGCCCAATTAAAACCTGGTACAATTATGCCACCATGGAGGCCAAAAATGAAATGATTCATTGTGACATCAAGTGGCCTAAAAGGGCATGGGATGCATTGTGACACCACAGGGATTAAGAGAAGTAAGGAAGCATTGTGACCCAAGGCAGGCTAACAATCTTAGAATCCCTTTTGACACCGGGGGGCGCAAAAGGACCACGGATGAACTCTGACAGCATGGGGACCTATAGAAGCAAGGAACCATTATGACACCATGAAGGCCAAGAATCAAATGGTTCATTGTAAGACCAAGTGGCCTAAAAGGGCTTGGAATGCATTGTGACACCACAGAGGTTAAGAGAAGCAAGGAACCATTGTGACCCAATGCAGGCTAACAATCTAATGATCCATTGTGACACCAGGGGTTGCAATAGGGCCAGGGATGAATTGTGAAAGCATGGGGCACAATAAAAACATGGAAATATTATGACACAATAGAGGCCAAGACTCAAATGATTCATTGTAACACCAAGTGGCCTAAAAGGGCATGGGATGCATTGTGACACCACAGGGGCTAAGAGAAGCAAGGAACCATTGTGACCCAATGCAGGCTAACAATCTAATGATCCCTTGTGACACCAGGGGGCCTAAAATGGCCAGGGATGGATTGTTACAGCACGGGGACCAATAGAAGCAAGGATCTATTATGTCACCATGGAGGCCAACAATCAAATGATTCATTGTGACATCATGTGGCCTAAAAGGGCATGGGATGCATTGTGACACCACAGGGGTTAAGAGAATCAAGGATCCATTGTTACCCAATGGAGGCTAATAATCCCAGGATCCCATTTGACACCAGGGGGCGTAAAAGGGCCAGGGATGAATTGTGACAGCATGGGGCCCAATAGAAACAAGGAACCATTATGACACCATGGAGGCCAAGAATCAAATGATTCATTGTGACATCAAGTGGCCTAAAATGGCATGGAATGCATTGTGACACCACAGAGGTTAAGAGAAGCAAGGAACCATTGTGACCCAATGCAGGCTAACAATCTAATGATCCATTGTGACACCAGGGGTTGCAATAGGGCCAGGGATGAATTGTGAAAGCATGGGGCACAATAAAAACATGGAAATATTATGACACAATAGAGGCCAAGACTCAAATGATTCATTGTAACACCAAGTGGCCTAAAAGGGCATGGGATGCATTGTGACACCACAGGGGCTAAGAGAAGCAAGGAACCATTGTGACCCAAGGCAGGCTAACAATCTAATGATCCCTTGTGACACCAGGGGGCCTAAAATGGCCAGGGATGGATTGTTACAGCATGGGGACCAATAGAAGCAAGGATCTATTATGTCACCATGGAGGCCAAGAATCAAATGATTCATTGTGACATCAAGTGGCCTAAAAGGGCATGGGATGCATTGTGACACCACAGGGGTTAAGAGAAGCAAGGATCCATTGTGACCCAATGGAGGCTAATAATCCCAGGATCCCATTTGACACCAGGGGGCGTAAAAGGGCCAGGGATGAATTGTGACAGCATGGGGCCCAATAGAAACAAGGAACCATTATGACACCATGGAGGCCAAGAATCATATGATTCATTGTGACATCAAGTGGCCTAAAATGGCATGGAATGCATTGTGACACCACAGAGGTTAGGAGAAGCAAGGAACCATTGTTACCTAATGGAGGCTAACAATCTAATGGTCCCTTGTGACACCAATGGGCGTAAAAGGGCCAGGGATGAATTGTGAAAGCATGGGGCCCAATTAAAACCTGGTACAATTATGCCACCATGGAGGCCAAAAATAAAATGATTCATTGTGACATCAAGTGGCCTAAAAGGGCATGGGATGCATTGTGACACCACAGGGGTTAAGAGAAGCAAGGAACCATTGTTACCCAATGGAGGCTAACAATCTAATTGTCCCTTAGGACGCCAACGGGCCTAAAAGGGCCAGGGATGAATTGTGACAGCATGGGGCCCAATAGAAACAAGGAACCATTATGACACCATGGAGGCCAAGAATCAAATGATTCACTGTGACATCAAGTGGCCTAAAATGGCATGGAATGCATTGTGACACCACAGAGGTTAAGAGAAGCAAGGAACCATTGTTACCCAATGGAGGCTAACAATCTAATGGTCCCTTGTGATACCAATGGGCCTAAAAGGGCCAGGGATGAATTGTGAAAGCATGGGGCCCAATTAAAACCTGGTACAATTATGCCACCATGGAGGCCAAAAATGAAATGATTCATTGTGACATCAAGTGGCCTAAAAGGGCATGGGTTGCATTGTGACACCACAGGGTTTAAGAGAAGCAAGGAACCATTGTGACCCAAGGCAGGCTAACAATCTTAGAATCCCTTTTGACACCAGGGGGCGCAAAAGGACCACGGATGAACTCTGACAGCATGGGGACCTATAGAAGCAAGGAACCATTATGACACCATGAGGGCCAAGAATCAAATGGTTCATTGTATGACCAAGTGGCCTAAAAGGGCTTGGAATGCATTGTGACACCACAGAGGTTAAGAGAAGCAAGGAACCATTGTGACCCAATGCAGGCTAACAATCTAATGATCCCTTGTGACACCAGGGGTTGCAATAGGGCCAGGGATGAATTGTGAAAGCATGGGGCACAATAAAAACATGGAAATATTATGACACAATAGAGGCCAAGACTCAAATGATTCATTGTAACACCAAGTGGCCTAAAAGGGCATGGGATGCATTGTGACACCACAGGGGCTAAGAGAAGCAAGGAACCATTGTGACCCAAGGCAGGCTAACAATCTAATGATCCCTTGTGACACCAGGGGGCCTAAAATGGCCAGGAATGGATTCTTACAGCACGGGGACCAATAGAAGCAAGGATCTATTATGTCACCATGGAGGCCAAGAATCAAATGATTCATTGTGACATCAAGTGGCCTAAAAGGGCATGGGATGCATTGTGACACCACAGGGGTTAAGAGAAGCAAGGATCCATTGTGACCCAATGGAGGCTAATAATCCCAGGCTCCCATTTGACACCAGGGGGCGTAAAAGGGCCAGGGATGAATTGTGAAAGCATGGGGCCCAATAGAAACAAGGAAACATTATGACACCATGGAGGCCAAGAATCAAATGATTCACTGTGACATCAAGTGGCCTAAAATGGCATGGAATGCATTGTGACACCACAGAGGTTAAGAGAAGCAAGGAACCATTGTGACCCAATGCAGGCTAACAATCTAATGGTCCCTTGTGACACCAATGGGCGTAAAAGGGCCAGGGATGAATTGTGAAAGCATGGGGCACAATAATAACATGGAAATATTATGACACAATAGAGGCCAAGACTCAAATGATTCATTGTAACACCAAGTGGCCTAAAAGGGCATGGGATGCATTGTGACACCACAGGGGCTAAGAGAAGCAAGGAACCATTGTGACCCAAGGCAGGCTAACAATCTTAGAATCCCTTTTGACACCAGGGGGCGCAAAAGGACCACGGATGAACTCTGACAGCATGGGGATCTATAGAAACAAGGAACCATTATGACACCATGAGGGCCAAGAATCAAATGGTTCATTGTATGACCAAGTGGCCTAAAAGGGCTTGGAATGCATTGTGACACCACAGAGGTTAAGAGAAGCAAGGAACCACTGTGACCCAATGCAGGCTAACAATCTAATGATCCCTTGTGACACCAGGGGTTGCAATAGGGCCAGGGATGAATTGTGAAAGCATGGGGCACAATAAAAACATGGAAATATTATGACACAATAGAGGCCAAGACTCAAATGATTCATTGTAACACCAAGTGGCCTAAAAGGGCATGGGATGCATTGTGACACCACAGGGGCTAAGAGAAGCAAGGAACCATTGTGACCCAAGGCAGGCTAACAATCTAATGATCCCTTGTGACACCAGGGGGCCTAAAATGGCCAGGGATGGATTGTTACAGCATGGGGACCAATAGAAGCAAGGATCTATTATGTCACCATGGAGGCCAAGAATCAAATGATTCATTGTGACATCAAGTGGCCTAAAAGGGCATGGGATGCATTGTGACACCACAGGGGTTAAGAGAAGCAAGGATCCATTGTGACCCAATGGAGGCTAATAATCCCAGGATCCCATTTGACACCAGGGGGCGTAAAAGGGCCAGGGATGAATTGTGACAGCATGGGGCCCAATAGAAACAAGGAACCATTATGACACCATGGAGGCCAAGAATCATATGATTCATTGTGACATCAAGTGGCCTAAAATGGCATGGAATGCATTGTGACACCACAGAGGTTAGGAGAAGCAAGGAACCATTGTTACCCAATGGAGGCTAACAATCTAATGGTCCCTTGTGACACCAATGGGCCTAAAAGGGCCAGGGATGAATTGTGAAAGCATGGGGCCCAATTAAAACCTGGTACAATTATGCCACCATGGAGGCCAAAAATAAAATGATTCATTGTGACATCAAGTGGCCTAAAAGGGCATGGGATGCATTGTGACACCACAGGGGTTAAGAGAAGCAAGGAACCATTGTGACCCAAGGCAGGCTAACAATCTTAGAATCCCTTTTGACACCAGGGGGCGCAAAAGGACCACGGATGAACTCTGACAGCATGGGGACCTATAGAAGCAAGGAACCATTATGACACCATGAAGGCCAAGAATCAAATGGTTCATTGTAAGACCAAGTGGCCTAAAAGGGCTTGGAATGCATTGTGACACCACAGAGGTTAAGAGAAGCAAGGAACCATTGTGACCCAATGCAGGCTAACAATCTAATGATCCATTGTGACACCAGGGGTTGCAATAGGGCCAGGGATGAATTGTGAAAGCATGGGGCACAATAAAAACATGGAAATATTATGACACTATAGAGGCCAAGACTCAAATGATTCATTGTAAACACCAAGTGGCCTAAAAGGGCATGGGATGCATTGTGACACCACAGGGGCTAAGAGAAGCAAGGAACCATTGTGACCCAATGCAGGCTAGCAATCTAATGATCCCTTGTGACACCAGGGGGCCTAAAAGCGCCAGGGATGGATTGTTACAGCACGGGGACCAATAGAAGCAAGGATCTATTTTGTCACCTTGGAGGCCAAGAATCAAATGATTCATTGTGACATCAAGTGGCCTAAAAGGGCATGGGATGCATTGTGACACCACAGGGGTTAAGAGAAGCAAGGATCCATTGTGACCCAATGGAGGCTAATAATTCCAGGATCCCATTTGACACCAGGGGGCGTAAAAGGGCCAGGGATGAATTGTGACAGCATGGGGCCCAATAGAAACAAGGAACCATTATGACACCATGGAGGCCCAGAATCAAATGATTCATTGTGACATCAAGTGGCCTAAAAGGGCATGGGATGCATTGTGACACCACAGGGGTTGAGAGAATCAAGGATCCATTGTTACCCAATGGAGGCTAATAATCCCAGGATCCCATTTGACACCAGGGGGCGTAAAAGGGCCAGGGATGAATTGTGACAGCATGGGGCCCAATAGAAACAAGGAACCATTATGACACCATGGAGGCCAAGAATCAAATGAATCATTGTGACATCAAGTGGCCTAAAATGGCATGGAATGCATTGTGACACCACAGAGGTTAAGAGAAGCAAGGAACCATTGTGACCCAATGCAGGCTAACAATCTAATGATCCCTTGTGACACCAGGGGTTGCAATAGGGCCAGGGATGAATTGTGAAAGCATGGGGCACAATAAAAACATGGAAATATTATGACACAATAGAGGCCAAGACTCAAATGATTCATTGTAACACCAAGTGGCCTAAAAGGGCATGGGATGCATTGTGACACCACAGGGGCTAAGAGAAGCAAGGAACCATTGTGACCCAAGGCAGGCTAACAATCTAATGATCCCTTGTGACACCAGGGGGCCTAAAATGGCCAGGGATGGATTGTTACAGCACGGGGACCAATAGAAGCAAGGATCTATTATGTCACCATGGAGGCCAAGAATCAAATGATTCATTGTGACATCAAGTGGCCTAAAAGGGCATGGGATGCATTGTGACACCACAGGGGTTAAGAGAAGCAAGGAACCATTGTGACCCAATGCAGGCTAACAATCTAATGGTCCCTTGTGACACCAATGGGCGTAAAAGGGCCAGGGATGAATTGTGAAAGCATGGGGCACAATAATAACATGGAAATATTATGACACAATAGAGGCCAAGACTCAAATGATTCATTGTAACACCAAGTGGCCTAAAAGGGCATGGGATGCATTGTGACACCACAGGGGCTAAGAGAAGCAAGGAACCATTGTGACCCAAGGCAGGCTAACAATCTTAGAATCCCTTTTGACACCAGGGGGCGCAAAAGGACCACGGATGAACTCTGACAGCATGGGGATCTATAGAAACAAGGAACCATTATGACACCATGAGGGCCAAGAATCAAATGGTTCATTGTAAGACCAAGTGGCCTAAAAGGGCTTGGAATGCATTGTGACACCACAGAGGTTAAGAGAAGCAAGGAACCACTGTGACCCAATGCAGGCTAACAATCTAATGATCCCTTGTGACACCAGGGGTTGCAATAGGGCCAGGGATGAATTGTGAAAGCATGGGGCACAATAAAAACATGGAAATATTATGACACAATAGAGGCCAAGACTCAAATGATTCATTGTAACACCAAGTGGCCTAAAAGGGCATGGGATGCATTGTGACACCACAGGGGCTAAGAGAAGCAAGGAACCATTGTGACCCAAGGCAGGCTAACAATCTAATGATCCCTTGTGACACCAGGGGGCCTAAAATGGCCAGGGATGGATTGTTACAGCATGGGGACCAATAGAAGCAAGGATCTATTATGTCACCATGGAGGCCAAGAATCAAATGATTCATTGTGACATCAAGTGGCCTAAAAGGGCATGGGATGCATTGTGACACCACAGGGGTTAAGAGAAGCAAGGATCCATTGTGACCCAATGGAGGCTAATAATCCCAGGATCCCATTTGACACCAGGGGGCGTAAAAGGGCCAGGGATGAATTGTGACAGCATGGGGCCCAATAGAAACAAGGAACCATTATGACACCATGGAGGCCAAGAATCATATGATTCATTGTGACATCAAGTGGCCTAAAATGGCATGGAATGCATTGTGACACCACAGAGGTTAGGAGAAGCAAGGAACCATTGTTACCCAATGGAGGCTAACAATCTAATGGTCCCTTGTGACACCAATGGGCCTAAAAGGGCCAGGGATGAATTGTGAAAGCATGGGGCCCAATTAAAACCTGGTACAATTATGCCACCATGGAGGCCAAAAATAAAATGATTCATTGTGACATCAAGTGGCCTAAAAGGGCATGGGATGCATTGTGACAGCACAGGGGTTAAGAGAAGCAAGGAACCATTGTGACCCAAGGCAGGCTAACAATCTTAGAATCCCTTTTGACACCAGGGGGCGCAAAAGGACCACGGATGAACTCTGACAGCATGGGGACCTATAGAAGCAAGGAACCATTATGACACCATGAAGGCCAAGAATCAAATGGTTCATTGTAAGACCAAGTGGCCTAAAAGGGCTTGGAATGCATTGTGACACCACAGAGGTTAAGAGAAGCAAGGAACCATTGTGACCCAATGCAGGCTAACAATCTAATGATCCATTGTGACACCAGGGGTTGCAATAGGGCCAGGGATGAATTGTGAAAGCATGGGGCACAATAAAAACATGGAAATATTATGACACTATAGAGGCCAAGACTCAAATGATTCATTGTAAACACCAAGTGGCCTAAAAGGGCATGGGATGCATTGTGACACCACAGGGGCTAAGAGAAGCAAGGAACCATTGTGACCCAATGCAGGCTAGCAATCTAATGATCCCTTGTGACACCAGGGGGCCTAAAAGCGCCAGGGATGGATTGTTACAGCACGGGGACCAATAGAAGCAAGGATCTATTTTGTCACCTTGGAGGCCAAGAATCAAATGATTCATTGTGACATCAAGTGGCCTAAAAGGGCATGGGATGCATTGTGACACCACAGGGGTTAAGAGAAGCAAGGAACCATTGTTACCCAATGGAGGCTAACAATCTAATGGTCCCTTGTGACACCAATGGGCCTAAAAGGGCCAGGGATGAATTGTGAAAGCATGGGGCCCAATTAAAACCTGGTACAATTATGCCACCATGGAGGCCAAAAATAAAATGATTCATTGTGACATCAAGTGGCCTAAAAGGGCATGGGTTGCATTGTGACACCACAGGGGTTAAGAGAAGCAAGGAACCATTGTGACCCAAGGCAGGCTAACAATCTTAGAATCCCTTTTGACACCAGGGGGCGCAAAAGGACCACGGATGAACTCTGACAGCATGGGGACCTATAGAAGCAAGGAACCATTATGACACCATGAGGGCCAAGAATCAAATGGTTCATTGTATGACCAAGTGGCCTAAAAGGGCTTGGAATGCATTGTGACACCACAGAGGTTAAGAGAAGCAAGGAACCATTGTGACCCAATGCAGGCTAACAATCTAATGATCCATTGTGACACCAGGGGTTGCAATAGGGCCAGGGATGAATTGTGAAAGCATGGGGTACAATAAAAACATGGAAATATTATGACACAATAGAGGCCAAGACTCAAATGATTCATTGTAACACCAAGTGGCCTAAAAGGGCATGGGATGCATTGTGACACCACAGGGGCTAAGAGAAGCAAGGAACCATTGTGACCCAAGGCAGGCTAACAATCTAATGATCCCTTGTGACACCAGGGGGCCTAAAATGGCCAGGGATGGATTGTTACAGCATGGGGACCAATAGAAGCAAGGATCTATTATGTCACCATGGAGGCCAAGAATCAAATGATTCATTGTGACATCAAGTGGCCTAAAAGGGCATGGGATGCATTGTGACACCACAGGGGTTAAGAGAATCAAGGATCCATTGTGACCCAATGGAGGCTAATAATCCCAGGATCCCATTTGACACCAGGGGGCGTAAAAGGGCCAGGGATGAATTGTGACAGCATGGGGCCCAATAGAAACAAGGAACCATTATGACACCATGGAGGCCAAGAATCAAATAATTCATTGTGACGTCATGTGGCCTAAAAGGGCATGGGATGCATTGTGACAGCACAGAGGTTAAGAGAAGCAAGGAACCATTGTTACCCAATGGAGGCTAACAATCTAATTGTCCCTTAGGACACCAATGGGCCTAAAAGGGCCAGGGATGAATTGTGAAAGCATGGGGCCCAATTAAAACCTGGTACAATTATGCCACCATGGAGGCCAAAAATAAAATGATTCATTGTGACATCAAGTGGCCTAAAAGGGCATGGGTTGCATTGTGACACCACAGGGGTTAAGAGAAGCAAGGAACCATTGTGACCCAAGGCAGGCTAACAATCTTAGAATCCCTTTTGACACCAGGGGGCGCAAAAGGGCCACGGATGAACTCTGACAGCATGGGGACCTATAGAAGCAAGGAACCATTATGACACCATGAGGGCCAAGAATCAAATGGTTCATTGTATGACCATGTGGCCTAAAAGGGCTTGGAATGCATTGTGACACCACAGAGGTTAAGAGAAGCAAGGAACCATTGTGACCCAATGCAGGCTAACAATCTAATGATCCATTGTGACACCAGGGGTTGCAATAGGGCCAGGGATGAATTGTGAAAGCATGGGGTACAATAAAAACATGGAAATATTATGACACAATAGAGGCCAAGACTCAAATGATTCATTGTAACACCAAGTGGCCTAAAAGGGCATGGGATGCATTGTGACACCACAGGGGCTAAGAGAAGCAAGGAACCATTGTGACCCAAGGCAGGCTAACAATCTAATGATCCCTTGTGACACCAGGGGGCCTAAAATGGCCAGGGATGGATTGTTACAGCATGGGGACCAATAGAAGCAAGGATCTATTATGTCACCATGGAGGCCAAGAATCAAATGATTCATTGTGACATCAAGTGGCCTAAAAGGGCATGGGATGCATTGTGACACCACAGGGGTTAAGAGAAGCAAGGATCCATTGTGACCCAATGGAGGCTAATAATCCCAGGCTCCCATTTGACACCAGGGGGCGTAAAAGGGCCAGGGATGAATTGTGACAGCATGGGGCCCAATAGAAACAAGGAACCATTATGACACCATGGAGGCCAAGAATCAAATGATTCATTGTGACATCAAGTTGTTAGCATATACATATACATTTAATAGTTAGTGGTAGTAATGCTAAGGCTGCAGTTTGTAGCTAGTGCAAGGTAGGCCCTGGGAACTAAGCCAGGGAATGTGCTGAGCTACAGAATAATGAGTTAAGGGCCAGTGGGGCGAAGAAGGACCAACTGGTTATTTATAGGAACAGTAGGGAATTTACTGATGAAGTACAATAAACAGGTGTGGGATTAATCTATAGTTCTAGTTTAGACAAGCATGTAGGATTTATAACCGTTAGAAAGGTATCTTATTGTCTTAACTTAGGCAGGCGTGCAAGAGTTATAACCTTTAGAAATGTTATCTCGAAAATGACTGCTGCCTTTGATGTGAAGTATGTGGACCATAGCATGTAGCCATGGTGAAGCAAGATTTGTAAAAGGGTATAAAACTGTGTAAGATTCACTAAGGGGTTGGGACTTTGACTTTGGACGCTAGTCCTCAGGTCCCCGGGCCCTGAATAAAGCACCGCACAAAACAACTTTGTTGATTTGTGTTTTACTCTTTGGGATCGGGCAGCAGTTTTTGGCGACCGCGGCAGGACTCCGGAGGTGGCTGGGGCGGTTCGCGAGCTGATCCACTCCACGCCGGCACCAGGTGATTCCTGGGGAGTCATCGACCCGCGCCCGACCCCGCGCCTGACGGACAACTGTAACAGGTAAGCCCGAAGGTGCTTTATTATTTGGTTTAGGTGCCTGCCTGATAAGTCGAGGCGGCGATCCTCGCAGGGTTGGGCAGAAGACGTCTCTGGTTGGTAAAGCCTAGGCCCCGACCGTTAGACGCGGCGAAAGCTGCGCAGGATCGGCACTTGCCCCTCGCGGCGTCGAGAAGTGGCAAGTTTGGTTGATTATTGGTTTATTGGTTAATAATTTGATAATTACTGTCTGTTGGTTTGTTGGTTAAATAATTTGATAATTAGTGTCTGTTGGTTTATTGGTTAATAATTTGATAATCACTGTCTGTTGGTTTGTTGGTTAAATAATTTGATAATTAGTGTCTGTTGGTTTATTGGTTAGTAATTTGATAATCACTGTCTGTTGGTTTGTTGGTTGATAATTTGATAATCAGTGTCTGTTAGTTTGTTGGTTGATGATTTGATAATCAGTGTCTGTTGGTTTGTTGGTTAATAATTCGATAATCAGTATCCGTTGGTTTATTGGTTAATAATTTGATAATCAATATCTGTTGTAGCCGTGACTGTTGGAAGTGTGTTTGTGAGATAGTATTGTGTGATTGTGTTATTATGATGCCATTTAAAACGTTTAAAGCTTTGGTTCAATCTAATGAAAAGGTTCCGGAAAATACTCCGTTAGGATGTTTGTTGGGGCGTTGGAAAAGAGAAGGGTTCCATCAAGAGTTAAAAAGGGAAAGGATGATTGATTATTGTAATCATTGGTGGCCACAATATGAAACTGGAAGTTCGGGGTGGCCCCTTAATGGGTCTATTGACCCTGGTGTGATATCCCCGTTAATGCAGTTTTTACGGGAAAATGAAAAATGGGATGAGATTCCTTATTTGGATTTGTTTTATACCCTAAAAGGCAAACCCGAATGGCAGAAAGAATGTGGTATTATGGTATTACAGGTAGAGGAACAAAATTGTCAAGGTTGTAGGCAAAGGAATAGGTGTAATGGTTGTTTGACAAAGCTGACAAGCCAGGAAGAGGACCTATCTTTGCTTGTAGCTCCTAGTGCCCCTCCTGCAGAATTAGCTTCGGAAGAGGAAGATAGTGATAAAGAAGAAAGAGAAATAATACAAACCCCAGAAATGGGGAAGGGCTCCCAGGAATCGATAATACCTTGTCCTGGGGAGCCATCTCCCGGTCATACCCGTAATATACCGAGAACCCCTATTGCAGAAAGAACTAGACAAGGGAGGAAAAATAGGGAAAAACCCCAACTGATAGCCCCTTTAAGGGAAGCTATGGGACCTCAGGGTGAGAAGGTGTTTATTAAAGTCCCGTTCTCACCTGGGGATCTGATAATTTGGAAACAAGCAGCAGGGTCATACCGGGAGGATCCGGACAAGGTTGCTCGAGTGGTAAAAATGATAATAAAAACACAAAATCCTGATTGGAATGATTTACAGGTGTTACTAGATACCTTGATGGATTCAACTGAGAAAGAGATGGTGTTACGGGCAATGACAGAACGAGCCAGGGAAATGTTGAGGGTACAAATGATGGATGGAACTCTAAATGACTTGGTCCCGAGAGAGGACCCCGGGTGGGATCCTAACACCAGTCGGGGTTGGAAAAGACTTCAAGTTTATCAAGAATTAATAATAGAAGGGATTAGAACGGGGATGCCAAAAACAATGAATTGGTCAAAACTGTATTCCATAAGACAGGATAAAAGTGAGTCCCCGTCAGCATTCCTGGAGCGGCTGAAGGAAACTGCACGAAGATTTACTAATTTAGAGGTTGATGGGGAGGCAGGGAAATTACAGTTGGCTTTGATTTTTATGGGGCAATCTCAGGATGATATTAGGAAAAAGCTGCAAAAGTTAGAAGGGGAGGACACTCGGAACCTAGAGAAAATGCTAGAAGTGGCATGGAAGGTATATAATAATAGAGAAAAAGAGACAGCAAAGAGACATCAGGCAAATATTTTAGCAGTATTGCAACACGCTACGGGAGGAAGCCCAAGAGGACGAGGACGGGGCCGGGGTGGTATGGGTCGAGGAAGGGGCATAATTCAGCAGAATTTGGGAAGGGGAGCAATGGGAGGATTGGGAAATCCCTTCGGGGGGCAAGGAAAATTGGGTCCTAATCAATGCGCCTTCTGCAGACAGTTAGGTCACTGGAAAAATGAATGTCCAGTCAAATGGGGAATGGGTAATGTGGGAAATGTAAATCCTATGGGAAATGCAGGAGCTACCACGGGGCCGGTAGATGTCGCTCAGGCATTTGTGTTAGGCAACTATCAAAATCAGAGCTGACTAGATCAGGATCTGAAGGTAGTATTGGAGGTAGGGGGACAAGAACGAGAATTTAGAGTTGATACGGGAGCAACACATTCGGTTTTGAATACAAAATTAGGGTTATTAAGTGATGCAAAAATTCAAGTAATAGGGGCAACTGGGCAAGTAGAAGAGAGGACATTTTTGCAGCCGTTAGACATAAAATTCGGGGGAAAAGAATTTGATCATCAATTCCTGTATATGCCTAATTGCCCAGAGTCACTGTTTGGAAGGGATCTGTTATCTCTTCTAAATGTGAGAATATTATTTGAAGGAGGACGAGTGAAATTAGAAATTCCTGATAAAGAAATATCTAGACTATTTGTGATTAAGGAGGTAGAGCCCACCCCAATTCCTGAAGAGGTTGAACAGGCAGTGGTACCTTGGGTTTGGGAAACCGGCACTCCAGGTAAGTCTAAGGCAGCTCAACCAGTAGTGGTTGAGCTAAAGGAGGGAGTCCAACCGGTAAGGATTAGACAATATCCGATTAAGTTAGAAGCTAGGAAAGGAGTAGCCCCCATGATTGCTCAATTCTTAATCCAAGGTATTTTGCAAGAATGTGACTCAGAATTTAATACCCCAATTTTTCCAGTACGAAAACCCAATGGTAAATATAGGTTAGTTCAGGATCTGAGAGCTATAAATAATATAACCAAGGATATCCACCCAGTGGTGGCAAACCCCTATACTTTGTTAACATCTGTGTCTGAAAGATTTCAATGGTTTACAGTAATTGATTTAAAAGATGCTTTCTTCTGCATCCCTCTGGCATTTGAAAGTAGGAAATATTTTGCATTCGAGTGGGAAGACCCTGACTCTGGCCGGAAGAAACAGCTTACTTGGACACGACTTCCGCAAGGATTCAAGAATTCCCCCACAATATTTGGGAACCAGTTAGCCAAGGAATTGGAGGAATGGAAAACAACACAGGTAAAAGAATCTCCCTTTTCTCATGTAATACTTCAATATGTAGATGACATTTTTCTGGCCACAGAAGAAAGGGACATTTGCCTAAATTTAACTATAAGCTTATTGAACATGCTAGGCCAGGCTGGATATCGGGTCTCGAAAGAAAAGGCCCAACTCATCCGGACAAGTGTGTTATATTTGGGCTGTGAAATAACACAAGGAGTAAGGCGATTAGGAGCAAATAGAATTGAAGCCATCTGCACCATACCTATTCCCCGAAATCATCAGGAACTAAGATCCTTTCTAGGAATGGTAGGATGGTGCCGGCTGTGGATACCGAATTTCGGACTCCTGGCCAAACCCTTATATGAGGCACTAAAAGAGACACAGTTACGGTGGGACAAGCCACAGCAGAATGCGTTCCAAGGGCTAAAGCAAGCACTAAAAGAAGCCCCGGCATTGGGACTACCTGATTTAACTAAGGACTTTCAATTATATGTAAATGAGAGACAGAGACTGGCTTTAGGAGTACTCACGCAAAAGTTGGGATCATGGAAGCGTCCGGTCGGCTATTTTTCGAAACAACTAGATGCAGTCAGCTCTGGATGGCCGTCCTGTTTGCGAGCCGTGGCAGCTACTGTACTATTGATTCAGGAATCAAGAAAATTGACTTTGGGTAAGAAAATAGAAGTGTTTGTGCCTCACATGGTGATAACAGTTCTGGAACAAAAAGGGGGGCATTGGCTGTCCTCCAGCAGAATGTTGCAATATCAAGCAATATTAAGGGAACAAGATGATGTTGAGCTAAAAGTAACTAACCATATCAATCCAGCAGAATTTCTCCGCAGTGAGCAGGAAGAAGGCGAATTGACCCACGACTGTGTGGAAGTCATTGAACAAGTCTTCGCTAGCCGCACTGACCTGAAAGACGTGCCATTGGAGTCTCCGGACTGGGAACTGTTTACAGATGGATCCAGTTTCGTCGAGAATGGGACCAGGTATGCGGGTTATGCGGTGGTAACGCTTCTCCAGGTCGTGGAAGCTAAAGCCCTCACCCCGGGAACATCAGCGCAGAAAGCAGAGATTGTGGCTTTGATTCGCGCCTTGGTTTTGAGTCAAGGAAAGAAGGTAAATATATGGACTGACTCTAAATATGCATTTGGAGTTCTGCATGTCCATGGAGCATTATGGAAAGAAAGAGGACTGTTAAGTTCTCAAGGGACATCTATAAAACATCGAAACGAAATCCTATCTCTTTTGGATGCTGTGCATAAACCAGCTGCAGTAGCAGTAATGCATGTGAGAGGACATCAGAAGGAAGAAGGAAAAATTTTCCAAGGAAATAATCTAGCAGATGCTACTGCTCGGAAAGTGGCACGTGAGGTTTGGACACAATTGGCATTGATTCCGACAAAGGTAAGCCCAGTCACTCCTCACCTAGAGCAGAAGCCCGATTACTCCTTAGAAGATGAAAGACTGGCCAGACTTGTGAATGACCAGAAGAACGCGTTAGGGTGGTATGTGACCGACATAGGGCAAGTATTAGTACCTGTCAAGATCATGAAAATAATTTTAGAAGCAGAACACAACAAATGCCACTGGGGGGCAGAGGTATTGGTTAAATTTTTAAAGAAAGAAATCATTTCTAACCAGATGTTGACTTTAGCTAAACGAGTTAATGCAATGTGCCCAGTCTGTATAAAGAACAATCCTGTAGTGAGGAAGCAGATTCAATTAGGAAAATTACAGGTAGGACCAGAGCCAGGTGATTATTGGCAAGTTGACTTTTCAGAGTTGCCCAGGGCTCAAGGGTACAGATACCTTCTGGTATATGTATGTACTTTTTCGGGATGGCCCGAGGCTTTTCCGTGCAGAACTAACCAGGCTAAGGAGGTGGTCAAAACCTTATTAAGGGAAATTATTCCTAGGTTTGGAGTACCCCTGGGAATTTCATCAGATAGGGGACCACATTTTGTGGCCGGAATAGTACAAAACATAGCACGAGTGCTCGATGTTAAATGGAATTTACATACCCCATGGAGACCTCAATCAAGTGGGCAGGTAGAAAGAATGAATCAGACATTGAAAGGTCAGATTAAGAAAATCTGTCAAGAAGCTAAGATTCAATGGCCGCAAGCATTACCATTGGCTTTGTTAAGAATCAGGATTAAACCCAGGGAAAAGGTAGGAGTAAGTCCATATGAAATACTATATGGCAGACCATATCATGCAACAACATTAAAAGGTGATCCTCACGTGGTTGGGGACCAAATGCTCTTTAACTATGTTCTATCTCTTAACAAGACTCTTACAGCTTTGAGAGGTGCTTTGCAGTGGAATCGCCCTCTGCCGCTGGAAAATCCAGTCCATGACATCCAACCAGGAGACCGGGTGTATGTAAAGAACTGGAGCACGGACCCCTTGAAGGAATCATGGGAGGGTCCACGTCAGGTGATTATGACAACCTTCACGGCGGCAAAAGTCGAGGGCATCAACAACTGGATCCACTACACCCGGATCAAGAAAGTCCCTACTCATTGGGAAGTGCAGCCACTGTCTTCCACCAAGATGGTTATTCGAGCCAAACCCACCGACCCAAGGCCTACATCTTAATCATTGGACTGATCATGTCATGTCAAGTAACTTTAACTCATGAATCTGTTGTGATTACTGTTCTAGAGCCGGTGACTATGGCGGTTGAAGGAATGAATGTAAATCTGACTTGTTCATTCACCAATGACCAGGGAGCTGGATCCGAAGAAGTCAATGTAAGATGGAAAAAGGATATGGATTGGGTAGACACAGGTATTGTCACAACTTGGGATATGAAAACACAAATGGGAAACACTACCCTACAATTGATAAATGTAACTTCGGGATCTGAAGACAAGTATTTATGTGGAGTCTGGATCAGAGATAGTTTCGACTACGGTAACTTGAAATTACGGGTAATGTCATTATTAGGGGATGGTACCAAGAAGGGGGATGTTGAGGTCATTCCAACCTCAACCTATGTAGACATGTGGGACAGTCCTCCTTTGCGAATGAATTGTACTTTCCGATTGAAAAACGAGTGTGAATATGGGATACAAGTTAAGTGGTGGAGGGAAAATTCTCAGGGAATGTGGAATCAAATCAGCGAAGGAGTTAGCTGGTGGTCCGAAGGAACCGTGGGAGGAGGATGGTTAAATATTACTGATCTGAAGATTGGGAAATTCGGAAGTAGATACTTGTGTATAGTCTCATGTGGAGAAATGGGTGACTTTGGAATACGAAACGTCAGGGCTTGGTCGCATTTGAGAGGTGGAATCACTGGCCAACGTGGGGTCTATAGTGGGCGGGGACATGCAATAACTGCAGTTTATCTTAATAGCATCAGAGGAACTCACAGAAGAACTCGAGCCATAGATGTAACATTTCCCCGCAGTCAGGAACAGGAAAATTTGATAGTAGGATTAATTCGGGACTTTGGTAAAGTGCAGAATGTTTCCTCGATTACAGCCTGTTTACCTTTGCCACAGGCAGCCGGGGAGCCGATACCGTGGGGAATCATCCCAGTAAAAACTTTACCCAGGGCATTCGTGGATTTTACTTGGAGTTGTAAATTGATACCAAAGGAGTATGTAGAAAAGAAGGAAGGATGCCAATTAATTAGGAATATGTTGGAAAAAGATTGCCAGCAAATGCCAGGCTACTATGCGTGGGTTAGTAAAATGAACAAATGCATTGTGGAAGGACCAATAAGGGAACCCTGTAATAAGGTTTGGATGCAGGTAAAACGCACAAGAAATGAAGAAGTATGTCAAAACATTACGCAATCACAGTCTTTAGAAGACGATTGGGGAGCAATTTGGGGACCAAGTTTATTAGAGACATATAGTTACCTAGGAACTGTGAATTGGTGCATTGAATGGACAGGAAATAAGAACCAGACCTATACTAGAGTATTAACAACAGAGACAGCTCAGAGGACATCAACTGGGACAACAGAGACATGGAATTGTTCACGAGTTATTACTTGTGATACTCCAGAAGCAGAAATAGGTTTGGTACCAGTAAGAGTGTTACTCAAGTGGGGATGTGAATGTAGAGGGTACAATCATACAATTAGGGGAGAGATGGCCGGTAACAAACAAGTAGATTGCAAAACTACCACTATCAGAAGCCCTGGTAACTTGGTCTGGGTAATGGGACATGGGAAATGGACCACTCATATACCGATCGATGGGATGGTAACTCAAATAACTTTAGGAGTTCCTACCTTATGTCCATTCTGGAAACAATCTAAACTTAATAAACAAGAAATACAGGCCAGGCAAAGGAGAGACATAGGAGATGACATTATTGAAGAAAATGAGTGGCATGAACCGTCAGGGGGAGTAAAATTCGGATGGGCACTAGAATCTTTATTTGCACCTATCTCCACATATCGAAATAGGGAAATGTTGTATAGACTCCTGGGACAGACCGAAAGATTAGCAGCAGCCACCAAGAAGGGATTTAAAGATTTAAATTCACAATTACAGGCAACCACTCGGATGACATTGCAAAACCGGATGGCATTAGATATGCTGTTACTAAGAGAGCATGGAGTTTGTGGATATCTGCATGGGAAGACAGATCATTGCTGTATTCATATCCCAAATGTGACAAAGGAAGTAGAAAAAGATATAGATCAATTGGAGAATATTGAATCTAAAACTAGGGAAATAGCAAAAGATGCGGAATATAACTGGATTGGAGCAATATTCAGCTCTCTAGGGATCCAGGTCTCTGGTTGGATATCCTCAATTGTTCAATATGCAATAATATTGTTGATATTAATTGGAGTTGTGTATGGAGTTTACAGATGTCTTCTAGGAGTAATCACCAGAGAAGGAATTCATACCCGGAGAATAATGAAGGCTATGACCAGGAACGGACAACCGGCTGGGAACACACCGCCTCCTTCGTGCTTAGAGACGGTTACATGAAGAATGGAGGGAAGAAGTTGAGCATCCTTGCAGAAGATTGAAGGATGCTCAAAAGGGGGGAGTTGTTAGCATATACATATACATTTAATAGTTAGTGGTAGTAATGCTAAGGCTGCAGTTTGTAGCTAGTGCAAGGTAGGCCCTGGGAACTAAGCCAGGGAATGTGCTGAGCTACAGAATAATGAGTTAAGGGCCAGTGGGGCGAAGAAGGACCAACTGGTTATTTATAGGAACAGTAGGGAATTTACTGATGAAGTACAATAAACAGGTGTGGGATTAATCTATAGTTCTAGTTTAGACAAGCATGTAGGATTTATAACCGTTAGAAAGGTATCTTATTGTCTTAACTTAGGCAGGCGTGCAAGAGTTATAACCTTTAGAAGTGTTATCTCGAAAATGACTGCTGCCTTTGATGTGAAGTATGTGGACCATAGCATGTAGCCATGGTGAAGCAAGATTTGTAAAAGGGTATAAAACTGTGTAAGATTCACTAAGGGGTTGGGACTTTGACTTTGGACGCTAGTCCTCAGGTCCCCGGGCCCTGAATAAAGCACCGCACAAAACAACTTTGTTGATTTGTGTTTTACTCTTTGGGATCGGGCAGCAAAGTGGCCTAAAATGGCATGGAATGCATTGTGACACCACAGAGGTTAGGAGAAGCAAGGAACCATTGTTACCCAATGGAGGCTAACAATCTAATGGTCCCTTGTGACACCAATGGGACTAAAAGGGCCAGGGATGAATTGTGAAAGCATGGGGCACAATAAAAACATGGAAATATTATGACACAATAGAGGCCAAGACTCAAATGATTCATTGTAACACCAAGTGGCCTAAAAGGGCATGGGATGCATTGTGACACCACAGAGGTTAAGAGAAGCAAGGAACCATTGTGACCCAATGCAGGCTAACAATCTAATGATCCATTGTGACACCAGGGGTTGCAATAGGGCCAGGGATGAATTGTGAAAGCATGGGGCACAATAAAAACATGGAAATATTATGACACAATAGAGGCCAAGACTCAAATGATTCATTGTAACACCAAGTGGCCTAAAAGGGCATGGGATGCATTGTGACACCACAGGGGCTAAGAGAAGCAAGGAACCATTGTGACCCATGGCAGGCTAACAATCTAATGATCCCTTGTGACACCAGGGGGCCTAAAATGGCCAGGGATGGATTGTTACAGCACGGGGACCAATAGAAGCAAGGATCTATTATGTCACCATGGAGGCCAAGAATCAAATGATTCATTGTGACATCAAGTGGCCTAAAAGGGCATGGGATGCATTGTGACACCACAGGGGTTAAGAGAAGCAAGGATCCATTGTGACCCAATGGAGGCTAATAATCCCAGGCTCCCATTTGACACCAGGGGGCGTAAAAGGGCCAGGGATGAATTGTGACAGCATGGGGCCCAATAGAAACAAGGAACCATTATGACACCATGGAGGCCAAGAATCAAATGATTCATTGTGACATCAAGTGGCCTAAAATGGCATGGAATGCATTGTGACACCACAGAGGTTAGGAGAAGCAAGGAACCATTGTTACCCAATGGAGGCTAACAATCTAATGGTCCCTTGTGACACCAATGGGCCTAAAAGGGCCAGGGATGAATTGTGAAAGCATGGGGCCCAATTAAAACCTGGTACAATTATGCCACCATGGAGGCCAAAAATAAAATGATTCATTGTGACATCAAGTGGCCTAAAAGGGCATGGGATGCATTGTGACAGCACAGGGGTTAAGAGAAGCAAGGAACCATTGTGACCCAAGGCAGGCTAACAATCTTAGAATCCCTTTTGACACCAATGGGCCTAAAAGGGGCAGGGATGTATTGTGAAAGCATGGGGCCCAATTAAAACCTGGTACAATTATGCCACCATGGAGGCCAAGAATCAAATAATTCATTGTGACATCAAGTGGCCTAAAAGGGCATGGGATGCATTGTGACACCACAGGGGTTAAGAGAAGCAAGGATCCATTGTGACCCAATGCAGGCTAACAATCTAATGATCCCTTGTGTCACAAATGGGCCTAAAAGGGGCAGGGATGAATTGTGAAATCATGGAGCCCAAGTAAAACCTGGTATAATTATGACACCATGGAGGCCAAGAATCAAATGATTCATTGTGACATCAAGTGGCCTAAAAGGGCATGGGATGCATTGTGACACCACAGTGTTTAAGAGAAGCAAGGAACCATTGTGACCCAATGCAGGCTAACAATCTAGTGATCCATTGTCACGCCAGGGGTTTTAATAGGGCCAGGGATGAATTGTGAAAGCATGGGGGGCAATAAAAACATGGAAATATTGTGACACCATAGAGGCCATGAATCAAATGATTCATTGTAACACCAAGTGGCCTAAAAGGGCATGGGATGCATTGTGACACCACAGGGGCTAAGAGAAGCAAGGAACCATTGTGACCCAAGGCAGGCTAACAATCTTAGAATTCCTTTTGACACCAGGGGGCGCAAAAAGACCACGGATGAACTCTGACAGCATGGGGATCTATAGAAACAAGGAACCATTATGACACCATGAGGGCCAAGAATCAAATGGTTCATTGTATGACCAAGTGGCCTAAAAGGGCTTGGAATGCATTGTGACACCACAGAGGTTAAGAGAAGCAAGGAACCATTGTGACCCAATGCAGGCTAACAATCTAATGATCCATTGTGACACCAGGGGTTTTAATAGGGCCAGGGATGAATTGTGAAAGCATGAGGCACAATAAAAACATGGAAATATTATGACACAATAGAGGCCAAGACTCAAATGATTCATTGTGACATCAAGTGGCCTAAAAGGGCATGGGATGCATTGTGACACCACAGGGGCTAAGAGAAGCAAGGAACCATTGTGACCCAAGGCAGGCTAACAATCTAATGATCCCTTGTGACACCAGGGGGCCTAAAATGGCCAGGAATGGATTCTTACAGCACGGGGACCAATAGAAGCAAGGATCTATTATGTCACCATGGAGGCCAAGAATCAAATGATTCATTGTGACATCAAGTGGCCTAAAATGGCATGGAATGCATTGTGACACCACAGAGGTTAAGAGAAGCAAGGAACCATTGTTACCCAATGGAGGCTAACAATCTAATAGTCCCTTCGGACACCAATGGGCCTAAAAGGGCCAGGGATGAATTGTGAAAGCATGGGGCCCAATTAAAACCTGGTACAATTATGCCACCATGGAGGCCAAAAATAAAATGATTCATTGTGACATCAAGTGGCCTAAAAGGGCACGGGATGCATTGTGACACCACAGAGGTTAAGAGAAGCAAGGAACCATTGTGACCCAAGGCAGGCTAACAATCTTAGAATCCCTTTTGACACCAGGGGGCGCAAAAGGACCACGGATGAACTCTGACAGCATGGGGACCTATAGAAGCAAGGAACCATTATGACACCATGAGGGCCAAGAATCAAATGGTTCATTGTATGACCAAGTGGCCTAAAAGGGCTTGGAATGCATTGTGACACCACAGAGGTTAAGAGAAGCAAGGAACCATTGTGACCCAATGCAGGCTAACAATCTAATGATCCATTGTGACACCAGGGGTTGCAATAGGGCCAGGGATGAATTGTGAAAGCATGGGGCACAATAAAAACATGGAAATATTATGACACAATAGAGGGCAAGACTCAAATGATTCATTGTAACACCAAGTGGCCTAAAAGGGCATGGGATGCATTGTGACACCACAGGGGCTAAGAGAAGCAAGGAACCATTGTGACCCAATGGAGGCTAACAATCTAATGGTCCCTTGTGACACCAATGGGCCTAAAATGGCCAGAGATGAATTGTGAAAGCATGGGGCACAATTAAAACCTGGTACAATTATGCCACCATGGAGGCCAAAAATATAATCATTCATTGTGACATCAAGTGGCCTAAAAGGGCATGGGATGCATTGTGACACCACAGGGGTTAAGAGAAGCAAGGAACCATTGTGACCCAAGGCAGGCTAACAATCTAATGATCCCTTGTGACACCAGGGGTTGCAATAGGGCCAGGGATGAATTTTGAAAGCATGGGGCACAATAAAAACATGGAAATATTATGACACAATTGAGGCCAAAAATAAAATGATTCATTGTGACATCAAGTGGCCTAAAAGGGCATGGGATGCATTGTGACACCACAGGGGTTAAGAGAAGCAAGGATCCATTGTGACCCAATGGAGGCTAATAATCCCAGGATCCCATTTGACACCAGGGGGCGCAAAAGGGCCAGGGATGAATTGTGACAGCATGGGGCCCAATAGAAACAAGGAACCATTATGACACCATGGAGGCCAAGAATCAAATGATTCATTGTGACATCAAGTGGCCTAAAATGGCATGGAATGCATTGTGACACCACAGAGGTTAGGAGAAGCAAGGAACCATTGTTACCCAATGGAGGCTAACAATCTAATGGTCCCTTGTGACACCAATGGGCCTAAAAGGGCCAGGGATGAATTGTGAAAGTATGGGGCCCAATTAAAACCTGGTACAATTATGCCACCATAGAGGCCATGAATCAAATGATTCATTGTAACACCAAGTGGCCTAAAAGGGCATGGGATGCATTGTGACACCACAGGGGCTAAGAGAAGCAAGGAACCATTGTGACCCAAGGCAGGCGAACAATCTTAGAATCCCTTTTGACACCAGGGGGCGCAAAAGGACCACGGATGAACTCTGACAGCATGGGGACCTATAGAAGCAAGGAACCATTATGACACCATGAAGGCCAAGAATCAAATAGTTCATTGTAAGACTAAGTGGCCTAAAAGGGCTTGGAATGCATTGTGACACCACAGAGGTTAAGAGAAGCAAGGAACCATTGTGACCCAATGCAGGCTAACAATCTAATGATCCCTTGTGACACCAGGGGTTGCAATAGGGCCAGGGATGAATTGTGAAAGCATGGGGCACAATAAAAACATGGAAATATTATGACACAATAGAGGCCAAGACTCAAATGATTCATTGTAACACCAAGTGGCCTAAAAGGGCATGGGATGCATTATGACACCACAGGGGCTAAGAGAAGCAAGGAACCATTGTGACCCAATGCAGGCTAACAATCTAATGATCCCTTGTGACACCAGGGGGCCTAAAATGGCCAGGGATGGATTGTTACAGCACGGGGACCAATAGAAGCAAGGATCTATTATGTCACCATGGAGGCCAAGAATCAAATGATTCATTGTGACATCAAGTGGCCTAAAAGGGCATGGGATGCATTGTGACACCACAGGGGTTAAGAGAAGCAAGGATCCATTGTGACCCAATGGAGGCTAATAATCCCAGGCTCCCATTTGACACCAGGGGGCGTAAAAGGGCCAGGGATGAATTGTGACAGCATGGGGACCTATAGAAGCAAGGAACCATTATGACACCATGAAGGCCAAGAATCAAATAGTTCATTGTAAGACTAAGTGGCCTAAAAGGGCTTGGAATGCATTGTGACACCACAGAGGTTAAGAGAAGCAAGGAACCATTGTGACCCAATGCAGGCTAACAATCTAATGATCCCTTGTGACACCAATGGGCCTAAAAGGTCCAGGGATGAATTGTGAAAGTATGGGGCCCAATTAAAACCTGGTACAATTATGCCACCATGGAGGCCAAAAATAAAATGATTCATTGTGACATCAAGTGGCCTAAAAGGGCATGGGATGCATTGTGACACCACAGGGGTTAAGAGAAGCAAGGAACCATTGTGACCCAAGGCAGGCGAACAATCTTAGAATCCCTTTTGACACCAGGGGGCGCAAAAGGGCCAGGGATGAATTGTGACAGCATGGGGCCCAATAGAAACAAGGAACCATTATGACACCATGGAGGCCAAGAATCAAATGATTCATTGTGACATCAAGTGGCCTAAAATGGCATGGAATGCATTGTGACACCACAGAGGTTAGGAGAAGCAAGGAACCATTGTTACCCAATGGAGGCTAACAATCTAATGGTCCCTTGTGACACCAATGGGCCTAAAAGGGCCAGGGATGAATTGTGAAAGTATGGGGCCCAATTAAAACCTGGTACAATTATGCCACCATGGAGGCCAAGAATCAAATGATTCATTGTGACATCAAGTGGCCTAAAAGGGCATGGGATGCATTGTGACACCACAGGGGTTAAGAGAAGCAAGGAACCATTGTGACCCAAGGCAGGCGAACAATCTTAGAATCCCTTTTGACACCAGGGGGCGCAAAAGGACCACGGATGAACTCTGACAGCATGGGGACCTATAGAAGCAAGGAACCATTATGACACCATGAAGGCCAAGAATCAAATAGTTCATTGTAAGACTAAGTGGCCTAAAAGGGCTTGGAATGCATTGTGACACCACAGAGGTTAAGAGAAGCAAGGAACCATTGTGACCCAATGCAGGCTAACAATCTAATGATCCCTTGTGACACCAGGGGTTGCAATAGGGCCAGGGATGAATTGTGAAAGCATGGGGCACAATAAAAACATGGAAATATTATGACACAATAGAGGCCAAGACTCAAATGATTCATTGTAACACCAAGTGGCCTAAAAGGGCATGGGATGCATTATGACACCACAGGGGCTAAGAGAAGCAAGGAACCATTGTGACCCAATGCAGGCTAACAATCTAATGATCCCTTGTGACACCAGGGGGCCTAAAATGGCCAGGGATGGATTGTTACAGCACGGGGACCAATAGAAGCAAGGATCTATTATGTCACCATGGAGGCCAAGAATCAAATGATTCATTGTGACATCAAGTGGCCTAAAAGGGCATGGGATGCATTGTGACACCACAGGGGTTAAGAGAAGCAAGGATCCATTGTGACCCAATGGAGGCTAATAATCCCAGGCTCCCATTTGACACCAGGGGGCGTAAAAGGGCCAGGGATGAATTGTGACAGCATGGGGACCTATAGAAGCAAGGAACCATTATGACACCATGAAGGCCAAGAATCAAATAGTTCATTGTAAGACTAAGTGGCCTAAAAGGGCTTGGAATGCATTGTGACACCACAGAGGTTAAGAGAAGCAAGGAACCATTGTGACCCAATGCAGGCTAACAATCTAATGATCCCTTGTGACACCAGGGGTTGCAATAGGGCCAGAGATGAATTGTGAAAGCATGGGGCACAATAAAAACATGGAAATATTATGACACTATAGAGGCCAAGACTCAAATGATTCATTGTAACACCAAGTGGCCTAAGAGGGCATGGGATGCATTGTGACACCACAGGGGCTAAGAGAAGCAAGGAACCATTGTGACCCAATGCAGGCTAACAATCTAATGATCCCTTGTGACACCAGGGGGCCTAAAATGGCCAGGGATGGATTGTTACAGCACGGGGACCAATAGAAGCAAGGATCTATTATGTCACCATGGAGGCCAAGAATCAAATGATTCATTGTGACATCAAGTGGCCTAAAAGGGCATGGGATGCATTGTGACACCACAGGGGTTAAGAGAAGCAAGGATCCATTGTGACCCAATGGAGGCTAATAATCCCAGGCTCCCATTTGACACCAGGGGGCGTAAAAGGGCCAGGGATGAATTGTGACAGCATGGGGCCCAATAGAAACAAGGAACCATTATGACACCATGGAGGCCAAGAATCAAATGATTCATTGTGACATCAAGTGGCCTAAAAGGGCATGGGATGCATTGTGACACCACAGGGGTTAAGAGAAGCAAGGAACCATTGTTACCCAATGGAGGCTAACAATCTAATGGTCCCTTGTGACACCAATGGGCCTAAAAGGGCCAGGGGTGAATTGTGAAAGCATGGGGCCCAATTAAAACCTGGTACAATTATGCCACCATGGAGGCCAAAAATAAAATGATTCATTGTGACATCAAGTGGCCTAAAAGGGCATGGGATGCATTGTGACACCACAGAGGTTAAGAGAAGCAAGGAACCATTGTGACCCAATGCAGGCTAACAATCTAATGATCCCTTGTGACACCAGGGGTTGCAATAGGGCCAGGGATGAATTGTGAAAGCATGGGGCCCAAGTAAAACCTGGTACAATTATGCCACCATGGAGCCCAAGAATCAAATGATTCATTGTGACATCAAGTGGCCTAAAAGGGCATGGGATGCATTGTGACAGCACAGGGGTTAAGAGAAGCAAGGATCCATTGTGACCCAATGCAGGCTAACAATCTAAGAATCCCTTTTGACACCGGGGGGCGCAAAAGGACCACGGATGAACTCTGACAGCATGGGGACCTATAGAAGCAAGGAACCATTATGACACCATGAAGGACAAGAATCAAATGGTTCATTGTAAGACCAAGTGGCCTAAAAGGTCTTGGAATGCATTGTGACACCACAGAGGTTAAGAGAAGCAAGGAACCATTGTGACCCAATGCAGGCTAACAATCTAATTATCCCTTGTGGCACCAGGGGGTATAAAAAGGGCCAGGGATGGATTGTTACAGCACGGGGACCAATAGAAGCAAGGATCTATTATGCCGCCATGGAGGCCAAGAATCAAATAATTCATTGTGACGTCATGTGGCCTAAAAGGGCATGGGATGCCTTGTGACAGCACAGGGGTTAAGAGAAGCAAGGATCCATTGTGACCCAATGGAGGCTAATAATCCCAGGATCCCATTTGACACCAGGGGGCGTAAAAGGGCCAGGGATGAATTGTGACAGCATGGGGCCCAATAGAAACAAGGAACCATTATGACATCATGGAGGCCAAGAATCAAATGATTCATTGTGACATCAAGTGGCCTAAAAGGGCATGGGATGCATTGTGACACCACAGAGGTTAAGAGAAGCAAGGAACCATTGTGACCCAATGCAGGCTAACAATCTAATGATCTCTTGTGGCACCAGGGGGTATAAAAAGGGCCAGGGATGGATTGTTACAGCACGGGGACCAATAGAAGCAAGGATCTATTATGCCACCGTGGAGGCCAAGAATCAAATGATTCATTGTGACATCAAGTGGCCTAAAAGGGCATGGGATGCATTGTGACACCACAGAGGTTAAGAGAAGCAAGGAACCATTGTGACCCAATGCAGGCTAACAATCTAATGATCCCTTGTGACTCCAATGAGCCTAAAAGGGGCAGGGATGAATTGTGAAAGCATGGGGCCCAAGTAAAACCTGGTACAATTCTGCCACCATGGAGGCCAAGAATCAAATGATTCATTGTGACATCAAGGGGCACAAAAGGGCATGGGATGCATTGTGACACCACAGGGGTTAGGAGAATCTAGGATCCATTGTGACCCAATGCAGGCTAACAATCTAATGATCCCTTGTGGCACCAGGGGGTATAAAAAGGGCCAGGGATGGATTGTAACAGCACGGGGACCAATAGAAGCAAGGGTATATTATGCCACCGTGGAGGCCAAGAATCAAATGATTCATTGTGACGTCATGTGGCCTAAAAGGGCATGGGATGCATTGTGACAGCACAGGGGTTAAGAGAAGCAAGGATCCATTGTGACCCAAGGCAGGCTAACAATCTAATGATCCCTTTTAACACCAATGGGCCTAAAAGAGGCAGGGATGAATTGTGAAAGCATGGGGCCCAACTAAAACCTGGTACAATTACGCCACCATGGAGGCCAAGATTTAAATGATTCATTGTGACATCAAGTGGCCTAAAAGGGCATGGGATGCATTGTGACACCACAGAGGTTAAGAGAAGCAAGGAACCATTGTGACCCAATGCAGGCTAACAATCTAATGATCCCTTGTGACACCAATGGGCCTAAAAGGGGCAGGGATGAATTGTGAAAGCATGGGGCCCAAGTAAAACCTGGTACAATTCTGCCAATATGGAGGCCAAGAATCAAATGATTCATTGTGACATCATGTGGCCTAAAAGGGCATGGGATGCATTGTGACAGCACAGGGGTTAAGAGAAGGAAGGATCCATCGTGACCCAATGGATGCTAACAATCTAATGATCCCTTTTGACACCAATGGGCCTAAAAGGGGCAGGGATATATTGTGAAAGCATGGGGCCCACTTAAAACCTGGTACAATTACGCCACCATGGAGGCCAACAATTAAATGATTCATTGTGACATCAAGTGGCCTAAAAGGGCATGGGATGCATTGTGACAGCACAGGGGTAAAGAGAAGTAAGGAACCATTGTGACCCAATGCAGGCTAACAATCTAAGAATCCCTTTTGACACCAGGGGGCGCAAAAGGACCACGGATGAACTCTGACAGCATGGGGACCTATAGAAGCAAGGAACCATTATGACACCATGAAGGCCAAGAATCAAATGGTTCATTGTAAGACCAAGTGGCCTAAAAGGGCTTGGAATGCATTGTGACACCACAGAGGTTAAGAGAAGCAAGGAACCATTGTGACCCAATGCAGGCTAACAATCTAATGATCCCTTGTGGCACCAGGGGGTATAAAAAGGGCCAGGGATGGATTGTTACAGTACGGGGACCAATAGAAGCAAGGATCTATTATGCCACCGTGGAGGCCAAGAATCAAATAATTCATTGTGACATCAAGTGGCCTAAAAGGGCATGGGATGCATTGTGACAGCACAGGGGTTAAGAGAAGCAAGGATCCATTGTGACCCAATGGAGGCTAATAATCCCAAGATCCCATTTGACACCAGGGGGCGTAAAAGGGCCAGGGATGAATTGTGACAGCATGGGGCCCAATAGAAACAAGGAACCATTATGACACCATGGAGGCCAAGAATCAAATGATTCATTGTGACATCAAGTGGCCTAAAAGGGCATGGGATGCATTGTGACACCACAGAGGTTAAGAGAAGCAAGGATCCATTGTGACCCAATGCAGGCTAACAATCTAATCATCCCTTGTGACACCAATGGGCCTAAAAGGGGCAGGGATGAATTGTTACAGCACGGGGACCAATAGATGCAAGGATCTATTATGCCACCATGGAGGCCAAGAATCAAACAATTCATTGTGACATCAAGTGGCCTAAAAGGGCATGGGATGCATTGTGACAGCACAGGGGTTAAGAGAAGCAAGGAACCATTGTGACCCAATGCAGGCTAACAATCTAATGATCCCTTGTGACACCAATGGGCCTAAAAGGGGCAGGGATGAATTGTGAAAGCATGGGGCCCAAGTAAAACCTGGTACAATTATGCCACCATGGAGGCCAAGAATCAAATGATTCATTGTGACATCAAGTGGCCTAAAAGGGCATGGGATGCATTGTGACACCACAGGGGTTAAGAGAAGCAAGGAACCATTGTGACCCAATGCAGGCTAACAATCTAAGAATCCCTTTTGACACCGGGGGGCGCAAAAGGACCACGGATGAACTTTGACAGCATGGGGACCTATAGAAGCAAGGAACCATTATGACACCATGAAGGCCAAGAATCAAATGGTTCATTGTAAGACCAAGTGGCCTAAAAGGGCTTGGAATGCATTATGACACCACAGAGGTTAAGAGAAGCAAGGAACCATTGTGACCCAATGCAGGCTAACAATCTAATGATCCCTTGTGGCACCAGGGGGTATAAAAAGGGCCAGGGATGGATTGTTACAGCACGGGGACCAATAGAAGCAAGGATCTATTATGCCGCCATGGAGGCCAAGAATCAAATAATTCATTGTGACGTCATGTGGCCTAAAAGGGCATGGGATGCATTGTGACAGCACAGGGGTTAAGAGAAGCAAGGATCCATTGTGACCCAATGGAGGCTAACAATCTAATGATCCCTTTTGACACCAATGGTCCTAAAAGTGGCAGGGATGTATTGTGAAAACATGGGCCCCAATTAAAACCTGGTACAATTACGCCACCATGGAGGCCAAGAATCAAATGATTCATTGTGACATCAAGTGGCCTAAAAGGGCATGGGATGCATTGTGACAGCACAGAGGTTAAGAGAAGCAAGGATCCATTGTGACCCAATGGAGGCTAATAATCCCAGGATCCAATTTGACACCAGGGGGCGTAAAAGGGCCAGGGATGAATTGTGACAGCATGGAGCCCAATAGAAACAAGGAACCATTATGACACCATGGAGGCCAAGAATCAAATGATTCATTGTGACATCAAGTGGCCTAAAAGGGCATGGGATGCATTGTGACAGCACAGGGGTTAAGAGAAGCAAGGAACCATTGTGACCCAGTGCAGGCTAACAATCTAATCATCCCTTGTGACACCAATGGGCCTAACAGGGGCAGGGATGAATTGTGAAAGCATGGGGACCAATAGAATCAAGGATCTATTATGCCACGGTGGAGGCCAAGAATCAAATGATTCATTGTGACATCATGTGGCCTAAAAGGGCATGGGATGCATTGTGACAGCACAGGGGTTAAGAGAAGCAAGGATCCATTGTGACCCAATGGAGGCTAACAATCTAATGATCCCTATTCACACCAATGGGCCTAAAAGGGGCAGTGATATATTGTGAAAGCATGGGGCCCAATTAAAACCTGGTACAATTACGCCACCATGGAGGACAAGAATCAAATGATTCATTGTGACATCAAGTGCCCTAAAAGGGCATGGGACGCATTGTGACAGCACAGGGGTTAAGAGAAGCTAGCATCCATTGTGACCCAATGCAGGCTAACAATCTAATGATCCCTTGTGACACCAATGGGCCTATAAAGGGCCAGGGATGAATTGTTACAGCACGGGGACCAATAGAAGCAAGGAACTATTATGCCACCGTGGAGGCCAAGGATCAAATAATTCATTGTGACATCAAGTGGCCTAAAAGGGCATGGGATGCATTGTGACAGCACAGGGGTTAAGAGAAGCTAGCATCCATTGTGACCCAATGCAGGCTAACAAGCTAATGATCCCTTGTGACACCAATGGGCCTAAAAGGGCCAGGGATGAATTGTGACAGCATGGGGCCCAAGTAAAACCTGGTACAATTATGCCACCATGGAGGCCAAGAATCAAATGATTCATTGTGACATCAAGTGGCCTAAAAGGGCTTGGAATGCATTGTGACACCACAGAGGTTAAGAGAAGCAAGGAACCATTGTGACCCAATGCAGGCTAACAATCTAAGAATCCCTTTTGACACCAGGGGGCGCAAAAGGACCACGGATGAACCTTGACAGCGTGGGGACCTATAGAAGCAAGGAACCATTATGACACCATGAAGGCCAAGAATCAAATGGTTCATTGTGACATCTAGTGGCCTAAAAGGGCTTGGAATGCATTGTGACACCACAGAGGTTAAGAGAAGCAAGGAACCATTGTGACCCAATGCAGGCTAACAATCTAATGATCCCTTGTGGCACCAGGGGGTATAAAAAGGGACAGGGATGGATTGTTACAGCACGGGGACCAATAGAAGCAAGGATCTATTATGCCACCGTGGAGGCCAAGAATCAAATAATTCATTGTGACGTCATGTGGCCTAAAAGGGCATGGGATGCATTGTGACAGCACAGGGGTTAAGAGAAGCAAGGATCCATTGTGACCCAATGGAGGCTAACAATCTAATGATCTCTTTTGACACCAATGGGCCTAAAAGGGGCAGGGATGTATTGTGAAAGCATGGGGCCCAATTAAAACCTGGTACAATTACACCACCATGGAGGCCAAGAATCAAATGATTCATTGTGACATCAAGTGGCCTAAAAGGGCATGGGATGCATTGTGACAGCAGAGGGGTTAAGAGAAGCAAGGATCCATTGTGACCCAATGGAGACTAATAATCCCAGGATCCCATTTGACACCAGGGGGCGTAAAAGGGCCAGGGATGAATTGTGACAGCATGGGGCCCAATATAAACAAGGAACCATTATGACACCATGGAGGCCAAGAATCAAATGATTCATTGTGACATCATGTGGCCTAAAAGGGCATGGGATGCATTGTGACAGCACAGAGGTTAAGAGAAGCAAGGATCCATCGTGACCCAATGGATGCTAACAATCTAATGATCCCTTTTGACACCAATGGTCCTAAAAGGGGCAGGGATATATTGTGAAAGCATGGGGCCCACTTAAAACCTGGTACAATTACGCCACCATGGAGGCCAACAATTAAATGATTCATTGTGACATCAAGTGGCCTAAAAGGGCATGGGATGCATTGTGACAGCACAGGGGTTAAGAGAAGTAAGGAACCATTGTGACCCAATGCAGGCTAACAATCTAAGAATCCCTTTTGACACCAGGGGGCGCAAAAGGACCACGGATGGACTCTGACAGCATGGGGACCTATAGAAGCAAGGAACCATTATGACACCATGAAGGCCAAGAATCAAATGGTTCATTGTAAGACCAAGTGGCCTAAAAGGGCTTGGAATGCATTGTGACACCACAGAGGTTAAGAGAAGCAAGGAACCATTGTGACCCAATGCAGGCTAACAATCTAATGATCCCTTGTGGCACCAGGGGGTATAAAAAGGGCCAGGGATGGATTGTTACAGTACGGGGACCAATAGAAGCAAGGATCTATTATGCCACCGTGGAGGCCAAGAATCAAATAATTCATTGTGACATCAAGTGGCCTAAAAGGGCATGGGATGCATTGTGACAGCACAGGGGTTAAGAGAAGCAAGGATCCATTGTGACCCAATGGAGGCTAATAATCCCAGGATCCCATTTGACACCAGGGGGCGTAAAAGGGCCAGGGATGAATTGTGACAGCATGGGGCCCAATAGAAACAAGGAACCATTATGACACCATGGAGGCCAAGAATCAAATGATTCATTGTGACATCAAGTGGCCTAAAAGGGCATGGGATGCATTGTGACACCACAGAGGTTAAGAGAAGCAAGGAACCATTGTGACCCAATGCAGGCTAGCAATCTAATCATCCCTTGTGACACCAATGGGCCTAAAAGGGGCAGGGATGAATTGTTACAGCACGGGGACCAATAGATGCAAGGATCTATTATGCCGCCATGGAGGCCAAGAATCAAATAATTCATTGTGACGTCATGTGGCCTAAAAGGGCATGGGATGCATTGTGACAGCACAGGGGTTAAGAGAAGCAGGGATCCATTGTGACCCAATGGAGGCTAACAATCTAATGATCCCTTGTGACACCAATGGGCCTAAAAGGGGCAGGGATATATTGTGAAAACATGGGCCCCAATTAAAACCTGGTACAATTACGCCACCATGGAGGCCAAGAATCAAATGATTCATTGTGACGTCATGTGGCCTAAAAGGGCATGGGATGCATTGTGACAGCACAGGGGTTAAGAGAAGCAAGGATCCATTGTGACCCAATGGAGGCTAATAATCCCAGGATCCCATTTGACACCAGGGGGCGTAAAAGGGCCAGGGATGAATTGTGACAGCATGGGGCCCAATAGAAACAAGGAACCATTATGACACCATGGAGGCCAAGAATCAAATGATTCATTGTGACATCAAGTGGTCTAAAAGGGCATGGGATGCATTGTGACAGCACAGGGGTTAAGAGAAGCAAGGAACCATTGTGACCCAGTGCAGGCTAACAATCTAATGATCCCTTGTGACACCAATGGGCCTAAAAGGGGCAGGGATGAATTGTGAAAGCATGGGGACCAATAGAATCAAGGATCTATTATGCCACGGTGGAGGCCAAGAATCAAATGATTCATTGTGACATCATGTGGCCTAAAAGGGCATGGGATGCATTGTGACAGCACAGGGGTTAAGAGAAGCAAGGATCCATTGTGACCCAATGGAGGCTAACAATCTAATGATCCCTATTCACACCAATGGGCCTAAAAGGGGCAGTGATATATTGTGAAAGCATGGGGCCCAATTAAAACCTGGTACAATTACGCCACCATGGAGGACAAGAATCAAATGATTCATTGTGACATCAAGTGGCCTAAAAGGGCATGGGACGCATTGTGACACCACAGGGGTTAAGAGAAGCTAGCATCCATTGTGACCCAATGGAGGCTAATAATCCCAGGATCCCATTTGACACCAGGGGGCGTAAAAGGGCCAGGGATGAATTGTGACAGCATGGGGCCCAAGTAAAACCTGGTACAATTATGCCACCATGGAGGCCAAGAATCAAATGATTCATTGTGACATCAAGTGGCCTAAAAGGGCACGGGATGCATTGTGACACCACAGAGGTTAAGAGAAGCAAGGAACCATTGTGACCCAATGCAGGCTAACAATCTAAGAATCCCTTTTGACACCAGGGGGCGCAAAAGGACCACGGATGAACCTTGACAGCGTGGGGACCTATAGAAGCAAGGAACCATTATGACACCATGAAGGCCAAGAATCAAATGGTTCATTGTGACATCTAGTGGCCTAAAAGGGCTTGGAATGCATTGTGACACCACAGAGGTTAAGAGAAGCAAGGAACCATTGTGACCCAATGCAGGCTAACAATCTAATGATCCCTTGTGGCACCAGGGGGTATAAAAAGGGACAGGGATGGATTGTTACAGCACGGGGACCAATAGAAGCAAGGATCTATTATGCCACCGTGGAGGCCAAGAATCAAATAATTCATTGTGACGTCATGTGGCCTAAAAGGGCATGGGATGCATTGTGACAGCACAGGGGTTAAGAGAAGCAAGGATCCATTGTGACCCAATGGAGGCTAACAATCTAATGATCTCTTTTGACACCAATGGGCCTAAAAGGGGCAGGGATGTATTGTGAAAGCATGGGGCCCAATTAAAACCTGGTACAATTACACCACCATGGAGGCCAAGAATCAAATGATTCATTGTGACATCAAGTGGCCTAAAAGGGCATGGGATGCATTGTGACAGCAGAGGGGTTAAGAGAAGCAAGGATCCATTGTGACCCAATGGAGACTAATAATCCCAGGATCCCATTTGACACCAGGGGGCGTAAAAGGGCCAGGGATGAATTGTGACAGCATGGGGCCCAATATAAACAAGGAACCATTATGACACCATGGAGGCCAAGAATCAAATGATTCATTGTGACATCAAGTGGCCTAAAAGGGCATGGGATGCATTGTGACACCACAGAGGTTAAGAGAAGCAAGGAACCATTGTGACCCAATGCAGGCTAACAATCTAATGATCCCTTGTGACACCAATGGGCCTAAAAGGGGCAGGGATGAATTGTTACAGCACGGGGACCAATAGATGCAAGGATCTATTATGCCACCATGGAGGCCAAGAATCAAACAATTCATTGTGACATCAAGTGGCCTAAAAGGGCATGGGATGCATTGTGACAGCACAGGGGTTAAGAGAAGCAAGGAACCATTTTGACCCAATGCAGGCTAACAATCTAGTGATCCCTTGTGACACCAATGGGCCTAAAAGGGGCAGGGATGAATTGTGAAAGCATGGGGCCCAAGTAAAACCTGGTACAATTCTGCCACCATGGAGGCCAAGAATCAAATGATTCATTGTGACATCAAGTGGCCTAAAAGGGCATGGGATGCATTGTGACACCACAGGGGTTAAGAGAAGCAAGGAACCATTGTGACCCAATGCAGGCTAACAATCTAAGAATCCCTTTTGACACCGGGGGGCGCAAAAGGACCACGGATGAACTCTGACAGCATGGGGACCTATAGAAGCAAGGAACCATTATGACACCATGAAGGCCAAGAATCAAATGGTTCATTGTAAGACCAAGTGGCCTAAAAGGGCTTGGAATGCATTGTGACACCACAGAGGTTAAGAGAAGCAAGGAACCATTGTGACCCAATGCAGGCTAACAATCTAATGATCCCTTGTGGCACCAGGGGGTATAAAAAGGGCCAGGGATGGATTGATACAGCACGGGGACCAATAGAAGCACGGATCTATTATGGCACCGTGGAGGCCAAGAATCAAATGATTCATTGTGACATCAAGTGGCCTAAAAGGGCATGGGATGCATTGTGACAGCACAGGGGTTAAGAGAAGCAAGGATCCATTGTGACCCAATGCAGGCTAATAATCCCAGGATCCCATTTGACACCAGGGGGCGTAAAAGGGCCAGGGATGAATTGTGACAGCATGGGGCCCAATAGAAACAAGGAACCATTATGACACCATGGAGGCCAAGAATCAAATGATTCATTGTGACATCAAGTGGCCTAAAAGGGCATGGGATGCATTGTGACACCACAGAGGTTAAGAGAAGCAAGGAACCATTGTGACCCAATGCAGGCTAACAATCTAATGATCCCTTGTGACACCAATGGGCCTAAAAGGGGCAGGGTTGAATTGTTACAGCACGGGGACCAATAGATGCAAGGATCTATTATGCCACCATGGAGGCCAAGAATCAAACAATTCATTGTGACATCAAGTGGCCTAAAAGGGCATGGGATGCATTGTGACAGCACAGGGGTTAAGAGAAGCAAGGAACCATTGTGACCCAATGCAGGCTAACAATCTAATGATCCCTTGTGACACCAATGGGCCTAAAAGGGGCAGGGATGAATTGTGAAAGCATGGGGCCCAAGTAAAACCTGGTACAATTCTGCCACCATGGAGGCCAAGAATCAAATGATTCATTGTGACATCAAGTGGCCTAAAAGGGCATGGGATGCATTGTGACACCACAGGGGTTAAGAGAAGCAAGGAACCATTGTGACCCAATGCAGGCTAACAATCTAAGAATCCCTTTTGACACCGGGGGGCGCAAAAGGACCACGGATGAACTCTGACAGCATGGGGACCTATAGAAGCAAGGAACCATTATGACACCATGAAGGCCAAGAATCAAATGGTTCATTGTAAGACCAAGTGGCCTAAAAGGGCTTGGAATGCATTGTGACACCACAGAGGTTAAGAGAAGCAAGGAACCATTGTGACCCAATGCAGGCTAACAATCTAATGATCCCTTGTGGCACCAGGGGGTATAAAAAGGGCCAGGGATGGATTGTTACAGCACGGGGACCAATAGAAGCAAGGATCTATTATGCCGCCATGGAGGCCAAGAATCAAATAATTCATTGTGACGTCATGTGGCCTAAAAGGGCATGGGATGCATTGTGACAGCACAGGGGTTAAGAGAAGCAAGGATCCATTGTGACCCAATGGAGGCTAACAATCTAATGATCCCTTTTGACACCAATGGGCCTAAAAGGGGCAGGGATGTATTGTGAAAACATGGGCCCCAATTAAAACCTGGTGCAATTACGCCACCATGGAGGCCAAGAATCAAATGATTCATTGTGACATCAAGTGGCCTAAAAGGGCATGGGATGCATTGTGACAGCACAGAGGTTAAGAGAAGCAAGGATCCATTGTGACCCAATGGAGGCTAATAATCCCAGGATCCCATTTGACACCAGGGGGCGTAAAAGGGCCAGGGATGAATTGTGACAGCATGGGGCCCAATAGAAACAAGGAACCATTATGACACCATGGAGGCCAAGAATCAAATGATTCATTGTGACATCAAGTGGCCTAAAAGGGCATGGGATGCATTGTGACAGCACAGGGGTTAAGAGAAGCAAGGAACCATTGTGACCCAGTGCAGGCTAACAATCTAATGATCCCTTGTGACACCAATGGGCCTAACAGGGGCAGGGATGAATTGTGAAAGCATGGGAACCAATAGAATCAAGGATCTATTATGCCACGGTGGAGGTCAAGAATCAAATGATTCATTGTGACATCATGTGGCCTAAAAGGGCATGGGATGCATTGTGACAGCACAGGGGTTAAGAGAAGCAAGGATCCATTGTGACCCAATGGAGGCTAACAATCTAATGATCCCTATTCACACCAATGGGCCTAAAAGGGGCAGTGATATATTGTGAAAGCATGGGGCCCAATTAAAACCTGGTACAATTACGCCACCATGGAGGACAAGAATCAAATGATTCATTGTGACATCAAGTGCCCTAAAAGGGCATGGGACGCATTGTGACAGCACAGGGGTTAAGAGAAGCTAGCATCCATTGTGACCCAATGCAGGCTAACAATCTAATGATCCCTTGTGACACCAATGGGCCTAAAAGGGGCAGGGATGAATTGTTACAGCACGGGGACCAATAGATGCAAGGATCTATTATGCCACCATGGAGGCCAAGAATCAAACAATTCATTGTGACATCAAGTGGCCTAAAAGGGCATGGGATGCATTGTGACAGCACAGGGGTTAAGAGAAGCAAGGAACCATTTTTACCCAATGGATGCTAACAATCTAATGATCCCTTTTGACACCAATGGGCCTAAAAGGGGCAGGGATATATTGTGAAAGCATGGGGCCCACTTAAAACCTGGTACAATTACGCCACCATGGAGGCCAACAATTAAATGATTCATTGTGACATCAAGTGGCCTAAAAGGGCATGGGATGCATTGTGACAGCACAGGGGTAAAGAGAAGTAAGGAACCATTGTGACCCAATGCAGGCTAACAATCTAATGATCCCTTGTGGCACCAGGGGGTATAAAAAGGGACAGGGATGGATTGTTACAGCACGGGGACCAATAGAAGCAAGGATCTATTATGCCACCGTGGAGGCCAAGAATCAAATAATTCATTGTGACGTCATGTGGCCTAAAAGGGCATGGGATGCATTGTGACAGCACAGGGGTTAAGAGAAGCAAGGATCCATTGTGACCCAATGGAGGCTAACAATCTAATGATCTCTTTTGACACCAATGGGCCTAAAACGGGCAGGGATGTATTGTGAAAGCATGGGGCCCAATTAAAACCTGGTACAATTACACCACCATGGAGGCCAAGAATCAAATGATTCATTGTGACATCAAGTGGCCTAAAAGGGCATGGGATGCATTGTGACAGCAGAGGGGTTAAGAGAAGCAAGGATCCATTGTGACCCAATGGAGACTAATAATCCCAGGATCCCATTTGACACCAGGGGGCGTAAAAGGGCCAGGGATGAATTGTGACAGCATGGGGCCCAATATAAACAAGGAACCATTATGACACCATGGAGGCCAAGAATCAAATGATTCATTGTGACATCAAGTGGCCTAAAAGGGCATGGGATGCATTGTGACACCACAGAGGTTAAGAGAAGCAAGGAACCATTGTGACCCAATGGATGCTAACAATCTAATGATCCCTTGTGACACCAATGGGCCTAAAAGGGGCAGGGATGAATTGTTACAGCACGGGGACCAATAGATGCAAGGATCTATTATGCCACCATGGAGGCCAAGAATCAAATGATTCATTGTGACATCAAGTGGCCTAAAAGGGCATGGGATGCATTGTGACAGCACAGGGGTTAAGAGAAGCAAGGAACCATTTTGACCCAATGCAGGCTAACAATCTAATGATCCCTTGTGACACCAATGGGCCTAAAAGGGGCAGGGATGAATTGTGAAAGCATGGGGCCCAAGTAAAACCTGGTACAATTATGCCACCATGGAGGCCAAGAATCAAATGATTCATTGTGACATCAAGTGGCCTAAAAGGGCATGGGATGCATTGTGACACCACAGGGGTTAAGAGAAGCAAGGAACCATTGTGACCCAATGCAGGCTAACAATCTAAGAATCCCTTTTGACACCGGGGGGCGCAAAAGGACCACGGATGAACTCTGACAGCATGGGGACCTATAGAAGCAAGGAACCATTATGACACCATGAAGGCCAAGAATCAAATGGTTCATTGTAAGACCAAGTGGCCTAAAAGGGCTTGGAATGCATTGTGACACCACAGAGGTTAAGAGAAGCAAGGAACCATTGTGACCCAATGCAGGCTAACAATCTAATGATCCCTTGTGGCACCAGGGGGTATAAAAAGGGCCAGGGATGGATTGATACAGCACGGGGACCAATAGAAGCACGGATCTATTATGGCACCGTGGAGGCCAAGAATCAAATGATTCATTGTGACATCAAGTGGCCTAAAAGGGCATGGGATGCATTGTGACAGCACAGGGGTTAAGAGAAGCAAGGATCCATTGTGACCCAATGCAGGCTAATAATCCCAGGATCCCATTTGACACCAGGGGGCGTAAAAGGGCCAGGGATGAATTGTGACAGCATGGGGCCCAATAGAAACAAGGAACCATTATGACACCATGGAGGCCAAGAATCAAATGATTCATTGTGACATCAAGTGGCCTAAAAGGGCATGGGATGCATTGTGACACCACAGAGGTTAAGAGAAGCAAGGAACCATTGTGACCCAATGCAGGCTAACAATCTAATGATCCCTTGTGACACCAATGGGCCTAAAAGGGGCAGGGTTGAATTGTTACAGCACGGGGACCAATAGATGCAAGGATCTATTATGCCACCATGGAGGCCAAGAATCAAACAATTCATTGTGACATCAAGTGGCCTAAAAGGGCATGGGATGCATTGTGACAGCACAGGGGTTAAGAGAAGCAAGGAACCATTGTGACCCAATGCAGGCTAACAATCTAATGATCCCTTGTGACACCAATGGGCCTAAAAGGGGCAGGGATGAATTGTGAAAGCATGGGGCCCAAGTAAAACCTGGTACAATTCTGCCACCATGGAGGCCAAGAATCAAATGATTCATTGTGACATCAAGTGGCCTAAAAGGGCATGGGATGCATTGTGACACCACAGGGGTTAAGAGAAGCAAGGAACCATTGTGACCCAATGCAGGCTAACAATCTAAGAATCCCTTTTGACACCGGGGGGCGCAAAAGGACCACGGATGAACTCTGACAGCATGGGGACCTATAGAAGCAAGGAACCATTATGACACCATGAAGGCCAAGAATCAAATGGTTCATTGTGACATCTAGTGGCCTAAAAGGGCTTGGAATGCATTGTGACACCACAGAGGTTAAGAGAAGCAAGGAACCATTGTGACCCAATGCAGGCTAACAATCTAATGATCCCTTGTGGCACCAGGGGGTATAAAAAGGGACAGGGATGGATTGTTACAGCACGGGGACCAATAGAAGCAAGGATCTATTATGCCACCGTGGAGGCCAAGAATCAAATAATTCATTGTGACGTCATGTGGCCTAAAAGGGCATGGGATGCATTGTGACAGCACAGGGGTTAAGAGAAGCAAGGATCCATTGTGACCCAATGGAGGCTAACAATCTAATGATCCCTTTTGACACCAATGGGCCTAAAAGGGGCAGGGATGTATTGTGAAAGCATGGGGCCCAATTAAAACCTGGTACAATTACACCACCATGGAGGCCAAGAATCAAATGATTCATTGTGACATCAAGTGGCCTAAAAGGGCATGGGATGCATTGTGACAGCAGAGGGGTTAAGAGAAGCAAGGATCCATTGTGACCCAATGGAGACTAATAATCCCAGGATCCCATTTGACACCAGGGGGCGTAAAAGGGCCAGGGATGAATTGTGACAGCATGGGGCCCAATATAAACAAGGAACCATTATGACACCATGGAGGCCAAGAATCAAATGATTCATTGTGACATCAAGTGGCCTAAAAGGGCATGGGATGCATTGTGACACCACAGAGGTTAAGAGAAGCAAGGAACCATTGTGACCCAATGCAGGCTAACAATCTAATGATCCCTTGTGACACCAATGGGCCTAAAAGGGGCAGGGATGAATTGTTACAGCACGGGGACCAATAGATGCAAGGATCTATTATGCCACCATGGAGGCCAAGAATCAAACAATTCATTGTGACATCAAGTGGCCTAAAAGGGCATGGGATGCATTGTGACAGCACAGGGGTTAAGAGAAGCAAGGAACCATTTTGACCCAATGCAGGCTAACAATCTAGTGATCCCTTGTGACACCAATGGGCCTAAAAGGGGCAGGGATGAATTGTGAAAGCATGGGGCCCAAGTAAAACCTGGTACAATTATGCCACCATGGAGGCCAAGAATCAAATGATTCATTGTGACATCAAGTGGCCTAAAAGGGCATGGGATGCATTGTGACACCACAGGGGTTAAGAGAAGCAAGGAACCATTGTGACCCAATGCAGGCTAACAATCTAAGAATCCCTTTTGACACCGGGGGGCGCAAAAGGACCACGGATGAACTCTGACAGCATGGGGACCTATAGAAGCAAGGAACCATTATGACACCATGAAGGCCAAGAATCAAATGGTTCATTGTAAGACCAAGTGGCCTAAAAGGGCTTGGAATGCATTGTGACACCACAGAGGTTAAGAGAAGCAAGGAACCATTGTGACCCAATGCAGGCTAACAATCTAATGATCCCTTGTGGCACCAGGGGGTATAAAAAGGGCCAGGGATGGATTGATACAGCACGGGGACCAATAGAAGCACGGATCTATTATGGCACCGTGGAGGCCAAGAATCAAATGATTCATTGTGACATCAAGTGGCCTAAAAGGGCATGGGATGCATTGTGACAGCACAGGGGTTAAGAGAAGCAAGGATCCATTGTGACCCAATGCAGGCTAATAATCCCAGGATCCCATTTGACACCAGGGGGCGTAAAAGGGCCAGGGATGAATTGTGACAGCATGGGGCCCAATAGAAACAAGGAACCATTATGACACCATGGAGGCCAAGAATCAAATGATTCATTGTGACATCAAGTGGCCTAAAAGGGCATGGGATGCATTGTGACACCACAGAGGTTAAGAGAAGCAAGGAACCATTGTGACCCAATGCAGGCTAACAATCTAATGATCCCTTGTGACACCAATGGGCCTAAAAGGGGCAGGGTTGAATTGTTACAGCACGGGGACCAATAGATGCAAGGATCTATTATGCCACCATGGAGGCCAAGAATCAAACAATTCATTGTGACATCAAGTGGCCTAAAAGGGCATGGGATGCATTGTGACAGCACAGGGGTTAAGAGAAGCAAGGAACCATTGTGACCCAATGCAGGCTAACAATCTAATGATCCCTTGTGACACCAATGGGCCTAAAAGGGGCAGGGATGAATTGTGAAAGCATGGGGCCCAAGTAAAACCTGGTACAATTCTGCCACCATGGAGGCCAAGAATCAAATGATTCATTGTGACATCAAGTGGCCTAAAAGGGCATGGGATGCATTGTGACACCACAGGGGTTAAGAGAAGCAAGGAACCATTGTGACCCAATGCAGGCTAACAATCTAAGAATCCCTTTTGACACCGGGGGGCGCAAAAGGACCACGGATGAACTCTGACAGCATGGGGACCTATAGAAGCAAGGAACCATTATGACACCATGAAGGCCAAGAATCAAATGGTTCATTGTAAGACCAAGTGGCCTAAAAGGGCTTGGAATGCATTGTGACACCACAGAGGTTAAGAGAAGCAAGGAACCATTGTGACCCAATGCAGGCTAACAATCTAATGATCCCTTGTGGCACCAGGGGGTATAAAAAGGGCCAGGGATGGATTGTTACAGCACGGGGACCAATAGAAGCAAGGATCTATTATGCCGCCATGGAGGCCAAGAATCAAATAATTCATTGTGACGTCATGTGGCCTAAAAGGGCATGGGATGCATTGTGACAGCACAGGGGTTAAGAGAAGCAAGGATCCATTGTGACCCAATGGAGGCTAACAATCTAATGATCCCTTTTGACACCAATGGGCCTAAAAGGGGCAGGGATGTATTGTGAAAACATGGGCCCCAATTAAAACCTGGTGCAATTACGCCACCATGGAGGCCAAGAATCAAATGATTCATTGTGACATCAAGTGGCCTAAAAGGGCATGGGATGCATTGTGACAGCACAGAGGTTAAGAGAAGCAAGGATCCATTGTGACCCAATGGAGGCTAATAATCCCAGGATCCCATTTGACACCAGGGGGCGTAAAAGGGCCAGGGATGAATTGTGACAGCATGGGGCCCAATAGAAACAAGGAACCATTATGACACCATGGAGGCCAAGAATCAAATGATTCATTGTGACATCAAGTGGCCTAAAAGGGCATGGGATGCATTGTGACAGCACAGGGGTTAAGAGAAGCAAGGAACCATTGTGACCCAGTGCAGGCTAACAATCTAATGATCCCTTGTGACACCAATGGGCCTAACAGGGGCAGGGATGAATTGTGAAAGCATGGGAACCAATAGAATCAAGGATCTATTATGCCACGGTGGAGGCCAAGAATCAAATGATTCATTGTGACATCATGTGGCCTAAAAGGGCATGGGATGCATTGTGACAGCACAGGGGTTAAGAGAAGCAAGGATCCATTGTGACCCAATGGAGGCTAACAATCTAATGATCCCTATTCACACCAATGGGCCTAAAAGGGGCAGTGATATATTGTGAAAGCATGGGGCCCAATTAAAACCTGGTACAATTACGCCACCATGGAGGACAAGAATCAAATGATTCATTGTGACATCAAGTGCCCTAAAAGGGCATGGGACGCATTGTGACAGCACAGGGGTTAAGAGAAGCTAGCATCCATTGTGACCCAATGCAGGCTAACAATCTAATGATCCCTTGTGACACCAATGGGCCTAAAAGGGGCAGGGATGAATTGTTACAGCACGGGGACCAATAGATGCAAGGATCTATTATGCCACCATGGAGGCCAAGAATCAAACAATTCATTGTGACATCAAGTGGCCTAAAAGGGCATGGGATGCATTGTGACAGCACAGGGGTTAAGAGAAGCAAGGAACCATTTTTACCCAATGGATGCTAACAATCTAATGATCCCTTTTGACACCAATGGGCCTAAAAGGGGCAGGGATATATTGTGAAAGCATGGGGCCCACTTAAAACCTGGTACAATTACGCCACCATGGAGGCCAACAATTAAATGATTCATTGTGACATCAAGTGGCCTAAAAGGGCATGGGATGCATTGTGACAGCACAGGGGTAAAGAGAAGTAAGGAACCATTGTGACCCAATGCAGGCTAACAATCTAATGATCCCTTGTGGCACCAGGGGGTATAAAAAGGGACAGGGATGGATTGTTACAGCACGGGGACCAATAGAAGCAAGGATCTATTATGCCACCGTGGAGGCCAAGAATCAAATAATTCATTGTGACGTCATGTGGCCTAAAAGGGCATGGGATGCATTGTGACAGCACAGGGGTTAAGAGAAGCAAGGATCCATTGTGACCCAATGGAGGCTAACAATCTAATGATCTCTTTTGACACCAATGGGCCTAAAACGGGCAGGGATGTATTGTGAAAGCATGGGGCCCAATTAAAACCTGGTACAATTACACCACCATGGAGGCCAAGAATCAAATGATTCATTGTGACATCAAGTGGCCTAAAAGGGCATGGGATGCATTGTGACAGCAGAGGGGTTAAGAGAAGCAAGGATCCATTGTGACCCAATGGAGACTAATAATCCCAGGATCCCATTTGACACCAGGGGGCGTAAAAGGGCCAGGGATGAATTGTGACAGCATGGGGCCCAATATAAACAAGGAACCATTATGACACCATGGAGGCCAAGAATCAAATGATTCATTGTGACATCAAGTGGCCTAAAAGGGCATGGGATGCATTGTGACACCACAGAGGTTAAGAGAAGCAAGGAACCATTGTGACCCAATGGATGCTAACAATCTAATGATCCCTTGTGACACCAATGGGCCTAAAAGGGGCAGGGATGAATTGTTACAGCACGGGGACCAATAGATGCAAGGATCTATTATGCCACCATGGAGGCCAAGAATCAAACGATTCATTGTGACATCAAGTGGCCTAAAAGGGCATGGGATGCATTGTGACAGCACAGGGGTTAAGAGAAGCAAGGAACCATTTTGACCCAATGCAGGCTAACAATCTAGTGATCCCTTGTGACACCAATGGGCCTAAAAGGGGCAGGGATGAATTGTGAAAGCATGGGGCCCAAGTAAAACCTGGTACAATTATGCCACCATGGAGGCCAAGAATCAAATGATTCATTGTGACATCAAGTGGCCTAAAAGGGCATGGGATGCATTGTGACACCACAGGGGTTAAGAGAAGCAAGGAACCATTGTGACCCAATGCAGGCTAACAATCTAAGAATCCCTTTTGACACCGGGGGGCGCAAAAGGACCACGGATGAACTCTGACAGCATGGGGACCTATAGAAGCAAGGAACCATTATGACACCATGAAGGCCAAGAATCAAATGGTTCATTGTAAGACCAAGTGGCCTAAAAGGGCTTGGAATGCATTGTGACACCACAGAGGTTAAGAGAAGCAAGGAACCATTGTGACCCAATGCAGGCTAACAATCTAATGATCCCTTGTGGCACCAGGGGGTATAAAAAGGGCCAGGGATGGATTGATACAGCACGGGGACCAATAGAAGCACGGATCTATTATGGCACCGTGGAGGCCAAGAATCAAATGATTCATTGTGACATCAAGTGGCCTAAAAGGGCATGGGATGCATTGTGACAGCACAGGGGTTAAGAGAAGCAAGGATCCATTGTGACCCAATGCAGGCTAATAATCCCAGGATCCCATTTGACACCAGGGGGCGTAAAAGGGCCAGGGATGAATTGTGACAGCATGGGGCCCAATAGAAACAAGGAACCATTATGACACCATGGAGGCCAAGAATCAAATGATTCATTGTGACATCAAGTGGCCTAAAAGGGCATGGGATGCATTGTGACACCACAGAGGTTAAGAGAAGCAAGGAACCATTGTGACCCAATGCAGGCTAACAATCTAATGATCCCTTGTGACACCAATGGGCCTAAAAGGGGCAGGGTTGAATTGTTACAGCACGGGGACCAATAGATGCAAGGATCTATTATGCCACCATGGAGGCCAAGAATCAAACAATTCATTGTGACATCAAGTGGCCTAAAAGGGCATGGGATGCATTGTGACAGCACAGGGGTTAAGAGAAGCAAGGAACCATTGTGACCCAATGCAGGCTAACAATCTAATGATCCCTTGTGACACCAATGGGCCTAAAAGGGGCAGGGATGAATTGTGAAAGCATGGGGCCCAAGTAAAACCTGGTACAATTCTGCCACCATGGAGGCCAAGAATCAAATGATTCATTGTGACATCAAGTGGCCTAAAAGGGCATGGGATGCATTGTGACACCACAGGGGTTAAGAGAAGCAAGGAACCATTGTGACCCAATGCAGGCTAACAATCTAAGAATCCCTTTTGACACCGGGGGGCGCAAAAGGACCACGGATGAACTCTGACAGCATGGGGACCTATAGAAGCAAGGAACCATTATGACACCATGAAGGCCAAGAATCAAATGGTTCATTGTAAGACCAAGTGGCCTAAAAGGGCTTGGAATGCATTGTGACACCACAGAGGTTAAGAGAAGCAAGGAACCATTGTGACCCAATGCAGGCTAACAATCTAATGATCCCTTGTGGCACCAGGGGGTATAAAAAGGGCCAGGGATGGATTGTTACAGCACGGGGACCAATAGAAGCAAGGATCTATTATGCCGCCATGGAGGCCAAGAATCAAATAATTCATTGTGACGTCATGTGGCCTAAAAGGGCATGGGATGCATTGTGACAGCACAGGGGTTAAGAGAAGCAAGGATCCATTGTGACCCAATGGAGGCTAACAATCTAATGATCCCTTTTGACACCAATGGGCCTAAAAGGGGCAGGGATGTATTGTGAAAACATGGGCCCCAATTAAAACCTGGTGCAATTACGCCACCATGGAGGCCAAGAATCAAATGATTCATTGTGACATCAAGTGGCCTAAAAGGGCATGGGATGCATTGTGACAGCACAGAGGTTAAGAGAAGCAAGGATCCATTGTGACCCAATGGAGGCTAATAATCCCAGGATCCCATTTGACACCAGGGGGCGTAAAAGGGCCAGGGATGAATTGTGACAGCATGGGGCCCAATAGAAACAAGGAACCATTATGACACCATGGAGGCCAAGAATCAAATGATTCATTGTGACATCAAGTGGCCTAAAAGGGCATGGGATGCATTGTGACAGCACAGGGGTTAAGAGAAGCAAGGAACCATTGTGACCCAGTGCAGGCTAACAATCTAATGATCCCTTGTGACACCAATGGGCCTAACAGGGGCAGGGATGAATTGTGAAAGCATGGGAACCAATAGAATCAAGGATCTATTATGCCACGGTGGAGGCCAAGAATCAAATGATTCATTGTGACATCATGTGGCCTAAAAGGGCATGGGATGCATTGTGACAGCACAGGGGTTAAGAGAAGCAAGGATCCATTGTGACCCAATGGAGGCTAACAATCTAATGATCCCTATTCACACCAATGGGCCTAAAAGGGGCAGTGATATATTGTGAAAGCATGGGGCCCAATTAAAACCTGGTACAATTACGCCACCATGGAGGACAAGAATCAAATGATTCATTGTGACATCAAGTGCCCTAAAAGGGCATGGGACGCATTGTGACAGCACAGGGGTTAAGAGAAGCTAGCATCCATTGTGACCCAATGCAGGCTAACAATCTAATGATCCCTTGTGACACCAATGGGCCTAAAAGGGGCAGGGATGAATTGTTACAGCACGGGGACCAATAGATGCAAGGATCTATTATGCCACCATGGAGGCCAAGAATCAAACAATTCATTGTGACATCAAGTGGCCTAAAAGGGCATGGGATGCATTGTGACAGCACAGGGGTTAAGAGAAGCAAGGAACCATTTTTACCCAATGGATGCTAACAATCTAATGATCCCTTTTGACACCAATGGGCCTAAAAGGGGCAGGGATATATTGTGAAAGCATGGGGCCCACTTAAAACCTGGTACAATTACGCCACCATGGAGGCCAACAATTAAATGATTCATTGTGACATCAAGTGGCCTAAAAGGGCATGGGATGCATTGTGACAGCACAGGGGTAAAGAGAAGTAAGGAACCATTGTGACCCAATGCAGGCTAACAATCTAAGAATCCCTTTTGACACCAGGGGGCGCAAAAGGACCACGGATGAACTCTGACAGCATGGGGACCTATAGAAGCAAGGAACCATTATGACACCATGAAGGCCAAGAATCAAATGGTTCATTGTAAGACCAAGTGGCCTAAAAGGGCTTGGAATGCATTGTGACACCACAGAGGTTAAGAGAAGCAAGGAACCATTGTGACCCAATGCAGGCTAACAATCTAATGATCCCTTGTGGCACCAGGGGGTATAAAAAGGGCCAGGGATTGATTGTTACAGTACGGGGACAAATAGAAGCAAGGATCTATTATGGCACCGTGGAGGCCAAGAATCAAATGATTCATTGTGACATGAAGTGGCCTAAAAGGGCATGGGATGCATTGTGACAGCACAGGGGTTAAGAGAAGCAAGGATCCATTGTGACGCAATGGAGGCTAATAATCCCAGGATCCCATTTGACACCAGGGGGCGTAAAAGGGCCAGGGATGAATTGTGACAGCATGGGGCCCAATAGAAACAAGGAACCATTATGACACCATGGAGGCCAAGAATCAAATGATTCATTGTGACATCAAGTGGCCTAAAAGGGCATGGGATGCATTGTGACACCACAGAGGTTAAGAGAAGCAAGGAACCATTGTGACCCAATGCAGGCTAACAATCTAATCATCCCTTGTGACACCAATGGGCCTAAAAGGGGCAGGGATGAATTGTTACTGCACGGGGACCAATAGATGCAAGGATCTATTATGCCACCATGGAGGCCAAGAATCAAATGATTCATTGTGACATCAAGTGGCCTAAAAGGGCATGGGATGCATTGTGACAGCACAGGGGTTAAGAGAAGCAAGGAACCATTGTGACCCAATGCAGGCTAACAATCTAAGAATCCCTTTTGACACCGGGGGGCGCAAAAGGACCACGGATGAACTCTGACAGCATGGGGACCTATAGAAGCAAGGAACTATTATGACACCATGAAGGCCAAGAATCAAATGGTTCATTGTGACATCTAGTGGCCTAAAAGGGCTTGGAATGCATTGTGACACCACAGAGGTTAAGAGAAGCAAGGAACCATTGTGACCCAATGCAGGCTAACAATCTAATGATCCCTTGTGGCACCAGGGGGTATAAAAAGGGCCAGGGATGGATTGTTACAGCACGGGGACCAATAGAAGCAAGGATCTATTATGCCGCCATGGAGGCCAAGAATCAAATAATTCATTGTGACGTCATGTGGCCTAAAAGGGCATGGGATGCATTGTGACAGCACAGGGGTTAAGAGAAGCAAGGATCCATTGTGACCCAATGGAGGCTAACAATCTAATGATCCCTTTTGACACCAATGGGCCTAAAAGGGGCAGGGATGTATTGTGAAAACATGGGCCCCAATTAAAACCTGGTACAATTACGCCACCATGGAGGCCAAGAATCAAATGATTCATTGTGACATCAAGTGGCCTAAAAGGGCATGGGATGCATTGTGACAGCACAGAGGTTAAGAGAAGCAAGGAACCATTGTGACCCAATGCAGGCTAACAATCTAATGATCCCTTGTGACACCAATGGGCCTAAAAGGGGCAGGGATGAATTGTTACAGCACGGGGACCAATAGATGCAAGGATCTATTATGCCACCATGGAGGCCAAGAATCAAACAATTCATTGTGACATCAAGTGGCCTAAAAGGGCATGGGATGCATTGTGACAGCACAGGGGTTAAGAGAAGCAAGGAACCATTTTGACCCAATGCAGGCTAACAATCTAGTGATCCCTTGTGACACCAATGGGCCTAAAAGGGGCAGGGATGAATTGTGAAAGCATGGGGCCCAAGTAAAACCTGGTACAATTATGCCACCATGGAGGCCAAGAATCAAATGATTCATTGTGACATCAAGTGGCCTAAAAGGGCATGGGATGCATTGTGACACCACAGGGGTTAAGAGAAGCAAGGAACCATTGTGACCCAATGCAGGCTAACAATCTAAGAATCCCTTTTGACACCGGGGGGCGCAAAAGGACCACGGATGAACTCTGACAGCATGGGGACCTATAGAAGCAAGGAACCATTATGACACCATGAAGGCCAAGAATCAAATGGTTCATTGTAAGACCAAGTGGCCTAAAAGGGCTTGGAATGCATTGTGACACCACAGAGGTTAAGAGAAGCAAGGAACCATTGTGACCCAATGCAGGCTAACAATCTAATGATCCCTTGTGGCACCAGGGGGTATAAAAAGGGCCAGGGATGGATTGATACAGCACGGGGACCAATAGAAGCACGGATCTATTATGGCACCGTGGAGGCCAAGAATCAAATGATTCATTGTGACATCAAGTGGCCTAAAAGGGCATGGGATGCATTGTGACAGCACAGGGGTTAAGAGAAGCAAGGATCCATTGTGACCCAATGCAGGCTAATAATCCCAGGATCCCATTTGACACCAGGGGGCGTAAAAGGGCCAGGGATGAATTGTGACAGCATGGGGCCCAATAGAAACAAGGAACCATTATGACACCATGGAGGCCAAGAATCAAATGATTCATTGTGACATCAAGTGGCCTAAAAGGGCATGGGATGCATTGTGACACCACAGAGGTTAAGAGAAGCAAGGAACCATTGTGACCCAATGCAGGCTAACAATCTAATGATCCCTTGTGACACCAATGGGCCTAAAAGGGGCAGGGTTGAATTGTTACAGCACGGGGACCAATAGATGCAAGGATCTATTATGCCACCATGGAGGCCAAGAATCAAACAATTCATTGTGACATCAAGTGGCCTAAAAGGGCATGGGATGCATTGTGACAGCACAGGGGTTAAGAGAAGCAAGGAACCATTGTGACCCAATGCAGGCTAACAATCTAATGATCCCTTGTGACACCAATGGGCCTAAAAGGGGCAGGGATGAATTGTGAAAGCATGGGGCCCAAGTAAAACCTGGTACAATTCTGCCACCATGGAGGCCAAGAATCAAATGATTCATTGTGACATCAAGTGGCCTAAAAGGGCATGGGATGCATTGTGACACCACAGGGGTTAAGAGAAGCAAGGAACCATTGTGACCCAATGCAGGCTAACAATCTAAGAATCCCTTTTGACACCGGGGGGCGCAAAAGGACCACGGATGAACTCTGACAGCATGGGGACCTATAGAAGCAAGGAACCATTATGACACCATGAAGGCCAAGAATCAAATGGTTCATTGTAAGACCAAGTGGCCTAAAAGGGCTTGGAATGCATTGTGACACCACAGAGGTTAAGAGAAGCAAGGAACCATTGTGACCCAATGCAGGCTAACAATCTAATGATCCCTTGTGGCACCAGGGGGTATAAAAAGGGCCAGGGATGGATTGTTACAGCACGGGGACCAATAGAAGCAAGGATCTATTATGCCGCCATGGAGGCCAAGAATCAAATGATTCATTGTGACATCAAGTGGCCTAAAAGGGCATGGGATGCATTGTGACAGCACAGGGGTTAAGAGAAGCAAGGATCCATTGTGACCCAATGCAGGCTAATAATCCCAGGATCCCATTTGACACCAGGGGGCGTAAAAGGGCCAGGGATGAATTGTGACAGCATGGGGCCCAATAGAAACAAGGAACCATTATGACACCATGGAGGCCAAGAATCAAATGATTCATTGTGACATCAAGTGGCCTAAAAGGGCATGGGATGCATTGTGACAGCACAGGGGTTAAGAGAAGCAAGGAACCATTGTGACCCAGTGCAGGCTAACAATCTAATGATCCCTTGTGACACCAATGGGCCTAACAGGGGCAGGGATGAATTGTGAAAGCATGGGAACCAATAGAATCAAGGATCTATTATGCCACGGTGGAGGCCAAGAATCAAATGATTCATTGTGACATCATGTGGCCTAAAAGGGCATGGGATGCATTGTGACAGCACAGGGGTTAAGAGAAGCAAGGATCCATTGTGACCCAATGGAGGCTAACAATCTAATGATCCCTATTCACACCAATGGGCCTAAAAGGGGCAGTGATATATTGTGAAAGCATGGGGCCCAATTAAAACCTGGTACAATTACGCCACCATGGAGGACAAGAATCAAATGATTCATTGTGACATCAAGTGCCCTAAAAGGGCATGGGACGCATTGTGACAGCACAGGGGTTAAGAGAAGCTAGCATCCATTGTGACCCAATGCAGGCTAACAATCTAATGATCCCTTGTGACACCAATGGGCCTAAAAGGGGCAGGGATGAATTGTTACAGCACGGGGACCAATAGATGCAAGGATCTATTATGCCACCATGGAGGCCAAGAATCAAACAATTCATTGTGACATCAAGTGGCCTAAAAGGGCATGGGATGCATTGTGACAGCACAGGGGTTAAGAGAAGCAAGGAACCATTTTTACCCAATGGATGCTAACAATCTAATGATCCCTTTTGACACCAATGGGCCTAAAAGGGGCAGGGATATATTGTGAAAGCATGGGGCCCACTTAAAACCTGGTACAATTACGCCACCATGGAGGCCAACAATTAAATGATTCATTGTGACATCAAGTGGCCTAAAAGGGCATGGGATGCATTGTGACAGCACAGGGGTAAAGAGAAGTAAGGAACCATTGTGACCCAATGCAGGCTAACAATCTAAGAATCCCTTTTGACACCGGGGGGCGCAAAAGGACCACGGATGAACTCTGACAGCATGGGGACCTATAGAAGCAAGGAACCATTATGACACCATGAAGGCCAAGAATCAAATGGTTCATTGTAAGACCAAGTGGCCTAAAAGGGCTTGGAATGCATTGTGACACCACAGAGGTTAAGAGAAGCAAGGAACCATTGTGACCCAATGCAGGCTAACAATCTAATGATCCCTTGTGGCACCAGGGGGTATAAAAAGGGCCAGGGATTGATTGTTACAGTACGGGGACAAATAGAAGCAAGGATCTATTATGGCACCGTGGAGGCCAAGAATCAAATGATTCATTGTGACATGAAGTGGCCTAAAAGGGCATGGGATGCATTGTGACAGCACAGGGGTTAAGAGAAGCAAGGATCCATTGTGACGCAATGGAGGCTAATAATCCCAGGATCCCATTTGACACCAGGGGGCGTAAAAGGGCCAGGGATGAATTGTGACAGCATGGGGCCCAATAGAAACAAGGAACCATTATGACACCATGGAGGCCAAGAATCAAATGATTCATTGTGACATCAAGTGGCCTAAAAGGGCATGGGATGCATTGTGACACCACAGAGGTTAAGAGAAGCAAGGAACCATTGTGACCCAATGCAGGCTAACAATCTAATCATCCCTTGTGACACCAATGGGCCTAAAAGGGGCAGGGATGAATTGTTACTGCACGGGGACCAATAGATGCAAGGATCTATTATGCCACCATGGAGGCCAAGAATCAAATGATTCATTGTGACATCAAGTGGCCTAAAAGGGCATGGGATGCATTGTGACAGCACAGGGGTTAAGAGAAGCAAGGAACCATTGTGACCCAATGCAGGCTAACAATCTAAGAATCCCTTTTGACACCGGGGGGCGCAAAAGGACCACGGATGAACTCTGACAGCATGGGGACCTATAGAAGCAAGGAACTATTATGACACCATGAAGGCCAAGAATCAAATGGTTCATTGTGACATCTAGTGGCCTAAAAGGGCTTGGAATGCATTGTGACACCACAGAGGTTAAGAGAAGCAAGGAACCATTGTGACCCAATGCAGGCTAACAATCTAATGATCCCTTGTGGCACCAGGGGGTATAAAAAGGGCCAGGGATGGATTGTTACAGCACGGGGACCAATAGAAGCAAGGATCTATTATGCCGCCATGGAGGCCAAGAATCAAATAATTCATTGTGACGTCATGTGGCCTAAAAGGGCATGGGATGCATTGTGACAGCACAGGGGTTAAGAGAAGCAAGGATCCATTGTGACCCAATGGAGGCTAACAATCTAATGATCCCTTTTGACACCAATGGGCCTAAAAGGGGCAGGGATGTATTGTGAAAACATGGGCCCCAATTAAAACCTGGTACAATTACGCCACCATGGAGGCCAAGAATCAAATGATTCATTGTGACATCAAGTGGCCTAAAAGGGCATGGGATGCATTGTGACAGCACAGAGGTTAAGAGAAGCAAGGAACCATTGTGACCCAATGCAGGCTAACAATCTAATGATCCCTTGTGACACCAATGGGCCTAAAAGGGGCAGGGATGAATTGTTACAGCACGGGGACCAATAGATGCAAGGATCTATTATGCCACCATGGAGGCCAAGAATCAAACAATTCATTGTGACATCAAGTGGCCTAAAAGGGCATGGGATGCATTGTGACAGCACAGGGGTTAAGAGAAGCAAGGAACCATTTTGACCCAATGCAGGCTAACAATCTAGTGATCCCTTGTGACACCAATGGGCCTAAAAGGGGCAGGGATGAATTGTGAAAGCATGGGGCCCAAGTAAAACCTGGTACAATTATGCCACCATGGAGGCCAAGAATCAAATGATTCATTGTGACATCAAGTGGCCTAAAAGGGCATGGGATGCATTGTGACACCACAGGGGTTAAGAGAAGCAAGGAACCATTGTGACCCAATGCAGGCTAACAATCTAAGAATCCCTTTTGACACCGGGGGGCGCAAAAGGACCACGGATGAACTCTGACAGCATGGGGACCTATAGAAGCAAGGAACCATTATGACACCATGAAGGCCAAGAATCAAATGGTTCATTGTAAGACCAAGTGGCCTAAAAGGGCTTGGAATGCATTGTGACACCACAGAGGTTAAGAGAAGCAAGGAACCATTGTGACCCAATGCAGGCTAACAATCTAATGATCCCTTGTGGCACCAGGGGGTATAAAAAGGGCCAGGGATGGATTGATACAGCACGGGGACCAATAGAAGCACGGATCTATTATGGCACCGTGGAGGCCAAGAATCAAATGATTCATTGTGACATCAAGTGGCCTAAAAGGGCATGGGATGCATTGTGACAGCACAGGGGTTAAGAGAAGCAAGGATCCATTGTGACCCAATGCAGGCTAATAATCCCAGGATCCCATTTGACACCAGGGGGCGTAAAAGGGCCAGGGATGAATTGTGACAGCATGGGGCCCAATAGAAACAAGGAACCATTATGACACCATGGAGGCCAAGAATCAAATGATTCATTGTGACATCAAGTGGCCTAAAAGGGCATGGGATGCATTGTGACACCACAGAGGTTAAGAGAAGCAAGGAACCATTGTGACCCAATGCAGGCTAACAATCTAATGATCCCTTGTGACACCAATGGGCCTAAAAGGGGCAGGGTTGAATTGTTACAGCACGGGGACCAATAGATGCAAGGATCTATTATGCCACCATGGAGGCCAAGAATCAAACAATTCATTGTGACATCAAGTGGCCTAAAAGGGCATGGGATGCATTGTGACAGCACAGGGGTTAAGAGAAGCAAGGAACCATTGTGACCCAATGCAGGCTAACAATCTAATGATCCCTTGTGACACCAATGGGCCTAAAAGGGGCAGGGATGAATTGTGAAAGCATGGGGCCCAAGTAAAACCTGGTACAATTCTGCCACCATGGAGGCCAAGAATCAAATGATTCATTGTGACATCAAGTGGCCTAAAAGGGCATGGGATGCATTGTGACACCACAGGGGTTAAGAGAAGCAAGGAACCATTGTGACCCAATGCAGGCTAACAATCTAAGAATCCCTTTTGACACCGGGGGGCGCAAAAGGACCACGGATGAACTCTGACAGCATGGGGACCTATAGAAGCAAGGAACCATTATGACACCATGAAGGCCAAGAATCAAATGGTTCATTGTAAGACCAAGTGGCCTAAAAGGGCTTGGAATGCATTGTGACACCACAGAGGTTAAGAGAAGCAAGGAACCATTGTGACCCAATGCAGGCTAACAATCTAATGATCCCTTGTGGCACCAGGGGGTATAAAAAGGGCCAGGGATGGATTGTTACAGCACGGGGACCAATAGAAGCAAGGATCTATTATGCCGCCATGGAGGCCAAGAATCAAATAATTCATTGTGACGTCATGTGGCCTAAAAGGGCATGGGATGCATTGTGACAGCACAGGGGTTAAGAGAAGCAAGGATCCATTGTGACCCAATGGAGGCTAACAATCTAATGATCCCTTTTGACACCAATGGGCCTAAAAGGGGCAGGGATGTATTGTGAAAACATGGGCCCCAATTAAAACCTGGTGCAATTACGCCACCATGGAGGCCAAGAATCAAATGATTCATTGTGACATCAAGTGGCCTAAAAGGGCATGGGATGCATTGTGACAGCACAGAGGTTAAGAGAAGCAAGGATCCATTGTGACCCAATGGAGGCTAATAATCCCAGGATCCCATTTGACACCAGGGGGCGTAAAAGGGCCAGGGATGAATTGTGACAGCATGGGGCCCAATAGAAACAAGGAACCATTATGACACCATGGAGGCCAAGAATCAAATGATTCATTGTGACATCAAGTGGCCTAAAAGGGCATGGGATGCATTGTGACAGCACAGGGGTTAAGAGAAGCAAGGAACCATTGTGACCCAGTGCAGGCTAACAATCTAATGATCCCTTGTGACACCAATGGGCCTAACAGGGGCAGGGATGAATTGTGAAAGCATGGGAACCAATAGAATCAAGGATCTATTATGCCACGGTGGAGGCCAAGAATCAAATGATTCATTGTGACATCATGTGGCCTAAAAGGGCATGGGATGCATTGTGACAGCACAGGGGTTAAGAGAAGCAAGGATCCATTGTGACCCAATGGAGGCTAACAATCTAATGATCCCTATTCACACCAATGGGCCTAAAAGGGGCAGTGATATATTGTGAAAGCATGGGGCCCAATTAAAACCTGGTACAATTACGCCACCATGGAGGACAAGAATCAAATGATTCATTGTGACATCAAGTGCCCTAAAAGGGCATAGGACGCATTGTGACAGCACAGGGGTTAAGAGAAGCTAGCATCCATTGTGACCCAATGCAGGCTAACAATCTAATGATCCCTTGTGACACCAATGGGCCTAAAAGGGGCAGGGATGAATTGTTACAGCACGGGGACCAATAGATGCAAGGATCTATTATGCCACCATGGAGGCCAAGAATCAAACAATTCATTGTGACATCAAGTGGCCTAAAAGGGCATGGGATGCATTGTGACAGCACAGGGGTTAAGAGAAGCAAGGAACCATTTTTACCCAATGGATGCTAACAATCTAATGATCCCTTTTGACACCAATGGGCCTAAAAGGGGCAGGGATATATTGTGAAAGCATGGGGCCCACTTAAAACCTGGTACAATTACGCCACCATGGAGGCCAACAATTAAATGATTCATTGTGACATCAAGTGGCCTAAAAGGGCATGGGATGCATTGTGACAGCACAGGGGTTAAGAGAAGCAAGGATCCATTGTGACGCAATGGAGGCTAATAATCCCAGGATCCCATTTGACACCAGGGGGCGTAAAAGGGCCAGGGATGAATTGTGACAGCATGGGGCCCAATAGAAACAAGGAACCATTATGACACCATGGAGGCCAAGAATCAAATGATTCATTGTGACATCAAGTGGCCTAAAAGGGCATGGGATGCATTGTGACACCACAGAGGTTAAGAGAAGCAAGGAACCATTGTGACCCAATGCAGGCTAACAATCTAATCATCCCTTGTGACACCAATGGGCCTAAAAGGGGCAGGGATGAATTGTTACTGCACGGGGACCAATAGATGCAAGGATCTATTATGCCACCATGGAGGCCAAGAATCAAATGATTCATTGTGACATCAAGTGGCCTAAAAGGGCATGGGATGCATTGTGACAGCACAGGGGTTAAGAGAAGCAAGGAACCATTGTGACCCAATGCAGGCTAACAATCTAAGAATCCCTTTTGACACCGGGGGGCGCAAAAGGACCACGGATGAACTCTGACAGCATGGGGACCTATAGAAGCAAGGAACTATTATGACACCATGAAGGCCAAGAATCAAATGGTTCATTGTGACATCTAGTGGCCTAAAAGGGCTTGGAATGCATTGTGACACCACAGAGGTTAAGAGAAGCAAGGAACCATTGTGACCCAATGCAGGCTAACAATCTAATGATCCCTTGTGGCACCAGGGGGTATAAAAAGGGCCAGGGATGGATTGTTACAGCACGGGGACCAATAGAAGCAAGGATCTATTATGCCGCCATGGAGGCCAAGAATCAAATAATTCATTGTGACGTCATGTGGCCTAAAAGGGCATGGGATGCATTGTGACAGCACAGGGGTTAAGAGAAGCAAGGATCCATTGTGACCCAATGGAGGCTAACAATCTAATGATCCCTTTTGACACCAATGGGCCTAAAAGGGGCAGGGATGTATTGTGAAAACATGGGCCCCAATTAAAACCTGGTACAATTACGCCACCATGGAGGCCAAGAATCAAATGATTCATTGTGACATCAAGTGGCCTAAAAGGGCATGGGATGCATTGTGACAGCACAGAGGTTAAGAGAAGCAAGGATCCATTGTGACCCAATGGAGGCTAATAATCCCAGGATCCCATTTGACACCAGGGGGCGTAAAAGGGCCAGGGATGAATTGTGACAGCATGGAGCCCAATAGAAACAAGGAACCATTATGACACCATGGAGGCCAAGAATCAAATGATTCATTGTGACATCAAGTGGCCTAAAAGGGCATGGGATGCATTGTGACAGCACAGGGGTTAAGAGAAGCAAGGAACCATTGTGACCCAGTGCAGGCTAACAATCTAATCATCCCTTGTGACACCAATGGGCCTAACAGGGGCAGGGATGAATTGTGAAAGCATGGGGACCAATAGAATCAAGGATCTATTATGCCACGGTGGAGGCCAAGAATCAAATGATTCATTGTGACATCATGTGGCCTAAAAGGGCATGGGATGCATTGTGACAGCACAGGGGTTAAGAGAAGCAAGGATCCATTGTGACCCAATGGAGGCTAACAATCTAATGATCCCTATTCACACCAATGGGCCTAAAAGGGGCAGTGATATATTGTGAAAGCATGGGGCCCAATTAAAACCTGGTACAATTACGCCACCATGGAGGACAAGAATCAAATGATTCATTGTGACATCAAGTGCCCTAAAAGGGCATGGGACGCATTGTGACAGCACAGGGGTTAAGAGAAGCTAGCATCCATTGTGACCCAATGCAGGCTAACAATCTAATGATCCCTTGTGACACCAATGGGCCTATAAAGGGCCAGGGATGAATTGTTACAGCACGGGGACCAATAGAAGCAAGGATCTATTATGCCACCGTGGAGGCCAAGAATCAAATAATTCATTGTGACATCAAGTGGCCTAAAAGGGCATGGGATGCATTGTGACAGCACAGGGGTTAAGAGAAGCAAGGAACCATTGTGACCCAATGCAGGCTAACAAGCTAATGATCCCTTGTGACACCAATGGGCCTAAAAGGGCCAGGGATGAATTGTGACAGCATGGGGCCCAAGTAAAACCTGGTACAATTATGCCACCATGGAGGCCAAGAATCAAATGATTCATTGTGACATCAAGTGGCCTAAAAGGGCACGGGATGCATTGTGACACCACAGAGGTTAAGAGAAGCAAGGAACCATTGTGACCCAATGCAGGCTAACAATCTAAGAATCCCTTTTGACACCAGGGGGCGCAAAAGGACCACGGATGAACCTTGACAGCGTGGGGACCTATAGAAGCAAGGAACCATTATGACACCATGAAGGCCAAGAATCAAATGGTTCATTGTGACATCTAGTGGCCTAAAAGGGCTTGGAATGCATTGTGACACCACAGAGGTTAAGAGAAGCAAGGAACCATTGTGACCCAATGCAGGCTAACAATCTAATGATCCCTTGTGGCACCAGGGGGTATAAAAAGGGCCAGGGATGGATTGTTACAGCACGGGGACCAATAGAAGCAAGGATCTATTATGCCACCGTGGAGGCCAAGAATCAAATAATTCATTGTGACGTCATGTGGCCTAAAAGGGCATGGGATGCATTCTGACAGCACAGGGGTTAAGAGAAGCAAGGATCCATTGTGACCCAATGGAGGCTAACAGTCTAATGATCTCTTTTGACACCAATGGGCCTAAAAGGGGCAGGGATGTATTGTGAAAGCATGGGGCCCAATTAAAACCTGGTACAATTACACCACCATGGAGGCCAAGAATCAAATGATTCATTGTGACATCAAGTGGCCTAAAAGGGCATGGGATGCATTGTGACAGCACAGGGGTTAAGAGAAGCTTGGATCCATTGTGACCCAATGGAGACTAATAATCCCAGGATCCCATTTGACACCAGGGGGCGTAAAAGGGCCAGGGATGAATTGTGACAGCATGGGGCCCAATATAAACAAGGAACCATTATGACACCATGGAGGCCAAGAATCAAATGATTCATTGTGACATCATGTGGCCTAAAAGGGCATGGGATGCATTGTGACAGCACAGAGGTTAAGAGAAGCAAGGATCCATCGTGACCCAATGGATGCTAACAATCTAATGATCCCTTTTGACACCAATGGTCCTAAAAGGGGCAGGGATATATTGTGAAAGCATGGGGCCCACTTAAAACCTGGTACAATTACGCCACCATGGAGGCCAACAATTAAATGATTCATTGTGACATCAAGTGGCCTAAAAGGGCATGGGATGCATTGTGACAGCACAGGGGTTAAGAGAAGTAAGGAACCATTGTGACCCAATGCAGGCTAACAATCTAAGAATCCCTTTTGACACCAGGGGGCGCAAAAGGACCACGGATGGACTCTGACAGCATGGGGACCTATAGAAGCAAGGAACCATTATGACACCATGAAGGCCAAGAATCAAATGGTTCATTGTAAGACCAAGTGGCCTAAAAGGGCTTGGAATGCATTGTGACACCACAGAGGTTAAGAGAAGCAAGGAACCATTGTGACCCAATGCAGGCTAACAATCTAATGATCCCTTGTGGCACCAGGGGGTATAAAAAGGGCCAGGGATGGATTGTTACAGTACGGGGACCAATAGAAGCAAGGATCTATTATGCCACCGTGGAGGCCAAGAATCAAATAATTCATTGTGACATCAAGTGGCCTAAAAGGGCATGGGATGCATTGTGACAGCACAGGGGTTAAGAGAAGCAAGGATCCATTGTGACCCAATGGAGGCTAATAATCCCAGGATCCCATTTGACACCAGGGGGCGTAAAAAGGGCCAGGGATGAATTGTGACAGCATGGGGCCCAATAGAAACAAGGAACCATTATGACACCATGGAGGCCAAGAATCAAATGATTCATTGTGACATCAAGTGGCACAAAAGGGCATGGGATGCATTGTGACACCACAGAGGTTAAGAGAAGCAAGGAACCATTGTGACCCAATGCAGGCTAACAATCTAATCATCCCTTGTGACACCAATGGGCCTAAAAGGGGCAGGGATGAATTGTTACAGCACGGGGACCAATAGATGCAAGGATCTATTATGCCGCCATGGAGGCCAAGAATCAAATAATTCATTGTGACGTCATGTGGCCTAAAAGGGCATGGGATGCATTGTGACAGCACAGGGGTTAAGAGAAGCAAGGATCCATTGTGACCCAATGGAGGCTAACAATCTAATGATCCCTTTTGACACCAATGGGCCTAAAAGGGGCAGGGATGTATTGTGAAAACATGGGCCCCAATTAAAACCTGGTACAATTACGCCACCATGGAGGCCAAGAATCAAATGATTCATTGTGACGTCATGTGGCCTAAAAGGGCATGGGATGCATTGTGACAGCACAGGGGTTAAGAGAAGCAAGGATCCATTGTGACCCAATGGAGGCTAATAATCCCAGGATCCCATTTGACACCAGGGGGCGTAAAAGGGCCAGGGATGAATTGTGACAGCATGGGGCCCAATAGAAACAAGGAACCATTATGACACCATGGAGGCCAAGAATCAAATGATTCATTGTGACATCAAGTGGCCTAAAAGGGCATGGGATGCATTGTGACAGCACAGGGGTTAAGAGAAGCTAGCATCCATTGTGACCCAATGGAGGCTAATAATGCCAGGATCCCATTTGACACCAGGGGGCGTAAAAGGGCCAGGGATGAATTGTGACAGCATGGAGCCCAATAGAAACAAGGAACCATTATGACACCATGGAGGCCAAGAATCAAATGATTCATTGTGACATCAAGTGGCCTAAAAGGGCATGGGATGCATTGTGACAGCACAGGGGTTAAGAGAAGCAAGGAACCATTGTGACCCAATGCAGGCTAACAATCTAATGATCCCTATTCACACCAATGGGCCTATAAAGGGCCAGGGATGAATTGTTACAGCACGGGGACCAATAGATGCAAGGATCTATTATGCCGCCATGGAGGCCAAGAATCAAACAATTCATTGTGACATCAAGTGGCCTAAAAGGGCATGGGATGCATTGTGACAGCACAGGGGTTAAGAGAAGCAAGGAACCATTGTGACCCAATGCAGGCTAACAATCTAATGATCCCTTGTGACACCAATGGGCCTAAAAGGGGCAGGGATGAATTGTGAAAGCATGGGGCCCAATTAAAACCTGGTACAATTATGCCACCATGGAGGCCAAGAATCAAATGATTCATTGTGACATCAAGTGGCCTAAAAGGGCACGGGATGCATTGTGACACCACAGAGGTTAAGAGAAGCAAGGAACCATTGTGACCCAATGCAGGCTAACAATCTAAGAATCCCTTTTGACACCAGGGGGCGCAAAAGGACCACGGATGAACCTTGACAGCGTGGGGACCTATAGAAGCAAGGAACCGTTATGACACCATGAAGGCCAAGAATCAAATGGTTCATTGTGACATCTAGTGGCCTAAAAGGGCTTGGAATGCATTGTGACACCACAGAGGTTAAGAGAAGCAAGGAACCATTGTGACCCAATGCAGGCTAACAATCTAATGATCCCTTGTGGCACCAGGGGGTATAAAAAGGGCCAGGGATGGATTCTTACAGCACGGGGACCAATAGAAGCAAGGATCTATTATGCCACCGTGGAGGCCAAGAATCAAATAATTCATTGTGACATCAAGTGGCCTAAAAGGGCATGGGATGCATTGTGACAGCACAGGGGTTAAGAGAAGCAAGGATCCATTGTGACCCAATGCAGGCTAACAATCTAATGATCCCTTGTGACACCAATGGGCCTAAAAGGGCCAGGGATGAATTGTGACAGCATGGGGCCCAAGTAAAACCTGGTACAATTATGCCACCATGGAGGCCAAGAATCAAATGATTCATTGTGACATCAAGTGGCCTAAAAGGGCACGGGATGCATTGTGACACCACAGAGGTTAAGAGAAGCAAGGATCCATTGTGACCCATAGCAGGCTAACAATCTAAGAATCCCTTTTGACACCAGGTGGCGCAAAAGGACAACGGATGAACCTTGACAGCATGGGGAGCTATAGAAGCAAGGAACCATTATGACACCATAGAGGCCAAGAATCAAATGGTTCATTGTGACATCAAGTGGCCTAAAAGTGCTTGGAATGCATTGTGACACCACAGAGGTTAAGAGAAGCAAGGAACCATTGTGACCCAATGCAGGCTAACAATCTAATGATCCCTTGTGGCACCAGGGGGTATAAAAAGGGCCAGGGATGGATTGATACAGCACGGGGACCAATAGAAGCACGGATCTATTATGGCACCGTGGAGGCCAAGAATCAAATGATTCATTGTGACATCAAGTGGCCTAAAAGGGCATGGGATGCATTGTGACACCACAGGGGTTAAGAGAAGCAAGGATCCATTGTGACCCAATGCAGGCTAATAATCCCAGGATCCCATTTGACACCAGGGGGCGTAAAAGGGCCAGGGATGAATTGTGACAGCATGGGGCCCAATAGAAACAAGGAACCATTATGACACCATGGAGGCCAAGAATCAAATGATTCATTGTGACATGAAGTGGCCTAAAAGGGCATGGGATGCATTGTGACACCACAGAGGTTAAGAGAAGCAAGGAACCATTGTGACCCAATGCAGGCTAACAATCTAATGATCCCTTGTGACACCAATGGGCCTAAAAGGGGCAGGGATGAATTGTTACAGCACGGGGTCCAATAGATGCAAGGATCTATTATGCCACCATGGAGGCCAAGAATCAAACAATTCATTGTGACATCAAGTGGCCTAAAAGGGCATGGGATGCATTGTGACAGCACAGGGGTTAAGAGAAGCAAGGAACCATTTTGACCCAATGCAGGCTAACAATCTAATGATCCCTTGTGACACCAATGGGCCTAAAAGGGGCAGGGATGAATTGTGAAAGCATGGGGCCCAAGTAAAACCTGGTACAATTATGCCACCATGGAGGCCAAGAATCAAATGATTCATTGTGACATCAAGTGGCCTAAAAGGGCATGGGATGCATTGTGACACCACAGGGGTTAAGAGAAGCAAGGAACCATTGTGACCCAATGCAGGCTAACAATCTAAGAATCCCTTTTGACACCGGGGGGCGCAAAAGGACCACGGATGAACTCTGACAGCATGGGGACCTATAGAAGCAAGGAACCATTATGACACCATGAAGGCCAAGAATCAAATGGTTCATTGTAAGACCAAGTGGCCTAAAAGGGCTTGGAATGCATTGTGACACCACAGAGGTTAAGAGAAGCAAGGAACCATTGTGACCCAATGCAGGCTAACAATCTAATGATCCCTTGTGGCACCAGGGGGTATAAAAAGGGCCAGGGATGGATTGATACAGCACGGGGACCAATAGAAGCACGGATCTATTATGGCACCGTGGAGGCCAAGAATCAAATGATTCATTGTGACATCAAGTGGCCTAAAAGGGCATGGGATGCATTGTGACACCACAGGGGTTAAGAGAAGCAAGGATCCATTGTGACCCAATGCAGGCTAATAATCCCAGGATCCCATTTGACACCAGGGGGCGTAAAAGGGCCAGGGATGAATTGTGACAGCATGAGGCCCAATAGAAACAAGGAACCATTATGACACCATGGAGGCCAAGAATCAAATGATTCATTGTGACATCAAGTGGCCTAAAAGGGCATGGGATGCATTGTGACACCACAGAGGTTAAGAGAAGCAAGGAACCATTGTGACCCAATGCAGGCTAACAATCTAATGATCCCTTGTGACACCAATGAGCCTAAAAGGGGCAGGGATGAATTGTGAAAGCATGGGGCCCAAGTAAAACCTGGTACAATTCTGCCACCATGGAGGCCAAGAATCAAATGATTCATTGTGACATCAAGTGGCACAAAAGGGCATGGGATGCATTGTGACACCACAGGGGTTAAGAGAAGCTAGGATCCATTGTGACCCAATGCAGGCTAACAATCTAATGATCCCTTGTGGCACCAGGGGGTATAAAAAGGGCCAGGGATGGATTGTAACAGCACGGGGACCAATAGAAGCAAGGATATATTATGCCACCGTGGAGGCCAAGAATCAAATGATTCATTGTGACATCATGTGGCCTAAAAGGGCATGGGATGCATTGTGACAGCACAGGGGTTAAGAGAAGCAAGGATCCATTGTGACCCAATGGAGGCTAACAATCTAATGATCCCTTTTAACACCAATGGGCCTAAAAGGGGCAGGGATGAATTGTGAAAGCATGGGGCCCAATTAAAACCTGGTACAATTACGCCACCATGGAGGCCAAGATTTAAATGATTCATTGTGACATCAAGTGGCCTAAAAGGGCATGGGTTGCATTGTGACAGCACAGGGGTTAAGAGAAGCAAGGAACCATTGTGACCCAATGCAGGCTAACAATCTAAGAATCCCTTTTGACACCAGGGGGCGCAAAAGGACCACGGATGGACTCTGACAGCATGGGGACCTATAGAAGCAAGGAACCATTATGACACCATGAAGGCCAAGAATCAAATGGTTCATTGTGACATCAAGTGGCCTAAAAGGGCTTGGAATGCATTGTGACACCACAGAGCTTAAGAGAAGCAAGGAACCATTGTGACCCAATGCAGGCTAACAATCTAATGATCCCTTGTGGCACCAGGGGGTATAAAAAGGGCCAGGGATGGATTGTTACAGCACGGGGACCAATAGAAGCAAGGATCTATTATGTCACCATGGAGGCCAAGAATCAAATGATTCATTGTGACATCAAGTGGCCTAAAAGGCATTGGATGCCTTGTGACAGCACAGGGGTTAAGAGAAGCAAGGATCCATTGTGACCCAATGGAGGCTAATAATCCCAGGATCCCATTTGACACCAGGGGGCGTAAAAGGGCCAGGGATGAATTGTGACAGCATGGGGCCCAATAGAAACAAGGAACCATTATGACACCATGGAGGCCAAGAATCAAATGATTCATTGTGACATCAAGTGGCCTAAAAGGGCATGGGATGCATTGTGACACCACAGAGGTTAAGAGAAGCAAGGAACCATTGTGACCCAATGCAGGCTAACAATTTAATGATCCCTTGTGACACCAATGAGCCTAAAAGGGGCAGGGATGAATTGTGAAAGCATGGGGCCCAAGTAAAACCTGGTACAATTCTGCCACCATGGAGGCCAAGAATCAAATGATTCATTGTGACATCAAGTGGCACAAAAGGGCATGGGATGCATTGTGACACCATAGGGGTTAAGAGAAGCTAGGATCCATTGTGACCCAATGCAGGCTAACAATCTAATGATCCCTTGTGGCACCAGGGGGTATAAAAAGGGCCAGGGATGGATTGCAACAGCACGGGGACCAATAGAAGCAAGGATATATTATGCCACCGTGGAGGCCAAGAATCAAATGATTCATTGTGACATCATGTGGCCTAAAAGGGCATGGGATGCATTGTGACAGCACAGGGGTTAAGAGAAGCAAGGATCCATTGTGACCCAATGGAGGCTAACAATCTAATGATCCCTTTTAACACCAATGGGCCTAAAAGGGGCAGGGATGAATTGTGAAAGAATGGGGCCCAATTAAAACCTGGTACAATTACGCCACCATGGAGGCCAAGATTTAAATGATTCATTGTGACATCAAGTGGCCTAAAAGGGCATGGGTTGCATTGTGACAGCACAGGGGTTAAGAGAAGCACGGAACCCTTGTGACCCAAAGCAGGCTAACAATCTAAGAATCCCTTTTGACACCAGGGGGCGCAAAAGGACCACGGATGGACTCTGACAGCATGGGGACCTATAGAAGCAAGGAACCATTATGACACCATGAAGGCCAAGAATCAAATGGTTCATTGTGACATCAAGTGGCCTAAAAGGGCTTGGAATGCATTGTGACACCACAGAGGTTAAGAGAAGCAAGGAACCATTGTGACCCAATGCAGGCTAACAATCTAATGATCCCTTGCGGCACCAGGGGGTATAAAAAGGGCCAGGGATGGATTGTTACAGCACGGGGACCAATAGAAGCAAGGATCTATTATGGCACCGTGGAGGCCAAGAATCAAATGATTCATTGTGACATCATGTGGCCTAAAAGGGCATAGGATGCATTGTGACACCACAGGGCTGAAGAGAAGCAAGGATACGTTGTGACCCAATGCAGGCTAACAATCTAAGAATCTAAGAATCCCTCTTGACACCAGGGGGCGCAAAAGGACCACGGATGAACTCTGACAGCATGGGGACCTATAGAAGCAAGGAACCATTATGACACCATGAAGGCCAAGAATCAAATGGTTCATTGTAAGACCTAGTGGCCTAAAAGGGCTTGGAATGCATTGTGACACCACAGAGGTTAAGAGTAGCAAGGAACCATTGTGACCCAATGCAGGCTAACAATCTAATGATCCCTTGTGGCACCAGGGGGTATAAAAAGGGCCAGGGATGGATTGTTACAGCACGGGGACCAATAGAAGCAAGGATCTATTATGCCACCGTGGAGGCCAAGAATCAAATGATTCATTGTGACATCAAGTGGCCTAAAAGGGCATGGGATGCATTGTGACAGCACAGGGGTTAAGAGAAGCAAGGATCCATTGTGACCCAACGGAGGCTAATAATCCCAGGATCCCATTTGACACCAGGGGGCGTAAAAGGGCCAGGGATGAATTGTGACAGCATGGGGCCCAATAGAAACAAGGAACCATTATGACACCATGGAGGCCAAGAATCAAATGATTCATTGTGACATCAAGTGGCCTAAAAGGGCATGGGATGCATTGTGACACCACAGAGGTTAAGAGAAGCAAGGAACCATTGTGACCCAATGCAGGCTAACAATCTAATGATCCCTTGTGACACCAATGAGCCTAAAAGGGGCAGGGATGAATTGTGAAAGCATGGGGCCCAAGTAAAACCTGGTACAATTCTGCCACCATGGAGGCCAAGAATCAAATGATTCATTGTGACATCAAGTGGCACAAAAGGGCATGGGATGCATTGTGACACCACAGGGTTTAAGAGAAGCTAGGATCCATTGTGACCCAATGCAGGCTAACAATCTAATGATCCCTTGTGGCACCAGGGGGTATAAAAAGGGCCAGGGATGGATTGTAACAGCACGGGGACCAATAGAAGCAAGGATATATTATGCCACCGTGGAGGCCAAGAATCAAATGATTCATTGTGACATCATGTGGCCTAAAAGGGCATGGGATGCATTGTGACAGCACAGGGGTTAAGAGAAGCAAGGGACCATTGTGACCCAATGCAGGCTAACAATCTAATGATCCCTTTTAACACCAATGGGCCTAAAAGGGGCAGGGATGAATTGTGAAAGCATGGGGCCCAATTAAAACCTGGTACAATTACGCCACCATGGAGGCCAAGATTTAAATGATTCATTGTGACATCAAGTGGCCTAAAAGGGCATGGGTTGCATTGTGACAGCACAGGGGTTAAGAGAAGCAAGGAACCATTGTGACCCAATGCAGGCTAACAATCTAAGAATCCCTTTTGACACCAGGGGGCGCAAAAGGGCCACGGATGGACTCTGACAGCATGGGGACCTATAGAAGCAAGGAACCATTATGACACCATGAAGGCCAAGAATCAAATGGTTCATTGTGACATCAAGTGGCCTAAAAGGGCTTGGAATGCATTGTGACACCACAGAGGTTAAGAGAAGCAAGGAACCATTGTGACCCAATGCAGGCTAACAATCTAATGATCCCTTGTGGCACCAGGGGGTATAAAAAGGGCCAGGGATGGATTGTTACAGCACGGGGACCAATAGAAGCAAGGATCTATTATGGCACCATGGAGGCCAAGAATCAAATGATTCATTGTGACATCAAGTGGCCTAAAAGGCATGGGATGCCTTGTGACAGCACAGGGGTTAAGAGAAGCAAGGATCCATTGTGACCCAATGGAGGCTAATAATCCCAGGATCCCATTTGACACCAGGGGGCGTAAAAGGGCCAGGGATGAATTGTGACAGCATGGGGCCCAATAGAAACAAGGAACCATTATGACACCATGGAGGCCAAGAATCAAATGATTCATTGTGACATCAAGTGGCCTAAAAGGGCATGGGATGCATTGTGACACCACAGAGGTTAAGAGAAGCAAGGAACCATTGTGACCCAATGCAGGCTAACAATCTAATGATCCCTTGTGACACCAATGGGCCTAAAAGGGGCAGGGATGAATTGTGAAAGCATGGGGCCCAAGTAAAACCTGGTACAATTCTGCCACCATGGAGGCCAAGAATCAAATGATTCATTGTGACATCAAGTGGCCTAAAAGGGCATGGGATGCATTGTGACACCACAGGGGTTAAGAGAAGCTAGGATCCATTGTGACCCAATGCAGGCTAACAATCTAATGATCCCTTGTGGCACCAGGGGGTATAAAAAGGGCCAGGGATGGATTGTAACAGCACGGGGACCAATAGAAGCAAGGATATATTATGCCACCGTGGAGGCCAAGAATCAAATGATTCATTGTGACATCATGTGGCCTAAAAGGGCATGGGATGCATTGTGACAGCACAGGGGTTAAGAGAAGCAAGGATCCATTGTGACCCAATGGAGGCTAACAAGCTAATGATCCCTTTTAACACCAATGGGCCTAAAAGGGGCAGGGATGAATTGTGAAAGCATGGGGCCCAATTAAAACCTGGTACAATTACGCCACCATGGAGGCCAAGATTTAAATGATTCATTGTGACATCAAGTGGCCTAAAAGGGCATGGGTTGCATTGTGACAGCACAGGGGTTAAGAGAAGCAAGGAACCATTGTGACCCAATGCAGGCTAACAATCTAAGAATCCCTTTTGACACCAGGGGGCGCAAAAGGGCCACGGATGGACTCTGACAGCATGGGGACCTATAGAAGCAAGGAACCATTATGACACCATGAAGGCCAAGAATCAAATGGTTCATTGTGACATCAAGTGGCCTAAAAGGGCTTGGAATGCATTGTGACACCACAGAGCTTAAGAGAAGCAAGGAACCATTGTGACCCAATGCAGGCTAACAATCTAATGATCCCTTGTGGCACCAGGGGGTATAAAAAGGGCCAGGGATGGATTGTTACAGCACGGGGACCAATAGAAGCAAGGATCTATTATGGCACCATGGAGGCCAAGAATCAAATGATTCATTGTGACATCAAGTGGCCTAAAAGGCATGGGATGCCTTGTGACAGCACAGGGGTTAAGAGAAGCAAGGATCCATTGTGACCCAATGGAGGCTAATAATCCCAGGATCCCATTTGACACCAGGGGGCGTAAAAGGGCCAGGGATGAATTGTGACAGCATGGGGCCCAATAGAAACAAGGAACCATTATGACACCATGGAGGCCAAGAATCAAATGATTCATTGTGACATCAAGTGGCCTAAAAGGGCATGGGATGCATTGTGACACCACAGAGGTTAAGAGAAGCAAGGAACCATTGTGACCCAATGCAGGCTAACAATCTAATGATCCCTTGTGACACCAATGGGCCTAAAAGGGGCAGGGATGAATTGTTACAGCACGGGGACCAATAGATGCAAGGATCTATTATGCCACCATGGAGGCCAAGAATCAAACAATTCATTGTGACATCAAGTGGCCTAAAAGGGCATGGGATGCATTGTGACAGCACAGGGGTTAAGAGAAGCAAGGAACCATTTTGACCCAATGCAGGCTAACAATCTAATGATCCCTTGTGACACCAATGGGCCTAAAAGGGGCAGGGATGAATTGTGAAAGCATGGGGCCCAAGTAAAACCTGGTACAATTATGCCACCATGGAGGCCAAGAATCAAATGATTCATTGTGACATCAAGTGGCCTAAAAGGGCATGGGATGCATTGTGACACCACAGGGGTTAAGAGAAGCAAGGAACCATTGTGACCCAATGCAGGCTAACAATCTAAGAATCCCTTTTGACACCGGGGGGCGCAAAAGGACCACGGATGAACTCTGACAGCATGGGGACCTATAGAAGCAAGGAACCATTATGACACCATGAAGGCCAAGAATCAAATGGTTCATTGTAAGACCAAGTGGCCTAAAAGGGCTTGGAATGCATTGTGACACCACAGAGGTTAAGAGAAGCAAGGAACCATTGTGACCCAATGCAGGCTAACAATCTAATGATCCCTTGTGGCACCAGGGGGTATAAAAAGGGCCAGGGATGGATTGATACAGCACGGGGACCAATAGAAGCACGGATCTATTATGGCACCGTGGAGGCCAAGAATCAAATGATTCATTGTGACATCAAGTGGCCTAAAAGGGCATGGGATGCATTGTGACAGCACAGGGGTTAAGAGAAGCAAGGATCCATTGTGACCCAATGCAGGCTAATAGTCCCAGGATCCCATTTGACACCAGGGGGCGTAAAAGGGCCAGGGATGAATTGTGACAGCATGGGGCCCAATAGAAACAAGGAACCATTACGCCACCATGGAGGACAAGAATCAAATGATTCATTGTGACATCAAGTGCCCTAAAAGGGCATGGGACGCATTGTGACAGCACAGGGGTTAAGAGAAGCTAGCATCCATTGTGACCCAATGCAGGCTAACAATCTAATGATCCCTTGTGACACCAATGGGCCTAAAAGGGGCAGGGATGAATTGTTACAGCACGGGGACCAATAGATGCAAGGATCTATTATGCCACCATGGAGGCCAAGAATCAAACAATTCATTGTGACATCAAGTGGCCTAAAAGGGCATGGGATGCATTGTGACAGCACAGGGGTTAAGAGAAGCAAGGAACCATTTTTACCCAATGGATGCTAACAATCTAATGATCCCTTTTGACACCAATGGGCCTAAAAGGGGCAGGGATATATTGTGAAAGCATGGGGCCCACTTAAAACCTGGTACAATTACGCCACCATGGAGGCCAACAATTAAATGATTCATTGTGACATCAAGTGGCCTAAAAGGGCATGGGATGCATTGTGACAGCACAGGGGTAAAGAGAAGTAAGGAACCATTGTGACCCAATGCAGGCTAACAATCTAATGATCCCTTGTGGCACCAGGGGGTATAAAAAGGGACAGGGATGGATTGTTACAGCACGGGGACCAATAGAAGCAAGGATCTATTATGCCACCGTGGAGGCCAAGAATCAAATAATTCATTGTGACGTCATGTGGCCTAAAAGGGCATGGGATGCATTGTGACAGCACAGGGGTTAAGAGAAGCAAGGATCCATTGTGACCCAATGGAGGCTAACAATCTAATGATCTCTTTTGACACCAATGGGCCTAAAAGGGGCAGGGATGTATTGTGAAAGCATGGGGCCCAATTAAAACCTGGTACAATTACACCACCATGGAGGCCAAGAATCAAATGATTCATTGTGACATCAAGTGGCCTAAAAGGGCATGGGATGCATTGTGACAGCACAGGGGTTAAGAGAAGCAAGGATCCATTGTAACCCAATGGAGACTAATAATCCCAGGATCCCATTTGACACCAGGGGGCGTAAAAGGGCCAGGGATGAATTGTGACAGCATGGGGCCCAATAGAAACAAGGAACCATTATGACACCATGGAGGCCAAGAATCAAATGATTCATTGTGACATCAAGTGGCCTAAAAGGGCATGGGATGCATTGTGACACCACAGAGGTTAAGAGAAGCAAGGAACCATTGTGACCCAATGCAGGCTAACAATCTAATGATCCCTTGTGACACCAATGGGCCTAAAAGGGGCAGGGATGAATTGTTACAGCACGGGGACCAATAGATGCAAGGATCTATTATGCCACCATGGAGGCCAAGAATCAAACAATTCATTGTGACATCAAGTGGCCTAAAAGGGCATGGGATGCATTGTGACAGCACAGGGGTTAAGAGAAGCAAGGAACCATTTTGACCCAATGCAGGCTAACAATCTAATGATCCCTTGTGACACCAATGGGCCTAAAAGGGGCAGGGATGAATTGTGAAAGCATGGGGCCCAAGTAAAACCTGGTACAATTATGCCACCATGGAGGCCAAGAATCAAATGATTCATTGTGACATCAAGTGGCCTAAAAGGGCATGGGATGCATTGTGACACCACAGGGGTTAAGAGAAGCAAGGAACCATTGTGACCCAATGCAGGCTAACAATCTAAGAATCCCTTTTGACACCGGGGGGCGCAAAAGGACCACGGATGAACTCTGACAGCATGGGGACCTATAGAAGCAAGGAACCATTATGACACCATGAAGGCCAAGAATCAAATGGTTCATTGTAAGACCAAGTGGCCTAAAAGGGCTTGGAATGCATTGTGACACCACAGAGGTTAAGAGAAGCAAGGAACCATTGTGACCCAATGCAGGCTAACAATCTAATGATCCCTTGTGGCACCAGGGGGTATAAAAAGGGCCAGGGATGGATTGATACAGCACGGGGACCAATAGAAGCACGGATCTATTATGGCACCGTGGAGGCCAAGAATCAAATGATTCATTGTGACATCAAGTGGCCTAAAAGGGCATGGGATGCATTGTGACAGCACAGGGGTTAAGAGAAGCAAGGATCCATTGTGACCCAATGGAGGCTAACAATCTAATGATCCCTTTTGACACCAATGGGCCTAAAAGGGGCAGGGATGTATTGTGAAAACATGGGCCCCAATTAAAACCTGGTGCAATTACGCCACCATGGAGGCCAAGAATCAAATGATTCATTGTGACATCAAGTGGCCTAAAAGGGCATGGGATGCATTGTGACAGCACAGAGGTTAAGAGAAGCAAGGATCCATTGTGACCCAATGGAGGCTAATAATCCCAGGATCCCATTTGACACCAGGGGGCGTAAAAGGGCCAGGGATGAATTGTGACAGCATGGGGCCCAATAGAAACAAGGAACCATTATGACACCATGGAGGCCAAGAATCAAATGATTCATTGTGACATCAAGTGGCCTAAAAGGGCATGGGATGCATTGTGACAGCACAGGGGTTAAGAGAAGCAAGGAACCATTGTGACCCAGTGCAGGCTAACAATCTAATGATCCCTTGTGACACCAATGGGCCTAACAGGGGCAGGGATGAATTGTGAAAGCATGGGAACCAATAGAATCAAGGATCTATTATGCCACGGTGGAGGCCAAGAATCAAATGATTCATTGTGACATCATGTGGCCTAAAAGGGCATGGGATGCATTGTGACAGCACAGGGGTTAAGAGAAGCAAGGATCCATTGTGACCCAATGGAGGCTAACAATCTAATGATCCCTATTCACACCAATGGGCCTAAAAGGGGCAGTGATATATTGTGAAAGCATGGGGCCCAATTAAAACCTGGTACAATTACGCCACCATGGAGGACAAGAATCAAATGATTCATTGTGACATCAAGTGCCCTAAAAGGGCATGGGACGCATTGTGACAGCACAGGGGTTAAGAGAAGCTAGCATCCATTGTGACCCAATGCAGGCTAACAATCTAATGATCCCTTGTGACACCAATGGGCCTAAAAGGGGCAGGGATGAATTGTTACAGCACGGGGACCAATAGATGCAAGGATCTATTATGCCACCATGGAGGCCAAGAATCAAACAATTCATTGTGACATCAAGTGGCCTAAAAGGGCATGGGATGCATTGTGACAGCACAGGGGTTAAGAGAAGCAAGGAACCATTTTTACCCAATGGATGCTAACAATCTAATGATCCCTTTTGACACCAATGGGCCTAAAAGGGGCAGGGATATATTGTGAAAGCATGGGGCCCACTTAAAACCTGGTACAATTACGCCACCATGGAGGCCAACAATTAAATGATTCATTGTGACATCAAGTGGCCTAAAAGGGCATGGGATGCATTGTGACAGCACAGGGGTAAAGAGAAGTAAGGAACCATTGTGACCCAATGCAGGCTAACAATCTAAGAATCCCTTTTGACACCAGGGGGCGCAAAAGGACCACGGATGAACTCTGACAGCATGGGGACCTATAGAAGCAAGGAACCATTATGACACCATGAAGGCCAAGAATCAAATGGTTCATTGTAAGACCAAGTGGCCTAAAAGGGCTTGGAATGCATTGTGACACCACAGAGGTTAAGAGAAGCAAGGAACCATTGTGACCCAATGCAGGCTAACAATCTAATGATCCCTTGTGGCACCAGGGGGTATAAAAAGGGCCAGGGATTGATTGTTACAGTACGGGGACAAATAGAAGCAAGGATCTATTATGCCACCGTGGAGGCCAAGAATCAAATGATTCATTGTGACATGAAGTGGCCTAAAAGGGCATGGGATGCATTGTGACAGCACAGGGGTTAAGAGAAGCAAGGATCCATTGTGACGCAATGGAGGCTAATAATCCCAGGATCCCATTTGACACCAGGGGGCGTAAAAGGGCCAGGGATGAATTGTGACAGCATGGGGCCCAATAGAAACAAGGAACCATTATGACACCATGGAGGCCAAGAATCAAATGATTCATTGTGACATCAAGTGGCCTAAAAGGGCATGGGATGCATTGTGACACCACAGAGGTTAAGAGAAGCAAGGAACCATTGTGACCCAATGCAGGCTAACAATCTAATCATCCCTTGTGACACCAATGGGCCTAAAAGGGGCAGGGATGAATTGTTACTGCACGGGGACCAATAGATGCAAGGATCTATTATGCCACCATGGAGGCCAAGAATCAAACAATTCATTGTGACATCAAGTGGCCTAAAAGGGCATGGGATGCATTGTGACAGCACAGGGGTTAAGAGAAGCAAGGAACCATTGTGACCCAATGCAGGCTAACAATCTAAGAATCCCTTTTGACACCGGGGGGCGCAAAAGGACCACGGATGAACTCTGACAGCATGGGGACCTATAGAAGCAAGGAACTATTATGACACCATGAAGGCCAAGAATCAAATGGTTCATTGTAAGACCAAGTGGCCTAAAAGGGCTTGGAATGCATTGTGACACCACAGAGGTTAAGAGAAGCAAGGAACCATTGTGACCCAATGCAGGCTAACAATCTAATGATCCCTTGTGGCACCAGGGGGTATAAAAAGGGCCAGGGATGGATTGTTACAGCACGGGGACCAATAGAAGCAAGGATCTATTATGCCGCCATGGAGGCCAAGAATCAAATAATTCATTGTGACGTCATGTGGCCTAAAAGGGCATGGGATGCATTGTGACAGCACAGGGGTTAAGAGAAGCAAGGATCCATTGTGACCCAATGGAGGCTAACAATCTAATGATCCCTTTTGACACCAATGGGCAAAAAAGGGGCAGGGATGTATTGTGAAAACATGGGCCCCAATTAAAACCTGGTACAATTACGCCACCATGGAGGCCAAGAATCAAATGATTCATTGTGACATCAAGTGGCCTAAAAGGGCATGGGATGCATTGTGACAGCACAGAGGTTAAGAGAAGCAAGGATCCATTGTGACCCAATGGAGGCTAATAATCCCAGGATCCCATTTGACACCAGGGGGCGTAAAAGGGCCAGGGATGAATTGTGACAGCATGGAGCCCAATAGAAACAAGGAACCATTATGACACCATGGAGGCCAAGAATCAAATGATTCATTGTGACATCAAGTGGCCTAAAAGGGCATGGGATGCATTGTGACAGCACAGGGGTTAAGAGAAGCAAGGAACCATTGTGACCCAGTGCAGGCTAACAATCTAATCATCCCTTGTGACACCAATGGGCCTAACAGGGGCAGGGATGAATTGTGAAAGCATGGGGACCAATAGAATCAAGGATCTATTATGCCACGGTGGAGGCCAAGAATCAAATGATTCATTGTGACATCATGTGGCCTAAAAGGGCATGGGATGCATTGTGACAGCACAGGGGTTAAGAGAAGCAAGGATCCATTGTGACCCAATGGAGGCTAACAATCTAATGATCCCTATTCACACCAATGGGCCTAAAAGGGGCAGTGATATATTGTGAAAGCATGGGGCCCAATTAAAACCTGGTACAATTACGCCACCATGGAGGACAAGAATCAAATGATTCATTGTGACATCAAGTGCCCTAAAAGGGCATGGGACGCATTGTGACAGCACAGGGGTTAAGAGAAGCTAGCATCCATTGTGACCCAATGCAGGCTAACAATCTAATGATCCCTTGTGACACCAATGGGCCTATAAAGGGCCAGGGATGAATTGTTACAGCACGGGGACCAATAGAAGCAAGGATCTATTATGCCACCGTGGAGGCCAAGAATCAAATAATTCATTGTGACATCAAGTGGCCTAAAAGGGCATGGGATGCATTGTGACAGCACAGGGGTTAAGAGAAGCAAGGAACCATTGTGACCCAATGCAGGCTAACAAGCTAATGATCCCTTGTGACACCAATGGGCCTAAAAGGTCCAGGGATGAATTGTGACAGCATGGGGCCCAAGTAAAACCTGGTACAATTATGCCACCATGGAGGCCAAGAATCAAATGATTCATTGTGACATCAAGTGGCCTAAAAGGGCACGGGATGCATTGTGACACCACAGAGGTTAAGAGAAGCAAGGAACCATTGTGACCCAATGCAGGCTAACAATCTAAGAATCCCTTTTGACACCAGGGGGCGCAAAAGGACCACGGATGAACCTTGACAGCGTGGGGACCTATAGAAGCAAGGAACCATTATGACACCATGAAGGCCAAGAATCAAATGGTTCATTGTGACATCTAGTGGCCTAAAAGGGCTTGGAATGCATTGTGACACCACAGAGGTTAAGAGAAGCAAGGAACCATTGTGACCCAATGCAGGCTAACAATCTAATGATCCCTTGTGGCACCAGGGGGTATAAAAAGGGCCAGGGATGGATTGTTACAGCACGGGGACCAATAGAAGCAAGGATCTATTATGCCACCGTGGAGGCCAAGAATCAAATAATTCATTGTGACGTCATGTGGCCTAAAAGGGCATGGGATGCATTGTGACAGCACAGGGGTTAAGAGAAGCAAGGATCCATTGTGACCCAATGGAGGCTAACAGTCTAATGATCTCTTTTGACACCAATGGGCCTAAAAGGGGCAGGGATGTATTGTGAAAGCATGGGGCCCAATTAAAACCTGGTACAATTACACCACCATGGAGGCCAAGAATCAAATGATTCATTGTGACATCAAGTGGCCTAAAAGGGCATGGGATGCATTGTGACAGCACAGGGGTTAAGAGAAGCTTGGATCCATTGTGACCCAATGGAGACTAATAATCCCAGGATCCCATTTGACACCAGGGGGCGTAAAAGGGCCAGGGATGAATTGTGACAGCATGGGGCCCAATATAAACAAGGAACCATTATGACACCATGGAGGCCAAGAATCAAATGATTCATTGTGACATCATGTGGCCTAAAAGGGCATGGGATGCATTGTGACAGCACAGAGGTTAAGAGAAGCAAGGATCCATCGTGACCCAATGGATGCTAACAATCTAATGATCCCTTTTGACACCAATGGTCCTAAAAGGGGCAGGGATATATTGTGAAAGCATGGGGCCCACTTAAAACCTGGTACAATTACGCCACCATGGAGGCCAACAATTAAATGATTCATTGTGACATCAAGTGGCCTAAAAGGGCATGGGATGCATTGTGACAGCACAGGGGTTAAGAGAAGTAAGGAACCATTGTGACCCAATGCAGGCTAACAATCTAAGAATCCCTTTTGACACCAGGGGGCGCAAAAGGACCACGGATGGACTCTGACAGCATGGGGACCTATAGAAGCAAGGAACCATTATGACACCATGAAGGCCAAGAATCAAATGGTTCATTGTAAGACCAAGTGGCCTAAAAGGGCTTGGAATGCATTGTGACACCACAGAGGTTAAGAGAAGCAAGGAACCATTGTGACCCAATGCAGGCTAACAATCTAATGATCCCTTGTGGCACCAGGGGGTATAAAAAGGGCCAGGGATGGATTGTTACAGTACGGGGACCAATAGAAGCAAGGATCTATTATGCCACCGTGGAGGCCAAGAATCAAATAATTCATTGTGACATCAAGTGGCCTAAAAGGGCATGGGATGCATTGTGACAGCACAGGGGTTAAGAGAAGCAAGGATCCATTGTGACCCAATGGAGGCTAATAATCCCAGGATCCCATTTGACACCAGGGGGCGTAAAAAGGGCCAGGGATGAATTGTGACAGCATGGGGCCCAATAGAAACAAGGAACCATTATGACACCATGGAGGCCAAGAATCAAATGATTCATTGTGACATCAAGTGGCACAAAAGGGCATGGGATGCATTGTGACACCACAGAGGTTAAGAGAAGCAAGGAACCATTGTGACCCAATGCAGGCTAACAATCTAATCATCCCTTGTGACACCAATGGGCCTAAAAGGGGCAGGGATGAATTGTTACAGCACGGGGACCAATAGATGCAAGGATCTATTATGCCGCCATGGAGGCCAAGAATCAAATAATTCATTGTGACGTCATGTGGCCTAAAAGGGCATGGGATGCATTGTGACAGCACAGGGGTTAAGAGAAGCAAGGATCCATTGTGACCCAATGGAGGCTAACAATCTAATGATCCCTTTTGACACCAATGGGCCTAAAAGGTGCAGGGATGTATTGTGAAAACATGGGCCCCAATTAAAACCTGGTACAATTACGCCACCATGGAGGCCAAGAATCAAATGATTCATTGTGACGTCATGTGGCCTAAAAGGGCATGGGATGCATTGTGACAGCACAGGGGTTAAGAGAAGCAAGGATCCATTGTGACCCAATGGAGGCTAATAATCCCAGGATCCCATTTGACACCAGGGGGCGTAAAAGGGCCAGGGATGAATTGTGACAGCATGGGGCCCAATAGAAACAAGGAACCATTATGACACCATGGAGGCCAAGAATCAAATGATTCATTGTGACATCAAGTGGCCTAAAAGGGCATGGGATGCATTGTGACAGCACAGGGGTTAAGAGAAGCAAGGAACCATTGTGACCCAATGCAGGCTAACAATCTAATGATCCCTATTCACACCAATGGGCCTATAAAGGGCCAGGGATGAATTGTTACAGCACGGGGACCAATAGATGCAAGGATCTATTATGCCGCCATGGAGGCCAAGAATCAAACAATTCATTGTGACATCAAGTGGCCTAAAAGGGCATGGGATGCATTGTGACAGCACAGGGGTTAAGAGAAGCAAGGAACCATTGTGACCCAATGCAGGCTAACAATCTAATGATCCCTTGTGACACCAATGGGCCTAAAAGGGGCAGGGATGAATTGTGAAAGCATGGGGCCCAATTAAAACCTGGTACAATTATGCCACCATGGAGGCCAAGAATCAAATGATTCATTGTGACATCAAGTGGCCTAAAAGGGCACGGGATGCATTGTGACACCACAGAGGTTAAGAGAAGCAAGGAACCATTGTGACCCAATGCAGGCTAACAATCTAAGAATCCCTTTTGACTCCAGGGGGCGCAAAAGGACCACGGATGAACCTTGACAGCGTGGGGACCTATAGAAGCAAGGAACCGTTATGACACCATGAAGGCCAAGAATCAAATGGTTCATTGTGACATCTAGTGGCCTAAAAGGGCTTGGAATGCATTGTGACACCACAGAGGTTAAGAGAAGCAAGGAACCATTGTGACCCAATGCAGGCTAACAATCTAATGATCCCTTGTGGCACCAGGGGGTATAAAAAGGGCCAGGGATGGATTGTTACAGCACGGGGACCAATAGAAGCAAGGATCTATTATGCCACCGTGGAGGCCAAGAATCAAATAATTCATTGTGACATCAAGTGGCCTAAAAGGGCATGGGATGCATTGTGACAGCACAGGGGTTAAGAGAAGCAAGGATCCATTGTGACCCAATGCAGGCTAACAATCTAATGATCCCTTGTGACACCAATGGGCCTAAAAGGGCCAGGGATGAATTGTGACAGCATGGGGCCCAAGTAAAACCTGGTACAATTATGCCACCATGGAGGCCAAGAATCAAATGATTCATTGTGACATCAAGTGGCCTAAAAGGGCACGGGATGCATTGTGACACCACAGAGGTTAAGAGAAGCAAGGATCCATTGTGACCCATAGCAGGCTAACAATCTAAGAATCCCTTTTGACACCAGGTGGCGCAAAAGGACAACGGATGAACCTTGACAGCATGGGGACCTATAGAAGCAAGGAACCATTATGACACCATGGAGGCCAAGAATCAAATGGTTCATTGTGACATCAAGTGGCCTAAAAGTGCTTGGAATGCATTGTGACACCACAGAGGTTAAGAGAAGCAAGGAACCATTGTGACCCAATGCAGGCTAACAATCTAATGATCCCTTGTGGCACCAGGGGGTATAAAAAGGGCCAGGGATGGATTGATACAGCACGGGGACCAATAGAAGCACGGATCTATTATGGCACCGTGGAGGCCAAGAATCAAATGATTCATTGTGACATCAAGTGGCCTAAAAGGGCATGGGATGCATTGTGACACCACAGGGGTTAAGAGAAGCAAGGATCCATTGTGACCCAATGCAGGCTAATAATCCCAGGATCCCATTTGACACCAGGGGGCGTAAAAGGGCCAGGGATGAATTGTGACAGCATGGGGCCCAATAGAAACAAGGAACCATTATGACACCATGGAGGCCAAGAATCAAATGATTCATTGTGACATGAAGTGGCCTAAAAGGGCATGGGATGCATTGTGACACCACAGAGGTTAAGAGAAGCAAGGAACCATTGTGACCCAATGCAGGCTAACAATCTAATGATCCCTTGTGACACCAATGGGCCTAAAAGGGGCCGGGATGAATTGTTACAGCACGGGGTCCAATAGATGCAAGGATCTATTATGCCACCATGGAGGCCAAGAATCAAACAATTCATTGTGACATCAAGTGGCCTAAAAGGGCATGGGATGCATTGTGACAGCACAGGGGTTAAGAGAAGCAAGGAACCATTTTGACCCAATGCAGGCTAACAATCTAATGATCCCTTGTGACACCAATGGGCCTAAAAGGGGCAGGGATGAATTGTGAAAGCATGGGGCCCAAGTAAAACCTGGTACAATTATGCCACCATGGAGGCCAAGAATCAAATGATTCATTGTGACATCAAGTGGCCTAAAAGGGCATGGGATGCATTGTGACACCACAGGGGTTAAGAGAAGCAAGGAACCATTGTGACCCAATGCAGGCTAACAATCTAAGAATCCCTTTTGACACCGGGGGGCGCAAAAGGACCACGGATGAACTCTGACAGCATGGGGACCTATAGAAGCAAGGAACCATTATGACACCATGAAGGCCAAGAATCAAATGGTTCATTGTAAGACCAAGTGGCCTAAAAGGGCTTGGAATGCATTGTGACACCACAGAGGTTAAGAGAAGCAAGGAACCATTGTGACCCAATGCAGGCTAACAATCTAATGATCCCTTGTGGCACCAGGGGGTATAAAAAGGGCCAGGGATGGATTGTTACAGCACGGGGACCAATAGAAGCACGGATCTATTATGGCACCGTGGAGGCCAAGAATCAAATGATTCATTGTGACATCAAGTGGCCTAAAAGGGCATGGGATGCATTGTGACAGCACAGGGGTTAAGAGAAGCAAGGATCCATTGTGACCCAATGCAGGCTAATAATCCCAGGATCCCATTTGACACCAGGGGGCGTAAAAGGGCCAGGGATGAATTGTGACAGCATGGGGCCCAATAGAAACAAGGAACCATTATGACACCATGGAGGCCAAGAATCAAATGATTCATTGTGACATCAAGTGGCCTAAAAGGGCATGGGATGCATTGTGACACCACAGAGGTTAAGAGAAGCAAGGAACCATTGTGACCCAATGCAGGCTAACAATTTAATGATCCCTTGTGACACCAATGAGCCTAAAAGGGGCAGGGATGAATTGTGAAAGCATGGGGCCCAAGTAAAACCTGGTACAATTCTGCCACCATGGAGGCCAAGAATCAAATGATTCATTGTGACATCAAGTGGCACAAAAGGGCATGGGATGCATTGTGACACCACAGGGGTTAAGAGAAGCTAGGATCCATTGTGACCCAATGCAGGCTAACAATCTAATGATCCCTTGTGGCACCAGGGGGTATAAAAAGGGCCAGGGATGGATTGCAACAGCACGGGGACCAATAGAAGCAAGGATATATTATGCCACCGTGGAGGCCAAGAATCAAATGATTCATTGTGACATCATGTGGCCTAAAAGGGCATGGGATGCATTGTGACAGCACAGGGGTTAAGAGAAGCAAGGATCCATTGTGACCCAATGGAGGCTAACAATCTAATGATCCCTTTTAACACCAATGGGCCTAAAAGGGGCAGGGATGAATTGTGAAAGAATGGGGCCCAATTAAAACCTGGTACAATTACGCCACCATGGAGGCCAAGATTTAAATGATTCATTGTGACATCAAGTGGCCTAAAAGGGCATGGGTTGCATTGTGACAGCACAGGGGTTAAGAGAAGCAAGGAACCCTTGTGACCCAAAGCAGGCTAACAATCTAAGAATCCCTTTTGACACCAGGGGGCGCAAAAGGACCACGGATGGACTCTGACAGCATGGGGACCTATAGAAGCAAGGAACCATTATGACACCATGAAGGCCAAGAATCAAATGGTTCATTGTGACATCAAGTGGCCTAAAAGGGCTTGGAATGCATTGTGACACCACAGAGGTTAAGAGAAGCAAGGAACCATTGTGACCCAATGCAGGCTAACAATCTAATGATCCCTTGCGGCACCAGGGGGTATAAAAAGGGCCAGGGATGGATTGTTACAGCACGGGGACCAATAGAAGCAAGGATCTATTATGGCACCGTGGAGGCCAAGAATCAAATGATTCATTGTGACATCATGTGGCCTAAAAGGGCATAGGATGCATTGTGACACCACAGGGCTGAAGAGAAGCAAGGATACGTTGTGACCCAATGCAGGCTAACAATCTAAGAATCTAAGAATCCCTCTTGACACCAGGGGGCGCAAAAGGACCACGGATGAACTCTGACAGCATGGGGACCTAGAGAAGCAAGGAACCATTATGACACCATGAAGGCCAAGAATCAAATGGTTCATTGTAAGACCTAGTGGCCTAAAAGGGCTTGGAATGCATTGTGACACCACAGAGGTTAAGAGTAGCAAGGAACCATTGTGACCCAATGCAGGCTAACAATCTAATGATCCCTTGTGGCACCAGGGGGTATAAAAAGGGCCAGGGATGGATTGTTACAGCACGGGGACCAATAGAAGCAAGGATCTATTATGCCACCGTGGAGGCCAAGAATCAAATGATTCATTGTGACATCAAGTGGCCTAAAAGGGCATGGGATGCATTGTGACAGCACAGGGGTTAAGAGAAGCAAGGATCCATTGTGACCCAACGGAGGCTAATAATCCCAGGATCCCATTTGACACCAGGGGGCGTAAAAGGGCCAGGGATGAATTGTGACAGCATGGGGCCCAATAGAAACAAGGAACCATTATGACACCATGGAGGCCAAGAATCAAATGATTCATTGTGACATCAAGTGGCCTAAAAGGGCATGGGATGCATTGTGACACCACAGAGGTTAAGAGAAGCAAGGAACCATTGTGACCCAATGCAGGCTAACAATCTAATGATCCCTTGTGACACCAATGGGCCTAAAAGGGGCAGGGATGAATTGTGAAAGCATGGGGCCCAAGTAAAACCTGGTACAATTCTGCCACCATGGAGGCCAAGAATCAAATGATTCATTGTGACATCAAGTGGCCTAAAAGGGCATGGGATGCATTGTGACACCACAGGGGTTAAGAGAAGCTAGGATCCATTGTGACCCAATGCAGGCTAACAATCTAATGATCCCTTGTGGCACCAGGGGGTATAAAAAGGGCCAGGGATGGATTGTAACAGCACGGGGACCAATAGAAGCAAGGATATATTATGCCACCGTGGAGGCCAAGAATCAAATGATTCATTGTGACATCATGTGGCCTAAAAGGGCATGGGATGCATTGTGACAGCACAGGGGTTAAGAGAAGCAAGGATCCATTGTGACCCAATGGAGGCTAACAAGCTAATGATCCCTTTTAACACCAATGGGCCTAAAAGGGGCAGGGATGAATTGTGAAAGCATGGGGCCCAATTAAAACCTGGTACAATTACGCCACCATGGAGGCCAAGATTTAAATGATTCATTGTGACATCAAGTGGCCTAAAAGGGCATGGGTTGCATTGTGACAGCACAGGGGTTAAGAGAAGCAAGGAACCATTGTGACCCAATGCAGGCTAACAATCTAAGAATCCCTTTTGACACCAGGGGGCGCAAAAGGGCCACGGATGGACTCTGACAGCATGGGGACCTATAGAAGCAAGGAACCATTATGACACCATGAAGGCCAAGAATCAAATGGTTCATTGTGACATCAAGTGGCCTAAAAGGGCTTGGAATGCATTGTGACACCACAGAGCTTAAGAGAAGCAAGGAACCATTGTGACCCAATGCAGGCTAACAATCTAATGATCCCTTGTGGCACCAGGGGGTATAAAAAGGGCCAGGGATGGATTGTTACAGCACGGGGACCAATAGAAGCAAGGATCTATTATGGCACCATGGAGGCCAAGAATCAAATGATTCATTGTGACATCAAGTGGCCTAAAAGGCATGGGATGCCTTGTGACAGCACAGGGGTTAAGAGAAGCAAGGATCCATTGTGACCCAATGGAGGCTAATAATCCCAGGATCCCATTTGACACCAGGGGGCGTAAAAGGGCCAGGGATGAATTGTGACAGCATGGGGCCCAATAGAAACAAGGAACCATTATGACACCATGGAGGCCAAGAATCAAATGATTCATTGTGACATCAAGTGGCCTAAAAGGGCATGGGATGCATTGTGACACCACAGAGGTTAAGAGAAGCAAGGAACCATTGTGACCCAATGCAGGCTAACAATCTAATGATCCCTTGTGACACCAATGGGCCTAAAAGGGGCAGGGATGAATTGTGAAAGCATGGGGCCCAAGTAAAACCTGGTACAATTCTGCCACCATGGAGGCCAAGAATCAAATGATTCATTGTGACATCAAGTGGCACAAAAGGGCATGGGATGCATTGTGACACCACAGGGGTTAAGAGAAGCTAGGATCCATTGTGACCCAATGCAGGCTAACAATCTAATGATCCCTTGTGGCACCAGGGGGTATAAAAAGGGCCAGGGATGGATTGTAACAGCACGGGGACCAATAGAAGCAAGGATATATTATGCCACCGTGGAGGCCAAGAATCAAATGATTCATTGTGACATCATGTGGCCTAAAAGGGCATGGGATGCATTGTGACAGCACAGGGGTTAAGAGAAGCAAGGATCCATTGTGACCCAATGGAGGCTAACAATCTAATGATCCCTTTTAACACCAATGGGCCTAAAAGGGGCAGGGATGAATTGTGAAAGCATGGGGCCCAATTAAAACCTGGTACAATTACGCCACCATGGAGGCCAAGATTTAAATGATTCATTGTGACATCAAGTGGCCTAAAAGGGCATGGGTTGCATTGTGACAGCACAGGGGTTAAGAGAAGCAAGGAACCCTTGTGACCCAATGCAGGCTAACAATCTAAGAATCCCTTTTGACACCAGGGGGCGCAAAAGGACCACGGATGGACTCTGACAGCATGGGGACCTATAGATGCAAGGAACCATTATGACACCATGAAGGCCAAGAATCACATGGTTCATTGTGACATCAAGTGGCCTAAAAGGGCTTGGAATGCATTGTGACACCACAGAGGTTAAGAGAAGCAAGGAACCATTGTGACCCAATGCAGGCTAACAATCTAATGATCCCTTGTGGCACCAGGGGGTATAAAAAGGGCCAGGGATGGATTGTTACAGCACGGGGACCAATAGAAGCAAGGATCTATTATGCCACCGTGGAGGCCAAGAATCAAATGATTCATTGTGACATCTAGTGGCCTAAAAGGGCATGGGATGCATTGTGACACCACAGGGGTTAAGAGAAGCAAGGATACGTTGTGACCCAATGCAGGCTAACAATCTAAGAATCTAAGAATCCCTCTTGACACCAGGGGGTGCAAAAGGACCACGGATTAACTCTGACAGCATGGGGACCTATAGAAGCAAGGAACCATTATGACACCATGAAGGCCAAGAATCAAATGGTTCATTGTGACATCAAGTGGCCTAAAAGGGCTTGGAATGCATTGTGACACCACAGAGGTTAAGAGAAGCAAGGAACCATTGTGACCCAATGCAGGCTAACAATCTAATGATCCCTTGTGGCACCAGGGGGTATAAAAAGGGCCAGGGATGGATTGTCACAGCACGGGGACCAATAGAAGCAAGGATCTATTATGCCACCGTGGAGGCCAAGAATCAAATGATTCATTGTGACATCAAGTGGCCTAAAAGGGCATGGGATGCATTGTGACAGCACAGGGGTTAAGAGAAGCAAGGATCCATTGTGACCCAACGGAGGCTAATAATCCCAGGATCCCATTTGACACCAGGGGGCGTAAAAGGGCCAGGGATGAATTGTGACAGCATGGGGCCCAATAGAAACAAGGAACCATTATGACACCATGGAGGCCAAGAATCAAATGATTCATTGTGACATCAAGTGGCCTAAAAGGGCATGGGATGCATTGTGACACCACAGAGGTTAAGAGAAGCAAGGAACCATTGTGACCCAATGCAGGCTAACAATCTAATGATCCCTTGTGACACCAATGAGCCTAAAAGGGGCAGGGATGAATTGTGAAAGCATGGGGCCCAAGTAAAACCTGGTACAATTCTGCCACCATGGAGGCCAAGAATCAAATGATTCATTGTGACATCAAGTGGCACAAAAGGGCATGGGATGCATTGTGACACCACAGGGTTTAAGAGAAGCTAGGATCCATTGTGACCCAATGCAGGCTAACAATCTAATGATCCCTTGTGGCACCAGGGGGTATAAAAAGGGCCAGGGATGGATTGTAACAGCACGGGGACCAATAGAAGCAAGGATATATTATGCCACCGTGGAGGCCAAGAATCAAATGATTCATTGTGACATCATGTGGCCTAAAAGGGCATGGGATGCATTGTGACAGCACAGGGGTTAAGAGAAGCAAGGGACCATTGTGACCCAATGCAGGCTAACAATCTAATGATCCCTTTTAACACCAATGGGCCTAAAAGGGGCAGGGATGAATTGTGAAAGCATGGGGCCCAATTAAAACCTGGTACAATTACGCCACCATGGAGGCCAAGATTTAAATGATTCATTGTGACATCAAGTGGCCTAAAAGGGCATGGGTTGCATTGTGACAGCACAGGGGTTAAGAGAAGCAAGGAACCATTGTGACCCAATGCAGGCTAACAATCTAAGAATCCCTTTTGACACCAGGGGGCGCAAAAGGGCCACGGATGGACTCTGACAGCATGGGGACCTATAGAAGCAAGGAACCATTATGACACCATGAAGGCCAAGAATCAAATGGTTCATTGTGACATCAAGTGGCCTAAAAGGGCTTGGAATGCATTGTGACACCACAGAGCTTAAGAGAAGCAAGGAACCATTGTGACCCAATGCAGGCTAACAATCTAATGATCCCTTGTGGCACCAGGGGGTATAAAAAGGGCCAGGGATGGATTGTTACAGCACGGGGACCAATAGAAGCAAGGATCTATTATGGCACCATGGAGGCCAAGAATCAAATGATTCATTGTGACATCAAGTGGCCTAAAAGGCATGGGATGCCTTGTGACAGCACAGGGGTTAAGAGAAGCAAGGATCCATTGTGACCCAATGGAGGCTAATAATCCCAGGATCCCATTTGACACCAGGGGGCGTAAAAGGGCCAGGGATGAATTGTGACAGCATGGGGCCCAATAGAAACAAGGAACCATTATGACACCATGGAGGCCAAGAATCAAATGATTCATTGTGACATCAAGTGGCCTAAAAGGGCATGGGATGCATTGTGACACCACAGAGGTTAAGAGAAGCAAGGAACCATTGTGACCCAATGCAGGCTAACAATCTAATGATCCCTTGTGACACCAATGGGCCTAAAAGGGGCAGGGATGAATTGTGAAAGCATGGGGCCCAAGTAAAACCTGGTACAATTCTGCCACCATGGAGGCCAAGAATCAAATGATTCATTGTGACATCAAGTGGCCTAAAAGGGCATGGGATGCATTGTGACACCACAGGGGTTAAGAGAAGCTAGGATCCATTGTGACCCAATGCAGGCTAACAATCTAATGATCCCTTGTGGCACCAGGGGGTATAAAAAGGGCCAGGGATGGATTGTAACAGCACGGGGACCAATAGAAGCAAGGATATATTATGCCACCGTGGAGGCCAAGAATCAAATGATTCATTGTGACATCATGTGGCCTAAAAGGGCATGGGATGCATTGTGACAGCACAGGGGTTAAGAGAAGCAAGGATCCATTGTGACCCAATGGAGGCTAACAATCTAATGATCCCTTTTAACACCAATGGGCCTAAAAGGGGCAGGGATGAATTGTGAAAGCATGGGGCCCAATTAAAACCTGGTACAATTACGCCACCATGGAGGCCAAGATTTAAATGATTCATTGTGACATCAAGTGGCCTAAAAGGGCATGGGTTGCATTGTGACAGCACAGGGGTTAAGAGAAGCAAGGAACCCTTGTGACCCAATGCAGGCTAACAATCTAAGAATCCCTTTTGACACCAGGGGGCGCAAAAGGACCACGGATGGACTCTGACAGCATGGGGACCTATAGATGCAAGGAACCATTATGACACCATGAAGGCCAAGAATCACATGGTTCATTGTGACATCAAGTGGCCTAAAAGGGCTTGGAATGCATTGTGACACCACAGAGGTTAAGAGAAGCAAGGAACCATTGTGACCCAATGCAGGCTAACAATCTAATGATCCCTTGTGGCACCAGGGGGTATAAAAAGGGCCAGGGATGGATTGTTACAGCACGGGGACCAATAGAAGCAAGGATCTATTATGCCACCGTGGAGGCCAAGAATCAAATGATTCATTGTGACATCTAGTGGCCTAAAAGGGCATGGGATGCATTGTGACACCACAGGGGTTAAGAGAAGCAAGGATACGTTGTGACCCAATGCAGGCTAACAATCTAAGAATCTAAGAATCCCTTTTGACACCAGGGGGCGCAAAAGGGCCACAGATGGACTCTGACAGCATGGGGACCTATAGAAGCAAGGAACCATTATGACACCATGAAGGCCAAGAATCAAATGGTTCATTGTAAGACCAAGTGGCCTAAAAGGGCTTGGAATGCATTGTGACACCACAGAGGTTAAGAGAAGCAAGGAACCATTGTGACCCAATGCAGGCTAACAATCTAATGATCCCTTGTGGCACCAGGGGGTATAAAAAGGGCCAGGGATGGATTGTCACAGCACGGGGACCAATAGAAGCAAGGATCTATTATGCCACCGTGGAGGCCAAGAATCAAATGATTCATTGTGACATCAAGTGGCCTAAAAGGGCATGGGATGCATTGTGACAGCACAGGGGTTAAGAGAAGCAAGGATCCATTGTGACCCAACGGAGGCTAATAATCCCAGGATCCCATTTGACACCAGGGGGCGTAAAAGGGCCAGGGATGAATTGTGACAGCATGGGGCCCAATAGAAAAAAGGAACCATTATGACACCATGGAGGCCAAGAATCAAATGATTCATTGTGACATCAAGTGGCCTAAAAGGGCATGGGATGCATTGTGACACCACAGAGGTTAAGAGAAGCAAGGAACCATTGTGACCCAATGCAGGCTAACAATCTAATGATCCCTTGTGACACCAATGAGCCTAAAAGGGGCAGGGATGAATTGTGAAAGCATGGGGCCCAAGTAAAACCTGGTACAATTCTGCCACCATGGAGGCAAAGAATCAAATGATTCATTGTGACATCAAGTGGCACAAAAGGGCATGGGATGCATTGTGACACCACAGGGGTTAAGAGAAGCAAGGATCCATTGTGACCCAATACAGGCTAACAATCTAATGATCCCTTGTGGCACCAGGGGGTATAAAAAGGGCCAGGGATGGATTGTAACAGCACGGGGACCAATAGAAGCAAGGATATATTATGCCACCGTGGAGGCCAAGAATCAAATGATTCATTGTGACATCATGTGGCCTAAAAGGGCATGGGATGCATTGTGACAGCACAGGGGTTAAGAGAAGCAAGGATCCATTGTGACCCAATGGAGGCTAACAAGCTAATGATCCCTTTTAACACCAATGGGCCTAAAAGGGGCAGGGATGAATTGTGAAAGCATGGGGCCCAATTAAAACCTGGTACAATTACGCCACCATGGAGGCCAAGATTTAAATGATTCATTGTGACATCAAGTGGCCTAAAAGGGCATGGGTTGCATTGTGACAGCACAGGGGTTAAGAGAAGCAAGGAACCATTGTGACCCAATGCAGGCTAACAATCTAAGAATCCCTTTTGACACCAGGGGGCGCAAAAGGGCCACGGATGGACTCTGACAGCATGGGGACCTATAGAAGCAAGGAACCATTATGACACCATGAAGGCCAAGAATCAAATGGTTCATTGTGACATCAAGTGGCCTAAAAGGGCTTGGAATGCATTGTGACACCACAGAGCTTAAGAGAAGCAAGGAACCATTGTGACCCAATGCAGGCTAACAATCTAATGATCCCTTGTGGCACCAGGGGGTATAAAAAGGGCCAGGGATGGATTGTTACAGCACGGGGACCAATAGAAGCAAGGATCTATTATGGCACCATGGAGGCCAAGAATCAAATGATTCATTGTGACATCAAGTGGCCTAAAAGGCATGGGATGCCTTGTGACAGCACAGGGGTTAAGAGAAGCAAGGATCCATTGTGACCCAATGGAGGCTAATAATCCCAGGATCCCATTTGACACCAGGGGGCGTAAAAGGGCCAGGGATGAATTGTGACAGCATGGGGCCCAATAGAAACAAGGAACCATTATGACACCATGGAGGCCAAGAATCAAATGATTCATTGTGACATCAAGTGGCCTAAAAGGGCATGGGATGCATTGTGACACCACAGAGGTTAAGAGAAGCAAGGAACCATTGTGACCCAATGCAGGCTAACAATCTAATGATCCCTTGTGACACCAATGGGCCTAAAAGGGGCAGGGATGAATTGTGAAAGCATGGGGCCCAAGTAAAACCTGGTACAATTCTGCCACCATGGAGGCCAAGAATCAAATGATTCATTGTGACATCAAGTGGCCTAAAAGGGCATGGGATGCATTGTGACACCACAGGGGTTAAGAGAAGCTAGGATCCATTGTGACCCAATGCAGGCTAACAATCTAATGATCCCTTGTGGCACCAGGGGGTATAAAAAGGGCCAGGGATGGATTGTAACAGCACGGGGACCAATAGAAGCAAGGATATATTATGCCACCGTGGAGGCCAAGAATCAAATGATTCATTGTGACATCATGTGGCCTAAAAGGGCATGGGATGCATTGTGACAGCACAGGGGTTAAGAGAAGCAAGGATCCATTGTGACCCAATGGAGGCTAACAATCTAATGATCCCTTTTAACACCAATGGGCCTAAAAGGGGCAGGGATGAATTGTGAAAGCATGGGGCCCAATTAAAACCTGGTACAATTACGCCACCATGGAGGCCAAGATTTAAATGATTCATTGTGACATCAAGTGGCCTAAAAGGGCATGGGTTGCATTGTGACAGCACAGGGGTTAAGAGAAGCAAGGAACCCTTGTGACCCAATGCAGGCTAACAATCTAAGAATCCCTTTTGACACCAGGGGGCGCAAAAGGACCACGGATGGACTCTGACAGCATGGGGACCTATAGATGCAAGGAACCATTATGACACCATGAAGGCCAAGAATCACATGGTTCATTGTGACATCAAGTGGCCTAAAAGGGCTTGGAATGCATTGTGACACCACAGAGGTTAAGAGAAGCAAGGAACCATTGTGACCCAATGCAGGCTAACAATCTAATGATCCCTTGTGGCACCAGGGGGTATAAAAAGGGCCAGGGATGGATTGTTACAGCACGGGGACCAATAGAAGCAAGGATCTATTATGCCACCGTGGAGGCCAAGAATCAAATGATTCATTGTGACATCTAGTGGCCTAAAAGGGCATGGGATGCATTGTGACACCACAGGGCTGAAGAGAAGCAAGGATACGTTGTGACCCAATGCAGGCTAACAATCTAAGAATCTAAGAATCCCTCTTGACACCAGGGGGCGCAAAAGGACCACGGATTAACTCTGACAGCATGGGGACCTATAGAAGCAAGGAACCATTATGACACCATGAAGGCCAAGAATCAAATGGTTCATTGTAAGACCAAGTGGCCTAAAAGGGCTTGGAATGCATTGTGACACCACAGAGGTTAAGAGAAGCAAGGAACCATTGTGACCCAATGCAGGCTAACAATCTAATGATCCCTTGTGGCACCAGGGGGTATAAAAAGGGCCAGGGATGGATTGTCACAGCACGGGGACCAATAGAAGCAAGGATCTATTATGCCACCGTGGAGGCCAAGAATCAAATGATTCATTGTGACATCAAGTGGCCTAAAAGGGCATGGGATGCATTGTGACAGCACAGGGGTTAAGAGAAGCAAGGATCCATTGTGACCCAACGGAGGCTAATAATCCCAGGATCCCATTTGACACCAGGGGGCGTAAAAGGGCCAGGGATGAATTGTGACAGCATGGGGCCCAATAGAAAAAAGGAACCATTATGACACCATGGAGGCCAAGAATCAAATGATTCATTGTGACATCAAGTGGCCTAAAAGGGCATGGGATGCATTGTGACACCACAGAGGTTAAGAGAAGCAAGGAACCATTGTGACCCAATGCAGGCTAACAATCTAATGATCCCTTGTGACACCAATGAGCCTAAAAGGGGCAGGGATGAATTGTGAAAGCATGGGGCCCAAGTAAAACCTGGTACAATTCTGCCACCATGGAGGCCAAGAATCAAATGATTCATTGTGACATCAAGTGGCACAAAAGGGCATGGGATGCATTGTGACACCACAGGGTTTAAGAGAAGCTAGGATCCATTGTGACCCAATGCAGGCTAACAATCTAATGATCCCTTGTGGCACCAGGGGGTATAAAAAGGGCCAGGGATGGATTGTAACAGCACGGGGACCAATAGAAGCAAGGATATATTATGCCACCGTGGAGGCCAAGAATCAAATGATTCATTGTGACATCATGTGGCCTAAAAGGGCATGGGATGCATTGTGACAGCACAGGGGTTAAGAGAAGCAAGGGACCATTGTGACCCAATGCAGGCTAACAATCTAATGATCCCTTTTAACACCAATGGGCCTAAAAGGGGCAGGGATGAATTGTGAAAGCATGGGGCCCAATTAAAACCTGGTACAATTACGCCACCATGGAGGCCAAGATTTAAATGATTCATTGTGACATCAAGTGGCCTAAAAGGGCATGGGTTGCATTGTGACAGCACAGGGGTTAAGAGAAGCAAGGAACCATTGTGACCCAATGCAGGCTAACAATCTAAGAATCCCTTTTGACACCAGGGGGCGCAAAAGGGCCACGGATGGACTCTGACAGCATGGGGACCTATAGAAGCAAGGAACCATTATGACACCATGAAGGCCAAGAATCAAATGGTTCATTGTGACATCAAGTGGCCTAAAAGGGCTTGGAATGCATTGTGACACCACAGAGCTTAAGAGAAGCAAGGAACCATTGTGACCCAATGCAGGCTAACAATCTAATGATCCCTTGTGGCACCAGGGGGTATAAAAAGGGCCAGGGATGGATTGTTACAGCACGGGGACCAATAGAAGCAAGGATCTATTATGGCACCATGGAGGCCAAGAATCAAATGATTCATTGTGACATCAAGTGGCCTAAAAGGCATGGGATGCCTTGTGACAGCACAGGGGTTAAGAGAAGCAAGGATCCATTGTGACCCAATGGAGGCTAATAATCCCAGGATCCCATTTGACACCAGGGGGCGTAAAAGGGCCAGGGATGAATTGTGACAGCATGGGGCCCAATAGAAACAAGGAACCATTATGACACCATGGAGGCCAAGAATCAAATGATTCATTGTGACATCAAGTGGCCTAAAAGGGCATGGGATGCATTGTGACACCACAGAGGTTAAGAGAAGCAAGGAACCATTGTGACCCAATGCAGGCTAACAATCTAATGATCCCTTGTGACACCAATGGGCCTAAAAGGGGCAGGGATGAATTGTGAAAGCATGGGGCCCAAGTAAAACCTGGTACAATTCTGCCACCATGGAGGCCAAGAATCAAATGATTCATTGTGACATCAAGTGGCCTAAAAGGGCATGGGATGCATTGTGACACCACAGGGGTTAAGAGAAGCTAGGATCCATTGTGACCCAATGCAGGCTAACAATCTAATGATCCCTTGTGGCACCAGGGGGTATAAAAAGGGCCAGGGATGGATTGTAACAGCACGGGGACCAATAGAAGCAAGGATATATTATGCCACCGTGGAGGCCAAGAATCAAATGATTCATTGTGACATCATGTGGCCTAAAAGGGCATGGGATGCATTGTGACAGCACAGGGGTTAAGAGAAGCAAGGATCCATTGTGACCCAATGGAGGCTAACAATCTAATGATCCCTTTTAACACCAATGGGCCTAAAAGGGGCAGGGATGAATTGTGAAAGCATGGGGCCCAATTAAAACCTGGTACAATTACGCCACCATGGAGGCCAAGATTTAAATGATTCATTGTGACATCAAGTGGCCTAAAAGGGCATGGGTTGCATTGTGACAGCACAGGGGTTAAGAGAAGCAAGGAACCCTTGTGACCCAATGCAGGCTAACAATCTAAGAATCCCTTTTGACACCAGGGGGCGCAAAAGGACCACGGATGGACTCTGACAGCATGGGGACCTATAGATGCAAGGAACCATTATGACACCATGAAGGCCAAGAATCACATGGTTCATTGTGACATCAAGTGGCCTAAAAGGGCTTGGAATGCATTGTGACACCACAGAGGTTAAGAGAAGCAAGGAACCATTGTGACCCAATGCAGGCTAACAATCTAATGATCCCTTGTGGCACCAGGGGGTATAAAAAGGGCCAGGGATGGATTGTTACAGCACGGGGACCAATAGAAGCAAGGATCTATTATGCCACCGTGGAGGCCAAGAATCAAATGATTCATTGTGACATCTAGTGGCCTAAAAGGGCATGGGATGCATTGTGACACCACAGGGGTTAAGAGAAGCAAGGATACGTTGTGACCCAATGCAGGCTAACAATCTAAGAATCTAAGAATCCCTCTTGACACCAGGGGGCGCAAAAGGACCACGGATTAACTCTGACAGCATGGGGACCTATAGAAGCAAGGAACCATTATGACACCATGAAGGCCAAGAATCACATGGTTCATTGTAAGACCAAGTGGCCTAAAAGGGCTTGGAATGCATTGTGACACCACAGAGGTTAAGAGAAGCAAGGAACCATTGTGACCCAATGCAGGCTAACAATCTAATGATCCCTTGTGGCACCAGGGGGTATAAAAAGGGCCAGGGATGGATTGTCACAGCACGGGGACCAATAGAAGCAAGGATCTATTATGCCACCGTGGAGGCCAAGAATCAAATGATTCATTGTGACATCAAGTGGCCTAAAAGGGCATGGGATGCATTGTGACAGCACAGGGGTTAAGAGAAGCAAGGATCCATTGTGACCCAACGGAGGCTAATAATCCCAGGATCCCATTTGACACCAGGGGGCGTAAAAGGGCCAGGGATGAATTGTGACAGCATGGGGCCCAATAGAAAAAAGGAACCATTATGACACCATGGAGGCCAAGAATCAAATGATTCATTGTGACATCAAGTGGCCTAAAAGGGCATGGGATGCATTGTGACACCACAGAGGTTAAGAGAAGCAAGGAACCATTGTGACCCAATGCAGGCTAACAATCTAATGATCCCTTGTGACACCAATGAGCCTAAAAGGGGCAGGGATGAATTGTGAAAGCATGGGGCCCAAGTAAAACCTGGTACAATTCTGCCACCATGGAGGCAAAGAATCAAATGATTCATTGTGACATCAAGTGGCACAAAAGGGCATGGGATGCATTGTGACACCACAGGGGTTAAGAGAAGCAAGGATCCATTGTGACCCAATACAGGCTAACAATCTAATGATCCCTTGTGGCACCAGGGGGTATAAAAAGGGGCAGGGATGGATTGTAACAGCACGGGGACCAATAGAAGCAAGGATATATTATGCCACCGTGGAGGCCAAGAATCAAATGATTCATTGTGACATCATGTGGCCTAAAAGGGCATGGGATGCATTGTGACAGCACAGGGGTTAAGAGAAGCAAGGATCCATTGTGACCCAATGGAGGCTAACAAGCTAATGATCCCTTTTAACACCAATGGGCCTAAAAGGGGCAGGGATGAATTGTGAAAGCATGGGGCCCAATTAAAACCTGGTACAATTACGCCACCATGGAGGCCAAGATTTAAATGATTCATTGTGACATCAAGTGGCCTAAAAGGGCATGGGTTGCATTGTGACAGCACAGGGGTTAAGAGAAGCAAGGAACCATTGTGACCCAATGCAGGCTAACAATCTAAGAATCCCTTTTGACACCAGGGGTCGCAAAAGGACCACGGATGGACTCTGACAGCATGGGGACCTATAGAAGCAAGGAACCATTATGACACCATGAAGGCCAAGAATCAAATGGTTCATTGTGACATCAAGTGGCCTAAAAGGGCTTGGAATGTATTGTGACACCACAGAGGTTAAGAGAAGCAAGGAACCATTGTGACCCAATGCAGGCTAACAATCTAATGATCCCTTGTGGCACCAGGGTGTATAAAAAGGGCCAGGGATGGATTGTTACAGCACGGGGACCAATAGAAGCAAGGATCTATTATGGCACCGTGGAGGCCAAGAATCAAATGATTCATTGTGACATCATGTGGCCTAAAAGGGCATGGGATGCATTGTGACACCACAGGGGTTAAGAGAAGCAAGGATCCATTGTGACCCAATGCAAGCTAACAATCTAAGAATCTAAGAATCCCTCTTGACACCAGGGGGCGCAAAAGGACCACGGATGAACTCTGACAGCATGGGGACCTATAGAAGCAAGGAACCATTATGACACCATGAAGGCCAAGAATCAAATGGTTCATTGTAAGACCAAGTGGCCTAAAAGGGCTTGGAATGCATTGTGACACCACAGAGGTTAAGAGAAGCAAGGAACCATTGTGACCCAATGCAGGCTAACAATCTAATGATCCCTTGTGGCACCAGGGGGTATAAAAAGGGCCAGGGATGGATTGTCACAGCACGGGGACCAATAGAAGCAAGGATCTATTATGCCACCGTGGAGGCCAAGAATCAAATGATTCATTGTGACATCAAGTGGCCTAAAAGGGCATGGGATGCATTGTGACAGCACAGGGGTTAAGAGAAGCAAGGATCCATTGTGACCCAACGGAGGCTAATAATCCCAGGATCCCATTTGACACCAGGGGGCGTAAAAGGGCCAGGGATGAATTGTGACAGCATGGGGCCCAATAGAAAAAAGGAACCATTATGACACCATGGAGGCCAAGAATCAAATGATTCATTGTGACATCAAGTGGCCTAAAAGGGCATGGGATGCATTGTGACACCACAGAGGTTAAGAGAAGCAAGGAACCATTGTGACCCAATGGAGGCTAACAATCTAATGATCCCTTGTGACACCAATGGGCCTAAAAGGGGCAGGGATGAATTGTGAAAGCATGGGGCCCAATAAAACCTGGTACAATTCTGCCACCATGGAGGCCAAGAATCAAATGATTCATTGTGACATCATGTGGCCTAAAAGGGCATGGGATGCATTGTGACAGCACAGGGGTTAAGAGAAGCAAGGATCCATTGTGACCCAATGGAGGCTAACAATCTAATGATCCCTTTTGACACCAATGGGCCTAAAAGGGCAGGGATATATTGTGAAAGCATGGGGCCCACTTAAAACCTGGTACAATTACGCCACCATGGAGGCCAAGAATTAAATGATTCATTGTGACATCAAGTGGCCTAAAAGGGCATGGGATGCATTGTGACAGCACAGGGGTTAAGAGAAGTAAGGAACCATTGTGACCCAATGCAGGCTAACAATCTAAGAATCACTTTTGACACCAGGGGGCGCAAAAGGACCACGGATGGACTCTGACAGCATGGGGACCTATAGAAGCAAGGAACCATTATGACACCATGAAGGCCAAGAATCAAATGGTTCATTGTAACATCTAGTGGCCTAAAAGGGCTTGGAATGCATTGTGACACCACAGAGGTTAAGAGAAGCAAGGAACCATTGTGACCCAATGCAGGCTAACAATCTAATGATCCCTTGTGGCACCAGGGGGTATAAAAAGGGCCAGGGATGGATTGTTACAGTACGGGGACCAATAGAAGCAAGGATTTATTATGCCACCGTGGAGGCCAAGAATCAAATAATTCATTGTGACATCAAGTGGACTAAAAGGGCATGGGATGCATTGTGACAGCACAGGGGTTAAGAGAAGCAAGGATCCATTGTGACCCAATGGAGGCTAACAATCTAATGATCCCTTTTGACACCAATGGGCCTAAAAGGGGCAGGGATGTATTGTGAAAGCATGGGCCCCAATTAAAACCTGGTACAATTACGCGACCATGGAGGCCAAGAATCAAATGATTCATTGTGACATCAAGTGGCCTAAAAGGGCATGGGATGCATTGTGACACCACAGAGGTTAAGAGAAGCAAGGATCCATTGTGACCCAATGGAGGCTAACAATCTAAGAATCTAAGAATCCCTTTTGACACCGGGGGGCGCAAAAGGACCACGGATGAACTCTGACAGCATGGGGACCTATAGAAGCAAGGAACCATTATGACACCATGAAGGCCAAGAATCAAATGGTTCATTGTGACATCAAGTGGCCTAAAAGGGCTTGGAATGCATTGTGACACCACAGAGGTTAAGAGAAGCAAGGAACCATTGTGACCCAATGCAGGCTAACAATCTAATAATCCCTTGTGGCACCAGGGGGTATAAAAAGGGCCAGGGATGGATTGTTACAGCACGGGGACCAATAGAAGCAAGGATCTATTATGGCACCGTGGAGGCCAAGAATCAAATGATTCATTGTGACATCAAGTGGCCTAAAAGGGCATGGGATGCATTGTGACAGCACAGGGGTTAAGAGAAGCAAGGATCCATTGTGACCCAATGGAGGCTAATAATCCCAGGATCCCATTTGACACCAGGGGGCGTAAAAGGGCCAGGGATGAATTGTGACAGCATGGGGCCCAATAGAAACAAGGAACCATTATGACACCATGGAGGCCAAGAATCAAATGATTCATTGTGACATCAAGTGGCCTAAAAGGGCATGGGATGCATTGTGACAGCACAGGGGTTAAGAGAAGCAAGGAACCATTGTGACCCAGTGCAGGCTAACAATCTAATGATCCCTTGTGACACCAATGGGCCTAAAAGGGCCAGGGGTGAATTGTGAAAGCATGGGGACCAATAGAATCAAGGATCTATTATGCCACGGTGGAGGCCAAGAATCAAATGATTCATTGTGACATCATGTGGACTAAAAGGGAATGGGATGCATTGTGACAGCACAGGGGTTAAGAGAAGCAAGGATCCATTGTGACCCAATGGAGGCTAACAAGCTAATGATCCCTATTCACACCAATGGGCCTAAAAGGGGCCGTGATATATTGTGAAAGCATGGGGCCCAATTAAAACCTGGTACAATTACGCCACCATGGAGGCCAAGAATCAAATTATTCATTGTGACATCAAGTGGACTAAAAGGGCATGGGACGCATTGTGACAGCACAGGGGTTAAGAGAAGCTAGCATCCATTGTGACCCAATGGAGGCTAATAATCCCAGGATCCCATTTGACACCAGGGGGCGTAAAATGGCCAGGGATGAATTGTGACAGCATGGGGCCCAATAGAAACAAGGAACCATTATGACACCATGGAGGCCAAGAATCAAATGATTCATTGTGACATCAAGTGGCCTAAAAGGGCATGGGATGCATTGTGACAGCACAGGGGTTAAGAGAAGCAAGGAACCATTGTGACCCAATGCAGGCTAACAATCTAATGATCCCTTGTGACACCAATGTGCCTAAAAGGGCCAGGGATGAATTGTGACAGCATGGGGCCCAAGTAAAAGCTGGTACAATTATGCCACCATGGAGGCCAAGAATCAAATGATTCATTGTGACATCAAGTGGCCTAAAAGGGCATGGGATGCATTGTGACACCACAGAGGTTAAGAGAAGCAAGGAACCATTGTGACCCAATGCAGGCTAACAATCTAAGAATCCCTTTTGACACCGGGGGGCGCAAAAGGACCACGGATGAACTCTGACAGCATGGGGACCTATAGAAGCAAGGAACCATTATGACACCATGAAGGCCAAGAATCAAATGGTTCATTGTGACATCTAGTGGCCTAAAAGGGCTTGGAATGCATTGTGACACCACAGAGGTTAAGAGAAGCAAGGAACCATTGTGACCCAATGCAGGCTAACAATCTAATGATCCCTTGTGGCACCAGGGGGTATAAAAAGGGCCAGGGATGGATTGTTACAGCACGGGGACCAATAGAAGCAAGGATCTATTATGCCGCCATGGAGGCCAAGAATCAAATAATTCATTGTGACGTCATGTGGCCTAAAAGGGCATGGGATGCATTGTGACAGCACAGGGGTTAAGAGAAGCAAGGATCCATTGTGACCCAATGGAGGCTAACAATCTAATGATCCCTTTTGACACCAATGGGCCTAAAAGGGGCAGGGATGTATTGTGAAAGCATGGGCCCCAATTAAAACCTGGTACAATTACGCCACCATGGAGGCCAAGAATCAAATGATTCATTGTGACATCAAGTGGCCTAAAAGGGCATGGGATGCATTGTGACACCACAGAGGTAAAGAGAAGCAAGGATCCATTGTGACCCAATGGAGGCTAACAATCTAAGAATCTAAGAATCCCTTTTGACACCAGGGGGCGCAAAAGGACCACGGATGAACTCTGACAGCATGGGGACCTATAGAAGCAAGGAACCATTATGACACCATGAAGGCCAAGAATCAAATGGTTCATTGTGACATCAAGTGGCCTAAAAGGGCTTGGAATGCATTGTGACACCACAGAGGTTAAGAGAAGCAAGGAACCATTGTGACCCAATGCAGGCTAACAATCTAATGATCCCTTGTGGCACCAGGGGGTATAAAAAGGGCCAGGGATGGATTGTTACAGTACGGGGACCAATAGAAGCAAGGATCTATTATGCCACGGTGGAGGCCAAGAATCAAATGATTCATTGTGACATCATGTGGCCTAAAAGGGCATGGGATGCATTGTGACAGCACAGGGGTTAAGAGAAGCAAGGATCCATTGTGACCCAATGGAGGCTAACAATCTAATGATCCCTGTTCACACCAATGGGCCTAAAAGGGGCCGTGATATATTGTGAAAGCATGGGGCCCTATTAAAACCTGGTACAAATACGCCACCATGGAGGCCAAGAATCAAATTATTCATTGTGACATCAAGTGGCCTAAAAGGGCATGGGACGCATTGTGACAGCACAGGGGTTAAGAGAAGCTAGCATCCATTGTGACCCAATGGAGGCGAATAATCCCAGGATCCCATTTGACACCAGGGGGCGTAAAAGGGCCAGGGATGAATTGTGACAGCATGGGGCCCAATAGAAACAAGGAACCATTATGACACCATGGAGGCCAAGAATCAAATGATTCATTGTGACATCAAGTGGCCTAAAAGGGCATGGGATGCATTGTGACAGCACAGGGGTTAAGAGAAGCAAGGAACCATTGTGACCCAATGCAGGCTAACAAGCTAATGATCCCTTGTGACACCAATGGGCCTAAAAGGGCCAGGGATGAATTGTGACAGCATGGGGCCCAAGTAAAACCTGGTACAATTATGCCACCATGGAGGCCAAGAATCAAATGATTCATTGTGACATCAAGTGGCACAAAAGGGCATGGGATGCATTGTGACACCACAGGGGTTAAGAGAAGCAAGGAACCATTGTGACCCAATGCAGGCTAACAATCTAATGATCCCTTGTGGCACCAGGGGGTATAAAAAGGGCCAGGGATGGATTGTTACAGCACGGGGACCAATAGAAGCAAGGATCTATTATGCCACCGTGGAGGCCAAGAATCAAATGATTCATTGTGACATCATGTGGCCTAAAAGGGCATGGGATGCATTGTGACACCACAGAGGTTAAGAGAAGCAAGGAACCATTGTGACCCAATGCAGGCTAACAATCTAATGATCCCTTGTGGCACCAGGGGGTATAAAAAGGGCCAGGGATGGATTGTTACAGCACGGGGACCAATAGAAGCAAGGATATATTATGCCACCGTGGAGGCCAAGAATCAAATGATTCATTGTGACATCATGTGGCCTAAAAGGGCATGGGATGCATTGTGACAGCACAGGGGTTAAGAGAAGCAAGGATCCATTGTGACCCAATGGAGGCTAACAAGCTAATGATCCCTTTTAACACCAATGGGCCTAAAAGGGGCAGGGATGAATTGTGAAAGCATGGGGCCCAATTAAAACCTGGTACAATTACGCCACCATGGAGGCCAAGATTTAAATGATTCATTGTGACATCAAGTGGCCTAAAAGGGCATGGGTAGCATTGTGACAGCACAGGGGTTAAGAGAAGCAAGGAACCATTGTGACCCAATGCAGGCTAACAATCTAAGAATCCCTTTTGACATCAGGGGGCGCAAAAGACCACGGATGGACTCTGACAGCATGGGGACCTATAGAAGCAAGGAACCATTATGACACCATGAAGGCCAAGAATCAAATGGTTCATTGTGACATCAAGTGGCCTAAAAGGGCTTGGAATGCATTGTGACACCACAGAGGTTAAGAGAAGCAAGGAACCATTGTGACCCAATGCAGGCTAACAATCTAATGATCCCTTGTGGCACCAGGGGTTGCAATAGGGCCAGGGATGGATTGTTACAGCACGGGGACCAATAGAAGCAAGGATCTATTATGGCACCATGGAGGCCAAGAATCAAATGATTCATTGTGACATCAAGTGGCCTAAAAGGCATGGGATGCCTTGTGACAGCACAGGGGTTAAGAGAAGCAAGGATCCATTGTGACCCAATGGAGGCTAATAATCCCAGGATCCCATTTGACACCAGGGGGTGTAAAAGGGCCAGGGATGAATTGTGACAGCATGGGGCCCAATAGAAACAAGGAACCATTATGACACCATGGAGGCCAAGAATCAAATGATTCATTGTGACATCAAGTGGCCTAAAAGGGCATGGGATGCATTGTGACACCACAGAGGTTAAGAGAAGCAAGGAACCATTGTGACCCAATGCAGGCTAACAGTATAATGATCCCTTGTGACACCAATGGGCCTAAAAGGGGCAGGGATGAATTGTGAAAGCATGGGGCCCAATAAAACCTGGTACAATTATGCCACAATGGAGGCCAAGAATCAAATGATTCATTGTGACATCATGTGGCCTAAAAGGGCATGGGATGCATTGTGACAGCACAGGGGTTAAGAGAAGCAAGGATCCATTGTGACCCAATGGAGGCTAACAATCTAATGATCCCTTTTGACACCAATGGGCCTAAAAGGGGCAGGGATATATTGTGAAAGCATGGGGCCCACTTAAAACCTGGTACAATTACGCCACCATGGAGGCCAAGAATTAAATGATTCATTGTGACATCAAGTGGCCTAAAAGGGCATGGGATGCATTGTGACAGCACAGGGGTTAAGAGAAGTAAGGAACCATTGTGACCCAATGCAGGCTAACAATCTAAGAATCACTTTTGACACCAGGGGGCGTAAAAGGGCCAGGGATGAATTGTGACAGCATGGGGCCCAATAAAAACCTGGTACAATTACGCCACCATGGAGGCCAAGAATTAAATGATTCATTGTAAGACCAAGTGGCCTAAAAGGGCTTGGAATGCATTGTGACACCACAGAGGTTAAGAGAAGCAAGGAACCATTGTGACCCAATGCAGGCTAACAATCTAATGATCCCTTGTGGCACCAGGGGGTATAAAAAGGGCCAGGGATGGATTGTTATAGTACGGGGACCAATAGAAGCAAGGATCTATTATGCCACCGTGGAGGCCAAGAATCAAATAATTCATTGTGACATCAAGTGGCCTAAAAGGGCATGGGATGCATTGTGACAGCACAGGGGTTAAGAGAAGCAAGGATCCATTGTGACCCAATGGAGGCTAATAATCCCAGGATCCCATTTGACACCAGGGGGCGTAAAAGGGCCAGGGATGAATTGTGACAGCATGGGGCCCAATAGAAACAAGGAACCATTATGACACCATGGAGGCCAAGAATCAAATGATTCATTGTGACATGAAGTGGCCTAAAAGGGCATGGGATGCATTGTGACACCACAGAGGTTAAGAGAAGCAAGGAACCATTGTGACCCAATGCAGGCTAACAATCTAATCATCCCTTGTGACACCAATGCGCCTAAAAGGGGCAGGGATGAATTGTGACAGCACGGGGACCAATAGATGCAAGGATCTATTATGCCACCATGGAGGCCAAGAATCAAATAATTCATTGTGACATCAAGTGGCCTAAAAGGGCATGGGATGCATTGTGACAGCACAGGGGTTAAGAGAAGCAAGGAACCATTGTGACCCAATGCAGGCTAACAATCTAATGATCCCTTGTGACACCAATGGGCCTAAAAGGGGCAGGGATGAATTGTGAAAGCATGGGGCCCAAGTAAAACCTGGTACAATTCTGCCACCATGGAGGCCAAGAATCAAATGATTCATTGTGACATCAAGTGGCCTAAAAGGGCATGGGATGCATTGTGACACCACAGGGGTTAAGAGAAGCAAGGAACCATTGTGACCCAATGCAGGCTAACAATCTAAGAATCCCTTTTGACACCAGGGGGCACAAAAGGACCACGGATGAACTCTGACAGCATGGGGACCTATAGAAGCAAGGAACCATTATGACACCATGAAGGCCAAGAATCAAATGGTTCATTGTAAGACCAAGTGGCCTAAAAGGGCTTGGAATGCATTGTGACACCACAGAGGTTAAGAGAAGCAAGGAACCATTGTGACCCAATGCAGGCTAACAATCTAATGATCCCTTGTGGCACCAGGGGGTATAAAAAGGGCCAGGGATGGATTGTTACAGCACGGGGACCAATAGAAGCAAGGATCTATTATGCCGCCATGGAGGCCAAGAATCAAATAATTCATTGTGACGTCATGTGGCCTAAAAGGGCATGGGATGCATTGTGACAGCACAGGGGTTAAGAGAAGCAAGGATCCATTGTGACCCAATGGAGGCTAACAATCTAATGATCCCTTTTGACACCAATGGGCCTAAAAGGGGCAGGGATGTATTGTGAAAGCATGGGCCCCAATTAAAACCTGGTACAATTACGCCACCATGGAGGCCAAGAATCAAATGATTCATTGTGACATCAAGTGGCCTAAAAGGGCATGGGATGCATTGTGACACCACAGAGGTAAAGAGAAGCAAGGATCCATTGTGACCCAATGGAGGCTAACAATCTAAGAATCTAAGAATCGCTTTTGACACCAGGGGGCGCAAAAGGACCACGGATGAACTCTGACAGCATGGGGACCTATAGAAGCAAGGAACCATTATGACACCATGAAGGCCAAGAATCAAATGGTTCATTGTGACATCAAGTGGCCTAAAAGGGCTTGGAATGCATTGTGACACCACAGAGGTTAAGAGAAGCAAGGAACCATTGTGACCCAATGCAGGCTAACAATCTAATGATCCCTTGTGGCACCAGGGGGTATAAAAAGGGCCAGGGATGGATTGTTACAGCACGGGGACCAATAGAAGCAAGGATCTATTATGGCACCGTGGAGGCCAAGAATCAAATGATTCATTGTGACATCAAGTGGCCTAAAAGGGCATGGGACGCATTGTGACAGCCCAGGGGTTAAGAGAAGCTAGCATCCATTGTGACCCAATGGAGGCTAATAATCCCAGGATCCCATTTGACACCAGGGGGCGTAAAAGGGCCAGGGATGAATTGTGACAGCATGGGGCCCAATAGAAACAAGGAACCATTATGACACCATGGAGGCCAAGAATCAAATGATTCATTGTGACATCAAGTGGCCTAAAAGGGCATGGGATGCATTGTGACACCACAGAGGTTAAGAGAAGCAAGGAACCATTGTGACCCAATGCAGGCTTACAATCTAAGAATCCCATTTGACATCAGGGGGCGCAAAAGGACCACGGATGAACGAGGACAGCATGGGGACCTATAGAGGCAAGGAACCATTATGACACCATGAAGGCCAAGAATCAAATGGTTCATTGTGACATCAAGTGGCCTAAAAGGGCTTGGAATGCATTGTGACACCACAGAGGTTAAGAGAAGCAAGGAACCATTGTGACCCAATGCAGGCTAACAATCTAATGATCCCTTGTGGCACCAGGGGGTATAAAAAGGGCCAGGGATGGATTGTTACAGCACGGGGACCAATAGAAGCAAGGATCTATTATGGCACCGTGGAGGCCAAGAATCAAATGATTCATTGTGACATCAAGTGGCCTAAAAGGGCATGGGACGCATTGTGACAGCACAGGGGTTAAGAGAAGCTAGCATCCATTGTGACCCAATGGAGGCTAATAATCCCAGGATCCCATTTGACACCAGGGGGCGTAAAAGGGCCAGGGATGAATTGTGACAGCATGGGGCCCAATAGAAACAAGGAACCATTATGACACCATGGAGGCCAAGAATCAAATGATTCATTGTGACATCAAGTGGCCTAAAAGGGCATGGGATGCATTGTGACAGCACAGGGGTTAAGAGAAGCAAGGATCCATTGTGACCCAATGGAGGCTAACAATCTAATGATCCTTTTTGACACCAATGGGCCTAAAAGGGGCAGGGATGTATTGTGAAAGCATGGGGCCCAATTAAAACCTGGTACAATTGCACCACCATGGAGGCCAAGAATCAAATGATTCATTGTGACATCAAGTGGCCTAAAAGGGCATGGGATGCATTGTGACAGCACAGGGGTTAAGAGAAGCAAGGATCCATTGTGACCCAATGGAGGCTAATAATCCCAGGATCCCATTTGACACCAGGGGGCGTAAAAGGGCCAGGGATGAATTGTGACAGCATGGGGCCCAATAGAAACAAGGAACCATTATGACACCATGGAGGCCAAGAATCAAATGATTCATTGTGACATCAAGTGGCCTAAAAGGGCATGGGATGCATTGTGACACCACAGAGGTTAAGAGAAGCAAGGAACCATTGTGACCCAATGCAGGCTTACAATCTAAGAATCCCATTTGACACCAGGGGGCGCAAAAGGACCACGGATGAACTCTGACAGCATGGGGTCCTATAGAAGCAAGGAACCATTATGACACCATGGAGGCCAAGAATCAAATGGTTCATTGTAAGACCAAGTGGCCTAAAAGGGCTTGGAATGCATTGTGACACCACAGAGGTTAAGAGAAGCAAGGAACCATTGTGACCCAATGCAGGCTAACAATCTAATGATCCCTTGTGGCACCAGGGGGTATAAAAAGGGCCAGGGATGGATTGTTACAGCACGGGGACCAATAGAAGCAAGGATCTATTATGCCACCGTGGAGGCCAAGAATCAAATGATTCATTGTGACATCAAGTGGCCTAAAAGGGCATGGGATGCATTGTGACACCACAGAGGTTAAGAGAAGCAAGGAACCATTGTGACCCAATGCAGGCTAACAATCTAATGATCCCTTTTGGCACCAATGGGCCTAAAAGGGGCAGGGATGTATTGTGAAAGCATGGGGCCCAATTAAAACCTGGCACAATTACGCCACCATGGAGGCCAAGAATCAAATGATTCATTGTGACATCAAGTGGCCTAAAAGGGCATGGGATGCATTGTGACAGCACAGGGGTTAAGAGAAGCAAGGAACCATTGTGACCCAGTGCAGGCTAACAATCTAATGATCCCTTGTGACACCAATGGGCCTAAAAGGGGCAGGGATGAATTGTGAAGGCATGGGGTCCAATAGAAGCAAGGATCTATTATGCCGCCATGGAGGCCAAGAATCAAATGATTCATTGTGACATCATGTGGCCTAAAAGGGCATGGGATGCCTTGTGACAGCACAGGGGTTAAGAGAAGCAAGGATCCATTGTGACCCAATGGGGGCTATCAATCTAATGATCCCTATTCACACCAATGGGCCTCAAAGGGGCAGTGATATATTGTGAAAGCATGGGGCCCAATTAAAACCTGGTACAATTACTCCACCATGGAGGCCAAGAATCAAATGATTCATTGTGACATCAAGTGGCCTAAAAGGGCATGGGACGCATTGTGACAGCACAGGGGTTAAGAGAAGCTAGCATCCATTGTGACCCAATGGAGGCTAATAATCCCAGGATCCCATTTGACACCAGGGGGCGTAAAAGGGCCAGGGATGAATTGTGACAGCATGGGGCCCAATAGAAACAAGGAACCATTATGACACCATGGAGGCCAAGAATCAAATGATTCATTGTGACATCAAGTTGCCTAAAAGGGAATGGGATGCATTGTGACACCACAGAGGTTAAGAGAAGCAAGGAACCATTGTGACCCAATGCAGGCTAACAATCTAATGATCCCTTGTGACACCAATGGGCCTAAAAGGGCCAGGGACGAATTGTTACAGCACGGGGAACAATAGAAGCAAGGATCTATTATGCCACCATGGAGGCCAAGAATCAAATGATTCATTGTGACATCAAGTGGCCTAAAAGGGCATGGGATGCATTGTGACACCACAGGGGTTAAGAGAAGCAAGGAACCATTGTGACCCAATGCAGGCTAACAATCTAAGAATCCCTTTTGACATCAGGGGGCACAAAAGGACCACGGATGAACTCTGACAGCATGGGGACCTATAGAAGCAAGGAACCATTATGACACCATGAAGGCCAAGAATCAAATGGTTCATTGTAAGACCAAGTGGCCTAAAAGGGCTTGGAATGCATTGTGACACCACAGAGGTTAAGAGAAGCAAGGAACCATTGTGACCCAATGCAGGCTAACAATCTAATGACCCCTTGTGGCACCAGGGGGTATAAAAAGGGCCAGGGATGGATTGTTACAGCACGGGGACCAATAGAAGCAAGGATCTATTATGCCGCCATGGAGGCCAAGAATCAAATAATTCATTGTGACGTCATGTGGCCTAAAAGGGCATGGGATGCATTGTGACAGCACAGGGGTTAAGAGAAGCAAGGATCCATTGTGACCCAATGGAGGCTAACAATCTAATGATCCCTTTTGACACCAATGGGCCTAAAAGGGGCAGGGATGTATTGTGAAAGCATGGGCCCCAATTAAAACCTGGTACAATTACGCCACCATGGAGGCCAAGAATCAAATGATTCATTGTGACATCAAGTGGCCTAAAAGGGCATGGGATGCATTGTGACACCACAGAGGTAAAGAGAAGCAAGGATCCATTGTGACCCAATGGAGGCTAACAATCTAAGAATCTAAGAATCGCTTTTGACACCAGGGGGCGCAAAAGGACCACGGATGAACTCTGACAGCATGGGGACCTATAGAAGCAAGGAACCATTATGACACCATGAAGGCCAAGAATCAAATGGTTCATTGTGACATCAAGTGGCCTAAAAGGGCTTGGAATGCATTGTGACACCACAGAGGTTAAGAGAAGCAAGGAACCATTGTGACCCAATGCAGGCTAACAATCTAATGATCCCTTGTGGCACCAGGGGGTATAAAAAGGGCCAGGGATGGATTGTTACAGCACGGGGACCAATAGAAGCAAGGATCTATTATGGCACCGTGGAGGCCAAGAATCAAATGATTCATTGTGACATCAAGTGGCCTAAAAGGGCATGGGACGCATTGTGACAGCCCAGGGGTTAAGAGAAGCTAGCATCCATTGTGACCCAATGGAGGCTAATAATCCCAGGATCCCATTTGACACCAGGGGGCGTAAAAGGGCCAGGGATGAATTGTGACAGCATGGGGCCCAATAGAAACAAGGAACCATTATGACACCATGGAGGCCAAGAATCAAATGATTCATTGTGACATCAAGTGGCCTAAAAGGGCATGGGATGCATTGTGACAGCACAGGGGTTAAGAGAAGCAAGGATCCATTGTGACCCAATGGAGGCTAACAATCTAATGATCCTTTTTGACACCAATGGGCCTAAAAGGGGCAGGGATGTATTGTGAAAGCATGGGGCCCAATTAAAACCTGGTACAATTGCACCACCATGGAGGCCAAGAATCAAATGATTCATTGTGACATCAAGTGGCCTAAAAGGGCATGGGATGCATTGTGACAGCACAGGGGTTAAGAGAAGCAAGGATCCATTGTGACCCAATGGAGGCTAATAATCCCAGGATCCCATTTGACACCAGGGGGCGTAAAAGGGCCAGGGATGAATTGTGACAGCATGGGGCCCAATAGAAACAAGGAAGCATTATGACACCATGGAGGCCAAGAATCAAATGATTCATTGTGACATCAAGTGGCCTAAAAGGGCATGGGATGCATTGTGACACCACAGAGGTTAAGAGAAGCAAGGAACCATTGTGACCCAATGCAGGCTTACAATCTAAGAATCCCATTTGACACCAGGGGGCGCAAAAGGACCACGGATGAACTCTGACAGCATGGGGTCCTATAGAAGCAAGGAACCATTATGACACCATGGAGGCCAAGAATCAAATGGTTCATTGTAAGACCAAGTGGCCTAAAAGGGCTTGGAATGCATTGTGACACCACAGAGGTTAAGAGAAGCAAGGAACCATTGTGACCCAATGCAGGCTAACAATCTAATGATCCCTTGTGGCACCAGGGGGTATAAAAAGGGCCAGGGATGGATTGTTACAGCACGGGGACCAATAGAAGCAAGGATCTATTATGCCACCGTGGAGGCCAAGAATCAAATGATTCATTGTGACATCAAGTGGCCTAAAAGGGCATGGGATGCATTGTGACACCACAGAGGTTAAGAGAAGCAAGGAACCATTGTGACCCAATGCAGGCTAACAATCTAATGATCCCTTTTGGCACCAATGGGCCTAAAAGGGGCAGGGATGTATTGTGAAAGCATGGGGCCCAATTAAAACCTGGCACAATTACGCCACCATGGAGGCCAAGAATCAAATGATTCATTGTGACATCAAGTGGCCTAAAAGGGCATGGGATGCATTGTGACAGCACAGGGGTTAAGAGAAGCAAGGAACCATTGTGACCCAGTGCAGGCTAACAATCTAATGATCCCTTGTGACACCAATGGGCCTAAAAGGGGCAGGGATGAATTGTGAAGGCATGGGGTCCAATAGAAGCAAGGATCTATTATGCCGCCATGGAGGCCAAGAATCAAATGATTCATTGTGACATCATGTGGCCTAAAAGGGCATGGGATGCCTTGTGACAGCACCGGGGTTAAGAGAAGCAAGGATCCATTGTGACCCAATGGGGGCTATCAATCTAATGATCCCTATTCACACCAATGGGCCTCAAAGGGGCAGTGATATATTGGGAAAGCATGGGGCCCAATTAAAACCTGGTACAATTACGCCACCATGGAGGCCAAGAATCAAATGATTCATTGTGACATCAAGTGGCCTAAAAGGGCATGGGACGCATTGTGACAGCACAGGGGTTAAGAGAAGCTAGCATCCATTGTGACCCAATGGAGGCTAATAATCCCAGGATCCCATTTGACACCAGGGGGCGTAAAAGGGCCAGGGATGAATTGTGACAGCATGGGGCCCAATAGAAACAAGGAACCATTATGACACCATGGAGGCCAAGAATCAAATGATTCATTGTGACATCAAGTGGCCTAAAAGGGCATGGGATGCATTGTGACACCACAGAGGTTAAGAGAAGCAAGGAACCATTGTGACCCAATGCAGGCTAACAATCTAATGATCCCTTGTGACACCAATGGGCCTAAAAGGGCCAGGGACGAATTGTTACAGCACGGGGAACAATAGAAGCAAGGATCTATTATGCCACCATGGAGGCCAAGAATCAAATAATTCATTGTGACATCAAGTGGCCTAAAAGGGCATGGGATGCATTGTGACAGCACAGGGGTTAAGAGAAGCAAGGAACCATTGTGACCCAATGCAGGCTAACAAGCTTATTATCCCTTGTGACACCTATGGGCCTAAAAGGGCCAGGGATGAATTGTGACAGCATGGGGCCCAAGTAAAACCTGGTACAATTATGCCACCATGGAGGCCAAGAATCAAATGATTCATTGTGACATCAAGTGGCCTAAAAGGGCACGGGATGCATTGTGACACCACAGAGGTTAAGAGAAGCAAGGAACCATTGTGACCCAATGCAGGCTAACAATCTAAGAATCCCTTTTGACACCAGGGGGCGAAAAAGGACCACGGATGAACCTTGACAGCGTGGGGACCTATAGAAGCAAGGAACCATTATGACACCATGAAGGCCAAGAATCAAATGGTTCATTGTGACATCTAGTGGCCTAAAAGGGCTTGGAATGCATTGTGACACCACAGAGGTTAAGAGAAGCAAGGAACCATTGTGACCCAATGCAGGCTAACAATCTAATGATCCCTTGTGGCACCAGGGAGTATAAAAAGGGCCAGGGATGGATTGTTACAGCACGGGGACCAATAGAAGCAAGGATCTATTATGCCACCATGGAGGCCAAGAATCAAATAATTCATTGTGACGTCATGTGGCCTAAAAGGGCATGGGATGCATTGTGACAGCACAGGGGTTAAGAGAAGCAAGGATCCATTGTGACCCAATGGAGGCTAATAATCCCAGGATCCCATTTGACACCAGGGGGCGTAAAAGGGCCAGGGATGAATTGTGACAGCATGGGGCCCAATAGAAACAAGGAACCATTATGACACCATGGAGGCCAACAATCAAATGATTCATTGTGACATCAAGCGGCCTAAAAGGGCATGGGATGCATTGTGACACCACAGAGGTTAAGAGAATCAAGGAACCATTGTGACCCAATGCAGGCTAACAATCTAATGATCCCTTGTGACACCAATGGGCCTAAAAGGGGCAGGGATGAATTGTGAAAGCATGAGGCCCAAGTAAAACCTGGTACAATTATGCCACCATGGAGGCCAAGAATCAAATGATTCATTGTGACATCAAGTGGCCTAAAAGGGCACGGGATGCATTGTGACACCACAGAGGTTAAGAGAAGCAAGGAACCATTGTGACCCAATGCAGGCTAACAATCTAAGAATCCCTTTTGACACCAGGGGGCGAAAAAGGACCACGGATGAACCTTGACAGCGTGGGGACCTATAGAAGCAAGGAACCATTATGACACCATGAAGGCCAAGAATCAAATGGTTCATTGTGACATCTAGTGGCCTAAAAGGGCTTGGAATGCATTGTGACACCACAGAGGTTAAGAGAAGCAAGGAACCATTGTGACCCAATGCAGGCTAACAATCTAATGATCCCTTGTGGCACCAGGGAGTATAAAAAGGGCCAGGGATGGATTGTTACAGCACGGGGACCAATAGAAGCAAGGATCTATTATGCCACCATGGAGGCCAAGAATCAAATAATTCATTGTGACGTCATGTGGCCTAAAAGGGCATGGGATGCATTGTGACAGCACAGGGGTTAAGAGAAGCAAGGATCCATTGTGACCCAATGGAGGCTAATAATCCCAGGATCCCATTTGACACCAGGGGGCGTAAAAGGGCCAGGGATGAATTGTGACAGCATGGGGCCCAATAGAAACAAGGAACCATTATGACACCATGGAGGCCAAGAATCAAATGATTCATTGTGACATCAAGCGGCCTAAAAGGGCATGGGATGCATTGTGACACCACAGAGGTTAAGAGAATCAAGGAACCATTGTGACCCAATGCAGGCTAACAATCTAATGATCCCTTGTGACACCAATGGGCCTAAAAGGGGCAGGGATGAATTGTGAAAGCATGAGGCCCAAGTAAAACCTGGTACAATTATGCCACCATGGAGGCCAAGAATCAAATGATTCATTGTGACATCAAGTGGCCTAAAAGGGCATGGGTTGCATTGTGACAGCACAGGGGTTAAGAGAAGCAAGGAACCATTGTGACCCAATGCAGGCTAACAATCTAAGAATCCCTTTTGACACCAGGGGGCGCAAAAGGACCACGGATGGACTCTGACAGCATGGGGACCTATAGAAGCAAGGAACCATTATGACACCATGAAGGCCAAGAATCAAATGGTTCATTGTGACATCATGTGGCCTAAAAGGGCTTGGAATGCATTGTGACACCACAGAGCTTAAGAGAAGCAAGGAACCATTGTGACCCAATGCAGGCTAACAATCTAATGATCCCTTGTGGCACCAGGGGGTATAAAAAGGGCCAGGGATGGATTGTTACAGCACGGGGACCAATAGAAGCAAGGATCTATTATGGCACCATGGAGGCCAAGAATCAAATGATTCATTGTGACATCAAGTGGCCTAAAAGGCATGGGATGCCTTGTGACAGCACAGGGGTTAAGAGAAGCAAGGATCCATTGTGACCCAATGGAGGCTAATAATCCCAGGATCCCATTTGACACCAGGGGGCGTAAAAGGGCCAGGGATGAATTGTGACAGCATGGGGCCCAATAGAAACAAGGAACCATTATGACACCATGGAGGCCAAGAATCAAATGATTCATTGTGACATCAAGTGGCCTAAAAGGGCATGGGATGCATTGTGACACCACAGAGGTTAAGAGAAGCAAGGAACCATTGTGACCCAATGCAGGCTAACAATCTAATGATCCCTTGTGACACCAATGAGCCTAAAAGGGGCAGGGATGAATTGTGAAAGCATGGGGCCCAAGTAAAACCTGGTACAATTCTGCCACCATGGAGGCCAAGAATCAAATGATTCATTGTGACATCAAGTGGCACAAAAGGGCATGGGATGCATTGTGACACCACAGGGGTTAAGAGAAGCTAGGATCCATTGTGACCCAATGCAGGCTAACAATCTAATGATCCCTTGTGGCACCAGGGGGTATAAAAAGGGCCAGGGATGGATTGTAACAGCACGGGGACCAATAGAAGCAAGGATATATTATGCCACCGTGGAGGCCAAGAATCAAATGATTCATTGTGACATCATGTGGCCTAAAAGGGCATGGGATGCATTGTGACAGCACAGGGGTTAAGAGAAGCAAGGATCCATTGTGACCCAATGGAGGCTAACAATCTAATGATCCCTTTTAACACCAATGGGCCTAAAAGGGGCAGGGATGAATTGTGAAAGCATGGGGCCCAATTAAAACCTGGTACAATTACGCCACCATGGAGGCCAAGATTTAAATGATTCATTGTGACATCAAGTGGCCTAAAAGGGCATGGGATGCATTGTGACAGCACAGGGGTTAAGAGAAGCAAGGATCCATTGTGACCCAACGGAGGCTAATAATCCCAGGATCACATTTGACACCAGGGGGCGTAAAAGGGCCAGGGATGAATTGTGACAGCATGGGGCCCAATAGAAACAAGGAACCATTATGACACCATGAAGGCCAAGAATCAAATGGTTCATTGTGACATCTAGTGGCCTAAAAGGGCTTGGAATGCATTGTGACACCACAGAGGTTAAGAGAAGCAAGGAACCATTGTGACCCAATGCAGGCTAACAATCTAATGATCCCTTGTGGCACCAGGGAGTATAAAAAGGGCCAGGGATGGATTGTTACAGCACGGGGACCAATAGAAGCAAGGATCTATTATGCCACCATGGAGGCCAAGAATCAAATAATTCATTGTGACGTCATGTGGCCTAAAAGGGCATGGGATGCATTGTGACAGCACAGGGGTTAAGAGAAGCAAGGATCCATTGTGACCCAATGGAGGCTAATAATCCCAGGATCCCATTTGACACCAGGGGGCGTAAAAGGGCCAGGGATGAATTGTGACAGCATGGGGCCCAATAGAAACAAGGAACCATTATGACACCATGGAGGCCAAGAATCAAATGATTCATTGTGACATCAAGCGGCCTAAAAGGGCATGGGATGCATTGTGACACCACAGAGGTTAAGAGAATCAAGGAACCATTGTGACCCAATGCAGGCTAACAATCTAATGATCCCTTGTGACACCAATGGGCCTAAAAGGGGCAGGGATGAATTGTGAAAGCATGAGGCCCAAGTAAAACCTGGTACAATTATGCCACCATGGAGGCCAAGAATCAAATGATTCATTGTGACATCAAGTGGCCTAAAAGGGCATGGGTTGCATTGTGACAGCACAGGGGTTAAGAGAAGCAAGGAACCATTGTGACCCAATGCAGGCTAACAATCTAAGAATCCCTTTTGACACCAGGGGGCGCAAAAGGACCACGGATGGACTCTGACAGCATGGGGACCTATAGAAGCAAGGAACCATTATGACACCATGAAGGCCAAGAATCAAATGGTTCATTGTGACATCATGTGGCCTAAAAGGGCTTGGAATGCATTGTGACACCACAGAGCTTAAGAGAAGCAAGGAACCATTGTGACCCAATGCAGGCTAACAATCTAATGATCCCTTGTGGCACCAGGGGGTATAAAAAGGGCCAGGGATGGATTGTTACAGCACGGGGACCAATAGAAGCAAGGATCTATTATGGCACCATGGAGGCCAAGAATCAAATGATTCATTGTGACATCAAGTGGCCTAAAAGGCATGGGATGCCTTGTGACAGCACAGGGGTTAAGAGAAGCAAGGATCCATTGTGACCCAATGGAGGCTAATAATCCCAGGATCCCATTTGACACCAGGGGGCGTAAAAGGGCCAGGGATGAATTGTGACAGCATGGGGCCCAATAGAAACAAGGAACCATTATGACACCATGGAGGCCAAGAATCAAATGATTCATTGTGACATCAAGTGGCCTAAAAGGGCATGGGATGCATTGTGACACCACAGAGGTTAAGAGAAGCAAGGAACCATTGTGACCCAATGCAGGCTAACAATCTAATGATCCCTTGTGACACCAATGAGCCTAAAAGGGGCAGGGATGAATTGTGAAAGCATGGGGCCCAAGTAAAACCTGGTACAATTCTGCCACCATGGAGGCCAAGAATCAAATGATTCATTGTGACATCAAGTGGCACAAAAGGGCATGGGATGCATTGTGACACCACAGGGGTTAAGAGAAGCTAGGATCCATTGTGACCCAATGCAGGCTAACAATCTAATGATCCCTTGTGGCACCAGGGGGTATAAAAAGGGCCAGGGATGGATTGTAACAGCACGGGGACCAATAGAAGCAAGGATATATTATGCCACCGTGGAGGCCAAGAATCAAATGATTCATTGTGACATCATGTGGCCTAAAAGGGCATGGGATGCATTGTGACAGCACAGGGGTTAAGAGAAGCAAGGATCCATTGTGACCCAATGGAGGCTAACAATCTAATGATCCCTTTTAACACCAATGGGCCTAAAAGGGGCAGGGATGAATTGTGAAAGCATGGGGCCCAATTAAAACCTGGTACAATTACGCCACCATGGAGGCCAAGATTTAAATGATTCATTGTGACATCAAGTGGCCTAAAAGGGCATGGGATGCATTGTGACAGCACAGGGGTTAAGAGAAGCAAGGATCCATTGTGACCCAACGGAGGCTAATAATCCCAGGATCACATTTGACACCAGGGGGCGTAAAAGGGCCAGGGATGAATTGTGACAGCATGGGGCCCAATAGAAACAAGGAACCATTATGACACCATGAAGGCCAAGAATCAAATGGTTCATTGTGACATCAAGTGGCCTAAAAGGGCTTGGAATGCATTGTGACACCACAGAGCTTAAGAGAAGCAAGGAACCATTATGACACCATGAAGGCCAAGAATCAAATGGTTCATTGTGACATCAAGTGGCCTAAAAGGCATGGGATGCCTTGTGACAGCACAGGGGTTAAGAGAAGCAAGGATCCATTGTGACCCAATGGAGGCTAATAATCCCAGGATCCCATTTGACACCAGGGGGCGTAAAAGGGCCAGGGATGAATTGTGACAGCATGGGGCCCAATAGAAACAAGGAACCATTATGACACCATGGAGGCCAAGAATCAAATGATTCATTGTGACATCAAGTGGCCTAAAAGGGCATGGGATGCATTGTGACACCACAGAGGTTAAGGGAAGCAAGGAACCATTGTGACCCAATGCAGGCTAACAATCTAATGATCCCTTGTGACACCAATGAGCCTAAAAGGGGCAGGGATGAATTGTGAAAGCATGGGGCCCAAGTAAAACCTGGTACAATTCTGCCACCATGGAGGCCAAGAATCAAATGATTCATTGTGACATCAAGTGGCACAAAAGGGCATGGGATGCATTGTGACACCACAGGGGTTAAGAGAAGCTAGGATCCATTGTGACCCAATGCAGGCTAACAATCTAATGATCCCTTGTGGCACCAGGGGGTATAAAAAGGGCCAGGGATGGATTGTAACAGCACGGGGACCAATAGAAGCAAGGATATATTATGCCACCGTGGAGGCCAAGAATCAAATGATTCATTGTGACATCATGTGGCCTAAAAGGGCATGGGATGCATTGTGACAGCACAGGGGTTAAGAGAAGCAAGGATCCATTGTGACCCAATGGAGGCTAACAATCTAATGATCCCTTTTAACACCAATGGGCCTAAAAGGGGCAGGGTTGAATTGTGAAAGCATGGGGCCCAATTAAAACCTGGTACAATTACGCCACCATGGAGGCCAAGATTTAAATGATTCATTGTGACATCAAGTGGCCTAAAACGGCATGGGTTGCATTGTGACAGCACAGGGGTTAAGAGAAGCAAGGAACCCTTGTGACCCAATGCAGGCTAACAATCTAAGAATCCCTTTTGACACCAGGGGGCGCAAAAGGACCACGGATGGACTCTGACAGCATGGGGACCTATAGAAGCAAGGAACCATTATGACACCATGAAGGCCAAGAATCACATGGTTCATTGTGACATCAAGTGGCCTAAAAGGGCTTGGAATGCATTGTGACACCACAGAGGTTAAGAGAAGCAAGGAACCATTGTGACCCAATGCAGGCTAACAATCTAATGATCCCTTGTGGCACCAGGGGGTATAAAAAGGGCCAGGGATGGATTGTTACAGCACGGGGACCAATAGAAGCAAGGATCTATTATGGCACCGTGGAGGCCAAGAATCAAATGATTCATTGTGACATCATGTGGCCTAAAAGGGCATGGGATGCATTGTGACACCACAGGGGTTAAGAGAAGCAAGGATACGTTGTGACCCAATGCAGGCTAACAATCTAAGAATCTAAGAATGCCTCTTGACACCAGGGGGCGCAAAAGGACCACGGATGAACTCTGACAGCATGGGGACCTATAGAAGCAAGGAACCATTATGACACCATGAAGGCCAAGAATCAAATGGTTCATTGTAAGACCAAGTGGCCTAAAAGGGCTTGGAATGCATTGTGACACCACAGAGGTTAAGAGAAGCAAGGAACCATTGTGACCCAATGCAGGCTAACAATCTAATGATCCCTTGTGGCACCAGGGGGTATAAAAAGGGCCAGGGATGGATTGTCACAGCACGGGGACCAATAGAAGCAAGGATCTATTATGCCACCGTGGAGGCCAAGAATCAAATGATTCATTGTGACATCAAGTGGCCTAAAAGGGCATGGGATGCATTGTGACAGCACAGGGGTTAAGAGAAGCAAGGATCCATTGTGACCCAACGGAGGCTAATAATCCCAGGATCCCATTTGACACCAATGAGCCTAAAAGGGGCAGGGATGAATTGTGAAAGCATGGGGCCCAAGTAAAACCTGGTACAATTCTGCCACCATGGAGGCCAAGAATCAAATGATTCATTGTGACATCAAGTGGCACAAAAGGGCATGGGATGCATTGTGACACCACAGGGGTTAAGAGAAGCAAGGATCCATTGTGACCCAATACAGGCTAACAATCTAATGATCCCTTGTGGCACCAGGGGGTATAAAAAGGGCCAGGGATGGAGTGTAACAGCACGGGGACCAATAGAAGCAAGGATATATTATGCCACCGTGGAGGCCAAGAATCAAATGATTCATTGTGACATCATGTGGCCTAAAAGGGCATGGGATGCATTGTGACAGCACAGGGGTTAAGAGAAGCAAGGATCCATTGTGACCCAATGGAGGCTAACAAGCTAATGATCCCTTTTAACACCAATGGGCCTAAAAGGGGCAGGGATGAATTGTGAAAGCATGGGGCCCAATTAAAACCTGGTACAATTACGCCACCATGGAGGCCAAGATTTAAATGATTCATTGTGACATCAAGTGGCCTAAAAGGGCATGGGTTGCATTGTGACAGCACAGGGGTTAAGAGGAGCAAGGAACCATTGTGACCCAATGGGGGCTATCAATCTAATGATCCCTATTCACACCAATGGGCCTCAAAGGGGCAGTGATATATTGTGAAAGCATGGGGCCCAATTAAAACCTGGTACAATTACGCCACCATGGAGGCCAAGAATCAAATGATTCATTGTGACATCAAGTGGCCTAAAAGGGCATGGGACGCATTGTGACAGCACAGGGGTTAAGAGAAGCTAGCATCCATTGTGACCCAATGGAGGCTAATAATCCCAGGATCCCATTTGACACCAGGGGGCGTAAAAGGGCCAGGGATGAATTGTGACAGCATGGGGCCCAATAGAAACAAGGAACCATTATGACACCATGGAGGCCAAGAATCAAATGATTCATTGTGACATCAAGTGGCCTAAAAGGGCATGGGATGCATTGTGACACCACAGAGGTTAAGAGAAGCAAGGAACCATTGTGACCCAATGCAGGCTAACAATCTAATGATCCCTTGTGACACCAATGGGCCTAAAAGGGCCAGGGATGAATTGTTACAGCACGGGGAACAATAGAAGCAAGGATCTATTATGCCACCATGGAGGCCAAGAATCAAATAATTCATTGTGACATCAAGTGGCCTAAAAGGGCATGGGATGCATTGTGACAGCACAGGGGTTAAGAGAAGCAAGGAACCATTGTGACCCAATGCAGGCTAACAAGCTTATTATCCCTTGTGACACCTATGGGCCTAAAAGGGCCAGGGATGAATTGTGACAGCATGGGGCCCAAGTAAAACCTGGTACAATTATGCCACCATGGAGGCCAAGAATCAAATGATTCATTGTGACATCAAGTGGCCTAAAAGGGCACGGGATGCATTGTGACACCACAGAGGTTAAGAGAAGCAAGGAACCATTGTGACCCAATGCAGGCTAACAATCTAAGAATCCCTTTTGACACCAGGGGGCGAAAAAGGACCACGGATGAACCTTGACAGCGTGGGGACCTATAGAAGCAAGGAACCATTATGACACCATGAAGGCCAAGAATCAAATGGTTCATTGTGACATCTAGTGGCCTAAAAGGGCTTGGAATGCATTGTGACACCACAGAGGTTAAGAGAAGCAAGGAACCATTGTGACCCAATGCAGGCTAACAATCTAATGATCCCTTGTGGCACCAGGGAGTATAAAAAGGGCCAGGGATGGATTGTTACAGCACGGGGACCAATAGAAGCAAGGATCTATTATGCCACCATGGAGGCCAAGAATCAAATAATTCATTGTGACGTCATGTGGCCTAAAAGGGCATGGGATGCATTGTGACAGCACAGGGGTTAAGAGAAGCAAGGATCCATTGTGACCCAATGGAGGCTAATAATCCCAGGATCCCATTTGACACCAGGGGGCGTAAAAGGGCCAGGGATGAATTGTGACAGCATGGGGCCCAATAGAAACAAGGAACCATTATGACACCATGGAGGCCAAGAATCAAATGATTCATTGTGACATCAAGCGGCCTAAAAGGGCATGGGATGCATTGTGACACCACAGAGGTTAAGAGAATCAAGGAACCATTGTGACCCAATGCAGGCTAACAATCTAATGATCCCTTGTGACACCAATGGGCCTAAAAGGGGCAGGGATGAATTGTGAAAGCATGAGGCCCAAGTAAAACCTGGTACAATTATGCCACCATGGAGGCCAAGAATCAAATGATTCATTGTGACATCAAGTGGCCTAAAAGGGCATGGGTTGCATTGTGACAGCACAGGGGTTAAGAGAAGCAAGGAACCATTGTGACCCAATGCAGGCTAACAATCTAAGAATCCCTTTTGACACCAGGGGGCGCAAAAGGACCACGGATGGACTCTGACAGCATGGGGACCTATAGAAGCAAGGAACCATTATGACACCATGAAGGCCAAGAATCAAATGGTTCATTGTGACATCATGTGGCCTAAAAGGGCTTGGAATGCATTGTGACACCACAGAGGTTAAGAGAAGCAAGGAACCATTGTGACCCAATGCAGGCTAACAATCTAATGATCCCTTGTGGCACCAGGGGGTATAAAAAGGGCCAGGGATGGATTGTTACAGCACGGGGACCAATAGAAGCAAGGATCTATTATGGCACCATGGAGGCCAAGAATCAAATGATTCATTGTGACATCAAGTGGCCTAAAAGGCATGGGATGCCTTGTGACAGCACAGGGGTTAAGAGAAGCAAGGATCCATTGTGACCCAATGGAGGCTAATAATCCCAGGATCCCATTTGACACCAGGGGGCGTAAAAGGGCCAGGGATGAATTGTGACAGCATGGGGCCCAATAGAAACAAGGAACCATTATGACACCATGGAGGCCAAGAATCAAATGATTCATTGTGACATCAAGTGGCCTAAAAGGGCATGGGATGCATTGTGACACCACAGAGGTTAAGAGAAGCAAGGAACCATTGTGACCCAATGCAGGCTAACAATCTAATGATCCCTTGTGACACCAATGAGCCTAAAAGGGGCAGGGATGAATTGTGAAAGCATGGGGCCCAAGTAAAACCTGGTACAATTCTGCCACCATGGAGGCCAAGAATCAAATGATTCATTGTGACATCAAGTGGCACAAAAGGGCATGGGATGCATTGTGACACCACAGGGGTTAAGAGAAGCTAGGATCCATTGTGACCCAATGCAGGCTAACAATCTAATGATCCCTTGTGGCACCAGGGGGTATAAAAAGGGCCAGGGATGGATTGTAACAGCACGGGGACCAATAGAAGCAAGGATATATTATGCCACCGTGGAGGCCAAGAATCAAATGATTCATTGTGACATCATGTGGCCTAAAAGGGCATGGGATGCATTGTGACAGCACAGGGGTTAAGAGAAGCAAGGATCCATTGTGACCCAATGCAGGCTAACAATCTAATGATCCCTTTTAACACCAATGGGCCTAAAAGGGGCAGGGATGAATTGTGAAAGCATGGGGCCCAATTAAAACCTGGTACAATTACGCCACCATGGAGGCCAAGATTTAAATGATTCATTGTGACATCAAGTGGCCTAAAAGGGCATGGGATGCATTGTGACAGCACAGGGGTTAAGAGAAGCAAGGATCCATTGTGACCCAACGGAGGCTAATAATCCCAGGATCACATTTGACACCAGGGGGCGTAAAAGGGCCAGGGATGAATTGTGACAGCATGGGGCCCAATAGAAACAAGGAACCATTATGACACCATGAAGGCCAAGAATCAAATGGTTCATTGTGACATCAAGTGGCCTAAAAGGGCTTGGAATGCATTGTGACACCACAGAGCTTAAGAGAAGCAAGGAACCATTATGACACCATGAAGGCCAAGAATCAAATGGTTCATTGTGACATCAAGTGGCCTAAAAGGCATGGGATGCCTTGTGACAGCACAGGGGTTAAGAGAAGCAAGGATCCATTGTGACCCAATGGAGGCTAATAATCCCAGGATCCCATTTGACACCAGGGGGCGTAAAAGGGCCAGGGATGAATTGTGACAGCATGGGGCCCAATAGAAACAAGGAACCATTATGACACCATGGAGGCCAAGAATCAAATGATTCATTGTGACATCAAGTGGCCTAAAAGGGCATGGGATGCATTGTGACACCACAGAGGTTAAGGGAAGCAAGGAACCATTGTGACCCAATGCAGGCTAACAATCTAATGATCCCTTGTGACACCAATGAGCCTAAAAGGGGCAGGGATGAATTGTGAAAGCATGGGGCCCAAGTAAAACCTGGTACAATTCTGCCACCATGGAGGCCAAGAATCAAATGATTCATTGTGACATCAAGTGGCACAAAAGGGCATGGGATGCATTGTGACACCACAGGGGTTAAGAGAAGCTAGGATCCATTGTGACCCAATGCAGGCTAACAATCTAATGATCCCTTGTGGCACCAGGGGGTATAAAAAGGGCCAGGGATGGATTGTAACAGCACGGGGACCAATAGAAGCAAGGATATATTATGCCACCGTGGAGGCCAAGAATCAAATGATTCATTGTGACATCATGTGGCCTAAAAGGGCATGGGATGCATTGTGACAGCACAGGGGTTAAGAGAAGCAAGGATCCATTGTGACCCAATGGAGGCTAACAATCTAATGATCCCTTTTAACACCAATGGGCCTAAAAGGGGCAGGGTTGAATTGTGAAAGCATGGGGCCCAATTAAAACCTGGTACAATTACGCCACCATGGAGGCCAAGATTTAAATGATTCATTGTGACATCAAGTGGCCTAAAACGGCATGGGTTGCATTGTGACAGCACAGGGGTTAAGAGAAGCAAGGAACCCTTGTGACCCAATGCAGGCTAACAATCTAAGAATCCCTTTTGACACCAGGGGGCGCAAAAGGACCACGGATGGACTCTGACAGCATGGGGACCTATAGAAGCAAGGAACCATTATGACACCATGAAGGCCAAGAATCACATGGTTCATTGTGACATCAAGTGGCCTAAAAGGGCTTGGAATGCATTGTGACACCACAGAGGTTAAGAGAAGCAAGGAACCATTGTGACCCAATGCAGGCTAACAATCTAATGATCCCTTGTGGCACCAGGGGGTATAAAAAGGGCCAGGGATGGATTGTTACAGCACGGGGACCAATAGAAGCAAGGATCTATTATGGCACCGTGGAGGCCAAGAATCAAATGATTCATTGTGACATCATGTGGCCTAAAAGGGCATGGGATGCATTGTGACACCACAGGGGTTAAGAGAAGCAAGGATACGTTGTGACCCAATGCAGGCTAACAATCTAAGAATCTAAGAATGCCTCTTGACACCAGGGGGCGCAAAAGGACCATGGATGAACTCTGACAGCATGGGGACCTATAGAAGCAAGGAACCATTATGACACCATGAAGGCCAAGAATCAAATGGTTCATTGTAAGACCAAGTGGCCTAAAAGGGCTTGGAATGCATTGTGACACCACAGAGGTTAAGAGAAGCAAGGAACCATTGTGACCCAATGCAGGCTAACAATCTAATGATCCCTTGTGGCACCAGGGGGTATAAAAAGGGCCAGGGATGGATTGTCACAGCACGGGGACCAATAGAAGCAAGGATCTATTATGCCACCGTGGAGGCCAAGAATCAAATGATTCATTGTGACATCAAGTGGCCTAAAAGGGCATGGGATGCATTGTGACAGCACAGGGGTTAAGAGAAGCAAGGATCCATTGTGACCCAACGGAGGCTAATAATCCCAGGATCCCATTTGACACCAATGAGCCTAAAAGGGGCAGGGATGAATTGTGAAAGCATGGGGCCCAAGTAAAACCTGGTACAATTCTGCCACCATGGAGGCCAAGAATCAAATGATTCATTCTGACATCAAGTGGCACAAAAGGGCATGGGATGCATTGTGACACCACAGGGGTTAAGAGAAGCAAGGATCCATTGTGACCCAATACAGGCTAACAATCTAATGATCCCTTGTGGCACCAGGGGGTATAAAAAGGGCCAGGGATGGAGTGTAACAGCACGGGGACCAATAGAAGCAAGGATATATTATGCCACCGTGGAGGCCAAGAATCAAATGATTCATTGTGACATCATGTGGCCTAAAAGGGCATGGGATGCATTGTGACAGCACAGGGGTTAAGAGAAGCAAGGATCCATTGTGACCCAATGGAGGCTAACAAGCTAATGATCCCTTTTAACACCAATGGGCCTAAAAGGGGCAGGGATGAATTGTGAAAGCATGGGGCCCAATTAAAACCTGGTACAATTACGCCACCATGGAGGCCAAGATTTAAATGATTCATTGTGACATCAAGTGGCCTAAAAGGGCATGGGTTGCATTGTGACAGCACAGGGGTTAAGAGGAGCAAGGAACCATTGTGACCCAATGGGGGCTATCAATCTAATGATCCCTATTCACACCAATGGGCCTCAAAGGGGCAGTGATATATTGTGAAAGCATGGGGCCCAATTAAAACCTGGTACAATTACGCCACCATGGAGGCCAAGAATCAAATGATTCATTGTGACATCAAGTGGCCTAAAAGGGCATGGGACGCATTGTGACAGCACAGGGGTTAAGAGAAGCTAGCATCCATTGTGACCCAATGGAGGCTAATAATCCCAGGATCCCATTTGACACCAGGGGGCGTAAAAGGGCCAGGGATGAATTGTGACAGCATGGGGCCCAATAGAAACAAGGAACCATTATGACACCATGGAGGCCAAGAATCAAATGATTCATTGTGACATCAAGTGGCCTAAAAGGGCATGGGATGCATTGTGACACCACAGAGGTTAAGAGAAGCAAGGAACCATTGTGACCCAATGCAGGCTAACAATCTAATGATCCCTTGTGACACCAATGGGCCTAAAAGGGCCAGGGATGAATTGTTACAGCACGGGGAACAATAGAAGCAAGGATCTATTATGCCACCATGGAGGCCAAGAATCAAATAATTCATTGTGACATCAAGTGGCCTAAAAGGGCATGGGATGCATTGTGACAGCACAGGGGTTAAGAGAAGCAAGGAACCATTGTGACCCAATGCAGGCTAACAAGCTTATTATCCCTTGTGACACCTATGGGCCTAAAAGGGCCAGGGATGAATTGTGACAGCATGGGGCCCAAGTAAAACCTGGTACAATTATGCCACCATGGAGGCCAAGAATCAAATGATTCATTGTGACATCAAGTGGCCTAAAAGGGCACGGGATGCATTGTGACACCACAGAGGTTAAGAGAAGCAAGGAACCATTGTGACCCAATGCAGGCTAACAATCTAAGAATCCCTTTTGACACCAGGGGGCGAAAAAGGACCACGGATGAACCTTGACAGCGTGGGGACCTATAGAAGCAAGGAACCATTATGACACCATGAAGGCCAAGAATCAAATGGTTCATTGTGACATCTAGTGGCCTAAAAGGGCTTGGAATGCATTGTGACACCACAGAGGTTAAGAGAAGCAAGGAACCATTGTGACCCAATGCAGGCTAACAATCTAATGATCCCTTGTGGCACCAGGGAGTATAAAAAGGGCCAGGGATGGATTGTTACAGCACGGGGACCAATAGAAGCAAGGATCTATTATGCCACCATGGAGGCCAAGAATCAAATAATTCATTGTGACGTCATGTGGCCTAAAAGGGCATGGGATGCATTGTGACAGCACAGGGGTTAAGAGAAGCAAGGATCCATTGTGACCCAATGGAGGCTAATAATCCCAGGATCCCATTTGACACCAGGGGGCGTAAAAGGGCCAGGGATGAATTGTGACAGCATGGGGCCCAATAGAAACAAGGAACCATTATGACACCATGGAGGCCAAGAATCAAATGATTCATTGTGACATCAAGTGGCCTAAAAGGGCATGGGATGCATTGTGACACCACAGAGGTTAAGAGAATCAAGGAACCATTGTGACCCAATGCAGGCTAACAATCTAATGATCCCTTGTGACACCAATGGGCCTAAAAGGGGCAGGGATGAATTGTGAAAGCATGAGGCCCAAGTAAAACCTGGTACAATTATGCCACCATGGAGGCCAAGAATCAAATGATTCATTGTGACATCAAGTGGCCTAAAAGGGCACGGGATGCATTGTGACACCACAGAGGTTAAGAGAAGCAAGGAACCATTGTGACCCAATGCAGGCTAACAATCTAAGAATCCCTTTTGACACCAGGGGGCGAAAAAGGACCACGGATGAACCTTGACAGCGTGGGGACCTATAGAAGCAAGGAACCATTATGACACCATGAAGGCCAAGAATGAAATGGTTCATTGTGACATCTAGTGGCCTAAAAGGGCTTGGAATGCATTGTGACACCACAGAGGTTAAGAGAAGCAAGGAACCATTGTGACCCAATGCAGGCTAACAATCTAATGATCCCTTGTGGCACCAGGGAGTATAAAAAGGGCCAGGGATGGATTGTTACAGCACGGGGACCAATAGAAGCAAGGATCTATTATGCCACCATGGAGGCCAAGAATCAAATAATTCATTGTGACGTCATGTGGCCTAAAAGGGCATGGGATGCATTGTGACAGCACAGGGGTTAAGAGAAGCAACGATCCATTGTGACCCAATGGAGGCTAATAATCCCAGGATCCCATTTGACACCAGGGGGCGTAAAAGGGCCAGGGATGAATTGTGACAGCATGGGGCCCAATAGAAACAAGGAACCATTATGACACCATGGAGGCCAAGAATCAAATGATTCATTGTGACATCAAGCGGCCTAAAAGGGCATGGGATGCATTGTGACACCACAGAGGTTAAGAGAATCAAGGAACCATTGTGACCCAATGCAGGCTAACAATCTAATGATCCCTTGTGACACCAATGGGCCTAAAAGGGGCAGGGATGAATTGTGAAAGCATGAGGCCCAAGTAAAACCTGGTACAATTATGCCACCATGGAGGCCAAGAATCAAATGATTCATTGTGACATCAAGTGGCCTAAAAGGGCATGGGTTGCATTGTGACAGCACAGGGGTTAAGAGAAGCAAGGAACCATTGTGACCCAATGCAGGCTAACAATCTAATGATCCCTTGTGGCACCAGGGGGTATAAAAAGGGCCAGGGATGGATTGTTACAGCACGGGGACCAATAGAAGCAAGGATCTATTATGGCACCATGGAGGCCAAGAATCAAATGATTCATTGTGACATCAAGTGGCCTAAAAGGCATGGGATGCCTTGTGACAGCACAGGGGTTAAGAGAAGCAAGGATCCATTGTGACCCAATGGAGGCTAATAATCCCAGGATCCCATTTGACACCAGGGGGCGTAAAAGGGCCAGGGATGAATTGTGACAGCATGGGGCCCAATAGGAACAAGGAACCATTATGACACCATGGAGGCCAAGAATCAAATGATTCATTGTGACATCAAGTGGCCTAAAAGGGCATGGGATGCATTGTGACACCACAGAGGTTAAGAGAAGCAAGGAACCATTGTGACCCAATGCAGGCTAACAATCTAATGATCCCTTGTGACACCAATGAGCCTAAAAGGGGCAGGGATGAATTGTGAAAGCATGGGGCCCAAGTAAAACCTGGTACAATTCTGCCACCATGGAGGCCAAGAATCAAATGATTCATTGTGACATCAAGTGGCACAAAAGGGCATGGGATGCATTGTGACACCACAGGGGTTAAGAGAAGCTAGGATCCATTGTGACCCAATGCAGGCTAACAATCTAATGATCCCTTGTGGCACCAGGGGGTATAAAAAGGGCCAGGGATGGATTGTAACAGCACGGGGACCAATAGAAGCAAGGATATATTATGCCACCGTGGAGGCCAAGAATCAAATGATTCATTGTGACATCATGTGGCCTAAAAGGGCATGGGATGCATTGTGACAGCACAGGGGTTAAGAGAAGCAAGGATCCATTGTGACCCAATGGAGGCTAACAAGCTAATGATCCCTTTTAACACCAATGGGCCTAAAAGGGGCAGGGATGAATTGTGAAAGCATGGGGCCCAATTAAAACCTGGTACAATTACGCCACCATGGAGGCCAAGATTTAAATGATTCATTGTGACATCAAGTGGCCTAAAAAGGCATGGGTTGCATTGTGACAGCACAGGGTTTAAGAGAAGCAAGGAACTCTTGTGACCCAATGCAGGCTAACAATCTAAGAATCTAAGAATCCCTCTTGACACCAGGGGGCGCAAAAGGACCACGGATGAACTCTGACAGCATGGGGACCTATAGAAGCAAGGAACCATTATGACACCATGAAGGCCAAGAATCAAATGGTTCATTGTAAGACCAAGTGGCCTAAAAGGGCTTGGAATGCATTGTGACACCACAGAGGTTAAGAGTAGCAATGAACCATTGTGACCCAATGCAGGCTAACAATCTAATGATCCCTTGTGGCACCAGGGGGTATAAAAAGGGCCAGGGATGGATTGTTACAGCACGGGGACCAATAGAAGCAAGGATCTATTATGGCACCGTGGAGGCCAAGAATCAAATGATTCATTGTGACATCAAGTGGCCTAAAAGGGCATGGGATGCATTGTGACAGCACAGGGGTTAAGAGAAGCAAGGATCCATTGTGACCCAACGGAGGCTAATAATCCCAGGATCACATTTGACACCAGGGTGCGTAAAAGGGCCAGGGATGAATTGTGACAGCATGGGGCCCAATAGAAACAAGGAACCATTATGACACCATGAAGGCCAAGAATCAAATGGTTCATTGTGACATCAAGTGGCCTAAAAGGGCTTGGAATGCATTGTGACACCACAGAGCTTAAGAGAAGCAAGGAACCATTATGACACCATGAAGGCCAAGAATCAAATGGTTCATTGTGACATCAAGTGGCCTAAAAGGCATGGGATGCCTTGTGACAGCACAGGGGTTAAGAGAAGCAAGGATCCATTGTGACCCAATGGAGGCTAATAATCCCAGGATCCCATTTGACACCAGGGGGCGTAAAAGGGCCAGGGATGAATTGTGACAGCATGGGGCCCAATAGAAACAAGGAACCATTATGACACCATGGAGGCCAAGAATCAAATGATTCATTGTGACATCAAGTGGCCTAAAAGGGCATGGGATGCATTGTGACACCACAGAGGTTAAGGGAAGCAAGGAACCATTGTGACCCAATGCAGGCTAACAATCTAATGATCCCTTGTGACACCAATGAGCCTAAAAGGGGCAGGGATGAATTGTGAAAGCATGGGGCCCAAGTAAAACCTGGTACAATTCTGCCACCATGGAGGCCAAGAATCAAATGATTCATTGTGACATCAAGTGGCACAAAAGGGCATGGGATGCATTGTGACACCACAGGGGTTAAGAGAAGCTAGGATCCATTGTGACCCAATGCAGGCTAACAATCTAATGATCCCTTGTGGCACCAGGGGGTATAAAAAGGGCCAGGGATGGATTGTAACAGCACGGGGACCAATAGAAGCAAGGATATATTATGCCACCGTGGAGGCCAAGAATCAAATGATTCATTGTGACATCATGTGGCCTAAAAGGGCATGGGATGCATTGTGACAGCACAGGGGTTAAGAGAAGCAAGGATCCATTGTGACCCAATGGAGGCTAACAATCTAATGATCCCTTTTAACACCAATGGGCCTAAAAGGGGCAGGGTTGAATTGTGAAAGCATGGGGCCCAATTAAAACCTGGTACAATTACGCCACCATGGAGGCCAAGATTTAAATGATTCATTGTGACATCAAGTGGCCTAAAACGGCATGGGTTGCATTGTGACAGCACAGGGGTTAAGAGAAGCAAGGAACCCTTGTGACCCAATGCAGGCTAACAATCTAAGAATCCCTTTTGACACCAGGGGGCGCAAAAGGACCACGGATGGACTCTGACAGCATGGGGACCTATAGAAGCAAGGAACCATTATGACACCATGAAGGCCAAGAATCACATGGTTCATTGTGACATCAAGTGGCCTAAAAGGGCTTGGAATGCATTGTGACACCACAGAGGTTAAGAGAAGCAAGGAACCATTGTGACCCAATGCAGGCTAACAATCTAATGATCCCTTGTGGCACCAGGGGGTATAAAAAGGGCCAGGGATGGATTGTTACAGCACGGGGACCAATAGAAGCAAGGATCTATTATGGCACCGTGGAGGCCAAGAATCAAATGATTCATTGTGACATCATGTGGCCTAAAAGGGCATGGGATGCATTGTGACACCACAGGGGTTAAGAGAAGCAAGGATACGTTGTGACCCAATGCAGGCTAACAATCTCAGAATCTAAGAATGCCTCTTGACACCAGGGGGCGCAAAAGGACCACGGATGAACTCTGACAGCATGGGGACCTATAGAAGCAAGGAACCATTATGACACCATGAAGGCCAAGAATCAAATGGTTCATTGTAAGACCAAGTGGCCTAAAAGGGCTTGGAATGCATTGTGACACCACAGAGGTTAAGAGAAGCAAGGAACCATTGTGACCCAATGCAGGCTAACAATCTAATGATCCCTTGTGGCACCAGGGGGTATAAAAAGGGCCAGGGATGGATTGTCACAGCACGGGGACCAATAGAAGCAAGGATCTATTATGCCACCGTGGAGGCCAAGAATCAAATGATTCATTGTGACATCAAGTGGCCTAAAAGGGCATGGGATGCATTGTGACAGCACAGGGGTTAAGAGAAGCAAGGATCCATTGTGACCCAACGGAGGCTAATAATCCCAGGATCCCATTTGACACCAATGAGCCTAAAAGGGGCAGGGATGAATTGTGAAAGCATGGGGCCCAAGTAAAACCTGGTACAATTCTGCCACCATGGAGGCCAAGAATCAAATGATTCATTGTGACATCAAGTGGCACAAAAGGGCATGGGATGCATTGTGACACCACAGGGGTTAAGAGAAGCAAGGATCCATTGTGACCCAATACAGGCTAACAATCTAATGATCCCTTGTGGCACCAGGGGGTATAAAAAGGGCCAGGGATGGAGTGTAACAGCACGGGGACCAATAGAAGCAAGGATATATTATGCCACCGTGGAGGCCAAGAATCAAATGATTCATTGTGACATCATGTGGCCTAAAAGGGCATGGGATGCATTGTGACAGCACAGGGGTTAAGAGAAGCAAGGATCCATTGTGACCCAATGGAGGCTAACAAGCTAATGATCCCTTTTAACACCAATGGGCCTAAAAGGGGCAGGGATGAATTGTGAAAGCATGGGGCCCAATTAAAACCTGGTACAATTACGCCACCATGGAGGCCAAGATTTAAATGATTCATTGTGACATCAAGTGGCCTAAAAGGGCATGGGTTGCATTGTGACAGCACAGGGGTTAAGAGGAGCAAGGAACCATTGTGACCCAATGCAGGCTAACAATCTAAGAATCCCTTTTGACACCAGGGGGCGCAAAAGGACCACGGATGGACTCTGACAGCATGGGGACCTATAGAAGCAAGGAACCATTATGACACCATGAAGGCCAAGAATCAAATGGTTCATTGTGACATCAAGTGGCCTAAAAGGGCTTGGAATGTATTGTGACACCACAGAGGTTAAGAGAAGCAAGGAACCATTGTGACCCAATGCAGGCTAACAATCTAATGATCCCTTGTGGCACCAGGGGGTATAAAAAGGGCCAGGGATGGATTGTTACAGCACGGGGACCAATAGAAGCAAGGATCTATTATGGCACCATGGAGGCCAAGAATCAAATGATTCATTGTGACATCAAGTGGCCTAAAAGGCATGCTATGCCTTGTGACAGCACAGGGGTTAAGAGAAGCAAGGATCCATTGTGACCCAATGGAGGCTAATAATCCCAGGATCCCATTTGACACCAGGGGGCGTAAAAGGGCCAGGGATGAATTGTGACAGCATGGGGCCCAATAGAAACAAGGAACCATTATGACACCATGGAGGCCAAGAATCAAATGATTCATTGTGACATCAAGTGGCCTAAAAGGGCATGGGATGCATTGTGACACCACAGAGGTTAAGAGAAGCAAGGAACCATTGTGACCCAATGGAGGCTAACAATCTAATGATCCCTTGTGACACCAATGGGCCTAAAAGGGGCAGGGATGAATTGTGAAAGCATGGGGCCCAATAAAACCTGGTACAATTCTGCCACCATGGAGGCCAAGAATCAAATGATTCATTGTGACATCATGTGGCCTAAAAGGGCATGGGATGCATTGTGACAGCACAGGGGTTAAGAGAAGCAAGGATCCATTGTGACCCAATGGAGGCTAACAATCTAATGATCCCTTTTGACACCAATGGGCCTAAAAGGGCAGGGATATATTGTGAAAGCATGGGGCCCACTTAAAACCTGGTACAATTACGCCACCATGGAGGCCAAGAATTAAATGATTCATTGTGACATCAAGTGGCCTAAAAGGGCATGGGATGCATTGTGACAGCACAGGGGTTAAGAGAAGCAAGGATCCATTGTGACCCAATGGAGGCTAACAATCTAATGATCCCTTTTGACACCAATGGGCCTAAAAGGGGCAGGGATGTATTGTGAAAGCATGGGCCCCAATTAAAACCTGGTACAATTACGCGACCATGGAGGCCAAGAATCAAATGATTCATTGTGACATCAAGTGGCCTAAAAGGGCATGGGATGCATTGTGACACCACAGAGGTAAAGAGAAGCAAGGATCCATTGTGACCCAATGGAGGCTAACAATCTAAGAATCTAAGAATCCCTTTTGACACCAGGGGGCGCAAAAGGACCACGGATGAACTCTGACATCATGGGGACCTATAGAAGCAAGGAACCATTATGACACCATGAAGGCCAAGAATCAAATGGTTCATTGTGACATCAAGTGGCCTAAAAGGGCTTGGAATGCATTGTGACACCACAGAGGTTAAGAGAAGCAAGGAACCATTGTGACCCAATGCAGGCTAACAATCTAATGATCCCTTGTGGCACCAGGGGGTATAAAAAGGGCCAGGGATGGATTGTTACAGCACGGGGACCAATAGAAGCAAGGATCTATTATGCCACGGTGGAGGCCAAGAATCAAATGATTCATTGTGACATCAAGTGGACTAAAAGGGCATGGGACGCATTGTGACAGCACAGGGGTTAAGAGAAGCTAGCATCCATTGTGACCCAATGGAGGCTAATAATCCCAGGATCCCATTTGACACCAGGGGGCGTAAAATGGCCAGGGATGCATTGTGACAGCACAGGGGTTAAGAGAAGCAAGGAACCATTGTGACCCAATGCAGGCTAACAAGCTAATGATCCCTTGTGACACCAATGGGCCTAAAAGGGCCAGGGATGAATTGTGACAGCATGGGGCCCAAGTAAAACCTGGTACAATTATGCCACCATGGAGGCCAAGAATCAAATGATTCATTGTGACATCAAGTGGCCTAAAAGGGCATGGGATGCATTGTGACACCACAGAGGTTAAGAGAAGCAAGGAACCATTGTGACCCAATGCAGGCTAACAATCTAAGAATCCCTTTTGACACCGGGGGGCGCAAAAGGACCACGGATGAACTCTGACAGCATGGGGACCTATAGATGCAAGGAACCATTATGACACCATGAAGGCCAAGAATCAAATGGTTCATTGTGACATCTAGTGGCCTAAAAGGGCTTGGAATGCATTGTGACACCACAGAGGTTAAGAGAAGCAAGGAACCATTGTGACCCAATGCAGGCTAACAATCTAATGATCCCTTGTGGCGCCAGGGGGTATAAAAAGGGCCAGGGATGGATTGTTACAGCACGGGGACCAATAGAAGCAAGGATCTATTATGCCGCCATGGAGGCCAAGAATCAAATAATTCATTGTGACGTCATGTGGCCTAAAAGGGCATGGGATGCATTGTGACAGCACAGGGGTTAAGAGAAGCAAGGATCCATTGTGACCCAATGGAGGCTAACAATCTAATGATCCCTTTTGACACCAATGGGCCTAAAAGGGGCAGGGATGTATTGTGAAAGCATGGGCCCCAATTAAAACCTGGTACAATTACGCCACCATGGAGGCCAAGAATCAAATGATTCATTGTGACATCAAGTGGCCTAAAAGGGCATGGGATGCATTGTGACACCACAGAGGTAAAGAGAAGCAAGGATCCATTGTGACCCAATGGAGGCTAACAATCTAAGAATCTAAGAATCCCTTTTGACACCAGGGGGCGCAAAAGGACCACGGATGAACTCTGACAGCATGGGGACCTATAGAAGCAAGGAACCATTATGACACCATGAAGGCCAAGAATCAAATGGTTCATTGTGACATCAAGTGGCCTAAAAGGGCTTGGAATGCATTGTGACACCACAGAGGTTAAGAGAAGCAAGGAACCATTGTGACCCAATGCAGGCTAACAATCTAATGATCCCTTGTGGCACCAGGGGGTATAAAAAGGGCCAGGGATGGATTGTTACAGTACGGGGACCAATAGAAGCAAGGATCTATTATGCCACGGTGGAGGCCAAGAATCAAATGATTCATTGTGACATCATGTGGCCTAAAAGGGCATGGGATGCATTGTGACAGCACAGGGGTTAAGAGAAGCAAGGATCCATTGTGACCCAATGGAGGCTAACAATCTAATGATCCCTGTTCACACCAATGGGCCTAAAAGGGGCCGTGATATATTGTGAAAGCATGGGGCCCAATTAAAACCTGGTACAAATACGCCACCATGGAGGCCAAGAATCAAATTATTCATTGTGACATCAAGTGGCCTAAAAGGGCATGGGACGCATTGTGACAGCACAGGGGTTAAGAGAAGCTAGCATCCATTGTGACCCAATGGAGGCTAATAATCCCAGGATCCCATTTGACACCAGGGGGCGTAAAAGGGCCAGGGATGAATTGTGACAGCATGGGGCCCAATAGAAACAAGGAACCATTATGACACCATGGAGGCCAAGAATCAAATGATTCATTGTGACATCAAGTGGCCTAAAAGGGCATGGGATGCATTGTGACAGCACAGGGGTTAAGAGAAGCAAGGAACCATTGTGACCCAATGCAGGCTAACAAGCTAATGATCCCTTGTGACACCAATGGGCCTAAAAGGGCCAGGGATGAATTGTGACAGCATGGGGCCCAAGTAAAACCTGGTACAATTATGCCACCATGGCGGCCAAGAATGAAATGATTCATTGTGACATCAAGTGGCACAAAAGGGCATGGGATGCATTGTGACACCACAGGGGTTAAGAGAAGCAAGGAACCATTGTGACCCAATGCAGGCTAACAATCTAAGAATCCCTTTTGACACCAGGGGGCGCAAAAGGACCACGGATGAACCTTGACAGCGTGGGGACCTATAGAAGCAAGGAACCATTATGACACCATGAAGGCCAAGAATCAAATGGTTCATTGTGACATCTAGTGGCCTAAAAGGGCTTGGAATGCATTGTGACACCACAGAGGTTAAGAGAAGCAAGGAACCATTGTGACCCAATGCAGGCTAACAATCTAATGATCCCTTGTGGCACCAGGGGGTATAAAAAGGGCCAGGGATGGATTGTTACAGCACGGGGACCAATAGAAGCAAGGATCTATTATGCCACCGTGGAGGCCAAGAATCAAATGATTCATTGTGACATCATGTGGCCTAAAAGGGCATGGGATGCATTGTGACACCACAGAGGTTAAGAGAAGCAAGGAACCATTGTGACCCAATGCAGGCTAACAATCTAATGATCCCTTGTGGCACCAGGGGGTATAAAAAGGGCCAGGGATGGATTGTTACAGCACGGGGACCAATAGAAGCAAGGATCTATTATGCCACCGTGGAGGCCAAGAATCAAATGATTCATTGTGACATCAAGTGGCCTAAAAGGGCATGGGATGCATTGTGACAGCACAGGGGTTAAGAGAAGCAAGGATCCATTGTGACCCAACGGAGGCTAATAATCCCAGGATCCCATTTGACACCAGGGGGCGTAAAAGGGCCAGGGATGAATTGTGACAGCATGGGGACCAATAGAAGCAAGGATCTATTATGCCACGGTGGAGGCCAAGAATCAAATGATTCATTGTGACATCAAGTGGCCTAAAAGGGCATGGGATGCATTGTGACACTACAGAGGTTAAGAGAAGCAAGGAACCATTGTGACCCAATGCAGGCTAACAATCTAATGATCCCTTTTGACACCAATGAGCCTAAAAGGGGCAGGGATGAATTGTGAAAGCATAGGGCCCAAGTAAAACCTGGTACAATTCTGCCACCATGGAGGCCAAGAATCAAATGATTCATTGTGACATCAAGTGGCACAAAAGGGCATGGGATGCATTGTGACACCACAGGGGTTAAGAGAAGCTAGGATCCATTGTGACCCAATGCAGGCTAACAATCTAATGATCCCTTGTGGCACCAGGGGCTATAAAAAGGGCCAGGGATGGATTGTAACAGCACGGGGACCAATAGAAGCAAGGATATATTATGCCACCGTGGAGGCCAAGAATCAAATGATTCATTGTGACATCATGTGGCCTAAAAGGGCATGGGATGCATTGTGACAGCACAGGGGTTAAGAGAAGCAAGGATCCATTGTGACCCAATGGAGGCTAACAAGCTAATGATCCCTTTTAACACCAATGGGCCTAAAAGGGGCAGGGATGAATTGTGAAAGCATGGGGCCCAATTAAAACCTGGTACAATTACGCCACCATGGAGGCCAAGATTTAAATGATTCATTGTGACATCAAGTGGCCTAAAAGGGCATGGGTAGCATTGTGACAGCCCAGGGGTTAAGAGAAGCAAGGAACCATTGTGACCCAATGCAGGCTAACAATCTAAGAATCCCTTTTGACATCAGGGGGCGCAAAAGGACCACGGATGGACTCTGACAGCATGGGGACCTATAGAAGCAAGGAACCATTATGACACCATGAAGGCCAAGAATCAAATGGTTCATTGTGACATCAAGTGGCCTAAAAGGGCTTGGAATGCATTGTGACACCACAGAGGTTAAGAGAAGCAAGGAACCATTGTGACCCAATGCAGGCTAACAATCTAATGATCCCTTGTGGCACCAGGGGTTGCAATAGGGCCAGGGATGGATTGTTACAGCACGGGGACCAATAGAAGCAAGGATCTATTATGGCACCATGGAGGCCAAGAATCAAATGATTCATTGTGACATCAAGGGGCCTAAAAGGCATGGGATGCCTTGTGACAGCACAGGGGTTAAGAGAAGCAAGGATCCATTGTGACCCAATGGAGGCTAATAATCCCAGGATCCCATTTGACACCAGGGGGTGTAAAAGGCCCAGGGATGAATTGTGACAGCATGGGGCCCAATAGAAACAAGGAACCATTATGACACCATGGAGGCCAAGAATCAAATGATTCATTGTGACATCAAGTGGCCTAAAAGGGCATGGGATGCATTGTGACACCACAGAGGTTAAGAGAAGCAAGGAACCATTGTGACCCAATGCAGGCTAACAGTCTAATGATCCCTTGTGACACCAATGGGCCTAAAAGGGGCAGGGATGAATTGTGAAAGCATGGGGCCCAATAAAACCTGGTACAATTATGCCACAATGGAGGCCAAGAATCAAATGATTCATTGTGACATCATGTGGCCTAAAAGGGCATGGGATGCATTGTGACAGCACAGGGGTTAAGAGAAGCAAGGATCCATTGTGACCCAATGGAGGCTAACAATCTAATGATCCCTTTTGACACCAATGGGCCTAGAAGGGGCAGGGATATATTGTGAAAGCATGGGGCCCACTTAAAACCTGGTACAATTACGCCACCATGGAGGCCAAGAATTAAATGATTCATTGTGACATCAAGTGGCCTAAAAGGGCATGGGATGCATTGTGACAGCACAGGGGTTAAGAGAAGTAAGGAACCATTGTGACCCAATGCAGGCTAACAATCTAAGAATCACTTTTGACACCAGGGGGCATAAAAGGGCCAGGGATGAATTGTGACAGCATGGGGCCCAATAAAAACCTGGTACAATTACGCCACCATGGAGGCCAAGAATTAAATGATTCATTGTAAGACCAAGTGGCCTAAAAGGGCTTGGAATGCATTGTGACACCACAGAGGTTAAGAGAAGCAAGGAACCATTGTGACCCAATGCAGGCTAACAATCTAATGATCCCCTGTGGCACCAGGGGGTATAAAAAGGGCCAGGGATGGATTGTTATAGTACGGGGACCAATAGAAGCAAGGATCTATTATGCCACCGTGGAGGCCAAGAATCAAATAATTCATTGTGACATCAAGTGGCCTAAAAGGGCATGGGATGCATTGTGACAGCACAGGGGTTAAGAGAAGCAAGGATCCATTGTGACCCAATGGAGGCTAATAATCCCAGGATCCCATTTGACACCAGGGGGCGTAAAAGGGCCAGGGATGAATTGTGACAGCATGGGGCCCAATAGAAACAAGGAACCATTATGACACCATGGAGGCCAAGAATCAAATGATTCATTGTGACATCAAGTGGCCTAAAAGGGCATGGGATGCATTGTGACACCACAGAGGTTAAGAGAAGCAAGGAACCATTGTGACCCAATGCAGGCTAACAATCTAATCATCCCTTGTGACACCAATGCGCCTAAAAGGGGCAGGGATGAATTGTTACAGCTCGGGGACCAATAGATGCAAGGATCTATTATGCCACCATGGAGGCCAAGAATCAAATGATTCATTGTGACATCATGTGGCCTAAAAGGGCATGGGATGCATTGTGACAGCACAGGGGTTAAGAGAAGCAAGGAACCATTGTGACCCAATGCAGGCTAACAATCTAATGATCCCTTTTAACACCAATGGGCCTAAAAGGGGCAGGGATGAATTGTGAAAGCATGGGGCCCAAGTAAAACCTGGTACAATTCTGCCACCATGGAGGCCAAGAATCAAATGATTCATTGTGACATCAAGTGGCCTAAAAGGGCATGGGATGCATTGTGACACCACAGAGGTTAAGAGAAGCAAGGATCCATTGTGACCCAATGGAGGCTAACAATCTAAGAATCTAAGAATCGCTTTTGACACCAGGGGGCGCAAAAGGACCACGGATGAACTCTGACAGCATGGGGACCTATAGAAGCAAGGAACCATTATGACACCATGAAGGCCAAGAATCAAATGGTTCATTGTGACATCAAGTGGCCTAAAAGGGCTTGGAATGCATTGTGACACCACAGAGGTTAAGAGAAGCAAGGAACCATTGTGACCCAATGCAGGCTACCAATCTAATGATCCCTCGTGCCACCAGGGGGTATAAAAAGGGCCAGGGATGGATTGTTACAGCACGGGGACCAATAGAAGCAAGGATCTATTATGGCACCGTGGAGGCCAAGAATCAAATGATTCATTGTGACATCAAGTGGCCTAAAAGGGCATGGGACGCATTGTGACAGCACAGGGGTTAAGAGAAGCTAGCATCCATTGTGACCCAATGGAGGCTAATAATCCCAGGATCCCATTTGACACCAGGGGGCGTAAAAGGGCCAGGGATGAATTGTGACAGCATGGGGCCCAATAGAAACAAGGAACCATTATGACACCATGGAGGCCAAGAATCAAATGATTCATTGTGACATCAAGTGGCCTAAAAGGGCATGGGATGCATTGTGACAGCACAGGGGTTAAGAGAAGCAAGGAACCATTGTGACCCAATGCAGGCTAACAAGCTAATGATCCCTTGTGACACCAATGGGCCTAAAAGGGCCAGGGATGAATTGTGACAGCATGGGGCCCAAGTAAAACCTGGTACAATTATGCCACCATGGAGGCCAAGAATCAAATGATTCATTGTGACATCAAGTGGCCTAAAAGGGCATGGGATGCATTGTGACACCACAGAGGTTAAGAGAAGGAAGGAACCATTGTGACCCAATGCAGGCTAACAATCTAATGATCCCTTGTGGCACCAGGGGGTATAAAAAGGGCCAGGGTTGGATTGTTACAGCACGGGGACCAATAGAAGCAAGGATCTATTATGCCGCCATGGAGGCCAAGAATCAAATAATTCATTGTGACGTCATGTGGCCTAAAAGGGCATGGGATGCATTGTGACAGCACAGGGGTTAAGAGAAGCAAGGATCCATTGTGACCCAATGGAGGCTAACAATCTAATGATCCCTTTTGACACCAATGGGCCTAAAAGGGGCAGGGATGTATTGTGAAAGCATGGGGCCCAATTAAAACCTGGTACAATTGCACCACCATGGAGGCCAAGAATCAAATGATTCATTGTGACATCAAGTGGCCTAAAAGGGCATGGGATGCATTGTGACAGCACAGGGGTTAAGAGAAGCAAGGATCCATTGTGACCCAATGGAGGCTAATAATCCCAGGATCCCATTTGACACCAGGGGGCGTAAAAGGGCCAGGGATGAATTGTGACAGCATGGGGCCCAATAGAAACAAGGAACCATTATGACACCATGGAGGCCAAGAATCAAATGATTCATTGTGACATCAAGTGGCCTAAAAGGGCATGGGATGCATTGTGACACCACAGAGGTTAAGAGAAGCAAGGAACCATTGTGACCCAATGCAGGCTAACAATCTAATGATCCCTTGTGACACCAATGGGCCTAAAAGGGGCAGGGATGAATTGTGAAAGCATGAGGCCCAAGTAAAACCTGGTACAATTATGCCACGGTGGAGGCCAAGAATCAAATGATTCATTGTGACATCAAGTGGCCTAAAAGGGCATGGGATGCATTGTGACAGCACAGGGGTTAAGAGAAGCAAGGATCCATTGTGACCCAATGCAGGCTTACAATCTAAGAATCCCATTGGACACCAGGGGGCGCAAAAGGACCACGGATGAACTCTGACAGCATGGGGTCCTATAGAAGCAAGGAACCATTATGACACCATGGAGGCCAAGAATCAAATGGTTCATTGTAAGACCAAGTGGCCTAAAAGGGCTTGGAATGCATTGTGACACCACAGAGGTTAAGAGAAGCAAGGAACCATTGTGACCCAATGCAGGCTAACAATCTAATGATCCCTTGTGGCATCAGGGGGTATAAAAAGGGCCAGGGATGGATTGTTACAGCACGGGGACCAATAGAAGCAAGGATCTATTATGCCACCGTGGAGGCCAAGAATCAAATGATTCATTGTGACATCAAGTGGCCTAAAAGGGCATGGGATGCATTGTGACACCACAGAGGTTAAGAGAAGCAAGGAACCATTGTGACCCAATGCAGGCTAACAATCTAATGATCCCTTTTGGCACCAATGGGCCTAAAAGGGTCAGGGATGTATTGTGAAAGCATGGGGCCCAGTGAAAACCGGGAACAATCAAGCCACCATGGAGGCCAAGAATCAAATAATTCATTGTGACATCAAGTGGCCTAAAAGGGCATGGGATGCATTGTGACAGCACAGGGGTTAAGAGAAGCAAGGAACCATTGTGACCCAGTGCAGGCTAACAATCTAATGATCCCTTGTGACACCAATGGGCCTAAAAGGGGCAGGGAAGAATTGTGAAGGCATGGGGTCCAATAGAAGCAAGGATCTATTATGCCGCCATGGAGGCCAAGAATCAAATGATTCATTGTGACATCATGTGGCCTAAAAGGGCATGGGATGCATTGTGACAGCACAGGGGTTAAGAGAAGCAAGGATCCATTGTGACCCAATGGAGGCTATCAATCTAATGATCCCTATTCACACCAATGGGCCTAAAAGGGGCAGTGATATATTGTGAAAGCATGGGGCCCAATTAAAACCTGGTACAATTACGCCACCATGGAGGCCAAGAATCAAATGATTCATTGTGACATCAAGTGGCCTAAAAGGGCATGGGATGCATTGTGACAGCACAGGGGTTAAGAGAAGCAAGGATCCATTGTGACCCAATGCAGGCTTACAATCTAAGAATCCCATTTGACACCAGGGGGCGCAAAAGGACAACGGATGAACTCTGACAGCATGGGGTCCTATAGAAGCAAGGAACCATTATGACACCATGGAGGCAAAGAATCAAATGGTTCATTGTAAGACCAAGTGGCCTAAAAGGGCTTGGAATGCATTGTGACACCACAGAGGTTAAGAGAAGCAAGGAACCATTGTGACCCAGTGCAGGCTAACAATCTAATGATCCCTTGTGACACCAATGGGCCTAAAAGGGGCAGGGATGAATTGTGAAGGCATGGGGTCCAATAGAAGCAAGGATCTATTATGCCGCCATGGAGGCCAAGAATCAAATGATTCATTGTGACATCATGTGGCCTAAAAGGGCATGGGATGCATTGTGACAGCACAGGGGTTAAGAGAAGCAAGGATCCATTGTGACCCAATGGAGGCTATCAATCTAAGAATCCCTTTGGACACCAGGGGGCGCAAAAGGACCACGGATGGACTCTGACAGCATGGGGACCTATAGAAGCAAGGAACCATTATGACACCATGAAGGCCAAGAATCAAATGGTTCATTGTGACATCAAGTGGCCTAAAAGGGCTTGGAATGCATTGTGACACCACAGAGGTTAAGAGAAGCAAGGAACCATTGTGACCCAATGCAGGCTAACAATCTAATGATCCCTTGTGGCACCAGGGGGTATAAAAAGGGCCAGGGATGGATTGTTACAGCACGGGGACCAATAGAAGCAAGGATCTATTATGGCACCATGGAGGCCAAGAATCAAATGATTCATTGTGACATCAAGTGGCCTAAAAGGCATGGGATGCCTTGTGACAGCACAGGGGTTAAGAGAAGCAAGGATCCATTGTGACCCAATGGAGGCTAATAATCCCAGGATCCCATTTGACACCAGGGGGCGTAAAAGGGCCAGGGATGAATTGTGACAGCATGGGGCCCAATAGAAACAAGGAACCATTATGACACCATGGAGGCCAAGAATCAAATGATTCATTGTGACATCATGTGGCCTAAAAGGGCATGGGATGCATTGTGACACCACAGAGGTTAAGAGTAGCAAGGAACCATTGTGACCCAATGCAGGCTAACAATCTAATGATCCCTTGTGACACCAATGAGCCTAAAAGGGGCAGGGATGAATTGTGAAAGCATGGGGCCCAAGTAAAACCTGGTACAATTCTGCCACCATGGAGGCCAAGATTTAAATGATTCATTGTGACATCAAGTGGCCTAAAAGGGCATGGGTTGCATTGTGACAGCACAGGGGTTAAGAGAAGCAAGGAACCCTTGTGACCCAATGCAGGCTAACAATCTAAGAATCCCTTTTGACACCAGGGGGCGCAAAAGGACCACGGATGGACTCTGACAGCATGGGGACCTATAGAAGCAAGGAACCATTATGACACCATGAAGGCCAAGAATCAAATGGTTCATTGTGACATCAAGTGGCCTAAAAGGGCTTGGAATGCATTGTGACACCACAGAGGTTAAGAGAAGCAAGGAACCATTGTGACCCAATGCAGGCTAACAATCTAATGATCCCTTGTGGCACCAGGGGGTATAAAAAGGACCAGGGATGGATTGTTACAGCACGGGGACCAATAGAAGCAAGGATCTATTATGGCACCGTGGAGGCCAAGAATCAAATGATTCATTGTGACATCATGTGGCCAAAAGGGCATAGGATGCATTGTGACACCACAGGGCTGAAGAGAAGCAAGGATCCGTTGTGACCCAATGCAGGCTAACAATCTAAGAATCTAAGAATCCCTCTTGACACCAGGGGGCGCAAAAGGACCACGGATGAACTCTGACAGCATGGGGACCTATAGAAGCAAGGAACCATTATGACACCATGAAGGCCAAGAATCAAATGGTTCATTGTAAGACCAAGTGGCCTAAAAGGGCTTGGAATGCATTGTGACACCACAGAGGTTAAGAGTAGCAAGGAACCATTGTGACCCAATGCAGGCTAACAATCTAATGATCCCTTGTGGCACCAGGGGGTATAAAAAGGGCCAGGGATGGATTGTTACAGCACGGGGACCAATAGAAGCAAGGATCTATTATGCCACCGTGGAGGCCAAGAATCAAATGATTCATTGTGACATCAAGTGGCCTAAAAGGGCATGGGATGCATTGTGACAGCACAGGGGTTAAGAGAAGCAAGGATCCATTGTGACCCAACGGAGGCTAATAATCCCAGGATCCCATTTGACACCAGGGGGCGTAAAAGGGCCAGGGATGAATTGTGACAGCATGGGGCCCAATAGAAACAAGGAACCATTATGACACCATGGAGGCCAAGAATCAAATGATTCATTGTGACATCAAGTGGCCTAAAAGGGCATGGGATGCATTGTGACACCACAGAGGTTAAGAGAAGCAAGGAACCATTGTGACCCAATGCAGGCTAACAATCTAATGATCCCTTGTGACACCAATGAGCCTAAAAGGGGCAGGGATGAATTGTGAAAGCATGGGGCCCAAGTAAAACCTGGTACAATTCTGCCACCATGGAGGCCAAGAATCAAATGATTCATTCTGACATCAAGTGGCACAAAAGGGCATGGGATGCATTGTGACACCACAGGGTTTAAGAGAAGCTAGGATCCATTGTGACCCAATGCAGGCTAACAATCTAATGATCCCTTGTGGCACCAGGGGGTATAAAAAGGGCCAGGGATGGATTGTAACAGCACGGGGACCAATAGAAGCAAGGATATATTATGCCACCGTGGAGGCCAAGAATCAAATGATTCATTGTGACATCATGTGGCCTAAAAGGGCATGGGATGCATTGTGACAGCACAGGGGTTAAGAGAAGCAAGGAACCATTGTGACCCAATGGAGGCTAACAAGCTAATGATCCCTTTTAACACCAATGGGCCTAAAAGGGGCAGGGATGAATTGTGAAAGCATGGTGCCCAATTAAAACCTGGTACAATTACGCCACCATGGAGGCCAAGATTTAAATGATTCATTGTGACATCAAGTGGCCTAAAAGGGCATGGGTTGCATTGTGACAGCACAGGGGTTAAGAGAAGCAAGGAACCATTGTGACCCAATGCAGGCTAACAATCTAAGAATCCCTTTGGACACCAGGGGGCGCAAAAGGACCACGGATGGACTCTGACAGCATGGGGACCTATAGAAGCAAGGAACCATTATGACACCATGAAGGCCAAGAATCAAATGGTTCATTGTGACATCAAGTGGCCTAAAAGGGCTTGGAATGCATTGTGACACCACAGAGCTTAAGAGAAGCAAGGAACCATTGTGACCCAATGCAGGCTAACAATCTAATGATCCCTTGTGGCACCAGGGGGTATAAAAAGGGCCAGGGATGGATTGTTACAGCACGGGGACCAATAGAAGCAAGGATCTATTATGGCACAGTGGAGGCCAAGAATCAAATGATTCATTGTGACATCATGTGGCCAAAAGGGCATAGGATGCATTGTGACACCACAGGGCTGAAGAGAAGCAAGGATCCGTTGTGACCCAATGCAGGCTAATAATCCCAGGATCCCATTTGACACCAGGGGGCGTAAAAGGGCCAGGGATGAATTGTGACAGCATGGGGCCCAATAGAAACAAGGAAGCATTATGACACCATGGAGGCCAAGAATCAAATGATTCATTGTGACATCAAGCGGCCTAAAAGGGCATGGGATGCATTGTGACACCACAGAGGTTAAGAGAAGCAAGGAACCATTGTGACCCAATGCAGGCTAACAATCTAATGATCCCTTGTGACACCAATGGGCCTAAAAGGGGCAGGGATGAATTGTGAAAGCATGGGGCCCAATAAAACCTGGTACAATTCTGCCACCATGGAGGCCAAGAATCAAATGATTCATTGTGACATCATGTGGCCTAAAAGGGCATGGGATGCATTGTGACAGCACAGGGGTTAAGAGAAGCAAGGATCCATTGTGACCCAATGGAGGCTAACAATCTAATGATCCCTTTTGACACCAATGGGCCTAAAAGGGCAGGGATATATTGTGAAAGCATGGGGCCCACTTAAAACCTGGTACAATTACGCCACCATGGAGGCCAAGAATTAAATGATTCATTGTGACATCAAGTGGCCTAAAAGGGCATGGGATGCATTGTGACAGCACAGGGGTTAAGAGAAGTAAGGAACCATTGTGACCCAATGCAGGCTAACAATCTAAGAATCCCTTTTGACACCAGGGGGCGCAAAAGGACCACGGATGGACTCTGACAGCATGGGGACCTATAGAAGCAAGGAACCATTATGACACCATGAAGGCCAAGAATCAAATGGTTCATTGTAAGACCAAGTGGCCTAAAAGGGCTTGGAATGCATTGTGACACCACAGAGGTTAAGAGAAGCAAGGAACCATTGTGACCCAATGCAGGCTAAAAATCTAATGATCCCTTGTGGCACCAGGGGGTATAAAAAGGGCCAGGGATGGATTGTTACAGTACGGGGACCAATAGAAGCAAGGATTTATTATGCCACCGTGGAGGCCAAGAATCAAATAATTCATTGTGACATCAAGTGGCCTAAAAGGGCATGGGATGCATTGTGACAGCACAGGGGTTAAGAGAAGCAAGGATCCATTGTGACCCAATGGAGGCTAACAATCTAATGATCCCTTTTGACACCAATGGGCCTAAAAGGGGCAGGGATGTATTGTGAAAGCATGGGGCCCAATTAAAACCTGGTACAATTACGCCACCATGGAGGCCAAGAATCAAATTATTCATTGTGACATCAAGTGGACTAAAAGGGCATGGGACGCATTGTGACAGCACAGGGGTTAAGAGAAGCTAGCATCCATTGTGACCCAATGGAGGCTAATAATCCCAGGATCCCATTTGACACCAGGGGGCGTAAAATGGCCAGGGATGAATTGTGACAGCATGGGGCCCAATAGAAACAAGGAACCATTATGACACCATGGAGGCCAGGAATCAAATGATTCATTGTGACATCAAGTGGCCTAAAAGCGCATGGGATGCATTGTGACAGCACAGGGGTTAAGAGAAGCAAGGAACCATTGTGACCCAATGCAGGCTAACAAGCTAATGATCCCTTGTGACACCAATGGGCCTAAAAGGGCCAGGGATGAATTGTGACAGCATGGGGCCCAAGTAAAACCTGGTACAATTATGCCACCATGGAGGCCAAGAATCAAATGATTCATTGTGACATCAAGTGGCCTAAAAGGGCATGGGATGCATTGTGACACCACAGAGGTTAAGAGAAGCAAGGAACCATTGTGACCCAATGCAGGCTAACAATCTAAGAATCCCTTTTGACACCGGGGGGCGCAAAAGGACCACGGATGAACTCTGACAGCATGGGGACCTATAGAAGCAAGGAACCATTATGACACCATGAAGGCCAAGAATCAAATGGTTCATTGTGACATCTAGTGGCCTAAAAGGGCTTGGAATGCATTGTGACACCACAGAGGTTAAGAGAAGCAAGGAACCATTGTGACCCAATGCAGGCTAACAATCTAATGACCCCTTGTGGCACCAGGGGGTATAAAAAGGGCCAGGGATGGATTGTTACAGCACGGGGAGCAATAGAAGCAAGGATCTATTATGCCGCCATGGAGGCCAAGAATCAAATAATTCATTGTGACGTCATGTGGCCTAAAAGGGCATGGGATGCATTGTGACAGCACAGGGGTTAAGAGAAGCAAGGATCCATTGTGACCCAATGGAGGCTAACAATCTAATGATCCCTTTTGACACCAATGGGCCTAAAAGGGGCAGGGATGTATTGTGAAAGCATGGGCCCCAATTAAAACCTGGTACAATTACGCCACCATGGAGGCCAAGAATCAAATGATTCATTGTGACATCAAGTGGCCTAAAAGGGCATGGGATGCATTGTGACAGCACAGGGGTTAAGAGAAGCAAGGATCCATTGTGACCCAATGCAGGCTTACAATCTAAGAATCCCATTTGACACCAGGGGGCGCAAAAGGACCACGGATGAACTCTGACAGCATGGGGTCCTATAGAAGCAAGGAACCATTATGACACCATGGAGGCAAAGAATCAAATGGTTCATTGTAAGACCAAGTGGCCTAAAAGGGCTTGGAATGCATTGTGACACCACAGAGGTTAAGAGAAGCAAGGAACCATTGTGACCCAGTGCAGGCTAACAATCTAATGATCCCTTGTGACACCAATGGGCCTAAAAGGGGCAGGGATGAATTGTGAAGGCATGGGGTCCAATAGAAGCAAGGATCTATTATGCCGCCATGGAGGCCAAGAATCAAATGATTCATTGTGACATCATGTGGCCTAAAAGGGCATGGGATGCATTGTGACAGCACAGGGGTTAAGAGAAGCAAGGATCCATTGTGACCCAATGGAGGCTATCAATCTAAGAATCCCTTTGGACACCAGGGGGCGCAAAAGGACCACGGATGGACTCTGACAGCATGGGGACCTATAGAAGCAAGGAACCATTATGACACCATGAAGGCCAAGAATCAAATGGTTCATTGTGACATCAAGTGGCCTAAAAGGGCTTGGAATGCATTGTGACACCACAGAGGTTAAGAGAAGCAAGGAACCATTGTGACCCAATGCAGGCTAACAATCTAATGATCCCTTGTGGCACCAGGGGGTATAAAAAGGGCCAGGGATGGATTGTTACAGCACGGGGACCAATAGAAGCAAGGATCTATTATGGCACCATGGAGGCCAAGAATCAAATGATTCATTGTGACATCAAGTGGCCTAAAAGGCATGGGATGCCTTGTGACAGCACAGGGGTTAAGAGAAGCAAGGATCCATTGTGACCCAATGGAGGCTAATAATCCCAGGATCCCATTTGACACCAGGGGGCGTAAAAGGGCCAGGGATGAATTGTGACAGCATGGGGCCCAATAGAAACAAGGAACCATTATGACACCATGAAGGCCAAGAATCAAATGATTCATTGTGACATCATGTGGCCTAAAAGGGCATGGGATGCATTGTGACACCACAGAGGTTAAGAGTAGCAAGGAACCATTGTGACCCAATGCAGGCTAACAATCTAATGATCCCTTGTGACACCAATGAGCCTAAAAGGGGCAGGGATGAATTGTGAAAGCATGGGGCCCAAGTAAAACCTGGTACAATTCTGCCACCATGGAGGCCAAGATTTAAATGATTCATTGTGACATCAAGTGGCCTAAAAGGGCATGGGTTGCATTGTGACAGCACAGGGGTTAAGAGAAGCAAGGAACCCTTGTGACCCAATGCAGGCTAACAATCTAAGAATCCCTTTTGACACCAGGGGGCGCAAAAGGACCACGGATGGACTCTGACAGCATGGGGACCTATAGAAGCAAGGAACCATTATGACACCATGAAGGCCAAGAATCAAATGGTTCATTGTGACATCAAGTGGCCTAAAAGGGCTTGGAATGCATTGTGACACCACAGAGGTTAAGAGAAGCAAGGAACCATTGTGACCCAATGCAGGCTAACAATCTAATGATCCCTTGTGGCACCAGGGGGTATAAAAAGGACCAGGGATGGATTGTTACAGCACGGGGACCAATAGAAGCAAGGATCTATTATGGCACCGTGGAGGCCAAGAATCAAATGATTCATTGTGACATCATGTGGCCAAAAGGGCATAGGATGCATTGTGACACCACAGGGCTGAAGAGAAGCAAGGATCCGTTGTGACCCAATGCAGGCTAACAATCTAAGAATCTAAGAATCCCTCTTGACACCAGGGGGCGCAAAAGGACCACGGATGAACTCTGACAGCATGGGGACCTATAGAAGCAAGGAACCATTATGACACCATGAAGGCCAAGAATCAAATGGTTCATTGTAAGACCAAGTGGCCTAAAAGGGCTTGGAATGCATTGTGACACCACAGAGGTTAAGAGTAGCAAGGAACCATTGTGACCCAATGCAGGCTAACAATCTAATGATCCCTTGTGGCACCAGGGGGTATAAAAAGGGCCAGGGATGGATTGTTACAGTACGGGGACCAATAGAAGCAAGGATCTATTATGCCACCGTGGAGGCCAAGAATCAAATGATTCATTGTGACATCAAGTGGCCTAAAAGGGCATGGGATGCATTGTGACAGCACAGGGGTTAAGAGAAGCAAGGATCCATTGTGACCCAACGGAGGCTAATAATCCCAGGATCCCATTTGACACCAGGGGGCGTAAAAGGGCCAGGGATGAATTGTGACAGCATGGGGCCCAATAGAAACAAGGAACCATTATGACACCATGGAGGCCAAGAATCAAATGATTCATTGTGACATCAAGTGGCCTAAAAGGGCATGGGATGCATTGTGACACCACAGAGGTTAAGAGAAGCAAGGAACCATTGTGACCCAATGCAGGCTAACAATCTAATGATCCCTTGTGACACCAATGAGCCTAAAAGGGGCAGGGATGAATTGTGAAAGCATGGGGCCCAAGTAAAACCTGGTACAATTCTGCCACCATGGAGGCCAAGAATCAAATGATTCATTGTGACATCAAGTGGCACAAAAGGGCATGGGATGCATTGTGACACCACAGGGTTTAAGAGAAGCTAGGATCCATTGTGACCCAATGCAGGCTAACAATCTAATGATCCCTTGTGGCACCAGGGGGTATAAAAAGGGCCAGGGATGGATTGTAACAGCACGGGGACCAATAGAAGCAAGGATATATTATGCCACCGTGGAGGCCAAGAATCAAATGATTCATTGTGACATCATGTGGCCTAAAAGGGCATGGGATCCATTGTGACAGCACAGGGGTTAAGAGAAGCAAGGAACCATTGTGACCCAATGGAGGCTAACAAGCTAATGATCCCTTTTAACACCAATGGGCCTAAAAGGGGCAGGGATGAATTGTGAAAGCATGGTGCCCAATTAAAACCTGGTACAATTACGCCACCATGGAGGCCAAGATTTAAATGATTCATTGTGACATCAAGTGGCCTAAAAGGGCATGGGTTGCATTGTGACAGCACAGGGGTTAAGAGAAGCAAGGAACCATTGTGACCCAATGCAGGCTAACAATCTAAGAATCCCTTTGGACACCAGGGGGCGCAAAAGGACCACGGATGGACTCTGACAGCATGGGGACCTATAGAAGCAAGGAACCATTATGACACCATGAAGGCCAAGAATCAAATGGTTCATTGTGACATCAAGTGGCCTAAAAGGGCTTGGAATGCATTGTGACACCACAGAGGTTAAGAGTAGCAAGGAACCATTGTGACCCAATGCAGGCTAACAATCTAATGATCCCTTGTGGCACCAGGGGGTATAAAAAGGGCCAGGGATGGATTGTTACAGCACGGGGACCAATAGAAGCAAGGATCTATTATGGCACCGTGGAGGCCAAGAATCAAATGATTCATTGTGACATCATGTGGCCAAAAGGGCATAGGATGCATTGTGACACCACAGGGCTGAAGAGAAGCAAGGATCCGTTGTGACCCAATGCAGGCTAATAATCCCAGGATCCCATTTGACACCAGGGGGCGTAAAAGGGCCAGGGATGAATTGTGACAGCATGGGGCCCAATAGAAACAAGGAAGCATTATGACACCATGGAGGCCAAGAATCAAATGATTCATTGTGACATCAAGTGGCCTAAAAGGGCATGGGATGCATTGTGACACCACAGAGGTTAAGAGAAGCAAGGAACCATTGTGACCCAATGCAGGCTAACAATCTAATGATCCCTTGTGACACCAATGGGCCTAAAAGGGGCAGGGATGAATTGTGAAAGCATGGGGCCCAATAAAACCTGGTACAATTCTGCCACCATGGAGGCCAAGAATCAAATGATTCATTGTGACATCATGTGGCCTAAAAGGGCATGGGATGCATTGTGACAGCACAGGGGTTAAGAGAAGCAAGGATCCATTGTGACCCAATGGAGGCTAACAATCTAATGATCCCTTTTGACACCAATGGGCCTAAAAGGGCAGGGATATATTGTGAAAGCATGGGGCCCACTTAAAACCTGGTACAATTACGCCACCATGGAGGCCAAGAATTAAATGATTCATTGTGACATCAAGTGGCCTAAAAGGGCATGGGATGCATTGTGACAGCACAGGGGTTAAGAGAAGCAAGGAACCATTGTGACCCAATGGAGGCTAACAAGCTAATGATCCCTTTTAACACCAATGGGCCTAAAAGGGGCAGGGATGAATTGTGAAAGCATGGTGCCCAATTAAAACCTGGTACAATTACGCCACCATGGAGGCCAAGATTTAAATGATTCATTGTGACATCAAGTGGCCTAAAAGGGCATGGGTTGCATTGTGACAGCACAGGGGTTAAGAGAAGCAAGGAACCATTGTGACCCAATGCAGGCTAACAATCTAAGAATCCCTTTGGACACCAGGGGGCGCAAAAGGACCACGGATGGACTCTGACAGCATGGGGACCTATAGAAGCAAGGAACCATTATGACACCATGAAGGCCAAGAATCAAATGGTTCATTGTGACATCAAGTGGCCTAAAAGGGCTTGGAATGCATTGTGACACCACAGAGGTTAAGAGTAGCAAGGAACCATTGTGACCCAATGCAGGCTAACAATCTAATGATCCCTTGTGGCACCAGGGGGTATAAAAAGGGCCAGGGATGGATTGTTACAGCACGGGGACCAATAGAAGCAAGGATCTATTATGGCACCGTGGAGGCCAAGAATCAAATGATTCATTGTGACATCATGTGGCCAAAAGGGCATAGGATGCATTGTGACACCACAGGGCTGAAGAGAAGCAAGGATCCGTTGTGACCCAATGCAGGCTAATAATCCCAGGATCCCATTTGACACCAGGGGGCGTAAAAGGGCCAGGGATGAATTGTGACAGCATGGGGCCCAATAGAAACAAGGAAGCATTATGACACCATGGAGGCCAAGAATCAAATGATTCATTGTGACATCAAGTGGCCTAAAAGGGCATGGGATGCATTGTGACACCACAGAGGTTAAGAGAAGCAAGGAACCATTGTGACCCAATGCAGGCTAACAATCTAATGATCCCTTGTGACACCAATGGGCCTAAAAGGGGCAGGGATGAATTGTGAAAGCATGGGGCCCAATAAAACCTGGTACAATTCTGCCACCATGGAGGCCAAGAATCAAATGATTCATTGTGACATCATGTGGCCTAAAAGGGCATGGGATGCATTGTGACAGCACAGGGGTTAAGAGAAGCAAGGATCCATTGTGACCCAATGGAGGCTAACAATCTAATGATCCCTTTTGACACCAATGGGCCTAAAAGGGCAGGGATATATTGTGAAAGCATGGGGCCCACTTAAAACCTGGTACAATTACGCCACCATGGAGGCCAAGAATTAAATGATTCATTGTGACATCAAGTGGCCTAAAAGGGCATGGGATGCATTGTGACAGCACAGGGGTTAAGAGAAGTAAGGAACCATTGTGACCCAATGCAGGCTAACAATCTAAGAATCCCTTTTGACACCAGGGGGCGCAAAAGGACCACGGATGGACTCTGACAGCATGGGGACCTATAGAAGCAAGGAACCATTATGACACCATGAAGGCCAAGAATCAAATGGTTCATTGTAAGACCAAGTGGCCTAAAAGGGCTTGGAATGCATTGTGACACCACAGAGGTTAAGAGAAGCAAGGAACCATTGTGACCCAATGCAGGCTAAAAATCTAATGATCCCTTGTGGCACCAGGGGGTATAAAAAGGGCCAGGGATGGATTGTTACAGTACGGGGACCAATAGAAGCAAGGATTTATTATGCCACCGTGGAGGCCAAGAATCAAATAATTCATTGTGACATCAAGTGGCCTAAAAGGGCATGGGATGCATTGTGACAGCACAGGGGTTAAGAGAAGCAAGGATCCATTGTGACCCAATGGAGGCTAACAATCTAATGATCCCTTTTGACACCAATGGGCCTAAAAGGGGCAGGGATGTATTGTGAAAGCATGGGGCCCAATTAAAACCTGGTACAATTACGCCACCATGGAGGCCAAGAATCAAATTATTCATTGTGACATCAAGTGGACTAAAAGGGCATGGGACGCATTGTGACAGCACAGGGGTTAAGAGAAGCTAGCATCCATTGTGACCCAATGGAGGCTAATAATCCCAGGATCCCATTTGACACCAGGGGGCGTAAAATGGCCAGGGATGAATTGTGACAGCATGGGGCCCAATAGAAACAAGGAACCATTATGACACCATGGAGGCCAGGAATCAAATGATTCATTGTGACATCAAGTGGCCTAAAAGCGCATGGGATGCATTGTGACAGCACAGGGGTTAAGAGAAGCAAGGAACCATTGTGACCCAATGCAGGCTAACAAGCTAATGATCCCTTGTGACACCAATGGGCCTAAAAGGGCCAGGGATGAATTGTGACAGCATGGGGCCCAAGTAAAACCTGGTACAATTATGCCACCATGGAGGCCAAGAATCAAATGATTCATTGTGACATCAAGTGGCCTAAAAGGGCATGGGATGCATTGTGACACCACAGAGGTTAAGAGAAGCAAGGAACCATTGTGACCCAATGCAGGCTAACAATCTAAGAATCCCTTTTGACACCGGGGGGCGCAAAAGGACCACGGATGAACTCTGACAGCATGGGGACCTATAGAAGCAAGGAACCATTATGACACCATGAAGGCCAAGAATCAAATGGTTCATTGTGACATCAAGTCGCCTAAAAGGGCTTGGAATGCATTGTGACACCACAGAGGTTAAGAGAAGCAAGGAACCATTGTGACCCAATGCAGGCTAACAATCTAATGATCCCTTGTGGCACCAGGGGGTATAAAAAGGGCCAGGGATGGATTGTTACAGTACGGGGACCAATAGAAGCAAGGATCTATTATGCCACCGTGGAGGCCAAGAATCAAATAATTCATTGTGACATCAAGTGGCCTAAAAGGGCATGGGATGCATTGTGACAGCACAGGGGTTAAGAGAAGCAAGGATCCATTGTGACCCAATGGAGGCTAATAATCCCAGGATCCCATTTGACACCAGGGGGCGTAAAAGGGCCAGGGATGAACTGTGACAGCATGGGGCCCAATAGAAACAAGGAACCATTATGACACCATGGAGGCCAAGAATCAAATGATTCATTGTGACATCAAGTGGCCTAAAAGGGCATGGGATGCATTGTGACAGCACAGGGGTTAAGAGAAGCAAGGAACCATTGTGACCCAGTGCAGGCTAACAATCTAATGATCCCTTGTGACACCAATGGGCCTAAAAGGGCCAGGGATGAATTGTGAAAGCATGGGGACCAATAGAATCAAGGATCTATTATGCCACGGTGGAGGCCAAGAATCAAATGATTCATTGTGACATCATGTGGCCTAAAAGGGCATGGGATGCATTGTGACAGCACAGGGGTTAAGAGAAGCAAGGATCCATTGTGACCCAATGGAGGCTAACAATCTAATGATCCCTGTTCACACCAATGGGCCTAAAAGGGGCCGTGATATATTGTGAAAGCATGGGGCCCAATTAAAACCTGGTACAAATACGCCACCATGGAGGCCAAGAATCAAATTATTCATTGTGACATCAAGTGGCCTAAAAGGGCATGGGACGCATTGTGACAGCACAGGGGTTAAGAGAAGCTAGCATCCATTGTGACCCAATGGAGGCTAATAATCCCAGGATCCCATTTGACACCAGGGGGCGTAAAAGGGCCAGGGATGAATTGTGACAGCATGGGGCCCAATAGAAACAAGGAACCATTATGACACCATGGAGGCCAAGAATCAAATGATTCATTGTGACATCAAGTGGCCTAAAAGGGCATGGGATGCATTGTGACAGCACAGGGGTTAAGAGAAGCAAGGAACCATTGTGACCCAATGCAGGCTAACAAGCTAATGATCCCTTTTAACACCAATGGGCCTAAAAGGGCCAGGGATGAATTGTGACAGCATGGGGCCCAAGTAAAACCTGGTACAATTATGCCACCATGGAGGCCAAGAATGAAATGATTCATTGTGACATCAAGTGGCACAAAAGGGCATGGGATGCATTGTGACACCACAGGGGTTAAGAGAAGCAAGGAACCATTGTGACCCAATGCAGGCTAACAATCTAAGAATCCCTTTTGACACCAGGGGGCGCAAAAGGACCACGGATGAACCTTGACAGCGTGGGGACCTATAGAAGCAAGGAACCATTATGACACCATGAAGGCCAAGAATCAAATGGTTCATTGTGACATCTAGTGGCCTAAAAGGGCTTGGAATGCATTGTGACACCACAGAGGTTAAGAGAAGCAAGGAACCATTGTGACCCAATGCAGGCTAACAATCTAATGATCCCTTGTGGCACCAGGGGGTATAAAAAGGGCCAGGGATGGATTGTTACAGCACGGGGACCAATAGAAGCAAGGATCTATTATGCCACCGTGGAGGCCAAGAATCAAATGATTCATTGTGACATCATGTGGCCTAAAAGGCCATGGGATGCATTGTGACACCACAGAGGTTAAGAGAAGCAAGGAACCATTGTGACCCAATGCAGGCTAACAATCTAATGATCCCTTGTGGCACCAGGGGGTATAAAAAGGGCCAGGGATGGATTGTTACAGCACGGGGACCAATAGAAGCAAGGATCTATTATGCCACCGTGGAGGCCAAGAATCAAATGATTCATTGTGACATCAAGTGGCCTAAAAGGGCATGGGATGCATTGTGACAGCACAGGGGTTAAGAGAAGCAAGGATCCATTGTGACCCAACGGAGGCTAATAATCCCAGGATCCCATTTGACACCAGGGGGCGTAAAAGGGCCAGGGATGAATTGTGACAGCATGGGGACCAATAGAAGCAAGGATCTATTATGCCACGGTGGAGGCCAAGAATCAAATGATTCATTGTGACATCAAGTGGCCTAAAAGGGCATGGGATGCATTGTGACACCACAGAGGTTAAGAGAAGCAAGGAACCATTGTGACCCAATGCAGGCTAACAATCTAATGATCCCTTTTGACACCAATGAGCCTAAAAGGGGCAGGGATGAATTGTGAAAGCATGGGGCCCAAGTAAAACCTGGTACAATTCTGCCACCATGGAGGCCAAGAATCAAATGATTCATTGTGACATCAAGTGGCACAAAAGGGCATGGGATGCATTGTGACACCACAGGGGTTAAGAGAAGCTAGGATCCATTGTGACCCAATGCAGGCTAACAATCTAATGATCCCTTGTGGCACCAGGGGGTATAAAAAGGGCCAGGGATGGATTGTAACAGCACGGGGACCAATAGAAGCAAGGATATATTATGCCACCGTGGAGGCCAAGAATCAAATGATTCATTGTGACATCATGTGGCCTAAAAGGGCATGGGATGCATTGTGACAGCACAGGGGTTAAGAGAAGCAAGGATCCATTGTGACCCAATGGAGGCTAACAAGCTAATGATCCCTTTTAACACCAATGGGCCTAAAAGGGGCAGGGATGTATTGCGAAAGCATGGGCCCCAATTAAAACCTGGTACAAATACGCCACCATGGAGGCCAAGAATCAAATGATTCATTGTGACATCAAGTGGCCTAAAAGGGCATGGGATGCATTGTGACACCACAGAGGTAAAGAGAAGCAAGGATCCATTGTGACCCAATGGAGGCTAACAGTCTCAGAATCTAAGAATCCCTTTTGACACCAGGGGGCGCAAAAGGACCACGGATGAACTCTGACAGCATGGGGACCTATAGAAGCAAGGAACCATTATGACACCATGAAGGCCAAGAATCAAATGGTTCATTGTGACATCAAGTGGCCTAAAAGGGCTTGGAATGCATTGTGACACCACAGAGGTTAAGAGAAGCAAGGAACCATTGTGACCCAATGCAGGCTAACAATCTAATGATCCCTTGTGGCACCAGGGGGTATAAAAAGGGCCAGGGATGGATTGTTACAGTACGGGGACCAATAGAAGCAAGGATCTATTATGCCACCGTGGAGGCCAAGAATCAAATAATTCATTGTGACATCAAGTGGCCTAAAAGGGCATGGGATGCATTGTGACAGCACAGGGGTTAAGAGAAGCAAGGATCCATTGTGACCCAATGGAGGCTAATAATCCCAGGATCCCATTTGACACCAGGGGGCGTAAAAGGGCCAGGGATGAATTGTGACAGCATGGGGCCCAATAGAAACAAGGAACCATTATGACACCATGGAGGCCAAGAATCAAATGATTCATTGTGACATCAAGTGGCCTAAAAGGGCATGGGATGCATTGTGACAGCACAGGGGTTAAGAGAAGCAAGGAACCATTGTGACCCAGTGCAGGCTAACAATCTAATGATCCCTTGTGACACCAATGGGCCTAAAAGGGCCAGGGATGAATTGTGAAAGCATGGGGACCAATAGAATCAAGGATCTATTATGCCACGGTGGAGGCCAAGAATCAAATGGTTCATTGTGACATCATGTGGCCTAAAAGGGCATGGGATGCATTGTGACAGCACAGGGGTTAAGAGAAGCAAGGATCCATTGTGACCCAATGGAGGCTAACAATCTAATGATCCCTGTTCACACCAATGGGCCTAAAAGGGGCCGTGATATATTGTGAAAGCAAGGGGCCCAATTAAAATCTGGTACAAATACGCCACCATGGAGGCCAAGAATCAAATTATTCATTGTGACATCAAGTGGCCTAAAAGGGCATGGGACGCATTGTGACAGCACAGGGGTTAAGAGAAGCTAGCATCCATTGTGACCCAATGGAGGCTAATAATCCCAGGATCCCATTTGACACCAGGGGGCGTAAAAGGGCCAGGGATGAATTGTGACAGCATGGGGCCCAATAGAAACAAGGAACCATTATGACACCATGGAGGCCAAGAATCAAATGATTCATTGTGACATCAAGTGGCCTAAAAGGGCATGGGATGCATTGTGACAGCACAGGGGTTAAGAGATGCAAGGAACCATTGTGACCCAATGCAGGCTAACAAGCTAACGATCCCTTGTGACACCAATGGGCCTAAAAGGGCCAGGGATGAATTGTGACAGCATGGGGCCCAAGTAAAACCTGGTACAATTATGCCACCATGGAGGCCAAGAATCAAATGATTCATTGTGACATCAAGTGGCACAAAAGGGCATGGGATGCATTGTGACACCACAGGGGTTAAGAGAAGCAAGGAACCATTGTGACCCAATGCAGGCTAACAATCTAAGAATCCCTTTTGACACCAGGGGGCCCAAAAGGACCACGGATGAACCTTGACAGCGTGGGGACCTATAGAAGCAAGGAACCATTATGACACCATGAAGGCCAAAAATCAAATGGTTCATTGTGACATCTAGTGGCCTAAAAGGGCTTGGAATGCATTGTGACACCACAGAGGTTAAGAGAAGCAAGGAACCATTGTGACCCAATGCAGGCTAACAATCTAATGATCCCTTGTGGCACCAGGGGGTATAAAAAGGGCCAGGGATGGATTGTTACAGCACGGGGACCAATAGAAGCAAGGATCTATTATGCCACCGTGGAGGCCAAGAATCAAATGATTCATTGTGACATCATGTGGCCTAAAAGGGCATGGGATGCATTGTGACACCACAGAGGTTAAGAGAAGCAAGGAACCATTGTGACCCAATGCAGGCTAACAATCTAATGATCCCTTGTGGCACCAGGGGGTATAAAAAGGGCCAGGGATGGATTGTTACAGCACGGGGACCAATAGAAGCAAGGATCTATTATGCCACCGTGGAGGCCAAGAATCAAATGATTCATTGTGACATCAAGTGGCCTAAAAGGGCATGGGATGCATTGTGACACCACAGAGGTTAAGAGAAGCAAGGAACCATTGTGACCCAATGCAGGCTAACAATCTAATGATCCCTTTTGACACCAATGAGCCTAAAAGGGGCAGGGATGAATTGTGAAAGCATGGGGCCCAAGTAAAACCTGGTACAATTCTGCCACCATGGAGGCCAAGAATCAAATGATTCATTGTGACATCAAGTGGCACAAAAGGGCATGGGATGCATTGTGACACCACAGGGGTTAAGAGAAGCTAGGATCCATTGTGACCCAATGCAGGCTAACAATCTAATGATCCCTTGTGGCACCAGGGGGTATAAAAAGGGCCAGGGATGGATTGTAACAGCACGGGGACCAATAGAAGCAAGGATCTATTATGGCACCATGGAGGCCAAGAATCAAATGATTCATTGTGACATCATGTGGCCTAAAAGGGCATGGGATGCATTGTGACAGCACAGGGGTTAAGAGAAGCAAGGATCCATTGTGACCCAATGGAGGCTAACAAGCTAATGATCCCTTTTAACACCAATGGGCCTAAAAGGGGCAGGGATGAATTGTGAAAGCATGGGGCCCAATTAAAACCTGGTACAATTACGCCACCATGGAGGCCAAGATTTAAATGATTCATTGTGACATCAAGTGGCCTAAAAGGGCATGGGTAGCATTGTGACAGCACAGGGGTTAAGAGAAGCAAGGAACCATTGTGACCCAATGCAGGCTAACAATCTAAGAATCCCTTTTGACATCAGGGGGCGCAAAAGGACCACGGATGGACTCTGACAGCATGGGGACCTATAGAAGCAAGGAACCATTATGACACCATGAAGGCCAAGAAACAAATGGTTCATTGTGACATCAAGTGGCCTAAAAGGGCTTGGAATGCATTGTGACACGACAGAGGTTAAGAGAAGCAAGGAACCATTGTGACCCAATGCAGGCTAACAATCTAATGATCCCTTGTGGCACCAGGGGTTGCAATAGGGCCAGGGATGGATTGTTACAGCACGGGGACCAATAGAAGCAAGGATCTATTATGGCACCATGGAGGCCAAGAATCAAATGATTCATTGTGACATCAAGTGGCCTAAAAGGCATGGGATGCCTTGTGACAGCACAGGGGTTAAGAGAAGCAAGGAACCATTGTGACCCAATGGAGGCTAATAATCCCAGGATCCCATTTGACACCAGGGGGTGTAAAAGGGCCAGGGATGAATTGTGACAGCATGGGGCCCAATAGAAACAAGGAACCATTATGACACCATGGAGGCCAAGAATCAAATGATTCATTGTGACATCAAGTGGCCTAAAAGGGCATGGGATGCATTGTGACACCACAGAGGTTAAGAGAAGCAAGGAACCATTGTGACCCAATGCAGGCTAACAGTATAATGATCCCTTGTGACACCAATGGGCCTAAAAGGGGCAGGGATGAATTGTGAAAGCATGGGGCCCAATAAAACCTGGTACAATTATGCGACAATGGAGGCCAAGAATCAAATAATTCATTGTGACATCATGTGGCCTAAAAGGGCATGGGATGCATTGTGACAGCACAGGGGTTAAGAGAAGCAAGGATCCATTGTGACCCAATGGAGGCTAACAATCTAATGATCCCTTTTGACACCAATGGGCCTAAAAGGGGCAGGGATATATTGTGAAAGCATGGGGCCCACTTAAAACCTGGTACAATTACGCCACCATGGAGGCCAAGAATTAAATGATTCATTGTGACATCAAGTGGCCTAAAAGGGCATGGGATGCATTGTGACAGCACAGGGGTTAAGAGAAGTAAGGAACCATTGTGACCCAATGCAGGCTAACAATCTAAGAATCACTTTTGACACCAGGGGGCGTAAAAGGGCCAGGGATGAATTGTGACAGCATGGGGCCCAATAAAAACCTGGTACAATTACGCCACCATGGAGGCCAAGAATTAAATGATTCATTGTAAGACCAAGTGGCCTAAAAGGGCTTGGAATGCATTGTGACACCACAGAGGTTAAGAGAAGCAAGGAACCATTGTGACCCAATGCAGGCTAACAATCTAATGATCCCCTGTGGCACCAGGGGGTATAAAAAGGGCCAGGGATGGATTGTTATAGTACGGGGACCAATAGAAGCAAGGATCTATTATGCCACCGTGGAGGCCAAGAATCAAATAATTCATTGTGACATCAAGTGGCCTAAAAGGGCATGGGATGCATTGTGACAGCACAGGGGTTAAGAGAAGCAAGGATCCATTGTGACCCAATGGAGGCTAATAATCCCAGGATCCCATTTGACACCAGGGGGCGTAAAAGGGCCAGGGATGAATTGTGACAGCATGGGGCCCAATAGAAACAAGGAACCATTATGACACCATGGAGGCCAAGAATCAAATGATTCATTGTGACATCAAGTGGCCTAAAAGGGCATGGGATGCATTGTGACACCACAGAGGTTAAGAGAAGCAAGGAACCATTGTGACCCAATGCAGGCTAACAATCTAATCATCCCTTGTGACACCAATGCGCCTAAAAGGGGCAGGGATGAATTGTTACAGCACGGGGACCAATAGATGCAAGGATCTATTATGCCACCATGGAGGCCAAGAATCAAATAATTCATTGTGACATCAAGTGGCCTAAAAGGGCATGGGATGCATTGTGACAGCACAGGGGTTAAGAGAAGCAAGGAACCATTGTGACCCAATGCAGGCTAACAATCTAATGATCCCTTGTGACACCAATGGGCCTAAAAGGGGCAGGGATGAATTGTGAAAGCATGGGGCCCAAGTAAACCTGGTACAATTCTGCCACCATGGAGGCCAAGAATCAAATGATTCATTGTGACATCAAGTGGCCTAAAAGGGCATGGGATGCATTGTGACACCACAGGGGTTAAGAGAAGCAAGGAACCATTGTGACCCAATGCAGGCTAACAATCTAAGAATCCCTTTTGACACCAGGGGGCGCAAAAGGACCACGGATGAACTCTGACAGCATGGGGACCTATAGAAGCAAGGAACCATTATGACACCATGAAGGCCAAGAATCAAATGGTTCATTGTAAGACCAAGTGGCCTAAAAGGGCTTGGAATGCATTGTGACACCACAGAGGTTAAGAGAAGCAAGGAACCATTGTGACCCAATGCAGGCTAACAATCTAATGATCCCTTGTGGCACCAGGGGGTATAAAAAGGGCCAGGGATGGATTGTTACAGCACGGGGACCAATAGAAGCAAGGATTTATTATGCCGCCATGGAGGCCAAGAATCAAATAATTCATTGTGACGTCATGTGGCCTAAAAGGGCATGGGATGCATTGTGACAGCACAGGGGTTAAGAGAAGCAAGGAACCATTGTGACCCAATGGAGGCTAACAATCTAATGATCCCTTTTGACACCAATGGGCCTAAAAGTGGCAGGGATGTATTGTGAAAACATGGGCCCCAATTAAAACCTGGTACAATTACGCCACCATGGAGGCCAAGAATCAAATGATTCATTGTGACATCAAGTGGCCTAAAAGGGCATGGGATGCATTGTGACACCACAGGGGTTAAGAGAAGCAAGGATCCATTTTGACCCAATGCAGGCTTACAATCTAAGAATCCCATTTGACACCAGGGGGAGCAAAAGGACCACGGATGAACTCTGACAGCATGGGGTCCTATAGAAGCAAGGAACCATTATGACACCATGGAGGCCAAGAATCAAATGGTTCATTGTAAGACCAAGTGGCCTAAAAGGGCTTGGAATGCATTGTGACACCACAGAGGTTAAGAGAAGCAAGGAACCATTGTGACCCAATGCAGGCTAACAATCTAATGATCCCTTGTGGCACCAGGGGGTATAAAAAGGGCCAGGGATGGATTGTTACAGCACAGGGACCAATAGAAGCAAGGATCTATTATGCCACCGTGGAGGCCAAGAATCAAATGATTCATTGTGACATCAAGTGGCCTAAAAGGGCATGGGATGCATTGTGACACCACAGAGGTTAAGAGAAGCAAGGAACCATTGTGACCCAATGCAGGCTAACAATCTAATGATCCCTTTTGGCACCAATGGGCCTAAAAGGGGCAGGGATGTATTGTGAAAGCATGGGGCCCAATTAAAACCTGGCACAATTACGCCACCATGGAGGCCAAGAATCAAATGATTCATTGTGACATCAAGTGGCCTAAAAGGGCATGGGATGCATTGTGACAGCACAGGGGTTAAGAGAAGCAAGGAACCATTGTGACCCAATGCAGGCTAACAATCTAATGATCCCTTGTGACACCAATGGGCCTAAAAGGGGCAGGGATGAATTGTGAAGGCATGGGGACCAATAGAAGCAAGGATCTATTATGCCGCCATGGAGGCCAAGAATCAAATGATTCATTGTGACATCATGTGGCCTAAAAGGGCATGGGATGCATTGTGACAGCACAGGGGTTAAGAGAAGCAAGGATCCATTGTGACCCAATGCAGGCTATCAATCTAATGATCCCTATTCACACCAATGGGCCTAAAAGGGGCAGTGATATATTGTGAAAGCATGGGGCCCAATTAAAACCTGGTACAATTACGCCACCATGGAGGCCAAGAATCAAATGATTCATTGTGACATCAAGTGGCCTAAAAGGGCATGGGACGCATTGTGACAGCACAGGGGTTAAGAGAAGCTAGCATCCATTGTGACCCAATGGAGGCTAATAATCCCAGGATCCCATTTGACACCAGGGGGCGTAAAAGGGCCAGGGATGAATTGTGACAGCATGGGGCCCAATAGAAACAAGGAACCATTATGACACCATGGAGGCCAAGAATCAAATGATTCATTGTGACATCAAGTGGCCTAAAAGGGCATGGGATGGATTGTGACACCACAGAGGTTAAGAGAAGCAAGGAACCATTGTGACCCAATGCAGACTAACAATCTAATGATCCCTTGTGACACCAATGGGCCTAAAAGGGCCAGGGATGAATTGTTACAGCACGGGGAACAATAGAAGCAAGGATCTATTATGCCACCATGGAGGCCAAGAATCAAATAATTCATTGTGACATCAAGTGGCCTAAAAGGGCATGGGATGCATTGTGACAGCACAGGGGTTAAGAGAATCAAGGAACCATTGTGACCCAATGGAGGCTAACAAGCTTATTATCCCTTGTGACACCTATGGGCCTAAAAGGGCCAGGGATGAATTGTGACAGCATGGGGCCCAAGTAAAACCTGTTACAATTATGCCACCATGGAGGCCAAGAATCAAATGATTCATTGTGACATCAAGTGGCCTAAAAGGGCACGGGATGCATTGTGACACCACAGAGGTTAAGAGAAGCAAGGAACCATTGTGACCCAATGCAGGCTAACAATCTAAGAATCCCTTTTGACACCAGGGGGCGAAAAAGGACCACGGATGAACCTTGACAGCGTGGGGACCTATAGAAGCAAGGAACCATTATGACACCATGAAGGCCAAGAATCAAATGGTTCATTGTGACATCTAGTGGCCTAAAAGGGCTTGGAATGCATTGTGACACCACAGAGGTTAAGAGAAGCAAGGAACCATTGTGACCCAATGCAGGCTAACAATCTAATGATCCCTTGTGGCACCAGGGAGTATAAAAAGGGCCAGGGATGGATTGTTACAGCACGGGGACCAATAGAAGCAAGGATCTATTATGCCACCATGCAGGCCAAGAATCAAATAATTCATTGTGACGTCATGTGGCCTAAAAGGGCATGGGATGCATTGTGACAGCACAGGGGTTAAGAGAAGCAAGGATCCATTGTGACCCAATGGAGGCTAATAATCCCAGGATCCCATTTGACACCAGGGGGCGTAAAAGGGCCAGGGATGAATTGTGACAGCATGGGGCCCAATAGAAGCAAGGAACCATTATGACACCGTGGAGGCCAAGAATCAAATGATTCATTGTGACATCAAGCGGCCTAAAAGGGCATGGGATGCATTGTGACACCACAGAGGTTAAGAGAATCAAGGAACCATTGTGACCCAATGCAGGCTAACAATCTAATGATCCCTTGTGACACCAATGGGCCTAAAAGGGGCAGGGATGAATTGTGAAAGCATGAGGCCCAAGTAAAACCTGGTACAATTATGCCACCATGGAGGCCAAGAATCAAATGATTCATTGTGACATCAAGTGGCCTAAAAGGGCATGGGATGCATTGTGACAGCACAGGGGTTAAGAGAAGCAAGGATCCATTTTGACCCAATGCAGGCTTACAATCTAAGAATCCCATTTGACACCAGGGGGAGCAAAAGGACCACGGATGAACTCTGACAGCATGGGGTCCTATAGAAGCAAGGAACCATTATGACACCATGGAGGCCAAGAATCAAATGGTTCATTGTAAGACCAAGTGGCCTAAAAGGGCTTGGAATGCATTGTGACACCACAGAGGTTAAGAGAAGCAAGGAACCATTGTGACCCAATGCAGGCTAACAATCTAATGATCCCTTGTGGCACCAGGGGGTATAAAAAGGGCCAGGGATGGATTGTTACAGCACAGGGACCAATAGAAGCAAGGATCTATTATGCCACCGTGGAGGCCAAGAATCAAATGATTCATTGTGACATCAAGTGGCCTAAAAGGGCATGGGATGCATTGTGACACCACAGAGGTTAAGAGAAGCAAGGAACCATTGTGACCCAATGCAGGCTAACAATCTAATGATCCCTTTTGGCACCAATGGGCCTAAAAGGGGCAGGGATGTATTGTGAAAGCATGGGGCCCAATTAAAACCTGGCACAATTACGCCACCATGGAGGCCAAGAATCAAATGATTCATTGTGACATCAAGTGGCCTAAAAGGGCATGGGATGCATTGTGACAGCACAGGGGTTAAGAGAAGCAAGGAACCATTGTGACCCAATGCAGGCTAACAATCTAATGATCCCTTGTGACACCAATGGGCCTAAAAGGGGCAGGGATGAATTGTGAAGGCATGGGGACCAATAGAAGCAAGGATCTATTATGCCGCCATGGAGGCCAAGAATCAAATGATTCATTGTGACATCATGTGGCCTAAAAGGGCATGGGATGCATTGTGACAGCACAGGGGTTAAGAGAAGCAAGGATCCATTGTGACCCAATGGAGGCTATCAATCTAATGATCCCTATTCACACCAATGGGCCTAAAAGGGGCAGTGATATATTGTGAAAGCATGGGGCCCAATTAAAACCTGGTACAATTACGCCACCATGGAGGCCAAGAATCAAATGATTCATTGTGACATCAAGTGGCCTAAAAGGGCATGGGACGCATTGTGACAGCACAGGGGTTAAGAGAAGCTAGCATCCATTGTGACCCAATGGAGGCTAATAATCCCAGGATCCCATTTGACACCAGGGGGCGTAAAAGGGCCAGGGATGAATTGTGACAGCATGGGGCCCAATAGAAACAAGGAACCATTATGACACCATGGAGGCCAAGAATCAAATGATTCATTGTGACATCAAGTGGCCTAAAAGGGCATGGGATGGATTGTGACACCACAGAGGTTAAGAGAAGCAAGGAACCATTGTGACCCAATGCAGACTAACAATCTAATGATCCCTTGTGACACCAATGGGCCTAAAAGGGCCAGGGATGAATTGTTACAGCACGGGGAACAATAGAAGCAAGGATCTATTATGCCACCATGGAGGCCAAGAATCAAATAATTCATTGTGACATCAAGTGGCCTAAAAGGGCATGGGATGCATTGTGACAGCACAGGGGTTAAGAGAATCAAGGAACCATTGTGACCCAATGGAGGCTAACAAGCTTATTATCCCTTGTGACACCTATGGGCCTAAAAGGGCCAGGGATGAATTGTGACAGCATGGGGCCCAAGTAAAACCTGTTACAATTATGCCACCATGGAGGCCAAGAATCAAATGATTCATTGTGACATCAAGTGGCCTAAAAGGGCACGGGATGCATTGTGACACCACAGAGGTTAAGAGAAGCAAGGAACCATTGTGACCCAATGCAGGCTAACAATCTAAGAATCCCTTTTGACACCAGGGGGCGAAAAAGGACCACGGATGAACCTTGACAGCGTGGGGACCTATAGAAGCAAGGAACCATTATGACACCATGAAGGCCAAGAATCAAATGGTTCATTGTGACATCTAGTGGCCTAAAAGGGCTTGGAATGCATTGTGACACCACAGAGGTTAAGAGAAGCAAGGAACCATTGTGACCCAATGCAGGCTAACAATCTAATGATCCCTTGTGGCACCAGGGAGTATAAAAAGGGCCAGGGATGGATTGTTACAGCACGGGGACCAATAGAAGCAAGGATCTATTATGCCACCATGCAGGCCAAGAATCAAATAATTCATTGTGACGTCATGTGGCCTAAAAGGGCATGGGATGCATTGTGACAGCACAGGGGTTAAGAGAAGCAAGGATCCATTGTGACCCAATGGAGGCTAATAATCCCAGGATCCCATTTGACACCAGGGGGCGTAAAAGGGCCAGGGATGAATTGTGACAGCATGGGGCCCAATAGAAGCAAGGAACCATTATGACACCGTGGAGGCCAAGAATCAAATGATTCATTGTGACATCAAGCGGCCTAAAAGGGCATGGGATGCATTGTGACACCACAGAGGTTAAGAGAATCAAGGAACCATTGTGACCCAATGCAGGCTAACAATCTAATGATCCCTTGTGACACCAATGGGCCTAAAAGGGGCAGGGATGAATTGTGAAAGCATGAGGCCCAAGTAAAACCTGGTACAATTATGCCACCATGGAGGCCAAGAATCAAATGATTCATTGTGACATCAAGTGGCCTAAAAGGGCATGGGATGCATTGTGACAGCACAGGGGTTAAGAGAAGCAAGGATCCATTGTGACCCAATGCAGGCTAACAATCTAAGAATCCCATTTGACACCAGGGGGCGCAAAAGGACCACGGATGAACTCTGACAGCATGGGGTCCTATAGAAGCAAGGAAACATTATGACACCATGAAGGCCAAGAATCAAATTGTTCATTGTAAGACCAAGTGGCCTAAAAGGGCTTGGAATGCATTGTGACACGACAGAGGTTAAGAGAAGCAAGGAACCATTGTGACCCAATGCAGGCTAACAATCTAATGATCCCTTGTGGCACCAGGGGGTATAAAAAGGGCAAGGGATGGATTGTTACAGCACAGGGACCAATAGAAGCAAGGATCTATTATGCCACCGTGGAGGCCAGGAATCAAATGGTTCATTGTGACATCATGTGGCCTAAAAGGGCATGGGATGCATTGTGACACCACAGAGGTTAAGAGGAGCAAGGAACCATTGTGACCCAATGCAGGCTAACAATCTAATGATCCCTTTTGGAACCAATGGGCCTAAAAGGGGCAGGGATGTATTGTGAAAGCATGGGGCCCAATTAAAACCTGGTAAAATTACGCCACCATGGAGGCCAAGAATCAAATGATTCATTGTGACATCAAGTGGCCTAAAAGGGCATGGGATGCATTGTGACAGCACAGGGGTTAAGAGAGGCAAGGAACCATTGTGACCCAATGGAGGCTAATAATCCCAGGATCCAATTTGACACCAGGGGGCGTAAAAGGACCAGGGATGAATTGTGACAGCATGGGGCCCAATAGAAACAAGGAACCATTATGACACCATGGAGGCCAAGAATCAAATGATTCATTGTGACATCAAGTGGCCTAAAAGAGCATGGGATGCATTGTGACACCACAGGGGATAAGAGAAACAAGGATCCATTGTGACCAAATGGAGGCTAACAATCTAATGATCCCTTGTGACACCAAAGGGCATAAAAGGGCCAGGGATGAATTGTGAAAGCATGGGGCCCAAGTAAAACCTGGTACAATTATGCCACCATGGAGGCCAAGAATCAAATGATTCATTGTGACATCAAGTGGCCTAAAAGGGCATGGGACGCATTGTGACAGCACAGGGGTTAAGAGAAGCTACCATCCATTGTGACCCAATGGAGGCTAATAATCACAGGATCCCATTTGACACCAGGGGGCGTAAAAGGGCCAGGGATGAATTGTGACATCATGGGGCCCAATAGAAACAAGGAACCATTATGACACCATGGAGGCCAAGAATCAAATGATTCATTGTGACATCAAGTGGCCTAAAAGGGCATGGGATGCATTGTGACACCACAGAGGTTAAGAGAAGCAAGGAACCATTGTGACCCAATGCAGGCTAACAATCTAATGATCCCTTGTGACACCAATGGGCCTAAAAGGGCCAGGGATGAATTGTTACAGCACGGGGACCAATAGAAGCAAGGATCTATTATGCCACCGTGGAGGCCAGGAATCAAATAATTCATTGTGACATCAAGTGGCCTAAAAGGGCATGGGATGCATTGTGACAGCACAGGGGTTAAGAGAAGCAAGGAACCATTGTGACCCAATGCAGGCTAACAAGCTAATGATACCTTGTGACACCAATGGGCCTAAAAGGGCCAGGGATGAATTGTGACAGCATGGGGCCCAAGTAAAACCTGGTACAATTCTGCCACCATGGAGGCCAAGAATCAAATGATTCATTGTGACATCAAGTGGCCTAAAAGGGCACGGGATGCATTGTGACAGCACAGGGCTTAAGAGAAGCAAGGATCCATTGTGACCCAATGCAGGCTAACAATCTAATGATCTCTTTTGACACCAATGGGACTAAAAGGTGCAGGGATGTATTGTGAAAGCATGGGGCCCAATTAAAACCTGGTACAATTACACCACCATGGAGGCCAAGAATCAAATGATTCATTGTGACATCAAGTGGCCTAAAAGGGCATGGGATGCATTGTGACACCACAGGGGTTAAGAGAAGCAAGGATCCATTGTGACCCATAGCAGGCTAACAATCTAAGAATCCCTTTTGACACCAGGTGGCGCAAAAGGACCTCGGATGAACCTTGACAGCATGGGGACCTATAGAAGCAAGGAACCATTATGACACCATGGAGGCCAAGAATCAAATGGTTCATTGTGACATCAAGTGGCCTAAAAGGGCTTGGAATGCATTGTGACACCACAGAGGTTAAGAGAAGCAAGGAACCATTTTGACCCAATGCAGGATAACAATCTAATGATCCCTTGTGGCACCAGGGGGTATAAAAAGGGCCAGGGATGGATTGTTACAGCACGGGGACCAATAGAAGCAAGGATCTATTATGGCACCGTGGAGGCCAAGAATCAAATGATTCATTGTGACATCAAGTGGCCTAAAAGGGCATGGGATGCATTGTGACAGCACAGGGGTTAAGAGAGGCAAGGAACCATTGTGACCCAATGGAGGCTAATAATCCCAGGATCCAATTTGACACCAGGGGGCGTAAAAGGACCAGGGATGAATTGTGACAGCATGGGGCCCAATAGAAACAAGGAACCATTATGACACCATGGAGGCCAAGAATCAAATGATTCATTGTGACATCAAGTGGCCTAAAAGGGCATGGGATGCATTGTGACACCACAGGGGATAAGAGAAACAAGGATCCATTGTGACCCAATGGAGGCTAACAATCTAATGATCCCTTGTGACACCAAAGAGCATAAAAGGGCCAGGGATGAATTGTGAAAGCATGGGGCCCAAGTAAAACCTGGTACAATTATGCCACCATGGAGGCCAAGAATCAAATGATTCATTGTGACATCAAGTGGCCTAAAGGGCATGGGATGCATTGTGACAGCACAGGGGTTAAGAGAAGCAAGGAACCATTGTGACCCAATGCAGGCTAACAATCTAAGAATCCCTTTTGACACCAGGGGACGCAAAAGGACCATGGATGAACTCTGACATCATGGGGACCTATAGAAGCAAGGAACCATTATGACACCATGAAGGCCAAGAATCAAATGGTTCATTGTAAGACCAAGTGGCCTAAAAGGACTTGGAATGCATTGTGACACCACAGAGGTTAAGAGAAACAAGGATCCATTGTAACCCAATGGAGGCTAATAATCCCAGGATCCCATTTGACACCAGGGGGCGTAAAAGGGCCAGGGATGGATTGTTACAGCACGGGGACCAATAGAAGCAAGGATCTATTATGCCACCGTGGAGGCCAAGAATCAAATGATTCATTGTGACATCAAGTGGGCTAAAAAGGCATGGGATGCATTTTGACACCACAGGGGTTAAGAGAAGCAAGGAACCATTGTGACCCTATGCAGGCTAACAATCTAATGATCCCTTGTGGCACCAGGGGGTATAAAAAGGGCCAGGGATGGATTGTTACAGCACGGGGACCAATAGAAGCAAGGATCTATTATGCCACCGTGGAGGCCAAGAGTCAAATGATTCATTGTGACATCAAGTGGCCTAAAAGGGCATGGGATGCATTGTGACACCACAGGGGTTAAGAGAATCAAGGATCCATTGTCACCCAATTGAGGCTAACAATCTACGGATCCATTTTGACACCAATGGGCCTAAAAGGGTCAGGGATGTATTGTGAAAGCATGGGGCCCAGTGAAAACCTGGAACAATCAAGCCACCATGGAGGCCAAGAATCAAATGATTCATTGTGACATCAAGTGGCCTAAAAGGGCATGGGATGCATTGTGACACCACAGGGGTTAAGAGAAGCAAGGAACCATTGTGACCCAATGGAGGCTAATAATCCCAGGATCCCATTTGACACCAGGGGGCGTAAAAGGGCCAGGGATGAATTGTGACAGCATGGGGCCCAATAGAAACAAGGAAGCATTATGACAGCATGGAGGCCAGGATTCAAATGATTCATTGTGACATCAAGTGGCCTAAAAGGGCATGGGATGCATTGTGACACCACAGAGGTTAAGAGAAGCAAGGAACCATTGTGACCCAATGCAGTCTAACAATCTAATGATCCCTTGTGACACCAATGGGCCTAAAAGCCCAGGAATGAATTGTTACAGCACGGGGACCAATAGAAGCAAGGATCTATTATGCCACCATGGAGGCCAAGAAACAAATAATTCATTGTGACATCAAGTGGCCTAAAAGGGCATGGGATGCATTGTGACAGCACAGGGGTTAAGAGAAGCAAGGATCCATTGTAACCCAATGGAGGCTAACAATCTAATGATCCCTTTTGACACCAATGGGCCTAAAAGGGGCAGGGATGTATTGTGAAAGCATGGCGCCCAATTAAAACCTGGTACAATTACGCCATCATGGAGGCCAAGAATCAAATGATTCATTGCGACATTAAGTGGCCTAAAAGGGCATGGGATGCATTGTGACACCACAGGGGTTAAGAGAAGCAAGGAACCATTGTGACCCAATGCAGGCTAACAATCTAAGAATCCCTTTTGAAACCAGGGGGCGCAAAATGACCATGGATGAACTCTGACAGCATGGGGAGCTATAGAAGCAAGGAACCATTATGACACCATGAAGGCCAAGAATCAAATTGTTCATTGTAAGACCAAGTGGCCTAAAAGGGCTTGGAATGCATTGTGACAGCACAGAGCTTAAGAGAAGCAAGGAACCATTGTGACCCAATGCAGGCTAACAATCTAATGATCCCTTGTGGCACCAGGGGGTATAAAAAGGGCCAGGGATGGATTGTTACAGCACGGGGACCAATAGAAGCAAGGATCTATTATGCCACGGTGGAGGCCAAGAATCAAATGATTCATTGTGACATCAAGTGGCCTAAAAGGGCATGGGATGCATTGTGACAGCACAGGGGTTAAGAGAAGCAAGGATCCATTGTGACCCAATGGAGGCTAACAATCTAATGATCCCTTTTGACACCAAAGGGCCTAAAAGGGGCAGGGATGAATTGTGAAAGCATGGGGCCCAATGAAAACCTGGTACAATTACGCCACCATGGAGGCCAAGAATCAAATGATTCATTGTGACATCAAGTGGCCTAAAAGGGCATGGGATGCATTGTGACACCACAGGGGTTAAGAGAAGCAAGGAACCATTGTGACCCAATGCAGGCTAACAATCTAAGAATCCCTTTTGAAACCAGGGGGCGCAAAAGGACCACGGATGAACTCTGACAGCATGGGGACCAATAGAAGCAAGGAACCATTATGACACCATGAAGGCCAAGAATCAAATAGTTCATTGTGACATCAAGTGGCCTAAAAGGGCTTGGAATGCATTGTGACACCACAGAGGTTAAGAGAAGCAAGGAACCATTGTGACCCTATGCAGGCTAACAATCTAATGATCCCTTGTGGCACCAGGGGGTATAAAAAGGGCCAGGGATGGATTGTTACAGCACGGGGACCAATAGAAGCAAGGATCTATTATGCCACCGTGGAGGCCAAGAGTCAAATGATTCATTGTGACATCAAGTGGCCTAAAAGTGCATGGGATGCATTGTGACACCACAGAGGTTAAGAGAAGCAAGGAACCATTGTGACCCAATGGAGGCTAACAATCTAATGATCCCTTGTGACACCAAAGGGCCTAAAAGGGCCAGGGATGGATTGTGACAGCATGGGGCCCAATAGAAACAAGGAAGCATTATGACACCATGGAGGCCAAGAATCAAATGATTCATTGTGACATCAAGTGGCCTAAGAGGGCATGGGATGCATTGCGACAGCACAGGGGTTAAGAGAAGCAAGGAACCATTGTGACCCAATGCAGACTAACAATCTAAGAATCCCTTTTGAAACCAGGGGGCGCAAAAGGACCACGGATGAATTGTGACAGCATGGGGCCCAATAGAAACAAGGAAGCATTATGCCACCATGGAGGCCAAGAATCAAATGATTCATTGTGACATCAAGTGGCCTAAAAGGGCATGGGATGCATTGTGACAGCACAGGGGTTAAGAGAAGCAAGGATCCATTGTGACCCAATGGAGGCTAATAATCCCAGGATCCCATTTGACACCAGGGGCCTAAAAGGGCCAGGGATGAATTGTGACAGCATGGGGCCCAATAGAAACAAGGAAGCAATATGCCACCATGGAGGCCAAGAATCAAATGATTCATTGTGACATCAAGTGGCCTAAAAGGGCATGGGATGCATTGTGACACCACAGAGGTTAAGAGAAGCAAGGAACCATTGTGACCCAATGCAGGCTAACAATCTAATGATCCCTTGTGACACCAAAGGGCCTAAAAGGGCCAGGGATGGATTGTTACAGCACGGGGACCAATAGAAGCAAGGATCTATTATGCCACCATGGAGGCCCAGAATCAAATAATTCATTGTGACATCAAGTGGCCTAAAAGGGCATGGGATGCATTCTGACACCACAGGGGTTAAGAGAAGCAAGGAACCATTGTGATCCAATGCAGGCTAACAATCTAAGAATCCCTTTTGAAACCAGGGGGCGCAAAAGGACCACGGATGACCTCTGACAGCATGGGGACTAATAGAAGCAAGGAACCATTATGACACCATGAAGGCCAAGAATCAAATAGTTCATTGTGACATCTAGTGGCCTAAAAGGGCTTGGAATGCATTGTGACACCACAGAGGTTAAGAGAAGCAAGGAACCATTGTGACCCTATGCAGGCTAACAATCTAATGATCCCTTGTGGCACCAGTGGGTATAAAAAGGGCCAGGGATGGATTGTTACAGCACGGGGACCAATAGAAGCAAGGATCTATTATGCCACCATGGAGGCCAAGAATCAAATAATTCATTGTGACATCAAGTGGCCTAAAAGGGCATGGGATGCATTGTGACAGCACAGGGGTTAAGAGAAGCAAGGATCCATTGTCACCCAATTGAGGCTAACAATCTAAGGATCCCTTTTGACACCAATGGGCCTAAAAGGGTCAGGGATGTATTGTGAAAGCATGGGGCCCAGTGAAAACCGGGAACAATCAAGCCACCATGGAGGCCAAGAATCAAATAATTCATTGTGACATCAAGTGGCCTAAAAGGGCATGGGATGCATTGTGACAGCACAGGGGTTAAGAGAAGCAAGGATCCATTGTGACCCAATGGAGGCTAATAATCCCAGGATCCCATTTGACACCAGGGGGCCTAAAAGGGGCAGGGATGAATTGTGACAGCATGGGGCCCAATAGAAACAAGGAAGCATTACGCCACCATGGAGGCCAAGAATCAAATGATTCATTGTGACATCAAGTGGCCTAAAAGGGCATGGGATGCATTGTGACACCACAGAGGTTAAGAGAAGCAAGGAACCATTGTGACCCAATGCAGGCTAACAATCTAATGATCCCTTGTGACACCAAAGGGCCTAAAAGGGCCAGGGATGGATTGTTACAGCACGGGGACCAATAGAAGCAAGGATCTATTATGCCACCATGGAGGCCAAGAATCAAATAATTCATTGTGACATCAAGTGGCCTAAAAGGGCATGGGATGCATTGTGACAGCACAGGGGTTAAGAGAAGCAAGGATCCATTGTGACCCAATGGAGGCTAACAATCTAATGATCCCTTTTGACACCAATGGGCCTAAAAGGGGCAGGGATGTATTGTGAAAGCATGGGGCCCAATGAAAACCTGGTACAATTACGCCACCATGGAGGCCAAGAATCAAATGATTCATTGTGACATCAAGTGGCCTAAAAGGGCATGGGATGCATTGTGACACCACAGGGGTTAAGAGAAGCAAGGAACCATTGTGACCCAATGCAGGCTAACAATCTAAGAATCCCTTTTGAAACCAGGGGGCTCAAAAGGAACACGGATGACCTCTGACAGCATGGGGACCAATAGAAGCAAGGAACCATTATTACACCATGAAGGCCAAGAATCAAATAGTTCATTGTGACATCAAGTGGCCTAAAAGGGCTTGGAATGCCTTGTGACACCACAGAGGTTAAGAGAAGCAAGGAACCATTGTGACCCTATGCAGGCTAACAATCTAATGATCCCTTGTGGCACCAGGGGGTATAAAAAGGGCCAGGGATGGATTGTTACAGCACGGGGACCAATAGAAGCAAGGATCTATTATGCCACCGTGGAGGCCAAGAGTCAAATGATTCATTGTGACATCAAGTGGCCTAAAAGGGCATGGGATGCATTGTGACACCACAGGGGTTAAGAGAAGCAAGGAACCATTGTGACCCAATGGAGGCTAACAATCTAATGATCCCTTGTGACACCAAAGGGCCTAAAAGGGCCAGGGATGGATTGTGACAGCATGGGGCGCAATAGAAACAAGGAAGCATTATGACACCATGGAGGCCAAGAATCAAATGATTCATTGTGACATCAAGTGGCCTAAAAGGGCATGGGATGCATTGTGACACCACAGGGGTTAAGAGAAGCAAGGAACCATTGTGACCCAATGCAGGCTAACAGTCTAAGAATCCCTTGTGGCACCAGGGGGCGCAAAAGGACCACGGATGACCTCTGACAGCATGGGGACCAATAGAAGCAAGGAACCATTATGACACCATGAAGGCCAAGAATCAAATATTTCATTGTAAGACCAAGTGGCGTAAAAGGGCTTGGAATGCATTGTGACAGCACAGAGTTTAAGAGAAGCAAGGAACCATTGTGACCCAATGCAGGCTAACAATCTAATGATCCCTTGTGGCACCAGGGGGTATAAAAAGGGCCAGGGATGGATTGTTACAGCACGGGGACCAATAGAAGCAAGGATCTATTATGCCACCATGGAGGCCAAGAATCAAATGATTCATTGTGACATCAAGTGGCCTAAAAGGGCATGGGATGCATTGTGACAGCACAGGGGTTATGAGAAGCAAGGAACCATTGTGACCCAATGCAGGCTAATAATCCCAGGATCCCATTTGACACCAGGGGGCGTAAAAGGGCCAGGGATGAATTGTGACAGCATGGGGCCCAATAGAAACAAGGAACCATTATGACACCATGGAGGCCAAGAATCAAATAATTCATTGTGACATCAAGTGGCCTAAAAGGGCATGGGATGCATTGTGACACCACAGAGGTTAAGAGAAGCAAGGAACCATTGTGACCCAATGCAGGCTAACAATCTAATGATCCCTTGTGACACCAAAGGGCCTAAAAGGGGCAGGGATGTATTGTGAAAGCATGGGGCCCAATTAAAACCTGGTACAATTACGCCACCATGGAGGCCAAGAATCAAATGATTCATTGTGACATCAAGTGGCCTAAAAGGGCATGAGATGCATTGTGACACCACAGGGGTTAAGAGAAGCAAGGAACCATTGTGACCCAATGCAGGCTAACAATCTAAGAATCCCTTGTGGCACCAGGGGGCGCAAAAGGACCACGGATGACCTCTGACAGCATGGGGACCAATAGAAGCAAGGAACCATTATGACACCATGAAGGCCAAGAATCAAATAGTTCATTGTGACATCAAGTGGCCTAAAAGGGCTTGGAATGCATTGTGACACCACAGAGGTTAAGAGAAGCAAGGAACCATTGTGACCCTATGCAGGCTAACAATCTAATGATCCCTTGTGGCACCAGGGGGTATAAAAAGGGCCAGGGATGGAATGTTACAGCACGGGGCCCAATAGAAGCAAGGATCTATTATGCCACCGTGGAGGCCAAGAGTCAAATGATTCATTGTGACATCAAGTGGCCTAAAAGGGCATGGGATGCATTGTGACACCACAGGGGTTAAGAGAAGCAAGGATCCATTGTGACCCAATGCAGGCTAACAATCTAAGAATCCCTTTTGAAACCAGGGGGCGGAAAAGGGCCGCGGATGCACTCTGACAGCATGGGGACCTATAGAAGCAAGGAACCATTATGCCACCATGAAGGCCAAGAATCAAATGGTTCATTGTGACATCAAGTGGCCTAAAAGGGCATGTTATTCATTGTGACACCACAGAGGTTAAGAGAAGCAAGGAACCATTGTGACCCAATGCAGGCTAACAATCTAATGATCCCTTGTGGCACCAGGGGGTATAAAAACGGCCAGGGATGGATTGTTACAGCACGGGGACCAATAGAAGCAAGGATCTATTATGCCACCGTGGAGGCCAAGAATCAAATGATTCATTGTGACATCAAGTGGCCTAAAAGGGCATGGGATGCATTGTGACAGCACAGGGGTTAAGAGAAGCAAGGATCCATTGTGACCCAATGGAGGCTAACAATCTAATGATCCCTTGTGACACCAATGGGCCTAAAAGGGGCAGGGATGTATTGTAAAAGCATGGGGCCCAATAGAAACCTCGTACAATTACGCCACCATGGAGGCCAAGAATCAAATGATTCATTGTGACATCAAGTGGCCTAAAAGGGCATGGGATGCATTGTAACACCACAGAGGTTAAGGGAAGCACGGAACCATTGTGACCCAATGCAGGCTAACAATCTAATGATCCCTTGTGACACCAATGGGCCTAAAAGGGCCAGGGATGAATTGTTACAGCACGGGGACCAATAGAAGCAAGGATCTATTATGCCACCATGGAGGCCAAGAATCAAATAATTCATTGTGACATCATGTGGCCTAAAAGGGCATGGGATGCATTGTGACAGCACAGGGTTTAAGAAAAGCAAGGATCCATTGTGACCCAATGGAGTCTAATAATCCCAGGATCCCATTTGACACCAGGGGGCGTAAAAGGGCCAGGGATGAATTGTGACAGCATGGGGCCCAATAGAAACAAAGAACCATTATGACACCATGGAGGCCAAGAATCAAATGATTCATTGTGACATCTAGTGGCCTAAAAGGGCATGGGATGCATTGTGACACCACAGAGGTTAAAAGAAGCAAGGAACCATTGTGACCCAATGCAGGCTAACAATCTAATGATCCCTTGTGACACCAATGGGCCTAAAAGGGGCAGGGATGAATTGTGAAAGCATGGGGCCCAAGTAAAACCTGATACAATTATGCCACCATGGAGGCAAAGAATCAAATAATTCATTGTGACATCAAGTGGCCTAAAAGGTCATGGGATGCATTGTGACAGCACAGGGGTTAAGAGAAGCAAGGAACCATTGTGACCCAATGCAGGCTAACAATCTAAGAATCCCTTTTGACACCAGTGGGGGCGCAAAAGGACCACGGATGAACTCTGACAGCATGGGGACCTATAGAAGCAAGGAACCATTATGACACCATGAAGGCCAAGAATCAAATGATTCATTGTGACATCAAGTGGCCTAAAAGGGCTTGGAATGCATTGTGACACCACAGACGTTAAGAGAAGCAAGGAACCATTGTGACCCAATGCAGGCTAATAATCCCAGGATCCCATTTGACACCAGGGGGCGTAAAAGGGCCAGGGATGAATTGTGACAGCATGGGGCCCAATAGAAACAAGGAACCATTATGACACCATGAAGGCCAAGAATCAAATGATTCATTGTGACATCAAGTGGCCTAAAAGGGCTTGGAATGCATTGTGACACCACAGAGGTTAAGAGAAGCAAGGAACCATTGTGACCCTATGCAGGCTAAAAATCTAATGATCCCTTGTGGCACCAGGGGGTATAAAAAGGGCCAGGGATGGATTGTTACAGCACGGGGCCCAATAGAAGCAAGGATCTATTATGCCACCGTGGAGGCCAAGAATCAAATGATTCATTGTGACATCAAGTGGCCTAAAAGGGCATGGGAGGCATTGTGACACCACAGGGGTTAAGAGAAGCAAGGATCCATTGTCACCCAATGGAGGCTAACAATCTAATGATCCCTTTTGACACCAATGGGCCTAAAAGGGTCAGGGATGGATTGTGAAAGCATGGGGCCCAGTGAAAACCGGGAACAATCAAGCCACCATGGAGGCCAAGAATCAAATAATTCATTGTGACATCAAGTGGCCTAAAAGGGCATGGGATGCATTGTGACAGCACAGGGGTTAAGAGAAGCAAGGATCCATTGTGACCCAATGGAGGCTAATAATCCCAGGATCCCATTTGACACCAGGGGGCCTAAAAGGGGCAGGGATGAATTGTGACAGCATTGGGCCCAATAGAAACAAGGAAGCATTACGCCACCATGGAGGCCAAGAATCAAATGATTCATTGTGACATCAAGTGGCCTAAAAGGGCATGGGATGCATTGTGACACCACAGAGGTTAAGAGAAGCAAGGAACCATTGTGACCCAATGCAGGCTAACAATCTAATGATCCCTTGTGACACCAAAGGGCCTAAAAGGGCCAGGGATGGATTGTTACAGCACGGGGACCAATAGAAGGAAGGATCTATTATGCCACCATGGAGGCCAAGAATCAAATAATTCATTGTGACATCAAGTGGCCTAAAAGGGCATGGGATGCATTGTGACAGCACAGGGGTTAAGAGAAGCAAGGATCCATTGTGACCCAATGGAGGCTAACAATGTAATGATCCCTTTTGACACCAATGGGCCTAAAAGGGGCAGGGATGTATTGTGAAAGCATGGGGCCCAATGAAAACCTGGTACAATTACGCCACCATGGAGGCCAAGAATCAAATGATTCATTGTGACATCAAGTGGCCTAAAAGGGCATGGGATGCATTGTGACACCACAGGGGTTAAGAGAAACAAGGAACCATTGTGACCCAATGCAGGCTAACAATCTAAGAATCCCTTTTGCAACCAGGGGGCTCAAAAGGAACACGGATGACCTCTGACAGCATGGGGACCAATAGAAGCAAGGAACCATTATTACACCATGAAGGCCAAGAATCAAATAGTTCATTGTGACATCAAGTGGCCTAAAAGGGCTTGGAATGCCTTGTGACACCACAGAGGTTAAGAGAAGCAAGGAACCATTGTGACCCTATGCAGGCTAACAATCTAATGATCCCTTGTGGCACCAGGGGGTATAAAAAGGGCCAGGGATGGATTGTTACAGCACGGGGACCAATAGAAGCAAGGATCTATTATGCCACCGTGGAGGCCAAGAGTCAAATGATTCATTGTGACATCAAGTGGCCTAAAAGGGCATGGGATGCATTGTGACACCACAGGGGTTAAGAGAAGCAAGGAACCATTGTGACCCAATGGAGGCTAACAATCTAATGATCCCTTGTGACACCAAAGGGCCTAAAAGGGCCAGGGATGGATTGTGACAGCATGGGGCGCAATAGAAACAAGGAAGCATTATGACACCATGGAGGCCAAGAATCAAATGATTCATTGGGACATCAAGTGGCCTAAAAGGGCATGGGATGCATTGTGACAGCACAGGGGTTAAGAGAAGCAAGGAACCATTGTGACCCAATGCAGGCTAACAATCTAAGAATCCCTTGTGGCACCAGGGGGCGCAAAAGGACCACGGATGACCTCTGACAGCATGGGGACCAATAGAAGCAAGGAACCATTATGCCACCATGAAGGCCAAGAATCAAATGGTTCATTGTGACATCAAGTGGCCTAAAAGGGCATGTTATTCATTGTGACACCACAGAGGTTAAGAGAAGCAAGGAACCATTGTGACCCAATGCAGGCTAACAATCTAATGATCCCTTGTGGCACCAGGGGGTATAAAAACGGCCAGGGATGGATTGTTACAGCACGGGGACCAATAGAAGCAAGGATCTATTATGCCACCGTGGAGGCCAAGAATCAAATGATTCATTGTGACATCAAGTGGCCTAAAAGGGCATGGGATGCATTGTGACAGCACAGGGGTTAAGAGAAGCAAGGATCCATTGTGACCCAATGGAGGCTAATAATCCCAGGATCCCATTTGACACCAGGGGGCGTAAAAGGGCCAGGGATGAATTGTGACAGCATGGAGCCCAATAGAAACAAGGAATCATTATGACACCATGGAGGTCAAGAATCAAATGATTCATTGTGACATCAAGTGGCCTAAAAGGGCATGGGATGCATTGTGACACCACAGAGGTTAAGAGAAGCAAGGAAACATTGTGACCCAATGCAGGCAAACAATCTAATGATCCCTTTTAACACCAATGAGCCTAAAAGGGGCAGGGATGAATTGTGAAAGCATGGGGCCCAAGTAAAACCTGGTACAATTATGCCACCATGGAGGCCAAGAATCAAATAATTCATTGTGACATCAAGTGGCCTAAAAGGTCATGGGATGCATTGTGACACCACAGGGGTTAAGAGAAGCAAGGAACCATTGTGACCCAATGCAGGCTAACAATCTAAGAATCCCTTTTGACACCAGTGGGGGCGCAAAAGGACCACGGATGAACTCTGACAGCATGGGGAGCTATAGAAGCAGGGAACCATTATGACACCATGAAGGCCAAGAATCAAATGATTCATTGTGACATCAAGTGGCCTAAAAGGGCTTGGAATGCATTGTGACACCACAGACGTTAAGAGAAGCAAGGAACCATTGTGACCCAATGCAGGCTAATAATCCCAGGATCCCATTTGACACCAGGGGGCGTAAAAGGGCCAGGGATGAATTGTGACAGCATGGGGCCCAATAGAAACAAGGAACCATTATGACACCATGAAGGCCAAGAATCAAATGATTCATTGTGACATCAAGTGGCCTAAAAGGGCTTGGAATGCATTGTGACACCACAGAGGTTAAGAGAAGCAAGGAACCATTGTGACCCTATGCAGGCTAAAAATCTAATGATCCCTTGTGGCACCAGGGGGTATAAAAAGGGCCAGGGATGGATTGTTACAGCACGGGGCCCAATAGAAGCAAGGATCTATTATGCCACCGTGGAGGCCAAGAGTCAAATGATTCATTGTGACATCAAGTGGCCTAAAAGGGCATGGGAGGCATTGTGACACCACAGGGGTTAAGAGAAGCAAGGATCCATTGTCACCCAATGGAGGCTAACAATCTAATGATCCCTTTTGACACCAATGGGCCTAAAAGGGTCAGGGATGGATTGTGAAAGCATGGGGCCCAGTGAAAACCTGGAACAATCAAGCCACCATGGAGGCCAAGAATCAAATGATTCATTGTGACATCAAGTGGCCTAAAAGGGCATGGGATGCATTGTGACAGCACAGGGGTTAAGAGAAGCAAGGATCCATTGTGACCCAATGGAGGCTAATAATCCCAGGATCCCATTTGACACCAGGGGGCGTAAAAGGGCCAGGGATGAATTGTGACAGCATGGGGCCCAATAGAAACAAGGAAGCATTATGACACCATGGAGGCCAAGAATCAAATGATTCATTGTGACATCAAGTGGCCTAAAAGGGCATGGGATGCATTGTGACAGCACAGAGGTTAAGAGAAGCAAGGAACCATTGTGACCCAATGCAGGCTAACAATCTAATGATCCCTTGTGACACCAATGGGCCTAAAAGGGCCAGGGATGAATTGTTACAGCACGGGGACCAATAGAAGCAAGGATCTATTATGCCACCATGGAGGCCAAGAATCAAATAATTCATTGTGACATCAAGTGGCCTAAAAGGGCATGGGATGCATTGTGACAGCACAGGGGTTAAGAGAAGCAAGGATCCATTGTGACCCAATGGAGGCTAACAATCTAATGATCCCTTTTGACACCAATGGGCCTAAAAGGGGCAGGGATGTATTGTGAAAGCATGGGGCCCAATTAAAACCTGGTACAATTACGCCATCATGGAGGCCAAGAATCAAATGATTCATTGCGACATTAAGTGGCCTAAAAGGGCATGGGATGCATTGTGAAACCACAGGGGTTAAGAGAAGCAAGGAACCATTGTGACCCAATGCAGGCTAACAATCTAAGAATCCCTTTTGCAACCAGGGGGCGCAAAAGGACCACGGATGAACTCTGACAGCATGGGGACCTATAGAAGCAAGGAACCATTATGACACCATGAAGGCCAAGAATCAAATGGTTCATTGTTAGACAAAGTGGCGTAAAAGGGCTTGGAATGCATTGTGACAGCACAGAGTTTAAGAGAAGCAAGGAACCATTGTGACCCAATGCAGGCTAACAATCTAATGATCCCTTGTGGCACCAGGGGGTATAAAAAGGGCCAGGGATGGATTGTTACAGCACGGGGACCAATAGAAGCAAGGATCTATTACGCCACCGTGGAGGCCAAGAATCAAATGATTCCTTGTGACATCAAGTGGCCTAAAAGGGCATGGGATGCATTGTGACAGCACAGGGGTTAAGAGAAGCAAGGATCCATTGTGACCCAATGGAGGCTACCAATCTAATGATCCCTTTTGACACCAATGGGCCTAAAAGGGGCAGGGATGTATTGTGAAAGCATGGGGCCCAATTAAAACCTGGTACAATTACGCCATCATGGAGGCCAAGAATCAAATGATTCATTGCGACATTAAGTGGCCTAAAAGGGCATGGGATGCATTGTGACAGCACAGGGGTTAAGAGAAGCAAGGAACCATTGTGACCCAATGCAGGCTAACAATCTAAGAATCCCTTGTGGCACCAGGGGGCGCAAAAGGACCACGGATGACCTCTGACAGCATGGGGACCAATAGAAGCAAGGAACCATTATGACACCATGAAGGCCAAGAATCCAATAGTTCATTGTGACATCAAGTGGCCTAAAAGGGCTTGGAATGCATTGTGACACCACAGAGGTTAAGAGAAGCAAGGAACCTTTGTGACCCTATGCAGGCTAACAATCTAATGATCCCTTGTGGCACCAGGGGGTATAAAAAGGGCCAGGGATGGATTGTTACTGCACGGGGACCAATAGAAGCAAGGATTTATTATGCCACCGTGGAGGCCAAGAGTCAAATGATTCATTGTGACATCAAGTGGCCTAAAAGGGCATGGGATGCATTGTGACACCACAGGGGTTAAGAGAAGCAAGGATCCATTGTCACCCAATGGAGGCTAACAATCTAAGGATCCCTTTTGACACCAATGGGCCTAAAAGGGTCAGGGATGTATTGTGAAAGCATGGGGCCCAGTGAAAACCTGGAACAATCAAGCCACCATGGAGGCCAAGAATCAAATGATTCATTGTGACATCAAGTGGCCTAAAAGGGCATGGGATGCATTGTGACAGCACAGGGGTTAAGAGAAGCAAGGATCCATTGTGACCCAATGGAGGCTAATAATCCCAGGATCCCATTTGATACCAGGGGGCGTAAAAGGGCCAGGGATGAATTGTGACAGCATGGGGCACAATAGAAACAAGGAACCATTATGACACCGTGGAGGCCAAGAATCAAATGATTCATTGTGACATCAAGTGGCCTAAAAGGGCATGGGATGCATTGTGACACCACAGAGGTTAAGAGAAGCAAGGAACCATTGTGACCCAATGGAGGCTAACAATCTAATGATCCCTTGTGACACCAAAGGGCCTAAAAGGGCCAGGGATGGATTGTTAGAGCACGGGGACCAATAGAAGCAAGGATCTATTATGCCACCATGGAGGCCAAGAATCAAATAATTCATTGTGACATCAAGTGGCCTAAAAGGGCATGGGATGCATTGTGACAGCACAGGGGTTAAGAGAAGCAAGGATCCATTGTGACCCAATGGAGGCTAACAATCTAATGATCCCTTGTGACACCAATGGGCCTAAAAAGGGCAGGGATGTATTGTGAAAGCATGGGGCCCAAGTAAAACCTGGTACAATTACGCCACCATGGAGGCCAAGAATCAAATGATTCATTGTGACATCAAGTGGCCTAAAAGGGCTTGGAATGCATTGTGACACCACAGGGGTTAAGAGAAGCAAGGAACCATTGTGACCCAATGCAGGCTAACAATATAAGAATCCCTTGTGGCATCAGGGGGCGCAAAAGGACCACGGATGACCTCTGACAGCATGGAGACCAATAGAAGCAAGGAACCATTATGACACCATGAAGGCCAAGAATCAAATGATTCATTGTGACATCAAGTGGCCTAAAAGGGCATGGGATGCATTGTGACAGCACAGAGGTTAAGAGAAGCAAGGAACCATTGTGACCCAATGCAGGCTAACAATCTAATGATCCCTTGTGGCACCAGGGGGTATAAAAAGGGCCAGGGATGGATTGTTACTGCACGGGGACCAATAGAAGCAAGGATTTATTATGCCACCGTGGAGGCCAAGAGTCAAATGATTCATTGTGACATCAAGTGGCCTAAAAGGGCATGGGATGCATTGTGACAGCACAGGGGTTAAGAGAAGCAAGGATCCATTGTGACCCAATGGAGGCTAACAATCTAATGATCCCTTGTGACACCAATGGGCCTAAAAAGGGCAGGGATGTATTGTGAAAGCATGGGGCCCAAGTAAAACCTGGTACAATTACGCCACCATGGAGGCCAAGAATCAAATGATTCATTGTGACATCAAGTGGCCTAAAAGGGCTTGGAATGCATTGTGACACCACAGGGGTTAAGAGAAGCAAGGAACCATTGTGACCCAATGCAGGCTAACAATATAAGAATCCCTTGTGGCACCAGGGGGCGCAAAAGGACCACGGATGACCTCTGACAGCATGGAGACCAATAGAAGCAAGGAACCATTATGACACCATGAAGGCCAAGAATCAAATGATTCATTGTGACATCAAGTGGCCTAAAAGGGCATGGGATGCATTGTGACAGCACAGAGGTTAAGAGAAGCAAGGAACCATTGTGACCCAATGCAGGCTAACAATCTAATGATCCCTTGTGGCACCAGGGGGTATAAAAAGGGCCAGGGATGGATTGTTACTGCACGGGGACCAATAGAAGCAAGGATTTATTATGCCACCGTGGAGGCCAAGAGTCAAATGATTCATTGTGACATCAAGTGGCCTAAAAGGGCATGGGATGCATTGTGACACCACAGGGGTTAAGAGAAGCAAGGATCCATTGTGACCCAATGGAGGCTAACAATCTAATGATCCCTTGTGACACCAATGGGCCTAAAAAGTGCAGGGATGTATTGTGAAAGCATGGGGCCCAAGTAAAACCTGGTACAATTACGCCACCATGGAGGCCAAGAATCAAATGATTCATTGTGACATCAAGTGGCCTAAAAGGGCATGGGATGCATTGTGAAACCACAGGGGTTAAGAGAAGCAAGGAACCATTGTGACCCAATGCAGGCTAACAATATAAGAATCCCTTGTGGCACCAGGGGGCGCAAAAGGACCACGGATGAACTCTGACAGCATGGGGACCAATAGAAGCAAGGAACCATTATGACACCATGAAGGCCAAGAATCAAATAGTTCATTGTGACATCAAGTGGCCTAAAAGAGCATGGGATGCATTGTGACACCACAGAGGTTAAGAGAAGCAAGGAACCATTGTGACCCTATGCAGGCTAACAATCTAATGATCCCTTGTGGCACCAGGGGGTATAAAAAGGGCCAGGGATGGATTGTTACAGCACGGGGCCCAATAGAAGCAAGGATCTATTATGCCACCGTGGAGGCCAAGAGTCAAATGATTCATTGTGACATCAAGTGGCCTAAAAGGGCATGGGATGCATTGTGACACCACAGGGGTTAAGAGAAGCAAGGATCCATTGTCACCCAATTGAGGCTAACAATCTAAGGATCCCTTTTGACACCAATGGGCCTAAAAGGGTCAGGGATGTATTGTGAAAGCATGGGGCCCAGTGAAAACCTGGAACAATCAAGCCACCATGGAGGCCAAGAATCAAATGATTCATTGTGACATCAAGTGGCCTAAAAGGGCATGGGATGCATTGTGACAGCACAGGGGTTAAGAGAAGCAAGGATCCATTGTGACCCAATGGAGGCTAATAATCCCAGGATCCCATTTGACACCAGGGGGCGTAAAAGGGCCAGGGATGAATTGTGACAGCATGGGGCCCAATAGAAACAAGGAACCATTATGACACCATGGAGGCCAAGAATCAAATGATTCATTGTGACATCAAGTGGCCTAAAAGGGCATGGGATGCATTGTGACAGCACAGGGGTTAAGAGAAGCAAGGAACCATTGTGACCCAGTGCAGGCTAACAATCTAATGATCCCTTGTGACACCAAAGGGCCTAAAAGGGCCAGGGATGGATTGTTACAGCACGGGGACCAATAGAAGCAAGGATCTATTATGCCACCATGGAGGCCAAGAATCAAATAATTCATTGTGACATCAAGTGGCCTAAAAGGGCATGGGATGCATTGTGACAGCACAGGGGTTAAGAGAAGCAAGGATCCATTGTGACCCAATGGAGGCTAATAATCCCAGGATCCCATTTGACACCAGGGGGCGTAAAAGGGCCAGGGATGAATTGTGACAGCATGGGGACCAATAGAAACAAGGAAGCATTATGACACCATGGAGGCCAAGAATCAAATGATTCATTGTGACATCAAGTGGCCTAAAAGGGCATGGGATGCATTGTGACACCACAGGGGTTAAGAGAAGCAAGGAACCATTGTGACCCAATGCAGGCTAACAATCTAATGATCCCTTGTGACACCAAAGGGCCTAGAAGGGCCAGGGATGGATTGTTACAGCACGGGGACCAATAGAAGCAAGGATCTATTATGCCACCATGGAGGCCAAGAATCAAATAATTCATTGTGACATCAAGTGGCCTAAAAGGGCATGGGATGCATTGTGACAGCACAGGGGTTAAGAGAAGCAAGGATCCATTGTGACGCAATGGAGGCTAACAATCTAATGATCCCTTTTGACACCAATGGGCCTAAAAGGGGCAGGGATGTATTGTGAAAGCATGGGGCCCAATTAAAACCTGGTACAATTATGCCATCATGGAGGCCAAGAATCAAATGATTCATTGCGACATTAAGTGGCCTAAAAGGGCATGGGATGCATTGTGACACCACAGGGGTTAAGAGAAGCAAGGAACCATTGTGACCCAATGCAGGCTAACAATCTAAGAATCCCTTTTGAAACCAGGGGGCGCAAAAGGACCACGGATGAACTCTGACAGCATGGGGACCTATAGAAGCAAGGAACCATTATGACACCATGAAGGCCAAGAATCAAATTGTTCATTGTAAGACCAAGTGGCCTAAAAGGGCATGGAATGCATTGTGACAGCACAGAGGTTAAGAGAAGCAAGGAACCATTGTGACCCAATGCAGGCTAACAATCTAATGATCCCTTGTGGCACCAGGGGGTATAAAAAGGGCCAGGGAAGGATTGTTACAGCACGGGGACCAATAGAAGCAAGGATCTATGATGCCACCGTGGAGGCCAAGAATCAAATGATTCCTTGTGACATCAAGTGGCCTAAAAGGGCATGGGATGCATTGTGACAGCACAGGGGTTAAGAGAAGCAAGGATCCATTGTGACCCAATGGAGGCTAATAATCCCAGGATCCCATTTGACACCAGGGGGCGTAAAAGGGCCAGGGATGAATTGTGACAGCATGGGGCCCAATAGAAACAAGGAACCATTATGACACCGTGGAGGCCAAGAATCAAATGATCGATTGTGACATCAAGTGGCCTAAAAGGGCATGGGATGCATTGTGACACCACAGAGGTTAAGAGAAGCAAGGAACCATTGTGACCCAATGCAGGCTAACAATCTAATGATCCCTTGTGACACCAAAGGGCCTAAAAGGGGCAGGGATGTATTGTGAAAGCATGGGGCCGAATTAAAACCTGGTACAATTACGCCACCATGGAGGCCAAGAATCAAATGATTCATTGTGACATCAAGTGGCCTAAAAGGGCATGGGATGCATTGTGACACCACAGGGGTTAAGAGAAGCAAGGAACCATTGTGACCCAATGCAGGCTAACAATCTAAGAATCCCTTGTGGCACCAGGGGGCGCAAAAGGACCACGGATGACCTCTGACAGCATGGGGACCAATAGAAGCAAGGAACCATTATGACACCATGAAGGCCAAGAATCAAATAGTTCATTGTGACATCAAGTGGCCTAAAAGGGCTTGGAATGCATTGTGACACCACAGAGGTTAAGAGAAGCAAGGAACCATTGTGACCCTATGCAGGCTAACAATCTAATGATCCCTTGTGACACCAGGGGGTATAAAAAGGGCCAGGGATGGAATGTTACAGCACGGGGCCCAATAGAAGCAAGGATCTATTATGCCACCGTGGAGGCCAAGAGTCAAATGATTCATTGTGACATCAAGTGGCCTAAAAGGGCATGGGATGCATTGTGACAGCACAGGGGTTAAGAGAAGCAAGGATCCATTGTCACCCAATGGAGGCTAACAATCTAAGGATCCCTTTTGACACCAATGGGCCTAAAAGGGTCAGGGATGTATTGTGAAAGCATGGGGCCCAGTGAAAACCTGGAACAATCAAGCCACCATGGAGGCCAAGAATCAAATGATTCATGGTGACATCAAGTGGCCTAAAAGGGCATGGGATGCATTGTGACACCACAGGGGTTAAGAGAAGCAAGGAACCATTGTGACCCAATGCAGGCTAACAATCTAATGATCCCTTGTGGCACCAGGGGGTATAAAAAGTGCCAGGGATGGATTGTTACAGCACGGGGACCAATAGAAGCAAGGATCTATTACGCCACCGTGGAGGCCAAGAATCAAATGATTCCTTGTGACATCAAGTGGCCTAAAAGGGCATGGGATGCATTGTGACAGCACAGGGGTTAAGAGAAGCAAGGATCCATTGTGACCCAATGGAGGCTAATAATCCCAGGATCCCATTTGACACCAGGGGGCGTAAAAGGGCCAGGGATGAATTGTGACAGCATGGGGCCCAATAGAAACAAGGAACCATTATGACACCATGGAGGCCAAGAATCAAATGATTCATTGTGACATCAAGTGGCCTAAAAGGGCATGGGATGCATTGTGACACCATAGGGGTTAAGAGAAGCAAGGAACCATTGTGACCCAATGCAGGCTAACAATCTAAGAATCCCTTGTGGCACCAGGGGGCGCAAAATGACCACGGATGAACTCTGACAGCATGGGGACCTATAGAAGCAAGGAAACATTGTGACACCATGAAGGCAAAGAATCAAATGGTTCATTGTGACATCAAGTGGCCTAAAAGGGCTTGGAATGCATTGTGACACCACAGATGTTAAGAGAAGCAAGGAACCATTGTGACCCTATGCAGGCTAACAATCTAATGATCCCTTGTGGCACCAGGGGGTATAAAAAGGGCCAGGGATGGATTGTTACAGCACGGGGACCAATAGAAGCAAGGATCTATGATGCCACCGTGGAGGCCAAGAATCAAATGATTCATTGTGACATCAAGTGGCCTAAATGGGCATGGGATGCATTGTGACAGCACAGGGGTTAAGAGAAGCAAGGAACCATTGTGACCCAATGCAGGCTAACAATCTAATGATCCCTTGTGACACCAAAGGGCCTAAAAGGGCTAGGGATGGATTGTTACAGCACGGGGACCAATAGAAGCAAGGATCTATTATGCCACCATGGAGGCCAAGAATCAAATAATTCATTGTGACATCAAGTGGCCTAAAAGGGCATGGGATGCATTGTGACAGCACAGGGGTTAAGAGAAGCAAGGATCCATTGTGACCCAATGGAGGCTAATAATCACAGGATCCCATTTGACACCAGGGGGCCTAAAAGGGGCAGGGATGTATTGTGAAAGCATGGGGCCCAATTAAAACCTGGTACAATTACGCCACCATGGAGGCCAAGAATCAAATGATTCATTGTGACATCAAGTGGCCTAAAAGGGCATGGGATGCATTGTGACACCACAGGGGTTAAGAGAACGAGGAACCATTGTGACCCAATGCAGGCTAACAATCTAAGAATCCCTTTTGACACCAGGGGGCGCAAAAGGACCACGGATGACCTCTGACAGCATGGGGACCAATAGAAGCAAGGAACCATTATGACACCATGAAGGCCAAGAATCAAATGGTTCATTGTGACATCAAGTGGCCTAAAAGGGCTTGGAATGCATTGTGACACCACAGAGGTTAAGAGAAGCAAGGAACCATTGTGACCCAATGCAGGCTAACAATCTAATGATCCCTTGTGGCACCAGGGGGTGTAAAAAGGGCCAGGGATGGATTGTTACAGCACGGGGACCAATAGAAGCAAGGATCTATTATGCCACCGTGGAGGCCAAGAGTCAAATGATTCATTGTGACATCAAGTGGCCTAAAAGGGCATGGGATGCATTGTGACAGCACAGGGGTTAAGAGAAGCAAGGATCCATTGTGACCCAGTGGAGGCTAATAATCCCTGGATCCCATTTGACACCAGGGGGCGTAAAAGGGCCAGGGATGAATTGTGACAGCATGGGGCCCAATAGAAACAAGGAAGCATTATGACACCATGGAGGCCAAGAATCAAATGATTCATTGTGACATCAAGTGGCCTAAAAGGGCATGGGATGCATTGTGACACCACAGAGTTTAAGAGAAGCAAGGAACCATTGTGACCCAATGCAGGCTAACAATCTAATGATCCCTTGTGACACCAATGGGCCTAAAAGGGGCAGGGATGAATTGTGACAGCATGGGGCCCAAGTAAAACCTGGTACAATTATGCCACCATGGAGGCCAAGAATCAAATGATTCATTGTGACATCAAGTGGCCTAAAAGTGCATGGGATGCATTGTGTCACCACAGAGGTTAAGAGAAGCAAGGAACCATTGTGACCCAATGCAGGCTAACAATCTAAGAATCCCTTGTGGCACCAGGGGGCGCAAAAGGACCACGGATGACCTCTGACAGCATGGGGACCAATAGAAGCAAGGAACCATTATGACACCATGAAGGCCAAGAATCAAATAGTTCATTGTGACATCAAGTGGCCTAAAAGGGCTTGGAATGCATTGTGACACCACAGAGGTTAAGAGAAGCAAGGAACCATTGTGACCCTATGCAGGCTAACAATCTAATGATCCCTTGTGACACCAGGGGGTATAAAAAGGGCCAGGGATGGAATGTTACAGCACGGGGCCCAATAGAAGCAAGGATCTATTATGCCACCGTGGAGGCCAAGAGTCAAATGATTCATTGTGACATCAAGTGGCCTAAAAGGGCATGGGATGCATTGTGACAGCACAGGGGTTAAGAGAAGCAAGGATCCATTGTCACCCAATGGAGGCTAACAATCTAAGGATCCCTTTTGACACCAATGGGCCTAAAAGGGTCAGGGATGTATTGTGAAAGCATGGGGCCCAGTGAAAACCTGGAACAATCAAGCCACCATGGAGGCCAAGAATCAAATGATTCATGGTGACATCAAGTGGCCTAAAAGGGCATGGGATGCATTGTGACACCACAGGGGTTAAGAGAAGCAAGGAACCATTGTGACCCAATGCAGGCTAACAATCTAATGATCCCTTGTGGCACCAGGGGGTATAAAAAGGGCCAGGGATGGATTGTTACAGCACGGGGACCAATAGAAGCAAGGATCTATTACGCCACCGTGGAGGCCAAGAATCAAATGATTCATTGTGACATCAAGTGGCCTAAAAGGGCATGGGATGCATTGTGACAGCACAGGGGTTAAGAGAAGCAAGGATCCATTGTGACCCAATGGAGGCTAATAATCCCAGGATCCCATTTGACACCAGGGGGCGTAAAAGGGCCAGGGATGAATTGTGACAGCATGGGGCCCAATAGAAACAAGGAACCATTATGACACCATGGAGGCCAAGAATCAAATGATTCATTGTGACATCAAGTGGCCTAAAAGGGCATGGGATGCATTGTGACACCATAGGGGTTAAGAGAAGCAAGGAACCATTGTGACCCAATGCAGGCTAACAATCTAAGAATCCCTTGTGGCACCAGGGGGCGCAAAATGACCACGGATGAACTCTGACAGCATGGGGACCTATAGAAGCAAGGAAACATTGTGACACCATGAAGGCAAAGAATCAAATGGTTCATTGTGACATCAAGTGGCCTAAAAGGGCTTGGAATGCATTGTGACACCACAGATGTTAAGAGAAGCAAGGAACCATTGTGACCCTATGCAGGCTAACAATCTAATGATCCCTTGTGGCACCAGGGGGTATAAAAAGGGCCAGGGATGGATTGTTACAGCACGGGGACCAATAGAAGCAAGGATCTATGATGCCACCGTGGAGGCCAAGAATCAAATGATTCATTGTGACATCAAGTGGCCTAAATGGGCATGGGATGCATTGTGACAGCACAGGGGTTAAGAGAAGCAAGGAACCATTGTGACCCAATGCAGGCTAACAATCTAATGATCCCTTGTGACACCAAAGGGCCTAAAAGGGCTAGGGATGGATTGTTACAGCACGGGGACCAATAGAAGCAAGGATCTATTATGCCACCATGGAGGCCAAGAATCAAATAATTCATTGTGACATCAAGTGGCCTAAAAGGGCATGGGATGCATTGTGACAGCACAGGGGTTAAGAGAAGCAAGGATCCATTGTGACCCAATGGAGGCTAATAATCACAGGATCCCATTTGACACCAGGGGGCCTAAAAGGGGCAGGGATGTATTGTGAAAGCATGGGGCCCAATTAAAACCTGGTACAATTACGCCACCATGGAGGCCAAGAATCAAATGGTTCATTGTAAGACCAAGTGGCCTAAAAGGGCTTGGAATGCATTGTGACACCACAGAGGTTAAGAGAAGCAAGGAACCATTGTGACCCAATGCAGGCTAACAATCTAATGATCCCTTGTGACACCAAAGGGCCTAAAAGGGGCAGGGATGTATTGTGAAAGCATGGGGCCGAATTAAAACCTGGTACAATTACGCCACCATGGAGGCCAAGAATCAAATGATTCATTGTGACATCAAGTGGCCTAAAAGGGCATGGGATGCATTGTGACACCACAGGGGTTAAGAGAAGCAAGGAACCATTGTGACCCAATGCAGGCTAACAATCTAAGAATCCCTTGTGGCACCAGGGGGCGCAAAAGGACCACGGATGACCTCTGACAGCATGGGGACCAATAGAAGCAAGGAACCATTATGACACCATGAAGGCCAAGAATCAAATAGTTCATTGTGACATCAAGTGGCCTAAAAGGGCTTGGAATGCATTGTGACACCACAGAGGTTAAGAGAAGCAAGGAACCATTGTGACCCTATGCAGGCTAACAATCTAATGATCCCTTGTGACACCAGGGGGTATAAAAAGGGCCAGGGATGGAATGTTACAGCACGGGGCCCAATAGAAGCAAGGATTTATTATGCCACCGTGGAGGCCAAGAGTCAAATGATTCATTGTGTCATCAAGTGGCCTAAAAGGGCATGGGATGCATTGTGACACCACAGGGGTTAAGAGAAGCAAGGATCCATTGTGACCCAGTGGAGGCTAATAATCCCAGGATCCCATTTGACACCAGGGGGCGTAAAAGGGCCAGGGATGAATTGTGACAGCATGGGGCCCAATAGAAACAAGGAAGCATTATGACACCATGGAGGCCAAGAATCAAATGATTCATTGTGACATCAAGTGGCCTAAAAGGGCTTGGAATGCATTGTGACACCACAGAGGTTAAGAGAAGCAAGGAACCATTGTGACCCAATGCAGGCTAACAATCTAGTGATCCCTTGTGGCACCAGGGGGTATAAAAAGGTCCAGGGATGGATTGTTACAGCACGGGGACCAATAGAAGCAAGGATCTATTATGCCACCATGGAGGCCAAGAATCAAATAATTCATTGTGACATCAAGTGGCCTAAAAGGGCATGGGATGCATTGTGACAGCACAGGGGTTAAGAGAAGCAAGGATCCATTGTGACCCAATGGAGGCTAACAATCTAATGATCCCTTTTGACACCAATGGGCCTAAAAGGGGCAGGGATGTATTGTGAAAGCATGGGGCCCAATTAAAACCAGGTACAATTACGCCACCATGGAGGCCAAGAATCAAATGATTCATTGTGACATCAAGTGGCCTAAAAGGGCATGGGATGCATTGTGACACCACAGGGGTTAAGAGAAGCAAGGAACCATTGTGACCCAATGCAGGCTAACAATCTAAGAATCCCTTTTGACACCAGGGGGCGCAAAATGAGCACGGATGAACCTTGACAGCATGGGGACCTATAGAAGCAAGGAAACATTATGCCACCATGAAGGCCAAGAATCAAATGGTTCATTGTAAGACCAAGTGGCCTAAAAGGGCTTGGAATGCATTGTGACACCACAGAGGTTAAGAGAAGCAAGGAACCATTGTGACCCAATGCAGGCTAACAATCTAGTGATCCCTTGTGGCACCAGGGGGTATAAAAAGGGCCAGGGATGGATTGTTACAGCACGGGGACCAATAGAAGCAAGGATCTATTATGCCACCGTGGAGGCCAAGAATCAAATGATTCATTGTGACATCAAGTGGCCTAAAAGGGCATGGGATGCATTGTGACAGCACAGGGGTTAAGAGAAGCAAGGATCCATTGTGACCCAATGGAGGCTAATAATCCCAGGATCCCATTTGACACCAGGGGGCGTAAAAGGGCCAGGGATGAATTGTGACAGCATGGGGCCCAATAGAAACAAGGAAGCATTATGACACCATGGAGGCCAAGAATCAAATGATTCATTGTGACATCAAGTGGCCTAAAAGGGCATGGGATGCATTGTGACACCACAGAGGTTAAGAGAAGCAAGGAACCATTGTGACCCAATGCAGGCTAACAATATAATGATCCCTTGTGACACCAAAGGGCCTAAAAGGGGCAGGGATGTATTGTGAAAGCATGGGGCCGAATTAAAACCTGGTACAATTACGCCACCATGGAGGCCAAGAATCAAATGATTCATTGTGACATCAAGTGGCCTAAAAGGGCATGGGATGCATTGTGACACCACAGGGGTTAAGAGAAGCAAGGAACCATTGTGACCCAATGCAGGCTAACAATCTAAGAATCCCTTGTGGCACCAGGGGGCGCAAAAGGACCACGGATGACCTCTGACAGCATGGGGACCAATAGAAGCAAGGAACCATTATGACACCATGAAGGCCAAGAATCAAATAGTTCATTGTGACATCAAGTGGTCTAAAAGGGCTTGGAATGCATTGTGACACCACAGAGGTTAAGAGAAGCAAGGAACCATTGTGACCCTATGCAGGCTAACAATCTAATGATCCCTTGTGACACCAGGGGGTATAAAAAGGGCCAGGGATGGAATGTTACAGCACGGGGCCCAATAGAAGCAAGGATCTATTATGCCACCGTGGAGGCCAAGAGTCAAATGATTCATTGTGACATCAAGTGGCCTAAAAGGGCATGGGATGCATTGTGACACCACAGGGGTTAAGAGAAGCAAGGATCCATTGTCACCCAATGGAGGCTAACAATCTAAGGATCCCTTTTGACACCAATGGGCCTAAAAGGGTCAGGGATGTATTGTGAAAGCATGGGGCCCAGTGAAAACCTGGAACAATCAAGCCACCATGGAGGCCAAGAATCAAATGATTCATGGTGACATCAAGTGGCCTAAAAGGGCATGGGATGCATTGTGACACCACAGGGGTTAAGAGAAGCAAGGAACCATTGTGACCCAATGCAGGCTAACAATCTAATGATCCCTTGTGGCACCAGGGGGTATAAAAAGGGCCAGGGATGGATTGTTACAGCACGGGGACCAATAGAAGCAAGGATCTATTACGCCACCGTGGAGGCCAAGAATCAAATGATTCATTGTGACATCAAGTGGCCTAAAAGGGCATGGGATGCATTGTGACAGCACAGGGGTTAAGAGAAGCAAGGATCCATTGTGACCCAATGGAGGCTAATAATCCCAGGATCCCATTTGACACCAGGGGGCGTAAAAGGGCCAGGGATGAATTGTGACAGCATGGGGCCCAATAGAAACAAGGAACCATTATGACACCATGGAGGCCAAGAATCAAATGATTCATTGTGACATCAAGTGGCCTAAAAGGGCATGGGATGCATTGTGACACCATAGGGGTTAAGAGAAGCAAGGAACCATTGTGACCCAATGCAGGCTAACAATCTAAGAATCCCTTGTGGCACCAGGGGGCGCAAAAGGACCACGGATGACCTCTGACAGCATGGGGACCAATAGAAGCAAGGAACCATTATGACACCATGAAGGCAAAGAATCAAATGGTTCATTGTGACATCAAGTGGCCTAAAAGGGCTTGGAATGCATTGTGACACCACAGATGTTAAGAGAAGCAAGGAACCATTGTGACCCTATGCAGGCTAACAATCTAATGATCCCTTGTGGCACCAGGGGGTATAAAAAGGGCCAGGGATGGATTGTTACAGCACGGGGACCAATAGAAGCAAGGATCTATGATGCCACCGTGGAGGCCAAGAATCAAATGATTCATTGTGACATCAAGTGGCCTAAATGGGCATGGGATGCATTGTGACACCACAGAGGTTAAGAGAAGCAAGGAACCATTGTGACCCAATGCAGGCTAACAATCTAATGATCCCTTGTGACACCAAAGGGCCTAAAAGGGCTAGGGATGGATTGTTACAGCACGGGGACCAATAGAAGCAAGGATCTATTATGCCACCATGGAGGCCAAGAATCAAATAATTCATTGTGACATCAAGTGGCCTAAAAGGGCATGGGATGCATTGTGACAGCACAGGGGTTAAGAGAAGCAAGGATCCATTGTGACCCAATGGAGGCTAATAATCACAGGATCCCATTTGACACCAGGGGGCCTAAAAGGGGCAGGGATGTATTGTGAAAGCATGGGGCCCAATTAAAACCTGGTACAATTACGCCACCATGGAGGCCAAGAATCAAATGATTCATTGTGACATCAAGTGGCCTAAAAGGGCATGGGATGCATTGTGACACCACAGGGGTTAAGAGAAGCAAGGAACCATTGTGACCCAATGCAGGCTAACAATCTAAGAATCCCTTGTGGCACCAGGGGGCGCAAAAGGACCACGGATGACCTCTGACAGCATGGGGACCAATAGAAGCAAGGAACCATTATGACACCATGAAGGCCAAGAATCAAATGGTTCATTGTGACATCAAGTGGCCTAAAAGGGCTTGGAATGCATTGTGACACCACAGAGGTTAAGAGAAGCAAGGAACCATTGTGACCCAATGCAGGCTAACAATCTAATGATCCCTTGTGGCACCAGGGGGTATAAAAAGGGCCAGGGATGGATTGTTACAGCACGGGGACCAATAGAAGCAAGGATCTATTATGCCACCGTGGAGGCCAAGAGTCAAATGATTCATTGTGACATCAAGTGGCCTAAAAGGGCATGGGATGCATTGTGACAGCACAGGGGTTAAGAGAAGCAAGGATCCATTGTGACCCAGTGGAGGCTAATAATCCCAGGATCCCATTTGACACCAGGGGGCGTAAAAGGGCCAGGGATGAATTGTGACAGCATGGGGCCCAATAGAAACAAGGAAGCATTATGACACCATGGAGGCCAAGAATCAAATGATTCATTGTGACATCAAGAGGCCTAAAAGGGCATGGGATGCATTGTGACACCACAGGGGTGAAGAGAAGCAAGGAACCATTGTGACCCAATGCAGGCTAAGAATCTAAGAATCCCTTGTGGCACCAGGGGGCGCAAAATGACCACGGATGAACTCTGACAGCATGGGGACCTATAGAAGCACGGAACCATTATGACACCATGAAGGCCAAGAATCAAATGGTTCATTGTGACATCAAGTGGCCTAAAAGGGCTTGGAATGCATTGTGACACCACAGAGGTTAAGAGAAGCAAGGAACCATTGTGACCCTATGCAGGCTAACAATCTAATGATCCCTTGAGGCACCAGGGGGTATAAAAAGGGCCAGGGATGGATTGTTACAGCACGGGGACCAATAGAAGCAAGGATCTATTCTGCCACCTTGGAGGCCAAGAATCAAATGATTCATTGTGACATCAAGTGGCCTAAAAGGGCATGGGATGCATTGTGACACCACAGAGGTTAAGAGAAGCAAGGAACCATTGTGACCCAATGCAGGCTAACAATCTAATGATCCCTTGTGACACCAGGGGGTATAAAAAGGGCCAGGGATGGATTGTTACTGCACGGGGACCAATAGAAGCAAGGATATATTATGCCACCATGGAGGCCAAGAATCAAATAATTCATTGTGACATCAAGAGGCCTAAAAGGGCATGGGATGCATTGTGACAGCACTGGGGTTAAGAGAAGCAAGGATCCATTGTGACCCAATGGAGGCTAACAATCTAATGATCCCTTTTGACACCAATGGGCCTAAAAGGGGCAGGTGTGTATTGTGAAAGCATGGGGCCCAATTAAAACCTGGTACAATTACACCATCATGGAGGCCAAGAATCAAATGATTCATTGCGACATTAAGTGGCCTAAAAGGGCATGGGATGCATTGTGACACCACAGAGGTTAAGAGAAGCAAGGAACCATTGTGACCCAATGCAGGCTAACAATCTAATGATCCCTTGTGACACCAAAGGGCCTAAAAGGGCTAGGGATGGATTGTTACAGCACGGGGACCAATAGAAGCAAGGATCTATTATGCCACCATGGAGGCCAAGAATCAAATAATTCATTGTGACATCAAGTGGCCTAAAAGGGCATGGGATGCATTGTGACAGCACAGGGGTTAAGAGAAGCAAGGATCCATTGTGACCCAATGGAGGCTAATAATCACAGGATCCCATTTGACACCAGGGGGCCTAAAAGGGGCAGGGATGTATTGTGAAAGCATGGGGCCCAATTAAAACCTGGTACAATTACGCCACCATGGAGGCCAAGAATCAAATGATTCATTGTGACATCAAGTGGCCTAAAAGGGCATGGGATGCATTGTGACACCACAGGGGTTAAGAGAAGCAAGGAACCATTGTGACCCTATGCAGGCTAACAATCTAAGAATCCCTTGTGGCACCAGGGGGCGCAAAAGGACCACGGATGACCTCTGACAGCATGGGGACCAATAGAAGCAAGGAACCATTATGACACCATGAAGGCCAAGAATCAAATGGTTCATTGTGACATCAAGTGGCCTAAAAGGGCTTGGAATGCATTGTGACACCACAGAGGTTAAGAGAAGCAAGGAACCATTGTGACCCAATGCAGGCTAACAATCTAATGATCCCTTGTGGCACCAGGGGGTATAAAAAGGGCCAGGGATGGATTGTTACAGCACGGGGACCAATAGAAGCAAGGATCTATTATGCCACCGTGGAGGCCAAGAGTCAAATGATTCATTGTGACATCAAGTGGCCTAAAAGGGCATGGGATGCATTGTGACAGCACAGGGGTTAAGAGAAGCAAGGATCCATTGTGACCCAGTGGAGGCTAATAATCCCAGGATCCCATTTGACACCAGGGGGCGTAAAAGGGCCAGGGATGAATTGTGACAGCATGGGGCCCAATAGAAACAAGGAAGCATTATGACACCATGGAGGCCAAGAATCAAATGATTCATTGTGACATCAAGAGGCCTAAAAGGGCATGGGATGCATTGTGACACCACAGGGGTGAAGAGAAGCAAGGAACCATTGTGACCCAATGCAGGCTAAGAATCTAAGAATCCCTTGTGGCACCAGGGGGCGCAAAATGACCACGGATGAACTCTGACAGCATGGGGACCTATAGAAGCACGGAACCATTATGACACCATGAAGGCCAAGAATCAAATGGTTCATTGTGACATCAAGTGGCCTAAAAGGGCTTGGAATGCATTGTGACACCACAGAGGTTAAGAGAAGCAAGGAACCATTGTGACCCTATGCAGGCTAACAATCTAATGATCCCTTGAGGCACCAGGGGGTATAAAAAGGGCCAGGGATGGATTGTTACAGCACGGGGACCAATAGAAGCAAGGATCTATTCTGCCACCTTGGAGGCCAAGAATCAAATGATTCATTGTGACATCAAGTGGCCTAAAAGGGCATGGGATGCATTGTGACACCACAGAGGTTAAGAGAAGCAAGGAACCATTGTGACCCAATGCAGGCTAACAATCTAATGATCCCTTGTGACACCAGGGGGTATAAAAAGGGCCAGGGATGGATTGTTACTGCACGGGGACCAATAGAAGCAAGGATATATTATGCCACCATGGAGGCCAAGAATCAAATAATTCATTGTGACATCAAGAGGCCTAAAAGGGCATGGGATGCATTGTGACAGCACTGGGGTTAAGAGAAGCAAGGATCCATTGTGACCCAATGGAGGCTAACAATCTAATGATCCCTTTTGACACCAATGGGCCTAAAAGGGGCAGGTGTGTATTGTGAAAGCATGGGGCCCAATTAAAACCTGGTACAATTACACCATCATGGAGGCCAAGAATCAAATGATTCATTGCGACATTAAGTGGCCTAAAAGGGCATGGGATGCATTGTGACACCACAGGGGTTAAGAGAAGCAAGGAACCATTGTGACCCAATGCAGGCTAACAATCTAAGAATCCCTTTTGACACCAGGGGGCGCAAAAGGACCACGGATGAACCTTGACAGCATGGGGACCTATAGAAGCAAGGAAACATTATGCCACCATGAAGGCCAAGAATCAAATGGTTCATTGTAAGACCAAGTGGCCTAAAAGGGCTTGGAATGCATTGTGACAGCACAGAGGTTAAGAGAAGCAAGGAACCATTGTGACCCAATGCAGGCTAACAATCTAGTGATCCCTTGTGGCACCAGGGGGTATAAAAAGGTCCAGGGATGGATTGTTACAGCACGGGGACCAATAGAAGCAAGGATCTATTATGCCACCGTGGAGGCCAAGAATCAAATGATTCATTGTGACATCAAGTGGCCTAAAAGGGCATGGGATGCATTGTGACAGCACAGGGGATAAGAGAAGCAAGGATCCATTGTGACCCAATGGAGGCTAATAATCCCAGGATCCCATTTGACACCAGGGGGCGTAAAAGGGCCAGGGATGAATTGTGACAGCATGGGGCCCAATAGAAACAAGGAAGCATTATGACACCATGGAGGCCAAGAATCAAATGATTCATTGTGACATCAAGTGGCCTAAAAGGGCATGGGATGCATTGTGACAGCACAGGGGTTAAGAGAAGCAAGGAACCATTGTGACCCAATGCAGGCTAAGAATCTAAGAATCCCTTGTGGCACCAGGGGGCGCAAAATGACCACGGATGAACTCTGACAGCATGGGGACCTATAGAAGCACGGAACCATTATGACACCATGAAGGCCAAGAATCAAATGGTTCATTGTGACATCAAGTGGCCTAAAGGGGCTTGGAATGCATTGTGACACCACAGAGGTTAAGAGAAGCAAGGAACCATTGTGACCCTATGCAGGCTAACAATCTAATGATCCCTTGTGGCACCAGGGGGTATAAAAAGGGCCAGGGATGGATTGTTACAGCACGGGGCCCAATAGAAGCAAGGATCTATTATGCCACCGTGGAGGCCAAGAATCAAATGATTCATTGTGACATCAAGTGGCCTAAAAGGGCATGGGATGCATTGTGACACCACTGGGGTTAAGAGAAGCAAGGAACCATTGTGACCCAATGCAGGCTAACAATCTAAGAAACCCTTTTGAAACCAATGGGCCTAAAAGGGTCAGGGATGTATTGTGAAAGCATGGGGCCCAGTGAAAACCTGGAACAATCAAGCCACCATGGAGGCCAAGAATCAAATGATTCATGGTGACATCAAGTGGCCTAAAAGGGCATGGGATGCATTGTGACACCACAGGGGTTAAGAGAAGCAAGGAACCATTGTGACCCAATGCAGGCTAACAATCTAGTGATCCCTTGTGGCACCAGGGGGTATAAAAAGGTCCAGGGATGGATTGTTACAGCACGGGGACCAATAGAAGCAAGGATCTATTATGCCACCGTGGAGGCCAAGAATCAAATGATTCATTGTGACATCAAGTGGCCTAAAAGGGCATGGGATGCATTGTGACAGCACAGGGGATAAGAGAAGCAAGGATCCATTGTGACCCAATGGAGGCTAATAATCCCAGGATCCCATTTGACACCAGGGGGCGTAAAAGGGCCAGGGATGAATTGTGACAGCATGGGGCCCAATAGAAACAAGGAACCATTATGACACCATGGAGGCCAAGAATCAAATGATTCATTGTGACATCAAGTGGCCTAAAAGGGCATGGGATGCATTGTGACAGCACAGGGGTTAAGAGAAGCAAGGAACCATTGTGACCCAATGCAGGCTAACAATCTAAGAATCCCTTGTGGCACCAGGGGGCGCAAAATGACCACGGATGAACTCTGACAGCATGGGGACCTATAGAAGCACGGAACCATTATGACACCATGAAGGCCAAGAATCAAATGGTTCATTGTGACATCAAGTGGCCTAAAGGGGCTTGGAATGCATTGTGACACCACAGAGGTTAAGAGAAGCAAGGAACCATTGTGACCCTATGCAGGCTAACAATCTAATGATCCCTTGTGGCACCAGGGGGTATAAAAAGGGCCAGGGATGGATTGTTACAGCACGGGGCCCAATAGAAGCAAGGATCTATTATGCCACCGTGGAGGCCAAGAATCAAATGATTCATTGTGACATCAAGTGGCCTAAAAGGGCATGGGATGCATTGTGACACCACTGGGGTTAAGAGAAGCAAGGAACCATTGTGACCCAATGCAGGCTAACAATCTAAGAATCCCTTTTGAAACCAATGGGCCTAAAAGGGTCAGGGATGTATTGTGAAAGCATGGGGCCCAGTGAAAACCTGGAACAATCAAGCCACCATGGAGGCCAAGAATCAAATGATTCATGGTGACATCAAGTGGCCTAAAAGGGCATGGGATGCATTGTGACACCACAGGGGTTAAGAGAAGCAAGGAACCATTGTGACCCAATGCAGGCTAACAATCTAATGATCCCTTGTGGCACCAGGGGGTATAAAAAGGGCCAGGGATGGATTGTTACCCAACGGGGACCAATAGAAGCAAGGATCTATTACGCCACCGTGGAGGCCAAGAATCAAATGATTCATTGTGACATCAAGTGGCCTAAAAGGGCATGGGATGCATTGTGACAGCACAGGGGTTAAGAGAAGCAAGGATCCATTGTGACCCAATGGAGGCTAATAATCCCAGGATCCCCTTTGACACCAGGGGGCGTAAAAGGGCCAGGGATGAATTGTGACAGCATGGGGCCCAATAGAAACAAGGAACCATTATGACACCATGGAGGCCAAGAATCAAATGATTCATTGTGACATCAAGTGGCCTAAAAGGGCATGGGATGCATTGTGACACCATAGGGGTTAAGAGAAGCAAGGAACCATTGTGACCCAATGCAGGCTAACAATCTAAGAATCCCTTGTGGCACCAGGGGGCGCAAAAGGACCACGGATGACCTCTGACAGCATGGGGACCAATAGAAGCAAGGAACCATTATGACACCATGAAGGCAAAGAATCAAATGGTTCATTGTGACATCAAGTGGCCTAAAAGGGCTTGGAATGCATTGTGACACCACAGATGTTAAGAGAAGCAAGGAACCATTGTGACCCTATGCAGGCTAACAATCTAATGATCCCTTGTGGCACCAGGGGGTATAAAAAGGGCCAGGGATGGATTGTTACAGCACGGGGACCAATAGAAGCAAGGATCTATGATGCCACCGTGGAGGCCAAGAATCAAATGATTCATTGTGACATCAAGTGGCCTAAATGGGCATGGGATGCATTGTGACACCACAGAGGTTAAGAGAAGCAAGGAACCATTGTGACCCAATGCAGGCTCACAATCTAATGATCCCTTGTGACACCAAAGGGCCTAAAAGGGCTAGGGATGGATTGTTACAGCACGGGGACCAATAGAAGCAAGGATCTATTATGCCACCATGGAGGCCAAGAATCAAATAATTCATTGTGACATCAAGTGGCCTAAAAGGGCATGGGATGCATTGTGACAGCACAGGGGTTAAGAGAAGCAAGGATCCATTGTGACCCAATGGAGGCTAATAATCACAGGATCCCATTTGACACCAGGGGGCCTAAAAGGGGCAGGGATGTATTGTGAAAGCATGGGGCCCAATTAAAACCTGGTACAATTACGCCACCATGGAGGCCAAGAATCAAATGATTCATTGTGACATCAAGTGGCCTAAAAGGGCATGGGATGCATTGTGACACCACAGGGGTTAAGAGAAGCAAGGAACCATTGTGACCCAATGCAGGCTAACAATCTAAGAATCCCTTGTGGCACCAGGGGGCGCAAAAGGACCACGGATGACCTCTGACAGCATGGGGACCAATAGAAGCAAGGAACCATTATGACACCATGAAGGCCAAGAATCAAATGGTTCATTGTGACATCAAGTGGCCTAAAAGGGCTTGGAATGCATTGTGACACCACAGAGGTTAAGAGAAGCAAGGAACCATTGTGACCCAATGCAGGCTAACAATCTAATGATCCCTTGTGGCACCAGGGGGTATAAAAAGGGCCAGGGATGGATTGTTACAGCACGGGGACCAATAGAAGCAAGGATCTATTATGCCACCGTGGAGGCCAAGAGTCAAATGATTCATTGTGACATCAAGTGGCCTAAAAGGGCATGGGATGCATTGTGACAGCACAGGGGTTAAGAGAAGCAAGGATCCATTGTGACCCAGTGGAGGCTAATAATCCCAGGATCCCATTTGACACCAGGGGGCGTAAAAGGGCCAGGGATGAATTGTGACAGCATGGGGCCCAATAGAAACAAGGAAGCATTATGACACCATGGAGGCCAAGAATCAAATGATTCATTGTGACATCAAGAGGCCTAAAAGGGCATGGGATGCATTGTGACACCACAGGGGTGAAGAGAAGCAAGGAACCATTGTGACCCAATGCAGGCTAAGAATCTAAGAATCCCTTGTGGCACCAGGGGGCGCAAAATGACCACGGATGAACTCTGACAGCATGGGGACCTATAGAAGCACGGAACCATTATGACACCATGAAGGCCAAGAATCAAATGGTTCATTGTGACATCAAGTGGCCTAAAAGGGCTTGGAATGCATTGTGACACCACAGAGGTTAAGAGAAGCAAGGAACCATTGTGACCCTATGCAGGCTAACAATCTAATGATCCCTTGAGGCACCAGGGGGTATAAAAAGGGCCAGGGATGGATTGTTACAGCACGGGGACCAATAGAAGCAAGGATCTATTCTGCCACCTTGGAGGCCAAGAATCAAATGATTCATTGTGACATCAAGTGGCCTAAAAGGGCATGGGATGCATTGTGACACCACAGAGGTTAAGAGAAGCAAGGAACCATTGTGACCCAATGCAGGCTAACAATCTAATGATCCCTTGTGACACCAGGGGGTATAAAAAGGGCCAGGGATGGATTGTTACTGCACGGGGACCAATAGAAGCAAGGATATATTATGCCACCATGGAGGCCAAGAATCAAATAATTCATTGTGACATCAAGAGGCCTAAAAGGGCATGGGATGCATTGTGACAGCACTGGGGTTAAGAGAAGCAAGGATCCATTGTGACCCAATGGAGGCTAACAATCTAATGATCCCTTTTGACACCAATGGGCCTAAAAGGGGCAGGTGTGTATTGTGAAAGCATGGGGCCCAATTAAAACCTGGTACAATTACACCATCATGGAGGCCAAGAATCAAATGATTCATTGCGACATTAAGTGGCCTAAAAGGGCATGGGATGCATTGTGACACCACAGAGGTTAAGAGAAGCAAGGAACCATTGTGACCCAATGCAGGCTAACAATCTAATGATCCCTTGTGACACCAAAGGGCCTAAAAGGGCTAGGGATGGATTGTTACAGCACGGGGACCAATAGAAGCAAGGATCTATTATGCCACCATGGAGGCCAAGAATCAAATAATTCATTGTGACATCAAGTGGCCTAAAAGGGCATGGGATGCATTGTGACAGCACAGGGGTTAAGAGAAGCAAGGATCCATTGTGACCCAATGGAGGCTAATAATCACAGGATCCCATTTGACACCAGGGGGCCTAAAAGGGGCAGGGATGTATTGTGAAAGCATGGGGCCCAATTAAAACCTGGTACAATTACGCCACCATGGAGGCCAAGAATCAAATGATTCATTGTGACATCAAGTGGCCTAAAAGGGCATGGGATGCATTGTGACACCACAGGGGTTAAGAGAAGCAAGGAACCATTGTGACCCAATGCAGGCTAACAATCTAAGAATCCCTTGTGGCACCAGGGGGCGCAAAAGGACCACGGATGACCTCTGACAGCATGGGGACCAATAGAAGCAAGGAACCATTATGACACCATGAAGGCCAAGAATCAAATGGTTCATTGTGACATCAAGTGGCCTAAAAGGGCTTGGAATGCATTGTGACACCACAGAGGTTAAGAGAAGCAAGGAACCATTGTGACCCAATGCAGGCTAACAATCTAATGATCCCTTGTGGCACCAGGGGGTATAAAAAGGGCCAGGGATGGATTGTTACAGCACGGGGACCAATAGAAGCAAGGATCTATTATGCCACCGTGGAGGCCAAGAGTCAAATGATTCATTGTGACATCAAGTGGCCTAAAAGGGCATGGGATGCATTGTGACAGCACAGGGGTTAAGAGAAACAAGGATCCATTGTGACCCAGTGGAGGCTAATAATCCCAGGATCCCATTTGACACCAGGGGGCGTAAAAGGGCCAGGGATGAATTGTGACAGCATGGGGCCCAATAGAAACAAGGAAGCATTATGACACCATGGAGGCCAAGAATCAAATGATTCATTGTGACATCAAGAGGCCTAAAAGGGCATGGGATGCATTGTGACACCACAGGGGTGAAGAGAAGCAAGGAACCATTGTGACCCAATGCAGGCTAAGAATCTAAGAATCCCTTGTGGCACCAGGGGGCGCAAAATGACCACGGATGAACTCTGACAGCATGGGGACCTATAGAAGCACGGAACCATTATGACACCATGAAGGCCAAGAATCAAATGGTTCATTGTGACATCAAGTGGCCTAAAAGGGCTTGGAATGCATTGTGACACCACAGAGGTTAAGAGAAGCAAGGAACCATTGTGACCCTATGCAGGCTAACAATCTAATGATCCCTTGAGGCACCAGGGGGTATAAAAAGGGCCAGGGATGGATTGTTACAGCACGGGGACCAATAGAAGCAAGGATCTATTCTGCCACCTTGGAGGCCAAGAATCAAATGATTCATTGTGACATCAAGTGGCCTAAAAGGGCATGGGATGCATTGTGACACCACAGAGGTTAAGAGAAGCAAGGAACCATTGTGACCCAATGCAGGCTAACAATCTAATGATCCCTTGTGACACCAGGGGGTATAAAAAGGGCCAGGGATGGATTGTTACTGCACGGGGACCAATAGAAGCAAGGATATATTATGCCACCATGGAGGCCAAGAATCAAATAATTCATTGTGACATCAAGAGGCCTAAAAGGGCATGGGATGCATTGTGACAGCACTGGGGTTAAGAGAAGCAAGGATCCATTGTGACCCAATGGAGGCTAACAATCTAATGATCCCTTTTGACACCAATGGGCCTAAAAGGGGCAGGTGTGTATTGTGAAAGCATGGGGCCCAATTAAAACCTGGTACAATTACACCATCATGGAGGCCAAGAATCAAATGATTCATTGCGACATTAAGTGGCCTAAAAGGGCATGGGATGCATTGTGACACCACAGGGGTTAAGAGAAGCAAGGAACCATTGTGACCCAATGCAGGCTAACAATCTAAGAATCCCTTTTGACACCAGGGGGCGCAAAAGGACCATGGATGAACCTTGACAGCATGGGGACCTATAGAAGCAAGGAAACATTATGCCACCATGAAGGCCAAGAATCAAATGGTTCATTGTAAGACCAAGTGGCCTAAAAGGGCTTGGAATGCATTGTGACAGCACAGAGGTTAAGAGAAGCAAGGAACCATTGTGACCCAATGCAGGCTAACAATCTAGTGATCCCTTGTGGCACCAGGGGGTATAAAAAGGTCCAGGGATGGATTGTTACAGCACGGGGACCAATAGAAGCAAGGATCTATTATGCCACCGTGGAGGCCAAGAATCAAATGATTCATTGTGACATCAAGTGGCCTAAAAGGGCATGGGATGCATTGTGACAGCACAGGGGATAAGAGAAGCAAGGATCCATTGTGACCCAATGGAGGCTAATAATCCCAGGATCCCATTTGACACCAGGGGGCGTAAAAGGGCCAGGGATGAATTGTGACAGCATGGGGCCCAATAGAAACAAGGAACCATTATGACACCATGGAGGCCAAGAATCAAATGATTCATTGTGACATCAAGTGGCCTAAAAGGGCATGGGATGCATTGTGACAGCACAGGGGTTAAGAGAAGCAAGGAACCATTGTGACCCAATGCAGGCTAACAATCTAAGAATCCCTTGTGGCACCAGGGGGCGCAAAATGACCACGGATGAACTCTGACAGCATGGGGACCTATAGAAGCACGGAACCATTATGACACCATGAAGGCCAAGAATCAAATGGTTCATTGTGACATCAAGTGGCCTAAAAGGGCTTGGAATGCATTGTGACACCACAGAGGTTAAGAGAAGCAAGGAACCATTGTGACCCTATGCAGGCTAACAATCTAATGATCCCTTGAGGCACCAGGGGGTATAAAAAGGGCCAGGGATGGATTGTTACAGCACGGGGACCAATAGAAGCAAGGATCTATTCTGCCACCTTGGAGGCCAAGAATCAAATGATTCATTGTGACATCAAGTGGCCTAAAAGGGCATGGGATGCATTGTGACACCACAGAGGTTAAGAGAAGCAAGGAACCATTGTGACCCAATGCAGGCTAACAATCTAATGATCCCTTGTGACACCAGGGGGTATAAAAAGGGCCAGGGATGGATTGTTACTGCACGGGGACCAATAGAAGCAAGGATATATTATGCCACCATGGAGGCCAAGAATCAAATAATTCATTGTGACATCAAGAGGCCTAAAAGGGCATGGGATGCATTGTGACAGCACTGGGGTTAAGAGAAGCAAGGATCCATTGTGACCCAATGGAGGCTAACAATCTAATGATCCCTTTTGACACCAATGGGCCTAAAAGGGGCAGGTGTGTATTGTGAAAGCATGGGGCCCAATTAAAACCTGGTACAATTACACCATCATGGAGGCCAAGAATCAAATGATTCATTGCGACATTAAGTGGCCTAAAAGGGCATGGGATGCATTGTGACACCACAGGGGTTAAGAGAAGCAAGGAACCATTGTGACCCAATGCAGGCTAACAATCTAAGAATCCCTTTTGACACCAGGGGGCGCAAAAGGACCACGGATGAACCTTGACAGCATGGGGACCTATAGAAGCAAGGAAACATTATGCCACCATGAAGGCCAAGAATCAAATGGTTCATTGTAAGACCAAGTGGCCTAAAAGGGCTTGGAATGCATTGTGACAGCACAGAGGTTAAGAGAAGCAAGGAACCATTGTGACCCAATGCAGGCTAACAATCTAGTGATCCCTTGTGGCACCAGGGGGTATAAAAAGGTCCAGGGATGGATTGTTACAGCACGGGGACCAATAGAAGCAAGGATCTATTATGCCACCGTGGAGGCCAAGAATCAAATGATTCATTGTGACATCAAGTGGCCTAAAAGGGCATGGGATGCATTGTGACAGCACAGGGGATAAGAGAAGCAAGGATCCATTGTGACCCAATGGAGGCTAATAATCCCAGGATCCCATTTGACACCAGGGGGCGTAAAAGGGCCAGGGATGAATTGTGACAGCATGGGGCCCAATAGAAACAAGGAACCATTATGACACCATGGAGGCCAAGAATCAAATGATTCATTGTGACATCAAGTGGCCTAAAAGGGCATGGGATGCATTGTGACAGCACAGGGGTTAAGAGAAGCAAGGAACCATTGTGACCCAATGCAGGCTAACAATCTAAGAATCCCTTGTGGCACCAGGGGGCGCAAAATGACCACGGATGAACTCTGACAGCATGGGGACCTATAGAAGCACGGAACCATTATGACACCATGAAGGCCAAGAATCAAATGGTTCATTGTGACATCAAGTGGCCTAAAGGGGCTTGGAATGCATTGTGACACCACAGAGGTTAAGAGAAGCAAGGAACCATTGTGACCCTATGCAGGCTAACAATCTAATGATCCCTTGTGGCACCAGGGGGTATAAAAAGGGCCAGGGATGGATTGTTACAGCACGGGGACCAATAGAATCAAGGATCTATTATGCCACCGTGGAGGCCAAGAATCAAATGATTCATTGTGACATCAAGTGGCCTAAAAGGGCATGGGATGCATTGTGACACCACTGGGGTTAAGAGAAGCAAGGAACCATTGTGACCCAATGCAGGCTAACAATCTAAGAATCCCTTTTGAAACCAGGGGGCGCAAAAGGACCACGGATGAACTCTGACAGCATGGGGACCTATAGAAGCAAGGAACCATTATGACACCATGAAGGCCAAGAATCAAATGGTTCATTGTAAGACCAAGTGGCCTAAAAGGGCTTGGAATGCATTGTGACAGCACAGAGGTTAAGAGAAGCAAGGAACCATTGTGACCCAATGCAGGCTAACAATCTAATGATCCCTTGTGACACCAAAGGGCCTAAAAGGGCCAGGGATGGATTGTTACAGCACGGGGACCAATAGAAGCAAGGATCTATTATGCCACCGTGGAGGCCAAGAGTCAAATGATTCCTTGTGACATCAAGTGGCCTAAAAGGGCATGGGATGCATTGTGACAGCACAGGGGTTAAGAGAAGCATGGATCCATTGTGACCCCATGGTGGCTAACAATCTAAAGATCCCTTTTGACACCAATGGGCCTAAAAGGGGCAGGGATGTATTGTGAAAGCATGGGGCCCAATTAAAACCTGGTACAATTACGCCACCATGGAGGCCAAGAATCAAATGATTCATTGCGACATCAAGTGGCCTAAAAGGGCATGGAATGCATTGTGACACCACAGGGGTTAAGAGAAGCAAGGAACCATTGTGACCCAATGCAGGCTAACAATCTAAGAATCCCTTGTGGCACCAGGGGGCGCAAAAGTACCACGGAAGACCTCTGACAGCATGGGGACCAATAGAAGCAAGGAACCATTATGACACCATGAAGGCCAAGAATCAAATGGTTCATTTTCACATCAAGTGGCCTAAAAGGGCATGGGATGCATTGTGACAGCACAGAGGTTAAGAGAAGCAAGGAACCATTGTGACCCAATGCAGGCTAGCAATCTAATGATCCCTTGTGACACCAAAGGGCCTAAAAGGGCCAGGGATGGATTGTTACAGCACGGGGACCAATAGAAGCAAGGATCTATTATGCCACCGTGGAGGCCAAGAATCAAATAATTCATTGTGACATCAAGTGGCCTAAAAGGGCATGGGATGCATTGTGACACCACAGGGATTAAGAGAAACAAGGATCCATTGTCACCCAATTGAGGCTAACAATCTAAGGATCCCTTTTGACACCAATGGGCCTAAAAGGGTCAGGGATGTATTGTGAAAGCATGGGGCCCAGTGAAAACCTGGTACAATCAAGCCACCATGGAGGCCAAGAATCAAATGATTCATTGTGACATCAAGTGGCCTAAAAGGGCATGGGATGCATTGTGACACCACTGGGGTTAAGAGAAGCAAGGAACCATTGTGACCCAATGCAGGCTAACAATCTAAGAATCCCTTTTGAAACCAGGGGGCGCAAAAGGACCACGGATGAACTCTGACAGCATGGGGACCTATAGAAGCAAGGAACCATTATGACACCATGAAGGCCAAGAATCAAATGGTTCATTGTAAGACCAAGTGGCCTAAAAGGGCTTGGAATGCATTGTGACACCACAGAGGTTAAGAGAAGCAAGGAACCAGTGTGACCCAATGCAGGCTAACAATCTAATGATCCCTTTTGACACCAAAGGGCCTAAAAGGGGCAGGGTTGTATTGTGAAAGCATGGGGCCCAATTAAAACCTGGTACAATTACGCCATCATGGAGGCCAAGAATCAAAGGATTCATTGCGACATTAAGTGGCCTAAAAGGGCATGGGATGCATTGTGACACCACAGGGGTTAAGAGAAGCAAGGAACCATTGTGACCCAATGCAGGCTAACAATCTAAGAATCCCTTGTGGCACCAGGGGGCGCAAAAGGACCACGGATGAACTCTGACAGCATGGGGACCTATAGAAGCAAGGAACCATTATGACACCATGAAGGCCAAGAATCAAATGGTTCATTGTAAGACCAAGTGGCCTAAAAGGGCTTGGAATGCATTGTGACAGCACAGAGGTTAAGAGAAGCAAGGAACCATTGTTACCCAATGCAGGCTAACAATCTAATGATCCCTTGTGGCACCAGGGGGTATAAAAAGGGCCAGGGATGGATTGTCACAGCATGGGGACCAATAGAAGCAAGGATCTATTATGCCACCGTGGAGGCCAAGAATCAAATGGTTCATTGTGACATCAAGTGGCCTAAAAGGGCATGGGATGCATTGTGACAGCACAGAGGTTAAGAGAAGCAAGGAACTATTGTGACCCAATGCAGGCTAACAATCTAATGATCCCTTGTGACACCAATGGGCCTAAAAGGGGCAGGGATGAATTGTGACAGCATGGGGCCCCAGTAAAACCTGGTACAATTATGCCACCATGGAGGCCAAGAATAAAATGATTCATTGTGACATCAAGTGGCCTAAAAGGGCATGGGATGCATTGTGACACCACAGGGGTTAAGAGAAGCAAGGAACCATTGTGACCCAATGCAGGCTAACAATCTAAGAATCCCTTTTGACACCAGGGGGCGGAAAAGGGCCGCGGATGAACTCTGACAGCATGGGGACCTATAGAAGCAAGGAACCATTATGCCACCATGAAGGCCAAGAATCAAATGGTTCATTGTGACATCAAGTGGCCTAAAAGGGCTTGGAATGCATTGTGACACCACAGAGGTTAAGAGAAGCAAGGAACCATTGTGACCCAATGCAGGCTAACAATCTAATGATCCCTTGTGGCACCAGGGGGTATAAAAAGGGCCAGGGATGGATTGTTACAGCACGGGGACCAATAGAAGCAAGGATCTATTATGCCACTGTGGAGGCCAAGAATCAAATGATTCATTGTGACATCAAGTGGCCTAAAAGGGGCAGGGATGAATTGTGAAAGCATGGGGCCCAAGTAAAACCTGATACAATTATGCCACCATGGAGGCCAAGAATAATATGATTCATTGTGACATCAAGTGGCCTAAAAGGTCATGGGATGCATTGTGACATCACAGGGGTTAAGAGAAGCAAGGAACCATTGTGACCCAATGGAGGCTAATAATCCCAGGATCCGATTTGACACCAGGGGGCGTAAAAGGGCCAGGGATGAATTGTGACGGCATGGATCCCAATAGAAACAAGGAACCATTATGACACCATGGAGGTCAAGAATCAAATGGTTCATTGTGACATCAAGTGGCCTAAAAGGGCATGGGATGCATTGTGACACCACAGAGGTTAAGAGAAGCAAGGAAACATTGTGACCCAATGCAGGCAAACAATCTAATGATCCCTTGTGACACCAATGGGCCTAAAAGGGCCAGGGATGAATTGTTACAGCACGGGGACCAATAGATGCAAGGATCTATTATGCCACCATGGAGGCCAAGAATCAAATAATTCATTGTGACATCATGTGGCCTAAAAGGGCATGGGATGCATTGTGACACTACAGAGATTAAAAGAAGCAAGGAACCATTGTGACCCAATGCAGGCTAACAATCTAATGATCCCATTTGACACCAATGGGCCTAAAAGGGGCAGGGATGAATTGTGAAAGCATGGGGCCCAAGTAAAACCTGATACAATTATGCCACCATGGAGGCCAAGAATCAAATGATTCATTGTGACATCAAGTGGCCTAAAAGGTCATGGGATGCATTGTGACACCACAGGGGTTAAGAGAAGCAAGGAACCATTGTGACCCAATGCAGGCTAACAATCTAAGTATCTCTTTTGACACCAGTGGGGACGCAAAAGGACCACGGATGAACTCTGACAGCATGGGGACCTATAGAAGCAAGGAACCATTATTACACCATGAAGGCCTAGAATCAAATGATTCATTGTGACATCAAGTGGCCTAAAAGGGCTTGGAATGCATTGTGACACCACAGAGTTTAAGAGAAGCAAGGAACCATTGTGACCCAATGGAGGCTAATAATCCCAGGATCCCATTTGACACCAGGGGGCGTAAAAGGGCCAGGGATGAATTGTGACAGCATGGGGCCCAATAGAAACAAGGAACCATTATGACACCATGAAGGCCAAGAATCAAATGATTCATTGTGACATCAAGTGGCCTAAAAGGGCTTGGAATGCATTGTGACACCACAGAGGTTAAGAGAAGCAAGGAACCATTGTGACCCTATGCAGGCTAACAATCTAATGATCCCTTGTGGCACCAGGGGGTATAAAAAGGGCCAGGGATGGATTGTTACAGCACGGGGACCAATAGAAGCAAGGATCTGTTATGCCACCATGGAGGCCAAGAGTCAAATGATTCATTGTGACATCAAGTGGCCTAAAAGGGCATGGGATGCATTGTGACACCACAGAGTTTAAGAGAAGCAAGGAACCATTGTGACCCAATGCAGGCTAACAATCTAATGATCCCTTTTGACACCAATGGGCCTAAAAGTGGCAGGGATGAATTGTGACAGCATGGGGCCCAAGTAAAACCTGGTACAATTTTGCCACCATGAAGGCCAAGAATCAAATGGTTCATTGTAAGACCAAGAGGCCTAAAAGGGCTTGGAATGCATTGTGACACCACAGAGGTTAAGAGAAGCAAGGAACCATTGTGACCCAATGCAGGCTAACACTCTAATGATCCCTTGTGGCACCAGGGGGTATTAAAAGGGCCAGGGATGGATTGTTACAGCACGGGGACCAATAGAAGCAAGGATCTATTATGCCACCGTGGAGGCCAAGAATCAAATGATTCATTGTGACATCAAGTGGCCTAAAAGGTCCTGGGATGCATTGTGACAGCACAGGGGTTAAGAGAAGCAAGGATCCATTGTGACCCAATGGAGGCTAACAATCTAATGATCCCTTTTGACACCAATGGGCCTAAAAGGGGCAGGGATGAATTGTTACAGCACGGGGACCTATAGAAGCAAGGATCTATTATGCCACCATGGAGGCCAAGAATCAAATGATTCATTGTGACATCAAGTGGCCTAAAAGGGCATGGGATGCATTGTGACACCACAGGGGTTAAGAGAAGCAAGGAACCATTGTGACCCAATGCAGGCTAACAATCTAAGAATCCCTTTTGAAACCAGGTGGCGCAAAAGGACCACTGATGAACTCTGACAGCATGGGGACCTATAGAAGCAAGGAACCATTATGACACCATGAAGGCCAAGAATCAAATGGTTCATTGTAAGACCAAGTGGCCTAAAAGGGCTTGGAATGCATTGTGACACCACAGAGGTTAAGAGAAGCAAGGAACCATTGTGACCCAATGCAGGCTAACAATCTAATGATCCCTTGTGACACCAGGGGGTATAAAAAGGGCCAGGGATGGATTGTTACAGCACGGGGACCAATAGAAGCAAGGATCTATTATGCCACCGTGGAGGCCAAGAATCAAATGATTCATTGTGACATCAAGTGGCCTAAAAGGGCATGGGATGCATTGTGACAGCACAGGCGTTAAGAGAAGCAAGGAACCATTGTGACCCAATGCAGGCTAACAATCTAATGATCCCTTGTGACACCAATGGGCCTAAAGGGGCAGGGATGAATTGTTACAGCACGGGGACCAATAGAAGCAAGGATCTATTATGACACCATGGAGGCCAAGAATCAAATAATTCATTGTGACATCAAGTGGCCTAAAAGGGCATGGGATGCATTGTGACAGCACAGGGGTTAAGAGAAGCAAGGATCCATTGTGACCCAATGGAGGCTAACAATCTAATGATCCCTTTTGACACCAATGGGCCTAAAAGGGGCAGGGATGTATTGTGAAAGCATGGGGCCCAATTAAAACCTGGTACAATTACACCATCATGGAGGCCAAGAATCAAATGATTCATTGTGACATTAAGTGGCCTAAAAGGGCATGGGATGCATTGTGACACCACAGGGGTTAAGAGAAGCAAGGCACCATTGTGACCCAATGCAGGCTAACAATCTAAGAATCCCTTTTGACACCAGGGGGCGCAAAAGGACCACGGATGAACTCTGACAGCATGGGGACCTATAGAAGCAAGGAACCATTATGACACCATGAAGGCCTAGAATCAAATGATTCATTGTGACATCAAGTGGCCTAAAAGTGCTTGGAATGCATTGTGACACCACAGAGGTCAAGAGAAGCAAGGATCCATTGTGACCCAATGGAGGCTAATAATCCCAGGATCCCATTTGACACCAGGGGGCGTAAAAGGGCCAGGGATGAATTGTGACAGCATGGGGCCCAATAGAAACAAGGAACCATTATGACACCGTGGAGGCCAAGAATCAAATGATTCATTGTGACATCAAGTGGCCTAAAAGGGCATGGGATGCATTGTGACACCACAGAGGTTAAGAGAAGCAAGGAACCATTGTGACCCAATGCAGGCTAACAATCTAAGGATCCCTTTTGACACCAATGGGCCTAAAAGGGTCAGGGATGTATTGTGAAAGCATGGGGCCCAGTGAAAACCTGGTACAATCAAGCCACCATGGAGGCCAAGAATCAAATGATTCATTGTGACATCAAGTGGCCTAAAAGGGCATGGGATGCATTGTGACACCACTGGGGTTAAGAGAAGCAAGGAACCATTGTGACCCAATGCAGGCTAACAATCTAAGAATCCCTTTTGAAACCAGGGGGCGCAAAAGGACCACGGATGAACTCTGACAGCATGGGGACCTATAGAAGCAAGGAACCATTATGACACCATGAAGGCCAAGAATCAAATGGTTCATTGTAAGACCAAGTGGCCTAAAAGGGCTTGGAATGCATTGTGACACCACAGAGGTTAAGAGAAGCAAGGAACCAGTGTGACCCAATGCAGGCTAACAATCTAATGATCCCTTTTGACACCAAAGGGCCTAAAAGAGGCAGGGTTGTATTGTGAAAACATGGGGCCCAATTAAAACCTGGTACAATTACGCCATCATGGAGGCCAAGAATCAAATGATTCATTGCGACATTAAGTGGCCTAAAAGGGCATGGGATGCATTGTGACACCACAGGGGTTAAGAGAAGCAAGGATCCATTGTGACCCAATGGAGGCTAATAATCCCAGGATCCCATTTGACACCAGGGGGCGTAAAATGGCCAGGGATGAATTGTGACAGCATGGGGCCCAATAGAAACAAGGAAGCATAATGACACCATGGAGGCCAAGAATCAAATGATTCATTGTGACATCAAGTGGCCTAAAAGGGCATGGGATGCATTGTGACACCACAGAGGATAAGAGAAGCAAGGAACCATTGTGACCCAATGAAGGCTACCAATCTAATGATCCCTTGTGACACCAAAGGGCCTAAAAGGGCCAGGGATGGATTGTTACAGCACGGGGACCAATAGAAGCAAGGATCTATTATGACACCATGGAGGCCAAGAATCAAATAATTCATTGTGACATCAAGTGGCCTAAAAGGGCATGGGATGCATTGTGACAGCACAGGGGTTAAGAGAAGCAAGGATCCATTGTGACCCAATGGTGGCTAACAATCTAATGATCCCTTTTGACACCAATGGGCCTAAAAGAGGCAGGGATGTATTGTGAAAGCATGGGGCCCAATTAAAACCTGGTACAATTACGCCACCATGGAGGCCAAGAATCAAATGATTCATTGTGACATCAAGTGGCCTAAAAGGGCATGGGATGCATTGTGACACCACAGAGGTTAAGAGAAGCAAGGAACCATTGTGACCCTATGCAGGCTAACAATCTAGTGATCCCTTGTGGCACCAGGGGGTTTAAAAGGTCCAGGGATGGATTGTTACAGCACGGGGACCAATAGAAGCAAGGATCTATTATGCCACCGTAGAGGCCAAGAATCAAATGATTCATTGTGACATCAAGTGGCCTAAAAGGGCATGGGATGCATTGTGACAGCACAGGGGTTAAGAGAAGCAAGGAACCATTGTGACCCATTGCAGGCTAACAATCTAATGATCCCTTGTGACACCAATGGGCCTAAAAGGGCCAGGGATGGATTGTTACAGCACGGGGACCAATAGAAGCAAGGATCTATTATGCCACCATGGAGGCCAAGAATCAAATAATTCATTGTGACATCAAGTGGCCTAAAAGGGCATGGGATGCATTGTGACACCACAGAGGTTAAGAGAAGCAAGGAACCATTGTGACCCAATGCAGGCTAACAATCTAATGATCCCTTGTGACACCAATGGGCCTAAAAGGGGCAGGGATGTATTGTGAAATCATGGGGCCCAATTAAATCCTGGTACAATTACGCCACCATGGAGGCCAAGAATCAAATGATTCATTGTGACATCAAGTGGCCTAAAAGGGCATGGGATGCATTGTGACACCACAGGGGTTAAGTGAAGCAAGGAACCATTGTGACCCAATGCAGGCTAACAATCTAAGAATCCCTTTTGACACCAGGGGGCGGAAAAGGGCCACGGATGAACTCTGACAGCATGGGGAACTATAGAAGCAAGGAACCATTATGACACCATAAAGGCCAAGAATCAAATGGTTCATTGTAAGACCAAGTGGCCTAAAAGGGCTTGGAATGCATTGTGACACCACAGAGGTTAAGAGAAGCAAGGAACCATTGTGACCCAATGCAGGCTAACACTCTAATGATCCCTTGTGGCACCACGGGGTATAAAAAGGGCCAGGGATGGATTGTTACAGCACGGGGACCAATAGAAGCAAGGATCTATTATGCCACCGTGGAGGCCAAGAATCAAATGATTCATTGTGACATCAAGTGGCCTAAAAGGGCATGGGATGCATTGTGACAGCACAGGGGTTAAGAGAAGCAAGGATCCATTGTGACCCAATGGAGGCTAATAATCCCAGGATCCCATTTGACACCAGGGGGCGTAAAAGGGCCAGGGATGAATTGTGACAGCATGGGGCCCAATAGAAACAAGGAAGCATTATGACACCATGGAGGCCAAGAATCAAATGATTCATTGTGACATCAAGTGGCCTAAAAGTGCATGGGATGCATTGTGACACCACAGGGGTTAAGAGAAGCAAGGAACCATTGTGACCCAATGCAGGCTAACAATCTAAGAATCCCTTTTGACACCAGGGGGCGCAAAAGGACCACGAATGAACTCTGAGAGCATGGGGACCTATAGAAGCAAGGAACCATTATGACACCATGAAGGCCAAGAATCAAATGGTTCATTGTGACATCAAGTGGCCTAAAAGGGCTTGGAATGCATTGTGACAGCACAGAGGTTACGAGAAGCAAGGAACCATTGTGACCCAATGCAGGCTAACAATCTAATGATCCCTTGTGGCACCAGGGGGTATAAAAAGGGCCAGGGATGGATTGTTACAGCACGGGGACCAATAGAAGCAAGGATCTATTATGCCGCCGTGGAGGCCAAGAATCAAATGATTCATTGTGACATCAAGTGGCCTAAAAGGGCATGGGATGCATTGTGACAGCACAGGGGTTAAGAGAAGCAAGGATCCATTGTGACCCAATGGAGGCTAATAATCCCAGGATCCCATTTGACACCAGGGTGCGTAAAAGGGCCAGGGATGAATTGTGAAAGCATGGGGCCCAATAGAATCAAGGAACCATTATGACACCATGGAGGCCAAGAATCAAATGATTCATTGTGACATCAAGTGGCCTAAAAGGGCATGGGATGCATTGTGACACCACAGAGTTTAAGAGAAGCAAGGAACCATTGTGACCCAATGCAGGCTAACAATCTAATGATCCCTTGTGACACCAATGGGCCTAAAAGTGGCAGGGATGAATTGTGACAGCATGGGGCCCAAGTAAAACCTGGTACAATTATGCCACCATGAAGGCCAAGAATCAAATGGTTCATTGTAAGACCAAGAGGCCTAAAAGGGCTTGGAATGCATTGTGACACCACAGAGGTTAAGAGAAGCAAGGAACCATTGTGACCCAATGCAGGCTAACACTCTAATGATCCCTTGTGGCACCAGGGGGTATAAAAAGGGCCAGGGATGGATTGTTACAGCACGGGGACCAATAGAAGCAAGGATCTATTATGCCACCGTGGAGGCCAAGAATCAAATGATTCATTGTGACATCAAGTGGCCTAAAAGGTCCTGGGATGCATTGTGACAGCACAGGGGTTAAGAGAAGCAAGGATCCATTGTGACCCAATGGAGGCGAACAATCTAATGATCCCTTTTGACACCAATGGGCCTAAAAGGGGCAGGGATGAATTGTTACAGCACGGGGACCAATAGAAGCAAGGATCTATTATGCCACCATGGAGGCCAAGAATCAAATGATTCATTGTGACATCAAGTGGCCTAAAAGGGCATGGGATGCATTGTGACACCACAGAGGTTAAGAGAAGCAAGGAACCATTGTGACCCAATGCAGGCTAACAATCTAGTGATCCCTTGTGGCACCAGGGGGTTTAAAAGGTCCAGGGATGGATTGTTACAGCACGGGGACCAATAGAAGCAAGGATCTATTATGCCACCGTAGAGGCCAAGAATCAAATGATTCATTGTGACATCAAGTGGCCTAAAAGGGCATGGGATGCATTGTGACAGCACAGGGGTTAAGAGAAGCAAGGAACCATTGTGACCCATTGCAGGCTAACAATCTAATGATCCCTTGTGACACCAATGGGCCTAAAAGGGCCAGGGATGGATTGTTACAGCACGGGGACCAATAGAAGCAAGGATCTATTATGCCACCATGGAGGCCAAGAATCAAATAATTCATTGTGACATCAAGTGGCCTAAAAGGGCATGGGATGCATTGTGACACCACAGAGGTTAAGAGAAGCAAGGAACCATTGTGACCCAATGCAGGCTAACAATCTAATGATCCCTTGTGACACCAATGGGCCTAAAAGGGGCAGGGATGTATTGTGAAAACATGGGGCCCAATTAAATCCTGGTACAATTACGCCACCATGGAGGCCAAGAATCAAATGATTCATTGTGACATCAAGTGGCCTAAAAGGGCATGGGATGCATTGTGACACCACAGGGGTTAAGTGAAGCAAGGAACCATTGTGACCCAATGCAGGCTAACAATCTAAGAATCCCTTTTGACACCAGGGGGCGGAAAAGGGCCACGGATGAACTCTGACAGCATGGGGAACTATAGAAGCAAGGAACCATTATGACACCATAAAGGCCAAGAATCAAATGGTTCATTGTAAGACCAAGTGGCCTAAAAGGGCTTGGAATGCATTGTGACACCACAGAGGTTAAGAGAAGCAAGGAACCATTGTGACCCAATGCAGGCTAACACTCTAATGATCCCTTGTGGCACCACGGGGTATAAAAAGGGCCAGGGATGGATTGTTACAGCACGGGGACCAATAGAAGCAAGGATCTATTATGCCACCGTGGAGGCCAAGAATCAAATGATTCATTGTGACATCAAGTGGCCTAAAAGGGCATGGGATGCATTGTGACAGCACAGGGGTTAAGAGAAGCAAGGATCCATTGTGACCCAATGGAGGCTAATAATCCCAGGATCCCATTTGACACCAGGGGGCGTAAAAGGGCCAGGGATGAATTGTGACAGCATGGGGCCCAATAGAAACAAGGAAGCATTATGACACCATGGAGGCCAAGAATCAAATGATTCATTGTGACATCAAGTGGCCTAAAAGTGCATGGGATGCATTGTGACACCACAGCGGTTAAGAGAAGCAAGGAACCATTGTGACCCAATGCAGGCTAACAATCTAAGAATCCCTTTTGACACCAGGGGGCGCAAAAGGACCACGAATGAACTCTGAGAGCATGGGGACCTATAGAAGCAAGGAACCATTATGACACCATGAAGGCCAAGAATCAAATGGTTCATTGTGACATCAAGTGGCCTAAAAGGGCTTGGAATGCATTGTGACAGCACAGAGGTTACGAGAAGCAAGGAACCATTGTGACCCAATGCAGGCTAACAATCTAATGATCCCTTGTGGCACCAGGGGGTATAAAAAGGGCCAGGGATGGATTGTTACAGCACGGGGACCAATAGAAGCAAGGATCTATTATGCCACCGTGGAGGCCAAGAATCAAATGATTCATTGTGACATCAAGTGGCCTAAAAGGTCCTGGGATGCATTGTGACAGCACAGGGGTTAAGAGAAGCAAGGAACCAATGTGACCCAATGCAGGCTAACAATCTAATGATCCCTTTTGACACCAATGGGCCTAAAAGGGGCAGGGATGAATTCTTACAGCACGGGGACCAATAGAAGCAAGGATCTATTATGCCACCATGGAGGCCAAGAATCAAATGATTCATTGTGACATCAAGTGGCCTAAAAGGTCCTGGGATGCATTGTGACAGCACAGGGGTTAAGAGAAGCAAGGATCCATTGTGACCCAATGCAGGCTAACAATCTAATGATCCCTTTTGACACCAATGGGCCTAAAAGGGGCAGGGATGAATTCTTACAGCACGGGGACCAATAGAAGCAAGGATCTATTATGCCACCATGGAGGCCAAGAATCAAATGATTCATTGTGACATCAAGTGGCCTAAAAGGGCATGGGATGCATTGTGACACCACAGGGGTTAAGAGAAGCAAGGAACCATTGTGACCCAATGCAGGCTAACAATCTAAGAATCCCTTTTGAAACCAGGTGGCGCAAAAGGACCACTGATGAACTCTGACAGCATGGGGACCTATAGAAGCAAGGAACCATTATGCCACCATGAAGGCCAAGAATCAAATGGTTCATTGTAAGACCAAGTGGCCTAAAAGGGCTTGGAATGCATTGTGACAGCACAGAGGTTAAGAGAAGCAAGGAACCATTGTGACCCAATGCAGGCTAACAATCTAATGATCCCTTGTGACACCAGGGGGTATAAAAAGGGCCAGGGATGGATTGTTACAGCACGGGGACCAATAGAAGCAAGGATCTATTATGCCACCGTGGAGGCCAAGAATCAAATGATTCATTGTGACATCAAGTGGCCTAAAAGGGCATGGGATGCATTGTGACAGCACAGGCGTTAAGAGAAGCAAGGAACCATTGTGACCCAATGCAGGCTAACAATCTAATGATCCCTTGTGACACCAATGGGCCTAAAAGGGGAAGGGATGAATTGTTACAGCACGGGGACCAATAGAAGCAAGGATCTATTATGCCACCATGGAGGCCAAGAATCAAATAATTCATTGTGACATCAAATGGCCTAAAAGGGCATGGGATGCATTGTGACAGCACAGGGGTTAAGAGAAGCAAGGATCCATTGTGACCCAATGGAGGCTAACAATCTAATGATCCCTTTTGACACCAATGGGCCTAAAAGCGGCAGGGATGTATTGTGAAAGCATGGGGCCCAATTAAAACCTGGTACAATTACACCATCATGGAGGCCAAGAATCAAATGATTCATTGTGACATTAAGTGGCCTAAAAGGGCATGGGATGCATTGTGACACCACAGGGGTTAAGAGAAGCAAGGCACCATTGTGACCCAATGCAGGCTAACAATCTAAGAATCCCTTTTGACACCAGGGGGCGCAAAAGGACCACGGATGAACTCTGACAGCATGGGGACCTATAGAAGCAAGGAACCATTATGACACCATGAAGGCCTAGAATCAAATGATTCATTGTGACATCAAGTGGCCTAAAAGTGCTTGGAATGCATTGTGACACCACAGAGGTTAAGAGAAGCAAGGATCCATTGTGACCCAATGGAGGCTAATAATCCCAGGATCCCATTTGACACCAGGGGGCGTAAAAGGGCCAGGGATGAATTGTGACAGCATGGGGCCCAATAGAAACAAGGAAGCATTATGACACCATGAAGGCCAAGAATCAAATGATTCATTGTGACATCAAGTGGCCTAAAAGGGCATGGGATGCATTGTGACACCACAGGGTTTAAGACAAGCAAGGATCCATTGTGACCCAATGGAGGCTAATAATCCCAGGATCCCATTTGACACCAGGGGGCGTAAAAGGGCCAGGGATGAATTGTGACAGCATGGGGCCCAATAGAAACAAGGAACCATTATGACACCATGGAGTCCAAGAATCAAATGATTCATTGTGACATCAAGTGGCCTAAAAGGGCATGGGATGCATTGTGACACCACAGAGGTTAAGAGAAGCAAGGAACCATTGTGACCCAATGCAGGCTAACAATCTAAGAATCCCTTGTGACACCAATGGGCCTAAAAGGGCCGGGGATGAATTGTGAAAGCATGGGGCCCAAGTAAAACCTGGTACAATTATGCCACCATGGAGGCCAAGAATCAAATGATTCATTGTGACATCAAGTGGCCTAAAAGGGCATGGGATGCATTGTGACACCACAGAGGTTAAGAGAAGCAAGGAACCATTGTGACCCAATGCAGGCTAACAATCTAAGAATCCCTTGTGGCACCAGGGGGCGCAAAATGACCACGGATGAACTCTGACAGCATGGGGACCTATAGAAGCAAGGAACCATTATGACACCATGAAGGCCAAGAATCAAATGGTTCATTGGAAGACCAAGTGGCCTAAAAGGGCTTGGAATGCATTGTGACAGCTCAGAGGTTAAGAGAAGCAAGGAACCATTGTGACCCAATGCAGGCTAACACTCTAATGATCCCTTGTGGCACCAGGGGGTATAAAAAGGGCCAGGGATGGATTGTTACAGAACGGGGACCAATAGAAGCAAGGATCTATTATGCCACCGTGGAGGCCAAGAATCAAATGATTCATTGTGACATCAAGTGGCCTAAAAGGGTATGGGATGCATTATGACAGCACAGGCGTTAAGAGAAGCAAGGATCCATTGTGACCCAATGGAAGCTAACAATCTAATGATCCCTTTTGACACCAATGGGCCTAAAAGGAGCTTTGATGTATTGTGAAAGCATGGGGGCCAATTAAAACCTGGTACAATTACGCCACCATGGAGGCCAAGAATCAAATGATTCATTGTGACATCAAGTGGCCTAAAACAGCTTGGAATGCATTGTGACACCACAGAGGTTAAGAGAAGCAAGGAACCATTGTGACCCAATGCAGGCTAACAATCTAATGATCCCTTGTGACACCAAAGGGCCTAAAAGGGCCAGGGATGGTTTGTTACAGCACGGGGACCAATAGAAGCAAGGATCTATTATGCCACCATGGAGGCCAAGAACCAAATAATTCATAGCGACATCAAGTGGCCTAAAAGGGCATGGGATGCATTGTGACACCACAGAGGTTAAGAGAAGCAAGGAACCATTGTGACCCAATGCAGGCTAACAATCTAATGATCCCTTGTGACACCAATGGGCCTAAAAGGGCAGGGATGTATTGTGTAAGCATGGGGCCCAATAGAAACCTGGCACAATTTCGCCACCATGGAGGCCAAGAATCAAATGATTCATTGTGACATCAAGTGGCCTAAAAGGGCATGGGATGCATTGTGACACCACAGGGGTTAAGAGAAGCAAGGAACCATTGTGACCCAATGCAGGCTAACAATCTAAGAATCCCTTGTGGCACCAGGGGGCGCAAAAGGACCACGGATGAACTCTGACAGCATGGGGACCTATAGAAGCAAGGAACCATTATGACACCATGAAGGCCAAGAATCAAATGGTTCATTGTAAGACCAAGTGGCCTAAAAGGGCTTGGAATGCATTGTGACAGCACAGAGGTTAAGAGAAGCAAGGAACCATTGTGACCCAATGCAGGCTAACAATCTAATGATCCCTTGTGGCACCAGGGGGTATAAAAAGGGCCAGGGATGGATTGTTACAGCACGGGGACCAATAGAAGCAAGGATCTATTATGCCACCGTGGAGGCCAAGAATCAAATGATTCATTGTGACATCAAGTGGCCTAAAAGGGCATGGGATGCATTGTGACAGCACAGGGGTTAAGAGAAGCAAGGAACCATTGTGACCCAATGGAGGCTAACAATCTAATGATCCCTTGTGACACCAATGGGCCTAAAAGGGGCAGGGATGAATTGTGAAAGCATGGGGCCCAAGTAAAACCTGATACAATTATGCCACCATGGAGGCCAAGAATAAAATGATTCATTGTGACATCAAGTGGCCTAAAAGGTCATGGGATGCATTGTGACACCACAGGGGTTAAGAGAAGCAAGGAACCATTGTGACCCAATGCAGGCTAACAATCTAAGAATCCCTTTTGACACCAGTGGGGGCGCAAAAGGACCACGGATGAACTCTGACAGCATGGGGACCTATAGAAGCAAGGAACCATTATTACACCATGAAGGCCTAGAATCAAATGATTCATTGTGACATCAAGTGGCCTAAAAGGGCTTGGAATGCATTGTGACACCACAGAGTTTAAGAGAAGCAAGGAACCATTGTGACCCAATGGAGGCTAATAATCCCAGGATCCCATTTGACACCAGGGGGCGTAAAAGGGCCAGGGATGAATTGTGACAGCATGGGGCCCAATAGAAACAAGGAACCATTATGACACCATGAAGGCCAAGAATCAAATGATTCATTGTGACATCAAGTGGCCTAAAAGGGCTTGGAATGCATTGTGACACCACAGAGGTTAAGAGAAGCAAGGAACCATTGTGACCCTATGCAGGCTAACAATCTAATGATCCCTTGTGGCACCAGGGGGTATAAAAAGGGCCAGGGATGGATTGTTACAGCACGGGGACCAATAGAAGCAAGGATCTGTTATGCCACCGTGGAGGCCAAGAGTCAAATGATTCATTGTGACATCAAGTGGCCTAAAAGGGCATGGGATGCATTGTGACAGCACAGGGGTTAAGAGAAGCAAGGATCCATTGTGACCCAATGGAGGCTAATAATCCCAGGATCCCATTTGACACCAGGGGGCGTAAAAGGGCCAGGGATGAATTGTGACAGCATGGGGCCCAATAGAAACAAGGAACCATTATGACACCATGGAGGCCAAGAATCAAATGATTCATTGTGACATCAAGTGGCCTAAAAGGGCATGGGATGCATTGTGACACCACAGAGGTTAAGAGAAGCAAGGAACCATTGTGACCCAATGCAGGCTAACAATCTAATGATCCCTTGTGACACCAATGGGCCTAAAAGGGGCAGGGATGAATTGTGACAGCATGGGGCCCAAGTAAAACCTGGTACAATTATGCCACCATGGAGGCCAAGAATCAAATGATTCATTGTGACATCAAGTGGCCTAAAAGGGCATGGGATGCATTGTGACACCACAGAGGTTAAGAGAAGCAAGGAACCATTGTGACCCAATGCAGGCTAACAATCTAAGAATCCCTTTTGACACCAGGGGGCGCAAAAGGACCACGGATGAACTCTGACAGCATGGGGACCTATAGAAGCAAGGAAACATTATGCCACCATGAAGGCCAAGAATCAAATGGTTCATTGTAAGACCAAGTGGCCTAAAAGGGCTTGGAATGCATTGTGACACCACAGAGGTTAAGAGAAGCATGGATCCATTGTGACCCAATGCAGGCTAACAATCTAGTGATCCCTTGTGGCACCAGGGGGTATAAAAAGGGCCAGGGATGGATTGTTACAGCACGGGGACCAATAGAAGCAAGGATCTATTATGCCACCGTGGAGGCCAAGAATCAAATGATTCATTGTGACATCAAGTGGCCTAAAAGGGCATGGGATGCATTGTGACAGCACAGGGGTTAAGAGAAGCAAGGATCCATTGTGACCCAAAGGAGGCTAACAATCTAATGATCCCTTTTGACACCAAAGGGCCTAAAAGGGCCAGGGATGGATTGTTACAGCACGGTGACCAATAGAATCAAGGATCTATTATGCCACCATGGAGGCCAAGAATCAAGTAATTCATTGTGACATCAAGTGGCCTAAAAGGGCATGGGATGCATTGTGACAGCACAGGGGTTAAGAGAAGCAAGGATCCATTGTGACCCAATGGAGGCTAACAATCTAATGATCCCTTGTGACACCAATGGGCCTAAAAGGGTCAGGGATGTATTGTGAAAGCATGGGGCCCAAGTAAAACCTGGTACAATTACGCCACCATGGAGGCCAAGAATCAAATGATTCCTTGTGACATCAAGTGGCCTAAAAGGGCATGGGATGCATTGTGACACCACAGGGGTTAAGAGAAGCAAGGAACCATTGTGACCCAATGCAGGCTAACAATCTAAGAATCCCTTGTGGCACCAGGGGGCGCAAAATGACCACGGATGAACTCTGACAGCATGGGGACCTATAGAAGCAAGGAACCATTATGCCACCATGAAGGCCAAGAATCAAATGGTTCATTGTGACATCAAGTGGCCTAAAAGGGCTTGGAATGCATTGTGACACCACAGAGGTTAAGAGAAGCAAGGAACCATTGTGACCCAATGCAGGCTAACAATCTAATGATCCCTTGTGGCAGCAGGGGGTATAAAAAGGGCCAGGGATGGATTGTTACAGCACGGGGACCAATAGCAGCAAGGATCTATTATGCCACCATGGAGGCCAAGAATCAAATGATTCCTTGTGACATCAAGTGGCCTAAAAGGGCATGGGATGCATTGTGACACCACAGAGGTTAAGAGAAGCAAGGAACCATTGTGACCCAATGCAGGCTAACACTCTAATGATCCCTTGTGGCACCAGGGGGTATAAAAAGGGCCAGGGATGGATTGTTACAGCACGGGGACCAATAGAAGCAAGGATCTATTATGCCACCATGGAGGCCAAGAATCAAATAATTCATTGTGACATCAAGTGGCCTAAAAGGGCATGGGATGCATTGTGACAGCACAGGGGTTAAGAGAAGCAAGGATCCATTGTGTCCCAATGGAGGCTAACAATCTAATGATCCCTTTTGACACCAATGGGCCTAAAAGAGGCAGGGATGTATTGTGAAAGCATGGGGCCCAATTAAAACCTGGTACAATTACGCCATCATGGAGGCCAAGAATCAAATGATTCATTGCAACATTAAGTGGCCTAAAAGGGCATGGGATGCATTGTGACACCACAGGGGTTAAGAGAAGCAAGGAACCATTGTGACCCAATGCAGGCTAACAATCTAAGAATCCCTTTTGAAACCAGGGGGCGCAAAAGGACCACGGATGAACTCTGACAGCATGGGGACCAATAGAAGCAAGGAACCATTATGACACCATGAAGGCCAAGAATCAAATGGTTCATTGTAAGACCAAGTGGCCTAAAAGGGCTTGGAATGCATTGTGACACCACAGAGGTTAAGAGAAGCAAGGAACCATTGTGACCCAAAGCAGGCTAACAATCTAATGATCCCTTGTGGCACCAGGGGGTATAAAAAGGGCCAGGGATGGATTGTTACAGCACGGGGACCAATAGAAGCAAGGATCTATTATGCCACCGTGGAGGCCAAGAATCAAATGATTCCTTGTGACATCAAGTGGCCTAAAAGGGCATGGGATGCATTGTGACAGCACAGGGGTTAAGAGAAGCAAGGATCCATTGTGACCCAATGGAGGCAAATAATCCCAGGATCCCATTTGACACCAGGGGGCGTAAAAGGGCCAGGGATGAATTGTGACAGCATGGGGCCCAATAGAAACAAGGAAGCATTATGACACCATGGAGGCCAAGAATCAAATGATTCATTGTGACATCAAGTGGCCTAAAAGGGCATGGGATGCATTGTGACACCACAGAGGATAAGAGAAGCAAGGAACCATTGTGACCCAATGCAGGCTACCAATCTAATGATCCCTTGTGACACCAAAGGGCCAAAAAGGGCCAGGGATGAATTCTTACAGCACGGGGACCAATAGAAGCAAGGATCTATTATGCCACAATGGAGGCCAAGAATCAAATGATTCATTGTGACATCAAGTGGCCTAAAAGGGCATGGGATGCATTGTGACACCACAGAGGTTAAGAGAAGCAAGGAACCATTGTGACCCAATGCAGGCTAACAATCTAATGATCCCTTGTGACACCAATGGGCCTAAAAGGGGCAGGGATGTATTGTGAAAGCATGGGGTCCGATGAAAACCTGGTACAATTACGCCACCATGGAGGCCAAGAATCAAATGATTCATTGTGACATCAAGTGGCCTAAAAGGGCATGGGATGCATTGTGACACCACAGGGGTTAAGAGAACCAAGGAACCATTGTGACCCAATGCAGGCTAACAATCTAAGAATCCCTTTTGACACCAGGGGGCGGAAAAGGGCCACGGGTGAACTCTGACAGCATGGGGACCTATAGAAGCAAGGAACCATTATGACACCATGAAGGCCAAGAATCAAATGGTTCATTGTAAGACCAAGTGGCCTAAAAGGGCTTGGAATGCATTGTGACACCACAGAGGTTAAGAGAAGCAAGGAACCATTGTGACCCAATGCAGGGTAACACTCTAATGATCCCTTGTGGCACCAGGGGGTATAAAAAGGGCCAGGGATGGATTGTTACAGCACGGGGACCAATAGAAGCAAGGATCTATTATGCCACCGTGGAGGCCAAGAATCAAATGATTCATTGTGACATCAAGTGGCCTAAAAGGGCATGGGATGCATTGTGACAGCACAGGGGTTAAGAGAAGCAAGGATCCATTGTGACCCAATGGAGGCTAATAATCCCAGGATCCCATTTGACACCAGGGGGCGTAAAAGGGCCAGGGATGAATTGTGACAGCATGGGGCCCAATAGAAACAAGGAAGCATTATGACACCATGGAGGCCAAGAATCAAATGATTCATTGTGACATCAAGTGGCCTAAAAGGGCATGGGATGCATTGTGACACCACAGAGTTTAAGAGAAGCAAGGAACCATTGTGACCCAATGCAGGCTAACAATCTAATGATCCCTTGTGACACCAATGGGCCTAAAAGTGGCAGGGATGAATTGTGACAGCATGGGGTCCGATGAAAATCTGGTACAATTACGCCACCATGGAGGCCAAGAATCAAATGATTCATTGTGACATCAAGTGGCCTAAAAGGGCATGGGATGCATTGTGACACCACAGGGGTTAAGAGAACCAAGGAACCATTGTGACCCAATGCAGGCTAACAATCTAAGAATCCCTTGTGACACCAGGGGGCGCAAAAGGGCCACGGATGGACTCTGACAGCATGGGGACCTATGGAAGCAAGGAACCTTTATGACACCATGAAGGCCAAGAATCAAATGGTTCATTGTAAGACCAAGTGGCCTAAAAGGGCTTGGAATGCGTTGTGACAGCACAGGGGTTAATAGAAGCAAGGAACCATTGTGACCCAATGCAGGCTAACAATCTAGTGATCCCTTGTGGGACCAGGGGGTATAAAAAGGTCCAGGGATGGATTGTTACAGCACGGGGACCAATAGAAGCAAGGATCTATTATGCCACCGTAGAGGCCAAGAATCAAATGATTCATTGTGACATCAAGTGGCCTAAAAGGGCATGGGATGCATTGTGACAGCACAGGGGTTAAGAGAAGCAAGGAACCATTGTGACCCATTGCAGGCTAACAATCTAATGATCCCTTGTGACACCAATGGGCCTAAAAGGGCCAGGGATGGATTGTTACAGCACGGGGACCAATAGAAGCAAGGATCTATTATGCCACCATGGAGGCCAAGAATCAAATAATTCATTGTGACATCAAGTGGCCTAAAAGGGCATGGGATGCATTGTGACACCACAGAGGTTAAGAGAAGCAAGGAACCATTGTGACCCAATGCAGGCTAACAATCTAATGATCCCTTGTGACACCAATGGGCCTAAAAGGGGCAGGGATGTATTGTGAAATCATGGGGCCCAATTAAAACCTGGTACAATTACGCCACCATGGAGGCCAAGAATCAAATGATTCATTGTGACATCAAGTGGCCTAAAAGGGCATGGGATGCATTGTGACACCACAGGGGTTAAGTGAAGCAAGGAACCATTGTGACCCAATGCAGGCTAACAATCTAAGAATCCCTTTTGACACCAGGGGGCGGAAAAGGGCCACGGATGAACTCTGACAGCATGGGGAACTATAGAAGCAAGGAACCATTATGACACCATGAAGGCCAAGAATCAAATGGTTCATTGTAAGACCAAGTGGCCTAAAAGGGCTTGGAATGCATTGTGACACCACAGAGGTTAAGAGAAGCAAGGAACCATTGTGACCCAATGCAGGCTAACACTCTAATGATCCCTTGTGGCACCAGGGGGTATAAAAAGGGCCAGGGATGGATTGTTACAGCACGGGGACCAATAGAAGCAAGGATCTATTATGCCACCGTGGAGGCCAAGAATCAAATGATTCATTGTGACATCAAGTGGCCTAAAAGGTCCTGGGATGCATTGTGACAGCACAGGGGTTAAGAGAAGCAAGGATCCATTGTGACCCAATGGAGGCTAACAATCTAATGATCCCTTTTGACACCAATGGGCCTAAAAGGGGCAGGGATGGATTGTTACAGCACGGGGACCAATAGAAGCAAGGATCTATTATGCCACCATGGAGGCCAAGAATCAAATGATTCATTGTGACATCAAGTGGCCTAAAAGGGCATGGGATGCATTGTGACAGCACAGAGGTTAAGAGAAGCAAGGAACCATTGTGACCCAATGCAGGCTAACAATCTAAGAATCCCTTTTGAAACCAGGTGGCTCAAAAGGACCACTGATGAACTCTGACAGCATGGGGACCTATAGAAGCAAGGAACCATTATGACACCATGAAGGCCAAGAATCAAATGGTTCATTGTAAGACCAAGTGGCCTAAAAGGGCTTGGAATGCATTGTGACACCACAGAGGTTAAGAGAAGCAAGGAACCATTGTGACCCAATGCAGGCTAACAATCTAATGATCCCTTTTGACACCAATGGGCCTAAAAGGGGCAGGGATGTATTGTGAAAGCATGGGGCCCAATTAAAACCTGGTACAATTACACCATCATGGAGGCCAAGAATCAAATGATTCATTGTGACATTAAGTGGCCTAAAAGGGCATGGGATGCATTGTGACACCACAGGGGTTAAGAGAAGCAAGGCACCATTGTGACCCAATGCAGGCTAACAATCTAAGAATCCCTTTTGACACCAGGGGGCGCAAAAGGACCACGGATGAACTCTGACAGCATGGGGACCTATAGAAGCAAGGAACCATTATGACACCATGAAGGCCTAGAATCAAATGATTCATTGTGACATCAAGTGGCCTAAAAGGGCATGGGATGCATTGTGACACCACAGGGGTTAAGAGAAGCAAGGATCCATTGTGACCCAATGGAGGCTAATAATCCCAGGATCCCATTTGACACCAGGGGGCGTAAAAGGGCCAGGGATGAATTGTGACAGCATGGGGCCCAATAGAAACAAGGAACCATTATGACACCATGGAGGCCAAGAATCAAATGATTCATTGTGACATCAAGTGGCCTAAAAGGGCATGGGATGCATTGTGACACTACAGAGGTTAAAAGAAGCAAGGAACCATTGTGACCCAATGCAGGCTAACAATCTAAGAATCCCTTGTGACACCAATGGGCCTAAAAGGGCCGGGGATGAATTGTGAAAGCATGGGGCCCAAGTAAAACCTGGTACAATTATGCCACCATGGAGGCCAAGAATCTAATGATTCATTGTGACATCAAGTGGCCTAAAAGGGCATGGGATGCATTGTGACACCACAGAGGTTAAGAGAAGCAAGGAACCATTGTGACCCAATGCAGGCTAACAATCTAATGATCCCTTGTGACACCAAAGGGCCTAAAAGGGCCAGGGATGGTTTGTTACAGCACGGGGACCAATAGAAGCAAGGATCAATTATGCCACCATGGAGGCCAAGAACCAAATAATTCATAGCGACATCAAGTGGCCTAAAAGGGCATGGGATGCATTGTGACACCACAGAGGTTAAGAGAAGCAAGGAACCATTGTGACCCAATGCAGGCTAACAATCTAATGATCCCTTGTGACACCAATGGGCCTAAAAGGGCAGGGATGTATTGTGTAAGCATGGGGCTCAATAGAAACCTGGCACAATTTCGCCACCATGGAGGCCAAGAATCAAATGATTCATTGTGACATCAAGTGGCCTAAAAGGGCATGGGATGCATTGTGACACCACAGGGGTTAAGAGAAGCAAGGAACCATTGTGACCCAATGCAGGCTAACAATCTAAGAATCCCTTGTGGCACCAGTGGGGCGCAAAAGGACCACGGATGAACTCTGACAGCATGGGGACCTATAGAAGCAAGGAACCATTATGACACCATGAAGGCCAAGAATCAAATGGTTCATTGTAAGACCAAGTGGCCTAAAAGGGCTTGGAATGCATTGTGACACCACAGAGGTTAAGAGAAGCAAGGAACCATTGTGACCCAATGCAGGCTAACACTCTAATGATCCCTTGTGGCACCAGGGGGTATAAAAAGGGCCAGGGATGGATTGTTACAGCACGGGGACCAATAGAAGCAAGGATCTATTATGCCACCGTGGAGGCCAAGAATCAAATAATTCATTGTGACATCAAGTGGCCTAAAAGGGCATGGGATGCATTGTGACACCACAGAGGTTAAGAGAAGCAAGGATCCATTGTGACCCAATGGAGGCTAACAATCTAATGATCCCTTGTGACACCAATGGGCCTAAAAGGGGCAGGGATAATTTGTGAAAGCATGGGGCCCCAGTAAAACCTGGTACAATTATGCCACCATGGAGGCCAAGAATCAAATGATTCATTGTGACATCAAGTGGCCTAAAAGGGCATGGGATGCATTGTGACAGCACAGGGGTTAAGAGAAACAAGGATCCATTGTGACCCAATGGAAGCTAACAATCTAATGATCCCTTTTGACACCAATGGGCCTAAAAGGGGCAGGGATGTATTGTGAAAGCATGGGGCCCAAGTAAAACCTGGTACAATTACGCCACCATGGAGGCCAAGAATCAAATGATTCATTGTGACATCAAGTGGCCTAAAAGGGCATGGGATGCATTGTGACACCACAGAGGTTAAGAGAAGCAAGGATCCATTGTGACCCAATGGAGGCTAACAATCTAATGATCCCTTGTGACACCAATGGGCCTAAAAGGGGCAGGGATAATTTGTGAAAGCATGGGGCCCCAGTAAAACCTGGTACAATTATGCCACCATGGAGGCCAAGAATCAAATGATTCATTGTGACATCAAGTGGCCTAAAAGGGCATGGGATGCATTGTGACAGCACAGGGGTTAAGAGAAACAAGGATCCATTGTGACCCAATGGAAGCTAACAATCTAATGATCCCTTTTGACACCAATGGGCCTAAAAGGGGCAGGGATGTATTGTGAAAGCATGGGGCCCAAGTAAAACCTGGTACAATTACGCCACCATGGAGGCCAAGAATCAAATGATTCATTGTGACATCAAGTGGCCTAAAAGGGCATGGGATGCATTGTGACAGCACAGGGGTTAAGAGAAGCAAGGATCCATTGTGACCCAATGGAGGCTGATAATCCCAGGATCCCATTTGACACCAGGGGGCGTAAAAGGGGCAGGGATGAATTGTGACAGCATGGGGCCCAATAGAAAAAAGGAACCATTATGACACCATGGAGGCCAAGAATCAAATGATTCATTGTGACATCAAGTGGCCTAAAAGGGCATGGGATGCATTGTGACACCACAGAGGTTAAGAGAAGCAAGGAACCATTGTGACCCAATGCAGGCTAACAATCTAATGATCCCTTGTGACACCAAATGGCCTAAAAGGGCCAGGGATGGTTTGTTACAGCACGGGGACCAATAGAAGCAAGGATCTATTATGCCACCATGGAGGCCAAGAATCAAATGATTCATTGTGACATCAAGTGGCCTAAAAGGGCATGGGATGCATTGTGACACCACAGAGGTTAAGAGAAGCAAGGAACCATTGTGACCCAATGCAGGCTAACAATCCAATGATCCCTTATGACACCAGGGGGTATAAAAAGGGCCAGGGATGGATTGTTACAGCACGGGGACCAATAGAAACAAGGATTTATTATGCCACCGTGGAGGCCAAGAATCAAATGATTCATTGTGACATCAAGTGGCCTAAAAGGGCATGGGATGCATTGTGACAGCACAGGGGTTAAGAGAAGCAAGGATCCATTGTGACCCAATGGAGGCTAACAATCTAATGATCCCTTTTGACACCAATGGGCCTAAAAGGGGCAGGGATGTATTGTGAAAGCATGGGGCCCAATTAAAACCTGGTACAATTACGCCACCATGGAGGCCAAGAATCAAATGATTCATTGTGACATCAAGTGGCCTAAAAGGGCATGGGATGCATTGTGACACCACAGGGGTTAAGAGAAGCAAGGAACCATTGTGACCCAATGTAGGCTAACAATCTAAGAATCCCTTTTGACACCAGTGGGGGCGCAAAAGGACCACGGATGAACCTTGACAGCATGGGGACCTATAGAAGCAAGGAACCATTATGACACCATGAAGGCCAAGAATCAAATAGTTCATTGTAAGACCAAGTGGCCTAAAAGGGCTTGGAATGCATTGTGACACCACAGAGGTTAAGAGAAGCAAGGAACCATTGTGACCCAATGCAGACTAACAATCTAATGATCCCTTGTGGCACCAGGGGGTATAAAAAGGGCCAGGGATGGATTGTTACCCAACGGGGACCAATAGAAGCAAGGATCTATTATGCCACCTTGGAGGCCAAGAATCAAATGATTCATTGTGACATCAAGTGGACTAAAAGGGCATGGGATGCATTGTGACACCACAGAGGTTAAGAGAAGCAAGGAACCATTGTGACCCAATGCAGGCTAACAATCCAATGATCCCTTATGACACCAGGGGGTATAAAAAGGGCCAGGGATGGATTGTTACAGCACGGGGACCAATAGAAACAAGGATTTATTATGCCACCGTGGAGGCCAAGAATCAAATGATTCATTGTGACATCAAGTGGCCTAAAAGGGCATGGGATGCATTGTGACAGCACAGGGGTTAAGAGAAGCAAGGATCCATTGTGACCCAATGGAGGCTAACAATCTAATGATCCCTTTTGACACCAATGGGCCTAAAAGGGGCAGGGATGTATTGTGAAAGCATGGGGCCCAATTAAAACCTGGTACAATTACGCCACCATGGAGGCCAAGAATCAAATGATTCATTGTGACATCAAGTGGCCTAAAAGGGCATGGGATGCATTGTGACACCACAGGGGTTAAGAGAAGCAAGGAACCATTGTGACCCAATGTAGGCTAACAATCTAAGAATCCCTTTTGACACCAGTGGGGGCGCAAAAGGTCCATGGATGAACCTTGACAGCATGGGGACCTATAGAAGCAAAGAACCATTATGACACCATGAAGGCCAAGAATCAAATAGTTCATTGTAAGACCAAGTGGCCTAAAAGGGCTTGGAATGCATTGTGACACCACAGAGGTTAAGAGAAGCAAGGAACCATTGTGACCCAATGCAGACTAACAATCTAATGATCCCTTGTGGCACCAGGGGGTATAAAAAGGACCAGGGATGGATTGTTACCCAACGGGGACCAATAGAAGCAAGGATCTATTATGCCACCTTGGAGGCCAAGCATCAAATGATTCATTGTGACATCAAGTGGCCTAAAAGGGCATGGGATGCATTGTGACACCACAGGGGTTAAGTGAAGCAAGGAACCATTGTGACCCAATGCAGGCTAACAATCTAAGAATCCCTTTTGACACCAGGGGCGGAAAAGGGCCACGGATGAACTCTGACAGCATGGGGACCTATAGAAGCAAGGAACCATTATGACACCATGGAGGCCAAGAATCAAATGATTCATTGTGACATCAAGTGGCCTAAAAGGGCATGGGATGCATTGTGACACCACAGAGTTTAAGAGAAGCAAGGAACCATTGTGACCCAATGCAGGCTAACAATCTAATGATCCCTTGTGACACCAATGGGCCTAAAAGTGGCAGGGATGAATTGTGACAGCATGGGGCCCAAGTAAAACCTGGTACAATTACGCCACCATGGAGGCCAAGAATCAAATGATTCCTTGGGACATCAAGTGGCCTAAAAGGGCATGGGATGCATTGTGACACCACAGGGGTTAAGAGAAGCAAGGAACCATTGTGACCCAATGCAGGCTAACACTCTAATGATCCCTTGTGGCACCAGGGGGTATAAAAAGGGCCAGGGATGGATTGTTACAGCACGGGGACCAATAGAAGCAAGGATCTATTATGCCACCGTGGAGGCCAAGAATCAAATGATTCATTGTGACATCAAGTGGCCTAAAAGGTCCTGGGATGCATTGTGACAGCACAGGGGTTAAGAGAAGCAAGGATCCATTGTGACCCAGTGGAGGCTAATAATCCCAGGATCCCATTTGACACCAGGGGGCGTAAAAGGGCCAGGGATGAATTGTGACAGCATGGGGCCCAATAGAAACAAGGAACCATTATGACACCATGGAGGCCAAGAATCAAATGATTCATTGTGACATCAAGTGGCCTAAAAGGGCATGGGATGCATTGTGACACCACAGAGTTTAAGAGAAGCAAGGAACCATTGTGACCCAATGCAGGCTAACAATCTAATGATCCCTTGTGACACCAATGGGCCTAAAAGTGGCAGGGATGAATTGTGACAGCATGGGGCCCAAGTAAAACCTGGTACAATTACGCCACCATGGAGGCCAAGAATCAAATGATTCCTTGTGACATCAAGTGGCCTAAAAGGGCATGGGATGCATTGTGACACCACAGGGGTTAAGAGAAGCAAGGAACCATTGTGACCCAATGCAGGCTAACACTCTAATGATCCCTTGTGGCACCAGGGGGTATAAAAAGGGCCAGGGATGGATTGTTACAGCACGGGGACCAATAGAAGCAAGGATCTATTATGCCACCGTGGAGGCCAAGAATCAAATGATTCATTGTGACATCAAGTGGCCTAAAAGGTCCTGGGATGCATTGTGACAGCACAGGGGTTAAGAGAAGCAAGGATCCATTGTGACCCAATGGAAGCTAACAATCTAATGATCCCTTTTGACACCAATGGGCCTAAAAGGAGCTGGGATGTATTGTGAAAGCATGGGGGCCAATTAAAACCTGGTACAATTACGCCACCATGGAGGCCAAGAATCAAATGATTCATTGTGACATCAAGTGGGCTAAAACAGCTTGGAATGCATTGTGACACCACAGAGGTTAAGAGAAGCAAGGAACCATTGTGACCCAATGCAGGCTAACAATCTAATGATCCCTTGTGACACCAAAGGGCCTAAAAGGGCCAGGGATGGTTTGTTACAGCACGGGGACCAATAGAAGCAAGGATCAATTATGCCACCATGGAGGCCAAGAACCAAATAATTCATAGCGACATCAAGTGGCCTAAAAGGGCATGGGATGCATTGTGACACCACAGAGGTTAAGAGAAGCAAGGAACCATTGTGACCCAATGCAGGCTAACAATCTAATGATCCCTTGTGACACCAATGGGCCTAAAAGGGCAGGGATGTATTGTGTAAGCATGGGGCTCAATAGAAACCTGGCACAATTTCGCCACCATGGAGGCCAAGAATCAAATGATTCATTGTGACATCAAGTGGCCTAAAAGGGCATGGGATGCATTGTGACACCACAGGGGTTAAGAGAAGCAAGGAACCATTGTGACCCAATGCAGGCTAACAATCTAAGAATCCCTTGTGGCACCAGTGGGGCGCAAAAGGACCACGGATGAACTCTGACAGCATGGGGACCTATAGAAGCAAGGAACCATTATGACACCATGAAGGCCAAGAATCAAATGGTTCATTGTAAGACCAAGTGGCCTAAAAGGGCTTGGAATGCATTGTGACACCACAGAGGTTAAGAGAAGCAAGGAACCATTGTGACCCAATGCAGGCTAACACTCTAATGATCCCTTGTGGCACCAGGGGGTATAAAAAGGGCCAGGGATGGATTGTTACAGCACGGGGACCAATAGAAGCAAGGATCTATTATGCCACCGTGGAGGCCAAGAATCAAATAATTCATTGTGACATCAAGTGGCCTAAAAGGGCATGGGATGCATTGTGACACCACAGAGGTTAAGAGAAGCAAGGATCCATTGTGACCCAATAGAGGCTAACAATCTAATGATCCCTTGTGACACCAATGGGCCTAAAAGGGGCAGGGATAATTTGTGAAAGCATGGGGCCCCAGTAAAACCTGGTACAATTATGCCACCATGGAGGCCAAGAATCAAATGATTCATTGTGACATCAAGTGGCCTAAAAGGGCATGGGATGCATTGTGACAGCACAGGGGTTAAGAGAAACAAGGATCCATTGTGACCCAATGGAAGCTAACAATCTAATGATCCCTTTTGACACCAATGGGCCTAAAAGGGGCAGGGATGTATTGTGAAAGCATGGGGCCCAAGTAAAACCTGGTACAATTACGCCACCATGGAGGCCAAGAATCAAATGATTCATTGTGACATCAAGTGGCCTAAAAGGGCATGGGATGCATTGTGACACCACAGGGGTTAAGTGAAGCAAGGAACCATTGTGACCCAATGCAGGCTAACAATCTAAGAATCCCTTTTGACACCAGGGGGCGGAAAAGGGCCACGGATGAACTCTGACAGCATGGGGACCTATAGAAGCAAGGAACCATTATGACACCATGAAGGCCAAGAATCAAATGGTTCATTGTAAGACCAAGTGGCCTAAAAGGGCTTGGAATGCATTGTGACACCACAGAGGTTAAGAGAAGCAAGGAACCATTGTGACCCAATGCAGGCTAACACTCTAATGATCCCTTGTGGCACCAGGGGGTATAAAAAGGGCCAGGGATGGATTGTTACAGCACGGGGACCAATAGAAGCAAGGATCTATTATGCCACCGTGGAGGCCAAGAATCAAATAATTCATTGTGACATCAAGTGGCCTAAAAGGGCATGGGATGCATTGTGACAGCACAGGGGTTAAGAGAAGCAAGGATCCATTGTGACCCAATGCAGACTAATAATCCCAGGATCCCTTTTGACACCAGGGGGCGTAAAAGGGCCAGGGATGAATTGTGACAGCATGGGGCCCAATAGAAACAAGGAAGCATTATGACACCTTGGAGGCCAAGAATCAAATGATTCATTGTGACATCAAGTGGCCTAAAAGGGCATGGGATGCATTGTGACACCACAGAGGTTAAGAGAAGCAAGGATCCATTGTGACCCAATGGAGGCTAACAATCTAATGATCCCTTGTGACACCAATGGGCCTAAAAGGGGCAGGGATAATTTGTGAAAGCATGGGGCCCCAGTAAAACCTGGTACAATTATGCCACCATGGAGGCCTAGAATCAAATGATTCATTGTGACATCAAGTGGCCTAAAAGGGCATGGGATGCATTGTGACAGCACAGGGGTTAAGAGAAACAAGGATCCATTGTGACCCAATGGAAGCTAACAATCTAATGATCCCTTTTGACACCAATGGGCCTAAAAGGGGCAGGGATGTATTGTGAAAGCATGGGGCCCAAGTAAAACCTGGTACAATTACGCCACCATGGAGGCCAAGAATCAAATGATTCATTGTGACATCAAGTGGCCTAAAAGGGCATGGGATGCATTGTGACAGCACAGGGGTTAAGAGAAGCAAGGATCCATTGTGACCCAATGGAGGCTGATAATCCCAGGATACCATTTGACACCAGGGGGCGTAAAAGGGGCAGGGATGAATTGTGACAGCATGGGGCCCAATAGAAAAAAGGAACCATTATGACACCATGGAGGCCAAGAATCAAATGATTCATTGTGACATCAAGTGGCCTAAAAGGGCATGGGATGCATTGTGACACCAGAGAGGTTAAGAGAAGCAAGGAACCATTGTGACCCAATGCAGGCTAACAATCCAATGATCCCTTATGACACCAGGGGGTATAAAAAGGGCCAGGGATGGATTGTTACAGCACGGGGACCAATAGAAACAAGGATTTATTATGCCACCGTGGAGGCCAAGAATCAAATGATTCATTGTGACATCAAGTGGCCTAAAAGGGCATGGGATGCATTGTGACAGCACAGGGGTTAAGAGAAGCAAGGATCCATTGTGACCCAATGGAGGCTAACAATCTAATGATCCCTTTTGACACCAATGGGCCTAAAAGGGGCAGGGATGTATTGTGAAAGCATGGGGCCCAATTAAAACCTGGTACAATTACGCCACCATGGAGGCCAAGAATCAAATGATTCATTGTGACATCAAGTGGCCTAAAAGGGCATGGGATGCATTGTGACACCACAGGGGTTAAGAGAAGCAAGGAACCATTGTGACCCAATGTAGGCTAACAATCTAAGAATCCCTTTTGACACCAGTGGGGGCGCAAAAGGACCACGGATGAACCTTGACAGCATGGGGACCTATAGAAGCAAGGAACCATTATGACACCATGAAGGCCAAGAATCAAATAGTTCATTGTAAGACCAAGTGGCCTAAAAGGGCTTGGAATGCATTGTGACACCACAGAGGTTAAGAGAAGCAAGGAACCATTGTGACCCAATGCAGACTAACAATCTAATGATCCCTTGTGGCACCAGGGGGTATAAAAAGGGCCAGGGATGGATTGTTACCCAACGGGGACCAATAGAAGCAAGGATCTATTATGCCACCTTGGAGGCCAAGAATCAAATGATTCATTGTGACATCAAGTGGACTAAAAGGGCATGGGATGCATTGTGACACCACAGAGGTTAAGAGAAGCAAGGAACCATTGTGACCCAATGCAGGCTAACAATCCAATGATCCCTTATGACACCAGGGGGTATAAAAAGGGCCAGGGATGGATTGTTACAGCACGGGGACCAATAGAAACAAGGATTTATTATGCCACCGTGGAGGCCAAGAATCAAATGATTCATTGTGACATCAAGTGGCCTAAAAGGGCATGGGATGCATTGTGACAGCACAGGGGTTAAGAGAAGCAAGGATCCATTGTGACCCAATGGAGGCTAACAATCTAATGATCCCTTTTGACACCAATGGGCCTAAAAGGGGCAGGGATGTATTGTGAAAGCATGGGGCCCAATTAAAACCTGGTACAATTACGCCACCATGGAGGCCAAGAATCAAATGATTCATTGTGACATCAAGTGGCCTAAAAGGGCATGGGATGCATTGTGACACCACAGGGGTTAAGAGAAGCAAGGAACCATTGTGACCCAATGTAGGCTAACAATCTAAGAATCCCTTTTGACACCAGTGGGGGCGCAAAAGGTCCATGGATGAACCTTGACAGCATGGGGACCTATAGAAGCAAGGAACCATTATGACACCATGAAGGCCAAGAATCAAATAGTTCATTGTAAGACCAAGTGGCCTAAAAGGGCTTGGAATGCATTGTGACACCACAGAGGTTAAGAGAAGCAAGGAACCATTGTGACCCAATGCAGACTAACAATCTAATGATCCCTTGTGGCACCAGGGGGTATAAAAAGGACCAGGGATGGATTGTTACCCAACGGGGACCAATAGAAGCAAGGATCTATTATGCCACCTTGGAGGCCAAGCATCAAATGATTCATTGTGACATCAAGTGGCCTAAAAGGGCATGGGATGCATTGTGACACCACAGGGGTTAAGTGAAGCAAGGAACCATTGTGACCCAATGCAGGCTAACAATCTAAGAATCCCTTTTGACACCAGGGGCGGAAAAGGGCCACGGATGAACTCTGACAGCATGGGGACCTATAGAAGCAAGGAACCATTATGACACCATGGAGGCCAAGAATCAAATGATTCATTGTGACATCAAGTGGCCTAAAAGGGCATGGGATGCATTGTGACACCACAGAGTTTAAGAGAAGCAAGGAACCATTGTGACCCAATGCAGGCTAACAATCTAATGATCCCTTGTGACACCAATGGGCCTAAAAGTGGCAGGGATGAATTGTGACAGCATGGGGCCCAAGTAAAACCTGGTACAATTACGCCACCATGGAGGCCAAGAATCAAATGATTCCTTGGGACATCAAGTGGCCTAAAAGGGCATGGGATGCATTGTGACACCACAGGGGTTAAGAGAAGCAAGGAACCATTGTGACCCAATGCAGGCTAACACTCTAATGATCCCTTGTGGCACCAGGGGGTATAAAAAGGGCCAGGGATGGATTGTTACAGCACGGGGACCAATAGAAGCAAGGATCTGTTATGCCACCGTGGAGGCCAAGAATCAAATGATTCATTGTGACATCAAGTGGCCTAAAAGGTCCTGGGATGCATTGTGACAGCACAGGGGTTAAGAGAAGCAAGGATCCATTGTGACCCAATGGAGGCTAATAATCCCAGGATCCCATTTGACACCAGGGGGCGTAAAAGGGCCAGGGATGAATTGTGACAGCATGGGGCCCAATAGAAACAAGGAACCATTATGACACCATGGAGGCCAAGAATCAAATGATTCATTGTGACATCAAGTGGCCTAAAAGGGCATGGGATGCATTGTGACACCACAGAGTTTAAGAGAAGCAAGGAACCATTGTGACCCAATGCAGGCTAACAATCTAATGATCCCTTGTGACACCAATGGGCCTAAAAGTGGCAGGGATGAATTGTGACAGCATGGGGCCCAAGTAAAACCTGGTACAATTACGCCACCATGGAGGCCAAGAATCAAATGATTCCTTGTGACATCAAGTGGCCTAAAAGGGCATGGGATGCATTGTGACACCACAGGGGTTAAGAGAAGCAAGGAACCATTGTGACCCAATGCAGGCTAACACTCTAATGATCCCTTGTGGCACCAGGGGGTATAAAAAGGGCCAGGGATGGATTGTTACAGCACGGGGACCAATAGAAGCAAGGATCTATTATGCCACCGTGGAGGCCAAGAATCAAATGATTCATTGTGACATCAAGTGGCCTAAAAGGTCCTGGGATGCATTGTGACAGCACAGGGGTTAAGAGAAGCAAGGATCCATTGTGACCCAATGGAGGCTAACAATCTAATGATCCCTTTTGACACCAATGGGCCTAAAAGGGGCAGGGATGGATTGTTACAGCACGGGGACCAATAGAAGCAAGGATCTATTATGCCACCATGGAGGCCAAGAATCAAATGATTCATTGTGACATCAAGTGGCCTAAAAGGGCATGGGATGCATTGTGACACCACAGAGGTTAAGAGAAGCAAGGAACCATTGTGACCCAATGCAGGCTAACAATCTAAGAATCCCTTGTGGCACCAGGGGGCGCAAAATGACCACGGATGAACTCTGACAGCATGGGGACCTATAGAAGCAAGGAACCATTATGACACCATGAAGGCCAAGAATCAAATGGTTCATTGGAAGACCAAGTGGCCTAAAAGGGCTTGGAATGCATTGTGACAGCTCAGAGGTTAAGAGAAGCAAGGAACCATTGTGACCCAATGCAGGCTAACACTCTAATGATCCCTTGTGACACCAGGGGGTATAAAAAGGGCCAGGGATGGATTGTTACAGAACGGGGACCAATAGAAGCAAGGATCTATTATGCCACTGTGGAGGCCAAGAATCAAATGATTCATTGTGACATCAAGTGGCCTAAAAGGGTATGGGATGCATTATGACAACACAGGCGTTAAGAGAAGCAAGGATCCATTGTGACCCAATGGAAGCTAACAATCTAATGATCCCTTTTGACACCAATGGGCCTAAAAGGAGCTGGGATGTATTGTGAAAGCATGGGGGCCAATTAAAACCTGGTACAATTACGCCACCATGGAGGCCAAGAATCAAATGATTCATTGTGACATCAAGTGGGCTAAAACAGCTTGGAATGCATTGTGACACCACAGAGGTTAAGAGAAGCAAGGAACCATTGTGACCCAATGCAGGCTAACAATCTAATGATCCCTTGTGACACCAAAGGGCCTAAAAGGGCCAGGGATGGTTTGTTACAGCACGGGGACCAATAGAAGCAAGGATCAATTATGCCACCATGGAGGCCAAGAACCAAATAATTCATAGCGACATCAAGTGGCCTAAAAGGGCATGGGATGCATTGTGACACCACAGAGGTTAAGAGAAGCAAGGAACCATTGTGACCCAATGCAGGCTAACAATCTAATGATCCCTTGTGACACCAATGGGCCTAAAAGGGCAGGGATGTATTGTGTAAGCATGGGGCTCAATAGAAACCTGGCACAATTTCGCCACCATGGAGGCCAAGAATCAAATGATTCATTGTGACATCAAGTGGCCTAAAAGGGCATGGGATGCATTGTGACACCACAGGGGTTAAGAGAAGCAAGGAACCATTGTGACCCAATGCAGGCTAACAATCTAAGAATCCCTTGTGGCACCAGTGGGGCGCAAAAGGACCACGGATGAACTCTGACAGCATGGGGACCTATAGAAGCAAGGAACCATTATGACACCATGAAGGGCAAGAATCAAATGGTTCATTGTAAGACCAAGTGGCCTAAAAGGGCTTGGAATGCATTGTGACAGCACAGAGGTTAAGAGAAGCAAGGAACCATTGTGACCCAATGCAGGCTAACAATCTAATGATCCCTTGTGGCACCAGGGGGTATAAAAAGGGCCAGGGATGGATTGTTACAGCACGGGGACCAATAGAAGCAAGGATCTATTATGCCACCGTGGAGGCCAAGAATCAAATGATTCATTGTGACATCAAGTGGCCTAAAAGGGCATGGGATGCATTGTGACAGCACAGGGGTTAAGAGAAGCAAGGAACCATTGTGACCCAATGCAGGCTAACAATCTAATGATCCCTTGTGACACCAATGGGCCTAAAAGGGCCAGGGATGAATTGTTACAGCACGGGGACCAATAGAAGCAAGGATCTATTATGCCACCATGGAGGCCAAGAATCAAATGATTCATTGTGACATCAAGTGGCCTAAAAGGGCATGGGATGCATTGTGACACCACAGGGGTTAAGAGAAGCAAGGCACCATTGTGACCCAATGCAGGCTAACAATCTAAGAATCCCTTTTGAAACCAGGTGGCGCAAAAGGCCACTGCTGAACTCTGACAGCATGGGGACCTATAGAAGCAAGGAACCATTATGCCACCATGAAGGCCAAGAATCAAATGGTTCATTGTAAGACCAAGTGGCCTAAAAGGGCTTGGAATGCATTGTGACACCACAGAGGTTAAGAGAAGCAAGGAACCATTTTGACCCAATGCAGGCTAACAATCTAATGATCCCTTGTGGCACCAGGGGGTATAAAAAAGGCCAGGGATGGATTGTTACAGCACGGGGACCAATAGAAGCAAGGATCTATTATGCCACCGCGGAGGCCAAGAGTCAAATGATTCATTGTGACATCAAGTGGCCTAAAAGGGCATGGGATGCATTGTGACAGCACAGGGGTTAAGAGAAGCAAGGATCCATTGTGACCCAATGGAAGCTAACAATCTAATGATCCCTTTTGACACCAATGGGCCTAAAAGGGGCAGGGATGTATTGTGAAAACATGGGGCCCAAGTAAAACCTGGTACAATTACGCCACCATGGAGGCCAAGAATCAAATGATTCATTGTGACATCAAGTGGCCTAAAAGGGCATGGGATGCATTGTGACACCACAGGGGTTAAGAGAAGCAAGGAACCATTGTGACCCATTGCAGGCTAACAATCTAATGATCCCTTGTGACACCAATGGGCCTAAAAGGGCCAGGGATGGATTGTTACAGCACGGGGACCAATAGATGCAAGGATCTATTATGCCACCATGGAGGCCAAGAATCAAATAATTCATTGTGACATCAAGTGGCCTAAAAGGGCATGGGATGCATTGTGACAGCACAGAGGTTAAGAGAAGCAAGGATCCATTGTGACCCAATGGAGGCTAACAATCTAATGATCCGTTGTGACACCAATGGGCCTAAAAGGGGCAGGGATGTATTGTGACAGCATGAGGCCCAATTAAAACCTGGTACAATTACGCCACCATGGAGGCCAAGAATCAAATGATTCATTGTGACATCAAGTGGCCTAAAAGGGCATGGGATGCATTGTGACACCACAGGGGTTAAGTGAAGCAAGGAACCATTGTGACCCAATGCAGGCTAACAATCTAAGAATCCCTTTTGACACCAGGGGGCGGAAAAGGGCCACGGATGAACTCTGACAGCATGGGGACCTATAGAAGCAAGGAACCATTATGACACCATGAAGGCCAAGAATCAAATGGTTCATTGTAAGACCAAGTGGCCTAAAAGGGCTTGGAATGCATTGTGACACCACAGAGGTTAAGAGAAGCAAGGAACCATTGTGACCCAATGCAGGCTAACAATCTAAGAATCCCTTTTGACACCAGTGGGGGCGCAAAAGGACCACGGATGAACCTTGACAGCATGGGGACCTATAGAAGCAAGGAACCATTATGACACCATGAAGGCCAAGAATCAAATAGTTCATTGTAAGACCAAGTGGCCTAAAAGGGCTTGGAATGCATTGTGACACCACAGAGGTTAAGAGAAGCAAGGAACCATTGTGACCCAATGCAGACTAACAATCTAATGATCCCTTGTGGCACCAGGGGGTATAAAAAGGGCCAGGGATGGATTGTTACCCAACGGGGACCAATAGAAGCAAGGATCTATTATGCCACCTTGGAGGCCAAGAATCAAATGATTCATTGTGACATCAAGTGGACTAAAAGGGCATGGGATGCATTGTGACACCACAGAGGTTAAGAGAAGCAAGGAACCATTGTGACCCAATGCAGGCTAACAATCCAATGATCCCTTATGACACCAGGGGGTATAAAAAGGGCCAGGGATGGATTGTTACAGCACGGGGACCAATAGAAACAAGGATTTATTATGCCACCGTGGAGGCCAAGAATCAAATGATTCATTGTGACATCAAGTGGCCTAAAAGGGCATGGGATGCATTGTGACAGCACAGGGGTTAAGAGAAGCAAGGATCCATTGTGACCCAATGGAGGCTAACAATCTAATGATCCCTTTTGACACCAATGGGCCTAAAAGGGGCAGGGATGTATTGTGAAAGCATGGGGCCCAATTAAAACCTGGTACAATTACGCCACCATGGAGGCCAAGAATCAAATGATTCATTGTGACATCAAGTGGCCTAAAAGGGCATGGGATGCATTGTGACACCACAGAGGTTAAGAGAAGCAAGGAACCATTGTGACCCAATGTAGGCTAACAATCTAAGAATCCCTTTTGACACCAGTGGGGGCGCAAAAGGTCCATGGATGAACCTTGACAGCATGGGGACCTATAGAAGCAAGGAACCATTATGACACCATGAAGGCCAAGAATCAAATAGTTCATTGTAAGACCAAGTGGCCTAAAAGGGCTTGGAATGCATTGTGACACCACAGAGGTTAAGAGAAGCAAGGAACCATTGTGACCCAATGCAGACTAACAATCTAATGATCCCTTGTGGCACCAGGGGGTATAAAAAGGACGAGGGATGGATTGTTACCCAACGGGGACCAATAGAAGCAAGGATCTATTATGCCACCTTGGAGGCCAAGCATCAAATGATTCATTGTGACATCAAGTGGCCTAAAAGGGCATGGGATGCATTGTGACACCACAGGGGTTAAGTGAAGCAAGGAACCATTGTGACCCAATGCAGGCTAACAATCTAAGAATCCCTTTTGACACCAGGGGCGGAAAAGGGCCACGGATGAACTCTGACAGCATGGGGACCTATAGAAGCAAGGAACCATTAGGACACCATGAAGGCCGAGAATCAAATGGTTCATTGTAAGACCAAGTGGCCTAAAAGGGCTTGGAATGCATTGTGACACCACAGAGGTTAAGAGAAGCAAGGAACCATTGTGACCCAATGCAGGCTAACACTCTAATGATCTCTTGTGGCACCAGGGGGTATAAAAAGGGCCAGGGATGGATTGTTACAGCACGGGGACCAATAGAAACAAGGATCTATTATGCCACCGTGGAGGCCAAGAATCAAATGATTCATTGTGACATCAAGTGGCCTAAAAGGGCATGGGATGCATTGTGACAGCACAGGGGTTAAGAGAAGCAAGGATCCATTGCGACCCAATGGAGGCTAATAATCCCAGGATCCCATTTGACACCAGGGGGCGTAAAAGGGCCAGGGATGAATTGTGACAGCATGGGGCCCAATAGAAACAAGGAAGCATTATGACACCATGGAGGCCAAGAATCAAATGATTCATTGTGACATCAAGTGGCCTAAAAGGGCATGGGATGCATTGTGACAGCACAGAGGTAAAGAGAAGCAAGGATCCATTGTGACCCAATGGAGGCTAACAATCTAATGATCCCTTGTTACACCAATGGGCATAAAAGGGGCAGGGATAATTTGTGAAAGCATGGGGCCCCAATAAAACCTGGTACAATTATGCCACCATGGAGGCCAAGAATCAAATGATTCATTGTGACATCAAGTGGCCTAAAAGGGCATGGGATGCATTGTGACACCACAGGGGTTAAGAGAAGCAAGGAACCATTGTGACCCAATGCAGGCTAACAATCTAAGAATCCCTTTTGACACCAGGGGTTATATAAAGGACCACGAATGAACTCTGACAGCATGGGGACCTATAGAAACAAGGAACCATTATGACACCATGAAGGCCAAGAATCAAATGGTTCATTGTGACATCAAGTGGCCTAAAAGGGCTTGGAATTCATTGTGACAGCACAGAGGTTAAGAGAAGCAAGGAACCATTGTGACCCAATGCAGGCTAACAATCTAATGATCCCTTGTGGCACCAGGGGGTATAAAAAGGGCCAGGGATGGATTGTTACAGCACGGGGACCAATAGAAGCAAGGATCTATTATGCCACCGTGGAGGCCAAGAATCAAATGATTCATTGTGACATCAAGTGGCCTAAAAGGGCATGGGATGCATTGTGACAGCACAGGGGTTAAGAGAAGCAAGGATCCATTGTGACCCAATGGAGGCTAATAATCCCAGGATCCCATTTGACACCAGGGGGCGTAAAAGGGCCAGGGATGAATTGTGACAGCATGGGGCCCAATAGAAACAAGGAAGCATTATGACACCATGGAGGCCAAGAATCAAATGATTCATTGTGACATCAAGTGGCCTAAAAGGGCATGGGATGCATTGTGACACCACAGAGGTTAAGAGAAGCAAGGAACCATTGTGACCCAATGCAGGCTAACAATCTAAGAATCCCTTGTGGCACCAATGGGCCTAAAAGGGGCAGGGATGATTTGTGACAGCATGGGGCCCAAGTAAAACCTGGTACAATTATGCCACCATGAAGGCCAAGATTCAAATGGTTCATTGTAAGACCAAGAGGCCTAAAAGTGCTTGGAATGCATTGTGACACCACAGAGGTTAAGAGAAGCAAGGAACCATTGTGACCCAATGCAGGCTAACAATCTAATGATCCCTTGTGGCACCAGGGGGTATAAAAAGGGCCAGGGATGGATTGTTACAGCACGGGGACCAATAGAAGCAAGGATTTATTATGCCACCGTTGAGGCCAAGAATCAAATGATTCATTGTGACATCAAGTGGCCTAAAAGTGCGTGGGATGCATTGTGACAGCACAGGGGTTAAGAGAAGCAAGGATCCATTGTGACCCAATGGAGGCTAACAATCTAATGATCCCTTTTGACACCAATGGGCCTAAAAGGGGCAGGGATGTATTGTGAAAGCATGGGGCCCAATTAAAACCTGGTACAATTACGCCACCATGGAGGCCAAGAATCAAATGATTCATTGTGACATCAAGTGGCCTAAAAGGGCATGGGATGCATTGTGACACCACAGGGGTTAAGAGAAGCAAGGAACCATTGTGACCCAATGTAGGCTAACAATCTAAGAATCCCTTTTGACACCAGGGGGCGCAAAAGGACCACGGATGAACCTTGACAGCATGGGGACCAATAGAAGCAAGGATCTATTATGACACCATGAAGGCCAAGAATCAAATGGTTCATTGTAAGACCAAGTGGCCTAAAAGGGCTTGGAATGCATTGTGACAGCACAGAGGTTAAGAGAAGCAAGGAACCATTGTGACCCAATGCAGGCTAACAATCTAATGATCCCTTGTGGCACCAGGGGGTATAAAAAGGGCCAGGGATGGATTGTTACAGCACGGGGACCAATAGAAGCAAGGATCTATTATGCCACCGTGGAGGCCAAGAATCAAATGATTCATTGTGACATCAAGTGGCCTAAAAGGGCATGGGATGCATTATGACAGCACAGGGGTTAAGAGAAGCAAGGATCCATTGTGACCCAATGGAGGCTAACAATCTAATGATCCCTTTTGACACCAATGGGCCTAAAAGGGCAGGGATGTATTGTGAAAGCATGGGGCCCAATTAAAACATGGTACAATTTCGCCACCATGAAGGCCAAGAATCAAATGGTTCATTGTGACATCAAGTGGCCTAAAAGGGCATGGGATGCATTGCGACACCACAGAGGTTAAGAGAAGCAAGGAACCATTGTTACATAAGGGAGGCTAACCGTCTATTGATCCCTTGTAACACAAGGTGTTGTAAAAGGGCCAGGGATGAATTGTGAAAGCATGGGGCACAATAAAATCATGGAAATATTATGACACCATAGAGGCCAAGAATCAAATTATTCATTGTAACACCAAGTGGCCTAAAAGGGCATGGGATGCATTGTGACACCACAGGGGTTAAGAGAAGCAAGGAACCATTGTGACCCAAGGGAGGCTAACAATCTAATGATCCCTTGTCACACAAGGTGTTGTAAAAGGGCCAGGGATGAATTGTGACATCATGTGCCACAATAGAAACAAGGAACCATTATGACACCATGGAAGCCAAGAATCAAATGATTCATTGTGACATCAAGTGGCCTAAAAGGGCATGGGATGCATTGTGACAGCACAGGAGTTAAGAGAAGCCAGGATCCATTGTGACCCAATGGAAGCTAATAATCCCAGGATCCCATTTGACACCAGGGGGCGTAAAAGGGCCAGGGATGAATTGTGACAGCATGGGGCCCAATAGAGACAAGGAACCAATATGACACCATGGAGGCAAAGAATCAAATGGTTCATTGTGACATCAAGTGGCCTAAAAGGGCATGGGATGCATTGTGACACCACAGGGGTTAAGAGAAGCAAGGAACCATGGTGACCCAATACAGGCTAACAATCTAATGATCCCTTGTGGCACCAGGGGTCCTAAAAAGGGCCAGGGATGGATTGTTACAGCACGGGGACCAATAGAAGCAAGGATCTATTATGCCACCATGGAGGCCAAGAATCAAATGATTCATTGTGACATCAAGTGGCCTAAAAGGGCATGGGATGCATTGTGACACCACAGAGGTTAAGAGAAGCAAGGAAGCATTGTGACCCAAGGGAGGCTAACAATCTAATGATCCCTTGTCACACAAGGTGTTGTAGAAGGGCCAGGGATGAATTGTGACATCATGGGGCACAATAGAAACAAGGAACCATTATGACACCATGGAAGCCAAGAATCAAATGATTCATTGTGACATCAAGTGGCCTAAAATGGCATGGGATGCATTGTGACAAAACAGGGGTTAAGAGAAGCAAGGAACCATTGTGACCCAATGCAGGCTAACAATCTAATGATCCCTTGTGGCACCAGAGGTCCTAAAAAGTCCAGGGATGGATTGTTACAGCACGGGGACCAATAGAAGCAAGGATCTATTATGCCACCATGGAGGCCAAGAATCAAACGATTCATTGTGACATCAAGTGGCCTAAAAGGGCATGGGATGCATTGTGACAGCACAGGGGTTAAGAGAAGCCAGGATCAATTGTGACCCAATGGAAGCTAATAATCCCAGGATCCCATTTGACACCAGGGGGCGTAAAAGGGCCAGGGATGAATTGTGACAGCATGGGACCCAATAGAAACAAGGAACCAATATGACACCATGGAGGCAAAGAATCAAATGATTCATTGTGACATCAAGTGGCCTAAAAGGGCATGGGATGCATTGTGACACCACAGGGGTTAAGAGAAGCAAGGAACCATGGTGACCCAATGCAGGCTAACAATCTAATGATCCCTTGTGGCACCAGGGGTCCTAAAAAGGGCCAGGGATGGATTGTTACAGCACGGGGACCAATAGAAGCAAGGATCTATTATGCCACCATGGAGGCCAAGAATCAAATGATTCATTGTGACATCAAGTGGCCTAAAAGGGCATGGGATGCATTGTGACACCACAGGGGTTAAGAGAAGCAAGGAACCATTGTGACCCAATGGAAGCTAATAATCCCAGGATCCCATTTGACACCAGGGGGCATAAAAGGGCCAGGGATGAATTGTTACAGCATGGGGCCCAATAGAAACAAGGAACCATTATGACACCATGGAGGCCAAGAATCAAATGATTCATTGTGACTTCAAGTGGCCTAAAAGTGCATGGGATGCATTGTGACACCACAGGGGTTAAGAGAAGCAAGGAACCATGGTGACCCAATGCAGGCTAACAATCTAATAATCCCTTTTGACACAAGGAGCTGTAAAAGGGCCAAGAATGAATTGTTACAGCAGGGGGGCAAGAAAATCATGGAAACATTATGTCACCATAGAGACCAAGACTCAAATGATTCACTGTAACACCAAGTGGCCTAAAAGGGCATGGGATGCATTGTGACACCACAGGGGTTAAGAGAAGCAAGGAACTATTGTGACCCAATGCAGGCTAACAATCTAAGAATCCCTTTTGACACCACGGGGCGCAAAAGGACCAGGGATGGATTGTTACAGCACGGGGACCAATAGAAGCAAGGATCTATTATGACACCATGAAGGCCAAGAATCAAATGATTCATTGTGACATCAAGTGGCCTAAAAGGGCTTGGAATGCATTGTGACACCACAGAGGTTAAGAGAAGCAAGGAACCATTGTGACCCTATGCAGGCTAACAATCTAATGATCCCTTGTGGCACCAGGGTGTATAAAAAGGGCCAGGGATGGATTGTTACAGCACGGGGACCAATAGAAGCAAGGATCTATTATTCCACCGTGGAGGCCAAGAATCAAATGATTCATTGTGACATCAAGTGGCCTAAAAGTGCATGGGATGCATTGTGACAGCACAGGGGTTAAGAGAAGCAAGGATCCATTGTCTCCCAATTGAGGCTAACCATCTAAGGATCCCTTTTGACACCAATGGGCCTAAAAGGGTCAGGGATGTATTGTGAAAGCATGGGGCCCAGTGAAAACATGGTACAATCAAGCCACCATGGAGGCCAAGAATCAAATGATTCATTGTGACATCAAGTGGCCTAAAAGGGCATGGGATGCATTGTGACACCACAGGGGTTAAGAGAAGCAAGGCACCATTGTAACCCAAAGCAGGCTAACAATCTAAGAATCCCTTTTGACACCAGGGGGCGCAAAAGGACGACGGATGAACTCTGACAGCATGGGGACCTATAGAAGCCAGGAACCATTATGACACCATGAAGGCCAAGAATCAAATGCTTCATTGTGACATCAAGTGGCCTAAAAGGGCTTGGAATGCATTGTGACACCACAGAGGTTAAGAGAAGCAAGGAACCATTGTGACCCAATGCAGGCTAACAATGTAATGATCCCTTGTGGCACCAGGGGGTATAAAAAGGGCCAGGGATGGATTGTTACAGCACGGGGACCAATAGAAGCAAGGATCTATTATGCCACCATGGAGGCCAAGAATCAAATGATTCATTGTGACATCAAGTGGCCTAAAAGGGCATGGGATGCATTGTGACAGCACAGGGGCTAAGAGAAGCAAGGAACCATTGTGACCCAATGCAGGCTAACAATCTAAGAATCCCTTTTGAAATTAGGTGGCGCAAAAGGACCACTGATGAACTCTGACAGCATGGGGACCTATAGAAGCAAGGAACCATTATGACACCATGAAGGCCAAGAATCAAATGGTTCATTGTAAGACCAAGTGGCCTAAAAGGGCTTGGAATGCATTGTGACACCACAGAGGTTAAGAGAAGCAAGGAACCATTGTGACCCAATGCAGGCTAACAATCTAATGATCCCTTGTGACACCAGGGGGTATAAAAAGGGCCAGGGATGGATTGTTACAGCACGGGGACCAATAGAAGCAAGGATCTATTATGCCACCGTGGAGGCCAAGAATCAAATGATTCATTGTGACATCAAGTGGCCTAAAAGGGCATGGGATGCATTGTGACAGCACAGGGGTTTAGAGAAACAAGGATCCATTGTGACCAATGGAGGCTAACAATCTAATGATCCCTTTTGACACCAATGGGCCTAAAATGGGCAGGGATGTATTGTGAAAGCATGGGGCCCAATTAAAACCTGGTACAATTACGCCACCATGGAGGCCAAGAATCAAATGATTCATTGTGACATCAAGTGGCCTAAAAGGGCATGGGATGCATTGGGACAAAACAGGGGTTAAGAGAAGCAAGGAACCATTGTGACCCAATGCAGGCTAACAATCTAATGATCCCTTGTGGCACCAGGGGTCCTAAAAAGGGCCAGGGGTGGATTGTTACAGCACGGGGACCAATCGAAGCAAGGATCTATTATGCCACCATGGAGGCCAAGAATCAAATGATTCATTGTGATATCAAGTGGCCTAAAAGGGCATGGGATGCATTGTGACACCACAGGGGTTAAGAGAAGCCAGGATCCATTGTGACCCAATGGAAGCTAATAATCCCAGGATCCCATTTGACACCAGGGATCGTAAAAGGGCCAGGGATGAATTGTGACAGCATGGGGCCCAATAGAAACAAGGAACCATTATGACACCATGGAGGCCAAGAATCAAATGATTCATTGTGACATCAAGTGGCCTAAAAGGGCATGGGATGCATTGTGACACCACAGGGGTTAAGAGAAGCAAGGATCCATTGTGTCCCAATGCAGGCTAACAATATAATTATCCCTTGTGACACCAGGTGGCCCAAAAGGACCAGGGATGAATTGTGAAAGCATGGAGCCCAATTAAAACCTAGTACAATTACGCCACCATGGAGGCCAAGAATAAAATGATTCATTGTGACATCAAGTGGCCTAAAAGGGCATGGGATGCATTGTGACACCACAGAGGTTAAGAGAAGCAAGGAACCATTGTGACCCCAGGGAGGCTAACAATCTAATGATCCCTTGTCACACAAGGTGTTGTAAAAGGGCCAGGGATGAATTGTGACAGCATGGGGCCCAATAGAAACAAGGAACCATTATGACACCATGGAGGCCAAGAATCAAATGATTCATTGTGACGTCAAGTGGCCTAAAAGGGCATGGAATGCATTGTGACACCACAGAGGTTAAGAGAAGCAAGGAACCATTGTGACCCAATGGATGCTGACAATCTAATGATCCATTGTGACACCAGGGGTTGTAATAGGGCCAGGGATGAATTGTGAAAGCATGGGGCACAATAAAAACATGGAAATATTATGACACCATGGAGGCCAAGAATCAAATGATTCATTGTAACACCAAGTGGCCTAAAAGGGAATTGGATGCATTGTGACACCACAGAGGTTAAGAGAAGCAAGGAACTATTGTGACCCAATGCAGGCTAACAATCTAAGAATCCCTTTTGACACCAGGTGGCGCAAAAGGACCAGGGATGGATTGTTACAGCACGGGGACCAATAGAATCAAGGATCTATTATGACACCGTGGAGGCCAAGAATCAAATGATTCATTGTGACATCAAGTGGCCTAAAAGTGCATGGGATGCATTGTGACAGCACAGGGGTTAAGAGAAGCAAGGATCCATTGTGACCCAATGGAGGCTAATAATCCCAGGATCCCATTTGACACCAATGGGCCAAAAAGGGTCAGGGATGTATTGTGAAAGCATGGGGCCCAGTGAAAACATGGTACAATCAAGCCACCATGGAGGCCAAGAATCAAATGATTCATTGTGACATCAAGTGGCCTAAAAGGGCATGGGATGCATTGTGACACCACAGAGGTTAAGGGAAGCAAGGATCCATTGTGACCCAATGGAGGCTAACAATCTAATGATCCCTTGTGACACCAATGGGCCTAAAAGGGGCAGGGATAACTTGTGAAAGCATGGGGCCCCAGTAAAACCTGATACAATTATGCCACCATGGAGGCCAAGAATCAAATGATTCATTGTGACATCAAGTGGCCTAAAAGGGCATGGGATGCATTGTGACACCACAGGGGTTAAGAGAAGCAAGGAACCATTGTAACCCAAAGCAGGCTAACAATCTAATGATCCCTTTTGACACCAGGGGGCGCAAAAGGACCACGGAAGAACTCTGACAGCATGGGGACCTATAGAAGCCAGGAACCATTATGACAGCATGAAGGCCAAGAATCAAATGGTTCATTGTGACATCAAGTGGCCTAAAAGGGCTTGGAATGCATTGTGACAGCACAGAGGTTAAGAGAAGCAAGGAACCATTGTGACCCAATGCAGGCTAACAATCTAATGATCCCTTGTGGCACCAGGGGGTATAAAAAGGGCCAGGGATGGATTGTTACAGCACGGGGACCAATAGAAGCAAGGATCTATTATGCCACCATGGAGGCCAAGAATCAAATGATTCATTGTGACATCAAGTGGCCTAAAAGGGCATGGGATGCATTGTGACAGCACAGGGGTTAAGAGAAGCAAGGAACCATTGTGACCCAATGCAGGCTAACAATCTAAGAATCCCTTTTGAAACCAGGTGGCGCAAAAGGACCACTGATGAACTCTGACAGCATGGGGACCTATAGAAGCAGGGAACCATTATGACACCATGAAGGCCAAGAATCAAATGGTTCATTGTAAGACCTAGTGGCCTAAAAGGGCTTGGAATGCATTGTGACACCACAGAGGTTAAGAGAAGCAAGGAACCATTGTGACCCAATGCAGGCTAACAATCTAATGATCCCTTGTGGCACCAGGGGGTATAAAAAGGGCCAGGGATGGATTGTTACAGCACGGGGACCAATAGAAGCAAGGATCTATTATGCCACCGTGGAGGCCAAGAATCAAATGATTCATTGTGACATCAAGTGGCCTAAAAGTGCATGGGATGCATTGTGACAGCACAGGGGTTAAGAGAAGCAAGGATCCATTGTCTCCCAATTGAGGCTAACAATCTAAGGATCCCTTTTGACACCAATGGGCCTAAAAGGGTCAGGGATGTATTGTGAAAGCATGGGGCCCAGTGAAAACATGGTACAATCAAGCCACCATGGAGGCCAAGAATCAAATGATTCATTGTGACATCAAGTGGCCTAAAAGGGCATGGGATGCATTGTGACACCACAGGGGTTAAGAGAAGCAAGGCACCATTGTAACCCAAAGCAGGCTAACAATCTAAGAATCCCTTTTGACACCAGGGGGCGCAAAAGGACGACGGATGAACTCTGACAGCATGGGGACCTATAGAAGCCAGGAACCATTATGACACCATGAAGGCCAAGAATCAAATGCTTCATTGTGACATCAAGTGGCCTAAAAGGGCTTGGAATGCATTGTGACACCACAGAGGTTAAGAGAAGCAAGGAACCATTGTGACCCAATGCAGGCTAACAATGTAATGATCCCTTGTGGCACCAGGGGGTATAAAAAGGGCCAGGGATGGATTGTTACAGCACGGGGACCAATAGAAGCAAGGATCTATTATGCCACCATGGAGGCCAAGAATCAAATGATTCATTGTGACATCAAGTGGCCTAAAAGGGCATGGGATGCATTGTGACAGCACAGGGGCTAAGAGAAGCAAGGAACCATTGTGACCCAATGCAGGCTAACAATCTAAGAATCCCTTTTGAAACCAGGTGGCGCAAAAGGACCACTGATGAACTCTGACAGCATGGGGACCTATAGAAGCAAGGAACCATTATGACACCATGAAGGCCAAGAATCAAATGGTTCATTGTAAGACCAAGTGGCCTAAAAGGGCTTGGAATGCATTGTGACACCACAGAGGTTAAGAGAAGCAAGGAACCATTGTGACCCAATGCAGGCTAACAATCTAATGATCCCTTGTGACACCAGGGGGTATAAAAAGGGCCAGGGATGGATTGTTACAGCACGGGGACCAATAGAAGCAAGGATCTATTATGCCACCGTGGAGGCCAAGAATCAAATGATTCATTGTGACATCAAGTGGCCTAAAAGGGCATGGGATGCATTGTGACAGCACAGGGGTTTAGAGAAACAAGGATCCATTGTGACCCAATGGAGGCTAACAATCTAATGATCCCTTTTGACACCAATGGGCCTAAAATGGGCAGGGATGTATTGTGAAAGCATGGGGCCCAATTAAAACCTGGTACAATTACGCCACCATGGAGGCCAAGAATCAAATGATTCATTGTGACATCAAGTGGCCTAAAAGGGCATGGGATGCATTGGGACAAAACAGGGGTTAAGAGAAGCAAGGAACCATTGTGACCCAATGCAGGCTAACAATCTAATGATCCCTTGTGGCACCAGGGGTCCTAAAAAGGGCCAGGGGTGGATTGTTACAGCACGGGGACCAATCGAAGCAAGGATCTATTATGCCACCATGGAGGCCAAGAATCAAATGATTCATTGTGATATCAAGTGGCCTAAAAGGGCATGGGATGCATTGTGACACCACAGGGGTTAAGAGAAGCCAGGATCCATTGTGACCCAATGGAAGCTAATAATCCCAGGATCCCATTTGACACCAGGGATCGTAAAAGGGCCAGGGATGAATTGTGACAGCATGGGGCCCAATAGAAACAAGGAACCATTATGACACCATGGAGGCCAAGAATCAAATGATTCATTGTGACATCAAGTGGCCTAAAAGGGCATGGGATGCATTGTGACACCACAGGGGTTAAGAGAAGCAAGGATCCATTGTGTCCCAATGCAGGCTAACAATATAATTATCCTTTGTGACACCAGGTGGCCCAAAAGGACCAGGGATGAATTGTGAAAGCATGGAGCCCAATTAAAACCTAGTACAATTACGCCACCATGGAGGCCAAGAATAAAATGATTCATTGTGACATCAAGTGGCCTAAAAGGGCATGGGATGCATTGTGACACCACAGAGGTTAAGAGAAGCAAGGAACCATTGTGACCCCAGGGAGGCTAACAATCTAATGATCCCTTGTCACACAAGGTGTTGTAAAAGGGCCAGGGATGAATTGTGACAGCATGGGGCCCAATAGAAACAAGGAACCATTATGACACCATGGAGGCCAAGAATCAAATGATTCATTGTGACGTCAAGTGTCCTAAAAGGGCATGGAATGCATTGTGACACCACAGAGGTTAAGAGAAGCAAGGAACCATTGTGACCCAATGGATGCTGACAATCTAATGATCCATTGTGACACCAGGGGTTGTAATAGGGCCAGGGATGAATTGTGAAAGCATGGGGCACAATAAAAACATGGAAATATTATGACACCATGGAGGCCAAGAATCAAATGATTCATTGTAACACCAAGTGGCCTAAAAGGGAATTGGATGCATTGTGACACCACAGAGGTTAAGAGAAGCAAGGAACTATTGTGACCCAATGCAGGCTAACAATCTAAGAATCCCTTTTGACACCAGGTGGCGCAAAAGGACCAGGGATGGATTGTTACAGCACGGGGACCAATAGAAGCAAGGATCTATTATGACACCATGAAGGCCAAGTATCAAATGATTCATTGTGACATCAAGTGGCCTAAAAGGGCTTGGAATGCATTGTGACACCACAGAGGTTAAGAGAAGCAAGGAACCATTGTGACCCAATGCAGGCTAACAATGTAATGATCCCTTGTGACACCAGGGGGTATAAAAAGGGCCAGGGATGGATTGTTACAGCACGGGGACCAATAGAAGCAAGGATCTATTATGCCACCGTGGAGGCCAAGAATCAAATGATTCATTGTGACATCAAGTGGCCTAAAAGTGCATGGGATGCATTGTGACAGCACAGGGGTTAAGAGAAGCAAGGATCCATTGTGACCCAATGGAGGCTAATAATCCCAGGATCCCATTTGACACCAATGGGCCAAAAAGGGTCAGGGATGTATTGTGAAAGCATGGGGCCCAGTGAAAACATGGTACAATCAAGCCACCATGGAGGCCAAGAATCAAATGATTCATTGTGACATCAAGTGGCCTAAAAGGGCATGGGATGCATTGTGACACCACAGAGGTTAAGGGAAGCAAGGATCCATTGTGACCCAATGGAGGCTAACAATCTAATGATCCCTTGTGACACCAATGGGCCTAAAAGGGGCAGGGATAACTTGTGAAAGCATGGGGCCCCAGTAAAACCTGATACAATTATGCCACCATGGAGGCCAAGAATCAAATGATTCATTGTGACATCAAGTGGCCTAAAAGGGCATGGGATGCATTGTGACACCACAGGGGTTAAGAGAAGCAAGGAACCATTGTAACCCAAAGCAGGCTAACAATCTAATGATCCCTTTTGACACCAGGGGGCGCAAAAGGACCACGGATGAACTCTGACAGCATGGGGACCTATAGAAGCCAGGAACCATTATGACACCATGAAGGCCAAGAATCAAATGGTTCATTGTGACATCAAGTGGCCTAAAAGGGCTTGGAATGCATTGTGACAGCACAGAGGTTAAGAGAAGCAAGGAACCATTGTGACCCAATGCAGGCTAACAATCTAATGATCCCTTGTGGCACCAGGGGGTATAAAAAGGGCCAGGGATGGATTGTTACAGCACGGGGACCAATAGAAGCAAGGATCTATTATGCCACCATGGAGGCCAAGAATCAAATGATTCATTGTGACATCAAGTGGCCTAAAAGGGCATGGGATGCATTGTGACACCACAGGGGTTAAGAGAAACAAGGATCCATTGTGACCCAATGGAGGCTAATAATCCCAGGATCCCATTGGACACCAATGGGCGTAAAAGGGCCAGGGATGCATTGTGACACCACAGGGGTTAAGAGAAGCAAGGAACCATTGTGACCCAATGCAGGCTAACAATCTAAGAATCCCTTTTGACACCAGGGGGCGGAAAAGGGCCACGGATTAACTCTGACAGCATGGGGACCTATAGAAGCAAGGAACCATTATGACACCATGAAGGCCAAGAATCAAATGGTTCATTGTGACATCAAGTGGCCTAAAAGGGCATGGGATGCATTGTGACACCACAGTGGTTGAGAGAAGCAAGGAACCATTGTGACCCAATGCAGGCTAACAATCTAATGATCCCTTGTGACACCAATGGGCCTAAAAGGGGCAGGGATGATTTGTGAAAGCATGGGGCCCCAGTAAAACCTGGTAAAATTATGCCACCATGTGTGCCAAGAATCAAATGATTCATTGTGACATCAAGTGGCCTAAAAGGGCTTGGAATGCATTGTGACAGCACAGAGGTTAAGAGAAGCAAGGAACCATTGTGAACCAATGCAGGCTAACAATCTAATGATCCCTTGTGGCACCAGGGGGTATAAAAAGGTTCATGGATGGATTGTTACAGCACGGGGACCAATAGAAGCAAGGATCTATTATGCCACCATGGAGGCCAAGAATCAAATGATTCATTGTGACATCAAGTGGCCTAAAAGGGCATGGGATGCATTGTGACACCACAGGGGTTAAGAGAAGCAAGGAACCATTGTGATCCAAAGCTGCCTAACAATCTAAGAATCCCTTTTGACACCATGGGGCGTAAAAGGGTCAGGGATGAATTGTGACAGCATGGGGCCCAATGGAATCAAGGAACCATTATGCCACCATGGAGGCCAAGAATCCAATAATTCATTGTGACATCAAGTGGCCTAAAAGGGCATGGGATGCATTGTGACACCACAGAGGTTAAGAGAAGCAAGGAATCATTGTGACCCAATGCAGGCTAACAATCTAATGATCCCTTGTGGCACCAGGGGGTATATAAAGGGCCAGGGATGGATTGTTACAGTACGGGGACCAATAGAAACAAGGATCTATTATGCCACCGTGGAGGCCTCGAATCAAATGATTCATTGTGACATCTAGTGGCCTAAAAGGGCATGGGATGCACTGTGACGCCACAGAGGTTAAGAGAAGCAAGGAACCATTGTGACCCAATGCAGGCTCACAATCTAATTATCCCTTGTTACACCAATGGGCCTAAAAGGGGCAGGGATGAATTGTGAAAGCATGGGGCCCAATAGAAACCTCGTACAATTACGCCACCATGGAGGCCAAGAATCAAATGATTCATTGTGACATCAAGTGGCCTAAAAGGGCATGGGATGCATTGTGACACCACAGGGGTTAAGAGAAGCAAGGAACCATTGTGACCCAGTGCAGGCTAACAATCTAATGATCCCTTGTGACACCAATGGGCCTAAAAGGGGCAGCGATGAATTGTTACATCACGGGGACAAATAGAAGCAAGGATCTATTATGACACCATGGAGGCCAAGAATCAAATAATTCATTGTGACATCATGTGGCCTAAAAGGGCATGGGATGCATTGTGACAGCACAGGGGTTAAGAAAAGCAAGGAATCATTGTGACCCAATGGAGGCTAATAATCCCAGGATCCCATTTGACACCAGGGGGTGTAAAAGGGCCAGGGATGAATTGTGTCAGCATGGGGCCCAATAGAAACAAGGAACCATTATGACACCATGGAGGCCAAGAATCAAATGATTCATTGTGACATCTAGTGGCCTAAAAGGGCATGGGATGCATTGTGACAACACAGAGGTTAAGAGAAGCAAGGAACCATTGTGACCCAATGCAGGCTAAAAATCTAATGATCCCTTGTGACACCAATGGGCCTAAAAGGGCCAGGGATGAATTGTTACAGCACGGGGACCAATAGAAACCTGGTAGAATTATGCCACCATGGAGGCCAAGAATCAAATGATTCGTTGTGACATCAAGTGGCCTAAAAGGGCATGGGATGCATTGTGACACCACAGAGGTTAAGAGAAGCAAGGAACCATTGTGACCCAATGCAGGCTAACAATCTAATGATCCCTTGTGGCTCCAGGGGGTATAAAAAGGCCAGGGATGGATTGTTACAGCACGGGCACCAATAGAAGCAAGGATCTATTATGCCACCATGGAGGACAAGAATCAAATGATTCATTGTGACAACAAGTGGCCTAAAAGGGCATGGGATGCATTGTGACACCACAGAGGTAAAGAGAAGCAAGGAACCATTGTGATCCAATGCTGCCTAACAATCTAAGTATCCCTTTTGACACCAGGGGGAGTAAAAGAGGCAGGGATCAATTGTGACAGCATGGGGCCCAATAGAATCGAGGAACCATTATGACACCATGGAGGCCAAGAATCAAATAATTCATTGTGACATCAAGTGGCCTAAAAGGGCATGGGATGCATTGTGACACCACAGAGGTTAAGAGAAGCAAGGAAACATTGTGACCCAATGCAGGCTAACAATCTAATGATCCCTTGTGACACCAATGGGCCTAAAAGGGCCAGGGATTAATTGTTACAGCACGGGGACCAATAGATGCAAGGATCTATTATGCCACCATGGAGGCCAAGAATCAAATGATTCATTGTGACATCAAGTGGCCTAAAAGGGCATGGGATGCATTGTGACACCACAGTGGTTAAGAGAAACAAGGAAGTATTGTGATCCAATGCTGCCTAACAATCTAAGAATCCCTTTTGACACCATGGGGCGCAAAAGGGGCAGGGATGAATTGTGACAGCATGGGGCCCAATAGAATCAAGGAACCATTATGCCACCATGTGTGCCAAGAATCAAATAATTCATTGTGACATCAAGTGGCCTAAAAGGGCATGGGATGCACTGTGACACCACAGAGGATAAGAGAAGCAAGGAACCATTGTGACCCAATGCAGGCTAACAATCTAATGATCCCTTGTGGCACCAGGGGGTATAAAAAGGGCCAGGGATGGATTGTTACAGCACGGGGACCAATAGAAGCAAGGAACCATTATGACACCATGGAGGCCAAGAATCAAATGATTCATTGTGACATCAAGTGGCCTAAAAGGGCATGGGATGCATTGTGACACCACAGAGGTTAAGAGAAACAAGGAACTATTGTGAACCAATGCAGGCTAACAATATAAGAATCCCTTTTGACACCATGGGGCGTAAAAGGGGCAGGGATGAATTGTGACAGCATGGGGCCCAATAGAATCAAGGAACCATTATGACACCATGGAGGCCAAGAATCAAATGATTCATTGTGACATCAAGTGGCCTAAAAGGGCATGGGATGCATTGTGACACCACAGAGGTTAAGAGAAGCAAGGAACCATTGTGACCCAATGCAGGCTAACAATCTAATGATCCCTTGTGACACCAGGGGGCCTAAAAGGGCCGGGGATGAATTGTTACAGCACGGGGACCAATAGATGCAAGGATCTATTATGCCACCATGGAAGCCAAGAATCAAATAATTCATTGTGACATCATGTGGCCTAAAAGGGCATGGGATGCATTGTGACACCACAGAGGTTAAGAGAAGCAAGGAACCATTGTGACCCAATGCAGGCTAACAATCTAATGATCCCTTGTGACACCAATGGGCCTAAAAGGGGCAGGGATGTATTGTGAAAGCATGGGGCCCAATAGAAACTTCGTACAATTACGCCACCATGGAGGCCAAGAATCAAATGATTCATTGTGACATCAAGTGGCCTAAAAGGGCATGGGATGCATTGTGACACAACAGGGGTTAAGAGAAGCAAGGAACCATTGTGACCCAATGCAGGCTAATATTCCCAGGATCCCATTTGACACCAGGGGGCGTAAAAGGGCCAGGGATGAATTGTGACAGCATGGGGCCCAATAGAAACAAGGAACCATTATGACACCATGAAGGCCAAGAATCAAATGATTCATTGTGACATCAAGTGGCCTAAAAGGGCATGGGATGCATTGTGACACCACAGAGGTTAAGAGAAGCAAGGAATCATTGTGACCCAATGCAGGCTAACAATCTAATGATCCCTTGTGACACCAGGGGGCCTAAAAGGTGCAGGGATGAATTGTGACAGCATGGAGCCCAATAGAAACCTCGCACGATTATGCCACCATGCAGGCCAAGAATCAAATGATTCATTGTGATATCAAGTGGCCTAAAAGGGCATGGGATGCATTGTGACACCACAGAGGTTAAGAGAAGCAAGGAACCATTGTGACCCAATGCAGGCTAACAATCTAATGATCCCTTGTGACAACAATGGGCCTAAAAGGGGCAGGGATGAATTGTGAAAGCATGGGGCCCAAGTAAAACATGGTACAATTAAGCCAGCATGGAGGCCAAGAATCAAATAATTCATTGTGACATCAAGTGGCCTAAAAGGGCATGGGATGCATTGTGACACCACAGAGGTAAAGAGAAGCAAGGAAACATTGTGACCCAATGCAGGCTAACAATCTAATGATCCCTTGTGACACCAATGGGCCTAAAAGGGCCAGGGATGAATTGTTACAGCACGGGGACCAATAGATGCAAGGATCTATTATGCCACCATGGAAGCCAAGAATCAAATAATTCATTGTGACATCATGTGGCCTAAAAGGGCATGGGATGCATTGTGACACCACAGAGGTTAAGAGAAGCAAGGAACCATTGTGACCCAATGCAGGCTAACAATCTATTGATCCCTTGTGACACCAATGGGCCTAAAAGGGGCAGGTATTTATTGTGAAAGCATGGGGCCCAATAGAAACCTCGTACAATTACGCCACCATGGAGGCCAAGAATCAAATGATTCATTGTGACATCAAGTGGCCTAAAAGGGCATGGGATGCATTGTGACACCACAGGGGTTAAGAGAAGCAAGGAACCATTGTGACCCAATGCAGGCTAACAATCTAAGAATCCCTTTTGACACCAGGGGGCGTAAAAGGACCACGGATGAACTCTGACAGCATGGGGACCTATAGAAGCAAGGAACCATTATGACACGATGAAGGCCTAGAATCAAATGATTCATTGTGACATCAAGTGGCCTAAAAGGGCATGGAATGCATTGTGACACCACAGAGGTTAAGAGAAGCAAGGAACCATTGTGACCCAGTGCTGGCTAACAATCTAATGATCCCTTGTGGCACCAGGGGGTATAAAAAGGGCCAGGGATGGATTGTTACAGCACGGGGACCAATAGAAGCAAGGATCTATTATGCCACCGTGGAGGCCAAGAATCAAATGATTCATTGTGACATCAAGTGGCCTAAAAGGGCTTGGAATGCATTGTGACCGCACTGGAGTTAAGAGAAGCAAGGATCCATTGTGACCCAATGGAGGCTAATATTCCCAGGATCCCATTTGACACCAGGGGGCGTAAAAGGGCCAGGGATGAATTGTGACAGCATGGGGCCCAATAGAAACAAGGAACCATTATGACACCATGAAGGCCAAGAATCAAATGATTCATTGTGACATCAAGTGGCCTAAAAGGGCATGGGATGCATTGTGACACCACAGGGGTTAAGAGAAGCAAGGAACCATTGTGACCCAATGCAGGCTAACAATCTAATGATCCCTTGTGACACCAATGGGCCTAAAAGGGGCAGGGATGGATTGTTACATCACTGGGACAAATAGAAACAAGGATCTATTATGACACCATGGAGGCCAAGAATCAAATAATTCATTGTGACATCATGTGGCCTAAAAGGGCATGGGATGCATTGTGACAGCACAGGGGTTAAGAAAAGCAAGGATCCATTGTGACCCAATGGAGGCTAATAATCCCAGGATCCCATTTGACACCAGGGGGCGTAAAAGGGCCAGGGATGAATTGTGACAGCATGGGGCCCAATAGAAACATGGAACCATTATGACACCATGGAGGCCAAGAATCAAATGATTCATTGTGACATCAAGTGTCCTAAAAGGGCATGGGATGCATTGTGACACCACAGAGGTTAAGAGAAGCAAGGAACCATTGTGACCCAATGCAGGCTAACAATCTAATAATCCCTTGTGGCACCAGGCGGCGCAAAAGGACCACGGATGAACTCTGACAGCATGGGGACCTATAGAAGCAAGGAACCATTATGACACCATGAAGGCCTAGAATCAAATGGTTCATTGTAAGTCCAAGTGGCCTAAAAGGGCTTGGAATGCAATGTGACACCACAGAGGTTAAGAGAAGCAAGGATCCATTGTGACCCAATGGAGGCTAATAATCCCAGGATCCCATTTGACACCAGGGGGCGTAAAAGGGCCAGGGATGAATTGTGACAGCATGGGGCCCAATAGAAACAAGGAACCATTATGACACCATGGAGGCCAAGAATCAAATGATTCATTGTGACATCTAGTGGCCTAAAAGGGCATGGGATGCATTGTGACACCACAGGGGTTAAGAGAAGCAAGGAACCATTGTGACCCAATGCAGGCTAACAATCTAATGATCCCTTGTGACACCAAAGGGCCTAAAAGGGGCAGGGATGATTTGTGAAAGCATGGGGCCCCAGTAAAACCTGGTACAATTATGCCACCATGGAGGCCAAGAATCAAATGATTCATTGTGACATCAAGTGGCCTAAAAGGGCATGGGATGCATTGTGACACCACAGGGGTTAAGAGAAGCAAGGAACCATTGTGACCCAATGCAGGCTAACAATCTAAGAATCCCTTTTGACACCAGGGGGCGCAAAAGGACCACGGATGAACACTGACAGCATGGGGACCTATAGAAGCAAGCAAACATTATGACTCCATGAAGGCCAAGAATCAAATGATTCATTGTGACATCAAGTGGCCTAAAAGGGCTTGGAATGCATTGTGACACCACAGAGGTTAAGAGAAGCAAGGAACCATTGTGACCCAATGCAGGCTAACAATCTAATGATCCCTTGTGACACCAATGGGCCTAAAAGGGGCAGGGATGAATTGTGAAAGCATGGGGACCAATAGAAACCTAGTACAATTACGCCACCATGGAGGCCAAGAATCAAATGATTCGTTGTGACATCAAGTGGCCTAAAAGGGCATGGGATGCATTGTGACACCACAGAGGTTAAGAGAAGCACGGAACCATTGTGACCCAATGCAGGCTAACAATCTAATGATCCCTTGTGACACCAATGGACCTAAAAGGGCCAGGGATGAATTGTTACAGCACGGGGACCAATAGAAGCAAGGATCTATTATGCCACCATGGAGGCCAAGAATCAAATAATTCATTGTGACATCATGTGGCCTAAAAGGGCATGGGATGCATTGTGACACCACAGGGGTTAAGAAAAGCAAGGATCCATTGTGACCCAATGCAGGCTAATAATCCCAGGATCCCATTTGACACCAGGGGGCGTAAAAGGGCCAGGGATGAATTGTGGCAGCATGGGGCCCAATAGAAACAAGGAACCATTATGACACCATGGAGGCCACGAATCAAATGATTCATTGTGACATCTAGTGGCCTAAAAGGGCATGGGATGCACTGTGACACCACAGGGGTTAAGAGAAGCAAGGAACCATTGTGACCCAATGCAGGCTAACAATCTAATGATCCCTTGTGGCACCAGGGGGTATAAAAAGGGCCAGGGATGGATTGTTACAGCACGGGGACCAATAGAAGCAAGGATCTATTATGCCAACGTGGAGGCCAAGAATCAAATGATTCATTGTGACATCATGTGGCCTAAAAGGGCATGGGATGCATTGTGACAGCACAGGGGTTAAGAAAAGCAAGGATCCATTGTGACCCAATGGAGGCTAATAATCCCAGGATCCCATTTGACACCAGGGGTCGTAAAAGGGCCAGGGATGAATTGTGACAGCATGGGGCCCAAAAGAAACAAGGAACCATTATGACACCATGGAGGCCAAGAATCAAATGATTCATTGTGACATCAAGTGGCCTAAAAGGGCATGGGATGCATTGTGACACCACAGAGGTTAAGAGAAGCAAGGAACCATTGTGACCCAATGCAGGCTAACAATCTAATGATCCCTTGTGACACCAATGGGCCTAAAAGGGCCAGGGATGAATTGCGACAGCATGGGGCCCAAGTAAAACCTGGTACAATTATGCCACCATGGAGTCCAAGAATCAAATGATTCATCGTGACATCAAGTGGCCTAAAAGGGCATGGGATGCATTGTGACACCACAGGGGTTAAGAGAAGCAAGGATCCATTGTGACCCAATGGAGGGTAATAATCCCAGGATCCTATTTGACACCAGGGGGCGTAAAAGGGCCAGGGATGAATTGTGACAGCATGGAGCCCAATAGAAACAAGGAACCATTATGACACCATGGAGGTCAAGAATCAAATGATTCTTTGTGACATCAAGTGGCCTAAAAGGGCATGGGATGCATTGTGACACCACAGAGGTTAAGAGAAGCAAGGAACCATTGTGACCCAATGCAGGCTAACAATCTAATGATCCCTTGTGACACCAATGGGCCTAAAAGGGCCAGGGATGAATTGTTACAGCACGGGGACCAATAGAAGCAAGGATCTATTATGCCACCATGGAGGCCAAGAATCAAATAATTCATTGTGACATCATGTGGCCTAAAAGGGCATGGGTTGCATTGTGACAGCACAGAGGTTAAGAGAAGCAAGGATCCATTGTGACCCAATGGAGGCTTATAATCCCAGGATCCCATTTGACACCAGGGGGCGTAAAAGGGCCAGGGATGAACTCTGACAGCATGGGGACCTATAGAAGCAAGGAACCATTATGACACCATGAAGGCCTAGAATCAAATGGTTCATTGTAAGTACAAGTGGCCTAAAATGGCTTGGAATGCAATGTGACACCACAGAGGTTAAGAGAAGCAAGGATCCATTGTGACCCAATGGAGGCTAATAATCCCACGATCCCATTTGACACCAGGGGGCCTAAAAGGGCCAGGGATGAATTGTGACAGCATGGGGCCCAATAGAAACAAGGAACCATTATGACACCATGAAGGCCAAGAATCAAATGATTCATTGTGACATCAAGTGGCCTAAAAGGGCATGGGATGCATTGTGACACCACAGAGGTTAAGAGAAGCAAGGAACCATTGTGACCCAATGCAGGCTAACAATCTAATGATCCCTTGTGACACCAATGGGCCTAAAAGGGGCAGGGATGTATTGTGAAAGCATGGGGCCCAATAGAAACCTCGTACAATTACGCCACCATGGAGGCCAAGAATCAAATGATTCATTGTGACATCAAGTGGCCTAAAAGGGCATGGGATGCATTGTGACACCACAGAGGTTAAGAGAAGCACGGAACCATTGTGACCCAATGCAGGCTAACAATCTAATGATCCCTTGTGACACCAATGGGCCTAAAAGGGCCAGGGATGAATTGTTACAGCACGGGGACCAATAGAAGCAAGGATCTATTATGCCACCATGGAGGCCAAGAATCAAATAATTCATTGTGACATCATGTGGCCTAAAAGGGCATGGGTTGCATTGTGACAGCACAGAGGTTAAGAGAAGCAAGGATCCATTGTGACCCAATGGAGGCTAATAATCCCAGGATCCCATTTGACACCAGGGGGCGTAAAAGGGCCAGGTATGAATTGTGACAGCATGGGGCCCAATAGAAACAAGGAACCATTATGACACCATGGAGGCCAAGAATCAAATAATTCATTGTGACATCAAGTGGCCTAAAAGGGCATGGGATGCATTGTGACACCACAGAGGTTAAGAGAAGCAAGGAACCATTGTGACCCAATGCAGGCTAACAATCTAAAGATCCCTTGTGACACCAATGGGCCTAAAAGGGCCAGGGATGAATTGTTACAGCACGGGGACCAATAGATGCAAGGATCGATTATGCCACCATGGAAGCCAAGAATCAAATAATTCATTGTTACATCATGTGGCCTAAAAGGGCATGGGATGCATTGTGACACCACAGAGGTTAAGAGAAGCAAGGAACCATTGTGACCCAATGCAGGCTAACAATCTATTGATCCCTTGTGACACCAATGGGCCTAAAAGCGGCAGGGATGAATTGTTACAGCACAGGGACCAATAGAAGCAGGGATCTATTATGCCACCATGGAGGCCAAGAATCAAATTATTCGTTGTGACATCAAGTGGCCTAAAAGGGCATGGGATGCATTGTGACACCACAGAGGTTAAGAGAAGCAAGGAACCATTGTGACCCAATGCAGGCTAACAATCTAATGATCCCTTGTGACACCAATGGGCCTAAAAGAGCCAGGGATGAATTGTTACAGCACGGGGACCAATAGAATCAAGGATCTATTATGCCACCGTGGAGGCCAAGAATCAAATAATTCATTGTGACATCAAGTGGCCTAAAAGGGCATGGGATGCATTGTGACACCACAGGGGTTAAGAAAAGCAAGGATCCATTGTGACCCAATGGAGGCTTATAATCCCAGGATCCCATTTGACACCAGGGGGCGTAAAAGGGCCAGGGATGAACTCTGACAGCATGGGGACCTATAGAAGCAAGGAACCATTATGACACCATGAAGGCCTAGAATCAAATGGTTCATTGTAAGTCCAAGTGGCCTAAAATGGCTTGGAATGCAATGTGACACCACAGAGGTTAAGAGAAGCAAGGATCCATTGTGACCCAATGGAGGCTAATAATCCCACGATCCCATTTGACACCAGGGGGCCTAAAAGGGCCAGGGATGAATTGTGACAGCATGGGGCCCAATAGAATCGAGGAACCATTATGACACCATGAAGGCCAAGAATCAAATGATTCATTGTGACATCAAGTGGCCTAAAAGGGCATGGGATGCATTGTGACACCACAGAGGTTAAGAGAAGCAAGGAACCATTGTGACCCAATGCAGGCTAACAATCTAAGAATCCCTTTTGACACCAGGGGGCGCAAAAGGGCCACGGATGAACTCTGACAGCATGGGGACCTATAGAAGCAAGGAAACATTATGACACCATGAAGGCCAAGAATCAAATGATTCATTGTGACATCAAGTGGCCTAAAAGGGCTTGGAATGCATTGTGACACCACAGAGGTTAAGAGAAGCAAGGAACCATTGTGACCCAATGCAGGCTAACAATCTAATGATCCCTTGTGACACCAATGGGCCTAAAAGGGGCAGGGATGTATTGTGAAAGAATGGGGCCCAATAGAAACCTCGTACAATTACGCCACCATGGAGGCCAAGAATCAAATGATTCATTGTGACATCAAGTGGCCTAAAAGGGCATGGGATGCATTGTGACACCACAGAGGTTAAGAGAAGCACGGAACCATTGTGACCCAATGCAGGCTAACAATCTAATGATCCCTTGTGACACCAATGGGCCTAAAAGGGCCAGGGATGAATTGTTACAGCACGGGGACCAATAGAAGCAAGGATCTATTATGCCACCATGGAGGCCAAGAATCAAATAATTCATTGTGACATCATGTGGCCTAAAAGGGCATGGGATGCACTGTGACACCACAGAGGTTAAGAGAAGCAAGGAACCATTGTGACCCAATGCAGGCTAACAATCTAATGATCCCTTGTGGCACCAGGGGGTATGAAAAGGGCCAGGGATGGATTGTTACAGCACGGGCACCAATAGAAGCAAGGATCTATTATGGCAACGTGGAGGCCAAGAATCTAATGATTCATTGTGACATCAAGTGGCCTAAAAGGGCATGGGATGCATTGTGACACCACAGGGGTTAAGAGAAGCAAGGATCCATTGTCACCCAACGGAGGCTAATAATCCCAGGATCCCATTTGGCACCAGGGGGCGTAAAAGGGCCAGGGATGAATTGTGACAGCATGGGGCCCAAAAGAATCAAGGAACCATTATGACACCATGGAGGCCAAGAATCAAATGATTCATTGTGACATCAAGTGGCCTAAAAGGGCATGGGATGCATTGTGACACCACAGAGGTTAAGAGAAGCAAGGAACCATTGTGACCCAATGCAGGCTAACAATCTAATGATCCCTTGTGACACCAATGGGCCTAAAAGGGCCAGGGATGAATTGCGACAGCATGGGGCCCAAGCAAAACCTGGTACAATTATGCCGCCATGGAGGCCAAGAATCAAATGATTCATTGTGACAGCAAGTGGCCTAAAAGGGCATGGGATGCATTGTGACACCACAGGGGTTAAGAGAAGCAAGGATCCATTGTGACCCAATGGAGGGTAATAATCCCAGGATCCCATTTGACACCAGGGGGCGTAAAAGGTCCAGGGATGAATTGTGACAGCATGGAGCCCAATAGAAACAAGGAACCATTATGACACCATGGAGGCCAAGAATCAAATGATTCATTGTGACATCAAGTGTCCTAAAAGGGCATGGGATGCATTGTGACACCACAGAGGTTAAGAGAAGCAAGGAATCATTGTGACCCAATGCAGGCTAACAATCTAATGCTCCCTTGTGACACCAATGGGCCTAAAAGGTGCAGGGATGAATTGTGACAGCATGGGGCCCAATAGAAACCTCGCACGATTATTCCACCATGCAGGCCAAGAATCAAATGATTCATTGTGACATCAAGTGGCCTAAAAGGGCATGGGATGCATTGTGACACCACAGGGGTTAAAAGAAGCAAGGAACCATTGTGACCCAATGCAGGCTAACAATCTAAGAATCCCTTTTGACTCCAGGGGGCGCAAAAGGACCATGGATGAACTCTGACATCATGGGGACCTATAGAAGCAAGGAACCATTATGACACCATGAAGGCCAAGAATCAAACGGTTCATTGTAAGACCAAGTGGCCTAAAAGGGCTTGGAATGCATTGTGACACCACAGAGGTTAAGAGAAGCAAGGAATCATTGTGACCCAATGCAGGCTAACAATCTAATGATCCCTTGTGGCACCATGGGCTATAAAAAGGGCCAGGGATGGATTGTCACAGCACGGGGACCAATAGAAGCAAGGATCTATTATGCCACCATGGAGGCCAAGAATCAAATGATTCATTGTGACATCAAGTGGCCTAAAAGGGCATGGGATGCATTGTGACAGCACAGGGGTTAAGAGAAACAAGGATCCATTGTGACCCAATGGAGGCTAATAATCCCAGGATCCCATTGGACACCAATGGGCGTAAAAGGGCCAGGGATGCATTGTGACACCACAGGGGTTAAGAGAAGCAAGGAACCATTGTGACCCAATGCAGGCTAACAATCTAAGAATCCCTTTTGACACCAGGGGGCGGAAAAGGGCCACGGATTAACTCTGACAGCATGGGGACCTATAGAAGCAAGGAACCATTATGACACCATGGAGGCCAAGAATCAAATGATTCATTGTGACATCTAGTGGCCTAAAAGGGCATGGGATGCATTGTGACACCACAGTGGTTGAGAGAAGCAAGGAACCATTGTGACCCAATGCAGGCTAACAATCTAATGATCCCTTGTGACACCAATGGGCCTAAAAGGGGCAGGGATGATTTGTGAAAGCATGGGGCCCCAGTAAAACCTGGTAAAATTATGCCACCATGTGTGCCAAGAATCTAATGATTCATTGTGACATCAAGTGGCCTAAAAGGGCTTGGAATGCATTGTGACAGCACAGAGGTTAAGAGAAGCAAGGAACCATTGTGAACCAATGCAGGCTAACAATCTAATGATCCCTTGTGGCACCAGGGGGTATAAAAAGGTTCATGGATGGATTGTTACAGCACGGGGACCAATAGAATCAAGGATCTATTATGCCACCATGGAGGCCAAGAATCAAATGATTCATTGTGACATCAAGTGGCCTAAAAGGGCATGGGATGCATTGTGACACCACAGGGGTTAAGAGAAGCAAGGAACCATTGTGATCCAAAGCTGCCTAACAATCTAAGAATCCCTTTTGACACCATGGGGCGTAAAAGGGTCAGGGATGAATTGTGACAGCATGGGGCCCAATGGAATCAAGGAACCATTATGCCACCATGGAGGCCAAGAATCCAATAATTCATTGTGACATCAAGTGGCCTAAAAGGGCATGGGATGCATTGTGACACCACAGAGGTTAAGAGAAGCAAGGAATCATTGTGACCCAATGCAGGCTAACAATCTAATGATCCCTTGTGGCACCAGGGGGTATATAAAGGGCCAGGGATGGATTGTTACAGCACGGGGACCAATAGAAACAAGGATCTATTATGCCACCGTGGAGGCCACGAATCAAATGATTCATTGTGACATCTAGTGGCCTAAAAGGGCATGGGATGCACTGTGACGCCACAGAGGTTAAGAGAAGCAAGGAACCATTGTGACCCAATGCAGGCTAACAATCTAATTATCCCTTGTTACACCAATGGGCCTAAAAGGGGCAGGGATGAATTGTGAAAGCATGGGGCCCAATAGAAACCTCGTACAATTACGCCACCATGGAGGCCAAGAATCAAATGATTCATTGTGACATCAAGTGGCCTAAAAGGGCATGGGATGCATTGTGACACCACAGGGGTTAAGAGAAGCAAGGAACCATTGTGACCCAGTGCAGGCTAACAATCTAATGATCCCTTGTGACACCAATGGGCCTAAAAGGGGCAGCGATGAATTGTTACATCACGGGGACAAATAGAAGCAAGGATCTATTATGACACCATGGAGGCCAAGAATCAAATAATTCATTGTGACATCATGTGGCCTAAAAGGGCATGGGATGCATTGTGACAGCACAGGGGTTAAGAAAAGCAAGGAATCATTGTGACCCAATGGAGGCTAATAATCCCAGGATCCCATTTGACACCAGGGGGTGTAAAAGGGCCAGGGATGAATTGTGTCAGCATGGGGCCCAATAGAAACAAGGAACCATTATGACACCATGGAGGCCAAGAATCAAATGATTCATTGTGACATCTAGTGGCCTAAAAGGGCATGGGATGCATTGTGACAACACAGAGGTTAAGAGAAGCAAGGAACCATTGTGACCCAATGCAGGCTAAAAATCTAATGATCCCTTGTGACACCAATGGGCCTAAAAGGGCCAGGGATGAATTGTTACAGCACGGGGACCAATAGAAACCTGGTAGAATTATGCCACCATGGAGGCCAAGAATCAAATGATTCGTTGTGACATCAAGTGGCCTAAAAGGGCATGGGATGCATTGTGACACCACAGAGGTTAAGAGAAGCAAGGAACCATTGTGACCCAATGCAGGCTAACAATCTAATGATCCCTTGTGGCTTCAGGGGGTATAAAAAGGCCAGGGATGGATTGTTACAGCACGGGCACCAATAGAAGCAAGGATCTATTATGCCACCATGGAGGACAAGAATCAAATGATTCATTGTGACAACAAGTGGCCTAAAAGGGCATGGGATGCATTGTGACACCAGAGAGGTAAAGAGAAGCAAGGAACCATTGTGATCCAATGCTGCCTAACAATCTAAGTATCCCTTTTGACACCAGGGGGAGTAAAAGAGGCAGGGATCAATTGTGACAGCATGGGGCCCAATAGAATCGAGGAACCATTATGACACCATGGAGGCCAAGAATCAAATAATTCATTGTGACATCAAGTGGCCTAAAAGGGCATGGGATGCATTGTGACACCACAGAGGTTAAGAGAAGCAAGGAAACATTGTGACCCAATGCAGGCTAACAATCTAATGATCCCTTGTGACACCAATGGGCCTAAAAGGGCCAGGGATTAATTGTTACAGCACGGGGACCAATAGATGCAAGGATGTATTATGCCACCATGGAGGCCAAGAATCAAATGATTCATTGTGACATCAAGTGGCCTAAAAGGGCATGGGATGCATTGTGACACCACAGTGGTTAAGAGAAACAAGGAAGTATTGTGATCCAATGCTGCCTAACAATCTAAGAATCCCTTTTGACACCATGGGGCGCAAAAGGGGCAGGGATGAATTGTGACAGCATGGGGCCCAATAGAATCAAGGAACCATTATGCCACAATGTGTGCCAAGAATCAAATAATTCATTGTGACATCAAGTGGCCTAAAAGGTCATGGGATGCACTGTGACACCACAGAGGATAAGAGAAGCAAGGAACCATTGTGACCCAATGCAGGCTAACAATCTAATGATCCCTTGTGGCACCAGGGGGTATAAAAAGGGCCAGGGATGGATTGTTACAGCACGGGGACCAATAGAAGCAAGGATCTATTATGCCACCATGGAGGCCAAGAATCAAATGATTCATTGTGACATCAAGTGGCCTAAAAGGGCATGGGATGCATTGTGACACCACAGGGGTTAAGAGAAACAAGGAAATATTGTGAACCAATGCAGGCTAACAATATAAGAATCCCTTTTGACACCATGGGGCGTAAAAGGGGCAGGGATGAATTGTGACAGCATGGGGCCCAATAGAATCAAGGAACCATTATGACACCATGGAGGCCAAGAATCAAATGATTCATTGTGACATCAAGTGGCCTAAAAGGGCATGGGATGCATTGTGACACCACAGAGGTTAAGAGAAGCAAGGAAACATTGTGACCCAATGCAGGCTAAAAATCTAATGATCCCTTGTGACACCAGGGGGCCTAAAAGGGCCGGGGATGAATTGTTACAGCACGGGGACCAATAGATGCAAGGATCTATTATGCCACCATGGAAGCCAAGAATCAAATAATTCATTGTGACATCATGTGGCCTAAAAGGGCATGGGATGCATTGTGACACCACAGAGGTTAAGAGAAGCAAGGAACCATTGTGACCCAATGCAGGCTAACAATCTAATGATCCCTTGTGACACCAATGGGCCTAAAAGGGGCAGGGATGTATTGTGAAAGCATGGGGCCCAATAGAAACTTCGTACAATTACGCCACCATGGAGGCCAAGAATCAAATGATTCATTGTGACATCAAGTGGCCTAAAAGGGCATGGGATGCATTGTGACACAACAGGGGTTAAGAGAAGCAAGGAACCATTGTGACCCAATGCAGGCTAATATTCCCAGGATCCCATTTGACACCAGGGGGCGTAAAAGGGCCAGGGATGAATTGTGACAGCATGGGGCCCAATAGAAACAAGGAACCATTATGACACCATGAAGGCCAAGAATCAAATGATTCATTGTGACATCAAGTGGCCTAAAAGGGCATGGGATGCATTGTGACACCACAGAGGTTAAGAGAAGCAAGGAATCATTGTGACCCAATGCAGGCTAACAATCTAATGATCCCTTGTGACACCAATGGGCCTAAAAGGTGCAGGGATGAATTGTGACAGCATGGAGCCCAATAGAAACCTCGCACGATTATGCCACCATGCAGGCCAAGAATCAAATGATTCATTGTGATATCAAGTGGCCTAAAAGGGCATGGGATGCATTGTGACACCACAGAGGTTAAGAGAAGCAAGGAACCATTGTGACCCAATGCAGGCTAACAATCTAATGATCCCTTGTGACAACAATGGGCCTAAAAGGGGCAGGGATGAATTGTGAAAGCATGGGGCCCAAGTAAAACATGGTACAATTATGCCAGCATGGAGGCCAAGAATCAAATGATTCATTGTGACATCAAGTGGCCTAAAAGGGCATGGGATGCATTGTGACACCACAGGGGTTAAAAGAAGCAAGGAACCATTGTGACCCAATGCAGGCTAACAATCTAAGAATCCCTTTTGACACCAGGGGGCGCAAAAGGACCATGGATGAACTCTGACATCATGGGGACCTATAGAAGCAAGGAACCATTATGACACCATAAAGGCCAAGAATCAAATGGTTCATTGTAAGACCAAGTGGCCTAAAAGGGCTTGGAATGCATTGTGACACCACAGAGGTTAAGAGAAGCATGGAATCATTGTGACCCAATGCAGGCTAACAATCTAATGATCCCTTGTGGCACCAGGGGCTATAAAAAGGGCCAGGGATGGATTGTCACAGCACGGGGACCAATAGAAGCAAGGATCTATTATGCCACCGTGGAGGCCAAGAATCAAATGATTCATTGTGACATCAAGTGGCCTAAAAGTGCATGGGATGCATTGTGACAGCACAGGGGTTAAGAGAAACAAGGATCCATTGTGACCCAATGGAGGCTAATAATCCCAGGATCCCATTGGACACCAATGGGCGTAAAAGGGCCAGGGATGCATTGTGACACCACAGGGGTTAAGAGAAGCAAGGAACCATTGTGACCCAATGCAGGCTAACAATCTAAGAATCCCTTTTGACACCAGGGGGCGGAAAAGGGCCACGGATTAACTCTGACAGCATGGGGACCTATAGAAGCAAGGAACCATTATGACACCATGAAGGCCAAGAATCAAATGGTTCATTGTGACATCAAGTGGCCTAAAAGGGCATGGGATGCATTGTGACACCACAGTGGTTGAGAGAAGCAAGGAACCATTGTGACCCAATGCAGGCTAACAATCTAATGATCCCTTGTGACACCAATGGGCCTAAAAGGGGCAGGGATGATTTGTGAAAGCATGGGGCCCCAGTAAAACCTGGTAAAATTATGCCACCATGTGTGCCAAGAATCTAATGATTCATTGTGACATCAAGTGGCCTAAAAGGGCTTGGAATGCATTGTGACAGCACAGAGGTTAAGAGAAGCAAGGAACCATTGTGAACCAATGCAGGCTAACAATCTAATGATCCCTTGTGGCACCAGGGGGTATAAAAAGGGCCATGGATGGATTGTTACAGCACGGGGACCAATAGAAGCAAGGATCTATTATGCCACCATGGAGGCCAAGAATCAAATGATTCATTGTGACATCAAGTGGCCTAAAAGGGCATGGGATGCATTGTGACACCACAGGGGTTAAAAGAAGCAAGGAACCATTGTGATCCAAAGCTGTCTAACAATCTAAGAATCCCTTTTGACACCATGGGGCGTAAAAGGGGCAGGGATGAATTGTGACAGCATGGGGCCCAATAGAATCAAGGAACCATTATGCCACCATGGAGGCCAAGAATCCAATAATTCATTGCGACATCAAGTGGCCTAAAAGGGCATGGGATGCATTGTGACACCACAGAGGTTAAGAGAAGCAAGGAATCATTGTGACCCAATGCAGGCTAACAATCTAATGATCCCTTGTGGCACCAGGGGGTATATAAAGGGCCAGGGATGGATTGTTACAGCACGGGGACCAATAGAAGCAAGGATCTATTATGCCACCATGGAGGCCATGAATCAAATGATTCATTGTGACATCAAGTGGCCTAAAAGGGCATGGGATGCATTGTGACACCACAGGGGTTAAGAGAAACAAGGAACTATTGTGAACCAATGCAGGCTAACAATATAAGAATCCCTTTTGACACCATGGGGCGTAAAAGGGGCAGGGATGAATTGTGACAGCATGGGGCCCAATAGAATCAAGGAACCATTATGACACCATGGAGGCCAAGAATCAAATGATTCATTGTGACATCAAGTGGCCTAAAAGGGCATGGGATGCATTGTGACACCACAGAGGTTAAGAGAAGCAAGGAAACATTGTGACCCAATGCAGGCTAAAAATCTAATGATCCCTTGTGACACCAGGGGGCCTAAAAGGGCCGGGGATGAATTGTTACAGCACGGGGACCAATAGATGCAAGGATCTATTATGCCACCATGGAAGCCAAGAATCAAATAATTCATTGTGACATCATGTGGCCTAAAAGGGCATGGGATGCATTGTGACACCACAGAGGTTAAGAGAAGCAAGGAACCATTGTGACCCAATGCAGGCTAACAATCTAATGATCCCTTGTGACACCAATGGGCCTAAAAGGGGCAGGGATGTATTGTGAAAGCATGGGGCCCAATAGAAACTTCGTACAATTACGCCACCATGGAGGCCAAGAATCAAATGATTCATTGTGACATCAAGTGGCCTAAAAGGGCATGGGATGCATTGTGACACAACAGGGGTTAAGAGAAGCAAGGAACCATTGTGACCCAATGCAGGCTAATATTCCCAGGATCCCATTTGACACCAGGGGGCGTAAAAGGGCCAGGGATGAATTGTGACAGCATGGGGCCCAATAGAAACAAGGAACCATTATGACACCATGAAGGCCAAGAATCAAATGATTCATTGTGACATCAAGTGGCCTAAAAGGGCATGGGATGCATTGTGACACCACAGAGGTTAAGAGAAGCAAGGAATCATTGTGACCCAATGCAGGCTAACAATCTAATGATCCCTTGTGACACCAATGGGCCTAAAAGGTGCAGGGATGAATTGTGACAGCATGGAGCCCAATAGAAACCTCGCACGATTATGCCACCATGCAGGCCAAGAATCAAATGATTCATTGTGATATCAAGTGGCCTAAAAGGGCATGGGATGCATTGTGACACCACAGAGGTTAAGAGAAGCAAGGAACCATTGTGACCCAATGCAGGCTAACAATCTAATGATCCCTTGTGACAACAATGGGCCTAAAAGGGGCAGGGATGAATTGTGACAGCATGGGGCCCAATAGAATCAAGGAACCATTATGACACCATGGAGGCCAAGAATCAAATGATTCATTGTGACATCAAGTGGCCTAAAAGGGCATGGGATGCATTGTGACACCACAGGGGTTAAAAGAAGCAAGGAACCATTGTGACCCAATGCAGGCTAACAATCTAAGAATCCCTTTTGACACCAGGGGGCGCAAAAGGACCATGGATGAACTCTGACATCATGGGGACCTATAGAAGCAAGGAACCATTATGACACCATGAAGGCCAAGAATCAAATGGTTCATTGTAAGACCAAGTGGCCTAAAAGGGCTTGGAATGCATTGTGACACCACAGAGGTTAAGAGAAGCATGGAATCATTGTGACCCAATGCAGGCTAACAATCTAATGATCCCTTGTGGCACCAGGGGCTATAAAAAGGGCCAGGGATGGATTGTCACAGCACGGGGACCAATAGAAGCAAGGATCTATTATGCCACCGTGGAGGCCAAGAATCAAATGATTCATTGTGACATCAAGTGGCCTAAAAGTGCATGGGATGCATTGTGACAGCACAGGGGTTAAGAGAAACAAGGATCCATTGTGACCCAATGGAGGCTAATAATCCCAGGATCCCATTGGACACCAATGGGCGTAAAAGGGCCAGGGATGCATTGTGACACCACAGGGGTTAAGAGAAGCAAGGAACCATTGTGACCCAATGCAGGCTAACAATCTAAGAATCCCTTTTGACACCAGGGGGCGGAAAAGGGCCACGGATTAACTCTGACAGCATGGGGACCTATAGAAGCAAGGAACCATTATGACACCATGAAGGCCAAGAATCAAATGGTTCATTGTGACATCAAGTGGCCTAAAAGGGCATGGGATGCATTGTGACACCACAGTGGTTGAGAGAAGCAAGGAACCATTGTGACCCAATGCAGGCTAACAATCTAATGATCCCTTGTGACACCAATGGGCCTAAAAGGGGCAGGGATGATTTGTGAAAGCATGGGGCCCCAGTAAAACCTGGTAAAATTATGCCACCATGTGTGCCAAGAATCTAATGATTCATTGTGACATCAAGTGGCCTAAAAGGGCTTGGAATGCATTGTGACAGCACAGAGGTTAAGAGAAGCAAGGAACCATTGTGAACCAATGCAGGCTAACAATCTAATGATCCCTTGTGGCACCAGGGGGTATAAAAAGGGCCATGGATGGATTGTTACAGCACGGGGACCAATAGAAGCAAGGATCTATTATGCCACCATGGAGGCCAAGAATCAAATGATTCATTGTGACATCAAGTGGCCTAAAAGGGCATGGGATGCATTGTGACACCACAGGGGTTAAAAGAAGCAAGGAACCATTGTGATCCAAAGCTGTCTAACAATCTAAGAATCCCTTTTGACACCATGGGGCGTAAAAGGGGCAGGGATGAATTGTGACAGCATGGGGCCCAATAGAATCAAGGAACCATTATGCCACCATGGAGGCCAAGAATCCAATAATTCATTGTGACATCAAGTGGCCTAAAAGGGCATGGGATGCATTGTGACACCACAGAGGTTAAGAGAAGCAAGGAATCATTGTGACCCAATGCAGGCTAACAATCTAATGATCCCTTGTGGCACCAGGGGGTATATAAAGGGCCAGGGATGGATTGTTACAGCACGGGGACCAATAGAAGCAAGGATCTATTATGCCACCATGGAGGCCATGAATCAAATGATTCATTGTGACATCAAGTGGCCTAAAAGGGCATGGGATGCATTGTGACACCACAGGGGTTAAGAGAAACAAGGAACTATTGTGAACCAATGCAGGCTAACAATATAAGAATCCCTTTTGACACCATGGGGCGTAAAAGGGGCAGGGATGAATTGTGACAGCATGGGGCCCAATAGAATCAAGGAACCATTATGACACCATGGAGGCCAAGAATCAAATGATTCATTGTGACATCAAGTGGCCTAAAAGGGCATGGGATGCATTGTGACACCACAGAGGTTAAGAGAAGCAAGGAAACATTGTGACCCAATGCAGGCTAAAAATCTAATGATCCCTTGTGACACCAGGGGGCCTAAAAGGGCCGGGGATGAATTGTTACAGCACGGGGACCAATAGATGCAAGGATCTATTATGCCACCATGGAAGCCAAGAATCAAATAATTCATTGTGACATCATGTGGCCTAAAAGGGCATGGGATGCATTGTGACACCACAGAGGTTAAGAGAAGCAAGGAACCATTGTGACCCAATGCAGGCTAACAATCTAATGATCCCTTGTGACACCAATGGGCCTAAAAGGGGCAGGGATGTATTGTGAAAGCATGGGGCCCAATAGAAACTTCGTACAATTACGCCACCATGGAGGCCAAGAATCAAATGATTCATTGTGACATCAAGTGGCCTAAAAGGGCATGGGATGCATTGTGACACAACAGGGGTTAAGAGAAGCAAGGAACCATTGTGACCCAATGCAGGCTAATATTCCCAGGATCCCATTTGACACCAGGGGGCGTAAAAGGGCCAGGGATGAATTGTGACAGCATGGGGCCCAATAGAAACAAGGAACCATTATGACACCATGAAGGCCAAGAATCAAATGATTCATTGTGACATCAAGTGGCCTAAAAGGGCATGGGATGCATTGTGACACCACAGAGGTTAAGAGAAGCAAGGAATCATTGTGACCCAATGCAGGCTAACAATCTAATGATCCCTTGTGACACCAATGGGCCTAAAAGGTGCAGGGATGAATTGTGACAGCATGGAGCCCAATAGAAACCTCGCACGATTATGCCACCATGCAGGCCAAGAATCAAATGATTCATTGTGATATCAAGTGGCCTAAAAGGGCATGGGATGCATTGTGACACCACAGAGGTTAAGAGAAGCAAGGAACCATTGTGACCCAATGCAGGCTAACAATCTAATGATCCCTTGTGACAACAATGGGCCTAAAAGGGGCAGGGATGAATTGTGAAAGCATGGGGCCCAAGTAAAACATGGTACAATTATGCCAGCATGGAGGCCAAGAATCAAATGATTCATTGTGACATCAAGTGGCCTAAAAGGGCATGGGATGCATTGTGACACCACAGGGGTTAAAAGAAGCAAGGAACCATTGTGACCCAATGCAGGCTAACAATCTAAGAATCCCTTTTGACACCAGGGGGCGCAAAAGGACCATGGATGAACTCTGACATCATGGGGACCTATAGAAGCAAGGAACCATTATGACACCATGAAGGCCAAGAATCAAATGGTTCATTGTAAGACCAAGTGGCCTAAAAGGGCTTGGAATGCATTGTGACACCACAGAGGTTAAGAGAAGCATGGAATCATTGTGACCCAATGCAGGCTAACAATCTAATGATCCCTTGTGGCACCAGGGGCTATAAAAAGGGCCAGGGATGGATTGTCACAGCACGGGGACCAATAGAAGCAAGGATCTATTATGCCACCGTGGAGGCCAAGAATCAAATGATTCATTGTGACATCAAGTGGCCTAAAAGTGCATGGGATGCATTGTGACAGCACAGGGGTTAAGAGAAACAAGGATCCATTGTGACCCAATGGAGGCTAATAATCCCAGGATCCCATTGGACACCAATGGGCGTAAAAGGGCCAGGGATGCATTGTGACACCACAGGGGTTAAGAGAAGCAAGGAACCATTGTGACCCAATGCAGGCTAACAATCTAAGAATCCCTTTTGACACCAGGGGGCGGAAAAGGGCCACGGATTAACTCTGACAGCATGGGGACCTATAGAAGCAAGGAACCATTATGACACCATGAAGGCCAAGAATCAAATGGTTCATTGTGACATCAAGTGGCCTAAAAGGGCATGGGATGCATTGTGACACCACAGTGGTTGAGAGAAGCAAGGAACCATTCTGACCCAATGCAGGCTAACAATCTAATGATCCCTTGTGACACCAATGGGCCTAAAAGGGGCAGGGATGATTTGTGAAAGCATGGGGCCCCAGTAAAACCTGGTAAAATTATGCCACCATGTGTGCCAAGAATCTAATGATTCATTGTGACATCAAGTGGCCTAAAAGGGCTTGGAATGCATTGTGACAGCACAGAGGTTAAGAGAAGCAAGGAACCATTGTGAACCAATGCAGGCTAACAATCTAATGATCCCTTGTGGCACCAGGGGGTATAAAAAGGGCCATGGATGGATTGTTACAGCACGGGGACCAATAGAAGCAAGGATCTATTATGCCACCATGGAGGCCAAGAATCAAATGATTCATTGTGACATCAAGTGGCCTAAAAGGGCATGGGATGCATTGTGACACCACAGGGGTTAAAAGAAGCAAGGAACCATTGTGATCCAAAGCTGTCTAACAATCTAAGAATCCCTTTTGACACCATGGGGCGTAAAAGGGGCAGGGATGAATTGTGACAGCATGGGGCCCAATAGAATCAAGGAACCATTATGCCACCATGGAGGCCAAGAATCCAATAATTCATTGTGACATCAAGTGGCCTAAAAGGGCATGGGATGCATTGTGACACCACAGAGGTTAAGAGAAGCAAGGAATCATTGTGACCCAATGCAGGCTAACAATCTAATGATCCCTTGTGGCACCAGGGGGTATATAAAGGGCCAGGGATGGATTGTTACAGCACGGGGACCAATAGAAACAAGGATCTAATATGCCACCGTGGAGGCCACGAATCAAATGATTCATTGTGACATCTAGTGGCCTAAAAGGGCATGGGATGCACTGTGACGCCACAGAGGTTAAGAGAAGCAAGGAACCATTGTGACCCAATGCAGGCTAACAATCTAATTATCCCTTGTTACACCAATGGGCCTAAAAGGGGCAGGGTTGAATTGTGAAAGCATGGGGCCCAATAGAAACCTCGTACAATTACGCCACCATGGAGGCCAAGAATCAAATGATTCATTGTGACATCAAGTGGCCTAAAAGGGCATGGGATGCATTGTGACACCACAGGGGTTAAGAGAAGCAAGGAACCATTGTGACCCAGTGCAGGCTAACAATCTAATGATCCCTTGTGACACCAATGGTCCTAAAAGTGGCAGCGATGTATTGTTACATCACGGGGACAAATAGAAGCAAGGATCTATTATGACACCATGGAGGCCAAGAATCAAATAATTCATTGTGACATCATGTGGCCTAAAAGGGCATGGGATGCATTGTGACAGCACAGGGGTTAAGAAAAGCAAGGAACCATTGTGACCCAATGGAGGCTAATAATCCCAGGATCCCATTTGACACCAGGGGGCGTAAAAGGGCCAGGGATGAATTGTGTCAGCAAGGGGCCCAATAGAAACAAGGAACCATTATGACACCATGGAGGCCAAGAATCAAATGATTCATTGTGACATCTAGTGGCCTAAAAGGGCATGGGATGCATTGTGACACCACAGAGGTTAAGAGAAGCAAGGAACCATTGTGACCCAATGCAGGCTAACAATCTAATGATCCCTTGTGACACCAATGGGCCTAAAAGGGGCAGGGATGTATTGTGAAAGCATGGGGCCCAATAGAAACCTGGTACAATTATGCCACCATGGAGGCCAAGAATCAAATGATTCGTTGTGACATCAAGTGGCCTAAAAGGGCATGGGATGCATTGTGACACCACAGAGGTTAAGAGAAGCAAGGAACCATTGTGACCCAATGCAGGCTAACAATCTAATGATCCCTTGTGGCTCCAGGGGGTATAAAAAGGGCCAGGGATGGATTGTTACAGCACGGGCACCAATAGAAGCAAGGATCTATTATGCCACCATGGAGGACAAGAATCAAATGATTCATTGTGACAACAAGTGGCCTAAAAGGGCATGGGATGCATTGTGACACCACAGGGGTTAAGAGAAGCAAGGAACCATTGTGACCCAATGCAGGCTAACAATCTAAGAATCCCTTTTGACACCAGGGGGCGTAAAAGGACCACGGATGAACTCTGACAGCATGGGGACCTATAGAAGCAAGGAACCATTATGACACGATGAAGGCCTAGAATCAAATGATTCATTGTGACATCAAGTGGCCTAAAAGGGCATGGAATGCATTGTGACACCACAGAGGTTAAGAGAAGCAAGGAACCATTGTGACCCAGTGCTGGCTAACAATCTAATGATCCCTTGTGGTACCAGGGGGTATAAAAAGGGCCAGGGATGGATTGTTACAGCACGGGGACCAATAGAAGCAAGGATCTATTATGCCACCGTGGAGGCCAAGAATCAAATGATTCATTGTGACATCAAGTGGCCTAAAAGGGCTTGGAATGCATTGTGACCGCACTGGAGTTAAGAGAAGCAAGGATCCATTGTGACCCAATGGAGGCTAATATTCCCAGGATCCCATTTGACACCAGGGGGCGTAAAAGGGCCAGGGATGAATTGTGACAGCATGGGGCCCAATAGAAACAAGGAACCATTATGACACCATGAAGGCCAAGAATCAAATGATTCATTGTGACATCAAGTGGCCTAAAAGGGCATGGGATGCATTGTGACACCACAGGGGTTAAGAGAAGCAAGGAACCATTGTGACCCAATGCAGGCTAACAATCTAATGATCCCTTGTGACACCAATGGGCCTAAAAGGGGCAGGGATGGATTGTTACATCACTGGGACAAATAGAAACAAGGATCTATTATGACACCATGGAGGCCAAGAATCAAATAATTCATTGTGACATCATGTGGCCTAAAAGGGCATGGGATGCATTGTGACAGCACAGGGGTTAAGAAAAGCAAGGATCCATTGTGACCCAATGGAGGCTAATAATCCCAGGATCCCATTTGACACCAGGGGGCGTAAAAGGGCCAGGGATGAATTGTGACAGCATGGGGCCCAATAGAAACATGGAACCATTATGACACCATGGAGGCCAAGAATCAAATGATTCATTGTGACATCAAGTGTCCTAAAAGGGCATGGGATGCATTGTGACACCACAGAGGTTAAGAGAAGCAAGGAACCATTGTGACCCAATGCAGGCTAACAATCTAATAATCCCTTGTGGCACCAGGCGGCGCAAAAGGACCACGGATGAACTCTGACAGCATGGGGACCTATAGAAGCAAGGAACCATTATGACACCATGAAGGCCTAGAATCAAATGGTTCATTGTAAGTCCAAGTGGCCTAAAAGGGCTTGGAATGCAATGTGACACCACAGAGGTTAAGAGAAGCAAGGATCCATTGTGACCCAATGGAGGCTAATAATCCCAGGATCCCATTTGACACCAGGGGGCGTAAAAGGGCCAGGGATGAATTGTGACAGCATGGGGCCCAATAGAAACAAGGAACCATTATGACACCATGGAGGCCAAGAATCAAATGATTCATTGTGACATCTAGTGGCCTAAAAGGGCATGGGATGCATTGTGACACCACAGAGGTTAAGAGAAGCAAGGAACCATTGTGACCCAATGCAGGCTAACAATCTAATGATCCCTTGTGACACCAAAGGGCCTAAAAGGGGCAGGGATGATTTGTGAAAGCATGGGGCCCCAGTAAAACCTGGTACAATTATGCCACCATGGAGGCCAAGAATCAAATGATTCATTGTGACATCAAGTGGCCTAAAAGGGCATGGGATGCATTGTGACACCACAGGGGTTAAGAGAAGCAAGGAACCATTGTGACCCAATGCAGGCTAACAATCTAAGAATCCCTTTTGACACCAGGGGGCGCAAAAGGACCACGGATGAACACTGACAGCATGGGGACCTATAGAAGCAAGCAAACATTATGACTCCATGAAGGCCAAGAATCAAATGATTCATTGTGACATCAAGTGGCCTAAAAGGGCTTGGAATGCATTGTGACACCACAGAGGTTAAGAGAAGCAAGGAACCATTGTGACCCAATGCAGGCTAACAATCTAATGATCCCTTGTGACACCAATGGGCCTAAAAGGGGCAGGGATGAATTGTGAAAGCATGGGGACCAATAGAAACCTAGTACAATTACGCCACCATGGAGGCCAAGAATCAAATGATTCGTTGTGACATCAAGTGGCCTAAAAGGGCATGGGATGCATTGTGACACCACAGAGGTTAAGAGAAGCACGGAACCATTGTGACCCAATGCAGGCTAACAATCTAATGATCCCTTGTGACACCAATGGACCTAAAAGGGCCAGGGATGAATTGTTACAGCACGGGGACCAATAGAAGCAAGGATCTATTATGCCACCATGGAGGCCAAGAATCAAATAATTCATTGTGACATCATGTGGCCTAAAAGGGCATGGGATGCATTGTGACACCACAGGGGTTAAGAAAAGCAAGGATCCATTGTGACCCAATGCAGGCTAATAATCCCAGGATCCCATTTGACACCAGGGGGCGTAAAAGGGCCAGGGATGAATTGTGGCAGCATGGGGCCCAATAGAAACAAGGAACCATTATGACACCATGGAGGCCACGAATCAAATGATTCATTGTGACATCTAGTGGCCTAAAAGGGCATGGGATGCACTGTGACACCACAGGGGTTAAGAGAAGCAAGGAACCATTGTGACCCAATGCAGGCTAACAATCTAATGATCCCTTGTGGCACCAGGGGGTATAAAAAGGGCCAGGGATGGATTGTTACAGCACGGGGACCAATAGAAGCAAGGATCTATTATGCCAACGTGGAGGCCAAGAATCAAATGATTCATTGTGACATCATGTGGCCTAAAAGGGCATGGGATGCATTGTGACAGCACAGGGGTTAAGAAAAGCAAGGATCCATTGTGACCCAATGGAGGCTAATAATCCCAGGATCCCATTTGACACCAGGGGTCGTAAAAGGGCCAGGGATGAATTGTGACAGCATGGGGCCCAAAAGAAACAAGGAACCATTATGACACCATGGAGGCCAAGAATCAAATGATTCATTGTGACATCAAGTGGCCTAAAAGGGCATGGGATGCATTGTGACACCACAGAGGTTAAGAGAAGCAAGGAACCATTGTGACCCAATGCAGGCTAACAATCTAATGATCCCTTGTGACACCAATGGGCCTAAAAGGGCCAGGGATGAATTGCGACAGCATGGGGCCCAAGTAAAACCTGGTACAATTATGCCACCATGGAGTCCAAGAATCAAATGATTCATCGTGACATCAAGTGGCCTAAAAGGGCATGGGATGCATTGTGACACCACAGGGGTTAAGAGAAGCAAGGATCCATTGTGACCCAATGGAGGGTAATAATCCCAGGATCCTATTTGACACCAGGGGGCCTAAAAGGGCCAGGGATGAATTGTGACAGCATGGAACCCAATAGAAACAAGGAACCATTATGACACCATGGAGGTCAAGAATCAAATGATTCTTTGTGACATCAAGTGGCCTAAAAGGGCATGGGATGCATTGTGACACCACAGAGGTTAAGAGAAGCAAGGAACCATTGTGACCCAATGCAGGCTAACAATCTAATGATCCCTTGTGACACCAATGGGCCTAAAAGGGGCAGGGATGTATTGTGAAAGCATGGGGCCCAATAGAAACCTCGTAGAATTACGCCACCATGGAGGCCAAGAATCAAATTATTCGTTGTGACATCAAGTGGCCTAAAAGGGCATGGGATGCATTGTGACACCACAGAGGTTAAGAGAAGCAAGGAACCATTGTGACCCAATGCAGGCTAACAATCTAATGATCCCTTGTGACACCAATGGGCCTAAAAGGGCCAGGGATGAATTGTTACAGCACGGGGACCAATAGAAGCAAGGATCTATTATGCCACCGTGGAGGCCAAGAATCAAATAATTCATTGTGACATCAAGTGGCCTAAAAGGGCATGGGATGCATTGTGACACCACAGGGGTTAAGAAAAGCAAGGATCCATTGTGACCCAATGGAGGCTAATAATCCCAGGATCCCATTTGACACCAGGGGGCGTAAAAGGGCCAGGGATGAACTCTGACAGCATGGGGACCTATAGAAGCAAGGAACCATTATGACACCATGAAGGCCTCGAATCAAATGGTTCATTGTAAGTCCAAGTGGCCTAAAATGGCTTGGAATGCAATGTGACACCACAGAGGTTAAGAGAAGCAAGGATCCATTGTGACCCAATGGAGGCTAATAATCCCACGATCCCATTTGACACCAGGGGGCCTAAAAGGGCCAGGGATGAATTGTGACAGCATGGGGCCCAATAGAAACAAGGAACCATTATGACACCATGAAGGCCAAGAATCAAATGATTCATTGTGACATCAAGTGGCCTAAAAGGGCATGGGATGCATTGTGACACCACAGAGGTTAAGAGAAGCAAGGAACCATTGTGACCCAATGCAGGCTAACAATCTAAGAATCCCTTTTGACACCAGGGGGCGCAAAAGGGCCACGGATGAACTCTGACAGCATGGGGACCTATAGAAGCAAGGAAACATTATGACACCATGAAGGCCAAGAATCAAATGATTCATTGTGACATCAAGTGGCCTAAAAGGGCTTGGAATGCATTGTGACACCACAGAGGTTAAGAGAAGCAAGGAACCATTGTGACCCAATGCAGGCTAACAATCTAATGATCCCTTGTGACACCAATGGGCCTAAAAGGGGCAGGGATGTATTGTGAAAGCATGGGGCCCAATAGAAACCTCGTACAATTACGCCACCATGGAGGCCAAGAATCAAATGATTCATTGTGACATCAAGTGGCCTAAAAGGGCATGGGATGCATTGTGACACCACAGAGGTTAAGAGAAGCACGGAACCATTGTGACCCAATGCAGGCTAACAATCTAATGATCCCTTGTGACACCAATGGGCCTAAAAGGGCCAGGGATGAATTGTTACAGCACGGGGACCAATAGAAGCAAGGATCTATTATGCCACCATGGAGGCCAAGAATCAAATAATTCATTGTGACATCATGTGGCCTAAAAGGGCATGGGTTGCATTGTGACAGCACAGAGGTTAAGAGAAGCAAGGATCCATTGTGACCCAATGGAGGCTAATAATCCCAGGATCCCATTTGACACCAGGGGGCGTAAAAGGGCCAGGTATGAATTGTGACAGCATGGGGCCCAATAGAAACAAGGAACCATTATGACACCATGGAGGCCAAGAATCAAATAATTCATTGTGACATCAAGTGGCCTAAAAGGGCATGGGATGCATTGTGACACCACAGAGGTTAAGAGAAGCAAGGAACCATTGTGACCCAATGCAGGCTAACAATCTAATGATCCCTTGTGACACCAATGGGCCTAAAAGGGCCAGGGATGAATTGTTACAGCACGGGGACCAATAGATGCAAGGATCGATTATGCCACCATGGAAGCCAAGAACCAAATAATTCATTGTTACATCATGTGGCCTAAAAGGGCATGGGATGCATTGTGACACCACAGAGGTTAAGAGAAGCAAGGAACCATTGTGACCCAATGCAGGCTAACAATCTATTGATCCCTTGTGACACCAATGGGCCTAAAAGCGGCAGGGATGAATTGTTACAGCACGGGGACCAATAGAAGCAGGGATCTATTATGCCACCATGGAGGCCAAGAATCAAATAATTCATTGTGATATCATGTGGCCTAAAAGGGCATGGGATGCATTGTGACAGCACAGGGGTTAAGAAAAGCAAGGATCCATTGTGACCCAATGCAGGCTAATAATCCCAGGATCCCATTTGACACCAGGGGGCGTAAAAGGGCCAGGGATGAATTGTGGCAGCATGGGGCCCAATAGAAACAAGGAACCATTATGACACCATGGAGGCCACGAATCAAATGATTCATTGTGACATCTAGTGGCCTAAAAGGTCATGGGATGCACTGTGACACCACAGAGGTTAAGAGAAGCAAGGAACCATTGTGACCCAATGCAGGCTAACAATCTAATGATCCCTTGTGGCACCAGGGGGTATAAAAAGGGCCAGGGATGGATTGTTACAGCACGGGGACCAATAGAAGCAAGAATCTATTATGCCAACGTGGAGGCCAAGAATCAAATGATTCATTGTGACATCAAGTGGCCTAAAAGGGCATGGGATGCATTGTGACAGCACAGGGGTTAAGAGAAGCAAGGATCCATTGTGACCCAATGGAGGCTAATAATCCCAGGATCCCATTTGACACCAGGCGGCGTAAAAGGGCCAGGGATGAATTGTGACAGCATGGAGCCCAATAGAAACAAGGAACCATTATGACACCATGGAGGTCAAGAATCAAATGATTCTTTGTGACATCAAGTGGCCTAAAAGGGCATGGGATGCATTGTGACACCACAGAGGTTAAGAGAAGCAAGGAACCATTGTGACCCAATGCAGGCTAACAATCTAATGATCCCTTGTGACACCAATGGGCCTAAAAGGGCCAGGGATGAATTGTTACAGCACGGGGACCAATAGATGCAAGGATCTATTATGCCACCATGGAAGCAAAGAATCAAATAATTCATTGTGACATCATGTGGCCTAAAAGGGCATGGGATGCATTGTGACACCACAGAGGTTAAGAGAAGCAAGGAACCATTGTGACCCAATGCAGGCTAACAATCTAATGATCCCTTGTGACACCAATGGGCCTAAAAGGGGCAGGGATGTATTGTGAAAGCATGGGGCCCAATAGAAACCTCGTACAATTACGCCACCATGGAGGCCAAGAATCAAATGATTCATTGTGACATCAAGTGGCCTAAAAGGGCATGGGATGCATTGTGACACCACAGAGGTTAAGAGAAGCAAGGAACCATTGTGACCCAATGCAGGCTAACAATCTAATGATCCCTTGTGACACCAATGGGCCTAAAAGGGCCAGGGATGAATTGTTACAGCACGGGGACCAATAGAAGCAAGGATCTATTATGCCACCGTGGAGGCCAAGAATCAAATAATTCATTGTGACATCAAGTGGCCTAAAAGGGCATGGGATGCATTGTGACACCACAGGGGTTAAGAAAAGCAAGGATCCATTGTGACCCAATGGAGGCTAATAATCCCAGGATCCCATTTGACACCAGGGGGCGTAAAAGGGCCAGGGATGAACTCTGACAGCATGGGGACCTCTAGAAGCAAGGAACCATTATGACACCATGAAGGCCTAGAATCAAATGGTTCATTGTAAGTCCAAGTGGCCTAAAAGGGCTTGGAATGCAATGTGACACCACAGAGGTTAAGAGAAGCAAGGATCCATTGTGACCCAATGGAGGCTAATAATCCCAGGATCCCATTTGACAGCAGGGGGCGTAAAAGGGCCAGGGATGAATTGTGACAGCATGGGGCCCAATAGAAACAAGGAACCATTATGACACCATGAAGGCTAAGAATCAAATGATTCATTGTGACATCAAGTGGCCTAAAAGGGCATGGGATGCATTGTGACACCACAGGGGTTAAGAGAAGCAAGGAACCATTGTGACCCAATGCAGGCTAACAATCTAAGAATCCCTTTTGACACCAGGGGGCGCAAAAGGGCCACGGATGAACTCTGACAGCATGGGGACCTATAGAAGCAAGGAAACATTATGACACCATGAAGGCCAAGAATCAAATGATTCATTGTGACATCAAGTGGCCTAAAAGGGCTTGGAATGCATTGTGACACCACAGAGGTTAAGAGAAGCAAGGAACCATTGTGACCCAATGCAGGCTAACAATCTAATGATCCCTTGTGACACCAATGGGCCTAAAAGGGGCAGGGATGTATTGTGAAAGCATGGGGCCCAATAGAAACCTCGTACAATTCCGCCACCATGGAGGCCAAGAATCAAATGATTCATTGTGACATCAAGTGGCCTAAAAGGGCATGGGATGCATTGTGACACCACAGAGTTTAAGAGAAGCACGGAACCATTGTGACCCAATGCAGGCTAACAATCTAATGATCCCTTGTGACACCAATGGGCCTAAAAGGGCCAGGGATGAATTGTTACAGCACGGGGACCAATAGAAGCAAGGATCTATTATGCCACCATGGAGGCCAAGAATCAAATAATTCATTGTGACATCATGTGGCCTAAAAGGGCATGGGTTGCATTGTGACAGCACAGAGGTTAAGAGAAGCAAGGATCCATTGTGACCCAATGGAGGCTAATACTCCCAGGATCCCATTTGACACCAGGGGGCGTAAAAGGGCCAGGTATGAATTGTGACAGCATGGGGCCCAATAGAAACAAGGAACCATTATGACACCATGGAGGCCAAGAATCAAATAATTCATTGTGACATCAAGTGGCCTAAAAGGGCATGGGATGCATTGTGACACCACAGAGGTTAAGAGAAGCAAGGAACCATTGTGACCCAATGCAGGCTAACAATCTAAAGATCCCATTTGACACCAATGGGCCTAAAAGGGCCAGGGATGAATTGTTACAGCACGGGGAAAATAGATGCAAGGATCTATTATGCCACCATGGAAGCCAAGAATCAAATAATTCATTGTGACATCTAGTGGCCTAAAAGGTCATGGGATGCACTGTGACACCACAGAGGTTAAGAGAAGCAAGGAACCATTGTGACCCAATGCAGGCTAACAATCTAATGATCCCTTGTGGCACCAGGGGGTATAAAAAGGGCCAGGGATGGATTGTTACAGCACGGGGACCAATAGAAGCAAGGATCTATTATGCCAACGTGGAGGCCAAGAATCAAATGATTCATTGTGACATCAAGTGGCCTAAAAGGGCATGGGATGCATTGTGACACCACAGGGGTTAAGAGAAGCAAGGATCCATTGTGACCCAATGGAGGCTAATAATCCCAGGATCCCATTTGACACCAGGCGGCGTAAAAGGGCCAGGGATGAATTGTGATAGCATGGAGCCCAATAGAAACAAGTAACCATTATGACACCATGGAGGTCAAGAATCAAATGATTCTTGGTGACATCAAGTGGCCTAAAAGGGCATGGGATGCATTGTGACACCACAGAGGTTAAGAGAAGCAAGGAATCATTGTGACCCAATGCAGGCTAACAATCTAATGATCCCTTGTGACACCAATGGGCCTAAAAGGGGCAGCGATGAATTGTTACATCACGGGGACAAATAGAAGCAAGGATCTATTATGACACCGTGGAGGCCAAGAATCAAATAATTCATTGTGACATCAAGTGGCCTGAAAGGGCATGGGATGCATTGTGACAGCACAGGGGGTAAGAGAAGCAAGGATCCATTGTGACCCAATGGAGGCTAATAATCCCAGGATCCCATTTGACACCAGGGGGCGTAAAAGGACCACGGATGAACTCTGACAGCATGGGGCCCAATAGAAACAAGGAACCATTATGACACCATGAAGGCCAAGAATCAAATGATTCATTGTGACATCAAGTGGCCTAAAAGGGCATGGGATGCATTGTGACACCACAGAGGTTAAGAGAAGCAAGGAACCATTGTGACCCAATGCAGGCTAACAATCTAATGATCCCTTGTGACACCAATGGGCCTAAAAGGGGCAGGGATGAATTGTTACAGCACGGGGACCAATAGATGCAAGGATCGATTATGCCACCATGGAAGCCAAGAACCAAATAATTCATTGTTACATCATGTGGCCTAAAAGGGCATGGGATGCATTGTGACACCACAGAGGTTAAGAGAAGCAAGGAACCATTGTGACCCAATGCAGGCTAACAATCTATTGATCCCTTGTGACACCAATGGGCCTAAAAGCGGCAGGGATGAATTGTTACAGCACGGGGACCAATAGAAGCAGGGATCTATTATGCCACCATGGAGGCCAAGAATCAAATAATTCATTGTGATATCATGTGGCCTAAAAGGGCATGGGATGCATTGTGACAGCACAGGGGTTAAGAAAAGCAAGGATCCATTGTGACCCAATGCAGGCTAATAATCCCAGGATCCCATTTGACACCAGGGGGCGTAAAAGGGCCAGGGATGAATTGTGGCAGCATGGGGCCCAATAGAAACAAGGAACCATTATGACACCATGGAGGCCACGAATCAAATGATTCATTGTGACATCTAGTGGCCTAAAAGGTCATGGGATGCACTGTGACACCACAGAGGTTAAGAGAAGCAAGGAACCATTGTGACCCAATGCAGGCTAACAATCTAATGATCCCTTGTGGCACCAGGGGGTATAAAAAGGGCCAGGGATGGATTGTTACAGCACGGGGACCAATAGAAGCAAGAATCTATTATGCCAACGTGGAGGCCAAGAATCAAATGATTCATTGTGACATCAAGTGGCCTAAAAGGGCATGGGATGCATTGTGACAGCACAGGGGTTAAGAGAAGCAAGGATCCATTGTGACCCAATGGAGGCTAATAATCCCAGGATCCCATTTGACACCAGGCGGCGTAAAAGGGCCAGGGATGAATTGTGACAGCATGGAGCCCAATAGAAACAAGGAACCATTATGACACCATGGAGGTCAAGAATCAAATGATTCTTTGTGACATCAAGTGGCCTAAAAGGGCATGGGATGCATTGTGACACCACAGAGGTTAAGAGAAGCAAGGAACCATTGTGACCCAATGCAGGCTAACAATCTAATGATCCCTTGTGACACCAATGGGCCTAAAAGGGCCAGGGATGAATTGTTACAGCACGGGGACCAATAGATGCAAGGATCTATTATGCCACCATGGAAGCAAAGAATCAAATAATTCATTGTGACATCATGTGGCCTAAAAGGGCATGGGATGCATTGTGACACCACAGAGGTTAAGAGAAGCAAGGAACCATTGTGACCCAATGCAGGCTAACAATCTAATGATCCCTTGTGACACCAATGGGCCTAAAAGGGGCAGGGATGTATTGTGAAAGCATGGGGCCCAATAGAAACCTCGTACAATTACGCCACCATGGAGGCCAAGAATCAAATGATTCATTGTGACATCAAGTGGCCTAAAAGGGCATGGGATGCATTGTGACACCACAGAGGTTAAGAGAAGCAAGGAACCATTGTGACCCAATGCAGGCTAACAATCTAATGATCCCTTGTGACACCAATGGGCCTAAAAGGGCCAGGGATGAATTGTTACAGCACGGGGACCAATAGAAGCAAGGATCTATTATGCCACCGTGGAGGCCAAGAATCAAATAATTCATTGTGACATCAAGTGGCCTAAAAGGGCATGGGATGCATTGTGACACCACAGGGGTTAAGAAAAGCAAGGATCCATTGTGACCCAATGGAGGCTAATAATCCCAGGATCCCATTTGACACCAGGGGGCGTAAAAGGGCCAGGGATGAACTCTGACAGCATGGGGACCTCTAGAAGCAAGGAACCATTATGACACCATGAAGGCCTAGAATCAAATGGTTCATTGTAAGTCCAAGTGGCCTAAAAGGGCTTGGAATGCAATGTGACACCACAGAGGTTAAGAGAAGCAAGGATCCATTGTGACCCAATGGAGGCTAATAATCCCAGGATCCCATTTGACAGCAGGGGGCGTAAAAGGGCCAGGGATGAATTGTGACAGCATGGGGCCCAATAGAAACAAGGAACCATTATGACACCATGAAGGCTAAGAATCAAATGATTCATTGTGACATCAAGTGGCCTAAAAGGGCATGGGATGCATTGTGACACCACAGGGGTTAAGAGAAGCAAGGAACCATTGTGACCCAATGCAGGCTAACAATCTAAGAATCCCTTTTGACACCAGGGGGCGCAAAAGGGCCACGGATTAACTCTGACAGCATGGGGACCTATAGAAGCAAGGAAACATTATGACACCATGAAGGCCAAGAATCAAATGATTCATTGTGACATCAAGTGGCCTAAAAGGGCTTGGAATGCATTGTGACACCACAGAGGTTAAGAGAAGCAAGGAACCATTGTGACCCAATGCAGGCTAACAATCTAATGATCCCTTGTGACACCAATGGGCCTAAAAGGGGCAGGGATGTATTGTGAAAGCATGGGGCCCAATAGAAACCTCGTACAATTCCGCCACCATGGAGGCCAAGAATCAAATGATTCATTGTGACATCAAGTGGCCTAAAAGGGCATGGGATGCATTGTGACACCACAGAGTTTAAGAGAAGCACGGAACCATTGTGACCCAATGCAGGCTAACAATCTAATGATCCCTTGTGACACCAATGGGCCTAAAAGGGCCAGGGATGAATTGTTACAGCACGGGGACCAATAGAAGCAAGGATCTATTATGCCACCATGGAGGCCAAGAATCAAATAATTCATTGTGACATCATGTGGCCTAAAAGGGCATGGGTTGCATTGTGACAGCACAGAGGTTAAGAGAAGCAAGGATCCATTGTGACCCAATGGAGGCTAATACTCCCAGGATCCCATTTGACACCAGGGGGCGTAAAAGGGCCAGGTATGAATTGTGACAGCATGGGGCCCAATAGAAACAAGGAACCATTATGACACCATGGAGGCCAAGAATCAAATAATTCATTGTGACATCAAGTGGCCTAAAAGGGCATGGGATGCATTGTGACACCACAGAGGTTAAGAGAAGCAAGGAACCATTGTGACCCAATGCAGGCTAACAATCTAAAGATCCCATTTGACACCAATGGGCCTAAAAGGGCCAGGGATGAATTGTTACAGCACGGGGAAAATAGATGCAAGGATCTATTATGCCACCATGGAAGCCAAGAATCAAATAATTCATTGTGACATCTAGTGGCCTAAAAGGTCATGGGATGCACTGTGACACCACAGAGGTTAAGAGAAGCAAGGAACCATTGTGACCCAATGCAGGCTAACAATCTAATGATCCCTTGTGGCACCAGGGGGTATAAAAAGGGCCAGGGATGGATTGTTACAGCACGGGGACCAATAGAAGCAAGGATCTATTATGCCAACGTGGAGGCCAAGAATCAAATGATTCATTGTGACATCAAGTGGCCTAAAAGGGCATGGGATGCATTGTGACACCACAGGGGTTAAGAGAAGCAAGGATCCATTGTGACCCAATGGAGGCTAATAATCCCAGGATCCCATTTGACACCAGGCGGCGTAAAAGGGCCAGGGATGAATTGTGATAGCATGGAGCCCAATAGAAACAAGTAACCATTATGACACCATGGAGGTCAAGAATCAAATGATTCTTGGTGACATCAAGTGGCCTAAAAGGGCATGGGATGCATTGTGACACAACAGAGGTTAAGAGAAGCAAGGAACCATTGTGACCCAATGCAGGCTAACAATCTAATGATCCCTTGTGACACCAATGGGCCTAAAAGGGGCAGCGATGAATTGTTACATCACGGGGACAAATAGAAGCAAGGATCTATTATGACACCGTGGAGGCCAAGAATCAAATAATTCATTGTGACATCAAGTGGCCTGAAAGGGCATGGGATGCATTGTGACAGCACAGGGGGTAAGAGAAGCAAGGATCCATTGTGACCCAATGGAGGCTAATAATCCCAGGATCCCATTTGACACCAGGGGGCGTAAAAGGACCACGGATGAACTCTGACAGCATGGGGACCTATAGGAGCAAGGAACCATTATGACACCATGAAGGCCTAGAATCAAATGGTTCATTGTAAGTCCAAGTGGCCTAAAAGGGCTTGGAATGCAATGTGACACCACAGAGGTTAAGAGAAGCAAGGATCCATTGTGACCCAATGGAGGCTAATAATCCCAGGATCCCATTTGACACCAGGGGGCGTAAAAGGGCCACGGATGAACTCTGACAGCATGGGGACCTATAGAAGCAAGGAAACATTATGACACCATGAAGGCCAAGAATCAAATGATTCATTGTGACATCAAGTGGCCTAAAAGGGCATGGGATGCATTGTGACACCACAGGGGTTAAGAGAAGCACGGAACCATTGTGACCCAATGCAGGCTAACAATCTAATGATCCCTTGTGACACCAATGGGCCTAAAAGGGCCAGGGATGAATTGTTACAGCACGGGGACCAATAGAAGCAAGGATCTATTATGCCACCATGGAGGCCAAGAATCAAATAATTCATTGTGACATCATGTGGCCTAAAAGGGCATGGGTTGCATTGTGACAGCACAGGGGTTAAGAGAAGCAAGGAACCATTGTGACCCAATGCAGGCTAACAATCTATTGATCCCTTGTGACACCAATGGGCCTAAAAGGGGCAGGGATGTATTGTGAAAGCATGGGGCCCAATAGAAACCTCGTACAATTACGCCATCATGGAGGCCAAGAATCAAATGATTCATTGTGACATCAAGTGGCCTAAAAGGGTATGGGATGCATTGTGACACCACAGGGGTTAAGAGAAGCAAGGAACCATTGTGACCCAATGCAGGCTCACAATCTAAGAATCCCTTTTGACACCAGGGGGCGTAAAAGGACCACGGATGAACTCTGACAGCATGGGGACCTATAGAAGCAAGGAACCATTATGACACGATGAAGGCCTAGAATCAAATGATTCATTGTGACATCAAGTGGCCTAAAAGGGCATGGAATGCATTGTGACACCACAGAGGTTAAGAGAAGCAAGGAACCATTGTGGCCCAATGCAGGCTAACAATCTAATGATCCCTTGTGGCACCAGGTGGTATAAAAAGGGCCAGGGATGGATTGTTACAGCACGGGGACCAATAGAAGCAAGGATCTATTATGCCACCGTGGAGGCCAAGAATCAAATGATTCATTGTGACATCAAGTGGCCTAAAAGGGCTTGGAATGCATTGTGACCGCACTGGAGTTAAGAGAAGCAAGGATCCATTGTGACCCAATGCAGGCTAATATTCCCAGGATCCCATTTGACACCAGGGGGCGTAAAAGGGCCAGGGATGAATTGTGACAGCATGGGGCCCAATAGAAACAAGGAACCATTATGACACCATGAAGGCCAAGAATCAAATGATTCATTGTGACATCAAGTGGCCTAAAAGGGCATGGGATGCATTGTGACACCACAGAGGTTAAGAGAAGCAAGGAACCATTGTGACCCAATGCAGGCTAACAATCTAATGATCCCTTGTGACACCAATGGGCCTAAAATGGGCAGGGATGAATTGTTACATCACGGGGACAAATAGAAACAAGGATCTATTATGACACCATGGAGGCCAAGAATCAAATAATTCATTGTGACATCATGTGGCCTAAAAGGGCATGGGATGCATTGTGACAGCACAGGGGTTAAGAAAAGCAAGGATCCATTGTGACCCAATGCAGGCTAACAATCTAATGATCCCTTGTGACACCAATGGGCCTAAAAGGGGCAGGGATGAATTGTGAATGCATGGGGCCCAAGTAAAACCTGGTACAATTATGCCACCATGGAGGCCAAGAATCAAATGATTCATTGTGACATCAAGTGGCCTAAAAGGGCATGGGATGCATTGTGACACCACAGGGGTTAAGAGAAGCAAGGAACCATTGTGACCCAATGCAGGCTAACAATCTAATGATCCCTTGTGACACCAATGGGCCTAAAAGGGGCAGGGATGTATTGTGAAAGCATGGGGCCCAATAGAAACCTCGTACAATTACGCCACCATGGAGGCCAAGAATCAAATGATTCATTGTGACATCAAGTGGCCTAAAAGGGCAGTGGATGCATTGTGACACCACAGAGGTTAAGAGAAGCACGGAACCATTGTGACCCAATGCAGGCTAACAATCTAATGATCCCTTGTGACACCAATGGGCCTAAAAGGGCCAGGGATGAATTGTTACAGCACGGGGACCAATAGAAGCAAGGATCTATTATGCCACCATGGAGGCCAAGAATCAAATGATTCATTGTGACATCATGTGGCCTAAAAGGGCATGGGATGCACTGTGACACCACAGAGGTTAAGAGAAGCAAGGAACCATTGTGACCCAATGCAGGCTAACAATCTAATGATCCCTTGTGGCACCAGGGGGTATAAAAAGGGCCAGGGATGGATTGTTACAGCACGGGCACCAATAGAAGCAAGGATCTATTATGGCAACGTGGAGGCCAAGAATCTAATGATTCATTGTGACATCAAGTGGCCTAAAAGGGCATGGGATGCATTGTGACACCACAGGGGTTAAGAGAAGCAAGGATCCATTGTCACCCAACGGAGGCTAATAATCCCAGGATCCCATTTGACACCAGGGGGCGTAAAAGGGCCAGGGATGAATTGTGACAGCATGGGGCCCAAAAGAAACAAGGAACCATTATGACACCATGGAGGCCAAGAATCAAATGATTCATTGTGACATCAAGTGGCCTAAAAGGGCATGGGATGCATTGTGACACCACAGAGGTTAAGAGAAGCAAGGAACCATTGTGACCCAATGCAGGCTAACAATCTAATGATCCCTTGTGACACCAATGGGCCTAAAAGGTCCAGGGATGAATTGCGACAGCATGGGACCCAAGTAAAACCTGGTACAATTATGCCACCATGGAGGCCAAGAATCAAATGATTCATTGTGACAGCAAGTGGCCTAAAAGGGCATGGGATGCATTGTGACACCACAGGGGTTAAGAGAAGCAAGGATCCATTGTGACCTAATGGAGGGTAATAATCCCAGGATCCCATTTGACACCAGGGGGCGTAAAAGGTCCAGGGATGAATTGTGACAGCATGGAGCCCAATAGAAACAAGGAACCATTATGACACCATGGAGGCCAAGAATCAAATGATTCATTGTGACATCAAGTGGCCTAAAAGGGCATGGGATGCATTGTGACACCACAGAGGTTAAGAGAAGCAAGGAATCATTGTGACCCAACGCAGGCTAACAATCTAATGATCCCTTGTGACACCAATGGGCCTAAAAGGGGCAGGGATGAATTGTGACAGCATGGGGCCCAATAGAAACCTCGTACGATTATGCCACCATGCAGGCCAAGAATCAAATGATTCATTGTGATATCAAGTGGCCTAAAAGGGCATGGGATGCATTGTGACAGCACAGGGGTTAAGAGAAGCAAGGAACCATTGTGACCCAATGCAGGCTAACAATCTAATGATCCCTTGTGACACCAATGGGCCTAAAAGGGCCAGGGATGAATTGTGAAAGCATGGGGCCCAAGTAAAACCTGGTACAATTATGCCACCATGGAGGCCAAGAATCAAATGATTCATTGTGACATCAAGTGGCCTAAAAGGGCATGGGATGCATTGTGACACCACAGGGGTTAAAAGAAGCAAGGAACCATTGTGACCCAATGCAGGCTAACAATCAAAGAATCCCTTTTGACACCAGGGGGCGCAAAAGGACCATGGATGAACTCTGACATCATGGGGACCTATAGAAGCAAGGAAACATTATGACACCATGAAGGCCAAGAATCAAATGGTTCATTGTAAGACCAAGTGGCCTAAAAGGGCTTGGAATGCATTGTGACACCACAGAGGTTAAGAGAAGCAAGGAATCATTGTGACCCAATGCAGGCTAACAATCTAATGATCCCTTGTGGCACCAGGGTCTATAAAAAGGGCCAGGGATGGATTGTCACAGCACGGGGACCAATAGAAACAAGGATCTATTATGCCACCGTGGAGGCCAAGAATCAAATGATTCATTGTGACATCAAGTGGCCTAAAAGGGCATGGGATGCATTGTGACAGCACAGGGGTTAAGAGAAGCAAGGATCCATTGTGACCCAATGGAGGCTAATAATCCCAGGATCCCATTGGACACCAATGGGCGTAAAAGGGCCAGGGATGCATTGTGACACCACAGAGGTTAAGAGAAGCAAGGAACCATTGTGACCCAATGCAGGCTAACAATCTAATGATCCCATTGGACACCAATGGGCGTAAAAGGGCCAGGGATTCATTGTGACACCACTGGGGTTAAGAGAAGCAAGGAACCTTTGTGACCCAATGCAGGCTAACAATCTAAGAATCCCTTTTGACACCAGGGGGCGGAAAAGGTCCACGGATTAACTCTGACAGCATGGGGACCTATAGAAGCAAGGAACCATTATGACACCATGAAGGCCAAGAATCAAATGATTCATTGTGACATCAAGTGGCCTAAAAGGGCATGGGATGCATTGTGACACCACAGAGGTTAAGAGAAGCAAGGAACCATTGTGACCCAATGCAGGCTAACAATCTAATGATCCCTTGTGACACCAATGGGCCTAAAAGGGCCAGGGATGAATTGCGACAGCATGGGGCCCAAGTAAAACCTGGTACAATTATGCCACCATGGAGGCCAAGAATCAAATGATTCATTGTGACAGCAAGTGGCCTAAAAGGGCATGGGATGCATTGTGACACCACAGGGGTTAAGAGAAGCAAGGATCCATTGTGACCTAATGGAGGGTAATAATCCCAGGATCCCATTTGACACCAGGGGGCGTAAAAGGTCCAGGGATGAATTGTGACAGCATGGAGCCCAATAGAAACAAGGAACCATTATGACACCATGGAGGCCAAGAATCAAATGATTCATTGTGACATCAAGTGGCCTAAAAGGGCATGGGATGCATTGTGACACCACAGAGGTTAAGAGAAGCAAGGAATCATTGTGACCCAATGCAGGCTAACAATCTAATGATCCCTTGTGACACCAATGGGCCTAAAAGGGGCAGGGATGAATTGTGAAAGCATGGGGCCCAAGTAAAACCTGGTACAATTATGCCACCATGGAGGCCAAGAATCAAATGATTCATTGTGACATCAAGTGGCCTAAAAGGGCATGGGATGCATTGTGACACCACAGGGGTTAAAAGAAGCAAGGAACCATTGTGACCCAATGCAGGCTAACAATCTAAGAATCCCTTTTGACACCAGGGGGCGCAAAAGGCCCATGGATGAACTCTGACATCATGGGGACCTATAGAAGCAAGGAACCATTATGACACCATGAAGGCCAAGAATCAAATGGTTCATTGTAAGACCAAGTGGCCTAAAAGGGCTTGGAATGCATTGTGACACCACAGAGGTTAAGAGAAGCAAGGAATCATTGTGACCCAATGCAGGCTAACAATCTAATGATCCCTTGTGGCACCAGGGGCTATAAAAAGGGCCAGGGATGGATTGTCACAGCACGGGGACCAATAGAAACAAGGATCTATTATGCCACCGTGGAGGCCAAGAATCAAATGATTCATTGTGACTTCAAGTGGCCTAAAAGGGCATGGGATGCATTGTGACAGCACAGGGGTTAAGAGAAGCAAGGATCCATTGTGACCCAATGGAGGCTAATAATCCCAGGATCCCATTGGACACCAATGGGAGTAAAAGGGCCAGGGATGCATTGTGACACCACAGAGGTTAAGAGAAGCAAGGAACCATTGTGACCCAATGCAGGCTAACAATCTAATGATCCCATTGGACACCAATGGGCGTAAAAGGGCCAGGGATGCATTGTGACACCACTGGGGTTAAGAGAAGCAAGGAACCTTTGTGACCCAATGCAGGCTAACAATCTAAGAATCCCTTTTGACACCAGGGGGCGGAAAAGGTCCACGGATTAACTCTGACAGCATGGGGACCTATAGAAGCAAGGAACCATTATGACACCATGAAGGCCAAGAATCAAATGGTTCATTGTGACATCAAGTGGCCTAAAAGGGCATGGGATGCATTGTGACACCACAGTGGTTGAGAGAAGCAAGGAACCATTGTGACCCAATGCAGGCTAACAATCTAATGATCCCTTGTGACACCAATGGGCCTAAAAGGGGCAGGGATGATTTGTGAATGCATGGGGGCCCAGTAAAACCTGGTAAAATTATGCCACCATGTGTGCCAAGAATCTAATGATTCATTGTGACATCAAGTGGCCTAAAAGGGCTTGGAATGCATTGTGACACCACAGAGGTTAAGAGAAGCAAGGAACCATTGTGACCCAATGCAGGCTAACAATCTAATGATCCCTTGTGGCACCAGGAGGTATAAAAAGGGCCAGGGATGGATTGTTACAGCACGGGGACCAATAGAAGCAAGGATCTATTATGCCAACGTGGAGGCCAAGAATCAAATGATTCATTGTGACATCAAGTGGCCTAAAAGGGCATGGGATGCATTGTGACACCACAGGGGTTAAGAGAAGCAAGGAACCATTGTGATCCAATGCTGCCTAACAATCTAAGAATCCCTCTTGACACCATGGGGCGTAAAAGGGGCAGGGATGAATTGTGACAGCATGGGGCCCAATAGAATCAAGGAACCATTATGCCACCATGGAGGCCAAGAATCCAATAATTCATTGTGACATCAAGTGGCCTAAAAGGGCATGGGATGCATTGTGACACCACAGAGGTTAAGAGAAGCAAGGAATCATTCTGACCCAATGCAGGCTAACAATCTAATGATCCCTTGTGACACCAATGGGCCTAAAAGGGGCAGGGATGAATTGTGACAGCATGGGGCCCAATAGAAACCTCGTACGATTATGCCACCATGCAGGCCAAGAATCAAATGATTCATTGTGATATCAAGTGGCCTAAAAGGGCATGGGATGCATTGTGACACCACAGAGGTTAAGAGAAGCAAGGAACCATTGTGACCCAATGCAGGCTAACAATCTAATGATCCCTTGTGACACCAATGGGCCTAAAAGGGGCAGGGATGAATTGTGAAAGCATGGGGCCCAAGTAAAACCTGGTACAATTATGCCACCATGGAGGCCAAGAATCAAATGATTCATTGTGACATCAAGTGGCCTAAAAGGGCATGGGATGCATTGTGACACCACAGGGGTTAAAAGAAGCAAGGAACCATTGTGACCCAATGCAGGCTAACAATCTAAGAATCCCTTTTGACACCAGGGGGCGCAAAAGGCCCATGGATGAACTCTGACATCATGGGGACCTATAGAAGCAAGGAACCATTATGACACCATGAAGGCCAAGAATCAAATGGTTCATTGTAAGACCAAGTGGCCTAAAAGGGCTTGGAATGCATTGTGACACCACAGAGGTTAAGAGAAGCAAGGAATCATTGTGACCCAATGCAGGCTAACAATCTAATGATCCCTTGTGGCACCAGGGGCTATAAAAAGGGCCAGGGATGGATTGTCACAGCACGGGGACCAATAGAAACAAGGATCTATTATGCCACCGTGGAGGCCAAGAATCAAATGATTCATTGTGACTTCAAGTGGCCTAAAAGGGCATGGGATGCATTGTGACAGCACAGGGGTTAAGAGAAGCAAGGATCCATTGTGACCCAATGGAGGCTAATAATCCCAGGATCCCATTGGACACCAATGGGAGTAAAAGGGCCAGGGATGCATTGTGACACCACAGAGGTTAAGAGAAGCAAGGAACCATTGTGACCCAATGCAGGCTAACAATCTAATGATCCCATTGGACACCAATGGGCGTAAAAGGGCCAGGGATGCATTGTGACACCACTGGGGTTAAGAGAAGCAAGGAACCTTTGTGACCCAATGCAGGCTAACAATCTAAGAATCCCTTTTGACACCAGGGGGCGGAAAAGGTCCACGGATTAACTCTGACAGCATGGGGACCTATAGAAGCAAGGAACCATTATGACACCATGAAGGCCAAGAATCAAATGGTTCATTGTGACATCAAGTGGCCTAAAAGGGCATGGGATGCATTGTGACACCACAGTGGTTGAGAGAAGCAAGGAACCATTGTGACCCAATGCAGGCTAACAATCTAATGATCCCTTGTGACACCAATGGGCCTAAAAGGGGCAGGGATGATTTGTGAATGCATGGGGGCCCAGTAAAACCTGGTAAAATTATGCCACCATGTGTGCCAAGAATCTAATGATTCATTGTGACATCAAGTGGCCTAAAAGGGCTTGGAATGCATTGTGACACCACAGAGGTTAAGAGAAGCAAGGAATCATTGTGACCCAATGCAGGCTAACAATCTAATGATCCCTTGTGACACCACGGGGTATATAAAGGGCCAGGGATGGATTGTTACAGCACGGGGACCAATAGAAACAAGGATCTATTATGCCATCCTGGAGGCCACGAATCAAATGATTCATTGTGACATCTAGTGGCCTAAAAGGGCATGGGATGCACTGTGACGCCACAGAGGTTAAGAGAAGCAAGGAACCATTGTGACCCAATGCAGGCTAACAATCTAATTATCCCTTGTTACACCAATGGGCCTAAAAGGGGCAGGGATGAATTGTGAAAGCATGGGGCCCAATAGAAACCTCGTACAATTACGCCACCATGGAGGCCAAGAATCAAATGATTCATTGTGACATCAAGTGGCCTAAAAGGGCATGGGATGCATTGTGACACCACAGGGGTTAAGAGAAGCAAGGAACCTTTGTGACCCAGTGCAGGCTAACAATCTAATGATCCCTTGTGACACCAATGGGCCTAAAAGGGGCAGCGATGAATTGTTACATCACGGGGAAAAATAGAGGCAAGGATCTATTATGACACCATGGAGGCCAAGAATCAAATGATTAATTGTGACATCATGTGGCCTAAAAGGGCATGGGATGCATTGTGACAGCACAGGGGTTAAGAAAAGCAAGGAATCATTGTGACCCAATGCAGGCTAATAATCCCAGGATCCCATTTGACACCATGGGGCGTAAAAGGGCCAGGGATGAATTGTGTCAGCATGGGGCCCAATAGAAACAAGGAACCATTATGACACCATGGAGGCCAAGAATCAAATGATTCATTGTGACATCTAGTGGCCTAAAAGGGCATGGGATGCATTGTGACACCACAGGGGTTAAGAGAAGCAAGGAACCATTGTGACCCAATGCAGGCTAACAATCTAATGATCCCTTGTGACACCAATGGGCCTAAAAGGGGCAGGGATGAATTGTGAATGCATGGGGCCCAAGTAAAACCTGGTACAATTATGCCACCATGGAGGCCAAGAATCAAATGATTCATTGTGACATCAAGTGGCCTAAAAGGGCATGGGATGCATTGTGACACCACAGAGGTTAAGAGAAGCAAGGAACCATTGTGACCCAATGCAGGCTAACAATCTAATGATCCCTTGTGACACCAATGGGCCTAAAAGGGGCAGGGATGTATTGTGAAAGCATGGGGCCCAATAGAAACCTCGTACAATTACGCCACCATGGAGGCCAAGAATCAAATTATTCATTGTGACATCAAGTGGCCTAAAAGGGCAGTGGATGCATTGTGACACCACAGAGGTTAAGAGAAGCACGGAACCATTGTGACCCAATGCAGGCTAACAATCTAATGATCCCTTGTGACACCAATGGGCCTAAAAGGGTCAGGGATGAATTGTTACAGCACGGGGACCAATAGAAGCAAGGATCTATTATGCCACCATGGAGGCCAAGAATCAAATGATTCATTGTGACATCTAGTGGCCTAAAAGGGCATGGGATGCACTGTGACACCACAGAGGTTAAGAGAAGCAAGGAACCATTGTGACCCAATGCAGGCTAACAATCTAATGATCCCTTGTGGCTCCAGGGGGTATAAAAAGGGCCAGGGATGGATTGTTACAGCACGGGCACCAATAGAAGCAAGGATCTATTATGGCAACGTGGAGGCCAAGAATCTAATGATTCATTGTGACATCAAGTGGCCTAAAAGGGCATGGGATGCATTGTGACACCACAGGGGTTAAGAGAAGCAAGGATCCATTGTCACCCAACGGAGGCTAATAATCCCAGGATCCCATTTGACACCAGGGGGCGTAAAAGGGCCAGGGATGAATTGTGACAGCATGGGGCCCAAAAGAAACAAGGAACCATTATGACACCATGGAGGCCAAGAATCAAATGATTCATTGTGACATCAAGTGGCCTAAAAGGGCATGGGATGCATTGTGACACCACAGAGGTTAAGAGAAGCAAGGAACCATTGTGACCCAATGCAGGCTAACAATCTAATGATCCCTTGTGACACCAATGGGCCTAAAAGGGCCAGGGATGAATTGCGACAGCATGGGGCCCAAGTAAAACCTGGTACAATTATGCCACCATGGAGGCCAAGAATCAAATGATTCATTGTGACAGCAAGTGGCCTAAAAGGGCATGGGATGCATTGTGACACCACAGGGGTTAAGAGAAGCAAGGATCCATTGTGACCTAATGGAGGCTAATAATCCCAGGATCCCATTTGACACCAGGGGGCATAAAAGGTCCAGGGATGAATTGTGACAGCATGGAGCCCAATAGAAACAAGGAACCATTATGACACCATGGAGGCCAAGAATCAAATGATTCATTGTGACATCAAGTGGCCTAAAAGGGCATGGGATGCATTGTGACACCACAGAGGTTAAGAGAAGCAAGGAATCATTCTGACCCAATGCAGGCTAACAATCTAATGATCCCTTGTGACACCAATGGGCCTAAAAGGGGCAGGGATGAATTGTGACAGCATGGGGCCCAATAGAAACCTCGTACGATTATGCCACCATGCAGGCCAAGAATCAAATGATTCATTGTGATATCAAGTGGCCTAAAAGGGCATGGGATGCATTGTGACACCACAGAGGTTAAGAGAAGCAAGGAACCATTGTGACCCAATGCAGGCTAACAATCTAATGATCCCTTGTGACACCAATGGGCCTAAAAGGGGCAGGGATGAATTGTGAAAGCATGGGGCCCAAGTAAAACCTGGTACAATTATGCCACCATGGAGGCCAAGAATCAAATGATTCATTGTGACATCAAGTGGCCTAAAAGGGCATGGGATGCATTGTGACACCACAGGGGTTAAAAGAAGCAAGGAACCATTGTGACCCAATGCAGGCTAACAATCTAAGAATCCCTTTTGACACCAGGGGGCGCAAAAGGCCCATGGATGAACTCTGACATCATGGGGACCTATAGAAGCAAGGAACCATTATGACACCATGAAGGCCAAGAATCAAATGGTTCATTGTAAGACCAAGTGGCCTAAAAGGGCTTGGAATGCATTGTGACACCACAGAGGTTAAGAGAAGCAAGGAATCATTGTGACCCAATGCAGGCTAACAATCTAATGATCCCTTGTGGCACCAGGGGCTATAAAAAGGGCCAGGGATGGATTGTCACAGCACGGGGACCAATAGAAACAAGGATCTATTATGCCACCGTGGAGGCCAAGAATCAAATGATTCATTGTGACTTCAAGTGGCCTAAAAGGGCATGGGATGCATTGTGACAGCACAGGGGTTAAGAGAAGCAAGGATCCATTGTGACCCAATGGAGGCTAATAATCCCAGGATCCCATTGGACACCAATGGGAGTAAAAGGGCCAGGGATGCATTGTGACACCACAGAGGTTAAGAGAAGCAAGGAACCATTGTGACCCAATGCAGGCTAACAATCTAATGATCCCATTGGACACCAATGGGCGTAAAAGGGCCAGGGATGCATTGTGACACCACTGGGGTTAAGAGAAGCAAGGAACCTTTGTGACCCAATGCAGGCTAACAATCTAAGAATCCCTTTTGACACCAGGGGGCGGAAAAGGTCCACGGATTAACTCTGACAGCATGGGGACCTATAGAAGCAAGGAACCATTATGACACCATGAAGGCCAAGAATCAAATGGTTCATTGTGACATCAAGTGGCCTAAAAGGGCATGGGATGCATTGTGACACCACAGTGGTTGAGAGAAGCAAGGAACCATTGTGACCCAATGCAGGCTAACAATCTAATGATCCCTTGTGACACCAATGGGCCTAAAAGGGGCAGGGATGATTTGTGAATGCATGGGGGCCCAGTAAAACCTGGTAAAATTATGCCACCATGTGTGCCAAGAATCTAATGATTCATTGTGACATCAAGTGGCCTAAAAGGGCTTGGAATGCATTGTGACACCACAGAGGTTAAGAGAAGCAAGGAACCATTGTGACCCAATGCAGGCTAACAATCTAATGATCCCTTGTGGCACCAGGAGGTATAAAAAGGGCCAGGGATGGATTGTTACAGCACGGGGACCAATAGAAGCAAGGATCTATTATGCCAACGTGGAGGCCAAGAATCAAATGATTCATTGTGACATCAAGTGGCCTAAAAGGGCATGGGATGCATTGTGACACCACAGGGGTTAAGAGAAGCAAGGAACCATTGTGATCCAATGCTGCCTAACAATCTAAGAATCCCTCTTGACACCATGGGGCGTAAAAGGGGCAGGGATGAATTGTGACAGCATGGGGCCCAATAGAATCAAGGAACCATTATGCCACCATGGAGGCCAAGAATCCAATAATTCATTGTGACATCAAGTGGCCTAAAAGGGCATGGGATGCATTGTGACACCACAGAGGTTAAGAGAAGCAAGGAATCATTGTGACCCAATGCAGGCTAACAATCTAATGATCCCTTGTGACACCACGGGGTATATAAAGGGCCAGGGATGGATTGTTACAGCACGGGGACCAATAGAAACAAGGATCTATTATGCCATCCTGGAGGCCACGAATCAAATGATTCATTGTGACATCTAGTGGCCTAAAAGGGCATGGGATGCACTGTGACGCCACAGAGGTTAAGAGAAGCAAGGAACCATTGTGACCCAATGCAGGCTAACAATCTAATTATCCCTTGTTACACCAATGGGCCTAAAAGGGGCAGGGATGAATTGTGAAAGCATGGGGCCCAATAGAAACCTCGTACAATTACGCCACCATGGAGGCCAAGAATCAAATGATTCATTGTGACATCAAGTGGCCTAAAAGGGCATGGGATGCATTGTGACACCACAGGGGTTAAGAGAAGCAAGGAACCTTTGTGACCCAGTGCAGGCTAACAATCTAATGATCCCTTGTGACACCAATGGGCCTAAAAGGGGCAGCGATGAATTGTTACATCACGGGGAAAAATAGAGGCAAGGATCTATTATGACACCATGGAGGCCAAGAATCAAATGATTAATTGTGACATCATGTGGCCTAAAAGGGCATGGGATGCATTGTGACAGCACAGGGGTTAAGAAAAGCAAGGAATCATTGTGACCCAATGCAGGCTAATAATCCCAGGATCCCATTTGACACCATGGGGCGTAAAAGGGCCAGGGATGAATTGTGTCAGCATGGGGCCCAATAGAAACAAGGAACCATTATGACACCATGGAGGCCAAGAATCAAATGATTCATTGTGACATCTAGTGGCCTAAAAGGGCATGGGATGCATTGTGACACCACAGGGGTTAAGAGAAGCAAGGAACCATTGTGACCCAATGCAGGCTAACAATCTAATGATCCCTTGTGACACCAATGGGCCTAAAAGGGGCAGGGATGAATTGTGAATGCATGGGGCCCAAGTAAAACCTGGTACAATTATGCCACCATGGAGGCCAAGAATCAAATGATTCATTGTGACATCAAGTGGCCTAAAAGGGCATGGGATGCATTGTGACACCACAGAGGTTAAGAGAAGCAAGGAACCATTGTGACCCAATGCAGGCTAACAATCTAATGATCCCTTGTGACACCAATGGGCCTAAAAGGGGCAGGGATGTATTGTGAAAGCATGGGGCCCAATAGAAACCTCGTACAATTACGCCACCATGGAGGCCAAGAATCAAATTATTCATTGTGACATCAAGTGGCCTAAAAGGGCAGTGGATGCATTGTGACACCACAGAGGTTAAGAGAAGCACGGAACCATTGTGACCCAATGCAGGCTAACAATCTAATGATCCCTTGTGACACCAATGGGCCTAAAAGGGTCAGGGATGAATTGTTACAGCACGGGGACCAATAGAAGCAAGGATCTATTATGCCACCATGGAGGCCAAGAATCAAATGATTCATTGTGACATCTAGTGGCCTAAAAGGGCATGGGATGCACTGTGACACCACAGAGGTTAAGAGAAGCAAGGAACCATTGTGACCCAATGCAGGCTAACAATCTAATGATCCCTTGTGGCTCCAGGGGGTATAAAAAGGGCCAGGGATGGATTGTTACAGCACGGGCACCAATAGAAGCAAGGATCTATTATGGCAACGTGGAGGCCAAGAATCTAATGATTCATTGTGACATCAAGTGGCCTAAAAGGGCATGGGATGCATTGTGACACCACAGGGGTTAAGAGAAGCAAGGATCCATTGTCACCCAACGGAGGCTAATAATCCCAGGATCCCATTTGACACCAGGGGGCGTAAAAGGGCCAGGGATGAATTGTGACAGCATGGGGCCCAAAAGAAACAAGGAACCATTATGACACCATGGAGGCCAAGAATCAAATGATTCATTGTGACATCAAGTGGCCTAAAAGGGCATGGGATGCATTGTGACACCACAGAGGTTAAGAGAAGCAAGGAACCATTGTGACCCAATGCAGGCTAACAATCTAATGATCCCTTGTGACACCAATGGGCCTAAAAGGGCCAGGGATGAATTGCGACAGCATGGGGCCCAAGTAAAACCTGGTACAATTATGCCACCATGGAGGCCAAGAATCAAATGATTCATTGTGACAGCAAGTGGCCTAAAAGGGCATGGGATGCATTGTGACACCACAGGGGTTAAGAGAAGCAAGGATCCATTGTGACCTAATGGAGGCTAATAATCCCAGGATCCCATTTGACACCAGGGGGCATAAAAGGTCCAGGGATGAATTGTGACAGCATGGAGCCCAATAGAAACAAGGAACCATTATGACACCATGGAGGCCAAGAATCAAATGATTCATTGTGACATCAAGTGGCCTAAAAGGGCATGGGATGCATTGTGACACCACAGAGGTTAAGAGAAGCAAGGAATCATTCTGACCCAATGCAGGCTAACAATCTAATGATCCCTTGTGACACCAATGGGCCTAAAAGGGGCAGGGATGAATTGTGACAGCATGGGGCCCAATAGAAACCTCGTACGATTATGCCACCATGCAGGCCAAGAATCAAATGATTCATTGTGATATCAAGTGGCCTAAAAGGGCATGGGATGCATTGTGACACCACAGAGGTTAAGAGAAGCAAGGAACCATTGTGACCCAATGCAGGCTAACAATCTAATGATCCCTTGTGACACCAATGGGCCTAAAAGGGGCAGGGATGAATTGTGAAAGCATGGGGCCCAAGTAAAACCTGGTACAATTATGCCACCATGGAGGCCAAGAATCAAATGATTCATTGTGACATCAAGTGGCCTAAAAGGGCATGGGATGCATTGTGACACCACAGGGGTTAAAAGAAGCAAGGAACCATTGTGACCCAATGCAGGCTAACAATCTAAGAATCCCTTTTGACACCAGGGGGCGCAAAAGGCCCATGGATGAACTCTGACATCATGGGGACCTATAGAAGCAAGGAACCATTATGACACCATGAAGGCCAAGAATCAAATGGTTCATTGTAAGACCAAGTGGCCTAAAAGGGCTTGGAATGCATTGTGACACCACAGAGGTTAAGAGAAGCAAGGAATCATTGTGACCCAATGCAGGCTAACAATCTAATGATCCCTTGTGGCACCAGGGGCTATAAAAAGGGCCAGGGATGGATTGTCACAGCACGGGGACCAATAGAAACAAGGATCTATTATGCCACCGTGGAGGCCAAGAATCAAATGATTCATTGTGACTTCAAGTGGCCTAAAAGGGCATGGGATGCATTGTGACAGCACAGGGGTTAAGAGAAGCAAGGATCCATTGTGACCCAATGGAGGCTAATAATCCCAGGATCCCATTGGACACCAATGGGAGTAAAAGGGCCAGGGATGCATTGTGACACCACAGAGGTTAAGAGAAGCAAGGAACCATTGTGACCCAATGCAGGCTAACAATCTAATGATCCCATTGGACACCAATGGGCGTAAAAGGGCCAGGGATGCATTGTGACACCACTGGGGTTAAGAGAAGCAAGGAACCTTTGTGACCCAATGCAGGCTAACAATCTAAGAATCCCTTTTGACACCAGGGGGCGGAAAAGGTCCACGGATTAACTCTGACAGCATGGGGACCTATAGAAGCAAGGAACCATTATGACACCATGAAGGCCAAGAATCAAATGGTTCATTGTGACATCAAGTGGCCTAAAAGGGCATGGGATGCATTGTGACACCACAGTGGTTGAGAGAAGCAAGGAACCATTGTGACCCAATGCAGGCTAACAATCTAATGATCCCTTGTGACACCAATGGGCCTAAAAGGGGCAGGGATGATTTGTGAATGCATGGGGGCCCAGTAAAACCTGGTAAAATTATGCCACCATGTGTGCCAAGAATCTAATGATTCATTGTGACATCAAGTGGCCTAAAAGGGCTTGGAATGCATTGTGACACCACAGAGGTTAAGAGAAGCAAGGAATCATTGTGACCCAATGCAGGCTAACAATCTAATGATCCCTTGTGACACCACGGGGTATATAAAGGGCCAGGGATGGATTGTTACAGCACGGGGACCAATAGAAACAAGGATCTATTATGCCATCCTGGAGGCCACGAATCAAATGATTCATTGTGACATCTAGTGGCCTAAAAGGGCATGGGATGCACTGTGACGCCACAGAGGTTAAGAGAAGCAAGGAACCATTGTGACCCAATGCAGGCTAACAATCTAATTATCCCTTGTTACACCAATGGGCCTAAAAGGGGCAGGGATGAATTGTGAAAGCATGGGGCCCAATAGAAACCTCGTACAATTACGCCACCATGGAGGCCAAGAATCAAATGATTCATTGTGACATCAAGTGGCCTAAAAGGGCATGGGATGCATTGTGACACCACAGGGGTTAAGAGAAGCAAGGAACCTTTGTGACCCAGTGCAGGCTAACAATCTAATGATCCCTTGTGACACCAATGGGCCTAAAAGGGGCAGCGATGAATTGTTACATCACGGGGAAAAATAGAGGCAAGGATCTATTATGACACCATGGAGGCCAAGAATCAAATGATTAATTGTGACATCATGTGGCCTAAAAGGGCATGGGATGCATTGTGACAGCACAGGGGTTAAGAAAAGCAAGGAATCATTGTGACCCAATGCAGGCTAATAATCCCAGGATCCCATTTGACACCATGGGGCGTAAAAGGGCCAGGGATGAATTGTGTCAGCATGGGGCCCAATAGAAACAAGGAACCATTATGACACCATGGAGGCCAAGAATCAAATGATTCATTGTGACATCTAGTGGCCTAAAAGGGCATGGGATGCATTGTGACACCACAGGGGTTAAGAGAAGCAAGGAACCATTGTGACCCAATGCAGGCTAACAATCTAATGATCCCTTGTGACACCAATGGGCCTAAAAGGGGCAGGGATGAATTGTGAATGCATGGGGCCCAAGTAAAACCTGGTACAATTATGCCACCATGGAGGCCAAGAATCAAATGATTCATTGTGACATCAAGTGGCCTAAAAGGGCATGGGATGCATTGTGACACCACAGAGGTTAAGAGAAGCAAGGAACCATTGTGACCCAATGCAGGCTAACAATCTAATGATCCCTTGTGACACCAATGGGCCTAAAAGGGGCAGGGATGTATTGTGAAAGCATGGGGCCCAATAGAAACCTCGTACAATTACGCCACCATGGAGGCCAAGAATCAAATTATTCATTGTGACATCAAGTGGCCTAAAAGGGCAGTGGATGCATTGTGACACCACAGAGGTTAAGAGAAGCACGGAACCATTGTGACCCAATGCAGGCTAACAATCTAATGATCCCTTGTGACACCAATGGGCCTAAAAGGGTCAGGGATGAATTGTTACAGCACGGGGACCAATAGAAGCAAGGATCTATTATGCCACCATGGAGGCCAAGAATCAAATGATTCATTGTGACATCTAGTGGCCTAAAAGGGCATGGGATGCACTGTGACACCACAGAGGTTAAGAGAAGCAAGGAACCATTGTGACCCAATGCAGGCTAACAATCTAATGATCCCTTGTGGCTCCAGGGGGTATAAAAAGGGCCAGGGATGGATTGTTACAGCACGGGCACCAATAGAAGCAAGGATCTATTATGGCAACGTGGAGGCCAAGAATCTAATGATTCATTGTGACATCAAGTGGCCTAAAAGGGCATGGGATGCATTGTGACACCACAGGGGTTAAGAGAAGCAAGGATCCATTGTCACCCAACGGAGGCTAATAATCCCAGGATCCCATTTGACACCAGGGGGCGTAAAAGGGCCAGGGATGAATTGTGACAGCATGGGGCCCAAAAGAAACAAGGAACCATTATGACACCATGGAGGCCAAGAATCAAATGATTCATTGTGACATCAAGTGGCCTAAAAGGGCATGGGATGCATTGTGACACCACAGAGGTTAAGAGAAGCAAGGAACCATTGTGACCCAATGCAGGCTAACAATCTAATGATCCCTTGTGACACCAATGGGCCTAAAAGGGCCAGGGATGAATTGCGACAGCATGGGGCCCAAGTAAAACCTGGTACAATTATGCCACCATGGAGGCCAAGAATCAAATGATTCATTGTGACAGCAAGTGGCCTAAAAGGGCATGGGATGCATTGTGACACCACAGGGGTTAAGAGAAGCAAGGATCCATTGTGACCTAATGGAGGCTAATAATCCCAGGATCCCATTTGACACCAGGGGGCATAAAAGGTCCAGGGATGAATTGTGACAGCATGGAGCCCAATAGAAACAAGGAACCATTATGACACCATGGAGGCCAAGAATCAAATGATTCATTGTGACATCAAGTGGCCTAAAAGGGCATGGGATGCATTGTGACACCACAGAGGTTAAGAGAAGCAAGGAATCATTCTGACCCAATGCAGGCTAACAATCTAATGATCCCTTGTGACACCAATGGGCCTAAAAGGGGCAGGGATGAATTGTGACAGCATGGGGCCCAATAGAAACCTCGTACGATTATGCCACCATGCAGGCCAAGAATCAAATGATTCATTGTGATATCAAGTGGCCTAAAAGGGCATGGGATGCATTGTGACACCACAGAGGTTAAGAGAAGCAAGGAACCATTGTGACCCAATGCAGGCTAACAATCTAATGATCCCTTGTGACACCAATGGGCCTAAAAGGGGCAGGGATGAATTGTGAAAGCATGGGGCCCAAGTAAAACCTGGTACAATTATGCCACCATGGAGGCCAAGAATCAAATGATTCATTGTGACATCAAGTGGCCTAAAAGGGCATGGGATGCATTGTGACACCACAGGGGTTAAAAGAAGCAAGGAACCATTGTGACCCAATGCAGGCTAACAATCTAAGAATCCCTTTTGACACCAGGGGGCGCAAAAGGCCCATGGATGAACTCTGACATCATGGGGACCTATAGAAGCAAGGAACCATTATGACACCATGAAGGCCAAGAATCAAATGGTTCATTGTAAGACCAAGTGGCCTAAAAGGGCTTGGAATGCATTGTGACACCACAGAGGTTAAGAGAAGCAAGGAATCATTGTGACCCAATGCAGGCTAACAATCTAATGATCCCTTGTGGCACCAGGGGCTATAAAAAGGGCCAGGGATGGATTGTCACAGCACGGGGACCAATAGAAACAAGGATCTATTATGCCACCGTGGAGGCCAAGAATCAAATGATTCATTGTGACTTCAAGTGGCCTAAAAGGGCATGGGATGCATTGTGACAGCACAGGGGTTAAGAGAAGCAAGGATCCATTGTGACCCAATGGAGGCTAATAATCCCAGGATCCCATTGGACACCAATGGGAGTAAAAGGGCCAGGGATGCATTGTGACACCACAGAGGTTAAGAGAAGCAAGGAACCATTGTGACCCAATGCAGGCTAACAATCTAATGATCCCATTGGACACCAATGGGCGTAAAAGGGCCAGGGATGCATTGTGACACCACTGGGGTTAAGAGAAGCAAGGAACCTTTGTGACCCAATGCAGGCTAACAATCTAAGAATCCCTTTTGACACCAGGGGGCGGAAAAGGTCCACGGATTAACTCTGACAGCATGGGGACCTATAGAAGCAAGGAACCATTATGACACCATGAAGGCCAAGAATCAAATGGTTCATTGTGACATCAAGTGGCCTAAAAGGGCATGGGATGCATTGTGACACCACAGTGGTTGAGAGAAGCAAGGAACCATTGTGACCCAATGCAGGCTAACAATCTAATGATCCCTTGTGACACCAATGGGCCTAAAAGGGGCAGGGATGATTTGTGAATGCATGGGGGCCCAGTAAAACCTGGTAAAATTATGCCACCATGTGTGCCAAGAATCTAATGATTCATTGTGACATCAAGTGGCCTAAAAGGGCTTGGAATGCATTGTGACACCACAGAGGTTAAGAGAAGCAAGGAACCATTGTGACCCAATGCAGGCTAACAATCTAATGATCCCTTGTGGCACCAGGAGGTATAAAAAGGGCCAGGGATGGATTGTTACAGCACGGGGACCAATAGAAGCAAGGATCTATTATGCCAACGTGGAGGCCAAGAATCAAATGATTCATTGTGACATCAAGTGGCCTAAAAGGGCATGGGATGCATTGTGACACCACAGGGGTTAAGAGAAGCAAGGAACCATTGTGATCCAATGCTGCCTAACAATCTAAGAATCCCTCTTGACACCATGGGGCGTAAAAGGGGCAGGGATGAATTGTGACAGCATGGGGCCCAATAGAATCAAGGAACCATTATGCCACCATGGAGGCCAAGAATCCAATAATTCATTGTGACATCAAGTGGCCTAAAAGGGCATGGGATGCATTGTGACACCACAGAGGTTAAGAGAAGCAAGGAATCATTGTGACCCAATGCAGGCTAACAATCTAATGATCCCTTGTGACACCACGGGGTATATAAAGGGCCAGGGATGGATTGTTACAGCACGGGGACCAATAGAAACAAGGATCTATTATGCCATCCTGGAGGCCACGAATCAAATGATTCATTGTGACATCTAGTGGCCTAAAAGGGCATGGGATGCACTGTGACGCCACAGAGGTTAAGAGAAGCAAGGAACCATTGTGACCCAATGCAGGCTAACAATCTAATTATCCCTTGTTACACCAATGGGCCTAAAAGGGGCAGGGATGAATTGTGAAAGCATGGGGCCCAATAGAAACCTCGTACAATTACGCCACCATGGAGGCCAAGAATCAAATGATTCATTGTGACATCAAGTGGCCTAAAAGGGCATGGGATGCATTGTGACACCACAGGGGTTAAGAGAAGCAAGGAACCTTTGTGACCCAGTGCAGGCTAACAATCTAATGATCCCTTGTGACACCAATGGGCCTAAAAGGGGCAGCGATGAATTGTTACATCACGGGGAAAAATAGAGGCAAGGATCTATTATGACACCATGGAGGCCAAGAATCAAATGATTAATTGTGACATCATGTGGCCTAAAAGGGCATGGGATGCATTGTGACAGCACAGGGGTTAAGAAAAGCAAGGAATCATTGTGACCCAATGCAGGCTAATAATCCCAGGATCCCATTTGACACCATGGGGCGTAAAAGGGCCAGGGATGAATTGTGTCAGCATGGGGCCCAATAGAAACAAGGAACCATTATGACACCATGGAGGCCAAGAATCAAATGATTCATTGTGACATCTAGTGGCCTAAAAGGGCATGGGATGCATTGTGACACCACAGGGGTTAAGAGAAGCAAGGAACCATTGTGACCCAATGCAGGCTAACAATCTAATGATCCCTTGTGACACCAATGGGCCTAAAAGGGGCAGGGATGAATTGTGAATGCATGGGGCCCAAGTAAAACCTGGTACAATTATGCCACCATGGAGGCCAAGAATCAAATGATTCATTGTGACATCAAGTGGCCTAAAAGGGCATGGGATGCATTGTGACACCACAGAGGTTAAGAGAAGCAAGGAACCATTGTGACCCAATGCAGGCTAACAATCTAATGATCCCTTGTGACACCAATGGGCCTAAAAGGGGCAGGGATGTATTGTGAAAGCATGGGGCCCAATAGAAACCTCGTACAATTACGCCACCATGGAGGCCAAGAATCAAATTATTCATTGTGACATCAAGTGGCCTAAAAGGGCAGTGGATGCATTGTGACACCACAGAGGTTAAGAGAAGCACGGAACCATTGTGACCCAATGCAGGCTAACAATCTAATGATCCCTTGTGACACCAATGGGCCTAAAAGGGTCAGGGATGAATTGTTACAGCACGGGGACCAATAGAAGCAAGGATCTATTATGCCACCATGGAGGCCAAGAATCAAATGATTCATTGTGACATCTAGTGGCCTAAAAGGGCATGGGATGCACTGTGACACCACAGAGGTTAAGAGAAGCAAGGAACCATTGTGACCCAATGCAGGCTAACAATCTAATGATCCCTTGTGGCTCCAGGGGGTATAAAAAGGGCCAGGGATGGATTGTTACAGCACGGGCACCAATAGAAGCAAGGATCTATTATGGCAACGTGGAGGCCAAGAATCTAATGATTCATTGTGACATCAAGTGGCCTAAAAGGGCATGGGATGCATTGTGACACCACAGGGGTTAAGAGAAGCAAGGATCCATTGTCACCCAACGGAGGCTAATAATCCCAGGATCCCATTTGACACCAGGGGGCGTAAAAGGGCCAGGGATGAATTGTGACAGCATGGGGCCCAAAAGAAACAAGGAACCATTATGACACCATGGAGGCCAAGAATCAAATGATTCATTGTGACATCAAGTGGCCTAAAAGGGCATGGGATGCATTGTGACACCACAGAGGTTAAGAGAAGCAAGGAACCATTGTGACCCAATGCAGGCTAACAATCTAATGATCCCTTGTGACACCAATGGGCCTAAAAGGGCCAGGGATGAATTGCGACAGCATGGGGCCCAAGTAAAACCTGGTACAATTATGCCACCATGGAGGCCAAGAATCAAATGATTCATTGTGACAGCAAGTGGCCTAAAAGGGCATGGGATGCATTGTGACACCACAGGGGTTAAGAGAAGCAAGGATCCATTGTGACCTAATGGAGGCTAATAATCCCAGGATCCCATTTGACACCAGGGGGCATAAAAGGTCCAGGGATGAATTGTGACAGCATGGAGCCCAATAGAAACAAGGAACCATTATGACACCATGGAGGCCAAGAATCAAATGATTCATTGTGACATCAAGTGGCCTAAAAGGGCATGGGATGCATTGTGACACCACAGAGGTTAAGAGAAGCAAGGAATCATTCTGACCCAATGCAGGCTAACAATCTAATGATCCCTTGTGACACCAATGGGCCTAAAAGGGGCAGGGATGAATTGTGACAGCATGGGGCCCAATAGAAACCTCGTACGATTATGCCACCATGCAGGCCAAGAATCAAATGATTCATTGTGATATCAAGTGGCCTAAAAGGGCATGGGATGCATTGTGACACCACAGAGGTTAAGAGAAGCAAGGAACCATTGTGACCCAATGCAGGCTAACAATCTAATGATCCCTTGTGACACCAATGGGCCTAAAAGGGGCAGGGATGAATTGTGAAAGCATGGGGCCCAAGTAAAACCTGGTACAATTATGCCACCATGGAGGCCAAGAATCAAATGATTCATTGTGACATCAAGTGGCCTAAAAGGGCATGGGATGCATTGTGACACCACAGGGGTTAAAAGAAGCAAGGAACCATTGTGACCCAATGCAGGCTAACAATCTAAGAATCCCTTTTGACACCAGGGGGCGCAAAAGGACCATGGATGAACTCTGACATCATGGGGACCTATAGAAGCAAGGAACCATTATGACACCATGAAGGCCAAGAATCAAATGGTTCATTGTAAGACCAAGTGGCCTAAAAGGGCTTGGAATGCATTGTGACACCACAGAGGTTAAGAGAAGCAAGGAATCATTGTGACCCAATGCAGGCTAACAATCTAATGATCCCTTGTGGCACCAGGGGCTATAAAAAGGGCCAGGGATGGATTGTCACAGCACGGGGACCAATAGAAACAAGGATCTATTATGCCACCGTGGAGGCCAAGAATCAAATGATTCATTGTGACTTCAAGTGGCCTAAAAGGGCATGGGATGCATTGTGACAGCACAGGGGTTAAGAGAAGCAAGGATCCATTGTGACCCAATGGAGGCTAATAATCCCAGGATCCCATTGGACACCAATGGGCGTAAAAGGGCCAGGGATGCATTGTGACACCACAGAGGTTAAGAGAAGCAAGGAACCATTGTGACCCAATGCAGGCTAACAATCTAATGATCCCATTGGACACCAATGGGCGTAAAAGGGCCAGGGATGCATTGTGACACCACAGTGGTTGAGAGAAGCAAGGAACCATTGTGACCCAATGCAGGCTAACAATCTAATGATCCCTTGTGACACCAATGGGCCTAAAAGGGGCAGGGATGAATTGTGACAGCATGGAGCCCAATAGAAACAAGGAACCATTATGACACCATGGAGGTCAAGAATCAAATGATTCTTTGTGACATCAAGTGGCCTAAAAGGGCATGGGATGCATTGTGACACCACAGAGGTTAAGAGAAGCAAGGAACCATTGTGACCCAATGCAGGCTAACAATCTAATGATCCCTTGTGTCACCAGGAGGTATAAAAAGGGCCAGGGATGGATTGTTACAGCACGGGGACCAATAGAAGCAAGGATCTATTATGCCACCATGGAGGCCAAGAATCAAATGATTCATTGTGACATCAAGTGGCCTAAAAGGTCATGGGATGCATTGTGACAGCACAGGGGTTAAGAAAAGCAAGGAATCATTGTGACCCAATGGAGGCTAATAATCCCAGGATCCCATTTGACACCATGGGGCGTAAAAGGGCCAGGGATGAATTGTGTCAGCATGGGGCCCAATAGAAACAAGGAACCATTATGACACCATGGAGGCCAAGAATCAAATGATTCATTGTGACATCTAGTGGCCTAAAAGGGCATGGGATGCATTGTGACACCACAGGGGTTAAGAGAAGCAAGGAACCATTGTGACCCAATGCAGGCTAACAATCTAATGATCCCTTGTGACACCAATGGGCCTAAAAGGGGCAGGGATGAATTGTGAATGCATGGGGCCCAAGTAAAACCTGGTACAATTATGCCACCATGGAGGCCAAGAATCAAATGATTCATTGTGACATCAAGTGGCCTAAAAGGGCATGGGATGCATTGTGACACCACAGAGGTTAAGAGAAGCAAGGAACCATTGTGACCCAATGCAGGCTAACAATCTAATGATCCCTTGTGACACCAATGGGCCTAAAAGGGGCAGGGATGTATTGTGAAAGCATGGGGCCCAATAGAAACCTCGTACAATTACGCCACCATGGAGGCCAAGAATCAAATGATTCATTGTGACATCAAGTGGCCTAAAAGGGCAGTGGATGCATTGTGACACCACAGAGGTTAAGAGAAGCACGGAACCATTGTGACCCAATGCAGGCTAACAATCTAATGATCCCTTGTGACACCAATGGGCCTAAAAGGGTCAGGGATGAATTGTTACAGCACGGGGACCAATAGAAACAAGGATCTATTATGCCACCATGGAGGCCAAGAATCAAATGATTCATTGTGACATCTAGTGGCCTAAAAGGGCATGGGATGCACTGTGACACCACAGAGGTTAAGAGAAGCAAGGAACCATTGTGACCCAATGCAGGCTAACAATCTAATGATCCCTTGTGGCTCCAGGGGGTATAAAAAGGGCCAGGGATGGATTGTTACAGCACGGGCAGCAATAGAAGCAAGGATCTATTATGGCAACGTGGAGGCCAAGAATCAAATGATTCATTGTGACATCAAGTGGCCTAAAAGGGCATGGGATGCATTGTGACACCACAGGGGTTAAGAGAAGCAAGGATCCATTGTCACCCAACGGAGGCTAATAATCCCAGGATCCCATTTGACACCAGGGGGCGTAAAAGGGCCAGGGATGAATTGTGACAGCATGGGGCCCAAAAGAAACAAGGAACCATTATGACACCATGGAGGCCAAGAATCAAATGATTCATTGTGACATCAAGTGGCCTAAAAGGGCATGGGATGCATTGTGACACCACAGAGGTTAAGAGAAGCAAGGAACCATTGTGACCCAATGCAGGCTAACAATCTAATGATCCCTTGTGACACCAATGGGCCTAAAAGGGCCAGGGATGAATTGCGACAGCATGGGGCCCAAGTAAAACCTGGTACAATTATGCCACCATGGAGGCCAAGAATCAAATGATTCATTGTGACAGCAAGTGGCCTAAAAGGGCATGGGATGCATTGTGACACCACAGGGGTTAAGAGAAGCAAGGATCCATTGTGATCTAATGGAGGCTAATAATCCCAGGATCCCATTTGACACCAGGGGGCATAAAAGGTCCAGGGATGAATTGTGACAGCATGGAGCCCAATAGAAACAAGGAACCATTATGACACCATGGAGGCCAAGAATCAAATGATTCATTGTGACATCAAGTGGCCTAAAAGGGCATGGGATGCATTGTGACACCACAGAGGTTAAGAGAAGCAAGGAATCATTCTGACCCAATGCAGGCTAACAATCTAATGATCCCTTGTGACACCAATGGGCCTAAAAGGGGCAGGGATGAATTGTGACAGCATGGGGCCCAATAGAAACCTCGTACGATTATGCCACCATGCAGGCCAAGAATCAAATGATTCATTGTGATATCAAGTGGCCTAAAAGGGCATGGGATGCATTGTGACACCACAGAGGTTAAGAGAAGCAAGGAACCATTGTGACCCAATGCAGGCTAACAATCTAATGATCCCTTGTGACACCAATGGGCCTAAAAGGGGCAGGGATGAATTGTGAAAGCATGGGGCCCAAGTAAAACCTGGTACAATTATGCCACCATGGAGGCCAAGAATCAAATGATTCATTGTGACATCAAGTGGCCTAAAAGGGCATGGGATGCATTGTGACACCACAGGGGTTAAAAGAAGCAAGGAACCATTGTGACCCAATGCAGGCTAACAATCTAAGAATCCCTTTTGACACCAGGGGGCGCAAAAGGACCATGGATGAACTCTGACATCATGGGGACCTATAGAAGCAAGGAACCATTATGACACCATGAAGGCCAAGAATCAAATGGTTCATTGTAAGACCAAGTGGACTAAAAGGGCTTGGAATGCATTGTGACACCACAGAGGTTAAGAGAAGCAAGGAATCATTGTGACCCAATGCAGGCTAACAATCTAATGATCCCTTGTGGCACCAGGGGCTATAAAAAGGGCCAGGGATGGATTGTCACAGCACGGGGACCAATAGAAACAAGGATCTATTATGCCACCGTGGAGGCCAAGAATCAAATGATTCATTGTGACTTCAAGTGGCCTAAAAGGGCATGGGATGCATTGTGACAGCACAGGGGTTAAGAGAAGCAAGGATCCATTGTGACCCAATGGAGGCTAATAATCCCAGGATCCCATTGGACACCAATGGGCGTAAAAGGGCCAGGGATGCATTGTGACACCACAGAGGTTAAGAGAAGCAAGGAACCATTGTGACCCAATGCAGGCTAACAATCTAATGATCCCATTGGACACCAATGGGCGTAAAAGGGCCAGGGATGCATTGTGACACCACAGTGGTTGAGAGAAGCAAGGAACCATTGTGACCCAATGCAGGCTAACAATCTAATGATCCCTTGTGACACCAATGGGCCTAAAAGGGGCAGGGATGCATTGTGACAGCATGGAGCCCAATAGAAACAAGGAACCATTATGACACCATGGAGGTCAAGAATCAAATGATTCTTTGTGACATCAAGTGGCCTAAAAGGGCATGGGATGCATTGTGACACCACAGAGGTTAAGAGAAGCAAGGAACCATTGTGACCCAATGCAGGCTAACAATCTAATGATCCCTTGTGTCACCAGGAGGTATAAAAAGGGCCAGGGATGGATTGTTACAGCACGGGGACCAATAGAAGCAAGGAACCATTATGACACCATGGAGGCCAAGAATCAAATGATTCATTGTGACATCAAGTGGCCTAAAAGGTCATGGGATGCATTGTGACACCACAGGGGTTAAGAGAAGCAAGGAACCATTGTGATCCAATGCTGCCTAACAATCTAAGAATCCCTTTTGACACCATGGGGCGTAAAAGGGGCAGGGATGAATTGTGACAGCATGGGGCCCAATAGAATCAAGGAACCATTATGCCACCTTGGAGGCCAAGAATCCAATAATTCATTGTGACATCAAGTGGCCTAAAAGGGCATGGGATGCATTGTGACACCACAGAGGTTAAGAGAAGCAAGGAATCATTGTGACCCAATGCAGGCTAACAATCTAATGATCCCTTTTGACACCAGGGGGTATATAAAGGGCCAGGGATGGATTGTTACAGCACGGGGACCAATAGAAACAAGGATCTATTATGCCATCCTGGAGGCCACGAATCAAATGATTCATTGTGACATCTAGTGGCCTAAAAGGGCATGGGATGCACTGTGACGCCACAGAGGTTAAGAGAAGCAAGGAACCATTGTGACCCAATGCAGGCTAACAATCTAATTATCCCTTGTTACACCAATGGGCCTAAAAGTGGCAGGGATGAATTGTGAAAGCATGGGGCCCAATAGAAACCTCGTACAATTACGCCACCATGGAGGCCAAGAATCAAATGATTCATTGTGACATCAAGTGGCCTAAAAGGGCATGGGATGCATTGTGACACCACAGGGGTTAAGAGAAGCAAGGAACCATTGTGACCCAGTGCAGGCTAACAATCTAATGATCCCTTGTGACACCAATGGGCCTAAAATGGGCAGCGATGAATTGTTACATCACGGGGACAAATAGAAGCAAGGATCTATTATGACACCATGGAGGCCAAGAATCAAATGATTCATTGTGACATCATGTGGCCTAAAAGGGCATGGGATGCATTGTGACAGCACAGGGGTTAAGAAAAGCAAGGAATCATTGTGACCCAATGCAGGCTAATAATCCCAGGATCCCATTTGACACCATGGGGCGTAAAAGGGCCAGGGATGAATTGTGTCAGCATGGGGCCCAATAGAAACAAGGAGCCATTATGACACCATGGAGGCCAAGAATCAAATGATTCATTGTGACATCTAGTGGCCTAAAAGGGCATGGGATGCATTGTGACACCACAGGGGTTAAGAGAAGCAAGGAACCATTGTGATCCAATGCTGCCTAACAATTTAAGAATCCCTTTTGACACCAGGGGGAGTAAAAGAGGCAGGGATCAATTGTGACAGCATGGGCCCCAATAGAATCGAGGAACCATTATGACACCATGGAGGCCAAGAATCAAATAATTCATTGTGACATCAAGTGGCCTAAAAGGGCATGGGATGCATTGTGACACCACAGAGGTTAAGAGAAGCAAGGAACCATTGTGACCCAATGCAGGCTAACAATCTAATGATCCCTTGTGACACCAATGGGCCTAAAATGGGCAGGGATGAATTGTTACATCACGGGGACAAATAGAAACAAGGATCTATTATGACACCATGGAGGCCAAGAATCAAATAATTCATTGTGACATCATGTGGCCTAAAAGGGCATGGGATGCATTGTGACACCACAGGGGTTAAGAAAAGCAAGGATCCATTGTGACCCAATGGAGGCTAATAATCCCAGGATCCCATTTGACACCAGGGGGCGTAAAAGGGCCAGGGATGAATTGTGTCAGCATGGGGCCCAATAGAAACAAGGAACCATTATGACACCATGGAGGCCAAGAATCAAATGATTCATTGTGACATCAAGTGGCCTAAAAGGGCATGGGATGCATTGTGACACCACAGAGGTTAAGAGAAGCAAGGAATCATTGTGACCCAATGCAGGCTAACAATCTAATGATCCCTTGTGACACCAATGGGCCTAAAAGGGGCAGGGATGAATTGTGAATGCATGGGGCCCAAGTAAAACCTGGTACAATTATGCCACCATGGAGGCCAAGAATCAAATGATTCATTGTGACATCAAGTGGCCTAAAAGGGCATGGGATGCATTGTGACACCACAGAGGTTAAGAGAAGCAAGGAACCATTGTGACCCAATGCAGGCTAACAATCTAATGATCCCTTGTGACACCAATGGGCCTAAAAGGGGCAGGGATGTATTGTGAAAGCATGGGGCCCAATAGAAACCTCGTACAATTACGCCACCATGGAGGCCAAGAATCAAATTATTCATTGTGACATCAAGTGGCCTAAAAGGGCAGTGGATGCATTGTGACACCACAGAGGTTAAGAGAAGCACGGAACCATTGTGACCCAATGCAGGCTAACAATCTAATGATCCCTTGTGACACCAATGGGCCTAAAAGGGCCAGGGATGAATTGTTACAGCACGGGGACCAATAGAAGCAAGGATCTATTATGCCACCATGGAGGCCAAGAATCAAATGATTCATTGTGACATCTAGTGGCCTAAAAGGGCATGGGATGCACTGTGACACCACAGAGGTTAAGAGAAGCAAGGAACCATTGTGACCCAATGCAGGCTAACAATCTAATGATCCCTTGTGGCACCAGGGGGTATAAAAAGGGCCAGGGATGGATTGTTACAGCACGGGCACCAATAGAAGCAAGGATCTATTATGGCAACGTGGAGGCCAAGAATCTAATGATTCATTGTGACATCAAGTGGCCTAAAAGGGCATGGGATGCATTGTGACACCACAGGGGTTAAGAGAAGCAAGGATCCATTGTCACCCAACGGAGGCTAATAATCCCAGGATCCCATTTGACACCAGGGGGCGTAAAAGGGCCAGGGATGAATTGTGACAGCATGGGGCCCAAAAGAAACAAGGAACCATTATGACACCATGGAGGCCAAGAATCAAATGATTCATTGTGACATCAAGTGGCCTAAAAGGGCATGGGATGCATTGTGACACCACAGGGGTTAAGAGAAGCAAGGAAACATTGTGATCCAATGCTGCCTAACAATCTAAGAATCCCTTTTGACACCATGGGGCGTAAAAGGGGCAGGGATGAATTGTGACAGCATGGGGCCCAATAGAATCAAGGAACCATTATGCCACCTTGTAGGCCAAGAATCCAATAATTCATTGTGACATCAAGTGGCCTAAAAGGGCATGGGATGCATTGTGACACCACAGAGGTTAAGAGAAGCAAGGAATCATTGTGACCCAATGCAGGCTAACAATCTAATGATCCCTTTTGACACCAGGGGGTATATAAAGGGCCAGGGATGGATTGTTACAGCACGGGGACCAATAGAAACAAGGATCTATTATGCCATCCTGGAGGCCACGAATCAAATGATTCATTGTGACATCTAGTGGCCTAAAAGGGCATGGGATGCACTGTGACGCCACAGAGGTTAAGAGAAGCAAGGAACCATTGTGACCCAATGCAGGCTAACAATCTAATTATCCCTTGTTACACCAATGGGCCTAAAAGTGGCAGGGATGAATTGTGAAAGCATGGGGCCCAATAGAAACCTCGTACAATTACGCCACCATGGAGGCCAAGAATCAAATGATTCATTGTGACATCAAGTGGCCTAAAAGGGCATGGGATGCATTGTGACACCACAGGGGTTAAGAGAAGCAAGGAACCATTGTGACCCAGTGCAGGCTAACAATCTAATGATCCCTTGTGACACCAATGGGCCTAAAATGGGCAGCGATGAATTGTTACATCACGGGGACAAATAGAAGCAAGGATCTATTATGACACCATGGAGGCCAAGAATCAAATGATTCATTGTGACATCATGTGGCCTAAAAGGGCATGGGATGCATTGTGACAGCACAGGGGTTAAGAAAAGCAAGGAATCATTGTGACCCAATGCAGGCTAATAATCCCAGGATCCCATTTGACACCATGGGGCGTAAAAGGGCCAGGGATGAATTGTGTCAGCATGGGGCCCAATAGAAACAAGGAGCCATTATGACACCATGGAGGCCAAGAATCAAATGATTCATTGTGACATCTAGTGGCCTAAAAGGGCATGGGATGCATTGTGACACCACAGGGGTTAAGAGAAGCAAGGAACCATTGTGATCCAATGCTGCCTAACAATTTAAGAATCCCTTTTGACACCAGGGGGAGTAAAAGAGGCAGGGATCAATTGTGACAGCATGGGCCCCAATAGAATCGAGGAACCATTATGACACCATGGAGGCCAAGAATCAAATAATTCATTGTGACATCAAGTGGCCTAAAAGGGCATGGGATGCATTGTGACACCACAGAGGTTAAGAGAAGCAAGGAACCATTGTGACCCAATGCAGGCTAACAATCTAATGATCCCTTGTGACACCAATGGGCCTAAAATGGGAGGGATGAATTGTTACATCACGGGGACAAATAGAAACAAGGATCTATTATGACACCATGGAGGCCAAGAATCAAATAATTCATTGTGACATCATGTGGCCTAAAAGGGCATGGGATGCATTGTGACACCACAGGGGTTAAGAAAAGCAAGGATCCATTGTGACCCAATGGAGGCTAATAATCCCAGGATCCCATTTGACACCAGGGGGCATAAAAGGTCCAGGGATGAATTGTGTCAGCATGGGGCCCAATAGAAACAAGGAACCATTATGACACCATGGAGGCCAAGAATCAAATGATTCATTGTGACATCAAGTGGCCTAAAAGGGCATGGGATGCATTGTGACACCACAGAGGTTAAGAGAAGCAAGGAATCATTCTGACCCAATGCAGGCTAACAATCTAATGATCCCTTGTGACACCAATGGGCCTAAAAGGGGCAGGGATGAATTGTGAATGCATGGGGCCCAAGTAAAACCTGGTACAATTATGCCACCATGGAGGCCAAGAATCAAATGATTCATTGTGACATCAAGTGGCCTAAAAGGGCATGGGATGCATTGTGACACCACAGAGGTTAAGAGAAGCAAGGAACCATTGTGACCCAATGCAGGCTAACAATCTAATGATCCCTTGTGACACCAATGGGCCTAAAAGGGGCAGGGATGTATTGTGAAAGCATGGGGCCCAATAGAAACCTCGTACAATTACGCCACCATGGAGGCCAAGAATCAAATTATTCATTGTGACATCAAGTGGCCTAAAAGGGCAGTGGATGCATTGTGACACCACAGAGGTTAAGAGAAGCACGGAACCATTGTGACCCAATGCAGGCTAACAATCTAATGATCCCTTGTGACACCAATGGGCCTAAAAGGGCCAGGGATGAATTGTTACAGCACGGGGACCAATAGAAGCAAGGATCTATTATGCCACCATGGAGGCCAAGAATCAAATGATTCATTGTGACATCTAGTGGCCTAAAAGGGCATGGGATGCACTGTGACACCACAGAGGTTGAGAGAAGCAAGGAACCATTGTGACCCAATGCAGGCTAACAATCTAATGATCCCTTGTGGCACCAGGGGGTATAAAAAGGGCCAGGGATGGATTGTTACAGCACGGGCACCAATAGAAGCAAGGATCTATTATGGCAACGTGGAGGCCAAGAATCTAATGATTCATTGTGACATCAAGTGGCCTAAAAGGGCATGGGATGCATTGTGACACCACAGGGGTTAAGAGAAGCAAGGATCCATTGTCACCCAACGGAGGCTAATAATCCCAGGATCCCATTTGACACCAGGGGGCGTAAAAGGGCCAGGGATGAATTGTGACAGCATGGGGCCCAAAAGAAACAAGGAACCATTATGACACCATGGAGGCCAAGAATCAAATGATTCATTGTGACATCAAGTGGCCTAAAAGGGCATGGGATGCATTGTGACACCACAGAGGTTAAGAGAAGCAAGGAACCATTGTGACCCAATGCAGGCTAACAATCTAATGATCCCTTGTGACACCAATGGGCCTAAAAGGGCCAGGGATGAATTGCGACAGCATGGGGCCCAAGTAAAACCTGGTACAATTATGCCACCATGGAGGCCAAGAATCAAATGATTCATTGTGACAGCAAGTGGCCTAAAAGGGCATGGGATGCATTGTGACACCACAGGGGTTAAGAGAAGCAAGGATCCATTGTGACCTAATGGAGGGTAATAATCCCAGGATCCCATTTGACACCAGGGGGCGTAAAAGGTCCAGGGATGAATTGTGACAGCATGGAGCCCAATAGAAACAAGGAACCATTATGACACCATGGAGGCCAAGAATCAAATGATTCATTGTGACATCAAGTGGCCTAAAAGGGCATGGGATGCATTGTGACACCACAGAGGTTAAGAGAAGCAAGGAATCATTGTGACCCAATGCAGGCTAACAATCTAATGATCCCTTGTGACACCAATGGGCCTAAAAGGGGCAGGGATGAATTGTGACACCACTGGGGTTAAGAGAAGCAAGGAACCTTTGTGACCCAATGCAGGCTAACAATCTAAGAATCCCTTTTGACACCAGGGGGCGGAAAAGGTCCACGGATTAACTCTGACAGCATGGGGACCTATAGAAGCAAGGAACCATTATGACACCATGAAGGCCAAGAATCAAATGGTTCATTGTGACATCAAGTGGCCTAAAAGGGCATGGGATGCATTGTGACACCACAGTGGTTGAGAGAAGCAAGGAACCATTGTGACCCAATGCAGGCTAACAATCTAATGATCCCTTGTGACACCAATGGGCCTAAAAGGGGCAGGGATGATTTGTGAATGCATGGGGGCCCAGTAAAACCTGGTAAAATTATGCCACCATGTGTGCCAAGAATCTAATGATTCATTGTGACATCAAGTGGCCTAAAAGGGCTTGGAATGCATTGTGACACCACAGAGGTTAAGAGAAGCAAGGAACCATTGTGACCCAATGCAGGCTAACAATCTAATGATCCCTTGTGGCACCAGGAGGTATAAAAAGGGCCAGGGATGGATTGTTACAGCACGGGGACCAATAGAAGCAAGGATCTATTATGGCAACGTGGAGGCCAAGAATCAAATGATTCATTGTGACATCAAGTGGCCTAAAAGGGCATGGGATGCATTGTGACACCACAGGGGTTAAGAGAAGCAATGAACCATTGTGATCCAATGCTGCCTAACAATCTAAGAATCCCTCTTGACACCATGGGGCGTAAAAGGGGCAGGGATGAATTGTGACAGCATGGGGCCCAATAGAATCAAGGAACCATTATGCCACCATGGAGGCCAAGAATCCAATAATTCATTGTGACATCAAGTGGCCTAAAAGGGCATGGGATGCATTGTGACACCACAGAGGTTAAGAGAAGCAAGGAATCATTGTGACCCAATGCAGGCTAACAATCTAATGATCCCTTGTGACACCAGGGGGTATATAAAGGGCCAGGGATGGATTGTTACAGCACGGGGACCAATAGAAACAAGGATCTATTATGCCATCCTGGAGGCCACGAATCAAATGATTCATTGTGACATCTAGTGGCCTAAAAGGGCATGGGATGCACTGTGACGCCACAGAGGTTAAGAGAAGCAAGGAACCATTGTGACCCAATGCAGGCTAACAATCTAATTATCCCTTGTTACACCAATGGGCCTAAAAGGGGCAGGGATGAATTGTGAAAGCATGGGGCCCAATAGAAACCTCGTACAATTACGCCACCATGGAGGCCAAGAATCAAATGATTCATTGTGACATCAAGTGGCCTAAAAGGGCATGGGATGCATTGTGACACCACAGGGGTTAAGAGAAGCAAGGAACCATTGTGACCCAGTGCAGGCTAACAATCTAATGATCCCTTGTGACACCAATGGGCCTAAAAGGGGCAGGGATGAATTGTTACATCACGGGGACAAATAGAAGCAAGGATCTATTATGACACCATGGAGGCCAAGAATCAAATGATTCATTGTGACATCATGTGGCCTAAAAGGGCATGGGATGCATTGTGACAGCACAGGGGTTAAGAAAAGCAAGGAATCATTGTGACCCAATGGAGGCTAATAATCCCAGGATCCCATTTGACACCATGGGGCGTAAAAGGGCCAGGGATGAATTGTGTCAGCATGGGGCCCAATAGAAACAAGGAACCATTATGACACCATGGAGGCCAAGAATCAAATGATTCATTGTGACATCTAGTGGCCTAAAAGGGCATGGGATGCATTGTGACACCACAGGGGTTAAGAGAAGCAAGGAACCATTGTGACCCAATGCAGGCTAACAATCTAATGATCCCTTGTGACACCAATGGGCCTAAAAGGGGCAGGGATGAATTGTGAATGCATGGGGCCCAAGTAAAACCTGGTACAATTATGCCACCATGGAGGCCAAGAATCAAATGATTCATTGTGACATCAAGTGGCCTAAAAGGGCATGGGATGCATTGTGACACCACAGAGGTTAAGAGAAGCAAGGAACCATTGTGACCCAATGCAGGCTAACAATCTAATGATCCCTTGTGACACCAATGGGCCTAAAAGGGGCAGGGATGTATTGTGAAAGCATGGGGCCCAATAGAAACCTCGTACAATTACGCCACCATGGAGGCCAAGAATCAAATTATTCATTGTGACATCAAGTGGCCTAAAAGGGCAGTGGATGCATTGTGACACCACAGAGGTTAAGAGAAGCACGGAACCATTGTGACCCAATGCAGGCTAACAATCTAATGATCCCTTGTGACACCAATGGGCCTAAAAGGGCCAGGGATGAATTGTTACAGCACGGGGACCAATAGAAGCAAGGATCTATTATGCCACCATGGAGGCCAAGAATCAAATGATTCATTGTGACATCTAGTGGCCTAAAAGGGCATGGGATGCACTGTGACACCACAGAGGTTAAGAGAAGCAAGGAACCATTGTGACCCAATGCAGGCTAACAATCTAATGATCCCTTGTGGCACCAGGGGGTATAAAAAGGGCCAGGGATGGATTGTTACAGCACGGGGACCAATAGAAACAAGGATCTATTATGCCATCCTGGAGGCCACGAATCAAATGATTCATTGTGACATCTAGTGGCCTAAAAGGGCATGGGATGCACTGTGACGCCACAGAGGTTAAGAGAAGCAAGGAACCATTGTGACCCAATGCAGGCTAACAATCTAATTATCCCTTGTTACACCAATGGGCCTAAAAGGGGCAGGGATGAATTGTGAAAGCATGGGGCCCAATAGAAACCTCGTACAATTACGCCACCATGGAGGCCAAGAATCAAATGATTCATTGTGACATCAAGTGGCCTAAAAGGGCATGGGATGCATTGTGACACCACAGGGGTTAAGAGAAGCAAGGAACCATTGTGACCCAGTGCAGGCTAACAATCTAATGATCCCTTGTGACACCAATGGGCCTAAAAGGGGCAGGGATGAATTGTTACATCACGGGGACAAATAGAAGCAAGGATCTATTATGACACCATGGAGGCCAAGAATCAAATGATTCATTGTGACATCATGTGGCCTAAAAGGGCATGGGATGCATTGTGACAGCACAGGGGTTAAGAAAAGCAAGGAATCATTGTGACCCAATGGAAGCTAATAATCCCAGGATCCCATTTGACACCATGGGGCGTAAAAGGGCCAGGGATGAATTGTGTCAGCATGGGGCCCAATAGAAACAAGGAACCATTATGACACCATGGAGGCCAAGAATCAAATGATTCATTGTGACATCTAGTGGCCTAAAAGGGCATGGGATGCATTGTGACACCACAGGGGTTAAGAGAAGCAAGGAACCATTGTGACCCAATGCAGGCTAACAATCTAATGATCCCTTGTGACACCAATGGGCCTAAAAGGGGCAGGGATGTATTGTGAAAGCATGGGGCCCAATAGAAACCTCGTACAATTACGCCACCATGGAGGCCAAGAATCAAATTATTCATTGTGACATCAAGTGGCCTAAAAGGGCAGTGGATGCATTGTGACACCACAGAGGTTAAGAGAAGCACGGAACCATTGTGACCCAATGCAGGCTAACAATCTAATGATCCCTTGTGACACAAATGGGCCTAAAAGGGCCAGGGATGAATTGTTACAGCACGGGGACCAATAGAAGCAAGGATCTATTATGCCACCATGGAGGCCAAGAATCAAATGATTCATTGTGACATCTAGTGGCCTAAAAGGGCATGGGATGCACTGTGACACCACAGAGGTTAAGAGAAGCAAGGAACCATTGTGACCCAATGCAGGCTAACAATCTAATGATCCCTTGTGGCTCCAGGGGGTATAAAAAGGGCCAGGGATGGATTGTTACAGCACGGGCACCAATAGAAGCAAGGATCTATTATGCCATCCTGGAGGCCAAGAATCAAATGATTCATTGTGACATCAAGTGGCCTAAAAGGGCATGGGATGCATTGTGACACCACAGGGGTTAAGAGAAGCAAGGATCCATTGTCACCCAACGGAGGCTAATAATCCCAGGATCCCATTTGACACCAGGGGGCGTAAAAGGGCCAGGGATGAATTGTGACAGCATGGGGCCCAAAAGAAACAAGGAACCATTATGACACCATGGAGGCCAAGAATCAAATGATTCATTGTGACATCAAGTGGCCTAAAAGGGCATGGGATGCATTGTGACACCACAGAGGTTAAGAGAAGCAAGGAACCATTGTGACCCAATGCAGGCTAACAATCTAATGATCCCTTGTGACACCAATGGGCCTAAAAGGGCCAGGGATGAATTGCGACAGCATGGGGCCCAAGTAAAACCTGGTACAATTATGCCACCATGGAGGCCAAGAATCAAATGATTCATTGTGACAGCAAGTGGCCTAAAAGGGCATGGGATGCATTGTGACACCACAGGGGTTAAGAGAAGCAAGGATCCATTGTGACCTAAAGGAGGCTAATAATCCCAGGATCCCATTTGACACCAGGGGGCATAAAAGGTCCAGGGATGAATTGTGACAGCATGGAGCCCAATAGAAACAAGGAACCATTATGACACCATGGAGGCCAAGAATCAAATGATTCATTGTGACATCAAGTGGCCTAAAAGGGCATGGGATGCATTGTGACACCACAGAGGTTAAGAGAAGCAAGGAATCATTCTGACCCAATGCAGGCTAACAATCTAATGATCCCTTGTGACACCAATGGGCCTAAAAGGGGCAGGGATGAATTGTGACAGCATGGGGCCCAATAGAAACCTCGTACGATTATGCCACCATGCAGGCCAAGAATCAAATGATTCATTGTGATATCAAGTGGCCTAAAAGGGCATGGGATGCATTGTGACACCACATAGGTTAAGAGAAGCAAGGAACCATTGTGACCCAATGCAGGCTAACAATCTAATGATCCCTTGTGACACCAATGGGCCTAAAAGGGGCAGGGATGAATTGTGAAAGCATGGGGCCCAAGTAAAACCTGGTACAATTATGCCACCATGGAGGCCAAGAATCAAATGATTCATTGTGACATCAAGTGGCCTAAAAGGGCATGGGATGCATTGTGACACCACAGGGGTTAAAAGAAGCAAGGAACCATTGTGACCCAATGCAGGCTAACAATCTAAGAATCCCTTTTGACACCAGGGGGCGCAAAAGGACCATGGATGAACTCTGACATCATGGGGACCTATAGAAGCAAGGAACCATTATGACACCATGAAGGCCAAGAATCTAATGGTTCATTGTAAGACCAAGTGGCCTAAAAGGGCTTGGAATGAATTGTGACACCACAGAGGTTAAGAGAAGCAAGGAATCATTGTGACCCAATGCAGGCTAACAATCTAATGATCCCTTGTGGCACCAGGGGCTATAAAAAGGGCCAGGGATGGATTGTCACAGCACGGGGACCAATAGAAACAAGGATCTATTATGCCACCGTGGAGGCCAAGAATCAAATGATTCATTGTGACTTCAAGTGGCCTAAAAGGGCATGGGATGCATTGTGACAGCACAGGGGTTAAGAGAAGCAAAGATCCATTGTGACCCAATGGAGGCTAATAATCCCAGGATCCCATTGGACACCAATGGGCGTAAAAGGGCCAGGGATGCATTGTGACACCACAGAGGTTAAGAGAAGCAAGGAACCATTGTGACCCAATGCAGGCTAACAATCTAATGATCCCATTGGACACCAATGGGCGTAAAAGGGCCAGGGATGCATTGTGACACCACAGTGGTTGAGAGAAGCAAGGAACCATTGTGACCCAATGCAGGCTAACAATCTAATGATCCCTTGTGACACCAATGGGCCTAAAAGGGGCAGGGATGAATTGTGACAGCATGGAGCCCAATAGAAACAAGGAACCATTATGACACCATGGAGGTCAAGAATCAAATGATTCTTTGTGACATCAAGTGGCCTAAAAGGGCATGGGATGCATTGTGACACCACAGAGGTTAAGAGAAGCAAGGAACCATTGTGACCCAATGCAGGCTGACAATCTAATGATCCCTTGTGGCACCAGGAGGTATAAAAAGGGCCAGGGATGGATTGTTACAGCACGGGGACCAATAGAAGCAAGGATCTATTATGCCACCATGGAGGCCAAGAATCAAATGATTCATTGTGACATCAAGTGGCCTAAAAGGTCATGGGATGCATTGTGACACCACAGGGGTTAAGAGAAGCAAGGAACCATTGTGATCCAATGCTGCCTAACAATCTAAGAATCCCTTTTGACACCATGGGGCGTAAAAGGGGCAGGGATGAATTGTGACAGCATGGGGCCCAATAGAATCAAGGAACCATTATGCCACCATGGAGGCCAAGAATCCAATAATTCATTGTGACATCAAGTGGCCTAAAAGGGCATGGGATGCATTGTGACACCACAGAGGTTAAGAGAAGCAAGGAATCATTGTGACCCAATGCAGGCTAACAATCTAATGATCCCTTGTGACACCAGGGGGTATATAAAGGGCCAGGGATGGATTGTTACAGCACGGGGACCAATAGAAACAAGGATCTATTATGCCATCCTGGAGGCCAAGAATCAAATAATTCATTGTGACATCAAGTGGCCTAAAAGGGCATGGGATGCATTGTGACACCACAGAGGTTAAGAGAAGCAAGGAACCATTGTGACCCAATGCAGGCTAACAATCTAATGATCCCTTGTGACACCAATGGGCCTAAAATGGGCAGGGATGAATTGTTACATCACGGGGACAAATAGAAACAAGGATCTATTATGACACCATGGAGGCCAAGAATCAAATAATTCATTGTGACATCATGTGGCCTAAAAGGGCATGGGATGCATTGTGACAGCACAGGGGTTAAGAAAAGCAAGGATCCATTGTGACCCAATGGAGGCTAATAATCCCAGGATCCCATTTGACACCAGGGGGCGTAAAAGGGCCAGGGATGAATTGTGACAGCATGGGGCCCAATAGAAACAAGGAACCATTATGACACCATGGAGGCCAAGAATCAAATGATTCATTGTGACATCTAGTGGCCTAAAAGGGCATGGGATGCATTGTGACACCACAGAGGTTAAGAGAAGCAAGGAACCATTGTGACCCAATGCAGGCTAACAATCTAATGATCCCTTGTGACACCAATGGGCCTAAAAGGGGCAGGGATGAATTGTGAATGCATGGGGCCCAAGTAAAACCTGGTACAATTATGCCACCATGGAGGCCAAGAATCAAATGATTCATTGTGACATCAAGTGGCCTAAAAGGGCATGGGATGCATTGTGACACCACAGAGGTTAAGAGAAGCAAGGAACCATTGTGACCCAATGCAGGCTAACAATCTAATGATCCCTTGTGACACCAATGGGCCTAAAAGGGGCAGGGATGTATTGTGAAAGCATGGGGCCCAATAGAAACCTCGTACAATTACGCCACCATGGAAGCCAAGAATCAAATTATTCATTGTGACATCAAGTGGCCTAAAAGGGCAGTGGATGCATTGTGACACCACAGAGGTTAAGAGAAGCACGGAACCATTGTGACCCAATGCAGGCTAACAATCTAATGATCCCTTGTGACACCAATGGGCCTAAAAGGGGCAGGGATGAATTGTTACAGCACGGGGACCAATAGAAGCAAGGATCTATTATGCCACCATGGAGGCCAAGAATCAAATGATTCATTGTGACATCTAGTGGCCTAAAAGGGCATGGGATGCACTGTGACACCACAGAGGTTAAGAGAAGCAAGGAACCATTGTGACCCAATGCAGGCTAACAATCTAATGATCCCTTGTGGCACCAGGGGGTATAAAAAGGGCCAGGGATGGATTGTTACAGCAGGGGCACCAATAGAAGCAAGGATCTATTATGGCAACGTGGAGGCCAAGAATCTAATGATTCATTGTGACATCAAGTGGCCTAAAAGGGCATGGGATGCATTGTGACACCACAGGGGTTAAGAGAAGCAAGGAACCATTGTCACCCAACGGAGGCTAATAATCCCAGGATCCCATTTGACACCAGGGGGCGTAAAAGGTCCAGGGATGAATTGTGACAGCATGGGGCCCAAAAGAAACAAGGAACCATTATGACACCATGGAGGCCAAGAATCAAATGATTCATTGTGACATCAAGTGGCCTAAAAGGGCATGGGATGCATTGTGACACCACAGAGGTTAAGAGAAGCAAGGAACCATTGTGACCCAATGCAGGCTAACAATCTAATGATCCCTTGTGACACCAATGGGCCTAAAAGGGCCAGGGATGAATTGTGAATGCATGGGGCCCAAGTAAAACCTGGTACAATTATGCCACCATGGAGGCCAAGAATCAAATGATTCATTGTGACAGCAAGTGGCCTAAAAGGGCATGGGATGCATTGTGACACCACAGGGGTTAAGAGAAGCAAGGATCCATTGTGACCTAATGGAGGCTAATAATCCCAGGATCCCATTTGACACCAGGGGGCGTAAAAGGTCCAGGGATGAATTGTGACAGCATGGAGCCCAATAGAAACAAGGAACCATTATGACACCATGGAGGCCAAGAATCAAATGATTCATTGTGACATCAAGTGGCCTAAAAGGGCATGGGATGCATTGTGACACCACAGAGGTTAAGAGAAGCAAGGAATCATTGTGACCCAATGCAGGCTAACAATCTAATGATCCCTTGTGACACCAATGGGCCTAAAAGGGGCAGGGATGAATTGTGACAGCATGGGGCCCAATAGAAACCTCGTACGATTATGCCACCATGCAGGCCAAGAATCAAATGATTCATTGTGACATCAAGTGGCCTAAAAGGGCATGGGATGCATTGTGACACCACAGGGGTTAAAAGAAGCAAGGAACCATTGTGACCCAATGCAGGCTAACAATCTAAGAATCCCTTTTGACACCAGGGGGCGCAAAAGGACCATGGATGAACTCTGACATCATGGGGACCTATAGAAGCAAGGAACCATTATGACACCATGAAGGCCAAGAATCAAATGGTTCATTGTAAGACCAAGTGGCCTAAAAGGGCTTGGAATGCATTGTGACACCACAGAGGTTAAGAGAAGCAAGGAATCATTGTGACCCAATGCAGGCTAACAATCTAATGATCCCTTGTGGCACCAGGGTCTATAAAAAGGGCCAGGGATGGATTGTCACAGCACGGGGACCAATAGAAACAAGGATCTATTATGCCACCGTGGAGGCCAAGAATCAAATGATTCATTGTGACATCAAGTGGCCTAAAAGGGCATGGGATGCATTGTGACACCACAGGGGTTAAGAGAAGCAAGGATCCATTGTGACCCAATGGAGGCTAATAATCCCAGGATCCCATTGGACACCAATGGGCGTAAAAGGGCCAGGGATGCATTGTGACACCACAGAGGTTAAGAGAAGCAAGGAACCATTGTGACCCAATGCAGGCTAACAATCTAATGATCCCATTGGACACCAATGGGCGTAAAAGGGCCAGGGATGCATTGTGACACCACAGTGGTTGAGAGAAGCAAGGAACCATTGTGACCCAATGCAGGCTAACAATCTAATGATCCCTTGTGACACCAATGGGCCTAAAAGGGGCAGGGATGAATTGTGACAGCATGGAGCCCAATAGAAACAAGGAACCATTATGACACCATGGAGGTCAAGAATCAAATGATTCTTTGTGACATCAAGTGGCCTAAAAGGGCATGGGATGCATTGTGACACCACAGAGGTTAAGAGAAGCAAGGAACCATTGTGACCCAATGCAGGCTGACAATCTAATGATCCCTTGTGGCACCAGGAGGTATAAAAAGGGCCAGGGATGGATTGTTACAGCACGGGGACCAATAGAAGCAAGGATCTATTATGCCACCATGGAGGCCAAGAATCAAATGATTCATTGTGACATCAAGTGGCCTAAAAGGTCATGGGATGCATTGTGACACCACAGGGGTTAAGAGAAGCAAGGAACCATTGTGATCCAATGCTGCCTAACAATCTAAGAATCCCTTTTGACACCATGGGGCGTAAAAGGGGCAGGGATGAATTGTGAAAGCATGGGGCCCAATAGAATCAAGGAACCTTTATGCCACCATGGAGGCCAAGAATCCAATAATTCATTGTGACATCAAGTGGCCTAAAAGGGCATGGGATGCATTGTGACACCACAGAGGTTAAGAGAAGCAAGGAATCATTGTGACCCAATGCAGGCTAACAATCTAATGATCCCTTGTGACACCAGGGGGTATATAAAGGGCCAGGGATGGATTGTTACAGCACGGGGACCAATAGAAACAAGGATCTATTATGCCATCCTGGAGGCCACGAATCAAATGATTCATTGTGACATCTAGTGGCCTAAAAGGGCATGGGATGCACTGTGACGCCACAGAGGTTAAGAGAAGCAAGGAACCATTGTGACCCAATGCAGGCTAACAATCTAATTATCCCTTGTTACACCAATGGGCCTAAAAGTGGCAGGGATGAATTGTGAAAGCATGGGGCCCAATAGAAACCTCGTACAATTACGCCACCATGGAGGCCAAGAATCAAATGATTCATTGTGACATCAAGTGGCCTAAAAGGGCATGGGATGCATTGTGACACCACAGGGGTTAAGAGAAGCAAGGAACCATTGTGACCCAGTGCAGGCTAACAATCTAATGATCCCTTGTGACACTAATGGGCCTAAAAGGGGCAGCGATGAATTGTTACATCACGGGGACAAATAGAAGCAAGGATCTATTATGACACCATGGAGGCCAAGAATCAAATGATTCATTGTGACATCATGTGGCCTAAAAGGGCATGGGATGCATTGTGACAGCACAGGGGTTAAGAAAAGCAAGGAATCATTGTGACCCAATGGAGGCTAATAATCCCAGGATCCCATTTGACACCATGGGGCGTAAAAGGGCCAGGGATGAATTGTGTCAGCATGGGGCCCAATAGAAACAAGGAACCATTATGCCACCATGGAGGCCAAGAATCAAATGATTCATTGTGACATCAAGTGGCCTAAAAGGGCATGGGATGCATTGTGACACCACAGGGGTTAAGAGAAGCAAGGAACCATTGTGATCCAATGCTGCCTAACAATCTAAGAATCCCTTTTGACACCAGGGGGAGTAAAAGAGGCAGGGATCAATTGTGACAGCATGGGGCCCAATAGAATCGAGGAACCATTATGACACCATGGAGGCCAAGAATCAAATAATTCATTGTGACATCAAGTGGCCTAAAAGGGCATGGGATGCATTGTGACAGCACAGAGGTTAAGAGAAGCAAGGAAACATTGTGACCCAATGCAGGCTAACAATCTAATGATCCCCTGTGACACCAATGGGCCTAAAAGGGCCAGGGATGAATTGTTACAGCACAGGGACCAATAGATGCAAGGATCTATTATGCCACCATGGAAGTCAAGAATCAAATAATTCATTGTGACATCATGTGGCCTAAAAGGGCATGGGATGCATTGTGACACCACAGAGGTTAAGAGAAGCAAGGAACCATTGTGACCCAATGCAGGCTAACAATCTATTGATCCCTTGTGACACCAATGGGCCTAAAAGGGGCAGGGATGTATTGTGACAGCATGGGGCCCAATTAAAACCTCGTACAATTACGCCACCATGGAGGCCAAGAATCAAATGATTCATTGTGACATCAAGTGGCCTAAAAGGGCATGGGATGCATTGTGACACCACAGGGGTTAAGAGAAGCAAGGAACCATTGTGACCCAATGCAGGCTAACAATCTAATGATCCCTTGTGACACCAATGGGCCTAAAAGGGGCAGGGATGAATTGTGAAAGCATGGGGCCCCAGTAAAACCTGGTAAAATTATGCCACCATGTGTGCCAAGAATCTAATGATTCATTGTGACATCAAGTGGCCTAAAAGGGCTTGGAATGCATTGTGACACCACAGAGGTTAAGAGAAGCAAGGAACCATTGTGACCCAATGCAGGCTAACAATCTATTGATCCCTTGTGACACCAATGGGCCTAAAACGGGCAGGGATGTATTGTGACAGCATGGGGCCCAATTAAAACCTCGTACAATTACGCCACCATGGAGGCCAAGAATCAAATGATTCATTGTGACATCAAGTGGCCTAAAAGGGCATGGGATGCATTGTGACACCGCAGGGGTTAAGAGAAGCAAGGAACCATTGTGACCCAATGCAGGCTAACAATCTAAGAATCCCATTTGACACCAAGGGGCGAAAAAGGACCACGGATGAACTCTGACAGCATGGGGACCTATAGAAGCAAGGAACCATTATGACACGATGAAGGCCTAGAATCAAATGATTCATTGTGACATCAAGTGGCCTAAAAGGGCATGGAATGCATTGTGACACCACAGAGGTTAAGAGAAGCAAGGAACCATTGTGACCCAATGCAGGCTAACAATCTAATGATCCCTTGTGGCACCAGGGGGTATAAAAAGGGCCAGGGATGGATTGTTACAGCACGGGCACCAATAGAAGCAAGGATCTATTATGCCAACGTGGAGGCCAAGAATCAAATGATTCATTGTGACATCAAGTGGCCTAAAAGGGCTTGGAATGCATTGTGACCGCACTGGAGTTAAGAGAAGCAAGGATCCATTGTGACCCAATGGAGGCTAATATTCCCAGGATCCCATTTGACACCAGGGGGCGTAAAAGGGCCAGGGATGAATTGTGACAGCATGGGGCCCAATAGAAACAAGGAACCATTATGACACCATGAAGGCCAAGAATCAAATGATTCATTGTGACATCAAGTGGCCTAAAAGGGCATGGGATGCATTGTGACACCACAGAGGTTAAGAGAAGCAAGGAACCATTGTGACCCAATGCAGGCTAACAATCTAATGATCCCTTGTGACACCAATGGGCCTAAAAGGGGCAGGGATGAATTGTTACATCACGTGGACAAATAGAAACAAGGATGTATTATGACACCATGGAGGCCAAGAATCAAATAATTCATTGTGACATCATGTGAACTAAAAGGGCATGGGATGCATTGGGACAGCACAGGGCTTAAGAAAAGCAAGGATCCATTGTGACCCAATGGAGGCTAATAATCCCAGGATCCCATTTGACACCAGGGGTCGTAAAAGGGCCAGGGATGAATTGTGTCAGCATGGGGCCCAATAGAAACAAGGAACCATTATGACACCATGGAGGCCAAGAATCAAATGATTCATTGTGACATCTAGTGGCCTAAAAGGGCATGGGATGCATTGTGACACCACAGAGGTTAAGAGAAGCAAGGAACCATTGTGACCCAATGCAGGCTAACAATCTAATGATCCCTTGTGACACCAATGGGCCTAAAAGGGGCAGGGATGAATTGTGAATGCATGGGGCCCAAGTAAAACCTGGTACAATTATGCCACCATGGAGGCCAAGAATCAAATGATTCATTGTGACATCAAGTGGCCTAAAAGGGCATGGGATGCATTGTGACACCACAGGGGTTAAGAGAAGCAAGGATCCATTGTGACCCAATGCAGGCTAACAATCTAAGAATCCCTTGTGGCACCAGGCGGCGCAAAAGGACCACGGATGAACTCTGACATCATGGGGACCTATAGAAGCAAGGAACCATTATGACACCATGAAGGCCTAGAATCAAATGGTTCATTGTAAGTCCAAGTGGCCTAAAAGGGCTTGGAATGCAATGTGACACCACAGAGGTTAAGAGAAGCAAGGATCCATTGTGACCCAATGGAGTCTAATAATCCCAGGATCCCATTTGACACCAGGGGGCGTAAAAGGGCCAGGGATGAATTGTGACAGCATGGGGCCCAATAGAAACAAGGAACCATTATGACACCATGGAGGCCAAGAATCAAATGATTCATTGTGACATCAAGTGGCCTAAAAGGGCTTGGAATGCATTGTGACACCACAGAGGTTAAGAGAAGCAAGGAACCATTGTGACCCAATGCAGGCTAACAATCTAATGATCCCTTGTGACACCAATGGGCCTAAAAGGGCCAGGGATGAATTGTTACAGCACGGGGACCAATAGAAGCAAGGATCTATTATGCCACCATGGAGGCCAAGAATCAAATAATTCATTGTGACATCATGTGGCCTAAAAGGGCATGGGATGCATTGTGACAGCACAGGGGTTAAGAAAAGCAAGGATCCATTGTGACCCAATGCAGGCTAATAATCCCAGGATCCCATTTGACACCAGGGGGCGTAAAAGGGCCAGGGATGAATTGTGACAGCATGGGGCCCAATAGAAACAAGGAACCATTATGACACCATGGAGGCCCCGAATCAAATGATTCATTGTGACATCTAGTGGCCTAAAAGGGCATGGGATGCACTGTGACACCACAGAGGTTAAGAGAAGCAAGGAACCATTGTGACCCAATGCAGGCTAACAATCTAATGATCCCTTGTGGCACCAGGGGGTATAAAAAGGGCCAGGGATGGATTGTTACAGCACGGGGACCAATAGAAGCAAGGATCTATTATGCCAACGTGGAGGCCAAGAATCTAATGATTCATTGTGACATCAAGTGGCCTAAAAGGGCATGGGATGCATTGTGACAGCACAGGGGTTAAGAGAAGCAAGGATCCATTGTGACCCAATGGAGGCTAATAATCCCAGGATCCCATTTGACACCAGGGGGCGTAAAAGGGCCAGGGATGAATTGTGACAGCATGGGGCCCAAAAGAATCAAGGAACCATTATGACACCATGGAGGCCAAGAATCAAATGATTCATTGTGACATCAAGTGGCCTAAAAGGGCATGGGATGCATTGTGACACCACAGAGGTTAAGAGAAGCAAGGAACCATTGTGACCCAATGCAGGCTAACAATCTAATGATCCCTTGTGACACCAATGGGCCTAAAAGGGCCAGGGATGAATTGCGACAGCATGGGGCCCAAGTAAAACCTGGTACAATTATGCCACCATGGAGGCCAAGAATCAAATGATTCATCGTGACATCAAGTGGCCTAAAAGGGCATGGGATGCATTGTGACACCACAGGGGTTAAGAGAAGCAAGGATCCATTGTGACCCAATGGAGGGTAATAATCCCAGGATCCCATTTGACACCAGGGGGCGTAAAAGTGCCAGTTATGAATTGTGACAGCATGGATCCCAACAGAAACAAGGAACCATTATGACACCATGGAGGTCAAGAATCAAATGATTCATTGTGACATCAAGTGGCCTAAATGGGCATGGGATGCATTGTGACACCACAGAGGTTAAGAGAAGCAAGGAACCATTGTGACCCAATGCAGGCTAACAATCTAATGATCCCTTGTGACACCAATGGGCCTAAAAGGGGCAGGGATGTATTGTGAAAGCATGGGGCCCAATAGAAACCTCGTACAATTACGCCACCATGGAGGCCAAGAATCAAATTATTCGTTGTGACATCAAGTGGCCTAAAAGGGCATGGGATGCATTGTGACACCACAGGGGTTAAGAGAAGCAAGGAACCATTGTGACCCAATGCAGGCTAACAATCTAATGATCCCTTGTGGCACCAGGAGGTATAAAAAGGGCCAGGGATGGATTGTTACAGCACGGGGACCAATAGAAGCAAGGATCTATTATGCCACCATGGAGGCCAAGAATCAAATGATTCATTGTGACATCAAGTGGCCTAAAAGGTCATGGGATGCATTGTGACACCACAGGGGTTAAGAGAAGCAAGGAACCATTGTGATCCAATGCTGCCTAACAATCTAAGAATCCCTTTTGACACCATGGGGCGTAAAAGGGGCAGGGATGAATTGTGACAGCATGGGGCCCAATAGAATCAAGGAACCATTATGCCACCATGGAGGCCAAGAATCCAATAATTCATTGTGACATCAAGTGGCCTAAAAGGGCATGGGATGCATTGTGACACCACAGAGGTTAAGAGAAGCAAGGAACCATTGTGACCCAATGCAGGCTAACAATCTAATGATCCCTTGTGACACCAGGGGGTATATAAAGGGCCAGGGATGGATTGTTACAGCACGGGGACCAATAGAAACAAGGATCTATTATGCCATCCTGGAGGCCACGAATCAAATGATTCATTGTGACATCTAGTGGCCTAAAAGGGCATGGGATGCACTGTGACGCCACAGAGGTTAAGAGAAGCAAGGAACCATTGTGACCCAATGCATGCTAACAATCTAATTATCCCTTGTTACACCAATGGGCCTAAAAGGGGCAGGGATGAATTGTGAAAGCATGGGGCCCAATAGAAACCTCGTACAATTACGCCACCATGGAGGCCAAGAATCAAATTATTCATTGTGACATCAAGTGGCCTAAAAGGGCATGGGATGCATTGTGACACCACAGGGGTTAAGAGAAGCAAGGAACCATTGTGACCCAGTGCAGGCTAACAATCTAATGATCCCTTGTGACACCAATGGGCCTAAAAGGGGCAGCGATGAATTGTTACATCACGGGGACAAATAGAAGCAAGGATCTATTATGACACCATGGAGGCCAAGAATCAAATGATTCATTGTGACATCATGTGGCCTAAAAGGGCATGGGATGCATTGTGACAGCACAGGGGTTAAGAAAAGCAAGGAATCATTGTGACCCAATGGAGGCTAATAATCCCAGGATCCCATTTGACACCATGGGGCGTAAAAGGGCCAGGGATGAATTGTGTCAGCATGGGGCCCAATAGAAACAAGGAACCATTATGACACCATGGAGGCCAAGAATCAAATGATTCATTGTGACATCTAGTGGCCTAAAAGGGCATGGGATGCATTGTGACACCACAGGGGTTAAGAGAAGCAAGGAACCATTGTGATCCAATGCTGCCTAACAATCTAAGAATCCCTTTTGACACCAGGGGGAGTAAAAGAGGCAGGGATCAATTGTGACAGCATGGGGCCCAATAGAATCGAGGAACCATTATGACACCATGGAGGCCAAGAATCAAATAATTCATTGTGACATCAAGTGGCCTAAAAGGGCATGGGATGCATTGTGACACCACAGAGGTTAAGAGAAGCAAGGAAACATTGTGACCCAATGCAGGCTAACAATCTAATGATCCCCTGTGACACCAATGGGCCTAAAAGGGCCAGGGATGAATTGTTACAGCACGGGGACCAATAGATGCAAGGATCTATTATGCCACCATGGAAGTCAAGAATCAAATAATTCATTGTGACATCATGTGGCCTAAAAGGGCATGGGATGCATTGTGACACCACAGAGGTTAAGAGAAGCAAGGAACCATTGTGACCCAATGCAGGCTAACAATCTATTGATCCCTTGTGACACCAATGGGCCTAAAAGGGGCAGGGATGTATTGTGACAGCATGGGGCCCAATTAAAACCTCGTACAATTACGCCACCATGGAGGCCAAGAATCAAATGATTCATTGTGACATCAAGTGGCCTAAAAGGGCATGGGATGCATTGTGACACCACAGGGGTTAAGAGAAGCAAGGAACCATTGTGACCCAATGCAGGCTAACAATCTAAGAATCCCTTTTGACACCAGGGGGCGTAAAAGGACCACGGATGAACTCTGACAGCATGGGGACCTATAGAAGCAAGGAACCATTATGACACGATGAAGGCCTAGAATCAAATGATTCATTGTGACATCAAGTGGCCTAAAAGGGCATGGAATGCATTGTGACACCACAGAGGTTAAGAGAAGCAAGGAACCATTGTGACCCAATGCAGGCTAACAATCTAATGATCCCTTGTGGCACCAGGGGGTATAAAAAGGGCCAGGGATGGATTGTTACAGCACGGGCATCAATAGAAGCAAGGATCTATTATGCCAACGTGGAGGCCAAGAATCAAATGATTCATTGTGACATCAAGTGGCCTAAAAGGGCTTGGAATGCATTGTGACCGCACTGGAGTTAAGAGAAGCAAGGATCCATTGTGACCCAATGGAGGCTAATATTCCCAGGATCCCATTTGACACCAGGGGGCGTAAAAGGGCCAGGGATGAATTGTGACAGCATGGGGCCCAATAGAAACAAGGAACCATTATGACACCATGAAGGCCAAGAATCAAATGATTCATTGTGACATCAAGTGGCCTAAAAGGGCATGGGATGCATTGTGACACCACAGAGGTTAAGAGAAGCAAGGAACCATTGTGACCCAATGCAGGCTAACAATCTAATGATCCCTTGTGACACCAATGGGCCTAAAAGGGGCAGGGATGTATTGTTACATCACGGGGACAAATAGAAGCAAGGATGTATTATGACACCATGGAGGCCAAGAATCAAATAATTCATTGTGACATCATGTGAACTAAAAGGGCATGGGATGCATTGGGACAGCACAGGGCTTAAGAAAAGCAAGGATCCATTGTGACCCAATGGAGGCTAATAATCCCAGGATCCCATTTGACACCAGGGGTCGTAAAAGGGCCAGGGATGAATTGTGTCAGCATGGGGCCCAATAGAAACAAGGAACCATTATGACACCATGGAGGCCAAGAATCAAATGATTCATTGTGACATCTAGTGGCCTAAAAGGGCATGGGATGCATTGTGACACCACAGAGGTTAAGAGAAGCAAGGAACCATTGTGACCCAATGCAGGCTAACAATCTAATGATCCCTTGTGACACCAATGGGCCTAAAAGGGGCAGGGATGAATTGTGAATGCATGGGGCCCAAGTAAAACCTGGTACAATTATGCCACCATGGAGGCCAAGAATCAAATGATTCATTGTGACATCAAGTGGCCTAAAAGGGCATGGGATGCATTGTGACACCACAGGGGTTAAAAGAAGCAAGGAACCATTGTGACCCAATGCAGGCTAACAATCTAAGAATCCCTTGTGGCACCAGGCGGCGCAAAAGGACCACGGATGAACTCTGACAGCATGGGGACCTATAGAAGCAAGGAACCATTATGACACCATGAAGGCCTAGAATCAAATGGTTCATTGTAAGTCCAAGTGGCCTAAAAGGGCTTGGAATGCAATGTGACACCACAGAGGTTAAGAGAAGCAAGGATCCATTGTGACCCAATGGAGTCTAATAATCCCAGGATCCCATTTGACACCAGGGGGCGTAAAAGGGCCAGGGATGAATTGTGACAGCATGGGGCCCAATAGAAACAAGGAACCATTATGACACCATGGAGGCCAAGAATCAAATGATTCATTGTGACATCAAGTGGCCTAAAAGGGCTTGGAATGCATTGTGACACCACAGAGGTTAAGAGAAGCAAGGAACCATTGTGACCCAATGCAGGCTAACAATCTAATGATCCCTTGTGACACCAATGGGCCTAAAAGGGGCAGGGATGATTTGTGAAAGCATGGGGCCCAATAGAAACCTCGTACAATTACGCCACCATGGAGGCCAAGAATCAAATGATTCGTTGTGACATCAAGTGGCCTAAAAGGGCATGGGATGCATTGTGACACCACAGAGGTTAAGAGAAGCACGGAACCATTGTGACCCAATGCAAGCTAACAATCTAATGATCCCTTGTGGCACCAGGGGGTATAAAAAGGGCCAGGGATGGATTGTTACAGCACGGGGACCAATAGAAGCAAGGATCTATTATGCCAACGTGGAGGCCAAGAATCTAATGATTCATTGTGACATCAAGTGGCCTAAAAGGGCATGGGATGCATTGTGACAGCACAGGGGTTAAGAGAAGCAAGGATCCATTGCGACCCAATGGAGGCTAATAATCCCAGGATCCCATTTGACACCAGGGGGCGAAAAAGGGCCAGGGATGAATTGTGACAGCATGGGGCCCAAAAGAATCAAGGAACCATTATGACACCATGGAGGCCAAGAATCAAATGATTCATTGTGACATCAAGTGGCCTAAAAGGGCATGGGATGCATTGTGACACCACAGAGGTTAAGAGAAGCAAGGAACCATTGTGACCCAATGCAGGCTAACAATCTAATGATCCCTTGTGACACCAATGGGCCTAAAAGGGCCAGGGATGAATTGCGACAGCATGGGGCCCAAGTAAAACCTGGTACAATTATGCCACCATGGAGGCCAAGAATCAAATGATTCATCGTGACATCAAGTGGCCTAAAAGGGCATGGGATGCATTGTGACACCACAGGGGTTAAGAGAAGCAAGGATCCATTGTGACCCAATGGAGGGTAATAATCCCAGGATCCCATTTGACACCAGGGGGCGTAAAAGGGCCAGGGATGAATTGTGACAGCATTGATCCCAATAGAAACAAGGAACCATTATGACACCATGGAGGTCAAGAATCAAATGATTCATTGTGACATCAAGTGGCCTAAAAGGGCATGGGATGCATTGTGACACCACAGAGGTTAAGAGAAGCAAGGAACCATTGTGACCCAATGCAGGCTAACAATCTAATGATCCCTTGTGACACCAATGGGCCTAAAAGGGGCAGGGATGTATTGTGAAAGCATGGGGCCCAATAGAAACCTCGTACAATTACGCCACCATGGAGGCCAAGAATCAAATTATTCGTTGTGACATGAAGTGGCCTAAAAGGGCTTGGAATGCATTGTGACCGCACTGGAGTTAAGAGAAGCAAGGAACCATTGTGACCCAATGCAGGCTAACAATCTAATGATCCCTTGTGGCACCAATTGGCCTAAAAGGGCCAGGGATGAATTGTTACAGCACGGGCACCAATAGAAGCAAGGATCTATTATGCCACCGTGGAGGCCAAGAATCAAATAATTCATTGTGACATCAAGTGGCCTAAAAGGGCATGGGATGCATTGTGACACCACAGGGGTTAAGAAAAGCAAGGATCCATTGTGACCCAATGGAGGCTAATAATCCCAGGATCCCATTTGACACCAGGGGGCCTAAAAGGGGCAGGGATGAATTGTGAAAGCATGGGGCCCAAGTAAAACCTGGTACAATTATGCCACCATGGAGGCCAAGAATCAAATTATTCATTGTGACATCAAGTGGCCTAAAAGGGCATGGGATGCATTGTGACACCACAGGGGGTAAGAGAAGCAAGGAACCATTGTGACCCAATGCAGGCTAACAATCTAAGAATCCCTTGTGGCACCAGGGTGCGCAAAAGGACCACGGATGAACTCTGACAGCATGGGGACCTATAGAAGCAAGGAACCATTATGACACCATGAAGGCCTAGAATCAAATGCTTCATTGTAAGTCCAAGTGGCCTAAAAGGGCTTGGAATGCGATGTGACACCACAGAGGTTAAGAGAAGCAAGGATCCATTGTGACCCAATGGAGGCTAATAATCCCAGGATCCCATTTGACACCAGGGGGCGTAAAAGGTCCAGGGATGAATTGTGACAGCATGGGGTCCAATAGAAACAAGGAACCATTATGACACCATGAAGGCCAAGAATCAAATGATTCATTGTGACATCAAGTGGCCTAAAAGGGCATGGGATGCATTGTGACACCACAGAGGTTAAGAGAAGCAAGGAACCATTGTGACCCAATGCAGGCTAACAATCTAATGATCCCTTGTGACAGCAATGGGCCTAAAAGGTGCAGGGATGATTTGTGAAAGCATGGGGCCCCAGTAAAACCTGGTACAATTATGCCACCATGGAGGCCAAGAATCAAATGATTCATTGTGACATCAAGTGGCCTAAAAGGGCATGGGATGCATTGTGACACCACAGGGGTGAAGAGAAGCAAGGAACCATTGTGACCCAATGCAGGCTAACAATCTAAGAATCCCTTTTGACACCAGGGGGCGCAAAAGGGCCACGGATGAACACTGACAGCATGGGGACCTATAGAAGCAAGGAAACATTATGACACCATGAAGGCCAAGAATCAAATGATTCATTGTGACATCAAGTGGCCTAAAAGGGCTTGGAATGCATTGTGACACCACAGAGGTTAAGAGAAGCAAGGAACCATTGTGACCCAATGCAGGCTAACAATCTAATGATCCCTTGTGACACCAATGGGCCTAAAAGGGGCAGGGATGTATCGTGAAAGCATGGGGCCCAATAGAAACCTCGTACAATTACGCCACCATGGAGGCCAAGAATCAAATGATTCATTGTGACATCAAGTGGCCTAAAAGGGCATGGGATGCATTGTGACAGCACAGGGGTTAAGAAAAGCAAGGATCCATTGTGACCCAATGCAGGCTAATAATCCCAGGATCCCATTTGACACCAGGGGGCGTAAAAGGGCCAGGTATGAATTGTGACAGCATGGGGCCCAATAGAAACAAGGTACCATTATGACACCATGGAGGCCACGAATCAAATGATTCATTGTGACATCTAGTGGCCTAAAAGGGCATGGGATGCACTGTGACACCACAGAGGTTAAGAGAAGCAAGGAACCATTGTGACCCAATGCAGGCTAACAATCTAATGATCCCTTGTGGCACCAGGGGGTATAAAAAGGGCCAGGGATGGATTGTTACAGCACGGGCACCAATAGAAGCAAGGATCTATTATGCCACCATGGAGGCCAAGAATCTAATGATTCATTGTGACATCAAGTGGCCTAAAAGGGCATGGGATGCATTGTGACACCACAGGGGTTAAGAGAAGCAAGGATCCATTGTCACCCAACGGAGGCTAATAATCCCAGGATCCCATTTGACACTAGGGGGCGTAAAAGGGCCAGGGATGAATTGTGACAGCATGGGGCCCAAAAGAAACAAGGAACCATTATGACACCATGAAGGCCAAGAATCAAATGATTCATTGTGACATCAAGTGGCCTAAAAGGGCATGGGATGCATTGTGACACCACAGGGGTTAAGAGAAGCAAGGATCCATTGTGACCCAATGCAGGCTAACAATCTAAGAATCCCTTGTGGCACCAGGCGGCGCAAAAGGACCACGGATGAACTCTGACAGCATGGGGACCTATAGAAGCAAGGAACCATTATGACACCATGAAGGCCTAGAATCAAATGGTTCATTGTAAGTCCAAGTGGCCTAAAAGGGCTTGGAATGCAATGTGACACCACAGAGGTTAAGAGAAGCAAGGAACCATTGTGACCCAATGCAGGCTAACAATCTACTGATCCCTTGTGGCACCAGGGGGTATAAAAAGGGCCAGGGATGGATTGTTACAGCACGGGGACCAATAGAAGCAAGGATCTATTATGCCAACGTGGAGGCCAAGAATCTAATGATTCATTGTGACATCAAGTGGCCTAAAAGGGCATGGGATGCATTGTGACAGCACAGGGTTTAAGAGAAGCAAGGATCCATTGCGACCCAATGGAGGCTAATAATCCCAGGATCCCATTTGACACCAGGGGGCGTAAAAGGGCCAGGGATGAATTGTGACAGCATGGGGCCCAAAAGAATCAAGGAACCATTATGACACCATGGAGGCCAAGAATCAAATGATTCATTGTGACATCAAGTGGCCTAAAAGGGCATGGGATGCATTGTGACACCACAGAGGTTAAGAGAAGCAAGGAACCATTGTGACCCAATGCAGGCTAACAATCTAATGATCCCTTGTGACACCAATGGGCCTAAAAGGGCCAGGGATGAATTGCGACAGCATGGGGCCCAGGTAAAACCTGGTACAATTATGCCACCATGGAGGCCAAGAATCAAATGATTCATCGTGACATCAAGTGGCCTAAAAGGGCATGGGATGCATTGTGACACCACAGGGGTTAAGAGAAGCAAGGATCCATTGTGACCCAATGGAGGGTAATAATCCCAGGATCCCATTTGACACCAGGGGGCGTAAAAGGGCCAGGGATGAATTGTGACAGCATGGATCCCAATAGAAACAAGGAACCATTATGACACCATGGAGGTCAAGAATCAAATGATTCATTGTGACATCAAGTGGCCTAAAAGGGCATGGGATGCATTGTGACACCACAGAGGTTAAGAGAAGCAAGGAACCATTGTGACCCAATGCAGGCTAACAATCTAATGATCCCTTGTGACACCAATGGGCCTAAAAGGGGCAGGGATGTATTGTGAAAGCATGGGGCCCAATAGAAACCTCGTACAATTACGCCACCATGGAGGCCAAGAATCAAATTATTCGTTGTGACATCAAGTGGCCTAAAAGGGCATGGGATGCATTGTGACACCACAGAGGTTAAGAGAAGCAAGGAACCATTGTGACCCAATGCAGGCTAACAATCTAATGATCCCTTGTGACACCAATGGGCCTAAAAGGGGCAGGGATGAATTGTGAAAGCATGGGGCCCCAGTAAAACCTGGTAAAATTATGCCACCATGTGTGCCAAGAATCTAATGATTCATTGTGACATCAAGTGGCCTAAAAGGGCTTGGAATGCATTGTGACACCACAGAGGTTAAGAGAAGCAAGGATCCATTGTCACCCAACGGAGGCTAATAATCCCAGGATCCCATTTGACACTAGGGGGCGTAAAAGGGCCAGGGATGAATTGTGACAGCATGGAGCCCAAAAGAAACAAGGAACCATTATGACACCATGGAGGCCAAGAATCAAATGATTCATTGTGACATCAAGTGGCCTAAAAGGTCATGGGATGCATTGTGACACCACAGGGGTTAAGAGAAGGAAGGAACCATTGTGATCCAATGCTGCCTAACAATCTAAGAATCCCTTTTGACACCATGGGGCGTAAAAGGGGCAGGGATGAATTGTGACAGCATGGGGCCCAATAGAATCAAGGAACCATTATGCCACCATGGAGGCCAAGAATCCAATAATTCATTGTGACATCAAGTGGCCTAAAAGGGCATGGGATGCATTGTGACACCACAGAGGTTAAGAGAAGCAAGGAATCATTGTGACCCAATGCAGGCTAACAATCTAATGATCCCTTGTGACACCAGGGGGTATATAAAGGGCCAGGGATGGATTGTTACAGCACGGGGACCAATAGAAACAAGGATCTATTATGCGATCCTGGAGGCCACGAATCAAATGTTTCATTGTGACATCTAGTGGCCTAAAAGGGCATGGGATGCACTGTGACGCCACAGAGGTTAAGAGAAGCAAGGAACCATTGTGACCCAATGCAGGCTAACAATCTAATTATCCCTTGTTACACCAATGGGCCTAAAAGGGGCAGGGATGAATTGTGAAAGCATGGGGCCCAATAGAAACCTCGTACAATTACGCCACCATGGAGGCCAAGAATCAAATGATTCATTGTGACATCAAGTGGCCTAAAAGGGCATGGGACGCATTGTGACACCACAGGGGTTAAGAGAAGCAAGGAACCATTGTGACCCAGTGCAGGCTAACAATCTAATGATCCCTTGTGACACCAATGGGCCTAAAAGGGGCAGCGATGAATTGTTACATCACGGGGACAAATAGAAGCAAGGATCTATTATGACACCATGGAGGCCAAGAATCAAATGATTCATTGTGACATCATGTGGCCTAAAAGGGCATGGGATGCATTGTGACAGCACAGGGGTTAAGAAAAGCAAGGAATCATTGTGACCCAATGGAGGCTAATAATCCCAGGATCCCATTTGACACCATGGGGCGTAAAAGGGCCAGGGATGAATTGTGTCAGCATGGGGCCCAATAGAAACAAGGAACCATTATGACACCATGGAGGCCAAGAATCAAATGATTCATTGTGACATCTAGTGGCCTAAAAGGGCATGGGATGCATTGTGACACCACAGAGGTTAAGAGAAGCAAGGAAACATTGTGACCCAATGCAGGCTAACAATCTAATGATCCCCTGTGACACCAATGGGCCTAAAAGGGCCAGGGATGAATTGTTACAGCACGGGGACCAATAGATGCAAGGATCTATTATGCCACCATGGAAGTCAAGAATCATATAATTCATTGTGACATCATGTGGCCTAAAAGGGCATGGGATGCATTGTGACACCACAGAGGTTAAGAGAAGCAAGGAACCATTGTGACCCAATGCAGGCTAACAATCTATTGATCCCTTGTGACACCAATGGGCCTAAAAGGGGCAGGGATGTATTGTGACAGCATGGGGCCCAATTAAAACCTCGTACAATTATGCCACCATGGAGGCCAAGAATCAAATGATTCATTGTGACATCAAGTGGCCTAAAAGGGCATGGGATGCATTGTGACACCACAGGGGTTAAGAGAAGCAAGGAACCATTGTGACCCAATGCAGGCTAACAATCTAAGAATCCCTTTTGACACCAGGGGGCGTAAAAGGACCACGGATGAACTCTGACAGCATGGGGACCTATAGAAGCAAGGAACCATTATGACACGATGAAGGCCTAGAATCAAATGATTCATTGTGACATCAAGTGGCCTAAAAGGGCATGGAATGCATTGTGACACCACAGAGGTTAAGAGAAGCAAGGAACCATTGTGACCCAATGCAGGCTAACAATCTAATGATCCCTTGTTGCACCAGGGGGTATAAAAAGGGCCAGGGATGGATTGTTACAGCACGGGCATCAATAGAAGCAAGGATCTATTATGCCAACGTGGAGGCCAAGAATCAAATGATTCATTGTGACATCAAGTGGCCTAAAAGGGCTTGGAATGCATTGTGACCGCACTGGAGTTAAGAGAAGCAAGGATCCATTGTGACCCAATGGAGGCTAATATTCCCAGGATCCCATTTGACACCAGGGGGCGTAAAAGGGCCAGGGATGAATTGTGACAGCATGGGGCCCAATAGAAACAAGGAACCATTATGACACCATGAAGGCCAAGAATCAAATGATTCATTGTGACATCAAGTGGCCTAAAAGGGCATGGGATGCATTGTGACACCACAGAGGTTAAGAGAAGCAAGGAACCATTGTGACCCAATGCAGGCTAACAATCTAATGATCCCTTGTGACACCAATGGGCCTAAAAGGGCCAGGGATGAATTGTTACATCACGAGGACAAATAGAAGCAAGGATGTATTATGACACCATGGAGGCCAAGAATCAAATAATTCATTGTGACATCATGTGAACTAAAAGGGCATGGGATGCATTGGGACAGCACAGGGGTTAAGAAAAGCAAGGATCCATTGTGACCCAATGGAGGCTAATAATCCCAGGATCCCATTTGACACCAGGGGTCGTAAAAGGGCCAGGGATGAATTGTGACAGCATGGGGCCCAATAGAAACAAGGAACCATTATGACACCATGGAGGCCACGAATCAAATGATTCATTGTGACATCTAGTGGCCTAAAAGGGCATGGGATGCACTGTGACACCACAGAGGTTAAGAGAAGCAAGGAACCATTGTGACCCAATGCAGGCTAACAATCTAATGATCCCTTGTGGCACCAGGGGGTATAAAAAGGGCCAGGGATGGATTGTTACAGCACGGGCACCAATAGAAGCAAGGATCTATTATGCCACCATGGAGGCCAAGAATCTAATGATTCATTGTGACATCAAGTGGCCTAAAAGGGCATGGGATGCATTGTGACACCACAGGGGTTAAGACAAGCAAGGATCCATTGTCACCCAACGGAGGCTAATAATCCCAGGATCCCATTTGACACTAGGGGGCGTAAAAGGGCCAGGGATGAATTGTGACAGCATGGGGCCCAAAAGAAACAAGGAACCATTATGACACCATGAAGGCCAAGAATCAAATGATTCATTGTGACATCAAGTGGCCTAAAAGGGCATGGGATGCATTGTGACACCACAGGGGTTAAGAGAAGCAAGGATCCATTGTGACCCAATGCAGGCTAACAATCTAAGAATCCCTTGTGGCACCAGGCGGCGCAAAAGGACCACGGATGAACTCTGACAGCATGGGGACCTATAGAAGCAAGGAACCATTATGACACCATGAAGGCCTAGAATCAAATGGTTCATTGTAAGTCCAAGTGGCCTAAAAGGGCTTGGAATGCAATGTGACACCACAGAGGTTAAGAGAAGCAAGGAACCATTGTGACCCAATGCAGGCTAACAATCTACTGATCCCTTGTGGCACCAGGGGGTATAAAAAGGGCCAGGGATGGATTGTTACAGCACGGGGACCAATAGAAGCAAGGATCTATTATGCCAACGTGGAGGCCAAGAATCTAATGATTCATTGTGACATCAAGTGGCCTAAAAGGGCATGGGATGCATTGTGACAGCACAGGGTTTAAGAGAAGCAAGGATCCATTGCGACCCAATGGAGGCTAATAATCCCAGGATCCCATTTGACACCAGGGGGCGTAAAAGGGCCAGGGATGAATTGTGACAGCATGGGGCCCAAAAGAATCAAGGAACCATTATGACACCATGGAGGCCAAGAATCAAATGATTCATTGTGACATCAAGTGGCCTAAAAGGGCATGGGATGCATTGTGACACCACAGAGGTTAAGAGAAGCAAGGAACCATTGTGACCCAATGCAGGCTAACAATCTAATGATCCCTTGTGACACCAATGGGCCTAAAAGGGCCAGGGATGAATTGCGACAGCATGGGGCCCAGGTAAAACCTGGTACAATTATGCCACCATGGAGGCCAAGAATCAAATGATTCATCGTGACATCAAGTGGCCTAAAAGGGCATGGGATGCATTGTGACACCACAGGGGTTAAGAGAAGCAAGGATCCATTGTGACCCAATGGAGGGTAATAATCCCAGGATCCCATTTGACACCAGGGGGCGTAAAAGGGCCAGGGATGAATTGTGACAGCATGGATCCCAATAGAAACAAGGAACCATTATGACACCATGGAGGTCAAGAATCAAATGATTCATTGTGACATCAAGTGGCCTAAAAGGGCATGGGATGCATTGTGACACCACAGAGGTTAAGAGAAGCAAGGAACCATTGTGACCCAATGCAGGCTAACAATCTAATGATCCCTTGTGACACCAATGGGCCTAAAAGGGGCAGGGATGTATTGTGAAAGCATGGGGCCCAATAGAAACCTCGTACAATTACGCCACCATGGAGGCCAAGAATCAAATTATTCGTTGTGACATCAAGTGGCCTAAAAGGGCATGGGATGCATTGTGACACCACAGAGGTTAAGAGAAGCAAGGAACCATTGTGACCCAATGCAGGCTAACAATCTAATGATCCCTTGTGACACCAATGGGCCTAAAAGGGGCAGGGATGAATTGTGAAAGCATGGGGCCCCAGTAAAACCTGGTAAAATTATGCCACCAGGTGTGCCAAGAATCTAATGATTCATTGTGACATCAAGTGGCCTAAAAGGGCTTGGAATGCATTGTGACACCACAGAGGTTAAGAGAAGCAAGGATCCATTGTCACCCAACGGAGGCTAATAATCCCAGGATCCCATTTGACACTAGGGGGCGTAAAAGGGCCAGGGATGAATTGTGACAGCATGGAGCCCAAAAGAAACAAGGAACCATTATGACACCATGGAGGCCAAGAATCAAATGATTCATTGTGACATCAAGTGGCCTAAAAGGTCATGGGATGCATTGTGACGCCACAGAGGTTAAGAGAAGCAAGGAACCATTGTGACCCAATGCAGGCTAACAATCTAATTATCCCTTGTTACACCAATGGGCCTAAAAGGGGCAGGGATGAATTGTGAAAGCATGGGGCCCAATAGAAACCTCGTACAATTACGCCACCATGGAGGCCAAGAATCAAATGATTCATTGTGACATCAAGTGGCCTAAAAGGGCATGGGACGCATTGTGACACCACAGGGGTTAAGAGAAGCAAGGAACCATTGTGACCCAGTGCAGGCTAACAATCTAATGATCCCTTGTGACACCAATGGGCCTAAAAGGGGCAGCGATGAATTGTTACATCACGGGGACAAATAGAAGCAAGGATCTATTATGACACCATGGAGGCCAAGAATCAAATGATTCATTGTGACATCATGTGGCCTAAAAGGGCATGGGATGCATTGTGACAGCACAGGGGTTAAGAAAAGCAAGGAATCATTGTGACCCAATGGAGGGTAATAATCCCAGGATCCCATTTGACACCATGGGGCGTAAAAGGGCCAGGGATGAATTGTGTCAGCATGGGGCCCAATAGAAACAAGGAACCATTATGACACCATGGAGGCCAAGAATCAAATGATTCATTGTGACATCTAGTGGCCTAAAAGGGCATGGGATGCATTGTGACACCACAGAGGTTAAGAGAAGCAAGGAAACATTGTGACCCAATGCAGGCTAACAATCTAATGATCCCCTGTGACACCAATGGGCCTAAAAGGGCCAGGGATGAATTGTTACAGCACGGGGACCAATAGATGCAAGGATCTATTATGCCACCATGGAAGTCAAGAATCAAATAATTCATTGTGACATCATGTGGCCTAAAAGGGCATGGGATGCATTGTGACACCACAGAGGTTAAGAGAAGCAAGGAACCATTGTGACCCAATGCAGGCTAACAATCTATTGATCCCTTGTGACACCAATGGGCCTAAAAGGGGCAGGGATGTATTGTGACAGCATGGGGCCCAATTAAAACCTCGTACAATTATGCCACCATGGAGGCCAAGAATCAAATGATTCATTGTGACATCAAGTGGCCTAAAAGGGCATGGGATGCATTGTGACACCACAGGGGTTAAGAGAAGCAAGGAACCATTGTGACCCAATGCAGGCTAACAATCTAAGAATCCCTTTTGACACCAGGGGGCGTAAAAGGACCACGGATGAACTCTGACAGCATGGGGACCTATAGAAGCAAGGAACCATTATGACACGATGAAGGCCTAGAATCAAATGATTCATTGTGACATCAAGTGGCCTAAAAGGGCATGGAATGCATTGTGACACCACAGAGGTTAAGAGAAGCAAGGAACCATTGTGACCCAATGCAGGCTAACAATCTAATGATCCCTTGTTGCACCAGGGGGTATAAAAAGGGCCAGGGATGGATTGTTACAGCACGGGCATCAATAGAAGCAAGGATCTATTATGCCAACGTGGAGGCCAAGAATCAAATGATTCATTGTGACATCAAGTGGCCTAAAAGGGCTTGGAATGCATTGTGACCGCACTGGAGTTAAGAGAAGCAAGGATCCATTGTGACCCAATGGAGGCTAATATTCCCAGGATCCCATTTGACACCAGGGGGCGTAAAAGGGCCAGGGATGAATTGTGACAGCATGGGGCCCAATAGAAACAAGGAACCATTATGACACCATGAAGGCCAAGAATCAAATGATTCATTGTGACATCAAGTGGCCTAAAAGGGCATGGGATGCATTGTGACACCACAGAGGTTAAGAGAAGCAAGGAACCATTGTGACCCAATGCAGGCTAACAATCTAATGATCCCTTGTGACACCAATGGGCCTAAAAGGGCCAGGGATGAATTGTTACATCACGAGGACAAATAGAAGCAAGGATGTATTATGACACCATGGAGGCCAAGAATCAAATAATTCATTGTGACATCATGTGAACTAAAAGGGCATGGGATGCATTGGGACAGCACAGGGGTTAAGAAAAGCAAGGATCCATTGTGACCCAATGGAGGCTAATAATCCCAGGATCCCATTTGACACCAGGGGTCGTAAAAGGGCCAGGGATGAATTGTGTCAGCATGGGGCCCAATAGAAACAAGGAACCATTATGACACCATGGAGGCCAAGAATCAAATGATTCATTGTGACATCTAGTGGCCTAAAAGGGCATGGGATGCATTGTGACACCACAGAGGTTAAGAGAAGCAAGGAACCATTGTGACCCAATGCAGGCTAACAATCTAATGATCCCTTGTGACACCAATGGGCCTAAAAGGGGCAGGGATGAATTGTGAAAGCATGGGGCCCAAGTAAAACATGGTACAATTATGCCACCATGGAGGCCAAGAATCAAATGATTCATTGTGACATCAAGTGGCCTAAAAGGGCATGGGATGCATTGTGACACCACAGGGGTTAAGAGAAGCAAGGAACCATTGTGACCCAATGCAGGCTAACAATCTAAGAATCCCTTGTGGCACCAGGCGGCGCAAAAGGACCACGGATGAACTCTGACAGCATGGGGACCTATAGAAGCAAGGAACCATTATGACACCATGAAGGCCTAGAATCAAATGGTTCATTGTAAGTCCAAGTGGCCTAAAAGGGCTTGGAATGCAATGTGACACCACAGAGGTTAAGAGAAGCAAGGATCCATTGTGACCCAATGGAGTCTAATATTCCCAGGATCCCATTTGACACCAGGGGGCGTAAAAGGGCCAGGGATGAATTGTGACAGCATGGGGCCCAATAGAAACAAGGAACCATTATGACACCATGGAGGCCAAGAATCAAATGATTCATTGTGACATCAAGTGGCCTAAAAGGGCTTGGAATGCATTGTGACACCACAGAGGTTAAGAGAAGCAAGGAACCATTGTGACCCAATGCAGGCTAACAATCTAATGATCCCTTGTGACACCAATGGGCCTAAAAGGGGCAGGGATGATTTGTGAAAGCATGGGGCCCAATAGAAACCTCGTACAATTACGCCACCATGGAGGCCAAGAATCAAATGATTCGTTGTGACATCAAGTGGCCTAAAAGGGCATGGGATGCATTGTGACACCACAGAGGTTAAGAGAAGCACGGAACCATTGTGACCCAATGCAGGCTAACAATCTAATGATCCCTTGTGACACCAATGGGCCTAAAAGGGACAGGGATGAATTGTTACAGCACGGGGACCAATAGAAGCAAGGATCTATTATGCCACCATGGAGGCCAAGAATCAAATAATTCATTGTGACATCATGTGGCCTAAAAGGGCATGGGATGCATTGTGACAGCACAGGGGTTAAGAAAAGCAAGGATCCATTGTGACCCAATGCAGGCTAATAATCCCAGGATCCCATTTGACACCAGGGGGCGAAAAAGGGCCAGGGATGAATTGTGACAGCATGGGGCCCAATAGAAACAAGGAACCATTATGACACCATGGAGGCCACGAATCAAATGATTCATTGTGACATCTAGTGGCCTAAAAGGGCATGGGATGCACTGTGACACCACAGAGGTTAAGAGAAGCAAGGAACCATTGTGACCCAATGCAGGCTAACAATCTAATGATCCCTTGTGGCACCAGGGCGTATAAAAAGGGCCAGGGATGGATTGTTACAGCACGGGGACCAATAGAAGCAAGGATCTATTATGCCAACGTGGAGGCCAAGAATCTAATGATTCATTGTGACATCAAGTGGCCTAAAAGGGCATGGGATGCATTGTGACAGCACAGGGGTTAAGAGAAGCAAGGATCCATTGCGATCCAATGGAGGCTAATAATCCCAGGATCCCATTTGACACCAGGGGGCGTAAAAGGGCCAGGGATGAATTGTGACAGCATGGGGCCCAAAAGAATCAAGGAACCATTATGACACCATGGAGGCCAAGAATCAAATGATTCATTGTGACATCAAGTGGCCTAAAAGGGCATGGGATGCATTGTGACACCACAGAGGTTAAGAGAAGCAAGGAACCATTGTGACCCAATGCAGGCTAACAATCTAATGATCCCTTGTGACACCAATGGGCCTAAAAGGGCCAGGGATGAATTGCGACAGCATGGGGCCCAAGTAAAACCTGGTACAATTATGCCACCATGGAGGCCAAGAATCAAATGATTCATCGTGACATCAAGTGGCCTAAAAGGGCATGGGATGCATTGTGACACCACAGGGGTTAAGAGAAGCAAGGATCCATTGTGACCCAATGGAGGGTAATAATCCCAGGATCCCATTTGACACCAGGGGGCGTAAAAGGGCCAGGGATGAATTGTGACAGCATGGATCCCAATAGAAACAAGGAACCATTATGACACCATGGAGGTCAAGAATCAAATGATTCATTGTGACATCAAGTGGCCTAAAAGGGCATGGGATGCATTGTGACACCACAGAGGTTAAGAGAAGCAAGGAACCATTGTGACCCAATGGAGGCTAACAATCTAATGATCCCTTGTGACACCAATGGGCCTAAAAGGGGCAGGGATGTATTGTGAAAGCATGGGGCCCAATAGAAACCTCGTACAATTACGCCACCATGGAGGCCAAGAATCAAATTATTCGTTGTGACATCAAGTGGCCTAAAAGGGCATGGGATGCATTGTGACACCACAGAGGTTAAGAGAAGCAAGGAACCATTGTGACCCAATGCAGGCTAACAATCTAATAATCCCTTGTGACGCCAATTGGCCTAAAAGGGCCAGGGATGAATTGTTACAGCACGGGCACCAATAGAAGCAAGGATCTATTATGCCACCGTGGAGGCCAGGAATCAAATAATTCATTGTGACATCAAGTGGCCTAAAAGGGCATGGGATGCATTGTGACACCACAGGGGTTAAGAAAAGCAAGGATCCATTGTGACCCAATGGAGGCTAATAATCCCAGGATCCCATTTGACACCAGGGGGCGTAAAAGGGCCAGGGATGAATTGTGACAGCATGGGGCCCAATAGAAACAAAGAACCATTATGACACCATGGAGGCCAAGAATCAAATGATTCATTGTGACATCTAGTGGCCTAAAAGGGCATGGGATGCATTGTGACACCACAGAGGTTAAGAGAAGCAAGGAACCATTGTGACCCAATGCAGGCTAACAATCTAATGATCCCATGTGACACCAATGGGCCTAAAAGGGGCAGGGATGAATTGTGAAAGCATGGGGCCCAAGTAAAACCTGGTACAATTATGCCACCATGGAGGCCAAGAATCAAATTATTCATTGTGACATCAAGTGGCCTAAAAGGGCATGGGATGCATTGTGACACCACAGGGGGTAAGAGAAGCAAGGAACCATTGTGACCCAATGCAGGCTAACAATCTAAGAATCCCTTGTGGCACCAGGGTGCGCAAAAGGACCACGGATGAACTCTGACAGCATGGGGACCTATAGAAGCAAGGAACCATTATGACACCATGAAGGCCTAGAATCAAATGCTTCATTGTAAGTCCAAGTGGCCTAAAAGGGCATGGGATGCATTGTGACAGCACAGGGTTTAAGAGAAGCAAGGATCCATTGCGACCCAATGGAGGCTAATAATCCCAGGATCCCATTTGACACCAGGGGGCGTAAAAGGGCCAGGGATGAATTGTGACAGCATGGGGCCCAAAAGAATCAAGGAACCATTATGACACCATGGAGGCCAAGAATCAAATGATTCATTGTGACATCAAGTGGCCTAAAAGGGCATGGGATGCATTGTGACACCACAGAGGTTAAGAGAAGCAAGGAACCATTGTGACCCAATGCAGGCTAACAATCTAATGATCCCTTGTGACACCAATGGGCCTAAAAGGGCCAGGGATGAATTGCGACAGCATGGGGCCCAAGTAAAACCTGGTACAATTATGCCACCATGGAGGCCAAGAATCAAATGATTCATCGTGACATCAAGTGGCCTAAAAGGGCATGGGATGCATTGTGACACCACAGGGGTTAAGAGAAGCAAGGATCCATTGTGACCCAATGGAGGGTAATAATCCCAGGATCCCATTTGACACCAGGGGGCGTAAAAGGGCCAGGGATGAATTGTGACAGCATGGATCCCAATAGAAACAAGGAACCATTATGACACCATGGAGGTCAAGAATCAAATGATTCATTGTGACATCAAGTGGCCTAAAAGGGCATGGGATGCATTGTGACACCACAGAGGTTAAGAGAAGCAAGGAACCATTGTGACCCAATGCAGGCTAACAATCTAATGATCCCTTGTGACACCAATGGGCCTAAAAGGGGCAGGGATGTATTGTGAAAGCATGGGGCCCAATAGAAACCTCGTACAATTACGCCACCATGGAGGCCAAGAATCAAATTATTCGTTGTGACATCAAGTGGCCTAAAAGGGCATGGGATGCATTGTGACACCACAGAGGTTAAGAGAAGCAAGGAACCATTGTGACCCAATGCAGGCTAACAATCTAATGATCCCTTGTGACACCAATGGGCCTAAAAGGGGCAGGGATGAATTGTGAAAGCATGGGGCCCCAGTAAAACCTGGTAAAATTATGCCACCATGTGTGCCAAGAATCTAATGATTCATTGTGACATCAAGTGGCCTAAAAGGGCTTGGAATGCATTGTGACACCACAGAGGTTAAGAGAAGCAAGGATCCATTGTCACCCAACGGAGGCTAATAATCCCAGGATCCCATTTGACACTAGGGGGCGTAAAAGGGCCAGGGATGAATTGTGACAGCATGGAGCCCAAAAGAAACAAGGAACCATTATGACACCATGGAGGCCAAGAATCAAATGATTCATTGTGACATCAAGTGGCCTAAAAGGTCATGGGATGCATTGTGACACCACAGGGGTTAAGAGAAGGAAGGAACCATTGTGATCCAATGCTGCCTAACAATCTAAGAATCCCTTTTGACACCATGGGGCGTAAAAGGGGCAGGGATGAATTGTGACAGCATGGGGCCCAATAGAATCAAGGAACCATTATGCCACCATGGAGGCCAAGAATCCAATAATTCATTGTGACATCAAGTGGCCTAAAAGGGCATGGGATGCATTGTGACACCACAGAGGTTAAGAGAAGCAAGGAATCATTGTGACCCAATGCAGGCTAACAATCTAATGATCCCTTGTGACACCAGGGGGTATATAAAGGGCCAGGGATGGATTGTTACAGCACGGGGACCAATAGAAACAAGGATCTATTATGCGATCCTGGAGGCCACGAATCAAATGTTTCATTGTGACGTCTAGTGGCCTAAAAGGGCATGGGATGCACTGTGACGCCACAGAGGTTAAGAGAAGCAAGGAACCATTGTGACCCAATGCAGGCTAACAATCTAATTATCCCTTGTTACACCAATGGGCCTAAAAGGGGCAGGGATGAATTGTGAAAGCATGGGGCCCAATAGAAACCTCGTACAATTACGCCACCATGGAGGCCAAGAATCAAATGATTCATTGTGACATCAAGTGGCCTAAAAGGGCATGGGACGCATTGTGACACCACAGGGGTTAAGAGAAGCAAGGAACCATTGTGACCCAGTGCAGGCTAACAATCTAATGATCCCTTGTGACACCAATGGGCCTAAAAGGGGCAGCGATGAATTGTTACATCACGGGGACAAATAGAAGCAAGGATCTATTATGACACCATGGAGGCCAAGAATCAAATGATTCATTGTGACATCATGTGGCCTAAAAGGGCATGGGATGCATTGTGACAGCACAGGGGTTAAGAAAAGCAAGGAATCATTGTGACCCAATGGAGGCTAATAATCCCAGGATCCCATTTGACACCATGGGGCGTAAAAGGGCCAGGGATGAATTGTGTCAGCATGGGGCCCAATAGAAACAAGGAACCATTATGACACCATGGAGGCCAAGAATCAAATGATTCATTGTGACATCTAGTGGCCTAAAAGGGCATGGGATGCATTGTGACACCACAGAGGTTAAGAGAAGCAAGGAAACATTGTGACCCAATGCAGGCTAACAATCTAATGATCCCCTGTGACACCAATGGGCCTAAAAGGGCCAGGGATGAATTGTTACAGCACGGGGACCAATAGATGCAAGGATCTATTATGCCACCATGGAAGTCAAGAATCAAATAATTCATTGTGACATCATGTGGCCTAAAAGGGCATGGGATGCATTGTGACACCACAGAGGTTAAGAGAAGCAAGGAACCATTGTGACCCAATGCAGGCTAACAATCTATTGATCCCTTGTGACACCAATGGGCCTAAAAGGGGCAGGGATGTATTGTGACAGCATGGGGCCCAATTAAAACCTCGTACAATTATGCCACCATGGAGGCCAAGAATCAAATGATTCATTGTGACATCAAGTGGCCTAAAAGGGCATGGGATGCATTGTGACACCACAGGGGTTAAGAGAAGCAAGGAACCATTGTGACCCAATGCAGGCTAACAATCTAAGAATCCCTTTTGACACCAGGGGGCGTAAAAGGACCACGGATGAACTCTGACAGCATGGGGACCTATAGAAGCAAGGAACCATTATGACACGATGAAGGCCTAGAATCAAATGATTCATTGTGACATCAAGTGGCCTAAAAGGGCATGGAATGCATTGTGACACCACAGAGGTTAAGAGAAGCAAGGAACCATTGTGACCCAATGCAGGCTAACAATCTAATGATCCCTTGTTGCACCAGGGGGTATAAAAAGGGCCAGGGATGGATTGTTACAGCACGGGCATCAATAGAAGCAAGGATCTATTATGCCAACGTGGAGGCCAAGAATCAAATGATTCATTGTGACATCAAGTGGCCTAAAAGGGCTTGGAATGCATTGTGACCGCACTGGAGTTAAGAGAAGCAAGGATCCATTGTGACCCAATGGAGGCTAATATTCCCAGGATCCCATTTGACACCAGGGGGCGTAAAAGGGCCAGGGATGAATTGTGACAGCATGGGGCCCAATAGAAACAAGGAACCATTATGACACCATGAAGGCCAAGAATCAAATGATTCATTGTGACATCAAGTGGCCTAAAAGGGCATGGGATGCATTGTGACACCACAGAGGTTAAGAGAAGCAAGGAACCATTGTGACCCAATGCAGGCTAACAATCTAATGATCCCTTGTGACACCAATGGGCCTAAAAGGGCCAGGGATGAATTGTTACATCACGAGGACAAATAGAAGCAAGGATGTATTATGACACCATGGAGGCCAAGAATCAAATAATTCATTGTGACATCATGTGAACTAAAAGGGCATGGGATGCATTGGGACAGCACAGGGGTTAAGAAAAGCAAGGATCCATTGTGACCCAATGGAGGCTAATAATCCCAGGATCCCATTTGACACCAGGGGTCGTAAAAGGGCCAGGGATGAATTGTGTCAGCATGGGGCCCAATAGAAACAAGGAACCATTATGACACCATGGAGGCCAAGAATCAAATGATTCATTGTGACATCTAGTGGCCTAAAAGGGCATGGGATGCATTGTGACACCACAGAGGTTAAGAGAAGCAAGGAACCATTGTGACCCAATGCAGGCTAACAATCTAATGATCCCTTGTGACACCAATGGGCCTAAAAGGGGCAGGGATGAATTGTGAAAGCATGGGGCCCAAGTAAAACATGGTACAATTATGCCACCATGGAGGCCAAGAATCAAATGATTCATTGTGACATCAAGTGGCCTAAAAGGGCATGGGATGCATTGTGACACCACAGGGGTTAAGAGAAGCAAGGAACCATTGTGACCCAATGCAGGCTAACAATCTAAGAATCCCTTGTGGCACCAGGCGGCGCAAAAGGACCACGGATGAACTCTGACAGCATGGGGACCTATAGAAGCAAGGAACCATTATGACACCATGAAGGCCTAGAATCAAATGGTTCATTGTAAGTCCAAGTGGCCTAAAAGGGCTTGGAATGCAATGTGACACCACAGAGGTTAAGAGAAGCAAGGATCCATTGTGACCCAATGGAGTCTAATATTCCCAGGATCCCATTTGACACCAGGGGGCGTAAAAGGGCCAGGGATGAATTGTGACAGCATGGGGCCCAATAGAAACAAGGAACCATTATGACACCATGGAGGCCAAGAATCAAATGATTCATTGTGACATCAAGTGGCCTAAAAGGGCTTGGAATGCATTGTGACACCACAGAGGTTAAGAGAAGCAAGGAACCATTGTGACCCAATGCAGGCTAACAATCTAATGATCCCTTGTGACACCAATGGGCCTAAAAGGGGCAGGGATGATTTGTGAAAGCATGGGGCCCAATAGAAACCTCGTACAATTACGCCACCATGGAGGCCAAGAATCAAATGATTCGTTGTGACATCAAGTGGCCTAAAAGGGCATGGGATGCATTGTGACACCACAGAGGTTAAGAGAAGCACGGAACCATTGTGACCCAATGCAGGCTAACAATCTAATGATCCCTTGTGACACCAATGGGCCTAAAAGGGACAGGGATGAATTGTTACAGCACGGGGACCAATAGAAGCAAGGATCTATTATGCCACCATGGAGGCCAAGAATCAAATAATTCATTGTGACATCATGTGGCCTAAAAGGGCATGGGATGCATTGTGACAGCACAGGGGTTAAGAAAAGCAAGGATCCATTGTGACCCAATGCAGGCTAATAATCCCAGGATCCCATTTGACACCAGGGGGCGAAAAAGGGCCAGGGATGAATTGTGACAGCATGGGGCCCAATAGAAACAAGGAACCATTATGACACCATGGAGGCCACGAATCAAATGATTCATTGTGACATCTAGTGGCCTAAAAGGGCATGGGATGCACTGTGACACCACAGAGGTTAAGAGAAGCAAGGAACCATTGTGACCCAATGCAGGCTAACAATCTAATGATCCCTTGTGGCACCAGGGCGTATAAAAAGGGCCAGGGATGGATTGTTACAGCACGGGGACCAATAGAAGCAAGGATCTATTATGCCAACGTGGAGGCCAAGAATCTAATGATTCATTGTGACATCAAGTGGCCTAAAAGGGCATGGGATGCATTGTGACAGCACAGGGGTTAAGAGAAGCAAGGATCCATTGCGACCCAATGGAGGCTAATAATCCCAGGATCCCATTTGACACCAGGGGGCGTAAAAGGGCCAGGGATGAATTGTGACAGCATGGGGCCCAAAAGAATCAAGGAACCATTATGACACCATGGAGGCCAAGAATCAAATGATTCATTGTGACATCAAGTGGCCTAAAAGGGCATGGGATGCATTGTGACACCACAGAGGTTAAGAGAAGCAAGGAACCATTGTGACCCAATGCAGGCTAACAATCTAATGATCCCTTGTGACACCAATGGGCCTAAAAGGGCCAGGGATGAATTGCGACAGCATGGGGCCCAAGTAAAACCTGGTACAATTATGCCACCATGGAGGCCAAGAATCAAATGATTCATCGTGACATCAAGTGGCCTAAAAGGGCATGGGATGCATTGTGACACCACAGGGGTTAAGAGAAGCAAGGATCCATTGTGACCCAATGGAGGGTAATAATCCCAGGATCCCATTTGACACCAGGGGGCGTAAAAGGGCCAGGGATGAATTGTGACAGCATGGATCCCAATAGAAACAAGGAACCATTATGACACCATGGAGGTCAAGAATCAAATGATTCATTGTGACATCAAGTGGCCTAAAAGGGCATGGGATGCATTGTGACACCACAGAGGTTAAGAGAAGCAAGGAACCATTGTGACCCAATGGAGGCTAACAATCTAATGATCCCTTGTGACACCAATGGGCCTAAAAGGGGCAGGGATGTATTGTGAAAGCATGGGGCCCAATAGAAACCTCGTACAATTACGCCACCATGGAGGCCAAGAATCAAATTATTCGTTGTGACATCAAGTGGCCTAAAAGGGCATGGGATGCATTGTGACACCACAGAGGTTAAGAGAAGCAAGGAACCATTGTGACCCAATGCAGGCTAACAATCTAATAATCCCTTGTGACGCCAATTGGCCTAAAAGGGCCAGGGATGAATTGTTACAGCACGGGCACCAATAGAAGCAAGGATCTATTATGCCACCGTGGAGGCCAGGAATCAAATAATTCATTGTGACATCAAGTGGCCTAAAAGGGCATGGGATGCATTGTGACACCACAGGGGTTAAGAAAAGCAAGGATCCATTGTGACCCAATGGAGGCTAATAATCCCAGGATCCCATTTGACACCAGGGGGCGTAAAAGGGCCAGGGATGAATTGTGACAGCATGGGGCCCAATAGAAACAAAGAACCATTATGACACCATGGAGGCCAAGAATCAAATGATTCATTGTGACATCTAGTGGCCTAAAAGGGCATGGGATGCATTGTGACACCACAGAGGTTAAGAGAAGCAAGGAACCATTGTGACCCAATGCAGGCTAACAATCTAATGATCCCATGTGACACCAATGGGCCTAAAAGGGGCAGGGATGAATTGTGAAAGCATGGGGCCCAAGTAAAACCTGGTACAATTATGCCACCATGGAGGCCAAGAATCAAATTATTCATTGTGACATCAAGTGGCCTAAAAGGGCATGGGATGCATTGTGACACCACAGGGGGTAAGAGAAGCAAGGAACCATTGTGACCCAATGCAGGCTAACAATCTAAGAATCCCTTGTGGCACCAGGGTGCGCAAAAGGACCACGGATGAACTCTGACAGCATGGGGACCTATAGAAGCAAGGAACCATTATGACACCATGAAGGCCTAGAATCAAATGCTTCATTGTAAGTCCAAGTGGCCTAAAAGGGCTTGGAATGCGATGTGGCACCACAGAGGTTAAGAGAAGCAAGGATCCATTGTGACCCAATGCAGGCTAACAATCCCAGGATCCCATTTGACACCAGGGGGCGTAAAAGGTCCAGGGATGAATTGTGACAGCATGGGGTCCAATAGAAACAAGGAACCATTATGACACCATGAAGGCCAAGAATCAAATGATTCATTGTGACATCAAGTGGCCTAAAAGGGCATGGGATGCATTGTGACACCACAGGGGTGAAGAGAAGCAAGGAACCATTGTGACCCAATGCAGGCTAACAATCTAAGAATCCCTTTTGACACCAGGGGGCGCAAAAGGGCCACGGATGAACACTGACAGCATGGGGACCTATAGAAGCAAGGAAACATTATGACACCATGAAGGCCAAGAATCAAATGATTCATTGTGACATCAAGTGGCCTAAAAGGGCATGGGATGCATTGTGACACCACAGGGGTGAAGAGAAGCAAGGAACCATTGTGACCCAATGCAGGCTAACAATCTAATGATCCCTTGTGACACCAATGGGCCTAAAAGGGGCAGGGATTTATCGTGAAAGCATGGGGCCCAATAGAAACCTCGTACAATTACGCCACCATGGAGGCCAAGAATCAAATGATTCATTGTGACATCAAGTGGCCTAAAAGGGCATGGGATGCATTGTGACAGCACAGGGGTTAAGAAAAGCAAGGATCCATTGTGACCCAATGGAAGCTAATAATCCCAGGATCCCATTTGACACCAGGGGGCGTAAAAGGGCCAGGTATGAATTGTGACAGCATGGGGCCCAATAGAAACAAGGAACCATTATGACACCATGGAGGCCACGAATCAAATGATTCATTGTGACATCTAGTGGCCTAAAAGGGCATGGGATGCATTGTGACACCACAGAGGTTAAGAGAAGCAAGGAACCATTGTGACCCAATGCAGGCTAACAATCTAATGATCCCTTGTGGCACCAGGGGGTATAAAAAGGGCCAGGGATGGATTGTTACAGCACGGGCACCAATAGAAGCAAGGATCTATTATGCCACCATGGAGGCCAAGAATCTAATGATTCATTGTGACATCAAGTGGCCTAAAAGGGCATGGGATGCATTGTGACAGCACAGGGGTTAAGAGAAGCAAGGATCCATTGTCACCCAACGGAGGCTAATAATCCCAGGATCCCATTTGACACTAGGGGGCGTAAAAGGGCCAGGGATGAATTGTGACAGCATGGGGCCCAAAAGAAACAAGGAACCATTATGACACCATGGAGGCCAAGAATCAAATGATTCATTGTGACATCTAGTGGCCTAAAAGGGCATGGGATGCATTGTGACACCACCGAGGTTAAGAGAAGCAAGGAACCATTGTGACCCAATGCAGGCTAACAACCTAATGATCCCTTGTGACACCAATGGGCCTAAAAGGGCCAGGGATGAATTGCGACAGCATGGGGCCAAAGTAAAACCTGGTAAAATTATGCCACCATGGAGGCCAAGAATCAAATGATTCATTGTGACAGCAAGTGGCCTAAAAGGGCATGGGATGCATTGTGACACCACAGGGGTTAAGAGAAGCAAGGATCCATTGTGACCCAATGGAGGGTAATAATCCCAGGATCCCATTTGACACCAGGGGGCGTAAAAGGTCCAGGGATGAATTGTGACAGCATGGAGCCCAATAGAAACAAGGAACCATTATGACACCATGGAGGCCAAGAATCAAATGATTCATTGTGACATCAAGTGGCCTAAAAGGGCATGGGATGCATTGTGACACCACAGAGGTTAAGAGAAGCAAGGAATCATTGTGACCCAATGCAGGCTAACAATCTAATGATCCCTTGTGACACCAATGGGCCTAAAAGGGCCAGGGATGAATTGTTACAGCACGGGGACCAAGAGATGCAAGGATCTATTATGCCACGATGGAAGCCAAGAATCAAATAATTCATTGTGACATCATGTGGCCTAAAAGGGCATGGGATGCATTGTGACACCACAGAGGTTAAGAGAAGCAAGGAACCATTGTGACCCAATGCAGGCTAACAATCTAATGATCCCTTGTGACACCAATGGGCCTAAAAGGGGCAGGGATGTATTGTGAAAGCATGGGGCCCAATAGAAACCTCGTACAATTACGCCACCATGGAGGCCAAGAATCAAATTATTCGTTGTGACATCAAGTGGCCTAAAAGGGCATGGGATGCATTGTGACACCACAGAGGTTAAGAGAAGCAAGGAACCATTGTGACCCAATGCAGGCTAACAATCTAATGATCCCTTGTGACACCAATGGGCCTAAAAGGGCCAGGGATGAATTGCGACAGCATGGGGCCCAAGTAAAACCTGGTAAAATTATGCCACCATGGAGGCCAAGAATCAAATGATTCATCGTGACATCAAGTGGCCTAAAAGGGCATGGGATGCATTGTGACACCACAGGGGTTAAGAAAAGCAAGGATCCATTGTGACCCAATGGAGGCTAATAATCCCAGGATCCCATTGGCACCAGGGGGCGTAAAAGGGCCAGGGATGAATTGTGACAGCATGGATCCCAATAGAAACAAGGAACCATTATGACACCATGGAGGTCAAGAATCAAATGATTCATTGTGACATCAAGTGGCCTAAAAGGGCATGGGATGCATTGTGACACCACAGAGGTTAAGAGAAGCAAGGAACCATTGTGACCCAATGCAGGCTAACAATCTAATGATCCCTTGTGACACCAATGGGCCTAAAAGGGGCAGGGATGAATTGTTACAGCACGGGGACCAATAGATGCAAGGATCTATTATGCCACGATGGAAGCCAAGAATCAAATAATTCATTGTGACATCATGTGGCCTAAAAGGGCATGGGATGCATTGTGACACCACAGGGGTTAAGAGAAGCAAGGAACCATTGTGACCCAATGCAGGCTAACAATCTAATGATCCCTTGTGACACCAATGGGCCTAAAAGGGGCAGGGATGTATTGTGAAAGCATGGGGCCCAATAGAAACCTCGTACAATTACGCCACCATGGAGGCCAAGAATCAAATTATTCGTTGTGACATCAAGTGGCCTAAAAGGGCATGGGATGCATTGTGACACCACAGAGGTTAAGAGAAGCAAGGAACCATTGTGACCCAATGCAGGCTAACAATCTAATGATCCCTTGTGACACCAATGGGCATAAAAGGGCCAGGGATGAATTGTTACAGCACGGGCACCAATAGAAGCAAGGATCTATTATGCCACCGTGGAGGCCAAGAATCAAATAATTCATTGTGACATCAAGTGGCCTAAAAGGGCATGGGATGCATTGTGACACCACAGGGGTTAAGAAAAGCAAGGATCCATTGTGACCCAATGGAGGCTAATAATCCCAGGATCCCATTTGACACCAGGGGGCGTAAAAGGTCCAGGGATGAATTGTGACAGCATGGGGCCCAATAGAAACAAGGAACCATTATGACACCATGAAGGCCAAGAATCAAATGATTCATTGTGACATCAAGTGGCCTAAAAGGGCATGGGATGCATTGTGACACCACAGAGGTTAAGAGAAGCAAGGAACCATTGTGACCCAATGCAGGCTAACAATCTAATGATCCCTTGTGTCAGCAATGGGCCTAAAAGGGGCAGGGATGATTTGTGAAAGCATGGGGCCCCAGTAAAACCTGGTACAATTATGCCACCATGGAGGCCAAGAATCAAATGATTCATTGTGACATCAAGTGGCCTAAAAGGGCATGGGATGCATTGTGACACCACAGGGGTGAAGAGAAGCAAGGAACCATTGTGACCCAATGCAGGCTAACAATCTAAGAATCCCTTTTGACACCAGGGGGTGCAAAAGGGCCACGGATGAACACTGACAGCATGGGGACCTATAGAAGCAAGGAAACATTATGACACCATGAAGGCCAAGAATCAAATGATTCATTGTGACATCAAGTGGCCTAAAGTGGCTTGGAATGCATTGTGACACCACAGAGGTTAAGAGAAGCAAGGAACCATTGTGACCCAATGCAGGCTAACAATCTAATGATCCCTTGTGACACCAATGGGCCTAAAAGGGGCAGGGATGTATTGTGAAAGCATGGGGCCCAATAGAAACCTCGTACAATTACGCCACCATGGAGGCCAAGAATCTAATGATTCATTGTGACATCAAGTGGCCTAAAAGGGCATGGGATGCATTGTGACAGCACAGGGGTTAAGAAAAGCAAGGATCCATTGTGACCCAATGGAGGGTAATAATCCCAGGATCCCATTTGACACCAGGGGGCGTAAAAGGGCCAGGTATGAATTGTGACAGCATGGGGCCCAATAGAAACAAGGAACCATTATGACACCATGGAGGCCAAGAATCAAATGATTCATTGTGACATCTAGTGGCCTAAAAGGGCATGGGATGCACTGTGACACCACAGAGGTTAAGAGAAGCAAGGAACCATTGTGACCCAATGCAGGCTAACAATCTAATGATCCCTTGTGGCACCAGGGGGTATAAAAAGGGCCAGGGATGGATTGTTACAGCACGGGCACCAATAGAAGCAAGGATCTATTATGCCACCATGGAGGCCAAGAATCTAATGATTCATTGTGACATCAAGTGGCCTAAAAGGGCATGGGATGCATTGTGACACCACAGGGGTTAAGAGAAGCAAGGATCCATTGTCACCCAACGGAGGCTAATAATCCCAGGATCCCATTTGACACCAGGGGGCATAAAAGGGCCAGGGATGAATTGTGACAGCATGGGGCCCAAAAGAAACAAGGAACCATTATGACACCATGGAGGCCAAGAATCAAATGATTCATTGTGACATCAAGTGGCCTAAAAGGGCATGGGATGCATTGTGACACCACAGAGGTTAAGAGAAGCAAGGAACCATTGTGACCCAATGCAGGCTAACAACCTAATGATCCCTTGTGACACCAATGGGCCTAAAAGGGCCAGGGATGAATTGCGACAGCATGGGGCCCAAGTAAAACCTGGTAAAATTATGCCACCATGGAGGCCAAGAATCAAATGATTCATTGTGACAGCAAGTGGCCTAAAAGGGCATGGGATGCATTGTGACGCCACAGGGGTTAAGAGAAGCAAGGATCCATTGTGACCCAATGGAGGCTAATAATCCCAGGATCCCATTTGACACAAGGGGGCGTAAAAGGGCCAGGGATGAATTGTGACAGCATGGATCCTAATAGAAACAAGGAACCATTATGACACCATGGAGGTCAAGAATCAAATGATTCATTGTGACATCAAGTGGCCTAAAAGGGCATGGGATGCATTGTGACACCACAGAGGTTAAGAGAAGCAAGGAACCATTGTGACCCAATGGAGGCTAACAATCTAATGATCCCTTGTGACACCAATGGGCCTAAAAGGGGCAGGGATGAATTGTTACAGCACGGGGACCAATAGATGCAAGGATCTATTATGCCACGATGGAAGCCAAGAATCAAATAATTCATTGTGACATCATGTGGCCTAAAAGGGCATGGGATGCATTGTGACACCACAGGGGTTAAGAGAAGCAAGGAACCATTGTGGCCCAATGCAGGCTAACAATCTAATGATCCCTTGTGACACCAATGGGCCTAAAAGGGGCAGGGATGTATTGTGAAAGCATGGGGCCCAATAGAAACCTCGTACAATTACGCCACCATGGAGGCCAAGAATCAAATTATTCGTTGTGACATCAAGTGGCCTAAAAGGGCATGGGATGCATTGTGACACCACAGAGGTTAAGAGAAGCAAGGAACCATTGTGACCCAATGCAGGCTAACAATCTAATGATCCCTTGTGACACCAATGGGCCTAAAAGGGCCAGGGATGAATTGTTACAGCACGGGCACCAATAGAAGCAAGGATCTATTATGCCACCGTGGAGGCCAAGAATCAAATAATTCATTGTGACATCAAGTGGCCTAAAAGGGCATGGGATGCATTGTGACACCACAGGGGTTAAGAAAAGCAAGGATCCATTGTGACCCAATGGAGGCTAATAATCCCAGGATCCCATTTGACACCAGGGGGCGTAAAAGGGCCAGGGATGAATTGTGACAGCATGGGGCCCAATAGAAACAAAGAACCATTATGACACCATGGAGGCCAAGAATCAAATGATTCATTGTGACATCTAGTGGCCTAAAAGGGCATGGGATGCATTGTGACACCACAGAGGTTAAGAGAAGCAAGGAACCATTGTGACCCAATGCAGGCTAACAATCTAATGATCCCTTGTGACACCAATGGGCCTAAAAGGGGCAGGGATGAATTGTGAAAGCATGGGGCCCAAGTAAAACCTGGTACAATTATGCCACCATGGAGGCCAAGAATCAAATTATTCATTGTGACATCAAGTGGCCTAAAAGGGCATGGGATGCATTGTGACACCACAGGGGGTAAGAGAAGCAAGGAACCATTGTGACCCAATGCAGGCTAACAATCTAAGAATCCCTTGTGGCACCAGGGTGCGCAAAAGGACCACGGATGAACTCTGACAGCATGGGGACCTATAGAAGCAAGGAACCATTATGACACCATGAAGGCCTAGAATCAAATGCTTCATTGTAAGTCCAAGTGGCCTAAAAGGGCTTGGAATGCAATGTGACACCACAGAGGTTAAGAGAAGCAAGGATCCATTGTGACCCAATGGAGGCTAATAATCCCAGGATCCCATTTGACACCAGGGGGCGTAAAAGGTCCAGGGATGAATTGTGACAGCATGGGGTCCAATAGAAACAAGGAACCATTATGACACCATGAAGGCCAAGAATCAAATGATTCATTGTGACATCAAGTGGCCTAAAAGGGCATGGGATGCATTGTGACACCACAGAGGTTAAGAGAAGCAAGGAACCATTGTGACCCAATGCAGGCTAACAATCTAATGATCCCTTGTGTCAGCAATGGGCCTAAAAGGGGCAGGGATGATTTGTGAAAGCATGGGGCCCCAGTAAAACCTGGTACAATTATGCCACCATGGAGGCCAAGAATCAAATGATTCATTGTGACATCAAGTGGCCTAAAAGGGCATGGGATGCATTGTGACACCACAGGGGTGAAGAGAAGCAAGGAACCATTGTGACCCAATGCAGGCTAACAATCTAAGAATCCCTTTTGACACCAGGGGGCGCAAAAGGGCCACGGATGAACACTGACAGCATGGGGACCTATAGAAGCAAGGAAACATTATGACACCATGAAGGCCAAGAATCAAATGATTCATTGTGACATCAAGTGGCCTAAAAGGGCTTGGAATGCATTGTGACACCACAGAGGTTAAGAGAAGCAAGGAACCATTGTGACCCAATGCAGGCTAACAATCTAATGATCCCTTGTGACACCAATGGGCCTAAAAGTGGCAGGGATGTATTGTGAAAGCATGGAGCCCAATAGAAACCTCGTACAATTACGCCACCATGGAGGCCAAGAATCAAATGATTCATTGTGACATCAAGTGGCCTAAAAGGGCATGGGATGCATTGTGACAGCACAGGGGTTAAGAAAAGCAAGGATCCATTGTGACCCAATGGAGGCTAATAATCCCAGGATCCCATTTGACACCAGGGGGCGTAAAAGGGCCAGGTATGAATTGTGACAGCATGGGGCCCAATAGAAACAAGGAACCATTATGACACCATGGAGGCCACGAATCAAATGATTCATTGTGACATCTAGTGGCCAAAAAGGGCATGGGATGCACTGTGACACCACAGAGGTTACGAGAAGCAAGGAACCATTGTGACCCAATGCAGGCTAACAATCTAATGATCCCTTGTGGCACCAGGGGGTATAAAAAGGGCCAGGGATGGATTGTTACAGCACGGGCACCAATAGAAGCAAGGATCTATTATGCCACCATGGAGGCCAAGAATCAAATGATTCATTGTGACATCAAGTGGCCTAAAAGGGCATGTGATGCATTGTGACACCACAGGGGTTAAGAGAAGCAAGGATCCATTGTCACCCAACGGAGGCTAATAATCCCAGGATCCCATTTGACACCAGGGGGCGTAAAAGGGCCAGGGATGAATTGTGACAGCATGGGGCCGAAAAGAAACAAGGAACCATTATGACACCATGGAGGCCAAGAATCAAATGATTCATTGTGACATCAAGTGGCCTAAAAGGGCATGGGATGCATTGTGACACCACAGAGGTTAAGAGAAGCAAGGAACCATTGTGACCCAATGCAGGCTGACAACCTAATGATCCCTTGTGACACCAATGGGCCTAAAAGGGCCAGGGATGAATTGCGACAGCATGGGGCCCAAGTAAAACCTGGTACAATTATGCCACCATGGAGGCCAAGAATCAAATGATTCATTGTGACAGCAAGTGGCCTAAAAGGGCATGGGATGCATTGTGACACCACAGGGGTTAAGAGAAGCAAGGATCCATTGTGACCCAATGGAGGGTAATAATCCCAGGATCCCATTTGACACCAGGGGGCGTAAAAGGTCCAGGGATGAATTGTGACAGCATGGAGCCCAATAGAAACAAGGAACCATTATGACAACATGGAGGCCAAGAATCAAATGATTCATTGTGACATCAAGTGGCCTAAAAGGGCATGGGATGCATTGTGACACCACAGAGGTTAAGAGAAGCAAGGAATCATTGTGACCCAATGGAGGCTAACAATCTAATGATCCCTTGTGACACCAATGGGCCTAAAAGGGCCAGGGATGAATTGTTACAGCACGGGGACCAATAGATGCAAGGATCTATTATGCCACGATGGAAGCCAAGAATCAAATAATTCATTGTGACATCATGTGGCCTAAAAGGGCATGGGATGCATTGTGACACCACAGGGGTTAAGAGAAGCAAGGAACCATTGTGACCCAATGCAGGCTAACAATCTAATGATCCCTTGTGACACCAATGGGCCTAAAAGGGGCAGGGATGTATTGTGAAAGCGTGGGGCCCAATAGAAACCTCGTACAATTACGCCACCATGGAGGCCAAGAATCAAATGATTCATTGTGACATCAAGTGGCCTAAAAGGGCATGGGATGCATTGTGACACCACAGCGGTTAAGAGAAGCAAGGATCCATTGTCACCGAAGGGAGGCTAATAATCCCAGGATGCCATTTGACACCAGGGGGCGTAAAAGGGCCAGGGATGAATTGTGACAGCATGGGGCCGAAAAGAAACAAGGAACCATTATGACACCATGAAGGCCAAGAATCAAATGATTCATTGTGACATCAAGTGGCCTAAAAGGGCATGGGATGCATTGTGACACCACAGAGGTTAAGAGAAGCAAGGAACCATTGTGACCCAATGCAGGCTAACAACCTAATGATCCCTTGTGACACCAATGGGCCTAAAAGGGGCAGGGATGAATTGCGACAGCATGGGGCCGAAGTAAAACCTGGTACACTTATGCCACCATGGAGGCCAAGAATCAAATGATTCATTGTGACAGCAAGTGGCCTAAAAGGGCATGGGATGCATTGTGACACCACAGGGGTTAAGAGAAGCAAGGATCCATTGTGACCCAACGGAGGGTAATAATCCCAGGATCCCATTTGACACCAGGGGGCGTAAAAGGTCCAGGGATGAATTGTGACAGCATGGAGCCCAATAGAAACAAGGAACCATTATGACACCATGGAGGCCAAGAATCAAATGATTCATTGTGACATCAAGTGGCCTAAAAGGGCATGGGATGCATTGTGACACCACAGAGGTTAAGAGAAGCAAGGAATCATTGTGACCCAATGCAGGCTAACAATCTAATGATCCCTTGTGACATCAATGGGCCTAAAAGGGGCAGGGATGAAATGTGAAAGCATGGGGCCCAAGTAAAACATGGTACAATTATGCCACCATGGAGGCCAAGAATCAAATGATTCATTGTGACAGCAAGTGGCCTAAAAGGGCATGGGATGCATTGTGACACCACAGGGGTTAAGAGAAGCAAGGATCCATTGTGACCCAATGGAGGGTAATAATCCCAGGATCCCATTTGACACCAGGGGGCGTAAAAGGTCCAGGGATGAATTGTGACAGCATGGAGCCCAATAGAAACAAGGAACCATTATGACACCATGGAGGCCAAGAATCAAATGATTCATTGTGACATCTAGTGGCCTAAAAGGGCATGGGATGCATTGTGACACCACAGGGGTTAAGAGAAGCAAGGAACCATTGTGACCCAATGCAGGCTAACAATCTAATGATCCCTTGTGACACCAATGGGCCTAAAAGGGGCAGGGATGTATTGTGAAAGCATGGGGCCCAATAGAAACCTCGTACAATTACGCCACCATGGAGGCCAAGAATCAAATTATTCGTTGTGACATCAAGTGGCCTAAAAGGGCATGGGATGCATTGTGACACCACAGAGGTTAAGAGAAGCAAGGAACCATTGTGACCCAATGCAGGCTAACAATCTAATGATCCCTTGTGACACCAATGGGCCTAAAAGGGCCAGGGATGAATTGTTACAGCACGGGGACCAGTAGAAGCAAGGATCTATTATGCCAACGTGGAGGCCAAGAATCAAATAATTCATTGTGACATCAAGTGGTCTAAAAGGGCATGGGATGCATTGTGACACCACAGGGGTTAAGAAAAGCAAGGATCCATTGTGACCCAATGGAGGCTAATAATCCCAGGATCCCATTTGACACCAGGGGGCGTAAAAGGGCCAGGGATGAATTGTGACAGCATGGGGCCCAATAGAAACAAGGAACCATTATGACACCATGGAGGCCAAGAATCAAATGATTCATTGTGACATCAAGTGGCCTAAAAGGGCATGGGATGCATTGTGACACCACAGGGGTGAAGAGAAGCAAGGAACCATTGTGACCCAATGCAGGCTAACAATCTAATGATCCCATGTGACACCAATGGGCCTAAAAGGGGCAGGGATGAATTGTGAAAGCATGGGGCCCAAGTAAAACCTGGTACAATTATGCCACCATGGAGGCCAAGAATCAAATTATTCATTGTGACATCAAGTGGCCTAAAAGGGCATGGGATGCATTGTGACACCACAGGGGGTAAGAGAAGCAAGGAACCATTGTGACCCAATGCAGGCTAACAATCTAAGAATCCCTTGTGGCACCAGGGTGCGCAAAAGGACCACGGATGAACTCTGACAGCATGGGGACCTATAGAAGCAAGGAACCATTATGACACCATGAAGGCCTAGAATCAAATGCTTCATTGTAAGTCCAAGTGGCCTAAAAGGGCTTGGAATGCAATGTGACACCACAGAGGTTAAGAGAAGCAAGGATCCATTGTGACCCAATGGAGGCTAATAATCCCAGGATCCCATTTGACACCAGGGGGCGTAAAAGGTCCAAGGATGAATTGTGACAGCATGGGGCCCAATAGAAACAAGGAACCATTATGACACCATGAAGGCCAAGAATCAAATGGTTCATTGTGACATCAAGTGGCCTAAAAGGGCATGGGATGCATTGTGACACCACAGTGGTTGAGAGAAGCAAGGAACCATTGTGACCCAATGCAGGCTAACAATCTAATGATCCCTTGTGACAGCAATGGGCCTAAAAGGGGCAGGGATGATTTGTGAAAGCATGGGGCCCCAGTAAAACCTGGTACAATTATGCCACCATGTGTGCCAAGAATCTAATGATTCATTGTGACATCAAGTGGCCTAAAAGGGCTTGGAATGCATTGTGACACCACAGAGGTTAAGAGAAGCAAGGAACCATTGTGACCCAATGCAGGCTAACAATCTAATGATCCCTTGTGGCACCAGGGGGTATAAAAAGGGCCAGGGATGGATTGTTACAGCACGGGGACCAATAGAAGCAAGGATCTATTATGCCACCATGGAGGCCAAGAATCAAATGATTCATTGTGACATCAAGTGGCCTAAAAGGGCATGGGATGCATTGTGACACCACAGGGGTTAAGAGAAGCAAGGAACCATTGTGATCCAATGCTGCCTAACAATCTAAGAATCCCTTTTGACACCATGGGGCGTAAAAGGGGCAGGGATGAATTGTGACAGCATGGGGCCCAATAGAATCAAGGAACCATTATGCCACCATGGAGGCCAAGAATCCAATAATTCATTGTGACATCAAGTGGCCTAAAAGGGCATGGGATGCATTGTGACACCACAGAGGTTAAGAGAAGCAAGGAATCATTGTGACCCAATGCAGGCTAACAATCTAATGATCCCTTGTGGCACCAGGGGGTATATAAAGGGCCAGGGATGGATTGTTACAGCACGGGGACCAATAGAAACAAGGATCTATTATGACACCATGGAGGCCAAGAATCAAATAATTCATTGTGACATCATGTGGCCTAAAAGGGCATGGGATGCATTGTGACGGCACAGGGGTTAAGAAAAGCAAGGAATCATTGTGACCCAATGGAGGCTAATAATCCCAGGATCCCATTTGACACCAGGGGGCGTAAAAGGGCCAGGGATGAATTGTGTCAGCATGGGGCCCAATAGAAACAAGGAACCATTATGACACCATGGAGGCCAAGAATCAAATGATTCATTGTGACATCTAGTGGCCTAAAAGGGCATGGGATGCATTGTGACACCACAGAGGTTAAGAGAAGCAAGGAACCATTGTGACCCAATGCAGGCTAACAATCTAATGATCCCTTGTGACACCAATGGGCCTAAAAGGGGCAGGGATGTATTGTGAAAGCATGGGGCCCAATAGAAACCTCGTACAATTATGCCACCATGGAGGCCAAGAATCAAATGATTCGTTGTGACATCAAGTGGCCTAAAAGGGCATGGGATGCATTGTGACACCACAGAGGTTAAGAGAAGCAAGGAACCATTGTGACCCAATGCAGGCTAACAATCTAATGATCCCTTGTGACACCAATGGGCCTAAAAGGGCCAGGGATGAATTGTGTCAGCATGGGGACCAATAGAAACAAGGAACCATTATGACACCATGGAGGCCAAGAATCAAATGATTCATTGTGACATCTAGTGGCCTAAAAGGGCATGGGATGCAATGTGACACCACAGAGGTTAAGAGAAGCAAGGAACCATTGTGACCCAATGCAGGCTAACAATCTAATGATCCCTTGTGACACCAATGGGCCTAAAAGGGGCAGGGATGTATTGTGAAAGCATGGGGCCCAATAGAAACCTCGTACAATTATGACACCATGGAGGCCAAGAATCAAATGATTCGTTGTGACATCAAGTGGCCTAAAAGGGCATGGGATGCATTGTGACACCACAGAGGTTAAGAGAAGCAAGGAATCATTGTGACCCAATGCAGGCTAACAATCTAATGATCCCTTGTGGCTCCAGGGGGTATAAAAAGGGCCAGGGATGGATTGCGACAGCATGGGGCCCAAGTAAAACCTGGTACAATTATGCCACCATGGAGGCCAAGAATCAAATGATTCATTGTGACAGCAAGTGGCCTAAAAGGGCATGGGATGCATTGTGACACCACAGGGGTTAAGAGAAGCAAGGAACCATTGTGATCCAATGCTGCCTAACAATCTAAGAATCCCTTTTGACACTAGGGGGAGTAAAAGAGGCAGGGATCAATTGTGACAGCATGGGGCCCAATAGAATCGAGGAACCATTATGACACCATGGAGGCCAAGAATCAAATAATTCATTGTGACATCAAGTGGCCTAAAAGGGCATGGGATGCATTGTGACACCACAGAGGTTAAGAGAAGCAAGGAAACATTGTGACCCAATGCAGGCTAACAATCTAATGATCCCTTGTGACACCAATGGGCCTAAAAGGGCCAGGGATGAATTGTTACAGCACGGGGACCAATAGATGCAAGGATCTATTATGCCACCATGGAAGCCAAGAATCAAATATTTCATTGTGACATCATGTGGCCTAAAAGGGCATTACATGCATTGTGACCCCACAGAGGTTAAGAGAAGCAAGGAACCATTGTGACCCAATGCAGGCTAACAATCTATTGATCCCTTGTGACACCAATGGGCCTAAAAGGGGCAGGGATATATTGTGAAAGCATGGGGCCCAATAGAAACCTCGTACAATTGCGCCACCATGGAGGCCAAGAATCAAATGATTCATTGTGACATCAAGTGGCCTAAAAGGGCATGGGATGCATTGTGACACCACAGGGGTGAAGAGAAACAAGGAACCATTGTGACCCAATGCAGGCTAACAATCTAAGAATCCCTTTTGACACCAGGAGGCGTAAAAGGACCACGGATGAATCTGACAGCATGGGGACCTATAGAAGCAAGGAACCATTATGACACGATGAAGGCCTAGAATCAAATGATTCATTGTGACATGAAGTGGCCTAAAAGGGCATGGGATGCATTGTGACACCACAGAGGTTAAGAGAAGCAAGGAATCATTGTGACCCAATGCAGGCTAACAATCTAATGATCCCTTGTGGCACCAGGGGGTATATAAAGGGCCAGGGATGGATTGTTACAGCACGGGGACCAATAGAAGCAAGGATCTATTATGCCACCGTGGAGGCCAAGAATCAAATGATTCATTGTGACATCAAGTGGCCTAAAAGGGCTTGGAATGCATTGTGACCGCACTGGAGTTAAGAGAAGCAAGGATCCATTGTGACCCAATGGAGGCTAATATTCCCAGGATCCCATTTGACACCAGGGGGCGTAAAAGGGCCAGGGATGAATTGTGACAGCATGGGGCCCAATAGAAACAAGGAACCATTATGACACCATGAAGGCCAAGAATCAAATGATTCATTGTGACATCAAGTGGCCTAAAAGGGCATGGGATGCATTGTGACACCACAGGGGTTAAGAGAAGCAAGGAACCATTGTGACCCAATGCAGGCTAACAATCTAATGATCCCTTGTGACACCAATGGGCCTAAAAGGAGCAGGGATGAATTGTTACATCACGGGGACAAATAGAAGCAAGGATCTATTATGACACCATGGAGGCCAAGAATCAAATAATTCATTGTGACATCATGTGGCCTAAAAGGGCATGGGATGCATTGTGACAGCACAGGGGTTAAGAAAAGCAAGGATCCATTGTGACCCAATGCAGGCTAATAATCCCAGGATCCCATTTGACACCAGGGGTCGTAAAAGGGCCAGGGATGAATTGTGTCAGCATGGGGCCCAATAGAAACAAGGAACCATTATGACACCATGGAGGCCAAGAATCAAATGATTCATTGTGACATCTAGAGGCCTAAAAGGGCATGGGATGCATTGTGACACCACAGAGGTTAAGAGAAGCAAGGAACCATTGTGACCCAATGCAGGCTAACAATCTAATGATCCCTTGTGACACCAATGGGCCTAAAAGGGGCAGGGATGAATTGTGAAAGCATGGGGCCCCAGTAAAACCTGGTACAATTATGCCACCATGGAGGCCAAGAATCAAATGATTCATTGTGACATCAAGTGGCCTAAAAGGGCATGGGATGCATTGTGACACCACAGGGGTTAAGAGAAGCAAGGAACCATTGTGACCCAATGCAGGCTAATAATCTAAGAATCCCTTTTGACACCAGGGGGCGCAAAAGGACCACGGATGAACACTGACAGCATGTGGACCAATAGAAGCAAGGAAACATTTTGACTCCATGAAGGCCAAGAATCAAATGATTCATTGTGACATCAAGTGGCCTAAAAGGGCATGGGATGCATTGTGACACCACAGAGGTTAAGAGAAGCACGGAACCATTTTGACCCAATGCAGGCTAACAATCTAATGATCCCTTGTGACACCAATGGGCGTAAAAGGGCCAGGGATGAATTGTTACAGCACGGGGACCAATAGAAGCAAGGATTTATTATGCCACCATGGAGGCCAAGAATCAAATAATTCATTGTGACATCATGTGGCCTAAAAGGGCATGGCTTGCATTGTGACAGCACAGGGGTTAAGAAAAGCAAGGATCCATTGTGACCCAATGGAGGCTAATAATCCCAGGATCCCATTTGACACCAGGGGGCGTAAAAGGGCCAGGTATGAATTGTGACAGCATGGGGCCCAATAGAAACAAGGAACTATTATGACACAATGGAGGCCACGAATCAAATGATTCATTGTGACATCTAGTGGCCTAAAAGGGCATGGGATGCATTGTGACACCACAGAGGTTAAGAGAAGCAAGGAACCATTGTGACCCAATGCAGGCTAACAATCTAATGATCCCTTGTGGCACCAGGGGGTATAAAAAGGGCCAGGGATGGATTGTTACAGCTCGGGCACCAATAGAAGCAAGGATCTATTATGCCACCATGGAGGCCAAGAATCTAATGATTCATTGTGACATCAAGTGGCCTAAAAGGGCATGGGATGCATTGTGACACCACAGGGGTTAAGAGAAGCAAGGATCCATTGTGACCCAATGGAGGGTAATAATCCCAGGATCCCATTGGACACCAGGGGGCGTAAAAGGTCCAGGGATGAATTGTGACAGCATGGAGCCCAATAGAATCAAGGAACCATTATGACACCATGGAGGCCAAGAATCAAATGATTCATTGTGACATCAAGTGGCCGAAAAGGGCATGGGATGCATTGTGACACCACAGAGGTTAAGAGAAGCAAGGAACCATTGTGACCCAATGCAGGCTAACAATCTAATGATCCCTTGTGACACCAATGGGCCTAAAAGGGCCAGAGATGAATTGCGACAGCATGGGGCCCAAGTAAAACCTGGTACAATTATGCCACCATGGAGGCCAAGAATCTAATGATTCATTGTGACATCAAGTGGCCTAAAAGGGCATGGGATGCATTGTGACACCACAGAGGTTAAGAGAAGCAAGGAACCATTGTGACCCAATGCAGGCTAACAATCTTATGATCCCTTGTGACACCAATGGGCCTAAAAGGGCCAGGGATGAATTGTTACAGCACGGGGACCAATAGATGCAAGGATCTATTATGCCACGATGGAAGCCAAGAATCAAATAATTCATTGTGACATCATGTGGCCTAAAAGGGCATGGGATGCATTGTGACACCACAGGGGTTAAGAGAAGCAAGGAACCATTGTGGCCCAATGCAGGCTAACAATCTCATGATCCCTTGTGACACCAATGGGCCTAAAAGGGGCAGGGATGTATTGTGAAAGCATGGGGCCCAATAGAAACCTCGTACAATTACGCCACCATGGAGGCCAAGAATCAAATTATTCGTTGTGACATCAAGTGGCCTAAAAGGGCATGGGATGCATTGTGACACCACAGAGGTTAAGAGAAGCAAGGAACCATTGCGACCCAATGCAGGCTAACAATCTAATGATCCCTTGTGACACCAATGGGCCTAAAAGGGCCAGGGATGAATTGTTACAGCACGGGGACCAATAGATGCAAGGATCTATTATGCCACGATGGAAGCCAAGAATCAAATAATTCATTGTGACATCATGTGTCCTAAAAGGGCATGGGATGCATTGTGACACCACAGGGGTTAAGAGAAGCAAGGAACCATTGTGACCCAATGCAGGCTAAGAATCTAATGATCCCTTGTGACACCAATGGGCCTAAAAGGGGCAGGGATGTATTGTGAAAGCATGGGGCCCAATAGAAACCTCGTACAATTACGCCACCATGGAGGCCAAGAATCAAATTATTCGTTGTGACATCAAGTGGCCTAAAAGGGCATGGGATGCATTGTGACACCACAGAGGTTAAGAGAAGCAAGGAACCATTGTGACCCAATGCAGGCTAATAATCTAATGATCCCTTGTGACACCAATGGGCCTAAAAGGGCCAGGGATGAATTGTTACAGCACGGGGACCAATAGAAGCAAGGATCTATTATGCCACCGTGGAGGCCAAGAATCAAATAATTCATTGTGACATCAAGTGGCCTAAAAGGGCATGGGATGCATTGTGACACCACAGGGGTTAAGAAAAGCAAGGATCCATTGTGACCCAATGGAGGCTAATAATCCCAGGATCCCATTTGACACCAGGGGGCGTAAAAGGGCCAGGGATGAATTGTGACAGCATGGGGCCCAATAGAAACAAAGAACCATTATGACACCATGGAGGCCAAGAATCAAATGATTCATTGTGACATCAAGTGGCCTAAAAGGGCATGGGATGCATTGTGACACCACAGAGGTTAAGAGAAGCAAGGAACCATTGTGACCCAATGCAGGCTAATAATCTAATGATCCCTTGTGACACCAATGGGCCTAAAAGGGCCAGGGATGAATTGTTACAGCACGGGGACCAATAGAAGCAAGGATCTATTATGCCACCGTGGAGGCCAAGAATCAAATAATTCATTGTGACATCAAGTGGCCTAAAAGGGCATGGGATGCATTGTGACACCACAGGGGTTAAGAAAAGCAAGGATCCATTGTGACCCAATGGAGGCTAATAATCCCAGGATCCCATTTGACACCAGGGGGCGTAAAAGGGCCAGGGATGAATTGTGACAGCATGGGGCCCAATAGAAACAAGGAACCATTATGACACCATGACGGCCAAGAATCAAATGATTCATTGTGACATCAAGTGGCCTAAAAGGGCTTGGAATGCATTGTGACACCACAGAGGTTAAGAGAAGCAAGGAACCATTGTGACCCAATGCAGGCTAACAATCCCAGGATCCCATTTGACACCAGGGGGCGTAAAAGGGCCAGGGATGAATTGTGAAAGCATGGGGCCCAATAGAAACCTCGTACAATTACGCCACCATGGAGGCCAAGAATCAAATGATTCATTGTGACATCAAGTGGCCTAAAAGGGCATGGGATGCATTGTGACACCACAGAGGTTAAGAGAAGCACGGAACCATTGTGACCCAATGCAGGCTAACAATCTAATGATCCCTTGTGACACCAATGGGCGTAAAAGGGCCAGGGATGAATTGTTACAGCACGGGGACCAATAGAAGCAAGGATTTATTATGCCACCATGGAGGCCAAGAATCAAATAATTCATTGTGACATCATGTGGCCTAAAAGGTCATGGGTTGCATTGTGACAGCACAGGGGTTAAGAAAAGCAAGGATCCATTGTGACGCAATGGAGGCTAATAATCCCAGGATCCCATTTGACACCAGGGGGCGTAAAAGGGCCAGGTATGAATTGTGACAGCATGGGGCCCAATAGAAACAAGGAACTATTATGACACAATGGAGGCCACGAATCAAATGATTCATTGTGACATCTAGTGGCCTAAAAGGGCATGGGATGCATTGTGACACCACAGAGGTTAAGAGAAGCAAGGAACCATTGTGACCCAATGCAGGCTAACAATCTAATGATCCCTTGTGGCACCAGGGGGTATAAAAAGGGCCAGGGATGGATTGTTACAGCTCGGGCACCAATAGAAGCAAGGATCTATTATGCCACCATGGAGGCCAAGAATCTAATGATTCATTGTGACATCAAGTGGCCTAAAAGGGCATGGGATGCATTGTGACACCACAGGGGTTAAGAGAAGCAAGGATCCATTGTGACCCAATGGAGGGTAATAATCCCAGGATCCCATTGGACACCAGGGGGCGTAAAAGGTCCAGGGATGAATTGTGACAGCATGGAGCCCAATAGAAACAAGGAACCATTATGACACCATGGAGGCCAAGAATCAAATGATTCATTGTGACATCAAGTGGCCTAAAAGGGCATGGGATGCATTGTGACACCACAGAGGTTAAGAGAAGCAAGGAATCATTGTGACCCAATGCAGGCTAACAATCTAATGATCCCTTGTGACACCAATGGGCCTAAAAGGGGCAGGGATGAATTGTGACAGCATGGGGCCCAATAGAAACCTTGTACGATTATGCCACCATGCAGGCCAAGAATCAAATGATTCATTGTGATATCAAGTGGCCTAAAAGGGCATGGGATGCATTGTGACACCACAGGGGTTAAAAGAAGCAAGGAACCATTGTGATCCAATGCAGGCTAACAATCTAAGAATCCCTTTTGACACCAGGGGGCGCAAAAGGACCATGTATGAACTCTGACATCATGGGGACCTATAGAAGCAAGGAACCATTATGACACCATGAAGGCCAAGAATCAAATGGTTCATTGTAAGACCAAGTGGCCTAAAAGGGCTTGGAATGCATTGTGACACCACAGAGGTTAAGAGAAGCAAGGAATCATTGGGACCCAATGCAGGCTAACAATCTAATGATCCCTTGTGGCACCAGGGGCTATAAAAAGGGCCAGGGATGGATTGTCACAGCACGGGGACCAATACAAGCAAGTATCTATTATGCCACCGTGGAGGCCAAGAATCAAATGATTCATTGTGACATCAAGTGGCCTAAAAGGGCATGGGATGCATTGTGACAGCACAGGGGTTAAGAGAAGCAAGGATCCATTGTGACCCAATGGAGGCTAATAATCCCAGGATCCCATTGGACACCAATGGGCGTAAAAGTGCCATGGATGAATTGTGACACCACAGGGGTTAAGAGAAGCAAGGAACCATTGTGACCCAATGCAGGCTAACAATCTAAGAATCCCTTTTGACACCAGGGGGCGGAAAAGGGCCACGGATTAACTCTGACAGCATGGGGACCTATAGAAACAAGGAACCATTATGACGCCATGAAGGCCAAGAATCAAATGGTTCATTGTGACATCAAGTGGCCTAAAAGGGCATGGGATGCATTGTGACACCACAGTGGTTGAGAGAAGCAAGGAACCATTGTGACCCAATGCAGGCTAACAATCTAATGATCCCTTGTGACACCAATGGGCCTAAAAGGGGCAGGGATGATTTGTGAAAGCATGGGGCCCCAGTAAAACCTCGTACAATTACGCCACCATGGAGGCCAAGAATCAAATGATTCATTGTGACATCAAGTGGCCTAAAAGTGCATGGGATGCATTGTGACACCACAGGGGTTAAGAGAAGCAAGGAACCATTGTGATCCAATGCTTCCTAACAATCTAAGAATCCCTTTTGACACCATGGGGCGTAAAAGGGGCAGGGATGAATTGTGACAGCATGGGGCCCAATAGAATCAAGGAACCATTATGCCACCATGGAGGCCAAGAATCAAATGATTCATTGTGACATCAAGTGGCCTAAAAGGGCATGGGATGCATTGTGACACCACAGAGGTTAAGAGAAGCAAGGAATCATTGTGACCCAATGCAGGCTAACAATCTAATGATCCCTTGTGGCACCAGGGGGTATATAAAGGGCCAGGGATGGATTGTTACAGCACGGGGACCAATAGAAACAAGGATCTATTATGCCATCGTGGAGGCCACGAATCAAATGATTCATTGTGTCATCTAGTGGCCTAAAAGGGCATGGGATGCACTGTGACGCCACAGAGGTTAAGAGAAGCAAGGAACCATTGTGACCCAATGCAGGCTAACAATCTAATTATCCCTTGTGACACCAATGGGCCTAAAAGGGGCAGCGATGAATTGTTACATCACGGGGACAAATAGAAGCAAGGATCTATTATGACACCATGGAGGCCAAGAATCAAATAATTTATTGTGACACCATGTGGCCTAAAAGGGCATGGGATGCATTGTGACAGCACAGGGGTTAAGAAAAGCAAGGAATCATTGTGACCCAATGGAGGCTAATAATCCCAGGATCCCATTTGACACCAGGGGGCGTAAAAGGGCCAGGGATGAATTGTGTCAGCATGGGGCCCAATAGAAACAAGGAACCATTATGACACCATGGAGGCCAAGAATCAAATGATTCATTGTGACATCTAGTGGCCTAAAAGGGCATGGGATGCATTGTGACACCACAGAGGTTAAGAGAAGCAAGGAACCATTGTGACCCAATGCAGGCTAACAATCTAATGATCCCTTGTGGCTCCAGGGGGTATAAAAAGGGCCAGGGATGGATTGTTACAGCACGGGGACCAATAGAAGCAAGGATCTATTATGCCACCATGGAGGACAAGAATCAAATGATTCATTGTGACAACAAGTGGCCTAAAAGGGCATGGGATGCATTGTGACACCACAGGGGTTAAGAGAAGCAAGGAACCATTGTGGTCCAATGCTGCCTAACAATCTAAGAATCCCTTTTGACACCAGGGGGAGTAAAAGAGGCAGGGATCAATTGTGACAGCATGGGGCCCAATAGAATCAAGGAACCATTATGCCACCATGGAGGCCAAGAATCAAATAATTCATTGTGACATCAAGTGGCCTAAAAGGGCATGGGATGCATTGTGACACCACAGAGGTTAAGAGAAGCAAGGAAACATTGTGACCCAATGCAGGCTAACAATCTAATGATCCCTTGTGACACCAATGGGCCTAAAATGGCCAGGGATGAATTGTTACAGCACGGGGACCAATAGATGCAAGGATCTATTATGCCACCATGGAAGCCAAGAATCAAATAATTCATTGTGACATCATGTGGCCTAAAAGGGCATGGGATGCATTGTGACACCACAGAGGTTAAGAGAAGCAAGGAACCATTGTGACCCAATGCAGGCTAACAATCTATTGATCCCTTGTGACACCAATGGGCCTAAAAGGGGCAGGGATGTATTGTGAAAGCATGGGGCCCAATAGAAACCTCGTACAATTACGCCACCATGGAGGCCAAGAATCAAATGATTCATTGTGACATCAAGTGGCCTAAAAGGGCATGGGATGCATTGTGATACCACAGGGGTTAAGAGAAGCAAGGAACCATTGTGACCCAATGCAGGCTAACAATCTAAGAATCCCTTTTGACACCAGGGGGCGTAAAAGGACCACGGATGAACTCTGACAGCATGGGGACCTATAGAAGCAAGGAACCATTATGACACGATGAAGGCCTAGAATCAAATGATTCATTGTGACATCAAGTGGCCTAAAAGGGCATGGAATGCATTGTGACACCACAGAGGTTAAGAGAAGCAAGGAACCATTGTGACCCAGTGCAGGCTAACAATCTAATGATCCCTTGTGGCACCAGGGGGTATAAAAAGGGCCAGGGATGGATTGTTACAGCACGGGGACCAATAGAAGCAAGGATCTATTATGCCACCGTGGAGGCCAAGAATCAAATGATTCATTGTGACATCAAGTGGCCTAAAAGGGCATGGGATGCATTGTGACACCACAGGGGTTAAGAGAAGCAAGGATCCATTGTGATCCAATGCTGCCTAACAATCTAAGAATCCCTTTTGACACCAGGGGGCGTAAAAGAGGCAGGGATCAATTGTGACAGCATGGGGCCCAATAGAATCAAGGAACCATTATGACACCATGGAGGCCAAGAATCAAATAATTCATTGTGACATCAAGTGGCCTAAAAGGGCATGGGATGCATTGTGACAGCACAGGGGTTAAGAGAAGCAAGGAACCATTGTGACCCAATGCAGGCTAACAATCTAATGATCCCTTGTGACACCAATGGGCCTAAAAGGGGCAGGGATGAATTGTTACATCACGGGGACAAATAGAAACAAGGATCTATTATGACACCCTGGAGGCCAAGAATCAAATAATTCATTGTGACATCATGTGGCCTAAAAGGGCATGGGATGCATTGTGACATCACAGGGGTTAAGAAAAGCAAGGATCCATTGTGACCCAATGGAGGCTAATAATCCCAGGATCCCATTTGACACCAGGGGGCGTAAAAGGGCCAGGGATCAATTGTGTCAGCATGGGGCCCAATAGAAACAAGGAACCATTATGACACCATGGAGGCCAAGAATCAAATGATTCATTGTGACATCTAGTGGCCTAAAAGGGCATGGGATGCATTGTGACACCACAGAGGTTAAGAGAAGCAAGGAACCATTGTGACCCAATGCAGGCTAACAATCTAATGATCCCTTGTGACACCAATGGGCCTAAAAGGGGCAGGGATGAATTGTGAATGCATGGGGCCCAAGTAAAACCTGGTACAATTATGCCACCATGGAGGCCAAGAATCAAATGATTCATTGTGACATCAAGTGGCCTAAAAGGGCATGGGATGCATTGTGACACCACAGGGGTTAAGAGAAGCAAGGAACCATTGTGACCCAATGCAGGCTAACAATCTAATGATCCCTTGTGACACCAATGGGCCTAAAAGGGGCAGGGATGTATTGTGAAAGCATGGGGCCCAATAGAAACCTCGTACAATTACGCCACCATGGAGGCCAAGAATCAAATGATTCATTGTGACATCAAGTGGCCTAAAAGGGCATGGGATGCATTGTGACACCACAGAGGTTAAGAGAAGCACGGAACCATTGTGACCCAATGCAGGCTAACAATCTAATGATCCCTTGTGACACCAATGGGCCTAAAAGGGGCAGGGATGATTTGTGAAAGCATGGGGCCCCAGTAAAACCTCGTACAATTACGCCACCATGGAGGCCAAGAATCAAATGATTCATTGTGACATCAAGTGGCCTAAAAGGGCATGGGATGCATTGTGACACCACAGGGGTTAAGAGAAGCAAGGAACCATTGTGATCCAATGCTGCCTAACAATCTAAGAATCCCTTTTGACACCATGGGGCGTAAAAGGGGCAGGGATGAATTGTGACAGCATGGGGCCCAATAGAATCAAGGAACCATTATGCCACCATGGAGGCCAAGAATCAAATGATTCATTGTGACATCTAGTGGCCTAAAAGGGCATGGGATGCATTGTGACACCACAGAGGTTAAGAGAAGCAAGGAATCATTGTGACCCAATGCAGGCTAACAATCTAATGATCCCTTGTGGCACCAGGGGGTATATAAAGGGCCAGGGATGAATTGTTACAGCACGGGGACCAATAGAAACAAGGATCTATTATGCCATCGTGGAGGCCACGAATCAAATGATTCATTGTGACATCTAGTGGCCTAAAAGGGCATGGGATGCACTGTGACGCCACAGAGGTTAAGAGAAGCAAGGAACCATTGTGACCCAATGCAGGCTAACAATCTAATGATCCCTTGTGACACCAATGGGCCTAAAAGGGGCAGGGATGAATTGTGAAAGCATGGGGCCCAATAGAAACCTCGTACAATTACGCCACCATGTGTGCCAAGAATCTAATGATTCATTGTGACATCAAGTGGCCTAAAAGGGCATGGGATGCATTGTGACACCACAGGGGTTAAGAGAAGCAAGGAACCATTGTGACCCAGTGCAGGCTAACAATCTAATGATCCCTTGTGACACCAATGGGCCTAAAAGGGGCAGCGATGAATTGTTACATCACGGGGACAAATAGAAGCAAGGATCTATTATGCCACCATGGAGGCCAAGAATCAAAAAATTTATTGTGACACCATGTGGCCTAAAAGGGCATGGGATGCATTGTGACAGCACAGGGGTTAAGAAAAGCAAGGAATCATTGTGACCCAATGGAGGCTAATAATCCCAGGATCCCATTTGACACCAGGGGGCGTAAAAGGGCCAGGGATGAATTGTGTCAGCATGCGGCCCAATAGAAACAAGGAACCATTATGACACCATGGAGGCCAAGAATCAAATGATTCATTGTGACATCTAGTGGCCTAAAAGGGCATGGGATGCATTGTGACACCACAGAGGTTAAGAGAAGCAAGGAACCATTGTGACCCAATGCAGGCTAACAATCTAATGATCCCTTGTGGCTCCAGGGGGTATAAAAAGGGCCAGGGATGGATTGTTACAGCACGGGGACCAATAGAAGCAAGGATCTATTATGCCACCATGGAGGACAAGAATCAAATGATTCATTGTGACAACAAGTGGCCTAAAAGGGCATGGGATGCATTGTGACACCACAGGGGTTAAGAGAAGCAAGGAACCATTGTGGTCCAATGCTGCCTAACAATCTAAGAATCCCTTTTGACACCAGGGGGAGTAAAAGAGGCAGGGATCAATTGTGACAGCATGGGGCCCAATAGAATCAAGGAACCATTATGCCACCATGGAGGCCAAGAATCAAATAATTCATTGTGACATCAAGTGGCCTAAAAGGGCATGGGATGCATTGTGACACCACAGAGGTTAAGAGAAGCAAGGAAACATTGTGACCCAATGCAGGCTAACAATCTAATGATCCCTTGTGACACCAATGGGCCTAAAATGGCCAGGGATGAATTGTTACAGCACGGGGACCAATAGATGCAAGGATCTATTATGCCACCATGGAAGCCAAGAATCAAATAATTCATTGTGACATCATGTGGCCTAAAAGGGCATGGGATGCATTGTGACACCACAGAGGTTAAGAGAAGCAAGGAACCATTGTGACCCAATGCAGGCTAACAATCTATTGATCCCTTGTGACACCAATGGGCCTAAAAGGGGCAGGGATGTATTGTGAAAGCATGGGGCCCAATAGAAACCTCGTACAATTACGCCACCATGGAGGCCAAGAATCAAATGATTCATTGTGACATCAAGTGGCCTAAAAGGGCATGGGATGCATTGTGATACCACAGGGGTTAAGAGAAGCAAGGAACCATTGTGACCCAATGCAGGCTAACAATCTAAGAATCCCTTTTGACACCAGGGGGCGTAAAAGGACCACGGATGAACTCTGACAGCATGGGGACCTATAGAAGCAAGGAACCATTATGACACGATGAAGGCCTAGAATCAAATGATTCATTGTGACATCAAGTGGCCTAAAAGGGCATGGAATGCATTGTGACACCACAGAGGTTAAGAGAAGCAAGGAACCATTGTGACCCAGTGCAGGCTAACAATCTAATGATCCCTTGTGGCACCAGGGGGTATAAAAAGGGCCAGGGATGGATTGTTACAGCACGGGGACCAATAGAAGCAAGGATCTATTATGCCACCGTGGAGGCCAAGAATCAAATGATTCATTGTGACATCAAGTGGCCTAAAAGGGCATGGGATGCATTGTGACACCACAGGGGTTAAGAGAAGCAAGGATCCATTGTGATCCAATGCTGCCTAACAATCTAAGAATCCCTTTTGACACCAGGGGGCGTAAAAGAGGCAGGGATCAATTGTGACAGCATGGGGCCCAATAGAATCAAGGAACCATTATGACACCATGGAGGCCAAGAATCAAATAATTCATTGTGACATCAAGTGGCCTAAAAGGGCATGGAATGCATTGTGACACCACAGAGGTTAAGAGAAGGAAGGAACCATTGTGACCCAATGCAGGCTAACAATCTAATGATCCCTTGTGACACCAATGGGCCTAAAAGGGCCAGGGATGAATTGTTACAGCACGGGGACCAATAGATGCAAGGATCTATTATGCCACCATGGAAGCCAAGAATCAAATAATTCATTGTGACATCATGTGGCCTAAAAGGGCATGGGATGCATTGTGACACCACAGGGGGTAAGAGAAGCAAGGAACCATTGTGACCCAATGCAGGCTAACAATCTAAGAATCCCTTGTGGCACCAGGGTGCGCAAAAGGACCACGGATGAACTCTGACAGCATGGAGACCTATAGAAGCAAGGAACCATTATGACACCATGAAGGCCTAGAATCAAATGCTTCATTGTAAGTCCAAGTGGCCTAAAAGGGCTTGGAATGCAATGTGACACCACAGAGGTTAAGAGAAGCAAGGATCCATTGTGACCCAATGGAGGCTAATAATCCCAGGATCCCATTTGACACCAGGGGGCGTAAAAGGTCCAGGGATGAATTGTGACAGCATGGGGTCCAATAGAAACAAGGAACCATTATGACACCATGAAGGCCAAGAATCAAATGATTCATTGTGACATCAAGTGGCCTAAAAGGGCATGGGATGCATTGTGACACCACAGAGGTTAAGAGAAGCAAGGAACCATTGTGACCCAATGCAGGCTAACAATCTAATGATCCCTTGTGTCAGCAATGGGCCTAAAAGGGGCAGGGATGATTTGTGAAAGCATGGGGCCCAAGTAAAACCTGGTACAATTATGCCACCATGGAGGCCAAGAATCAAATGATTCATTGTGACATCAAGTGGCCTAAAAGGGCATGGGATGCATTGTGACACCACAGGGGTGAAGAGAAGCAAGGAACCATTGTGACCCAATGCAGGCTAACAATCTAAGAATCCCTTTTGACACCAGGGGGCGCAAAAGGGCCACGGATGAACACTGACAGCATGGGGACCTATAGAAGCAAGGAAACATTATGACACCATGAAGGCCAAGAATCAAATGATTCATTGTGACATCAAGTGGCCTAAAAGGGCTTGGAATGCATTGTGACACCACAGAGGTTAAGAGAAGCAAGGAACCATTGTGACCCAATGCAGGCTAACAATCTAATGATCCCTTGTGACACCAATGGGCCTAAAAGTGGCAGGGATGTATTGTGAAAGCATGGGGCCCAATAGAAACCTCGTACAATTACGCCACCATGGAGGCCAAGAATCAAATGATTCATTGTGACATCAAGTGGCCTAAAAGGGCATGGGATGCATTGTGACAGCACAGGGGTTAAGAAAAGCAAGGATCCATTGTGACCCAATGGAGGCTAATAATCCCAGGATCCCATTTGACACCAGGGGGCGTAAAAGGGCCAGGGATGAATTGTGACAGCATGGGGCCCAATAGAAACAAGGAACCCTTATGACACCATGGAGGCCACGAATCAAATGATTCATTGTGACATCTAGTGGCCAAAAAGGGCATGGGATGCACTGTGACACCACAGAGGTTACGAGAAGCAAGGAACCATTGTGACCCAATGCAGGCTAACAATCTAATGATCCCTTGTGGCACCAGGGGGTATAAAAAGGGCCAGGGATGGATTGTTACAGCACGGGCACCAATAGAAGCAAGGATCTATTATGCCACCGTGGAGGCCAAGAATCAAATGATTCATTGTGACATCAAGTGGCCTAAAAGGGCATGTGATGCATTGTGACACCACAGGGGTTAAGAGAAGCAAGGATCCATTGTCACCCAACGGAGGCTAATAATCCCAGGATCCCATTTGACACCAGGGGGCGTAAAAGGGCCAGGGATGAATTGTGACAGCATGGGGCCGAAAAGAAACAAGGAACCATTATGACACCATGGAGGCCAAGAATCAAATGATTCATTGTGACATCAAGTGGCCTAAAAGGGCATGGGATGCATTGTGACACCACAGAGGTTAAGAGAAGCAAGGAACCATTGTGACCCAATGCAGGCTAACAACCTAATGATCCCTTGTGACACCAATGGGCCTAAAAGGGCCAGGGATGAATTGCGACAGCATGGGGCCCAAGTAAAACCTGGTACAATTATGCCACCATGGAGGCCAAGAATCAAATGATTCATTGTGACAGCAAGTGGCCTAAAAGGGCATGGGATGCATTGTGACACCACAGGGGTTAAGAGAAGCAAGGATCCATTGTGACCCAATGGAGGGTAATAATCCCAGGATCCCATTTGACACCAGGGGGCGTAAAAGGTCCAGGGATGAATTGTGACAGCATGGAGCCCAATAGAAACAAGGAACCATTATGACAACATGGAGGCCAAGAATCAAATGATTCATTGTGACATCAAGTGGCCTAAAAGGGCATGGGATGCATTGTGACACCACAGAGGTTAAGAGAAGCAAGGAATCATTGTGACCCAATGGAGGCTAACAATCTAATGATCCCTTGTGACACCAATGGGCCTAAAAGGGCCAGGGATGAATTGTTACAGCACGGGGACCAATAGATGCAAGGATCTATTATGCCACGATGGAAGCCAAGAATCAAATAATTCATTGTGACATCATGTGGCCTAAAAGGGCATGGGATGCATTGTGACACCACAGGGGTTAAGAGAAGCAAGGAACCATTGTGACCCAATGCAGGCTAACAATCTAATGATCCCTTGTGACACCAATGGGCCTAAAAGGGGCAGGGATGTATTGTGAAAGCGTGGGGCCCAATAGAAACCTCGTACATTTACGCCACCATGGAGGCCAAGAATCAAATGATTCATTGTGACATCAAGTGGCCTAAAAGGGCATGGGATGCATTGTGACACCACAGCGGTTAAGAGAAGCAAGGATCCATTGTCACCGAAGGGAGGCTAATAATCCCAGGATGCCATTTGACACCAGGGGGCGTAAAAGGGCCAGGGATGAATTGTGACAGCATGGGGCCGAAAAGAAACAAGGAACCATTATGACACCATGAAGGCCAAGAATCAAATGATTCATTGTGACATCAAGTGGCCTAAAAGGGCATGGGATGCATTGTGACACCACAGAGGTTAAGAGAAGCAAGGAACCATTGTGACCCAATGCAGGCTAACAACCTAATGATCCCTTGTGACACCAATGGGCCTAAAAGGGGCAGGGATGAATTGCGACAGCATGGGGCCCAAGTAAAACCTGGTACACTTATGCCACCATGGAGGCCAAGAATCAAATGATTCATTGTGACAGCAAGTGGCCTAAAAGGGCATGGGATGCATTGTGACACCACAGGGGTTAAGAGAAGCAAGGATCCATTGTGACCCAATGGAGGGTAATAATCCCAGGATCCCATTTGACACCAGGGGGCGTAAAAGGTCCAGGGATGAATTGTGACAGCATGGAGCCCAATAGAAACAAGGAACCATTATGACACCATGGAGGCCAAGAATCAAATGATTCATTGTGACATCAAGTGGCCTAAAAGGGCATGGGATGCATTGTGACACCACAGAGGTTAAGAGAAGCAAGGAATCATTGTGACCCAATGCAGGCTAACAATCTAATGATCCCTTGTGACACCAATGGGCCTAAAAGGGGCAGGGATGAATTGTTACAGCACGGGGACCAATAGATGCAAGGATCTATTATGCCACGATGGAAGCCAAGAATCAAATAATTCATTGTGACATCATGTGGCCTAAAAGGGCATGGGATGCATTGTGACACCACAGGGGTTAAGAGAAGCAAGGAACCATTGTGACCCAATGCAGGCTAACAATCTAATGATCCCTTGTGACACCAATGGGCCTAAAAGGGCCAGGGATGAATTGTTACAGCACGGGGACCAATAGACGCAAGGATCTATTATGCCAACGTGGAGGCCAAGAATCAAATAATTCATTGTGACATCAAGTGGTCTAAAAGGGCATGGGATGCATTGTGACACCACAGGGGTTAAGAAAAGCAAGGATCCATTGTGACCCAATGGAGGCTAATAATCCCAGGATCCCATTTGACACCAGGGGGCGTAAAAGGGCCAGGGATGAATTGTGACAGCATGGGGCCCAATAGAAACAAGGAACCATTATGACACCATGAAGGCCAAGAATCAAATGATTCATTGTGACATCAAGTGGCCTAAAAGGGCATGGGATGCATTGTGACAGCACAGGGGTTAAGAGAAGCAAGGAACCATTGTGACCCAATGCAGGCTAACAATCTAATGATCCCATGTGACACCAATGGGCCTAAAAGTGGCAGGGATGAATTGTGAAAGCATGGGGCCCAAGTAAAACCTGGTACAATTATGCCACCATGGAGGCCAAGAATCAAATTATTCATTGTGACATCAAGTGGCCTAAAAGGGCATGGGATGCATTGTGACACCACAGGGGGTAAGAGAAGCAAGGAACCATTGTGACCCAATGCAGGCTAACAATCTAAGAATCCCTTGTGGCACCAGGGTGCGCAAAAGGACCACGGATGAACTCTGACAGCATGGGGACCTATAGAAGCAAGGAACCATTATGACACCATGAAGGCCTAGAATCAAATGCTTCATTGTAAGTCCAAGTGGCCTAAAAGGGCTTGGAATGCAATGTGACACCACAGAGGTTAAGAGAAGCAAGGATCCATTGTGACCCAATGGAGGCTAATAATCCCAGGATCCCATTTGACACCAGGGGGCGTAAAAGGTCCAGGGATGAATTGTGACAGCATGGGGCCCAATAGAAACAAGGAACCATTATGACACCATGAAGGCCAAGAATCAAATGATTCATTGTGACATCAAGTGGCCTAAAAGGGCATGGGATGCATTGTGACACCACAGAGGTTAAGAGAAGCAAGGAACCATTGTGACCCAATGCAGGCTAACAATCTAATGATCCCTTGTGACACCAATGGGCCTAAAAGGTGCAGGGATGATTTGTGAAAGCATGGGGCCCCAGTAAAACCTGGTACAATTATGCCACCATGGAGGCCAAGAATCAAATGATTCATTGTGACATCAAGTGGCCTAAAAGGGCTTGGAATGCATTGTGACACCACAGAGGTTAAGAGAAGCAAGGAACCATTGTGACCCAATGCAGGCTAACAATCTAATGATCCCTTGTGACACCAATGGGCCTAAAAGGGGCAGGGATGTATTGTGAAAGCCTGGGGCCCAATAGAAACCTCGTACAATTACGCCACCATGGAGGCCAAGAATCAAATGATTCATTGTGACATCAAGTGGCCTAAAAGGGCATGGGATGCATTGTGACAGCACAGGGGTTAAGAAAAGCAAGGATCCATTGTGACCCAATGCAGGCTAACAATCTAATGATCCCATTTGACACCAGGGGGCGTAAAAGGGCCAGGTATGAATTGTGACAGCATGGGGCCCAATAGAAACAAGGAACCATTATGACACCATGGAGGCCATGAATCAAATGATTCATTGTGACATCTAGTGGCCTAAAAGGGCATGGGATGCACTGTGACACCACAGAGGTTAAGAGAAGCAAGGAACCATTGTGACCCAATGCAGGCTAACAATCTAATGATCCCTTGTGGCACCAGGGGGTATAAAAAGGGCCAGGGATGGATTGTTACAGCACGGGCACCAATAGAAGCAAGGATCTATTATGCCACCATGGAGGCCAAGAATCTAATGATTCATTGTGACATCAAGTGGCCTAAAAGGGCATGGGATGCATTGTGACACCACAGCGGTTAAGAGAAGCAAGGATCCATTGTCACCCAACGGAGGCTAATAATCCCAGGATCCCATTTGACACCAGGGGGCGTAAAAGGGCCAGGGATGAATTGTGACAGCATGGGGCCCAAAAGAAACAAGGAACCATTATGACACCATGGAGGCCAAGAATCAAATGATTCATTGTGACATCAAGTGGCCTAAAAGGGCATGGGATGCATTGTGACACCACAGAGGTTAAGAGAAGCAAGGAACCATTGTGACCCAATGCAGGCTAACAACCTAATGATCCCTTGTGACACCAATGGGCCTAAAAGGGCCAGGGATGAATTGTTACAGCATGGGGCCCAAGTAAAACCTGGTACAATTATGCCACCATGGAGGCCAAGAATCAAATGATTCATTGTGACATCAAGTGGCCTAAAAGGGCATGGGATGCATTGTGACACCACAGAGGTTAAGAGAAGCAAGGAATCATTGTGACCCACTGCAGGCTAACAATCTAATGATCCCTTGTGACACCAATGGGCCTAAAAGGGCCAGGGATGAATTGTTACAGCATGGGGACCAATAGATGCAAGGATCTATTATGCCACGATGGAAGCCAAGAATCAAATAATTCATTGTGACATCATGTGGCCTAAAAGGGCATGGGATGCATTGTGACACCACAGAGGTTAAGAGAAGCAAGGAACCATTGTGACCCAATGCAGGCTAACAATCTAATGATCCCTTGTGACACCAATGGGCCTAAAAGGGGCAGGGATGTATTGTGAAAGCATGGGGCCCAATAGAAACCTCGTACAATTACGCCACCATGGAGGCCAAGAATCAAATGATTCGTTGTGACATCAAGTGGCCTAAAAGTGCATGGGATGCATTGTGACACCACAGAGGTTAAGAGAAGCAAGGAACCATTGTGACCCAATGCAGGCTAACAATCTAATGATCCCTTGTGGCACCAGGGGGTATAAAAAGGGCCAGGGATGGATTGTTACAGCACGGGCACCAATAGAAGCAAGGATCTATTATGCCACCATGGAGGCCAAGAATCTAATGATTCATTGTGACATCAAGTGGCCTAAAAGGGCATGGGATGCATTGTGACACCACAGGGGTTAAGAGAAGCAAGGATCCATTGTCACCGAACGGAGGCTAATAATCCCAGGATCCCATTTGACACCAGGGGGCGTAAAAGGGCCAGGGATGAATTGTGACAGCATGGGGCCGAAAAGAAACAAGGAACCATTATGACACCATGGAGGCCAAGAATCAAATGATTCATTGTGACATCAAGTGGCCTAAAAGGGCATGGGATGCATTGTGACACCACAGAGGTTAAGAGAAGCAAGGAACCATTGTGACCCAATGCAGGCTAACAACCTAATGATCCCTTGTGACACCAATGGGCCTAAAAGGGCCAGGGATGAATTGCGGCAGCATGGGGCCTAAGTAAAACCTGGTACAATTATGCCGCCATGGAGGCCAAGAATCAAATGATTCATTGTGACAGCAAGTGGCCTAAAAGGGCATGGGATGCATTGTGACACCACAGGGGTTAAGAGAAGCAAGGATCCATTGTGACCCAACGGAGGGTAATAATCCCAGGATCCCATTTGACACCAGGGGGCGTAAAAGGTCCAGGGATGAATTGTGACAGCATGGAGCCCAATAGAAACAAGGAACCATTATGACACCATGGAGGCCAAGAATCAAATGATTCATTGTGACATCAAGTGGCCTAAAAGGGCATGGGATGCATTGTGACACCACAGAGGTTAAGAGAAGCAAGGAATCATTGTGACCCAATGCAGGCTAACAATCTAATGATCCCTTGTGACATCAATGGGCCTAAAAGGGGCAGGGATGAAATGTGAAAGCATGGGGCCCAAGTAAAACATGGTACAATTATGCCACCATGGAGGCCAAGAATCAAATGATTCATTGTGACAGCAAGTGGCCTAAAAGGGCATGGGATGCATTGTGACACCACAGGGGTTAAGAGAAGCAAGGATCCATTGTGACCCAATGGAGGGTAATAATCCCAGGATCCCATTTGACACCAGGGGGCGTAAAAGGTCCAGGGATGAATTGTGACAGCATGGAGCCCAATAGAAACAAGGAACCATTATGACACCATGGAGGCCAAGAATCAAATGATTCATTGTGACATCATGTGGGCTAAAAGGGCATGGGATGCATTGTGACACCACAGGGGTTAAGAGAAGCAAGGAACCATTGTGACCCAATGCAGGCTAACAATCTAATGATCCCTTGTGACACCAATGGGCCTAAAAGGGGCAGGGATGTATTGTGAAAGCATGGGGCCCAATAGAAACCTCGTACAATTACGCCACCATGGAGGCCAAGAATCAAATTATTCGTTGTGACATCAAGTGGCCTAAAAGGGCATGGGATGCATTGTGACACCACAGAGGTTAAGAGAAGCAAGGAACCATTGTGACCCAATGCAGGCTAACAATCTAATGATCCCTTGTGACACCAATGGGCCTAAAAGGGCCAGGGATGAATTGTTACAGCATGGAGCCCAATAGAAACAAGGAACCATTATGACACCATGGAGGCCAAGAATCAAATGATTCATTGTGACATCATGTGGCCTAAAAGGGCATGGGATGCATTGTGACACCACAGGGGTTAAGAGAAGCAAGGAACCATTGTGACCCAATGCAGGCTAACAATCTAATGATCCCTTGTGACACCAATGGGCCTAAAAGGGGCAGGGATGTATTGTGAAAGCATGGGGCCCAATAGAAACCTCGTACAATTACGCCACCATGGAGGCCAAGAATCAAATTATTCGTTGTGACATCAAGTGGCCTAAAAGGGCATGGGATGCATTGTGACACCACAGAGGTTAAGAGAAGCAAGGAACCATTGTGACCCAATGCAGGCTAACAATCTAATGATCCCTTGTGACACCAATGGGCCTAAAAGGGCCAGGGATGAATTGTTACAGCACGGGGACCAGTAGAAGCAAGGATCTATTATGCCAACGTGGAGGCCAAGAATCAAATAATTCATTGTGACATCAAGTGGTCTAAAAGGGCATGGGATGCATTGTGACACCACAGGGGTTAAGAAAAGCAAGGATCCATTGTGACCCAATGGAGGCTAATAATCCCAGGATCCCATTTGACACCAGGGGGCGTAAAAGGGCCAGGGATGAATTGTGACAGCATGGGGCCCAATAGAAACAAGGAACCATTATGACACCATGGAGGCCAAGAATCAAATGATTCATTGTGACATCAAGTGGCCTAAAAGGGCATGGGATGCATTGTGACACCACAGGGGTGAAGAGAAGCAAGGAACCATTGTGACCCAATGCAGGCTAACAATCTAATGATCCCATGTGACACCAATGGGCCTAAAAGGGGCAGGGATGAATTGTGAAAGCATGGGGCCCAAGTAAAACCTGGTACAATTATGCCACCATGGAGGCCAAGAATCAAATTATTCATTGTGACATCAAGTGGCCTAAAAGGGCATGGGATGCATTGTGACACCACAGGGGGTAAGAGAAGCAAGGAACCATTGTGACCCAATGCAGGCTAACAATCTAAGAATCCCTTGTGGCACCAGGGTGCGCAAAAGGACCACGGATGAACTCTGACAGCATGGGGACCTATAGAAGCAAGGAACCATTATGACACCATGAAGGCCTAGAATCAAATGCTTCATTGTAAGTCCAAGTGGCCTAAAAGGGCTTGGAATGCAATGTGACACCACAGAGGTTAAGAGAAGCAAGGATCCATTGTGACCCAATGGAGGCTAATAATCCCAGGATCCCATTTGACACCAGGGGGCGTAAAAGGTCCAAGGATGAATTGTGACAGCATGGGGCCCAATAGAAACAAGGAACCATTATGACACCATGAAGGCCAAGAATCAAATGGTTCATTGTGACATCAAGTGGCCTAAAAGGGCATGGGATGCATTGTGACACCACAGTGGTTGAGAGAAGCAAGGAACCATTGTGACCCAATGCAGGCTAACAATCTAATGATCCCTTGTGACAGCAATGGGCCTAAAAGGGGCAGGGATGATTTGTGAAAGCATGGGGCCCCAGTAAAACCTGGTACAATTATGCCACCATGTGTGCCAAGAATCTAATGGTTCATTGTGACATCAAGTGGCCTAAAAGGGCTTGGAATGCATTGTGACACCACAGAGGTTAAGAGAAGCAAGGAACCATTGTGACCCAATGCAGGCTAACAATCTAATGATCCCTTGTGGCACCAGGGGGTATAAAAAGGGCCAGGGATGGATTGTTACAGCACGGGGACCAATAGAAGCAAGGATCTATTATGCCACCATGGAGGCCAAGAATCAAATGATTCATTGTGACATCAAGTGGCCTAAAAGGGCATGGGATGCATTGTGACACCACAGGGGTTAAGAGAAGCAAGGAACCATTGTGATCCAATGCTGCCTAACAATCTAAGAATCCCTTTTGACACCATGGGGCGTAAAAGGGGCAGGGATGAATTGTGACAGCATGGGGCCCAATAGAATCAAGGAACCATTATGCCACCATGGAGGCCAAGAATCCAATAATTCATTGTGACATCAAGTGGCCTAAAAGGGCATGGGATGCATTGTGACACCACAGAGGTTAAGAGAAGCAAGGAATCATTGTGACCCAATGCAGGCTAACAATCTAATGATCCCTTGTGGCACCAGGGGGTATATAAAGGGCCAGGGATGGATTGTTACAGCACGGGGACCAATAGAAACAAGGATCTATTATGACACCATGGAGGCCAAGAATCAAATAATTCATTGTGACATCATGTGGCCTAAAAGGGCATGGGATGCATTGTGACGGCACAGGGGTTAAGAAAAGCAAGGAATCATTGTGACCCAATGGAGGCTAATAATCCCAGGATCCCATTTGACACCAGGGGGCGTAAAAGGGCCAGGGATGAATTGTGTCAGCATGGGGCCCAATAGAAACAAGGAACCATTATGACACCATGGAGGCCAAGAATCAAATGATTCATTGTGACATCTAGTGGCCTAAAAGGGCATGGGATGCATTGTGACACCACAGAGGTTAAGAGAAGCAAGGAACCATTGTGACCCAATGCAGGCTAACAATCTAATGATCCCTTGTGACACCAATGGGCCTAAAAGGGGCAGGGATGTATTGTGAAAGCATGGGGCCCAATAGAAACCTCGTACAATTATGCCACCATGGAGGCCAAGAATCAAATGATTCGTTGTGACATCAAGTGGCCTAAAAGGGCATGGGATGCATTGTGACACCACAGAGGTTAAGAGAAGCAAGGAACCATTGTGACCCAATGCAGGCTAACAATCTAATGATCCCTTGTGACACCAATGGGCCTAAAAGGGCCAGGGATGAATTGTGTCAGCATGGGGACCAATAGAAACAAGGAACCATTATGACACCATGGAGGCCAAGAATCAAATGATTCATTGTGACATCTAGTGGCCTAAAAGGGCATGGGATGCAATGTGACACCACAGAGGTTAAGAGAAGCAAGGAACCATTGTGACCCAATGCAGGCTAACAATCTAATGATCCCTTGTGACACCAATGGGCCTAAAAGGGGCAGGGATGTATTGTGAAAGCATGGGGCCCAATAGAAACCTCGTACAATTATGACACCATGGAGGCCAAGAATCAAATGATTCGTTGTGACATCAAGTGGCCTAAAAGGGCATGGGATGCATTGTGACACCACAGAGGTTAAGAGAAGCAAGGAATCATTGTGACCCAATGCAGGCTAACAATCTAATGATCCCTTGTGGCTCCAGGGGGTATAAAAAGGGCCAGGGATGGATTGCGACAGCATGGGGCCCAAGTAAAACCTGGTACAATTATGCCACCATGGAGGCCAAGAATCAAATGATTCATTGTGACAGCAAGTGGCCTAAAAGGGCATGGGATGCATTGTGACACCACAGGGGTTAAGAGAAGCAAGGAACCATTGTGATCCAATGCTGCCTAACAATCTAAGAATCCCTTTTGACACTAGGGGGAGTAAAAGAGGCAGGGATCAATTGTGACAGCATGGGGCCCAATAGAATCGAGGAACCATTATGACACCATGGAGGCCAAGAATCAAATAATTCATTGTGACATCAAGTGGCCTAAAAGGGCATGGGATGCATTGTGACACCACAGAGGTTAAGAGAAGCAAGGAAACATTGTGACCCAATGCAGGCTAACAATCTAATGATCCCTTGTGACACCAATGGGCCTAAAAGGGCCAGGGATGAATTGTTACAGCACGGGGACCAATAGATGCAAGGATCTATTATGCCACCATGGAAGCCAAGAATCAAATAATTCATTGTGACATCATGTGGCCTAAAAGGGCATGGGATGCATTGTGACACCACAGAGGTTAAGAGAAGCAAGGAACCATTGTGACCCAATGCAGGCTAACAATCTATTGATCCCTTGTGACACCAATGGGCCTAAAAGGGGCAGGGATGTATTGTGAAAGCATGGGGCCCAATAGAAACCTCGTACAATTGCGCCACCATGGAGGCCAAGAATCAAATGATTCATTGTGACATCAAGTGGCCTAAAAGGGCATGGGATGCATTGTGACACCACAGGGGTGAAGAGAAGCAAGGAACCATTGTGACCCAATGCAGGCTAACAATCTAAGAATCCCTTTTGACACCAGGAGGCGTAAAAGGACCACGGATGAATCTGACAGCATGGGGACCTATAGAAGCAAGGAACCATTATGACACGATGAAGGCCTAGAATCAAATGATTCATTGTGACATGAAGTGGCCTAAAAGGGCATGGGATGCATTGTGACACCACAGAGGTTAAGAGAAGCAAGGAATCATTGTGACCCAATGCAGGCTAACAATCTAATGATCCCTTGTGGCACCAGGGGGTATATAAAGGGCCAGGGATGGATTGTTACAGCACGGGGACCAATAGAAGCAAGGATCTATTATGCCACCGTGGAGGCCAAGAATCAAATGATTCATTGTGACATCAAGTGGCCTAAAAGGGCTTGGAATGCATTGTGACCGCACTGGAGTTAAGAGAAGCAAGGATCCATTGTGACCCAATGGAGGCTAATATTCCCAGGATCCCATTTGACACCAGGGGGCGTAAAAGGGCCAGGGATGAATTGTGACAGCATGGGGCCCAATAGAAACAAGGAACCATTATGACACCATGAAGGCCAAGAATCAAATGATTCATTGTGACATCAAGTGGCCTAAAAGGGCATGGGATGCATTGTGACACCACAGGGGTTAAGAGAAGCAAGGAACCATTGTGACCCAATGCAGGCTAACAATCTAATGATCCCTTGTGACACCAATGGGCCTAAAAGGAGCAGGGATGAATTGTTACATCACGGGGACAAATAGAAGCAAGGATCTATTATGACACCATGGAGGCCAAGAATCAAATAATTCATTGTGACATCATGTGGCCTAAAAGGGCATGGGATGCATTGTGACAGCACAGGGGTTAAGAAAAGCAAGGATCCATTGTGACCCAATGCAGGCTAATAATCCCAGGATCCCATTTGACACCAGGGGTCGTAAAAGGGCCAGGGATGAATTGTGTCAGCATGGGGCCCAATAGAAACAAGGAACCATTATGACACCATGGAGGCCAAGAATCAAATGATTCATTGTGACATCTAGAGGCCTAAAAGGGCATGGGATGCATTGTGACACCACAGAGGTTAAGAGAAGCAAGGAACCATTGTGACCCAATGCAGGCTAACAAACTAATGATCCCTTGTGACACCAATGGGCCTAAAAGGGGCAGGGATGAATTGTGAAAGCATGGGGCCCCAGTAAAACCTGGTACAATTATGCCACCATGGAGGCCAAGAATCAAATGATTCATTGTGACATCAAGTGGCCTAAAAGGGCATGGGATGCATTGTGACACCACAGGGGTTAAGAGAAGCAAGGAACCATTGTGACCCAACGGAGGCTAATAATCCCAGGATCCCTTTTGACACCAGGGGGCGCAAAAGGACCACGGATGAACACTGACAGCATGTGGACCAATAGAAGCAAGGAAACATTTTGACTCCATGAAGGCCAAGAATCAAATGATTCATTGTGACATCAAGTGGCCTAAAAGGGCATGGGATGCATTGTGACACCACAGAGGTTAAGAGAAGCACGGAACCATTGTGACCCAATGCAGGCTAACAATCTAATGATCCCTTGTGACACCAATGGGCCTAAAAGGGGCAGCGATGAATTGTTACAGCACGGGGACCAATAGAAGCAAGGATCTATTATGCCACCATGGAGGCCAAGAATCAAATAATTCATTGTGACATCATGTGGCCTAAAAGGGCATGGGATGCATTGTGACAGCACAGGGGTTAAGAAAAGCAAGGATCCATTGTGACCCAATGCAGGCTAATAATCCCAGGATCCCATTTGACACCTGGGGGCGTAAAAGGGCCAGGTATGAATTGTGACAGCATGGGGCCCAATAGAAACAAGGAACCATTATGACACCATGGAGGCCACGAATCAAATGATTCATTGTGACATCTAGTGGCCTAAAAGGGCATGGGATGCACTGTGACACCACAGAGGTTAAGAGAAGCAAGGAACCATTGTGACCCAATGCAGGCTAACAATCTAATGATCTCTTGTGGCACCAGGGGGTATAAAAAGGGCCTGGGATGGATTGTTACAGCACGGAGACCAATAGAAGCAAGGATCTATTATGCCACCGTGGAGGCCAAGAATCAAATGATTCATTGTGACATCAAGTGGCCTAAAAGGGCATGGGATGCATTGTGACACCACAGGGGTTAAGAAAAGCAAGGATCCATTGTGACCCAATGGAGGCTAATAATCCCAGGATCCCATTTGACACCAGGGGGCGTAAAAGGGCCAGGGATGAATTGTGACAGCATGGGGCCCAATAGAAACAAAGAACCATTATGACACCATGGAGGCCAAGAATCAAATGATTCATTGTGACATCAAGTGGCCTAAAAGGGCATGGGATGCATTGTGACACCACAGAGGTTAAGAGAAGCAAGGAACCATTGTGACCCAATGCAGGCTAACAATCTAATGATCCCTTGTGACACCAATGGGCCTAAAAGGGGCAGGGATGAATTGTGAAAGCATGGGGCCCAATTAAAACCTGGTACAATTATGCCACCATGGAGGCCAAGAATCAAATTATTCATTGTGACATCATGTGAACTAAAAGGGCATGGGATGCATTGTGACCCCACAGGGGGTAAGAGAAGCAAGGAACCATTGTGACCCAATGCAGGCTAACAATCTAAGAATCCCTTGTGGCACCAGGCGGCGCAAAAGGACCACGGATGAACTCTGACAGCATGGGGACCTATAGAAGCCAGGAACCACTATGACACCATGAAGGCCTAGAATCAAATGCTTCATTGTAAGTCCAAGTGGCCTAAAAGGGCTTGGAATGCAATGTGACACCACAGAGGTTAAGAGAAGCAAGGATCCATTGTGACCCAATGGAGGCTAATAATCCCAGGATCCCATTTGACACCAGGGGGCGTAAAAGGGCCAGGGATGAATTGTGACAGCATGGGGCCCAATAGAAACAAGGAACCATTATGACACCATGACGGCCAAGAATCAAATGATTCATTGTGACATCAAGTGGCCTAAAAGGGCTTGGAATGCATTGTGACACCACAGAGGTTAAGAGAAGCAAGGAACCATTGTGACCCAATGCAGGCTAACAATCCCAGGATCCCATTTGACACCAGGGGGCGTAAAAGGGCCAGGGATGAATTGTGAAAGCATGGGGCCCAATAGAAACCTCGTACAATTACGCCACCATGGAGGCCAAGAATCAAATGATTCATTGTGACATCAAGTGGCCTAAAAGGGCATGGGATGCATTGTGACACCACAGAGGTTAAGAGAAGCACGGAACCATTTTGACCCAATGCAGGCTAACAATCTAATGATCCCTTGTGACACCAATGGGCGTAAAAGGGCCAGGGATGAATTGTTACAGCACGGGGACCAATAGAAGCAAGGATTTATTATGCCACCATGGAGGCCAAGAATCAAATAATTCATTGTGACATCATGTGGCCTAAAAGGGCATGGCTTGCATTGTGACAGCACAGGGGTTAAGAAAAGCAAGGATCCATTGTGACCCAATGGAGGCTAATAATCCCAGGATCCCATTTGACACCAGGGGGCGTAAAAGGGCCAGGTATGAATTGTGACAGCATGGGGCCCAATAGAAACAAGGAACTATTATGACACAATGGAGGCCACGAATCAAATGATTCATTGTGACATCTAGTGGCCTAAAAGGGCATGGGATGCATTGTGACACCACAGAGGTTAAGAGAAGCAAGGAACCATTGTGACCCAATGCAGGCTAACAATCTAATGATCCCTTGTGGCACCAGGGGGTATAAAAAGGGCCAGGGATGGATTGTTACAGCTCGGGAACCAATAGAAGCAAGGATCTATTATGCCACCATGGAGGCCAAGAATCTAATGATTCATTGTGACATCAAGTGGCCTAAAAGGGCATGGGATGCATTGTGACACCACAGGGGTTAAGAGAAGCAAGGATCCATTGTGACCCAATGGAGGGTAATAATCCCAGGATCCCATTGGACACCAGGGGGCGTAAAAGGTCCAGGGATGAATTGTGACAGCATGGAGCCCAATAGAATCAAGGAACCATTATGACACCATGGAGGCCAAGAATCAAATGATTCATTGTGACATCAAGTGGCCGAAAAGGGCATGGGATGCATTGTGACACCACAGAGGTTAAGAGAAGCAAGGAACCATTGTGACCCAATGCAGGCTAACAATCTAATGATCCCTTGTGACACCAATGGGCCTAAAAGGGCCAGAGATGAATTGCGACAGCATGGGGCCCAAGTAAAACCTCGTACAATTACGCCACCATGGAGGCCAAGAATCAAATGATTCGTTGTGACATCAAGTGGCCTAAAAGGGCATGGGATGCATTGTGACACCACAGAGGTTAAGAGAAGCAAGGAACCATTGCGACCCAATGCAGGCTAACAATCTAATGATCCCTTGTGACACCAATGGGCCTAAAAGGGCCAGGGATGAATTGTTACAGCACGGGGACCAATAGATGCAAGGATCTATTATGCCACGATGGAAGCCAAGAATCAAATAATTCATTGTGACATCATGTGTCCTAAAAGGGCATGGGATGCATTGTGACACCACAGGGGTTAAGAGAAGCAAGGAACCATTGTGACCCAATGCAGGCTAAGAATCTAATGATCCCTTGTGACACCAATGGGCCTAAAAGGGGCAGGGATGTATTGTGAAAGCATGGGGCCCAATAGAAACCTCGTACAATTACGCCACCATGGAGGCCAAGAATCAAATTATTCGTTGTGACATCAAGTGGCCTAAAAGGGCATGGGATGCATTGTGACACCACAGAGGTTAAGAGAAGCAAGGAACCATTGTGACCCAATGCAGGCTAATAATCTAATGATCCCTTGTGACACCAATGGGCCTAAAAGGGCCAGGGATGAATTGTTACAGCACGGGGACCAATAGAAGCAAGGATCTATTATGCCACCGTGGAGGCCAAGAATCAAATAATTCATTGTGACATCAAGTGGCCTAAAAGGGCATGGGATGCATTGTGACACCACAGGGGTTAAGAAAAGCAAGGATCCATTGTGACCCAATGGAGGCTAATAATCCCAGGATCCCATTTGACACCAGGGGGCGTAAAAGGGCCAGGGATGAATTGTGACAGCATGGGGCCCAATAGAAACAAAGAACCATTATGACACCATGGAGGCCAAGAATCAAATGATTCATTGTGACATCAAGTGGCCTAAAAGGGCATGGGATGCATTGTGACACCACAGAGGTTAAGAGAAGCAAGGAACCATTGTGACCCAATGCAGGCTAATAATCTAATGATCCCTTGTGACACCAATGGGCCTAAAAGGGCCAGGGATGAATTGTTACAGCACGGGGACCAATAGAAGCAAGGATCTATTATGCCACCGTGGAGGCCAAGAATCAAATAATTCATTGTGACATCAAGTGGCCTAAAAGGGCATGGGATGCATTGTGACACCACAGAGGTTAAGAAAAGCAAGGATCCATTGTGACCCAATGGAGGCTAATAATCCCAGGATCCCATTTGACACCAGGGGGCGTAAAAGGGCCAGGGATGAATTGTGACAGCATGGGGCCCAATAGAAACAAGGAACCATTATGACACCATGACGGCCAAGAATCAAATGATTCATTGTGACATCAAGTGGCCTAAAAGGGCTTGGAATGCATTGTGACACCACAGAGGTTAAGAGAAGCAAGGAACCATTGTGACCCAATGCAGGCTAACAATCCCAGGATCCCATTTGACACCAGGGGGCGTAAAAGGGCCAGGGATGAATTGTGAAAGCATGGGGCCCAATAGAAACCTCGTACAATTACGCCACCATGGAGGCCAAGAATCAAATGATTCATTGTGACATCAAGTGGCCTAAAAGGGCATGGGATGCATTGTGACACCACAGAGGTTAAGAGAAGCACGGAACCATTGTGACCCAATGCAGGCTAACAATCTAATGATCCCTTGTGACACCAATGGGCGTAAAAGGGCCAGGGATGAATTGTTACAGCACGGGGACCAATAGAAGCAAGGATTTATTATGCCACCATGGAGGCCAAGAATCAAATAATTCATTGTGACATCATGTGGCCTAAAAGGTCATGGGTTGCATTGTGACAGCACAGGGGTTAAGAAAAGCAAGGATCCATTGTGACCCAATGGAGGCTAATAATCCCAGGATCCCATTTGACACCAGGGGGCGTAAAAGGGCCAGGTATGAATTGTGACAGCATGGGGCCCAATAGAAACAAGGAACTATTATGACACAATGGAGGCCACGAATCAAATGATTCATTGTGACATCTAGTGGCCTAAAAGGGCATGGGATGCATTGTGACACCACAGAGGTTAAGAGAAGCAAGGAACCATTGTGACCCAATGCAGGCTAACAATCTAATGATCCCTTGTGGCACCAGGGGGTATAAAAAGGGCCAGGGATGGATTGTTACAGCTCGGGCACCAATAGAAGCAAGGATCTATTATGCCACCATGGAGGCCAAGAATCTAATGATTCATTGTGACATCAAGTGGCCTAAAAGGGCATGGGATGCATTGTGACACCACAGGGGTTAAGAGAAGCAAGGATCCATTGTGACCCAATGGAGGGTAATAATCCCAGGATCCCATTGGACACCAGGGGGCGTAAAAGGTCCAGGGATGAATTGTGACAGCATGGAGCCCAATAGAAACAAGGAACCATTATGACACCATGGAGGCCAAGAATCAAATGATTCATTGTGACATCAAGTGGCCGAAAAGGGCATGGGATGCATTGTGACACCACAGAGGTTAAGAGAAGCAAGGAATCATTGTGACCCAATGCAGGCTAACAATCTAATGATCCCTTGTGACACCAATGGGCCTAAAAGGGGCAGGGATGAATTGTGACAGCATGGGGCCCAATAGAAACCTTGTACGATTATGCCACCATGCAGGCCAAGAATCAAATGATTCATTGTGATATCAAGTGGCCTAAAAGGGCATGGGATGCATTGTGACACCACAGGGGTTAAAATAAGCAAGGAACCATTGTGATCCAATGCAGGCTAACAATCTAAGAATCCCTTTTGACACCAGGGGGCGCAAAAGGACCATGTATGAACTCTGACATCATGGGGACCTATAGAAGCAAGGAACCATTATGACACCATGAAGGCCAAGAATCAAATGGTTCATTGTAAGACCAAGTGGCCTAAAAGGGCTTGGAATGCATTGTGACACCACAGAGGTTAAGAGAAGCAAGGAATCATTGGGACCCAATGCAGGCTAACAATCTAATGATCCCTTGTGGCACCAGGGGCTATAAAAAGGGCCAGGGATGGATTGTCACAGCACGGGGACCAATACAAGCAAGTATCTATTATGCCACCGTGGAGGCCAAGAATCAAATGATTCATTGTGACATCAAGTGGCCTAAAAGGGCATGGGATGCATTGTGACAGCACAGGGGTTAAGAGAAGCAAGGATCCATTGTGACCCAATGGAGGCTAATAATCCCAGGATCCCATTGGACACCAATGGGCGTAAAAGTGCCATGGATGAATTGTGACACCACAGGGGTTAAGAGAAGCAAGGAACCATTGTGACCCAATGCAGGCTAACAATCTAAGAATCCCTTTTGACACCAGGGGGCGGAAAAGGGCCACGGATTAACTCTGACAGCATGGGGACCTATAGAAACAAGGAACCATTATGACGCCATGAAGGCCAAGAATCAAATGGTTCATTGTGACATCAAGTGGCCTAAAAGGGCATGGGATGCATTGTGACACCACAGTGGTTGAGAGAAGCAAGGAACCATTGTGACCCAATGCAGGCTAACAATCTAATGATCCCTTGTGACACCAATGGGCCTAAAAGGGGCAGGGATGATTTGTGAAAGCATGGGGCCCCAGTAAAACCTCGTACAATTACGCCACCATGGAGGCCAAGAATCAAATGATTCATTGTGACATCAAGTGGCCTAAAAGGGCATGGGATGCATTGTGACACCACAGGGGTTAAGAGAAGCAAGGATCCATTGTGATCCAATGCTTCCTAACAATCTAAGAATCCCTTTTGACACCATGGGGCGTAAAAGGGGCAGGGATGAATTGTGACAGCATGGGGCCCAATAGAATCAAGGAACCATTATGCCACCATGGAGGCCAAGAATCAAATGATTCATTGTGACATCAAGTGGCCTAAAAGGGCATGGGATGCATTGTGACACCACAGAGGTTAAGAGAAGCAAGGAATCATTGTGACCCAATGCAGGCTAACAATCTAATGATCCCTTGTGGCACCAGGGGGTATATAAAGGGCCAGGGATGAATTGTTACAGCACGGGGACCAATAGAAACAAGGATCTATTATGCCATCGTGGAGGCCACGAATCAAATGATTCATTGTGACATCTAGTGGCCTAAAAGGGCATGGGATGCACTGTGACGCCACAGAGGTTAAGAGAAGCAAGGAACCATTGTGACCCAATGCAGGCTAACAATCTAATGATCCCTTGTGACACCAATGGGCCTAAAAGGGGCAGGGATGAATTGTGAAAGCATGGGGCCCAATAGAAACCTCGTACAATTACGCCACCATGTGTGCCAAGAATCTAATGATTCATTGTGACATCAAGTGGCCTAAAAGGGCATGGGATGCATTGTGACACCACAGGGGTTAAGAGAAGCAAGGAACCATTGTGACCCAGTGCAGGCTAACAATCTAATGATCCCTTGTGACACCAATGGGCCTAAAAGGGGCAGCGATGAATTGTTACATCACGGGGACAAATAGAAGCAAGGATCTATTATGACACCATGGAGGCCAAGAATCAAATAATTTATTGTGACACCATGTGGCCTAAAAGGGCATGGGATGCATTGTGACAGCACAGGGGTTAAGAAAAGCAAGGAATCATTGTGACCCAATGGAGGCTAATAATCCCAGGATCCCATTTGACACCAGGGGGCGTAAAAGGGCCAGGGATGAATTGTGTCAGCATGGGGCCCAATAGAAACAAGGAACCATTATGACACCATGGAGGCCAAGAATCAAATGATTCATTGTGACATCTAGTGGCCTAAAAGGGCATGGGATGCATTGTGACACCACAGAGGTTAAGAGAAGCAAGGAACCATTGTGACCCAATGCAGGCTAACAATCTAATGATCCCTTGTGGCTCCAGGGGGTATAAAAAGGGCCAGGGATGGATTGTTACAGCACGGGGACCAATAGAAGCAAGGATCTATTATGCCACCATGGAGGACAAGAATCAAATGATTCATTGTGACAACAAGTGGCCTAAAAGGGCATGGGATGCATTGTGACACCACAGGGGTTAAGAGAAGCAAGGAACCATTGTGGTCCAATGCTGCCTAACAATCTAAGAATCCCTTTTGACACCAGGGGGAGTAAAAGAGGCAGGGATCAATTGTGACAGCATGGGGCCCAATAGAATCAAGGAACCATTATGCCACCATGGAGGCCAAGAATCAAATAATTCATTGTGACATCAAGTGGCCTAAAAGGGCATGGGATGCATTGTGACACCACAGAGGTTAAGAGAAGCAAGGAAACATTGTGACCCAATGCAGGCTAACAATCTAATGACCCCTTGTGACACCAATGGGCCTAAAATGGCCAGGGATGAATTGTTACAGCACGGGGACCAATAGATGCAAGGATCTATTATGCCACCATGGAAGCCAAGAATCAAATAATTCATTGTGACATCATGTGGCCTAAAAGGGCATGGGATGCATTGTGACACCACAGAGGTTAAGAGAAGCAAGGAACCATTGTGACCCAATGCAGGCTAACAATCTATTGATCCCTTGTGACACCAATGGGCCTAAAAGGGGCAGGGATGTATTGTGAAAGCATGGGGCCCAATAGAAACCTCGTACAATTACGCCACCATGGAGGCCAAGAATCAAATGATTCATTGTGACATCAAGTGGCCTAAAAGGGCATGGGATGCATTGTGATACCACAGGGGTTAAGAGAAGCAAGGAACCATTGTGACCCAATGCAGGCTAACAATCTAAGAATCCCTTTTGACACCAGGGGGCGTAAAAGGACCACGGATGAACTCTGACAGCATGGGGACCTATAGAAGCAAGGAACCATTATGACACGATGAAGGCCTAGAATCAAATGATTCATTGTGACATCAAGTGGCCTAAAAGGGCATGGAATGCATTGTGACACCACAGAGGTTAAGAGAAGCAAGGAACCATTGTGACCCAGTGCAGGCTAACAATCTAATGATCCCTTGTGGCACCAGGGGGTATAAAAAGGGCCAGGGATGGATTGTTACAGCACGGGGACCAATAGAAGCAAGGATCTATTATGCCACCGTGGAGGCCAAGAATCAAATGATTCATTGTGACATCAAGTGGCCTAAAAGGGCATGGGATGCATTGTGACACCACAGGGGTTAAGAGAAGCAAGGATCCATTGTGATCCAATGCTGCCTAACAATCTAAGAATCCCTTTTGACACCAGGGGGCGTAAAAGAGGCAGGGATCAATTGTGACAGCATGGGGCCCAATAGAATCAAGGAACCATTATGACACCATGGAGGCCAAGAATCAAATAATTCATTGTGACATCAAGTGGCCTAAAAGGGCATGGAATGCATTGTGACACCACAGAGGTTAAGAGAAGGAAGGAACCATTGTGACCCAATGCAGGCTAACAATCTAATGATCCCTTGTGACACCAATGGGCCTAAAAGGGCCAGGGATGAATTGTTACAGCACGGGGACCAATAGATGCAAGGATCTATTATGCCACCATGGAAGCCAAGAATCAAATAATTCATTGTGACATCATGTGGCCTAAAAGGGCATGGGATGCATTGTGACACCACAGAGGTTAAGAGAAGCAAGGAACCATTGTGACCCAATGCAGGCTAACAATCTATTGATCCCTTGTGACACCAATGGGCCTAAAAGGGGCAGGGATGTATTGTGAAAGCATGGGGCCCAATAGAAACCTCGTACAATTACGCCACCATGGAGGCCAAGAATCAAATGATTCATTGTGACATCAAGTGGCCTAAAAGGGCATGGGATGCATTGTGACACCACAGGGGTTAAGAGAAGCAAGGAACCATTGTGACCCAATGCAGGCTAACAATCTAAGAATACCTTTTGACACCAGGGGGCGCAAAAGGACCGCGGATGAACTCTGACAGCATGGGGACCTATAGAAGCAAGGAACCATTATGACACGATGAAGGCCTAGAATCAAATGATTCATTGTGACATCAAGTGGCCTAAAAGGGCATGGAATGCATTGTGACACCACAGAGGTTAAGAGAAGCAAGGAACCATTGTGACCCAATGCAGGCTAACAATCTAATGATCCCTTGTGGCACCAGGGGGTATAAAAAGGGCCAGGGATGGATTGTTACAGCACGGGGACCAATAGAAGCAAGGATCTATTATGCCACCGTGGAGGCCAAGAATCAAATGATTCATTGTGACATCAAGTGGCCTAAAAGGGCTTGGAATGCATTGTGACCGCACTGGAGTTAAGAGAAGCAAGGATCCATTATGACCCAATGGAGGCTAATAATCCCAGGATCCCATTTGACACCAGGGGGCGTAAAAGGGCCAGGGATGAATTGTGACAGCATGGGGCCCAATAGAAACAAGGAACCATTATGACACCATGAAGGCCAAGAATCAAATGATTCATTGTGACATCAAGTGGCCTAAAAGGGCATGGGATGCATTGTGACACCACAGGGGTTAAGAGAAGCAAGGAACCATTGTGACCCAATGCAGGCTAACAATCTAATGATCCCTTGTGACACCAATGGGCCTAAAAGGGGCAGGGATGAATTGTGAAAGCATGGGGCCCAAGTAAAACCTGGTACAATTATGCCACCGTGGAGGCCAAGAATCAAATGATTCATTGTGACATCAAGTGGCCTAAAAGGGCATGGGATGCATTGTGACACCACAGGGGTTAAGAGAAGCAAGGAACCATTGTGACCCAATGCAGGCTAACAATCTAAGAATCCCTTTTGACACCAGGGGGCGGAAAAGGGCCACGGATTAACTCTGACAGCATGGGGACCTATAGAAGCAAGGAACCATTATGACACCATGAAGGCCAAGAATCATATGGTTCATTGTGACATCAAGTGTCCTAAAAGCGCATGGGATGCATTGTGACACCACAGTGGTTGAGAGAAGCAAGGAACCATTGTGACCCAATGCAGGCTAACAATCTAATGATCCCTTGTGACACCAATGGGCCTAAAAGGGGCAGGGATGAATTGTGAAAGCATGGGGCCCCAGTAAAACCTGGTAAAATTATGCCACCATGTGTGCCAAGAATCTAATGATTCATTGTGACATCAAGTGGCCTAAAAGGGCTTGGAATGCATTGTGACACCACAGAGGTTAAGAGAAGCAAGGAACCATTGTGACCCAATGCAGGCTAACAATCTAATGATCCCTTGTGGCACCAGGGGGTATAAAAAGGGCCAGGGATGGATTTTTACAGCACGGGGACCAATAGAAGCAAGGATCTATTATGCCACAATGGAGGCCAAGAATCAAATGATTCATTGTGACATCAAGTGGCCTAAAAGGGCATGGGATGCATTTTGACACCACAGGGGTTAAGAGAAGCAAGGAACCATTGTGATCCAATGCTGCCTAACAATCTAAGAATCCCTTTTGACACCATGGGGCGTAAAAGGGGCAGGGATGAATTGTGACAGCATGGGGCCCAATAGAATCGAGGAACCATTATGCCACCATGGAGGCCAAGAATCCAATAATTCATTGTGACATCAAGTGGCCTAAAAGGGCATGGGATGCATTGTGACACCACAGAGGTTAAGAGAAGCAAGGAATCATTGTGACCCAATGCAGGCTAACAATCTAATGATCCCTTGTGGCACCAGGGGGTATATAAAGGGGCAGGGATGGATTGTTACAGCACGGGGACCAATAGAAGCAAGGATCTATTATGCCATCGTGGAGGCCACGAATCAAATGATTCATTGTGACATCTAGTGGCCTAAAAGGGCATGGGATGCACTGTGACGCCACAGAGGTTAAGAGAAGCAAGGAACCATTGTGACCCAATGCAGGCTAACAATCTAATTATCCCTTGTTACACCAATGGGCCTAAAAGGGGCAGGGATGTATTGTGAAAGCATGGGGCCCAATAGAAACCTCGTACAATTACGCCACCATGGAGGCCAAGAATCAAATGATTCATTGTGACATCAAGTGGCCTAAAAGGGCATGGGATGCATTGTGACAGCACAGGGGTTAAGAGAAGCAAGGATCCATTGTGACCCAATGGAGGCTAATAATCCCAGGATCCCATTGGACACCAATGGGCGTAAAAGGGCCAGGGATGCATTGTGACACCACAGGGGTTAAGAGAAGCAAGGAATCATTGTGACCCAATGCAGGCTAACAATCTAAGAATCCCTTTTGACACCAGGGGGCAGAAAAGGGCCACGGATTAACTCTGACAGCATGGTGACCTATAGAAGCAAGGAACCATTATGACACCATGAAGGCCAAGAATCAAATGGTTCATTGTGACATCAAGTGGCCTAAAAGGGCATGGGATGCATTGTGACACCACAGTGGTTGAGAGAAGCAAGGAACCATTGTGACCCAATGCAGGCTAACAATCTAATGATCCCTTGTGACAGCAATGGGCCTAAAAGGGGCAGGGATGATTTGTGAAAGCATGGGGCCCCAGTAAAACCTGGTACAATTATGCCACCATGTGTGCCAAGAATCTAATGATTCATTGTGACATCAAGTGGCCTAAAAGGGCTTGGAATGCATTGTGACACCACAGAGGTTAAGAGAAGCAAGGAATCATTGTGACCCAATGCAGGCTAACAATCTAATGATCCCTTGTGGCTCCAGGGGGTATAAAAAGGGCCAGGGATGGATTGCGACAGCATGGGGCCCAAGTAAAACCTGGTACAATTATGCCACCATGGAGGCCAAGAATCAAATGATTCATTGTGACAGCAAGTGGCCTAAAAGGGCATGGGATGCATTGTGACACCACAGGGGTTAAGAGAAGCAAGGAACCATTGTGATCCAATGCTGCCTAACAATCTAAGAATCCCTTTTGACACCAGGGGGAGTAAAAGAGGCAGGGATCAATTGTGACAGCATGGGGCCCAATAGAATCGAGGAACCATTATGACACCATGGAGGCCAAGAATCAAATAATTCATTGTGACATCAAGTGGCCTAAAAGGGCATGGGATGCATTGTGACACCACAGAGGTTAAGAGAAGCAAGGAAACATTGTGACCCAATGCAGGCTAACAATCTAATGATCCCTTGTGACACCAATGGGCCTAAAAGGGCCAGGGATGAATTGTTACAGCACGGGGACCAATAGATGCAAGGATCTATTATGCCACCATGGAAGCCAAGAATCAAATAATTCATTGTGACATCATGTGGCCTAAAAGGGCATGGGATGCATTGTGACACCACAGAGGTTAAGAGAAGCAAGGAACCATTGTGACCCAATGCAGGCTAACAATCTATTGATCCCTTGTGACACCAATGGGCCTAAAAGGGGCAGGGATGTATTGTGAAAGCATGGGGCCCAATAGAAACCTCGTACAATTACGCCACCATGGAGGCCAAGAATCAAATGATTCATTGTGACATCAAGTGGCCTAAAAGGGCATGGGATGCATTGTGACACCACAGGGGTGAAGAGAAGCAAGGAACCATTGTGACCCAATGCAGGCTAACAATCTAAGAATCCCTTTTGACACCAGGAGGCGTAAAAGGACCACGGATGAATCTGACAGCATGGGGACCTATAGAAGCAAGGAACCATTATGACACGATGAAGGCCTAGAATCAAATGATTCATTGTGACATGAAGTGGCCTAAAAGGGCATGGAATGCATTGTGACACCACAGAGGTTAAGAGAAGCAAGGATCCATTGTGACCCAATGCAGGCTAACAATCTAATGATCCCTTGTGGCACCAGGGGGTATAAAAAGGGCCAGGGATGGATTGTTACAGCACGGGGACCAATAGAAGCAAGGATCTATTATGCCACCGTGGAGGCCAAGAATCAAATGATTCATTGTGACATCAAGTGGCCTAAAAGGGCTTGGAATGCATTGTGACCGCACTGGAGTTAAGAGAAGCAAGGATCCATTGTGACCCAATGGAGGCTAATATTCCCAGGATCCCATTTGACACCAGGGGGCGTAAAAGGGCCAGGGATGAATTGTGACAGCATGGGGCCCAATAGAAACAAGGAACCATTATGACACCATGAAGGCCAAGAATCAAATGATTCATTGTGACATCAAGTGGCCTAAAAGGGCATGGGATGCATTGTGACACCACAGGGGTTAAGAGAAGCAAGGAACCATTGTGACCCAATGCAGGCTAACAATCTAATGATCCCTTGTGACACCAATGGGCCTAAAAGGAGCAGGGATGAATTGTTACATCACGGGGACAAATAGAAGCAAGGATCTATTATGACACCATGGAGGCCAAGAATCAAATAATTCATTGTGACATCATGTGGCCTAAAAGGGCATGGGATGCATTGTGACAGCACAGGGGTTAAGAAAAGCAAGGATCCATTGTGACCCAATGCAGGCTAATAATCCCAGGATCCCATTTGACACCAGGGGTCGTAAAAGGGCCAGGGATGAATTGTGTCAGCATGGGGCCCAATAGAAACAAGGAACCATTATGACACCATGGAGGCCAAGAATCAAATGATTCATTGTGACATCTAGAGGCCTAAAAGGGCATGGGATGCATTGTGACACCACAGAGGTTAAGAGAAGCAAGGAACCATTGTGACCCAATGCAGGCTAACAATCTAATGATCCCTTGTGACACCAATGGGCCTAAAAGGGGCAGGGATGAATTGTGAAAGCATGGGGCCCCAGTAAAACCTGGTACAATTATGCCACCATGGAGGCCAAGAATCAAATGATTCATTGTGACATCAAGTGGCCTAAAAGGGCATGGGATGCATTGTGACACCACAGGGGTTAAGAGAAGCAAGGAACCATTGTGACCCAATGCAGGCTAATAATCTAAGAATCCCTTTTGACACCAGGGGGCGCAAAAGGACCACGGATGAACACTGACAGCATGGGGACCAATAGAAGCAAGGAAACATTATGACTCCATGAAGGCCAAGAATCAAATGATTCATTGTGACATCAAGTGGCCTAAAAGGGCTTGTAATGCATTGTGACACCACAGAGGTTAAGAGAAGCAAGGAACCATTGTGACCCAATGCAGGCTAACAATCTAATGATCCCTTGTGACACCAATGGGCCTAAAAGGGGCAGGGATGTATTGTGAAAGCATGGGGCCCAATAGAAACCTCGTACAATTACGCCACCATGGAGGCCAAGAATCAAATGATTCGTTGTGACATCAAGTGGCCTAAAAGGGCATGGGATGCATTGTGACACCACAGAGGTTAAGAGAAGCACGGAACCATTGTGACCCAATGCAGGCTAACAATCTAATGATCCCTTGTGGCTCCAGGGGGTATAAAAAGGGCCAGGGATGGATTGCGACAGCATGGGGCCCAAGTAAAACCTGGTACAATTATGCCACCATGGAGGCCAAGAATCAAATGATTCATTGTGACAGCAAGTGGCCTAAAAGGGCATGGGATGCATTGTGACACCACAGGGGTTAAGAGAAGCAAGGAACCATTGTGATCCAATGCTGCCTAACAATCTAAGAATCCCTTTTGACACCAGGGGGAGTAAAAGAGGCAGGGATCAATTGTGACAGCATGGGGCCCAATAGAATCGAGGAACCATTATGACACCATGGAGGCCAAGAATCAAATAATTCATTGTGACATCAAGTGGCCTAAAAGGGCATGGGATGCATTGTGACACCACAGAGGTTAAGAGAAGCAAGGAAACATTGTGACCCAATGCAGGCTAACAATCTAATGATCCCTTGTGACACCAATGGGCCTAAAAGGGCCAGGGATGAATTGTTACAGCACGGGGACCAATAGATGCAAGGATCTATTATGCCACCATGGAAGCCAAGAATCAAATAATTCATTGTGACATCATGTGGCCTAAAAGGGCATGGGATGCATTGTGACACCACAGAGGTTAAGAGAAGCAAGGAACCATTGTGACCCAATGCAGGCTAACAATCTATTGATCCCTTGTGACACCAATGGGCCTAAAAGGGGCAGGGATGTATTGTGAAAGCATGGGGCCCAATAGAAACCTCGTACAATTACGCCACCATGGAGGCCAAGAATCAAATGATTCATTGTGACATCAAGTGGCCTAAAAGGGCATGGGATGCATTGTGACACCACAGGGGTGAAGAGAAGCAAGGAACCATTGTGACCCAATGCAGGCTAACAATCTAAGAATCCCTTTTGACACCAGGAGGCGTAAAAGGACCACGGATGAATCTGACAGCATGGGGACCTATAGAAGCAAGGAACCATTATGACACGATGAAGGCCTAGAATCAAATGATTCATTGTGACATGAAGTGGCCTAAAAGGGCATGGAATGCATTGTGACACCACAGAGGTTAAGAGAAGCAAGGATCCATTGTGACCCAATGCAGGCTAACAATCTAATGATCCCTTGTGGCACCAGGGGGTATAAAAAGGGCCAGGGATGGATTGTTACAGCACGGGGACCAATAGAAGCAAGGATCTATTATGCCACCGTGGAGGCCAAGAATCAAATGATTCATTGTGACATCAAGTGGCCTAAAAGGGCTTGGAATGCATTGTGACCGCACTGGAGTTAAGAGAAGCAAGGATCCATTGTGACCCAATGGAGGCTAATATTCCCAGGATCCCATTTGACACCAGGGGGCGTAAAAGGGCCAGGGATGAATTGTGACAGCATGGGGCCCAATAGAAACAAGGAACCATTATGACACCATGAAGGCCAAGAATCAAATGATTCATTGTGACATCAAGTGGCCTAAAAGGGCATGGGATGCATTGTGACACCACAGGGGTTAAGAGAAGCAAGGAACCATTGTGACCCAATGCAGGCTAACAATCTAATGATCCCTTGTGACACCAATGGGCCTAAAAGGAGCAGGGATGAATTGTTACATCACGGGGACAAATAGAAGCAAGGATCTATTATGACACCATGGAGGCCAAGAATCAAATAATTCATTGTGACATCATGTGGCCTAAAAGGGCATGGGATGCATTGTGACAGCACAGGGGTTAAGAAAAGCAAGGATCCATTGTGACCCAATGCAGGCTAATAATCCCAGGATCCCATTTGACACCAGGGGTCGTAAAAGGGCCAGGGATGAATTGTGTCAGCATGGGGCCCAATAGAAACAAGGAACCATTATGACACCATGGAGGCCAAGAATCAAATGATTCATTGTGACATCTAGAGGCCTAAAAGGGCATGGGATGCATTGTGACACCACAGAGGTTAAGAGAAGCAAGGAACCATTGTGACCCAATGCAGGCTAACAATCTAATGATCCCTTGTGACACCAATGGGCCTAAAAGGGGCAGGGATGAATTGTGAAAGCATGGGGCCCCAGTAAAACCTGGTACAATTATGCCACCATGGAGGCCAAGAATCAAATGATTCATTGTGACATCAAGTGGCCTAAAAGGGCATGGGATGCATTGTGACACCACAGGGGTTAAGAGAAGCAAGGAACCATTGTGACCCAATGCAGGCTAATAATCTAAGAATCCCTTTTGACACCAGGGGGCGCAAAAGGACCACGGATGAACACTGACAGCATGGGGACCAATAGAAGCAAGGAAACATTATGACTCCATGAAGGCCAAGAATCAAATGATTCATTGTGACATCAAGTGGCCTAAAAGGGCTTGTAATGCATTGTGACACCACAGAGGTTAAGAGAAGCAAGGAACCATTGTGACCCAATGCAGGCTAACAATCTAATGATCCCTTGTGACACCAATGGGCCTAAAAGGGGCAGGGATGTATTGTGAAAGCATGGGGCCCAATAGAAACCTCGTACAATTACGCCACCATGGAGGCCAAGAATCAAATGATTCGTTGTGACATCAAGTGGCCTAAAAGGGCATGGGATGCATTGTGACACCACAGAGGTTAAGAGAAGCACGGAACCATTGTGACCCAATGCAGGCTAACAATCTAATGATCCCTTGTGACACCAATGGGCCTAAAAGGGGCAGCGATGAATTGTTACAGCACGGGGACCAATAGAAGCAAGGATCTATTATGCCACCATGGAGGCCAAGAATCAAATAATTCATTGTGACATCATGTGGCCTAAAAGGGCATGGGATGCATTGTGACAGCACAGGGGTTAAGAAAAGCAAGGATCCATTGTGACCCAATGCAGGCTAATAATCCCAGGATCCCATTTGACACCTGGGGGCGTAAAAGGGCCAGGGATGAATTGTGACAGCATGGGGCCCAATAGAAACAAGGAACCATTATGACACCATGGAGGCCAAGAATCAAATGATTCATTGTGACATCTAGTGGCCTAAAAGGGCATGGGATGCACTGTGACACCACAGAGGTTAAGAGAAGCAAGGAACCATTGTGACCCAATGCAGGCTAACAATCTAATGATCTCTTGTGGCACCAGGGGGTATAAAAAGGGCCTGGGATGGATTGTTACAGCACGGAGACCAATAGAAGCAAGGATCTATTATGCCACCGTGGAGGCCAAGAATCAAATGATTCATTGTGACATCAAGTGGCCTAAAAGGGCATGGGATGCATTGTGACAGCACAGGGGTTAAGAGAAGCAAGGATCCATTGTGACCCAATGGAGGCTAATAATCCCAGGATCCCATTTGACACCAGGGGGCGTAAAAGGGCCAGGGATGAATTGTGACAGCATGGGGCCCAAAAGAAACAAGGAACCATTATGCCATCGTGGAGGCCAAGAATCAAATGATTCATTGTGACATCAAGTGGCCTAAAAGGGCATGGGATGCATTGTGACACCACAGAGGTTAAGAGAAGCAAGGAACCATTGTGACCCAATGCAGGCTAACAATCTAATGATCCCTTGTGACACCAATGGGCCTAAAAGGGCCAGAGATGAATTGCGACAGCATGGGGCCCAAGTAAAACCTGGTACAATTATGCCACCATGGAGGCCAAGAATCTAATGATTCATTGTGACATCAAGTGGCCTAAAAGGGCATGGGATGCATTGTGACACCACAGAGGTTAAGAGAAGCAAGGAACCATTGTGACCCAATGCAGGCTAACAATCTAATGATCCCTTGTGACACCAATGGGCCTAAAAGGGCCAGGGATGAATTGTTACAGCACGGGGACCAATAGATGCAAGGATCTATTATGCCACGATGGAAGCCAAGAATCAAATAATTCATTGTGACATCATGTGTCCTAAAAGGGCATGGGATGCATTGTGACACCACAGGGGTTAAGAGAAGCAAGGAACCATTGTGACCCAATGCAGGCTAAGAATCTAATGATCCCTTGTGACACCAATGGGCCTAAAAGGGGCAGGGATGTATTGTGAAAGCATGGGGCCCAATAGAAACCTCGTACAATTACGCCACCATGGAGGCCAAGAATCAAATTATTCGTTGTGACATCAAGTGGCCTAAAAGGGCATGGGATGCATTGTGACACCACAGAGGTTAAGAGAAGCAAGGAACCATTGTGACCCAATGCAGGCTAATAATCTAATGATCCCTTGTGACACCAATGGGCCTAAAAGGGCCAGGGATGAATTGTTACAGCACGGGGACCAATAGAAGCAAGGATCTATTATGCCACCGTGGAGGCCAAGAATCAAATAATTCATTGTGACATCAAGTGGCCTAAAAGGGCATGGGATGCATTGTGACACCACAGGGGTTAAGAGAAGCAAGGATCCATTGTGACCCAATGGAGGCTAATAATCCCAGGATCCCATTTGACACCAGGGGGCGTAAAAGGGCCAGGGATGAATTGTGACAGCATGGGGCCCAATAGAAACAAAGAACCATTATGACACCATGGAGGCCAAGAATCAAATGATTCATTGTGACATCAAGTGGCCTAAAAGGGCATGGGATGCATTGTGACACCACAGAGGTTAAGAGAAGCAAGGAACCATTGTGACCCAATGCAGGCTAACAATCTAATGATCCCTTGTGACACCAATGGGCCTAAAAGGGGCAGGGATGAATTGTGAAAGCATGGGGCCCAATTAAAACCTGGTACAATTATGCCACCATGGAGGCCAAGAATCAAATTATTCATTGTGACATCAAGTGGCCTAAAAGGGCATGGGATGCATTGTGACACCACAGGGGGTAAGAGAAGCAAGGAACCATTGTGACCCAATGCAGGCTAACAATCTAAGAATCCCTTGTGGCACCAGGCGGCGCAAAAGGACCACGGATGAACTCTGACAGCATGGGGACCTATAGAAGCAAGGAACCACTATGACACCATGAAGGCCTAGAATCAAATGCTTCATTGTAAGTCCAAGTGGCCTAAAAGGGCTTGGAATGCAATGTGACACCACAGAGGTTAAGAGAAGCAAGGATCCATTGTGACCCAATGGAGGCTAATAATCCCAGGATCCCATTTGACACCAGGGGGCGTAAAAGGGCCAGGGATGAATTGTGACAGCATGGGGCCCAATAGAAACAAGGAACCATTATGACACCATGACGGCCAAGAATCAAATGATTCATTGTGACATCAAGTGGCCTAAAAGGGCTTGGAATGCATTGTGACACCACAGAGGTTAAGAGAAGCAAGGAACCATTGTGACCCAATGCAGGCTAACAATCCCAGGATCCCATTTGACACCAGGGGGCGTAAAAGGGCCAGGGATGAATTGTGAAAGCATGGGGCCCAATAGAAACCTCGTACAATTACGCCACCATGGAGGCCAAGAATCAAATGATTCATTGTGACATCAAGTGGCCTAAAAGGGCATGGGATGCATTGTGACACCACAGAGGTTAAGAGAAGCACGGAACCATTGTGACCCAATGCAGGCTAACAATCTAATGATCCCTTGTGACACCAATGGGCCTAAAAGGGCCAGGGATGAATTGTTACAGCACGGGGACCAATAGAAGCAAGGATCTATTATGCCACCATGGAGGCCAAGAATCAAATAATTCATTGTGACATCATGTGGCCTAAAAGGGCATGGGTTGCATTGTGACAGCACAGGGGTTAAGAAAAGCAAGGATCCATTGTGACCCAATGGAGGCTAATAATCCCAGGATCCCATTTGACACCAGGGGGCGTAAAAGGGCCAGGTATGAATTGTGACAGCATGGGGCCCAATAGAAACAAGGAACTATTATGACACCATGGAGGCCACGAATCAAATGATTCATTGTGACATCTAGTGGCCTAAAAGGGCATGGGATGCACTGTGACACCACAGAGGTTAAGAGAAGCAAGGAACCATTGTGACCCAATGCAGGCTAACAATCTAATGATCCCTTGTGGCACCAGGGGGTATAAAAAGGGCCAGGGATGGATTGTTACAGCTCGGGCACCAATAGAAGCAAGGATCTATTATGCCACCATGGAGGCCAAGAATCTAATGATTCATTTTGACATCAAGTGGCCTAAAAGGGCATGGGATGCATTGTGACACCACAGGGGTTAAGAGAAGCAAGGATCCATTGTGACCCAATGGAGGGTAATAATCCCAGGATCCCATTGGACACCAGGGGGCGTAAAAGGTCCAGGGATGAATTGTGACAGCATGGAGCCCAATAGAAACAAGGAACCATTATGACACCATGGAGGCCAAGAATCAAATGATTCATTGTGACATCAAGTGGCCGAAAAGGGCATGGGATGCATTGTGACACCACAGAGGTTAAGAGAAGCAAGGAATCATTGTGACCCAATGCAGGCTAACAATCTAATGATCCCTTGTGACACCAATGGGCCTAAAAGGGGCAGGGATGAATTGTGACAGCATGGGGCCCAATAGAAACCTTGTACGATTATGCCACCATGCAGGCCAAGAATCAAATGATTCATTGTGATATCAAGTGGCCTAAAATGGCATGGGATGCATTGTGACACCACAGGGGTTAAAAGAAGCAAGGAACCATTGTGATCCAATGCAGGCTAACAATCTAAGAATCCCTTTTGACACCAGGGGGCGCAAAAGGACCATGGATGAACTCTGACATCATGGGGACCTATAGAAGCAAGGAACCATTATGACACCATGAAGGCCAAGAATCAAATGGTTCATTGTAAGACCAAGTGGCCTAAAAGGGCTTGGAATGCATTGTGACACCACAGAGGTTAAGAGAAGCAAGGAATCATTGTGACCCAATGCAGGCTAACAATCTAATGATCCCTTGTGGCACCAGGGGCTATAAAAAGGGCCAGGGATGGATTGTCACAGCACGGGGACCAATACAAGCAAGTATCTATTTTGCCACCGTGGAGGCCAAGAATCAAATGATTCATTGTGACATCAAGTGGCCTAAAAGGGCATGGGATGCATTGTGACAGCACAGGGGTTAAGAGAAGCAAGGATCCATTGTGACCCAATGGAGGCTAATAATCCCAGGATCCCATTGGACACCAATGGGCGTAAAAGTGCCATGGATGAATTGTGACACCACAGGGGTTAAGAGAAGCAAGGAACCATTGTGACCCAATGCAGGCTAACAATCTAAGAATCCCTTTTGACACCAGGGGGCGGAAAAGGGCCACGGATTAACTCTGACAGCATGGGGACCTATAGAAACAAGGAACCATTATGGCGCCATGAAGGCCAAGAATCAAATGGTTCATTGTGACATCAAGTGGCCTAAAAGGGCATGGGATGCATTGTGACACCACAGTGGTTGAGAGAAGCAAGGAACCATTGTGACCCAATGCAGGCTAACAATCTAATGATCCCTTGTGACACCAATGGGCCTAAAAGGGGCAGGGATGATTTGTGAAAGCATGGGGCCCAAGTAAAACCTCGTACAATTACGCCACCATGGAGGCCAAGAATCAAATGATTCATTGTGACATCAAGTGGCCTAAAAGGGCATGGGATGCATTGTGACACCACAGGGGTTAAGAGAAGCAAGGAACCATTGTGATCCAATGCTGCCTAACAATCTAAGAATCCCTTTTGACACCATGGGGCGTAAAAGGGGCAGGGATGAATTGTGACAGCATGGGGCCCAATAGAATCAAGGAACCATTATGCCACCATGGAGGCCAAGAATCAAATGATTCATTGTGACATCAAGTGGCCTAAAAGGGCATGGGATGCATTGTGACACCACAGAGGTTAAGAGAAGCAAGGAATCATTGTGACCCAATGCAGGCTAACAATCTAATGATCCCTTGTGGCACCAGGGGGTATATAAAGGGCCAGGGATGGATTGTTACAGCACGGGGACCAATAGAAACAAGGATCTATTATGCCATCCTGGAGGCCACGAATCAAATGATTCATTGTGACATCTAGTGGCCTAAAAGGGCATGGGATGCACTGTGACGCCACAGAGGTTAAGAGAAGCAAGGAACCATTGTGACCCAATGCAGGCTAACAATCTAATTATCCCTTGTGACACCAATGGGCCTAAAAGGGGCAGGGATGAATTGTGAAAGCATGGGGCCCAATAGAAACCTCGTACAATTACGCCACCATGGAGGCCAAGAATCAAATGATTCATTGTGACATCAAGTGGCCTAAAAGGGCATGGGATGCATTGTGACACCACAGGGGTTAAGAGAAGCAAGGAACCATTGTGACCCAGTGCAGGCTAACAATCTAATGATCCCTTGTGACACCAATGGGCCTAAAAGGGGCAGCGATGAATTGTTACATCACGGGGACAAATAGAAGCAAGGATCTATTATGACACCATGGAGGCCAAGAATCAAATAATTTATTGTGACACCATGTGGCCTAAAAGGGCATGGGATGCATTGTGACAGCACAGGGTTTAAGAAAAGCAAGGAATCATTGTGACCCAATGGAGGCTAATAATCCCAGGATCCCATTTGACACCAGGGGGCGTAAAAGGGCCAGGGATGAATTGTGTCAGCATGGGGCCCAATAGAAACAAGGAACCATTATGACACCATGGAGGCCAAGAATCAAATGATTCATTGTGACATCAAGTGGCCTAAAAGGGCATGGGATGCATTGTGACACCACAGAGGTTAAGAGAAGCAAGGAAACATTGTGACCCAATGCAGGCTAACAATCTAATGATCCCTTGTGACACCAATGGGCCTAAAATGGCCAGGGATGAATTGTTACAGCACGGGGACCAATAGATGCAAGGATCTATTATGCCACCATGGAAGCCAAGAATCAAATAATTCATTGTGACATCATGTGGCCTAAAAGGGCATGGGATGCATTGTGACACCACAGAGGTTAAGAGAAGCAAGGAACCATTGTGACCCAATGCAGGCTAACAATCTATTGATCCCTTGTGACACCAATGGGCCTAAAAGGGGCAGGGATGTATTGTGAAAGCATGGGGCCCAATAGAAACCTCGTACAATTACGCCACCATGGAGGCCAAGAATCAAATGATTCATTGTGACATCAAGTGGCCTAAAAGGGCATGGGATGCATTGTGATACCACAGGGGTTAAGAGAAGCAAGGAACCATTGTGACCCAATGCAGGCTAACAATCTAAGAATCCCTTTTGACACCAGGGGGCGTGAAAGGACCACGGATGAACTCTGACAGCATGGGGACCTATAGAAGCAAGGAACCATTATGACACGATGAAGGCCTAGAATCAAATGATTCATTGTGACATCAAGTGGCCTAAAAGGGCATGGAATGCATTGTGACACCACAGAGGTTAAGAGAAGCAAGGAACCATTGTGACCCAGTGCAGGCTAACAATCTAATGATCCCTTGTGGCACCAGGGGGTATAAAAAGGGCCAGGGATGGATTGTTACAGCACGGGGACCAATAGAAGCAAGGATCTATTATGCCACCGTGGAGGCCAAGAATCAAATGATTCATTGTGACATCAAGTGGCCTAAAAGGGCATGGGATGCATTGTGACACCACAGGGGTTAAGAGAAGCAAGGATCCATTGTGATCCAATGCTGCCTAACAATCTAAGAATCCCTTTTGACACCAGGGGGCGTAAAAGAAGCAGGGATCAATTGTGACAGCATGGGGCCCAATAGAATCAAGGAACCATTATGACACCATGGAGGCCAAGAATCAAATAATTCATTGTGACATCAAGTGGCCTAAAAGGGCATGGGATGCATTGTGACAGCACAGGGGTTAAGAGAAGCAAGGAACCATTGTGACCCAATGCAGGCTAACAATCTAATGATCCCTTGTGACACCAATGGGCCTAAAAGGGGCAGGGATGAATTGTTACATCACGGGGACAAATAGAAACAAGGATCTATTATGACACCCTGGAGGCCAAGAATCAAATAATTCATTGTGACATCATGTGGCCTAAAAGGGCATGGGATGCATTGTGACATCACAGGGGTTAAGAAAAGCAAGGATCCATTGTGACCCAATGGAGGCTAATAATCCCAGGATCCCATTTAACACCAGGGGGCGTAAAAGGGCCAGGGATCAATTGTGTCAGCATGGGGCCCAATAGAAACAAGGAACCATTATGACACCATGGAGGCCAAGAATCAAATGATTCATTGTGACATCTAGTGGCCTAAAAGGGCATGGGATGCATTGTGACACCACAGAGGTTAAGAGAAGCAAGGAACCATTGTGACCCAATGCAGGCTAACAATCTAATGATCCCTTGTGACACCAATGGGCCTAAAAGGGGCAGGGATGAATTGTGAATGCATGGGGCCCAAGTAAAACCTGGTACAATTATGCCACCATGGAGGCCAAGAATCAAATGATTCATTGTGACATCAAGTGGCCTAAAAGGGCATGGGATGCATTGTGACACCACAGGGGTTAAGAGAAGCAAGGAACCATTGTGACCCAATGCAGGCTAACAATCTAATGATCCCTTGTGACACCAATGGGCCTAAAAGGGGCAGGGATGTATTGTGAAAGCATGGGGCCCAATAGAAACCTCGTACAATTACGCCACCATGGAGGCCAAGAATCAAATGATTCATTGTGACATCAAGTGGCCTAAAAGGGCATGGGATGCATTGTGACACCACAGGGGTTAAGAGAAGCACGGAACCATTGTGACCCAATGCAGGCTAACAATCTAATGATCCCTTGTGACACCAATGGGCCTAAAAGGGCCAGGGATGAATTGTTACAGCACGGGGACCAATAGAAGCAAGGATCTATTATGGCAACGTGGAGGCCAAGAATCTAATGATTCATTGTGACATCTAGTGGCCTAAAAGGGCATGGGATGCATTGTGACACCACAGAGGTTAAGAGAAGCAAGGAACCATTGTGACCCAATGCAGGCTTACAATCTAATGATCCCTTGTGACACCAATGGGCCTAAAAGGGCCAGGGATGAATTGCGACAGCATGGGGCCCAAGTAAAACCTGGTACAATTATGCCACCATGGAGGCCAAGAATCAAATGATTCATTGTGACAGCAAGTGGTCTAAAAGGGCATGGGATGCATTGTGACACCACAGGGGTTAAGAGAAGCAAGGATCCATTGTGACCCAATGGAGGCTAATAATCCCAGGATCCCATTTGACACCAGGGGGCGTAAAAGGTCCAGGGATGAATTGTGACAGCATGGAGCCCAATAGAACAAGGAACCATTATGACACCATGGAGGCCAAGAATCGAATGATTCATTGTGACATCAAGTGGCCTAAAAGGGCATGGGATGCATTGTGACACCACAGGGGTTAAAAGAAGCAAGGAACCATTGTGACCCAATGCAGGCTAACAATCTAAGAATCCCTTTTGACACCAGGTGGCGCAAAAGGACCATGGATGAACTCTGACATCATGGGGACCTATAGAAGCAAGGAACCATTATGACACCATGAAGGCCAAGAATCAAATGGTTCATTGTAAGACCAAGTGGCCTAAAAGGGCTTGGAATGCATTGTGACACCACAGAGGTTAAGAGAAGCAAGGAATCATTGTGACCCAATGCAAGCTAACAATCTAATGATCCCTTGTGGCACCAGGGGCTATAAAAAGGGCCAGGGATGGATTGTCACAGCACGGGGACCAATAGAAGCAAGGATCTATTATGCCACCGTGGAGGCCAAGAATCAAATGATTCATTGTGACATCAAGTGGCCTAAAAGGGCATGGGATGCATTGTGACAGCACAGGGGTTAAGAGAAGCAAGGATCCATTGTGACCCAATGGAGGCTAATAATCCCAGGATCCCATTTGACACCAATGGGCGTAAAAGGGCCAGGGATGCATTGTGACACCACAGGGGTTAAGAGAAGCAAGGATCCATTGTGACCCAATGCAGGCTAACAATCTAAGAATCCCTTTTGACACCAGGGGGCGGAAAAGGGCCACGGTTTAACTCTGACAGCATGGGGACCTATAGAAGCAAGGAACCATTATGACACCATGAAGGCCAAGAATCAAATGGTTCATTGTGACATCAAGTGGCCTAAAAGGGCATGGGATGCATTGTGACACCACAGTGGTTGAGAGAAGCAAGGAACCATTGTGACCCAATGCAGGCTAACAATCTAATGATCCCTTGTGACACCAATGGGCCTAAAAGGGGCAGGGATGTATTGTGAAAGCATGGGGCCCCAGTAAAACCTGGTAAAATTATGCCACCATGTGTGCCAAGAATCTAATGATTCATTGTGACATCAAGTGGCCTAAAAGGGCTTGGAATGCATTGTGACACCACAGAGGTTAAGAGAAGCAAGGAACCATTGTGACCCAATGCAGGCTAACAATCTAATGATCCCTTGTGGCACCAGGGGGTATAAAAAGGGCCAGGGATGGATTGTTACAGCACGGGGACCAATAGAAGCAAGGATCTATTATGCCACCATGGAGGCCAAGAATCAAATGATTCATTGTGACATCAAGTGGCCTAAAAGGGCATGGGATGCATTGTGACACCACAGGGGTTAAGAGAAGCAAGGAACCATTGTGACCCAATGCAGGCTAACAATCTAAGAATCCCTTTTGACACCAGGGGGCGCAAAAGGACCACGGATGAACTCTGACAGCATGGGGACCTATAGAAGCAAGGAACCATTATGACACGATGAAGGCCTAGAATCAAATGATTCATTGTGACATCAAGTGGCCTAAAAGGGCATGGGTTGCATTGTGACACGACAGGGGTTAAGAGAAGCAAGGAACCATTGTGATCCAATGCTGCCTAACAATCTAAGAATCCCTTTTGACACCATGGGGCGTAAAAGGGGCAGGGATGAATTGTGAATGCATGGGGCCCAATAGAATCAAGGAACCATTATGCCACCATGGAGGCCAAGAATCCAATAATTCATTGTGACATCAAGTGGCCTAAAAGGGCATGGGATGCATTGTGACACCACAGAGGTTAAGAGAAGCAAGGAATCATTGTGACCCAATGCAGGCTAACAATCTAATGATCCCTTGTTACACCAGTGGGCCTAAAAGGGGCAGGGATGTATTGTGAAAGCATGGGGCCCAATAGAAACCTCGTACAATTACGCCACCATGGAGGCCAAGAATCAAATGATTCATTGTGACATCAAGTGGCCTAAAAGGGCATGGGATGCATTGTGACACCACAGGGGTGAAGAGAAGCAAGGAACCATTGTGACCCAGTGCAGACTAACAATCTAATGATCCCTTGTGACACCAATGGGCCTAAAAGGGGCAGCGATGAATTGTTACATCACGGGGACAAATAGAAGCAAGGATCTATTATGACACCATGGAGGCCAAGAATCAAATGATTCATTGTGACATCATGTGGCCTAAAAGGGCATGGGATGCATTGTGACAGCACAGGGGTTAAGAAAAGCAAGGATCCATTGTGACCCAATGGAGGCTAATAATCCCAGGATCCCATTTGACACCAGGGGGCGTAAAAGGGCCAGGGATGAATTGTGTCAGCATGGGGACCAATAGAAACAAGGAACCATTATGACACCATGGAGGCCAAGAATCAAATGATTCATTGTGACATCTAGTGGCCTAAAAGGGCATGGGATGCAATGTGACACCACAGAGGTTAAGAGGAGCAAGGAACCATTGTGACCCAATGCAGGCTAACAATCTAATGATCCCTTGTGGATCCAGGGGGTATAAAAAGGGCCAGGGATGGATTGTTACAGCACGGGGACCAATAGAAGCAAGGATCTATTATGCCACCATGGAGGACAAGAATCAAATGATTCATTGTGACAACAAGTGGCCTAAAAGGGCATGGGATGCATTGTGACACCACAGGGGTTAAGAGAAGCAAGGAACCATTGTGATCCAATGCTGCCTAACAATCTAAGAATCCCTTTTGACACCAGGGGGAGTAAAAGAGGCAGGGATTAATTGTGACAGCATGGGGCCCAATAGAATCGAGGAACCATTATGACACCATGGAGGCCAAGAATCAAATAATTCATTGTGACATCAAGTGGCCTAAAAGGGCATGGAATGCATTGTGACACCACAGAGGTTAAGAGAAGCAAGGAACCATTGTGACCCAATGCAGGCTAACAATCTAATGATCCCTTGTGACACCAATGGGCCTAAAAGGGCCAGGGATGAATTGTTACAGCACGGGGACCAATAGATGCAAGGATCTATTATGCCACCATGGAAGCCAAGAATCAAATAATTCATTGTGACATCATGTGGCCTAAAAGGGCATGGGATGCATTGTGACACCACAGAGGTTAAGAGAAGCAAGGAACCATTGTGACCCAATGCAGGCTAACAATCTATTGATCCCTTGTGACACCAATGGGCCTAAAAGGGGCAGGGATGTATTGTGAAAGCATGGGGCCCAATAGAAACCTCGTACAATTACGCCACCATGGAGGCCAAGAATCAAATGATTCATTGTGACATCAAGTGGCCTAAAAGGGCATGGGATGCATTGTGACACCACAGGGGTTAAGAGAAGCAAGGAACCATTGTGACCCAATGCAGGCTAACAATCTAAGAATCCCTTTTGACACCAGGGGGCGCAAAAGGACCACGGATGAACTCTGACAGCATGGGGACCTATAGAAGCAAGGAACCATTATGACACGATGAAGGCCTAGAATCAAATGATTCATTGTGACATCAAGTGGCCTAAAAGGGCATGGAATGCATTGTGACACCACAGAGGTTAAGAGAAGCAAGGAACCATTGTGACCCAATGCAGGCTAACAATCTAATGATCCCTTGTGGCACCAGGGGGTATAAAAAGGGCCAGGGATGGATTGTTACAGCACGGGGACCAATAGAAGCAAGGATCTATTATGCCACCGTGGAGGCCAAGAATCAAATGATTCATTGTGACATCAAGTGGCCTAAAAGGGCTTGGAATGCATTGTGACCGCACTGGAGTTAAGAGAAGCAAGGATCCATTATGACCCAATGGAGGCTAATAATCCCAGCATCCCATTTGACACCAGGGGGCGTAAAAGGGCCAGGGATGAATTGTGACAGCATGGGGCCCAATAGAAACAAGGAACCATTATGACACCATGAAGGCCAAGAATCAAATGATTCATTGTGACATCAAGTGGCCTAAAAGGGCATGGGATGCATTGTGACACCACAGGGGTTAAGAGAAGCAAGGAACCATTGTGACCCAATGCAGGCTAACAATCTAATGATCCCTTGTGACACCAATGGGCCTAAAAGGGGCAGGGATGAATTGTGAAAGCATGGGGCCCAAGTAAAACCTGGTACAATTATGCCACCGTGGAGGCCAAGAATCAAATGATTCATTGTGACATCAAGTGGCCTAAAAGGGCATGGGATGCATTGTGACACCACAGGGGTTAAGAGAAGCAAGGAACCATTGTGACCCAATGCAGGCTAACAATCTAAGAATCCCTTTTGACACCAGGGGGCGGAAAAGGGCCACGGATTAACTCTGACAGCATGGGGACCTATAGAAGCAAGGAACCATTATGACACCATGAAGGCCAAGAATCATATGGTTCATTGTGACATCAAGTGGCCTAAAAGCGCATGGGATGCATTGTGACACCACAGTGGTTGAGAGAAGCAAGGAACCATTGTGACCCAATGCAGGCTAACAATCTAATGATCCCTTGTGACACCAAAGGGCCTAAAAGGGGCAGGGATGAATTGTGAAAGCATGGGACCCCAGTAAAACCTGGTAAAATTATGCCACCATGTGTGCCAAGAATCTAATGATTCATTGTGACATCAAGTGGCCTAAAAGGGCTTGGAATGCATTGTGACACCACAGAGGTTAAGAGAAGCAAGGAACCATTGTGACCCAATGCAGGCTAACAATCTAATGATCCCTTGTGGCACCAGGGGGTATAAAAAGGGCCAGGGATGGATTTTTACAGCACGGGGACCAATAGAAGCAAGGATCTATTATGCCACAATGGAGGCCAAGAATCAAATGATTCATTGTGACATCAAGTGGCCTAAAAGGGCATGGGATGCATTTTGACACCACAGGGGTTAAGAGAAGCAAGGAACCATTGTGATCCAATGCTGCCTAACAATCTAAGAATCCCTTTTGACACCATGGGGCGTAAAAGGGGCAGGGATGAATTGTGACAGCATGGGGCCCAATAGAAACAAGGAACCATTATGACACCATGGAGGCCAAGAATCAAATGATTCATTGTGACATCAAGTGGCCTAAAAGGGCATGGGATGCATTGTGACACCACAGAGGTTAAGAGAAGCAAGGAACCATTGTGACCCAGTGCAGGCTAACAATCTAATGATCCCTTGTGACACCAATGGGCCTAAAAGGGGCAGGGATGGATTGTTACAGCACGGGGACCAATAGAAACAAGGATCTATTATGCCATCGTGGAGGCCACGAATCAAATGATTCATTGTGACATCTAGTGGCCTAAAAGGGCATGGGATGCATTGTGACAGCACAGGGGTTAAGAAAAGCAAGGATCCATTGTGACCCAATGCAGGCTAACAATCTAAGAATCCCTTTTGACACCAGGAGGCGTAAAAGGACCACGGATGAACTCTGACAGCATGGGGACCTATAGAAGCAAGGAACCATTATGACACGATGAAGGCCTAGAATCAAATGATTCATTGTGACATCAAGTGGCCTAAAAGGGCATGGAATGCATTGTGACACCACAGAGGTTAAGAGAAGCAAGGAACCATTGTGACCCAATGCAGGCTAACAATCTAATGATCCCTTGTGGCACCAGGGGGTATAAAAAGGGCCAGGGATGGATTGTTACAGCACGGGGACCAATAGAAGCAAGGATCTATTATGCCACCGTGGAGGCCAAGAATCAAATGATTCATTGTGACATCAAGTGGCCTAAAAGGGCTTGGAATGCATTGTGACCGCACTGGAGTTAAGAGAAGCAAGGATCCATTGTGACCCAATGGAGGCTAATATTCCCAGGATCCCATTTGACACCAGGGGGCGTAAAAGGGCCAGGGATGAATTGTGACAGCATGGGGCCCAATAGAAACAAGGAACCATTATGACACCATGAAGGCCAAGAATCAAATGATTCATTGTGACATCAAGTGGCCTAAAAGGGCATGGGATGCATTGTGACACCACAGAGGTTAAGAGAAGCAAGGAACCATTGTGACCCAATGCAGGCTAACAATCTAAGAATCCCTTTTGACACCAGGAGGCGTAAAAGGACCACGGATGAACTCTGACAGCATGGGGACCTATAGAAGCAAGGAACCATTATGACACGATGAAGGCCTAGAATCAAATGATTCATTGTGACATCAAGTGGCCTAAAAGGGCATGGAATGCATTGTGACACCACAGAGGTTAAGAGAAGCAAGGAACCATTGTGACCCAATGCAGGCTAACAATCTAATGATCCCTTGTGGCACCAGGGGGTATAAAAAGGGCCAGGGATGGATTGTTACAGCACGGGGACCAATAGAAGCAAGGATCTATTATGCCATCGTGGAGGCCAAGAATCAAATGATTCATTGTGACATCAAGTGGCCTAAAAGGGCTTGGAATGCATTGTGACCGCACTGGAGTTAAGAGAAGCAAGGATCCATTGTGACCCAATGCAGGCTAATATTCCCAGGATCCCATTTGACACCAGGGGGCGTAAAAGGGCCAGGGATGAATTGTGACAGCATGGGGCCCAATAGAAACAAGGAACCATTATGACACCATGAAGGCCAAGAATCAAATGATTCATTGTGACATCAAGTGGCCTAAAAGGGCATGGGATGCATTGTGACACCACAGGGGTTAAGAGAAGCAAGGAACCATTGTGACCCAATGCAGGCTAACAATCTAATGATCCCTTGTGACACCAATGGGCCTAAAAGGGGCAGGGATGAATTGTTACATCACGGGGACAAATAGAAACAAGGATCTATTATGACACCATGGAGGCCAAGAATCAAATAATTCATTGTGACATCATGTGGCCTAAAAGGGCATGGGATGCATTGTGACAGCACAGGGGTTAAGAAAAGCAAGGATCCATTGTGACCCAATGGAGGCTAATAATCCCAGGATCCCATTTGACACCAGGGGGCGTAAAAGGGCCAGGGATGAATTGTGTCAGCATGGGGCCCAATAGAAACAAGGAACCATTATGACACCATGGAGGCCAAGAATCAAATGATTCATTGTGACATCTAGTGGCCTAAAAGGGCATGGGATGCATTGTGACACCACAGAGGTTAAGAGAAGCAAGGAACCATTGTGACCCAATGCAGGCTAACAATCTAATGATCCCTTGTGACACCAATGGGCCTAAAAGGGGCAGGGATGTATTGTGAAAGCATGGGGCCCAATAGAAACCTCGTACAATTACGCCACCATGGAGGCCAAGAATCAAATGATTCATTGTGACATCAAGTGGCCTAAAAGGGCATGGGATGCATTGTGACACCACAGGGGTGAAGAGAAGCACGGAACCATTGTGACCCAATGCAGGCTAACAATCTAAGAATCCCTTTTGACACCAGGAGGCGTAAAAGGACCACGGATGAACTCTGACAGCATGGGGACCTATAGAAGCAAGGAACCATTATGACACGATGAAGGCCTAGAATCAAATGATTCATTGTGACATCAAGTGGCCTAAAAGGGCATGGAATGCATTGTGACACCACAGAGGTTAAGAGAAGCAAGGAACCATTGTGACCCAATGCAGGCTAACAATCTAATGATCCCTTGTGGCACCAGGGGGTATAAAAAGGGCCAGGGATGGATTGTTACAGCACGGGGACCAATAGAAGCAAGGATCTATTATGCCACCGTGGAGGCCAAGAATCAAATGATTCATTGTGACATCAAGTGGCCTAAAAGGGCTTGGAATGCATTGTGACCGCACTGGAGTTAAGAGAAGCAAGGATCCATTGTGACCCAATGGAGGCTAATATTCCCAGGATCCCATTTGACACCAGGGGGCGTAAAAGGGCCAGGGATGAATTGTGACAGCATGGGGCCCAATAGAAACAAGGAACCATTATGACACCATGAAGGCCAAGAATCAAATGATTCATTGTGACATCAAGTGGCCTAAAAGGGCATGGGATGCATTGTGACACCACAGAGGTTAAGAGAAGCAAGGAACCATTGTGACCCAATGCAGGCTAACAATCTAAGAATCCCTTTTGAAACCAGGGGGCGTAAAAGGACCACGGATGAACTCTGACAGCATGGGGACCTATAGAAGCAAGGAACCATTATGACACGATGAAGGCCTAGAATCAAATGATTCATTGTGACATCAAGTGGCCTAAAAGGGCATGGAATGCATTGTGACACCACAGAGGTTAAGAGAAGCAAGGAACCATTGTGACCCAATGCAGGCTAACAATCTAATGATCCCTTGTGGCACCAGGGGGTATAAAAAGGGCCAGGGATGGATTGTTACAGCACGGGGACCAATAGAAGCAAGGATCTATTATGCCATCGTGGAGGCCAAGAATCAAATGATTCATTGTGACATCAAGTGGCCTAAAAGGGCTTGGAATGCATTGTGACCGCACTGGAGTTAAGAGAAGCAAGGATCCATTGTGACCCAATGCAGGCTAATATTCCCAGGATCCCATTTGACACCAGGGGGCGTAAAAGGGCCAGGGATGAATTGTGACAGCATGGGGCCCAATAGAAACAAGGAACCATTATGACACCATGAAGGCCAAGAATCAAATGATTCATTGTGACATCAAGTGGCCTAAAAGGGCATGGGATGCATTGTGACACCACAGGGGTTAAGAGAAGCAAGGAACCATTGTGACCCAATGCAGGCTAACAATCTAATGATCCCTTGTGACACCAATGGGCCTAAAAGGGCCAGGGATGAATTGTTACATCACGGGGACAAATAGAAACAAGGATCTATTATGACACCATGGAGGCCAAGAATCAAATAATTCATTGTGACATCATGTGGCCTAAAAGGGCATGGGATGCATTGTGACACCACAGGGGTTAAGAAAAGCAAGGATCCATTGTGACCCAATGGAGGCTAATAATCCCAGGATCCCATTTGACACCAGGGGGCGTAAAAGGGCCAGGGATGAATTGTGTCAGCATGGGGCCCAATAGAAACAAGGAACCATTATGACACCATGGAGGCCAAGAATCAAATGATTCATTGTGACATCTAGTGGCCTAAAAGGGCATGGGATGCATTGTGACACCACAGAGGTTAAGAGAAGCAAGGAACCATTGTGACCCAATGCAGGCTAACAATCTAATGATCCCTTGTGACACCAATGGGCCTAAAAGGGGCAGGGATGAATTGTGAAAGCATGGGGCCCAATAGAAACCTCGTACATTTACGCCACCATGGAGGCCAAGAATCAAATGATTCATTGTGACATCAAGTGGCCTAAAAGGGCATGGGATGCATTGTGACACCACAGAGGTTAAGAGAAGCACGGAACCATTGTGACCCAATGCAGGCTAACAATCTAATGATCCCTTGTGACACCAATGGGCCTAAAAGGGCCAGGGATGAATTGTTACAGCACGGGGACCAATAGAAGCAAGGATCTATTATGCCACCATGGAGGCCAAGAATCAAATAATTCATTGTGACATCATGTGGCCTAATAGGGCATGGGATGCATTGTGACAGCACAGGGGTTAAGAAAAGCAAGGATCCATTGTGACCCAATGGAGGCTAATAATCCCAGGATCCCATTTGACACCATGGGGCGTAAAAGGGCCAGGGATGAATTGTGACAGCATGGGGCCCAATAGAAACAAGGAACCATTATGATACCATGGAGGCCAAGAATCAAATGATTCATTGTGACATCTAGTGGCCTAAAAGGGCTTGGAATGCATTGTGACACCACAGAGGTTAAGAGAAGCAAGGAACCATTGTGACCCAATGCAGGCTAACAATCTAATGATCCCTTATGGCACCAGGCGGTATAAAAAGGGCCAGGGATGGATTGTTACAGCACGGGGAACAATAAAAGCAAGGATCTATTATGCCACCGTGGAGGCCAAGAATCAAATGATTCATTGTGACATCAAGTGGCCTAAAAGGGCATGGGATGCATTGTGACAGCACAGGGGTTAAGAGAAGCAAGGAACCATTGTGACCCAATGCAGGCTAACAATCTAATGATCCCTTGTGACACCAATGGGCCTAAAAGGGGCAGGGATGAATTGTGAAAGCATGGGGCCCAAGTAAAACCTGGTGCAATTACGCCACCATGGAGGCCAAGAATCAAATGATTCATTGTGACATCAAGTGGCCTAAAAGGGCATGGGATGCATTGTGACACCACAGGGGTTAAGAGAAGCAAGGAACCATTGTGACCCAATGCAGGCTAACAATCTAAGAATCCCTTTTGACACCAGGGGGCGCAAAAGGACCATGGATGAACTCTGACAGCAAGGGGACCTATAGAAGCAAGGAACCATTATGACACCATGAAGGCCAAGAATCAAATGGTTCATTGTAAGACCAAGTGGCCTATAAGGGCTTGGAATGCATTGTGACAGCACAGGGGTTAAGAGAAGCAAGGATCCATTGTGACCCAATGGAGGCTAATAATCCCAGGATCCCATTTGACACCAGGGGGCATAAAAGGGCCAGGGATGAATTGTGACAGCATGGGGCCCAATAGAAACAAGGAACCATTATGACACCATGGAGGCCAAGAATCAAATGATTCATTGTGACATCAAGTGGCCTAAAAGGGCATGGGATGCATTGTGACACCACAGAGGTTAAGAGAAGCAAGGAACCATTGTGACCCAATGCAGGCTAACAATCTAATGATCCCTTGTGACACCAATGGGCCTAAAAGGGGCAGGGATGATTTGTGAAAGCATGGGGCCCCAGTAAAACCTGGTACAATTATGCCACCATGGAGGTCAAGAATCAAATGATTCATTGTGACATCAAGTGGCCTAAAAGGGCATGGGATGCATTGTGACACCACAGGGGTTAAGAGAAGCAAGGAACCATTGTGACCCAATGCAGGCTAACAATCTAAGAATCCCTTTTGACACCAGGGGGCGCAAAAGGACCACGGATGAACACTGACAGCATGGGGACCTATAGAAGCAAGGAAACATTATGACACCATGAAGGCCAAGAATCAAATGATTCATTGTGACATCAAGTGGCCTAAAAGGGCTTGGAATGCATTGTGACACCACAGAGGTTAAGAGAAGCAAGGAACCATTGTGACCCGATGGAGGCTAACAATCTAATGATCCCTTGTGACACCAATGGGCCTAAAAGGGGCAGGGATGTATTGTGAAAGCATGGGGCCCAATAGAAACCTCGTACAATTACGCCACCATGGAGGCCAAGAATCAAATGATTCGTTGTGACATCAAGTGGCCTAAAAGGGCATGGGATGCATTGTGACTCCACAGAGGTTAAGAGAAGCACGGAACCATTGTGACCCAATGCAGGCTAACAATCTAATGATCCCTTGTGACACCAGGGGGCCTAAAAGGGCCAGGGATGAATTGTTACAGCACGGGGACCAATAGAAGCAAGGATCTATTATGCCACCATGGAGGCCAAGAATCAAATAATTCATTGTGACATCATGTGGCCTAAAAGGGCATGGGATGCATTGTGACAGCACAGGGGTTAAGAAAAGCAAGGATCCATTGTGACCCAATGGAGGCTAATAATCCCAGGATCCCATTTGACACCAGGGGGCGTAAAAGAGGCAGGGATCAATTGTGACAGCATGGGGCCCAATAGAATCAAGGAACCATTATGACACCATGGAGGCCTAGAATGAAATGATTCATTGTGACATCAAGTGGCCTAAAAGGGCATGGAATGCATTGTGACACCACAGATGTTAAGAGAAGCAAGGAACCATCGTGACCCAATGCAGGCTAACAATCTAATGATCCCTTGTGGCACCAGGGGGTATAAAAAGGTCCAGGGATGGATTGTTACAGCACGGGGACCAATAGAAGCAAGGATCTATTATGCCACCGTGGAGGCCAAGAATCAAATGATTCATTGTGACATCAACTGGCCTAAAAGGTCTTGGAATGCATTGTGACCGCACTGGAGTTAAGAGAAGCAAGGAACCATTGTGACCCAATGGAGGCTAATATTCCCAGGATCCCATTTGACACCAGGGGGCGTAAAAGGGCCAGGGATGAATTGTGACAGCATGGGGCCCAATAGAATCAAGGAACCATTATGACACCATGAAGGCCAAGAATCAAATGATTCATTGTGACATCAAGTGGCCTAAAAGGGCATGGGATGCATTGTGACACCAGAGGGGTTAAGAGAAGCAAGGAACCATTGTGACCCAATGCAGGCTAACAATCTAATGATCCCTTGTGACACCAATGGGCCTAAAAGGGGCAGGGATGAATTGTTACATCACGGGGACAAATAGAAACAAGGATCTATTATGACACCATGGAGGCCAAGAATCAAATAATTCATTGTGACATCATGTGGCCTAAAAGGGCATGGGATGCATTGTGACAGCACAGGGGTTAAGAAAAGCAAGGATCCATTGTGACCCAATGGAGGCTAATAATCCCAGGATCCCATTTGACACCAGGGGGCGTAAAAGGGCCAGGGATGAATTGTGTCAGCATGGGGCCCAATAGAAACAAGGAACCATTATGACACCATGGAGGCCAAGAATCAAATGATTCATTGTGACATCTAGTGGCCTAAAAGGGCATGGGATGCATTGTGACACCACAGAGGTTAAGAGAAGCAAGGAACCATTGTGACCCAATGCAGGCTAACAATCTAATGATCCCTTGTGACACCAATGGGCCTAAAAGGGGCAGGGATGTATTGTGAAAGCATGGGGCCCAATAGAAACCTCGTACAATTACGCCACCATGGAGGCCAAGAATCAAATGATTCATTGTGACATCAAGTGGCCTAAAAGGGCATGGGATGCATTGTGACACCACAGGGGTGAAGAGAAGCAAGGAACCATTGTGACCCAATGCAGGCTAACAATCTAAGAATCCCTTTTGACACCAGGAGGCGTAAAAGGACCACGGATGAACTCTGACAGCATGGGGACCTATAGAAGCAAGGAACCATTATGACACGATGAAGGCCTAGAATCAAATGATTCATTGTGACATCAAGTGGCCTAAAAGGGCATGGAATGCATTGTGACACCACAGAGGTTAAGAGAAGCAAGGAACCATTGTGACCCAATGCAGGCTAACAATCTAATGATCCCTTGTGGCACCAGGGGGTATAAAAAGGGCCAGGGATGGATTGTTACAGCACGGGGACCAATAGAAGCAAGGATCTATTATGCCACCGTGGAGGCCAAGAATCAAATGATTCATTGTGACATCAAGTGGCCTAAAAGGGCTTGGAATGCATTGTGACCGCACTGGAGTTAAGAGAAGCAAGGATCCATTGTGACCCAATGGAGGCTAATATTCCCAGGATCCCATTTGACACCAGGGGGCGTAAAAGGGCCAGGGATGAATTGTGACAGCATGGGGCCCAATAGAAACAAGGAACCATTATGACACCATGAAGGCCAAGAATCAAATGATTCATTGTGACATCAAGTGGCCTAAAAGGGCATGGGATGCATTGTGACACCACAGAGGTTAAGAGAAGCAAGGAACCATTGTGACCCAATGCAGGCTAACAATCTAAGAATCCCTTTTGAAACCAGGGGGCGTAAAAGGACCACGGATGAACTCTGACAGCATGGGGACCTATAGAAGCAAGGAACCATTATGACACGATGAAGGCCTAGAATCAAATGATTCATTGTGACATCAAGTGGCCTGAAAGGGCATGGAATGCATTGTGACACCACAGAGGTTAAGAGAAGCAAGGAACCATTGTGACCCAATGCAGGCTAACAATCTAATGATCCCTTGTGGCACCAGGGGGTATAAAAAGGGCCAGGGATGGATTGTTACAGCACGGGGACCAATAGAAGCAAGGATCTATTATGCCATCGTGGAGGCCAAGAATCAAATGATTCATTGTGACATCAAGTGGCCTAAAAGGGCTTGGAATGCATTGTGACCGCACTGGAGTTAAGAGAAGCAAGGATCCATTGTGACCCAATGCAGGCTAATATTCCCAGGATCCCATTTGACACCAGGGGGCGTAAAAGGGCCAGGGATGAATTGTGACAGCATGGGGCCCAATAGAAACAAGGAACCATTATGACACCATGAAGGCCAAGAATCAAATGATTCATTGTGACATCAAGTGGCCTAAAAGGGCATGGGATGCATTGTGACACCACAGGGGTTAAGAGAAGCAAGGAACCATTGTGACCCAATGCAGGCTAACAATCTAATGATCCCTTGTGACACCAATGGGCCTAAAAGGGCCAGGGATGAATTGTTACATCACGGGGACAAATAGAAACAAGGATCTATTATGACACCATGGAGGCCAAGAATCAAATAATTCATTGTGACATCATGTGGCCTAAAAGGGCATGGGATGCATTGTGACACCACAGAGGTTAAGAGAAGCAAGGATCCATTGTGACCCAATGGAGGCTAATAATCCCAGGATCCCATTTGACACCAGGGGGCGTAAAAGGGCCAGGGATGAATTGTGTCAGCATGGGGCCCAATAGAAACAAGGAACCATTATGACACCATGGAGGCCAAGAATCAAATGATTCATTGTGACATCTAGTGGCCTAAAAGGGCATGGGATGCATTGTGACACCACAGAGGTTAAGAGAAGCAAGGAACCATTGTGACCCAATGCAGGCTAACAATCTAATGATCCCTTGTGACACCAATGGGCCTAAAAGGGGCAGGGATGAATTGTGAAAGCATGGGGCCCAATAGAAACCTCGTACATTTACGCCACCATGGAGGCCAAGAATCAAATGATTCATTGTGACATCAAGTGGCCTAAAAGGGCATGGGATGCATTGTGACACCACAGAGGTTAAGAGAAGCACGGAACCATTGTGACCCAATGCAGGCTAACAATCTAATGATCCCTTGTGACACCAATGGGCCTAAAAGGGCCAGGGATGAATTGTTACAGCACGGGGACCAATAGAAGCAAGGATCTATTATGCCACCATGGAGGCCAAGAATCAAATAATTCATTGTGACATCATGTGGCCTAATAGGGCATGGGATGCATTGTGACAGCACAGGGGTTAAGAAAAGCAAGGATCCATTGTGACCCAATGGAGGCTAATAATCCCAGGATCCCATTTGACACCATGGGGCGTAAAAGGGCCAGGGATGAATTGTGACAGCATGGGGCCCAATAGAAACAAGGAACCATTATGATACCATGGAGGCCAAGAATCAAATGATTCATTGTGACATCTAGTGGCCTAAAAGGGCTTGGAATGCATTGTGACACCACAGAGGTTAAGAGAAGCAAGGAACCATTGTGACCCAATGCAGGCTAACAATCTAATGATCCCTTATGGCACCAGGCGGTATAAAAAGGGCCAGGGATGGATTGTTACAGCACGGGGAACAATAAAAGCAAGGATCTATTATGCCACCGTGGAGGCCAAGAATCAAATGATTCATTGTGACATCAAGTGGCCTAAAAGGGCATGGGATGCATTGTGACAGCACAGGGGTTAAGAGAAGCAAGGAACCATTGTGACCCAATGCAGGCTAACAATCTAATGATCCCTTGTGACACCAATGGGCCTAAAAGGGGCAGGGATGAATTGTGAAAGCATGGGGCCCAAGTAAAACCTGGTGCAATTACGCCACCATGGAGGCCAAGAATCAAATGATTCATTGTGACATCAAGTGGCCTAAAAGGGCATGGGATGCATTGTGACACCACAGGGGTTAAGAGAAGCAAGGAACCATTGTGACCCAATGCAGGCTAACAATCTAAGAATCCCTTTTGACACCAGGGGGCGCAAAAGGACCATGGATGAACTCTGACAGCAAGGGGACCTATAGAAGCAAGGAACCATTATGACACCATGAAGGCCAAGAATCAAATGGTTCATTGTAAGACCAAGTGGCCTATAAGGGCTTGGAATGCATTGTGACAGCACAGGGGTTAAGAGAAGCAAGGATCCATTGTGACCCAATGGAGGCTAATAATCCCAGGATCCCATTTGACACCAGGGGGCATAAAAGGGCCAGGGATGAATTGTGACAGCATGGGGACCAATAGAAACAAGGAACCATTATGACACCATGGAGGCCAAGAATGAAATGATTCATTGTGACATCAAGTGGCCTAAAAGGGCATGGGATGCATTGTGACAGCACAGAGGTTAAGAGAAGCAAGGAACCATTGTGACCCAATGCAGGCTAACAATCTAATGATCCCTTGTGACACCAATGGGCCTAAAAGGGGCAGGGATGATTTGTGAAAGCATGGGGCCCCAGTAAAACCTGGTACAATTATGCCACCATGGAGGTCAAGAATCAAATGATTCATTGTGACATCAAGTGGCCTAAAAGGGCATGGGATGCATTGTGACACCACAGGGGTTAAGAGAAGCAAGGAACCATTGTGACCCAATGCAGGCTAACAATCTAAGAATCCCTTTTGACACCAGGGGGCGCAAAAGGACCACGGATGAACACTGACAGCATGGGGACCTATAGAAGCAAGGAAACATTATGACACCATGAAGGCCAAGAATCAAATGATTCATTGTGACATCAAGTGGCCTAAAAGGGCTTGGAATGCATTGTGACGCCACAGAGGTTAAGAGAAGCACGGAAACATTGTGACCCAATGCAGGCTAACAATCTAATGATCCCTTGTGACACCAGGGGGCCTAAAAGGGCCAGGGATGAATTGTTACAGCACGGGGACCAATAGAAGCAAGGATCTATTATGCCACCATGGAGGCCAAGAATCAAATAATTCATTGTGACATCATGTGGCCTAAAAGGGCATGGGATGCATTGTGACAGCACAGGGGTTAAGAAAAGCAAGGATCCATTGTGACCCAATGGAGGCTAATAATCCCAGGATCCCATTTGACACCAGGGGGCGTAAAAGAGGCAGGAATCAATTGTGACAGCATGGGGCCCAATAGAATCAAGGAACCATTATGACACCATGGAGGCCAAGAATCAAATAATTCATTGTGACATCAAGTGGCCTAAAAGGGCATGGGATGCATTGTGACACCACAGAGGTTAAGAGAAGCAAGGAAACATTGTGACCCAATGCAGGCTAACAATCTAATGATCCCTTGTGACACCAATGGGCCTAAAAGGGCCAGGGATGAATTGTTACAGCACGGGGACCAATAGAAGCAAGGATCTATTATGCCACCATGGCAGCCAAGAATCAAATAATTCATTGTGACATCATGTGGCCTAATAGGGCATGGGATGCATTGTGACAGCACAGGGGTTAAGAAAAGCAAGGATTCATTGTGACCCAATGGAGGCTAATAATCCCAGGATCCCATTTGACACCAGGGGGCGTGAAAGCGCCAGGGATGAATTGTGACAGCATGGGGCCCAATAGAAACAAGGAACCATTATGACACCATGGAGGCCAAGAATCAAATGATTCATTGTGACATCTAGTGGCCTAAAAGGGCTTGGAATGCATTGTGACACCACAGAGGTTAAGAGAAGCAAGGAACCATTGTGACCCAATGCAGGCTAACAATCTAATGATCCCTTATGGCACCAGGCGGTATAAAAAGGGCCAGGGGTGGATTGTTACAGCACGGGGACCAATAGAAGCAAGGATCTATTATGCCACGGTGGAGGCCAAGAATCAAATGATTCATTGTGACATCAAGTGGCCTAAAAGGGCATGGGATGCATTGTGACACCACAGGGGTTAAGAGAAGCAAGGAACCATTGTGACCCAATGCAGGCTAACAATCTAAGAATCCCTTTTGACACCAGGGGGCGCAAAAGGACCATGGATGAAGTCTGACAGCAAGGGGACCTATAGAAGCAAGGAACCATTATGACACCATGAAGGCCAAGAATCAAATGGTTCATTGTAAGACCAAGTGGCCTAAAAGGGCTTGGAATGCATTGTACACAGCACAGGGGTTAAGAGAAGCAAGGATCCATTGTGACCCAATGGAGGCTAATAATCCCAGGATCCCATTTGACACCAGGGGGCATAAAAGGGCCAGGGATGAATTGTGACAGCATGGGGACCAATAGAAACAAGGAACCATTATGACACCATGGAGGCCAAGAATCAAATGATTCATTGTGACATCATGTGGACTAAAAGGGCATGGGCTGCATTGTGACACCACAGAGGTTAAGAGAAGCAAGGAACCATTGTGACCCAATGCAGGCTAACAATCTAATGATCCCTTGTGACACCAATGGGCCTAAAAGGGGCAGGGATGATTTGTGACAGCATGGGGCCCCAGTAAAACCTGGTACAATTATGCCACCATGGAGGTCAAGAATCAAATGATTCATTGTGACATCAAGTGGCCTAAAAGGGCATGGGATGCATTGTGACACCACAGGGGTTAAGAGAAGCAAGGAACCATTGTGACCCAATGCAGGCTAACAATCTAAGAATCCCTTTTGACACCAGGGGGCGCAAAAGGACCACGGATGAACACTGACAGCATGGGGACCTATAGAAGCAAGGAAACATTATGACACCATGAAGGCCAAGAATCAAATGATTCATTGTAACATCAAGTGGCCTAAAAGGGCTTGGAATGCATTGTGACACCACAGAGGTTAAGAGAAGCAAGGAACCATTGTGACCCGATGGAGGCTAACAATCTAATGATCCCTTGTGACACTAATGGGCCTAAAAGGGGCAGGGATGTATTGTGAAAGCATGGGGCCCAATAGAAACCTCGTACAATTACGCCACCATGGAGGCCAAGAATCAAATGATTCGTTGTGACATCAAGTGGCCTAAAAGGGCATGGGATGCATTGTGACTCCACAGAGGTTAAGAGAAGCACGGAACCATTGTGACCCAATGCAGGCTAACAATCTAATGATCCCTTGTGACACCAGGGGGCCTAAAAGGGCCAGGGATGAATTGTTACAGCACGGGGACCAATAGAAGCAAGGATCTATTATGCCACCATGGAGGCCAAGAATCAAATAATTCATTGTGACATCATGTGGCCTAAAAGGGCATGGGATGCATTGTGACAGCACAGGGGTTAAGAGAAGCAAGGATCCATTGTGACCCAATGGAGGCTAATAATCCCAGGATCCCATTTGACACCAGGGGGCGTAAAAGAGGCAGGGATCAATTGTGACAGCATGGGGCCCAATAGAATCAAGGAACCATTATGACACCATGGAGGCCAAGAATCAAATGATTCATTGTGACATCAAGTGGCCTAAAAGGGCATGGGATGCATTGTGACACCACAGAGGTTAAGAGAAGCAAGGAAACATTGTGACCCAATGCAGGCTAACAATCTATTGATCCCTTGTGACACCAATGGGCCTAAAAGGGGCAGGGATGTATTGTGAAAGCATGGGGCCCAATAGAAACCTCGTACAATTACGCCACCATGGAGGCCAAGAATCAAATGATTCATTGTGACATCAAGTGGCCTAAAAGGGCATGGGATGCATTGTGACACCACAGGGGTTAAGAGAAGCAAGGAACCATTGTGACCCAATGCAGGCTAACAATCTAAGAATCCCTTTTGACACCAGGGGGCGTAAAAGGACCACGGATGAACTCTGACAGCATGGGGACCTATAGAAGCAAGGAACCATTATGACACCATGAAGGCCTAGAATGAAATGATTCATTGTGACATCAAGTGGCCTAAAAGGGCATGGAATGCATTGTGACACCACAGATGTTAAGAGAAGCAAGGAACCATTGTGACCCAATGCAGGCTAACAATCTAATGATCCCTTGTGGCACCAGGGGGTATAAAAAGGGCCAGGGATGGATTGTTACAGCACGGGGACCAATAGAAGCAAGGATCTATTATGCCACCGTGGAGGCCAAGAATCAAATGATTCATTGTGACATCAACTGGCCTAAAAGGTCTTGGAATGCATTGTGACCGCACTGGAGTTAAGAGAAGCAAGGAACCATTGTGACCCAATGGAGGCTAATATTCCCAGGATCCCATTTGACACCAGGGGGCGTAAAAGGGCCAGGGATGAATTGTGACAGCATGGGGCCCAATAGAAACAAGGAACCATTATGACACCATGAAGGCCAAGAATCAAATGATTCATTGTGACATCAAGTGGCCTAAAAGGGCATGGGATGCATTGTGACACCACAGGGGTTAAGAGAAGCAAGGAACCATTGTGACCCAATGCAGGCTAACAATCTAATGATCCCTTGTGACACCAATGGGCCTAAAAGGGGCAGGGATGAATTGTGAAAGCATGGGGCCCAAGTAAAACCTGGTACAATTATGCCACCGTGGAGGCCAAGAATCAAATGATTCATTGTGACATCAAGTGGCCTAAAAGGGCATGGGATGCATTGTGACACCACAGGGGTTAAGAGAAGCAAGGAACCATTGTGACCCAATGCAGGCTAACAATCTAAGAATCCCTTGTGGCACCAGGGGGCGCAAAAGGACGACGGATGAACTCTGACAGGATGGGGACCTATAGAAGCAAGGAACCATTATGACACCATGAAGTCCTAGAATCAAATGGTTCATTGTAAGTCCAAGTGGCCTAAAAGGGCTTGGAATGCAATGTGACACCACAGAGGTTAAGAGAAGCAAGGAACCATTGTGACCCAATGCAGGCTAACAATCTAAGAATCCCTTTTGACACCAGGGGGCGCAAAAGTACCACGGATGAACACTGACAGCATGGGGACCTATAGAAGCAAGGAAACATTATGACACCATGAAGGCCAAGAATCAAATGATTCATTGTGACATCAAGTGGCCTAAAAGGGCTTGGAATGCATTGTGACACCACAGAGGTTAAGAGAAGTAAGGAACCATTGTGACCCAATGCAGGCTAACAATCTAATGATCCCTTGTGACACCAATGGGCCTAAAAGGGGCAGGGATGTATTGTGAAAGCATGGGGCCCAATAGAAACCTCGTACAATTACGCCACCATGGAGGCCAAGAATCAAATGATTCGTTGTGACATCAAGTGGCCTAAAAGGGCATGGGATGCATTGTGACACCACAGAGGTTAAGAGAAGCCCGGAACCATTGTGACCCAATGCAGGCTAACAATCTAATGACCCCTTGTGACACCAATGGGCCTAAAAGGGCCAGGGATGAATTGTTACAGCACGGGGACCAATAGAAGCAAGGATCTATTATGCCAACATGGCGGCCAAGAATCAAATAATTCATTGTGACATCATGTGGCCTAATAGGGCATGGGATGCATTGTGACAGCACAGGGGTTAAGAAAAGCAAGGATCCATTGTGACCCAATGGAGGCTAATAATCCCAGGATCCCATTTGACACCAGGGGGCGTGAAAGCGCCAGGGATGAATTGTGACAGCATGGGGCCCAATAGAAACAAGGAACCATTATGACACCATGGAGGCCAAGAATCAAATGATTCATTGTGACATCTAGTGGCCTAAAAGGGCTTGGAATGCATTGTGACACCACAGAGGTTAAGAGAAGCAAGGAATCATTGTGACCCAATGCAGGCTAACAATCTAATGATCCCTTATGGCACCAGGCGGTATAAAAAGTGCCAGGGATGGATTGTTACAGCACGGGGACCAATAGAAGCAAGGATCTATTATGCCACGGTGGAGGCCAAGAATCAAATGATTCATTGTGACATCAAGTGGCCTAAAAGGGCATGGGATGCATTGTGACAGCACAGGGGTTAAGAGAAGCAAGGAACCATTGTGACCCAATGCAGGCTAACAATCTAAGAATCCCTTTTGACACCAATGGGCCTAAAAGGGGCAGGGATGATTTGTGGAAGCATGGGGCCCCAGTAAAACCTGGTACAATTATGCCACCATGGAGGCCAAGAATCAAATGATTCATTGTGACATCAAGTGGCCTAAAAGGGCATGGGATGCATTGTGACACCACAGGGGTTAAGAGAAGCAAGGAACCATTGTGACCCAATGCAGGCTAACAATCGAAGAATCCCTTTTGACACCAGGGGGCGCAAAAGGACCACGGATGAACACTGACAGCATGGGGACCTATAGAAGCAAGGAAACATTACGCCACAATGGAGGCCAAGAATCAAATGATTCGTTGTGACATCAAGTGGCCTAAAAGGGCATGGGATGCATTGTGACACCACAGAGGTTAAGAGAAGCACGGAACCATTGTGACCCGATGGAGGCTAACAATCTAATGATCCCTTGTGACACCAATGGGCCTAAAAGGGCCAGGGATGAATTGTTACAGCACGGGGACCAATAGATGCAAGGATCTATTATGCCACCATGGAGGCCAAGAATCAAATAATTCATTGTGACATCATGTGGCCTAAAAGGGCATGGGATGCATTGTGACAGCACAGGCATTAAGAAAAGCAAGGATCCATTGTGACCCAATGGAGGCTAACAATCTAAGAATCCCTTTTGACACCAGGGGGCGCAAAAGGACCATGGATGAACTCTGACATCATGGGGACCTATAGAAGCAAGGAACCATTATGACAACATGAAGGCCAAGAATCAAATGGTTCATTGTAAGACCAAGTGGCCTAAAAGGGCTTGGAATGCATTGTGACACCACAGAGGTTAAGAGAAACAAGGATCCATTGTAACCCAATGGAGGCTAATAATCCCAGGATCCCATTTGACACCAGGGGGCGTAAAAGGGCCAGGGATGGATTGTTACAGCACGGGGACCAATAGAAGCAAGGATCTATTATGCCACCGTGGAGGTCAAGAATTAAATGATTCATTGTGACATCAAGTGGCCTAAAAGGGCATGGGATGCATTGTGACAGCACAGGGGTTAAGAGAAGCAAGGATCCATTGTGACCCAATGGAGGCTAATAATCCCAGGATCCCATTTGACACCAGGGGGCGCAAAAAGGGCCAGGGATGAATTGTGACAGCATGGGGCCCAATAGAAACAAGGAAGCATTATGACACCATGGAGGCCAAGAATCAAATGGTTCATTGTGACATCTAGTGGCCTAAAAGGGCATGGGATGCATTGTGACACCACAGAGGTTAAGAGAAGCAAGGAACCATTGTGACCCAATGCAGGCTAACAATCTAATGATCCCTTCTGACACCAATGGGCCTAAAAGAGGCAGGGATGATTTGTGAAATCATGGGGCCGCAGTAAAACCTGGTACAATTATGCCACCATGGAGGCCAAGAATCAAATGATTCATTGTGACATCAAGTGGCCTAAAAGGGCATGGGATGCATTGTGACACCACAGGGGTTAAGAGAAGCAAGGAACCATTGTGACCCAATGCAGGCTAACAATCTAAGAATCCCTTTTGACACCAGGGGGCGCAAAAGGACCACGGATGAACTCTGACAGCATGGGGACCTATAGAAGCAAGGAAACGTTATGACACCATGAGGGCCAAGAATCAAATGATTCATTGTGACATCAAGTGGCCTAAAAGGGCTTGGAATGCATTGTGACACCACAGAGGTTAAGAGAAGCAAGGAACCATTGTGACCCAATGCAGGCTAACAATCTAATGATCCCTTATGGCACCAGGCAGTATAAAAAGGGCCAGGGATGGATTGTTACAGCACGGGGAACAATAAAAGCAAGGATCTATTATGCCACCGTGCAGGCCAAGAATCAAATGATTCATTGTGACATCAAGTGGCCTAAAAGGGCATGGGATGCATTGTGACACCACAGGGGTTAAGAGAAGCAAGGAACCATTGTGACCCAATGCAGGCTAACAATCTAATGATCCCTTGTGACACCAAAGGGCCTAAAAGGGGCAGGGATGAATTGTGAAAGCATGGGGCCCAAGTAAAACCTGGTACAATTATACCACCATGGAGGCCAAGAATCAAATGATTCATTGTGACATCAAGTGGCCTAAAAGGGCATGGGATGCATTGTGACACCACAGGGTTTAAGAGAAGCAAGGAACCATTGTGACCCAATGCAGGCTAACAATCTAAGAATCCCTTTTGACACCAGGGGGCGCAAAAGGACCACGGATGAACACTGACAGCATGGGGACCTATAGAAGCAAGGAAACATTATGACACCATGAAGGCCAAGAATCAAATGATTCATTGTGACATCAAGTGGCCTAAAAGGGCTTGGAATGCATTGTGACACCACAGAGGTTAAGAGAAGTAAGGAACCATTGTGACCCAATGCAGGCTAACAATCTAATGATCCCTTGTGACACCAATGGGCCTAAAAGGGGCAGGGATGTATTGTGAAAGCATGGGGCCCAATAGAAACCTCGTACAATTACGTCACCATGGAGGCCAAGAATCAAATGATTCGTTGTGACATCAAGTGGCCTAAAAGGGCATGGGATGCATTGTGACACCACAGACGTTAAGAGAAGCACGGAACCATTGTGACCCAATGCAGGCTAACAATCTAATGATCCCTTGTGACACCAATGGGCCTAAAAGGGCCAGGGATGAATTGTTACAGCACGGGGACCAATAGAAGCAAGGATCTATTATGCCACCATGGAGGCCAAGAATCAAATAATTCATTGTGACATCAAGTGGCCTAATAGGGCATGGGATGCATTGTGACAGCACAGGGGTTAAGAAAAGCAAGGATCCATTGTGACCCAATGGAGGCTAATAATCCCAGGATCCCTTTTGACACCATGGGGCGTGAAAGGGCCAGGGATGAATTGTGACAGCATGGGGCCAAATAGAAACAAGGAACCATTATGACACCATGGAGGCCAAGAATCAAATGATTCATTGTGACATCTAGTGGCCTAAAAGGGCTTGGAATGCATTGTGACACCACAGAGGTTAAGAGAAGCAAGGAACCATTGTGACCCAATGCAGGCTAACAATCTAATGATCCCTTATGGCACCAGGCGGTATAAAAAGGGCCAGGGATGGATTGTTACAGCACGGGGACCAATAGAAGCAAGGATCTATTATGCCACCATGGAGGCCAAGAATCAAATGATTCATTGTGACATCAAGTGGCCTAAAAGGGCATGGGATGCATTGTGACAGCACAGGGGTTAAGAGAAGCAAGGAACCATTGTGACCCAATGCAGGCTAACAATCTAAGAATCCCTTTTGATACCAGGGGGCGCAAAAGGACCATTGATGAACTCTGACAGCAAGGGGACCTATAGAAGCAAGGAACCATTATGACACCATGAAGGCCAAGAATCAAATGGTTCATTGTAAGACCAAGTGGCCTAAAAGGGCTTGGAATGCATTGTGACAGCACAGGGGTTAAGAGAAGCAAGGATCCATTGTGACCCAATGGAGGCTAATAATCCCAGGATCCCATTTGACACCAGGGGGCATAAAAGGGCCAGGGATGAATTGTGACAGCATGGGGCCCAATAGAAACAAGGAACCATTATGACACCATGGAGGCCAAGAATCAAATGATTCATTGTGACATCAAGTGGCCTAAAAGGGCATGGGATGCATTGTGACACCACAGAGGTTAAGAGAAGCAAGGAACCATTGTGACCCATTGCAGGCTAACAATCTAATGATCCCTTGTGACACCAATGGGCCTAAAAGGGGCAGGGATGATTTGTGAAAGCATGGGGCCCCAGTAAAACCTGGTACAATTATGCCACCATGGAGGCCAAGAATCAAATGATTCATTGTGACATCAAGTGGCCTAAAAGGGCATGGGATGCATTGTGACACCACAGGGGTTAAGAGAAGCAAGGAACCATTGTGACCCAATGCAGGCTAACAATCTAAGAATCCCTTTTGACACCAATGGGCCTAAAAGGGGCAGCGATGAATTGTTACATCACGGGGACAAATAGAAGCAAGGATCTATTATGACACCATGGAGGCCAAGAATCAAATAATTCATTGTGACATCATGTGGCCTAAAAGGGCATGGGATGCATTGTGACAGCACAGGGGTTAAGAAAAGCAAGGAATCATTGTGACCCAATGGAGGCTAATAATCCCAGGATCCCATTTGACACCAGGGGGCGTAAAAGGGCCAGGGATGAATTGTGTCAGCATGGGGCCCAATAGAAACAAGGAACCATTATGACACCATGGAGGCCAAGAATCAAATGATTCATTGTGACATCTAGTGGCCTAAAAGGGCATGGGATGCATTGTGACACCACAGAGGTTAAGAGAAGCAAGGAACCATTGTGACCCAATGCAGGCTAACAATCTAATGATCCCTTGTGACACCAATGGGCCTAAAAGGGGCAGGGATGTATTGTGAAAGCATGGGGCCCAATAGAAACCTCGTACAATTATGCCACCATGGAGGCCAAGAATCAAATGATTCGTTGTGACATCAAGTGGCCTAAAAGGGCATGGGATGCATTGTGACATCACAGAGGTTAAGAGAAGCAAGGAACCATTGTGACCCAATGTAGGCTAACAATCTAATGATCCCTTGTGGATCCAGGGGGTATAAAAAGGGCCAGGGATGGATTTTTACAGCACGGGGACCAATAGAAGCAAGGATCTATTATGCCACCATGGAGGACAAGAATCAAATGATTCATTGTGACAACAAGTGGCCTAAAAGGGCATGGGATGCATTGTGACACCACAGGGGTTAAGAGAAGCAAGGAACCATTGTGATCCAATGCTGCCTAACAATCTAAGAATCCCTTTTGACACCAGGGGGAGTAAAAGAGGCAGGGATCAATTGTGACAGCATGGGGCCCAATAGAATCGAGGAACCATTATGACACCATGGAGGCCAAGAATCAAATAATTCATTGTGACATCAAGTGGCCTAAAAGGGCATGGGATGCATTGTGACACCACAGAGGTTAAGAAAAGCAAGGAAACATTGTGACCCAATGCAGGCTAACAATCTAATGATCCCTTGTGACACCAATGGGCCTAAAAGGGCCAGGGATGAATTGTTACAGCACGGGGACCAATAGAAACAAGGATCTATTATGCCATCGTGGAGGCCACGAATCAAATGATTCATTGTGACATCAAGTGGCCTAAAAGGGCATGGGATGCACTGTGACGCCACAGAGGTTAAGAGAAGCAAGGAACCATTGTGACCCAATGCAGGCTAACAATCTAATTATCCCTTGTTACACCAATGGGCCTAAAAGGGGCAGGGATGTATTGTGAAAGCATGGGGCCCAATAGAAACCTCGTACAATTACGCCACCATGGAGGCCAAGAATCAAATGATTCATTGTGACATCAAGTGGCCTAAAAGGGCATGGGATGCATTGTGACACCACAGGGGTTAAGAGAAGCAAGGAACCATTGTGACCCAATGCAGGCTAACAATCTAAGAATCCCTTTTGACACCAGGGGGCGCAAAAGGGCCACGGATTAACTCTGACAGCATGGGGACCTATAGAAGCAAGGAACCATTATGACACCATGGAGGCCAAGAATCAAATGATTCATTGTGACATCTAGTGGCCTAAAAGGGCATGGGATGCATTGTGACACCACAGAGGTTAAGAGAAGCAAGGAACCATTGTGACCCAATGCAGGCTAACAATCTAATGATCCCTTGTGACACCAATGGGCCTAAAAGGGGCAGGGATGAATTGTGAAAGCATGGGGCCCCAGTAAAACCTGGTAAAATTATGCCACCATGTGTGCCAAGAATCTAATGATTCATTGTGACATCAAGTGGCCTAAAAGGGCTTGGAATTCATTGTGACACCACAGAGGTTAAGAGAAGCAAGGAACCATTGTGACCCAATGCAGGCTAACAATCTAATGATCCCTTGTGGCACCAGGGGGTATAAAAAGGGCCAGGGATGGATTTTTACAGCACGGGGACCAATAGAAGCAAGGATCTATTATGCCACCATGGAGGCCAAGAATCAAATGATTCATTGTGACATCAAGTGGCCTAAAAGGGCATGGGATGCATTTTGACACCACAGGGGTTAAGAGAAGCAAGGAACCATTGTGATCCAATGCTGCCTAACAATCTAAGAATCCCTTTTGACACCATGGGGCGTAAAAGGGCAGGGATGAATTGTGACAGCATGGGGCCCAATAGAATCAAGGAACCATTATGACACCATGGAGGCCAAGAATCCAATAATTCATTGTGACATCAAGTGGCCTAAAAGGGCATGGGATGCATTGTGACACCACAGAGGTTAAGAGAAGCAAGGAATCATTGTGACCCAATGCAGGCTAACAATCTAATGATCCCTTGTGGCACCAGGGGGTATATAAAGGGCCAGGGATGGATTGTTACAGCACGGGGACCAATAGAAACAAGGATCTATTATGCCATCGTGGAGGCCACGAATCAAATGATTCATTGTGACATCTAGTGGCCTAAAAGGGCATGGGATGCACTGTGACGCCACAGAGGTTAAGAGAAGCAAGGAACCATTGTGACCCAATGCAGGCTAACAATCTAATTATCCCTTGTGACACCAATGGGCCTAAAAGGGCCAGGGATGAATTGTGAAAGCATGGGGCCCAATAGAAACCTCGTACAATTACGCCACCATGGAGGCCAAGAATCAAATGATTCATTGTGACATCAAGTGGCCTAAAAGGGCATGGGATGCATTGTGACACCACAGGGGTTAAGAGAAGCAAGGAACCATTGTGACCCAGTGCAGGCTAACAATCTAATGATCCCTTGTGACACCAATGGGCCTAAAAGGGGCAGCGATGAATTGTTACATCACGGGGACAAATAGAAGCAAGGATCTATTATGACACCATGGAGGCCAAGAATCAAATAATTCATTGTGACATCATGTGGCCTAAAAGGGCATGGGATGCATTGTGACAGCACAGGGGTTAAGAAAAGCAAGGAATCATTGTGACCCAATGGAGGCTAATAATCCCAGGATCCCATTTGACACCAGGGGGCGTAAAAGGGCCAGGGATGAATTGTGTCAGCATGGGGCCCAATAGAAACAAGGAACCATTATGACACCATGGAGGCCAAGAATCAAATGATTCATTGTGACATCTAGTGGCCTAAAAGGGCATGGGATGCATTGTGACACCACAGAGGTTAAGAGAAGCAAGGAACCATTGTGACCCAATGCAGGCTAACAATCTAATGATCCCTTGTGACACCAATGGGCCTAAAAGGGGCAGGGATGTATTGTGAAAGCATGGGGCCCAATAGAAACCTCGTACAATTATGCCACCATGGAGGCCAAGAATCAAATGATTCGTTGTGACATCAAGTGGCCTAAAAGGGCATGGGATGCATTGTGACACCACAGAGGTTAAGAGAAGCAAGGAACCATTGTGACCCAATGCAGGCTAACAATCTAATGATCCCTTGTGGCTCCAGGGGGTATAAAAAGGGCCAGGGATGAATTGTTACAGCACGGGGACCAATAGAAGCAAGGATCTATTATGCCACCATGGAGGACAAGATTCAAATGATTCATTGTGACAACAAGTGGCCTAAAAGGGCATGGGATGCATTGTGACACCACAGGGGTTAAGAGAAGCAAGGAACCATTGTGATCCAATGCTGCCTAACAATCTAAGAATCCCTTTTGACACCAGGGGGAGTAAAAGAGGCAGGGATCAATTGTGACAGCATGGGGCCCAATAGAATCGAGGAACCATTATGACACCATGGAGGCCAAGAATCAAATAATTCATTGTGACATCAAGTGGCCTAAAAGGGCATGGGATGCATTGTGACACCACAGAGGTTAAGAAAAGCAAGGAAACATTGTGACCCAATGCAGGCTAACAATCTAATGATCCCTTGTGACACCAATGGGCCTAAAAGGGCCAGGGATGAATTGTTACAGCACGGGGACCAATACAAACAAGGATCTATTATGCCATCGTGGAGGCCACGAATCAAATGATTCATTGTGACATCTAGTGGCCTAAAAGGGCATGGGATGCACTGTGACGCCACAGAGGTTAAGAGAAGCAAGGAACCATTGTGACCCAATGCAGGCTAACAATCTAATTATCCCTTGTTACACCAATGGGCCTAAAAGGGGCAGGGATGTATTGTGAAAGCATGGGGCCCAATAGAAACCTCGTACAATTACGCCACCATGGAGGCCAAGAATCAAATGATTCATTGTGACATCAAGTGGCCTAAAAGGGCATGGGATGCATTGTGACACCACAGGGGTTAAGAGAAGCAAGGAACCATTGTGACCCAGTGCAGGCTAACAATCTAATGATCCCTTGTGACACCAATGGGCCTAAAAGGGGCAGGGATGGATTGTTACATCACGGGGACAAATAGAAGCAAGGATCTATTATGACACCATGGAGGCCAAGAATCAAATAATTCATTGTGACATCATGTGGCCTAAAAGGGCATGGGATGCATTGTGACAGCACAGGGGTTAAGAAAAGCAAGGAATCATTGTGACCCAATGGAGGCTAATAATCCCAGGATCCCATTTGACACCAGGGGGCGTAAAAGGGCCAGGGATGAATTGTGTCAGCATGGGGCCCAATAGAAACAAGGAACGATTATGACACCATGGAGGCCAAGAATCAAATGATTCATTGTGACATCTAGTGGCCTAAAAGGGCATGGGATGCATTGTGACACCACAGAGGTTAAGAGAAGCAAGGAACCATTGTGACCCAATGCAGGCTAACAATCTAATGATCCCTTGTGACACCAATGGGCCTAAAAGGGGCAGGGATGTATTGTGAAAGCATGGGGCCCAATAGAAACCTCGTACAATTATGCCACCATGGAGGCCAAGAATCAAATGATTCGTTGTGACATCAAGTGGCCTAAAAGGGCATGGGATGCATTGTGACACCACAGAGGTTAAGAGAAGCAAGGAACCATTGTGACCCAATGCAGGCTAACAATCTAATGATCCCTTGTGGCTCCAGGGGGTATAAAAAGGGCCAGGGATGGATTGTTACAGCACGGGGACCAATAGAAGCAAGGATCTATTATGCCACCATGGAGGACAAGAATCAAATGATTCATTGTGACAACAAGTGGCCTAAAGGGGCATGGGATGCATTGTGACACCACAGGGGTTAAGAGAAGCAAGGAACCATTGTGATCCAATGCTGCCTAACAATCTAAGAATCCCTTTTGACACCAGGGGGAGTAAAAGAGGCAGGGATCAATTGTGACAGCATGGGGCCCAATAGAATCGAGGAACCATTATGACACCATGGAGGCCAAGAATCAAATAATTCATTGTGACATCAAGTGGCCTAAAAGGGCATGGGATGCATTGTGACACCACAGAGGTTAAGAGAAGCAAGGAAACATTGTGACCCAATGCAGGCTAACAATCTAATGATCCCTTGTGACACCAATGGGCCTAAAAGGGCCAGGGATGAATTGTTAGAGCACGGGGACCAATAGATGCAAGGATCTATTATGCCACCATGGAAGCCAAGAATCAAATAATTCATTGTGACATCATGTGGCCTAAAAGGGCATGGGATGCATTGTGACACCACAGAGGTTAAGAGAAGCAAGGAACCATTGTGACCCAATGGAGGCTAACAATCTAATGATCCCTTGTGACACCAATGGGCCTAAAAGGGGCAGGGATGTATTGTGAAAGCATGGGGCCCAATAGAAACCTCGTACAATTACGCCACCATGGAGGCCAAGAATCAAATGATTCATTGTGACATCAAGTGGCCTAAAAGGGCATGGGATGCATTGTGACACCACAGGGGTGAAGAGAAGCAAGGAACCATTGTGACCCAATGCAGGCTAACAATCTAAGAATCCCTTTTGACACCAGGAGGCGTAAAAGGACCACGGATGAACTCTGACAGCATGGGGACCTATAGAAGCAAGGAACCATTATGACACGATGAAGGCCTAGAATCAAATGATTCATTGTGACATCAAGTGGCCTAAAAGGGCATGGAATGCATTGTGACACCACAGAGGTTAAGAGAAGCAAGGAACCATTGTGACCCAATGCAGGCTAACAATCTAATGATCCCTTGTGGCACCAGGGGGTATAAAAAGGGCCAGGGATGGATTGTTACAGCACGGGGACCAATAGAAGCAAGGATCTATTATGCCACCGTGGAGGCCAAGAATCAAATGATTCATTGTGACATCAAGTGGCCTAAAAGGGCTTGGAATGCATTGTGACCGCACTGGAGTTAAGAGAAGCAAGGATCCATTGTGACCCAATGGAGGCTAATATTCCCAGGATCCCATTTGACACCAGGGGGCGTAAAAGGGCCAGGGATGAATTGTGACAGCATGGGGCCCAATAGAAACAAGGAACCATTATGACACCATGAAGGCCAAGAATCAAATGATTCATTGTGACATCAAGTGGCCTAAAAGGGCATGGGATGCATTGTGACACCACAGAGGTTAAGAGAAGCAAGGAACCATTGTGACCCAATGCAGGCTAACAATCTAAGAATCCCTTTTGACACCAGGAGGCGTAAAAGGACCACGGATGAACTCTGACAGCATGGGGACCTATAGAAGCAAGGAACCATTATGACACGATGAAGGCCTAGAATCAAATGATTCATTGTGACATCAAGTGGCCTAAAAGGGCATGGAATGCATTGTGACACCACAGAGGTTAAGAGAAGCAAGGAACCATTGTGACCCAATGCAGACTAACAATCTAATGATCCCTTGTGGCACCAGGGTCTATAAAAAGGGCCAGGGATGGATTGTTACAGCACGGGGACCAATAGAAGCAAGGATCTATTATGCCATCGTGGAGGCCTAGAATCAAATGATTCATTGTGACATCAAGTGGCCTAAAAGGGCTTGGAATGCATTGTGACCGCACTGGAGTTAAGAGAAGCAAGGATCCATTGTGACCCAATGCAGGCTAATATTCCCAGGATCCCATTTGACACCAGGGGGCGTAAAAGGGCCAGGGATGAATTGTGACAGCATGGGGCCCAATAGAAACAAGGAACCATTATGACACCATGAAGGCCAAGAATCAAATGATTCATTGTGACATCAAGTGGCCTAAAAGGGCATGGGATGCATTGTGACACCACAGGGGTTAAGAGAAGCAAGGAACCATTGTGACCCAGTGCAGGCTAACAATCTAATGATCCCTTGTGACACCAATGGGCCTAAAAGGGGCAGGGATGAATTGTTACATCACGGGGACAAATAGAAACAAGGATCTATTATGACACCATGGAGGCCAAGAATCAAATAATTCATTGTGACATCATGTGGCCTAAAAGGGCATGGGATGCATTGTGACAGCACAGGGGTTAAGAAAAGCAAGGATCCATTGTGACCCAATGGAGGCTAATAATCCCAGGATCCCATTTGACACCAGGGGGCGTAAAAGGGCCAGGGATCAATTGTGTCAGCATGGGGCCCAATAGAAACAAGGAACCATTATGACACCATGGAGGCCAAGAATCAAATGATTCATTGTGACATCTAGTGGCCTAAAAGGGCATGGGATGCATTGTGACACCACAGAGGTTAAGAGAAGCAAGGAACCATTGTGACCCAATGCAGGCTAACAATCTAATGATCCCTTGTGACACCAATGGGCCTAAAAGGGGCAGGGATGTATTGTGAAAGCATGGGGCCCAATAGAAACCTCGTACAATTACGCCACCATGGAGGCCAAGAATCAAATGATTCATTGTGACATCAAGTGGCCTAAAAGGGCATGGGATGCATTGTGACACCACAGGGGTGAAGAGAAGCAAGGAACCATTGTGACCCAATGCAGGCTAACAATCTAAGAATCCCTTTTGACACCAGGAGGCGTAAAAGGACCACGGATGAACTCTGACAGCATGGGGACCTATAGAAGCAAGGAACCATTATGACACGATGAAGGCCTAGAATCAAATGATTCATTGTGACATCAAGTGGCCTAAAAGGGCATGGAATGCATTGTGACACCACAGAGGTTAAGAGAAGCAAGGAACCATTGTGACCCAATGCAGGCTAACAATCTAATGATCCCTTGTGGCACCAGGGGGTATAAAAAGGGCCAGGGATGGATTGTTACAGCACGGGGACCAATAGAAGCAAGGATCTATTATGCCACCGTGGAGGCCAAGAATCAAATGATTCATTGTGACATCAAGTGGCCTAAAAGGGCTTGGAATGCATTGTGACCGCACTGGAGTTAAGAGAAGCAAGGATCCATTGTGACCCAATGGAGGCTAATATTCCCAGGATCCCATTTGACACCAGGGGGCGTAAAAGGGCCAGGGATGAATTGTGTCAGCATGGGGCCCAATAGAAACAAGGAACCATTATGACACCATGGAGGCCAAGAATCAAATGATTCATTGTGACATCTAGTGGCCTAAAAGGGCATGGGATGCATTGTGACACCACAGAGGTTAAGAGAAGCAAGGAACCATTGTGACCCAATGCAGGCTAACAATCTAATGATCCCTTGTGACACCAATGGGCCTAAAAGGGGCAGGGATGAATTGTGAATGCATGGGGCCCAAGTAAAACCTGGTACAATTATGCCACCATGGAGGCCAAGAATCAAATGATTCATTGTGACATCAAGTGGCCTAAAAGGGCATGGGATGCATTGTGACACCACAGAGGTTAAGAGAAGCAAGGAACCATTGTGACCCAATGCAGGCTAACAATCTAATGATCCCTTGTGACACCAATGGGCCTAAAAGGGGCAGGGATGAATTGTGAAAGCATGGGGCCCAATAGAAACCTCGTACATTTACGCCACCATGGAGGCCAAGAATCAAATGATTCATTGTGACATCAAGTGGCCTAAAAGGGCATGGGATGCATTGTGACACCACAGAGGTTAAGAGAAGCACGGAACCATTGTGACCCAATGCAGGCTAACAATCTAATGATCCCTTGTGACACCAATGGGCCTAAAAGGGCCAGGGATGAATTGTTACAGCACGGGGACCAATAGAAGCAAGGATCTATTATGCCACCATGGAGGCCAAGAATCAAATAATTCATTGTGACATCATGTGGCCTAATAGGGCATGGGATGCATTGTGACAGCACAGGGGTTAAGAAAAGCAAGGATCCATTGTGACCCAATGGAGGCTAATAATCCCAGGATCCCATTTGACACCAGGGGGCGTAAAAGGGCCAGGGATGAATTGTGACAGCATGGGGCCCAATAGAAACAAGGAACCATTATGATACCATGGAGGCCAAGAATCAAATGATTCATTGTGACATCTAGTGGCCTAAAAGGGCTTGGAATGCATTGTGACACCACAGAGGTTAAGAGAAGCAAGGAACCATTGTGACCCAATGCAGGCTAACAATCTAATGATCCCTTATGGCACCAGGCGGTATAAAAAGGGCCAGGGATGGATTGTTACAGCACGGGGAACAATAAAAGCAAGGATCTATTATGCCACCGTGGAGGCCAAGAATCAAATGATTCATTGTGACATCAAGTGGCCTAAAAGGGCATGGGATGCATTGTGACAGCACAGAGGTTAAGAGAAGCAAGGAAACATTGTGACCCAATGCAGGCTAACAATCTAATGATCCCTTGTGACACCAATGGGCCTAAAAGGGCCAGGGATGAATTGTTACATCACGGGGACAAATAGAAACAAGGATCTATTATGACACCATGGAGGCCAAGAATCAAATGATTCATTGTGACATCATGTGGCCTAAAAGGGCATGGGATGCATTGTGACACCACAGGGGTTAAGAAAAGCAAGGATCCATTGTGACCCAATGGAGGCTAATAATCCCAGGATCCCATTTGACACCAGGGTGCGTAAAAGGGCCAGGGATGAATTGTGTCAGCATGGGGCCCAATAGAAACAAGGAACCATTATGACACCATGGAGGCCAAGAATCAAATGATTCATTGTGACATCTAGTGGCCTAAAAGGGCATGGGATGCATTGTGACACCACAGAGGTTAAGAGAAGCAAGGAACCATTGTGACCCAATGCAGGCTAACAATCTAATGATCCCTTGTGACACCAATGGGCCTAAAAGGGGCAGGGATGAATTGTGAATGCATGGGGCCCAAGTAAAACCTGGTACAATTATGCCACCATGGAGGCCAAGAATCAAATGATTCATTGTGACATCAAGTGGCCTAAAAGGGCATGGGATGCATTGTGACACCACAGAGGTTAAGAGAAGCAAGGAACCATTGTGACCCAATGCAGGCTAACAATCTAATGATCCCTTGTGACACCAATGGGCCTAAAAGGGGCAGGGATGAATTGTGAAAGCATGGGGCCCAATAGAAACCTCGTACATTTACGCCACCATGGAGGCCAAGAATCAAATGATTCATTGTGACATCAAGTGGCCTAAAAGGGCATGGGATGCATTGTGACACCACAGAGGTTAAGAGAAGCACGGAACCATTGTGACCCAATGCAGGCTAACAATCTAATGATCCCTTGTGACACCAATGGGCCTAAAAGGGCCAGGGATGAATTGTTACAGCACGGGGACCAATAGAAGCAAGGATCTATTATGCCACCATGGAGGCCAAGAATCAAATAATTCATTGTGACATCATGTGGCCTAATAGGGCATGGGATGCATTGTGACAGCACAGGGGTTAAGAAAAGCAAGGATCCATTGTGACCCAATGGAGGCTAATAATCCCAGGATCCCATTTGACACCATGGGGCGTAAAAGGGCCAGGGATGAATTGTGACAGCATGGGGCCCAATAGAAACAAGGAACCATTATGATACCATGGAGGCCAAGAATCAAATGATTCATTGTGACATCTAGTGGCCTAAAAGGGCTTGGAATGCATTGTGACACCACAGAGGTTAAGAGAAGCAAGGAACCATTGTGACCCAATGCAGGCCACCAATCTAATGATCCCTTATGGCACCAGGCGGTATAAAAAGGGCCAGGGATGGATTGTTACAGCACGGGGAACAATAAAAGCAAGGATCTATTATGCCACCGTGGAGGCCAAGAATCAAATGATTCATTGTGACATCAAGTGGCCTAAAAGGGCATGGGATGCATTGTGACAGCACAGGGGTTAAGAGAAGCAAGGAACCATTGTGACCCAATGCAGGCTAACAATCTAATGATCCCTTGTGACACCAATGGGCCTAAAAGGGGCAGGGATGAATTGTGAAAGCATGGGGCCCAAGTAAAACCTGGTGCAATTACGCCACCATGGAGGCCAAGAATCAAATGATTCATTGTGACATCAAGTGGCCTAAAAGGGCATGGGATGCATTGTGACACCACAGGGGTTAAGAGAAGCAAGGAACCATTGTGACCCAATGCAGGCTAACAATCTAATGATCCCTTGTGACACCAATGGGCCTAAAAGGGGCAGGGATGTAATGTTACATCACGGGGACAAATAGAAACAAGGATCTATTATGACACCATGGAGGCCAAGAATCAAATAATTCATTGTGACATCAAGTGGCCTAAAAGGGCATGGGATGCATTGTGACAGCACAGGGGTTAAGAAAAGCAAGGATCCATTGTGACCCAATGGAGGCTAATAATCCCAGGATCCCATTTGACACCAGGGGGCGTAAAAGGGCCAGGGATGAATTGTGTCAGCATGGGGCCCAATAGAAACAAGGAACCATTATGACACCATGGAGGCCAAGAATCAAATGATTCATTGTGACATCTAGTGGCCTAAAAGGGCATGGGATGCATTGTGACACCACAGAGGTTAAGAGAAGCAAGGAACCATTGTGACCCAATGCAGGCTAACAATCTAATGATCCCTTGTGACACCAATGGGCCTAAAAGGGGCAGGGATGAATTGTGAATGCATGGGGCCCAAGTAAAACCTGGTACAATTATGCCACCATGGAGGCCAAGAATCAAATGATTCATTGTGACATCAAGTGGCCTAAAAGGGCATGGGATGCATTGTGACACCACAGGGGTTAAGAGAAGCAAGGAACCATTGTGACCCAATGCAGGCTAACAATCTAATGATCCCTTGTGACACCAATGGGCCTAAAAGGGGCAGGGATGAATTGTGAAAGCATGGGGCCCAATAGAAACCTCGTACATTTACGCCACCATGGAGGCCAAGAATCAAATGATTCATTGTGACATCAAGTGGCCTAAAAGGGCATGGGATGCATTGTGACACCACAGAGGTTAAGAGAAGCACGGAACCATTGTGACCCAATGCAGGCTAACAATCTAATGATCCCTTGTGACACCAATGGGCCTAAAAGGGCCCGGGATGAATTGTTACAGCACGGGGACCAATAGAAGCAAGGATCTATTATGCCACCATGGAGGCCAAGAATCAAATAATTCATTGTGACATCATGTGGCCTAATAGGGCATGGGATGCATTGTGACAGCACAGGGGTTAAGAAAAGCAAGGATCCATTGTGACCCAATGGAGGCTAATAATCCCAGGATCCCATTTGACACCAGGGGGCGTAAAAGGGCCAGGGATGAATTGTGACAGCATGGGGCCCAATAGAAACAAGGAACCATTATGATACCATGGAGGCCAAGAATCAAATGATTCATTGTGACATCTAGTGGCCTAAAAGGGCTTGGAATGCATTGTGACACCACAGAGGTTAAGAGAAGCAAGGAACCATTGTGACCCAATGCAGGCTAACAATCTAATGATCCCTTATGGCACCAGGCGGTATAAAAAGGGCCAGGAATGGATTGTTACAGCACGGGGAACAATAAAAGCAAGGATCTATTATGCCACCGTGGAGGCCAAGAATCAAATGATTCATTGTGACATCAAGTGGCCTAAAAGGGCATGGGATGCATTGTGACAGCACAGGGGTTAAGAGAAGCAAGGAACCATTGTGACCCAATGCAGGCTAACAATCTAATGATCCCTTGTGACACCAATGGGCCTAAAAGGGGCAGGGATGAATTGTGAAAGCATGGGGCCCAAGTAAAACCTGGTGCAATTACGCCACCATGGAGGCCAAGAATCAAATGATTCATTGTGACATCAAGTGGCCTAAAAGGGCATGGGATGCATTGTGACACCACAGGGGTTAAGAGAAGCAAGGAACCATTGTGACCCAATGCAGGCTAACAATCTAAGAATCCCTTTTGACACCAGGGGGCGCAAAAGGACCATGGATGAACTCTGACAGCAAGGGGACCTATAGAAGCAAGGAACCATTATGACACCATGAAGGCCAAGAATCAAATGGTTCATTGTAAGACCAAGTGGCCTATAAGGGCTTGGAATGCATTGTGACAGCACAGGGGTTAAGAGAAGCAAGGATCCATTGTGACCCAATGGAGGCTAATAATCCCAGGATCCCATTTGACACCAGGGGGCATAAAAGGGCCAGGGATGAATTGTGACAGCATGGGGACCAATAGAAACAAGGAACCATTATGACACCATGGAGGCCAAGAATCAAATGATTCATTGTGACATCAAGTGGCCTAAAAGGGCATGGGATGCATTGTGACACCACAGAGGTTAAGAGAAGCAAGGAACCATTGTGACCCAATGCAGGCTAACAATCTAATGATCCCTTGTGACACCAATGGGCCTAAAAGGGGCAGGGATGATTTGTGAAAGCATGGGGCCCCAGTAAAACCTGGTACAATTATGCCACCATGGAGGTCAAGAATCAAATGATTCATTGTGACATCAAGTGGCCTAAAAGGGCATGGGATGCATTGTGACACCACAGGGGTTAAGAGAAGCAAGGAACCATTGTGACCCAATGCAAGCTAACAATCTAAGAATCCCTTTTGACACCAGGGGGCGCAAAAGGACCACGGATGAACACTGACAGCATGGGGACCTATAGAAGCAAGGAAACATTATGACACCATGAAGGCCAAGAATCAAATGATTCATTGTGACATCAAGTGGCCTAAAAGGGCTTGGAATGCATTGTGACACCACAGAGGTTAAGAGAAGCAAGGAACCATTGTGACCCGATGGAGGCTAACAATCTAATGATCCCTTGTGACACCAATGGGCCTAAAAGGGGCAGGGATGTATTGTGAAAGCATGGGGCCCAATAGAAACCTCGTACAATTACGCCACCATGGAGGCCAAGAATCAAATGATTCGTTGTGACATCAAGTGGCCTAAAAGGGCATGGGATGCATTGTGACTCCACAGAGGTTAAGAGAAGCACGGAACCATTGTGACCCAATGCAGGCTAACAATCTAATGATCCCTTGTGACACCAATGGGCCTAAAAGGGGCAGGGATGAATTGTTACATCACGGGGACAAATAGAAACAAGGATCTATTATGACACCATGGAGGCCAAGAATCAAATAATTCATTGTGACATCATGTGGCCTAAAAGGGCATGGGATGCATTGTGACACCACAGGGGTTAAGAAAAGCAAGGATCCATTGTGACCCAATGGAGGCTAATAATCCCAGGATCCCATTTGACACCAGGGGGCGTAAAAGGGCCAGGGATGAATTGTGTCAGCATGGGGCCCAATAGAAACAAGGAACCATTATGACACCATGGAGGCCAAGAATCAAATGATTCATTGTGACATCTAGTGGCCTAAAAGGGCATGGGATGCATTGTGACACCACAGAGGTTAAGAGAAGCAAGGAACCATTGTGACCCAATGCAGGCTAACAATCTAATGATCCCTTGTGACACCAATGGGCCTAAAAGGGGCAGGGATGAATTGTGAATGCATGGGGCCCAAGTAAAACCTGGTACAATTATGCCACCATGGAGGCCAAGAATCAAATGATTCATTGTGACATCAAGTGGCCTAAAAGGGCATGGGATGCATTGTGACACCACAGAGGTTAAGAGAAGCAAGGAACCATTGTGACCCAATGCAGGCTAACAATCTAATGATCCCTTGTGACACCAATGGGCCTAAAAGGGGCAGGGATGAATTGTGAAAGCATGGGGCCCAATAGAAACCTCGTACATTTACGCCACCATGGAGGCCAAGAATCAAATGATTCATTGTGACATCAAGTGGCCTAAAAGGGCATGGGATGCATTGTGACACCACAGAGGTTAAGAGAAGCACGGAACCATTGTGACCCAATGCAGGCTAACAATCTAATGATCCCTTGTGACACCAATGGGCCTAAAAGGGCCAGGGATGAATTGTTACAGCACGGGGACCAATAGAAGCAAGGATCTATTATGCCACCATGGAGGCCAAGAATCAAATAATTCATTGTGACATCATGTGGCCTAATAGGGCATGGGATGCATTGTGACAGCACAGGGGTTAAGAAAAGCAAGGATCCATTGTGACCCAATGGAGGCTAATAATCCCAGGATCCCATTTGACACCAGGGGGCGTAAAAGGGCCAGGGATGAATTGTGACAGCATGGGGCCCAATAGAAACAAGGAACCATTATGATACCATGGAGGCCAAGAATCAAATGATTCATTGTGACATCTAGTGGCCTAAAAGGGCTTGGAATGCATTGTGACACCACAGAGGTTAAGAGAAGCAAGGAACCATTGTGACCCAATGCAGGCTAACAATCTAATGATCCCTTATGGCACCAGGCGGTATAAAAAGGGCCAGGGATGGATTGTTACAGCACGGGGAACAATAAAAGCAAGGATCTATTATGCCACCGTGGAGGCCAAGAATCAAATGATTCATTGTGACATCAAGTGGCCTAAAAGGGCATGGGATGCATTGTGACAGCACAGGGGTTAAGAGAAGCAAGGAACCATTGTGACCCAATGCAGGCTAACAATCTAATGATCCCTTGTGACACCAATGGGCCTAAAAGGGGCAGGGATGAATTGTTACATCACGGGGACAAATAGAAGCAAGGATCTATTATGACACCATGGAGGCCAAGAATCAAATGATTCATTGTGACATCATGTGGCCTAAAAGGGCATGGGATGCATTGTGACACCACAGGGGTTAAGAAAAGCAAGGATCCATTGTGACCCAATGGAGGCTAATAATCCCAGGATCCCATTTGACACCAGGGGGCGTAAAAGGGCCAGGGATGAATTGTGTCAGCATGGGGCCCAATAGAAACAAGGAACCATTATGACACCATGGAGGCCAAGAATCAAATGATTCATTGTGACATCTAGTGGCCTAAAAGGGCATGGGATGCATTGTGACACCACAGAGGTTAAGAGAAGCAAGGAACCATTGTGACCCAATGCAGGCTAACAATCTAATGATCCCTTGTGACACCAATGGGCCTAAAAGGGGCAGGGATGAATTGTGAATGCATGGGGCCCAAGTAAAACCTGGTACAATTATGCCACCATGGAGGCCAAGAATCAAATGATTCATTGTGACATCAAGTGGCCTAAAAGGGCATGGGATGCATTGTGACACCACAGAGGTTAAGAGAAGCAAGGAACCATTGTGACCCAATGCAGGCTAACAATCTAATGATCCCTTGTGACACCAATGGGCCTAAAAGGGGCAGGGATGAATTGTGAAAGCATGGGGCCCAATAGAAACCTCGTACATTTACGCCACCATGGAGGCCAAGAATCAAATGATTCATTGTGACATCAAGTGGCCTAAAAGGGCATGGGATGCATTGTGACACCACAGAGGTTAAGAGAAGCACGGAACCATTGTGACCCAATGCAGGCTAACAATCTAATGATCCCTTGTGACACCAATGGGCCTAAAAGGGCCAGGGATGAATTGTTACAGCACGGGGACCAATAGAAGCAAGGATCTATTATGCCACCATGGAGGCCAAGAATCAAATAATTCATTGTGACATCATGTGGCCTAATAGGGCATGGGATGCATTGTGACAGCACAGGGGTTAAGAAAAGCAAGGATCCATTGTGACCCAATGGAGGCTAATAATCCCAGGATCCCATTTGACACCATGGGGCGTAAAAGGGCCAGGGATGAATTGTGACAGCATGGGGCCCAATAGAAACAAGGAACCATTATGATACCATGGAGGCCAAGAATCAAATGATTCATTGTGACATCTAGTGGCCTAAAAGGGCTTGGAATGCATTGTGACACCACAGAGGTTAAGAGAAGCAAGGAACCATTGTGACCCAATGCAGGCCACCAATCTAATGATCCCTTATGGCACCAGGCGGTATAAAAAGGGCCAGGGATGGATTGTTACAGCACGGGGAACAATAAAAGCAAGGATCTATTATGCCACCGTGGAGGCCAAGAATCAAATGATTCATTGTGACATCAAGTGGCCTAAAAGGGCATGGGATGCATTGTGACAGCACAGGGGTTAAGAGAAGCAAGGAACCATTGTGACCCAATGCAGGCTAACAATCTAATGATCCCTTGTGACACCAATGGGCCTAAAAGGGGCAGGGATGAATTGTGAAAGCATGGGGCCCAAGTAAAACCTGGTGCAATTACGCCACCATGGAGGCCAAGAATCAAATGATTCATTGTGACATCAAGTGGCCTAAAAGGGCATGGGATGCATTGTGACACCACAGGGGTTAAGAGAAGCAAGGAACCATTGTGACCCAATGCAGGCTAACAATCTAATGATCCCTTGTGACACCAATGGGCCTAAAAGGGGCAGGGATGTAATGTTACATCACGGGGACAAATAGAAACAAGGATCTATTATGACACCATGGAGGCCAAGAATCAAATAATTCATTGTGACATCATGTGGCCTAAAAGGGCATGGGATGCATTGTGACAGCACAGGGGTTAAGAAAAGCAAGGATCCATTGTGACCCAATGGAGGCTAATAATCCCAGGATCCCATTTGACACCAGGGGGCGTAAAAGGGCCAGGGATGAATTGTGTCAGCATGGGGCCCAATAGAAACAAGGAACCATTATGACACCATGGAGGCCAAGAATCAAATGATTCATTGTGACATCTAGTGGCCTAAAAGGGCATGGGATGCATTGTGACACCACAGAGGTTAAGAGAAGCAAGGAACCATTGTGACCCAATGCAGGCTAACAATCTAATGATCCCTTGTGACACCAATGGGCCTAAAAGGGGCAGGGATGAATTGTGAATGCATGGGGCCCAAGTAAAACCTGGTACAATTATGCCACCATGGAGGCCAAGAATCAAATGATTCATTGTGACATCAAGTGGCCTAAAAGGGCATGGGATGCATTGTGACACCACAGGGGTTAAGAGAAGCAAGGAACCATTGTGACCCAATGCAGGCTAACAATCTAATGATCCCTTGTGACACCAATGGGCCTAAAAGGGGCAGGGATGAATTGTGAAAGCATGGGGCCCAATAGAAACCTCGTACATTTACGCCACCATGGAGGCCAAGAATCAAATGATTCATTGTGACATCAAGTGGCCTAAAAGGGCATGGGATGCATTGTGACACCACAGAGGTTAAGAGAAGCACGGAACCATTGTGACCCAATGCAGGCTAACAATCTAATGATCCCTTGTGACACCAATGGGCCTAAAAGGGCCCGGGATGAATTGTTACAGCACGGGGACCAATAGAAGCAAGGATCTATTATGCCACCATGGAGGCCAAGAATCAAATAATTCATTGTGACATCATGTGGCCTAATAGGGCATGGGATGCATTGTGACAGCACAGGGGTTAAGAAAAGCAAGGATCCATTGTGACCCAATGGAGGCTAATAATCCCAGGATCCCATTTGACACCATGGGGCGTAAAAGGGCCAGGGATGAATTGTGACAGCATGGGGCCCAATAGAAACAAGGAACCATTATGATACCATGGAGGCCAAGAATCAAATGATTCATTGTGACATCTAGTGGCCTAAAAGGGCTTGGAATGCATTGTGACACCACAGAGGTTAAGAGAAGCAAGGAACCATTGTGACCCAATGCAGGCTAACAATCTAATGATCCCTTATGGCACCAGGCGGTATAAAAAGGGCCAGGAATGGATTGTTACAGCACGGGGAACAATAAAAGCAAGGATCTATTATGCCACCGTGGAGGCCAAGAATCAAATGATTCATTGTGACATCAAGTGGCCTAAAAGGGCATGGGATGCATTGTGACAGCACAGGGGTTAAGAGAAGCAAGGAACCATTGTGACCCAATGCAGGCTAACAATCTAATGATCCCTTGTGACACCAATGGGCCTAAAAGGGGCAGGGATGAATTGTGAAAGCATGGGGCCCAAGTAAAACCTGGTGCAATTACGCCACCATGGAGGCCAAGAATCAAATGATTCATTGTGACATCAAGTGGCCTAAAAGGGCATGGGATGCATTGTGACACCACAGGGGTTAAGAGAAGCAAGGAACCATTGTGACCCAATGCAGGCTAACAATCTAAGAATCCCTTTTGACACCAGGGGGCGCAAAAGGACCATGGATGAACTCTGACAGCAAGGGGACCTATAGAAGCAAGGAACCATTATGACACCATGAAGGCCAAGAATCAAATGGTTCATTGTAAGACCAAGTGGCCTATAAGGGCTTGGAATGCATTGTGACAGCACAGGGGTTAAGAGAAGCAAGGATCCATTGTGACCCAATGGAGGCTAATAATCCCAGGATCCCATTTGACACCAGGGGGCATAAAAGGGCCAGGGATGAATTGTGACAGCATGGGGCCCAATAGAAACAAGGAACCATTATGACACCATGGAGGCCAAGAATCAAATGATTCATTGTGACATCAAGTGGCCTAAAAGGGCATGGGATGCATTGTGACACCACAGAGGTTAAGAGAAGCAAGGAACCATTGTGACCCAATGCAGGCTAACAATCTAATGATCCCTTGTGACACCAATGGGCCTAAAAGGGGCAGGGATGATTTGTGAAAGCATGGGGCCCCAGTAAAACCTGGTACAATTATGCCACCATGGAGGTCAAGAATCAAATGATTCATTGTGACATCAAGTGGCCTAAAAGGGCATGGGATGCATTGTGACACCACAGGGGTTAAGAGAAGCAAGGAACCATTGTGACCCAATGCAAGCTAACAATCTAAGAATCCCTTTTGACACCAGGGGGCGCAAAAGGACCACGGATGAACACTGACAGCATGGGGACCTATAGAAGCAAGGAAACATTATGACACCATGAAGGCCAAGAATCAAATGATTCATTGTGACATCAAGTGGCCTAAAAGGGCTTGGAATGCATTGTGACACCACAGAGGTTAAGAGAAGCAAGGAACCATTGTGACCCGATGGAGGCTAACAATCTAATGATCCCTTGTGACACCAATGGGCCTAAAAGGGGCAGGGATGTATTGTGAAAGCATGGGGCCCAATAGAAACCTCGTACAATTACGCCACCATGGAGGCCAAGAATCAAATGATTCGTTGTGACATCAAGTGGCCTAAAAGGGCATGGGATGCATTGTGACTCCACAGAGGTTAAGAGAAGCACGGAACCATTGTGACCCAATGCAGGCTAACAATCTAATGATCCCTTGTGACACCAGGGGGCCTAAAAGGGCCAGGGATGAATTGTTACAGCACGGGGACCAATAGAAGCAAGGATCTATTATGCCACCATGGAGGCCAAGAATCAAATAATTCATTGTGACATCATGTGGCCTAAAAGGGCATGGGATGCATTGTGACAGCACAGGGGTTAAGAAAAGCAAGGATCCATTGTGACCCAATGGAGGCTAATAATCCCAGGATCCCATTTGACACCAGGGGGCGTAAAAGAGGCAGGGATCAATTGTGACAGCATGGGGCCCAATAGAATCAAGGAACCATTATGACACCATGGAGGCCAAGAATCAAATAATTCATTGTGACATCAAGTGGGCTAAAAGGGCATGGGATGCATTGTGACACCACAGAGGTTAAGAGAAGCAAGGAAACATTGTGACCCAATGCAGGCTAACAATCTATTGATCCCTTGTGACACCAATGGGCCTAAAAGGGGCAGGGATGTATTGTGAAAGCATGGGGCCCAATAGAAACCTCGTACAATTACGCCACCATGGAGGCCAAGAATCAAATGATTCATTGTGACATCAAGTGGCCTAAAAGGGCATGGGATGCATTGTGACACCACAGGGGTTAAGAGAAGCAAGGAACCATTGTGACCCAATGCAGGCTAACAATCTAAGAATCCCTTTTGACACCAGGGGGCGTAAAAGGACCACGGATGAACTCTGACAGCATGGGGACCTATAGAAGCAAGGAACCATTATGACACCATGAAGGCCTAGAATGAAATGATTCATTGTGACATCAAGTGGCCTAAAAGGGCATGGAATGCATTGTGACACCACAGATGTTAACAGAAGCAAGGAACCATTGTGACCCAATGCAGGCTAACAATCTAATGATCCCTTGTGGCACCAGGGGGTATAAAAAGGGCCAGGGATGGATTGTTACAGCACGGGGAACAATAAAAGCAAGGATCTATTATGCCACCGTGGAGGCCAAGAATCAAATGATTCATTGTGACATCAAGTGGCCTAAAAGGGCATGGGATGCATTGTGACAGCACAGGGGTTAAGAGAAGCAAGGAACCATTGTGACCCAATGCAGGCTAACAATCTAATGATCCCTTGTGACACCAATGGGCCTAAAAGGGGCAGGGATGAATTGTGAAAGCATGGGGCCCAAGTAAAACCTGGTGCAATTACGCCACCATGGAGGCCAAGAATCAAATGATTCATTGTGACATCAAGTGGCCTAAAAGGGCATGGGATGCATTGTGACACCACAGGGGTTAAGAGAAGCAAGGAACCATTGTGACCCAATGCAGGCTAACAATCTAAGAATCCCTTTTGACACCAGGGGGCGCAAAAGGACCATGGATGAACTCTGACAGCAAGGGGACCTATAGAAGCAAGGAACCATTATGACACCATGAAGGCCAAGAATCAAATGGTTCATTGTAAGACCAAGTGGCCTAAAAGGGCTTGGAATGCATTGTGACAGCACAGGGGTTAAGAGAAGCAAGGATCCATTGTGACCCAATGGAGGCTAATAATCCCAGGATCCCATTTGACACCAGGGGGCATAAAAGGGCCAGGGATGAATTGTGACAGCATGGGGACCAATAGAAACAAGGAACCATTATGACACCATGGAGGCCAAGAATCAAATGATTCATTGTGACATCAAGTGGCCTAAAAGGGCATGGGATGCATTGTGACACCACAGAGGTTAAGAGAAGCACGGAACCATTGTGACCCAATGCAGGCTAACAATCTAATGATCCCTTGTGACACCAATGGGCCTAAAAGGGCCAGGGATGAATTGTTACAGCACGGGGACCAATAGAAGCAAGGATCTATTATGCCACCATGGAGGCCAAGAATCAAATAATTCATTGTGACATCATGTGGCCTAATAGGGCATGGGATGCATTGTGACAGCACAGGGGTTAAGAAAAGCAAGGATCCATTGTGACCCAATGGAGGCTAATAATCCCAGGATCCCATTTGACACCAGGGGGCGTAAAAGGGCCAGGGATGAATTGTGACAGCATGGGGCCCAATAGAAACAAGGAACCATTATGATACCATGGAGGCCAAGAATCAAATGATTCATTGTGACATCTAGTGGCCTAAAAGGGCTTGGAATGCATTGTGACACCACAGAGGTTAAGAGAAGCAAGGAACCATTGTGACCCAATGCAGGCTAACAATCTAATGATCCCTTATGGCACCAGGCGGTATAAAAAGGGCCAGGGATGGATTGTTACAGCACGGGGAACAATAAAAGCAAGGATCTATTATGCCACCGTGGAGGCCAAGAATCAAATGATTCATTGTGACATCAAGTGGCCTAAAAGGGCATGGGATGCATTGTGACAGCACAGGGGTTAAGAGAAGCAAGGAACCATTGTGACCCAATGCAGGCTAACAATCTAATGATCCCTTGTGACACCAATGGGCCTAAAAGGGGCAGGGATGAATTGTTACATCACGGGGACAAATAGAAACAAGGATCTATTATGACACCATGGAGGCCAAGAATCAAATGATTCATTGTGACATCATGTGGCCTAAAAGGGCATGGGATGCATTGTGACACCACAGGGGTTAAGAAAAGCAAGGATCCATTGTGACCCAATGGAGGCTAATAATCCCAGGATCCCATTTGACACCAGGGTGCGTAAAAGGTCCAGGGATGAATTGTGTCAGCATGGGGCCCAATAGAAACAAGGAACCATTATGACACCATGGAGGCCAAGAATCAAATGATTCATTGTGACATCTAGTGGCCTAAAAGGGCATGGGATGCATTGTGACACCACAGAGGTTAAGAGAAGCAAGGAACCATTGTGACCCAATGCAGGCTAACAATCTAATGATCCCTTGTGACACCAATGGGCCTAAAAGGGGCAGGGATGAATTGTGAATGCATGGGGCCCAAGTAAAACCTGGTACAATTATGCCACCATGGAGGCCAAGAATCAAATGATTCATTGTGACATCAAGTGGCCTAAAAGGGCATGGGATGCATTGTGACACCACAGAGGTTAAGAGAAGCAAGGAACCATTGTGACCCAATGCAGGCTAACAATCTAATGATCCCTTGTGACACCAATGGGCCTAAAAGGGGCAGGGATGAATTGTGAAAGCATGGGGCCCAATAGAAACCTCGTACATTTACGCCACCATGGAGGCCAAGAATCAAATGATTCATTGTGACATCAAGTGGCCTAAAAGGGCATGGGATGCATTGTGACACCACAGAGGTTAAGAGAAGCACGGAACCATTGTGACCCAATGCAGGCTAACAATCTAATGATCCCTTGTGACACCAATGGGCCTAAAAGGGCCAGGGATGAATTGTTACAGCACGGGGACCAATAGAAGCAAGGATCTATTATGCCACCATGGAGGCCAAGAATCAAATAATTCATTGTGACATCATGTGGCCTAATAGGGCATGGGATGCATTGTGACAGCACAGGGGTTAAGAAAAGCAAGGATCCATTGTGACCCAATGGAGGCTAATAATCCCAGGATCCCATTTGACACCATGGGGCGTAAAAGGGCCAGGGATGAATTGTGACAGCATGGGGCCCAATAGAAACAAGGAACCATTATGATACCATGGAGGCCAAGAATCAAATGATTCATTGTGACATCTAGTGGCCTAAAAGGGCTTGGAATGCATTGTGACACCACAGAGGTTAAGAGAAGCAAGGAACCATTGTGACCCAATGCAGGCCACCAATCTAATGATCCCTTATGGCACCAGGCGGTATAAAAAGGGCCAGGGATGGATTGTTACAGCACGGGGAACAATAAAAGCAAGGATCTATTATGCCACCGTGGAGGCCAAGAATCAAATGATTCATTGTGACATCAAGTGGCCTAAAAGGGCATGGGATGCATTGTGACAGCACAGGGGTTAAGAGAAGCAAGGAACCATTGTGACCCAATGCAGGCTAACAATCTAATGATCCCTTGTGACACCAATGGGCCTAAAAGGGGCAGGGATGAATTGTGAAAGCATGGGGCCCAAGTAAAACCTGGTGCAATTACGCCACCATGGAGGCCAAGAATCAAATGATTCATTGTGACATCAAGTGGCCTAAAAGGGCATGGGATGCATTGTGACACCACAGGGGTTAAGAGAAGCAAGGAACCATTGTGACCCAATGCAGGCTAACAATCTAATGATCCCTTGTGACACCAATGGGCCTAAAAGGGGCAGGGATGTAATGTTACATCACGGGGACAAATAGAAACAAGGATCTATTATGACACCATGGAGGCCAAGAATCAAATAATTCATTGTGACATCATGTGGCCTAAAAGGGCATGGGATGCATTGTGACAGCACAGGGGTTAAGAAAAGCAAGGATCCATTGTGACCCAATGGAGGCTAATAATCCCAGGATCCCATTTGACACCAGGGGGCGTAAAAGGGCCAGGGATGAATTGTGTCAGCATGGGGCCCAATAGAAACAAGGAACCATTATGACACCATGGAGGCCAAGAATCAAATGATTCATTGTGACATCTAGTGGCCTAAAAGGGCATGGGATGCATTGTGACACCACAGAGGTTAAGAGAAGCAAGGAACCATTGTGACCCAATGCAGGCTAACAATCTAATGATCCCTTGTGACACCAATGGGCCTAAAAGGGGCAGGGATGAATTGTGAATGCATGGGGCCCAAGTAAAACCTGGTACAATTATGCCACCATGGAGGCCAAGAATCAAATGATTCATTGTGACATCAAGTGGCCTAAAAGGGCATGGGATGCATTGTGACACCACAGGGGTTAAGAGAAGCAAGGAACCATTGTGACCCAATGCAGGCTAACAATCTAATGATCCCTTGTGACACCAATGGGCCTAAAAGGGGCAGGGATGAATTGTGAAAGCATGGGGCCCAATAGAAACCTCGTACATTTACGCCACCATGGAGGCCAAGAATCAAATGATTCATTGTGACATCAAGTGGCCTAAAAGGGCATGGGATGCATTGTGACACCACAGAGGTTAAGAGAAGCACGGAACCATTGTGACCCAATGCAGGCTAACAATCTAATGATCCCTTGTGACACCAATGGGCCTAAAAGGGCCCGGGATGAATTGTTACAGCACGGGGACCAATAGAAGCAAGGATCTATTATGCCACCATGGAGGCCAAGAATCAAATAATTCATTGTGACATCATGTGGCCTAATAGGGCATGGGATGCATTGTGACAGCACAGGGGTTAAGAAAAGCAAGGATCCATTGTGACCCAATGGAGGCTAATAATCCCAGGATCCCATTTGACACCATGGGGCGTAAAAGGGCCAGGGATGAATTGTGACAGCATGGGGCCCAATAGAAACAAGGAACCATTATGATACCATGGAGGCCAAGAATCAAATGATTCATTGTGACATCTAGTGGCCTAAAAGGGCTTGGAATGCATTGTGACACCACAGAGGTTAAGAGAAGCAAGGAACCATTGTGACCCAATGCAGGCTAACAATCTAATGATCCCTTATGGCACCAGGCGGTATAAAAAGGGCCAGGAATGGATTGTTACAGCACGGGGAACAATAAAAGCAAGGATCTATTATGCCACCGTGGAGGCCAAGAATCAAATGATTCATTGTGACATCAAGTGGCCTAAAAGGGCATGGGATGCATTGTGACAGCACAGGGGTTAAGAGAAGCAAGGAACCATTGTGACCCAATGCAGGCTAACAATCTAATGATCCCTTGTGACACCAATGGGCCTAAAAGGGGCAGGGATGAATTGTGAAAGCATGGGGCCCAAGTAAAACCTGGTGCAATTACGCTACCATGGAGGCCAAGAATCAAATGATTCATTGTGACATCAAGTGGCCTAAAAGGGCATGGGATGCATTGTGACACCACAGGGGTTAAGAGAAGCAAGGAACCATTGTGACCCAATGCAGGCTAACAATCTAAGAATCCCTTTTGACACCAGGGGGCGCAAAAGGACCATGGATGAACTCTGACAGCAAGGGGACCTATAGAAGCAAGGAACCATTATGACACCATGAAGGCCAAGAATCAAATGGTTCATTGTAAGACCAAGTGGCCTATAAGGGCTTGGAATGCATTGTGACAGCACAGGGGTTAAGAGAAGCAAGGATCCATTGTGACCCAATGGAGGCTAATAATCCCAGGATCCCATTTGACACCAGGGGGCATAAAAGGGCCAGGGATGAATTGTGACAGCATGGGGACCAATAGAAACAAGGAACCATTATGACACCATGGAGGCCAAGAATCAAATGATTCATTGTGACATCTAGTGGCCTAAAAGGGCATGGGATGCATTGTGACACCACAGAGGTTAAGAGAAGCAAGGAACCATTGTGACCCAATGCAGGCTAACAATCTAATGATCCCTTGTGACACCAATGGGCCTAAAAGGGGCAGGGATGATTTGTGAAAGCATGGGGCCCCAGTAAAACCTGGTACAATTATGCCACCATGGAGGTCAAGAATCAAATGATTCATTGTGACATCAAGTGGCCTAAAAGGGCATGGGATGCATTGTGACACCACAGGGGTTAAGAGAAGCAAGGAACCATTGTGACCCAATGCAAGCTAACAATCTAAGAATCCCTTTTGACACCAGGGGGCGCAAAAGGACCACGGATGAACACTGACAGCATGGGGACCTATAGAAGCAAGGAAACATTATGACACCATGAAGGCCAAGAATCAAATGATTCATTGTGACATCAAGTGGCCTAAAAGGGCTTGGAATGCATTGTGACACCACAGAGGTTAAGAGAAGCAAGGAACCATTGTGACCCGATGGAGGCTAACAATCTAATGATCCCTTGTGACACCAATGGGCCTAAAAGGGGCAGGGATGTATTGTGAAAGCATGGGGCCCAATAGAAACCTCGTACAATTACGCCACCATGGAGGCCAAGAATCAAATGATTCGTTGTGACATCAAGTGGCCTAAAAGGGCATGGGATGCATTGTGACTCCACAGAGGTTAAGAGAAGCACGGAACCATTGTGACCCAATGCAGGCTAACAATCTAATGATCCCTTGTGACACCAGGGGGCCTAAAAGGGCCAGGGATGAATTGTTACAGCACGGGGACCAATAGAAGCAAGGATCTATTATGCCACCATGGAGGCCAAGAATCAAATAATTCATTGTGACATCATGTGGCCTAAAAGGGCATGGGATGCATTGTGACAGCACAGGGGTTAAGAAAAGCAAGGATCCATTGTGACCCAATGGAGGCTAATAATCCCAGGATCCCATTTGACACCAGGGGGCGTAAAAGAGGCAGGGATCAATTGTGACAGCATGGGGCCCAATAGAATCAAGGAACCATTATGACACCATGGAGGCCAAGAATCAAATAATTCATTGTGACATCAAGTGGGCTAAAAGGGCATGGGATGCATTGTGACACCACAGAGGTTAAGAGAAGCAAGGAAACATTGTGACCCAATGCAGGCTAACAATCTATTGATCCCTTGTGACACCAATGGGCCTAAAAGGGGCAGGGATGTATTGTGAAAGCATGGGGCCCAATAGAAACCTCGTACAATTACGCCACCATGGAGGCCAAGAATCAAATGATTCATTGTGACATCAAGTGGCCTAAAAGGGCATGGGATGCATTGTGACACCACAGGGGTTAAGAGAAGCAAGGAACCATTGTGACCCAATGCAGGCTAACAATCTAAGAATCCCTTTTGACACCAGGGGGCGTAAAAGGACCACGGATGAACTCTGACAGCATGGGGACCTATAGAAGCAAGGAACCATTATGACACCATGAAGGCCTAGAATGAAATGATTCATTGTGACATCAAGTGGCCTAAAAGGGCATGGAATGCATTGTGACACCACAGATGTTAACAGAAGCAAGGAACCATTGTGACCCAATGCAGGCTAACAATCTAATGATCCCTTGTGGCACCAGGGGGTATAAAAAGGGCCAGGGATGGATTGTTACAGCACGGGGAACAATAAAAGCAAGGATCTATTATGCCACCGTGGAGGCCAAGAATCAAATGATTCATTGTGACATCAAGTGGCCTAAAAGGGCATGGGATGCATTGTGACAGCACAGGGGTTAAGAGAAGCAAGGAACCATTGTGACCCAATGCAGGCTAACAATCTAATGATCCCTTGTGACACCAATGGGCCTAAAAGGGGCAGGGATGAATTGTGAAAGCATGGGGCCCAAGTAAAACCTGGTGCAATTACGCCACCATGGAGGCCAAGAATCAAATGATTCATTGTGACATCAAGTGGCCTAAAAGGGCATGGGATGCATTGTGACACCACAGGGGTTAAGAGAAGCAAGGAACCATTGTGACCCAATGCAGGCTAACAATCTAAGAATCCCTTTTGACACCAGGGGGCGCAAAAGGACCATGGATGAACTCTGACAGCAAGGGGACCTATAGAAGCAAGGAACAATTATGACACCATGAAGGCCAAGAATCAAATGGTTCATTGTAAGACCAAGTGGCCTATAAGGGCTTGGAATGCATTGTGACAGCACTGGAGTTAAGAGAAGCAAGGATCCATTGTGACCCAATGGAGGCTAATAATCCCAGGATCCCATTTGACACCAGGGGGCATAAAAGGGCCAGGGATGAATTGTGACAGCATGGGGACCAATAGAAACAAGGAACCATTATGACACCATGGAGGCCAAGAATCAAATGATTCATTGTGACATCAAGTGGCCTAAAAGGGCATGGGATGCATTGTGACACCACAGAGGTTAAGAGAAGCAAGGAACCATTCTGACCCAATGCAGGCTAACAATCTAATGATCCCTTGTGACACCAATGGGCCTAAAAGGGGCAGGGATGATTTGTGAAAGCATGGGGCCCCAGTAAAACCTGGTACAATTATGCCACCATGGAGGTCAAGAATCAAATGATTCATTGTGACATCAAGTGGCCTAAAAGGGCATGGGATGCATTGTGACACCACAGGGGTTAAGAGAAGCAAGGAACCATTGTGACCCAATGCAGGCTAACAATCGAAGAATCCCTTTTGACACCAGGGGGCGCAAAAGGACCACGGATGAACACTGACAGCATGGGGACCTATAGAAGCAAGGAAACATTATGACACCATGAAGGCCAAGAATCAAATGATTCATTGTGACATCAAGTGGCCTAAAAGGGCTTGGAATGCATTGTGACACCACAGAGGTTAAGAGAAGCAAGGAACCATTGTGACCCGATGGAGGCTAACAATCTAATGATCCCTTGTGACACCAATGGGCCTAAAAGGGGCAGGGATGTATTGTGAAAGCATGGGGCCCAATAGAAACCTCGTACAATTACGCCACCATGGAGGCCAAGAATCAAATGATTCGTTGTGACATCAAGTGGCCTAAAAGGGCATGGGATGCATTGTGACTCCACAGAGGTTAAGAGAAGCACGGAACCATTGTGACCCAATGCAGGCTAACAATCTAATGATCCCTTGTGACACCAGGGGGCCTAAAAGGGCCAGGGATGAATTGTTACAGCACGGGGACCAATAGAAGCAAGGATCTATTATGCCACCATGGAGGCCAAGAATCAAATAATTCATTGTGACATCATGTGGCCTAAAAGGGCATGGGATGCATTGTGACAGCACAGGGGTTAAGAGAAGCAAGGATCCATTGTGACCCAATGGAGGCTAATAATCCCAGGATCCCATTTGACACCAGGGGGCGTAAAAGAGGCAGGGATCAATTGTGACAGCATGGGGCCCAATAGAATCAAGGAACCATTATGACACCATGGAGGCCAAGAATCAAATAATTCATTGTGACATCAAGTGGCCTAAAAGGGCATGGGATGCATTGTGACACCACAGGGGTTAAGAGAAGCAAGGAACCATTGTGACCCAATGCAGGCTAACAATCTAAGAATCCCTTTTGACACCAGGGGGCGTAAAAGGACCACGGATGAACTCTGACAGCATGGGGACCTATAGAAGCAAGGAACCATTATGACACCATGAAGGCCTAGAATGAAATGATTCATTGTGACATCAAGTGGCCTAAAAGGGCATGGAATGCATTGTGACACCACAGATGTTAAGAGAAGCAAGGAACCATTGTGACCCAATGCAGGCTAACAATCTAATGATCCCTTGTGGCACCAGGGGGTATAAAAAGGGCCAGGGATGGATTGTTACAACACGGGGACCAATAGAAACAAGGATCTATTATGCCACCGTGGAGGCCAAGAATCAAATGATTCATTGTGACATCAACTGGCCTAAAAGGTCTTGGAATGCATTGTGACCGCACTGGAGTTAAGAGAAGCAAGGAACCATTGTGACCCAATGGAGGCTAATATTCCCAGGATCCCATTTGACACCAGGGGGCGTAAAAGGGCCAGGGATGAATTGTGACAGCATGGGGCCCAATAGAATCAAGGAACCATTATGACACCATGAAGGCCAAGAATCAAATGATTCATTGTGACATCAAGTGGCCTAAAAGGGCATGGGATGCATTGTGACACCACAGGGGTTAAGAGAAGCAAGGAACCATTGTGACCCAATGCAGGCTAACAATCTAATGATCCCTTGTGACACCAATGGGCCTAAAAGGGGCAGGGATGAATTGTGAAAGCATGGGGCCCAAGTAAAACCTGGTACAATTATGCCACCGTGGAGGCCAAGAATCAAATGATTCATTGTGACATCAAGTGGCCTAAAAGGGCATGGGATGCATTGTGACACCACAGGGGTTAAGAGAAGCAAGGAACCATTGTGACCCAATGCAGGCTAACAATCTAAGAATCCCTTGTGGCACCAGGGGGCGCAAAAGGACGACGGATGAACTCTGACAGGATGGGGACCTATAGAAGAAAGGAACCATTATGACACCATGAAGTCCTAGAATCAAATGGTTCATTGTAAGTCCAAGTGGCCTAAAAGGGCTTGGAATGCAATGTGACACCACAGAGGTTAAGAGAAGCAAGGAACCATTGTGACCCAATGCAGGCTAACAATCTAAGAATCCCTTTTGACACCAGGGGGCGCAAAAGGACCACGGATGAACACTGACAGCATGGGGACCTATAGAAGCAAGGAAACATTATGACACCATGAAGGCCAAGAATCAAATGATTCATTGTGACATCAAGTGGCCTAAAAGGGCTTGGAATGCATTGTGACACCACAGAGGTTAAGAGAAGTAAGGAACCATTGTGACCCAATGCAGGCTAACAATCTAATGATCCCTTGTGACACCAATGGGCCTAAAAGGGGCAGGGATGTATTGTGAAAGCATGGGGCCCAATAGAAACCTCGTACAATTACGCCACCATGGAGGCCAAGAATCAAATGATTCGTTGTGACATCAAGTGGCCTAAAAGGGCATGGGATGCATTGTGACACCACAGAGGTTAAGAGAAGCCCGGAACCATTGTGACCCAATGCAGGCTAACAATCTAATGATCCCTTGTGACACCAATGGGCCTAAAAGGGCCAGGGATGAATTGTTACAGCACGGGGACCAATAGAAGCAAGGATCTATTATGCCAACATGGCGGCCAAGAATCAAATAATTCATTGTGACATCAAGTGGCCTAATAGGGCATGGGATGCATTGTGACAGCACAGGGGTTAAGAAAAGCAAGGATCCATTGTGACCCAATGGAGGCTAATAATCCCAGGATCCCATTTGACACCAGGGGGCGTGAAAGCGCCAGGGATGAATTGTGACAGCATGGGGCCCAATAGAAACAAGGAACCATTATGACACCATGGAGGCCAAGAATCAAATGATTCATTGTGACATCTAGTGGCCTAAAAGGGCTTGGAATGCATTGTGACACCACAGAGGTTAAGAGCAGCAAGGAACCATTGTGACCCAATGCAGGCTAACAATCTAATGATCCCTTATGGCACCAGGCGGTATAAAAAGGGCCAGGGATGGATTGTTACAGCACGGGGACCAATAGAAGCAAGGATCTATTATGCCACGGTGGAGGCCAAGAATCAAATGATTCATTGTGACATCAAGTGGCCTAAAAGGGCATGGGATGCATTGTGACACCACAGGGGTTAAGAGAAGCAAGGAACCATTGTGACCCAATGCAGGCTAACAATCTAATGATCCCTTGTGACACCAATGGGCCTAAAAGGGGCAGGGATGAATTGTGAAAGCATGGGGCCCAAGTAAAACCTGGTGCAATTACGCCACCATGGAGGCCAAGAATCAAATGATTCATTGTGACATCAAGTGGCCTAAAAGGGCATGGGATGCATTGTGACACCACAGGGGTTAAGAGAAGCAAGGAACCATTGTGACCCAATGCAGGCTAACAATCTAAGAATCCCTTTTGACACCAGGGGGCGTAAAAGGACCACGGATGAACTCTGACAGCATGGGGACCTATAGAAGCAAGGAACCATTATGACACCATGAAGGCCTAGAATGAAATGATTCATTGTGACATCAAGTGGCCTAAAAGGGCATGGAATGCATTGTGACACCACAGATGTTAAGAGAAGCAAGGAACCATTGTGACCCAATGCAGGCTAACAATCTAATGATCCCTTGTGGCACCAGGGGGTATAAAAAGGGCCAGGGATGGATTGTTACAACACGGGGACCAATAGAAACAAGGATCTATTATGCCACCGTGGAGGCCAAGAATCAAATGATTCATTGTGACATCAACTGGCCTAAAAGGTCTTGGAATGCATTGTGACCGCACTGGAGTTAAGAGAAGCAAGGAACCATTGTGACCCAATGGAGGCTAATATTCCCAGGATCCCATTTGACACCAGGGGGCGTAAAAGGGCCAGGGATGAATTGTGACAGCATGGGGCCCAATAGAATCAAGGAACCATTATGACACCATGAAGGCCAAGAATCAAATGATTCATTGTGACATCAAGTGGCCTAAAAGGGCATGGGATGCATTGTGACACCACAGGGGTTAAGAGAAGCAAGGAACCATTGTGACCCAATGCAGGCTAACAATCTAATGATCCCTTGTGACACCAATGGGCCTAAAAGGGGCAGGGATGAATTGTGAAAGCATGGGGCCCAAGTAAAACCTGGTACAATTATGCCACCGTGGAGGCCAAGAATCAAATGATTCATTGTGACATCAAGTGGCCTAAAAGGGCATGGGATGCATTGTGACACCACAGGGGTTAAGAGAAGCAAGGAACCATTGTGACCCAATGCAGGCTAACAATCTAAGAATCCCTTGTGGCACCAGGGGGCGCAAAAGGACGACGGATGAACTCTGACAGGATGGGGACCTATAGAAGAAAGGAACCATTATGACACCATGAAGTCCTAGAATCAAATGGTTCATTGTAAGTCCAAGTGGCCTAAAAGGGCTTGGAATGCAATGTGACACCACAGAGGTTAAGAGAAGCAAGGAACCATTGTGACCCAATGCAGGCTAACAATCTAAGAATCCCTTTTGACACCAGGGGGCGCAAAAGTACCACGGATGAACACTGACAGCATGGGGACCTATAGAAGCAAGGAAACATTATGACACCATGAAGGCCAAGAATCAAATGATTCATTGTGACATCAAGTGGCCTAAAAGGGCTTGGAATGCATTGTGACACCACAGAGGTTAAGAGAAGTAAGGAACCATTGTGACCCAATGCAGGCTAACAATCTAATGATCCCTTGTGACACCAATGGGCCTAAAAGGGGCAGGGATGTATTGTGAAAGCATGGGGCCCAATAGAAACCTCGTACAATTACGCCACCATGGAGGCCAAGAATCAAATGATTCGTTGTGACATCAAGTGGCCTAAAAGGGCATGGGATGCATTGTGACACCACAGAGGTTAAGAGAAGCCCGGAACCATTGTGACCCAATGCAGGCTAACAATCTAATGATCCCTTGTGACACCAATGGGCCTAAAAGGGCCAGGGATGAATTGTTACAGCACGGGGACCAATAGAAGCAAGGATCTATTATGCCAACATGGCGGCCAAGAATCAAATAATTCATTGTGACATCAAGTGGCCTAATAGGGCATGGGATGCATTGTGACAGCACAGGGGTTAAGAAAAGCAAGGATCCATTGTGACCCAATGGAGGCTAATAATCCCAGGATCCCATTTGACACCAGGGGGCGTGAAAGCGCCAGGGATGAATTGTGACAGCATGGGGCCCAATAGAAACAAGGAACCATTATGACACCATGGAGGCCAAGAATCAAATGATTCATTGTGACATCTAGTGGCCTAAAAGGGCTTGGAATGCATTGTGACACCACAGAGGTTAAGAGCAGCAAGGAACCATTGTGACCCAATGCAGGCTAACAATCTAATGATCCCTTATGGCACCAGGCGGTATAAAAAGGGCCAGGGATGGATTGTTACAGCACGGGGACCAATAGAAGCAAGGATCTATTATGCCACGGTGGAGGCCAAGAATCAAATGATTCATTGTGACATCAAGTGGCCTAAAAGGGCATGGGATGCATTGTGACACCACAGGGGTTAAGAGAAGCAAGGAACCATTGTGACCCAATGCAGGCTAACAATCTAATGATCCCTTGTGACACCAATGGGCCTAAAAGGGGCAGGGATGAATTGTGAAAGCATGGGGCCCAAGTAAAACCTGGTGCAATTACGCCACCATGGAGGCCAAGAATCAAATGATTCATTGTGACATCAAGTGGCCTAAAAGGGCATGGGATGCATTGTGACACCACAGGGGTTAAGAGAAGCAAGGAACCATTGTGACCCAATGCAGGCTAACAATCTAAGAATCCCTTTTGACACCAGGGGGCGCAAAAGGACCATGGATGAACTCTGACAGCAAGGGGACCTATAGAAGCAAGGAACCATTATGACACCATGAAGGCCAAGAATCAAATGGTTCATTGTAAGACCAAGTGGCCTATAAGGGCTTGGAATGCATTGTGACAGCACTGGAGTTAAGAGAAGCAAGGATCCATTGTGACCCAATGGAGGCTAATAATCCCAGGATCCCATTTGACACCAGGGGGCATAAAAGGGCCAGGGATGAATTGTGACAGCATGGGGACCAATAGAAACAAGGAACCATTATGACACCATGGAGGCCAAGAATCAAATGATTCATTGTGACATCAAGTGGCCTAAAAGGGCATGGGATGCATTGTGACACCACAGAGGTTAAGAGAAGCAAGGAACCATTCTGACCCAATGCAGGCTAACAATCTAATGATCCCTTGTGACACCAATGGGCCTAAAAGGGGCAGGGATGATTTGTGAAAGCATGGGGCCCCAGTAAAACCTGGTACAATTATGCCACCATGGAGGTCAAGAATCAAATGATTCATTGTGACATCAAGTGGCCTAAAAGGGCATGGGATGCGTTGTGACACCACAGGGGTTAAGAGAAGCAAGGAACCATTGTGACCCAATGCAGGCTAACAATCTAAGAATCCCTTTTGACACCAGGGGGCGCAAAAGGACCACGGATGAACACTGACAGCATGGGGACCTATAGAAGCAAGGAAACATTATGACACCATGAAGGCCAAGAATCAAATGATTCATTGTGACATCAAGTGGCCTAAAAGGGCTTGGAATGCATTGTGACACCACAGAGGTTAAGAGAAGCAAGGAACCATTGTGACCCGATGGAGGCTAACAATCTAATGATCCCTTGTGACACCAATGGGCCTAAAAGGGGCAGGGATGTATTGTGAAAGCATGGGGCCCAATAGAAACCTCGTACAATTACGCCACCATGGAGGCCAAGAATCAAATGATTCGTTGTGACATCAAGTGGCCTAAAAGGGCATGGGATGCATTGTGACTCCACAGAGGTTAAGAGAAGCACGGAACCATTGTGACCCAATGCAGGCTAACAATCTAATGATCCCTTGTGACACCAGGGGGCCTAAAAGGGCCAGGGATGAATTGTTACAGCACGGGGACCAATAGAAGCAAGGATCTATTATGCCACCATGGAGGCCAAGAATCAAATAATTCATTGTGACATCATGTGGCCTAAAAGGGCATGGGATGCATTGTGACAGCACAGGGGTTAAGAGAAGCAAGGATCCATTGTGACCCAATGGAGGCTAATAATCCCAGGATCCCATTTGACACCAGGGGGCGTAAAAGAGGCAGGGATCAATTGTGACAGCATGGGGCCCAATAGAATCAAGGAACCATTATGACACCATGGAGGCCAAGAATCAAATAATTCATTGTGACATCAAGTGGCCTAAAAGGGCATGGGATGCATTGTGACACCACAGGGGTTAAGAGAAGCAAGGAACCATTGTGACCCAATGCAGGCTAACAATCTAAGAATCCCTTTTGACACCAGGGGGCGTAAAAGGACCACGGATGAACTCTGACAGCATGGGGACCTATAGAAGCAAGGAACCATTATGACACCATGAAGGCCTAGAATGAAATGATTCATTGTGACATCAAGTGGCCTAAAAGGGCATGGAATGCATTGTGACACCACAGATGTTAAGAGAAGCAAGGAACCATTGTGACCCAATGCAGGCTAACAATCTAATGATCCCTTGTGGCACCAGGGGGTATAAAAAGGGCCAGGGATGGATTGTTACAACACGGGGACCAATAGAAACAAGGATCTATTATGCCACCGTGGAGGCCAAGAATCAAATGATTCATTGTGACATCAACTGGCCTAAAAGGTCTTGGAATGCATTGTGACCGCACTGGAGTTAAGAGAAGCAAGGAACCATTGTGACCCAATGGAGGCTAATATTCCCAGGATCCCATTTGACACCAGGGGGCGTAAAAGGGCCAGGGATGAATTGTGACAGCATGGGGCCCAATAGAATCAAGGAACCATTATGACACCATGAAGGCCAAGAATCAAATGATTCATTGTGACATCAAGTGGCCTAAAAGGGCATGGGATGCATTGTGACACCACAGGGGTTAAGAGAAGCAAGGAACCATTGTGACCCAATGCAGGCTAACAATCTAATGATCCCTTGTGACACCAATGGGCCTAAAAGGGGCAGGGATGAATTGTGAAAGCATGGGGCCCAATTAAAACCTGGTACAATTATGCCACCGTGGAGGCCAAGAATCAAATGATTCATTGTGACATCAAGTGGCCTAAAAGGGCATGGGATGCATTGTGACACCACAGGGGTTAAGAGAAGCAAGGAACCATTGTGACCCAATGCAGGCTAACAATCTAAGAATCCCTTGTGGCACCAGGGGGCGCAAAAGGACGACGGATGAACTCTGACAGGATGGGGACCTATAGAAGAAAGGAACCATTATGACACCATGAAGTCCTAGAATCAAATGGTTCATTGTAAGTCCAAGTGGCCTAAAAGGGCTTGGAATGCAATGTGACACCACAGAGGTTAAGAGAAGCAAGGAACCATTGTGACCCAATGCAGGCTAACAATCTAAGAATCCCTTTTGACACCAGGGGGCGCAAAAGTACCACGGATGAACACTGACAGCATGGGGACCTATAGAAGCAAGGAAACATGATGACACCATGAAGGCCAAGAATCAAATGATTCATTGTGACATCAAGTGGCCTAAAAGGGCTTGGAATGCATTGTGACACCACAGAGGTTAAGAGAAGTAAGGAACCATTGTGACCCAATGCAGGCTAACAATCTAATGATCCCTTGTGACACCAATGGGCCTAAAAGGGGCAGGGATGTATTGTGAAAGCATGGGGCCCAATAGAAACCTCGTACAATTACGCCACCATGGAGGCCAAGAATCAAATGATTCGTTGTGACATCAAGTGGCCTAAAAGGGCATGGGATGCATTGTGACACCACAGAGGTTAAGAGAAGCCCGGAACCATTGTGACCCAATGCAGGCTAACAATCTAATGATCCCTTGTGACACCAATGGGCCTAAAAGGGCCAGGGATGAATTGTTACAGCACGGGGACCAATAGAAGCAAGGATCTATTATGCCACCATGGCGGCCAAGAATCAAATAATTCATTGTGACATCAAGTGGCCTAATAGGGCATGGGATGCATTGTGACAGCACAGGGGTTAAGAAAAGCAAGGATCCATTGTGACCCAATGGAGGCTAATAATCCCAGGATCCCATTTGACACCAGGGGGCGTGAAAGCGCCAGGGATGAATTGTGACAGCATGGGGCCCAATAGAAACAAGGAACCATTATGACACCATGGAGGCCAAGAATCAAATGATTCATTGTGACATCTAGTGGCCTAAAAGGGCTTGGAATGCATTGTGACACCACAGAGGTTAAGAGCAGCAAGGAACCATTGTGACCCAATGCAGGCTAACAATCTAATGATCCCTTATGGCACCAGGCGGTATAAAAAGGGCCAGGGATGGATTGTTACAGCACGGGGACCAATAGAAGCAAGGATCTATTATGCCACGGTGGAGGCCAAGAATCAAATGATTCATTGTGACATCAAGTGGCCTAAAAGGGCATGGGATGCATTGTGACACCACAGGGGTTAAGAGAAGCAAGGAACCATTGTGACCCAATGCAGGCTAACAATCTAAGAATCCCTTTTGACACCAGGGGGCGCAAAAGGACCATGGATGAACTCTGACAGCAAGGGGACCTATAGAAGCAAGGAACCATTATGACACCATGAAGGCCAAGAATCAAATGGTTCATTGTAAGACCAAGTGGCCTAAAAGGGCTTGGAATGCATTGTGACAGCACAGGGGTTAAGAGAAGCAAGGATCCATTGTGACCCAATGGAGGCTAATAATCCCAGGATCCCATTTGACACCAGGGGGCATAAAAGGGCCAGGGATGAATTGTGACAGCATGGGGACCAATAGAAACAAGGAACCATTATGACACCATGGAGGCCAAGAATCAAATGATTCATTGTGACATCAAGTGGCCTAAAAGGGCATGGGATGCATTGTGACACCACAGAGGTTAAGAGAAGCAAGGAACCATTGTGACCCAATGCAGGCTAACAATCTAATGATCCCTTGTGACACCAATGGGCCTAAAAGGGGCAGGGATGATTTGTGAAAGCATGGGGCCCCAGTAAAACCTGGTACAATTATGCCACCATGGAGGTCAAGAATCAAATGATTCATTGTGACATCAAGTGGCCTAAAAGGGCATGGGATGCATTGTGACACCACAGGGGTTAAGAGAAGCAAGGAACCATTGTGACCCAATGCAGGCTAACAATCTAAGAATCCCTTTTGACACCAGGGGGCGCAAAAGGACCACGGATGAACACTGACAGCATGGGGACCTATAGAAGCAAGGAAACATTATGACACCATGAAGGCCAAGAATCAAATGATTCATTGTAACATCAAGTGGCCTAAAAGGGCTTGGAATGCATTGTGACACCACAGAGGTTAAGAGAAGCAAGGAACCATTGTGACCCGATGGAGGCTAACAATCTAATGATCCCTTGTGACACCAATGGGCCTAAAAGGGGCAGGGATGTATTGTGAAAGCATGGGGCCCAATAGAAACCTCGTACAATTACGCCACCATGGAGGCCAAGAATCAAATGATTCGTTGTGACATCAAGTGGCCTAAAAGGGCATGGGATGCATTGTGACTCCACAGAGGTTAAGAGAAGCACGGAACCATTGTGACCCAATGCAGGCTAACAATCTAATGATCCCTTGTGACACCAGGGGGCCTAAAAGGGCCAGGGATGAATTGTTACAGCACGGGGACCAATAGAAGCAAGGATCTTTTATGCCACCATGGAGGCCAAGAATCAAATAATTCATTGTGACATCATGTGGCCTAAAAGGGCATGGGATGCATTGGGACAGCACAGGGGTTAAGAGAAGCAAGGATCCATTGTGACCCAATGGAGGCTAATAATCCCAGGATCCCATTTGACACCAGGGGGCGTAAAAGAGGCAGGGATCAATTGTGACAGCATGGGGCCCAATAGAATCAAGGAACCATTATGACACCATGAAGGCCAAGAATCAAATGATTCATTGTGACATCAAGTGGCCTAAAAGGGCATGGGATGCATTGTGACACCACAGAGGTTAAGAGAAGCAAGGAAACATTGTGACCCAATGCAGGCTAACAATCTATTGATCCCTTGTGACACCAATGGGCCTAAAAGGGGCAGGGATGTATTGTGAAAGCATGGGGCCCAATAGAAGCCTCGTACAATTACGCCACCATGGAGGCCAAGAATCAAATGATTCATTGTGACATCAAGTGGCCTAAAAGGGCATGGAATGCATTGTGACACCACAGATGTTAAGAGAAGCAAGGAACCATTGTGACCCAATGCAGGCTAACAATCTAATGATCCCTTGTGGCACCAGGGGGTATAAAAAGGGCCAGGGATGGATTGTTACAGCACGGGGACCAATAGAAGCAAGGATCTATTATGCCACCGTGGAGGCCAAGAATCAAATGATTCATTGTGACATCAACTGGCCTAAAATGTCTTGGAATGCATTGTGACCGCACTGGAGTTAAGAGAAGCAAGGAACCATTGTGACCCAATGGAGGCTAATATTCCCAGGATCCCATTTGACACCAGGGGGCGTAAAAGGGCCAGGGATGAATTGTGACAGCATGGGGCCCAATAGAATCAAGGAACCATTATGACACCATGAAGGCCAAGAATCAAATGATTCATTGTGACATCAAGTGGCCTAAAAGGGCATGGGATGCATTGTGACACCACAGGGGTTAAGAGAAGCAAGGAACCATTGTGACCCAATGCAGGCTAACAATCTAATGATCCCTTGTGACACCAATGGGCCTAAAAGGGGCAGGGATGAATTGTGAAAGCATGGGGCCCAAGTAAAACCTGGTACAATTATGCCACCGTGGAGGCCAAGAATCAAATGATTCATTGTGACATCAAGTGGCCTAAAAGGGCATGGGATGCATTGTGACACCACAGGGGTTAAGAGAAGCAAGGAACCATTGTGACCCAATGCAGGCTAACAATCTAAGAATCCCTTGTGGCACCAGGGGGCGCAAATGGACGACGGATGAACTCTGACAGGATGGGGACCTATAGAAGCAAGGAACCATTATGACACCATGAAGTCCTAGAATCAAATGGTTCATTGTAAGTCCAAGTGGCCTAAAAGGGCTTGGAATGCAATGTGACACCACAGAGGTTAAGAGAAGCAAGGAACCATTGTGACCCAATGCAGGCTAACAATCTAAGAATCCCTTTTGACACCAGGGGGCGCAAAAGTACCACGGATGAACACTGACAGCATGGGGACCTATAGAAGCAAGGAAACATGATGACACCATGAAGGCCAAGAATCAAATGATTCATTGTGACATCAAGTGGCCTAAAAGGGCTTGGAATGCATTGTGACACCACAGAGGTTAAGAGAAGTAAGGAACCATTGTGACCCAATGCAGGCTAACAATCTAATGATCCCTTGTGACACCAATGGGCCTAAAAGGGGCAGGGATGTATTGTGAAAGCATGGGGCCCAATAGAAACCTCGTACAATTACGCCACCATGGAGGCCAAGAATCAAATGATTCGTTGTGACATCAAGTGGCCTAAAAGGGCATGGGATGCATTGTGACACCACAGAGGTTAAGAGAAGCCCGGAACCATTGTGACCCAATGCAGGCTAACAATCTAATGATCCCTTGTGACACCAATGGGCCTAAAAGGGCCAGGGATGAATTGTTACAGCACGGGGACCAATAGAAGCAAGGATCTATTATGCCAACATGGCGGCCAAGAATCAAATAATTCATTGTGACATCAAGTGGCCTAATAGGGCATGGGATGCATTGTGACAGCACAGGGGTTAAGAAAAGCAAGGATCCATTGTGACCCAATGGAGGCTAATAATCCCAGGATCCCATTTGACACCAGGGGGCGTGAAAGCGCCAGGGATGAATTGTGACAGCATGGGGCCCAATAGAAACAAGGAACCATTATGACACCATGGAGGCCAAGAATCAAATGATTCATTGTGACATCTAGTGGCCTAAAAGGGCTTGGAATGCATTGTGACACCACAGAGGTTAAGAGCAGCAAGGAACCATTGTGACCCAATGCAGGCTAACAATCTAATGATCCCTTATGGCACCAGGCGGTATAAAAAGGGCCAGGGATGGATTGTTACAGCACGGGGACCAATAGAAGCAAGGATCTATTATGCCACGGTGGAGGCCAAGAATCAAATGATTCATTGTGACATCAAGTGGCCTAAAAGGGCATGGGATGCATTGTGACACCACAGGGGTTAAGAGAAGCAAGGAACCATTGTGACCCAATGCAGGCTAACAATCTAAGAATCCCTTTTGACACCAGGGGGCGCAAAAGGACCATGGATGAACTCTGACAGCAAGGGGACCTATAGAAGCAAGGAACCATTATGACACCATGAAGGCCAAGAATCAAATGGTTCATTGTAAGACCAAGTGGCCTAAAAGGGCTTGGAATGCATTGTGACAGCACAGGGGTTAAGAGAAGCAAGGATCCATTGTGACCCAATGGAGGCTAATAATCCCAGGATCCCATTTGACACCAGGGGGCATAAAAGGGCCAGGGATGAATTGTGACAGCATGGGGACCAATAGAAACAAGGAACCATTATGACACCATGGAGGCCAAGAATCAAATGATTCATTGTGACATCAAGTGGCCTAAAAGGGCATGGGATGCATTGTGACACCACAGAGGTTAAGAGAAGCAAGGAACCATTGTGACCCAATGCAGGCTAACAATCTAATGATCCCTTGTGACACCAATGGGCCTAAAAGGGGCAGGGATGATTTGTGAAAGCATGGGGCCCCAGTAAAACCTGGTACAATTATGCCACCATGGAGGTCAAGAATCAAATGATTCATTGTGACATCAAGTGGCCTAAAAGGGCATGGGATGCATTGTGACACCACAGGGGTTAAGAGAAGCAAGGAACCATTGTGACCCAATGCAGGCTAACAATCTAAGAATCCCTTTTGACACCAGGGGGCGCAAAAGGACCACGGATGAACACTGACAGCATGGGGACCTATAGAAGCAAGGAAACATTATGACACCATGAAGGCCAAGAATCAAATGATTCATTGTAACATCAAGTGGCCTAAAAGGGCTTGGAATGCATTGTGACACCACAGAGGTTAAGAGAAGCAAGGAACCATTGTGACCCGATGGAGGCTAACAATCTAATGATCCCTTGTGACACCAATGGGCCTAAAAGGGGCAGGGATGTATTGTGAAAGCATGGGGCCCAATAGAAACCTCGTACAATTACGCCACCATGGAGGCCAAGAATCAAATGATTCGTTGTGACATCAAGTGGCCTAAAAGGGCATGGGATGCATTGTGACTCCACAGAGGTTAAGAGAAGCACGGAACCATTGTGACCCAATGCAGGCTAACAATCTAATGATCCCTTGTGACACCAGGGGGCCTAAAAGGGCCAGGGATGAATTGTTACAGCACGGGGACCAATAGAAGCAAGGATCTATTATGCCACCATGGAGGCCAAGAATCAAATAATTCATTGTGACATCATGTGGCCTAAAAGGGCATGGGATGCATTGGGACAGCACAGGGGTTAAGAGAAGCAAGGATCCATTGTGACCCAATGGAGGCTAATAATCCCAGGATCCCATTTGACACCAGGGGGCGTAAAAGAGGCAGGGATCAATTGTGACAGCATGGGGCCCAATAGAATCAAGGAACCATTATGACACCATGAAGGCCAAGAATCAAATGATTCATTGTGACATCAAGTGGCCTAAAAGGGCATGGGATGCATTGTGACACCACAGAGGTTAAGAGAAGCAAGGAAACATTGTGACCCAATGCAGGCTAACAATCTATTGATCCCTTGTGACACCAATGGGCCTAAAAGGGGCAGGGATGTATTGTGAAAGCATGGGGCCCAATAGAAGCCTCGTACAATTACGCCACCATGGAGGCCAAGAATCAAATGATTCATTGTGACATCAAGTGGCCTAAAAGGGCATGGAATGCATTGTGACACCACAGATGTTAAGAGAAGCAAGGAACCATTGTGACCCAATGCAGGCTAACAATCTAATGATCCCTTGTGGCACCAGGGGGTATAAAAAGGGCCAGGGATGGATTGTTACAGCACGGGGACCAATAGAAGCAAGGATCTATTATGCCACCGTGGAGGCCAAGAATCAAATGATTCATTGTGACATCAACTGGCCTAAAAGGTCTTGGAATGCATTGTGACCGCACTGGAGTTAAGAGAAGCAAGGAACCATTGTGACCCAATGGAGGCTAATATTCCCAGGATCCCATTTGACACCAGGGGGCGTAAAAGGGCCAGGGATGAATTGTGACAGCATGGGGCCCAATAGAATCAAGGAACCATTATGACACCATGAAGGCCAAGAATCAAATGATTCATTGTGACATCAAGTGGCCTAAAAGGGCATGGGATGCATTGTGACACCACAGGGGTTAAGAGAAGCAAGGAACCATTGTGACCCAATGCAGGCTAACAATCTAATGATCCCTTGTGACACCAATGGGCCTAAAAGGGGCAGGGATGAATTGTGAAAGCATGGGGCCCAAGTAAAACCTGGTACAATTATGCCACCGTGGAGGCCAAGAATCAAATGATTCATTGTGACATCAAGTGGCCTAAAAGGGCATGGGATGCATTGTGACACCACAGGGGTTAAGAGAAGCAAGGAACCATTGTGACCCAATGCAGGCTAACAATCTAAGAATCCCTTGTGGCACCAGGGGGCGCAAATGGACGACGGATGAACTCTGACAGGATGGGGACCTATAGAAGCAAGGAACCATTATGACACCATGAAGTCCTAGAATCAAATGGTTCATTGTAAGTCCAAGTGGCCTAAAAGGGCTTGGAATGCAATGTGACACCACAGAGGTTAAGAGAAGCAAGGAACCATTGTGACCCAATGCAGGCTAACAATCTAAGAATCCCTTTTGACACCAGGGGGCGCAAAAGTACCACGGATGAACACTGACAGCATGGGGACCTATAGAAGCAAGGAAACATGATGACACCATGAAGGCCAAGAATCAAATGATTCATTGTGACATCAAGTGGCCTAAAAGGGCTTGGAATGCATTGTGACACCACAGAGGTTAAGAGAAGTAAGGAACCATTGTGACCCAATGCAGGCTAACAATCTAATGATCCCTTGTGACACCAATGGGCCTAAAAGGGGCAGGGATGTATTGTGAAAGCATGGGGCCCAATAGAAACCTCGTACAATTACGCCACCATGGAGGCCAAGAATCAAATGATTCGTTGTGACATCAAGTGGCCTAAAAGGGCATGGGATGCATTGTGACACCACAGAGGTTAAGAGAAGCCCGGAACCATTGTGACCCAATGCAGGCTAACAATCTAATGATCCCTTGTGACACCAATGGGCCTAAAAGGGCCAGGGATGAATTGTTACAGCACGGGGACCAATAGAAGCAAGGATCTATTATGCCAACATGGCGGCCAAGAATCAAATAATTCATTGTGACATCAAGTGGCCTAATAGGGCATGGGATGCATTGTGACAGCACAGGGGTTAAGAAAAGCAAGGATCCATTGTGACCCAATGGAGGCTAATAATCCCAGGATCCCATTTGACACCAGGGGGCGTGAAAGCGCCAGGGATGAATTGTGACAGCATGGGGCCCAATAGAAACAAGGAACCATTATGACACCATGGAGGCCAAGAATCAAATGATTCATTGTGACATCTAGTGGCCTAAAAGGGCTTGGAATGCATTGTGACACCACAGAGGTTAAGAGCAGCAAGGAACCATTGTGACCCAATGCAGGCTAACAATCTAATGATCCCTTATGGCACCAGGCGGTATAAAAAGGGCCAGGGATGGATTGTTACAGCACGGGGACCAATAGAAGCAAGGATCTATTATGCCACGGTGGAGGCCAAGAATCAAATGATTCATTGTGACATCAAGTGGCCTAAAAGGGCATGGGATGCATTGTGACACCACAGGGGTTAAGAGAAGCAAGGAACCATTGTGACCCAATGCAGGCTAACAATCTAAGAATCCCTTTTGACACCAGGGGGCGCAAAAGGACCATGGATGAACTCTGACAGCAAGGGGACCTATAGAAGCAAGGAACCATTATGACACCATGAAGGCCAAGAATCAAATGGTTCATTGTAAGACCAAGTGGCCTAAAAGGGCTTGGAATGCATTGTGACAGCACAGGGGTTAAGAGAAGCAAGGATCCATTGTGACCCAATGGAGGCTAATAATCCCAGGATCCCATTTGACACCAGGGGGCATAAAAGGGCCAGGGATGAATTGTGACAGCATGGGGACCAATAGAAACAAGGAACCATTATGACACCATGGAGGCCAAGAATCAAATGATTCATTGTGACATCAAGTGGCCTAAAAGGGCATGGGATGCATTGTGACACCACAGAGGTTAAGAGAAGCAAGGAACCATTGTGACCCAATGCAGGCTAACAATCTAATGATCCCTTGTGACACCAATGGGCCTAAAAGGGGCAGGGATGATTTGTGAAAGCATGGGGCCCCAGTAAAACCTGGTACAATTATGCCACCATGGAGGTCAAGAATCAAATGATTCATTGTGACATCAAGTGGCCTAAAAGGGCATGGGATGCATTGTGACACCACAGGGGTTAAGAGAAGCAAGGAACCATTGTGACCCAATGCAGGCTAACAATCTAAGAATCCCTTTTGACACCAGGGGGCGCAAAACGACCACGGATGAACACTGACAGCATGGGGACCTATAGAAGCAAGGAAACATTATGACACCATGAAGGCCAAGAATCAAATGATTCATTGTAACATCAAGTGGCCTAAAAGGGCTTGGAATGCATTGTGACACCACAGAGGTTAAGAGAAGCAAGGAACCATTGTGACCCGATGGAGGCTAACAATCTAATGATCCCTTGTGACACCAATGGGCCTAAAAGGGGCAGGGATGTATTGTGAAAGCATGGGGCCCAATAGAAACCTCGTACAATTACGCCACCATGGAGGCCAAGAATCAAATGATTCGTTGTGACATCAAGTGGCCTAAAAGGGCATGGGATGCATTGTGACTCCACAGAGGTTAAGAGAAGCACGGAACCATTGTGACCCAATGCAGGCTAACAATCTAATGATCCCTTGTGACACCAGGGGGCCTAAAAGGGCCAGGGATGAATTGTTACAGCACGGGGACCAATAGAAGCAAGGATCTATTATGCCACCATGGAGGCCAAGAATCAAATAATTCATTGTGACATCATGTGGCCTAAAAGGGCATGGGATGCATTGGGACAGCACAGGGGTTAAGAGAAGCAAGGATCCATTGTGACCCAATGGAGGCTAATAATCCCAGGATCCCATTTGACACCAGGGGGCGTAAAAGAGGCAGGGATCAATTGTGACAGCATGGGGCCCAATAGAATCAAGGAACCATTATGACACCATGAAGGCCAAGAATCAAATGATTCATTGTGACATCAAGTGGCCTAAAAGGGCATGGGATGCATTGTGACACCACAGAGGTTAAGAGAAGCAAGGAAACATTGTGACCCAATGCAGGCTAACAATCTATTGATCCCTTGTGACACCAATGGGCCTAAAAGGGGCAGGGATGTATTGTGAAAGCATGGGGCCCAATAGAAGCCTCGTACAATTACGCCACCATGGAGGCCAAGAATCAAATGATTCATTGTGACATCAAGTGGCCTAAAAGGGCATGGAATGCATTGTGACACCACAGATGTTAAGAGAAGCAAGGAACCATTGTGACCCAATGCAGGCTAACAATCTAATGATCCCTTGTGGCACCAGGGGGTATAAAAAGGGCCAGGGATGGATTGTTACAGCACGGGGACCAATAGAAGCAAGGATCTATTATGCCACCGTGGAGGCCAAGAATCAAATGATTCATTGTGACATCAACTGGCCTAAAAGGTCTTGGAATGCATTGTGACCGCACTGGAGTTAAGAGAAGCAAGGAACCATTGTGACCCAATGGAGGCTAATATTCCCAGGATCCCATTTGACACCAGGGGGCGTAAAAGGGCCAGGGATGAATTGTGACAGCATGGGGCCCAATAGAATCAAGGAACCATTATGACACCATGAAGGCCAAGAATCAAATGATTCATTGTGACATCAAGTGGCCTAAAAGGGCATGGGATGCATTGTGACACCACAGGGGTTAAGAGAAGCAAGGAACCATTGTGACCCAATGCAGGCTAACAATCTAATGATCCCTTGTGACACCAATGGGCCTAAAAGGGGCAGGGATGAATTGTGAAAGCATGGGGCCCAAGTAAAACCTGGTACAATTATGCCACCGTGGAGGCCAAGAATCAAATGATTCATTGTGACATCAAGTGGCCTAAAAGGGCATGGGATGCATTGTGACACCACAGGGGTTAAGAGAAGCAAGGAACCATTGTGACCCAATGCAGGCTAACAATCTAAGAATCCCTTGTGGCACCAGGGGGCGCAAATGGACGACGGATGAACTCTGACAGGATGGGGACCTATAGAAGCAAGGAACCATTATGACACCATGAAGTCCTAGAATCAAATGGTTCATTGTAAGTCCAAGTGGCCTAAAAGGGCTTGGAATGCAATGTGACACCACAGAGGTTAAGAGAAGCAAGGAACCATTGTGACCCAATGCAGGCTAACAATCTAAGAATCCCTTTTGACACCAGGGGGCGCAAAAGTACCACGGATGAACACTGACAGCATGGGGACCTATAGAAGCAAGGAAACATGATGACACCATGAAGGCCAAGAATCAAATGATTCATTGTGACATCAAGTGGCCTAAAAGGGCTTGGAATGCATTGTGACACCACAGAGGTTAAGAGAAGTAAGGAACCATTGTGACCCAATGCAGGCTAACAATCTAATGATCCCTTGTGACACCAATGGGCCTAAAAGGGGCAGGGATGTATTGTGAAAGCATGGGGCCCAATAGAAACCTCGTACAATTACGCCACCATGGAGGCCAAGAATCAAATGATTCGTTGTGACATCAAGTGGCCTAAAAGGGCATGGGATGCATTGTGACACCACAGAGGTTAAGAGAAGCCCGGAACCATTGTGACCCAATGCAGGCTAACAATCTAATGATCCCTTGTGACACCAATGGGCCTAAAAGGGCCAGGGATGAATTGTTACAGCACGGGGACCAATAGAAGCAAGGATCTATTATGCCAACATGGCGGCCAAGAATCAAATAATTCATTGTGACATCAAGTGGCCTAATAGGGCATGGGATGCATTGTGACAGCACAGGGGTTAAGAAAAGCAAGGATCCATTGTGACCCAATGGAGGCTAATAATCCCAGGATCCCATTTGACACCAGGGGGCGTGAAAGCGCCAGGGATGAATTGTGACAGCATGGGGCCCAATAGAAACAAGGAACCATTATGACACCATGGAGGCCAAGAATCAAATGATTCATTGTGACATCTAGTGGCCTAAAAGGGCTTGGAATGCATTGTGACACCACAGAGGTTAAGAGAAGCAAGGAACCATTGTGACCCAATGCAGGCTAACAATCTAATGATCCCTTATGGCACCAGGCGGTATAAAAAGGGCCAGGGATGGATTGTGACAGCACGGGGACCAATAGAAGCAAGGATCTATTATGCCACGGTGGAGGCCAAGAATCAAATGATTCATTGTGACATCAAGTGGCCTAAAAGGGCATGGGATGCATTGTGACAGCACAGGGGTTAAGAGAAGCAAGGAACCATTGTGACCCAATGCAGGCTAACAATCTAAGAATCCCTTTTGACACCAATGGGCCTAAAAGGGGCAGGGATGATTTGTGAAAGCATGGGGCCCCAGTAAAACCTGGTACAATTATGCCACCATGGAGGCCAAGAATCAAATGATTCATTGTGACATCAAGTGGCCTAAAAGGGCATGGGATGCATTGTGACACCACAGGGGTTAAGAGAAGCAAGGAACCATTGTGACCCAATGCAGGCTAACAATCTAAGAATCCCTTTTGACACCAGGGGGCGCAAAAGGACCACGGATGAACACTGACAGCATGGGGACCTATAGAAGCAAGGAAACATTACGCCACAATGGAGGCCAAGAATCAAATGATTCGTTGTGACATCAAGTGGCCTAAAAGGGCATGGGATGCATTGTGACACCACAGAGGTTAAGAGAAGCACGGAACCATTGTGACCCAATGCAGGCTAACAATCTAATGATCCCTTGTGACACCAATGGGCCTAAAAGGGCCAGGGATGAATTGTTACAGCACGGGGACCAATAGATGCAAGGATCTATTATGCCACCATGGAGGCCAAGAATCAAATAATTCATTGTGACATCATGTGGCCTAAAAGGGCATGGGATGCATTGTGACAGCACAGGCGTTAAGAAAAGCAAGGATCCATTGTGACCCAATGGAGGCTAACAATCTAAGAATCCCTTTTGACACCAGGGGGCGCAAAAGGACCATGGATGAACTCTGAGATCATGGGGACCTATAGAAGCAAGGAACCATTATGACACCATGAAGGCCAAGAATCAAATGGTTCATTGTAAGACCAAGTGGCCTAAAAGGGCTTGGAATGCATTGTGACACCACAGAGGTTAAGAGAAACAAGGATCCATTGTAACCCAATGGAGGCTAATAATCCCAGGATCCCATTTGACACCAGGGGGCGTAAAAGGGCCAGGGATGGATTGTTACAGCACGGGGACCAATAGAAGCAAGGATCTATTATGCCACCGTGGAGGTCAAGAATCAAATGATTCATTGTGACATCAAGTGGCCTAAAAGGGCATGGGATGCATTGTGACAGCACAGGGGTTAAGAGAAGCAAGGATCCATTGTGACCCAATGGAGGCTAATAATCCCAGGATCCCATTTGACACCAGGGGGCGCAAAAAGGGCCAGGGATGAATTGTGACAGCATGGGGCCCAATAGAAACAAGGAAGCATTATGACACCATGGAGGCCAAGAATCAAATGGTTCATTGTGACATCTAGTGGCCTAAAAGGGCATGGGATGCATTGTGACACCACAGAGGTTAAGAGAAGCAAGGAACCATTGTGACCCAATGCAGGCTAACAATCTAATGATCCCTTGTGACACCAATGGGCCTAAAAGAGGCAGGGATGATTTGTGAAATCATGGGGCCGCAGTAAAACCTGGTACAATTATGCCACCATGGAGGCCAAGAATCAAATGATTCATTGTGACATCAAGTGGCCTAAAAGGGCATGGGATGCATTGTGACACCACAGAGGTTAAGAGAAGCAAGGAACCATTGTGACCCAATGCAGGCTAACAATCTAATGATCCCTTATGGCACCAGGCAGTATAAAAAGGGCCAGGGATGGATTGTTACAGCACGGGGAACAATAAAAGCAAGGATCTATTATGCCACCGTGCAGGCCAAGAATCAAATGATTCATTGTGACATCAAGTGGCCTAAAAGGGCATGGGATGCATTGTGACAGCACAGGGGTTAAGAGAAGCAAGGAACCATTGTGACCCAATGCAGGCTAACAATCTAATGATCCCTTGTGACACCAAAGGGCCTAAAAGGGGCAGGGATGAATTGTGAAAGCATGGGGCCCAAGTAAAACCTGGTACAATTATACCACCATGGAGGCCAAGAATCAAATGATTCATTGTGACATCAAGTGGCCTAAAAGGGCATGGGATGCATTGTGACACCACAGGGTTTAAGAGAAGCAAGGAACCATTGTGACCCAATGCAGGCTAACAATCTAAGAATCCCTTTTGACACCAGGGGGCGCAAAAGGACCACGGATGAACACTGACAGCATGGGGACCTATAGAAGCAAGGAAACATTATGACACCATGAAGGCCAAGAATCAAATGATTCATTGTGACATCAAGTGGCCTAAAAGGGCTTGGAATGCATTGTGACACCACAGAGGTTAAGAGAAGTAAGGAACCATTGTGACCCAATGCAGGCTAACAATCTAATGATCCCTTGTGACACCAATGGGCCTAAAAGGGGCAGGGATGTATTGTGAAAGCATGGGGCCCAATAGAAACCTCGTACAATTACGCCACCATGGAGGCCAAGAATCAAATGATTCGTTGTGACATCAAGTGGCCTAAAAGGGCATGGGATGCATTGTGACACCACAGAGGTTAAGAGAAGCACGGAACCATTGTGACCCAATGCAGGCTAACAATCTAATGATCCCTTGTGACACCAATGGGCCTAAAAGGGCCAGGGATGAATTGTTACAGCACGGGGACCAATAGAAGCAAGGATCTATTATGCCACCATGGAGGCCAAGAATCAAATAATTCATTGTGACATCAAGTGGCCTAATAGGGCATGGGATGCATTGTGACAGCACAGGGGTTAAGAAAAGCAAGGATCCATTGTGACCCAATGGAGGCTAATAATCCCAGGATCCCTTTTGACACCATGGGGCGTGAAAGGGCCAGGGATGAATTGTGACAGCATGGGGCCCAATAGAAACAAGGAACCATTATGACACCATGGAGGCCAAGAATCAAATGATTCATTGTGACATCAAGTGGCCTAAAAGGGCTTGGAATGCATTGTGACACCACAGAGGTTAAGAGAAGCAAGGAACCATTGTGACCCAATGCAGGCTAACAATCTAATGATCCCTTATGGCACCAGGCGGTATAAAAAGGGCCAGGGATGGATTGTTACAGCACGGGGACCAATAGAAGCAAGGATCTATTATGCCACGGTGGAGGCCAAGAATCAAATGATTCATTGTGACATCAAGTGGCCTAAAAGGGCATGGGATGCATTGTGACAGCACAGGGGTTAAGAGAAGCAAGGAACCATTGTGACCCAATGCAGGCTAACAATCTAAGAATCCCTTTTGATAACAGGGGGCGCAAAAGGACCATTGATGAACTCTGACAGCAAGGGGACCTATAGAAGCAAGGAACCATTATGACACCATGAAGGCCAAGAATCAAATGGTTCATTGTAAGACCAAGTGGCCTAAAAGGGCTTGGAATGCATTGTGACAGCACAGGGGTTAAGAGAAGCAAGGATCCATTGTGACCCAATGGAGGCTAATAATCCCAGGATCCCATTTGACACCAGGGGGCATAAAAGGGCCAGGGATGAATTGTGACAGCATGGGGCCCAATAGAAACAAGGAACCATTATGACACCATGGAGGCCAAGAATCAAATGATTCATTGTGACATCAAGTGGCCTAAAAGGGCATGGGATGCATTGTGACACCACAGAGGTTAAGAGAAGCAAGGAACCATTGTGACCCAATGCAGGCTAACAATCTAATGATCCCTTGTGACACCAATGGGCCTAAAAGGGGCAGGGATGATTTGTGAAAGCATGGGGCCCCAGTAAAACCTGGTACAATTATGCCACCATGGAGGCCAAGAATCAAATGATTCATTGTGACATCAAGTGGCCTAAAAGGGCATGGGATGCATTGTGACACCACAGGGGTGAAGAGAAGCAAGGAACCATTGTGACCCAATGCAGGCTAACAATCTAAGAATCCCTTTTGACACCAGGGGGCGCAAAAGGACCACGGATGAACACTGACAGCATGGGGACCTATAGAAGCAAGGAAACATTATGACACCATGAAGGCCAAGAATCAAATGATTCATTGTGACATCAAGTGGCCTAAAAGGGCTTGGAATGCATTGTGACACCACAGAGGTTAAGAGAAGCAAGGAACCATTGTGACCCAATGCAGGCTAACAATCTAATGATCCCTTGTGACACCAATGGGCCTAAAAGGGGCAGGGATGTATTGTGAAAGCATGGGGCCCAATAGAAACCTCGTACAATTACGCCACCATGGAGGCCAAGAATCAAATGATTCGTTGTGACATCAAGTGGCCTAAAAGGGCATGGGATGCATTGTGACTCCACAGAGGTTAAGAGAAGCACGGAACCATTGTGACCCAATGCAGGCTAACAATCTAATGATCCCTTGTGACACCAATGGGCCTAAAAGGGCCAGGGATGAATTGTTACAGCACGGGGACCAATAGAAGCAAGGATCTATTATGCCACCATGGAGGCCAAGAATCAAATAATTCATTGTGACATCATGTGGCCTAAAAGGGCATGGGATGCATTGTGACAGCACAGGGGTTAAGAAAAGCAAGGATCCATTGTGACCCAATGCAGGCTAACAATCTAATGATCCCATTTGACACCAGGGGGCCTAAAAGGGCCAGGGATGAATTGTGACAGCATGGGGCCCAATAGAAGCAAGGAACCATTATGACACCATGGAGGCCAAGAATCAAATGATTCATTGTGACATCTAGTGGCCTAAAAGGGCATGGGATGCATTGTGACACCACAGAGGTTACGAGAAGCAAGGAACCATTGTGACCCAATGCAGGCTAACAATCTAATGATCCCTTGTGACACCAATGGGCCTAAAAGGGGCAGGGATGATTTGTGAAAGCATGGGGCCCCAGTAAAAACTGGTACAATTATGCCACCATGGAGGCCAAGAATCAAATGATTCATTGTGACATCAAGTGGCCTAAAAGGGCATGGGATGCATTGTGACACCACAGGGGTTAAGAGAAGCAAGGAACCATTGTGACCCAATGCAGGCTAACAATCTAAGAATCCCTTTTGACACCAGGGGGCGCAAAAGGACCACGGATGAACACTGACAGCATGGGGACCTATAGAAGCAAGGAAACATTATGACACCATGAAGGCCAAGAATCAAATGATTCATTGTGACATCAAGTGGCCTAAAAGGGCTTGGAATGCATTGTGACACCACAGAGGTTAAGAGAAGCAAGGAACCATTGTGACCCAATGCAGGCTAACAATCTAATGATCCCTTGTGACACCACCAATGGGCCTAAAAGGGGCAGGGATGTATTGTGAAAGCATGGGGCCCAATAGAAACCTCGTACAATTACGCCACAATGGAGGCCAAGAATCAAATGATTCGTTGTGACATCAAGTGGCCTAAAAGGGCATGGGATGCATTGTGACACCACAGAGGTTAAGAGAAGCACGGAACCATTGTGACCCAATGCAGGCTAACAATCTAATGATCCCTTGTGACACCAATGGGCCTAAAAGGGCCAGGGATGAATTGTTACAGCACGGGGACCAATAGAAGCAAGGATCTATTATGCCACCATGGAGGCCAAGAATCAAATAATTCATTGTGACATCATGTGGCCTAAAAGGGCATGGGATGCATTGTGACAGCACAGGCGTTAAGAAAAGCAAGGATCCATTGTGACCCAATGGAGGCTAATAATCCCAGGATCCCATTTGACACCAGGGGGCCTAAAAGGGCCAGGGATGAATTGTGTCAGCATGGGGCCCAATAGAAACAAGGAACCATTATGACACCATGGAGGCCAAGAATCAAATGATTCATTGTGACATCTAGTGGCCTAAAAGGGCATGGGATGCATTGTGACACCACAGAGGTTAAGAGAAGCAAGGAACCATTGTGACCCAATGCAGGCTAACAATCTAATGATCCCTTGTGACACCAATGGGCCTAAAAGGGGCAGGGATGAATTGTGAATGCATGGGGCCCAAGTAAAACCTGGTACAATTATGCCACCATGGAGGCCAAGAATCAAATGATTCATTGTGACATCAAGTGGCCTAAAAGGGCATGGGATGCATTGTGACACCACAGGGGTTAAGAGAAGCAAGGAACCATTGTGACCCAATGTAGGCTAACAATCTAAGAATGCCTTTTGACACCAGGGGGCGCAAAAGGACCACGGATGAACTCTGACAGCATGGGGACCTATAGAAGCAAGGAAACATTATGACACCATGAAGGCCAAGAATCAAATGATTCATTGTGACATCAAGTGGCCTAAAAGGGCTTGGAATGCATTGTGACACCACAGAGGTTAAGAGAAGCAAGGAACCATTGTGACCCAATGCAGGCTAACAATCTAATGATCCCTTGTGGCACCAGGCGGTATAAAAACGGCCAGGGATGGATTGTTACAGCACGGGGACCAATAGAAGCAAGGATCTATTATGCCACCGTGGAGGCCAAGAATCAAATGATTCGTTGTGACATCAAGTGGCCTAAAAGGGCATGGGATGCATTGTGACACCACAGAGGTTAAGAGAAGCAAGGAACCATTGTGACCCAATGCAGGCTAACAATCTAATGATCCCTTGTGACACCAATGGGCCTAAAAGGGGCAGGGATGAATTGTGAAAGCATGGGGCCCAAGTAAAACCTGGTACAATTATGACACCATGAAGGCCAAGAATCAAATGATTCATTGTGACATTAAGTGGCCTAAAAGGGCATGGGATACATTGTGACACCACAGGGGTTAAGAGAAGCAAGGAACCATTGTGACCCAATGCAGGCTAACAATCTAAGAATCCCTTTTGACACCAGGGGGCGCAAAAGGACCATGGATGAACTCTGACATCATGGGGACCTATAGAAGCAAGGAACCATTATGACACCATGAAGGCCAAGAATCAAATGGTTCATTGTAAGACCAAGTGGCCTAAAAGGGCTTGGAATGCATTGTGACACCACAGAGGTTAAGAGAAACAAGGATCCATTGTAACCCAATGGAGGCTAATAATCCCAGGATCCCATTTGACACCAGGGGGCGTAAAAGGGCCAGGGATGGATTGTTACAGCACGGGGACCAATAGAAGCAAGGATCTATTATGCCACCGTGGAGGTCAAGAATCAAATGATTCATTGTGACATCAAGTGGCCTAAAAGGGCATGGGATGCATTGTGACAGCACAGGGGTTAAGAGAAGCAAGGATCCATTGTGACACAATGGAGGCTAATAATCCCAGGATCCCATTTGACACCAGGGGGCGCAAAAAGGGCCAGGGATGAATTGTGACAGCATGGGGCCCAATAGAAACAAGGAAGCATTATGACACCATGGAGGCCAAGAATCAAATGGTTCATTGTGACATCTAGTGGCCTAAAAGGGCATGGGATGCATTGTGACACCACAGAGGTTAAGAGAAGCAAGGAACCATTGTGACCCAATGCAGGCTAACAATCTAATGATCCCTTGTGACACCAATGGGCCTAAAAGAGGCAGGGATGATTTGTGAAATCATGGGGCCGCAGTAAAACCTGGTACAATTATGCCACCATGGAGGCCAAGAATCAAATGATTCATTGTGACATCAAGTGGCCTAAAAGGGCATGGGATGCATTGTGACACCACAGGGGTTAAGAGAAGCAAGGAACCATTGTGACCCAATGCAGGCTAACAATCTAAGAATCCCTTTTGACACCAGGGGCGCAAAAGGACCACGGATGAACTCTGACAGCATGGGGACCTATAGAAGCAAGGAAACATTATGACACCATGAAGGCCAAGAATCAAATGATTCATTGTGACATCAAGTGGCCTAAAAGGGCTTGGAATGCATTGTGACACCACAGAGGTTAAGAGAAGCAAGGAACCATTGTGACCCAATGCAGGCTAACAATCTAATGATCCCTTGTGACACCACCAATGGGCCTAAAAGGGGCAGGGATGTATTGTGAAAGCATGGGGCCCAATAGAAACCTCGTACAATTACGCCACAATGGAGGCCAAGAATCAAATGATTCGTTGTGACATCAAGTGGCCTAAAAGGGCATGGGATGCATTGTGACACCACAGAGGTTAAGAGAAGCACGGAACCATTGTGACCCAATGCAGGCTAACAATCTAATGATCCCTTGTGACACCAATGGGCCTAAAAGGGCCAGGGATGAATTGTTACAGCACGGGGACCAATAGAAGCAAGGATCTATTATGCCACCATGGAGGCCAAGAATCAAATAATTCATTGTGACATCATGTGGCCTAAAAGGGCATGGGATGCATTGTGACAGCACAGGCGTTAAGAAAAGCAAGGATCCATTGTGACCCAATGGAGGCTAATAATCCCAGGATCCCATTTGACACCAGGAAGCCTAAAAGGGCCAGGGATGAATTGTGTCAGCATGGGGCCCAATAGAAACAAGGAACCATTATGACACCATGGAGGCCAAGAATCAAATGATTCATTGTGACATCAAGTGGCCTAAAAGGGCATGGGATGCATTGTGACACCACAGAGGTTAAGAGAAGCAAGGAACCATTGTGACCCAATGCAGGCTAACAATCTAATGATCCCTTGTGACACCAATGGGCCTAAAAGGGGCAGGGATGTATTGTGAAAGCATGGGGCCCAATAGAAACCTCGTACAATTACGCCACAATGGAGGCCAAGAATCAAATGATTCGTTGTGACATCAAGTGGCCTAAAAGGGCATAGGATGCATTGTGACACCACAGAGGTTAAGAGAAGCACGGAACCATTGTGACCCAATGCAGGCTAACAATCTAATGATCCCTTGTGACACCAATGGGCCTAAAAGGGCCAGGGATGAATTGTTACAGCACGGGGACCAATAGAAGCAAGGATCTATTATGCCACCATGGAGGCCAAGAATCAAATAATTCATTGTGACATCATGTGGCCTAATAGGGCATGGGATGCATTGTGACAGCACAGGGGTTAAGAAAAGCAAGGATCCATTGTGACCCAATGGAGGCTAATAATCCCAGGATCCCTTTTGACACCATGGGGCGTGAAAGGGCCAGGGATGAATTGTGACAGCATGGGGCCCAATAGAAACAAGGAACCATTATGACACCATGGAGGCCAAGAATCAAATGATTCATTGTGACATCTAGTGGCCTAAAAGGGCTTGGAATGCATTGTGACACCACAGAGGTTAAGAGAAGCAAGATACCATTGTGACCCAATGCAGGCTAACAATCTAATGATCCCTTATGGCACCAGGCGGTATAAAAAGGGCCAGGGATGGATTGTTACAGCACGGGGACCAATAGAAGCAAGGATCTATTATGCCACCGTGGAGGCCAAGAATCAAATGATTCATTGTGACATCAAGTGGCCTAAAAGGGCATGGGATGCATTGTGACAGCACAGGGGTTAAGAGAAGCAAGGAACCATTGTGACCCAATGCAGGCTAACAATCTAAGAATCCCTTTTGATACCAGGGGGCGCAAAAGGACCATTGATGAACTCTGACAGCAAGGGGACCTATAGAAGCAAGGAACCATTATGACACCATGAAGGCCAAGAATCAAATGGTTCATTGTAAGACCAAGTGGCCTAAAAGGGCTTGGAATGCATTGTGACAGCACAGGGGTTAAGAGAAGCAAGGATCCATTGTGACCCAATGGAGGCTAATAATCCCAGGATCCCATTTGACACCAGGGGGCATAAAAGGGCCAGGGATGAATTGTGACAGCATGGGGCCCAATAGAAACAAGGAGCCATTATGACACCATGGAGGCCAAGAATCAAATGATTCATTGTGACATCAAGTGGCCTAAAAGGGCATGGGATGCATTGTGACACCACAGAGGTTAAGAGAAGCAAGGAACCATTGTGACCCAATGCAGGCTAACAATCTAATGATCCCTTGTGACACCAATGGGCCTAAAAGGGGCAGGGATGATTTGTGAAAGCATGGGGCCCCAGTAAAACCTGGTACAATTATGCCACCATGGAGGCCAAGAATCAAATGATTCATTGTGACATCAAGTGGCCTAAAAGGGCATGGGATGCATTGTGACACCACAGGGGTTAAGAGAAGCAAGGAACCATTGTGACCCAATGCAGGCTAACAATCTAAGAATCCCTTTTGACACCAGGGGGCGCAAAAGGACCACGGATGAACACTGACAGCATGGGGACCTATAGAAGCAAGGAAACATTATGACACCATGAAGGCCAAGAATCAAATGATTCATTGTGACATCAAGTGGCCTAAAAGGGCTTGGAATGCATTGTGACACCACAGAGGTTAAGAGAAGCACGGAACCATTGTGACCCAATGCAGGCTAACAATCTAATGATCCCTTGTGACACCAATGGGCCTAAAAGGGGCAGGGATGTATTGTGAAAGCATGGGGCCCAATAGAAACCTCGTACAATTACGCCACCATGGAGGCCAAGAATCAAATGATTCGTTGTGACATCAAGTGGCCTAAAAGGGCATGGGATGCATTGTGACTCCACAGAGGTTAAGAGAAGCACGGAACCATTGTGACCCAATGCAGGCTAACAATCTAATGATCCCTTGTGACACCAATGGGCCTAAAAGGGCCAGGGATGAATTGTTACAGCACGGGGACCAATAGAAGCAAGGATCTATTATGCCACCATGGAGGCCAAGAATCAAATAATTCATTGTGACATCATGTGGCCTAAAAGGGCATGGGATGCATTGTGACAGCACAGGGGTTAAGAAAAGCAAGGATCCATTGTGACCCAATGCAGGCTAACAATCTAATGATCCCATTTGACACCAGGGGGCCTAAAAGGGCCAGGGATGAATTGTGACAGCATGGGGCCCAATAGAAGCAAGGAACCATTATGACACCATGGAGGCCAAGAATCAAATGATTCATTGTGACATCTAGTGGCCTAAAAGGGCATGGGATGCATTGTGACACCACAGAGGTTACGAGAAGCAAGGAACCATTGTGACCCAATGCAGGCTAACAATCTAATGATCCCTTGTGACACCAATGGGCCTAAAAGGGGCAGGGATGATTTGTGAAAGCATGGGGCCCCAGTAAAAACTGGTACAATTATGCCACCATGGAGGCCAAGAATCAAATGATTCATTGTGACATCAAGTGGCCTAAAAGGGCATGGGATGCATTGTGACACCACAGGGGTTAAGAGAAGCAAGGAACCATTGTGACCCAATGCAGGCTAACAATCTAAGAATCCCTTTTGACACCAGGGGGCGCAAAAGGACCACGGATGAACACTGACAGCATGGGGACCTATAGAAGCAAGGAAACATTATGACACCATGAAGGCCAAGAATCAAATGATTCATTGTGACATCAAGTGGCCTAAAAGGGCTTGGAATGCATTGTGACACCACAGAGGTTAAGAGAAGCAAGGAACCATTGTGACCCAATGCAGGCTAACAATCTAATGATCCCTTGTGACACCACCAATGGGCCTAAAAGGGGCAGGGATGTATTGTGAAAGCATGGGGCCCAATAGAAACCTCGTACAATTACGCCACAATGGAGGCCAAGAATCAAATGATTCGTTGTGACATCAAGTGGCCTAAAAGGGCATGGGATGCATTGTGACACCACAGAGGTTAAGAGAAGCACGGAACCATTGTGACCCAATGCAGGCTAACAATCTAATGATCCCTTGTGACACCAATGGGCCTAAAAGGGCCAGGGATGAATTGTTACAGCACGGGGACCAATAGAAGCAAGGATCTATTATGCCACCATGGAGGCCAAGAATCAAATAATTCATTGTGACATCATGTGGCCTAAAAGGGCATGGGATGCATTGTGACAGCACAGGCGTTAAGAAAAGCAAGGATCCATTGTGACCCAATGGAGGCTAATAATCCCAGGATCCCATTTGACACCAGGGGGCCTAAAAGGGCCAGGGATGAATTGTGTCAGCATGGGGCCCAATAGAAACAAGGAACCATTATGACACCATGGAGGCCAAGAATCAAATGATTCATTGTGACATCTAGTGGCCTAAAAGGGCATGGGATGCATTGTGACACCACAGAGGTTAAGAGAAGCAAGGAACCATTGTGACCCAATGCAGGCTAACAATCTAATGATCCCTTGTGACACCAATGGGCCTAAAAGGGGCAGGGATGAATTGTGAATGCATGGGGCCCAAGTAAAACCTGGTACAATTATGCCACCATGGAGGCCAAGAATCAAATGATTCATTGTGACATCAAGTGGCCTAAAAGGGCATGGGATGCATTGTGACACCACAGGGGTTAAGAGAAGCAAGGAACCATTGTGACCCAATGTAGGCTAACAATCTAAGAATGCCTTTTGACACCAGGGGGCGCAAAAGGACCACGGATGAACTCTGACAGCATGGGGACCTATAGAAGCAAGGAAACATTATGACACCATGAAGGCCAAGAATCAAATGATTCATTGTGACATCAAGTGGCCTAAAAGGGCTTGGAATGCATTGTGACACCACAGAGGTTAAGAGAAGCAAGGAACCATTGTGACCCAATGCAGGCTAACAATCTAATGATCCCTTGTGGCACCAGGCGGTATAAAAACGGCCAGGGATGGATTGTTACAGCACGGGGACCAATAGAAGCAAGGATCTATTATGCCACCGTGGAGGCCAAGAATCAAATGATTCGTTGTGACATCAAGTGGCCTAAAAGGGCATGGGATGCATTGTGACACCACAGAAGTTAAGAGAAGCAAGGAACCATTGTGACCCAATGCAGGCTAACAATCTAATGATCCCTTGTGACACCAATGGGCCTAAAAGGGGCAGGGATGAATTGTGAAAGCATGGGGCCCAAGTAAAACCTGGTACAATTATGACACCATGAAGGCCAAGAATCAAATGATTCATTGTGACATCAAGTGGCCTAAAAGGGCATGGGATGCATTGTGACACCACAGGGGTTAAGAGAAGCAAGGAACCATTGTGACCCAATGCAGGCTAACAATCTAAGAATCCCTTTTGACACCAGGGGGCGTAAAAGGACCACGGATGAACTCTGACAGCATGGGGACCTATAGAAGCAAGGAACCATTATGACACCATGAAGGCCTAGAATGAAATGATTCATTGTGACATCAAGTGGCCTAAAAGGGCATGGAATGCATTGTGACACCACAGATGTTAAGAGAAGCAAGGAACCATTGTGACCCAATGCAGGCTAACAATCTAATGATCCCTTGTGGCACCAGGGGGTATAAAAAGGGCCAGGGATGGATTGTTACAGCACGGGGAACAATAAAAGCAAGGATCTATTATGCCACCGTGGAGGCCAAGAATCAAATGATTCATTGTGACATCAAGTGGCCTAAAAGGGCATGGGATGCATTGTGACAGCACAGGGGTTAAGAGAAGCAAGGAACCATTGTGACCCAATGCAGGCTAACAATCTAATGATCCCTTGTGACACCAATGGGCCTAAAAGGGGCAGGGATGAATTGTGAAAGCATGGGGCCCAAGTAAAACCTGGTGCAATTACGCCACCATGGAGGCCAAGAATCAAATGATTCATTGTGACATCAAGTGGCCTAAAAGGGCATGGGATGCATTGTGACACCACAGGGGTTAAGAGAAGCAAGGAACCATTGTGACCCAATGCAGGCTAACAATCTAAGAATCCCTTTTGACACCAGGGGGCGCAAAAGGACCATGGATGAACTCTGACAGCAAGGGGACCTATAGAAGCAAGGAACCATTATGACACCATGAAGGCCAAGAATCAAATGGTTCATTGTAAGACCAAGTGGCCTATAAGGGCTTGGAATGCATTGTGACAGCACAGGGGTTAAGAGAAGCAAGGATCCATTGTGACCCAATGGAGGCTAATAATCCCAGGATCCCATTTGACACCAGGGGGCATAAAAGGGCCAGGGATGAATTGTGACAGCATGGGGACCAATAGAAACAAGGAACCATTATGACACCATGGAGGCCAAGAATCAAATGATTCATTGTGACATCAAGTGGCCTAAAAGGGCATGGGATGCATTGTGACACCACAGAGGTTAAGAGAAGCAAGGAACCATTGTGACCCAATGCAGGCTAACAATCTAATGATCCCTTGTGACACCAATGGGCCTAAAAGGGGCAGGGATGATTTGTGAAAGCATGGGGCCCCAGTAAAACCTGGTACAATTATGCCACCATGGAGGTCAAGAATCAAATGATTCATTGTGACATCAAGTGGCCTAAAAGGGCATGGGATGCATTGTGACACCACAGGGGTTAAGAGAAGCAAGGAACCATTGTGACCCAATGCAGGCTAACAATCTAAGAATCCCTTTTGACACCAGGGGGCGCAAAAGGACCACGGATGAACACTGACAGCATGGGGACCTATAGAAGCAAGGAAACATTATGACACCATGAAGGCCAAGAATCAAATGATTCATTGTGACATCAAGTGGCCTAAAAGGGCTTGGAATGCATTGTGACACCACAGAGGTTAAGAGAAGCAAGGAACCATTGTGACCCGATGGAGGCTAACAATCTAATGATCCCTTGTGACACCAATGGGCCTAAAAGGGGCAGGGATGTATTGTGAAAGCATGGGGCCCAATAGAAACCTCGTACAATTACGCCACCATGGAGGCCAAGAATCAAATGATTCGTTGTGACATCAAGTGGCCTAAAAGGGCATGGGATGCATTGTGACTCCACAGAGGTTAAGAGAAGCACGGAACCATTGTGACCCAATGCAGGCTAACAATCTAATGATCCCTTGTGACACCAGGGGGCCTAAAAGGGCCAGGGATGAATTGTTACAGCACGGGGACCAATAGAAGCAAGGATCTATTATGCCACCATGGAGGCCAAGAATCAAATAATTCATTGTGACATCATGTGGCCTAAAAGGGCATGGGATGCATTGTGACAGCACAGGGGTTAAGAGAAGCAAGGATCCATTGTGACCCAATGGAGGCTAATAATCCCAGGATCCCATTTGACACCAGGGGGCGTAAAAGAGGCAGGGATCAATTGTGACAGCATGGGGCCCAATAGAATCAAGGAACCATTATGACACCATGGAGGCCAAGAATCAAATAATTCATTGTGACATCAAGTGGCCTAAAAGGGCATGGGATGCATTGTGACACCACAGGGGTTAAGAGAAGCAAGGAACCATTGTGACCCAATGCAGGCTAACAATCTAAGAATCCCTTTTGACACCAGGGGGCGTAAAAGGACCACGGATGAACTCTGACAGCATGGGGACCTATAGAAGCAAGGAACCATTATGACACCATGAAGGCCTAGAATGAAATGATTCATTGTGACATCAAGTGGCCTAAAAGGGCATGGAATGCATTGTGACACCACAGATGTTAAGAGAAGCAAGGAACCATTGTGACCCAATGCAGGCTAACAATCTAATGATCCCTTGTGGCACCAGGGTCTATAAAAAGGGCCAGGGATGGATTGTTACAACACGGGGACCAATAGAAACAAGGATCTATTATGCCACCGTGGAGGCCAAGAATCAAATGATTCATTGTGACATCAACTGGCCTAAAAGGTCTTGGAATGCATTGTGACCGCACTGGAGTTAAGAGAAGCAAGGAACCATTGTGACCCAATGGAGGCTAATATTCCCAGGATCCCATTTGACACCAGGGGGCGTAAAAGGGCCAGGGATGAATTGTGACAGCATGGGGCCCAATAGAATCAAGGAACCATTATGACACCATGAAGGCCAAGAATCAAATGATTCATTGTGACATCAAGTGGCCTAAAAGGGCATGGGATGCATTGTGACACCACAGGGGTTAAGAGAAGCAAGGAACCATTGTGACCCAATGCAGGCTAACAATCTAATGATCCCTTGTGACACCAATGGGCCTAAAAGGGGCAGGGATGAATTGTGAAAGCATGGGGCCCAAGTAAAACCTGGTACAATTATGCCACCGTGGAGGCCAAGAATCAAATGATTCATTGTGACATCAAGTGGCCTAAAAGGGCATGGGATGCATTGTGACACCACAGGGGTTAAGAGAAGCAAGGATCCATTGTGACCCAATGGAGGCTAATAATCCCAGGATCCCATTTGACACCAGGGGGCGTAAAAGAGGCAGGGATCAATTGTGACAGCATGGGGCCCAATAGAATCAAGGAACCATTATGACACCATGGAGGCCAAGAATCAAATAATTCATTGTGACATCAAGTGGCCTAAAAGGGCATGGGATGCATTGTGACACCACAGGGGTTAAGAGAAGCAAGGAACCATTGTGACCCAATGCAGGCTAACAATCTAAGAATCCCTTGTGGCGCCAGGGGGCGCAAAAGGACGACGGATGAACTCTGACAGGATGGGGACCTATAGAAGCAAGGAACCATTATGACACCATGAAGTCCTAGAATCAAATGGTTCATTGTAAGTCCAAGTGGCCTAAAAGGGCTTGGAATGCAATGTGACACCACAGAGGTTAAGAGAAGCAAGGAACCATTGTGACCCAATGCAGGCTAACAATCTAAGAATCCCTTTTGACACCAGGGGGCGCAAAAGGACCACGGATGAACACTGACAGCATGGGGACCTATAGAAGCAAGGAAACATTATGACACCATGAAGGCCAAGAATCAAATGATTCATTGTGACATCAAGTGGCCTAAAAGGGCTTGGAATGCATTGTGACACCACAGAGGTTAAGAGAAGTAAGGAACCATTGTGACCCAATGCAGGCTAACAATCTAATGATCCCTTGTGACACCAATGGGCCTAAAAGGGGCAGGGATGTATTGTGAAAGCATGGGGCCCAATAGAAACCTCGTACAATTACGCCACCATGGAGGCCAAGAATCAAATGATTCGTTGTGACATCAAGTGGCCTAAAAGGGCATGGGATGCATTGTGACACCACAGAGGTTAAGAGAAGCCCGGAACCATTGTGACCCAATGCAGGCTAACAATCTAATGATCCCTTGTGACACCAATGGGCCTAAAAGGGCCAGGGATGAATTGTTACAGCACGGGGACCAATAGAAGCAAGGATCTATTATGCCACCATGGAGGCCAAGAATCAAATAATTCATTGTGACATCAAGTGGCCTAATAGGGCATGGGATGCATTGTGACAGCACAGGGGTTAAGAAAAGCAAGGATCCATTGTGACCCAATGGAGGCTAATAATCCCAGGATCCCTTTTGACACCATGGGGCGTGAAAGGGCCAGGGATGAATTGTGACAGCATGGGGCCCAATAGAAACAAGGAACCATTATGACACCATGGAGGCCAAGAATCAAATGATTCATTGTGACATCTAGTGGCCTAAAAGGGCTTGGAATGCATTGTGACACCACAGAGGTTAAGAGAAGCAAGGAACCATTGTGACCCAATGCAGGCTAACAATCTAATGATCCCTTATGGCACCAGGCGGTATAAAAAGGGCCAGGGATGGATTGTTACAGCACGGGGACCAATAGAAGCAAGGATCAATTATGCCACGGTGGAGGCCAAGAATCAAATGATTCATTGTGACATCAACTGGCCTAAAAGGGCATGGGATGCATTGTGACAGCACAGGGGTTAAGAGAAGCAAGGAACCATTGTGACCCAATGCAGGCTAACAATCTAAGAATCCCTTTTGATACCAGGGGGCGCAAAAGGACCATTGATGAACTCTGACAGCAAGGGGACCTATAGAAGCAAGGAACCATTATGACACCATGAAGGCCAAGAATCAAATGGTTCATTGTAAGACCAAGTGGCCTAAAAGGGCTTGGAATGCATTGTGACAGCACAGGGGTTAAGAGAAGCAAGGATCCATTGTGACCCAATGGAGGCTAATAATCCCAGGATCCCATTTGACACCAGGGGGCATAAAAGGGCCAGGGATGAATTGTGACAGCATGGGGCCCAATAGAAACAAGGAACCATTATGACACCATGGAGGCCAAGAATCAAATGATTCATTGTGACATCAAGTGGCCTAAAAGGGCATGGGATGCATTGTGACACCACAGAGGTTAAGAGAAGCAAGGAACCATTGTGACCCAATGCAGGCTAACAATCTAATGATCCCTTGTGACACCAATGGGCCTAAAAGGGGCAGGGATGATTTGTGAAAGCATGGGGCCCCAGTAAAACCTGGTACAATTATGCCACCATGGAGGCCAAGAATCAAATGATTCATTGTGACATCAAGTGGCCTAAAAGGGCATGGGATGCATTGTGACACCACAGGGGTTAAGAGAAGCAAGGAACCATTGTGACCCAATGCAGGCTAACAATCGAAGAATCCCTTTTGACACCAGGGGGCGCAAAAGGACCACGGATGAACACTGACAGCATGGGGACCTATAGAAGCAAGGAAACATTATGACACCATGAAGGCCAAGAATCAAATGATTCATTGTGACATCAAGTGGCCTAAAAGGGCTTGGAATGCATTGTGACACCACAGAGGTTAAGAGAAGCAAGGAACCATTGTGACCCAATGCAGGCTAACAATCTAATGATCCCTTGTGACACCACCAATGGGCCTAAAAGGGGCAGGGATGTATTGTGAAAGCATGGGGCCCAATAGAAACCTCGTACAATTACGCCACCATGGAGGCCAAGAATCAAATGATTCGTTGTGACATCAAGTGGCCTAAAAGGGCATGGGATGCATTGTGACTCCACAGAGGTTAAGAGAAGCACGGAACCATTGTGACCCAATGCAGGCTAACAATCTAATGATCCCTTGTGACACCAATGGGCCTAAAAGGGCCAGGGATGAATTGTTACAGCACGGGGACCAATAGAAGCAAGGATCTATTATGCCACCATGGAGGCCAAGAATCAAATAATTCATTGTGACATCATGTGGCCTAAAAGGGCATGGGATGCATTGTGACACCACAGAGGTTAAGAGAAGCAAGGAACCATTGTGACCCAATGCAGGCTAACAATCTAATGATCCCTTGTGACACCAATGGGCCTAAAAGGGGCAGGGATGATTTGTGAAAGCATGGGGCCCCAGTAAAAACTGGTACAATTATGCCACCATGGAGGCCAAGAATCAAATGATTCATTGTGACATCAAGTGGCCTAAAAGGGCATGGGATGCATTGTGACACCACAGGGGTTAAGAGAAGCAAGGAACCATTGTGACCCAATGCAGGCTAACAATCGAAGAATCCCTTTTGACACCAGGGGGCGCAAAAGGACCACGGATGAACACTGACAGCATGGGGACCTATAGAAGCAAGGAAACATTATGACACCATGAAGGCCAAGAATCAAATGATTCATTGTGACATCAAGTGGCCTAAAAGGGCTTGGAATGCATTGTGACACCACAGAGGTTAAGAGAAGCAAGGAACCATTGTGACCCAATGCAGGCTAACAATCTAATGATCCCTTGTGACACCACCAATGGGCCTAAAAGGGGCAGGGATGTATTGTGAAAGCATGGGGCCCAATAGAAACCTCGTACAATTACGCCACAATGGAGGCCAAGAATCAAATGATTCGTTGTGACATCAAGTGGCCTAAAAGGGCATGGGATGCATTGTGACACCACAGAGGTTAAGAGAAGCACGGAACCATTGTGACCCAATGCAGGCTAACAATCTAATGATCCCTTGTGACACCAATGGGCCTAAAAGGGCCAGGGATGAATTGTTACAGCACGGGGACCAATAGAAGCAAGGATCTATTATGCCACCATGGAGGCCAAGAATCAAATAATTCATTGTGACATCATGTGGCCTAAAAGGGCATGGGATGCATTGTGACAGCACAGGCGTTAAGAAAAGCAAGGATCCATTGTGACCCAATGGAGGCTAATAATCCCAGGATCCCATTTGACACCAGGGGGCCTAAAAGGGCCAGGGATGAATTGTGTCAGCATGGGGCCCAATAGAAACAAGGAACCATTATGACACCATGGAGGCCAAGAATCAAATGATTCATTGTGACATCAAGTGGCCTAAAAGGGCATGGGATGCATTGTGACACCACAGAGGTTAAGAGAAGCAAGGAACCATTGTGACCCAATGCAGGCTAACAATCTAATGATCCCTTGTGACACCAATGGGCCTAAAAGGGGCAGGGATGAATTGTGAATGCATGGGGCCCAAGTAAAACCTGGTACAATTATGCCACCATGGAGGCCAAGAATCAAATGATTCATTGTGACATCAAGTGGCCTAAAAGGGCATGGGATGCATTGTGACACCACAGGGGTTAAGAGAAGCAAGGAACCATTGTGACCCAATGTAGGCTAACAATCTAAGAATGCCTTTTGACACCAGGGGGCGCAAAAGGACCACGGATGAACTCTGACAGCATGGGGACCTATAGAAGCAAGGAAACATTATGACACCATGAAGGCCAAGAATCAAATGATTCATTGTGACATCAAGTGGCCTAAAAGGGCTTGGAATGCATTGTGACACCACAGAGGTTAAGAGAAGCAAGGAACCATTGTGACCCAATGCAGGCTAACAATCTAATGATCCCTTGTGGCACCAGGCGGTATAAAAACGGCCAGGGATGGATTGTTACAGCACGGGGACCAATAGAAGCAAGGATCTATTATGCCACCGTGGAGGCCAAGAATCAAATGATTCGTTGTGACATCAAGTGGCCTAAAAGGGCATGGGATGCATTGTGACACCACAGAGGTTAAGAGAAGCAAGGAACCATTGTGACCCAATGCAGGCTAACAATCTAATGATCCCTTGTGACACCAATGGGCCTAAAAGGGGCAGGGATGAATTGTGAAAGCATGGGGCCCAAGTAAAACCTGGTACAATTATGACACCATGAAGGCCAAGAATCAAATGATTCATTGTGACATCAAGTGGCCTAAAAGGGCATGGGATACATTGTGACACCACAGGGGTTAAGAGAAGCAAGGAACCATTGTGACCCAATGCAGGCTAACAATCTAAGAATCCCTTTTGACACCAGGGGGCGCAAAAGGACCATGGATGAACTCTGACATCATGGGGACCTATAGAAGCAAGGAACCATTATGACACCATGAAGGCCAAGAATCAAATGGTTCATTGTAAGACCAAGTGGCCTAAAAGGGCTTGGAATGCATTGTGACACCACAGAGGTTAAGAGAAACAAGGATCCATTGTAACCCAATGGAGGCTAATAATCCCAGGATCCCATTTGACACCAGGGGGCGTAAAAGGGCCAGGGATGGATTGTTACAGCACGGGGACCAATAGAAGCAAGGATCTATTATGCCACCGTGGAGGTCAAGAATCAAATGATTCATTGTGACATCAAGTGGCCTAAAAGGGCATGGGATGCATTGTGACAGCACAGGGGTTAAGAGAAGCAAGGATCCATTGTGACACAATGGAGGCTAATAATCCCAGGATCCCATTTGACACCAGGGGGCGCAAAAAGGGCCAGGGATGAATTGTGACAGCATGGGGCCCAATAGAAACAAGGAAGCATTATGACACCATGGAGGCCAAGAATCAAATGATTCATTGTGACATCTAGTGGCCTAAAAGGGCATGGGATGCATTGTGACACCACAGAGGTTAAGAGAAGCAAGGAACCATTGTGACCCAATGCAGGCTAACAATCTAATGATCCCTTGTGACACCAATGGGCCTAAAAGAGGCAGGGATGATTTGTGAAATCATGGGGCCGCAGTAAAACCTGGTACAATTATGCCACCATGGAGGCCAAGAATCAAATGATTCATTGTGACATCAAGTGGCCTAAAAGGGCATGGGATGCATTGTGACACCACAGGGGTTAAGAGAAGCAAGGAACCATTGTGACCCAATGCAGGCTAACAATCTAAGAATCCCTTTTGACACCAGGGGGCGCAAAAGGACCACGGATGAACTCTGACAGCATGGGGACCTATAGAAGCAAGGAAACATTATGACACCATGAAGGCCAAGAATCAAATGATTCATTGTGACATCAAGTGGCCTAAAAGGGCTTGGAATGCATTGTGACACCACAGAGGTTAAGAGAAGCAAGGAACCATTGTGACCCAATGCAGGCTAACAATCTAATGATCCCTTGTGACACCACCAATGGGCCTAAAAGGGGCAGGGATGTATTGTGAAAGCATGGGGCCCAATAGAAACCTCGTACAATTACGCCACCATGGAGGCCAAGAATCAAATGATTCGTTGTGACATCAAGTGGCCTAAAAGGGCATGGGATGCATTGTGACACCACAGAGGTTAAGAGAAGCACGGAACCATTGTGACCCAATGCAGGCTAACAATCTAATGATCCCTTGTGACACCAATGGGCCTAAAAGGGCCAGGGATGAATTGTTACAGCACGGGGACCAATAGAAGCAAGGATCTATTATGCCACCATGGAGGCCAAGAATCAAATAATTCATTGTGACATAATGTGGCCTAAAAGGGCATGGGATGCATTGTGACAGCACAGGCGTTAAGAAAAGCAAGGATCCATTGTGACCCAATGGAGGCTAATAATCCCAGGATCCCATTTGACACCAGGAAGCCTAAAAGGGCCAGGGATGAATTGTGTCAGCATGGGGCCCAATAGAAACAAGGAACCATTATGACACCATGGAGGCCAAGAATCAAATGATTCATTGTGACATCTAGTGGCCTAAAAGGGCATGGGATGCATTGTGACACCACAGAGGTTAAGAGAAGCAAGGAACCATTGTGACCCAATGCAGGCTAACAATCTAATGATCCCTTGTGACACCAATGGGCCTAAAAGGGGCAGGGATGAATTGTGAATGCATGGGGCCCAAGTAAAACCTGGTACAATTATGCCACCATGGAGGCCAAGAATCAAATGATTCATTGTGACATCAAGTGGCCTAAAAGGGCATGGGATGCATTGTGACACCACAGGGGTTAAGAGAAGCAAGGAACCATTGTGACCCAATGTAGGCTAACAATCTAAGAATGCCTTTTGACACCAGGGGGCGCAAAAGGACCACGGATGAACTCTGACAGCATGGGGACCTATAGAAGCAAGGAAACATTATGACACCATGAAGGCCAAGAATCAAATGATTCATTGTGACATCAAGTGGCCTAAAAGGGCTTGGAATGCATTGTGACACCACAGAGGTTAAGAGAAGCAAGGAACCATTGTGACCCAATGCAGGCTAACAATCTAATGATCCCTTGTGGCACCAGGCGGTATAAAAACGGCCAGGGATGGATTGTTACAGCACGGGGACCAATAGAAGCAAGGATCTATTATGCCACCGTGGAGGTCAAGAATCAAATGATTCATTGTGACATCAAGTGGCCTAAAAGGGCATGGGATGCATTGTGACAGCACAGGGGTTAAGAGAAGCAAGGATCCATTGTGACACAATGGAGGCTAATAATCCCAGGATCCCATTTGACACCAGGGGGCGCAAAAAGGGCCAGGGATGAATTGTGACAGCATGGGGCCCAATAGAAACAAGGAAGCATTATGACACCATGGAGGCCAAGAATCAAATGATTCATTGTGACATCTAGTGGCCTAAAAGGGCATGGGATGCATTGTGACACCACAGAGGTTAAGAGAAGCAAGGAACCATTGTGACCCAATGCAGGCTAACAATCTAATGATCCCTTGTGACACCAATGGGCCTAAAAGAGGCAGGGATGATTTGTGAAATCATGGGGCCGCAGTAAAACCTGGTACAATTATGCCACCATGGAGGCCAAGAATCAAATGATTCATTGTGACATCAAGTGGCCTAAAAGGGCATGGGATGCATTGTGACACCACAGGGGTTAAGAGAAGCAAGGAACCATTGTGACCCAATGCAGGCTAACAATCTAAGAATCCCTTTTGACACCAGGGGGCGCAAAAGGACCACGGATGAACTCTGACAGCATGGGGACCTATAGAAGCAAGGAAACATTATGACACCATGAAGGCCAAGAATCAAATGATTCATTGTGACATCAAGTGGCCTAAAAGGGCTTGGAATGCATTGTGACACCACAGAGGTTAAGAGAAGCAAGGAACCATTGTGACCCAATGCAGGCTAACAATCTAATGATCCCTTGTGACACCACCAATGGGCCTAAAAGGGGCAGGGATGTATTGTGAAAGCATGGGGCCCAATAGAAACCTCGTACAATTACGCCACATTGGAGGCCAAGAATCAAATGATTCGTTGTGACATCAAGTGGCCTAAAAGGGCATGGGATGCATTGTGACACCACAGAGGTTAAGAGAAGCACGGAACCATTGTGACCCAATGCAGGCTAACAATCTAATGATCCCTTGTGACACCAATGGGCCTAAAAGGGCCAGGGATGAATTGTTACAGCACGGGGACCAATAGAAGCAAGGATCTATTATGCCACCATGGAGGCCAAGAATCAAATAATTCATTGTGACATCATGTGGCCTAAAAGGGCATGGGATGCATTGTGACAGCACAGGCGTTAAGAAAAGCAAGGATCCATTGTGACCCAATGGAGGCTAATAATCCCAGGATCCCATTTGACACCAGGGGGCCTAAAAGGGCCAGGGATGAATTGTGTCAGCATGGGGCCCAATAGAAACAAGGAACCATTATGACACCATGGAGGCCAAGAATCAAATGATTCATTGTGACATCTAATGGCCTAAAAGGGCATGGGATGCATTGTGACACCACAGAGGTTAAGAGAAGCAAGGAACCATTGTGACCCAATGCAGGCTAACAATCTAATGATCCCTTGTGACACCAATGGGCCTAAAAGGGGCAGGGATGAATTGTGAATGCATGGGGCCCAAGTAAAACCTGGTACAATTATGCCACCATGGAGGCCAAGAATCAAATGATTCATTGTGACATCAAGTGGCCTAAAAGGGCTTGGAATACATTGTGACACCACAGAGGTTTAGAGAAGCAAGGAACCATTGTGACCCAATGCAGGCTAACAATCTAATGATCCCTTGAGGCACCAGGCGGTATAAAAACGGCCAGGGATGGATTGTTACAGCACGGGGACCAATAGAAGCAAGGATCTATTATGACACCGTGGAGACCAAGAATCAAATGATTCGTTGTGACATCAAGTGGCCTAAAAGGGCATGGGATGCATTGTGACACCACAGAGGTTAAGAGAAGCAAGGAACCATTGTGACCCAATGCAGGCTAACAATCTAATGATCCCTTGTGACACCAATGGGCCTAAAAGGGGCAGGGATGAATTGTGAAAGCATGGGGCCCAAGTAAAACCTGGTACAATTATGACACCATGAAGGCCAAGAATCAAATGATTCATTGTGACATCAAGTGGCCTAAAAGGGCATGGGATACATTGTGACACCACAGGGGTTAAGAGAAGCAAGGAACCATTGTGACCCAATGCAGGCTAACAATCTAAGAATCCCTTTTGACACCAGGGGGCGCAAAAGGACCATGGATGAACTCTGACATCATGGGGACCTATAGAAGCAAGGAACCATTATGACACCATGAAGGCCAAGAATCAAATGGTTCATTGTAAGACCAAGTGGCCTAAAAGGGCTTGGAATGCATTGTGACACCACAGAGGTTAAGAGAAACAAGGATCCATTGTAACCCAATGGAGGCTAATAATCCCAGGATCCCATTTGACACCAGGGGGCGTAAAAGGGCCAGGGATGGATTGTTACAGCACGGGGACCAATAGAAGCAAGGATCTATTATGCCACCGTGGAGGTCAAGAATCAAATGATTCATTGTGACATCAAGTGGCCTAAAAGGGCATGGGATGCATTGTGACAGCACAGGGGTTAAGAGAAGCAAGGATCCATTGTGACACAATGGAGGCTAATAATCCCAGGATCCCATTTGACACCAGTGGGCGCAAAAAGGGCCAGGGATGAATTGTGACAGCATGGGGCCCAATAGAAACAAGGAAGCATTATGACACCATGGAGGCCAAGAATCAAATGGTTCATTGTGACATCTAGTGGCCTAAAAGGGCATGGGATGCATTGTGACACCACAGAGGTTAAGAGAAGCAAGGAACCATTGTGACCCAATGCAGGCTAACAATCTAATGATCCCTTGTGACACCAATGGGCCTAAAAGAGGCAGGGATGATTTGTGAAATCATGGGGCCGCAGTAAAACCTGGTACAATTATGCCACCATGGAGGCCAAGAATCAAATGATTCATTGTGACATCAAGTGGCCTAAAAGGGCATGGGATGCATTGTGACACCACAGGGGTTAAGAGAAGCAAGGAACCATTGTGACCCAATGCAGGCTAACAATCTAAGAATCCCTTTTGACACCAGGGGGCGCAAAAGGACCACGGATGAACTCTGACAGCATGGGGACCTGTAGAAGCAAGGAAAGGTTATGACACCATGAGGGCCAAGAATCAAATGATTCATTGTGACATCAAGTGGCCTAAAAGGGCTTGGAATGCATTGTGACACCACAGAGGTTAAGAGAAGCAAGGAACCATTGTGACCCAATGCAGGCTAACAATCTAATGATCCCTTATGGAACCAGGCGGTATAAAAAGGGCCAGGGATGGATTGTTACAGCACGGGGAACAATAAAAGCAAGGATCTATTATGCCACCGTGCAGGCCAAGAATCAAATGATTCATTGTGACATCAAGTGGCCTAAAAGGGCATGGGATGCATTGTGACACCACAGAGGTTAAGAGAAGCAAGGAACCATTGTGACCCAATGCAGGCTAACAATCTAATGATCCCTTGTGACACCAATGGGCCTAAAAGGGCCAGGAATGAATTGTTACAGCACGGGGACCAATAGAAGCAAGGATCTATTATGCCACCATGGAGGCCAAGAAACAAATAATTCATTGTGACATCAAGTGGCCTAAAAGGGCATGGGATGCATTGTGACAGCACAGGGGTTAAGAGAAGCAAGGAACCATTGTGACCCAATGCAGGCTAACAATCTAAGAATCCCTTTTGAAACCAGGGGGGGCAAAAGGACCACGGATTAACTCTGACAGCATGGGGACCTATAGAAGCAAGGAACCATTATGACACCATGAAGGCCAAGAATCAAATAATTCATTGTAAGACCAAGTGGCCTAAAAGGGCTTGGAATGCATTGTGACACCACAGAGGTTAAGAGAAGCAAGGAACCATTGTGACCCAATGCAGGCTAACAATCTAATGATCCCTTGTGGCACCAGGGGGTATAAAAAGGGCCAGGGATGGATTGTTACAGCACGGGGACCAATAGAAGCAAGGATCTATTATGCCACCATGGAGGACAAGAATCAAATGATTCATTGTGACAACAAGTGGCCTAAAAGGGCATGGGATGCATTGTGACACCACAGGGGTTAAGAGAAGCAAGGATCCATTGTGATCCAATGCTGCCTAACAATCTAAGAATCCCTTTTGACACCAGGGGGCGTAAAAGAGGCAGGGATCAATTGTGACAGCATGGGGCCCAATAGAATCAAGGAACCATTATGACACCATGGAGGCCAAGAATCAAATAATTCATTGTGACATCAAGTGGCCTAAAAGGGCATGGGATGCATTGTGACACCACAGAGGTTAAGAGAAGCAAGGAAACATTGTGACCCAATGCAGGCTAACAATCTATTGATCCCTTGTGACACCAATGGTCCTATAAGGGGCAGGGATGTATTGTGAAAGCATGGGGCCCAATAGAAACCTCGTACAATTACGCCACCATGGAGGCCAAGAATCAAATGATTCGTTGTGACATCAAGTGGCCTAAAAGGGCATGGGATGCATTGTGACACCACAGAGGTTAAGAGAAGCAAGGAACCATTGTGACCCAATGCAGGCTAACAATCTAAGAATCCCTTTTGACACCAGGAGGCGTAAAAGGACCACGGATGAACTCTGACATCATGGGGACCTATAGAAGCAAGGAAACATTATGACACCATGAAGGCCAAGAATCAAATGATTCATTGTGACATCAAGTGGCCTAAAAGGGCTTGGAATGCATTGTGACACCACAGAGGTTAAGAGAAGCAAGGAACCATTGTGACCCAATGCAGGCTAACAATCTAATGATCCCTTGTGGCACCAGGCGGTATAAAAACGGCCAGGGATGGATTGTTACAGCACGGGGACCAATAGAAGCAAGGATCTATTATGCCACCGTGGAGGCCAAGAATCAAATGATACGTTGTGACATCAAGTGGCCTAAAAGGGCATGGGATGCATTGTGACACCACAGAGGTTAAGAGAAGCAAGGAACCATTGTGACCCAATGCAGGCTAACAATCTAATGATCCCTTGTGACACCAATGGGCCTAAAAGGGGCAGGGATGAATTGTGAAAGCATGGGGCCCAAGTAAAACCTGGTACAATTATGACACCATGAAGGCCAAGAATCAAATGATTCATTGTGACATCAAGTGGCCTAAAAGGGCATGGGATACATTGTGACACCACAGGGGTTAAGAGAAGCAAGGAACCATTGTGACCCAATGCAGGCTAACAATCTAAGAATCCCTTTTGACACCAGGGGGCGCAAAAGGACCATGGATGAACTCTGACATCATGGGGACCTATAGAAGCAAGGAACCATTATGACACCATGAAGGCCAAGAATCAAATGGTTCATTGTAAGACCAAGTGGCCTAAAAGGGCTTGGAATGCATTGTGACACCACAGAGGTTAAGAGAAACAAGGATCCATTGTAACCCAATGGAGGCTAATAATCCCAGGATCCCATTTGACACCAGGGGGCGTAAAAGGGCCAGGGATGGATTGTTACAGCACGGGGACCAATAGAAGCAAGGATCTATTATGCCACCGTGGAGGTCAAGAATCAAATGATTCATTGTGACATCAAGTGGCCTAAAAGGGCATGGGATGCATTGTGACAGCACAGGGGTTAAGAGAAGCAAGGATCCATTGTGACACAATGGAGGCTAATAATCCCAGGATCCCATTTGACACCAGGGGGCGCAAAAAGGGCCAGGGATGAATTGTGACAGCATGGGGCCCAATAGAAACAAGGAAGCATTATGACACCATGGAGGCCAAGAATCAAATGGTTCATTGTGACATCTAGTGGCCTAAAAGGGCATGGGATGCATTGTGACACCACAGAGGTTAAGAGAAGCAAGGAACCATTGTGACCCAATGCAGGCTAACAATCTAATGATCCCTTGTGACACCAATGGGCCTAAAAGAGGCAGGGATGATTTGTGAAATCATGGGGCCGCAGTAAAACCTGGTACAATTATGCCACCATGGAGGCCAAGAATCAAATGATTCATTGTGACATCAAGTGGCCTAAAAGGGCATGGGATGCATTGTGACACCACAGGGGTTAAGAGAAGCAAGGAACCATTGTGACCCAATGCAGGCTAACAATCTAAGAATCCCTTTTGACACCAGGGGGCGCAAAAGGACCACGGATGAACTCTGACAGCATGGGGACCTGTAGAAGCAAGGAAACGTTATGACACCATGAGGGCCAAGAATCAAATGATTCATTGTGACATCAAGTGGCCTAAAAGGGCTTGGAATGCATTGTGACACCACAGAGGTTAAGAGAAGCAAGGAACCATTGTGACCCAATGCAGGCTAACAATCTAATGATCCCTTATGGAACCAGGCGGTATAAAAAGGGCCAGGGATGGATTGTTACAGCACGGGGAACAATAAAAGCAAGGATCTATTATGCCACCGTGCAGGCCAAGAATCAAATGATTCATTGTGACATCAAGTGGCCTAAAAGGGCATGGGATGCATTGTGACACCACAGGGGTTAAGAGAAGCAAGGAACCATTGTGACCCAATGCAGGCTAACAATCTAATGATCCCTTGTGACACCAATGGGCCTAAAAGGGCCAGGAATGAATTGTTACAGCACGGGGACCAATAGAAGCAAGGATCTATTATGCCACCATGGAGGCCAAGAAACAAATAATTCATTGTGACATCAAGTGCCCTAAAAGGGCATGGGATGCATTGTGACAGCACAGGGGTTAAGAGAAGCAAGGAACCATTGTGACCCAATGCAGGCTAACAATCTAAGAATCCCTTTTGAAACCAGGGGGGGCAAAAGGACCACGGATTAACTCTGACATCATGGGGACCTATAGAAGCAAGGAACCATTATGACACCATGAAGGCCAAGAATCAAATAATTCATTGTAAGACCAAGTGGCCTAAAAGGGCTTGGAATGCATTGTGACACCACAGAGGTTAAGAGAAGCAAGGAACCATTGTGACCCAATGCAGGCTAACAATCTAATGATCCCTTGTGGCACCAGGGGGTATAAAAAGGGCCAGGGATGGATTGTTACAGCACGGGGACCAATAGAAGCAAGGATCTATTATGCCACCATGGAGGACAAGAATCAAATGATTCATTGTGACAACAAGTGGCCTAAAAGGGCATGTTATGCATTGTGACACCACAGGGGTTAAGAGAAGCAAGGATCCATTGTGATCCAATGCTGCCTAACAATCTAAGAATCCCTTTTGACACCAGGGGGCGTAAAAGAGGCAGGGATCAATTGTGACAGCATGGGGCCCAATAGAATCAAGGAACCATTATGACACCATGGAGGCCAAGAATCAAATAATTCATTGTGACATCAAGTGGCCTAAAAGGGCATGGGATGCATTGTGACACCACAGAGGTTAAGAGAAGCAAGGAAACATTGTGACCCAATGCAGGCTAACAATCTAATGATCCCTTGTGACACCAATGGGCCTAAAAGGGCCAGGGATGAATTGTTACAGCACGGGGACCAATAGAAGCAAGGATCTATTATGCCACCATGGAGGCCAAGAATCAAATAATTCATTGTGACATCATGTGGCCTAAAAGGGCATGGGATGCATTGTGACAGCACAGGGGTTAAGAAAAGCAAGGATCCATTGTGACCCAATGCAGGCTAACAATCTAATGATCCCATTTGACACCAATGGGCCTAAAAGGGCCAGGGATGAATTGTGACAGCATGGGGCCCAATAGAAGCAAGGAACCATTATGACACCATGGAGGCCAAGAATCAAATGATTCATTGTGACATCTAGTGGCCTAAAAGGGCATGGGATGCATTGTGACACCACAGAGGTTACGAGAAGCAAGGAACCATTGTTACCCAATGCAGGCTAACAATCTAATGATCCCTTGTGACACCAATGGGCCTAAAAGGGGCAGGGATGATTTGTGAAAGCATGGGGCCCCAGTAAAACCTGGTACAATTATGCCACCATGGAGGCCAAGAATCAAATGATTCATTGTGACATCAAGTGGCCTAAAAGGGCATGGGATGCATTGTGACACCACAGGGGTTAAGAGAAGCAAGGAACCATTGTGACCCAATGCAGGCTAACAATCGAAGAATCCCTTTTGACACCAGGGGGCGCAAAAGGACCACGGATGAACACTGACAGCATGGGGACCTATAGAAGCAAGGAAACATTATGACACCATGAAGGCCAAGAATCAAATGATTCATTGTGACATCAAGTGGCCTAAAAGGGCTTGGAATGCATTGTGACACCACAGAGGTTAAGAGAAGCAAGGAACCATTGTGACCCAATGCAGGCTAACAATCTAATGATCCCTTGTGACACCACCAATGGGCCTAAAAGGGGCAGGGATGTATTGTGAAAGCATGGGGCCCAATAGAAACCTCGTACAATTACGCCACAATGGAGGCCAAGAATCAAATGATTCGTTGTGACATCAAGTGGCCTAAAAGGGCATGGGATGCATTGTGACACCACAGAGGTTAAGAGAAGCACGGAACCATTGTGACCCAATGCAGGCTAACAATCTAATGATCCCTTGTGACACAAATGGGCCTAAAAGGGCCAGGGATGAATTGTTACAGCACGGGGACCAATAGAAGCAAGGATCTATTATGCCACCATGGAGGCCAAGAATCAAATAATTCATTGTGACATCATGTGGCCTAAAAGGGCATGGGATGCATTGTGACAGCACAGGCGTTAAGAAAAGCAAGGATCCATTGTGACCCAATGGAGGCTAATAATCCCAGGATCCCATTTGACACCAGGGGGCCTAAAAGGGCCAGGGATGAATTGTGTCAGCATGGGGCCCAATAGAAACAAGGAACCATTATGACACCATGGAGGCCAAGAATCAAATGATTCATTGTGACATCTAGTGGCCTAAAAGGGCATGGGATGCATTGTGACACCACAGAGGTTAAGAGAAGCAAGGAACCATTGTGACCCAATGCAGGCTAACAATCTAATGATCCCTTGTGACACCAATGGGCCTAAAAGGGGCAGGGATGAATTGTGAATGCATGGGGCCCAAGTAAAACCTGGTACAATTATGCCACCATGGAGGCCAAGAATCAAATGATTCATTGTGACATCAAGTGGCCTAAAAGGGCATGGGATGCATTGTGACACCACAGGGGTTAAGAGAAGCAAGGAACCATTGTGACCCAATGTAGGCTAACAATCTAAGAATGCCTTTTGACACCAGGGGGCGCAAAAGGACCACGGATGAACTCTGACAGCATGGGGACCTATAGAAGCAAGGAAACATTATGACACCATGAAGGCCAAGAATCAAATGATTCATTGTGACATCAAGTGGCCTAAAAGGGCTTGGAATGCATTGTGACACCACAGAGGTTAAGAGAAGCAAGGAACCATTGTGACCCAATGCAGGCTAACAATCTAATGATCCCTTGTGGCACCAGGCGGTATAAAAACGGCCAGGGATGGATTGTTACAGCACGGGGACCAATAGAAGCAAGGATCTATTATGCCACCGTGGAGGCCAAGAATCAAATGATTCGTTGTGACATCAAGTGGCCTAAAAGGGCATGGGATGCATTGTGACACCACAGAGGTTAAGAGAAGCAAGGAACCATTGTGACCCAATGCAGGCTAACAATCTAATGATCCCTTGTGACACCAATGGGCCTAAAAGGGGCAGGGATGAATTGTGAAAGCATGGGGCCCAAGTAAAACCTGGTACAATTATGACACCATGAAGGCCAAGAATCAAATGATTCATTGTGACATCAAGTGGCCTAAAAGGGCATGGGATACATTGTGACACCACAGGGGTTAAGAGAAGCAAGGAACCATTGTGACCCAATGCAGGCTAACAATCTAAGAATCCCTTTTGACACCAGGGGGCGCAAAAGGACCATGGATGAACTCTGACATCATGGGGACCTATAGAAGCAAGGAACCATTATGACACCATGAAGGCCAAGAATCAAATGGTTCATTGTAAGACCAAGTGGCCTAAAAGGGCTTGGAATGCATTGTGACACCACAGAGGTTAAGAGAAACAAGGATCCATTGTAACCCAATGGAGGCTAATAATCCCAGGATCCCATTTGACACCAGGGGGCGTAAAAGGGCCAGGGATGGATTGTTACAGCACGGGGACCAATAGAAGCAAGGATCTATTATGCCACCGTGGAGGTCAAGAATCAAATGATTCATTGTGACATCAAGTGGCCTAAAAGGGCATGGGATGCATTGTGACAGCACAGGGGTTAAGAGAAGCAAGGATCCATTGTGACACAATGGAGGCTAATAATCCCAGGATCCCATTTGACACCAGGGGGCGCAAAAAGGGCCAGGGATGAATTGTGCCAGCATGGGGCCCAATAGAAACAAGGAAGCATTATGACACCATGGAGGCCAAGAATCAAATGGTTCATTGTGACATCTAGTGGCCTAAAAGGGCATGGGATGCATTGTGACACCACAGAGGTTAAGAGAAGCAAGGAACCATTGTGACCCAATGCAGGCTAACAATCTAATGATCCCTTGTGACACCAATGGGCCTAAAAGAGGCAGGGATGATTTGTGAAATCATGGGGCCGCAGTAAAACCTGGTACAATTATGCCACCATGGAGGCCAAGAATCAAATGATTCATTGTGACATCAAGTGGCCTAAAAGGGCATGGGATGCATTGTGACACCACAGGGGTTAAGAGAAGCAAGGAACCATTGTGACCCAATGCAGGCTAACAATCGAAGAATCCCTTTTGACACCAGGGGGCGCAAAAGGACCACGGATGAACTCTGACAGCATGGGGACCTGTAGAAGCAAGGAAACGTTATGACACAATGAGGGCCAAGAATCAAATGATTCATTGTGACATCAAGTGGCCTAAAAGGGCTTGGAATGCATTGTGACACCACAGAGGTTAAGAGAAGCAAGGAACCATTGTGACCCAATGCAGGCTAACAATCTAATGATCCCTTATGGAACCAGGCGGTATAAAAAGGGCCAGGGATGGATTGTTACAGCACGGGGAACAATAAAAGCAAGGATCTATTATGCCACCGTGCAGGCCAAGAATCAAATGATTCATTGTGACATCAAGTGGCCTAAAAGGGCATGGGATGCATTGTGACACCACAGGGGTTAAGAGAAGCAAGGAACCATTGTGACCCAATGCAGGCTAACAATCTAATGATCCCTTGTGACACCAATGGGCCTAAAAGGGCCAGGAATGAATTGTTACAGCACGGGGACCAATAGAAGCAAGGATCTATTATGCCACCATGGAGGCCAAGAAACAAATAATTCATTGTGACATCAAGTGCCCTAAAAGGGCATGGGATGCATTGTGACAGCACAGGGGTTAAGAGAAGCAAGGAACCATTGTGACCCAATGCAGGCTAACAATCTAAGAATCCCTTTTGAAACCAGGGGGGGCAAAAGGACCACGGATTAACTCTGACAGCATGGGGACCTATAGAAGCAAGGAACCATTATGACACCATGAAGGCCAAGAATCAAATAATTCATTGTAAGACCAAGTGGCCTAAAAGGGCTTGGAATGCATTGTGACACCACAGAGGTTAAGAGAAGCAAGGAACCATTGTGACCCAATGCAGGCTAACAATCTAATGATCCCTTGTGGCACCAGGGGGTATAAAAAGGGCCAGGGATGGATTGTTACAGCACGGGGACCAATAGAAGCAAGGATCTATTATGCCACCATGGAGGACAAGAATCAAACGATTCATTGTGACAACAAGTGGCCTAAAAGGGCATGGGATGCATTGTGACACCACAGGGGTTAAGAGAAGCAAGGATCCATTGTGATCCAATGCTGCCTAACAATCTAAGAATCCCTTTTGACACCAGGGGGCGTAAAAGAGGCAGGGATCAATTGTGACAGCATGGGGCCCAATAGAATCAAGGAACCATTATGACACCATGGAGGCCAAGAATCAAATAATTCATTGTGACATCAAGTGGCCTAAAAGGGCATGGGATGCATTGTGACACCACAGAGGTTAAGAGAAGCAAGGAAACATTGTGACCCAATGCAGGCTAACAATCTATTGATCCCTTGTGACACCAATGGTCCTATAAGGGGCAGGGATGTATTGTGAAAGCATGGGGCCCAATAGAAACCTCGTACAATTACGCCACCATGGAGGCCAAGAATCAAATGATTCGTTGTGACATCAAGTGGCCTAAAAGGGCATGGGATGCATTGTGACTCCACAGAGGTTAAGAGAAACACGGAACCATTGTGACCCAATGCAGGCTAACAATCTAATGATCCCTTGTGACACCAATGGGCCTAAAAGGGCCAGGGATGAAGTGTTACAGCACGGGGACCAATAGAAGCAAGGATCTATTATGCCACCATGGAGGCCAAGAATCAAATAATTCATTGTGACATCATGTGGCCTAAAAGGGCATGGGATGCATTGTGACAGCACAGGGGTTAAGAAAAGCAAGGATCCATTGTGACCCAATGCAGGCTAACAATCTAATGATCCCATTTGACACCAATGGGCCTAAAAGGGCCAGGGATGAATTGTGACAGCATGGGGCCCAATAGAAGCAAGGAACCATTATGACACCATGGAGGCCAAGAATCAAATGATTCATTGTGACATCTAGTGGCCTAAAAGGGCATGGGATGCATTGTGACACCACAGAGGTTACGAGAAGCAAGGAACCATTGTTACCCAATGCAGGCTAACAATCTAATGATCCCTTGTGACACCAATGGGCCTAAAAGGGGCAGGGATGATTTGTGAAAGCATGGGGCCCCAGTAAAACCTGGTACAATTATGCCACCATGGAGGCCAAGAATCAAATGATTCATTGTGACATCAAGTGGCCTAAAAGGGCATGGGATGCATTGTGACACCACAGGGGTTAAGAGAAGCAAGGAACCATTGTGACCCAATGCAGGCTAACAATCGAAGAATCCCTTTTGACACCAGGGGGCGCAAAAGGACCACGGATGAACACTGACAGCATGGGGACCTATAGAAGCAAGGAAACATTATGACACCATGAAGGCCAAGAATCAAATGATTCATTGTGACATCAAGTGGCCTAAAAGGGCTTGGAATGCATTGTGACACCACAGAGGTTAAGAGAAGCAAGGAACCATTGTGACCCAATGCAGGCTAACAATCTAATGATCCCTTGTGACACCACCAATGGGCCTAAAAGGGGCAGGGATGTATTGTGAAAGCATGGGGCCCAATAGAAACCTCGTACAATTACGCCACAATGGAGGCCAAGAATCAAATGATTCGTTGTGACATCAAGTGGCCTAAAAGGGCATGGGATGCATTGTGACACCACAGAGGTTAAGAGAAGCCCGGAACCATTGTGACCCAATGCAGGCTAACAATCTAATGATCCCTTGTGACACAAATGGGCCTAAAAGGGCCAGGGATGAATTGTTACAGCACGGGGACCAATAGAAGCAAGGATCTATTATGCCACCATGGAGGCCAAGAATCAAATAATTCATTGTGACATCATGTGGCCTAAAAGGGCATGGGATGCATTGTGACAGCACAGGCGTTAAGAAAAGCAAGGATCCATTGTGACCCAATGGAGGCTAATAATCCCAGGATCCCATTTGACACCAGGGGGCCTAAAAGGGCCAGGGATGAATTGTGTCAGCATGGGGCCCAATAGAAACAAGGAAGCATTATGACACCATGGAGGCCAAGAATCAAATGATTCATTGTGACATCAAGTGGCCTAAAAGGGCATGGGATGCATTGTGACACCACAGAGGTTAAGAGAAGCAAGGAACCATTGTGACCCAATGCAGGCTAACAATCTAATGATCCCTTGTGACACCAATGGGCCTAAAAGGGGCAGGGATGAATTGTGAATGCATGGGGCCCAAGTAAAACCTGGTACAATTATGCCACCATGGAGGCCAAGAATCAAATGATTCATTGTGACATCAAGTGGCCTAAAAGGGCATGGGATGCATTGTGACACCACAGGGGTTAAGAGAAGCAAGGAACCATTGTGACCCAATGTAGGCTAACAATCTAAGAATGCCTTTTGACACCAGGGGGCGCAAAAGGACCACGGATGAACTCTGACAGCATGGGGACCTATAGAAGCAAGGAAACATTATGACACCATGAAGGCCAAGAATCAAATGATTCATTGTGACATCAAGTGGCCTAAAAGGGCTTGGAATGCATTGTGACACCACAGAGGTTAAGAGAAGCAAGGAACCATTGTGACCCAATGCAGGCTAACAATCTAATGATCCCTTGTGGCACCAGGCGGTATAAAAACGGCCAGGGATGGATTGTTACAGCACGGGGACCAATAGAAGCAAGGATCTATTATGCCACCGTGGAGGCCAAGAATCAAATGATTCGTTGTGACATCAAGTGGCCTAAAAGGGCATGGGATGCATTGTGACACCACAGAGGTTAAGAGAAGCAAGGAACCATTGTGACCCAATGCAGGCTAACAATCTAATGATCCCTTGTGACACCAATGGGCCTAAAAGGGGCAGGGATGAATTGTGAAAGCATGGGGCCCAAGTAAAACCTGGTACAATTATGACACCATGAAGGCCAAGAATCAAATGATTCATTGTGACATCAAGTGGCCTAAAAGGGCATGGGATACATTGTGACACCACAGGGGTTAAGAGAAGCAAGGAACCATTGTGACCCAATGCAGGCTAACAATCTAAGAATCCCTTTTGACACCAGGGGGCGCAAAAGGACCATGGATGAACTCTGACATCATGGGGACCTATAGAAGCAAGGAACCATTATGACACCATGAAGGCCAAGAATCAAATGGTTCATTGTAAGACCAAGTGGCCTAAAAGGGCTTGGAATGCATTGTGACACCACAGAGGTTAAGAGAAACAAGGATCCATTGTAACCCAATGGAGGCTAATAATCCCAGGATCCCATTTGACACCAGGGGGCGTAAAAGGGCCAGGGATGGATTGTTACAGCACGGGGACCAATAGAAGCAAGGATCTATTATGCCACCGTGGAGGTCAAGAATCAAATGATTCATTGTGACATCAAGTGGCCTAAAAGGGCATGGGATGCATTGTGACAGCACAGGGGTTAAGAGAAGCAAGGATCCATTGTGACACAATGGAGGCTAATAATCCCAGGATCCCATTTGACACCAGGGGGCGCAAAAAGGGCCAGGGATGAATTGTGCCAGCATGGGGCCCAATAGAAACAAGGAAGCATTATGACACCATGGAGGCCAAGAATCAAATGGTTCATTGTGACATCTAGTGGCCTAAAAGGGCATGGGATGCATTGTGACACCACAGAGGTTAAGAGAAGCAAGGAACCATTGTGACCCAATGCAGGCTAACAATCTAATGATCCCTTGTGACACCAATGGGCCTAAAAGAGGCAGGGATGATTTGTGAAATCATGGGGCCGCAGTAAAACCTGGTACAATTATGCCACCATGGAGGCCAAGAATCAAATGATTCATTGTGACATCAAGTGGCCTAAAAGGGCATGGGATGCATTGTGACACCACAGGGGTTAAGAGAAGCAAGGAACCATTGTGACCCAATGCAGGCTAACAATCGAAGAATCCCTTTTGACACCAGGGGGCGCAAAAGGACCACGGATGAACTCTGACAGCATGGGGACCTGTAGAAGCAAGGAAACGTTATGACACCATGAGGGCCAAGAATCAAATGATTCATTGTGACATCAAGTGGCCTAAAAGGGCTTGGAATGCATTGTGACACCACAGAGGTTAAGAGAAGCAAGGAACCATTGTGACCCAATGCAGGCTAACAATCTAATGATCCCTTATGGAACCAGGCGGTATAAAAAGGGCCAGGGATGGATTGTTACAGCACGGGGAACAATAAAAGCAAGGATCTATTATGCCACCGTGCAGGCCAAGAATCAAATGATTCATTGTGACATCAAGTGGCCTAAAAGGGCATGGGATGCATTGTGACACCACAGGGGTTAAGAGAAGCAAGGAACCATTGTGACCCAATGCAGGCTAACAATCTAATGATCCCTTGTGACACCAATGGGCCTAAAAGGGCCAGGAATGAATTGTTACAGCACGGGGACCAATAGAAGCAAGGATCTATTATGCCACCATGGAGGCCAAGAAACAAATAATTCATTGTGACATCAAGTGGCCTAAAAGGGCATGGGATGCATTGTGACAGCACAGGGGTTAAGAGAAGCAAGGAACCATTGTGACCCAATGCAGGCTAACAATCTAAGAATCCCTTTTGAAACCAGGGGGGGCAAAAGGACCACGGATTAACTCTGACAGCATGGGGACCTATAGAAGCAAGGAACCATTATGACACCATGAAGGCCAAGAATCAAATAATTCATTGTAAGACCAAGTGGCCTAAAAGGGCTTGGAATGCATTGTGACACCACAGAGGTTAAGAGAAGCAAGGAACCATTGTGACCCAATGCAGGCTAACAATCTAATGATCCCTTGTGGCACCAGGGGGTATAAAAAGGGCCAGGGATGGATTGTTACAGCACGGGGACCAATAGAAGCAAGGATCTATTATGCCACCATGGAGGACAAGAATCAAATGATTCATTGTGACAACAAGTGGCCTAAAAGGGCATGGGATGCATTGTGACACCACAGGGGTTAAGAGAAGCAAGGATCCATTGTGATCCAATGCTGCCTAACAATCTAAGAATCCCTTTTGACACCAGGGAGCGTAAAAGAGGCAGGGATCAATTGTGACAGCATGGGGCCCAATAGAATCAAGGAACCATTATGACACCATGGAGGCCAAGAATCAAATAATTCATTGTGACATCAAGTGGCCTAAAAGGGCATGGGATGCATTGTGACACCACAGAGGTTAAGAGAAGCAAGGAACCATTGTGACCCAATGCAGGCTAACAATCTATTGATCCCTTGTGACACCAATGGTCCTATAAGGGGCAGGGATGAATTGTGAAAGCATGGGGCCCAATAGAAACCTCGTACAATTACGCCACCATGGAGGCCAAGAATCAAATGATTCGTTGTGACATCAAGTGGCCTAAAAGGGCATGGGATGCATTGTGACACCACAGAGGTTAAGAGAAGCAAGGAACCATTGTGACCCAATGCAGGCTAACAATCTAAGAATCCCTTTTGACACCAGGAGGCGTAAAAGGACCACGGATGAACTCTGACAGCATGGGGACCTATAGAAGCAAGGAACCATTATGACACCATGAAGGCCTAGAATCAAATGATTCATTGTGACATCAAGTGGCCTAAAAGGGCATGGAATGCATTGTGACACCACAGAGGTTAATAGAAGCAAGGAACCATTGTGACCCAATGCAGGCTAACAATCTAATGATCCCTTGTGGCACCAGGGGGTATAAAAAGGGCCAGGGATGGATTGTTACAGCACGGGGACCAATAGAAGCAAGGATCTATTATGCCACCGTGGAGGCCAAGAATCAAATGATTCATTGTGACATCAACTGGCCTAAAAGGGCTTGGAATGCATTGTGACCGCACTGGAGATAAGAGAAGCAAGGATCCATTGTGACCCAATGGAGGCTAATATTCCCAGGATCCCATTTGACACCAGGGGGCGTAAAAGGGCCAGGGATGAATTGTGACAGCATGGGGCCCAATAGAAACAAGGAACCATTATGACACCATGAAGGCCAAGAATCAAATGATTCATTGTGACATCAAGTGGCCTAAAAGGGCATGGGATGCATAGTGACACCACAGGGGTTAAGAGAAGCAAGGAACCATTGTGACCCAATGCAGGCTAACAATCTAATGATCCCTTGTGACACCAATGGGCCTAAAAGGGGCAGGGATGAATTGTGAAAGCATGGGGCCCAAGTAAAACCTGGTACAATTATGCCACCGTGGAGGCCAAGAATCAAATGATTCATTGTGACATCAAGTGGCCTAAAAGGGCATGGGATGCATTGTGACACCACAGGGGTTAAGAGAAGCAAGGAACCATTGTGACCCAATGCAGGCTAACAATCTAAGAATCCCTTTTGACACCAGGGGGCGCAAAAGGACCACGGATGAACTCTGACAGCATGGGGACCTATAGAAGCAAGGAAACGTTATGACACCATGAAGTCCTAGAATCAAATGGTTCATTGTAAGTCCAAGTGGCCTAAAAGGGATTGGAATGCAATGTGACACCACAGAGGTTAAGAGAAGCAAGGATCCATGGTGACCCAATGGAGGCTAATAATCCCAGGATCCCATTTGACACCAGGAGGCGTAAAAGGGCCAGGGATGAATTGTGACAGCATGGGGCCCAATAGAAACAAGGAACCATTATGACACCATGGAGGCCAAGAATCAAATGATTCATTGTGACATCAAGTGGCCTAAAAGGGCATGGGATGCATTGTGACACCACAGAGGTTAAGAGAAGCAAGGAACCATTGTGACCCAATGCAGGCTAACAATCTAATGATCCCTTGTGACACCAATGGGCCTAAAAGGGGCAGGGATGATTTGTGAAAGCATGGGTCCCAAGTAAAACCTGGTACAATTATGCCACCATGGAGGCCAAGAATCAAATGATTCATTGTGACATCAAGTGGCCTAAAAGGGCATGGGATGCATTGTGACACCACAGGGGTTAAGAGAAGCAAGGAACCATTGTGACCCAATGCAGGCTAACAATCTAAGAATCCCTTTTGACACCAGGGGGCGCAAAAGGACCACGGATGAACACTGACAGCATGGGGACCTATAGAAGCAAGGAAACATTATGACACCATGAAGGCCAAGAATCAAATGATTCATTGTGACATCAAGTGGCCTAAAAGGGCTTGGAATGCATTGTGACACCACAGAGGTTAAGAGAAGCAAGGAACCATTGTGACCCAATGCAGGCTAACAATCTAATGATCCCTTGTGACACAAATGGGCCTAAAAGGGCCAGGGATGAATTGTTACAGCACGGGGACCAATAGAAGCAAGGATCTATTATGCCACCATGGAGGCCAAGAATCAAATAATTCATTGTGACATCATGTGGCCTAAAAGGGCATGGGATGCATTGTGACAGCACAGGCGTTAAGAAAAGCAAGGATCCATTGTGACCCAATGGAGGCTAATAATCCCAGGATCCCATTTGACACCAGGGGGCCTAAAAGGGCCAGGGATGAATTGTGTCAGCATGGGGCCCAATAGAAACAAGGAAGCATTATGACACCATGGAGGCCAAGAATCAAATGATTCATTGTGACATCTAGTGGCCTAAAAGGGCATGGGATGCATTGTGACACCACAGAGGTTAAGAGAAGCAAGGAACCATTGTGACCCAATGCAGGCTAACAATCTAATGATCCCTTGTGACACCAATGGGCCTAAAAGGGGCAGGGATGAATTGTGAATGCATGGGGCCCAAGTAAAACCTGGTACAATTATGCCACCATGGAGGCCAAGAATCAAATGATTCATTGTGACATCAAGTGGCCTAAAAGGGCATGGGATGCATTGTGACACCACAGGGGTTAAGAGAAGCAAGGAACCATTGTGACCCAATGTAGGCTAACAATCTAAGAATGCCTTTTGACACCAGGGGGCGCAAAAGGACCACGGATGAACTCTGACAGCATGGGGACCTATAGAAGCAAGGAAACATTATGACACCATGAAGGCCAAGAATCAAATGATTCATTGTGACATCAAGTGGCCTAAAAGGGCTTGGAATGCATTGTGACACCACAGAGGTTAAGAGAAGCAAGGAACCATTGTGACCCAATGCAGGCTAACAATCTAATGATCCCTTGTGGCACCAGGCGGTATAAAAACGGCCAGGGATGGATTGTTACAGCACGGGGACCAATAGAAGCAAGGATCTATTATGCCACCGTGGAGGCCAAGAATCAAATGATTCGTTGTGACATCAAGTGGCCTAAAAGGGCATGGGATGCATTGTGACACCACAGAGGTTAAGAGAAGCAAGGAACCATTGTGACCCAATGCAGGCTAACAATCTAATGATCCCTTGTGACACCAATGGGCCTAAAAGGGGCAGGGATGAATTGTGAAAGCATGGGGCCCAAGTAAAACCTGGTACAATTATGACACCATGAAGGCCAAGAATCAAATGATTCATTGTGACATCAAGTGGCCTAAAAGGGCATGGGATACATTGTGACACCACAGGGGTTAAGAGAAGCAAGGAACCATTGTGACCCAATGCAGGCTAACAATCTAAGAATCCCTTTTGACACCAGGGGGCGCAAAAGGACCATGGATGAACTCTGACATCATGGGGACCTATAGAAGCAAGGAACCATTATGACACCATGAAGGCCAAGAATCAAATGGTTCATTGTAAGACCAAGTGGCCTAAAAGGGCTTGGAATGCATTGTGACACCACAGAGGTTAAGAGAAACAAGGATCCATTGTAACCCAATGGAGGCTAATAATCCCAGGATCCCATTTGACACCAGGGGGCGTAAAAGGGCCAGGGATGGATTGTTACAGCACGGGGACCAATAGAAGCAAGGATCTATTATGCCACCGTGGAGGTCAAGAATCAAATGATTCATTGTGACATCAAGTGGCCTAAAAGGGCATGGGATGCATTGTGACAGCACAGGGGTTAAGAGAAGCAAGGATCCATTGTGACACAATGGAGGCTAATAATCCCAGGATCCCATTTGACACCAGGGGGCGCAAAAAGGGCCAGGGATGAATTGTGCCAGCATGGGGCCCAATAGAAACAAGGAAGCATTATGACACCATGGAGGCCAAGAATCAAATGGTTCATTGTGACATCTAGTGGCCTAAAAGGGCATGGGATGCATTGTGACACCACAGAGGTTAAGAGAAGCAAGGAACCATTGTGACCCAATGCAGGCTAACAATCTAATGATCCCTTGTGACACCAATGGGCCTAAAAGAGGCAGGGATGATTTGTGAAATCATGGGGCCGCAGTAAAACCTGGTACAATTATGCCACCATGGAGGCCAAGAATCAAATGATTCATTGTGACATCAAGTGGCCTAAAAGGGCATGGGATGCATTGTGACACCACAGGGGTTAAGAGAAGCAAGGAACCATTGTGACCCAATGCAGGCTAACAATCTAATGATCCCTTGTGACACCAATGGGCCTAAAAGGGCCAGGAATGAATTGTTACAGCACGGGGACCAATAGAAGCAAGGATCTATTATGCCACCATGGAGGCCAAGAATCAAATAATTCATTGTGACATCATGTGGCCTAAAAGGGCATGGGATGCATTGTGACAGCACAGGGGTTAAGAAAAGCAAGGATCCATTGTGACCCAATGCAGGCTAACAATCTAATGATCCCATTTGACACCAATGGGCCTAAAAGGGCCAGGGATGAATTGTGACAGCATGGGGCCCAATAGAAGCAAGGAACCATTATGACACCATGGAGGCCAAGAATCAAATGATTCATTGTGACATCTAGTGGCCTAAAAGGGCATGGGATGCATTGTGACACCACAGAGGTTACGAGAAGCAAGGAACCATTGTTACCCAATGCAGGCTAACAATCTAATGATCCCTTGTGACACCAATGGGCCTAAAAGGGGCAGGGATGATTTGTGAAAGCATGGGGCCCCAGTAAAACCTGGTACAATTATGCCACCATGGAGGCCAAGAATCAAATGATTCATTGTGACATCAAGTGGCCTAAAAGGGCATGGGATGCATTGTGACACCACAGGGGTTAAGAGAAGCAAGGAACCATTGTGACCCAATGCAGGCTAACAATCGAAGAATCCCTTTTGACACCAGGGGGCGCAAAAGGACCACGGATGAACACTGACAGCATGGGGACCTATAGAAGCAAGGAAACATTATGACACCATGAAGGCCAAGAATCAAATGATTCATTGTGACATCAAGTGGCCTAAAAGGGCTTGGAATGCATTGTGACACCACAGAGGTTAAGAGAAGCAAGGAACCATTGTGACCCAATGCAGGCTAACAATCTAATGATCCCTTGTGACACCACCAATGGGCCTAAAAGGGGCAGGGATGTATTGTGAAAGCATGGGGCCCAATAGAAACCTCGTACAATTACGCCACAATGGAGGCCAAGAATCAAATGATTCGTTGTGACATCAAGTGGCCTAAAAGGGCATGGGATGCATTGTGACACCACAGAGGTTAAGAGAAGCCCGGAACCATTGTGACCCAATGCAGGCTAACAATCTAATGATCCCTTGTGACACAAATGGGCCTAAAAGGGCCAGGGATGAATTGTTACAGCACGGGGACCAATAGAAGCAAGGATCTATTATGCCACCATGGAGGCCAAGAATCAAATAATTCATTGTGACATCATGTGGCCTAAAAGGGCATGGGATGCATTGTGACAGCACAGGCGTTAAGAAAAGCAAGGATCCATTGTGACCCAATGGAGGCTAATAATCCCAGGATCCCATTTGACACCAGGGGGCCTAAAAGGGCCAGGGATGAATTGTGTCAGCATGGGGCCCAATAGAAACAAGGAACCATTATGACACCATGGAGGCCAAGAATCAAATGATTCATTGTGACATCTAGTGGCCTAAAAGGGCATGGGATGCATTGTGACACCACAGAGGTTAAGAGAAGCAAGGAACCATTGTGACCCAATGCAGGCTAACAATCTAATGATCCCTTGTGACACCAATGGGCCTAAAAGGGGCAGGGATGAATTGTGAATGCATGGGGCCCAAGTAAAACCTGGTACAATTATGCCACCATGGAGGCCAAGAATCAAATGATTCATTGTGACATCAAGTGGCCTAAAAGGGCATGGGATGCATTGTGACACCACAGGGGTTAAGAGAAGCAAGGAACCATTGTGACCCAATGTAGGCTAACAATCTAAGAATGCCTTTTGACACCAGGGGGCGCAAAAGGACCACGGATGAACTCTGACAGCATGGGGACCTATAGAAGCAAGGAAACATTATGACACCATGAAGGCCAAGAATCAAATGATTCATTGTGACATCAAGTGGCCTAAAAGGGCTTGGAATGCATTGTGACACCACAGAGGTTAAGAGAAGCAAGGAACCATTGTGACCCAATGCAGGCTAACAATCTAATGATCCCTTGTGGCACCAGGCGGTATAAAAACGGCCAGGGATGGATTGTTACAGCACGGGGACCAATAGAAGCAAGGATCTATTATGCCACCGTGGAGGCCAAGAATCAAATGATTCGTTGTGACATCAAGTGGCCTAAAAGGGCATGGGATGCATTGTGACACCACAGAGGTTAAGAGAAGCAAGGAACCATTGTGACCCAATGCAGGCTAACAATCTAATGATCCCTTGTGACACCAATGGGCCTAAAAGGGGCAGGGATGAATTGTGAAAGCATGGGGCCCAAGTAAAACCTGGTACAATTATGACACCATGAAGGCCAAGAATCAAATGATTCATTGTGACATCAAGTGGCCTAAAAGGGCATGGGATACATTGTGACACCACAGGGGTTAAGAGAAGCAAGGAACCATTGTGACCCAATGCAGGCTAACAATCTAAGAATCCCTTTTGACACCAGGGGGCGCAAAAGGACCATGGATGAACTCTGACATCATGGGGACCTATAGAAGCAAGGAACCATTATGACACCATGAAGGCCAAGAATCAAATGGTTCATTGTAAGACCAAGTGGCCTAAAAGGGCTTGGAATGCATTGTGACACCACAGAGGTTAAGAGAAACAAGGATCCATTGTAACCCAATGGAGGCTAATAATCCCAGGATCCCATTTGACACCAGGGGGCGTAAAAGGGCCAGGGATGGATTGTTACAGCACGGGGACCAATAGAAGCAAGGATCTATTATGCCACCGTGGAGGTCAAGAATCAAATGATTCATTGTGACATCAAGTGGCCTAAAAGGGCATGGGATGCATTGTGACAGCACAGGGGTTAAGAGAAGCAAGGATCCATTGTGACACAATGGAGGCTAATAATCCCAGGATCCCATTTGACACCAGGGGGCGCAAAAAGGGCCAGGGATGAATTGTGCCAGCATGGGGCCCAATAGAAACAAGGAAGCATTATGACACCATGGAGGCCAAGAATCAAATGGTTCATTGTGACATCTAGTGGCCTAAAAGGGCATGGGATGCATTGTGACACCACAGAGGTTAAGAGAAGCAAGGAACCATTGTGACCCAATGCAGGCTAACAATCTAATGATCCCTTGTGACACCAATGGGCCTAAAAGAGGCAGGGATGATTTGTGAAATCATGGGGCCGCAGTAAAACCTGGTACAATTATGCCACCATGGAGGCCAAGAATCAAATGATTCGTTGTGACATCAAGTGGCCTAAAAGGGCATGGGATGCATTGTGACACCACAGGGGTTAAGAGAAGCAAGGAACCATTGTGACCCAATGCAGGCTAACAATCTAAGAATCCCTTTTGACACCAGGGGGCGCAAAAGGACCACGGATGAACTCTGACAGCATGGGGACCTGTAGAAGCAAGGAAACGTTATGACACCATGAGGGCCAAGAATCAAATGATTCATTGTGACATCAAGTGGCCTAAAAGGGCTTGGAATGCATTGTGACACCACAGAGGTTAAGAGAAGCAAGGAACCATTGTGACCCAATGCAGGCTAACAATCTAATGATCCCTTATGGAACCAGGCGGTATAAAAAGGGCCAGGGATGGATTGTTACAGCACGGGGAACAATAAAAGCAAGGATCTATTATGCCACCGTGCAGGCCAAGAATCAAATGATTCATTGTGACATCAAGTGGCCTAAAAGGGCTTGGAATGCATTGTGACACCACAGGGGTTAAGAGAAGCAAGGAACCATTGTGACCCAATGCAGGCTAACAATCTAATGATCCCTTGTGACACCAATGGGCCTAAAAGGGCCAGGAATGAATTGTTACAGCACGGGGACCAATAGAAGCAAGGATCTATTATGCCACCATGGAGGCCAAGAAACAAATAATTCATTGTGACATCATGTGGCCTAAAAGGGCATGGGATGCATTGTGACACCACAGGGGTTAAGAGAAGCAAGGAACCATTGTGACCCAATGCAGGCTAACAATCTAAGAATCCCTTTTGAAACCAGGGGGCGCAAAAGGACCATGGATGAACTCTGACAGCATGGGGACCTATAGAAGCAAGGAACCATTATGACACCATGAAGGCCAAGAATCAAATAATTCATTGTAAGACCAAGTGGCCTAAAAGGGCTTGGAATGCATTGTGACACCACAGAGGTTAAGAGAAGCAAGGAACCATTGTGACCCAATGCAGGCTAACAATCTAATGATCCCTTGTGGCACCAGGGGGTATAAAAAGGGCCAGGGATGGATTGTTACAGCACGGGGACCAATAGAAGCAAGGATCTATTATGCCACCATGGAGGACAAGAATCAAATGATTCATTGTGACAACAAGTGGCCTAAAAGGGCATGGGATGCATTGTGACACCACAGGGGTTAAGAGAAGCAAGGATCCATTGTGATCCAATGCTGCCTAACAATCTAAGAATCCCTTTTGACACCAGGGAGCGTAAAAGAGGCAGGGATCAATTGTGACAGCATGGGGCCCAATAGAATCAAGGAACCATTATGACACCATGGAGGCCAAGAATCAAATAATTCATTGTGACATCAAGTGGCCTAAAAGGGCATGGGATGCATTGTGACACCACAGAGGTTAAGAGAAGCAAGGAAACATTGTGACCCAATGCAGGCTAACAATCTATTGATCCCTTGTGACACCAATGGTCCTATAAGGGGCAGGGATGTATTGTGAAAGCATGGGGCCCAATAGAAACCTCGTACAATTACGCCACCATGGAGGCCAAGAATCAAATGATTCGTTGTGACATCAAGTGGCCTAAAAGGGCATGGGATGCATTGTGACACCACAGAGGTTAAGAGAAGCAAGGAACCATTGTGACCCAATGCAGGCTAACAATCTAAGAATCCCTTTTGACACCAGGAGGCGTAAAAGGACCACGGATGAACTCTGACAGCATGGGGACCTATAGAAGCAAGGAACCATTATGACACCATGAAGGCCTAGAATCAAATGATTCATTGTGACATCAAGTGGCCTAAAAGGGCATGGAATGCATTGTGACACCACAGAGGTTAAGAGAAGCAAGGAACCATTGTGACCCAATGCAGGCTAACAATCTAATGATCCCTTGTGGCACCAGGGGGTATAAAAAGGGCCAGGGATGGATTGTTACAGCACGGGGACCAATAGAAGCAAGGATCTATTATGCCACCGTGGAGGCCAAGAATCAAATGATTCATTGTGACATCAACTGGCCTAAAAGGGCTTGGAATGCATTGTGACCGCACTGGAGATAAGAGAAGCAAGGATCCATTGTGACCCAATGGAGGCTAATATTCCCAGGATCCCATTTGACACCAGGGGGCGTAAAAGGGCCAGGGATGAATTGTGACAGCATGGGGCCCAATAGAAACAAGGAACCATTATGACACCATGAAGGCCAAGAATCAAATGATTCATTGTGACATCTACTGGCCTAAAAGGGCATGGGATGCATAGTGACACCACAGGGGTTAAGAGAAGCAAGGAACCATTGTGACCCAATGCAGGCTAACAATCTAATGATCCCTTGTGACACCAATGGGCCTAAAAGGGGCAGGGATGAATTGTGAAAGCATGGGGCCCAAGTAAAACCTGGTACAATTATGCCACCGTGGAGGCCAAGAATCAAATGATTCATTGTGACATCAAGTGGCCTAAAAGGGCATGGGATGCATTGTGACACCACAGGGGTTAAGAGAAGCAAGGAACCATTGTGACCCAATGCAGGCTAACAATCTAAGAATCCCTTTTGACACCAGGGGCGCAAAAGGACCACGGATGAACTCTGACAGCATGGGGACCTATAGAAGCAAGGAAACGTTATGACACCATGAAGTCCTAGAATCAAATGGTTCATTGTAAGTCCAAGTGGCCTAAAAGGGCTTGGAATGCAATGTGACACCAGAGAGGTTAAGAGAAGCAAGGATCCATGGTGACCCAATGGAGGCTAATAATCCCAGGATCCCATTTGACACCAGGGGGCGTAAAAGGGCCAGGGATGAATTGTGACAGCATGGGGCCCAATAGAAACAAGGAACCATTATGACACCATGGAGGCCAAGAATCAAATGATTCATTGTGACATCAAGTGGCCTAAAAGGGCATGGGATGCATTGTGACACCACAGAGGTTAAGAGAAGCAAGGAACCATTGTGACCCAATGCAGGCTAACAATCTAATGATCCCTTGTGACACCAATGGGCCTAAAAGGGGCAGGGATGATTTGTGAAAGCATGGGGCCCAAGTAAAACCTGGTACAATTATGCCACCATGGAGGCCAAGAATCAAATGATTCATTGTGACATCAAGTGGCCTAAAAGGGCATGGGATGCATTGTGACACCACAGGGGTTAAGAGAAGCAAGGAACCATTGTGACCCAATGCAGGCTAACAATCTAAGATTCCCTTTTGACACCAGGGGGCGCAAAAGGACCACGGATGAACACTGACAGCATGGGGACCTATAGAAGCAAGGAAACATTATGACACCATGAAGGCCAAGAATCAAATGATTCATTGTGACATCAAGTGGCCTAAAAGGGCTTGAAATGCATTGTGACACCACAGAGGTTAAGAGAAGCAAGGAACCATTGTGACCCAATGCAGGCTAACAATCTAATGATCCCTTGTGACACCACCAATGGGCCTAAAAAGGGCAGGGATGTATTGTGAAAGCATGGGGCCCAATAGAAACCTCGTACAATTACGCCACAATGGAGGCCAAGAATCAAATGATTCGTTGTGACATCAAGTGGCCTAAAAGGGCATGGGATGCATTGTGACACCACAGAGGTTAAGAGAAGCCCGGAACCATTGTGACCCAATGCAGGCTAACAATCTAATGATCCCTTGTGACACCAATGGGCCTAAAAGGGCCAGGGATGAATTGTTACAGCACGGGGACCAATAGAAGCAAGGATCTATTATGCCACCATGGAGGCCAAGAATCAAATAATTCATTGTGACATCATGTGGCCTAAAAGGGCATGGGATGCATTGTGACAGCACAGGCGTTAAGAAAAGCAAGGATCCATTGTGACCCAATGGAGGCTAATAATCCCAGGATCCCATTTGACACCAGGGGGCCTAAAAGGGCCAGGGATGAATTGTATCAGCATGGGGCCCAATAGAAACAAGGAATCATTATGACACCATGGAGGCCAAGAATCAAATGATTCATTGTGACATCTAGTGGCCTAAAAGGGCATGGGATGCATTGTGACACCACAGAGGTTAAGAGAAGCAAGGAACCATTGTGACCCAATGCAGGCTAACAATCTAATGATCCCTTGTGACACCAATGGGCCTAAAAGGGGCAGGGATGAATTGTGAATGCATGGGGCCCAAGTAAAACCTGGTACAATTATGCCACCGTGGAGGCCAAGAATCAAATGATTCATTGTGACATCAAGTGGCCTAAAAGGGCATGGGATGCATTGTGACACCACAGGGGTTAAGAGAAGCAAGGAACCATTGTGACCCAATGTAGGCTAACAATCTAAGAATGCCTTTTGACACCAGGGGGCGCAAAAGGACCACGGATGAACTCTGACAGCATGGGGACCTATAGAAGCAAGGAAACATTATGACACCATGAAGGCCAAGAATCAAATGATTCATTGTGACATCAAGTGGCCTAAAAGGGCTTGGAATGCATTGTGACACCACAGAGGTTAAGAGAAGCAAGGAACCATTGTGACCCAATGCAGGCTAACAATCTAATGATCCCTTGTGGCACCAGGCGGTATAAAAACGGCCAGGGATGGATTGTTACAGCACGGGGACCAATAGAAGCAAGGATCTATTATGCCACCGTGGAGGCCAAGAATCAAATGATTCGTTGTGACATCAAGTGGCCTAAAAGGGCATGGGATGCATTGTGACACCACAGAGGTTAAGAGAAGCAAGGAACCATTGTGACCCAATGCAGGCTAACAATCTAATGATCCCTTGTGACACCAATGGGCCTAAAAGGGGCAGGGATGAATTGTGAAAGCATGGGGCCCAAGTAAAACCTGGTACAATTATGACACCATGAAGGCCAAGAATCAAATGATTCATTGTGACATCAAGTGGCCTAAAAGGGCATGGGATACATTGTGACACCACAGGGGTTAAGAGAAGCAAGGAACCATTGTGACCCAATGCAGGCTAACAATCTAAGAATCCCTTTTGACACCAGGGGGCGCAAAAGGACCATGGATGAACTCTGACATCATGGGGACCTATAGAAGCAAGGAACCATTATGACACCATGAAGGCCAAGAATCAAATGGTTCATTGTAAGACCAAGTGGCCTAAAAGGGCTTGGAATGCATTGTGACACCACAGAGGTTAAGAGAAACAAGGATCCATTGTAACCCAATGGAGGCTAATAATCCCAGGATCCCATTTGACACCAGGGGGCGTAAAAGGGCCAGGGATGGATTGTTACAGCACGGGGACCAATAGAAGCAAGGAAGCATTATGACACCATGGAGGTCAAGAATCAAATGATTCATTGTGACATCAAGTGGCCTAAAAGGGCATGGGATGCATTGTGACACCACAGAAGTTAAGAGAAGCAAGGATCCATTGTGACCCAATGGAGGCTAATAATCCCAGGATCCCATTTGACACCAGGGGGCGCAAAAAGGGCCAGGGATGAATTGTGACAGCATGGGGCCCAATAGAAACAAGGAAGCATTATGACACCATGGAGGCCAAGAATCAAATGGTTCATTGTGACATCTAGTGGCCTAAAAGGGCATGGGATGCATTGTGACACCACAGAGGTTAAGAGAAGCAAGGAACCATTGTGACCCAATGCAGGCTAACAATCTAATGATCCCTTGTGACACCAATGGGCCTAAAAGAGGCAGGGATGATTTGTGAAATCATGGGGCCGCAGTAAAACCTGGTACAATTATGCCACCATGGAGGCCAAGAATCAAATGATTCATTGTGACATCAAGTGGCCTAAAAGGGCATGGGATGCATTGTGACACCACAGGGGTTAAGAGAAGCAAGGAACCATTGTGACCCAATGCAGGCTAACAATCTAAGAATCCCTTTTGACACCAGGGGGCGCAAAAGGACCACGGATGAACTCTGACAGCATGGGGACCTGTAGAAGCAAGGAAACGTTATGACACCATGAGGGCCAAGAATCAAATGATTCATTGTGACATCAAGTGGCCTAAAAGGGCTTGGAATGCATTGTGACACCACAGAGGTTAAGAGAAGCAAGGAACCATTGTGACCCAATGCAGGCTAACAATCTAATGATCCCTTATGGAACCAGGCGGTATAAAAAGGGCCAGGGATGGATTGTTACAGCACGGGGAACAATAAAAGCAAGGATCTATTATGCCACCGTGCAGGCCAAGAATCAAATGATTCATTGTGACATCAAGTGGCCTAAAAGGGCATGGGATGCATTGTGACACCACAGGGGTTAAGAGAAGCAAGGAACCATTGTGACCCAATGCAGGCTAACAATCTAATGATCCCTTGTGACACCAATGGGCCTAAAAGGGCCAGGAATGAATTGTTACAGCACGGGGACCAATAGAAGCAAGGATCTATTATGCCACCATGGAGGCCAAGAAACAAATAATTCATTGTGACATCAAGTGGCCTAAAAGGGCATGGGATGCATTGTGACAGCACAGGGGTTAAGAGAAGCAAGGAACCATTGTGACCCAATGCAGGCTAACAATCTAAGAATCCCTTTTGAAACCAGGGGGGGCAAAAGGACCACGGATTAACTCTGACAGCATGGGGACCTATAGAAGCAAGGAACCATTATGACACCATGAAGGCCAAGAATCAAATAATTCATTGTAAGACCAAGTGGCCTAAAAGGGCTTGGAATGCATTGTGACACCACAGAGGTTAAGAGAAGCAAGGAACCATTGTGACCCAATGCAGGCTAACAATCTAATGATCCCTTGTGGCACCAGGGGGTATAAAAAGGGCCAGGGATGGATTGTTACAGCACGGGGACCAATAGAAGCAAGGATCTATTATGCCACCATGGAGGACAAGAATCAAATGATTCATTGTGACAACAAGTGGCCTAAAAGGGCATGGGATGCATTGTGACACCACAGGGGTTAAGAGAAGCAAGGATCCATTGTGATCCAATGCTGCCTAACAATCTAAGAATCCCTTTTGACACCAGGGGGCGTAAAAGAGGCAGGGATCAATTGTGACAGCATGGGGCCCAATAGAATCAAGGAATCATTATGACACCATGGAGGCCAAGAATCAAATGATTCATTGTGACATCAAGTGGCCTAAAAGGGCATGGGATGCATTGTGACACCACAGAGGTTAAGAGAAGCAAGGAAACATTGTGACCCAATGCAGGCTAACAATCTATTGATCCCTTGTGACACCAATGGTCCTATAAGGGGCAGGGATGTATTGTGAAAGCATGGGGCCCAATAGAAACCTCGTACAATTACGCCACCATGGAGGCCAAGAATCAAATGATTCGTTGTGACATCAAGTGGCCTAAAAGGGCATGGGATGCATTGTGACACCACAGAGGTTAAGAGAAGCAAGGAACCATTGTGACCCAATGCAGGCTAACAATCTAAGAATCCCTTTTGACACCAGGAGGCGTAAAAGGACCACGGATGAACTCTGACAGCATGGGGACCTATAGAAGCAAGGAACCATTATGACACCATGAAGGCCTAGAATCAAATGATTCATTGTGACATCAAGTGGCCTAAAAGGGCATGGAATGCATTGTGACACCACAGAGGTTAAGAGAAGCAAGGAACCATTGTGACCCAATGCAGGCTAACAATCTAATGATCCCTTGTGGCACCAGGGGGTATAAAAAGGGCCAGGGATGGATTGTTACAGCACGGGGACCAATAGAAGCAAGGATCTATTATGCCACCGTGGAGGCCAAGAATCAAATGATTCATTGTGACATCAACTGGCCTAAAAGTGCTTGGAATGCATTGTGACCGCACTGGAGATAAGAGAAGCAAGGATCCATTGTGACCCAATGGAGGCTAATAATCCCAGGATCCCATTTGACACCAGGGGGCGTAAAAGGGCCAGGGATGAATTGTGACAGCATGGGGCCCAATAGAAACAAGGAACCATTATGACACCATGAAGGCCAAGAATCAAATGATTCATTGTGACATCAAGTGGCCTAAAAGGGCATGGGATGCATAGTGACAACACAGGGGTTAAGACAAGCAAGGAACCATTGTGACCCAATGCAGGCTAACAATCTAATGATCCCTTGTGACACCAATGGGCCTAAAAGGGGCAGGGATGAATTGTGAAAGCATGGGGCCCAAGTAAAACCTGGTACAATTATGCCACCGTGGAGGCCAAGAATCAAATGATTCATTGTGACATCAAGTGGCCTAAAAGGGCATGGGATGCATTGTGACACCACAGGGGTTAAGAGAAGCAAGGAACCATTGTGACCCAATGCAGGCTAACAATCTAAGAATCCCTTTTGACACCAGGGGGCGCAAAAGGGCCACGGATGAACTCTGACAGCATGGGGACCTATAGAAGCAAGGAAACGTTATGACACCATGAAGTCCTAGAATCAAATGGTTCATTGTAAGTCCAAGTGGCCTAAAAGGGCTTGGAATGCAATGTGACACCACAGAGGTTAAGAGAAGCAAGGATCCATGGTGACCCAATGGAGGCTAATAATCCCAGGATCCCATTTGACACCAGGGGGCGTAAAAGGGCCAGGGATGAATTGTGACAGCATGGGGCCCAATAGAAACAAGGAACCATTATGACACCATGGAGGCCAAGAATCAAATGATTCATTGTGACATCAAGTGGCCTAAAAGGGCATGGGATGCATTGTGACACCACAGAGGTTAAGAGAAGCAAGGAACCATTGTGACCCAATGCAGGCTAACAATCTAATGATCCCTTGTGACACCAATGGGCCTAAAAGGGGCAGGGATGATTTGTGAAAGCATGGGGCCCAAGTAAAACCTGGTACAATTATGCCACCATTGAGGCCAAGAATCAAATGATTCATTGTGACATCAAGTGGCCTAAAAGGGCATGGGATGCATTGTGACACCACAGGGGTTAAGAGAAGCAAGGAACCATTGTGACCCAATGCAGGCTAACAATCTAAGAATCCCTTTTGACACCAGGGGGCGCAAAAGGACCACGGATGAACACTGACAGCATGGGGACCTATAGAAGCAAGGAAACATTATGACACCATGAAGGCCAAGAATCAAATGATTCATTGTGACATCAAGTGGCCTAAAAGGGCATGGGATGCATTGTGACACCACAGAGGTTAAGAGAAGCAAGGAACCATTGTGACCCAATGCAGGCTAACAATCTAATGATCCCTTGTGACACCAATGGGCCTAAAAGGGTCAGGGATGAATTGTTACAGCACGGGGACCAATAGAAGCAAGGATCTATTATGCCACCATGGAGGCCAAGAATCAAATAATTCATTGTGACATCATGTGGCCTAAAAGGGCATGGGATGCATTGTGACAGCACAGGCGTTAAGAAAAGCAAGGATCCATTGTGACACAATGGAGGCTAATAATCCCAGGATCCCATTTGACACCAGGGGGCCTAAAAGGGCCAGGGATGAATTGTATCAGCATGGGGCCCAATAGAAACAAGGAACCATTATGACACCATGGAGGCCAAGAATCAAATGATTCATTGTGACATCTAGTGGCCTAAAAGGGCATGGGATGCATTGTGACACCACAGAGGTTAAGAGAAGCAAGGAACCATTGTGACCCAATGCAGGCTAACAATCTAATGATCCCTTGTGACACCAATGGGCCTAAAAGGGGCAGGGATGAATTGTGAATGCATGGGGCCCAAGTAAAACCTGGTACAATTATGCCACCGTGGAGGCCAAGAATCAAATGATTCATTGTGACATCAAGTGGCCTAAAAGGGCATGGGATGCATTGTGACACCACAGGGGTTAAGAGAAGCAAGGAACCATTGTGACCCAATGTAGGCTAACAATCTAAGAATGCCTTTTGACACCAGGGGGCGCAAAAGGACCACGGATGAACTCTGACAGCATGGGGACCTATAGAAGCAAGGAAACATTATGACACCATGAAGGCCAAGAATCAAATGGTTCATTGTAAGACCAAGTGGCCTAAAAGGGCTTGGAATGCATTGTGACACCACAGAGGTTAAGAGAAACAAGGATCCATTGTAACCCAATGGAGGCTAATAATCCCAGGATCCCATTTGACACCAGGGGGCGTAAAACGGCCAGGGATGGATTGTGACAGCATGGGGCCCAATAGAAACAAGGAAGCATTATGACACCATGGAGGCCAAGAATCAAATGGTTCATTGTGACATCTAGTGGCTTAAAAGGGCATGGGATGCATTGTGACACCACAGAGGTTAAGAGAAGCAAGGAACCATTGTGACCCAATGCAGGCTAACAATCTAATGATACCTTGTGACACCAATGGGCCTAAAAGAGGCAGGGATGATTTGTGAAATCATGGGGCCGCAGTAAAACCTGGTACAATTATGCCACCATGGAGGCCAAGAATCAAATGATTCATTGTGACATCAAGTGGCCTAAAAGGGCATGGGATGCATTGTGACACCACAGAGGTTAAGAGAAGCAAGGAAACATTGTGACCCAATGCAGGCTAACAATCTATTGATCCCTTGTGACACCAATGGTCCTATAAGGGGCAGGGATGTATTGTGAAAGCATGGGGCCCAATAGAAACCTCGTACAATTACGCCACCATGGAGGCCAAGAATCAAATGATTCGTTGTGACATCAAGTGGCCTAAAAGGGCATGGGATGCATTGTGACACCACAGAGGTTAAGAGAAGCAAGGAACCATTGTGACCCAATGCAGGCTAACAATCTAAGAATCCCTTTTGACACCAGGAGGCGTAAAAGGACCACGGATGAACTCTGACAGCATGGGGACCTATAGAAGCAAGGAACCATTATGACACCATGAAGGCCTAGAATCAAATGATTCATTGTGACATCAAGTGGCCTAAAAGGGCATGGAATGCATTGTGACACCACAGAGGTTAAGAGAAGCAAGGATCCATTGTGACCCAATGCAGGCTAACAATCTAATGATCCCTTATGGCACCAGGGGGTATAAAAAGGGCCAGGGATGGATTGTTACAGCACGGGGACCAATAGAAGCAAGGATCTATTATGCCACCGTGGAGGCCAAGAATCAAATGATTCATTGTGACATCAACTGGCCTAAAAGGGCTTGGAATGCATTGTGACCACACTGGAGATAAGAGAAGCAAGGATCCATTGTGACCCAATGGAGGCTAATATTCCCAGGATCCCATTTGACACCAGGGGGCGTAAAAGGGCCAGGGATGAATTGTGACAGCATGGGGCCCAATAGAAACAAGGAACCATTATGACACCATGGAGGCCAAGAATCAAATGATTCATTGTGACATCTAGTGGCCTAAAAGGGCATGGGATGCATTGTGACACCACAGAGGTTAAGAGAAGCAAGGAACCATTGTGACCCAATGCAGGCTAACAATCTAAGAATCCCTTTTGACACCAGGAGGCGTAAAAGGACCACGGATGAACTCTGACAGCATGGGGACCTATAGAAGCAAGGAACCATTATGACACCATGAAGGCCTAGAATCAAATGATTCATTGTGACATCAAGTGGCCTAAAAGGGCATGGAATGCATTGTGACACCACAGAGGTTAAGAGAAGCAAGGAACCATTGTGACCCAATGCAGGCTAACAATCTAATGATCCCTTGTGGCACCAGGGGGTATAAAAAGGGCCAGGGATGGATTGTTACAGCACGGGGACCAATAGAAGCAAGGATCTATTATGCCACCGTGGAGGCCAAGAATCAAATGATTCGTTGTGACATCAAGTGGCCTAAAAGGGCATGGGATGCATTGTGACACCACAGAGGTTAAGAGAAGCAAGGAACCATTGTGACCCAATGCAGGCTAACAATCTAATGATCCCTTGTGACACCAATGGGCCTAAAAGGGGCAGGGATGAATTGTGAAAGCATGGGGCCCAAGTAAAACCTGGTACAATTATGACACCATGAAGGCCAAGAATCAAATGATTCATTGTGACATCAAGTGGCCTAAAAGGGCATGGGATACATTGTGACACCACAGGGGTTAAGAGAAGCAAGGAACCATTGTGACCCAATGCAGGCTAACAATCTAAGAATCCCTTTTGACACCAGGGGGCGCAAAAGGACCATGGATGAACTCTGACATCATGGGGACCTATAGAAGCAAGGAACCATTATGACACCATGAAGGCCAAGAATCAAATGGTTCATTGTAAGACCAAGTGGCCTAAAAGGGCTTGGAATGCATTGTGACACCACAGAGGTTAAGAGAAACAAGGATCCATTGTAACCCAATGGAGGCTAATAATCCCAGGATCCCATTTGACACCAGGGGGCGTAAAAGGGCCAGGGATGGATTGTTACAGCACGGGGACCAATAGAAGCAAGGATCTATTATGCCACCGTGGAGGTCAAGAATCAAATGATTCATTGTGACATCAACTGGCCTAAAAGGGCATGGGATGCATTGTGACAGCACAGGGGTGAAGAGAAGCAAGGATCCATTGTGACCCAATGGAGGCTAATAATCCCAGGATCCCATTTGACACCAGGGGACGCAAAAAGGGCCAGGGATGAATTGTGACAGCATGGGGCCCAATAGAAACAAGGAAGCATTATGACACCATGGAGGCCAAGAATCAAATGGTTCATTGTGACATCTAGTGGCCTAAAAGGGCATGGGATGCATTGTGACACCACAGAGGTTAAGAGAAGCAAGGAACCATTGTGACCCAATGCAGGCTAACAATCTAATGATCCCTTGTGACACCAATGGGCCTAAAAGAGGCAGGGATGATTTGTGAAATCATGGGGCCGCAGTAAAACCTGGTACAATTATGCCACCATGGAGGCCAAGAATCAAATGATTCATTGTGACATCAAGTGGCCTAAAAGTGCATGGGATGCATTGTGACACCACAGGGGTTAAGAGAAGCAAGGAACCATTGTGACCCAATGCAGGCTAACAATCTAAGAATCCCTTTTGACACCAGGGGGCGCAAAAGGACCACGGATGAACTCTGACAGCATGGGGACCTGTAGAAGCAAGGAAACGTTATGACACCATGAGGGCCAAGAATCAAATGATTCATTGTGACATCAAGTGGCCTAAAAGGGCTTGGAATGCATTGTGACACCACAGAGGTTAAGAGAAGCAAGGAACCATTGTGACCCAATGCAGGCTAACAATCTAATGATCCCTTATGGAACCAGGCGGTATAAAAAGGGCCAGGGATGGATTGTTACAGCACGGGGAACAATAAAAGCAAGGATCTATTATGCCACCGTGCAGGCCAAGAATCAAATGATTCATTGTGACATCAAGTGGCCTAAAAGGGCATGGGATGCATTGTGACACCACAGGGGTTAAGAGAAGCAAGGAACCATTGTGACCCAATGCAGGCTAACAATCTAATGATCCCTTGTGACACCAATGGGCCTAAAAGGGCCAGGAATGAATTGTTACAGCATGGGGACCAATAGAAGCAAGGATCTATTATGCCACCATGGAGGCCAAGAAACAAATAATTCTTTGTGACATCAAGTGGCCTAAAAGGGCATGGGATGCATTGTGACAGCACAGGGGTTAAGAGAAGCAAGGATCCATTGTGATCCAATGCTGCCTAACAATCTAATGATCCCTTTTGACACCAGGGGGCGTAAAAGAGGCAGGGATCAATTGTGACAGCATGGGGACCAATAGAATCAAGGAACCATTATGACACCATGGAGGCCAAGAATCAAATAATTCATTGTGACATCAAGTGGCCTAAAAGGGCATGGGATGCATTGTGACACCACAGAGGTTAAGAGAAGCAAGGAACCATTGTGACCCAATGCAGCCTAACAATCTAAGAATCCCTTTTGAAACCAGGGGGCGCAAAAGGACCACGGATGAACTCTGACAGCATGGGGACCTATAGAAGCAAGGAACCATTATGACACCATGAAGGCCAAGAATCAAATGATTCATTGTAAGACCAAGTGGCCTAAAAGGGCTTGGAATGCATTGTGACACCACAGAGGTTAAGAGAAGCAAGGAACCATTGTGACCCAATGCAGGCTAACAATCTAATGATCCCTTGTGGCACCAGGGGGTATAAAAAGGCCCAGGGATGGATTGTGAAAGCACGGGGTCCAATAGAAACAATGAACCATTATGACACCATGGAGGCCAAGAATCAAATGATTCATTGTGACATCTAGTGGCCTAAAAGGGCATGGGATGCATTGTGACAGCACAGGGGTTAAGAGAAGCAAGGATCCATTGTGACCCAATGGAGGCTAATAATCCCAGGATCCCATTTGACACCAGGGGGCGTAAAAGGGCCAGGGATGAATTGTGAGAGCGTGGAGCCCAATAGAAACAAGGAACCATTATGACACCATGGAGGTCAAGAATCAAATGATTCATTGTGACATCAAGTGGCCTAAAAGGGCATGGGATGCATTGTGACACCACAGGGGTTAAGAGAAGCAAGGAACCATTGTGACCCAATGCAGGCTAACAATCTAATGATCCCTTGTGACACCAATGGCCCTAAAAGGGGCAGGGATGTATTGTGAAAGCATGGGGCCCAATAGAAACAAGGAACCATTATGACACCATGGAGGCCAAGAATCAAATGATTCGTTGTGACATCAAGTGGCCTAAAAGGGCATGGGATGCATTGTGACACCACAGAGGTTAAGAGAAGCACGGAACCATTGTGACCCAATGCAGGCTAACAATCTAATGATCCCTTGTGACACCAATGGGCCTAAAAGGGCCAGGAATGAATTGTTACAGCACGGGGACCAATAGAAACAAGGATCTATTATGCCACCATGGAGGCCAAGAAACAAATAATTCATTGTGACATCAAGTGGCCTAAAAGGGCATGGGATGCATTGTGACAGCACAGGGGTTAAGAGAAGCAAGGATCCATTGTGACCCAATGGAGGCTAACAACCTAATGATCCCTTTTGACACCAATGGGCCTAAAAGGGGCAGGGATGTATTGTGAAAGCATGGGGCCCAATTAAAACCTGGTACAATTACGCCATCATGGAGGCCAAGAATCAAATGATTCATTGCGATATTAAGTGTCCTAAAAGGGCATGGGATGCATTGTGACACCACAGGGGTTAAGAGAAGCAAGGAACCATTGTGACCCAATGCAGGCTAACAATCTAATGATCCCTTGTGACACCAATGGGCCTAAAAGGGCCAGGAATGAATTGTTACAGCACGGGGACCAATAGAAACAAGGATCTATTATGCCACCATGGAGGCCAAGAAACAAATAATTCATTGTGACATCAAGTGGCCTAAAAGGGCATGGGATGCATTGTGACAGCACAGGGGTTAAGAGAAGCAAGGAACCATTGTGACCCAATGGAGGCTAACAATCTAATGATCCCTTGTGGCACCAGGGGGTATAAAAAGGGCCAGGGATGGATTGTTACAGCACGGGGACCAATAGAAGCAAGGACCTATTATGCCACCATGGAGGACAAGAATCAAATGATTCATTGAGACAACAAGTGGCCTAAAAGGGCATAGGATGCATTGTGACACCACAGGGGTTAAGAGAAGCAAGGATCCATTGTGATCCAATGCTGCCTAACAATCTAAGAATCCCTTTTGAAACCAGGGGGCGCAAAAGACCACGGATTAACTCTGACAGCATGGGGACCTATAGAAGCAAGGAACCATTATGACACCATGAAGTCCTAGAATCAAATGGTTCATTGTAAGTCCAAGTGGCCTAAAAGGGCTTGGAATGCAATGTGACACCACAGAGGTTAAGAGAAGCAAGGATCCATGGTGACCCAATGGAGGCTAATAATCCCAGGATCCCATTTGACACCAGGGGGCGTAAAAGGGCCAGGGATGAATTGTGACAGCATGGGGACCAATAGAAACAAGGAACCATTATGACACCATGGAGGCCAAGAATCAAATGATTCATTGTGACATCAAGTGGCCTAAAAGGGCATGGCATGCATTGTGACACCACAGAGGTTAAGAGAAGCAAGGAACCATTGTGACCCAATGCAGGCTAACAATCTAATGATCCCTTGTGACACCAATGGGCCTAAAAGGGGCAGGGATGATTTGTGAAAGCATGGGGCCCAAGTAAAACCTGGTACAATTATGCCACCATGGAGGCCAAGAATCAAATGATTCATTGTGACATCAAGTGGCCTAAAAGGGCATGGGATGCATTGTGACACCACAGGGGTTAAGAGAAGCAAGGAACCATTGTGACCCAATGCAGGCTAACAATCTAAGAATCCCTTTTGACACCAGGGGGCGCAAAAGGACCACGGATGAACACTGACAGCATGGGGACCTATAGAAGCAAGGAAACATTATGACACCATGAAGGCCAAGAATCAAATGATTCATTGTGACATCAAGTGGCCTAAAAGGGCTTGGAATGCATTGTGACACCACAGAGGTTAAGAGAAGCAAGGAACCATTGTGACCCAATGCAGGCTAACAATCTAATGATCCCTTGTGACACCAATGGGCCTAAAAGGGGCAGGGATGAATTGTGAAAGCATGGGGCCCAATAGAAACCTCGTACATTTACGCCACCATGGAGGCCAAGAATCAAAGGATTCGTTGTGACATCAAGTGGCCTAAAAGGGCATGGCATGCATTGTGACACCACAGGGGTTAAGAGAAGCAAGGAACCATTGTGACCCAATGCAGGCTAACAATCTAATGATCCCTTGTGAAACCAATGGTCCTAAAAGGGCCAGGGATGAATTGTTACAGCACGGGGACCAATAGAAGCAAGGATCTATTATGCCACCATGGAGGCCAAGAATCAAATAATTCATTGTGACATCATGTGGCCTAATAGGGCATGGGATGCATTGTGACAGCACAGGGGTTAAGAAAAGCAAGGATCCATTGTGACCCAATGGAGGCTAATAATCCCAGGATCCCATTTGACACCAGGGGGCGTAAAAGGGCCAGGGATGAATGGTGACAGCATGGGGCCCAATAGAAACAAGGAACCATTATGACACCATGGAGGCCAAGAATCAAATGATTCATTGTGACATCTAGTGGCCTAAAAGGGCTTGGAATGCATTGTGACACCACAGAGGTTAAGAGAAGCAAGGAACCATTGTGACCCAATGCAGGCTAACAATCTAATGATCCCTTATGGCACCAGGCGGTATAAAAAGGGCCAGGGATGGATTGTTACATCACGGGGAACAATCAGAGCAAGGATCTATTATGCCACCGTGGAGGGCAAGAATCAAATGATTCATTGTGACATCAAGTGGCCTAAAAGGGCATGGGATGCATTGTGACAGCACAGGGGTTAAGAGAAGCAAGGAACCATTGTGACCCAATGCCGGCTAACAATCTAATGATCCCTTGTGACACCAATGGGCCTAAAAGGGGCAGGGATGAATTGTGAAAGCATGGGGCCCAAGTAAAACCTGGTACAATTATGCCACCATGGAGGCCAAGAATCAAATGATTCATTGTGACATCAAGTGGCCTAAAAGGGCATGGGATGCATTGTGACACCACAGGGGTTAAGAGAAGCAAGGAACCATTGTGACCCAATGCAGGCTAACAATCTATGAATCCCTTTTGACACCAGGGGGCGCAAAAGGACCATGGATGAACTCCGACAGCAAGGGGACCTATAGAAGCAAGGAACCATTATGACACCATGAAGGCCAAGAATCAAATGGTTCATTGTAAGACCAAGTGGCCTAAAAGGGCTTGGAATGCATTGTGACAGCACAGGGGTTAAGAGAAGCAAGGATCCATTGTGACCCAATGGAGGCTAATAATCCCAGGATCCCATTTGACACCAGGGGGCATAAAAGGGCCAGGGATGAATTGTGACAGCATGGGGACCAATAGAAACAAGGAACCATTATGACACCATGGAGGCCAAGAATCAAATGATTCATTGTGACATCAAGTGGCCTAAAAGGGCATGGGATGCATTGTGACACCACAGAGGTTAAGAGAAGCAAGGAACCATTGTGACCCAATGCAGGCTAACAATCTAATGATCCCTTGTGACACCAATGGGCCTAAAAGGGGCAGGGATGATTTGTGAAAGCATGGGGCCCCAGTAAAACCTGGTACAATTATGCCACCATGGAGGCCAAGAATCAAATGATTCATTGTGACATCAAGTGGCCTAAAAGGGCATGGGATGCATTGTGACACCACAGGGGTTAAGAGAAGCAAGGAACCATTGTGACCCAATGCAGGCTAACAATCTAAGAATCCCTTTTGACACCAGGGGGCGCAAAAGGACCACGGATGAACACTGACAGCATGGGGACCTATAGAAGCAAGGAAACATTATGACACCATGAAGGCCAAGAATCAAATGATTCATTGTGACATCAAGTGGCCTAAAAGGGCTTGGAATGCATTGTGACACCACAGAGGTTAAGAGAAGCAAGGAACCATTGTGACCCGATGGAGGCTAACAATCTAATGATCCCTTGTGACACCAATGGGCCTAAAAGGGGCAGGGATGTATTGTGAAAGCATGGGGCCCAATAGAAACCTCGTACAATTACGCCACCATGGAGGCCAAGAATCAAATGATTCGTTGTGACATCAAGTGGCCTAAAAGGGCATGGGATGCATTGTGACTCCACAGAGGTTAAGAGAAGCACGGAACCATTGTGACCCAATGCAGGCTAACAATCTAATGATCCCTTGTGACACCAGGGGGCGCAAAAGGGCCAGGGATGAATTGTTACAGCACGGGGACCAATAGAAGCAAGGATCTATTATGCCACCATGGAGGCCAAGAATCAAATGATTCATTGTGACATCAACTGGCCTAAAAGGGCTTGGAATGCATTGTGACCGCACTGGAGTAAGGAGAAGCAAGGATCCATTGTGACCCAATGGAGGCTAATATTCCCAGGATCCCATTTGACACCAGGGGGCGTAAAAGGGCCAGGGATGAATTGTGACAGCATGGGGCCCAATAGAAACAAGGAACCATTATGACACCATGAAGGCCAAGAATCAAATGATTCATTGTGACATCAAGTGGCCTAAAAGGGCATGGGATGCATTGTGACACCACAGGGGTTAAGAGAAGCAAGGAACCATTGTGACCCAATGCAGGCTAACAATCTAATGATCCCTTGTGACACCAATGGGCCTAAAAGAGGCAGGGATGAATTGTGAAAGCATGGGGCCCAAGTAAAACCTGGTACAATTATGCCACCGTGGAGGCCAAGAATCAAATGATTCATTGTGACATCAAGTGGCCTAAAAGGCATGGGATGCATTGTGACACCACAGGGGTTAAGAGAAGCAAGGAACCATTGTGACCCAATGCAGGCTAACAATCTAAGAATCCCGTGTGGCACCAGGGGGCGCAAAAGGACCACGGATGAACTCTGACTGCATGGGGACCTATAGAAGCAAGGAACCATTATGACACCATGAAGTCCTAGAATCAAATGGTTCATTGTAAGTCCAAGTGGCCTAAAAGGGCTTGGAATGCAATGTGACACCACAGAGGTTAAGAGAAGCAAGGATCCATTGTGACCCAATGGAGGCTAATAATCCCAGGATCCCATTTGACACCAGGGGGCGTAAAAGGGCCAGGGATGAATTGTGACAGCATGGGGACCAATAGAAACAAGGAACCATTATGACACCATGGAGGCCAAGAATCAAATGATTCATTGTGACATCTAGTGTCCTAAAAGGGCATGGCATGCATTGTGACACCACAGAGGTTAAGAGAAGCAAGGAACCATTGTGACCCAATGCAGGCTAACAATCTAATGATCCCTTGTGACACCAATGGGCCTAAAAGGGGCAGGGATGATTTGTGAAAGCATGGGGCCCAAGTAAAACCTGGTACAATTATGCCACCATGGAGGCCAAGAATCAAATGATTCATTGTGACATCAAGTGGCCTAAAAGGGCATGGGATGCATTGTGACACCACAGGGGTTAAGAGAAGCAAGGAACCATTGTGACCCAATGCAGGCTAACAATCTAAGAATCCCTTTTGACACCAGGGGGCGCAAAAGTACCACGGATGAACACTGACAGCATGGGGACCTATAGAAACAAGGAACCATTATGACACCATGGAGGCCAAGAATCAAATGATTCATTGTGACATCTAGTGGCCTAAAAGGGCATGGGATGCATTGTGACACCACAGAGGTTAAGAGAAGCAAGGAACCATTGTGACCCAATGCAGGCTAACAATCTAATGATCCCTTGTGACACCAATGGGCCTAAAAGGGGCAGGGATGTATTGTGAAAGCATGGGGCCCAATAGAAACCTCGTACAATTACGCCACCATGGAGGCCAAGAATCAAATGATTCGTTGTGACATCAAGTGGCCTAAAAGGGCATGGGATGCATTGTGACACCACAGAGGTTAAGAGAAGCACGGAACCATTGTGACCCAATGCAGGCTAACAATCTAATGATCCCTTGTGACACCAATGGGCCTAAAAGGGCCAGGGATGAATTGTTACAGCACGGGGACCAATAGAAGCAAGGACCTATTATGCCACCATGGAGGCCAAGAATCAAATAATTCATTGTGACATCATGTGGCCTAATAGGGCATGGGATGCATTGTGACAGCACAGGGGTTAAGAAAAGCAAGGATCCATTGTGACCCAATGGAGGCTAATAATCCCAGGATCCCATTTGACACCATGGGGCGTAAAAGGGCCAGGGATGAATTGTGACAGCATGGGGCCCAATAGAAACAAGGAACCATTATGACAGCATGGAGGCCAAGAATCAAATGATTCATTGTGACATCAACTGGCCTAAAAGGGCTTGGAATGCATTGTGACCGCACTGGAGTTAAGAGAAGCAAGGATCCATTGTGACCCAATGGAGGCTAATATTCCCAGGATCCCATTTGACACCAGGGGGAGTAAAAAGGGCCAGGGATGAATTGTGACAGCATGGGGCCCAATAGAAACAAGGAACCATTATGACACCATGAAGGCCAAGAATCAAATGATTCATTGTGACATCAAGTGGCCTAAAAGGGCATGGGATGCATTGTGACACCACAGGGGTAAAGAGAAGCAAGGAACCATTGTGACCCAATGCAGGCTAACAATCTAAGAATCCCTTGTGGCACCAGGGGGCGCAAAAGGACCACGGATGAACTCTGACAGCATGGGGACCTATAGAAGCAAGGAACCATTATGACACCATGAAGTCCTAGAATCAAATGGTTCATTGTAAGTCCAAGTGGCCTAAAAGGGCTTGGAATGCAATGTGACACCACAGAGGTTAAGAGAAGCAAGGATCCATTGTGACCCAATGGAGGCTAATAATCCCAGGATCCCATTTGACACCAGGGGGCGTAAAAGGGCCAGGGATGAATTGTGACAGCATGGGGACCAATAGAAACAAGGAACCATTATGACACCATGGAGGCCAAGAATCAAATGATTCATTGTGACATCAAGTGGCCTAAAAGGGCATGGCATGCATTGTGACACCACAGAGGTTAAGAGAAGCAAGGAACCATTGTGACCCAATGCAGGCTAACAATCTAATGATCCCTTGTGACACCAATGGGCCTAAAAGGGGCAGGGATGATTTGTGAAAGCATGGGGCCCCAGTAAAACCTGGTACAATTATGCCACCATGGAGGCCAAGAATCAAATGATTCATTGTGACATCAAGTGGCCTAAAAGGGCATGGGATGCATTGTGACACCACAGGGGTTAAGAGAAGCAAGGAACCATTGTGACCCAATGAAGGCTAACAATCTAAGAATCCCTTTTGACACCAGGGGGCGCAAAAGGACCACGGATGAACACTGACAGCATGGGGACCTATAGAAGCAAGGAAACTTTATGACACCATGAAGGCCAAGAATCAAATGATTCATTGTGACATCAAGTGGCCTAAAAGGGCTTGGAATGCATTGTGACACCACAGAGGTTAAGAGAAGCAAGGAACCATTGTGACCCGATGGAGGCTAACAATCTAATGATCCCTTGTGACACCAATGGGCCTAAAAGGGGCAGGGATGTATTGTGAAAGCATGGGGCCCAATAGAAACCTCGTACAATTACGCCACCATGGAGGCCAAGAATCAAATGATTCGTTGTGACATCAAGTGGCCTAAAAGGGCATGGGATGCATTGTGACTCCACAGAGGTTAAGAGAAGCACGGAACCATTGTGACCCAATGCAGGCTAACAATCTAATGATCCCTTGTGACACCAATGGGCCTAAAAGGGCCAGGGATGAATTGTTACAGCACGGGGACCAATAGAAGCAAGGATCTATTATGCCACCATGGAGGCCAAGAATCAAATGATTCATTGTGACATCAACTGGCCTAAAAGGGCTTGGAATGCATTGTGACCGCACTGGAGTTAAGAGAAGCAAGGATCCATTGTGACCCAATGGAAGCTAATATTCCCAGGATCCCATTTGACACCAGGGGGCGTAAAAGGGCCAGGGATGAATTGTGACAGCATGGGGACCAATAGAAACAAGGAACCATTATGACACCATGAAGGCCAAGAATCAAATGATTCATTGTGACATCAAGTGGCCTAAAAGGGCATGGGATGCATTGTGACACCACAGGGGTTAAGAGAAGCAAGGAACCATTGTGACCCAATGGAGGCTAACAATCTAATGATCCCTTGTGACACCAATGGGCCTAAAAGGGGCAGGGATGAATTGTGAAAGCATGGGGCCCAAGTAAAACCTGGTACAATTATGCCACCGTGGAGGCCAAGAATCAAATGATTCATTGTGACATCAAGTGGCCTAAAAGGGCATGGGATGCATTGTGACACCACAGGGGTTAAGAGAAGCAAGGAACCATTGTGACCCAATGCAGGCTAACAATCTAAGAATCCCTTGTGGCACCAGGGGGCGCAAAAGGACCACGGATGAACTCTGACAGCATGGGGACCTATAGAAGCAAGGAACCATTATGACACCATGAAGTCCTAGAATCAAATGGTTCATTGTAAGTCCAAGTGGCCTAAAAGGGCTTGGAATGCAATGTGACACCACAGAGGTTAAGAGAAGCAAGGATCCATGGTGACCCAATGGAGGCTAATAATCCCAGGATCCCATTTGACACCAGGGGGCGTAAAAGGGCCAGGGATGAATTGTGACAGCATGGGGACCAATAGAAACAAGGAACCATTATGACACCATGGAGGCCAAGAATCAAATGATTCATTGTGACATCAAGTGGCCTAAAAGGGCATGGGATGCATTGTGACACCACAGAGGTTAAGAGAAGCAAGGAACCATTGTGAGCCAATGCAGGCTAACAATCTAATGATCCCTTGTGACACCAATGGGCCTAAAAGGGGCAGGGATGATTTGTGAAAGCATGGGGCCCAAGTAAAACCTGGTACAATTATGCCACCATGGAGGCCAAGAATCAAATGATTCATTGTGACATCAAGTGGCCTAAAAGGGCATGGGATGCATTGTGACACCACAGGGGTTAAGAGAAGCAAGGAACCATTATGACCCAATGCAGGCTAACAATCTAAGAATCCCTTTTGACACCAGGGGGCGCAAAAGGACCACGGATGAACACTGACAGCATGGGGACCTATAGAAGCAAGGAAACATTATGACACCATGAAGGCCAAGAATCAAATGATTCATTGTGACATCAAGTGGCCTAAAAGGGCTTGGAATGCATTGTGACACCATAGAGGTTAAGAGAAGCAAGGAACCATTGTGACCCAATGCAGGCTAACAATCTAATGATCCCTTGTGACACCAATGGGCCTAAAAGGGGCAGGGATGTATTGTGAAAGCATGGGGCCCAATAGAAACCTCGTACAATTACGCCACCATGGAGGCCAAGAATCAAATGATTCGTTGTGACATCAAGTGGCCTAAAAGGGCATGGGATGCATTGTGACACCACAGAGGTTAAGAGAAGCCCGGAACCATTGTGACCCAATGCAGGCTAACAATCTAATGATCCCTTGTGACACCAATGGGCCTAAAAGGGCCAGGGATGAATTGTTACAGCACGGGGACCAATAGAAGCAAGGATCTATTATGCCACCATGGAGGCCAAGAATCAAATAATTCATTGTGACATCATGTGGCCTAATAGGGCATGGGATGCATTGTGACAGCACAGGGGTTAAGAAAAGCAAGGATCCATTGTGACCCAATGGAGGCTAATATTCCCAGGATCCCATTTGACACCAGGGGGCGTAAAAGGGCCAGGGATGAATTGTGACAGCATGGGGCCCAATAGAAACAAGGAACCATTATGACACCATGGAGGCCAAGAATCAAATGATTCATTGTGACATCAAGTGGCCTAAAAGGGCTTGGAATGCATTGTGACCGCACTGGAGTTAAGAGAAGCAAGGATCCATTGTGACCCAATGCAGGCTAACAATCTAATGATCCCTTGTGACACCAATGGGCCTAAAAGGGGCAGGGATGATTTGTGAAAGCATGGGGCCCAAGTAAAACCTGGTACAATTATGCCACCATGGAGGCCAAGAATCAAATAATTCATTGTGACATCAAGTGGCCTAAAAGGGCATGGGATGCATTGTGACACCACAGGGGTTAAGAGAAGCAAGGAACCATTGTGACCCAATGAAGGCTAACAATCTAAGAATCCCTTTTGACACCAGGGGGCGCAAAAGTACCACGGATGAACACTGACAGCATGGGGACCTATAGAAGCAAGGAAACATTATGACACCATGAAGGCCAAGAATCAAATGATTCATTGTGACATCAAGTGGCCTAAAAGGGCTTGGAATGCATTGTGACACCACAGAGGTTAAGAGAAGCAAGGAACCATTGTGACCCAATGCAGGCTAACAATCTAATGATCCCTTGTGACACCAATGGGCCTAAAAGGGGCAGGGATGTATTGTGAAAGCATGGGGCCCAATAGAAACCTCGTACAATTACGCCACCATGGAGGCCAAGAATCAAATGATTCGTTGTGACATCAAGTGGCCTAAAAGGGCATGGGATGCATTGTGACTCCACAGAGGTTAAGAGAAGCAGGGAACCATTGTGACCCAATGCAGGCTAACAATCTAATGATCCCTTGTGACACCAATGGGCCTAAAAGGGCCAGGGATGAATTGTTACAGCACGGGGACCAATAGAAGCAAGGATCTATTATGCCACCGTGGAGGCCAAGAATCAAATAATTCATTGTGACATCATGTGGCCTAATAGGGCATGGGATGCATTGTGACAGCACAGGGGTTGAGAAAAGCAAGGATCCATTGTGACCCAATGGAGGCTAATAATCCCAGGATCCCATTTGACACCAGGGGGCGTAAAAGGGCCAGGGATGAATTGTGACAGCATGGGGCCCAATAGAAACAAGGAATCATTATGACACCATGGAGGCCAAGAATCAAATGATTCATTGTGACATCAACTGGCCTAAAAGGGCTTGGAATACATTGTGACCGCACTGGAGTTAAGAGAAGCAAGGATCCATTGTGACCCAATGGAGGCTAATATTCCCAGGATCCCATTTGACACCAGGGGGCGTAAAAGGGCCAGGGATGAATTGTGACAGCATGGGGCCCAATAGAAACAAGGAACCATTATGACACCATGAAGGCCAAGAATCAAATGATTCATTGTGACATCAAGTGGCCTAAAAGGGCATGGGATGCATTGTGACACCACAGGGGTTAAGAGAAGCAAGGAACCATTGTGACCCAATGCAGGCTAACAATCTAAGAATCCCTTGTGGCACCAGGGGGCGCAAAAGGACCACGGATGAACTCTGACAGCATGGGGACCTATAGAAGCAAGGAACCATTATGACACCATGAAGTCCTAGAATCAAATGGTTCATTGTAAGTCCAAGTGGCCTAAAAGGGCTTGGAATGCAATGTGACACCACAGAGGTTAAGAGAAGCAAGGATCCATTGTGACCCGATGGAGGCTAATAATCCCAGGATCCCATTTGACACCAGGGGGCGTAAAAGGGCCAGGGATGAATTGTGACAGCATGGGGACCAATAGAAACAAGGAACCATTATGACACCATGGAGGCCAAGAATCAAATGATTCATTGTGACATCAAGTGGCCTAAAAGGGCATGGCATGCATTGTGACACCACAGAGGTTAAGAGAAGCAAGGAACCATTGTGAGCCAATGCAGGCTAACAATCTAATGATCCCTTGTGACACCAATGGGCCTAAAAGGGGCAGGGATGATTTGTGAAAGCATGGGGCCCAAGTAAAACCTGGTACAATTATGCCACCATGGAGGCCAAGAATCAAATGATTCATTGTGACATCAAGTGGCCTAAAAGGGCATGGGATGCATTGTGACACCACAGGGGTTAAGAGAAGCAAGGAACCATTGTGACCCAATGCAGGCTAACAATCTAAGAATCCCTTTTGACACCAGGGGGCGCAAAAGGACCACGGATGAACACTGACAGCATGGGGACCTATAGAAGCAAGGAAACTTTATGACACCATGAAGGCCAAGAATCAAATGATTCATTGTGACATCAAGTGGCCTAAAAGGGCTTGGAATGCATTGTGACACCACAGAGGTTAAGAGAAGTAAGGAACCATTGTGACCCAATGCAGGCTAACAATCTAATGATCCCTTGTGACACCAATGGGCCTAAAAGGGGCAGGGATGTATTGTGAAAGCATGGGGCCCAATAGAAACCTCGTACAATTACGCCACCATGGAGGCCAAGAATCAAATGATTCGTTGTGACATCAAGTGGCCTAAAAGGGCATGGGATGCATTGTGACTCCACAGAGGTTAAGAGAAGCAAGGAACCATTGTGACCCAATGCAGGCTAACAATCTAATGATCCCTTGTGACACCAGGGGGCCTAAAAGGGCCAGGGATGAATTGTTACAGCACGGGGACCAATAGAAGCAAGGATCTATTATGCCACCATGGAGGCCAAGAATCAAATAATTCATTGTGACATCATGTGGCCTAAAAGGGCATGGGATGCATTGTGACAGCACAGGGGTTAATAAAAGCAAGGATCCATTGTGACCCAATGGAGGCTAATAATCCCAGGATCCCATTTGACACCAGGGGGCGTAAAAGAGGCAGGGATCAATTGTGACCGCATGGGGCCCAATAGAATCAAGGAACCATTATGACACCATGGAGGCCAAGAATCAAATAATTCATTGTGACATCAAGTGGCCTAAAAGGGCATGGGATGCATTGTGACACCACAGAGGTTAAGAGAAGCAAGGAAACATTGTGACCCAATGCAGGCTAACAATCTATTGATCCCTTGTGACACCAATGGGCCTAAAAGGGGCAGGGATGTATTGTGAAAGCATGGGGCCCAATAGAAACCTCGTACAATTACGCCACCATGGAGGCCAAGAATCAAATGATTCATTGTGACATCAAGTGGCCTAAAAGGGCATGGGATGCATTGTGACACCACAGGGGTTAAGAGAAGCAAGGAACCATTGTGACCCAATGCAGGCTAACAATCTAAGAATCCCTTTTGACACCAGGGGGCGTAAAAGGACCACGGATGAACTCTGACAGCATGGGGACCTATAGAAGCAAGGAACCATTATGACACCATGAAGGCCTAGAATGAAATGATTCATTGTGACATCAAGTGGCCTAAAAGGGCATGGAATGCATTGTGACACCACAGATGTTAAGAGAAGCAAGGAACCATTGTGACCCAATGCAGGCTAACAATCTAATGATCCCTTGTGGCACCAGGGGGTATAAAAAGGGCCAGGGATGGATTGTTGCAGCACGGGCACCAATAGAAGCAAGGATCTATTATGCCACCGTGGAGGCCAAGAATCAAATGATTCATTGTGACATCAACTGGCCTAGAAGGGCTTGGAATGCATTGTGACCGCACTGGAGTTAAGAGAAGCAAGGATCCATTGTGACCCAATGGAGGCTAATATTCCCAGGATCCCATTTGACACCAGGGGGCGTAAAAGGGCCAGGGATGAATTGTGACAGCATGGGGCCCAATAGAAACAAGGAACCATTATGACACCATTGAGGCCAAGAATCAAATGATTCATTGTGACATCAAGTGGCCTAAAAGGGCATGGGATGCATTGTGACACCACAGGGGTTAAGAGAAGCAAGGAACCATTGTGACCCAATGCAGGCTAACAATCTAATGATCCCTTGTGACACCAATGGGCCTAAAAGGGGCAGGGATGAATTGTGAAAGCATGGGGCCCCAGTAAAACCTGGTACAATTATGCCACCATGGAGGCCAAGAATCAAATGATTCATTGTGACATCAAGTGGCCTAAAAGGGCATGGGATGCATTGTGACACCACAGGGGTTAAGAGAAGCAAGGAACCATTGTGACCCAATGCAGGCTAACAATCTAAGAATCCCTTGTGGCACCAGGGGGCGCAAAAGGACCACGGATGAACTCTGACAGCATGGGGAACTATAGAAGCAAGGAACCATTATGACACCATGAAGTCCTAGAATCAAATGGTTCATTGTAAGTCCAAGTGGCCTAAAAGGGCTTGGAATGCAATGTGACACCACAGAGGTTAAGAGAAGCAAGGATCCATTGTGACCCAATGGAGGCTAATAATCCCAGGATCCCATTTGACACCAGGGGGCGTAAAAGGGCCAGGGATGAATTGTGACAGCATGGGGACCAATAGAAACAAGGAACCATTATGACACCATGGAGGCCAAGAATCAAATGATTCATTGTGACATCAAGTGGCCTAAAAGGGCATGGCATGCATTGTGACACCACAGAGGTTAAGAGAAGCAAGGAACCATTGTGACCCAATGCAGGCTAACAATCTAATGATCCCTTGTGACACCAATGGGCCTAAAAGGGGCAGGGATGATTTGTGAAAGCATGGGGCCCAAGTAAAACCTGGTACAATTATGCCACCATGGAGGCCAAGAATCAAATGATTCATTGTGACATCAAGTGGCCTAAAAGGGCATGGGATGCATTGTGACACCACAGGGGTTAAGAGAAGCAAGGAACCATTGTGACCCAATGCAGGCTAACAATCTAAGAATCCCTTTTGACACCAGGGGGCGCAAAAGGACCACGGATGAACACTGACAGCATGGGGACCTATAGAAGCAAGGAAACATTATGACACCATGAAGGCCAAGAATCAAATGATTCATTGTGACATCAAGTGGCCTAAAAGGGCTTGGAATGCATTGTGACGCCACAGAGGTTAAGAGAAGCAAGGAACCATTGTGACCCAATGCAGGCTAACAATCTAATGATCCCTTGTGACACCAATGGGCCTAAAAGGGGCAGGGATGTATTGTGAAAGCATGGGGCCCAATAGAAACCTCGTACAATTACGCCACCATGGAGGCCAAGAATCAAATGATTCGTTGTGACATCAAGTGGCCTAAAAGGGCATGGGATGCATTGTGACACCACAGAGGTTAAGAGAAGCACGGAACCATTGTGACCCAATGCAGGCTAACAATCTAATGATCCCTTGTGACACCAATGGGCCTAAAAGGGCCAGGGATGAATTGTTACAGCACGGGGACCAATAGAAGCAAGGATCTATTATGCCACCATGGAGGCCAAGAATCAAATAATTCATTGTGACATCAAGTGGCCTATTAGGGCATGGGATGCATTGTGACAGCACAGGGGTTTAGAAAAGCAAGGATCCATTGTGACCCAATGGAGGCTAATAATCCCAGGATCCCATTTGACACCAGGGGGCGTAAAAGGGCCAGGGATGAATTGTGACAGCATGGGGCCCAATAGAAACAAGGAACCATTATGACACCATGGAGGCCAAGAATCAAATGATTCATTGTGACATCTAGTGGCCTAAAAGGGCTTGGAATGCATTGTGACACCACAGAGGTTAAGAGAAGCAAGGAACCATTGTGACCCAATGCAGGCTAACAATCTAATGATCCCTTATGGCACCAGGCGGTATAAAAAGGGCCAGGGATGGATTGTTACAGCACGGCGAACAATAAAAGCAAGGATCTATTATGCCACGGTGGAGGCCAAGAATCAAATGATTCATTGTGACATCAAGTGGCCTAAAAGGGCATGGGATGCATTGTGACACCACAGGGGTTAAGAGAAGCAAGGAACCATTGTGACCCAATGCAGGCTAACAATCTAATGATCCCTTGTGACACCAATGGGCCTAAAAGGGGCAGGGATGAATTGTGAAAGCATGGGGCCCAAGTAAAACCTGGTACAATTATGCCACCATGGAGGCCAAGAATCAAATGATTCATTGTGACATCAAGTGGCCTAAAAGGGCATGGGATGCATTGTGACACCACAGGGGTTAAGAGAAGCAAGGAACCATTGTGACCCAATGCAGGCTAACAATCTAAGAATCCCTTTTGACACCAGGGGGCGCAAAAGGACCACGGATGAACACTGACAGCATGGGGACCTATAGAAGCAAGGAAACATTATGACACCATGAAGGCCAAGAATCAAATGATTCATTGTGACATCAAGTGGCCTAAAAGGGCTTGGAATGCATTGTGACACCACAGAGGTTAAGAGAAGCACGGAACCATTGTGACCCAATGCAGGCTAACAATCTAATGATCCCTTGTGACACCAATGGGCCTAAAAGGGCCAGGGATGAATTGTTACAGCACGGGGACCAATAGAAGCAAGGATCTATTATGCCACCATGGAGGCCAAGAATCAAATGATTCGTTGTGACATCATGTGGCCTAAAAGGGCATGGGATGCATTGTGACAGCACAGGGGTTAAGAAAAGCAAGGATCCATTGTGACCCAATGGAGGCTAATAATCCCAGGATCCCATTTGACACCAGGGGGCCTAAAAGGGCCAGGGATGAATTGTGACAGCATGGGGCCCAATAAAAGCAAGGAACCATTATGACACCATGGAGGCCAAGAATCAAATGATTCATTGTGACATCAAGTGGCCTAAAAGGGCATGGGATGCATTGTGACACCACAGGGGTTAAGAGAAGCAAGGAACCATTGTGACCCAATGCAGGCTAACAATCTAAGAATCCCTTGTGGCACCAGGGGGCGCAAAAGGACCACGGATGAACTCTGACAGCATGGGGACCTATAGAAGCAAGGAACCATTATGACACCATGAAGTCCTAGAATCAAATGGTTCATTGTAAGTCCAAGTGGCCTAAAAGGGCTTGGAATGCAATGTGACACCACAGAGGTTAAGAGAAGCAAGGATCCATTGTGACCCAATGGAGGCTAATAATCCCAGGATCCCATTTGACACCAGGGGGCGTAAAAGGGCCAGGGATGAATTGTGACAGCATGGGGACCAATAGAAACAAGGAACCATTATGACACCATGGAGGCCAAGAATCAAATGATTCATTGTGACATCAAGTGGCCTAAAAGGGCATGGCATGCATTGTGACACCACAGAGGTTAAGAGAAGCAAGGAACCATTGTGAGCCAATGCAGGCTAACAATCTAATGATCCCTTGTGACACCAATGGGCCTAAAAGGGGCAGGGATGATTTGTGAAAGCATGGGGCCCAAGTAAAACCTGGTACAATTATGCCACCATGGAGGCCAAGAATCAAATGATTCATTGTGACATCAAGTGGCCTAAAAGGGCATGGGATGCATTGTGACACCACAGGGGTTAAGAGAAGCAAGGAACCATTGTGACCCAATGCAGGCTAACAATCTAAGAATCCCTTTTGACACCAGGGGGCGCAAAAGTACCACGGATGAACACTGACAGCATGGGGACCTATAGAAGCAAGGAAACATTATGACACCATGAAGGCCAAGAATCAAATGATTCATTGTGACATCAAGTGGCCTAAAAGGGCTTGGAATGCATTGTGACACCACAGAGGTTAAGAGAAGCAAGGAACCATTGTGACCCAATGCAGGCTAACAATCTAATGATCCCTTGTGACACCAATGGGCCTAAAAGGGGCAGGGATGTATTGTGAAAGCATGGGGCCCAATAGAAACCTCGTACAATTACGCCACCATGGAGGCCAAGAATCAAATGATTCGTTGTGACATCAAGTGGCCTAAAAGGGCATGGGATGCATTGTGACACCACAGAGGTTAAGAGAAGCACGGAACCATTGTGACCCAATGCAGGCTAACAATCTAATGATCCCTTGTGACACCAATGGGCCTAAAAGGGCCAGGGATGAATTGTTACAGCACGGGGACCAATAGAAGCAAGGATCTATTATGCCACCATGGAGGCCAAGAATCAAATAATTCATTGTGACATCATGTGGCCTAATAGGGCATGGGATGCATTGTGACAGCACAGGGGTTAAGAAAAGCAAGGATCCATTGTGACCCAATGGAGGCTAATAATCCCAGGATCCCATTTGACACCAGGGGGCGTAAAAGGGCCAGGGATGAATTGTGACAGCATGGGGCCCAATAGAAACAAGGAACCATTATGACACCATGGAGGCCAAGAATCAAATGATTCATTGTGACATCTAGTGGCCTAAAAGGGCTTGGAATGCATTGTGACACCACAGAGGTTAAGAGAAGCAAGGAACCATTGTGACCCAATGCAGGCTAACAATCTAATGATCCCTTGTGACACCAATGGGCCTAAAAGGGCCAGGGATGGATTGTTACAGCACGGGGAACAATAAAAGCAAGGATCTATTATGCCACGGTGGAGGCCAAGAATCAAATGATTCATTGTGACATCAAGTGGCCTAAAAGGGCATGGGATGCATTGTGACACCACAGGGGTTAAGAGAAGCAAGGAACCATTGTGGCCCAATGCAGGCTAACAATCTAATGATCCCTTGTGACACCAATGGGCCTAAAAGGGGCAGGGATGAATTGTGAAAGCATGGGGCCCAAGTAAAACCTGGTACAATTATGCCACCATGGAGGCCAAGAATCAAATGATTCATTGTGACATCAAGTGGCCTAAAAGGGCATGGGATCCATTGTGACACCACAGGGGTTAAGAGAAGCAAGGAACCATTGTGACCCAATGCAGGCTAACAATCTAAGAATCCCTTGTGGCACCAGGGGGCGCAAAAGGACCACGGATGAACTCTGACAGCAAGGGGACCTATAGAAGCAAGGAACCATTATGACACCATGAAGGCCAAGAATCAAATGGTTCATTGTAAGACCAAGTGGCCTAAAAGGGCTTGGAATGCATTGTGACAGCACAGGGGTTAAGAGAAGCAAGGATCCATTGTGACCCAATGGAGGCTAATAATCCCAGGATCCCATTTGACATCAGGGGGCATAAAAGGGCCAGGGATGAATTGTGACAGCATGGGGACCAATAGAAACAAGGAACCATTATGACACCATGGAGGCCAAGAATCAAATGATTCATTGTGACATCAAGTGGCCTAAAAGGGCATGGGATGCATTGTGACACCACAGAGGTTAAGAGAAGCAAGGAACCATTGTGACCCAATGCAGGCTAACAATCTAATGATCCCTTGTGACACCAATGGGCCTAAAAGGGGCAGGGATGTATTGTGAAAGCATGGGGCCCAATAGAAACCTCGTACAATTACGCCACCATGGAGGCCAAGAATCAAATGATTCATTGTGACATCAAGTGGCCTAAAAGGGCATGGGATGCATTGTGACACCACAGGGGTTAAGAGAAGCAAGGAACCATTGTGACCCAATGCAGGCTAACAATCTAAGAATCCCTTTTGACACCAGGGGGCGCAAAAGGACCACGGATGAACACTGACAGCATGGGGACCTATAGAAGCAAGGAAACTTTATGACACCATGAAGGCCAAGAATCAAATGATTCATTGTGACATCAAGTGGCCTAAAAGGGCTTGGAATGCATTGTGACACCACAGAGGTTAAGAGAAGTAAGGAACCATTGTGACCCGATGGAGGCTAACAATCTAATGATCCCTTGTGACACCAATGGGCCTAAAAGGGGCAGGGATGTATTGTGAAAGCATGGGGCCCAATAGAAACCTCGTACAATTACGCCACCATGGAGGCCAAGAATCAAATGATTCGTTGTGACATCAAGTGGCCTAAAAGGGCATGGGATGCATTGTGACTCCACAGAGGTTAAGAGAAGCACGGAACCATTGTGACCCAATGCAGGCTAACAATCTAATGATCCCTTGTGACACCAGGGGGCCTAAAAGGGCCAGGGATGAATTGTTACAGCACGGGGACCAATAGAAGCAAGGATCTATTATGCCACCATGGAGGCCAAGAATCAAATAATTCATTGTGACATCATGTGGCCTAAAAGGGCATGGGATGCATTGTGACAGCACAGGGGTTAATAAAAGCAAGGATCCATTGTGACCCAATGGAGGCTAATAATCCCAGGATCCCATTTGACACCAGGGGGCGTAAAAGAGGCAGGGATCAATTGTGACAGCATGGGGCCCAATAGAATCAAGGAACCATTATGACACCATGGAGGCCAAGAATCAAATAATTCATTGTGACATCAAGTGGCCTAAAAGGGCATGGCATGCATTGTGACACCACAGAGGTTAAGAGAAGCAAGGAAACATTGTGACCCAATGCAGGCTAACAATCTATTGATCCCTTGTGACACCAATGGGCCTAAAAGGGGCAGGGATGTATTGTGAAAGCATGGGGCCCAATAGAAACCTCGTACAATTACGCCACCATTGAGGCCAAGAATCAAATGATTCATTGTGACATCAAGTGGCCTAAAAGGGCATGGGATGCATTGTGACACCACAGGGGTTAAGAGAAGCACGGAACCATTGTGACCCAATGCAGGCTAACAATCTAAGAATCCCTTTTGACACCAGGGGGCGTAAAAGGACCACGGATGAACTCTGACAGCATGGGGACCTATAGAAGCAAGGAACCATTATGACACCATGAAGGCCCAGAATGAAATGATTCATTGTGACATCAAGTGGCCTAAAAGGGCATGGAATGCATTGTGACACCACAGATGTTAAGAGAAGCAAGGAACCATTGTGACCCAATGCAGGCTAACAATCTAATGATCCCTTGTGGCACCAGGGGGTATAAAAAGGGCCAGGGATGGATTGTTGCAGCACGGGCACCAATAGAAGCAAGGATCTATTATGCCACCGTGGAGGCCAAGAATCAAATGATTCATTGTGACATCAACTGGCCTAAAAGGGCTTGGAATGCATTGTGACCGCACTGGAGTTAAGAGAAGCAAGGATCCATTGTGACCCAATGGAGGCTAATATTCCCAGGATCCCATTTGACACCAGGGGGCGTAAAAGGGCCAGGGATGAATTGTGACAGCATGGGGCCCAATAGAAACAAGGAACCATTATGACACCATGAAGGCCAAGAATCAAATGATTCATTGTGACATCAAGTGGCCTAAAAGGGCATGGGATGCATTGTGACACCACAGGGGTTAAGAGAAGCAAGGAACCATTGTGACCCAATGCAGGCTAACAATCTAATGATCCCTTGTGACACCAATGGGCCTAAAAGGGGCAGGGATGAATTGTGAAAGCATGGGGCCCAAGTAAAACCTGGTACAATTATGCCACCGTGGAGGCCAAGAATCAAATGATTCATTGTGACATCAAGTGGCCTAAAAGGGCATGGGATGCATTGTGACACCACAGGGGTTAAGAGAAGCAAGGAACCATTGTGACCCAATGCAGGCTAACAATCTAAGAATCCCTTGTGGCACCAGGGGGCGCAAAAGGACCACGGATGAACTCTGACAGCATGGGGACCTATAGAAGCAAGGAACCATTATGACACCATGAAGTCCTAGAATCAAATGGTTCATTGTAAGTCCAAGTGGCCTAAAAGGGCTTGGAATGCAATGTGACACCACAGAGGTTAAGAGAAGCAAGGATCCATGGTGACCCAATGGAGGCTAATAATCCCAGGATCCCATTTGACACCAGGGGGCGTAAAAGGGCCAGGGATGAATTGTGACAGCATGGGGACCAATAGAAACAAGGAACCATTATGACACCATGGAGGCCAAGAATCAAATGATTCATTGTGACATCAAGTGGCCTAAAAGGGCATGGCATGCATTGTGACACCACAGAGGTTAAGAGAAGCAAGGAACCATTGTGAGCCAATGCAGGCTAACAATCTAATGATCCCTTGTGACACCAATGGGCCTAAAAGGGGCAGGGATGATTTGTGAAAGCATGGGGCCCAAGTAAAACCTGGTACAATTATGCCACCATGGAGGCCAAGAATCAAATGATTCATTGTGACATCAAGTGGCCTAAAAGGGCATGGGATGCATTGTGACACCACAGGGGTTAAGAGAAGCAAGGAACCATTGTGACCCAATGCAGGCTAACAATCTAAGAATCCCTTTTGACACCAGGGGGCGCAAAAGTACCACGGATGAACACTGACAGCATGGGGACCTATAGAAGCAAGGAAACATTATGACACCATGAAGGCCAAGAATCAAATGATTCATTGTGACATCAAGTGGCCTAAAAGGGCTTGGAATGCATTGTGACACCACAGAGGTTAAGAGAAGCAAGGAACCATTGTGACCCAATGCAGGCTAACAATCTAATGATCCCTTGTGACACCAATGGGCCTAAAAGGGGCAGGGATGTATTGTGAAAGCATGGGGCCCAATAGAAACCTCGTACAATTACGCCACCATGGAGGCCAAGAATCAAATGATTCGTTGTGACATCAAGTGGCCTAAAAGGGCATGGGATGCATTGTGACACCACAGAGGTTAAGAGAAGCACGGAACCATTGTGACCCAATGCAGGCTAACAATCTAATGATCCCTTGTGACACCAATGGGCCTAAAAGGGCCAGGGATGAATTGTTACAGCACGGGGACCAATAGAAGCAAGGATCTATTATGCCACCATGGAGGCCAAGAATCAAATAATTCATTGTGACATCATGTGGCCTAAAAGGGCATGGGATGCATTGTGACAGCACAGGGGTTAATAAAAGCAAGGATCCATTGTGACCCAATGGAGGCTAATAATCCCAGGATCCCATTTGACACCAGGGGGCGTAAAAGGGCCAGGGATGAATTGTGACAGCATGGGGCCCAATAGAAACAAGGAACCATTATGACACCATGGAGGCCAAGAATCAAATGATTCATTGTGACATCTAGTGGCCTAAAAGGGCTTGGAATGCATTGTGACACCAGAGAGGTTAAGAGAAGCAAGGAACCATTGTGACCCAATGCAGGCTAACAATCTAATGATCCCTTATGGCACCAGGCGGTATAAAAAGGGCCAGGGATGGATTGTTACAGCACGGGGAACAATAAAAGCAAGGATCTATTATGCCACGGTGGAGGCCAAGAATCAAATGATTCATTGTGACATCAAGTGGCCTAAAAGGGCATGGGATGCATTGTGACACCACAGGGGTTAAGAGAAGCAAGGAACCATTGTGACCCAATGCAGGCTAACAATCTAATGATCCCTTGTGACACCAATGGGCCTAAAAGGGGCAGGGATGAATTGTGAAAGCATGGGGCCCAAGTAAAACCTGGTACAATTATGCCACCATGGAGGCCAAGAATCAAATGATTCATTGTGACATCAAGTGGCCTAAAAGGGCATGGGATGCATTGTGACACCACAGGGGTTAAGAGAAGCAAGGAACCATTGTGACCCAATGCAGGCTAACAATCTAAGAATCCCTTTTGACACCAGGGGGCGCAAAAGGACCACGGATGAACACTGACAGCATGGGGACCTATAGAAGCAAGGAAACATTATGACACCATGAAGGCCAAGAATCAAATGATTCATTGTGACATCAAGTGGCCTAAAAGGGCTTGGAATGCATTGTGACACCACAGAGGTTAAGAGAAGCACGGAACCATTGTGACCCAATGCAGGCTAACAATCTAATGATCCCTTGTGACACCAATGGGCCTAAAAGGGCCAGGGATGAATTGTTACAGCACGGGGACCAATAGAAGCAAGGATCTATTATGCCACCATGGAGGCCAAGAATCAAATGATTCGTTGTGACATCATGTGGCCTAAAAGGGCATGGGATGCATTGTGACAGCACAGGGGTTAAGAAAAGCAAGGATCCATTGTGACCCAATGGAGGCTAATAATCCCAGGATCCCATTTGACACCAGGGGGCCTAAAAGTGCCAGGGATGAATTGTGACAGCATGGGGCCCAATAAAAGCAAGGAACCATTATGACACCATGGAGGCCAAGAATCAAATGATTCATTGTGACATCAAGTGGCCTAAAAGGGCATGGGATGCATTGTGACACCACAGGGGTTAAGAGAAGCAAGGAACCATTGTGACCCAATGCAGGCTAACAATCTAAGAATCCCTTGTGGCACCAGGGGGCGCAAAAGGACCACGGATGAACTCTGACAGCATGGGGACCTATAGAAGCAAGGAACCATTATGACACCATGAAGTCCTAGAATCAAATGGTTCATTGTAAGTCCAAGTGGCCTAAAAGGGCTTGGAATGCAATGTGACACCACAGAGGTTAAGAGAAGCAAGGATCCATTGTGACCCAATGGAGGCTAATAATCCCAGGATCCCATTTGACACCAGGGGGCGTAAAAGGGCCAGGGATGAATTGTGACAGCATGGGGACCAATAGAAACAAGGAACCATTATGACACCATGGAGGCCAAGAATCAAATGATTCATTGTGACATCAAGTGGCCTAAAAGGGCATGGCATGCATTGTGACACCACAGAGGTTAAGAGAAGCAAGGAACCATTGTGACCCAATGCAGGCTAACAATCTAATGATCCCTTGTGACACCAATGGGCCTAAAAGGGGCAGGGATGATTTGTGAAAGCATGGGGCCCAAGTAAAACCTGGTACAATTATGCCACCATGGAGGCCAAGAATCAAATGATTCATTGTGACATCAAGTGGCCTAAAAGGGCATGGGATGCATTGTGACACCACAGGGGTTAAGAGAAGCAAGGAACCATTGTGACCCAATGCAGGCTAACAATCTAAGAATCCCTTTTGACACCAGGGGGCGCAAAAGTACCACGGATGAACACTGACAGCATGGGGACCTATAGAAGCAAGGAAACATTATGACACCATGAAGGCCAAGAATCAAATGATTCATTGTGACATCAAGTGGCCTAAAAGGGCTTGGAATGCATTGTGACACCACAGAGGTTAAGAGAAGCAAGGAACCATTGTGACCCAATGCAGGCTAACAATCTAATGATCCCTTGTGACACCAATGGGCCTAAAAGGGGCAGGGATGTATTGTGAAAGCATGGGGCCCAATAGAAACCTCGTACAATTACGCCACCATGGAGGCCAAGAATCAAATGATTCGTTGTGACATCAAGTGGCCTAAAAGGGCATGGGATGCATTGTGACACCACAGAGGTTAAGAGAAGCACGGAACCATTGTGACCCAATGCAGGCTAACAATCTAATGATCCCTTGTGACACCAATGGGCCTAAAAGGGCCAGGGATGAATTGTTACAGCACGGGGACCAATAGAAGCAAGGATCTATTATGCCACCATGGAGGCCAAGAATCAAATAATTCATTGTGACATCATGTGGCCTAATAGGGCATGGGATGCATTGTGACAGCACAGGGGTTAAGAAAAGCAAGGATCCATTGTGACCCAATGGAGGCTAATAATCCCAGGATCCCATTTGACACCAGGGGGCGTAAAAGGGCCAGGGATGAATTGTGACAGCATGGGGCCCAATAGAAACAAGGAACCATTATGACACCATGGAGGCCAAGAATCAAATGATTCATTGTGACATCTAGTGGCCTAAAAGGGCTTGGAATGCATTGTGACACCACAGAGTTTAAGAGAAGCAAGGAACCATTGTGACCCAATGCAGGCTAACAATCTAATGATCCCTTATGGCACCAGGCGGTATAAAAAGGGCCAGGGATGGATTGTTACAGCACGGGGAACAATAAAAGCAAGGATCTATTATGCCACGGTGGAGGCCAAGAATCAAATGATTCATTGTGACATCAAGTGGCCTAAAAGGGCATGGGATGCATTGTGACACCACAGGGGTTAAGAGAAGCAAGGAACCATTGTGGCCCAATGCAGGCTAACAATCTAATGATCCCTTGTGACACCAATGGGCCTAAAAGGGGCAGGGATGAATTGTGAAAGCATGGGGCCCAAGTAAAACCTGGTACAATTATGCCACCATGGTGGCCAAGAATCAAATGATTCATTGTGACATCAAGTGGCCTAAAAGGGCATGGGATCCATTGTGACACCACAGGGGTTAAGAGAAGCAAGGAACCATTGTGACCCAATGCAGGCTAACAATCTAAGAATCCCTTTTGACACCAGGGGGCGCAAAAAATGACCATGGATGAACTCTGACAGCAAGGGGACCTATAGAAGCAAGGAACCATTATGACACCATGAAGGCCAAGAATCAAATGGTTCATTGTAAGACCAAGTGGCCTAAAAGGGCTTGGAATGCATTGTGACAGCACAGGGGTTAAGAGAAGCAAGGATCCATTGTGACCCAATGGAGGCTAATAATCCCAGGATCCCATTTGACACCAGGGGGCGTAAAAGGGCCAGGGATGAATTGTGAGAGCATGGGGCCCAATAGAATCAAGGAACCATTATGACACCATGGAGGCCAAGAATCAAATAATTCATTGTGACATCAAGTGGCCTAAAAGGGCATGGGATGCATTGTGACACCACAGAGGTTAAGAGAAGCAAGGAAACATTGTGACCCAATGCAGGCTAACAATCTATTGATCCCTTGTGACACCAATGGGCCTAAAAGGGGCAGGGATGTATTGTGAAAGCATGGGGCCCAATAGAAACCTCGTACAATTACGCCACCATGGAGGCCAAGAATCAAATGATTCATTGTGACATCAAGTGGCCTAAAAGGGCATGGGATGCATTGTGACACCACAGGGGTTAAGAGAAGCAAGGAACCATTGTGACCCAATGCAGGCTAACAATCTAAGAATCCCTTTTGACACCAGGGGGCGTAAAAGGACCACGGATGAACTCTGACAGCATGGGGACCTATAGAAGCAAGGAACCATTATGACACCATGAAGGCCTAGAATGAAATGATTCATTGTGACATCAAGTGGCCTAAAAGGGCATGGAATGCATTGTGACACCACAGATGTTAAGAGAGGCAAGGAACCATTGTGACCCAATGCAGGCTAACAATCTAATGATCCCTTGTGGCACCAGGGGGTATAAAAAGGGCCAGGGATGGATTGTTACAGCACGGGGACCAATAGAAGCAAGGATCTATTATGCCACCGTGGAGGCCAAGAATCAAATGATTCATTGTGACATCAACTGGCCTAAAAGGGCTTGGAATGCATTGTGACCACACTGGAGTTAAGAGAAGCAAGGATCCATTGTGACCCAATGGAGGCTAATATTCCCAGGATCCCATTTGACACCAGGGGGCGTAAAAGGGCCAGGGATGAATTGTGACAGCATGGGGACCAATAGAAACAAGGAACCATTATGACACCATGGAGGCCAAGAATCAAATGATTCATTGTGACATCAAGTGGCCTAAAAGGGCATGGCATGCATTGTGACACCACAGAGGTTAAGAGAAGCAAGGAACCATTGTGACCCAATGCAGGCTAACAATCTAATGATCCCTTGTGACACCAATGGGCCTAAAAGGGGCAGGGATGAATTGTGAAAGCATGGGGCCCAAGTAAAACCTGGTACAATTTTGCCACCATGGAGGCCAAGAATCAAATGATTCATTGTGACATCAAGTGGCCTAAAAGGGCATGGGATGCATTGTGACACCACAGGGGTTAAGAGAAGCAAGGAACCATTGTGACCCAATGCAGGCTAACAATCTAAGAATCCCTTTTGACACCAGGGGGCGCAAAAGGACCACGGATGAACACTGACAGCATGGGGACCTATAGAAGCAAGGAAACATTATGACACCATGAAGGCCAAGAATCAAATGATTCATTGTGACATCAAGTGGCCTAAAAGGGCTTGGAATGCATTGTGACACCACAGAGGTTAAGAGAAGCAAGGAACCATTGTGACCCAATGCAGGCTAACAATCTAATGATCCCTTGTGACACCAATGGGCCTAAAAGGGGCAGGGATGTATTGTGAAAGCATGGGGCCCAATAGAAACCTCGTACAATTACGCCACCATGGAGGCCAAGAATCAAATGATTCGTTGTGACATCAAGTGGCCTAAAAGGGCATGGGATGCATTGTGACACCACAGAGGTTAAGAGAAGCACGGAGCCATTGTGACCCAATGCAGGCTAACAATCTAATGATCCCTTGTGACACCAATGGGCCTAAAAGGGCCAGGGATGAATTGTTACAGCACGGGGACCAATAGAAGCAAGGATCTATTATGCCACCATGGAGGCCAAGAATCAAATAATTCATTGTGACATCATGTGGCCTAATAGGGCATGGGATGCATTGTGACAGCACAGGGGTTAAGAAAAGCAAGGATCCATTGTGACCCAATGGAGGCTAATAATCCCAGGATCCCATTTGACACCAGGGGGCGTAAAAGGGCCAGGGATGAATTGTGACGGCATGGGGCCCAATAGAAACAAGGAACCATTATGACACCATGGAGGCCAAGAATCAAATGATTCATTGTGACATCTAGTGGCCTAAAAGGGCTTGGAATGCATTGTGACACCACAGAGGTTAAGAGAAGCAAGGAACCATTGTGACCCAATGCAGGCTAACAATCTAATGATCCCTTATGGCACCAGGCGGTATAAAAAGGGCCAGGGATGGATTGTTACAGCACGGGGAACAATAAAAGCAAGGATCTATTATGCCACGGTGGAGGCCAAGAATCAAATGATTCATTGTGACATCAAGTGGCCTAAAAGGGCATGGGATGCATTGTGACAGCACAGGGGTTAAGAGAAGCAAGGAACCATTGTGACCCAATGCAGGCTAACAATCTAATGATCCCTTGTGACACCAATGGGCCTAAAAGGGGCAGGGATGAATTGTGAAAGCATGGGGCCCAAGTAAAACCTGGTACAATTATGCCACCATGGAGGCCAAGAATCAAATGATTCATTGTGACATCAAGTGGCCTAAAAGGGCTTGGAATGCATTGTGACACCACAGGGGTTAAGAGAAGCAAGGAACCATTGTGACCCAATGCAGGCTAACAATCTAAGAATCCCTTTTGACACCAGGGGGCGCAAAAGGACCATGGATGAACACTGACAGCATGGGGACCTATAGAAGCAAGGAAACATTATGACACCATGAAGGCCAAGAATCAAATGATTCATTGTGACATCAAGTGGCCTAAAAGGGCTTGGAATGCATTGTGACACCACAGAGGTTAAGAGAAGCAAGGAACCATTGTGACCCAATGCAGGCTAACAATCTAATGATCCCTTGTGACACCACCAATGGGCCAAAAAGGGCAGGGATGTATTGTGAAAGCATGGGGCCCAATAGAAACCTCGTACAATTACGCCACAATGGAGGCCAAGAATCAAATGATTCGTTGTGACATCAAGTGGCCTAAAAGGGCATGGGATGCATTGTGAGACCACAGAGGTTAAGAGAAGCACGGAACCATTGTGACCCAATGCAGGCTAACAATCTAATGATCCCTTGTGACACCAATGGGCCTAAAAGGGCCAGGGATGAATTGTTACAGCACGGGGACCAATAGAAGCAAGGATCTATTATGCCACCATGGAGGCCAAGAATCAAATAATTCATTGTGACATCATGTGGCCTAAAAGGGCATGGGATGCATTGTGACAGCACAGGCGTTAAGAAAAGCAAGGATCCATTGTGACCCAATGGAGGCTAATAATCCCAGGATCCCATTTGTCACCAGGGGGCCTAAAAGGGCCAGGGATGAATTGTGAAAGCATGGGGCCCAAGTAAAACCTGGTACAATTATGACACCATGAAGGCCAAGAATCAAATGATTCATTGTGACATCAAGTGGCCTAAAAGGGCATGGGATACATTGTGACACCACAGGGGTTAAGAGAAGCAAGGAACCATTGTGACCCAATGCAGGCTAACAATCTAAGAATCCCTTTTGACACCAGGGGGCGCAAAAGGACCATGGATGAACTCTGACAGCATGGGGACCTATAGAAGCAAGGAACCATTATGACACCATGAAGGCCAAGAATCAAATGGTTCATTGTAAGACCAAGTGGCCTAAAAGGGCTTGGAATGCATTGTGACACCACAGAGGTTAAGAGAAACAAGGATCCATTGTAACCCAATGGAGGCTAATAATCCCAGGATCCCATTTGACACCAGGGGGCGTAAAAGGGCCAGGGATGGATTGTTACAGCACGGGGACCAATAGAAGCAAGGATCTATTATGCCACCGTGGAGGTCAAGAATCAAATGATTCATTGTGACATCAAGTGGCCTAAAAGGGCATGGGATGCATTGTGACAGCACAGGGGTTAAGAGAAGCAAGGATCCATTGTGACCCAATGGAGGCTAATAATCCCAGGATCCCATTTGACACCAGGGGGCGCAAAAAGGGCCAGGGATGAATTGTGACAGCATGGGGCCCAATAGAAACAAGGAAGCATTATGACACCATGGAGGCCAAGAATCAAATGGTTCATTGTGACATCTAGTGGCCTAAAAGGGCATGGGATGCATTGTGACACCACAGGGGTTAAGAGAAGCACGGAACCATTGTGACCCAATGCAGGCTAACAATCTAAGAATCCCTTTTGACACCAGGGGGCGCAAAAGGACCACGGATGAACACTGACAGCATGGGGACCTATAGAAGCAAGGAAACGTTATGACACCATGAAGGCCAAGAATCAAATGATTCATTGTGACATCAAGTGGCCTAAAAGGGCATGGGATGCATTGTGACACCACAGAGGTTAAGAGAAGCAAGGAACCATTGTGACCCAATGCAGGCTAACAATCTAATTATCCCTTATGGCACCAGGCGGTATAAAAAGGGCCAGGGATGGATTGTTACAGCACGGGGAACAATAAAAGCAAGGATCTATTATGCCACCGTGCAGGCCAGGAATCAAATGATTCATTGTGACATCAAGTGGCCTAAAAGGGCATGGGATGCATTGTGACACCACAGGGGTTAAGAGAAGCAAGGAACCATTGTGACTCAATGCAGGCTAACAATCTAATGATCCCTTGTGACACCAATGGGCCTAAAAGCGGCAGGGATGAATTGTGACAGCATGGGGCCCAAGTAAAACCTGGTACAATTATACCACCATGGAGGCCAAGAATCAAATGATTCATTGTGACATCAAGTGGCCTAAAAGGGCATGGGATGCATTGTGACACCACAGAGGTTAAGAGAAGCAAGGAACCATTGTGACCCAATGCAGGCTAACAATCTAATGATCCCTTGTGACACCAATGGGCCTAAAAGGGCCAGGAATGAATTGTTACAGCACGGGGACCAATAGAAGCAAGGATCTATTATGCCACCATGGAGGCCAAGAAACAAATAATTCATTGTGACATCAAGTGGCCTAAAAGGGCATGGGATGCATTGTGACAGCACAGGGGTTAAGAGAAGCAAGGAACCATTGTGACCCAATGCAGGCTAACAATCTAAGAATCCCTTTTGAAACCAGGGGGCGCAAAAGGATCACGGATTAACTCTGACAGCATGGGGACCTATAGAAGCAAGGATCCATTATGACACCATGAAGGCCAAGAATCAAATAATTCATTGTAAGACCAAGTGGCCTAAAAGGGCTTGGAATGCATTGTGACACCACAGAGGTTAAGAGAAGCAAGGAACCATTGTGACCCAATACAGGCTAACAATCTAATGATCCCTTGTGGCACCAGGGGGTATAAAAAGGGCCAGGGATGGATTGTTACAGCACGGGGATGAATAGAAGCAAGGATCTACTATGCCGCCATGGAGGACAAGAATCAAATGATTCATTGTGACATCAAGTGGCCTAAAAGGGCATGGGATGCATTGTGACACCACAGGGGTTAAGAGAAGCAAGGATCCATTGTGATCCAATGCTGCCTAACAATCTAAGAATCCCTTTTGACACCAGGGGGCGTAAAAGAGGCAGGGATCAATTGTGAAAGCATGGGGCCCAATAGAAACCTCGTACAATTACGCCACCATGGAGGCCAAGAATCAAATGATTCATTGTGACATCAAGTGGCCTAAAAGGGCATGGGATGCATTGTGACACCACAGGGGTTAAGAGAAGCAAGGAACCATTGTGACCCAATGCAGGCTAACAATCTAAGAATCCCTTTTGACACCAGGGGGCGCAAAAGGACCACGGATGAACTCTGACAGCATGGGGACCTATAGAAGCAAGGAACCATTATGCCACCGTGGAGGCCAAGAATCAAATGATTCATTGTGACATCAACTGGCCTAAAAGGGCTTGGAATGCATTGTGACTGCACTGGAGATAAGAGAAGCAAGGATCCATTGTGACCCAATGGAGGCTAATATTCCCAGGATCCCATTTGACACCAGGGGGCGTAAAAGGGCCAGGGATGAATTGTGACAGCATGGGGCCCAATAGAAACAAGGAACCATTATGACACCATGAAGGCCAAGAATCAAATGATTCATTGTGACATCAAGTGGCCTAAAAGGGCTTGGAATGCATTGTGACACCACAGAGGTTAAGAGAAGCAAGGAACCATTGTGACCCAATGCAGGCTAACAATCTAATGATCCCTTATGGCACCAGGCGGTATAAAAAGGGCCAGGGATGGATTGTTACAGCACGGGGAACAATAAAAGCAAGGATCTATTATGCCACCGTGGAGGCCAAGAATCATATGATTCATTGTGACATCAAGTGGCCTAAAAGGGCATTGGATGCATTGTGACACCACAGGGGTTAAGAGAAGCAAGGAACCATTGTGACCCAATGCAGGCTAACAATCAAATGATCCCTTGTGAAACTAATGGGCCTAAAAGGGGCAGGGATGAATTGTGACAGCATGGGGCCCAAGTAAAACCTGGTACAATTATGCCACCATGGAGGCCAAGAATCAAATGATTCATTGTGACATCAAGTGGCCTAAAAGGGCATGGGATGCATTGTGACACCACAGGGGTTAAGAGAAGCAAGGAACCATTGTGACCCAATGCAGGCTAACAATCTAAGAATCCCTTTTGACACCAGGGGGCGCAAAAGGACCATGGATGAACTCTGACAGCAAGGGGACCTATAGAAGCAAGGAACCATTATGACACCATGAAGGCCAAGAATCAAATGGTTCATTGTAAGACCAAGTGGCCTAAAAGGGCTTGGAATGCATTGTGACACCACAGAGGTTAAGAGAAGCAAGGAACCATTGTGACCCAATGCAGGCTAACAATCTAATGATCCCTTGTGACACCAATGGGCCTAAAAGGGGCAGGGATGTATAGTGAAAGCATGGGGCCCAATAGAAAACTCGTACAATTACGCCACCATGGAGGCCAAGAATCAAATGATTCGTTGTGACATCAAGTGGCCTAAAAGGGCATGGGATGCATTGTGACTCCACAGAGGTTAAGAGAAGCACGGAACCATTGTGACCCAATGCAGGCTAACAATCTAATGATCCCTTGTGACACCAATGGGCCTAAAAGGGCCAGGGATGAATTGTTACAGCACGGGGACCAATAGAAGCTAGGATCTATTATGCCACCATGGAGGCCAAGAATCAAATAATTCATTGTGACATCATGTGGCCTAAAAGGGCATGGGATGCATTGTGACAGCACAGGGGTTAAGAAAAGCAAGGATCCATTGTGACCCAATGGAGGCTAACAATCTAAGAATCCCTTTTGACACCAGGGGGCCTAAAAGGGCCAGGGATGAATTGTGAAAGCATGGGGCCCAATAGAAACAAGGAACCATTATGACACCATGGAGGCCTAGAATCAAATGATTCATTGTGACATCTAGTGGCCTAAAAGGGCATGGGATGCATTGTGACACCACAGAGGTTAAGAGAAGCAAGGAACCATTGTGACCCAATGCAGGCTAACAATCTAATGATCCCTTGTGACACCAATGGGCCTAAAAGGGGCAGGGATGAATTGTGACAGCATGGGGCCCAAGTAAAACCTGGTACAATTATGCCACCATGGAGGCCAAGAATCAAATGATTCATTGTGACATCAAGTGGCCTAAAAGGGCATGGGATGCATTGTGACACCACAGGGGTTAAGAGAAGCAAGGAACCATTGTGACCCAATGCAGGCTAACAATCTAAGAATCCCTTTTGACACCAGAGGGCGCAAAAGGACCACGGATGAACTCTGACAGCATGGGGATCTATAGAAGCAAGGAACCATTATGACACCATGAAGGCCAAGAATCAAATGATTCATTGTGACATCAAGTGGCCTAAAAGGGCTTGGAATGCATTGTGACACCACAGAGGTTAAGAGAAGCAAGGATCCATTGTGACCCAATGGAGGCTAATAATCCCAGGATCCCATTTGACACCAGGGGGCGTAAAATGGCCAGGGATGAATTGTGACAGCATGGGGACCTATAGAAGCAAGGAACCATTATGACACCATGGAGGCCATGAAACATATGATTCATTGTGACATCAAGTGGCCTAAAAGGGCATGGGATGCATTGTGACAGCACAGGGGTTAAGAGAAGCAAGGAACCATTGTGACCCAATGCAGGCTAACAATCTAATGATCCCTTGTAACACCAATGGGCCTAAAAGAGGCAGGGATGATTTGTGAAAGCATGGGGCCCCAGTAAAACCTGGTACAATTACGCCATCATGGAGGCCAAGAATCAAATGTTTCATTGCGATATTAAGTGGCCTAAAAGGGCATGGGATGCATTGTGACACCACAGAGGTTAAGAGAAGCAAGGAACCATTGTGACCCAATGCAGGCTAACAATCTAAGAATCCCTTTTGAAACCAGGGGGCGCAAAAGGACCACGGATGAACTCTGACAGCATGGGGACCTATAGAAGCAAGGAACCATTATGACACCATGAAGGCCAAGAATCAAATGGTTCATTGTAAGACCAAGTGGCCTAAAAGGGCTTGGAATGCATTGTGACACCACAGAGGTTAAGAGAAGCAAGGAACCATTGTGACCCAATGCAGGCTAACAATCTAATGATCCCTTGTGGCACCAGGGGGTAAAAAAAGGGCCAGGGATGGATTGTTACAGCACGGGGACCAATAGAAGCAAGGATCAATTATGCCACCATGGAGGCCAAGAATCAAATGATTCATTGTGACATCAAGTGGCCTAAAAGGGCATGGGATGCATTGTGACAGCACAGGGGTTAAGAGAAGCAAGGATCCATTGTGACCCAATGGAGGCTAATAATCCCAGGATCCCATTTGACACCAGGGGGCGTAAAAGGGCCAGGGATGAATTGTGACAGCATGGAGCCCAATAGAAACAAGGAACAATTATGACACCATGGAGGTCAAGAATCAAATGATTCATTGTGACATCAAGTGGCCTAAAAGGGCTTGGAATGCATTGTGACACCACAGAGGTTAAGAGAAGCAAGGAACCATTGTGACCCAATGCAGGCTAACAATCTAATGATCCCTTGTGACACCAATGGGCCTAAAAGAGGCAGGGATGATTTGTGAAATCATGGGGCCGCAGTAAAACCTGGTACAATTATGCCACCATGGAGGCCAAGAATCAAATGATTCATTGTGACATCAAGTGGCCTAAAAGGGCATGGGATACATTGTGACACTACAGGGGTTAAGAGAAGAAAGGAACCATTGTGACCCAATGCAGGCTAACAATCTAATGATCCCTTGTGACACCAATGGGCCTAAAAGGGGCAGGGATGAATTGTGAAAGCATGGGGCCCAAGTAAAACCTGGTACAATTATGCCACCATGGAGGCCAAGAATCAAATGATTCATTGTGACATCAAGTGGCCTAAAAGGGCATGGGATGCATTGTGACACCACAGAGGTTAAGAGAATCAAGGAACCATTGTGACCCAATGCAGGCTAACAATCTAATGATCCCTTGTGACACCAGGGGGTATAAAAAGGGCCAGGGATGGATTGTTACAGCACGGGGACCAATAGAAGCAAGGATCTATTATGCCACCGTGGAGGCCAAGAATCAAATGATTCATTGTGACATCAACTGGCCTAAAAGGGCTTGGAATGCATTGTGACCACACTGGAGTTAAGAGAAGCAAGGATCCATTGTGACCCAATGGAGGCTAATATTCCCAGGATCCCATTTGACACCAGGGGGCGTAAAAGGGCCAGGGATGAATTGTGACAGCATGGGGCCCAATAGAAACAAGGAACCATTATGACACCATGAAGGCCAAGAATCAAATGATTCATTGTGACATCAAGTGGCCTAAAAGGGCATGGGATGCATTGTGACACCACAGGGGTTAAGAGAAGCAAGGAACCATTGTGACCCAATGCAGGCTAACAATCTAATGATCCCTTGTGACACCAATGGGCCTAAAAGGGGCAGGGATGAATTGTGAAAGCATGGGGCCCAAGTAAAACCTGGTACAATTATGCCACCGTGGAGGCCAAGAATCAAATGATTCATTGTGACATCAAGTGGCCTAAAAGGGCATGGGATGCATTGTGACACCACAGGGGTTAAGAGAAGCAAGGAACCATTGTGACCCAATGCAGGCTAACAATCTAAGAATCCCTTGTGGCACCAGGGGGCGCAAAAGGACCACGGATGAACTCTGACAGCATGGGGACCTATAGAAGCAAGGAACCATTATGACACCATGAAGTCCTAGAATCAAATGGTTCATTGTAAGTCCAAGTGGCCTAAAAGGGCTTGGAATGCAATGTGACACCACAGAGGTTAAGAGAAGCAAGGATCCATTGTGACCCAATGGAGGCTAATAATCCCAGGATCCCATTTGACACCAGGGGGCGTAAAAGGGCCAGGGATGAATTGTGACAGCATGGGGACCAATAGAAACAAGGAACCATTATGACACCATGGAGGCCAAGAATCAAATGATTCATTGTGACATCAAGTGGCCTAAAAGGGCATGGCATGCATTGTGACACCACAGAGGTTAAGAGAAGCAAGGAACCATTGTGACCCAATGCAGGCTAACAATCTAATGATCCCTTGTGACACCAATGGGCCTAAAAGGGGCAGGGATGATTTGTGAAAGCATGGGGCCCAAGTAAAACCTGGTACAATTTTGCCACCATGGAGGCCAAGAATCAAATGATTCATTGTGACATCAAGTGGCCTAAAAGGGCATGGGATGCATTGTGACACCACAGGGGTTAAGAGAAGCAAGGAACCATTGTGACCCAATGCAGGCTAACAATCTAAGAATCCCTTTTGACACCAGGGGGCGCAAAAGGACCACGGATGAACACTGACAGCATGGGGACCTATAGAAGCAAGGAAACATTATGACACCATGAAGGCCAAGAATCAAATGATTCATTGTGACATCAAGTGGCCTAAAAGGGCTTGGAATGCATTGTGACACCACAGAGGTTAAGAGAAGCAAGGAACCATTGTGACCCAATGCAGGCTAACAATCTAATGATCCCTTGTGACACCAATGGGCCTAAAAGGGGCAGGGATGTATTGTGAAAGCATGGGGCCCAATAGAAACCTCGTACAATTACGCCACCATGGAGGCCAAGAATCAAATGATTCGTTGTGACATCAAGTGGCCTAAAAGGGCATGGGATGCATTGTGACACCACAGAGGTTAAGAGAAGCACGGAACCATTGTGACCCAATGCAGGCTAACAATCTAATGATCCCTTGTGACACCAATGGGCCTAAAAGGGCCAGGGATGAATTGTTACAGCACGGGGACCAATAGAAGCAAGGATCTATTATGCCACCATGGAGGCCAAGAATCAAATAATTCATTGTGACATCATGTGGCCTAATAGGGCATGGGATGCATTGTGACAGCACAGGGGTTAAGAAAAGCAAGGATCCATTGTGACCCAATGGAGGCTAATAATCCCAGGATCCCATTTGACACCAGGGGGCGTAAAAGGGCCAGGGATGAATTGTGACGGCATGGGGCCCAATAGAAACAAGGAACCATTATGACACCATGGAGGCCAAGAATCAAATGATTCATTGTGACATCTAGTGGCCTAAAAGGGCTTGGAATGCATTGTGACACCACAGAGGTTAAGAGAAGCAAGGAACCATTGTGACCCAATGCAGGCTAACAATCTAATGATCCCTTATGGCACCAGGCGGTATAAAAAGGGCCAGGGATGGATTGTTACAGCACGGGGAACAATAAAAGCAAGGATCTATTATGCCACGGTGGAGGCCAAGAATCAAATGATTCATTGTGACATCAAGTGGCCTAAAAGGGCATGGGATGCATTGTGACAGCACAGGGGTTAAGAGAAGCAAGGAACCATTGTGACCCAATGCAGGCTAACAATCTAATGATCCCTTGTGACACCAATGGGCCTAAAAGGGGCAGGGATGAATTGTGAAAGCATGGGGCCCAAGTAAAACCTGGTACAATTATGCCACCATGGAGGCCAAGAATCAAATGATTCATTGTGACATCAAGTGGCCTAAAAGGGCTTGGAATGCATTGTGACACCACAGGGGTTAAGAGAAGCAAGGAACCATTGTGACCCAATGCAGGCTAACAATCTAAGAATCCCTTTTGACACCAGGGGGCGCAAAAGGACCATGGATGAACACTGACAGCATGGGGACCTAGAGAAGCAAGGAAACATTATGACACCATGAAGGCCAAGAATCAAATGATTCATTGTGACATCAAGTGGCCTAAAAGGGCTTGGAATGCATTGTGACACCACAGAGGTTAAGAGAAGCAAGGAACCATTGTGACCCAATGCAGGCTAACAATCTAATGATCCCTTGTGACACCACCAATGGGCCAAAAAGGGCAGGGATGTATTGTGAAAGCATGGGGCCCAATAGAAACCTCGTACAATTACGCCACAATGGAGGCCAAGAATCAAATGATTCGTTGTGACATCAAGTGGCCTAAAAGGGCATGGGATGCATTGTGAGACCACAGAGGTTAAGAGAAGCACGGAACCATTGTGACCCAATGCAGGCTAACAATCTAATGATCCCTTGTGACACCAATGGGCCTAAAAGGGCCAGGGATGAATTGTTACAGCACGGGGACCAATAGAAGCAAGGATCTATTATGCCACCATGGAGGCCAAGAATCAAATAATTCATTGTGACATCATGTGGCCTAAAAGGGCATGGGATGCATTGTGACAGCACAGGCGTTAAGAAAAGCAAGGATCCATTGTGACCCAATGGAGGCTAATAATCCCAGGATCCCATTTGTCACCAGGGGGCCTAAAAGGGCCAGGGATGAATTGTGAAAGCATGGGGCCCAAGTAAAACCTGGTACAATTATGACACCATGAAGGCCAAGAATCAAATGATTCATTGTGACATCAAGTGGCCTAAAAGGGCATGGGATACATTGTGACACCACAGGGGTTAAGAGAAGCAAGGAACCATTGTGAACCAATGCAGGCTACCAATCTAAGAATCCCTTTTGACACCAGGGGGCGCAAAAGGACCATGGATGAACTCTGACAGCATGGGGACCTATAGAAGCAAGGAACCATTATGACACCATGAAGGCCAAGAATCAAATGGTTCATTGTAAGACCAAGTGGCCTAAAAGGGCTTGGAATGCATTGTGACACCACAGAGGTTAAGAGAAACAAGGATCCATTGTAACCCAATGGAGGCTAATAATCCCAGGATCCCATTTGACACCAGGGGGCGTAAAAGGGCCAGGGATGGATTGTTACAGCACGGGGACCAATAGAAGCAAGGATCTATTATGCCACCGTGGAGGTCAAGAATCAAATGATTCATTGTGACATCAAGTGGCCTAAAAGGGCATGGGATGCATTGTGACAGCACAGGGGTTAAGAGAAGCAAGGATCCATTGTGACACAATGGAGGCTAATAATCCCAGGATCCCATTTGACACCAGGGGGCGCAAAAAGGGCCAGGGATGAATTGTGACAGCATGGGGCCCAATAGAAACAAGGAAGCATTATGACACCATGGAGGCCAAGAATCAAATGGTTCATTGTGACATCTAGTGGCCTAAAAGGGCATGGGATGCATTGTGACACCACAGGGGTTAAGAGAAGCACGGAACCATTGTGACCCAATGCAGGCTAACAATCTAAGAATCCCTTTTGACACCAGGGGGCGCAAAAGGACCACGGATGAACACTGACAGCATGGGGACCTATAGAAGCAAGGAAACGTTATGACACCATGAAGGCCAAGAATCAAATGATTCATTGTGACATCAAGTGGCCTAAAAGGGCATGGGATGCATTGTGACACCACAGAGGTTAAGAGAAGCAAGGAACCATTGTGACCCAATGCAGGCTAACAATCTAATTATCCCTTATGGCACCAGGCGGTATAAAAAGGGCCAGGGATGGATTGTTACAGCACGGGGAACAATAAAAGCAAGGATCTATTATGCCACCGTGCAGGCCAGGAATCAAATGATTCATTGTGACATCAAGTGGCCTAAAAGGGCATGGGATGCATTGTGACACCACAGGGGTTAAGAGAAGCAAGGAACCATTGTGACCCAATGCAGGCTAACAATCTAATGATCCCTTGTGACACCAATGGGCCTAAAAGCGGCAGGGATGAATTGTGACAGCATGGGGCCCAAGTAAAACCTGGTACAATTATACCACCATGGAGGCCAAGAATCAAATGATTCATTGTGACATCAAGTGGCCTAAAAGGGCATGGGATGCATTGTGACACCACAGAGGTTAAGAGAAGCAAGGAACCATTGTGACCCAATGCAGGCTAACAATCTAATGATCCCTTGTGACACCAATGGGCCTAAAAGGGCCAGGAATGAATTGTTACAGCACGGGGACCAATAGAAGCAAGGATCTATTATGCCACCATGGAGGCCAAGAAACAAATAATTCATTGTGACATCAAGTGGCCTAAAAGGGCATGGGATGCATTGTGACAGCACAGGGGTTAAGAGAAGCAAGGAACCATTGTGACCCAATGCAGGCTAACAATCTAAGAATCCCTTTTGAAACCAGGGGGCGCAAAAGGATCACGGATTAACTCTGACAGCATGGGGACCTATAGAAGCAAGGATCCATTATGACACCATGAAGGCCAAGAATCAAATAATTCATTGTAAGACCAAGTGGCCTAAAAGGGCTTGGAATGCATTGTGACACCACAGAGGTTAAGAGAAGCAAGGAACCATTGTGACCCAATACAGGCTAACAATCTAATGATCCCTTGTGGCACCAGGGGGTATAAAAAGGGCCAGGGATGGATTGTTACAGCACGGGGAACAATAAAAGCAAGGATCTATTATGCCACGGTGGAGGCCAAGAATCAAATGATTCATTGTGACATCAAGTGGCCTAAAAGGGCATGGGATGCATTGTGACAGCACAGGGGTTAAGAGAAGCAAGGATCCATTGTGATCCAATGCTGCCTAACAATCTAAGAATCCCTTTTGACACCAGGGGGCGTAAAAGAGGCAGGGATCAAGTGTGAAAGCATGGGGCCCAATAGAAACCTCGTACAATTACGCCACCATGGAGGCCAAGAATCAAATGATTCATTGTGACATCAAGTGGCCTAAAAGGGCATGGGATGCATTGTGACACCACAGGGGTTAAGAGAAGCAAGGAACCATTGTGACCCAATGCAGGCTAACAATCTAAGAATCCCTTTTGACACCAGGGGGCGCAAAAGGACCACGGATGAACTCTGACAGCATGGGGACCTATAGAAGCAAGGAACCATTATGCCACCGTGGAGGCCAAGAATCAAATGATTCATTGTGACATCAACTGGCCTAAAAGGGCTTGGAATGCATTGTGACTGCACTGGAGATAAGAGAAGCAAGGATCCATTGTGACCCAATGGAGGCTAATATTCCCAGGATCCCATTTGACACCAGGGGGCGTAAAAGGGCCAGGGATGAATTGTGACAGCATGGGGCCCAATAGAAACAAGGAACCATTATGACACCATGAAGGCCAAGAATCAAATGATTCATTGTGACATCAAGTGGCCTAAAAGGGCTTGGAATGCATTGTGACACCACAGAGGTTAAGAGAAGCAAGGAACCATTGTGACCCAATGCAGGCTAACAATCTAATGATCCCTTATGGCACCAGGCGGTATAAAAAGGGCCAGGGATGGATTGTTACAGCACGGGGAACAATAAAAGCAAGGATCTATTATGCCACCGTGGAGGCCAAGAATCATATGATTCATTGTGACATCAAGTGGCCTAAAAGGGCATTGGATGCATTGTGACACCACAGGGGTTAAGAGAAGCAAGGAACCATTGTGACCCAATGCAGGCTAACAATCTAATGATCCCTTGTGAAACTAATGGGCCTAAAAGGGGCAGGGATGAATTGTGACAGCATGGGGCCCAAGTAAAACCTGGTACAATTATGCCACCATGGAGGCCAAGAATCAAATGATTCATTGTGACATCAAGTGGCCTAAAAGGGCATGGGATGCATTGTGACACCACAGGGGTTAAGAGAAGCAGGGAACCATTGTGACCCAATGCAGGCTAACAATCTAAGAATCCCTTTTGACACCAGGGGGCGCAAAAGGACCATGGATGAACTCTGACAGCAAGGGGACCTATAGAAGCAAGGAACCATTATGACACCATGAAGGCCAAGAATCAAATGGTTCATTGTAAGACCAAGTGGCCTAAAAGGGCTTGGAATGCATTGTGACAGCACAGGGGTTAAGAGAAGCAAGGATCCATTGTGACCCAATGGAGGCTAATAATCCCAGGATCCCATTTGACACCAGGGGGCGTAAAAGGGCCAGGGATGAATTGTGACAGCATGGGGACCAATAGAAACAAGGAACCATTATGCCACCATGGAGGCCAAGAATCAAATGATTCATTGTGACATCAAGAGGCCTAAAAGGTCATGGGATGCATTGTGACACCACAGAGGTTAAGAGAAGCAAGGAACCATTGTGACCCAATGCAGGCTAACAATCTAATGATCCCTTGTGACACCAATGGGCCTAAAAGAGGCAGGGATGATTTGTGAAAGCATGGGGCCCCAGTAAAACCTGGTACAATTATGCCACCATGGAGGCCAAGAATCAAATGATTCATTGTGACATCAAGTGGCCTAAAAGTGCATGGGATGCATTGTGACACCACAGGGGTTAAGAGAATCAAGGAACCATTGTGACCCAATGCAGGCTAACAATCTAAGAATCCCTTTTGACACCAGGGGGCGCAAAAGGACCACGGATGAACACTGACAGCATGGGGACCTATAGAAGCAAGGAAACATTATGACACCATGAAGGCCAAGAATCAAATGATTCATTGTGACATCAAGTGGCCTAAAAGGGCTTGGAATGCATTGTGACACCACAGAGGTTAAGAGAAGCAAGGAACCATTGTGACCCGATGGAGGCTAACAATCTAATGATCCCTTGTGACACCAATGGGCCTAAAAGGGGCAGGGATGTATAGTGAAAGCATGGGGCCCAATAGAAAACTCGTACAATTACGCCACCATGGAGGCCAAGAATCAAATGATTCGTTGTGACATCAAGTGGCCTAAAAGGGCATGGGATGCATTGTGACTCCACAGAGGTTAAGAGAAGCACGGAACCATTGTGACCCAATGCAGGCTAACAATCTAATGATCCCTTGTGACACCAATGGGCCTAAAAGGGCCAGGGATGAATTGTTACAGCACGGGGACCAATAGAAGCTAGGATCTATTATGCCACCATGGAGGCCAAGAATCAAATAATTCATTGTGACATCATGTGGCCTAAAAGGGCATGGGATGCATTGTGACAGCACAGGGGTTAAGAAAAGCAAGGATCCATTGTGACCCAATGGAGGCTAACAATCTAAGAATCCCTTTTGACACCAGGGGGCCTAAAAGGGCCAGGGATGAATTGTGAAAGCATGGGGCCCAATAGAAACAAGGAACCATTATGACACCATGGAGGCCAAGAATCAAATGATTCATTGTGACATCTAGTGGCCTAAAAGGGCATGGGATGCATTGTGACACCACAGAGGTTAAGAGAAGCAAGGAACCATTGTGACCCAATGCAGGCTAACAATCTAATGATCCCTTGTGACACCAATGGGCCTAAAAGGGGCAGGGATGAATTGTGACAGCATGGGGCCCAAGTAAAACCTGGTACAATTATGCCACCATGGAGGCCAAGAATCAAATGATTCATTGTGACATCAAGTGGCCTAAAAGGGCATGGGATGCATTGTGACACCACAGGGGTTAAGAGAAGCAAGGAACCATTGTGACCCAATGCAGGCTAACAGTCTAAGAATCCCTTTTGACACCAGAGGGCGCAAAAGGACCACGGATGAACTCTGACAGCATGGGGATCTATAGAAGCAAGGAACCATTATGACACCATGAAGGCCAAGAATCAAATGATTCATTGTGACATCAAGTGGCCTAAAAGGGCTTGGAATGCATTGTGACACCACAGAGGTTAAGAGAAGCAAGGATCCATTGTGACCCAATGGAGGCTAATAATCCCAGGATCCCATTTGACACCAGGGGGCGTAAAATGGCCAGGGATGAATTGTGACAGCATGGGGACCTATAGAAGCAAGGAACCATTATGACACCATGTAGGCCATGAATCATATGATTCATTGTGACATCAAGTGGCCTAAAAGGGCATGGGATGCATTGTGACAGCACAGGGGTTAAGAGAAGCAAGGAACCATTGTGACCCAATGCAGGCTAACAATCTAATGATCCCTTGTAACACCAATGGGCCTAAAAGAGGCAGGGATGATTTGTGAAAGCATGGGGCCCCAGTAAAACCTGGTACAATTACGCCATCATGGAGGCCAAGAATCAAATGTTTCATTGCGATATTAAGTGGCCTAAAAGGGCATGGGATGCATTGTGACACCACAGAGGTTAAGAGAAGCAAGGAACCATTGTGACCCAATGCAGGCTAACAATCTAAGAATCCCTTTTGAAACCAGGGGGCGCAAAAGGACCACGGATGAACTCTGACAGCATGGGGACCTATAGAAGCAAGGAACCATTATGACACCATGAAGGCCAAGAATCAAATGGTTCATTGTAAGACCAAGTGGCCTAAAAGGGCTTGGAATGCATTGTGACACCACAGAGGTTAAGAGAAGCAAGGAACCATTGTGACCCAATGCAGGCTAACAATCTAATGATCCCTTGTGGCACCAGGGGGTATAAAAAGGGCCAGGGATGGATTGTTACAGCACGGGGACCAATAGAAGCAAGGATCAATTATGCCACCATGGAGGCCAAGAATCAAATGATTCATTGTGACATCAAGTGGCCTAAAAGGGCATGGGATGCATTGTGACAGCACAGGGGTTAAGAGAAGCAAGGATCCATTGTGACCCAATGGAGGCTAATAATCCCAGGATCCCATTTGACACCAGGGGGCGTAAAAGGGCCAGGGATGAATTGTGACAGCATGGAGCCCAATAGAAACAAGGAACAATTATGACACCATGGAGGTCAAGAATCAAATGATTCATTGTGACATCAAGTGGCCTAAAAGGGCTTGGAATGCATTGTGACACCACAGAGGTTAAGAGAAGCAAGGAACCATTGTGACCCAATGCAGGCTAACAATCTAATGATCCCTTGTGACACCAATGGGCCTAAAAGAGGCAGGGATGATTTGTGAAATCATGGGGCCGCAGTAAAACCTGGTACAATTATGCCACCATGGAGGCCAAGAATCAAATGATTCATTGTGACATCAAGTGGCCTAAAAGGGCATGGGATACATTGTGACACTACAGGGGTTAAGAGAAGAAAGGAACCATTGTGACCCAATGCAGGCTAACAATCTAATGATCCCTTGTGACACCAATGGGCCTAAAAGGGGCAGGGATGAATTGTGAAAGCATGGGGCCCAAGTAAAACCTGGTACAATTATGCCACCATGGAGGCCAAGAATCAAATGATTCATTGTGACATCAAGTGGCCTAAAAGGGCATGGGATGCATTGTGACACCACAGAGGTTAAGAGAATCAAGGAACCATTGTGACCCAATGCAGGCTAACAATCTAATGATCCCTTGTGACACCAATGGGCCTAAAAGGGCCAGGAATGAATTGTTACAGCACGGGGACCAATAGAAGCAAGGATCTATTATGCCACCATGGAGGCCAAGAAACAAATAATTCATTGTGACATCAAGTGGCCTAAAAGGGCATGGGATGCATTGTGACAGCACAGGGGTTAAGAGAAGCAAGGATCCATTGTGACGCAATGGAGGCTAACAATCTAATGATCCCTTTTGACACCAATGGGCCTAAAAGGGGCAGGGATGTATTGTGAAAGCATGGGGCCCAATTAAAACCTGGTACTATTATGCCACCATGGAGGCCAAGAATCAAATGGTTCATTGTGACATCAAGTGGCCTAAAAGGGCATGGGATGCATTGTGACACCACAGGGGTTAAGAGAAGCAAGGAACCATTGTGACCCAATGCAGGCTAACAATCTAAGAATCCCTTTTGACACCAGGGGGCGCAAAAGGACCACGGATGAACTCTGACAGCATGGGGACCTATAGAAGCAAGGAACCATTATGACACCATGAAGGCCAAGAATCAAATGGTTCATTGTAAGACCAAGTGGCCTAAAAGGGCTTGGAATGCATTGTGACACCACAGAGGTTAAGAGAAGCAAGGAACCATTGTGACCCAATGCAGGCTAACAATCTAATGATCCCTTGTGGCGCCAGGGGGTATAAAAAGGGCCAGGGATGGATTGTTACAGCACGGGGACCAATAGAAGCAAGGATCTATTATGCCACCGTGGAGGCCAAGAATCAAATGATTCATTGTGACATCAAGTGGCCTAAAAGGGCATGGGATGCATTGTGACAGCACAGGGGTTAAGAGAAGTAAGGATCCATTGTGACCCAATGGAGGCTAATAATCCCAGGATCCCATTTAACACCAGGGGGCGTAAAAGGGCCAGGGATGAATTGTGACAGCATGGAGCCCAATAGAAACAAGGAACCATTATGACACCATGGAGGTCAAGAATCAAATGATTCATTGTGACATCAAGTGGCCTAAAAGGGCATGGGATGCATTGTGACACCACAGAGGTTAAGAGAAGCAAGGAACCATTGTGACCCAATGCAGGCTAACAATCTAATGATCGCTTGTGACACCAATGGGCCTAAAAGGGGCAGGGATGTATTGTGAAAGCATGGGGACCCAGTAAAACCTCGTACAATTATGCCACCATGGAGGCCAAGAATCAAATGATTCATTGTGACATCAAGTGGCCTAAAAGGGCATGGGATGCATTGTGACACCACAGGTGTTAAGAAAAGCAAGGAACCATTGTGACCCAATGTAGGCTAACAATCTAAGAACCCCTTTTGACACCAGGGGGCGCAAAAGGACCACGGATGAACTCTGACAGAATGGGGACCTATAGAAGCAAGGAAACATTATGACACCATGAAGGCCAGGAATCAAATGATTCATTGTGACATCAAGTGGCCTAAAAGGGCATGGGATGCATTGTGACACCACAGAGGTTAAGAGAAACAAGGATCCATTGTAACCCAATGGAGGCTAATAATCCCAGGATCCCATTTGACACCAGGGGGCGTAAAAGGGCCAGGGATGAATTGTGACAGCATGGGGCCCAATAGAAACAAGGAACCATTATGACACCATGGAGGCCAAGAATCAAATGGTTCATTGTGACATCTAGTGGCCTAAAAGGGCATGGGATGCATTGTGACACCACAGAGGTTAAGAGAAGCAAGGAACCATTGTGACCCAATGCAGGCTAAAAATCTAATGATCCCTTATGACACCAATGGGCCTAAAAGGGCAAGGAATGAATTGTTACAGCACGGGGACGAATAGAAGCAAGGATCTATTATGCCACCATGGAGGCCAAGAAACAAATAATTCATTGTGACATCAAGTGGCCTAAAAGGGCATGGGATGCATTGTGACACCACAGGGGTTAAGAGAAGCAAGGAACCATTGTGACCCAATGGAGGCTAACAATCTAATGATCCCTTGTGACACCAATGGGCCTAAAAGGGGCAGGGATGTATTGTGAAATCATGGGGCCCCAGTAAAACCTGGTACAATTATGCCACCATGGAGGCCAAGAATCAAATGATTCATTGTGACATCAAGTGGCCTAAAAGGGCTTGGAATGCATTGTGACACCACAGGGGTTAAGAGAAGCAAGGAACCATTGTGACCCAATGCAGGCTAACAAACTAAGAATCCCTAGTGGCACCAGGGGGCGCAAAAGGACCACGGATGAACTCTGACAGCATGGGGACCTATAGAAGCAAGGAAACATTATGACACCATGAAGGCCAAGAATGAAATGATTCATTGTGACATCAAGTGGCCTAAAAGGGCTTGGAATGCATTGTGACACCACAGAGGTTAAGAGAAGCAAGGAACCATTGTGACCCAATGCAGGCTAACAATCTAATGATCCCTTGTGGCACCAGGGGGTATAAAAAGGGCCAGGGATGGATTGTTACAGCACGGGGACCAATAGAAGCAAGGATCTATTATGCCACCGTGGAGGCCAAGAATCAAATGATTCATTGTGACATCAAGTGGCCTAAAAGGGCATGGGATGCATTGTGACACCACAGAAGTTAAGAGAAGCAAGGAACCATTGTGACCCAATGCAGGCTAACAATCTAATGATCCCTTGTGACACCAATGGGCCTAAAAGGGGCAGGGATGATTTGTGAAAGCATGGGGCCCAAGTAAAACCTGGTACAATTATGATACCATGGAGGCCAAGAATCAAATGATTCATTGTGACATCAAGTGGCATAAAAGGGCACGGGATGCATTGTGACACCACAGGGGTTAAGAGAAGTAAGGAACCATTGTGACCCAATGCAGGCTAACAATCTAAGAATCCCTTTTGACACCAGGGGGCGCAAAAGGACCATGGATGAACTCTGACATCATGGGGACCTATAGAAGCAAGGAACCATTATGACACCATGAAGGCCAAGAATCAAATGGTTCATTGTAAGACCAAGTGGCCTAAAAGGGCTTGGAATGCTTTGTGACACCACAGAGGTTAAGAGAAGCAAGGAATCATTGTGACCCAATGAAGGCTAACAATCTAATGATCCCTTGTGGCACCAGGGGCTATAAAAAGGGCCAGGGATGGAGTGTCACAGCACGGGGACCAATAGAAGCAAGGATCTATTATGCCACCGTGGAGGCCAAGAATCAAATGATTCATTGTGACATCAAGTGGCCTAAAAGGGCATGGGATGCATTGTGACAGCACAGGGGTTAAGAGAAGCAAGGATCCATTGTGACCCAATGGAGGATAATAATCCCAGGATCCCATTGGACACCAATGGGCGTAAAAGGGCCAGGGATGCATTGTCACACCACAGGGGTTAAGAGAAGCAAGGAACCATTGTGACCCAATGCAGGCTAACAATCTAATGATCCCTTGTGACACCAATGGGCCTAAAAGGGGCAGGGATGAATTGTGAAAGCATGGGGCCCAAGTAAAACCTGGTACAATTATGCCACCATGGAGGCCAAGAATCAAATGATTCATTGTGACATCAAGTGGCCTAAAAGGGCATGGGATGCATTGTGACACCACAGAGGTTAAGAGAAGCAAGGAACCATTGTGACCCAATGCAGGCTAACAATCTAAGAATCCCTTTTGACACCAGGGGGCGCAAAAGGACCACGGATGAACTCTGACAGCATGGGGACCAATAGAAGCAAGGAAACTTTATGACACCATGAAAGCCAGGAATCAAATGATTCATTGTGACATCAAGTGGCCTAAAAGGGCTTGGAATGCATTGTGACACCACAGAGGTTAAGAGAGACAAGGATCCATTGTAACCCAATGGAGGCTAATAATCCCAGGATCCCATTTGACACAAGGGGGCGTAAAAGGGCCAGGGATGAATTGTGACAGCATGGGGCCCAATACAAACAAGGAAGCATTATGACACCATGGAGGCCAAGAATCAAATGGTTCATAGTGACATCTAGTGGCCTAAACGGGCATGGGATGCATTGTGACACCACAGAGGTTAAGAGAAGCAAGGAACCATTGTGACCCAATGCAGGCTAACAATCTAATGATCCCTTGTGACACCAATGGGCCTAAAAGGGGCAGGGATGTATTGTGAAAGCATGTGGCCCCAGTAAAACCTGGTACAATTTTGCCACCATGGAGGCCAAGAATCAAATGATTCGTTGTGACATCAAGTGGCCTAAAAGGGCATGGGATGCATTGTGACACCACAGGGGTAAAGAGAAGCAAGGAACCATTGTGATCCTATGCTGGCTAACAATCTAAGAATCCCTTTTGACACCGGGGGGGTAAAAGGGGCCGGGATGAATTGTGACAGCATGGGGCCAATTAGAATCAAGGAACCATTATCACACCATGGAGGCCAAGAATCAAATAATTCATTGTGACATCAAGTGGCCTAAAAGGGCATGGGATGCATTGTGACACCACAGAGGTTAAGAGAAGCAAGGAACCATGGTGACCCAATGCAGGCTAACAATCTAAGAATCCCTTTTGACACCAGGGGGCGCAAAAGGACCATGGATGAACTCTGACAGCATGGGGACCTATAGAAGCAAGGAACCATTATGACACCATGAAGGCCAAAAATCAAATGATTCATTGTAAGACCATGTGGCCTAAAAGGGCTTGGAATGCATTGTGACACCACAGAGGTTAAGAGAAACAAGGATCCATTGTAACCCAATGGAGGCTAATAATCCCAGGATCCCATTTGACACCAGGGGGCGTAAAAAGGGCCAGGGATGGAGTGTCACAGCACGGGGACCAATAGAAGCAAGGATCTATTATGCCACCGTGGAGGCCAAGAATCAAATGATTCATTGTGACATCAAGTGGCCTAAAAGGGCATGGGATGCATTGTGACAGCACAGGGGTTAAGAGAAGCAAGGATCCATTGTGACCCAATGGAGGCTAATAATCCCAGGATCCCATTTGACACCAGGGGGCGTAAAAGGGCCAGGGATGAATTGTGACAGCATGGGGCCCAATAGAAACAAGGAACCATTATGACACCATGGAGGCCAAGAATCAAATGATTCATTGTGACATCAAGTGGCCTAAAAGGGCATGGGATGCATTGTGACAGCAAAGGGGTTAAGAGAAGCAAGGAACCATTGTGATCCAATGCAGGCTAACAGTCTAATGATCCCCTGTGGCACCAGGGGGTATAAAAAGGGCCAGGGATGGATTGTTACAGCACGGGCACCAATAGAAACAAGGATCTATTATGCCACCATGGAGGCCAAGAATCAAATGATTCATTGTAAGACCAAGTGGCCTAAAAGGTCATGGGATGCATTGTGACAGCACAGGGGTTAAGAGAAGCAAGGATCCATTGTGACCCAATGGAGGGTAATAATCCCAGGATCCCATTTGACACCAGGGGGCGTAAAAGGTCCAGGGATGAATTGTGACAGCATGGAGCCCAATAGAAACAAGGAACCATTATGACACCATGGAGGCCAAGAATCAAATGATTCATTGTGACATCAAGTGGCCTAAAAGGCCATGGGATGCATTGTGACACCACAGAGGTTAAGAGAAGCAAGGAATCATTGTGACCCAATGCAGGCTAACAATCTAATGATCCCTTGTGACACCAATGGGCCTAAAAGGGGCAGGGATGATTTGTGAAAGCATGGGGCCCCAGTAAAACCTGGTACAATTATGCCACCATGGAGGCCAAGAATCAAATGATTCATTGTGACATCAAGTGGCCTAAAAGGGCATGGGATGCATTGTGACACCACAGAGGTTAAGAGAAGCAAGGAACCATTGTGACCCAATGCAGGCTAACAATCTAATGATCCCTTGTGGCACCAATGGGCCTAAAAGGGCCAGGGATGAATTGTTACAGCACGGGGACCAATAGAAGCAAGGATCTATTATGCCCCCGTGGAGGCCAAGAATCAAATGATTCATTGTGACATCAAGTGGCCTAAAAGGGCATGGGATGCATTGTGACAGCACAGGGGTTAAGAGAAGCAAGGATCCATTGTGATCCAATGCTGGCTAACAATCTAAGAATCCCTTTTGGCACCGGGGGGGTAAAAGGGGCAGGGATGAATTGTGACAGCATGGGGCCCATTAGAATCAAGGAAGCATTATGACACCATGGAGGCCAAGAATCAAATGGTTCATTGTGACATCAAGTGGCCTAAAAGGGCATGGGATGCATTGTGACACCACAGAGGTTAAGAGAAGCAAGGAACCATTGTGACCCAATGCAGGCTAACAATCTAATGATCCCTTGTGACACCAATGGGCCTAAAAGGGGCAGGGATGAATTGTGAAATCATGGGGCCCAAGTAAAACCTGGTACGATTATGCCACCATGGAGGCCAAGAATCAAATGATTCATTGTGACATCAAGTGGCATAAAAGGGCACGGGATGCATTCTGACACCACAGGGGTTAAAAGAAGCAAGGAACCATTGTGACCCAATGCAGGCTAACAATCTAAGAATCCCTTTTGACACCAGGGGGCGCAAAAGGACCATGGATGAACTCTGACATCATGGGGACCTATAGAAGCAAGGAACCATTATGACACCATGAAGGCCAAGAATCAAATGGTTCATTGTAAGACCAAGTGGCCTAAAAGGGCTTGGAATGCATTGTGACACCACAGAGGTTAAGAGAAGCAAGGAATCATTGTGAACCAATGCAGGCTAACAATCTAATGATCCCTTGTGGCATCAGGGGCTATAAAAAGGGCCAGGGATGGAGTGTCACAGCACGGGGACCAATAGAAGCAAGGATCTATTATGCCACCGTGGAGGCCAAGAATCAAATGATTCATTGTGACATCAAGTGGCCTAAAAGGGCATGGGATGCATTGTGACAGCACAGGGGTTAAGAGAGGCAAGGATCCATTGTGACCCAATGGAGGATAATAATCCCAGGATCCCATTGGACACCAATGGGCGTAAAAGGGCCAGGGATGCATTGTGACACCACAGGGGTTAAGAGAAGCAAGGAACCATTGTGACCCAATGCAGGCTAACAATCTAATGATCCCTTGTGACACCAATGGGCCTAAAAGGGGCAGGGATGAATTGTGAAAGCATGGGGCCCAAGTAAAACCTGGTACAATTATGATACCATGGAGGCCAAGAATCAAATGATTCATTGTGACATCAAGTGGCCTAAAAGGGCATGGGATACATTGTGACACCACAGGGGTTAAGAGAAGCAAGGAACCATTGTGACCCAATGCAGGCTAACAATCTAAGAATCCCTTTTGACACCAGGGGGCGCAAAAGGACCACGGATGAACTCTGACAGCAAGGGGACCTATAGAAGCAAGGAACCATTATGACACCATGAAGGCCAAGAATCAAATGGTTCATTGTAAGACCAAGTGGCCTAAAAGGGCTTGGAATGCATTGTGACAGCACAGGGGTTAAGAGAAGCAAGGATCCATTGTGACCCAATGGAGACTAATAATCCCAGGATCCCATTTGACACCAGGGGGCATAAAAGGGCCAGGGATGAATTGTGACAGCATGGGGACCAATAGAAACAAGGAACCATTATGACACCATGAAGGCCAAGAATCAAATGATTCATTGTGACATCAAGTGGCCTAAAAGGGCATGGGATGCATTGTGACACCACAGAGGTTAAGAGAAGCAAGGAACCATTGTGACCCAATGCAGGCTAACAATCTAATGATCCCTTGTGACACCAATGGGCCTAAAAGGGGCAGGGATGATTTTTGAAAGCATGGGGCCCCAGTAAAACCTGGTACAATTATGCCACCATGGAGGCCAAGAATCAAATGATTCATTGTGACATCAAGTGGCCTAAAAGGGCATGGGATGCATTGTGACACCACAGGGGTTAAGAGAAGCAAGGAACCATTGTGATCCAATGCTGCCTAACAATCTAAGAATCCCTTTTGGCACCAGGGGGCGCAAAAGGACCACGGATGAACACTGACAGCATGGGGACCTATAGAAGCAAGGAAACATTATGACACCATGAAGGCCAAGAATCAAATGATTCATTGTGACATCAAGTGGCCTAAAAGGGCTTGGAATGCATTGTGACACCACAGAGGTTAAGAGAAGCAAGGAACCATTGTGACCCAATGCAGGCTAACAATCTAATGATCCCTTGTGACACCACCAATGGGCCTAAAAGGGGCAGGGATGTATTGTGAAAGCATGGGGCCCAATAGAAACCTGGTACAATTACGCCACCATGGAGGCCAAGAATCAAATGATTCGTTGTGACATCAAGTGGCCTAAAAGGGCATGGGATGCATTGTGACACCACAGGGGTTAAGAGAAGCAAGGAACCATTGCGATCCAATGCTGCCTAACAATCTAAGAATCCCTTTTGACACCATGGGGCGTAAATGGGGCAGGGATGAATTGTGACAGCATGGGGCCCAATAGAATCAAGGAACCATTATGCCACCATGGAGGCCAAGAATCCAATATTCATTGTGACATCAAGTGGCCTAAAAGGGCATGGGATGCATTGTGACACCAGAGAGGTTAAGAGAAGCAAGGAATCATTGTGACCCAATGCAGGCTAACAATCTAATGATCCCTTGTGGCACCAGGGGGTATATAAAGGGCCAGGGATGGATTGTTACAGCACGGGGACCAATAGAAGCAAGGATCTATTATGCCATCGTGGAGGCCAAGAATGAAAAGATTAATTGTGACATCAAGTGGCCTAAAAGGGCATGGGATGCATTGTGACACCACAGGGGTTAAGAGAAGCAAGGAACCATTGTGACACAAAGCAGGCTAACAATCTAATGATCCCTTGTTACACCAATGGGCCTAAAAGGGGCAGGGATGAATTGTGAAAGCATGGGGCCCAATAGAAACCTCGTACACTTACGCCACCATGGAGGCCAAGAATCAAATGATTCATTGTGACATCAAGTGGCCTAAAAGGGCATGGGATGCATTGTGACACCACAGGGGTTAAGAGAAGCAAGGAACCATTGTGACCCAGTGCAGGCTAACAATCTAATGACCCCTTGTGACACCAATGGGCCTAAAAGGGGCAGCGATGAATTGTTACATCACGGGGACCAATAGAAGCAAGGATCTATTATGCCACCATGGAGGCCAAGAATCAAATAATTCATTGTGACATCATGTGGCCTAAAAGGGCATGGGATGCATTGTGACAGCACAGGGGTTAAGAAAAGCAAGGATCCATTGTGACCCAATGGAGGCTAATAATCCCAGGATCCCATTTGACACCAGGGGGCGTAAAAGGGCCAGGGATGAATTGTGTCAGCATGGGGCCCAATAGAAACAAGGAACCATTATGACACCATGGAGGCCAAGAATCAAATGATTCATTGTGACATCTAGTGGCCTAAAAGGGCATGGGATGCATTGTGACACCACAGAGGTTAAGAGAAGCAAGGAACCATTGTGACCCAATGCAGGCTAACAATCTAATGATCCCTTGTGACACCAATGGTCCTAAAAGGGGCAGGGATGTATTGTGAAAGCATGGGGCCCAATAGAAACCTGGTACAATTATGCCACCATGGAGGCCAAGAATCAAATGATTCGTTGTGACATCAAGTGGCCTAAAAGGGCATGGGATGCATTGTGACACCACAGAGGTTAAGAGAAGCAAGGAACCATTGTGACCCAATGCAGGCTAACAATCTAATGATCCCTTGTGGCACCAGGGGGTATAAAAAGGGCCAGGGATGGATTGTTACAGCACGGGGACCAATAGAAGCAAGGATCTATTATGCCACCATGGAGGACAAGAATCAAATGATTCATTGGGACATCAAGTGGCCTAAAAGGGCATGGGATGCATTGTGACACCACAGGGGTTAAGAGAAGCAAGGATCCATTGTGATTCAATGCTGCCTAACAATCTAAGAATCCCTTTTGACACCAGGGGGCGTAAAATAGGCAGGGATCAATTGTGACAGCATGGGGCCCAATAGAATCAAGGAACCATTATGACACCATGGAGGCCAAGAATCAAATAATTCATTGTGACATCAAGTGGCCTAAAAGGGCATGGGATGCATTGTGACACCACAGAGCTTAAGAGATGCAAGGAAACATTGTGACCCAATGCAGGCTAACAATCTATTGATCCCTTGTGACACCAATGGTCCTAAAAGGGGCAGGGATGTATTGTGAAAGCATGGGGCCCAATGGAAACCTCGTACAATTACGCCACCATGGAGGCCAAGAATCAAATGATTCATTGTGACATCAAGTGGCCTAAAAGGGCATGGGATGCATTGTGACAGCACAGGGGTTAAGAGAAGCAAGGAACCATTGTGACCCAATGCAGGCTAACAATCTAAGAATCCCTTTTGACACCAGGGGGCGAAAAAGGACCACGGATGAACTCTGACAGCATGGGGACCTATAGAAGCAAGGAACCATTATGACACCATGAAGGCCTAGAATCAAATGATTCATTGTGACATCAAGTGGCCTAAAAGGGCATGGAATGCATTGTGACACCACAGAGGTTAAGAGAAGCAAGGAACCATTGTGACCCAATGCAGGCTAACAATCTAATGATCCCTTGTGGCACCAGGGGGTATCAAAAGGGCCAGGGATGGATTGTTACAGCACGGGGACCAATAGAAACAAGGATCTATTATGCCACCGTGGAGGGCAAGAATCAAATAATTCATTGTGACATCATGTGGCCTAAAAGGGCTTGGAATGCATTGTGACCGCACTGGAGTTAAGAGAAGCAAGGATCCATTGTGACCCAATGCAGGCTAATATTCCCAGGATCCCATTTGACACCAGGGGGCGTAAAAGGGCCAGGGATGAATTGTGACAGCATGGGGCCCAATAGAAACAAGGAACCATTATGACACCATGAAGGCCAAGAATCAAATGATTCATTGTAAGTCCAAGTGGCCTAAAAGGGCATGGGATGCATTGTGACACCACAGGGGTTAAGAGAAGCAAGGAACCATTGTGACCCAATGCAGGCTAACAATCTAATGATCCCTTGTGACACCAATGGGGCAAAAAGGGGCTGGGATGTATTGTGAAAGCATGGGGCCCAAGTAAAACCTGGTACAATTATGCCACCGTGGAGGCCAAGAATCAAATGATTCATTGTGACATCATGTGGCCTAAAAGGGCATGGGATGCATTGTGACACCACAGGGGTTAAGAGAAGCAAGGAACCATTGTGACCCAATGCAGGCTAACAATCTAAGAATCCCTTGTGGCAGCAGGGGGCGCAAAAGGACCACGGATGAACTCTGACAGCATGGGGACCTATAGAAGCAAGGAACCATTATGACACCATGAAGGCCTAGAATCAAATGATTCATTGTGACATCAAGTGGCCTAAAATGGCATGGAATGCATTGTGACAGCACAGAGGTTAAGAGAAGCAAGGAACCATTGTGACCCAATGCAGGCTAACAATCTAATGATCCCTTGTGGCACCAGGGGGTATATAAAGGGCCAGGGATGGATTGTTACAGCACGGGGACCAATAGAAGCAAGGATCTATTATGCCATCGTGGAGGCCAAGAATGAAAATATTAATTGTGACATCAAGTGGCCTAAAAGGGCATGGGATGCATTGTGACACCACAGAGGTTAAGAGAAGCAAGGAACCATTGTGACACAAAGCAGGCTAACAATCTAATGATCCCTTGTTACACCAATGGGCCTAAAAGGGGCAGGGATGAATTGTGAAAGCATGGGGCCCAATAGAAACCTCGTATACTTACGCCACCATGGAGGCCAAGAATCAAATGATTCATTGTGACATCAAGTGGCCTAAAAGGGCATGGGATGCATTGTGATACCACAGGGGTTAAGAGAAGCAAGGAACCATTGTGACCCAGTGCAGGCTAACAATCTAATGATCCCTTGTGACACCAATGGGCCTAAAAGGGGCAGCGATGAATTGTTACATCACGGGGACCAATAGAAGCAAGGATCTATTATGCCACCATGGAGGCCAAGAATCAAATAATTCATTGTGACATCATGTGGCCTAAAAGGGCATGGGATGCATTGTGACAGCACAGGGGTTAAGAAAAGCAAGGATCCATTGTGACCCAATGGAGGCTAATAATCCCAGGATCCCATTTGACACCAGGGGGCGTAAAAGGGCCAGGGATGAATTGTGTCAGCATGGGGCCCAATAGAAACAAGGAACCATTATGACACCATGGAGGCCAAGAATCAAATGATTCATTGTGACATCTAGTGGCCTAAAAGGGCATGGGATGCATTGTGACACCACAGAGGTTAAGAGAAGCAAGGAACCATTGTGACCCAATGCAGGCTAACAATCTAATGATCCCTTGTGACACAAATGGGCCTAAAAGGGGCAGGGATGTATTGTGAAAGCATGGGGCCCAATAGAAACCTGGTACAATTATGCCACCATGGAGGCCAAGAATCAAATGATTCGTTGTGACATCAAGTGGCCTAAAAGGGCATGGGATGCATTGTGACACCACAGAGGTTAAGAGAAGCAAGGAACCATTGTGACCCAATGCAGGCTAACAATCTAATGATCCCTTGTGGCACCAGGGGGTATAAAAAGGGCCAGGGATGGATTGTTACAGCACGGGGACCAATAGAAGCAAGGATCTATTATGCCACCATGGAGGACAAGAATCAAATGATTCATTGTGACAACAAGTGGCCTAAAAGGGCATGGGATGCATTGTGACAGCACAGGGGTTAAGAGAAGCAAGGATCCATTGTGATTCAATGCTGCCTAACAATCTAAGAATCCCTTTTGACACCAGGGGGCGTAAAATAGGCAGGGATCAATTGTGACAGCATGGGGCCCAATAGAATCAAGGAACCATTATGACACCATGGAGGCCAAGAATCAAATAATTCATTGTGACATCAAGTGGCCTAAAAGGGCATGGGATGCATTGTGACACCACAGAGCTTAAGAGATGCAAGGAAACATTGTGACCCAATGCAGGCTAACAATCTATTGATCCCTTGTGACACCAATGGTCCTAAAAGGGGCAGGGATGTATTGTGAAAGCATGGGGCCCAATGGAAACCTCGTACAATTACGCCACCATGGAGGCCAAGAATCAAATGATTCATTGTGACATCAAGTGGCCTAAAAGGGCATGGGATGCATTGTGACACCACAGGGGTTAAGAGAAGCAAGGAACCATTGTGACCCAATGCAGGCTAACAATCTAAGAATCCCTTTTGACACCAGGGGGCGAAAAAGGACCACGGATGAACTCTGACAGCATGGGGACCTATAGAAGCAAGGAACCATTATGACACCATGAAGGCCTAGAATCAAATGATTCATTGTGACATCAAGTGGCCTAAAAGGGCATGGAATGCATTGTGACACCACAGAGGTTAAGAGAAGCAAGGAACCATTGTGACCCAATGCAGGCTAACAATCTAATGATCCCTTGTGGCACCAGGGGGTATCAAAAGGGCCAGGGATGGATTGTTACACCACGGGGACCAATAGAAGCAAGGATCTATTATGCCACCGTGGAGGCCAAGAATCAAATAATTCATTGTGACATCATGTGGCCTAAAAGGGCTTGGAATGCATTGTGACCGCACTGGCGTTAAGAGAAGCAAGGATCCATTGTGACCCAATGGAGGCTAATATTCCCAGGATCCCATTTGACACCGGGGGGCGTAAAAGGGCCAGGGATGAATTGTGACAGCATGGGGCCCAATAGAAACAAGGAACCATTATGACACCATGAAGGCCAAGAATCAAATGATTCATTGTAAGTCCAAGTGGCCTAAAAGGGCATGGGATGCATTGTGACACCACAGGGGTTAAGAGAAGCACGGAACCATTGTGACCCAATGCAGGCTAACAATCTAAGAATCCCTTTTGACACCAGGGGGCGCAAAAGGACCACGGATGAACACTGACAGCATGGGTACCTATAGAAGCAAGGAAACATTATGACACCATGAAGGCCAAGAATCAAATGATTCATTGTGACATCAAGTGGCCTAAAAGGGCTTGGAATGCATTGTGACACCACAGAGGTTAAGAGAAGCAAGGAACCATTGTGACCCAATGCAGGCTAACAATCTAATGATCCCTTGTGACACCACCAATGGGCCTAAAAGGGCCAGGGATGAATTGTTACAGCACGGGGACCAATAGAAGCAAGGATCTATTATGCCACCATGGAGGCCAAGAATCAAATAATTCATTGTGACATCATGTGGCCTAATAGGGCATGGGATGCATTGTGACAGCACAGGGGTTAAGAAAAGCAAGGATCCATTGTGACCCAATGGAGGCTAATAATCCCAGGATCCCATTTGACACCAGGGGGCGTAAAAGGGCCAGGGATGAATTGTGACAGCATGGGGCCCAATAGAAACAAGGAACCATTATGACACCATGGAGGCCAAGAATCAAATGATTCATTGTGACATCTAGTGGCCTAAAAGGGCATGGGATGCATTGTGACAGCACAGGGGTTAAGAGAGGCAAGGATCCATTGTGACCCAATGGAGGATAATAATCCCAGGATCCCATTGGACACCAATGGGCGTAAAAGGGCCAGGGATGCATTGTGACACCACAGGGGTTAAGAGAAGCAAGGAACCATTGTGACCCAATGCAGGCTAACAATCTAATGATCCCTTGTGACACCAATGGGCCTAAAAGGGGCAGGGATGAATTGTGAAAGCATGGGGCCCAAGTAAAACCTGGTACAATTATGCCACCATGGAGGCCAAGAATCAAATGATTCATTGTGACATCAAGTGGCCTAAAAGGGCATGGGATACATTGTGACACCACAGGGGTTAAGAGAAGCAAGGAACTATTGTGACCCAATGCAGGCTAACAATCTAAGAATCCCTTTTGACACCAGGGGGCGCAAAAGGACCACGGATGAACTCTGACAGCAAGGGGACCTATAGAAGCAAGGAACCATTATGACACCATGAAGGCCAAGAATCAAATGGTTCATTGTAAGACCAAGTGGCCTAAAAGGGCTTGGAATGCATTGTGACAGCACAGGGGTTAAGAGAAGCAAGGATCCATTGTGACCCAATGGAGACTAATAATCCCAGGATCCCATTTGACACCAGGGGGCATAAAAGGGCCAGGGATGAATTGTGACAGCATGGGGACCAATAGAAACAAGGAACCATTATGACACCATGAAGGCCAAGAATCAAATGATTCATTGTGACATCAAGTTGCCTAAAAGGGCATGGGATGCATTGTGACACCACAGAGGTTAAGAGAAGCAAGGAACCATTGTGACCCAATGCAGGCTAACAATCTAATGATCCCTTGTGACACCAATGGGCCTAAAAGGGGCAGGGATGATTTTTGAAAGCATGGGGCCCCAGTAAAACCTGGTACAATTATGCCACCATGGAGGCCAAGAATCAAATGATTCATTGTGACATCAAGTGGCCTAAAAGGGCATGGGATGCATTGTGACACCACAGGGGTTAAGAGAAGCAAGGAACCATTGTGATCCAATGCTGCCTAACAATCTAAGAATCCCTTTTGGCACCAGGGGGCGCAAAAGGACCACGGATGAACACTGACAGCATGGGGACCTATAGAAGCAAGGAAACATTATGACACCATGAAGGCCAAGAATCAAATGATTCATTGTGACATCAAGTGGCCTAAAAGGGCTTGGAATGCATTGTGACACCACAGAGGTTAAGAGAAGCAAGGAACCATTGTGACCCAATGCAGGCTAACAATCTAATGATCCCTTGTGACACCACCAATGGGCCTAAAAGGGGCAGGGATGTATTGTGAAAGCATGGGGCCCAATAGAAACCTGGTACAATTATGCCACCATGGAGGCCAAGAATCAAATGATTCGTTGTGACATCAAGTGGCCTAAAAGGGCATGGGATGCATTGTGACACCACAGGGGTTAAGAGAAGCAAGGAACCATTGCGATCCAATGCTGCCTAACAATCTAAGAATCCCTTTTGACACCATGGGGCGTAAATGGGGCAGGGATGAATTGTGACAGCATGGGGCCCAATAGAATCAAGGAACCATTATGCCACCATGGAGGCCAAGAATCCAATATTCATTGTGACATCAAGTGGCCTAAAAGGGCATGGGATGCATTGTGACACCACAGAGGTTAAGAGAAGCAAGGAATCATTGTGACCCAATGCAGGCTAACAATCTAATGATCCCTTGTGGCACCAGGGGGTATATAAAGGGCCAGGGATGGATTGTTACAGCACGGGGACCAATAGAAGCAAGGATCTATTATGCCATCGTGGAGGCCAAGAATGAAAAGATTAATTGTGACATCAAGTGGCCTAAAAGTGCATGGGATGCATTGTGACACCACAGAGGTTAAGAGAAGCAAGGAACCATTGTGACACAAAGCAGGCTAACAATCTAATGATCCCTTGTTACACCAATGGGCCTAAAAGGGGCAGGGATGAATTGTGAAAGCATGGGGCCCAATAGAAACCTCGTACACTTACGCCACCATGGAGGCCAAGAATCAAATGATTCATTGTGACATCAAGTGGCCTAAAAGGGCATGGGATGCATTGTGACACCACAGGGGTTAAGAGAAGCAAGGAACCATTGTGACCCAGTGCAGGCTAACAATCTAATGACCCCTTGTGACACCAATGGGCCTAAAAGGGGCAGCGATGAATTGTTACATCACGGGGACCAATAGAAGCAAGGATCTATTATGCCACCATGGAGGCCAAGAATCAAATAATTCATTGTGACATCATGTGGCCTAAAAGGGCATGGGATGCATTGTGACAGCACAGGGGTTAAGAAAAGCAAGGATCCATTGTGACCCAATGGAGGCTAATAATCCCAGGATCCCATTTGACACCAGGGGGCGTAAAAGGGCCAGGGATGAATTGTGTCAGCATGGGGCCCAATAGAAACAAGGAACCATTATGACACCATGGAGGCCAAGAATCAAATGATTCATTGTGACATCTAGTGGCCTAAAAGGGCATGGGATGCATTGTGACACCACAGAGGTTAAGAGAAGCAAGGAACCATTGTGACCCAATGCAGGCTAACAATCTAATGATCCCTTGTGACACCAATGGTCCTAAAAGGGGCAGGGATGTATTGTGAAAGCATGGGGCCCAATAGAAACCTGGTACAATTATGCCACCATGGAGGCCAAGAATCAAATGATTCGTTGTGACATCAAGTGGCCTAAAAGGGCATGGGATGCATTGTGACACCACAGAGGTTAAGAGAAGCAAGGAACCATTGTGACCCAATGCAGGCTAACAATCTAATGATCCCTTGTGGCACCAGGGGGTATAAAAAGGGCCAGGGATGGATTGTTACAGCACGGGGACCAATAGAAGCAAGAATCTATTATGCCACCATGGAGGACAAGAATCAAATGATTCATTGTGACAACAAGTGGCCTAAAAGGGCATGGGATGCATTGTGACAGCACAGGGGTTAAGAGAAGCAAGGATCCATTGTGATTCAATGCTGCCTAACAATCTAAGAATCCCTTTTGACACCAGGGGGCGTAAAATAGGCAGGGATCAATTGTGACAGCATGGGGCCCAATAGAATCAAGGAACCATTATGACACCATGGAGGCCAAGAATCAAATAATTCATTGTGACATCAAGTGGCCTAAAAGGGCATGGGATGCATTGTGACACCACAGAGCTTAAGAGATGCAAGGAAACATTGTGACCCAATGCAGGCTAACAATCTATTGATCCCTTGTGACACCAATGGTCCTAAAAGGGGCAGGGATGTATTGTGAAAGCATGGGGCCCAATGGAAACCTCGTACAATTACGCCACCATGGAGGCCAAGAATCAAATGATTCATTGTGACATCAAGTGGCCTAAAAGGGCATGGGATGCATTGTGACACCACAGGGGTTAAGAGAAGCAAGGAACCATTGTGACCCAATGCAGGCTAACAATCTAAGAATCCCTTTTGACACCAGGGGGCGAAAAAGGACCACGGATGAACTCTGACAGCATGGGGACCTATAGAAGCAAGGAACCATTATGACACCATGAAGGCCTAGAATCAAATGATTCATTGTGACATCAAGTGGCCTAAAAGGGCATGGAATGCATTGTGACACCACAGAGGTTAAGAGAAGCAAGGAACCATTGTGACCCAATGCAGGCTAACAATCTAATGATCCCTTGTGGCACCAGGGGGTATCAAAAGGGCCAGGGATGGATTGTTACAGCACGGGGACCAATAGAAACAAGGATCTATTATGCCACCGTGGAGGTCAAGAATCAAATAATTCATTGTGACATCATGTGGCCTAAAAGGGCTTGGAATGCATTGTGACCGCACTGGAGTTAAGAGAAGCAAGGATCCATTGTGACCCAATGGAGGCTAATATTCCCAGGATCCCATTTGACACCAGGGGGCGTAAAAGGGCCAGGGATGAATTGTGACAGCATGGGGCCCAATAGAAACAAGGAACCATTATGACACCATGAAGGCCAAGAATCAAATGATTCATTGTAAGTCCAAGTGGCCTAAAAGGGCATGGGATGCATTGTGACACCACAGGGGTTAAGAGAAGCAAGGAACCATTGTGACCCAATGCAGGCTAACAATCTAATGATCCCTTGTGACACCAATGGGGCAAAAAGGGGCAGGGATGAATTGTGAAAGCATGGGGCCCAAGTAAAACCTGGTACAATTATGCCACCGTGGAGGCCAAGAATCAAATGATTCATTGTGACATCATGTGGCCTAAAAGGGCATGGGATGCATTGTGACACCACAGGGGTTAAGAGAAGCAAGGAACCATTGTGACCCAATGCAGGCTAACAATCTAAGAATCCCTTGTGGCAGCAGGGGGCGCAAAAGGACCACGGATGAACTCTGACAGCATGGGGACCTATAGAAGCAAGGAACCATTATGACACCATGAAGGCCTAGAATCAAATGATTCATTGTGACATCAAGTGGCCTAAAATGGCATGGAATGCATTGTGACAGCACAGAGGTTAAGAGAAGCAAGGAACCATTGTGACCCAATGCAGGCTAACAATCTAATGATCCCTTGTGGCACCAGGGGGTATATAAAGGGCCAGGGATGGATTGTTACAGCACGGGGACCAATAGAAGCAAGGATCTATTATGCCATCGTGGAGGCCAAGAATGAAAATATTAATTGTGACATCAAGTGGCCTAAAAGGGCATGGGATGAATTGTGACACCACAGAGGTTAAGAGAAGCAAGGAACCATTGTGACACAAAGCAGGCTAACAATCTAATGATCCCTTGTTACACCAATGGGCCTAAAAGGGGCAGGGATGAATTGTGAAAGCATGGGGCCCAATAGAAACCTCGTATACTTACGCCGCCATGGAGGCCAAGAATCAAATGATTCATTGTGACATCAAGTGCCCTAAAAGGGCATGGGATGCATTGTGACACCACAGGGGTTAAGAGAAGCAAGGAACCATTGTGACCCAGTGCAGGCTAACAATCTAATGATCCCTTGTGACACCAATGGGCCTAAAAGGGGCAGCGATGAATTGTTACATCACGGGGACCAATAGAAGCAAGGATCTATTATGCCACCATGGAGGCCAAGAATCAAATAATTCATTGTGACATCATGTGGCCTAAAAGGGCATGGGCTGCATTGTGACAGCACAGGGGTTAAGAAAAGCAAGGATCCATTGTGACCCAATGGAGGCTAATAATCCCAGGATCCCATTTGACACCAGGGGGCGTAAAAGGGCCAGGGATGAATTGTGTCAGCATGGGGCCCAATAGAAACAAGGAACCATTATGACACCATGGAGGCCAAGAATCAAATGATTCATTGTGACATCTAGTGGCCTAAAAGGGCATGGGATGCATTGTGACACCACAGAGGTTAAGAGAAGCAAGGAACCATTGTGACCCAATGCAGGCTAACAATCTAATGATCCCTTGTGACACCAATGGGCCTAAAAGGGGCAGGGATGTATTGTGAAAGCATGGGGCCCAATAGAAACCTGGTACAATTATGCCACCATGGAGGCCAAGAATCAAATGATTCGTTGTGACATCAAGTGGCCTAAAAGGGCATGGGATGCATTGTGACACCACAGAGGTTAAGAGAAGCAAGGAACCATTGTGACCCAATGCAGGCTAACAATCTAATGATCCCTTGTGGCACCAGGGGGTATAAAAAGGGCCAGGGATGGATTGTTACAGCACGGGGACCAATAGAAGCAAGGATCTATTATGCCACCATGGAGGACAAGAATCAAATGATTCATTGTGACAACAAGTGGCCTAAAAGGGCATGGGATGCATTGTGACAGCACAGGGGTTAAGAGAAGCAAGGATCCATTGTGATTCAATGCTGCCTAACAATCTAAGAATCCCTTTTGACACCAGGGGGCGTAAAATAGGCAGGGATCAATTGTGACAGCATGGGGCCCAATAGAATCAAGGAACCATTATGACACCATGGAGGCCAAGAATCAAATAATTCATTGTGACATCAAGTGGCCTAAAAGGGCATGGGATGCATTGTGACACCACAGAGCTTAAGAGATGCAAGGAAACATTGTGACCCAATGCAGGCTAACAATCTATTGATCCCTTGTGACACCAATGGTCCTAAAAGGGGCAGGGATGTATTGTGAAAGCATGGGGCCCAATGGAAACCTCGTACAATTACGCCACCATGGAGGCCAAGAATCAAATGATTCATTGTGACATCAAGTGGCCTAAAAGGGCATGGGATGCATTGTGACACCACAGGGGTTAAGAGAAGCAAGGAACCATTGTGATCCAATGCAGGCTAACAATCTAAGAATCCTGTTTGACACCAGGGGGCGCAAAAGGACCACGGATGAACTCTGACAGCATGGGGACCTATAGAAGCAAGGAACCATTATGACACCATGAAGGCCTAGAATCAAATGATTCATTGTGACATCAAGTGGCCTAAAAGGGCATGGAATGCATTGTGACACCACAGAGGTTAAGAGAAGCAAGGAACCATTGTGACCCAATGCAGGCTAACAATCTAATGATCCCTTGTGGCACCAGGGGGTATCAAAAGGGCCAGGGATGGATTGTTACACCACGGGGACCAATAGAAGCAAGGATCTATTATGCCACCGTGGAGGCCAAGAATCAAATAATTCATTGTGACATCATGTGGCCTAAAAGGGCTTGGAATGCATTGTGACCGCACTGGAGTTAAGAGAAGCAAGGATCCATTGTGACCCAATGGAGGCTAATATTCCCAGGATCCCATTTGACACCGGGGGGCGTAAAAGGGCCAGGGATGAATTGTGACAGCATGGGGCCCAATAGAAACAAGGAACCATTATGACACCATGAAGGCCAAGAATCAAATGATTCATTGTAAGTCCAAGTGGCCTAAAAGGGCATGGGATGCATTGTGACACCACAGGGGTTAAGAGAAGCACGGAACCATTGTGACCCAATGCAGGCTAACAATCTAAGAATCCCTTTTGACACCAGGGGGCGCAAAAGGACCACGGATGAACACTGACAGCATGGGGACCTATAGAAGCAAGGAAACATTATGACACCATGAAGGCCAAGAATCAAATGATTCATTGTGACATCAAGTGGCCTAAAAGGGCTTGGAATGCATTGTGACACCACAGAGGTTAAGAGAAGCAAGGAACCATTGTGACCCAATGCAGGCTAACAATCTAATGATCCCTTGTGACACCACCAATGGGCCTAAAAGGGCCAGGGATGAATTGTTACAGCACGGGGACCAATAGAAGCAAGGATCTATTATGCCACCATGGAGGCCAAGAATCAAATAATTCATTGTGACATCATGTGGCCTAATAGGGCATGGGATGCATTGTGACAGCACAGGGGTTAAGAAAAGCAAGGATCCATTGTGACCCAATGGAGGCTAATAATCCCAGGATCCCATTTGACACCAGGGGGCGTAAAAGGGCCAGGGATGAATTGTGACAGCATGGGGCCCAATAGAAACAAGGAACCATTATGACACCATGGAGGCCAAGAATCAAATGATTCATTGTGACATCTAGTGGCCTAAAAGGGCATGGGATGCATTGTGACACCACAGAGGTTAAGAGAAGCACGGAACCATTGTGACCCAATGCAGGCTAACAATCTAATGATCCCTTGCGACACCAATGGGCCTAAAAGGGGCAGGGATGAATTGTGAAAGCATGGGGCCCAAGTAAAACCTGGTACAATTATGCCACCATGGAGGCCAAGAATCAAATGATTCATTGTGACATCAAGTGGCCTGAAAGGGCATGGGATGCATTGTGACACCACAGGGGTTAAGAGAACAAGGAACCATTGTGACCCAATGCAGGCTAACAATCTAAGAATCCCTTTTGACAACAGAGGGTGCAAAAGGACCACGGATGAACTCTGACAGCATGGGGACCTATAGAATCAAGGAACCATTATGACACCATGAAGGCCTAGAATCAAATGATTCATTGTGACATCAACTGGCCTAAAAGGGCTTGGAATGCATTGTGACACCACAGAGGTTAAGAGAAGCAAGGAACCATTGTGACCCAATGCGGGCTAACAATCTAATGATCCCTTATGGCACCAGGCGGTATAAAAAGGGCCAGGGATGGATTGTTACAGCACGGGGAACAATAAAAGCAAGGATCTATTATGCCACCGTGGAGGCCAAGAATCAAATGATTCATTGTGACATCAAGTGGCCTAAAAGGGCATGGGATGCATTGTGACAGCACAGGGGTTAAGAAAAGCAAGGAACCATTGTGACCCAATGCAGGCTAACAATCTAAGAATCCCTTTTGACACCAGGGGGCGCAAAAGGACCACGGATGAACTCTGACAGCATGGGGACCTATAGAAGCAAGGAAACGTTATGACACCATGAAGGCCAAGAATCAAATGATTCATTGTGACATCAGGTGGCCTAAAAGGGCTTGGAATGCATTGTGACACCACAGAGGTTAAGAGAAGCAAGGAACCATTGTGACCCAATGCAGGCTAACAATCTAATTATCCCTTATGGCACCAGGCGGTATAAAAAGGGCCAGGGATGGATTGTTACAGCACGGGGAACAATAAAAGCAAGGATCTATTATGCCACCGTGGAGGCCAAGAATCAAATGATTCATTGTGACATCAAGTGGCCTAAAAGGGCATGGGATGCATTGTGACACCACAGGGGTTAAGAGAAGCAAGGAACCATTGTGACCCAATGCAGGCTAACAATCTAATGATCCCTTGTGACACCAATGGGCCTAAAAGGGGCAGGGATGAATTGTGAAAGCATGGGGTCCAAGTAAAACCTGGTACAATTATGCCACCATGGAGGCCAAGAATCAAATGATTCATTGTGACATCAAGTGGCCTAAAAGGGCATGGGATATATTGTGACACCACAGGGGTTAAGAGAAGCAAGGAACCATTGTGACCCAATGCAGGCTAACAATCTAAGAATCCCTTTTGACACCAGGGGGCGCAAAAGGACAATGGATGAACTCTGACAGCAAGGGGACCTATAGAAGCAAGGAACCATTATGACACCATGAAGGCCAAGAATCAAATGGTTCATTGTAAGACCAAGTGGCCTAAAAGGGCTTGGAATGCATTGTGACAGCACAGGGGTTAAGAGAAGCAAGGATCCATTGTGACCCAATGGAGGATAATAATCCCAGGATCCCATTTGACACCAGGGGGCATAAAAGGGCCAGGGATGAATTGTGACAGCATGGGGACCAATAGAAACAAGGAACCATTATGACACCATGAAGGCCAAGAATCAAATGATTCATTGTGACATCAAGTGGCCTAAAAGGGCATGGGATGCATTGTGACAGCACAGGGGTTAAGAGAAGCAAGGAACCATTGTGACCCAATGCAGGCTAACAATCTAATGATCCCTTGTGACACCAATGGGCCTAAAAGGGGCAGGGATGATTTGTGAAAGCATGGGGCCCAAGTAAAACCTGGTACAATTATGCCACCATGGAGGCCAAGAATCAAATGATTCATTGTGACATCAAGTGGCCTAAAAGGGCATGGGATGCATTGTGACACCACAGGGGTTAAGAGAAGCAAGGATCCATTGTGACCCAATGCTGCCTAACAATCTAAGAATCCCTTTTGACACCAGGGTGCGCAAAAGGACCACGGATGAACACTGACAGCATGGGGACCTATAGAAGCAAGGAAACATTATGACACCATGGAGGCCAAGAATCAAATGATTCGTTGTGACATCAAGTGGCCTAAAAGGGCATGGGATGCATTGTGACTCCACAAAGGTTAAGAGAAGCACGGAACCATTGTGACCCAATGCAGGCTAACAATCTAATGATCCCTTGTGACACCAATGGGCCTAAAAGGGCCAGAGATGAATTGTTACAGCACGGGGACGAATAGAAGCAAGGATCTATTATGCCACCATGGAGGCCAAGAATCAAATAATTCATTGTGACATCATGTGGCCTAAAAGGGCATGGGATGCATTGTGACACCACAGGGGTTAAGAGAAGCAAGGATCCATTGTGACCCAATGGAGGCTAATAATCCCAGGATCCCATTTGACACCAGGGGGCGTAAAAGGGCCAGGGATGATTTGTGACAGCATGGGGCCCAATAGAAGCAAGGAACCATTATGACACCATGGAGGCCAAGAATCAAATGATTCATTGTGACATCAAGTGGCCTAAAAGGGGATGGGATGCATTGTGACAGCACAGGGGTTAAGAAAAGCAAGGAACCATTGTGACCCAATGCAGGCTAACAATCTAAGAATCCCTTTTGACACCAGGGGGCGCAAAAGGACCACGGATGAACACTGACAGCATGGGGACCTATAGAAGCAAGGAAACATTATGACACCATGAAGGCCAAGAATCAAATGATTCATTGTGACATCAAGTGGCCTAAAAGGGCTTGGAATGCATTGTGACACCACAGAGGTTAAGAGAAGCAAGGAACCATTGTGACCCAATGCAGGCTAACAATCTAATGATCCCTTGTGACACCACCAATGGGCCTAAATTGGGCAGGGATGTATTGTGAAAGCATGGGGCCTAATAGAAACCTCGTACAATTACGCCACAATGGAGGCCAAGAATCAAATGATTCGTTGTGACATCAAGTGGCCTAAAAGGGCATGGGATGCATTGTGACAGCACAGGGGTTAAGAAAAGCAAGGAACCATTGTGACCCAATGCAGGCTAACAATCTAAGAATCCCTTTTGACACCAGGGGGCGCAAAAGGACCACGGATGAACTCTGACAGCATGGGGACCTATAGAAGCAAGGAAACGTTATGACACCATGGAGGCCAAGAATCAAATGATTCATTGTGACATCAAGTGGCCTAAAAGGGCATGGGATGCATTGTGACACCACAGGAGTTAAGAGAAGCAAGGAACCATTGTGACCCAATGCAGGCTAACAATCTAAGAATCCCTTTTGACACCAGGGGGCGCAAAAGGACCACGGATGAACACTGACAGCATGGGGACCTATAGAAGCAAGGAAACATTATGACACCATGAAGGCCAAGAATCAAATGATTCATTGTGACATCAAGTGGCCTAAAAGGGCTTGGAATGCATTGTGACACCACAGAGGTTAAGAGAAGCAAGGAACCATTGTGACCCAATGCAGGCTAACAATCTAATGATCCCTTGCGACACCAGGGGGCCTAAAAGGGGCAGGGATGAATTGTGACAGCATGGGGCCCAAGTAAAACCTGGTACAATTATGCCACCATGGAGGCCAAGAATCAAATGATTCATTGTGACATCAAGTGGCCTGAAAGGGCATGGGATGCATTGTGACACCACAGGGGTTAAGAGAAGCAAGGAACCATTGTGACCCAATGCAGGCTAACAATCTAAGAATCCCTTTTGACAACAGAGGGTGCAAAAGGACCACGGATGAACTCTGACAGCATGGGGACCTATAGAATCAAGGAACCATTATGACACCATGAAGGCCTAGAATCAAATGATTCATTGTGACATCAACTGGCCTAAAAGGGCTTGGAATGCATTGTGACACCACAGAGGTTAAGAGAAGCAAGGAACCATTGTGACCCAATGCGGGCTAACAATCTAATGATCCCTTATGGCACCAGGCGGTATAAAACGGGCCAGGGATGGATTGTTACAGCACGGGGAACAATAAAAGCAAGGATCTATTATGCCACCGTGGAGGCCAAGAATCAAATGATTCATTGTGACATCAAGTGGTCTAAAAGGGCATGGGATGCATTGTGACAGCACAGGGGTTAAGAAAAGCAAGGAACCATTGTGACCCAATGCAGGCTAACAATCTAAGAATCCCTTTTGACACCAGGGGGCGCAAAAGGACCACGGATGAACTCTGACAGCATGGGGACCTATAGAAGCAAGGAAACGTTATGACACCATGAAGGCCAAGAATCAAATGATTCATTGTGACATCAGGTGGCCTAAAAGGGCTTGGGATGCATTGTGACACCACAGAGGTTAAGAGAAGCAAGGAACCATTGTGACCCAATGCAGGCTAACAATCTAATGATCCCTTATGGCACCAGGCGGTATAAAAAGGGCCAGGGATGGATTGTTACAGCACGGGGAACAATAAAAGCAAGGATCTATTATGCCACCGTGGAGGCCAAGAATCAAATGATTCATTGTGACATCAAGTGGCCTAAAAGGGCATGGGATGCATTGTGACACCACAGGGGTTAAGAGAAGCAAGGAACCATTGTGACCCAATGCAGGCTAACAATCTAATGATCCCTTGTGACACCAATGGGCCTAAAAGGGGCAGGGATGAATTGTGAAAGCATGGGGTCCAAGTAAAACCTGGTACAATTATGCCACCATGGTGGCCAAGAATCAAATGATTCATTGTGACATCAAGTGGCCTAAAAGGGCATGGGATATATTGTGACACCACAGGGGTTAAGAGAAGCAAGGAACCATTGTGACCCAATGCAGGCTAACAATCTAAGAATCCCTTTTGACACCAGGGGGCGCAAAAGGACAATGGATGAACTCTGACAGCAAGGGGACTTATAGAAGCAAGGAACCATTATGACACCATGAAGGCCAAGAATCAAATGGTTCATTGTAAGACCAAGTGGCCTAAAAGGGCTTGGAATGCATTGTGACAGCACAGGGGTTAAGAGAAGCAAGGATCCATTGTGACCCAATGGAGGCTAATAATCCCAGGATCCCATTTGACACCAGGGGGCATAAAAGGGCCAGGGATGAATTGTGACAGCATGGGGACCAATAGAAACAAGGAACCATTATGACACCATGAAGGCCAAGAATCAAATGATTCATTGTGACATCAAGTGGCCTAAAAGGGCATGGGATGCATTGTGACAGCACAGGGGTTAAGAGAAGCAAGGAACCATTGTGACCCAATGCAGGCTAACAATCTAATGATCCCTTGTGACACCAATGGGCCTAAAAGGGGCAGGGATGATTTGTGAAAGCATGGGGCCCAAGTAAAACCTGGTACAATTATGCCACCATGGAGGCCAAGAATCAAATGATTCATTGTGACATCAAGTGGCCTAAAAGGGCATGGGATGCATTGTGACACCACAGGGGTTAAGAGAAGCAAGGATCCATTGTGACCCAATGCTGCCTAACAATCTAAGAATCCCTTTTGACACCAGGGTGCGCAAAAGGACCACGGATGAACACTGACAGCATGGGGACCTATAGAAGCAAGGAAACATTATGACACCATGGAGGCCAAGAATCAAATGATTCGTTGTGACATCAAGTGGCCTAAAAGGGCATGGGATGCATTGTGACTCCACAAAGGTTAAGAGAAGCACGGAACCATTGTGACCCAATGCAGGCTAACAATCTAATGATCCCTTGTGACACCAATGGGCCTAAAAGGGCCAGAGATGAATTGTTACAGCACGGGGACCAATAGAAGCAAGGATCTATTATGCCACCATGGAGGCCAAGAATCAAATAATTCATTGTGACATCATGTGGCCTAAAAGGGCATGGGATGCATTGTGACACCACAGGGGTTAAGAGAAGCAAGGATCCATTGTGACCCAATGGAGGCTAATAATCCCAGGATCCCATTTGACACCAGGGGGCGTAAAAGGGCCAGGGATGAATTGTGACAGCATGGGGACCAATAGAAACAAGGAACCATTATGACACCATGAAGGCCAAGAATCAAATGATTCATTGTGACATCAAGTGGCCTAAAAGGGCATGGGATGCATTGTGACAGCACAGGGGTTAAGAGAAGCAAGGAACCATTGTGACCCAATGCAGGCTAACAATCTAATGATCCCTTGTGACACCAATGGGCCTAAAAGGGGCAGGGATGATTTGTGAAAGCATGGGGCCCAAGTAAAACCTGGTACAATTATGCCACCATGGAGGCCAAGAATCAAATGATTCATTGTGACATCAAGTGGCCTAAAAGGGCATGGGATGCATTGTGACACCACAGGGGTTAAGAGAAGCAAGGATCCATTGTGACCCAATGCTGCCTAACAATCTAAGAATCCCTTTTGACACCAGGGTGCGCAAAAGGACCACGGATGAACACTGACAGCATGGGGACCTATAGAAGCAAGGAAACATTATGACACCATGGAGGCCAAGAATCAAATGATTCGTTGTGACATCAAGTGGCCTAAAAGGGCATGGGATGCATTGTGACTCCACAAAGGTTAAGAGAAGCACGGAACCATTGTGACCCAATGCAGGCTAACAATCTAATGATCCCTTGTGACACCAATGGGCCTAAAAGGGCCAGAGATGAATTGTTACAGCACGGGGACCAATAGAAGCAAGGATCTATTATGCCACCATGGAGGCCAAGAATCAAATAATTCATTGTGACATCATGTGGCCTAAAAGGGCATGGGATGCATTGTGACACCACAGGGGTTAAGAGAAGCAAGGATCCATTGTGACCCAATGGAGGCTAATAATCCCAGGATCCCATTTGACACCAGGGGGCGTAAAAGGGCCAGGGATGATTTGTGACAGCATGGGGCCCAATAGAAACAAGGAACCATTATGACACCATGGAGGCCAAGAATCAAATGATTCATTGTGACATCAAGTGGCCTAAAAGGGGATGGGATGCATTGTGACAGCACAGGGGTTAAGAAAAGCAAGGAACCATTGTGACCCAATGCAGGCTAACAATCTAAGAATCCCTTTTGACACCAGGGGGCGCAAAAGGACCACGGATGAACACTGACAGCATGGGGACCTATAGAAGCAAGGAAACATTATGACACCATGAAGGCCAAGAATCAAATGATTCATTGTGACATCAAGTGGCCTAAAAGGGCTTGGAATGCATTGTGACACCACAGAGGTTAAGAGAAGCAAGGAACCATTGTGACCCAATGCAGGCTAACAATCTAATGATCCCTTGTGACACCACCAATGGGCCTAAATTGGGCAGGGATGTATTGTGAAAGCATGGGGCCCAATAGAAACCTCGTACAATTACGCCACAATGGAGGCCAAGAATCAAATGATTCGTTGTGACATCAAGTGGCCTAAAAGGGCATGTGATGCATTGTGACAGCACAGGGGTTAAGAAAAGCAAGGAACCATTGTGACCCAATGCAGGCTAACAATCTAAGAATCCCTTTTGACACCAGGGGGCGCAAAAGGACCACGGATGAACTCTGACAGCATGGGGACCTATAGAAGCAAGGAAACGTTATGACACCATGGAGGCCAAGAATCAAATGATTCATTGTGACATCAAGTGGCCTAAAAGGGCATGGGATGCATTGTGACACCACAGGAGTTAAGAGAAGCAAGGAACCATTGTGACCCAATGCAGGCTAACAATCTAAGAATCCCTTTTGACACCAGGGGGCGCAAAAGGACCACGGATGAACACTGACAGCATGGGGACCTATAGAAGCAAGGAAACATTATGACACCATGAAGGCCAAGAATCAAATGATTCATTGTGACATCAAGTGGCCTAAAAGGGCTTGGAATGCATTGTGACACCACAGAGGTTAAGAGAAGCAAGGAACCATTGTGACCCAATGCAGGCTAACAATCTAATGATCCCTTGTGTCACCACCAATGGGCCTAAAAGGGGCAGGGATGTATTGTGAAAGCATGGGGCACAATAGAAACCTCGTACAATTACGCCACCATGGAGGCCAAGAATCAAATGATTCATTGCGATATTAAGTGGCCTAAAAGGGCATGGGATGCATTGTGACACCACAGAGGTTAAGAGAAGCTAGGAACCATTGTGACCCAATGCAGCCTAACAATCTAAGAATCCCTTTTGAAACCAGGGGGCGCAAAAGGACCACGGATGAACTCTGACAGCATGGGGACCTATAGAAGCAAGGAACCATTATGACACCATGAAGGCCAAGAATCAAATGGTTCATTGTAAGACGAAGTGGCCTAAAAGGGCTTGGAATGCATTGTGACACCACAGAGGTTAAGAGAAACAAGGATCCATTGCAACCCAATGGAGGCTAATAATCCCAGGATCCCATTTGACACCAGGGGGCGTAAAAGGGCCAGGGATGGATTGTTACAGCACGGGGACCAATAGAAGCAAGGATCTATTATGCCACCGTGGAGGTCAAGAATCAAATGATTCATTGTGACATCAAGGGGCCTAAAAGTGCATGGGATGCATTGTGACAGCACAGGGGTTAAGAGAAGCAAGGATCCATTGTGACCCAATGGAGGCTAATAATCCCAGGATCCCATTTGACACCAGGGGGCGTAAAAGGGCCAGGGATGAATTGTGACAGCATGGAGCCCAATAGAAACAAGGAACCATTATGACACCATGGAGGCCAAGAATCAAATGGTTCATTGTGACATCTAGTGGCCTAAAAGGGCATGGGATGCATTGTGACACCACAGAGGTTAAGAGAAGCAAGGAACCATTGTGACCCAATGCAGGCTAACAATCTAATGATCCCTTGCGACACCAATGGGCCTAAAAGAGGCAGGGATGATTTGTGAAATCATGGGGCCGCAGTAAAACCTGGTACAATTATGCCACCATGGAGGCCAAGAATCAAATGATTCATTGTGACATCAAGTGGCCTAAAAGGGCATGGGATGCATTGTGACACCACAGGGGTTAAGAGAAGCAAGGAACCATTGTGACCCAATGCAGGCTAACAATCTAAGAATCCCTTTTGAAACCAGGGGGCGCAAAAGGACCACGGATTAACTCTGACAGCATGGGGACCTATAGAAGCAAGGAACCATTATGACACCATGAAGGCCAAGAATCAAATAATTCATTGTAAGACCAAGTGGCCTAAAAGGGCTTGGAATGCATTGTGACACCACAGAGGTTAAGAGAAGCAAGGAACCATTGTGACCCAATGCAGGCTAACAATCTAATGATCCCTTGTGGCACCAGGGGGTATAAAAAGGGCCAGGGATGGATTGTTACAGCACGGGGACCAATAGAAGCAAGGATCAATTATGCCACCGTGTAGGCCAAGAATCAAATGATTCATTGTGACATCAAGTGGCCTAAAAGGGCATGGGATGCATTGTGACACCACAGGGTTTAAGAGAAGCAAGGATCCATTGTGACCCAATGGAGTCTAATAATCCCAGGATCCCATTTGACACCAGGGGGCATAAAGGTCCAGGGATGAATTGTGACAGCATGGAGCCCCATAGAAACAAGGAACCATTATGACACCATGGAGGTCAAGAATCAAATGATTCATTGTGACATCAAGTGGCCTAAAAGGTCATTGGATGCATTGTGACACCACAGGGGTTAAGAGATCTAAGGAACCATTGTGACCCAATGCAGGCTAACAATCTAATGATCCCTTGTGACACCAATGGGCCTAAAAGGGGCAGGGATGAATTGTGAAAGCATGGGGCCCATGTAAAACCTGGTACAATTATGCCACCATGGAGGCCAAGAATCAAATGATTCATTGTTACATCAAGTGGCCTAAAAGGGCATGGGATGCATTGTGACACCACAGGGGTTAAGAGAAGCAAGGAACCATTGTGACCCAATGCAGGCTAACAATCTAAGAATCCCTTTTGACACCAGGGGGCGCAAAAGGACCATGGATGAACTCTGACATCATGGGGACCTATAGAAGCAAGGAACCATTATGACACCATGAAGGCCAAGAATCAAATGGTTCATTGTAAGACGAAGTGGCCTAAAAGGGCTTGGAATGCATTGTGACACCACAGAGGTTAAGAGAAACAAGGATCCATTGTAACCCAATGGAGGCTAATAATCCCAGGACCCCATTTGACACCAGGGGGCGCAAAAGGGCCAGGGATGGATTGTTACAACACGGGGACCAATAGAAGCAAGGATCTATTACGCCAACGTGGAGGTCAAGAATCAAATGATTCATTGTGACATCAAGTGACCTAAAAGGGCATGGGATGCATTGTGACAGCACAGGGGTTAAGAAAAGCAAGGATCCAATGTGACCCAATGGAGGCTAATAATCCCAGGATCCCATTTGACACCAGGGGGCGTAAAAGGGCCAGGGATGAATTGTGACAGCATGGGGCCCAATAGAAACAAGGAACCATTATGACACCATGGAGGCCAAGAATCAAATGGTTCATTGTGACATCTAGTGGCCTAAAAGGGCATGGGATGCATTGTGACACCACAGAGGTTAAGAGAAGCAAGGAACCATTGTGACCCAATGCAGGCTAACAATCTAATGATCCCTTGTGACACCAATGGGCCTAAAAGGGCCAGGAATGAATTGTTACATCACGGGGACCAATAGAAGCAAGGATCTATTATGCCACCATGGAGGCCAAGAAACAAATGATTCATTGTGACATCAAGTGGCCTAAAAGGGCATGGGATGCATTGTGACAGCACAGGGGTTAAGAGAAGCAAGGAACCATTGTGACCCAATGGAGGCTAACAATCTAATGATCCCTTGTGACACCAATGGGTCTAAAAGGGGCAGGGATGTATTGTGAAAGCATGGGGCCCAATTAAAACCTGGTACAATTACGCCACCATGGAGGCCAAGAATCAAATGATTCATTGTGACATCAAGTGGCCTAAAAGGGCATGGGATGCATTGTGACACCACAGGGGTTAAGAGAAGCAAGGAACCATTGTGATCCAATGCAGGCTAACAATCTAAGAATCCTGTTTGACACCAGGGGGCGCAAAAGGACCACGGATGAACTCTGACAGCATGGGGACCTATAGAAGCAAGGAAACATTATGACACCATGAAGGCCAAGAATCAAATGGTTCATTGTAAGTCCAAGTGGCCTAAAAGGGCTTGGAATGCTTTGTGACACCACAGAGGTTAAGAGAAGCACGGAACCATTGTGACCCAATGCAGGCTAACAATCTAATGATCCCTTGTGACACCAATGGGCCTAAAAGGGCCAGGGATGAATTGTTACAGCACGGGGACCAATAGAAGCAAGGATCTATTATGCCACCATGGAGGCCAAGAATCAAATAATTCATTGTGACATCAAGTGGCCTAAAAGGGCATGGGATGCATTGTGACAGCACAGGGGTTAAGAGAAGCAAGGATCCATTGTGACCCAATGGAGGCTAATAATCCCAGGATCCCATTTGACACCAGGGGGCGTAAAAGGGCCAGGGATGAATTGTGACAGCATGGGGCCCAATAGAAACAAGGAAGCATTATGACACCATGGAGGCCAAGAATCAAATGATTCATTGTGACATCAAGTGGCCTAAAAGGGCATGGGATGCATTGTGACACCAGAGAGGTTAAGAGAAGCAAGGAACCATTGTGACCCAATGCAGGCTAACAATCTAATGATCCATTGTGACACCAATGGGCCTAAAAGGGCCAGGAATGGATTGTTACAGCACGGGGACCAATAGAAGCAAGGATCTATTATGCCACCATGGAGGCCAAGAAACAAATAATTCATTGTGACATCAAGTGGCCTAAAAGTGCATGGGATGCATTGTGACAGCACAGGGGTTAAGAGAAGCAAGGATCCATTATGACCCAATGGAGGCTAACAATCTAATGATCCCTTTTGACACCAATGGGCCTAAAAGGGGCAGGGATGTATTGTGAAAGCATGGGGCCCAATAGAAACCGCGTACAATTACGCCACAATGGAGGCCAAGAATCAAATGATTCGTTGTGACATCAAGTGGCCTAAAAGGGCATGTGATGCATTGTGACACCACAGGGGTTAAGAGAAGCACGGAACCATTGTGACCCAATGCAGGCTAACAATCTAATGATCCCTTGTGACACCAATGGGCCTAAAAGGGCCAGGGATGAATTGTTACAGCACGGGGACCAATAGAAGCAAGGATCTATTATGCCAACGTGGAGGCCAAGAATCAAATGATTCATTGTGACATCAAGTGGCCTAAAAGGGCATGGGATGCATTGTGACACCACAGGGGTTAAGAGAAGCAAGGATCCATTGTGACCCAATGGAGGCTAATAATCCCAGGATCCCATTTGACACCAGGGGGCGTAAAAGGGCCAGGGATGAATTGTGACAGCATGGGGCCCAAAAGAAACAAGGAACCATTATGACACCATGGAGGCCAAGAATCAAATGATTCATTGTGACATCAAGTGGCCTAAAAGGGCATGGGATGCATTGTGACACCACAGAGGTTAAGAGAAGCAAGGAACCATTGTGACCCAATGCAGGCTAACAATCTAATGATCCCTTGTGACACCAATGGGCCTAAAAGGGCCAGGGATGAATTGCGACAGCATGGGGCCCAAGTAAAACCTGGTACAATTATGCTACCATGGAGGCCAAGAATCAAATGATTCATTGCGACATCAAGTGGCCTAAAAGGGCATGGGATGCATTGTGACACCACAGGGGTTAAGAGAAGCAAGGATCCATTGTGACCCAATGGAGGGTAATAATCCCAGGATCCCATTTGACACCAGGGGGCGTAAAAGGTCCAGGGATGAATTGTGACAGCATGGAGCCCAATAGAAACAAGGAACCATTATGACACCATGGAGGCCAAGAATCAAATGATTCATTGTGACATCAAGTGGCCTAAAAGGGCATGGGATGCATTGTGACACCACAGAGGTTAAGAGAAGCAAGGAACCATTGTGACCCAATGCAGGCTAACAATCTAATGATCCCTTGTGACACCAATGGGCCTAAAAGGGGCAGGGATGTATTGTGAAAGCATGGGGCCCCAGTAAAACCTGGTACAATTATGCCACCATGGAGGCCAAGAATCAAATGATTCGTTGTGACATCAAGTGGCCTAAAAGGGCATGGGATGCATTGTGACACCACAGGGGTTAAGAGAAGCAAGGAACCATTGTGATCCAATGCTGGCTAACAATCTAAGAATCCCTTTTGACACCGGGGGGGTAAAAGGGGCAGGGATGAATTGTGACAGCATGGGGCCCATTAGAATCAAGGAACCATTATCACACCATGGAGGCCAAGAATCAAATAATTCATTGTGACATCAAGTGGCCTAAAAGGGCATGGGATGCATTGTGACACCACAGAGGTTAAGAGAAGCAAGGAACCATTGTGACCCAATGCAGGCTAACAATCTAAGAATCCCTTTTGACACCAGGGGTCGCAAAAGGACCATGGATGAACTCTGACAGCATGGGGACCTATAGAAGCAAGGAACCATTATGACACCATGAAGGCCAAGAATCAAAAGGCTCATTGTAAGACCATGTGGCCTAAAAGGGCTTGGAATGCATTGTGACACCACAGAGGTTAAGAGAAACAAGGATCCATTGTAACCCAATGGAGGCTAATAATCCCAGGATCCCATTTGACACCAGGGGGCGTAAAAGGGCCAGGGATGGATTGTTACAGCACGGGGACCAATAGAAGCAAGGATCTATTATGCCACCGTGGAGGCCAAGAATCAAATGATTCATTGTGACATCAAGTGGCCTAAAAGGGCATGGGATGCATTGTGACAGCACAGGGGTTAAGAGAAGCAAGGATCCATTGTGACCCAATGGAGGCTAATAATCCCAGGATCCCATTTGACACCAGGGGGCGTAAAAGGGCCAGGGATGAATTGTGACAGCATGGGGCCCAATAGAAACAAGGAAGCATTATGACACCATGGAGGCCAAGAATCAAATGATTCATTGTGACATCAAGTGGCCTAAAAGGGCATGGGATGCATTGTGACACCAGAGAGGTTAAGAGAAGCAAGGAACCATTGTGACCCAATGCAGGCTAACAATCTAATGATCCATTGTGACACCAATGGGCCTAAAAGGGCCAGGAATGAATTGTTACAGCACGGGGACCAATAGAAGCAAGGATCTATTATGCCACCATGGAGGCCAAGAAACAAATAATTCATTGTGACATCAAGTGGCCTAAAAGTGCATGGGATGCATTGTGACAGCACAGGGGTTAAGAGAAGCAAGGATCCATTATGACCCAATGGAGGCTAACAATCTAATGATCCCTTTTGACACCAATGGGCCTAAAAGGGGCAGGGATGTATTGTGAAAGCATGGGGCCCAATTAAAACCTGGTACAATTACGCCATCATGGAGGCCATGAATCAAATGATTCATTGCGATATTAAGTGGCCTAAAAGGGCATGGGATGCATTGTGACACCACAGGGGTTAAGAGAAGCAAGGAACCATTGTGACCCAATGCAGGCTAACAATCTAAGAATCCCTTTTGAAACCAGGGGGCGCAAAAGGACCACGGATTAACTCTGACAGCATGAGGACCTATAGAAGCAAGGAACCATTATGACACCATGAAGGCCAAGAATCAAATGGTTCATTGTAAGACCAAGTGGCCTAAAAGGGCTTGGAATGCATTGTGACACCACAGAGGTTAAGAGAAGCAAGGAACCATTGTGACCCAATGCAGGCTAACAATCTAATGATCCCTTGTGGCACCAGGGGGTATAAAAAGGGCCAGGGATGGATTGTTACAGCACGGGGACCAATAGAAGCAAGGATCAATTATGCCACCGTGGAGGCCAAGAATCAAATGATTCATTGTGACATCAAGTGGCCTAAAAGGGCATGGGATGCATTGTGACACCACAGGGGTTAAGAGAAGCAAGGATCCATTGTGACCCAATGGAGGCTAATAATCCCAGGATCCCATTTGACACCAGGGAGCGTAAAAGGGCCAGGGATGAATTGTGACAGCATGGAGCCCAATAGAAACAAGGAAACATTATGACACCATGGAGGTCAAGAATCAAATGATTCATTGTGACATCAAGTGGCCTAAAAGGTCATTGGATGCATTGTGACACCACAGGGGTTAAGAGAAGCAAGGAACCATTGTGACCCAATGCAGGCTAACAATCTAATTATCCCTTGTGACACCAATGGGCCTAAAAGGGGCAGGGATGTATTGTGAAAGCATGGGGCCCCAGTAAAACCTGGTACAATTATGCCACCATGGAGGCCAAGAATCAAATGATTCATTGTGACATCAAGTGGCCTAAAAGGGCATGGGATGCATTGTGACACCACAGGGGTTAAGAGAAGCAAGGAACCATTATGACCCAATGTAGGCTAACAATGTAAGAATCCCTTTTGACACCAGGGGGCGCAAAAGGACCACGGATGAACTCTGACAGCATGGGGACCTATAGAAGCAAGGAAACATTATGACACCATGAAGGCCAAGAATGAAATGATTCATTGTGACATCAAGTCGCCTAAAAGGGCTTGGAATGCATTGTGACACCACAGAGGTTAAGAGAAGCAAGGAACCATTGTGACCCAATGCAAGCTAACAATCTAATGATCCCTTGTGGCACCAGGGGGTATAAAAAGGGCCAGGGATGGATTGTTACAGCACGGGGACCAATAGAAGCAAGGATCAATTATGCCACCTTGGAGGCCAAGAATCAAATGATTCATTGTGACATCAAGTGGCCTGAAAGGGCATGGGATGCATTGTGACACCACAGGGGTTAAGAGAAGCAAGGATCCATTGTGACCCAATGGAGGCTAATAATCCCAGGATCCCATTTGACACCAGGGAGCGTAAAAGGGCCAGGGATGAATTGTGACAGCATGGAGCCCAATAGAAACAAGGAAACATTATGACACCATGGAGGTCAAGAATCAAATGATTCATTGTGACATCAAGTGGCCTAAAAGGTCATTGGATGCATTGTGACACCACAGGGGTTAAGAGAAGCAAGGAACCATTGTGACCCAATGCAGGCTAACAATCTAATTATCCCTTGTGACACCAATGGGCCTAAAAGGGGCAGGGATGTATTGTGAAAGCATGGGGCCCCAGTAAAACCTGGTACAATTATGCCACCATGGAGGCCAAGAATCAAATGATTCATTGTGACATCAAGTGGCCTAAAAGGGCATGGGATGCATTGTGACACCACAGGGGTTAAGAGAAGCAAGGAACCATTATGACCCAATGTAGGCTAACAATGTAAGAATCCCTTTTGACACCAGGGGGCGCAAAAGGACCACGGATGAACTCTGACAGCATGGGGACCTATAGAAGCAAGGAAACATTATGACACCATGAAGGCCAAGAATGAAATGATTCATTGTGACATCAAGTCGCCTAAAAGGGCTTGGAATGCATTGTGACACCACAGAGGTTAAGAGAAGCAAGGAACCATTGTGACCCAATGCAAGCTAACAATCTAATGATCCCTTGTGGCACCAGGGGGTATAAAAAGGGCCAGGGATGGATTGTTACAGCACGGGGACCAATAGAAGCAAGGATCTATTATGCCACCTTGGAGGCCAAGAATCAAATGATTCATTGTGACATCAAGTGGCCTAAAAGGGCATGGGATGCATTGTGACACCACAGGGGTTAAGAGAAGCAAGGAACCATTGTGACCCAATGCAGGCTAACAATCTAATGATCCCTTGTGACACCAATGGGCCTAAAAGGGGCAGGGATGAATTGTGAAAGCATGGGGCCCAATTAAAACCTGGTACAATTATGCCACCATGGAGGCCAAGATTCAAATGATTCATTGTGACATCAAGTGGCCTAAAAGGGCATGGGATGCATTGTGACACCACAGGGGTTAAGAGAAGCACGGAACCATTGTGACCCAATGCAGGCTAACAATCTAAGAATCCCTTGTGACACCAGGGGGCGCAAAAGGACCATGGATGAACTCTGACATCATGGGGACCTATAGAAGCAAGGAACCATTATGACACCATGAAGGCCAAGAATCAAATGGTTCATTGTAAGACCAAGTGGCCTAAAAGGGCTTGGAATGCATTGTGGCACCACAGAGGTTAAGAGAAACAAGGATCCATTGTAACCCAATGGAGGCTAATAATGCCAGGATCCCATTTGACACCAGGGGGCGTAAAAGGGCCAGGGATGGATTGTTACAACACGGGGACCAATAGAAGCAAGGATCTATTATGCCACCGTGGAGGTCAAGAATCAAATGATTCATTGTGACATCAAGTGACCTAAAAGGGCATGGGATGCATTGTGACAGCACAGGGGTTAAGAAAAGCAAGGATCCATTGTGACCCAATGGAGGCTAATAATCCCAGGATCCCATTTGACACCAGGGGGCGTAAAAGGGCCAGGGATGAATTGTGACAGCATGGGGCCCAATAGAAACAAGGAACCATTATGACACCATGGAGGCCAAGAATCAAATGATTCATTGTGACATCTAGTGGCCTAAAAGGGCATGGGATGCATTGTGACACCACAGAGGTTAAGAGAAGCAAGGAACCATTGTGACCCAATGCAGGCTAACAATCTAATGATCCCTTGCGACACCAATGGGCCTAAAAGGGGCAGGGATGTATTGTGAAAGCATGGGGCCCAATAGAAACCTCGTACAATTACGCCACCATGGAGGCCAAGAATCAAATGATTCATTGTGACATCAAGTGGCCTAAAAGGGCATGGGATGCATTGTGACACCACAGAGGTTAAGAGAAGCAAGGAACCATTGTGACCCAATGCAGGCTAACAATCTAATGATCCCTTGCGACACCAATGGGCCTAAAAGGGCCAGGGATGAATTGTTACAGCACGGGGACCAATAGAAGCAAGGATCTATTATGCCACCATGGAGGCCAAGAATCAAATAATTCATTGTGACATCAAGTGGCCTAAAAGGGCATGGGATGCATTGTGACAGCACAGGGGTTAAGAGAAGCAAGGATCCATTGTGACCCAATGGAGGCTAATAATCCCAGGATCCCATTTGACACCAGGGGGCGTAAAAGGGCCAGGGATGAATTGTGACAGCATGGGGCCCAATAGAAACAAGGAAGCATTATGACACCATGGAGGCCAAGAATCAAATGATTCATTGTGACATCAAGTGGCCTAAAAGGGCATGGGATGCATTGTGACACCAGAGAGGTTAAGAGAAGCAAGGAACCATTGTGACCCAATGCAGGCTAACAATCTAATGATCCATTGTGACACCAATGGGCCTAAAAGGGCCAGGAATGGATTGTTACAGCACGGGGACCAATAGAAGCAAGGATCTATTATGCCACCATGGAGGCCAAGAAACAAATAATTCATTGTGACATCAAGTGGCCTAAAAGTGCATGGGATGCATTGTGACAGCACAGGGGTTAAGAGAAGCAAGGATCCATTATGACCCAATGGAGGCTAACAATCTAATGATCCCTTTTGACACCAATGGGCCTAAAAGGGGCAGGGATGTATTGTGAAAGCATGGGGCCCAATTAAAACCTGGTACAATTACGCCATCATGGAGGCCATGAATCAAATGATTCATTGCGATATTAAGTGGCCTAAAAGGGCATGGGATGCATTGTGACACCACAGGGGTTAAGAGAAGCAAGGAACCATTGTGACCCAATGCAGGCTAACAATGTAAGAATCCCTTTTGAAACCAGGGGGCGCAAAAGGACCACGGATTAACTCTGACAGCATGGGGACCTATAGAAGCAAGGAAACGTTATGACACCATGGAGGCCAAGAATCAAATGATTCATTGTGACATCAAGTGGCCTGAAAGGGCATGGGATGCATTGTGACACCACAGGGGTTAAGAGAAGCAAGGAACCATTGTGACCCAATGCAGGCTAACAATCTAAGAATCCCTTTTGACACCAGGGGGCGCAAAAGGACCACGGATGAACACTGACAGCATGGGGACCTATAGAAGCAAGGAAACATTATGACACCATGAAGGCCAAGAATCAAATGATTCATTGTGACATCAAGTGGCCTAAAAGGGCTTGGAATGCATTGTGAAACCACAGAGGTTAAGAGAAGCAAGGAACCATTGTGACCCAATGCAGGCTAACAATCTAATGATCCCTTGTGACACCACCAATGGGCCTAAAAGGGGCAGGGATGTATTGTGAAAGCATGGGGCCCAATAGAAACCTCGTACAATTACGCCACAATGGAGGCCAAGAATCAAATGATTCGTTGTGACATCAAGTGGCCTAAAAGGGCATGTGATGCATTGTGACACCACAGGGGTTAAGAGAAGCACGGAACCATTGTGACCCAATGCAGGCTAACAATCTAATGATCCCTTGTGACACCAATGGGCCTAAAAGGGCCAGGGATGAATTGTTACAGCACGGGGACCAATAGAAGCAAGGATCTATTATGCCAACGTGGAGGCCAAGAATCAAATGATTCATTGTGACATCAAGTGGCCTAAAAGGGCATGGGATGCATTGTGACACCACAGGGGTTAAGAGAAGCAAGGATCCATTGTGACCCAATGGAGGCTAATAATCCCAGGATCCCATTTGACACCAGGGGGCGTAAAAGGGCCAGGGATGAATTGTGACAGCATGGGGCCCAAAAGAAACAAGGAACCATTATGACACCATGGAGGCCAAGAATCAAATGATTCATTGTGACATCAAGTGGCCTAAAAGGGCATGGGATGCATTGTGACACCACAGAGGTTAAGAGAAGCAAGGAACCATTGTGACCCAATGCAGGCTAACAATCTAATGATCCCTTGTGACACCAATGGGCCTAAAAGGGCCAGGGATGAATTGCGACAGCATGGGGCCCAAGTAAAACCTGGTACAATTATGCTACCATGGAGGCCAAGAATCAAATGATTCATTGCGACATCAAGTGGCCTAAAAGGGCATGGGATGCATTGTGACACCACAGGGGTTAAGAGAAGCAAGGATCCATTGTGACCCAATGGAGGGTAATAATCCCAGGATCCCATTTGACACCAGGGGGCGTAAAAGGTCCAGGGATGAATTGTGACAGCATGGAGCCCAATAGAAACAAGGAACCATTATGACACCATGGAGGCCAAGAATCAAATGATTCATTGTGACATCAAGTGGCCTAAAAGGGCATGGGATGCATTGTGACACCACAGAGGTTAAGAGAAGCAAGGAACCATTGTGACCCAATGCAGGCTAACAATCTAATGATCCCTTGTGACACCAATGGGCCTAAAAGGGGCAGGGATGTATTGTGAAAGCATGGGGCCCCAGTAAAACCTGGTACAATTATGCCACCATGGAGGCCAAGAATCAAATGATTCGTTGTGACATCAAGTGGCCTAAAAGGGCATGGGATGCATTGTGACACCACAGGGGTTAAGAGAAGCAAGGAACCATTGTGATCCAATGCTGGCTAACAATCTAAGAATCCCTTTTGACACCGGGGGGGTAAAAGGGGCAGGGATGAATTGTGACAGCATGGGGCCCATTAGAATCAAGGAACCATTATCACACCATGGAGGCCAAGAATCAAATAATTCATTGTGACATCAAGTGGCCTAAAAGGGCATGGGATGCATTGTGACACCACAGAGGTTAAGAGAAGCAAGGAACCATTGTGACCCAATGCAGGCTAACAATCTAAGAATCCCTTTTGACACCAGGGGTCGCAAAAGGACCATGGATGAACTCTGACAGCATGGGGACCTATAGAAGCAAGGAACCATTATGACACCATGAAGGCCAAGAATCAAAAGGCTCATTGTAAGACCATGTGGCCTAAAAGGGCTTGGAATGCATTGTGGCACCACAGAGGTTAAGAGAAACAAGGATCCATTGTAACCCAATTGAGGCTAATAATGCCAGGATCCCATTTGACACCAGGGGGCGTAAAAGGGCCAGGGATGGATTGTTACAACACGGGGACCAATAGAAGCAAGGATCTATTATGCCACCGTGGAGGTCAAGAATCAAATGATTCATTGTGACATCAAGTGACCTAAAAGGGCATGGGATGCATTGTGACAGCACAGGGGTTAAGAAAAGCAAGGATCCATTGTGACCCAATGGAGGCTAATAATCCCAGGATCCCATTTGACACCAGGGGGCGTAAAAGGGCCAGGGATGAATTGTGACAGCATGGGGCCCAATAGAAACAAGGAACCATTATGACACCATGGAGGCCAAGAATCAAATGATTCATTGTGACATCTAGTGGCCTAAAAGGGCATGGGATGCATTGTGACACCACAGAGGTTAAGAGAAGCAAGGAACCATTGTGACCCAATGCAGGCTAACAATCTAATGATCCCTTGCGACACCAATGGGCCTAAAAGGGGCAGGGATGTATTGTGAAAGCATGGGGCCCAATAGAAACCTCGTACAATTATGCCACCATGGAGGCCAAGAATCAAATGATTCATTGTGACATCAAGTGGCCTAAAAGGGCATGGGATGCATTGTGACACCACAGAGGTTAAGAGAAGCAAGGAACCATTGTGACCCAATGCAGGCTAACAATCTAATGATCCCTTGCGACACCAATGGGCCTAAAAGGGCCAGGGATGAATTGTTACAGCACGGGGACCAATAGAAGCAAGGATCTATTATGCCACCATGGAGGCCAAGAATCAAATAATTCATTGTGACATCAAGTGGCCTAAAAGGGCATGGGATGCATTGTGACAGCACAGGGGTTAAGAGAAGCAAGGATCCATTGTGACCCAATGGAGGCTAATAATCCCAGGATCCCATTTGACACCAGGGGGCGTAAAAGGGCCAGGGATGAATTGTGACAGCATGGGGCCCAATAGAAACAAGGAAGCATTATGACACCATGGAGGCCAAGAAACAAATAATTCATTGTGACATCAAGTGGCCTAAAAGTGCATGGGATGCATTGTGACAGCACAGGGGTTAAGAGAAGCAAGGATCCATTATGACCCAATGGAGGCTAACAATCTAATGATCCCTTTTGACACCAATGGGCCTAAAAGGGGCAGGGATGTATTGTGAAAGCATGGGGCCCAATTAAAACCTGGTACAATTACGCCACCATGGAGGCCATGAATCAAATGATTCATTGCGATATTAAGTGGCCTAAAAGGGCATGGGATGCATTGTGACACCACAGGGGTTAAGAGAAGCAAGGAACCATTGTGACCCAATGCAGGCTAACAATGTAAGAATCCCTTTTGAAACCAGGGGGCGCAAAAGGACCACGGATTAACTCTGACAGCATGGGGACCTATAGAAGCAAGGAAACGTTATGACACCATGGAGGCCAAGAATCAAATGATTCATTGTGACATCAAGTGGCCTGAAAGGGCATGGGATGCATTGTGACACCACAGGGGTTAAGAGAAGCAAGGAACCATTGTGACCCAATGCAGGCTAACAATCTAAGAATCCCTTTTGACACCAGGGGGCGCAAAAGGACCACGGATGAACACTGACAGCATGGGGACCTATAGAAGCAAGGAAACATTATGACACCATGAAGGCCAAGAATCAAATGATTCATTGTGACATCAAGTGGCCTAAAAGGGCTTGGAATGCATTGTGAAACCACAGAAGTTAAGAGAAGCAAGGAACCATTGTGACCCAATGCAGGCTAACAATCTAATGATCCCTTGTGACACCACCAATGGGCCTAAAAGGGGCAGGGATGTATTGTGAAAGCATGGGGCCCAATAGAAACCTCGTACAATTACGCCACAATGGAGGCCAAGAATCAAATGATTCGTTGTGACATCAAGTGGCCTAAAAGGGCATGTGATGCATTGTGACACCACAGGGGTTAAGAGAAGCACGGAACCATTGTGACCCAATGCAGGCTAACAATCTAATGATCCCTTGTGACACCAATGGGCCTAAAAGGGCCAGGGATGAATTGTTACAGCACGGGGACCAATAGAAGCAAGGATCTATTATGCCAACGTGGAGGCCAAGAATCAAATGATTCATTGTGACATCAAGTGGCCTAAAAGGGCATGGGATGCATTGTGACACCACAGGGGTTAAGAGAAGCAAGGATCCATTGTGACCCAATGGAGGCTAATAATCCCAGGATCCCATTTGACACCAGGGGGCGTAAAAGGGCCAGGGATGAATTGTGACAGCATGGGGCCCAAAAGAAACAAGGAACCATTATGACACCATGGAGGCCAAGAATCAAATGATTCATTGTGACATCAAGTGGCCTAAAAGGGCATGGGATGCATTGTGACACCACAGAGGTTAAGAGAAGCAAGGAACCATTGTGACCCAATGCAGGCTAACAATCTAATGATCCCTTGTGACACCAATGGGCCTAAAAGGGCCAGGGATGAATTGCGACAGCATGGGGCCCAAGTAAAACCTGGTACAATTATGCTACCATGGAGGCCAAGAATCAAATGATTCATTGCGACATCAAGTGGCCTAAAAGGGCATGGGATGCATTGTGACACCACAGGGGTTAAGAGAAGCAAGGATCCATTGTGACCCAATGGAGGGTAATAATCCCAGGATCCCATTTGACACCAGGGGGCGTAAAAGGTCCAGGGATGAATTGTGACAGCATGGAGCCCAATAGAAACAAGGAACCATTATGACACCATGGAGGCCAAGAATCAAATGATTCATTGTGACATCAAGTGGCCTAAAAGGGCATGGGATGCATTGTGACACCACAGAGGTTAAGAGAAGCAAGGAACCATTGTGACCCAATGCAGGCTAACAATCTAATGATCCCTTGTGACACCAATGGGCCTAAAAGGGGCAGGGATGTATTGTGAAAGCATGGGGCCCCAGTAAAACCTGGTACAATTATGCCACCATGGAGGTCAAGAATCAAATGATTCGTTGTGACATCAAGTGGCCTAAAAGGGCATGGGATGCATTGTGACACCACAGGGGTTAAGAGAAGCAAGGAACCATTGTGATCCAATGCTGGCTAACAATCTAAGAATCCCTTTTGACACCGGGGGGGTAAAAGGGGCAGGGATGAATTGTGACAGCATGGGGCCCATTAGAATCAAGGAACCATTATCACACCATGGAGGCCAAGAATCAAATAATTCATTGTGACATCAAGTGGCCTAAAAGGGCATGGGATGCATTGTGACACCACAGAGGTTAAGAGAAGCAAGGAACCATTGTGACCCAATGCAGGCTAACAATCTAAGAATCCCTTTTGACACCAGGGGTCGCAAAAGGACCATGGATGAACTCTGACAGCATGGGGACCTATAGAAGCAAGGAACCATTATGACACCATGAAGGCCAAGAATCAAAAGGCTCATTGTAAGACCATGTGGCCTAAAAGGGCTTGGAATGCATTGTGGCACCACAGAGGTTAAGAGAAACAAGGATCCATTGTAACCCAATGGAGGCTAATAATCCCAGGATCCCATTTGACACCAGGGGGCGTAAAAGGGCCAGGGATGGATTGTTACAGCACGGGGACCAATAGAAGCAAGGATCTATTATGCCACCGTGGAGGCCAAGAATCAAATGATTCATTGTGACATCAAGTGGCCTAAAAGGGCATGGGATGCATTGTGACAGCACAGGGGTTAAGAGAAGCAAGGATCCATTGTGACCCAATGGAGGCTAATAATCCCAGGATCCCATTTGACACCAGGGGGCGTAAAAGGGCCAGGGATGAATTGTGACAGCATGGGGCCCAATAGAAACAAGGAAGCATTATGACACCATGGAGGCCAAGAATCAAATGATTCATTGTGACATCAAGTGGCCTAAAAGGGCATGGGATGCATTGTGACACCAGAGAGGTTAAGAGAAGCAAGGAACCATTGTGACCCAATGCAGGCTAACAATCTAATGATCCATTGTGACACCAATGGGCCTAAAAGGGCCAGGAATGAATTGTTACAGCACGGGGACCAATAGAAGCAAGGATCTATTATGCCACCATGGAGGCCAAGAAACAAATAATTCATTGTGACATCAAGTGGCCTAAAAGTGCATGGGATGCATTGTGACAGCACAGGGGTTAAGAGAAGCAAGGATCCATTATGACCCAATGGAGGCTAACAATCTAATGATCCCTTTTGACACCAATGGGCCTAAAAGGGGCAGGGATGTATTGTGAAAGCATGGGGCCCAATTAAAACCTGGTACAATTACGCCATCATGGAGGCCATGAATCAAATGATTCATTGCGATATTAAGTGGCCTAAAAGGGCATGGGATGCATTGTGACACCACAGGGGTTAAGAGAAGCAAGGAACCATTGTGACCCAATGCAGGCTAACAATCTAAGAATCCCTTTTGAAACCAGGGGGCGCAAAAGGACCACGGATTAACTCTGACAGCATGAGGACCTATAGAAGCAAGGAACCATTATGACACCATGAAGGCCAAGAATCAAATGGTTCATTGTAAGACCAAGTGGCCTAAAAGGGCTTGGAATGCATTGTGACACCACAGAGGTTAAGAGAAGCAAGGAACCATTGTGACCCAATGCAGGCTAACAATCTAATGATCCCTTGTGGCACCAGGGGGTATAAAAAGGGCCAGGGATGGATTGTTACAGCACGGGGACCAATAGAAGCAAGGATCAATTATGCCACCGTGTAGGCCAAGAATCAAATGATTCATTGTGACATCAAGTGGCCTAAAAGGGCATGGGATGCATTGTGACACCACAGGGGTTAAGAGAAGCAAGGATCCATTGTGACCCAATGGAGGCTAATAATCCCAGGATCCCATTTGACACCAGGGAGCGTAAAAGGGCCAGGGATGAATTGTGACAGCATGGAGCCCAATAGAAACAAGGAAACATTATGACACCATGGAGGTCAAGAATCAAATGATTCATTGTGACATCAAGTGGCCTAAAAGGTCATTGGATGCATTGTGACACCACAGGGGTTAAGAGAAGCAAGGAACCATTGTGACCCAATGCAGGCTAACAATCTAATTATCCCTTGTGACACCAATGGGCCTAAAAGGGGCAGGGATGTATTGTGAAAGCATGGGGCCCCAGTAAAACCTGGTACAATTATGCCACCATGGAGGCCAAGAATCAAATGATTCATTGTGACATCAAGTGGCCTAAAAGGGCATGGGATGCATTGTGACACCACAGGGGTTAAGAGAAGCAAGGAACCATTATGACCCAATGTAGGCTAACAATCTAAGAATCCCTTTTGACACCAGGGGGCGCAAAAGGACCACGGATGAACTCTGACAGCATGGGGACCTATAGAAGCAAGGAAACATTATGACACCATGAAGGCCAAGAATGAAATGATTCATTGTGACATCAAGTCGCCTAAAAGGGCTTGGAATGCATTGTGACACCACAGAGGTTAAGAGAAGCAAGGAACCATTGTGACCCAATGCAAGCTAACAATCTAATGATCCCTTGTGGCACCAGGGGGTATAAAAAGGGCCAGGGATGGATTGTTACAGCACGGGGACCAATAGAAGCAAGGATCTATTATGCCACCTTGGAGGCCAAGAATCAAATGATTCATTGTGACATCAAGTGGCCTAAAAGGGCATGGGATGCATTGTGACACCACAGGGGTTAAGAGAAGCAAGGAACCATTGTGACCCAATGCAGGCTAACAATCTAATGATCCCTTGTGACACCAATGGGCCTAAAAGGGGCAGGGATGAATTGTGAAAGCATGGGGCCCAATTAAAACCTGGTACAATTATGCCACCATGGAGGCCAAGATTCAAATGATTCATTGTGACATCAAGTGGCCTAAAAGGGCATGGGATGCATTGTGACACCACAGGGGTTAAGAGAAGCAAGGAACCATTGTGACCCAATGCAGGCTAACAATCTAAGAATCCCTTTTGACACCAGGGGGCGCAAAAGGACCATGGATGAACTCTGACATCATGGGGACCTATAGAAGCAAGGAACCATTATGACACCATGAAGGCCAAGAATCAAATGGTTCATTGTAAGACCAAGTGGCCTAAAAGGGCTTGGAATGCATTGTGGCACCACAGAGGTTAAGAGAAACAAGGATCCATTGTAACCCAATGGAGGCTAATAATGCCAGGATCCCATTTGACACCAGGGGGCGTAAAAGGGCCAGGGATGGATTGTTACAACACGGGGACCAATAGAAGCAAGGATCTATTATGCCACCGTGGAGGTCAAGAATCAAATGATTCATTGTGACATCAAGTGACCTAAAAGGGCATGGGATGCATTGTGACAGCACAGGGGTTAAGAAAAGCAAGGATCCATTGTGACCCAATGGAGGCTAATAATCCCAGGATCCCATTTGACACCAGGGGGCGTAAAAGGGCCAGGGATGAATTGTGACAGCATGGGGCCCAATAGAAACAAGGAACCATTATGACACCATGGAGGCCAAGAATCAAATGATTCATTGTGACATCTAGTGGCCTAAAAGGGCATGGGATGCATTGTGACACCACAGAGGTTAAGAGAAGCAAGGAACCATTGTGACCCAATGCAGGCTAACAATCTAATGATCCCTTGCGACACCAGGGGGCCTAAAAGGGGCAGGGATGAATTGTGACAGCATGGGGCCCAAGTAAAACCTGGTACAATTATGCCACCATGGAGGCCAAGAAACAAATGATTCATTGTGACATCAAGTGGCCTAAAAGGGCATGGGATGCATTGTGACACCACAGGGGTTAAGAGAAGCAAGGAACCATTGTGACCCAATGCAGGCTAACAATCTAAGAATCCCTTTTGACAACAGAGGGCGCAAAAGGACCACGGATGAACTCTGACAGCATGGGGACCTATAGAAGCAAGGAAACGTTATGACACCATGGAGGCCAAGAATCAAATGATTCATTGTGACATCAAGTGGCCTAAAAGGGCATGGGATGCATTGTGACACCACAGGGGTTAAGAGAAGCAAGGAACCATTGTGACCCAATGCAGGCTAACAATCTAAGAATCCCTTTTGACACCAGGGGGCGCAAAAGGACCACGGATGAACACTGACAGCATGGGGACCTATAGAAGCAAGGAAACATTATGACACCATGAAGGCCAAGAATCAAATGATTCATTGTGACATCAAGTGGCCTAAAAGGGCTTGGAATGCATTGTGACACCACAGAGGTTAAGAGAAGCAAGGAACCATTGTGACCCAATGCAGGCTAACAATCTAATGATCCCTTGTGATACCACCAATGGGCCTAAAAGGGGCAGGGATATATTGTGAAAGCATGGGGCCCAATAGAAACCTCGTACAATTACGCCACAATGGAGGCCAAGAATCAAATGATTCGTTGTGACATCAAGTGGCCTAAAAGGGCATGTGATGCATTGTGACACCACAGGGGTTAAGAGAAGCACGGAACCATTGTGACCCAATGCAGGCTAACAATCTAATGATCCCTTGTGACACCAATGGGCCTAAAAGGGCCAGGGATGAATTGTTACAGCACGGGGACCAATAGAAGCAAGGATCTATTATGCCAACGTGGAGGCCAAGAATCAAATGATTCATTGTGACATCATGTGGCCTAAAAGGGCATGGGATGCATTGTGACACCACAGGGGTTAAGAGAAGCAAGGATCCATTGTGACCCAATGGAGGCTAATAATCCCAGGATCCCATTTGACACCAGGGGGCGTAAAAGGGCCAGGGATGAATTGTGACAGCATGGGGCCCAAAAGAAACAAGGAACCATTATGACACCATGGAGGCCAAGAATCAAATGATTCATTGTGACATCAAGTGGCCTAAAATGGCATGGGATGCATTGTGACACCACAGAGGTTAAGAGAAGCAAGGAACCATTGTGACCCAATGCAGGCTAACAATCTAATGATCCCTTGTGACACCAATGGGCCTAAAAGGGCCAGGGATGAATTGCGACAGCATGGGGCCCAAGTAAAACCTGGTACAATTATGCTACCATGGAGGCCAAGAATCAAATGATTCATTGCGACATCAAGTGGCCTAAAAGGGCATGGGATGCATTGTGACAGCACAGGGGTTAAGAGAAGCAAGGATCCATTGTGACCCAATGGAGGGTAATAATCCCAGGATCCCATTTGACACCAGGGGGCGTAAAAGGTCCAGGGATGAATTGTGACAGCATGGAGCCCAATAGAAACAAGGAACCATTATGACACCATGGAGGCCAAGAATCAAATGATTCATTGTGACATCAAGTGGCCTAAAAGGGCATGGGATGCATTGTGACACCACAGAGGTTAAGAGAAGCAAGGAACCATTGTGACCCAATGCAGGCTAACAATCTAAGAATCCCTTTTGACACCAGGGGGCGCAAAAGGACCATGGATGAACTCTGACATCATGGGGACCTATAGAAGCAAGGAACCATTATGACACCATGAAGGCCAAGAATCAAATGGTTCATTGTAAGACGAAGTGGCCTAAAAGGGCTTGGAATGCATTGTGACACCACAGAGGTTAAGAGAAGCAAGGAACCATTGTGACCCAATGCAGGCTAACAATCTAATGATCCCTTGTGACACCAATGGGCCTAAAAGGGCCAGGAATGAATTGTTACATCACGGGGACCAATAGAAGCAAGGATCTATTATGCCACCATGGAGGCCAAGAAACAAATGATTCATTGTGACATCAAGTGGCCTAAAAGGGCATGGGATGCATTGTGACAGCACAGGGGTTAAGAGAAGCAAGGAACCATTGTGACCCAATGGAGGCTAACAATCTAATGATCCCTTGTGACACCAATGGGTCTAAAAGGGGCAGGGATGTATTGTGAAAGCATGGGGCCCAATTAAAACCTGGTACAATTACGCCACCATGGAGGCCAAGAATCAAATGATTCATTGTGACATCAAGTGGCCTAAAAGGGCATGGGATGCATTGTGACACCACAGGGGTTAAGAGAAGCAAGGAACCATTGTGATCCAATGCAGGCTAACAATCTAAGAATCCTGTTTGACACCAGGGGGCGCAAAAGGACCACGGATGAACTCTGACAGCATGGGGACCTATAGAAGCAAGGAAACATTATGACACCATGAAGGCCAAGAATCAAATGGTTCATTGTAAGTCCAAGTGGCCTAAAAGGGCTTGGAATGCTTTGTGACACCACAGAGGTTAAGAGAAGCACGGAACCATTGTGACCCAATGCAGGCTAACAATCTAATGATCCCTTGTGACACCAATGGGCCTAAAAGGGCCAGGGATGAATTGTTACAGCACGGGGACCAATAGAAGCAAGGATCTATTATGCCACCATGGAGGCCAAGAATCAAATAATTCATTGTGACATCAAGTGGCCTAAAAGGGCATGGGATGCATTGTGACACCACAGGGGTTAAGAGAAGCAAGGATCCATTGTGACCCAATGGAGGCTAATAATCCCAGGATCCCATTTGACACCAGGGGGCGTAAAAGGGCCAGGGATGAATTGTGACAGCATGGGGCCCAATAGAAACAAGGAAGCATTATGACACCATGGAGGCCAAGAATCAAATGATTCATTGTGACATCAAGTGGCCTAAAAGGGCATGGGATGCATTGTGACACCACAGAGGTTAAGAGAAGCAAGGAACCATTGTGACCCAATGCAGGCTAACAATCTAATGATCCATTGTGACACCAATGGGCCTAAAAGGGCCAGGAATGGATTGTTACAGCACGGGGACCAATAGAAGCAAGGATCTATTATGCCACCATGGAGGCCAAGAAACAAATAATTCATTGTGACATCAAGTGGCCTAAAAGTGCATGGGATGCATTGTGACAGCACAGGGGTTAAGAGAAGCAAGGATCCATTATGACCCAATGGAGGCTAACAATCTAATGATCCCTTTTGACACCAATGGGCCTAAAAGGGGCAGGGATGTATTGTGAAAGCATGGGGCCCAATAGAAACCTCGTACAATTATGCCACAATGGAGGCCAAGAATCAAATGATTCGTTGTGACATCAAGTGGCCTAAAAGGGCATGTGATGCATTGTGACACCACAGGGGTTAAGAGAAGCACGGAACCATTGTGACCCAATGCAGGCTAACAATCTAATGATCCCTTGTGACACCAATGGGCCTAAAAGGGCCAGGGATGAATTGTTACAGCACGGGGACCAATAGAAGCAAGGATCTATTATGCCAACGTGGAGGCCAAGAATCAAATGATTCATTGTGACATCAAGTGGCCTAAAAGGGCATGGGATGCATTGTGACACCACAGGGGTTAAGAGAAGCAAGGATCCATTGTGACCCAATGGAGGCTAATAATCCCAGGATCCCATTTGACACCAGGGGGCGTAAAAGGGCCAGGGATGAATTGTGACAGCATGGGGCCCAAAAGAAACAAGGAACCATTATGACACCATGGAGGCCAAGAATCAAATGATTCATTGTGACATCAAGTGGCCTAAAAGGGCATGGGATGCATTGTGACACCACAGAGGTTAAGAGAAGCAAGGAACCATTGTGACCCAATGCAGGCTAACAATCTAATGATCCCTTGTGACACCAATGGGCCTAAAAGGGCCAGGGATGAATTGCGACAGCATGGGGCCCAAGTAAAACCTGGTACAATTATGCTACCATGGAGGCCAAGAATCAAATGATTCATTGCGACATCAAGTGGCCTAAAAGGGCATGGGATGCATTGTGACACCACAGGGGTTAAGAGAAGCAAGGATCCATTGTGACCCAATGGAGGGTAATAATCCCAGGATCCCATTTGACACCAGGGGGCGTAAAAGGTCCAGGGATGAATTGTGACAGCATGGAGCCCAATAGAAACAAGGAACCATTATGACACCATGGAGGCCAAGAATCAAATGATTCATTGTGACATCAAGTGGCCTAAAAGGGCATGGGATGCATTGTGACACCACAGAGGTTAAGAGAAGCAAGGAACCATTGTGACCCAATGCAGGCTAACAATCTAATGATCCCTTGTGACACCAATGGGCCTAAAAGGGGCAGGGATGTATTGTGAAAGCATGGGGCCCCAGTAAAACCTGGTACAATTATGCCACCATGGAGGCCAAGAATCAAATGATTCGTTGTGACATCAAGTGGCCTAAAAGGGCATGGGATGCATTGTGACACCACAGGGGTTAAGAGAAGCAAGGAACCATTGTGATCCAATGCTGGCTAACAATCTAAGAATCCCTTTTGACACCGGGGGGGTAAAAGGGGCAGGGATGAATTGTGACAGCATGGGGCCCATTAGAATCAAGGAACCATTATCACACCATGGAGGCCAAGAATCAAATAATTCATTGTGACATCAAGTGGCCTAAAAGGGCATGGGATGCATTGTGACACCACAGAGGTTAAGAGAAGCAAGGAACCATTGTGACCCAATGCAGGCTAACAATCTAAGAATCCCTTTTGACACCAGGGGTCGCAAAAGGACCATGGATGAACTCTGACAGCATGGGGACCTATAGAAGCAAGGAACCATTATGACACCATGAAGGCCAAGAATCAAAAGGCTCATTGTAAGACCATGTGGCCTAAAAGGGCTTGGAATGCATTGTGACACCACAGAGGTTAAGAGAAACAAGGATCCATTGTAACCCAATGGAGGCTAATAATCCCAGGATCCCATTTGACACCAGGGGGCGTAAAAGGGCCAGGGATGGATTGTTACAGCACGGGGACCAATAGAAGCAAGGATCTATTATGCCACCGTGGAGGCCAAGAATCAAATGATTCATTGTGACATCAAGTGGCCTAAAAGGGCATGGGATGCATTGTGACAGCACAGGGGTTAAGAGAAGCAAGGATCCATTGTGACCCAATGGAGGCTAATAATCCCAGGATCCCATTTGACACCAGGGGGCGTAAAAGGGCCAGGGATGAATTGTGACAGCATGGGGCCCAATAGAAACAAGGAAGCATTATGACACCATGGAGGCCAAGAATCAAATGATTCATTGTGACATCAAGTGGCCTAAAAGGGCATGGGATGCATTGTGACACCAGAGAGGTTAAGAGAAGCAAGGAACCATTGTGACCCAATGCAGGCTAACAATCTAATGATCCATTGTGACACCAATGGGCCTAAAAGGGCCAGGAATGAATTGTTACAGCACGGGGACCAATAGAAGCAAGGATCTATTATGCCACCATGGAGGCCAAGAAACAAATAATTCATTGTGACATCAAGTGGCCTAAAAGTGCATGGGATGCATTGTGACAGCACAGGGGTTAAGAGAAGCAAGGATCCATTATGACCCAATGGAGGCTAACAATCTAATGATCCCTTTTGACACCAATGGGCCTAAAAGGGGCAGGGATGTATTGTGAAAGCATGGGGCCCAATTAAAACCTGGTACAATTACGCCATCATGGAGGCCATGAATCAAATGATTCATTGCGATATTAAGTGGCCTAAAAGGGCATGGGATGCATTGTGACACCACAGGGGTTAAGAGAAGCAAGGAACCATTGTGACCCAATGCAGGCTAACAATCTAAGAATCCCTTTTGAAACCAGGGGGCGCAAAAGGACCACGGATTAACTCTGACAGCATGAGGACCTATAGAAGCAAGGAACCATTATGACACCATGAAGGCCAAGAATCAAATGGTTCATTGTAAGACCAAGTGGCCTAAAAGGGCTTGGAATGCATTGTGACACCACAGAGGTTAAGAGAAGCAAGGAACCATTGTGACCCAATGCAGGCTAACAATCTAATGATCCCTTGTGGCACCAGGGGGTATAAAAAGGGCCAGGGATGGATTGTTACAGCACGGGGACCAATAGAAGCAAGGATCAATTATGCCACCGTGTAGGCCAAGAATCAAATGATTCATTGTGACATCAAGTGGCCTAAAAGGGCATGGGATGCATTGTGACACCACAGGGGATAAGAGAAGCAAGGATCCATTGTGACCCAATGGAGGCTAATAATCCCAGGATCCCATTTGACACCAGGGAGCGTAAAAGGGCCAGGGATGAATTGTGACAGCATGGAGCCCAATAGAAACAAGGAAACATTATGACACCATGGAGGTCAAGAATCAAATGATTCATTGTGACATCAAGTGGCCTAAAAGGTCATTGGATGCATTGTGACACCACAGGGGTTAAGAGAAGCAAGGAACCATTGTGACCCAATGCAGGCTAACAATCTAATTATCCCTTGTGACACCAATGGGCCTAAAAGGGGCAGGGATGTATTGTGAAAGCATGGGGCCCCAGTAAAACCTGGTACAATTATGCCACCATGGAGGCCAAGAATCAAATGATTCATTGTGACATCAAGTGGCCTAAAAGGGCATGGGATGCATTGTGACACCACAGGGGTTAAGAGAAGCAAGGAACCATTATGACCCAATGTAGGCTAACAATCTAAGAATCCCTTTTGACACCAGGGGGCGCAAAAGGACCACGGATGAACTCTGACAGCATGGGGACCTATAGAAGCAAGGAAACATTATGACACCATGAAGGCCAAGAATGAAATGATTCATTGTGACATCAAGTCGCCTAAAAGGGCTTGGAATGCATTGTGACACCACAGAGGTTAAGAGAAGCAAGGAACCATTGTGACCCAATGCAAGCTAACAATCTAATGATCCCTTGTGGCACCAGGGGGTATAAAAAGGGCCAGGGATGGATTGTTACAGCACGGGGACCAATAGAAGCAAGGATCTATTATGCCACCTTGGAGGCCAAGAATCAAATGATTCATTGTGACATCAAGTGGCCTAAAAGGGCATGGGATGCATTGTGACACCACAGGGGTTAAGAGAAGCAAGGAACCATTGTGACCCAATGCAGGCTAACAATCTAATGATCCCTTGTGACACCAATGGGCCTAAAAGGGGCAGGGATGAATTGTGAAAGCATGGGGCCCAATTAAAACCTGGTACAATTATGCCACCATGGAGGCCAAGATTCAAATGATTCATTGTGACATCAAGTGGCCTAAAAGGGCATGGGATGCATTGTGACACCACAGGGGTTAAGAGAAGCACGGAACCATTGTGACCCAATGCAGGCTAACAATCTAAGAATCCCTTTTGACACCAGGGGGCGCAAAAGGACCATGGATGAACTCTGACATCATGGGGACCTATAGAAGCAAGGAACCATTATGACACCATGAAGGCCAAGAATCAAATGGTTCATTGTAAGACCAAGTGGCCTAAAAGGGCTTGGAATGCATTGTGGCACCACAGAGGTTAAGAGAAACAAGGATCCATTGTAACCCAATGGAGGCTAATAATGCCAGGATCCCATTTGACACCAGGGGGCGTAAAAGGGCCAGGGATGGATTGTTACAACACGGGGACCAATAGAAGCAAGGATCTATTATGCCACCGTGGAGGTCAAGAATCAAATGATTCATTGTGACATCAAGTGACCTAAAAGGGCATGGGATGCATTGTGACAGCACAGGGGTTAAGAAAAGCAAGGATCCATTGTGACCCAATGGAGGCTAATAATCCCAGGATCCCATTTGACACCAGGGGGCGTAAAAGGGCCAGGGATGAATTGTGACAGCATGGGGCCCAATAGAAACAAGGAACCATTATGACACCATGGAGGCCAAGAATCAAATGATTCATTGTGACATCAAGTGGCCTAAAAGGGCATGGGATGCATTGTGACACCACAGAGGTTAAGAGAAGCAAGGAACCATTGTGACCCAATGCAGGCTAACAATCTAATGATCCCTTGCGACACCAATGGGCCTAAAAGGGGCAGGGATGTATTGTGAAAGCATGGGGCCCAATAGAAACCTCGTACAATTACGCCACCATGGAGGCCAAGAATCAAATGATTCATTGTGACATCAAGTGGCCTAAAAGGGCATGGGATGCATTGTGACACCACAGAGGTTAAGAGAAGCAAGGAACCATTGTGACCCAATGCAGGCTAACAATCTAATGATCCCTTGCGACACCAATGGGCCTAAAAGGGCCAGGGATGAATTGTTACAGCACGGGGACCAATAGAAGCAAGGATCTATTATGCCACCATGGAGGCCAAGAATCAAATAATTCATTGTGACATCAAGTGGCCTAAAAGGGCATGGGATGCATTGTGACAGCACAGGGGTTAAGAGAAGCAAGGATCCATTGTGACCCAATGGAGGCTAATAATCCCAGGATCCCATTTGACACCAGGGGGCGTAAAAGGGCCAGGGATGAATTGTGACAGCATGGGGCCCAATAGAAACAAGGAAGCATTATGGCACCATGGAGGCCAAGAATCAAATGATTCATTGTGACATCAAGTGGCCTAAAAAGGCATGGGATGCATTGTGACACCACAGAGGTTAAGAGAAGCAAGGAACCATTGTGACCCAATGCAGGCTAACAATCTAATGATCCATTGTGACACCAATGGGCCTAAAAGGGCCAGGAATGGATTGTTACAGCACGGGGACCAATAGAAGCAAGGATCTATTATGCCACCATGGAGGCCAAGAAACAAATAATTCATTGTGACATCAAGTGGCCTAAAAGTGCATGGGATGCATTGTGACAGCACAGGGGTTAAGAGAAGCAAGGATCCATTATGACCCAATGGAGGCTAACAATCTAATGATCCCTTTTGACACCAATGGGCCTAAAAGGGGCAGGGATGTATTGTGAAAGCATGGGGCCCAATTAAAACCTGGTACAATTACGCCATCATGGAGGCCATGAATCAAATGATTCATTGCGATATTAAGTGGCCTAAAAGGGCATGGGATGCATTGTGACACCACAGGGGTTAAGAGAAGCAAGGAACCATTGTGACCCAATGCAGGCTAACAATGTAAGAATCCCTTTTGAAACCAGGGGGCGCAAAAGGACCACGGATTAACTCTGACAGCATGGGGACCTATAGAAGCAAGGAAACGTTATGACACCATGGAGGCCAAGAATCAAATGATTCATTGTGACATCAAGTGGCCTGAAAGGGCATGGGATGCATTGTGACACCACAGGGGTTAAGAGAAGCAAGGAACCATTGTGACCCAATGCAGGCTAACAATCTAAGAATCCCTTTTGACACCAGGGGGCGCAAAAGGACCACGGATGAACACTGACAGCATGGGGACCTATAGAAGCAAGGAAACATTATGACACCATGAAGGCCAAGAATCAAATGATTCATTGTGACATCAAGTGGCCTAAAAGGGCTTGGAATGCATTGTGAAACCACAGAGGTTAAGAGAAGCAAGGAACCATTGTGACCCAATGCAGGCTAACAATCTAATGATCCCTTGTGACATCACCAATGGGCCTAAAAGGGGCAGGGATGTATTGTGAAAGCATGGGGCCCAATAGAAACCTCGTACAATTACGCCACAATGGAGGCCAAGAATCAAATGATTCGTTGTGACATCAAGTGGCCTAAAAGGGCATGTGATGCATTGTGACACCACAGGGGTTAAGAGAAGCACGGAACCATTGTGACCCAATGCAGGCTAACAATCTAATGATCCCTTGTGACACCAATGGGCCTAAAAGGGCCAGGGATGAATTGTTACAGCACGGGGACCAATAGAAGCAAGGATCTATTATGCCAACGTGGAGGCCAAGAATCAAATGATTCATTGTGACATCAAGTGGCCTAAAAGGGCATGGGATGCATTGTGACACCACAGGGGTTAAGAGAAGCAAGGATCCATTGTGACCCAATGGAGGCTAATAATCCCAGGATCCCATTTGACACCAGGGGGCGTAAAAGGGCCAGGGATGAATTGTGACAGCATGGGGCCCAAAAGAAACAAGGAACCATTATGACACCATGGAGGCCAAGAATCAAATGATTCATTGTGACATCAAGTGGCCTAAAAGGGCATGGGATGCATTGTGACACCACAGAGGTTAAGAGAAGCAAGGAACCATTGTGACCCAATGCAGGCTAACAATCTAATGATCCCTTGTGACACCAATGGGCCTAAAAGGGCCAGGGATGAATTGCGACAGCATGGGGCCCAAGTAAAACCTGGTACAATTATGCTACCATGGAGGCCAAGAATCAAATGATTCATTGCGACATCAAGTGGCCTAAAAGGGCATGGGATGCATTGTGACACCACAGGGGTTAAGAGAAGCAAGGATCCATTGTGACCCAATGGAGGGTAATAATCCCAGGATCCCATTTGACACCAGGGGGCGTAAAAGGTCCAGGGATGAATTGTGACAGCATGGAGCCCAATAGAAACAAGGAACCATTATGACACCATGGAGGCCAAGAATCAAATGATTCATTGTGACATCAAGTGGCCTAAAAGGGCATGGGATGCATTGTGACACCACAGAGGTTAAGAGAAGCAAGGAACCATTGTGACCCAATGCAGGCTAACAATCTAATGATCCCTTGTGACACCAATGGGCCTAAAAGGGGCAGGGATGTATTGTGAAAGCATGGGGCCCCAGTAAAACCTGGTACAATTATGCCACCATGGAGGCCAAGAATCAAATGATTCGTTGTGACATCAAGTGGCCTAAAAGGGCATGGGATGCATTGTGACACCACAGGGGTTAAGAGAAGCAAGGAACCATTGTGATCCAATGCTGGCTAACAATCTAAGAATCCCTTTTGACACCGGGGGGGTAAAAGGGGCAGGGATGAATTGTGACAGCATGGGGCCCATTAGAATCAAGGAACCATTATCACACCATGGAGGCCAAGAATCAAATAATTCATTGTGACATCAAGTGGCCTAAAAGGGCATGGGATGCATTGTGACACCACAGAGGTTAAGAGAAGCAAGGAACCATTGTGACCCAATGCAGGCTAACAATCTAAGAATCCCTTTTGACACCAGGGGTCGCAAAAGGACCATGGATGAACTCTGACAGCATGGGGACCTATAGAAGCAAGGAACCATTATGACACCATGAAGGCCAAGAATCAAAAGGCTCATTGTAAGACCATGTGGCCTAAAAGGGCTTGGAATGCATTGTGGCACCACAGAGGTTAAGAGAAACAAGGATCCATTGTAACCCAATGGAGGCTAATAATGCCAGGATCCCATTTGACACCAGGGGGCGTAAAAGGGCCAGGGATGGATTGTTACAGCACGGGGACCAATAGAAGCAAGGATCTATTATGCCACCGTGGAGGCCAAGAATCAAATGATTCATTGTGACATCAAGTGGCCTAAAAGGGCATGGGATGCATTGTGACAGCACAGGGGTTAAGAGAAGCAAGGATCCATTGTGACCCAATGGAGGCTAATAATCCCAGGATCCCATTTGACACCAGGGGGCGTAAAAGGGCCAGGGATGAATTGTGACAGCATGGGGCCCAATAGAAACAAGGAAGCATTATGACACCATGGAGGCCAAGAATCAAATGATTCATTGTGACATCAAGTGGCCTAAAAGGGCATGGGATGCATTGTGACACCAGAGAGGTTAAGAGAAGCAAGGAACCATTGTGACCCAATGCAGGCTAACAATCTAATGATCCATTGTGACACCAATGGGCCTAAAAGGGCCAGGAATGAATTGTTACAGCACGGGGACCAATAGAAGCAAGGATTTTTATGCCACCATGGAGGCCAAGAAACAAATAATTCATTGTGACATCAAGTGGCCTAAAAGTGCATGGGATGCATTGTGACAGCACAGGGGTTAAGAGAAGCAAGGATCCATTATGACCCAATGGAGGCTAACAATCTAATGATCCCTTTTGACACCAATGGGCCTAAAAGGGGCAGGGATGTATTGTGAAAGCATGGGGCCCAATTAAAACCTGGTACAATTACGCCATCATGGAGGCCATGAATCAAATGATTCATTGCGATATTAAGTGGCCTAAAAGGGCATGGGATGCATTGTGACACCACAGGGGTTAAGAGAAGCAAGGAACCATTGTGACCCAATGCAGGCTAACAATCTAAGAATCCCTTTTGAAACCAGGGGGCGCAAAAGGACCACGGATTAACTCTGACAGCATGAGGACCTATAGAAGCAAGGAACCATTATGACACCATGAAGGCCAAGAATCAAATGGTTCATTGTAAGACCAAGTGGCCTAAAAGGGCTTGGAATGCATTGTGACACCACAGAGGTTAAGAGAAGCAAGGAACCATTGTGACCCAATGCAGGCTAACAATCTAATGATCCCTTGTGGCACCAGGGGGTATAAAAAGGGCCAGGGATGGATTGTTACAGCACGGGGACCAATAGAAGCAAGGATCAATTATGCCACCGTGTAGGCCAAGAATCAAATGATTCATTGTGACATCAAGTGGCCTAAAAGGGCATGGGATGCATTGTGACACCACAGGGGTTAAGAGAAGCAAGGATCCATTGTGACCCAATGGAGGCTAATAATCCCAGGATCCCATTTGACACCAGGGAGCGTAAAAGGGCCAGGGATGAATTGTGACAGCATGGAGCCCAATAGAAACAAGGAAACATTATGACACCATGGAGGTCAAGAATCAAATGATTCATTGTGACATCAAGTGGCCTAAAAGGTCATTGGATGCATTGTGACACCACAGGGGTTAAGAGAAGCAAGGAACCATTGTGACCCAATGCAGGCTAACAATCTAATTATCCCTTGTGACACCAATGGGCCTAAAAGGGGCAGGGATGTATTGTGAAAGCATGGGGCCCCAGTAAAACCTGGTACAATTATGCCACCATGGAGGCCAAGAATCAAATGATTCATTGTGACATCAAGTGGCCTAAAAGGGCATGGGATGCATTGTGACACCACAGGGGTTAAGAGAAGCAAGGAACCATTATGACCCAATGTAGGCTAACAATCTAAGAATCCCTTTTGACACCAGGGGGCGCAAAAGGACCACGGATGAACTCTGACAGCATGGGGACCTATAGAAGCAAGGAAACATTATGACACCATGAAGGCCAAGAATGAAAAGATTCATTGTGACATCAAGTCGCCTAAAAGGGCTTGGAATGCATTGTGACACCACAGAGGTTAAGAGAAGCAAGGAACCATTGTGACCCAATGCAAGCTAACAATCTAATGATCCCTTGTGGCACCAGGGGGTATAAAAAGGGCCAGGGATGGATTGTTACAGCACGGGGACCAATAGAAGCAAGGATCTATTATGCCACCTTGGAGGCCAAGAATCAAATGATTCATTGTGACATCAAGTGGCCTAAAAGGGCATGGGATGCATTGTGACACCACAGGGGTTAAGAGAAGCAAGGAACCATTGTGACCCAATGCAGGCTAACAATCTAATGATCCCTTGTGACACCAATGGGCCTAAAAGGGGCAGGGATGAATTGTGAAAGCATGGGGCCCAATTAAAACCTGGTACAATTATGCCACCATGGAGGCCAAGAATCAAATGATTCATTGCGACATCAAGTGGCCTAAAAGGGCATGGGATGCATTGTGACACCACAGGGGTTAAGAGAAGCAAGGAACCATTGTGACCCAATGCAGGCTAACAATCTAAGAATCCCTTTTGACACCAGGGGGCGCAAAAGGACCATGGATGAACTCTGACATCATGGGGACCTATAGAAGCAAGGAACCATTATGACACCATGAAGGCCAAGAATCAAATGGTTCATTGTAAGACCAAGTGGCCTAAAAGGGCTTGGAATGCATTGTGGCACCACAGAGGTTAAGAGAAACAAGGATCCATTGTAACCCAATGGAGGCTAATAATGCCAGGATCCCATTTGACACCAGGGGGCGTAAAAGGGCCAGGGATGGATTGTTACAACACGGGGACCAATAGAAGCAAGGATCTATTATGCCACCGTGGAGGTCAAGAATCAAATGATTCATTGTGACATCAAGTGACCTAAAAGGGCATGGGATGCATTGTGACAGCACAGGGGTTAAGAAAAGCAAGGATCCATTGTGACCCAATGGAGGCTAATAATCCCAGGATCCCATTTGACACCAGGGGGCGTAAAAGGGCCAGGGATGAATTGTGACAGCATGGGGCCCAATAGAAACAAGGAACCATTATGACACCATGGAGGCCAAGAATCAAATGATTCATTGTGACATCTAGTGGCCTAAAAGGGCATGGGATGCATTGTGACACCACAGAGGTTAAGAGAAGCAAGGAACCATTGTGACCCAATGCAGGCTAACAATCTAATGATCCCTTGCGACACCAGGGGGCCTAAAAGGGGCAGGGATGAATTGTGACAGCATGGGGCCCAAGTAAAACCTGGTACAATTATGCCACCATGGAGGCCAAGAATCAAATGATTCATTGTGACATCAAGTGGCCTAAAAGGGCATGGGATGCATTGTGACACCACAGGGGTTAAGAGAAGCAAGGAACCATTGTGACCCAATGCAGGCTAACAATCTAAGAATCCCTTTTGACAACAGAGGGCGCAAAAGGACCACGGATGAACTCTGACAGCATGGGGACCTATAGAAGCAAGGAAACGTTATGACACCATGGAGGCCAAGAATCAAATGATTCATTGTGACATCAAGTGGCCTAAAAGGGCATGGGATGCATTGTGACACCACAGGGGTTAAGAGAAGCAAGGAACCATTGTGACCCAATGCAGGCTAACAATCTAAGAATCCCTTTTGACACCAGGGGGCGCAAAAGGACCACGGATGAACACTGACAGCATGGGGACCTATAGAAGCAAGGAAACATTATGACACCATGAAGGCCAAGAATCAAATGATTCATTGTGACATCAAGTGGCCTAAAAGGGCTTGGAATGCATTGTGACACCACAGAGGTTAAGAGAAGCAAGGAACCATTGTGACCCAATGCAGGCTAACAATCTAATGATCCCTTGTGATACCACCAATGGGCCTAAAAGGGGCAGGGATATATTGTGAAAGCATGGGGCCCAATAGAAACCTCGTACAATTACGCCACAATGGAGGCCAAGAATCAAATGATTCGTTGTGACATCAAGTGGCCTAAAAGGGCATGTGATGCATTGTGACACCACAGGGGTTAAGAGAAGCACGGAACCATTGTGACCCAATGCAGGCTAACAATCTAATGATCCCTTGTGACACCAATGGGCCTAAAAGGGCCAGGGATGAATTGTTACAGCACGGGGACCAATAGAAGCAAGGATCTATTATGCCAACGTGGAGGCCAAGAATCAAATGATTCATTGTGACATCATGTGGCCTAAAAGGGCATGGGATGCATTGTGACACCACAGGGGTTAAGAGAAGCAAGGATCCATTGTGACCCAATGGAGGCTAATAATCCCAGGATCCCATTTGACACCAGGGGGCGTAAAAGGGCCAGGGATGAATTGTGACAGCATGGGGCCCAAAAGAAACAAGGAACCATTATGACACCATGGAGGCCAAGAATCAAATGATTCATTGTGACATCAAGTGGCCTAAAATGGCATGGGATGCATTGTGACACCACAGAGGTTAAGAGAAGCAAGGAACCATTGTGACCCAATGCAGGCTAACAATCTAATGATCCCTTGTGACACCAATGGGCCTAAAAGGGCCAGGGATGAATTGCGACAGCATGGGGCCCAAGTAAAACCTGGTACAATTATGCTACCATGGAGGCCAAGAATCAAATGATTCATTGCGACATCAAGTGGCCTAAAAGGGCATGGGATGCATTGTGACAGCACAGGGGTTAAGAGAAGCAAGGATCCATTGTGACCCAATGGAGGGTAATAATCCCAGGATCCCATTTGACACCAGGGGGCGTAAAAGGTCCAGGGATGAATTGTGACAGCATGGAGCCCAATAGAAACAAGGAACCATTATGACACCATGGAGGCCAAGAATCAAATGATTCATTGTGACATCAAGTGGCCTAAAAGGGCATGGGATGCATTGTGACACCACAGAGGTTAAGAGAAGCAAGGAACCATTGTGACCCAATGCAGGCTAACAATCTAAGAATCCCTTTTGACACCAGGGGGCGCAAAAGGACCATGGATGAACTCTGACATCATGGGGACCTATAGAAGCAAGGAACCATTATGACACCATGAAGGCCAAGAATCAAATGGTTCATTGTAAGACGAAGTGGCCTAAAAGGGCTTGGAATGCATTGTGACACCACAGAGGTTAAGAGAAACAAGGATCCATTGTAACCCAATGGAGGCTAATAATCCCAGGACCCCATTTGACACCAGGGGGCGCAAAAGGGCCAGGGATGGATTGTTACAACACGGGGACCAATAGAAGCAAGGATCTATTACGCCAACGTGGAGGTCAAGAATCAAATGATTCATTGTGACATCATGTGGCCTAAAAGGGCATGGGATGCATTGTGACAGCACAGGGGTTAAGAAAAGCAAGGATCCAATGTGACCCAATGGAGGCTAATAATCCCAGGATCCCATTTGACACCAGGGGGCGTAAAAGGGCCAGGGATGAATTGTGACAGCATGGGGCCCAATAGAAACAAGGAACCATTATGACACCATGGAGGCCAAGAATCAAATGGTTCATTGTGACATCTAGTGGCCTAAAAGGGCATGGGATGCATTGTGACACCACAGAGGTTAAGAGAAGCAAGGAACCATTGTGACCCAATGCAGGCTAACAATCTAATGATCCCTTGTGACACCAATGGGCCTAAAAGGGCCAGGAATGAATTGTTACATCACGGGGACCAATAGAAGCAAGGATCTATTATGCCACCATGGAGGCCAAGAAACAAATGATTCATTGTGACATCAAGTGGCCTAAAAGGGCATGGGATGCATTGTGACAGCACAGGGGTTAAGAGAAGCAAGGAACCATTGTGACCCAATGGAGGCTAACAATCTAATGATCCCTTGTGACACCAATGGGTCTAAAAGGGGCAGGGATGTATTGTGAAAGCATGGGGCCCAATTAAAACCTGGTACAATTACGCCACCATGGAGGCCAAGAATCAAATGATTCATTGTGACATCAAGTGGCCTAAAAGGGCATGGGATGCATTGTGACACCACAGGGGTTAAGAGAAGCAAGGAACCATTGTGATCCAATGCAGGCTAACAATCTAAGAATCCTGTTTGACACCAGGGGGCGCAAAAGGACCACGGATGAACTCTGACAGCATGGGGACCTATAGAAGCAAGGAAACATTATGACACCATGAAGGCCAAGAATCAAATGGTTCATTGTAAGTCCAAGTGGCCTAAAAGGGCTTGGAATGCTTTGTGACACCACAGAGGTTAAGAGAAGCACGGAACCATTGTGACCCAATGCAGGCTAACAATCTAATGATCCCTTGTGACACCAATGGGCCTAAAAGGGCCAGGGATGAATTGTTACAGCACGGGGACCAATAGAAGCAAGGATCTATTATGCCACCATGGAGGCCAAGAATCAAATAATTCATTGTGACATCAAGTGGCCTAAAAGGGCATGGGATGCATTGTGACAGCACAGGGGTTAAGAGAAGCAAGGATCCATTGTGACCCAATGGAGGCTAATAATCCCAGGATCCCATTTGACACCAGGGGGCGTAAAAGGGCCAGGGATGAATTGTGACAGCATGGGGCCCAATAGAAACAAGGAAGCATTATGACACCATGGAGGCCAAGAATCAAATGATTCATTGTGACATCAAGTGGCCTAAAAGGGCATGGGATGCATTGTGACACCACAGAGGTTAAGAGAAGCAAGGAACCATTGTGACCCAATGCAGGCTAACAATCTAATGATCCATTGTGACACCAATGGGCCTAAAAGGGCCAGGAATGGATTGTTACAGCACGGGGACCAATAGAAGCAAGGATCTATTATGCCACCATGGAGGCCAAGAAACAAATAATTCATTGTGACATCAAGTGGCCTAAAAGTGCATGGGATGCATTGTGACAGCACAGGGGTTAAGAGAAGCAAGGATCCATTATGACCCAATGGAGGCTAACAATCTAATGATCCCTTTTGACACCAATGGGCCTAAAAGGGGCAGGGATGTATTGTGAAAGCATGGGGCCCAATAGAAACCTCGTACAATTATGCCACAATGGAGGCCAAGAATCAAATGATTCGTTGTGACATCAAGTGGCCTAAAAGGGCATGTGATGCATTGTGACACCACAGGGGTTAAGAGAAGCACGGAACCATTGTGACCCAATGCAGGCTAACAATCTAATGATCCCTTGTGACACCAATGGGCCTAAAAGGGCCAGGGATGAATTGTTACAGCACGGGGACCAATAGAAGCAAGGATCTATTATGCCAACGTGGAGGCCAAGAATCAAATGATTCATTGTGACATCAAGTGGCCTAAAAGGGCATGGGATGCATTGTGACACCACAGGGGTTAAGAGAAGCAAGGATCCATTGTGACCCAATGGAGGCTAATAATCCCAGGATCCCATTTGACACCAGGGGGCGTAAAAGGGCCAGGGATGAATTGTGACAGCATGGGGCCCAAAAGAAACAAGGAACCATTATGACACCATGGAGGCCAAGAATCAAATGATTCATTGTGACATCAAGTGGCCTAAAAGGGCATGGGATGCATTGTGACACCACAGAGGTTAAGAGAAGCAAGGAACCATTGTGACCCAATGCAGGCTAACAATCTAATGATCCCTTGTGACACCAATGGGCCTAAAAGGGCCAGGGATGAATTGCGACAGCATGGGGCCCAAGTAAAACCTGGTACAATTATGCTACCATGGAGGCCAAGAATCAAATGATTCATTGCGACATCAAGTGGCCTAAAAGGGCATGGGATGCATTGTGACACCACAGGGGTTAAGAGAAGCAAGGATCCATTGTGACCCAATGGAGGGTAATAATCCCAGGATCCCATTTGACACCAGGGGGCGTAAAAGGTCCAGGGATGAATTGTGACAGCATGGAGCCCAATAGAAACAAGGAACCATTATGACACCATGGAGGCCAAGAATCAAATGATTCATTGTGACATCAAGTGGCCTAAAAGGGCATGGGATGCATTGTGACACCACAGAGGTTAAGAGAAGCAAGGAACCATTGTGACCCAATGCAGGCTAACAATCTAATGATCCCTTGTGACACCAATGGGCCTAAAAGGGGCAGGGATGTATTGTGAAAGCATGGGGCCCCAGTAAAACCTGGTACAATTATGCCACCATGGAGGCCAAGAATCAAATGATTCGTTGTGACATCAAGTGGCCTAAAAGGGCATGGGATGCATTGTGACACCACAGGGGTTAAGAGAAGCAAGGAACCATTGTGATCCAATGCTGGCTAACAATCTAAGAATCCCTTTTGACACCGGGGGGGTAAAAGGGGCAGGGATGAATTGTGACAGCATGGGGCCCATTAGAATCAAGGAACCATTATCACACCATGGAGGCCAAGAATCAAATAATTCATTGTGACATCAAGTGGCCTAAAAGGGCATGGGATGCATTGTGACACCACAGAGGTTAAGAGAAGCAAGGAACCATTGTGACCCAATGCAGGCTAACAATCTAAGAATCCCTTTTGACACCAGGGGTCGCAAAAGGACCATGGATGAACTCTGACAGCATGGGGACCTATAGAAGCAAGGAACCATTATGACACCATGAAGGCCAAGAATCAAAAGGCTCATTGTAAGACCATGTGGCCTAAAAGGGCTTGGAATGCATTGTGACACCACAGAGGTTAAGAGAAACAAGGATCCATTGTAACCCAATGGAGGCTAATAATCCCAGGATCCCATTTGACACCAGGGGGCGTAAAAGGGCCAGGGATGGATTGTTACAGCACGGGGACCAATAGAAGCAAGGATCTATTATGCCACCGTGGAGGCCAAGAATCAAATGATTCATTGTGACATCAAGTGGCCTAAAAGGGCATGGGATGCATTGTGACAGCACAGGGGTTAAGAGAAGCAAGGATCCATTGTGACCCAATGGAGGCTAATAATCCCAGGATCCCATTTGACACCAGGGGGCGTAAAAGGGCCAGGGATGAATTGTGACAGCATGGGGCCCAATAGAAACAAGGAAGCATTATGACACCATGGAGGCCAAGAATCAAATGATTCATTGTGACATCAAGTGGCCTAAAAGGGCATGGGATGCATTGTGACACCAGAGAGGTTAAGAGAAGCAAGGAACCATTGTGACCCAATGCAGGCTAACAATCTAATGATCCATTGTGACACCAATGGGCCTAAAAGGGCCAGGAATGAATTGTTACAGCACGGGGACCAATAGAAGCAAGGATCTATTATGCCACCATGGAGGCCAAGAAACAAATAATTCATTGTGACATCAAGTGGCCTAAAAGTGCATGGGATGCATTGTGACAGCACAGGGGTTAAGAGAAGCAAGGATCCATTATGACCCAATGGAGGCTAACAATCTAATGATCCCTTTTGACACCAATGGGCCTAAAAGGGGCAGGGATGTATTGTGAAAGCATGGGGCCCAATTAAAACCTGGTACAATTACGCCATCATGGAGGCCATGAATCAAATGATTCATTGCGATATTAAGTGGCCTAAAAGGGCATGGGATGCATTGTGACACCACAGGGGTTAAGAGAAGCAAGGAACCATTGTGACCCAATGCAGGCTAACAATCTAAGAATCCCTTTTGAAACCAGGGGGCGCAAAAGGACCACGGATTAACTCTGACAGCATGAGGACCTATAGAAGCAAGGAACCATTATGACACCATGAAGGCCAAGAATCAAATGGTTCATTGTAAGACCAAGTGGCCTAAAAGGGCTTGGAATGCATTGTGACACCACAGAGGTTAAGAGAAGCAAGGAACCATTGTGACCCAATGCAGGCTAACAATCTAATGATCCCTTGTGGCACCAGGGGGTATAAAAAGGGCCAGGGATGGATTGTTACAGCACGGGGACCAATAGAAGCAAGGATCAATTATGCCACCGTGTAGGCCAAGAATCAAATGATTCATTGTGACATCAAGTGGCCTAAAAGGGCATGGGATGCATTGTGACACCACAGGGGTTAAGAGAAGCAAGGATCCATTGTGACCCAATGGAGGCTAATAATCCCAGGATCCCATTTGACACCAGGGAGCGTAAAAGGGCCAGGGATGAATTGTGACAGCATGGAGCCCAATAGAAACAAGGAAACATTATGACACCATGGAGGTCAAGAATCAAATGATTCATTGTGACATCAAGTGGCCTAAAAGGTCATTGGATGCATTGTGACACCACAGGGGTTAAGAGAAGCAAGGAACCATTGTGACCCAATGCAGGCTAACAATCTAATTATCCCTTGTGACACCAATGGGCCTAAAAGGGGCAGGGATGTATTGTGAAAGCATGGGGCCCCAGTAAAACCTGGTACAATTATGCCACCATGGAGGCCAAGAATCAAATGATTCATTGTGACATCAAGTGGCCTAAAAGGGCATGGGATGCATTGTGACACCACAGGGGTTAAGAGAAGCAAGGAACCATTATGACCCAATGTAGGCTAACAATCTAAGAATCCCTTTTGACACCAGGGGGCGCAAAAGGACCACGGATGAACTCTGACAGCATGGGGACCTATAGAAGCAAGGAAACATTATGACACCATGAAGGCCAAGAATGAAATGATTCATTGTGACATCAAGTCGCCTAAAAGGGCTTGGAATGCATTGTGACACCACAGAGGTTAAGAGAAGCAAGGAACCATTGTGACCCAATGCAAGCTAACAATCTAATGATCCCTTGTGGCACCAGGGGGTATAAAAAGGGCCAGGGATGGATTGTTACAGCACGGGGACCAATAGAAGCAAGGATCTATTATGCCACCTTGGAGGCCAAGAATCAAATGATTCATTGTGACATCAAGTGGCCTAAAAGGGCATGGGATGCATTGTGACACCACAGGGGTTAAGAGAAGCAAGGAACCATTGTGACCCAATGCAGGCTAACAATCTAATGATCCCTTGTGACACCAATGGGCCTAAAAGGGGCAGGGATGAATTGTGAAAGCATGGGGCCCAATTAAAACCTGGTACAATTATGCCACCATGGAGGCCAAGATTCAAATGATTCATTGTGACATCAAGTGGCCTAAAAGGGCATGGGATGCATTGTGACACCACAGGGGTTAAGAGAAGCACGGAACCATTGTGACCCAATGCAGGCTAACAATCTAAGAATCCCTTTTGACACCAGGGGGCGCAAAAGGACCATGGATGAACTCTGACATCATGGGGACCTATAGAAGCAAGGAACCATTATGACACCATGAAGGCCAAGAATCAAATGGTTCATTGTAAGACCAAGTGGCCTAAAAGGGCTTGGAATGCATTGTGGCACCACAGAGGTTAAGAGAAACAAGGATCCATTGTAACCCAATGGAGGCTAATAATGCCAGGATCCCATTTGACACCAGGGGGCGTAAAAGGGCCAGGGATGGATTGTTACAACACGGGGACCAATAGAAGCAAGGATCTATTATGCCACCGTGGAGGTCAAGAATCAAATGATTCATTGTGACATCAAGTGACCTAAAAGGGCATGGGATGCATTGTGACAGCACAGGGGTTAAGAAAAGCAAGGATCCATTGTGACCCAATGGAGGCTAATAATCCCAGGATCCCATTTGACACCAGGGGGCGTAAAAGGGCCAGGGATGAATTGTGACAGCATGGGGCCCAATAGAAACAAGGAACCATTATGACACCATGGAGGCCAAGAATCAAATGATTCATTGTGACATCTAGTGGCCTAAAAGGGCATGGGATGCATTGTGACACCACAGAGGTTAAGAGAAGCAAGGAACCATTGTGACCCAATGCAGGCTAACAATCTAATGATCCCTTGCGACACCAATGGGCCTAAAAGGGGCAGGGATGTATTGTGAAAGCATGGGGCCCAATAGAAACCTCGTACAATTACGCCACCATGGAGGCCAAGAATCAAATGATTCATTGTGACATCAAGTGGCCTAAAAGGGCATGGGATGCATTGTGACACCACAGAGGTTAAGAGAAGCAAGGAACCATTGTGACCCAATGCAGGCTAACAATCTAATGATCCCTTGCGACACCAATGGGCCTAAAAGGGCCAGGGATGAATTGTTACAGCACGGGGACCAATAGAAGCAAGGATCTATTATGCCACCATGGAGGCCAAGAATCAAATAATTCATTGTGACATCAAGTGGCCTAAAAGGGCATGGGATGCATTGTGACAGCACAGGGGTTAAGAGAAGCAAGGATCCATTGTGACCCAATGGAGGCTAATAATCCCAGGATCCCATTTGACACCAGGGGGCGTAAAAGGGCCAGGGATGAATTGTGACAGCATGGGGCCCAATAGAAACAAGGAAGCATTATGGCACCATGGAGGCCAAGAATCAAATGATTCATTGTGACATCAAGTGGCCTAAAAAGGCATGGGATGCATTGTGACACCACAGAGGTTAAGAGAAGCAAGGAACCATTGTGACCCAATGCAGGCTAACAATCTAATGATCCATTGTGACACCAATGGGCCTAAAAGGGCCAGGAATGGATTGTTACAGCACGGGGACCAATAGAAGCAAGGATCTATTATGCCACCATGGAGGCCAAGAAACAAATAATTCATTGTGACATCAAGTGGCCTAAAAGTGCATGGGATGCATTGTGACAGCACAGGGGTTAAGAGAAGCAAGGATCCATTATGACCCAATGGAGGCTAACAATCTAATGATCCCTTTTGACACCAATGGGCCTAAAAGGGGCAGGGATGTATTGTGAAAGCATGGGGCCCAATTAAAACCTGGTACAATTACGCCATCATGGAGGCCATGAATCAAATGATTCATTGCGATATTAAGTGGCCTAAAAGGGCATGGGATGCATTGTGACACCACAGGGGTTAAGAGAAGCAAGGAACCATTGTGACCCAATGCAGGCTAACAATGTAAGAATCCCTTTTGAAACCAGGGGGCGCAAAAGGACCACGGATTAACTCTGACAGCATGGGGACCTATAGAAGCAAGGAAACGTTATGACACCATGGAGGCCAAGAATCAAATGATTCATTGTGACATCAAGTGGCCTGAAAGGGCATGGGATGCATTGTGACACCACAGGGGTTAAGAGAAGCAAGGAACCATTGTGACCCAATGCAGGCTAACAATCTAAGAATCCCTTTTGACACCAGGGGGCGCAAAAGGACCACGGATGAACACTGACAGCATGGGGACCTATAGAAGCAAGGAAACATTATGACACCATGAAGGCCAAGAATCAAATGATTCATTGTGACATCAAGTGGCCTAAAAGGGCTTGGAATGCATTGTGAAACCACAGAGGTTAAGAGAAGCAAGGAACCATTGTGACCCAATGCAGGCTAACAATCTAATGATCCCTTGTGACATCACCAATGGGCCTAAAAGGGGCAGGGATGTATTGTGAAAGCATGGGGCCCAATAGAAACCTCGTACAATTACGCCACAATGGAGGCCAAGAATCAAATGATTCGTTGTGACATCAAGTGGCCTAAAAGGGCATGTGATGCATTGTGACACCACAGGGGTTAAGAGAAGCACGGAACCATTGTGACCCAATGCAGGCTAACAATCTAATGATCCCTTGTGACACCAATGGGCCTAAAAGGGCCAGGGATGAATTGTTACAGCACGGGGACCAATAGAAGCAAGGATCTATTATGCCAACGTGGAGGCCAAGAATCAAATGATTCATTGTGACATCAAGTGGCCTAAAAGGGCATGGGATGCATTGTGACACCACAGGGGTTAAGAGAAGCAAGGATCCATTGTGACCCAATGGAGGCTAATAATCCCAGGATCCCATTTGACACCAGGGGGCGTAAAAGGGCCAGGGATGAATTGTGACAGCATGGGGCCCAAAAGAAACAAGGAACCATTATGACACCATGGAGGCCAAGAATCAAATGATTCATTGTGACATCAAGTGGCCTAAAAGGGCATGGGATGCATTGTGACACCACAGAGGTTAAGAGAAGCAAGGAACCATTGTGACCCAATGCAGGCTAACAATCTAATGATCCCTTGTGACACCAATGGGCCTAAAAGGGCCAGGGATGAATTGCGACAGCATGGGGCCCAAGTAAAACCTGGTACAATTATGCTACCATGGAGGCCAAGAATCAAATGATTCATTGCGACATCAAGTGGCCTAAAAGGGCATGGGATGCATTGTGACACCACAGGGGTTAAGAGAAGCAAGGATCCATTGTGACCCAATGGAGGGTAATAATCCCAGGATCCCATTTGACACCAGGGGGCGTAAAAGGTCCAGGGATGAATTGTGACAGCATGGAGCCCAATAGAAACAAGGAACCATTATGACACCATGGAGGCCAAGAATCAAATGATTCATTGTGACATCAAGTGGCCTAAAAGGGCATGGGATGCATTGTGACACCACAGAGGTTAAGAGAAGCAAGGAACCATTGTGACCCAATGCAGGCTAACAATCTAATGATCCCTTGTGACACCAATGGGCCTAAAAGGGGCAGGGATGTATTGTGAAAGCATGGGGCCCCAGTAAAACCTGGTACAATTATGCCACCATGGAGGCCAAGAATCAAATGATTCGTTGTGACATCAAGTGGCCTAAAAGGGCATGGGATGCATTGTGACACCACAGGGGTTAAGAGAAGCAAGGAACCATTGTGATCCAATGCTGGCTAACAATCTAAGAATCCCTTTTGACACCGGGGGGGTAAAAGGGGCAGGGATGAATTGTGACAGCATGGGGCCCATTAGAATCAAGGAACCATTATCACACCATGGAGGCCAAGAATCAAATAATTCATTGTGACATCAAGTGGCCTAAAAGGGCATGGGATGCATTGTGACACCACAGAGGTTAAGAGAAGCAAGGAACCATTGTGACCCAATGCAGGCTAACAATCTAAGAATCCCTTTTGACACCAGGGGTCGCAAAAGGACCATGGATGAACTCTGACAGCATGGGGACCTATAGAAGCAAGGAACCATTATGACACCATGAAGGCCAAGAATCAAAAGGCTCATTGTAAGACCATGTGGCCTAAAAGGGCTTGGAATGCATTGTGGCACCACAGAGGTTAAGAGAAACAAGGATCCATTGTAACCCAATGGAGGCTAATAATGCCAGGATCCCATTTGACACCAGGGGGCGTAAAAGGGCCAGGGATGGATTGTTACAACACGGGGACCAATAGAAGCAAGGATCTATTATGCCACCGTGGAGGTCAAGAATCAAATGATTCATTGTGACATCAAGTGACCTAAAAGGGCATGGGATGCATTGTGACAGCACAGGGGTTAAGAAAAGCAAGGATCCATTGTGACCCAATGGAGGCTAATAATCCCAGGATCCCATTTGACACATGGGGCGTAAAAGGGCCAGGGATGAATTGTGACAGCATGGGGCCCAATAGAAACAAGGAACCATTATGACACCATGGAGGCCAAGAATCAAATGATTCATTGTGACATCTAGTGGCCTAAAAGGGCATGGGATGCATTGTGACACCACAGAGGTTAAGAGAAGCAAGGAACCATTGTGACCCAATGCAGGCTAACAATCTAATGATCCCTTGCGACACCAATGGGCCTAAAAGGGGCAGGGATGTATTGTGAAAGCATGGGGCCCAATAGAAACCTCGTACAATTACGCCACCATGGAGGCCAAGAATCAAATGATTCATTGTGACATCAAGTGGCCTAAAAGGGCATGGGATGCATTGTGACACCACAGAGGTTAAGAGAAGCAAGGAACCATTGTGACCCAATGCAGGCTAACAATCTAATGATCCCTTGCGACACCAATGGGCCTAAAAGGGCCAGGGATGAATTGTTACAGCACGGGGACCAATAGAAGCAAGGATCTATTATGCCACCATGGAGGCCAAGAATCAAATAATTCATTGTGACATCAAGTGGCCTAAAAGGGCATGGGATGCATTGTGACAGCACAGGGGTTAAGAGAAGCAAGGATCCATTGTGACCCAATGGAGGCTAATAATCCCAGGATCCCATTTGACACCAGGGGGCGTAAAAGGGCCAGGGATGAATTGTGACAGCATGGGGCCCAATAGAAACAAGGAAGCATTATGACACCATGGAGGCCAAGAATCAAATGATTCATTGTGACATCAAGTGGCCTAAAAGGGCATGGGATGCATTGTGACACCAGAGAGGTTAAGAGAAGCAAGGAACCATTGTGACCCAATGCAGGCTAACAATCTAATGATCCATTGTGACACCAATGGGCCTAAAAGGGCCAGGAATGGATTGTTACAGCACGGGGACCAATAGAAGCAAGGATCTATTATGCCACCATGGAGGCCAAGAAACAAATAATTCATTGTGACATCAAGTGGCCTAAAAGTGCATGGGATGCATTGTGACAGCACAGGGGTTAAGAGAAGCAAGGATCCATTATGACCCAATGGAGGCTAACAATCTAATGATCCCTTTTGACACCAATGGGCCTAAAAGGGGCAGGGATGTATTGTGAAAGCATGGGGCCCAATTAAAACCTGGTACAATTACGCCATCATGGAGGCCATGAATCAAATGATTCATTGCGATATTAAGTGGCCTAAAAGGGCATGGGATGCATTGTGACACCACAGGGGTTAAGAGAAGCAAGGAACCATTGTGACCCAATGCAGGCTAACAATGTAAGAATCCCTTTTGAAACCAGGGGGCGCAAAAGGACCACGGATTAACTCTGACAGCATGGGGACCTATAGAAGCAAGGAAACGTTATGACACCATGGAGGCCAAGAATCAAATGATTCATTGTGACATCAAGTGGCCTGAAAGGGCATGGGATGCATTGTGACACCACAGGGGTTAAGAGAAGCAAGGAACCATTGTGACCCAATGCAGGCTAACAATCTAAGAATCCCTTTTGACACCAGGGGGCGCAAAAGGACCACGGATGAACACTGACAGCATGGGGACCTATAGAAGCAAGGAAACATTATGACACCATGAAGGCCAAGAATCAAATGATTCATTGTGACATCAAGTGGCCTAAAAGGGCTTGGAATGCATTGTGAAACCACAGAGGTTAAGAGAAGCAAGGAACCATTGTGACCCAATGCAGGCTAACAATCTAATGATCCCTTGTGACACCACCAATGGGCCTAAAAGGGGCAGGGATGTATTGTGAAAGCATGGGGCCCAATAGAAACCTCGTACAATTACGCCACAATGGAGGCCAAGAATCAAATGATTCGTTGTGACATCAAGTGGCCTAAAAGGGCATGTGATGCATTGTGACACCACAGGGGTTAAGAGAAGCACGGAACCATTGTGACCCAATGCAGGCTAACAATCTAATGATCCCTTGTGACACCAATGGGCCTAAAAGGGCCAGGGATGAATTGTTACAGCACGGGGACCAATAGAAGCAAGGATCTATTATGCCAACGTGGAGGCCAAGAATCAAATGATTCATTGTGACATCAAGTGGCCTAAAAGGGCATGGGATGCATTGTGACACCACAGGGGTTAAGAGAAGCAAGGATCCATTGTGACCCAATGGAGGCTAATAATCCCAGGATCCCATTTGACACCAGGGGGCGTAAAAGGGCCAGGGATGAATTGTGACAGCATGGGGCCCAAAAGAAACAAGGAACCATTATGACACCATGGAGGCCAAGAATCAAATGATTCATTGTGACATCAAGTGGCCTAAAAGGGCATGGGATGCATTGTGACACCACAGAGGTTAAGAGAAGCAAGGAACCATTGTGACCCAATGCAGGCTAACAATCTAATGATCCCTTGTGACACCAATGGGCCTAAAAGGGCCAGGGATGAATTGCGACAGCATGGGGCCCAAGTAAAACCTGGTACAATTATGCTACCATGGAGGCCAAGAATCAAATGATTCATTGCGACATCAAGTGGCCTAAAAGGGCATGGGATGCATTGTGACACCACAGGGGTTAAGAGAAGCAAGGATCCATTGTGACCCAATGGAGGGTAATAATCCCAGGATCCCATTTGACACCAGGGGGCGTAAAAGGTCCAGGGATGAATTGTGACAGCATGGAGCCCAATAGAAACAAGGAACCATTATGACACCATGGAGGCCAAGAATCAAATGATTCATTGTGACATCAAGTGGCCTAAAAGGGCATGGGATGCATTGTGACACCACAGAGGTTAAGAGAAGCAAGGAACCATTGTGACCCAATGCAGGCTAACAATCTAATGATCCCTTGTGACACCAATGGGCCTAAAAGGGGCAGGGATGTATTGTGAAAGCATGGGGCCCCAGTAAAACCTGGTACAATTATGCCACCATGGAGGCCAAGAATCAAATGATTCGTTGTGACATCAAGTGGCCTAAAAGGGCATGGGATGCATTGTGACACCACAGGGGTTAAGAGAAGCAAGGAACCATTGTGATCCAATGCTGGCTAACAATCTAAGAATCCCTTTTGACACCGGGGGGGTAAAAGGGGCAGGGATGAATTGTGACAGCATGGGGCCCATTAGAATCAAGGAACCATTATCACACCATGGAGGCCAAGAATCAAATAATTCATTGTGACATCAAGTGGCCTAAAAGGGCATGGGATGCATTGTGACACCACAGAGGTTAAGAGAAGCAAGGAACCATTGTGACCCAATGCAGGCTAACAATCTAAGAATCCCTTTTGACACCAGGGGTCGCAAAAGGACCATGGATGAACTCTGACAGCATGGGGACCTATAGAAGCAAGGAACCATTATGACACCATGAAGGCCAAGAATCAAAAGGCTCATTGTAAGACCATGTGGCCTAAAAGGGCTTGGAATGCATTGTGACACCACAGAGGTTAAGAGAAACAAGGATCCATTGTAACCCAATGGAGGCTAATAATCCCAGGATCCCATTTGACACCAGGGGGCGTAAAAGGGCCAGGGATGGATTGTTACAGCACGGGGACCAATAGAAGCAAGGATCTATTATGCCACCGTGGAGGCCAAGAATCAAATGATTCATTGTGACATCAAGTGGCCTAAAAGGGCATGGGATGCATTGTGACAGCACAGGGGTTAAGAGAAGCAAGGATCCATTGTGACCCAATGGAGGCTAATAATCCCAGGATCCCATTTGACACCAGGGGGCGTAAAAGGGCCAGGGATGAATTGTGACAGCATGGGGCCCAATAGAAACAAGGAAGCATTATGACACCATGGAGGCCAAGAATCAAATGATTCATTGTGACATCAAGTGGCCTAAAAGGGCATGGGATGCATTGTGACACCAGAGAGGTTAAGAGAAGCAAGGAACCATTGTGACCCAATGCAGGCTAACAATCTAATGATCCATTGTGACACCAATGGGCCTAAAAGGGCCAGGAATGAATTGTTACAGCACGGGGACCAATAGAAGCAAGGATTTTTATGCCACCATGGAGGCCAAGAAACAAATAATTCATTGTGACATCAAGTGGCCTAAAAGTGCATGGGATGCATTGTGACAGCACAGGGGTTAAGAGAAGCAAGGATCCATTATGACCCAATGGAGGCTAACAATCTAATGATCCCTTTTGACACCAATGGGCCTAAAAGGGGCAGGGATGTATTGTGAAAGCATGGGGCCCAATTAAAACCTGGTACAATTACGCCATCATGGAGGCCATGAATCAAATGATTCATTGCGATATTAAGTGGCCTAAAAGGGCATGGGATGCATTGTGACACCACAGGGGTTAAGAGAAGCAAGGAACCATTGTGACCCAATGCAGGCTAACAATCTAAGAATCCCTTTTGAAACCAGGGGGCGCAAAAGGACCACGGATTAACTCTGACAGCATGAGGACCTATAGAAGCAAGGAACCATTATGACACCATGAAGGCCAAGAATCAAATGGTTCATTGTAAGACCAAGTGGCCTAAAAGGGCTTGGAATGCATTGTGACACCACAGAGGTTAAGAGAAGCAAGGAACCATTGTGACCCAATGCAGGCTAACAATCTAATGATCCCTTGTGGCACCAGGGGGTATAAAAAGGGCCAGGGATGGATTGTTACAGCACGGGGACCAATAGAAGCAAGGATCAATTATGCCACCGTGTAGGCCAAGAATCAAATGATTCATTGTGACATCAAGTGGCCTAAAAGGGCATGGGATGCATTGTGACACCACAGGGGTTAAGAGAAGCAAGGATCCATTGTGACCCAATGGAGGCTAATAATCCCAGGATCCCATTTGACACCAGGGAGCGTAAAAGGGCCAGGGATGAATTGTGACAGCATGGAGCCCAATAGAAACAAGGAAACATTATGACACCATGGAGGTCAAGAATCAAATGATTCATTGTGACATCAAGTGGCCTAAAAGGTCATTGGATGCATTGTGACACCACAGGGGTTAAGAGAAGCAAGGAACCATTGTGACCCAATGCAGGCTAACAATCTAATTATCCCTTGTGACACCAATGGGCCTAAAAGGGGCAGGGATGTATTGTGAAAGCATGGGGCCCCAGTAAAACCTGGTACAATTATGCCACCATGGAGGCCAAGAATCAAATGATTCATTGTGACATCAAGTGGCCTAAAAGGGCATGGGATGCATTGTGACACCACAGGGGTTAAGAGAAGCAAGGAACCATTATGACCCAATGTAGGCTAACAATCTAAGAATCCCTTTTGACACCAGGGGGCGCAAAAGGACCACGGATGAACTCTGACAGCATGGGGACCTATAGAAGCAAGGAAACATTATGACACCATGAAGGCCAAGAATGAAATGATTCATTGTGACATCAAGTCGCCTAAAAGGGCTTGGAATGCATTGTGACACCACAGAGGTTAAGAGAAGCAAGGAACCATTGTGACCCAATGCAAGCTAACAATCTAATGATCCCTTGTGGCACCAGGGGGTATAAAAAGGGCCAGGGATGGATTGTTACAGCACGGGGACCAATAGAAGCAAGGATCTATTATGCCACCTTGGAGGCCAAGAATCAAATGATTCATTGTGACATCAAGTGGCCTAAAAGGGCATGGGATGCATTGTGACACCACAGGGGTTAAGAGAAGCAAGGAACCATTGTGACCCAATGCAGGCTAACAATCTAATGATCCCTTGTGACACCAATGGGCCTAAAAGGGGCAGGGATGAATTGTGAAAGCATGGGGCCCAATTAAAACCTGGTACAATTATGCCACCATGGAGGCCAAGAATCAAATGATTCATTGCGACATCAAGTGGCCTAAAAGGGCATGGGATGCATTGTGACACCACAGGGGTTAAGAGAAGCAAGGAACCATTGTGACCCAATGCAGGCTAACAATCTAAGAATCCCTTTTGACACCAGGGGGCGCAAAAGGACCATGGATGAACTCTGACATCATGGGGACCTATAGAAGCAAGGAACCATTATGACACCATGAAGGCCAAGAATCAAATGGTTCATTGTAAGACCAAGTGGCCTAAAAGGGCTTGGAATGCATTGTGGCACCACAGAGGTTAAGAGAAACAAGGATCCATTGTAACCCAATGGAGGCTAATAATGCCAGGATCCCATTTGACACCAGGGGGCGTAAAAGGGCCAGGGATGGATTGTTACAACACGGGGACCAATAGAAGCAAGGATCTATTATGCCACCGTGGAGGTCAAGAATCAAATGATTCATTGTGACATCAAGTGACCTAAAAGGGCATGGGATGCATTGTGACAGCACAGGGGTTAAGAAAAGCAAGGATCCATTGTGACCCAATGGAGGCTAATAATCCCAGGATCCCATTTGACACCAGGGGGCGTAAAAGGGCCAGGGATGAATTGTGACAGCATGGGGCCCAATAGAAACAAGGAACCATTATGACACCATGGAGGCCAAGAATCAAATGATTCATTGTGACATCTAGTGGCCTAAAAGGGCATGGGATGCATTGTGACACCACAGAGGTTAAGAGAAGCAAGGAACCATTGTGACCCAATGCAGGCTAACAATCTAATGATCCCTTGCGACACCAGGGGGCCTAAAAGGGGCAGGGATGAATTGTGACAGCATGGGGCCCAAGTAAAACCTGGTACAATTATGCCACCATGGAGGCCAAGAATCAAATGATTCATTGTGACATCAAGTGGCCTAAAAGGGCATGGGATGCATTGTGACACCACAGGGGTTAAGAGAAGCAAGGAACCATTGTGACCCAATGCAGGCTAACAATCTAAGAATCCCTTTTGACAACAGAGGGCGCAAAAGGACCACGGATGAACTCTGACAGCATGGGGACCTATAGAAGCAAGGAAACGTTATGACACCATGGAGGCCAAGAATCAAATGATTCATTGTGACATCAAGTGGCCTAAAAGGGCATGGGATGCATTGTGACACCACAGGGGTTAAGAGAAGCAAGGAACCATTGTGACCCAATGCAGGCTAACAATCTAAGAATCCCTTTTGACACCAGGGGGCGCAAAAGGACCACGGATGAACACTGACAGCATGGGGACCTATAGAAGCAAGGAAACATTATGACACCATGAAGGCCAAGAATCAAATGATTCATTGTGACATCAAGTGGCCTAAAAGGGCTTGGAATGCATTGTGACACCACAGAGGTTAAGAGAAGCAAGGAACCATTGTGACCCAATGCAGGCTAACAATCTAATGATCCCTTGTGATACCACCAATGGGCCTAAAAGGGGCAGGGATATATTGTGAAAGCATGGGGCCCAATAGAAACCTCGTACAATTACGCCACAATGGAGGCCAAGAATCAAATGATTCGTTGTGACATCAAGTGGCCTAAAAGGGCATGTGATGCATTGTGACACCACAGGGGTTAAGAGAAGCACGGAACCATTGTGACCCAATGCAGGCTAACAATCTAATGATCCCTTGTGACACCAATGGGCCTAAAAGGGCCAGGGATGAATTGTTACAGCACGGGGACCAATAGAAGCAAGGATCTATTATGCCAACGTGGAGGCCAAGAATCAAATGATTCATTGTGACATCATGTGGCCTAAAAGGGCATGGGATGCATTGTGACACCACAGGGGTTAAGAGAAGCAAGGATCCATTGTGACCCAATGGAGGCTAATAATCCCAGGATCCCATTTGACACCAGGGGGCGTAAAAGGGCCAGGGATGAATTGTGACAGCATGGGGCCCAAAAGAAACAAGGAACCATTATGACACCATGGAGGCCAAGAATCAAATGATTCATTGTGACATCAAGTGGCCTAAAATGGCATGGGATGCATTGTGACACCACAGAGGTTAAGAGAAGCAAGGAACCATTGTGACCCAATGCAGGCTAACAATCTAATGATCCCTTGTGACACCAATGGGCCTAAAAGGGCCAGGGATGAATTGCGACAGCATGGGGCCCAAGTAAAACCTGGTACAATTATGCTACCATGGAGGCCAAGAATCAAATGATTCATTGCGACATCAAGTGGCCTAAAAGGGCATGGGATGCATTGTGACAGCACAGGGGTTAAGAGAAGCAAGGATCCATTGTGACCCAATGGAGGGTAATAATCCCAGGATCCCATTTGACACCAGGGGGCGTAAAAGGTCCAGGGATGAATTGTGACAGCATGGAGCCCAATAGAAACAAGGAACCATTATGACACCATGGAGGCCAAGAATCAAATGATTCATTGTGACATCAAGTGGCCTAAAAGGGCATGGGATGCATTGTGACACCACAGAGGTTAAGAGAAGCAAGGAACCATTGTGACCCAATGCAGGCTAACAATCTAATGATCCCTTGTGACACCAATGGGCCTAAAAGGGGCAGGGATGTATTGTGAAAGCATGGGGCCCCAGTAAAACCTGGTACAATTATGCCACCATGGAGGCCAAGAATCAAATGATTCGTTGTGACATCAAGTGGCCTAAAAGGGCATGGGATGCATTGTGACACCACAGGGGTTAAGAGAAGCAAGGAACCATTGTGATCCAATGCTGGCTAACAATCTAAGAATCCCTTTTGACACCGGGGGGGTAAAAGGGGCAGGGATGAATTGTGACAGCATGGGGCCCATTAGAATCAAGGAACCATTATCACACCATGGAGGCCAAGAATCAAATAATTCATTGTGACATCAAGTGGCCTAAAAGGGCATGGGATGCATTGTGACACCACAGAGGTTAAGAGAAGCAAGGAACCATTGTGACCCAATGCAGGCTAACAATCTAAGAATCCCTTTTGACACCAGGGGTCGCAAAAGGACCATGGATGAACTCTGACAGCATGGGGACCTATAGAAGCAAGGAACCATTATGACACCATGAAGGCCAAGAATCAAAAGGCTCATTGTAAGACCATGTGGCCTAAAAGGGCTTGGAATGCATTGTGACACCACAGAGGTTAAGAGAAACAAGGATCCATTGTAACCCAATGGAGGCTAATAATCCCAGGATCCCATTTGACACCAGGGGGCGTAAAAGGGCCAGGGATGGATTGTTACAGCACGGGGACCAATAGAAGCAAGGATCTATTATGCCACCGTGGAGGCCAAGAATCAAATGATTCATTGTGACATCAAGTGGCCTAAAAGGGCATGGGATGCATTGTGACAGCACAGGGGTTAAGAGAAGCAAGGATCCATTGTGACCCAATGGAGGCTAATAATCCCAGGATCCCATTTGACACCAGGGGGCGTAAAAGGGCCAGGGATGAATTGTGACAGCATGGGGCCCAATAGAAACAAGGAAGCATTATGACACCATGGAGGCCAAGAATCAAATGATTCATTGTGACATCAAGTGGCCTAAAAGGGCATGGGATGCATTGTGACACCAGAGAGGTTAAGAGAAGCAAGGAACCATTGTGACCCAATGCAGGCTAACAATCTAATGATCCATTGTGACACCAATGGGCCTAAAAGGGCCAGGAATGAATTGTTACAGCACGGGGACCAATAGAAGCAAGGATTTTTATGCCACCATGGAGGCCAAGAAACAAATAATTCATTGTGACATCAAGTGGCCTAAAAGTGCATGGGATGCATTGTGACAGCACAGGGGTTAAGAGAAGCAAGGATCCATTATGACCCAATGGAGGCTAACAATCTAATGATCCCTTTTGACACCAATGGGCCTAAAAGGGGCAGGGATGTATTGTGAAAGCATGGGGCCCAATTAAAACCTGGTACAATTACGCCATCATGGAGGCCATGAATCAAATGATTCATTGCGATATTAAGTGGCCTAAAAGGGCATGGGATGCATTGTGACACCACAGGGGTTAAGAGAAGCAAGGAACCATTGTGACCCAATGCAGGCTAACAATCTAAGAATCCCTTTTGAAACCAGGGGGCGCAAAAGGACCACGGATTAACTCTGACAGCATGAGGACCTATAGAAGCAAGGAACCATTATGACACCATGAAGGCCAAGAATCAAATGGTTCATTGTAAGACCAAGTGGCCTAAAAGGGCTTGGAATGCATTGTGACACCACAGAGGTTAAGAGAAGCAAGGAACCATTGTGACCCAATGCAGGCTAACAATCTAATGATCCCTTGTGGCACCAGGGGGTATAAAAAGGGCCAGGGATGGATTGTTACAGCACGGGGACCAATAGAAGCAAGGATCAATTATGCCACCGTGTAGGCCAAGAATCAAATGATTCATTGTGACATCAAGTGGCCTAAAAGGGCATGGGATGCATTGTGACACCACAGGGGTTAAGAGAAGCAAGGATCCATTGTGACCCAATGGAGGCTAATAATCCCAGGATCCCATTTGACACCAGGGAGCGTAAAAGGGCCAGGGATGAATTGTGACAGCATGGAGCCCAATAGAAACAAGGAAACATTATGACACCATGGAGGTCAAGAATCAAATGATTCATTGTGACATCAAGTGGCCTAAAAGGTCATTGGATGCATTGTGACACCACAGGGGTTAAGAGAAGCAAGGAACCATTGTGACCCAATGCAGGCTAACAATCTAATTATCCCTTGTGACACCAATGGGCCTAAAAGGGGCAGGGATGTATTGTGAAAGCATGGGGCCCCAGTAAAACCTGGTACAATTATGCCACCATGGAGGCCAAGAATCAAATGATTCATTGTGACATCAAGTGGCCTAAAAGGGCATGGGATGCATTGTGACACCACAGGGGTTAAGAGAAGCAAGGAACCATTATGACCCAATGTAGGCTAACAATCTAAGAATCCCTTTTGACACCAGGGGGCGCAAAAGGACCACGGATGAACTCTGACAGCATGGGGACCTATAGAAGCAAGGAAACATTATGACACCATGAAGGCCAAGAATGAAATGATTCATTGTGACATCAAGTCGCCTAAAAGGGCTTGGAATGCATTGTGACACCACAGAGGTTAAGAGAAGCAAGGAACCATTGTGACCCAATGCAAGCTAACAATCTAATGATCCCTTGTGGCACCAGGGGGTATAAAAAGGGCCAGGGATGGATTGTTACAGCACGGGGACCAATAGAAGCAAGGATCTATTATGCCACCTTGGAGGCCAAGAATCAAATGATTCATTGTGACATCAAGTGGCCTAAAAGGGCATGGGATGCATTGTGACACCACAGGGGTTAAGAGAAGCAAGGAACCATTGTGACCCAATGCAGGCTAACAATCTAATGATCCCTTGTGACACCAATGGGCCTAAAAGGGGCAGGGATGAATTGTGAAAGCATGGGGCCCAATTAAAACCTGGTACAATTATGCCACCATGGAGGCCAAGAATCAAATGATTCATTGCGACATCAAGTGGCCTAAAAGGGCATGGGATGCATTGTGACACCACAGGGGTTAAGAGAAGCAAGGAACCATTGTGACCCAATGCAGGCTAACAATCTAAGAATCCCTTTTGACACCAGGGGGCGCAAAAGGACCATGGATGAACTCTGACATCATGGGGACCTATAGAAGCAAGGAACCATTATGACACCATGAAGGCCAAGAATCAAATGGTTCATTGTAAGACCAAGTGGCCTAAAAGGGCTTGGAATGCATTGTGGCACCACAGAGGTTAAGAGAAACAAGGATCCATTGTAACCCAATGGAGGCTAATAATGCCAGGATCCCATTTGACACCAGGGGGCGTAAAAGGGCCAGGGATGGATTGTTACAACACGGGGACCAATAGAAGCAAGGATCTATTATGCCACCGTGGAGGTCAAGAATCAAATGATTCATTGTGACATCAAGTGACCTAAAAGGGCATGGGATGCATTGTGACAGCACAGGGGTTAAGAAAAGCAAGGATCCATTGTGACCCAATGGAGGCTAATAATCCCAGGATCCCATTTGACACCAGGGGGCGTAAAAGGGCCAGGGATGAATTGTGACAGCATGGGGCCCAATAGAAACAAGGAACCATTATGACACCATGGAGGCCAAGAATCAAATGATTCATTGTGACATCTAGTGGCCTAAAAGGGCATGGGATGCATTGTGACACCACAGAGGTTAAGAGAAGCAAGGAACCATTGTGACCCAATGCAGGCTAACAATCTAATGATCCCTTGCGACACCAGGGGGCCTAAAAGGGGCAGGGATGAATTGTGACAGCATGGGGCCCAAGTAAAACCTGGTACAATTATGCCACCATGGAGGCCAAGAATCAAATGATTCATTGTGACATCAAGTGGCCTAAAAGGGCATGGGATGCATTGTGACACCACAGGGGTTAAGAGAAGCAAGGAACCATTGTGACCCAATGCAGGCTAACAATCTAAGAATCCCTTTTGACAACAGAGGGCGCAAAAGGACCACGGATGAACTCTGACAGCATGGGGACCTATAGAAGCAAGGAAACGTTATGACACCATGGAGGCCAAGAATCAAATGATTCATTGTGACATCAAGTGGCCTAAAAGGGCATGGGATGCATTGTGACACCACAGGGGTTAAGAGAAGCAAGGAACCATTGTGACCCAATGCAGGCTAACAATCTAAGAATCCCTTTTGACACCAGGGGGCGCAAAAGGACCACGGATGAACACTGACAGCATGGGGACCTATAGAAGCAAGGAAACATTATGACACCATGAAGGCCAAGAATCAAATGATTCATTGTGACATCAAGTGGCCTAAAAGGGCTTGGAATGCATTGTGACACCACAGAGGTTAAGAGAAGCAAGGAACCATTGTGACCCAATGCAGGCTAACAATCTAATGATCCCTTGTGATACCACCAATGGGCCTAAAAGGGGCAGGGATATATTGTGAAAGCATGGGGCCCAATAGAAACCTCGTACAATTACGCCACAATGGAGGCCAAGAATCAAATGATTCGTTGTGACATCAAGTGGCCTAAAAGGGCATGTGATGCATTGTGACACCACAGGGGTTAAGAAAAGCACGGAACCATTGTGACCCAATGCAGGCTAACAATCTAATGATCCCTTGTGACACCAATGGGCCTAAAAGGGCCAGGGATGAATTGTTACAGCACGGGGACCAATAGAAGCAAGGATCTATTATGCCAACGTGGAGGCCAAGAATCAAATGATTCATTGTGACATCATGTGGCCTAAAAGGGCATGGGATGCATTGTGACACCACAGGGGTTAAGAGAAGCAAGGATCCATTGTGACCCAATGGAGGCTAATAATCCCAGGATCCCATTTGACACCAGGGGGCGTAAAAGGGCCAGGGATGAATTGTGACAGCATGGGGCCCAAAAGAAACAAGGAACCATTATGACACCATGGAGGCCAAGAATCAAATGATTCATTGTGACATCAAGTGGCCTAAAATGGCATGGGATGCATTGTGACACCACAGAGGTTAAGAGAAGCAAGGAACCATTGTGACCCAATGCAGGCTAACAATCTAATGATCCCTTGTGACACCAATGGGCCTAAAAGGGCCAGGGATGAATTGCGACAGCATGGGGCCCAAGTAAAACCTGGTACAATTATGCTACCATGGAGGCCAAGAATCAAATGATTCATTGCGACATCAAGTGGCCTAAAAGGGCATGGGATGCATTGTGACAGCACAGGGGTTAAGAGAAGCAAGGATCCATTGTGACCCAATGGAGGGTAATAATCCCAGGATCCCATTTGACACCAGGGGGCGTAAAAGGTCCAGGGATGAATTGTGACAGCATGGAGCCCAATAGAAACAAGGAACCATTATGACACCATGGAGGCCAAGAATCAAATGATTCATTGTGACATCAAGTGGCCTAAAAGGGCATGGGATGCATTGTGACACCACAGAGGTTAAGAGAAGCAAGGAACCATTGTGACCCAATGCAGGCTAACAATCTAATGATCCCTTGTGACACCAATGGGCCTAAAAGGGGCAGGGATGTATTGTGAAAGCATGGGGCCCCAGTAAAACCTGGTACAATTATGCCACCATGGAGGCCAAGAATCAAATGATTCGTTGTGACATCAAGTGGCCTAAAAGGGCATGGGATGCATTGTGACACCACAGGGGTTAAGAGAAGCAAGGAACCATTGTGATCCAATGCTGGCTAACAATCTAAGAATCCCTTTTGACACCGGGGGGGTAAAAGGGGCAGGGATGAATTGTGACAGCATGGGGCCCATTAGAATCAAAAAACCATTATCACACCATGGAGGCCAAGAATCAAATAATTCATTGTGACATCAAGTGGCCTAAAAGGGCATGGGATGCATTGTGACACCACAGAGGTTAAGAGAAGCAAGGAACCATTGTGACCCAATGCAGGCTAACAATCTAAGAATCCCTTTTGACACCAGGGGTCGCAAAAGGACCATGGATGAACTCTGACAGCATGGGGACCTATAGAAGCAAGGAACCATTATGACACCATGAAGGCCAAGAATCAAAAGGCTCATTGTAAGACCATGTGGCCTAAAAGGGCTTGGAATGCATTGTGACACCACAGAGGTTAAGAGAAACAAGGATCCATTGTAACCCAATGGAGGCTAATAATCCCAGGATCCCATTTGACACCAGGGGGCGTAAAAGGGCCAGGGATGGATTGTTACAGCACGGGGACCAATAGAAGCAAGGATCTATTATGCCACCGTGGAGGCCAAGAATCAAATGATTCATTGTGACATCAAGTGGCCTAAAAGGGCATGGGATGCATTGTGACAGCACAGGGGTTAAGAGAAGCAAGGATCCATTGTGACCCAATGGAGGCTAATAATCCCAGGATCCCATTTGACACCAGGGGGCGTAAAAGGGCCAGGGATGAATTGTGACAGCATGGGGCCCAATAGAAACAAGGAAGCATTATGACACCATGGAGGCCAAGAATCAAATGATTCATTGTGACATCAAGTGGCCTAAAAGGGCATGGGATGCATTGTGACACCAGAGAGGTTAAGAGAAGCAAGGAACCATTATGACCCAATGCAGGCTAACAATCTAATGATCCATTGTGACACCAATGGGCCTAAAAGGGCCAGGAATGAATTGTTACAGCACGGGGACCAATAGAAGCAAGGATCTATTATGCCACCATGGAGGCCAAGAAACAAATAATTCATTGTGACATCAAGTGGCCTAAAAGGGCATGGGATGCATTGTGACACCACAGGGGTTAAGAGAAGCAAGGAACCATTGTGACCCAATGCAGGCTAACAATCTAAGAATCCCTTTTGAAACCAGGGGGCGCAAAAGGACCACGGATTAACTCTGACAGCATGGGGACCTATAGAAGCAAGGAACCATTATGACACCATGAAGGCCAAGAATCAAATGGTTCATTGTAAGACCAAGTGGCCTAAAAGGGCTTGGAATGCATTGTGACACCACAGAGGTTAAGAGAAGCAAGGAACCATTGTGACCCAATGCAGGCTAACAATCTAATGATCCCTTGTGGCACCAGGGGGTATGAAAAGGGCCAGGGAGGGATTGTTACAGCACGGGGACCAATAGAAGCAAGGATCAATTATGCCACCGTGTAGGCCAAGAATCAAATGATTCATTGTGACATCAAGTGGCCTAAAAGGGCATGGGATGCATTGTGACACCACAGGGGTTAAGAGAAGCAAGGATCCATTGTGACCCAATGGAGGCTAATAATCCCAGGATCCCATTTGACACCAGGGGGCGTAAAAGGGCCAGGGATGAATTGTGACAGCATGGAGCCCAATAGAAACAAGGAACCATTATGACACCATGGAGGTCAAGAATCAAATGATTCATTGTGACATCAAGTGGCCTAAAAGGTCATTGGATGCATTGTGACACCACAGGGGTTAAGAGAAGCAAGGAACCATTGTGACCCAATGCAGGCTAACAATCTAATTATCCCTTGTGACACCAATGGGCCTAAAAGAGGCACGGATGATTTGTGGAAGCATGGGGCCCCAGTAAAACCTGGTACAATTATGCCACCATGGAGGCCAAGAATCAAATGATTCATTGTGACATCAAGTGGCCTAAAAGGGCATGGGATGCATTGTGACACCACAGGGGTTAAGAGAAGCAAGGAACCATTATGACCCAATGTAGGCTAACAATCTAAGAATCCCTTTTGACACCAGGGGGCGCAAAAGGACCACGGATGAACTCTGACAGCATGGGGACCTATAGAAGCAAGGAAACATTATGACACCATGAAGGCCAAGAATGAAATGATTCATTGTGACATCAAGTCGCCTAAAAGGGCTTGGAATGCATTGTGACACCACAGAGGTTAAGAGAAGCAAGGAACCATTGTGACCCAATGCAAGCTAACAATCTAATGATCCCTTGTGGCACCAGGGGGTATAAAAAGGGCCTGGGATGGATTGTTACAGCACGGGGACCAATAGAAGCAAGGATCTATTATGCCACCGTGGAGGCCAAGAATCAAATGATTCATTGTGACATCAAGTGGCCTAAAAGGGCATGGGATGCATTGTGACACCACAGGGGTTAAGAGAAGCAAGGAACCATTGTGACCCAATGCAGGCTAACAATCTAATGATCCCTTGTGACACCAATGGGCCTAAAAGGGGCAGGGATGAATTGTGAAAGCATGGGGCCCAATTAAAACCTGGTACAATTATGCCACCATGGAGGCCAAGAATCAAATGATTCATTGTGACATCAAGTGGCCTAAAAGGGCATGGGATGCATTGTGACACCACAGGGGTTAAGAGAAGCAAGGAACCATTGTGACCCAATGCAGGCTAACAATCTAAGAATCCCTTTTGACACCAGGGGGCGCAAAAGGACCATGGATGAACTCTGACATCATGGGGACCTATAGAAGCAAGGAACCATTATGACACCATGAAGGCCAAGAATCAAATGGTTCATTGTAAGACGAAGTGGCCTAAAAGGGCTTGGAATGCATTGTGGCACCACAGAGGTTAAGAGAAACAAGGATCCATTGTAACCCAATGGAGGCTAATAATCCCAGGATCCCATTTGACACCAGGGGGCGTAAAAGGGCCAGGGATGGATTGTTACAACACGGGGACCAATAGAAGCAAGGATCTATTATGCCACTGTGGAGGTCAAGAATCAAATGATTCATTGTGACATCAAGTGACCTAAAAGGGCATGGGATGCATTGTGACAGCACAGGGGTTAAGAAAAGCAAGGATCCATTGTGACCCAATGGAGGCTAATAATCCCAGGATCCCATTTGACACCAGGGGGCGTAAAAGGGCCAGGGGTGAATTGTGACAGCATGGGGCCCAATAGAAACAAGGAAGCATTATGACACCATGGAGGCCAAGAATCAAATGGTTCATTGTGACATCTAGTGGCCTAAAAGGGCATGGGATGCATTGTGACACCACAGAGGTTAAGAGAAGCAAGGAACCATTGTGACCCAATGCAGGCTAACAATCTAATGATCCCTTGTGACACCAATGGGCCTAAAAGGGCCAGGAATGAATTGTTACATCACGGGGACCAATAGAAGCAAGGATCTATTATGCCACCATGGAGGCCAAGAAACAAATAATTCATTGTGACATCAAGTGGCCTAAAAGGGCATGGGATGCATTGTGACAGCACAGGGGTTAAGAGAAGCAAGGAACCATTGTGACCCAATGGAGGCTAACAATCTAATGATCCCTTGTGACACCAATGGGCCTAAAAGGGGCAGGGATGTATTGTGAAAGCATGGGGCCCAATTAAAACCTGGTACAATTACGCCACCATGGAGGCCAAGAATCAAATGATTCATTGTGACATCAAGTGGCCTAAAAGGGCATGGGATGCATAGTGACACCACAGGGGTTAAGAGAAGCAAGGATCCATTGTGACCCAATGGAGGGTAATAATCCCAGGATCCCATTTGACACCAGGGGGCGTAAAAGGTCCAGGGATGAATTGTGACAGCATGGAGCCCAATAGAAACAAGGAACCATTATGACACCATGGAGGCCTAGAATCAAATGATTCATTGTGACATCAAGTGGCCTAAAAGGGCATGGGATGCATTGTGACACCACAGAGGTTAAGAGAAGCAAGGAACCATTGTGACCCAATGCAGGCTAACAATCTAATGATCCCTTGTGACACCAATGGGCCTAAAAGGGGCAGGGATGTATTGTGAAAGCATGGGGCCCCAGTAAAACCTGGTACAATTATGCCACCATGGAGGCCAAGAATCAAATGATTCGTTGTGACATCAAGTGGCCTAAAAGGGCATGGGATGCATTGTGACACCACAGGGGTTAAGAGAAGCAAGGAACCATTGTGATCCAATGCTGGCTAACAATCTAAGAATCCCTTTTGACACCGGGGGGGTAAAAGGGGCAGGGATGAATTGTGACAGCATGGGGCCCATTAGAATCAAAAAACCATTATCACACCATGGAGGCCAAGAATCAAATAATTCATTGTGACATCAAGTGGCCTAAAAGGGCATGGGATGCATTGTGACACCACAGAGGTTAAGAGAAGCAAGGAACCATTGTGACCCAATGCAGGCTAACAATCTAATGATCCCTTTTGACACCAGGGGGCGCAAAAGGACCATGGATGAACTCTGACAGCATGGGGACCTATAGAAGCAAGGAACCATTATGACACCATGAAGGCCAAGAATCAAAAGGCTCATTATAAGACCATGTGGCCTAAAAGGGCTTGGAATGCATTGTGACACCACAGAGGTTAAGAGAAACAAGGATCCATTGTAACCCAATGGAGGCTAATAATCCCAGGATCCCATTTGACACCAGGGGGCGTAAAAGGGCCAGGGATGGATTGTTACAGCACGGGGACCAATAGAAGCAAGGATCTATTATGCCACCGTGGAGGCCAAGAATCAAATGATTCATTGTGACATCAAGTGGCCTAAAAGGGCATGGGATGCATTGTGACAGCACAGGGGTTAAGAGAAGCAAGGATCCATTGTGACCCAATGGAGGCTAATAATCCCAGGATCCCATTTGACACCAGGGGGCGTAAAAGGGCCAGGGATGAATTGTGACAGCATGGGGCCCAATAGAAACAAGGAAGCATTATGACACCATGGAGGCCAAGAATCAAATGATTCATTGTGACATCAAGTGGCCTAAAAGGGCATGGGATGCATTGTGACACCAGAGAGGTTAAGAGAAGCAAGGAACCATTATGACCCAATGCAGGCTAACAATCTAATGATCCATTGTGACACCAATGGGCCTAAAAGGGCCAGGAATGAATTGTTACAGCACGGGGACCAATAGAAGCAAGGATCTATTATGCCACCATGGAGGCCAAGAAACAAATAATTCATTGTGACATCAAGTGGCCTAAAAGGGCATGGGATGCATTGTGACAGCACAGGGGTTAAGAGAAGCAAGGATCCATTATGACCCAATGGAGGCTAACAATCTAATGATCCTTTTTGACACCAATGGGCCTAAAAGGGGCAGGGATGTATTGTGAAAGCATGGGGCCCAATTAAAACCTGGTACAATTACGCCATCATGGAGGCCATGAATCAAATGATTCATTGCGATATTAAGTGGCCTAAAAGGGCATGGGATGCATTGTGACACCACAGGGGTTAAGAGAAGCAAGGAACCATTGTGACCCAATGCAGGCTAACAATCTAAGAATCCCTTTTGAAACCAGGGGGCGCAAAAGGACCACGGATTAACTCTGACAGCATGGGGACCTATAGAAGCAAGGAACCATTATGACACCATGAAGGCCAAGAATCAAATGGTTCATTGTAAGACCAAGTGGCCTAAAAGGGCTTGGAATGCATTGTGACACCACAGAGGTTAAGAGAAGCAAGGAACCATTGTGACCCAATGCAGGCTAACAATCTAATGATCCCTTGTGGCACCAGGGGGTATAAAAAGGGCCAGGGATGGATTGTTACAGCACGGGGACCAATAGAAGCAAGGATCAATTATGCCACCGTGTAGGCCAAGAATCAAATGATTCATTGTGACATCAAGTGGCCTAAAAGGGCATGGGATGCATTGTGACACCACAGGGGTTAAGAGAAGCAAGGAACCATTATGACCCAATGTAGGCTAACAATCTAAGAATCCCTTTTGACACCAGGGGGCGCAAAAGGACCACGGATGAACTCTGACAGCATGGGGACCTATAGAAGCAAGGAAACATTATGACACCATGAAGGCCAAGAATGAAATGATTCATTGTGACATCAAGTCGCCTAAAAGGGCTTGGAATGCATTGTGACACCACAGAGGTTAAGAGAAGCAAGGAACCATTGTGACCCAATGCAAGCTAACAATCTAATGATCCCTTGTGGCACCAGGGGGTATAAAAAGGGCCAGGGATGGATTGTTACAGCACGGGGACCAATAGAAGCAAGGATCTATTATGCCACCTTGGAGGCCAAGAATCAAATGATTCATTGTGACATCAAGTGGCCTAAAAGGGCATGGGATGCATTGTGACACCACAGGGGTTAAGAGAAGCAAGGAACCATTGTGACCCAATGCAGGCTAACAATCTAATGATCCCTTGTGACACCAATGGGCCTAAAAGGGGCAGGGATGAATTGTGAAAGCATGGGGCCCAATTAAAACCTGGTACAATTATGCCACCATGGAGGCCAAGAATCAAATGATTCATTGTGACATCAAGTGGCCTAAAAGGGCATGGGATGCATTGTGACACCACAGGGGTTAAGAGAAGCAAGGAACCATTGTGACCCAATGCAGGCTAACAATCTAAGAATCCCTTTTGACACCAGGGGGCGCAAAAGGACCATGGATGAACTCTGACATCATGGGCACCTATAGAAGCAAGGAACCATTATGACACCATGAAGGCCAAGAATCAAATGGTTCATTGTAAGACGAAGTGGCCTAAAAGGGCTTGGAATGCATTGTGGCACCACAGAGGTTAAGAGAAACAAGGATCCATTGTAACCCAATGGAGGCTAATAATCCCAGGATCCCATTTGACACCAGGGGGCGTAAAAGGGCCAGGGATGGATTGTTACAACACGGGGACCAATAGAAGCAAGGATCTATTATGCCACCGTGGAGGCCAAGAATCAAATGATTCATTGTGACATCAAGTGGCCTAAAAGGGCATGGGATGCATTGTGACACCACAGGGGTTAAGAGAAGCAAGGATCCATTGTGACCCAATGGAGGCTAATAATCCCAGGATCCCATTTGACACCAGGGGGCGTAAAAGGGCCAGGGATGAATTGTGACAGCATGGGGCCCAATAGAAACAAGGAACCATTATGACACCATGGAGGCCAAGAATCAAATGGTTCATTGTGACATCTAGTGGCCTAAAAGGGCATGGGATGCATTGTGACACCACAGAGGTTAAGAGAAGCAAGGAACCATTGTGACCCAATGCAGGCTAACAATCTAATGATCCCTTGTGACACCAATGGGCCTAAAAGGGCCAGGAATGAATTGTTACATCACGGGGACCAATAGAAGCAAGGATCTATTATGCCACCATGGAGGCCAAGAAACAAATAATTCATTGTGACATCAAGTGGCCTAAAAGGGCATGGGATGCATTGTGACAGCACAGGGGTTAAGAGAAGCAAGGAACCATTGTGACCCAATGGTGGCTAACAATCTAATGATCCCTTGTGACACCAATGGGCCTAAAAGGGGCAGGGATGTATTGTGAAAGCATGGGGCCCAATTAAAACCTGGTACAATTACGCCACCATGGAGGCCAAGAATCAAATGATTCATTGTGACATCAAGTGGCCTAAAAGGGCATGGGATGCATTGTGACACCACAGGGGTTAAGAGAAGCAAGGAACCATTGTGATCCAATGCTGCCTAACAATCTAAGAATCCCTTTTGACACCAGGGGGCGCAAAAGGACCACGGATGAACTCTGACAGCATGGGGACCTATAGAAGCAAGGAACCATTATTACACCATGAAGGCCAAGAATCAAATGGTTCATTGTGACATCAAGTGGCCTAAAAGGGCATGGGATGCATTGTGACACCACAGAGGTTAAGAGAAGCAAGGAACCATTGTGACCCAATGCAGGCTAACAATCTAATGATCCCTTGTGACACCAATGGGCCTAAAAGGGGCAGGGATGTATTGTGAAAGCATGGGGCCCCAGTAAAACCTGGTACAATTATGCCACCATGGAGGCCAAGAATCAAATGATTCGTTGTGACATCAAGTGGCCTAAAAGGGCATGGGATGCATTGTGACACCACAGGGGTTAAGAGAAGCAAGGAACCATTGTGATCCAATGCTGGCTAACAATCTAAGAATCCCTTTTGACACCGGGGGGGTAAAAGGGGCAGGGATGAATTGTGACAGCATGGGGCCCATTAGAATCAAAAAACCATTATCACACCATGGAGGCCAAGAATCAAATAATTCATTGTGACATCAAGTGGCCTAAAAGGGCATGGGATGCATTGTGACACCACAGAGGTTAAGAGAAGCAAGGAACCATTGTGACCCAATGCAGGCTAACAATCTAAGAATCCCTTTTGACACCAGGGGTCGCAAAAGGACCATGGATGAACTCTGACAGCATGGGGACCTATAGAAGCAAGGAACCATTATGACACCATGAAGGCCAAGAATCAAAAGGCTCATTGTAAGACCATGTGGCCTAAAAGGGCTTGGAATGCATTGTGACACCACAGAGGTTAAGAGAAACAAGGATCCATTGTAACCCAATGGAGGCTAATAATCCCAGGATCCCATTTGACACCAGGGGGCGTAAAAGGGCCAGGGATGGATTGTTACAGCACGGGGACCAATAGAAGCAAGGATCTATTATGCCACCGTGGAGGCCAAGAATCAAATGATTCATTGTGACATCAAGTGGCCTAAAAGGGCATGGGATGCATTGTGACACCACAGGGGTTAAGAGAAGCAAGGATCCATTGTGACCCAATGGAGGCTAATAATCCCAGGATCCCATTTGACACCAGGGGGCGTAAAAGGGCCAGGGATGAATTGTGACAGCATGGGGCCCAATAGAAACAAGGAAGCATTATGACACCATGGAGGCCAAGAATCAAATGATTCATTGTGACATCAAGTGGCCTAAAAGGGCATGGGATGCATTGTGACACCAGAGAGGTTAAGAGAAGCAAGGAACCATTATGACCCAATGCAGGCTAACAATCTAATGATCCATTGTGACACCAATGGGCCTAAAAGGGCCAGGAATGAATTGTTACAGCACGGGGACCAATAGAAGCAAGGATCTATTATGCCACCATGGAGGCCAAGAAACAAATAATTCATTGTGACATCAAGTGGCCTAAAAGGGCATGGGATGCATTGTGACACCACAGGGGTTAAGAGAAGCAAGGAACCATTGTGACCCAATGCAGGCTAACAATCTAAGAATCCCTTTTGAAACCAGGGGGCGCAAAAGGACCACGGATTAACTCTGACAGCATGGGGACCTATAGAAGCAAGGAACCATTATGACACCATGAAGGCCAAGAATCAAATGGTTCATTGTAAGACCAAGTGGCCTAAAAGGGCTTGGAATGCATTGTGACACCACAGAGGTTAAGAGAAGCAAGGAACCATTGTGACCCAATGCAGGCTAACAATCTAATGATCCCTTGTGGCACCAGGGGGTATGAAAAGGGCCAGGGAGGGATTGTTACAGCACGGGGACCAATAGAAGCAAGGATCAATTATGCCACCGTGTAGGCCAAGAATCAAATGATTCATTGTGACATCAAGTGGCCTAAAAGGGCATGGGATGCATTGTGACACCACAGGGGTTAAGAGAAGCAAGGATCCATTGTGACCCAATGGAGGCTAATAATCCCAGGATCCCATTTGACACCAGGGGGCGTAAAAGGGCCAGGGATGAATTGTGACAGCATGGAGCCCAATAGAAACAAGGAACCATTATGACACCATGGAGGTCAAGAATCAAATGATTCATTGTGACATCAAGTGGCCTAAAAGGTCATTGGATGCATTGTGACACCACAGGGGTTAAGAGAAGCAAGGAACCATTGTGACCCAATGCAGGCTAACAATCTAATTATCCCTTGTGACACCAATGGGCCTAAAAGAGGCACGGATGATTTGTGGAAGCATGGGGCCCCAGTAAAACCTGGTACAATTATGCCACCATGGAGGCCAAGAATCAAATGATTCATTGTGACATCAAGTGGCCTAAAAGGGCATGGGATGCATTGTGACACCACAGGGGTTAAGAGAAGCAAGGAACCATTATGACCCAATGTAGGCTAACAATCTAAGAATCCCTTTTGACACCAGGGGGCGCAAAAGGACCACGGATGAACTCTGACAGCATGGGGACCTATAGAAGCAAGGAAACATTATGACACCATGAAGGCCAAGAATGAAATGATTCATTGTGACATCAAGTCGCCTAAAAGGGCTTGGAATGCATTGTGACACCACAGAGGTTAAGAGAAGCAAGGAACCATTGTGACCCAATGCAAGCTAACAATCTAATGATCCCTTGTGGCACCAGGGGGTATAAAAAGGGCCTGGGATGGATTGTTACAGCACGGGGACCAATAGAAGCAAGGATCTATTATGCCACCGTGGAGGCCAAGAATCAAATGATTCATTGTGACATCAAGTGGCCTAAAAGGGCATGGGATGCATTGTGACACCACAGGGGTTAAGAGAAGCAAGGAACCATTGTGACCCAATGCAGGCTAACAATCTAATGATCCCTTGTGACACCAATGGGCCTAAAAGGGGCAGGGATGAATTGTGAAAGCATGGGGCCCAATTAAAACCTGGTACAATTATGCCACCATGGAGGCCAAGAATCAAATGATTCATTGTGACATCAAGTGGCCTAAAAGGGCATGGGATGCATTGTGACACCACAGGGGTTAAGAGAAGCAAGGAACCATTGTGACCCAATGCAGGCTAACAATCTAAGAATCCCTTTTGACACCAGGGGGCGCAAAAGGACCATGGATGAACTCTGACATCATGGGGACCTATAGAAGCAAGGAACCATTATGACACCATGAAGGCCAAGAATCAAATGGTTCATTGTAAGACGAAGTGGCCTAAAAGGGCTTGGAATGCATTGTGGCACCACAGAGGTTAAGAGAAACAAGGATCCATTGTAACCCAATGGAGGCTAATAATCCCAGGATCCCATTTGACACCAGGGGGCGTAAAAGGGCCAGGGATGGATTGTTACAACACGGGGACCAATAGAAGCAAGGATCTATTATGCCACCGTGGAGGTCAAGAATCAAATGATTCATTGTGACATCAAGTGACCTAAAAGGGCATGGGATGCATTGTGACAGCACAGGGGTTAAGAAAAGCAAGGATCCATTGTGACCCAATGGAGGCTAATAATCCCAGGATCCCATTTGACACCAGGGGGCGTAAAAGGGCCAGGGGTGAATTGTGACAGCATGGGGCCCAATAGAAACAAGGAAGCATTATGACACCATGGAGGCCAAGAATCAAATGGTTCATTGTGACATCTAGTGGCCTAAAAGGGCATGGGATGCATTGTGACACCACAGAGGTTAAGAGAAGCAAGGAACCATTGTGACCCAATGCAGGCTAACAATCTAATGATCCCTTGTGACACCAATGGGCCTAAAAGGGCCAGGAATGAATTGTTACATCACGGGGACCAATAGAAGCAAGGATCTATTATGCCACCATGGAGGCCAAGAAACAAATAATTCATTGTGACATCAAGTGGCCTAAAAGGGCATGGGATGCATTGTGACAGCACAGGGGTTAAGAGAAGCAAGGAACCATTGTGACCCAATGGAGGCTAACAATCTAATGATCCCTTGTGACACCAATGGGCCTAAAAGGGGCAGGGATGTATTGTGAAAGCATGGGGCCCAATTAAAACCTGGTACAATTACGCCACCATGGAGGCCAAGAATCAAATGATTCATTGTGACATCAAGTGGCCTAAAAGGGCATGGGATGCATAGTGACACCACAGGGGTTAAGAGAAGCAAGGATCCATTGTGACCCAATGGAGGGTAATAATCCCAGGATCCCATTTGACACCAGGGGGCGTAAAAGGTCCAGGGATGAATTGTGACAGCATGGAGCCCAATAGAAACAAGGAACCATTATGACACCATGGAGGCCTAGAATCAAATGATTCATTGTGACATCAAGTGGCCTAAAAGGGCATGGGATGCATTGTGACACCACAGAGGTTAAGAGAAGCAAGGAACCATTGTGACCCAATGCAGGCTAACAATCTAATGATCCCTTGTGACACCAATGGGCCTAAAAGGGGCAGGGATGTATTGTGAAAGCATGGGGCCCCAGTAAAACCTGGTACAATTATGCCACCATGGAGGCCAAGAATCAAATGATTCGTTGTGACATCAAGTGGCCTAAAAGGGCATGGGATGCATTGTGACACCACAGGGGTTAAGAGAAGCAAGGAACCATTGTGATCCAATGCTGGCTAACAATCTAAGAATCCCTTTTGACACCGGGGGGGTAAAAGGGGCAGGGATGAATTGTGACAGCATGGGGCCCATTAGAATCAAAAAACCATTATCACACCATGGAGGCCAAGAATCAAATAATTCATTGTGACATCAAGTGGCCTAAAAGGGCATGGGATGCATTGTGACACCACAGAGGTTAAGAGAAGCAAGGAACCATTGTGACCCAATGCAGGCTAACAATCTAATGATCCCTTTTGACACCAGGGGGCGCAAAAGGACCATGGATGAACTCTGACAGCATGGGGACCTATAGAAGCAAGGAACCATTATGACACCATGAAGGCCAAGAATCAAAAGGCTCATTATAAGACCATGTGGCCTAAAAGGGCTTGGAATGCATTGTGACACCACAGAGGTTAAGAGAAACAAGGATCCATTGTAACCCAATGGAGGCTAATAATCCCAGGATCCCATTTGACACCAGGGGGCGTAAAAGGGCCAGGGATGGATTGTTACAGCACGGGGACCAATAGAAGCAAGGATCTATTATGCCACCGTGGAGGCCAAGAATCAAATGATTCATTGTGACATCAAGTGGCCTAAAAGGGCATGGGATGCATTGTGACAGCACAGGGGTTAAGAGAAGCAAGGATCCATTGTGACCCAATGGAGGCTAATAATCCCAGGATCCCATTTGACACCAGGGGGCGTAAAAGGGCCAGGGATGAATTGTGACAGCATGGGGCCCAATAGAAACAAGGAAGCATTATGACACCATGGAGGCCAAGAATCAAATGATTCATTGTGACATCAAGTGGCCTAAAAGGGCATGGGATGCATTGTGACACCAGAGAGGTTAAGAGAAGCAAGGAACCATTATGACCCAATGCAGGCTAACAATCTAATGATCCATTGTGACACCAATGGGCCTAAAAGGGCCAGGAATGAATTGTTACAGCACGGGGACCAATAGAAGCAAGGATCTATTATGCCACCATGGAGGCCAAGAAACAAATAATTCATTGTGACATCAAGTGGCCTAAAAGGGCATGGGATGCATTGTGACAGCACAGGGGTTAAGAGAAGCAAGGATCCATTATGACCCAATGGAGGCTAACAATCTAATGATCCTTTTTGACACCAATGGGCCTAAAAGGGGCAGGGATGTATTGTGAAAGCATGGGGCCCAATTAAAACCTGGTACAATTACGCCATCATGGAGGCCATGAATCAAATGATTCATTGCGATATTAAGTGGCCTAAAAGGGCATGGGATGCATTGTGACACCACAGGGGTTAAGAGAAGCAAGGAACCATTGTGACCCAATGCAGGCTAACAATCTAAGAATCCCTTTTGAAACCAGGGGGCGCAAAAGGACCACGGATTAACTCTGACAGCATGGGGACCTATAGAAGCAAGGAACCATTATGACACCATGAAGGCCAAGAATCAAATGGTTCATTGTAAGACCAAGTGGCCTAAAAGGGCTTGGAATGCATTGTGACACCACAGAGGTTAAGAGAAGCAAGGAACCATTGTGACCCAATGCAGGCTAACAATCTAATGATCCCTTGTGGCACCAGGGGGTATAAAAAGGGCCAGGGATGGATTGTTACAGCACGGGGACCAATAGAAGCAAGGATCAATTATGCCACCGTGTAGGCCAAGAATCAAATGATTCATTGTGACATCAAGTGGCCTAAAAGGGCATGGGATGCATTGTGACACCACAGGGGTTAAGAGAAGCAAGGAACCATTATGACCCAATGTAGGCTAACAATCTAAGAATCCCTTTTGACACCAGGGGGCGCAAAAGGACCACGGATGAACTCTGACAGCATGGGGACCTATAGAAGCAAGGAAACATTATGACACCATGAAGGCCAAGAATGAAATGATTCATTGTGACATCAAGTCGCCTAAAAGGGCTTGGAATGCATTGTGACACCACAGAGGTTAAGAGAAGCAAGGAACCATTGTGACCCAATGCAAGCTAACAATCTAATGATCCCTTGTGGCACCAGGGGGTATAAAAAGGGCCAGGGATGGATTGTTACAGCACGGGGACCAATAGAAGCAAGGATCTATTATGCCACCTTGGAGGCCAAGAATCAAATGATTCATTGTGACATCAAGTGGCCTAAAAGGGCATGGGATGCATTGTGACACCACAGGGGTTAAGAGAAGCAAGGAACCATTGTGACCCAATGCAGGCTAACAATCTAATGATCCCTTGTGACACCAATGGGCCTAAAAGGGGCAGGGATGAATTGTGAAAGCATGGGGCCCAATTAAAACCTGGTACAATTATGCCACCATGGAGGCCAAGAATCAAATGATTCATTGTGACATCAAGTGGCCTAAAAGGGCATGGGATGCATTGTGACACCACAGGGGTTAAGAGAAGCAAGGAACCATTGTGACCCAATGCAGGCTAACAATCTAAGAATCCCTTTTGACACCAGGGGGCGCAAAAGGACCATGGATGAACTCTGACATCATGGGCACCTATAGAAGCAAGGAACCATTATGACACCATGAAGGCCAAGAATCAAATGGTTCATTGTAAGACGAAGTGGCCTAAAAGGGCTTGGAATGCATTGTGGCACCACAGAGGTTAAGAGAAACAAGGATCCATTGTAACCCAATGGAGGCTAATAATCCCAGGATCCCATTTGACACCAGGGGGCGTAAAAGGGCCAGGGATGGATTGTTACAACACGGGGACCAATAGAAGCAAGGATCTATTATGCCACCGTGGAGGCCAAGAATCAAATGATTCATTGTGACATCAAGTGGCCTAAAAGGGCATGGGATGCATTGTGACACCACAGGGGTTAAGAGAAGCAAGGATCCATTGTGACCCAATGGAGGCTAATAATCCCAGGATCCCATTTGACACCAGGGGGCGTAAAAGGGCCAGGGATGAATTGTGACAGCATGGGGCCCAATAGAAACAAGGAACCATTATGACACCATGGAGGCCAAGAATCAAATGGTTCATTGTGACATCTAGTGGCCTAAAAGGGCATGGGATGCATTGTGACACCACAGAGGTTAAGAGAAGCAAGGAACCATTGTGACCCAATGCAGGCTAACAATCTAATGATCCCTTGTGACACCAATGGGCCTAAAAGGGCCAGGAATGAATTGTTACATCACGGGGACCAATAGAAGCAAGGATCTATTATGCCACCATGGAGGCCAAGAAACAAATAATTCATTGTGACATCAAGTGGCCTAAAAGGGCATGGGATGCATTGTGACAGCACAGGGGTTAAGAGAAGCAAGGAACCATTGTGACCCAATGGTGGCTAACAATCTAATGATCCCTTGTGACACCAATGGGCCTAAAAGGGGCAGGGATGTATTGTGAAAGCATGGGGCCCAATTAAAACCTGGTACAATTACGCCACCATGGAGGCCAAGAATCAAATGATTCATTGTGACATCAAGTGGCCTAAAAGGGCATGGGATGCATTGTGACACCACAGGGGTTAAGAGAAGCAAGGAACCATTGTGATCCAATGCTGCCTAACAATCTAAGAATCCCTTTTGACACCAGGGGGCGCAAAAGGACCACGGATGAACTCTGACAGCATGGGGACCTATAGAAGCAAGGAACCATTATTACACCATGAAGGCCAAGAATCAAATGGTTCATTGTAAGACCAAGTGGCCTAAAAGGGCTTGGAATGCTTTGTGACACCACAGAGGTTAAGAGAAGCAAGGAACCATTGTAACCCAATGCAGGCTAACACTCTAATGATCCCTTGTGGCACCAGGGGGTATAAAAAGGGCCAGGGATGGATTGTTACAGCACGGGCACCAATAGAAGCAAGGATCTATTATGCCACCATGGAGGCCAAGAATCAAATGATTCATTGTGACATCAAGTGGCCTAAAAGGGCATGGGATGCATTGTGACACCACAAGGGTTAAGAGAAGCAAGGATACATTGTGACCCAATGGAGGGTAATAATCCCAGGATCCCATTTGACACCAGGGGGCGTAAAAGGGCCAGGGATGAATTGTGACAGCATGGGGCCCAATAGAAACAAGGAACCATTATGACACCATGGAGGCCAAGAATCAAATGATTCATTGGGACATCAAGTGGCCTAAAAGGCCATGGGATGCATTGTGACACCACAGAGGTTAAGAGAAGCAAGGAATCATTGTGACCCAATGCAGGCTAACAATCTAATGATCCCTTGTGACACCAATGGGCCTAAAAGGGGCAGGGATGAATTGTGAAAGCATGGGGCCCCAGTAAAACCTGGTACAATTATGCCACCATGGAGGTCAAGAATCAAATGATTCATTGTGACATCAAGTGGCCTAAAAGGGCATGGGATGCATTGTGACACCACAGGGGTTAAGAGAAGCAAGAAACCATTGTGATCCAATGTAGGCTAACAATCTAAGAATCCCTTTTGACACCAGGGGGCGCAAAAGGACCACGGATGAACTCTGACAGCATGGGGACCTATAGAAGCAAGGAAACATTATGACACCATGAAGGCCAAGAATCAAATGATTCATTGTGACATCAAGTCGCCTAAAAGGGCTTGGAATGCATTGTGACACCACAGAGGTTAAGAGAAGCAAGGAACCATTGTGACCCAATGCAGGCTAACAATCTAATGATCCCTTGTGGCACCAGGGGGTATAAAAAGGGCCAGGGATGGATTGTTACAGCACGGGGACCAATAGAAGCAAGGATCTATTATGCCACCGTGGAGGCCAAGAATCAAATGATTCATTGTGATATCAAGTGGCCTAAAAGGGCATGGGATGCATTGTGACACCACAGGGGTTAAGAGAAGCAAGGAACCATTGTGACCCAATGCAGGCTAACAATCTAATGATCCCTTGTGACACCAATGGGCCTAAAAGGGGCAGGGATGAATTGTGAAACATGGGGCCCAAGTAAAACCTGGTACAATTATGACACCATGAAGGCCAAGAATCAAATGATTCATTGTGACATCAAGTGGCCTAAAAGGGCATGGGATACATTGTGACACCACAGGGGTTAAGAGAAGCAAGGAACCATTGTGACCCAATGCAGGCTAACAATCTAATGATCCCTTTTGACACCAGGGGGCGCAAAAGGACCACGGATGAACTCTGACAGCATGGGGACCTATAGAAGCAAGGAACCATTATGACACCATGAAGGCCAAGAATCAAATGGTTCATTGTAAGACCAAGTGGCCTAAAAGGGCTTGGAATGCATTGTGACACCACAGAGGTTAAGAGAAACAAGGATCCATTGTAACCCAATGGAGGCTAATAATCCCAGGATCCCATTTGACACCAGGGGGCGTAAAAGGGCCAGGGATGGATTGTTACAGCACGGGCACCAATAGAAGCAAGGATCGATTATGCCACCGTGGAGGTCAAGAATCAAATGATTCATTGTGACATCAAGTGACCTAAAAGTGCATGGGATGCATTGTGACAGCACAGGGGTTAAGAAAAGCAAGGATCCATTGTGACCCAATGGAGGCTAATAATCCCAGGATCCCATTTGACACCAGGGGGCCTAAAAGGGCCAGGGATGAATTGTGACAGCATGGGGCCCAATAGAAACAAGGAACCATTATGACACCATGGAGGCCAAGAATCAAATGTTTCGTTGTGACATCTAGTGGCCTAAAATGTCATGGGATGCATTGTGACACCACAGAGGTTAAGAGAAGCAAGGAACCATTGTGACCCAATGCAGGCTAACAATCTAATGATCCCTTGTGACACCAATGGGCCTAAAAGAGGCAGGGATGATTTGTGAAATCATGGGGCCGCAGTAAAACATGGTACAATTATGCCACCATGGAGGCCAAGAATCAAATGATTCATTGTGACATCAAGTGGCCTAAAAGGGCATGGGATGCATTGTGACACCACAGGGGTTAAGAGAAGCAAGGAACCATTGTGACCCAATGCAGGCTAACAATCTAAGAATCCCTTTTGACACCAGGGGGCGCAAAAGGACCACGGATGAACTCTGACAGCATGGGGACCTATAGAAGCAAGGAAACGTTATGACACCATGAAGGCCAAGAATCAAATGATTCATTGTGACATCAAGTGGCCTAAAAGGGCTTGGAATGCATTGTGACACCACAGAGGTTAAGAGAAGCAAGGAACCATTGTGACCCAATGCAGGCTAACAATCTAATGATCCCTTGTGACACCAATGGGCCTAAAAGGGGCAGGGATGTATTGTGAAAGCATGGGGCCCAATTAAAACCTGGTACAATTACGCCACCATGGAGGCCAAGAATCAAATGATTCATTGTGACATCAAGTGGCCTAAAAGGGCATGGGATGCATTGTGACAGCACAGGGGTTAAGAGAAGCAAGGAACCATTGTGATCCAATGCTGCCTAACAATCTAAGAATCCGTTTTGACACCAGGGGGCGCAAAAGGACCACGGATGAACTCTGACAGCATGGGGACCTATAGAAGCAAGGAACCATTATGACACCATGAAGGCCAAGAATCAAATGGTTCATTGTAAGTCCAAGTGGCCTAAAAGGGCTTGGAATGCTTTGTGACACCACAGAGGTTAAGAGAAGCAAGGAACCATTGTGACCCAATGCATGCTAACACTCTAATGATCCCATTTGGCACCAGGGGCTATAAAAAGGGCCAGGGATGGATTGTTACAGCACGGGCACCAATAGAAGCAAGGATCTATTATGCCAACGTGGAGGCCAAGAATCAAATGATTCATTGTGACATCAAGTGGCCTAAAAGGGCATGGGATGCATTGTGACAGCACAGGGGTTAAGAGAAGCAAGGATCCATTGTAACCCAATGGAGGCTAATAATCCCAGGATCCCATTTGACACCAGGGGGCGTAAAAGGGCCAGGGATGGATTGTTACAGCATGGGGACCAATAGAAGCAAGGATCTATTATGCCACCGTGGAGGCCAAGAATCAAATGATTCATTGTGACATCAAGTGGCCTAAAAGGGCATGGGATGCATTGTGACACCACAGGGGTTAAGAGAAGCAAGGATCCATTGTGACCCAATGGAGGCTAATAATCCCAGGATCACATTTGACACCAGGGGGCGTAAAAGGGCCAGGGATGAATTGTGACAGCATGGGGCCCAATAGAAACAAGGAAGCATTATGACACCATGGAGGCCAAGAATCAAATGGTTCATTGTGACATCTAGTGGCCTAAAAGGGCATGGGATGCATTGTGACACCACAGAGGTTAAGAGAAGCAAGGAACCATTGTGACCCAATGCAGGCTAACAATCTAATGATCCCTTGTGACACCAATGGGCCTAAAAGGGCCAGGAATGAATTGTTACATCACGGGGACCAATAGAAGCAAGGATCTATTATGCCACCATGGAGGCCAAGAAACAAATAATTCATTGTGACATCAAGTGGCCTAAAAGGGCATGGGATGCATTGTGACAGCACAGGGGTTAAGAGAAGCAAGGAACCATTGTGACCCAATGGAGGCTAACAATCTAATGATCCCTTGTGACACCAATGGGCCTAAAAGGGGCAGGGATGTATTGTGAAAGCATGGGGCCCAATAGAAACCTGGTACAATTACGCCACCATGGAGGCCAAGAATCAAATGATTCATTGTGACATCAAGTGGCCTAAAAGGGCATGGGATGCATTGTGACACCACAGGGGTTAAGAGAAGCAAGGAACCATTGTGATCCAATGCTGCCTAACAATCTAAGAATCCCTTTTGACACCAGGGGGCGCAAAAGGACCACGGATGAACTCTGTCAGCATGGGGACCTATAGAAGCAAGGAACCATTATGACACCATGAAGGCCAAGAATCAAATGGTTCATTGTAACTCCAAGTGGCCTAAAAGGGCTTGGAATGCTTTGTGACACCACAGAGGTTAAGAGAAGCAAGGAACCATTGTGACCCAATGCATGCTAACACTCTAATGATCCCTTGTGGCACCAGGGGGTATAAAAAGGGCCAGGGATGGATTGTTACAGCACGGGCACCAATAGAAGCAAGGATCTATTATGCCAACGTGGAGGCCAAGAATCAAATGATTCATTGTGACATCAAGTGGCCTAAAAGGGCATGGGATGCATTGTGACACCACAGGGGTTAAGAGAAGCAAGGATCCATTGTGACCCAATGGAGGCTAATAATCCCAGGATCCCATTTGACACCAGGGGGCGTAAAAGGGCCAGGGATGAATTGTGACAGCATGGGGCCCAATAGAAACAAGGAAGCATTATGACACCATGGAGGCCAAGAATCAAATGATTCATTGTGACATCAAGTGGCCTAAAAGGCCATGGGATGCATTGTGACACCACAGAGGTTAAGAGAAGCAAGGAATCATTGTGACCCAATGCAGGCTAACAATCTAATGATCCCTTGTGGCACCAATGGGCCTAAAAGGGGCAGGGATGATTTGTGAAAGCCTGGGGCCCCAGTAAAACCTGGTACAATTATGCCACCATGGAGGCCAAGAATCAAATGATTCATTGTGACATCAAGTGGCCTAAAAGGGCATGGGATGCATTGTGACACCACAGGGGTTAAGAGAAGCAAGGAACCATTGTGACCCAATGCAGGCTAACAATCTAAGAATCCCTTTTGACACCAGGGGGCGCAAAAGGACCACGGATGAACTCTGACAGCATGGGGACCTATAGAAGCAAGGAAACATTATGACACCATGAAGGCCAAGAATCAAATGATTCATTGTGACATCAAGTGGCCTAAAAGGGCTTGGAATGCATTGTGACACCACAGAGGTTAAGAGAAGCAAGGAACCATTGTGACCCAATGCAGGCTAACAATCTAATGATCCCTTGTGGCACCAGGCGGTATAAAAAGGGCCAGGGATGGATTGTTACAGCACGGGCACCAATAGAAGCAAGGATCTATTATGCCACCGTGGAGGCCAAGAATCAAATGATTCATTGTGACATCAAGTGGCCTAAAAGGGCATGGGATGCATTGTGACACCACAGGGGTTAAGAGAAGCAAGGAACCATTGTGACCCAATGCAGGCTAACAATCTAATGATCCCTTGTGACACCAATGGGCCTAAAAGGGGCAGGGATGAATTGTGAAAGCATGGGGCCCAAGTAAAACCTGGTACAATTATGACACCATGAAGGCCAAGAATCAAATGATTCATTGTGACATCAAGTGGCCTGAAAGGGCATGGGATACATTGTGACACCACAGAGGTTAAGAGAAGCAAGGAACCATTGTGACCCAATGCAGGCTAACAATCTAAGAATCCCTTTTGACACCAGGGGGCGCAAAAGGACCATGGATGAACTCTGACATCATGGGGACCTATAGAAGCAAGGAACCATTGTGACACCATGAAGGCCAAGAATCAAATGGTTCATTGTAAGACCAAGTGGCCTAAAAGGGCTTGGAATGCATTGTGACACCACAGAGGTTAAGAGAAACAAGGATCCATTGTAACCCAATGGAGGCTAATAATCCCAGGATCCCATTTGACACCAGGGGGCGTAAAAGGGCCAGGGATGGATTGTTACAACACGGGGACCAATAGAAGCAAGGATCTATTATGCCACCGTGGAGGTCAAGAATCAAATGATTCATTGTGACATCATGTGGCCTAAAAGGGCATGGGATGCATTGTGACAGCACAGGGGTTAAGAGAAGCAAGGATCCATTGTGACCCAATGGAGGCTAATAATCCCAGGATCCCATTTGACACCAGGGGGCGTAAAAGGGGCAGGGATGAATTGTGACAGCATGGGGCCCAATAGAAACAAGGAAGCATTATGACACCATGGAGGCCAAGAATCAAATCGTTCATTGTGACATCTAGTGGGCTAAAATGGCATGGGATGCATTGTGACACCACAGAGGTTAAGAGAAGCAAGGAACCATTGTGACCCAATGCAGGCTAACAATCTAATGATCCCTTGTGACACCAATGGGCCTAAAAGGGCCAGGAATGAATTGTTACATCACGGGGACCAATAGAAGCAAGGATCTATTATGCCACCATGGAGGCCAAGAATCAAATGGTTCGTTGTGACATCTAGTGGCCTAAAAGGGCATGGGATGCATTGTGACAGCACAGGGGTTAAGAGAAGCAAGGAACCATTGTGACACAATGCAGGCTAACAATCTAATGATCCCTTGTGATACCAATGGGCCTAAAAGGGGCAGGGATGTATTGTGAAAGCATGGGGCCCAATTAAAACCTGGTACAATTACGCCACCATGGAGGCCAAGAATCAAATGATTCATTGTGACATCAAGTGGCCTAAAAGGGCATGGGATGCATTGTGACAGCACAGGGGTTAAGAGAAGCAAGGAACCATTGTGATCCAATGCTGCCTAACAATCTAAGAATCCCTTTTGACACCAGGGGGCGCAAAAGGACCACGGATGAACTCTGACAGCATGGGGACCTATAGAAGCAAGGAACCATTATTACACCATGAAGGCCAAAAATCAAATGGTTCATTGTAAGTCCAAGTGGCCTAAAAGGGCTTGGAATGCTTTGTGACACCACAGAGGTTAAGAGAAGCAAGGAACCATTGTGACCCAATGCAGGCTAACACTCTAATGATCCCTTGTGGCACCAAGGGGTATAAAAAGGGCCAGGGATGGATTGTTACAGCACGGGCACCAATAGAAGCAAGGATCTATTATGCCACCATGGAGGCCAAGAATCAAATGATTCATTGTGACATCAAGTGGCCTAAAAGGGCATGGGATGCATTGTGACACCACAAGGGTTAAGAGAAGCAAGGATCCATTGTGACCCAATGGAGGGTAATAATCCCAGGATCCCATTTGACACCAGGGGGCGTAAAAGGGCCAGGGATGAATTGTGACAGCATGGGGCCCAATAGAAACAAGGAACCATTATGACACCATGGAGGCCAAGAATCAAATGATTCATTGTGACATCAAGTGGCCTAAAAGGCCATGGGATGCATTGTGACACCACAGAGGTTAAGAGAAGCAAGGAATCATTGTGACCCAATGCAGGCTAACAATCTAATGATCCCTTGTGACACCAATGGGCCTAAAAGGGGCAGGGATGATTTGTGAAAGCATGGGGCCCCAGTAAAACCTGGTACAATTATGCCACCATGGAGGCCAAGAATCAAATGATTCATTGTGACATCAAGTGGCCTAAAAGGGCATGGGATGCATTGTGACACCACAGGGGTTAAGAGAAGCAAGAAACCATTGTGACCCAATGTAGGCTAACAATCTAAGAATCCCTTTTGACACCAGGGGGCGCAAAAGGACCACGGATGAACTCTGACAGCATGGGGACCTATAGAAGCAAGGAAACATTATGACACCATGAAGGCCAAGAATCAAATGATTCATTGTGACATCAAGTCGCCTAAAAGGGCTTGGAATGCATTGTGACACCACAGAGGTTAAGAGAAGCAAGGAACCATTGTGACCCAATGCAGGCTAACAATCTAATGATCCCTTGTGGCACCAGGGGGTATAAAAAGGGCCAGGGATGGATTGTTACAGCACGGGGACCAATAGAAGCAAGGATCTATTATGCCACCGTGGAGGCCAAGAATCAAATGATTCATTGTGACATCAAGTGGCCTAAAAGGGCATGGGATGCATTGTGAAACCACAGGGGTTAAGAGAAACAAGGAACCATTGTGACCCAATGCAGGCTAACAATCTAATGATCCCTTGTGACACCAATGGGCCTAAAAGGGGCAGGGATGAATTGTGAAACATGGGGCCCAAGTAAAACCTGGTACAATTATGACACCATGAAGGCCAAGAATCAAATGATTCATTGTGACATCAAGTGGCCTAAAAGGGCATGGGATACATTGTGACACCACAGGGGTTAAGAGAAGCAAGGAACCATTGTGACCCAATGCAGGCTAACAATCTAAGAATCCCTTTTGACACCAGGGGGCGCAAAAGGACCATGGATGAACTCTGACATCATGGGGACCTATAGAAGCAAGGAACCATTATGACACCATGAAGGCCAAGAATCAAATGGTTCATTGTAAGACCAAGTGGCCTAAAAGGGCTTGGAATGCATTGTGACACCACAGAGGTTAAGGGAAACAAGGATCCATTGTGACCCAATGCAGGCTAACAATCTAATGATCCCTTGTGACACCAATGGGCCTAAAAGAGGCAGGGATGATTTGTGAAATCATGGGGCCGCAGTAAAACATGGTACAATTATGCCACCATGGAGGCCAAGAATCAAATGATTCATTGTGACATCAAGTGGCCTAAAAGGGCATGGGATGCATTGTGACACCACAGGGGTTAAGAGAAGCAAGGAACCATTGTGACCCAATGCAGGCTAACAATCTAAGAATCCCTTTTGACACCAGGGGGCGCAAAAGGACCACGGATGAACTCTGACAGCATGGGGACCTATAGAAGCAAGGAAACGTTATGACACCATGAAGGCCAAGAATCAAATGATTCATTGTGACATCAAGTGGCCTAAAAGGGCTTGGAATGCATTGTGACACCACAGAGGTTAAGAGAAGCAAGGAACCATAGTGACCCAATGCAGGCTAAAAATCTAATGATCCCTTATGGCACCAGGCGGTATAAAAAGGGCCAGGGATGGATTGTTACAGCACGGGGAACAATAAAAGCAAGGATCTATTATGCCACCGTGGAGACCAAGAATCAAATGATTCATTGTGACATCAAGTGGCCTAAAAGGGCATGGGATGCATTGTGACAGCACAGGGGTTAAGAGAAGCAAGGAACCATTGTGACCCAATGCAGGCTAACAATCTAATGATCCCTTCTGACACCAATGGGCCTAAAAGGGCCAGGGATGAATTGTTACATCACGGGGACCAATAGAAGCAAGGATCTATTATGCCACCATGGAGGCCAAGAAACAAATAATTCATTGTGACATCAAGTGGCCTAAAAGGGCATGGGATGCATTGTGACAGCACAGGGGTTAAGAGAAGCAAGGATGCATTGTAACCCAATGGAGGCTAATAATCCCAGGATCCCATTTGACACCAGGGGGCGTAAAAGGGCCAGGGATGGATTGTTACAGCACGGGGACCAATAGAAGCAAGGATCTATTATGCCACCTTGGAGGCCAAGAATCAAATGATTCATTGTGACATCAAGTGGCCTAAAAGGGCATGGGATGCATTGTGACACCACAGGGGTTAAGAGAAGCAAGGATCCATTTTGACCCAATGGAGGCTAGTAATCCCAGGATCACATTTGACACCAGGGGGCGTAAAAAGGCCAGGGATGAATTGTGACAGCATGGGGCCCAATAGAAACAAGGAACCATTATGACACCATGGAGGCCAAGAATCAAATGGTTCATTGTGACATCTAGTGGCCTAAAAGGGCATGGGATTCATTGTGACACCACAGAGGTTAAGAGAAGCAAGGAACCATTGTGACCCAATGCAGGCTAACAATCTAATGATCCCTTGTGACACCAATGGGCCTAAAAGGGCCAGGAATGAATTGTTACATCACGGGGACCAATAGAAGCAAGGATCTATTATGCCACCATGGAGGCCAAGAAACAAATAATTCATTGTGACATCAAGTGGCCTAAAAGGGCATGGGATGCATTGTGACAGCACAGGGGTTAAGAGAAGCAAGGAACCATTGTGACCCAATGGAGGCTAACAATCTAATGATCCCTTGTGACACCAATGGGCCTAAAAGGGGCAGGGATGTATTGTGAAAGCATGGGGCCCAATTAAAACCTGGTACAATTACGCCACCATGGAGGCCAAGAATCAAATGATTCATTGTGACATCAAGTGGCCTAAAAGGGCATGGGCTGCATTGTGACACCACAGGGGTTAAGAGAAGCAAGGAACCATTGTGATCCAATGCTGCCTAACAATCTAAGAATCCCTTTTGACACCAGGGGGCGGAAAAGGGCCACGGATGAACTCTGTCAGCATGGGGACCTATAGAAGCAAGGAACCATTATTACACCATGAAGGCCAAGAATCAAATGGTTCATTGTAAGTCCAAGTGGCCTAAAAGGGCTTGGAATGCTTTGTGACACCACAGAGGTTAAGAGAAGCAAGGAACCATTGTGACCCAATGCAGGCTAACACACTAATGATCCCTTGTGGCACCAGGGGGTATAAAAAGGGCCAGGGATGGATTCTTACATCACGGGCACCAATAGAAGCAAGGATCTATTATGCCACCATGGAGGCCAAGAATCAAATGATTCATTGTGACATCAAGTGGCCTAAAAGGGCATGGGATGCATTGTAACACCACAGGGGTTAAGAGAAGCAAGGATCCATTGTGACCCAATGGAGGGTAATAATCCCAGGATCCCATTTGACACCAGGGGGCGTAAAAGGGCCAGGGATGAATTGTGACAGCATGGGGCCCAATAGAAACAAGGAACCATTATGACACCATGGAGGCCAAGAATCAAATGATTCATTGTGACATCAAGTGGCCTAAAAGGCCATGGGATGCATTGTGACACCACAGAGGTTAAGAGAAGCAAGGAATCATTGTGACCCAATGCAGGCTAACAATCTAATGATCCCTTGTGACACCAATGGGCCTAAAAGGGGCAGGGATGATTTGTGAAAGCATGGGGCCCCAGTAAAACCTGGTACAATTATGCCACCATGGAGGCCAAGAATCAAATGATTCATTGTGACATCAAGTGGCCTAAAAGGGCATGGGATGCATTGTGACACCACAGGGGTTAAGAGAAGCAAGAAACCATTGTGACCCAATGTAGGCTAACAATCTAAGAATCCCTTTTGACACCAGGGGGCGCAAAAGGACCACGGATGAACTCTGACAGCATGGGGACCTATAGAAGCAAGGATACATTATGACACCATGAAGGCCAAGAATCAAATGATTCATTGTGACATCAAGTGGCCTAAAAGGGCTTGGAATGCATTGTGACACCACAGAGGTTAAGAGAAGCAAGGAACCATTGTGACCCAATGCAGGCTAACAATCTAATGATCCCTTGTGGCACCAGGGGGTATAAAAAGGGCCAGGGATGGATTGTTACAGCACGGGGACCAATAGAAGCAAGGATCTATTATGCCACCGTGGAGGCCAAGAATCAAATGATTCATTGTGACATCATGTGGCCTAAAAGGGCATGGGATGCATTGTGACACCACAGGGGTTAAGAGAAGCAAGGAATCATTGTGACCCAATGCAGGCTAACAATCTAATGATCCCTTGTGACACCAATGGGCCTAAAAGGGGCAGGGATGAATTGTGAAAGCATGGGGCCCAAGTAAAACCTGGTACAATTATGACACCATGAAGGCCAAGAATCAAATGATTCATTGTGACATCAAGTGGCCTAAAAGGGCATGGGATACATTGTGACACCACAGGGGTTAAGAGAAGCAAGGATCCATTGTGACCCAATGCAGGCTAACAATCTAAGAATCCCTTTTGACACCAGGGGGCGCAAAAGGACCATGGAAGAACTCTGACAGCATGGGGACCTATAGAAGCAAGGAACCATTATGACACCATGAAGGCCAAGAATCAAATGGTTCATTGTAAGACCAAGTGGCCTAAAAGGGCTTGGAATGCATTGTGACACCACAGAGGTTAAGAGAAACAAGGATCCATTGTAACCCAATGGAGGCTAATAATCCCAGGATCCCATTTGACACCAGGGGGCGTAAAAGGGCCAGGGATGAATTGTGACAGCATGGGGCCCAATAGAAACAAGGAAGCATTATGACACCATGGAGGCCAAGAATCAAATGGTTCATTGTGACATCTAGTGGCCTAAAAGGGCATGGGATGCATTGTGACACCACAGAGGTTAAGAGAAGCAAGGAACCATTGTGACCCAATGCAGGCTAACAATCTAATGATCCCTTGTGACACCAATGGGCCTAAAAGGGCCAGGAATGAATTGTTACATCACGGGGACCAATAGAAGCAAGGATCTATTATGCCACCATGGAGGCCAAGAAACAAATAATTCATTGTGACATCAAGTGGCCTAAAAGGGCATGGGATGCATTGTGACAGCACAGGGGTTAAGAGAAGCAAGGAACCATTGTGACCCAATGCAGGCTAACAATCTAATGATCCCTTGTGACACCAATGGGCCTAAAAGGGGCAGGGATGTATTGTGAAAGCATGGGGCCCAAGTAAAACCTGGTACAATTACGCCACCATGGAGGCCAAGAATCAAATGATTCATTGTGACATCAAGTGGCCTAAAAGGGCATGGGATGCATTGTGACACCACAGAGGTTAAGAGAAGCAAGGAATCATTGTGACCCAATGCAGGCTAACAATCTAATGATCCCTTGTGACACCAATGGGCCTAAAAGGGGCAGGGATGATTTGTGAAAGCATGGGGCCCCAGTAAAACCTGGTACAATTATGCCACCATGGAGGCCAAGAATCAAATGATTCATTGTGACATCAAGTGGCCTAAAAGGGCATGGGATGCATTGTGACACCACAGGGGTTAAGAGAAGCAAGAAACCATTGTGACCCAATGTAGGCTAACAATCTAAGAATCCCTTTTGACACCAGGGGGCGCAAAAGGACCACGGATGAACTCTGACATCATGGGGACCTATAGAAGCAAGGAAACATTATGACACCATGAAGGCCAAGAATCAAATGATTCATTGTGACATCAAGTCGCCTAAAAGGGCTTGGAATGCATTGTGACACCACAGAGGTTAAGAGAAGCAAGGAATCATTGTGACCCAATGCAGGCTAACAATCTAATGATCCCTTGTGGCACCAGGGGGTATAAAAAGGCCAGGGATGGATTGTTACAGCACGGGGACCAATAGAAGCAAGGATCTATTATGCCACCGTGGAGGCCAAGAATCAAATGATTCATTGTGATATCAAGTGGCCTAAAAGGGCATGGGATGCATTGTGACACCACAGGGGTTAAGAGAAGCAAGGAACCATTGTGACCCAATGCAGGCTAACAATCTAATGATCCCTTGTGACACCAAAGGGCCTAAAAGGGGCAGGGATGAATTGTGAAACATGGGGCCCAAGTAAAACCTGGTACAATTATGACACCATGAAGGCCAAGAATCAAATGATTCATTGTGACATCAAGTGGCCTAAAAGGGCATGGGATACATTGTGACACCACAGGGGTTAAGAGAAGCAAGGAACCATTGTGACCCAATGCAGGCTAACAATCTAATGATCCCTTTTGACACCAGGGGGCGCAAAAGGACCATGGATGAACTCTGACATCATGGGGACCTATAGAAGCAAGGAACCATTATGACACCATGAAGGCCAAGAATCAAATGGTTCATTGTAAGACCAAGTGGCCTAAAAGGGCTTGGAATGCATTGTGACACCACAGAGGTTAAGAGAAACAAGGATCCATTGTGACCCAATGGAGGCTAATAATCCCAGGATCCCATTTGACACCAGGGGGCGTAAAAGGGCCAGGGATGGATTGTTACAGCACGGGGACCAATAGAAGCAAGGATCTATTATGCCACCGTGGAGGTCAAGAATCAAATGATTCATTGTGACATCAAGTGACCTAAAAGTGCATGGGACGCATTGTGACAGCACAGGGGTTAAGAAAAGCAAGGATCCATTGTGACCCAATGCAGGCTAATAATCCCAGGATCCCATTTGACACCAGGGGGCCTAAAAGGGCCAGGGATGAATTGTGACAGCATGGGGCCCAATAGAAACAAGGAACCATTATGACACCATGGAGGCCAAGAATCAAATGTTTCGTTGTGACATCAAGTGGCCTAAAATGGCATGGGATGCATTGTGACACCACAGAGGTTAAGAGAAGCAAGGAACCATTGTGACCCAATGCAGGCTAACAATCTAATGATCCCTTGTGACACCAATGGGCCTAAAAGAGGCAGGGATGATTTGTGAAATCATGGGGTCGCAGTAAAACATGGTACAATTATGCCACCATGGAGGCCAAGAATCAAATGATTCATTGTGACATCAAGTGGCCTAAAAGGGCATGGGATGCATTGTGACACCACAGGGGTTAAGAGAAGCAAGGAACCATTGTGACCCAATGCAGGCTAACAATCTAAGAATCCCTTTTGACACCAGGGGGCGCAAAAGGACCACGGATGAACTCTGACAGCATGGGGACCTATAGAAGCAAGGAAACGTTATGACACCATGAAGGCCAAGAATCAAATGATTCATTGTGACATCAAGTGGCCTAAAAGGTCATTGGATGCATTGTGACACCACAGAGGTTAAGAGAAGCAAGGAACCATAGTGACCCAATGCAGGCTAAAAATCTAATGATCCCTTATGGCACCAGGCGGTATAAAAAGGGCCAGGGATGGATTGTTACAGCACGGGGACCAATAGAAGCAAGGATCTATTATGCCACCGTGGAGACCAAGAATCAAATGATTCATTGTGACATCAAGTGGCCTAAAAGGGCATGGGATGCATTGGGACACCACAGGGGTTAAGAGAAGCAAGGAACCATTGTGACCCAATGCAGGCTAACAATGTAATGATCCCTTGTGACACCAATGGGCCTGAAAGGGGCAGGGATGAATTGTGAAAGCATGGGGCCCAAGTAAAACCTGGTACAATTATGCCACCATGGAGGTCAAGAATCAAATGATTCATTGTGACATCAAGTGGCCTAAAAGGGCATGGGATGCATTGTGACACCACAGAGGTTAAGAGAAGCAAGGAACCATTGTGACCCAATGCAGGCTAACAATCTAATGATCCCTTGTGACACCAATGGGCCTAAAAGGGGCAGGGATGAATTGTGAAAGCATGGGGCCCAATTAAAACCTGGTACAATTACGCCATCATGGAGGCCAAGAATCAAATGATTCATTGCGATATTAAGTGGCCTAAAAGGGCATGGGATGCATTGTGACACCACAGGGGTTAAGAGAAGCAAGGAACCATTGTGACCCAATGCAGGCTAACAATCTAAGAATCCCTTTTGAAACCAGGGGGCGCAAAAGGACCACGGATGAACTCTGACAGCATGGGGACCTATAGAAGCAAGGAACCATTATGACACCATGAAGGCCAAGAATCAAATAATTCATTGTAAGACCAAGTGGAATAAAAGGGCTTGGAATGCATTGTGACACCACAGAGGTTAACAGAAGCAAGGAACCATTGTGACCCAATGCAGGCTAACAATCTAATGATCCCTTGTGGCACCAGGGGGTATAAAAAGGGGCAGGGATGAATTGTTACAGCACGGGGACCAATAGAAGAAAGGATCAATTATGCCACCGTGTAGGCCAAGAATCAAATGATTCATTGTGACATCAAGTGGCCTAAAAGGGCATGGGATGCATTGTGACAGCACAGGGGTTAAGAGAAGCAAGGATCCATTGTGACCCAATGGAGGCTAATAATCCCAGGATCCCATTTGACACCAGGGGGCGTAAAAGGGCCAGGGATGAATTGTGACAGCATGGAGCCCAATAGAAACAAGGAACCATTATGACACCATGGAGGTCAAGAATCAAATGATTCATTGTGACATCAAGTGGCCTAAAAGGGCATGGGATGCATTGTGACACCACAGAGGTTAAGAGAAGCAAGGAACCATTGTGACCCAATGCAGGCTAACAATCTAATGATCCCTTGTGACACCAATGGGCCTAAAAGGGCCAGGAATGAATTGTTACAGCACGGGGACCAATAGAAGCAAGGATCTATTATGCCACCATGGAGGCCAAGAAACAAATAATTCATTGTGACATCAAGTGGCCTAAAAGGGCATGGGATGCATTGTGACAGCACAGGGGTTAAGAGAAGCAAGGAACCATTGTGACCCAATGGAGGCTAACAATCTAATGATCCCTTGTGACACCAATGGGCCTAAAAGGGGCAGGGATGTATTGTGAAAGCATGGGGCCCAATTAAAACCTGGTACAATTACGCCACCATGGAGGCCAAGAATCAAATGGTTCATTGTGACATCAAGTGGCCTAAAAGGGCATGGGATGCATTGTGACACCACAGGGGTTAAGAGAAGCAAGGAACCATTGTGATCCAATGCTGCCTAACAATCTAAGAATCCCTTTTGACACCAGGGGGCGCAAAAGGACCACGGATGAACTCTGACAGCATGGGGACCTATAGAAGCAAGGAACCATTATGACACCATGAAGGCCAAGAATCAAATGGTTCATTGTAAGTCCAAGTGGCCTAAAAGGGCTTGGAATGCTTTGTGACACCACAGAGGTTAAGAGAAGCAAGGAACCATTGTGACCCAATGCATGCTAACACTCTAATGATCCCTTGTGGCACCAGGGGGTATAAAAAGGGCCAGGGATGGATTGTTACAGCACGGGCACCAATAGAAGCAAGGATCTATTATGCCAACGTGGAGGCCAAGAATCAAATGATTCATTGTGACATCAAGTGGCCTAAAAGGGCATGGGATGCATTGTGACACCACAGAGGTTAAGAGAAGCAAGGAACCATTGTGACCCAATGCAGGCTAACAATCTAATGATCCCTTGTGACACCAATGGGCCTAAAAGGGCCAGGGATGAATTGCGACAGCATGGGGCCCAAGTAAAACCTGGTACAATTATGCCACCATGGAGGCCAAGAATCAAATGATTCATTGCGACATCAAGTGGCCTAAAAGGGCATGGGATGCATTGTGACACCACAGGGGTTAAGAGAAGCAAGGATCCATTGTGACCCAATGGAGGGTAATAATCCCAGGATCCCATTTGACTCCAGGGGGCGTAAAAGGTCCAGGGATGAATTGTGACAGCATGGAGCCCAATAGAAACAAGGAACCATTATGACACCATGGAGGCCAAGAATCAAATGATTCATTGTGACATCAAGTGGCCTAAAAGGGCATGGGATGTGTCATAAATGAGCACAACAGGCTATATAGGCCAATTAATTATCTAGTTTATTATAAAAGCTAAGGAAGCAAAGTTGCAGCGCTGGGCGACAGGGGAATCACCGCTCCACCAACTGCCGCACCGCGTGTGGTTATGACCCCCCCCTTTTAAGCATCCGTAGTTTCCGTCGAGTCGCTCTTCCGGTTTCTTCTGCGCATGCTCACAGTCTTTGTCGAGTCATTCTTCCGGTGTCTTCTGCGCATGCACACAGTCCTTCCTCCTGATGGTCGGTGAGGAAGACCTATGAAAATCTTCTTCGGTCCTTTCTATGTTCTTCCCTTGACCCTGGGCTACAATGTTCTTAAGATAAGTTATGGTTAATTGTTATGGCAGTATTTGTTCCCTGTGGTTCTTTGTTAGTGACGTGAATGGACTATACACGTAGATCTGTACACGCAGATCTGCAGTTACATATTTATTTACATTTTATTCTTTTGATTAACAGTGAACATAAAGGTTAATTTCTCATTGCAATCCCCCCTTCTTCTTTTTACTCTTTTTGTTCACTGTATCTCGCTAGTTCTTTCTTACTTAATTCTAGATAATCTTCTATCTTTTCTCCTTTTAGTGGTTCATATTTTGCTTTTATAAGCATTAAATGAGCAGCTTCTAATTTACTTTTAACTATATTGACAAGCTTGTTAAAAATGCATGGTCCAAAATTTAGTGTTAAAATAAGTAATACTAAAGGTCCTGTTATAGTGGATAAGAGGGTTGCAAACCAAGGAGAGCTGTTAAACCAAGATTCGTACCAGCTCTGTTGAGCTTCTTTTTCTCTTTTTCGCTGTTCCAGCTGTTTCCGAAGCTCAGCCATAGTATCAATTACTATTCCAGTATGGTCTGCATAGGTACAGCACTCTTCCCGCAAAGCTACACATAACCCCCCTTGTTGAAGGAACAACAAATCTAGCCCCCTCCTGTTCTGTAATACTACCTCTGAAAGGGATCTTACTGACTTGACTAGCCCATCTATTGCTTTTTCAATCCTGCTTAGATCTTCATCTACTGAGTCTCTTAAATTTTTCATTCCTTTTTGTTGGTTTACTAAGGAGGCTGCTCCTGTTCCTATTCCTGCGCCACTTATGCTTAGTAAGACAGCCACAGTGAGAGCCATGAAAGGTTCCCTTTTGGATAAATGATGTTCAGGGGTGGTTTGATGTTTAAACATGTAGTCCTTTGGGTGGTATATAATTCGGGGAACTATCATAACTTGGATACAGTACTCGGATGTTGTATTAAAATCAAATATTGATATACACGGGGTTACTCCTAATGTACTACAAACCCATTTGGTATTTACAGCAGGGATTAACCATTTAGCAGGGTTGTTAGAGTCGACTACTGCTATTTTTATTTGACAGAGGTGATCTTTTTCTTTGGGTATATTTCCTATACACTTTCCCTTACCATTTACTTGTGCCATCGATATTCCTGGGGTACTTTCTTTTCCTTGTTTCCACAGGCATTCTCATGGATTAGATCCATTAATGCGCTTAGGGTTTGCAGTGGATCCTAATGCTTCATAAAAAGGTGGGTTAATAGCATAGCATAGCCAGCATTCTTTAGTGAGATTTGGATATGTACTATTAAGTATTCCAAAGGTGGCTTGCATCACTTTCCAGAGGGTATTATATCCTTTATTAGATTGATTTTCGGGCACACTTTTGGTGTCATCGCTAATTTGTATTTTATTTTCCTTAGGAATCAACAGGTCGGTATTATTTTTCTTTTTTTCTATTTCCTATTACTGGGTTAGGTCCCACTGGTTCTGGGTCATGTGGTACGGGTTCTTTTTTTATTAAGACTAGGGTTCCGGGGTCTTTTCCAGCTACATTCAATCTAACTCCCCAGGTTTTTCCTACTAACCATCCAGGATCTTGCGGATCCTGTATACGCAATTCTAGAAATTTACAAACTGTTCCGGTAGGATTTCCTCCAGCTGTATCAATGAAGTTATATCGTGTTGGCTTAGTACACCCTGAGGGACCCCACTTAATTTTCAAGTACCTGTCTGGGTTTGGTGGATTCCAGGCTCCCCCTGTAATAGTTTCACAACCCCAATAGGCACAATAATATTCTCCAGGGCGATTACAATACCCCTTTCCAGGGTTCGAGGCTGGGCACATATAAAAGGGGGCACTTCGATTTGGGTACCAATTTGGCCCTAAGAATCCTAGGGGCGTTCGAAATATGGGCGGGCCGATGGTAATATTTTCTCTAATAGTCCGTTGGTCTTCCCACCTTATCAATGACCACTTGAAGGGTTCATGGCTTTCTTGTTCACTTTTTACAAATTTTAATATTGTGATTAGAAATAGAACTGGGTGGAGTCTAATGCCAGGTTGGTGAGTACAATTAACTTTTTTAACTCCCGATGGGCCATTGCTATTACCCTCGTGCCTCTGGTATTTGAGAGTCGTAAGCCTTTTTGCTGTTATTTTTATGCGAGGTCCCTTTTCCCCACATTCTATCCCTCTGCCTCGCTCGCCAACCAGGTTGCCACTAGCTGCGAGGAGTACCATCTTCACGGCAGCAAGGATATTTTTCAGGGGCAGGGTTTACTTTTCTCTTCCACTTCCTTTTGGAATGCTAATTTTGGTTTTTCAGCGGTGGAATGTTACACCTAACTTGCTTTACTTGCTTACGACACTTTACCAACACAATATCTGTGTTAAACGGTCCTGGAGGTTTGTTAGGGTGATAGCAATGTAGATTAGGATTAATTTTTTTTAAATTTTTTTTTTTTTTTTTTTTTTTTTTTTTAGAAAATATTTGCCACTAAAGTGGGGATCCTACTTTTAGCTTTTGGTGTAGGGTTAAAGCAGTCGACTCACGCTGTTTTCCCAGCAGGGTTGACATACACTTCTAGGAGCCCTCCCCCACTGGCAGTGGACTCACCACAGTTCTTTGCAGATCCTGCAACAAAGCATGCAAATGGATAACACTGGCAGTCTAACCGACTACACCTTACTCTAATGGTATTATGTTTTGCATAACTATTTCCATTGTACAATTGTCTATTACATTCTAATCTAATAGGTTTATAATATGGCTGCTGAGCAAGTTTTGAGGTTTCAATTAACTCTTTTTGCAATGTTCAGTTATCCCCCACCTAAATGTCTCTTGTGTCCATTTATCAAGTTGTACCTCTTTTTAAAACAAGCTTTAAATCACTAGTCGGTTCTGCTTTCCAGTGAGTGTTATGTTCTTCAGAGAATTTAGAGGGATCTACTGGTCCTTTTATCCGACTGGCGTGGGTCCATCCTTTTTCTGTTGTTCGTACGGCAGTATCCGTGGTAAGCAGTACGAGATACGGTCCTTCCCACTTTGGAGTCAGCGGGTTTTCTTTCCAGCTTCGGATTAGAACCCAATCTCCGGGTTGTACCTGATGTAATACAAGATCTAAAGGTGGTCTCTGAGCCCACATTCCCTTTTCCCATAATTGCTTTTTGAACTTCATTAATACGGCCAGGTATTTATTAAGATGTAAATCACTAATATTGGGGTTGGTTTGTACTTTTTCTAGGTTGTATGGCATTCCGTATAGCATTTCAAACGGGGATATTCCCACATCTGCCCTTGGCTGGGTCCGAATATTGAGCAAGGCTAGTGGAACGCACTTTACCCATGATAATTTGGTTTCTAATACCAATTTGGTCAATTGTTTTTTTTATTTCTCCATTCATCCTTTCTACCCTTCCTGAGCTTTGTGGGTGGTAAGGAGTATGCTTCTCCCATTTTATTCCAAGTGCTTCCGCTAGTTCTTGTGTTATTTTTGATGTAAAGTGCGGACCTTTATCTGAGTCAATAGTTTCAGGTACTCCGTACCTGGGCACTATTTCCTCGAGCAGGATTTTCACTACTGTCCGGGCTGTTTCCCTGCTAGTTGGGAATGCCTCCACGTAGTGGGTAAGGTGATCTACTATCACCAAAAGATACCTAGTTCGCCCCACTTTGGGGAGTTCTGTAAAGTCTATTTGCAAATTTGCGAATGGTCTTTTAGCCAATGGTCGCCCTCCTTGAGGTAATTTTCTTAAATTACTACGATTGACTCGTAAGCAGGTGGGGCAGTTTTTAGTAATGTATTTGGCCATATCGTGTAGTCCAATACTTATATATTTTATTTTGTGGCAAAATGATCAGTTAGCCCCTGAGCCCCCCAATGTGTGCTCTGGTGTAATTTATAAAGCACTCTCTGGGCTACTGCTTTGGGCAATACTTCTCGTCCATCTTCAGTTACCCACTTCCCGTTATTTTCTTTTATCCCCATTTTCCTTAACCTTTCTTTTTCTTCACTAGTAAATATCAGTTCTATATCTTCTTCCGGTGCCCCCCTAGATTGTGGTTTCTCTTGTAAAACCATCTCTCTCACTGCGGCCCGTTTTGCTTCTTGGTCAGCAGCATTGTTTCCCCTGCTTTTAAAGTCTATTCCTGCTTGGTGTCCTTTTAGGTGTACCACTGCTATTCTTTTTGGTCCCCTTAAGGCCTGCAACACTTCTGTTATAAGTTTTTGGTGAACTAGGCCTTTTCCCTGTGAATTTATTAGTCCCCTTTCTTCCCATAATTTCCCAAAGGTATGTATTACTCCGAACCCATATTTGGAGTCTGTATATATGGTTCCTTCTTTTCCCTTTAAGAGAGTCAAGGCTCGGAGTATAGCGTATAATTCACACGCTTGGGCTGACCATGACTTGTCTAAGGCTCCTGATTCTATTACTCATAGATCTGTTCCCCCTATAATAGCGTATCCAGATTTTCTTTCTCCTCTCACCACCCGGGAGGATCCATCTACGAACAATTTTTCTCCTGTGTCTAATTCTTCTTCCTCTAAATCGGGCCTAATTTTTGTTTGTTCCTCTATGGTGGCTAAGCAGTCATGAATCAGGGGTCCCTGTTCTACTTCCCCATACAGGAAGGCAGCTGGGTTTTGTAAAGTGGTGGTCTCCAGGGTAAAACTTGGTGCTTCTAATAAGATTCCTTCATACTTTAGGAGCCTAGTATCCGATATCCATTTATCTGCTTTTTGTTGCATTACGCTTCGAATATTGTGAGGAGATAATACCTTTAGATTGCTATTAAAAGTGATTTTTCTAGCTTCTTCTACCAATAAGGCACATCCGGCTAATATCTGTAAGCATGTGGGCCAGCCTCTACTTACAGGGTCTAAAATTTTTGATAGATAAGCTACAGGTTTCTTCTTTCCTGCCCAGTCCTGGGCAAGTACTCCAAACGCAACTCCTTCTTCTATATTCACAAACAAAAAGAATGGTCTTTTTAAGTCTGGAAGACTTAAGACTGGAGCATGTACTAAACTCTCTTTTAATTCTTTGAACTTATCAGTGTCTTCTTGAGTCCACTTCATCAACCCCTCTTGGGTTAGTTTTTGATATAGAAATCTAGCTTTATTACTATAATTTTCGATCCATTGTCTACAATACCCAGTAAGACCTAAAATTTGTCGAATCTGCCTTTTGTTTTTAGGTATAGGCAGTGATAATATAGCCTGAATCCTCTCTGGGTCTATTTTCTTTTCACCTCTCTTTAGATAATGTCCTAAATATTTTACTTCTTCCTCTACAAATTGTAGTTTAGCTCTTGAGACTTTCAGACCTTTGAGTCCCAAGAAATTTAGGAGCTTTATGCTTTCTCTTCGCACTTTTTCTTCTGCTTTTCCTGCTAGCAACAAGTCATCAACATATTGTACTAGAGTTACTTCGGGATTTGTCTGATAGTCTGCTAAAATTTGCTCTAGTGCCTGTCCAAACAGATTTGGGGATTCCGTAAACCCTTGGGGCAATACTGTCCATCTAAGCTGTTGTTTTCTCCCTGTGTCCGGGTCTTCCCACTCAAAGGCAAAATAATCTCTACTGGATTCATCAAGAGGGCAAGCCCAGAAGGCATCTTTTAAGTCTATTACACTGTACCACAGATCACTTGGGCTTAGTTTGCTCAATAGTGTATATGGGTTTGCTACTACTGGGAATCTAGCTATAGTCCTCTTGTTTATTTCTCGCAGGTCATGTACTAGGCGATATGACCCATCAGCCTTTTTTTATTGGGAGTATCGGCGTATTGAATGGCGACATGCAGGGTTCCAGTAGTCCTCGACTTAATAGTCGATCTACTTCGGGTTTTAGCCCTCTCCTGCCCTCCAGAGACATAGGATACTGTTTTATCCTTACAGGAATTTCGGGGTTTTTTATTTTGACTTTAAAGGGGGTGATACTTAGCTGTCCCACACTTCCGGGGTTATACCATACTTCAGGGTTTATTGCCTTCTCGTCCTCCTCTCTAAGAGGGCAAAGCCGAATCTTCATTTCTTTCTCCACCACCTCTATCTGAATACCTAGCTCAACAATCATATCTCTGCCTAGTAAATTATACTCTGACTCCGAGACTAACAAGAAGTCTCCTATTCCTAATTTAGATCTTGATTCTATTATTACTTCTTTTATTATCTTTACTTCAAATGGTTCCCCTTTTGCTCCAACTACTGTTGCGGTGTCCTTGGACAGGACACATCCTTTAGGTAAAATTTGGAGCGTTGATCTCTCTGCTCCGGTGTCAACCAGAAAAGTGATTTCCTGGCTATAAGGACCCACTTTCAGTTTTATCAAGGGCTCCTTTTGATGTTTCCGGGTCCCCAAGAGGTAGAGCCCCTGACCCCTCTAATCTTCCTTAAATTCTTTTTCATCCCGGATTCGGACACGACATTCCCTCTTGAAATGTCCCTTCTTTCCACAATAAAAGCATACTTTTAAGTTTTGTCTCTCCCTACTTTCTCCTTCGGGTGATTGCCTTATCTTCCACTTCGGTTCTCTCTGGAACCGCCTTGTATTCCTGTCCTGTTCCTTGCTTTCACGTACCGCAGCCACCATCATTCTGACCTGCCTCTTATGACTTTCTTCTTCCCTCCGCACGTACACTTTCTGTGCTTCTCTCAATAACTCATCCAGCCCTCTATCTTGCCAATCCTCTATCTTTTGTATTTTTTTCCTAATATCTTCCCAAGATTTCGAAACAAAATGTACTTTCAATACCGCCTGCCCCATTTGACCATCCGGGTCCATTCCCCGAGTAGAGTTGGAAGTTTTTTCGCAGCCTTTCTAACCATTCAGTAGGGGTTTCATCCTTTCTCTGCCTCTCGTTAAAGGCTCTGTTAATATTTTGACCCCTTGGTACAGATTCCCTGATCCCTTGAATAATTATAGTTCTTAAATCCTGCATGTGAGCTCTATGAGCCTGGTCCTGATGATCCCAATTGGGGTTCTGGAGAGGCCATTTAATATCAGCTGCTGGTCCCTGGGCATGCTGAGCATCCCATATACGCATGCCCTCCCTCCTTATCATGTTCTTTTCCTCGGCTGTAAACAAGATATTCAATATGGATTGCATCTCGTCCCAGGTGTACATATTGGGACCTAAAAACTGATCTACCCTTTCCGCAACTCCTAGCGGATCTTCTAACAAATGTCCCATCTCCTTTTTGAACTCTCTTACATCTCCAGAGCTAAGGGGCACTGATATAAACCCTATCCCTCCTTGTTGTCCCCCCATAGGCATCTCTCTTAAGGGATATAGTCCCTTCCGGGTCTTACTTCGAGTGATTGGTCCTGCATAACCTGAATGATCTGAGTCTGAATCTTCCTCTAGGGGTGCGTTAGGACCTATCGCTGCCCCCGGGACCTCGGGAGGCAATGGAGGTGGTATATACGGAGGAGGGGCAATGAGGGTTTCCTCCAGCTTGTTCTCTTTCTTTTTCTTCTTATTATCTTGCGACTTCTCTGTGAGTTTAAAAATAAATATCTCGGGGCGACCCACCCAGACCTTCGCATACTCCCGCTCCTCATCGGAGGTTGGCTTTTTAGTATTTACCCAAATATTCAATTTTTGCTTAATCCAATCTTCTGATGACCCAAATACAGGCCAAAACACATTTTTAGAGATTTCTTTTCCACCCCAAACTTCTACACAGTAATGTATCATCTTAGCTTTGTCCTTCCCTCCCGTATCAGGAAAATGTTCCCAATTGTCCAGTAAAAATCCTAAAGGACTATCTCTAGGCACGGGAGGAAGCTTTACTTCTGCAGGAATCTTACTCTTCCCCTGCCCCATACTTCCGGAGTGCCTTCAATCACACTTTATGTAAAACACTCGCTTCCCCAGGTTCGTGGCCCAAGCCCTCGCGGGTCTATGGGAACCGCACTACTAAGGGTCCGCACTCACTTGGGGAATCTGGCTGCCAGTTCCCCTCTCACTCATACACACAATTTGCCACACTCCGGGATCCCAACCCCGCCCAGACGGTTTCCGAAATACTTACGCGTCCTGCGTCTTCGTCCGGACCTCGTGCACAAGACTTTTAAGGGGTACCTGGGCCCTCAAATCCTCTTTGCTTCCTTCTCTTCCTCTGAGTTCGTCGGTCGGGATTAGGGAAACTTCCCCAGCCCCGGGAGCCACCAGACTGGTGGGGCGCCCCCCCCGCGAACGGAGAATCACCACTTATCACCGATCCGAGTCACGGCACCAAGTTGTCATAAATGAGCACAACAGGCTATATAGGCCAATTAGTTATCTAGTTTATTATAAAAGCTAAGGAAGCAAAGTTGCAGCGCTGGGCGACAGGGGAATCACCGCTCCACCAACTGCCGCACCGCGTGTGGTTATGACCCCCCCCTTTTAAGCATCCGTAGTTTCCGTCGAGTCGCTCTTCCGGTTTCTTCTGCGCATGCTCACAGTCTTTGTCGAGTCATTCTTCCGGTGTCTTCTGCGCATGCACACAGTCCTTCCTCCTGATGGTCGGTGAGGAAGACCTATGAAAATCTTCTTCGGTCCTTTCTATGTTCTTCCCTTGACCCTGGGCTACAATGTTCTTAAGATAAGTTATGGTTAATTGTTATGGCAGTATTTGTTCCCTGTGGTTCTTTGTTAGTGACGTGAATGGACTATACACGTAGATCTGTACACGCAGATCTGCAGTTACATATTTATTTACATTTTATTCTTTTGATTAACAGTGAACATAAAGGTTAATTTCTCATTACAGGATGCATTGTGACACCACAGAGGTTAAGAGAAGCAAGGAACCATTGTGACCCAATGCAGGCTAACAATCTAATGATCCCTTGTGACACCAATGGGCCTAAAAGGGGCAGGGATGTATTGTGAAAAAATGGGGCCCCAGTAAAACCTGGTACAATTATGCCACCATGGAGGCCAAGAATCAAATGATTCGTTGTGACATCAAGTGGCCTAAAAGGGCATGGGATGCATTGTGACACCACAGGGGTTAAGAGAAGCAAGGAACCATTGTGATCCAATGCTGGCTAACAATCTAAGAATCCCTTTTGACACCGGGGGGGTAAAAGGGGCAGGGATGAATTGTGACAGCATGGGGCCCATTAGAATCAAGCAACCATTATCACACCATGGAGGCCAAGAATCAAATAATTCATTGTGACATCAAGTGGCCTAAAAGGGCATGGGATGCATTGTGACACCACAGAGGTTAAGAGAAGCAAGGAACCATTGTGACCCAATGGAGGCTAACAATCTAAGAATCCCTTTTGACACCAGGGGGCGCAAAAGGACCATGGATGAACTCTGACATCATGGGCACCTATAGAAGCAAGGAACCATTATGACACCATGAAGGCCAAGAATCAAAAGGCTCATTGTAAGACCATGTGACCTAAAAGGGCTTGGAATGCATTGTGACACCACAGAGGTTAAGAGAAACAAGGATCCATTGTAACCCAATGGAGGCTAATAATCCCAGGATCCCATTTGACACCAGGGGGCGTAAAAGGGCCAGGGATGGATTGTTACAGCACGGGGACCAATAGAAGCAAGGATCTATTATGCCACCGTGGAGGCCAAGAATCAAATGATTCATTGTGACATCAAGTGGCCTAAAAGGGCATGGGATGCATTGTGACACCACAGGGGTTAAGAGAAGCAAGGATCCATTGTGACCCAATGGAGGCTAATAATCCCAGGATCCCATTTGACACCAGGGGGCGTAAAAGGGCCAGGGATGAATTGTGACAGCATGGGGCCCAATAGAAACAAGGAACCATTATGACACCATGGAGGCCAAGAATCAAATGATTCATTGTGACATCAAGTGGCCTAAAAGGTCATTGGATGCATTGTGACACCACAGGGGTTAAGAGAAGCAAGGAACCATTGTGACCCAATGCAGGCTAACAATCTAATGATCCCTTGTGACACCAATGGGCCTAAAAGGGCAGGGATGAATTGTGAAAGCATGGGGCCCAAGTAAAACCTGGTACAATTATGCCACCATGGAGGCCAAGAATCAAATGATTCATTGTGACATCAAGTGGCCTAAAAGGGCATGGGATACATTGTGACACCACAGGGGTTAAGAGAAGCAAGGAACCATTGTGACCCAATGCAGGCTAACAATCTAAGAATCCCTTTTGACACCAGGGGGCGCAAAAGGACCATGGATGAACTCTGACATCATGGGCACCTATAGAAGCAAGGAACCATTATGACACCATGAAGGCCAAGAATCAAATGGTTCATTGTAAGACCAAGTGGCCTAAAAGGGCTTGGAATGCATTGTGACACCACAGAGGTTAAGAGAAACAAGGATCCATTGTAACCCAATGGAGGCTAATAATCCCAGGATCCCATTTGACACCAGGGGGCGTAAAAGGGCCAGGGATGGATTGTTACAACACGGGGACCAATAGAAGCAAGGATCTATTATGCCACCGTGGAGGTCAAGAATCAAATGATTCATTGTGACATCAAGTGGCCTAAAAGGGCATGGGATGCATTGTGGCAGCACAGGGGTTAAGAGAAGCAAGGATCCATTGTGACCCAATGGAGGCTAATAATCCCAGGATCCCATTTGACACCAGGGGGCGTAAAAGGGCCAGGGATGAATTGTGACAGCATGGGGCCCAATAGAAACAAGGAAGCATTATGACACCATGGAGGCCAAGAATCAAATGGTTCATTGTGACATCTAGTGGCCTAAAAGGGCATGGGATGCATTGTGACACCACAGAGGTTAAGAGAAGCAAGGAACCATTGTGACCCAATGCAGGCTAACAATCTAATGATCCCTTGTGACACCAATGGGCCTAAAAGGGCCAGGAATGAATTGTTACATCACGGGGACCAATAGAAGCAAGGATCTATTATGCCACCATGGAGGCCAAGAAACAAATAATTCATTGTGACATCAAGTGGCCTAAAAGGGCATGGGATGCATTGTGACAGCACAGGGGTTAAGAGAAGCAAGGAACCATTGTGACCCAATGGAGGCTAACAATCTAATGATCCCTTGTGACACCAATGGGCCTAAAAGGGGCAGGGATGTATTGTGAAAGCATGGGGCCCAATTAAAACCTGGTACAATTACGCCACCATGGAGGCCAAGAATCAAATGATTCATTGTGACATCAAGTGGCCTAAAAGGGCATGGGATGCATTGTGACACCACAGGGGTTAAGAGAAGCAAGGAACCATTGTGATCCAATGCTGCCTAACAATCTAAGAATCCCTTTTGACACCAGGGGGCGCAAAAGGACCACGGATGAACTCTGACAGCATGGGGACCTATAGAAGCAAGGAAACGTTATGACACCATGAAGGCCAAGAATCAAATGGTTCATTGTAAGTCCAAGTGGCCTAAAAGGGCTTGGAATGCTTTGTGACACCACAGAGGTTAAGAGAAGCAAGGAACCATTGTGACCCAATGCAGGCTAACACTCTAATGATCCCTTGTGGCACCAGGGGTTATAAAAAGGGCCAGGGTTGGATTGTTACAGCACGGGCACCAATAGAAGCAAGGATCTATTATGCCACCATGGAGGCCAAGAATCAAATGATTCATTGTGACATCAAGTGGCCTAAAAGGGCATGGGATGCATTGTGACACCACAGAGGTTAAGAGAAGCAAGGATGCATTGTGACCCAATGGAGGCTAATAATCCCAGGATCCCATTTGACACCAGGGGGCGTAAAAGGGCCAGGGATGAATTGTGACAGCATGGGGCCCAATAGAAACAAGGAACCATTATGACACCATGGAGGCCAAGAATCAAATGATTCATTGTGACATCAAGTGGCCTAAAAGGGCATGGGATGCATTGTGACACCACAGGGGTTAAGAGAAGCAAGGAACCATTGTGACCCAATGCAGGCTAACAATCTAATGATCCCTTGTGACACCAATGGGCCTAAAAGGGGCAGGGATGAATTGTGAATGCATGGGGCCCAAGTAAAACCTGGTACAATTATGACACCATGAAGGCCAAGAATCAAATGATTCATTGTGACATCAAGTGGCCTAAAAGGGCATGGGATACATTGTGACACCACAGGGGTTAAGAGAAGCAAGGAACCATTGTGACCCAATGCAGGCTAACAATCTAAGAATCCCTTTTGACACCAGGGGGCGCAAAAGGACCATGGATGAACTCTGACATCATGGGGACCTATAGAAGCAAGGAACCATTATGACACCATGAAGGCCAAGAATCAAATGGTTCATTGTAAGACCAAGTGGCCTAAAAGGGCTTGGAATGCATTGTGACACCACAGAGGTTAAGAGAAACAAGGATCCATTGTAACCCAATGGAGGCTAATAATCCCAGGATCCCATTTGACACCAGGGGGCGTAAAAGGGCCAGGGATGGATTGTTACAGCACGGGGACCAATAGAAGCAAGGATCTATTATGCCACCGTGGAGGTCAAGAATCAAATGATTCATTGTGACATCAAGTGACCTAAAAGTGCATGGGATGCATTGTGACAGCACAGGGGTTAAGAGAAGCAAGGAACCATTGTGACCCAATGCAGGCTAACAATCTAAGAATCCCTTTTGACACCAGGAGGCGCAAAAGGACCACGGATGAACTCTGACAGCATGGGGACCTATAGAAGCAAGGAAACGTTATGACACCATGAAGGCCAAGAATCAAATGATTCATTGTGACATCAAGTGGCCTAAAAGGGCTTGGAATGCATTGTGACACCACAGAGGTTAAGAGAAGCAAGGAACCATTGTGACCCAATGCAGGCTAACAATCTAATGATCCCTTGTGACACCAATGGGCCTAAAAGGGGCAGGGATGTATTGTGAAAAAATGGGGCCCCAGTAAAACCTGGTACAATTATGCCACCATGGAGGCCAAGAATCAAATGATTCGTTGTGACATCAAGTGGCCTAAAAGGGCATGGGATGCATTGTGACACCACAGGGGTTAAGAGAAGCAAGGAACCATTGTGATCCAATGCTGGCTAACAATCTAAGAATCCCTTTTGACACCGGGGGGGTAAAAGGGGCAGGGATGAATTGTGACAGCATGGGGCCCATTAGAATCAAGCAACCATTATCACACCATGGAGGCCAAGAATCAAATAATTCATTGTGACATCAAGTGGCCTAAAAGGGCATGGGATGCATTGTGACACCACAGAGGTTAAGAGAAGCAAGGAACCATTGTGACCCAATGGAGGCTAACAATCTAAGAATCCCTTTTGACACCAGGGGGCGCAAAAGGACCATGGATGAACTCTGACAGCATGGGGACCTATAGAAGCAAGGAACCATTATGACACCATGAAGGCCAAGAATCAAAAGGCTCATTGTAAGACCATGTGACCTAAAAGGGCTTGGAATGCATTGTGACACCACAGAGGTTAAGAGAAACAAGGATCCATTGTAACCCAATGGAGGCTAATAATCCCAGGATCCCATTTGACACCAGGGGGCGTAAAAGGGCCAGGGATGGATTGTTACAGCACGGGGACCAATAGAAGCAAGGATCTATTATGCCACCGTGGAGGCCAAGAATCAAATGATTCATTGTGACATCAAGTGGCCTAAAAGGGCATGGGATGCATTGTGACACCACAGGGGTTAAGAGAAGCAAGGATCCATTGTGACCCAATGGAGGCTAATAATCCCAGGATCCCATTTGACACCAGGGGGCGTAAAAGGGCCAGGGATGAATTGTGACAGCATGGGGCCCAATAGAAACAAGGAACCATTATGACACCATGGAGGCCAAGAATCAAATGATTCATTGTGACATCAAGTGGCCTAAAAGGTCATTGGATGCATTGTGACACCACAGGGGTTAAGAGAAGCAAGGAACCATTGTGACCCAATGCAGGCTAACAATCTAATGATCCCTTGTGACACCAATGGGCCTAAAAGGGCAGGGATGAATTGTGAAAGCATGGGGCCCAAGTAAAACCTGGTACAATTATGCCACCATGGAGGCCAAGAATCAAATGATTCATTGTGACATCAAGTGGCCTAAAAGGGCATGGGATACATTGTGACACCACAGGGGTTAAGAGAAGCAAGGAACCATTGTGACCCAATGCAGGCTAACAATCTAAGAATCCCTTTTGACACCAGGGGGCGCAAAAGGACCATGGATGAACTCTGACATCATGGGCACCTATAGAAGCAAGGAACCATTATGACACCATGAAGGCCAAGAATCAAATGGTTCATTGTAAGACCAAGTGGCCTAAAAGGGCTTGGAATGCATTGTGACACCACAGAGGTTAAGAGAAACAAGGATCCATTGTAACCCAATGGAGGCTAATAATCCCAGGATCCCATTTGACACCAGGGGGCGTAAAAGGGCCAGGGATGGATTGTTACAACACGGGGACCAATAGAAGCAAGGATCTATTATGCCACCGTGGAGGTCAAGAATCAAATGATTCATTGTGACATCAAGTGGCCTAAAAGGGCATGGGATGCATTGTGGCAGCACAGGGGTTAAGAGAAGCAAGGATCCATTGTGACCCAATGGAGGCTAATAATCCCAGGATCCCATTTGACACCAGGGGGCGTAAAAGGGCCAGGGATGAATTGTGACAGCATGGGGCCCAATAGAAACAAGGAAGCATTATGACACCATGGAGGCCAAGAATCAAATGGTTCATTGTGACATCTAGTGGCCTAAAAGGGCATGGGATGCATTGTGACACCACAGAGGTTAAGAGAAGCAAGGAACCATTGTGACCCAATGCAGGCTAACAATCTAATGATCCCTTGTGACACCAATGGGCCTAAAAGGGCCAGGAATGAATTGTTACATCACGGGGACCAATAGAAGCAAGGATCTATTATGCCACCATGGAGGCCAAGAAACAAATAATTCATTGTGACATCAAGTGGCCTAAAAGGGCATGGGATGCATTGTGACAGCACAGGGGTTAAGAGAAGCAAGGAACCATTGTGACCCAATGGAGGCTAACAATCTAATGATCCCTTGTGACACCAATGGGCCTAAAAGGGGCAGGGATGTATTGTGAAAGCATGGGGCCCAATTAAAACCTGGTACAATTACGCCACCATGGAGGCCAAGAATCAAATGATTCATTGTGACATCAAGTGGCCTAAAAGGGCATGGGATGCATTGTGACACCACAGGGGTTAAGAGAAGCAAGGAACCATTGTGATCCAATGCTGCCTAACAATCTAAGAATCCCTTTTGACACCAGGGGGCGCAAAAGGACCACGGATGAACTCTGACAGCATGGGGACCTATAGAAGCAAGGAAACATTATGACACCATGAAGGCCAAGAATCAAATGGTTCATTGTAAGTCCAAGTGGCCTAAAAGGGCTTGGAATGCTTTGTGACACCACAGAGGTTAAGAGAAGCAAGGAACCATTGTGACCCAATGCAGGCTAACACTCTAATGATCCCTTGTGGCACCAGGGGTTATAAAAAGGGCCAGGGTTGGATTGTTACAGCACGGGCACCAATAGAAGCAAGGATCTATTATGCCACCATGGAGGCCAAGAATCAAATGATTCATTGTGACATCAAGTGGCCTAAAAGGGCATGGGATGCATTGTGACACCACAGAGGTTAAGAGAAGCAAGGATGCATTGTGACCCAATGGAGGCTAATAATCCCAGGATCCCATTTGACACCAGGGGGCGTAAAAGGGCCAGGGATGAATTGTGACAGCATGGGGCCCAATAGAAACAAGGAACCATTATGACACCATGGAGGCCAAGAATCAAATGATTCATTGTGACATCAAGTGGCCTAAAAGGGCATGGGATGCATTGTGACACCACAGGGGTTAAGAGAAGCAAGGAACCATTGTGACCCAATGCAGGCTAACAATCTAATGATCCCTTGTGACACCAATGGGCCTAAAAGGGGCAGGGATGAATTGTGAAAGCATGGGGCCCAAGTAAAACCTGGTACAATTATGACACCATGAAGGCCAAGAATCAAATGATTCATTGTGACATCAAGTGGCCTAAAAGGGCATGGGATACATTGTGACACCACAGGGGTTAAGAGAAGCAAGGAACCATTGTGACCCAATGCAGGCTAACAATCTAAGAATCCCTTTTGACACCAGGGGGCGCAAAAGGACCATGGATGAACTCTGACATCATGGGGACCTATAGAAGCAAGGAACCATTATGACACCATGAAGGCCAAGAATCAAATGGTTCATTGTAAGACCAAGTGGCCTAAAAGGGCTTGGAATGCATTGTGACACCACAGAGGTTAAGAGAAACAAGGATCCATTGTAACCCAATGGAGGCTAATAATCCCAGGATCCCATTTGACACCAGGGGGCGTAAAAGGGCCAGGGATGGATTGTTACAGCACGGGGACCAATAGAAGCAAGGATCTATTATGCCACCGTGGAGGCCAAGAATCAAATGATTCATTGTGACATCAAGTGGCCTAAAAGGGCATGGGATGCATTGTGACACCACAGGGGTTAAGAGAAGCAAGGATCCATTGTGACCCAATGGAGGCTAATAATCCCAGGATCCCATTTGACACCAGGGGGCGTAAAAGGGCCAGGGATGAATTGTGACAGCATGGGGCCCAATAGAATCAAGGAACCATTATGACACCATGGAGGCCAAGAATCAAATGATTCATTGTGACATCAAGTGGCCTAAAAGGTCATTGGATGCATTGTGACACCACAGGGGTTAAGAGAAGCAAGGAACCATTGTGACCCAATGCAGGCTAACAATCTAATGATCCCTTGTGACACCAATGGGCCTAAAAGGGCAGGGATGAATTGTGAAAGCATGGGGCCCAAGTAAAACCTGGTACAATTATGCCACCATGGAGGCCAAGAATCAAATGATTCATTGTGACATCAAGTGGCCTAAAAGGGCATGGGATACATTGTGACACCACAGGGGTTAAGAGAAGCAAGGAACCATTGTGACCCAATGCAGGCTAACAATCTAAGAATCCCTTTTGACACCAGGGGGCGCAAAAGGACCATGGATGAACTCTGACATCATGGGCACCTATAGAAGCAAGGAACCATTATGACACCATGAAGGCCAAGAATCAAATGGTTCATTGTAAGACCAAGTGGCCTAAAAGGGCTTGGAATGCATTGTGACACCACAGAGGTTAAGAGAAACAAGGATCCATTGTAACCCAATGGAGGCTAATAATCCCAGGATCCCATTTGACACCAGGGGGCGTAAAAGGGCCAGGGATGGATTGTTACAACACGGGGACCAATAGAAGCAAGGATCTATTATGCCACCGTGGAGGTCAAGAATCAAATGATTCATTGTGACATCAAGTGGCCTAAAAGGGCATGGGATGCATTGTGGCAGCACAGGGGTTAAGAGAAGCAAGGATCCATTGTGACCCAATGGAGGCTAATAATCCCAGGATCCCATTTGACACCAGGGGGCGTAAAAGGGCCAGGGATGAATTGTGACAGCATGGGGCCCAATAGAAACAAGGAAGCATTATGACACCATGGAGGCCAAGAATCAAATGGTTCATTGTGACATCTAGTGGCCTAAAAGGGCATGGGATGCATTGTGACACCACAGAGGTTAAGAGAAGCAAGGAACCATTGTGACCCAATGCAGGCTAACAATCTAATGATCCCTTGTGACACCAATGGGCCTAAAAGGGCCAGGAATGAATTGTTACATCACGGGGACCAATAGAAGCAAGGATCTATTATGCCACCATGGAGGCCAAGAAACAAATAATTCATTGTGACATCAAGTGGCCTAAAAGGGCATGGGATGCATTGTGACAGCACAGGGGTTAAGAGAAGCAAGGAACCATTGTGACCCAATGGAGGCTAACAATCTAATGATCCCTTGTGACACCAATGGGCCTAAAAGGGGCAGGGATATATTGTGAAAGCATGGGGCCCAATTAAAACCTGGTACAATTACGCCACCATGGAGGCCAAGAATCAAATGATTCATTGTGACATCAAGTGGCCTAAAAGGGCATGGGATGCATTGTGACACCACAGGGGTTAAGAGAAGCAAGGAACCATTGTGATCCAATGCTGCCTAACAATCTAAGAATCCCTTTTGACACCAGGGGGCGCAAAAGGACCACGGATGAACTCTGACAGCATGGGGACCTATAGAAGCAAGGAAACATTATGACACCATGAAGGCCAAGAATCAAATGGTTCATTGTAAGTCCAAGTGGCCTAAAAGGGCTTGGAATGCTTTGTGACACCACAGAGGTTAAGAGAAGCAAGGAACCATTGTGACCCAATGCAGGCTAACACTCTAATGTTCCCTTGTGGCACCAGGGGTTATAAAAAGGGCCAGGGTTGGATTGTTACAGCACGGGCACCAATAGAAGCAAGGATCTATTATGCCACCATGGAGGCCAAGAATCAAATGATTCATTGTGACATCAAGTGGCCTAAAAGGGCATGGGATGCATTGTGACACCACAGAGGTTAAGAGAAGCAAGGATGCATTGTGACCCAATGGAGGCTAATAATCCCAGGATCCCATTTGACACCAGGGGGCGTAAAAGGGCCAGGGATGAATTGTGACAGCATGGGGCCCAATAGAAACAAGGAACCATTATGACACCATGGAGGCCAAGAATCAAATGATTCATTGTGACATCAAGTGGCCTAAAAGGGCATGGGATGCATTGTGACACCACAGGGGTTAAGAGAAGCAAGGAACCATTGTGACCCAATGCAGGCTAACAATCTAATGATCCCTTGTGACACCAATGGGCCTAAAAGGGGCAGGGATGAATTGTGAAAGCATGGGGCCCAAGTAAAACCTGGTACAATTATGACACCATGAAGGCCAAGAATCAAATGATTCATTGTGACATCAAGTGGCCTAAAAGGGCATGGGATACATTGTGACACCACAGGGGTTAAGAGAAGCAAGGAACCATTGTGACCCAATGCAGGCTAACAATCTAAGAATCCCATTTGACACCAGGGGGCGCAAAAGGACCATGGATGAACTCTGACATCATGGGGACCTATAGAAGCAAGGAACCATTATGACACCATGAAGGCCAAGAATCAAATGGTTCATTGTAAGACCAAGTGGCCTAAAAGGGCTTGGAATGCATTGTGACACCACAGAGGTTAAGAGAAACAAGGATCCATTGTAACCCAATGGAGGCTAATAATCCCAGGATCCCATTTGACACCAGGGGGCGTAAAAGGGCCAGGGATGGATTGTTACAGCACGGGGACCAATAGAAGCAAGGATCTATTATGCCACCGTGGAGGTCAAGAATCAAATGATTCATTGTGACATCAAGTGACCTAAAAGTGCATGGGATGCATTGTGACAGCACAGGGGTTAAGAGAAGCAAGGAACCATTGTGACCCAATGCAGGCTAACAATCTAAGAATCCCTTTTGACACCAGGGGGCGCAAAAGGACCACGGATGAACTCTGACAGCATGGGGACCTATACAAGCAAGGAAACGTTATGACACCATGAAGGCCAAGAATCAAATGATTCATTGTGACATCAAGTGGCCTAAAAGGGCTTGGAATGCATTGTGACACCACAGAGGTTAAGAGAAGCAAGGAACCATTGTGACCCAATGCAGGCTAACAATCTAATGATCCCTTATGGCACCAGGCGGTATAAAAAGGGCCAGGGATGGATTGATACAGCACGGGGAACAATAAAAGCAAGGATCTATTATGCCACCGTGGAGACCAAGAATCAAATGATTCATTGTGACATCAAGTGGCCTAAAAGGGCATGGGATGCATTGTGAAACCACAGGGGTTAAGAGAAGCAAGGAACCATTGTGACCCAATGCAGGCTAACAATCTAATGATCCCTTGTGACACCAATGGGCCTAAAAGGGGCAGGGATGAATTGTGAAAGCATGGGGCCCAAGTAAAACCTGGTACAATTATGCCACCATGGAGGTCAAGAATCAAATGATTCATTGTGACATCAAGTGGCCTAAAAGGGCATGGGATGCATTGTGACACCACAGAGGTTAAGAGAAGCAAGGAACCATTGTGACCCAATGCAGGCTAACAATCTAATTATCCCTTGTGACACCAATGGGCCTAAAAGGGCCAGGAATGAATTGTTACAGCACGGGGACCAATAGAAGCAAGGATCTATTATGCCACCATGGAGGCCAAGAATCAAATGGTTCATTGTGACATCAAGTGGCCTAAAAGGGCATGGGATGCATTGTGACAGCACAGGGGTTAAGAGAAGCAAGGAACCATTGTGACCCAATGGAGGCTAACAATCTAATGATCCCTTTTGACACCAATGGGCCTAAAAGGGGCAGGGATGTATTGTGAAAGCATGGGGCCCAATTAAAACCTGGTACAATTACGCCATCATGGAGGCCAAGAATCAAATGATTCATTGCGATGTTAAGTGGCCTAAAAGGGCATGGGATGCATTGTGACACCACAGGGGTTAAGAGAAGCAAGGAACCATTGTGACCCAATGTAGGCTAACAATCTAAGAATCCCTTTTGACACCAGGGGGCGCAAAAGGACCACGGATGAACTCTGACAGCATGGGGACCTATAGAAGCAAGGAAACATTATGACACCATGAAGGCCAAGAATGAAATGATTCATTGTGACATCAAGTTGCCTAAAAGGGCTTGGAATGCATTGTGACACCACAGAGGTTAAGAGAAGCAAGGAACCATTGTGACCCAATGCAGGCTAACAATCTAATGATCCCTTGTGGCACCAGGGGGTATAAAAAGGGCCAGGGATGGATTGTTACAGCACGGGGACCAATAGAAGCAAGGATCTATTATGCCACCGTGGAGGCCAAGAATCAAATGATTCATTGTGACATCAAGTGGCCTAAAAGGGCATGGGATGCATTGTGACACCACAGGGGTTAAGAGAAGCAAGGAACCATTGTGACCCAATGGAGGCTAACAATCTAATGATCCCTTGTGACACCAATGGGCCTAAAAGGGGCAGGGATGAATTGTGAAAGCATGGGGCCCAAGTAAAACCTGGTACAATTATGCCACCATGGAGGCCAAGAATCAAATGATTCATTGTGACATCAAGTGGCCTAAAAGGGCATGGGATACATTGTGACACCACAGGGGTTAAGAGAAGCAAGGAACCATTGTGACCCAATGCAGGCTAACAATCTAAGAATCCCTTTTGACACCAGGGGGCGCAAAAGGACCATGGATGAACTCTGACATCATGGGGACCTATAGAAGCAAGGAACCATTATGACACCATGAAGGCCAAGAATCAAATGGTTCATTGTAAGACCAAGTGGCCTAAAAGGGCTTGGAATGCATTGTGACACCACAGAGGTTAAGAGAAACAAGGATCCATTGTAACCCAATGGAGGCTAATAATCCCAGGATCCCATTTGACACCAGGGGGCGTAAAAGGGCCAGGGATGGATTGTTACAACACGGGGACCAATAGAAGCAAGGATCTATTATGCCACCGTGGAGGTCAAGAATCAAATGATTCATTGTGACATCAAGTGGCCTAAAAGGGCATGGGATGCATTGTGACAGCACAGGGGTTAAGAGAAGCAAGGATCCATTGAGACCCAATGGAGGCTAATAATCCCAGGATCCCATTTGACACCAGGGGGCGTAAAAGGGCTGGCCCTTTTACGCCCTTTTGAATTGTGACAGCATGGGGCCCAATAGAAACAAGGAAGCATTATGACACCATGGAGGCCAAGAATCAAATGGTTCATTGTGACATCAAGTGGCCTAAAAGGGCATGGGATGCATTGTGACAGCACAGGGGTTAAGAGAAGCAAGGAACCATTGTGACCCAATGGAGGCTAACAATCTAATGATCCCTTTTGACACCAATGGGCCTAAAAGGGGCAGGGATATATTGTGAAAGCATGGGGCCCAATTAAAACCTGGTACAATTACGCCATCATGGAGGCCAAGAATCAAATGATTCATTGCGATATTAAGTGGCCTAAAAGGGCATGGGATGCATTGTGACACCACAGGGGTTAAGAGAAGCAAGGTACCATTGTGACCCAATGTAGGCTAACAATCTAAGAATCCCTTTTGACACCAGGGGGCGCAAAAGGACCACGGATGAACTCTGACAGCATGGGGACCTATAGAAGCAAGGAAACATTATGACACCATGAAGGCCAAGAATGAAATGATTCATTGTGACATCAAGTCGCCTAAAAACCCTTGGAATGCATTGTGACACCACAGAGGTTAAGAGAAGCAAGGAACCATTGTGACCCAATGCAGGCTAACAATCTAATGATCCCTTGTGGCACCAGGGGGTATAAAAAGGGCCAGGGATGGATTGTTACAGCACGGGGACCAATAGAAGCAAGGATCTATTATGCCACCGTGGAGGCCAAGAATCAAATGATTCATTGTGACATCAAGTGGCCTAAAAGGGCATGGGATGCATTGTGACAGCACAGGGGTTAAGAGAAGCAAGGAACCATTGTGACCCAATGCAGGCTAACAATCTAATGATCCCTTGTGACACCAATGGGCCTAAAAGGGGCAGGGATGAATTGTGAAAGCATGGGGCCCAAGTAAAACCTGGTACAATTATGCCACCATGGAGGCCAAGAATCAAATGATTCATTGTGACATGAAGTGGCCTAAAAGGGCATGGGATACATTGTGACAGCACAGGGGTTAAGAGAAGCAAGGAACCATTGTGACCCAATGCAGGCTAACAATCTAAGAATCCCTTTTGACACCAGGGGGCGCAAAAGGACCATGGATGAACTCTGACAGCATGGGGACCTATAGAAGCAAGGAAACGTTATGACACCATGAAGGCCAAGAATCAAATGATTCATTGTGACATCAAGTGGCCTAAAAGGGCTTGGAATGCATTGTGACACCACAGAGGTTAAGAGAAGCAAGGAACCATTGTGACCCAATGCAGGCTAACAATCTAATGATCCCTTATGGCACCAGGCGGTATAAAAAGGGCCAGGGATGGATTGATACAGCACGGGGAACAATAAAAGCAAGGATCTATTATGCCACCGTGGAGACCAAGAATCAAATGATTCATTGTGACATCAAGTGGCCTAAAAGGGCATGGGATGCATTGTGACAGCACAGGGGTTAAGAGAAGCAAGGAACCATTGTGACCCAATGCAGGCTAACAATCTAATGATCCCTTGTGACACCAATGGGCCTAAAAGGGGCAGGGATGAATTGTGAAAGCATGGGGCCCAAGTAAAACCTGGTACAATTATGCCACCATGGAGGTCAAGAATCAAATGATTCATTGTGACATCAAGTGGCCTAAAAGGGCATGGGATGCATTGTGACACCACAGGGGTTAAGAGAAGCAAGGAACCATTGTGACCCAATGCAGGCTAACAATCTAATGATCCCTTGTGACACCAATGGGCCTAAAAGGGGCAGGGATGAATTGTGAAAGCATGGGGCCCAAGTAAAACCTGGTACAATTATGCCACCATGGAGGCCAAGAATCAAATGATTCATTGTGACATGAAGTGGCCTAAAAGGGCATGGGATACATTGTGACACCACAGGGGTTAAGAGAAGCAAGGAACCATTGTGACCCAATGCAGGCTAACAATCTAAGAATCCCTTTTGACACCAGGGGGCGCAAAAGGACCATGGATGAACTCTGACAGCATGGGGACCTATAGAAGCAAGGAAACGTTATGACACCATGAAGGCCAAGAATCAAATGATTCATTGTGACATCAAGTGGCCTAAAAGGGCTTGGAATGCATTGTGACACCACAGATGTTAAGAGAAGCAAGGAACCATTGTGACCCAATGCAGGCTAACAATCTAATGATCCCTTATGGCACCAGGCGGTATAAAAAGGGCCAGGGATGGATTGATACAGCACGGGGAACAATAAAAGCAAGGATCTATTATGCCACCGTGGAGACCAAGAATCAAATGATTCATTGTGACATCAAGTGGCCTAAAAGGGCATGGGATGCATTGTGACAGCACAGGGGTTAAGAGAAGCAAGGAACCATTGTGACCCAATGCAGGCTAACAATCTAATGATCCCTTGTGACACCAATGGGCCTAAAAGGGCCAGGAATGAATTGTTACAGCACGGGGACCAATAGAAGCAAGGATCTATTATGCCACCATGGAGGCCAAGAAACAAATAATACATTGTGACATCAAGTGGCCTAAAAGGGCATGGGATGCATTGTGACAGCACAGGGGTTAAGAGAAGCAAGGATCCATTGTGACCCAATGGAGGCTAACAATCTAATGATCCCTTTTGACACCAATGGGCCTAAAAGGGGCAGGGATGTATTGTGAAAGCATGGGGCCCAATTAAAACCTGGTACAATTACGCCATCATGGAGGCCAAGAATCAAATGATTCATTGCGATATTAAGTGGCCTAAAAGGGCATGGGATGCATTGTGACACCACAGGGGTTAAGAGAAGCAAGGAACCATTGTGACCCAATGTAGGCTAACAATCTAAGAATCCCTTTTGACACCAGGGGGCGCAAAAGGACCACGGATGAACTCTGACAGCATGGGGACCTATAGAAGCAAGGAAACATTATGACACCATGAAGGCCAAGAATGAAATGATTCATTGTGACATCAAGTCTCCTAAAAACGCCTGGAATGCATTGTGACACCACAGAGGTTAAGAGAAGCAAGGAACCATTGTGACCCAATGCAGGCTAACAATCTAATGATCCCTTGTGGCACCAGGGGGTATAAAAAGGGCCAGGGATGGATTGTTACAGCACGGGGACCAATAGAAGCAAGGATCTATTATGCCACCGTGGAGGCCAAGAATCAAATGATTCATTGTGACATCAAGTGGCCTAAAAGGGCATGGGATGCATTGTGACAGCACAGGGGTTAAGAGAAGCAAGGAACCATTGTGACCCAATGCAGGCTAACAATCTAATGATCCCTTGTGACACCAATGGGCCTAAAAGGGGCAGGGATGAATTGTGAAAGCATGGGGCCCAAGTAAAACCTGGTACAATTATGCCACCATGAAGGCCAAGAATCAAATGATTCATTGTGACATCAAGTGGCCTAAAAGGGCATGGGATACATTGTGACACCACAGGGGTTAAGAGAAGCAAGGAACCATTGTGACCCAATGCAGGCTAACAATCTAAGAATCCCTTTTGACACCAGGGGGCGCAAAAGGACCATGGATGAACTCTGACATCATGGGGACCTATAGAAGCAAGGAACCATTATGACACCATGAAGGCCAAGAATCAAATGGTTCATTGTAAGACCAAGTGGCCTAAAAGGGCTTGGAATGCATTGTGACACCACAGAGGTTAAGAGAAACAAGGATCCATTGTAACCCAATGGAGGCTAATAATCCCAGGATCCCATTTGACACCAGGGGGCGTAAAAGGGCCAGGGATGGATTGTTACAACACGGGGACCAATAGAAGCAAGGCTCTATTATGCCACCGTGGAGGTCAAGAATCAAATGATTCATTGTGACATCAAGTGGCCTAAAAGGGCATGGGATGCATTGTGACAGCACAGGGGTTAAGAGAAGCAAGGATCCATTGTGACCCAATGGAGGCTAATAATCCCAGGATCCCATTTGACACCAGGGGGCGTAAAAGGGCCAGGGATGAATTGTGACAGCATGGGGCCCAATAGAAACAAGGAAGCATTATGACACCATGGAGGCCAAGAATCAAATGGTTCATTGTGACATCAAGTGGCCTAAAAGGGCATGGGATGCATTGTGACACCACAGAGGTTAAGAGAAGCAAGGAACCATAGTGACCCAATGCAGGCTAACAATCTAATGATCCCTTGTGACACCAATGGGCCTAAAAGGGCCAGGAATGAATTGTTACATCACGGGGACCAATAGAAGCAAGGATCTATTATGCCACCATGGAGGCCAAGAAACAAATAATTCATTGTGACATCAAGTGGCCTAAAAGGGCATGGGATGCATTGTGACAGCACAGGGGTTAAGAGAAGCAAGGAACCATTGTGACCCAATGCAGGCTAACAATCTAATGATCCCTTGTGACACCAATGGGCCTAAAAGGGGCAGGGATGTATTGTGAAAGCATGGGGCCCAATTAAAACCTGGTACAATTACGCCACCATGGAGGCCAAGAATCAAATGATTCATTGTGACATCAAGTGGCCTAAAAGGGCATGGGATGCATTGTGACACCACAGGGGTTAAGAGAAGCAAGAAACCATTGTGATCCAATGCTGCCTAACAATCTAAGAATCCCTATTGACACCAGGGGGCGCAAAAGGACCACGGATGAACTCTGACAGCATGGGGACCTATAGAAGCAAGGAACCATTATTACACCATGAAGGCCAAGAATCAAATGGTTCATTGTAAGTCCAAGTGGCCTAAAAGGGCTTGGAATGCTTTGTGACACCACAGAGGTTAAGAGAAGCAAGGAACTATTGTGATCCAATGCTGCCTAACAATCTAAGAATCCCTTTTGACACCAGGGGGCGTAAAAGGACCATGGATGAACTCTGACATCATGGGGACCTATAGAAGCAAGGAACCATTATGACACCATGGAGGCCAAGAATCAAATGATTCATTGTGACATCAAGTGGCCTAAAAGGGCATGGGATGCATTGTGACACCACAGAGGTTAAGAGAAGCAAGGAACCATTGTGACCCAATGCAGGCTAACAATCTAAGAATCCCTTTTGACACCAGGGGGCGCAAAAGGACCATGGATGAACTCTGACATCATGGGGACCTATAGAAGCAAGGAACCATTATGACACCATGAAGGCCAAGAATCAAATGGTTCATTGTAAGACCAAGTGGCCTAAAAGGGCTTGGAATGCATTGTGACACCACAGAGGTTAAGAGAAGCAAGGAACCATTGTGACCCAATGCAGGCTAACAATCTAATGATCCCTTATGGCACCAGGGGGTATAAAAAGGGGCAGGGATGGATTGATACAGCACGGGGAACAATAAAAGCAAGGATCTATTATGCCACCGTGGAGACTAAGAATCAAATGATTCATTGTGACATCAAGTGGCCTAAAAGGGCATGGGATGCATTGTGACAGCACAGGGGTTAAGAGAAGCAAGCAACCATTGTGACCCAATGCAGGCTAACAATCTAATGATCCCTTGTGACACCAATGGGCCTAAAAGGGGCAGGGATGAATTGTGAAAGCATGGGGCCCAAGTAAAACCTGGTACAATTATGCCACCATGGAGGTCAAGAATCAAATGATTCATTGTGACATCAAGTGGCCTAAAAGGGCATGGGATGCATTGTGACACCACAGAGGTTAAGAGAAGCAAGGAACCATTGTGACCCAATGCAGGCTAACAATCTAATGATCCCTTGTGACACCAATGGGCCTAAAAGGGCCAGGAATGAATTGTTACAGCACGGGGACCAATAGAAACAAGGATCTATTATGCCACCATGGAGGCCAAGAAACAAATAATTCATTGTGACATCAAGTGGCCTGAAAGGGCATGGGATGCATTGTGACAGCACAGGGGTTAAGAGAAGCAAGGATCCATTGTGACCCAATGGAGGCTAACAATCTAATGATCCCTTTTGACACCAATGGGCCTAAAAGGGGCAGGGATGTATTGTGAAAGCATGGGGCCCAATTAAAACCTGGTACAATTACGCCATCATGGAGGCCAAGAATCAAATGATTCATTGCGATATTAAGTGGCCTAAAAGGGCATGGGATGCATTGTGACACCACAGGGGTTAAGAGAAGCAAGGAACCATTGTGACCCAATGCAGGCTAACAATCTAAGAATCCCTTTTGAAACCAGGGGGCGCAAAAGGACCACGGATGAACTCTGACAGCAGGGGGACCTATAGAAGCAAGGAACCATTATGACACCATGAAGGCCAAGAATCAAATAATTCATTGTAAGACCAAGTGGCCTAAAAGGGCTTGGAATGCATTGTGACACCACAGAGGTTAAGAGAAGCAAGGAACCATTGTGACCCAATGCAGGCTAACAATCTAATGATCCCTTGTGACACCAGGGGGTATAAAAAGGGGCAGGGATGGATTGTTACAGCACGGGGACCAATAGAAGAAAGGATCAATTATGCCACCGTGTAGGCCAAGAATCAAATGATTCATTGTGACATCAAGTGGCCTAAAAGGGCATGGGATGCATTGTGACACCACAGAGGTTAAGAGAAGCAAGGAATCATTATGACCCAATGCAGGCTAACAATCTAATGATCCCTTGTGACACCAATGGGCCTAAAAGGGGCAGGGATGATTTGTGAAAGCATGGGGCCCCAGTAAAACCTGGTACAATTATGCCACCATGGAGGTCAAGAATCAAATGATTCATTGTGACATCAAGTGGCCTAAAAGGGCATGGGATGCATTGTGACACCACAGAGGTTAAGAGAAGCAAGGAACCATTGTGACCCAATGCAGGCTAACAATCTAATGATCCCTTGTGACACCAACGGGCCTAAAAGGGCCAGGAATGAATTGTTACAGCACGGGGACCAATAGAAGCAAGGATCTATTATGCCACCATGGAGGCCAAGAAACAAATAATTCATTGTGACATCAAGTGGCCTAAAAGGGCATAGGATGCATTGTGACAGCACAGGGGTTAAGAGAAGCAAGGATCCATTGTGACCCAATGGAGGCTAACAATCTAATGATCCCTTTTGACACCAATGGGCCTAAAAGGGGCAGGGATGTATTGTGAAAGCATGGGGCCCAATTAAAACCTGGTACAATTATGCCATCATGGAGGCCAAGAATCAAATGATTCATTGCGATATTAAGTGGCCTAAAAGGGCATGGGATGCATTGTGACACCACAGGGGTTAAGAGAAGCAAGGAACCATTGTGACCCAATGTAGGCTAACAATCTAAGAATCCCTTTTGACACCAGGGGGCGCAAAAGGACCACGGATGAACTCTGACAGCATGGGGACCTATAGAAGCAAGGAAACATTATGACACCATGAAGGCCAAGAATGAAATGATTCATTGTGACATCAAGTCGCCTAAAAACGCTTGGAATGCATTGTGACACCACAGAGGTTAAGAGAAGCAAGGAACCATTGTGACCCAATGCAGGCTAACAATCTAATGATCCCTTGTGGCACCAGGGGGTATAAAAAGGGCCAGGGATGGATTGTTACAGCACGGGGACCAATAGAAGCAAGGATCTATTATGCCACCGTGGAGGCCAAGAATCAAATGATTCATTGTGACATCAAGTGGCCTAAAAGGGCATGGGATGCATTGTGACAGCACAGGGGTTAAGAGAAGCAAGGAACCATTGTGACCCAATGCAGGCTAACAATCTAATGATCCCTTGTGACACCAATGGGCCTAAAAGGGGCAGGGATGAATTGTGAAAGCATGGGGCCCAAGTAAAACCTGGTACAATTATGCCACCATGGAGGCCAAGAATCAAATGATTCATTGTGACATCAAGTGGCCTAAAAGGGCATGGGATACATTGTGACACCACAGGGGTTAAGAGAAGCAAGGAACCATTGTGACCCAATGCAGGCTAACAATCTAAGAATCCCTTTTGACACCAGGGGGCGCAAAAGGACCATGGATGAACTCTGACATCATGGGGACCTATAGAAGCAAGGAACCATTATGACACCATGAAGGCCAAGAATCAAATGGTTCATTGTAAGACCAAGTGGCCTAAAAGGGCTTGGAATGCATTGTGACACCACAGAGGTTAAGAGAAGCAAGGATCCATTGTAACCCAATGGAGGCTAATAATCCCAGGATCCCATTTGACACCAGGGGGCGTAAAAGGGCCAGGGATGGATTGTTACAACACGGGGACCAATAGAAGCAAGGCTCTATTATGCCACCGTGGAGGTCAAGAATCAAATGATTCATTGTGACATCAAGTGGCCTAAAAGGGCATGGGATGCATTGTGACAGCACAGGGGTTAAGAGAAGCAAGGATCCATTGTGACCCAATGGAGGCTAATAATCCCAGGATCCCATTTGACACCAGGGGGCGTAAAAGGGCCAGGGATGAATTGTGACAGCATGGGGCCCAATAGAAACAAGGAAGCATTATGACACCATGGAGGCCAAGAATCAAATGGTTCATTGTGACATCAAGTGGCCTAAAAGGGCATGGGATGCATTGTGACACCACAGAGGTTAAGAGAAGCAAGGAACCATAGTGACCCAATGCAGGCTAACAATCTAATGATCCCTTTTGACACCAATGGGCCTAAAAGGGCCAGGAATGAATTGTTACATCACGGGGACCAATAGAAGCAAGGATCTATTATGCCACCATGGAGGCCAAGAAACAAATAATTCATTGTGACATCAAGTGGCATAAAAGGGCATGGGATGCATTGTGACAGCACAGGGGTTAAGAGAAGCAAGGAACCATTGTGACCCAATGGAGGCTAACAATCTAATGATCCCTTGTGACACCAATGGGCCTAAAAGGGGCAGGGATGTATTGTGAAAGCATGGGGCCCAATTAAAACCTGGTACAATTACGCCACCATGGAGGCCAAGAATCAAATGATTCATTGTGACATCAAGTGGCCTAAAAGGGCATGGGATGCATTGTGACACCACAGGGGTTAAGAGAAGCAAGAAACCATTGTGATCCAATGCTGCCTAACAATCTAAGAATCCCTATTGACACCAGGGGGCGCAAAAGGACCACGGATGAACTCTGACAGCATGGGGACCTATAGAAGCAAGGAACCATTATTACACCATGAAGGCCAAGAATCAAATGGTTCATTGTAAGTCCAAGTGGCCTAAAAGGGCTTGGAATGCTTTGTGACACCACAGAGGTTAAGAGAAGCAAGGAACCATTGTGACCCAATGCAGGCTAACACTCTAATGATCCCTTGTGGCAGCAGGGGGTATAAAAAGGGCCAGGGATGGATTGTTACAGCACGGGGACCAATAGAAGCAAGGATCTATTATGCCACCATGGAGGCCAAGAATCAAATGATTCATTGTGACATCAAGTGGCCTAAAAGGGCATGGGATGCATTGTGACACCACAGGGGTTAAGAGAAGCAAGGATGCATTGTGACCCAATGGAGGCTAATAATCCCAGGATCCCATTTGACACCAGGGGGCGTAAAAGGGCCAGGGATGAATTGTGACAGCATGGGGCCCAATAGAAACAAGGAACCATTATGACACCATGGAGGCCAAGAATCAAATGATTCATTGTGACATCAAGTGGCCTAAAAGGGCATGGGATGCATTGTGACACCACAGAGGTTAAGAGAAGCAAGGAACCATTGTGACCCAATGCAGGCTAACAATCTAAGAATCCCTTTTGACACCAGGGGGCGCAAAAGGACCATGGATGAACTCTGACATCATGGGGACCTATAGAAGCAAGGAACCATTATGACACCATGAAGGCCAAGAATCAAATGGTTCATTGTAAGACCAAGTGGCCTAAAAGGGCTTGGAATGCATTGTGACACCACAGAGGTTAAGAGAAGCAAGGAACCATTGTGAACCAATGCAGGCTAACAATCTAATGATCCCTTATGGCACCAGGCGGTATAAAAAGGGCCAGGGATGGATTGATACAGCACGGGGAACAATAAAAGCAAGGATCTATTATGCCACCGTGGAGACTAAGAATCAAATGATTCATTGTGACATCAAGTGGCCTAAAAGGGCATGGGATGCATTGTGACAGCACAGGGGTTAAGAGAAGCAAGCAACCATTGTGACCCAATGCAGGCTAACAATCTAATGATCCCTTGTGACACCAATGGGCCTAAAAGGGGCAGGGATGAATTGTGAAAGCATGGGGCCCAAGTAAAACCTGGTACAATTATGCCACCATGGAGGTCAAGAATCAAATGATTCATTGTGACATCAAGTGGCCTAAAAGGGCATGGGATGCATTGTGACACCACAGAGGTTAAGAGAAGCAAGGAACCATTGTGACCCAATGCAGGCTAACAATCTAATGATCCCTTGTGACACCAATGGGCCTAAAAGGGCCAGGAATGAATTGTTACAGCACGGGGACCAATAGAAACAAGGATTTATTATGCCACCATGGAGGCCAAGAAACAAATAATTCATTGTGACATCAAGTGGCCTAAAAGGGCATGGGATGCATTGTGACAGCACAGGGGTTAAGAGAAGCAAGGATCCATTGTGACCCAATGGAGGCTAACAATCTAATGATCCCTTTTGACACCAATGGGCCTAAAAGGGGCAGGGATGTATTGTGAAAGCATGGGGCCCAATTAAAACCTGGTACAATTACGCCATCATGGAGGCCAAGAATCAAATGATTCATTGCGATATTAAGTGGCCTAAAAGGGCATGGGATGCATTGTGACACCACAGGGGTTAAGAGAAGCAAGGAACCATTGTGACCCAATGCAGGCTAACAATCTAAGAATCCCTTTTGAAACCAGGGGGCGCAAAAGGACCACGGATGAACTCTGACAGCATGGGGACCTATAGAAGCAAGGAACCATTATGACACCATGAAGGCCAAGAATCAAATAATTCATTGTAAGACCAAGTGGCCTAAAAGGGCTTGGAATGCATTGTGACACCACAGAGGTTAAGAGAAGCAAGGAACCATTGTGACCCAATGCAGGCTAACAATCTAATGATCCCTTGTGACACCAGGGGGTATAAAAAGGGGCAGGGATGGATTGTTACAGCACGGGGACCAATAGAAGAAAGGATCAATTATGCCACCGTGTAGGCCAAGAATCAAATGATTCATTGTGACATCAAGTGGCCTAAAAGGGCATGGGATGCATTGTGACACCACAGAGGTTAAGAGAAGCAAGGAATCATTATGACCCAATGCAGGCTAACAATCTAATGATCCCTTGTGACACCAATGGGCCTAAAAGGGGCAGGGATGATTTGTGAAAGCATGGGGCCCCAGTAAAACCTGGTACAATTATGCCACCATGGAGGTCAAGAATCAAATGATTCATTGTGACATCAAGTGGCCTAAAAGGGCATGGGATGCATTGTGACACCACAGAGGTTAAGAGAAGCAAGGAACCATTGTGACCCAATGCAGGCTAACAATCTAATGATCCCTTGTGACACCAATGGGCCTAAAAGGGCCAGGAATGAATTGTTACAGCACGGGGACCAATAGAAGCAAGGATCTATTATGCCACCATGGAGGCCAAGAAACAAATAATTCATTGTGACATCAAGTGGCCTAAAAGGGCATGGGATGCATTGTGACAGCACAGGGGTTAAGAGAAGCAAGGATCCATTGTGACCCAATGCAGGCTAACAATCTAATGATCCCTTTTGACACCAATGGGCCTAAAAGGGGCAGGGATGTATTGTGAAAGCATGGGGCCCAATTAAAACCTGGTACAATTATGCCATCATGGAGGCCAAGAATCAAATGATTCATTGCGATATTAAGTGGCCTAAAAGGGCATGGGATGCATTGTGACACCACAGGGGTTAAGAGAAGCAAGGAACCATTGTGACCCAATGTAGGCTAACAATCTAAGAATCCCTTTTGACACCAGGGGGCGCAAAAGGACCACGGATGAACTCTGACAGTATGGGGACCTATAGAAGCAAGGAAACATTATGACACCATGAAGGCCAAGAATGAAATGATTCATTGTGACATCAAGTCGCCTAAAAACGCTTGGAATGCATTGTGACACCACAGAGGTTAAGAGAAGCAAGGAACCATTGTGACCCAATGCAGGCTAACAATCTAATGATCCCTTGTGACACCAGGGGGTATAAAAAGGGGCAGGGATGGATTGTTACAGCACGGGGACCAATAGAAGCAAGGATCTATTATGCCACCGTGGAGGCCAAGAATCAAATGATTCATTGTGACATCAAGTGGCCTAAAAGGGCATGGGATGCATTGTGACAGCACAGGGGTTAAGAGAAGCAAGGAACCATTGTGACCCAATGCAGGCTAACAATCTAATGATCCCTTGTGACACCAATGGGCCTAAAAGGGGCAGGGATGAATTGTGAAAGCATGGGGCCCAAGTAAAACCTGGTACAATTATGCCACCATGGAGGCCAAGAATCAAATGATTCATTGTGACATCAAGTGGCCTAAAAGGGCATGGGATACATTGTGACACCACAGGGGTTAAGAGAAGCAAGGAACCATTGTGACCCAATGCAGGCTAACAATCTAAGAATCCCTTTTGACACCAATGGGCCTAAAAGGGGCAGGGATGTATTGTGAAAGCATGGGGCCCAATTAAAACCTGGTACAATTACGCCATCATGGAGGCCAAGAATCAAATGATTCATTGCGATATTAAGTGGCCTAAAAGGGCATGGGATGCATTGTGACACCACAGGGGTTAAGAGAAGCAAGGAACCATTGTGACCCAATGCAGGCTAACAATCTAAGAATCCCTTTTGAAACCAGGGGGCGCAAAAGGACCACGGATTAACTCTGACAGCAGGGGGACCTATAGAAGCAAGGAACCATTATGACACCATGAAGGCCAAGAATCAAATAATTCATTGTAAGACCAAGTGGCCTAAAAGGGCTTGGAATGCATTGTGACACCACAGAGGTTAAGAGAAGCAAGGAATCATTGTGACCCAATGCAGGCTAACAATCTAATGATCCCTTGTGACACCAGGGGGTATAAAAAGGGGCAGGGATGGATTGTTACAGCACGGGGACCAATAGAAGAAAGGATCAATTATGCCACCGTGTAGGCCAAGAATCAAATGATTCATTGTGACATCAAGTGGCCTAAAAGGGCATGGGATGCATTGTGACACCACAGAGGTTAAGAGAAGCAAGGAATCATTATGACCCAATGCAGGCTAACAATCTAATGATCCCTTGTGACACCAATGGGCCTAAAAGGGGCAGGGATGATTTGTGAAAGCATGGGGCCCCAGTAAAACCTGGTACAATTATGCCACCATGGAGGTCAAGAATCAAATGATTCATTGTGACATCAAGTGGCCTAAAAGGGCATGGGATGCATTGTGACACCACAGAGGTTAAGAGAAGCAAGGAACCATTGTGACCCAATGCAGGCTAACAATCTAATGATCCCTTGTGACACCAATGGGCCTAAAAGGGCCAGGAATGAATTGTTACAGCACGGGGACCAATAGAAGCAAGGATCTATTATGCCAACATGGAGGCCAAGAAACAAATAATTCATTGTGACATCAAGTGGCCTAAAAGGGCATGGGATGCATTGTGACAGCACAGGGGTTAAGAGAAGCAAGGATCCATTGTGACCCAATGGAGGCTAACAATCTAATGATCCCTTTTGACACCAATGGGCCTAAAAGGGGCAGGGATGTATTGTGAAAGCATGGGGCCCAATTAAAACCTGGTACAATTATGCCACCATGGAGGCCAAGAATCAAATGATTCATTGTGACATCAAGTGGCCTAAAAGAGCATGGGATGCATTGTGACACCATAGGGGTTAAGAGAAGCAAGGAACCATTGTGACCCAATGTAGGCTAACAATCTAAGAATCCCTTTTGACACCAGGGGGCGCAAAAGGACCACGGATGAACTCTGACAGCATGGGGACCTATAGAAGCAAGGAAACATTATGACACCATGAAGGCCAAGAATGAAATGATTCATTGTGACATCAAGTGGCCTAAAAGGGCTTGGAATGCATTGTGACACCACAGAGGTTAAGAGAAGCAAGGATCCATTGTGACCCAATGCAAGCTAACAATCTAATGATCCCTTGTGGCACCAAGGGGTATAAAAAGGGAAAGGGATGGATTGTTACAGCACGGGGACCAATAGAAGCAAGGATCTATTATGCCACCGTGGAGGCCAAGAATCAAATGATACATTGTGACATCAAGTGGCCTAAAAGGGCATGGGATGCATTGTGACAGCACAGGGGTTAAGAGAAGCAAGGAACCATTGTGACCCAATGCAGGCTAACAATCTAATGATCCCTTGTGACACCAATGGGCCTAAAAGGGGCAGGGATGAATTGTGAAAGCATGGGGCCCAAGTAAAACCTGGTACAATTATGCCACCATGGAGGCCAAGAATCAAATGATTCATTGTGACATCAAGTGGCCTAAAAGGGCATGGGATACATTGTGACACCACAGGGGTTAAGAGAAGCAAGGAACCATTGTGACCCAATGCAGGCTAACAATCTAAGAATCCCTTTTGACACCAGGGGGCGCAAAAGGACCATGGATGAACTCTGACATCATGGGGACCTATAGAAGCAAGGAACCATTATGACACCATGAAGGCCAAGAATCAAATGGTTCATTGTAAGACCAAGTGGCCTAAAAGGGCTTGGAATGCATTGTGACACCACAGAGGTTAAGAGAAACAAGGATCCATTGTAACCCAATGGAGGCTAATAATCCCAGGATCCCATTTGACACCAGGGGGCGTAAAAGGGCCAGGGATGGATTGTTACAGCACGGGGACCAATAGAAGCAAGGATCTATTATGCCACCGTGGAGGTCAAGAATCAAATGATTCATTGTGACATCAAGTGGCCTAAAAGGGCATGGGATGCATTGTGACAGCACAGGGGTTAAGAGAAGCAAGGATCCATTGTGACCCAATGGAGGCTAATAATCCCAGGATCCCATTTGACACCAGGGGGCGTAAAAGGGCCAGGGATGAATTGTGACAGCACGGGGACCAATAGAAGCAAGGATCTATTATGCCACCATGGAGGCCAAGAATCAAATGATTCATTGTGACATCAAGTGGCCTAAAAGGGCATGGGATGCATTGTGACACCACAGAGGTTAAGAGAAGCAAGGAATCATTGTGACCCAATGCAGGCTAACAATCTAATGATCCCTTGTGACACCAATGGGCCTAAAAGGGGCAGGGATGATTTGTGAAAGCATGGGGCCCCAGTAAAACCTGGTACAATTATGCCACCATGGAGGCCAAGAATCAAATGATTCATTGTGACATCAAGTGGCCTAAAAGGGCATGGGATGCATTGTGACACCACAGGGGTTAAGAGAAGCAAGGAACCATTGTGACCCAATGTAGGCTAACAATCTAAGAATCCCTTTTGACACCAGGGGGCGCAAAAGGACCACGGATGAACTCTGACAGCATGGGGACCTATAGAAGCAAGGAAACATTATGACACCATGAAGGCCAAGAATGAAATGATTCATTGTGACATCAAGTGGCCTAAAAGGGCTTGGAATGCATTGTGACACCACAGAGGTTAAGAGAAGCAAGGAACCATTGTGACCCAATGCAAGCTAACAATCTAATGATCCCTTGTGGCACCAAGGGGTATAAAAAGGGCCAGGGATGGATTGTTACAGCACGGGGACCAATAGAAGCAAGGATCTATTATGCCACCGTGGAGGCCAAGAATCAAATGATTCATTGTGACATCAAGTGGCCTAAAAGGGCATGGGATGCATTGTGACACCACAGGGGTTAAGAGAAGCAAGGAACCATTGTGACCCAATGCAGGCTAACAATCTAATGATCCCTTGTGACACCGGGGGGGTAAAAGGGGCAGGGATGAATTGTGACAGCATGGGGCCCATTAGAATCAAGGAACCATTATGCCACCATGGAGGCCAAGAAACAAATAATTCATTGTGACATCAAGTGGCCTAAAAGGGCATGGGATGCATTGTGACACCACAGAGGTTAAGAGAAGCAAGGAACCATTGTGACCCAATGCAGGCTAACAATCTAATGATCCCTTGTTACACCTATGGGCCTAAAAGGGGCAGGGATGAATTGTGACAGCATGGGGCCCAATAGAAACCTCGTACGATTATGCCACCATGCAGGCCAAGAATCAAATGATTCATTGTGACATCAAGTGGCCTAAAAGGGCATGGGATGCATTGTGACACCACAGAAGTTAAGAGAAGCAAGGAACCATTGTGACCCAATGGAGGCTAACAATCTAATGATCCCTTGTGACACCAATGGGCCTAAAAGGGGCAGGGATGAATTGTGAAAGCATGGGGCCCAATTAAAACCTGGTACAATTACGCCATCATCGAGGCCAAGAATCAAATGATTCATTGCGATATTAAGTGGCCTAAAAGGGCATGGGATGCATTGTGACACCACAGGGGTTAAGAGAAGCAAGGAACCATTGTGACCCAATGCAGGCTAACAATCTAAGAATCCCTTTTGAAACCAGGGGGCGCAAAAGGACCACGGATTAACTCTGACAGCATGGGGACCTATAGAAGCAAGGAACCATTATGACACCATGAAGGCCAAGAATCAAATAATTCATTGTAAGACCAAGTGGCCTAAAAGGGCTTGGAATGCATTGTGACACCACAGAGGTTAAGAGAAGCAAGGAACCATTGTGACCCAATGCAGGCTAACAATCTAATGATCCCTTGTGGCACCAGGGGGTATAAAAAGTGGCAGGGATGGATTGTTACAGCACGGGGACCAATAGAAGAAAGGATCAATTATGACACCGTGTAGGCCAAGAATCAAATGATTCATTGTGACATCAAGTGGCCTAAAAGGCCATGGGATGCATTGTGACACCACAGGGGTTAAGAGAAGCAAGGAACTATTGTGATCCAATGCTGCCTAACAATCTAAGAATCCCTTTTGACACCATGGGGCGTAAAAGGGGCAGGGATGAATTGTGACAGCATTGGGCCCAATAGAATCAAGGAACCATTATGACACCATGGAGGCCAAGAATCAAATGATTCATTGTGACATCAAGTGGCCTAAAAGGGCATGGGATGCATTGTGACACCACAGAGGTTAAGAGAAGCAAGGAACCATTGTGACCCAATGCAGGCTAACAATCTAATGATCCCTTATGGCGCCAGGGGGTATATAAAGGGCCAGGGATGGATTGTTACAGCACGGGGACCAATAGAAGCAAGGATCTATTATGCCATCGTGGAGGCCAAGAATCAAAAGATTAATTGTGACATCAGGTGGCCTAAAAGGGCATGGGATGCATTGTGACACCACAGAGGTTAAGAGAAGCAAGGAATCATTGTGACCCAATGCAGGCTAACAATCTAATGATCCCTTGTGACACCAATGGGCTTAAAAGGGGCAGGGATGAATTGTGAAAGCATGGGGCCCAAGTAAAACCTCGTACAATTACGCCACCATGGAGGCCAAGAATCAAATGATTCATTGTGACATCAAGTGGCCTAAAAGGGCATGGGATGCATTGTGACAGCACAGGGGTTAAGAGAAGCAAGGATCCATTGTGACCCAATGGAGGCTATCTATCTAATGATCCCTTGTGACACCAATGGGCCTAAAAGGGGCAGGGATGTATTGTGAAAGCATGGGGCCCAATTAAAACCTGGTACAATTACGCCATCATGGAGGCCAAGAATCAAATGATTCATTGCGATATTAAGTGGCCTAAAAGGGCATGGGATGCATTGTGACACCACAGGGGTTAAGAGAAGCAAGGAACCATTGTGACCCAATGCAGGCTAACAATCTAAGAATCCCTTTTGAAACCAGGGGGCGCAAAAGGACCACGGATGAACTCTGACAGCATGGGGACCTATAGAAGCAAGGAACCATTATGACACCATGAAGGCCAAGAATCAAATGGTTCATTGTAAGACCAAGCGGCCTAAAAGGGCTTGGAATGCATTGTGACACCACAGAGGTTAAGAGAAGCAAGGAACCATTGTGACCCAATGCAGGCTAACAATCTAATGATCCCTTGTGGCGCCAGGGGGTATAAAAAGGGCCAGGGATGGATTGTTACAGCACGGGGACCAATAGAAGCAAGGATCTATTATGCCACCGTGGAGGCCAAGAATCAAATGATTCATTGTGACATCAAGTGGCCTAAAAGGGCATGTGATGCATTATGACACCACAGGGGTTAAGAGAAGCAAGGATCCATTGTGACCCAATGGAGGCTAATAATCCCAGGATCCCATTTGACACCAGGGGGCGTAAAAGGGCCAGGGATGAATTGTGACAGCATGGAGCCCAATAGAAACAAGGAACCATTATGACACCATGGAGGTCAAGAATCAAATGATTCATTGTGACATCAAGTGGCCTAAAAGGCCATGGGATGCATTGTGACACCACAGAGGTTAAGAGAATCAAGGAACCATTGTGACCCAATGCAGGCTAACAATCTAATGATCCCTTGTGACACCAATGGGCCTAAAAGGGGCAGGGATGATTTGTGAAAGCATGGCGCCCAAGTAAAACCTGGTACAATTATGCCACCATGGAGGCCAAGAATCAAATGATTCATTGTGACATCAATTGGCCTAAAAGGGCATGGGATGCATTGTGACACCACAGGGGTTAAGAGAAGCAAGGAACCATTGTGACCCAATGCAGGCTAACAATCTAAGAATCCCTTTTGACACCAGGGGGCGCAAAAGGACCACGGATGAACTCTGACAGCATGGGGACCTATAGAAGCAAGGAAACATTATGACACCATGAAGGCCAAGAATCAAATGATTCATTGTGACGTCAAGTGGCCTAAAAGGGCTTGGAATGCATTGTGACACCACAGAGGTTAAGAGAAGCAAGGAACCATTGTGACCCAATGCAGGCTAACAATCTAATGATCCCTTGTGGCACCAGGGGGTATAAAAAGGGCCAGGGATGGATTGTTACAGCACGGGGACCAATAGAAGCAAGGATCTATTATGCCACCGTGGAGGCCAAGAATCAAATGATTCATTGTGACATCAAGTGGCCTAAAAGGGCATGGGATGCATTGTGACACCACAGGGGTTAAGAGAAGCAAGGAACCATTGTGATCCAATGCTGTCTAACAATCTAAGAATCCCTTTTGACACCGGGGGGGTAAAAGGGGCAGGGATGAATTGTGACAGCATGGGGCCCATTAGAATCAAGGAACCATTATGCCACCATGGAGGCCAAGAAACAAATAATTCATTGTGACATCAAGTGGCCTAAAAGGGCATGGGATGCATTGTGACACCACAGAGGTTAAGAGAAGCAAGGAACCATTGTGACCCATTGCAGGCTAACAATCTAATGATCCCTTGTTACACCTATGGGCCTAAAAGGGGCAGGGATGAATTGTGACAGCATGGGGCCCAATAGAAACCTCGTACGATTATGCCACCATGCAGGCCAAGAATCAAATGATTCATTGTGACATCAAGTGGCCTAAAAGGGCATGGGATGCATTGTGACACCACAGAAGTTAAGAGAAGCAAGGAACCATTGTGACCCAATGGAGGCTAACAATCTAATGATCCCTTGTGACACCAATGGGCCTAAAAGGGGCAGGGATGAATTGTGAAAGCATTGGGCCCAATTAAAACCTGGTACAATTACGCCATCATGGAGGCCAAGAATCAAATGATTCATTGCGATATTAAGTGGCCTAAAAGGGCATGGGATGCATTGTGACACCACAGGGGTTAAGAGAAGCAAGGAACCATTGTGACCCAATGCAGGCTAACAATCTAAGAATCCCTTTTTACACCAGGGGGCGCAAAAGGACCACGGATTAACTCTGACAGCATGGGGACCTATAGAAGCAAGGAACCATTATGACACCATGAAGGCCAAGAATTAAATAATTCATTGTAAGACCAAGTGGAGTAAAAGGGCTTGGAATGCATTGTGACACCACAGAGGTTAAGAGAAGCAAGGAACCATTGTGACCCAATGCAGGCTAACAATCTAATGATCCCTTGTGGCACCAGGGGGTATAAAAAGGGGCAGGGATGGATTGTTACAGCACGGGGACCAATAGAAGAAAGGATCAATTATGCCACCGTGTAGGCCAAGAATCAAATGATTCATTGTGACATCAAGTGGCCTAAAAGGCCATGGGATGCATTGTGACACCACAGAGGTTAAGAGAAGCAAGGAACCATTGTGACCCAATGCAGGCTAACAATCTAATGATCCCTTGTGACACCAATGGGCCTAAAAGGGGCAGGGATGATTTGTGAAAGCATGGCGCCCAAGTAAAACCTGGTACAATTATGCCACCATGGAGGCCAAGAATCAAATGATTCATTGTGACATCAATTGGCCTAAAAGGGCATGGGATGCATTGTGACACCACAGGGGTTAAGAGAAGCAAGGAACCATTGTGACCCAATGTAGGCTAACAATCTAAGAATCCCTTTTGACACCAGGGGGCGCAAAAGGACCACGGATGAACTCTGACAGCATGGGGACCTATAGAAGCAAGGAAACATTATGACACCATGAAGGCCAAGAATCAAATGATTCATTGTGACGTCAAGTGGCCTAAAAGGGCTTGGAATGCATTGTGACACCACAGAGGTTAAGAGAAGCAAGGAACCATTGTGACCCAATGCAGGCTAACAATCTAATGATCCCTTGTGGCACCAGGGGGTATAAAAAGGGCCAGGGATGGATTGTTACAGCACGGGGACCAATAGAAGCAAGGATCTATTATGCCACCGTGGAGGCCAAGAATCAAATGATTCATTGTGACATCAAGTGGCCTAAAAGGGCATGGGATGCATTGTGACACCACAGGGGTTAAGAGAAGCAAGGAACCATTGTGATCCAATGCTGTCTAACAATCTAAGAATCCCTTTTGACACCGGGGGGGTAAAAGGGGCAGGGATGAATTGTGACAGCATGGGGCCCATTAGAATCAAGGAACCATTATGCCACCATGGAGGCCAAGAAACAAATAATTCATTGTGACATCAAGTGGCCTAAAAGGGCATGGGATGCATTGTGACACCACAGAGGTTAAGAGAAGCAAGGAACCATTGTGACCCAATGCAGGCTAACAATCTAATGATCCCTTGTTACACCTATGGGCCTAAAAGGGGCAGGGATGAATTGTGACAGCATGGGGCCCAATAGAAACCTCGTACGATTATGCCACCATGCAGGCCAAGAATCAAATGATTCATTGTGACATCAAGTGGCCTAAAAGGGCATGGGATGCATTGTGACACCACAGAAGTTAAGAGAAGCAAGGAACCATTGTGACCCAATGGAGGCTAACAATCTAATGATCCCTTGTGACACCAATGGGCCTAAAAGGGGCAGGGATGAATTGTGAAAGCATGGGGCCCAATTAAAACCTGGTACAATTACGCCATCATGGAGGCCAAGAATCAAATGATTCATTGCGATATTAAGTGGCCTAAAAGGGCATGGGATGCATTGTGACACCACAGGGGTTAAGAGAAGCAAGGAACCATTGTGACCCAATGCAGGCTAACAATCTAAGAATCCCTTTTGAAACCAGGGGGCGCAAAAGGACCACGGATTAACTCTGACAGCATGGGGACCTATAGAAGCAAGGAACCATTATGACACCATGAAGGCCAAGAATCAAATAATTCATTGTAAGACCAAGTGGCCTAAAAGGGCTTGGAATGCATTGTGACACCACAGAGGTTAAGAGAAGCAAGGAACCATTGTGACCCAATGCAGGCTAACAATCTAATGATCCCTTGTGGCACCCGGGGGTATAAAAAGGGGCAGGGATGGATTGTTACAGCACGGGGACCAATAGAAGAAAGGATCAATTATGCCACCATGTAGGCCAAGAATCAAATGATTCATTGTGACATCAAGTGGCCTAAAAGGCCATGGGATGCATTGTGACACCACAGGGGTTAAGAGAAGCAAGGAACTATTGTGATCCAATGCTGCCTAACAATCTAAGAATCCCTTTTGACACCATGGGGCGTAAAAGGGGCAGGGATGAATTGTGACAGCATTGGGCCCAATAGAATCAAGGAACCATTATGACACCATGGAGGCCAAGAATCAAATGATTCATTGTGACATCAAGTGGCCTAAAAGGGCATGGGATGCATTGTGACACCACAGAGGTTAAGAGAAGCAAGGAACCATTGTGACCCAATGCAGGCTAACAATCTAATGATCCCTTGTGGCGCCAGGGGGTATATAAAGGGCCAGGGATGGATTGTTACTGCACGGGGACCAATAGAAGCAAGGATATATTATGCCATCGTGGAGGCCAAGAATCAAAAGATTAATTGTGACATCAAGTGGCCTAAAAGGGCATGGGATGCATTGTGACACCACAGAGGTTAAGAGAAGCAAGGAATCATTGTGACCCAATGCAGGCTAATAATCCCAGGATCCCATTTGACACCAGGGGGCGTAAAAGGGCCAGGGATGAATTGTGACAGCATGGAGCCCAATAGAAACAAGGAACCATTATGACACCATGGAGGTCAAGAATCAAATGATTCATTGTGACATCAAGTGGCCTAAAAGGGCATGGGATGCATTGTGACACCACAGGGGTTAAGAGAAGCAAGGAACCATTGTGACCCAATGCAGGCTAACAATCTAATGATCCCTTGTGACACCAATGGGCCTAAAAGGGGCAGGGATGTATTGTGAAAGCATGGGGCCCCAGTAAAACCGGGTACAATTATGCCACCATGGAGGCCAAGAATCAAATGATTCATTGTGACATCAAGTGGCCTAAAAGGGCATGGGATGCATTGTGACACCACAGGGGTTAAGAGAAGCAAGGAACCATTGTGACCCAATGTAGGCTAACAATCTAAGAATCCCTTTTGACACCAGGGGGCGCAAAAGGACCACGGATGAACTCTGACAGCATGGGGACCTATAGAAGCAAGGAAACATTATGACACCATGAAGGCCAAGAATGAAATGATTCATTGTGACATCAAGTGGCCTAAAAGGGCTTGGAATGCATTGTGACACCACAGAGGTTAAGAGAAGCAAGGATCCATTGTGACCCAATGCAAGCTAACAATCTAATGATCCCTTGTGGCACCAGGGGGTATAAAAAGGGCCAGGGATGGATTGTTACAGCACGGGGACCAATAGAAGCAAGGATCTATTATGCCACCGTGGAGGCCAAGAATCAAATGATTCATTGTGACATCAAGTGGCCTAAAAGGGCATGGGATACATTGTGACACCACAGGGGTTAAGAGAAGCAAGGAACCATTGTGACCCAATGCAGGCTAACAATCTAATGATCCCTTGTGACACCAATGGGCCTAAAAGGGCCAGGGATGAATTGTGAAAGCATGGCGCCCAAGTAAAACCTGGTACAATTATGCCACCATGGAGGCCAAGAATCAAATGATTCATTGTGACATCAAGTGGCCTAAAAGGGCATGGGATACATTGTGACACCACAGGGGTTAAGAGAAGCAAGGAACCATTGTGACCCAATGCAGGCTAACAATCTAAGAATCCCTTATGACACCAGGGGGCGCAAAAGGACCACGGATGAACTCTGACATCATGGGGACCTATAGAAGCAAGGAACCATTATGACACCATGAAGGCCAAGAATCAAATGGTTCATTGTAAGACCAAGTGGCCTAAAAGGGCTTGGAATGCATTGTGACACCACAGAGGTTAAGAGAAACAAGGATCCATTGTAACCCAATGGAGGCTAATAATCCCAGGATCCCATTTGACACCAGGGGGCGTAAAAGGGCCAGGGATGGATTGTTACAACACGGGGACCAATAGAAGCAAGGATCTATTATGCCACCGTGGAGGTCAAGAATCAAATGATTCATTGTGACATCAAGTGGCCTAAAAGGGCATGGGATGCATTGTGACAGCACAGGGGTTAAGAGAAGCAAGGATCCATTGTGACCCAATGGAGGCTAATAATCCCAGGATCCAATTTGACACCAGGGGGCGTAAAAGGGCCAGGGATGAATTGTGACAGCATGGGGCCCAATAGAAACAAGGAAGCATTATGCCACCGTGGAGGCCAAGAATCAAATGATTCATTGTGACATCAAGTGGCCTAAAAGGGCATGGGATACATTGTGACACCACAGGGGTTAAGAGAAGCAAGGAACCATTGTGACCCAATGCAGGCTAACAATCTAATGATCCCTTGTGACACCAATGGGCCTAAAAGGGGCAGGGATGGATTGTGAAATCATGGGGCCCAAGTAAAACCTGGTACAATTATGCCACCATGGAGGCCAAGAATCAAATGATTCATTGTGACATCAAGTGGCCTAAAAGGGCATGGGATACATTGTGACACCACAGGGGTTAAGAGAAGCAAGGAACCATTGTGACCCAATGCAGGCTAACAATCTAATGATCCCTTGTGACACCAATGGGCCTAAAAGGGGCAGGGATGAATTGTGAAAGCATGGGGCCCAAGTAAAACCTGGTACAATTATGCCACCATGGAGGCCAAGAATCAAATGATTCATTGTGACATCAAGTGGCCTAAAAGGGCATGGGATACATTGTGACACCACAGGGGTTAAGAGAAGCAAGGAACCATTGTGACCCAATGCAGGCTAACAATCTAAGAATCCCTTATGACACCAGGGGGCGCAAAAGGACCACGGATGAACTCTGACATCATGGGGACCTATAGAAGCAAGGAACCATTATGACACCATGAAGGCCAAGAATCAAATGGTTCATTGTAAGACCAAGTGGCCTAAAAGGGCTTGGAATGCATTGTGACACCACAGAGGTTAAGAGAAACAAGGATCCATTGTAACCCAATGGAGGCTAATAATCCCAGGATCCCATTTGACACCAGGGGGCGTAAAAGGGCCAGGGATGGATTGTTACAACACGGGGACCAATAGAAGCAAGGATCTATTATGCCACCGTGGAGGTCAAGAATCAAATGATTCATTGTGACATCAAGTGGCCTAAAAGTGCATGGGATGCATTGTGACAGCACAGGGGTTAAGAGAAGCAAGGATCCATTGTGACCCAATGGAGGCTAATAATCCCAGGATCCCATTTGACACCAGGGGGCGTAAAAGGGCCAGGGATGAATTGTGACAGCATGGGGCCCAATAGAAACAAGGAAGCATTATGACACCATGGAGGCCAAGAATCAAATGGTTCATTGTGACATCAAGTGGCCTAAAAGGGCATGGGATGCATTGTGACACCACAGAGGTTAAGAGAAGCAAGGAATCATTGTGACCCAATGCAGGCTAACAATCTAATGATCCCTTGTGACACCAATGGGCCTAAAAGGGGCAGGGATGATTTGTGAAAGCATGGGGCCCCAGTAAAACCTGGTACAATTATGCCACCATGGAGGCCAAGAATCAAATGATTCATTGTGACATCAAGTGGCCTAAAAGGGCATGGGATGCATTGTGACACCACAGAGGTTAAGAGAAGCAAGGAACCATTGTGACCCAATGCAGGCTAACAATCTAATGATCCCTTGTGACACCAATGGGCCTAAAAGGGCCAGGGATGAATTGTTACAGCACGGGGACCAATAGAATCAAGGATCTATTATGCCACCGTGGAGGCCAAGAATCAAATGATTCATTGTGACATCAAGTGGCCTAAAAGGGCATGGGATGCATTGTGACACCACAGGGGTTAAGAGAAGCAAGGAACCATTGTGATCCATTGCTGTCTAACAATCTAAGAATCCCTTTTGACACCGGGGGGGTAAAAGGGGCAGGGATGAATTGTGACAGCATGGGGCCCATTAGAATCAAGGAACCATTATGCCACCATGGAGGCCAAGAATCAAATGATTCATTGTGACATCAAGTGGCCTAAAAGGGCATGGGATGCATTGTGACACCACAGAGGTTAAGAGAAGCAAGGAACCATTGTGACCCAATGCAGGCTAACAATCTAATGATCCCTTGTTACACCTATGGGCCTAAAAGGGGCAGGGATGAATTGTGACAGCATGGGGCCCAATAGAAACCTCGTACGATTATGCCACCATGCAGGCCAAGAATCAAATGATTCATTGTGACATCAAGTGGCCTAAAAGGGCATGGGATGCATTGTGACACCACAGAAGTTAAGAGAAGCAAGGAACCATTGTGACCCAATGGAGGCTAACAATCTAATGATCCCTTGTGACACCAATGGGCCTAAAAGGGGCAGGGATGAATTGTGAAAGCATGGGGCCCAATTAAAACCTGGTACAATTACGCCATCATGGAGGCCAAGAATCAAATGATTCATTGCGATATTAAGTGGCCTAAAAGGGCATGGGATGCATTGTGACACCACAGAGGTTAAGAGAAGCAAGGAACCATTGTGACCCAATGCAGGCTAACAATCTAATGATCCCTTGTGGCGCCAGGGGGTATATAAAGGGCCAGGGATGGATTGTTACTGCACGGGGACCAATAGAAGCAAGGATATATTATGCCATCGTGGAGGCCAAGAATCAAAAGATTAATTGTGACATCAAGTGGCCTAAAAGGGCATGGGATGCATTGTGACACCACAGAGGTTAAGAGAAGCAAGGAATCATTGTGACCCAATGCAGGCTAATAATCCCAGGATCCCATTTGACACCAGGGGGCGTAAAAGGGCCAGGGATGAATTGTGACAGCATGGAGCCCAATAGAAACAAGGAACCATTATGACACCATGGAGGTCAAGAATCAAATGATTCATTGTGACATCAAGTGGCCTAAAAGGGCATGGGATGCATTGTGACACCACAGGGGTTAAGAGAAGCAAGGAACCATTGTGACCCAATGCAGGCTAACAATCTAATGATCCCTTGTGACACCAATGGGCCTAAAAGGGGCAGGGATGTATTGTGAAAGCATGGGGCCCCAGTAAAACCGGGTACAATTATGCCACCATGGAGGCCAAGAATCAAATGATTCATTGTGACATCAAGTGGCCTAAAAGGGCATGGGATGCATTGTGACACCACAGGGGTTAAGAGAAGCAAGGAACCATTGTGACCCAATGTAGGCTAACAATCTAAGAATCCCTTTTGACACCAGGGGGCGCAAAAGGACCACGGATGAACTCTGACAGCATGGGGACCTATAGAAGCAAGGAAACATTATGACACCATGAAGGCCAAGAATGAAATGATTCATTGTGACATCAAGTGGCCTAAAAGGGCTTGGAATGCATTGTGACACCACAGAGGTTAAGAGAAGCAAGGATCCATTGTGACCCAATGCAAGCTAACAATCTAATGATCCCTTGTGGCACCAGGGGGTATAAAAAGGGCCAGGGATGGATTGTTACAGCACGGGGACCAATAGAAGCAAGGATCTATTATGCCACCGTGGAGGCCAAGAATCAAATGATTCATTGTGACATCAAGTGGCCTAAAAGGGCATGGGATACATTGTGACACCACAGGGGTTAAGAGAAGCAAGGAACCATTGTGACCCAATGCAGGCTAACAATCTAATGATCCCTTGTGACACCAATGGGCCTAAAAGGGCCAGGGATGAATTGTGAAAGCATGGCGCCCAAGTAAAACCTGGTACAATTATGCCACCATGGAGGCCAAGAATCAAATGATTCATTGTGACATCAAGTGGCCTAAAAGGGCATGGGATACATTGTGACACCACAGGGGTTAAGAGAAGCAAGGAACCATTGTGACCCAATGCAGGCTAACAATCTAAGAATCCCTTATGACACCAGGGGGCGCAAAAGGACCACGGATGAACTCTGACATCATGGGGACCTATAGAAGCAAGGAACCATTATGACACCATGAAGGCCAAGAATCAAATGGTTCATTGTAAGACCAAGTGGCCTAAAAGGGCTTGGAATGCATTGTGACACCACAGAGGTTAAGAGAAACAAGGATCCATTGTAACCCAATGGAGGCTAATAATCCCAGGATCCCATTTGACACCAGGGGGCGTAAAAGGGCCAGGGATGGATTGTTACAACACGGGGACCAATAGAAGCAAGGATCTATTATGCCACCGTGGAGGTCAAGAATCAAATGATTCATTGTGACATCAAGTGGCCTAAAAGGGCATGGGATGCATTGTGACAGCACAGGGGTTAAGAGAAGCAAGGATCCATTGTGACCCAATGGAGGCTAATAATCCCAGGATCCCATTTGACACCAGGGGGCGTAAAAGGGCCAGGGATGAATTGTGACAGCATGGGGCCCAATAGAAACAAGGAAGCATTATGCCACCGTGGAGGCCAAGAATCAAATGATTCATTGTGACATCAAGTGGCCTAAAAGGGCATGGGATACATTGTGACACCACAGGGGTTAAGAGAAGCAAGGAACCATTGTGACCCAATGCAGGCTAACAATCTAATGATCCCTTGTGACACCAATGGGCCTAAAAGGGGCAGGGATGAATTGTGAAATCATGGGGCCCAAGTAAAACCTGGTACAATTATGCCACCATGGAGGCCAAGAATCAAATGATTCATTGTGACATCAAGTGGCCTAAAAGGGCATGGGATACATTGTGACACCACAGGGGTTAAGAGAAGCAAGGAACCATTGTGACCCAATGCAGGCTAACAATCTAATGATCCCTTGTGACACCAATGGGCCTAAAAGGGGCAGGGATGATTTGTGAAAGCATGGGGCCCCAGTAAAACCTGGTACAATTATGCCACCATGGAGGCCAAGAATCAAATGATTCATTGTGACATCAAGTGGCCTAAAAGGGCATGGGATGCATTGTGACACCACAGAGGTTAAGAGAAGCAAGGAACCATTGTGACCCAATGCAGGCTAACAATCTAATGATCCCTTGTGACACCAATGGGCCTAAAAGGGCCAGGGATGAATTGTTACAGCACGGGGACCAATAGAATCAAGGATCTATTATGCCACCGTGGAGGCCAAGAATCAAATGATTCATTGTGACATCAAGTGGCCTAAAAGGGCATGGGATGCATTGTGACGCCACAGGGGTTAAGAGAAGCAAGGAACCATTGTGATCCAATGCTGTCTAACAATCTAAGAATCCCTTTTGACACCGGGGGGGTAAAAGGGGCAGGGATGAATTGTGACAGCATGGGGCCCATTAGAATCAAGGAACCATTATGCCACCATGGAGGCCAAGAATCAAATGATTCATTGTGACATCAAGTGGCCTAAAAGGGCATGGGATGCATTGTGACACCACAGAGGTTAAGAGAAGCAAGGAACCATTGTGACCCAATGCAGGCTAACAATCTAATGATCCCTTGTGACACCAATGGGCCTAAAAGGGGCAGGGATGATTTGTGAAAGCATGGGGCCCCAGTAAATCCTGGTACAATTATGCCACCATGGAGGCCAAGAATCAAATGATTCATTGTGACATCAATTGGCCTAAAAGGGCATGGGATGCATTGTGACATCACAGGGGTTAAGAGAAGCAAGGAACCATTGTGACCCAATGTAGGCTAACAATCTAAGAATCCCTTTTGACACCAGGGGGCGCAAAAGGACCACGGATGAACTCTGACAGCATGGGGACCTATAGAAGCAAGGAAACATTATGACACCATGAAGGCCAAGAATCAAATGATTCATTGTGACGTCAAGTGGCCTAAAAGGGCTTGGAATGCATTGTGACACCACAGAGGTTAAGAGAAGCAAGGAACCATTGTGACCCAATGCAGGCTAACAATCTAATGATCCCTTGTGGCACCAGGGGGTATAAAAAGGGCCAGGGATGGATTGTTACAGCACGAGGACCAATAGAAGCAAGGATCTATTATGCCACCGTGGAGGCCAAGAATCAAATGATTCATTGTGACATCAAGTGGCCTAAAAGGGCATGGGATGCATTGTGACACCACAGGGGTTAAGAGAAGCAAGGAACCATTGTGACCCAATGCAGGCTAACAATCTAAGAATCCCTTTTGACACCAGGGGGCGCAAAAGGATCATGGATGAACTCTGACATCATGGGCACCTATAGAAGCAAGGAACCATTATGACACCATGAAGGCCAAGAATCAAATGGTTCATTGTAAGACCAAGTGGCCTAAAAGGGCTTGGAATGCATTGTGACACCACAGAGGTTAAGAGAAACAAGGATCCATTGTAACCCAATGGAGGCTAATAATCCCAGGATCCCATTTGACACCAGGGGGCGTAAAAGGGCCAGGGATGGATTGTTACAGCACGGGGACCAATAGAAGCAAGGATCTATTATGCCACCGTGGAGGTCAAGAATCAAATGATTCATTGTGACATCAAGTGACCTAAAAGTGCATGGGATGCCTTGTGACAGCACAGGGGTTAAGAGAAGCAAGGATCCATTGTGACCCAATGGAGGCTAATAACCCCAGGATCCCATTTGACACCAGGGGGCGTAAAAGGGCCAGGGATGAATTGTGACAGCATGAGGCCCAATAGAAACAAGGAAGCATTATGACACCATGGAGGCCAAGAATCAAATGGTTCATTGTGACATCTAGTGGCCTAAAAGGGCATGGGATGCATTGTGACACCACAGAGGTTAAGAGAAGCAAGGAACCATTGTGACCCAATGCAGGCTAACAATCTAATGATCCCTTGTGACACCAATGGGCCTAAAAGAGGCAGGGATGATTTGTGAAATCATGGGGCCGCAGTAAAACCTGGTACAATTATGCCACCATGGAGGCCAAGAATCAAATGATTCATTGTGACATCAAGTGGCCTAAAAGGGCATGGGATGCATTGTGACACCACAGGGGTTAAGAGAAGCAAGGAACCATTGTGACCCAATGCAGGCTAACAATCTAAGAATCCCTTTTGACACCAGGGGGCGCAAAAGGACCACGGATGAACTCTGACAGCATGGGGACCTATAGAAGCAAGGAAACGTTATGACACCATGAAGGCCAAGAATCAAATGATTCATTGTGACATCAAGTGGCCTAAAAGGGCTTGGAATGCATTGTGACACCACAGAGGTTAAGAGAAGCAAGGAACCATAGTGACCCAATGCAGGCTAACAATCTAATGATCCCTTATGTCACCAGGCGGTATAAAAAGGGCCAGGGATGGATTGTTACAGCACGGGGAACAATAAAAGCAAGGATCTATTATGCCACCATGGAGGCCAAGAATCAAATGATTCATTGTGACATCAAGTGGCCTAAAAGGGCATGGGATGCATTGTGACAGCACAGGGGTTAAGAGAAGCAAGGATCCATTGTGACCCAATGGAGGCTAATAATCCCAGGATCCCATTTGACACCAGGGGGCGTAAAAGGGCCAGGGATGAATTGTGACAGCATGGGGCCCAAAAGAAACAAGGAACCATTATGACACCATGGAGGCCAAGAAACAAATAATTCATTGTGACATCAAGTGGCCTAAAAGGGCATGGGATGCATTGTGACACCACAGAGGTTAAGAGAAGCAAGGAACCATTGTGACCCAATGCAGGCTAACAATCTAATGATCCCTTGTGGCACCAGGGGGTATAAAAAGGGCCAGGGATGGATTGTTACAGCACGAGGACCAATAGAACCAAGGATCTATTATGCCACCGTGGAGGCCAAGAATCAAATGATTCATTGTGACATCAAGTGGCCTAAAAGGGCATGGGATGCATTGTGACACCACAGGGGTTAAGAGAAGCAAGGAACCATTGTGACCCAATGCAGGCTAACAATCTAATGATCCCTTGTGACACCAATGGGCCTAAAAGGGGCAGTGATGAATTCTGAAAGCATGGGGCCCAAGTAAAACCTGGTACAATTATGACACCATGAAGGCCAAGAATCAAATGATTCATTGTGACATCAAGTGGCCTATAAGGGCATGGGATGCATTGTGACAGCACAGGGGTTAAGAGAAGCAAGGATCCATTGTGACCCAATGGAGGCTAATAATCCCAGGATCCCATTTGACACCAGGGGGCGTAAAAGGGCCAGGGATGAATTGTGACAGCATGGGGCCCAAAAGAAACAAGGAACCATTATGACACCATGGAGGCCAAGAAACAAATAATTCATTGTGACATCAAGTGGCCTAAAAGGGCATGGGATGCATTGTGACACCACAGAGGTTAAGAGAAGCAAGGAACCATTGTGACCCAATGCAGGCTAACAATCTAATGATCCCTTGTGGCACCAGGGGGTATAAAAAGGGCCAGGGATGGATTGTTACAGCACGAGGACCAATAGAACCAAGGATCTATTATGCCACCGTGGAGGCCAAGAATCAAATGATTCATTGTGACATCAAGTGGCCTAAAAGGGCATGGGATGCATTGTGACACCACAGGGGTTAAGAGAAGCAAGGAACCATTGTGACCCAATGCAGGCTAACAATCTAATGATCCCTTGTGACACCAATGGGCCTAAAAGGGGCAGGGATGAATTGTGAAAGCATGGGGCCCAAGTAAAACCTGGTACAATTATGACACCATGAAGGCCAAGAATCAAATGATTCATTGTGACATCAAGTGGCCTAAAAGGGCATGGGATACATTGTGACACCACAGGGGTTAAGAGAAGCAAGGAACCATTGTGACCCAATGCAGGCTAACAATCTAAGAATCCCTTTTGACACCAGGGGGCGCAAAAGGATCATGGATGAACTCTGACATCATGGGCACCTATAGAAGCAAGGAACCATTATGACACCATGAAGGCCAAGAATCAAATGGTTCATTGTAAGACCAAGTGGCCTAAAAGGGCTTGGAATGCATTGTGACACCACAGAGGTTAAGAGAAACAAGGATCCATTGTAACCCAATGGAGGCTAATAATCCCAGGATCCCATTTGACACCAGGGGGCGTAAAAGGGCCAGGGATGGATTGTTACAGCACGGGGACCAATAGAAGCAAGGATCTATTATGCCACCGTGGAGGTCAAGAATCAAATGATTCATTGTGACATCAAGTGACCTAAAAGTGCATGGGATGCCTTGTGACAGCACAGGGGTTAAGAGAAGCAAGGATCCATTGTGACCCAATGGAGGCTAATAACCCCAGGATCCCATTTGACACCAGGGGGCGTAAAAGGGCCAGGGATGAATTGTGACAGCATGAGGCCCAATAGAAACAAGGAAGCATTATGACACCATGGAGGCCAAGAATCAAATGGTTCATTGTGACATCTAGTGGCCTAAAAGGGCATGGGATGCATTGTGACACCACAGAGGTTAAGAGAAGCAAGGAACCATTGTGACCCAATGCAGGCTAACAATCTAATGATCCCTTGTGACACCAATGGGCCTAAAAGAGGCAGGGATGATTTGTGAAATCATGGGGCCGCAGTAAAACCTGGTACAATTATGCCACCATGGAGGCCAAGAATCAAATGATTCATTGTGACATCAAGTGGCCTAAAAGGGCATGGGATGCATTGTGACACCACAGGGGTTAAGAGAAGCAAGGAACCATTGTGACCCAATGCAGGCTAACAATCTAAGAATCCCTTTTGACACCAGGGGGCGCAAAAGGACCACGGATGAACTCTGACAGCATGGGGACCTATAGAAGCAAGGAAACGTTATGACACCATGAAGGCCAAGAATCAAATGATTCATTGTGACATCAAGTGGCCTAAAAGGGCTTGGAATGCATTGTGACACCACAGAGGTTAAGAGAAGCAAGGAACCATAGTGACCCAATGCAGGCTAACAATCTAATGATCCCTTATGTCACCAGGCGGTATAAAAAGGGCCAGGGATGGATTGTTACAGCACGGGGAACAATAAAAGCAAGGATCTATTATGCCACCATGGAGGCCAAGAATCAAATGATTCATTGTGACATCAAGTGGCCTAAAAGGGCATGGGATGCCTTGTGACAGCACAGGGGTTAAGAGAAGCAAGGATCCATTGTGACCCAATGGAGGCTAATAATCCCAGGATCCCATTTGACACCAGGGGGCGTAAAAGGGCCAGGGATGAATTGTGACAGCATGGGGCCCAAAAGAAACAAGGAACCATTATGACACCATGGAGGCCAAGAAACAAATAATTCATTGTGACATCAAGTGGCCTAAAAGGGCATGGGATGCATTGTGACACCACAGAGGTTAAGAGAAGCAAGGAACCATTGTGACCCAATGCAGGCTAACAATCTAATGATCCCTTGTGACACCAATGGGCCTAAAAGGGCCAGGGATGAATTGCGACAGCATGGGGCCCAAGTAAAACCTGGTACAATTATGCCACCATGGAGGCCAAGAATCAAATGATTCATTGCGACATCAAGTGGTCTAAAAGGGCATGGGATGCATTGTGACACCACAGGGGTTAAGAGAAGCAAGGAACCATTGTGATCCAATGCTGGCTAACAATCTAAGAATCCCTTTTGACACCGGGGGGGTAAAAGGGGCAGGGATGAATTGTGACAGCATGGGGCCCATTAGAATCAAGGAACCATTATCACACCATGGAGGCCAAGAATCAAATAATTCATTGTGACATCAACTGGCCTAAAAGGCCATGGGATGCATTGTGACACCACAGAGGTTAAGAGAAGCAAGGAACCATTGTGACCCAATGCAGGCTAACAATCTAAGAATCCCTTTTGACACCAGGGGGCGCAAAAGGACCATGGATGAACTCTGACATCATGGGGACCTATAGAAGCAAGGAACCATTATGACACCATGAAGGCCAAGAATCAAATGGTTCATTGTAAGACCAAGTGGCCTAAAAGGGCTTGGAATGCATTGTGACACCACAGAGGTTAAGAGAAACAAGGATCCATTGTAACCCAATGGAGGCTAATAATCCCAGGATCCCATTTGACACCAGGGGTCGTAAAAGGGCCAGGGATGGATTGTTACAACACGGGGACCAATAGAAGCAAGGATCTATTATGCCACTGTGGAGGTCAAGAATCAAATGATTCATTGTGACATCAAGTGGCCTAAAAGGGCATGGGATGCATTGTGACACCACAGAGGTTAAGAGAAGCAAGGAAACATTGTGACCCAATGCAGGCTAACAATCTAATGATCCCTTGTGGCACCAGGGGGTATAAAAAGGGCCAGGGATGGATTGTTACAGCACGGGGACCAATAGAAGCAAGGATCTATTATGCCACCATGGAGGCCAAGAATCAAATGATTCATTGTGACATCTAGTGGCCTAAAAGGGCATGGGATGCATTGTGACACCACAGGGGTTAAGAGAAGCAAGGAACTATTGTGATCCAATGCTGCCTAACAATCTAAGAATCCCTTTTGACACCATGGGGCGTAAAAGGGGCAGGGATGAATTGTGACAGCATTGGGCCCAATAGAATCTAGGAACCATTATGACACCATGGAGGCCAAGAATCAAATAATTCATTGTGACATCAAGTGGCCTAAAAGGGCATGGGATACATTGTGACACCACAGAGGTTAAGAGAAGCAAGGAATCATTGTGACCCAAAGCAGGCTAACAATCTAATGATCCCTTGTGGCGCCAGGGGGTATATAAAGGGCCAGGGATGGATTGTTACAGCATGGGGACCAATAGAAGCAAGGATCTATTATGCCATCGTGGAGGCCAAGAATCAAAAGATTAATTGTGACATCAAGTGGCCTAAAAGGGCATGGGATGCATTGTGACACCACAGAGGTTACGAGAAGCAAGGAACCATTGTGACCCAATGCAGGCTAACAATCTAATGATCCCTTGTGACACCAATGGGCCTAAAAGGGGCAGGGATGAATTGTGAAAGCATGGGGCCCAATAGAAACCTCGTACAATTACGCCACCATGGAGGCCAAGAATCAAATGATTCATTGTGACATCAAGTGGCCTAAAAGGGCATGGGATGCATTGTGACAGCACAGGGGTTAAGAGAAGCAAGGATCCATTGTGACCCAATGGAGGCTATCTATCTAATGATCCCTTGTGACACCAATGGGCCTAAAAGGGGCAGGGATGTATTGTGAAAGCATGGGGCCCAATTAAAACCTGGTACAATTACGCCATCATGGAGGCCAAGAATCAAATGATTCATTGCGATATTAAGTGGCCTAAAAGGGCATGGGATGCATTGTGACACCACAGGGGTTAAGAGAAGCAAGGAACCATTGTGACCCAATGCAGGCTAACAATCTAAGAATCCCTTTTGAAACCAGGGGGCGCAAAAGGACCACGGATGAACTCTGACAGCATGGGGACCTATAGAAGCAAGGAACCATTATGACACCATGAAGGCCAAGAATCAAATGGTTCATTGTAAGACCAAGTGGCCTAAAAGGGCTTGGAATGCATTGTGACACCACAGAGGTTAAGAGAAGCAAGGAACCATTGTGACCCAATGCAGGCTAACAATCTAATGATCCCTTGTGGCACCAGGGGGTATAAAAAGGGCCAGGGATGGATTGTTACAGCACGGGGACCAATAGAAGCAAGGATCTATTATGTCACCGTGGAGGCCAAGAATCAAATGATTCATTGTGACATCAAGTGGCCTAAAAGGGCATGGGATGCATTATGACACCACAGGGGTAAAGAGAAGCAATGATCCATTGTGACCCAATGGAGGCTAATAATCCCAGGATCCCATTTGACACCAGGGGGCGTAAAAGGGCCAGGGATGAATTGTGACAGCATGGAGCCCAATAGAAACAAGGAACCATTTTGACACAATGGAGGCCAAGAATCAAATGATTCATTGTGACATCAAGTGGCCTAAAAGGGCATGGGATGCATTGTGACACCACAGGGGTTAAGAGAAGCAAGGAACCATTGTGACCCAATGCAGGCTAACAATCTAATGATCCCTTGTGACACCAATGGGCCTAAAAGGGGCAGGGATGTATTGTGAAAGCATGGGGCCCCAGTAAAACCGGGTACAATTATGCCACCATGGAGGCCAAGAATCAAATGATTCATTGTGACATCAAGTGGCCTAAAAGGGCATGGGATGCATTGTGACACCACAGGGGTTAAGAGAAGCAAGGAACCATTGTGACCCAATGTAGGCTAACAATCTAAGAATCCCTTTTGACACCAGGGGGCGCAAAAGGACCATGGATGAACTCTGACAGCATGGGGACCTATAGAAGCAAGGAAACATTATGACACCATGAAGGCCAAGAATCAAATGATTCATTGTGACATCAAGTGGCCTAAAAGGGCTTGGAATGCATTGTGACACCACAGAGGTTAAGAGAAGCAAGGATCCATTGTGACCCAATGCAAGCTAACAATCTAATGATCCCTTGTGGCACCAGGGGGTATAAAAAGGGCCAGGGATGGATTGTTACAGCACGGGGACCAATAGAAGCAAGGATCTATTATGCCACCGTGGAGGCCAAGAATCAAATGATTCATTGTGACATCAAGTGGCCTAAAAGGGCATGGGATGCATTGTGACAGCACAGGGGTTAAGAGAAGCAAGGATCCATTGTGACCCAATGGAGGATAATAATCCCAGGATCCCATTGGACACCAATGGGCGTAAAAGGGCCAGGGATGCATTGTGACACCACAGGGGTTAAGAGAAGCAAGGAACCATTGTGACCCAATGGAGGCTAACAATCTAAGAATCCCTTTTGACACCAGGGGGCCGAAAAGGGCCATGGATTAACTCTGACAGCATGGGGACCTATAGAAGCAAGGAACCATTATGACACCATGAAGGCCAGGAATCAAATGGTTCATTGTGACATCAAGTGGCCTAAAAGGGCATGGGATGCATTGTGACACCACAGTGGTTGAGAGAAGCAAGGAACCATTGTGACCCAATGCAGGCTAACAATCTAAGAATCCCTTGTGACACCAATGGGCCTAAAAGGGGCAGGGATGTATTGTGAAAGCATGGGGACCCAGTAAAACCTGCTACAATTATGCCACCATGGAGGCCAAGAATCAAATGATTCATTGTGACATCAAGTGGCCTAAAAGGGCTTGGAATGCATTGTGACACCACAGAGGTTAAGAGAAGCAAGGAACCATTGTGACCCAATGCAGGCTAACAATCTAAGAATCCCTTTTGACACCAGGGGGCGCAAAAGGACCATGGATGAACTCTGACACCATGGGGACCTATAGAAGCAAGGAACCATTATGACACCATGAAGGCCAAGAATCAAAAGGCTCATTGTAAGACCATGTGGCCTAAAAGGGCTTGGAATGCATTGTGACACCACAGAGGTTAAGAGAAACAAGGATCCATTGTAACCCAATGGAGGCTAATAATCCCAGGATCCCATTTGACACCAGGGGGCGTAAAAGGGCCAGGGATGGATTGTTACAGCACGGGGACCAATAGAAGCAAGGATCTATTATGCCACCGTGGAGGCCAAGAATCAAATGATTCATTGTGACATCAAGTGGCCTAAAAGGGCATGGGATGCATTGTGACAGCACAGGGGTTAAGAGAAGCAAGGATCCATTGTGACCCAATGCAGGCTAATAATCCCAGGATCCCATTTGACACCAGGGGGCGTAAAAGGGCCAGGGACGAATTGTGACAGCATGGGGCCCAATAGAAACAAGGAACCATTATGACACCATGGAGGCCAAGAATCAAATGATTCATTGTGACATCAAGTGGCCTAAAAGGGCATGGGATGCATTGTGACACCACAGAGGTTAAGAGAATCAAGGAACCATTGTGACCCAATGCAGGCTAACAATCTAAGAATCCCTTTTGACACCAGAGGGCGCAAAAGGACCACGGATGAACTCTGACAGCATGGGGACCTATAGAAGCAAGGAACCATTATGACACCATGAAGGCCAAGAATCAAATGATTAATTGTGACATCAAGTGGCCTAAAAGGGCATGGGATGCATTGTGACACCACAGGGGTTAAGAGAAGCAAGGAACCATTGTGATCCAATGCAGGCTAACAATCTAAGAATCCCTTTTGACACCAGGGGGCGCAAAAGGACCATGGATGAACTCTGACAGCATGGGGACCTATAGAAGCAAGGAACCATTATTACACCATGAAGGCCAAGAATCAAATGGTTCATTGTAAGTCCAAGTGGCCTAAAAGGGCTTATAATGATTTGTGACACCACAGAGGTTAAGAGAAGCAAGGAATCATTGTGACCCAATGCAGGCTAACAATCTAATGATCCCTTGTGACACCAATGGGCCTAAAAGGGGCAGGGATGATTTGTGAAAGCATGGGGCCCCAGTAAAACCTGGTACAATTATGCCACCATGGAGGCCAAGAATCAAATGATTCATTGTGACATCAAGTGGCCTAAAAGGGCATGGGATGCATTGTGACACCACAGAGGTTAAGAGAAGCAAGGAACCATTGTGACCCAATGCAGGCTAACAATCTAATGATCCCTTGTGACACCAATGGGCCTAAAAGTGCCAGGGATGAATTGTTACAGCACGGGGACCAATAGAAGGAAGGATCTATTATGCCACCGTGGAGGCCAAGAATCAAATGATTCATTGTGACATCAAGTGGCCTAAAAGGGCATGGGATGCATTGTGACACCACAGGGGTTAAGAGAAGCTAGGATCCATTGTGATCCAATGCTGTCTAACAATCTAAGAATCCCTTTTGACACCAGGGGGGTAAAAGGGGCAGGGATGGATTGTGACAGCATGGGGCCCATTAGAATCAAGGAACCATTATGCCACCATGGAGGCCAAGAAACAAATAATTCATTGTGACATCAAGTGGCCTAAAAGGGCATGGGATGCATTGTGACACCACAGGGGTTAAGAGAAGCAAGGAACCATTGTGATCCAATGCTGCCTAACAATCTAAGAATCCCTTTTGACACCAGGGGGCGCAAAAGGACCATGGATGAACTCTGACAGCATGGGGACCTATAGAAGCAAGGAACCATTATTACACCATGAAGGCCAAGAATCAAATGGTTCATTGTAAGTCCAAGTGGCCTAAAAGGGCTTGGAATGCTTTGTGACACCACAGAGGTTAAGAGAAGCAAGGAACCATTGTGACCCAATGCAGGCTAACACTCTAATGATCCCTTGTGGCACCAGGGCGTATAAAAAGGGCCAGGGATGGATTGTTACAGCACGGGCACCAATAGAAGCAAGGATCTATTATGCCACCATTGAGGCCAAGAATCAAATGATTCATTGTGACATCAAGTGGCCTAAAAGGGCATGGGATGCATTGTGACACCACAGGGGTTAAGAGAAGCAAGGATCTATTGTGACCCAATGGACGCTAATAATCCCAGGATCCCATTTGACACCAGGGGGCGTAAAAGGTCCAGGGATGAATTGTGACAGCATGGAGCCCAATAGAAACAAGGAACCATTATGACACCATGGAGGCCAAGAATCAAATGATTCATTGTGACATCAAGTGGCCTAAAAGGCCATGGGATGCATTGTGACATCACAGAGGTTAAGAGAAGCAAGGAATCATTGTGACCCAATGCAGGCTAACAATCTAATGATCCCTTGTGACACCAATGGGCCTAAAAGGGGCAGGGATGATTTGTGAAAGCATGGGGCCCCAGTAAAACCTGGTACAATTATGCCACCATGGAGGCCAAGAATCAAATGATTCATTGTGACATCAAGTGGCCTAAAAGGGCATGGGATGCATTGTGACACCACAGGGGTTAAGAGAAGCAAGGATCCATTGTGATCCAATGCTGTCTAACAATCTAAGAATCCCTTTTGACACCGGGGGGGTAAAAGGGGCAGGGATGAATTGCGACAGCATGGGGCCCATTAGAATCAAGGAACCATTATGCCACCATGGAGGCCAAGAAACAAATAATTCATTGTGACATCAAGTGGCCTAAAAGGGCATGGGATGCATTGTGACACCACAGAGGTTAAGAGAAGCAAGGAACCATTGTGACCCTATGCAGGCTAACAATCTAAAGATCCCTTGTTACACCTATGGGCCTAAAAGGGGCAGGGATGAATTGTGACAGCATGGGGCCCAATAGAAACCTCGTATGATTATGCCACCATGCAGACCAAAAATCAAATGATTCATTGTGACATCAAGTGGCCTAAAAGGGCATGGGATACATTGTGACACCACAGAAGTTGAGAGAAGCAAGGAACCATTGTGACCCAATGGAGGCTAACAATCTAATGATCCCTTGTGACACCAATGGGCCTAAAAGGGGCAGGGATGAATTGTGAAAGCATGGGGCCCAAGTAAAACCTGGTACAATTATGCCACCATGGAGGCCAAGAATCAAATGATTCATTGTGAAATGAAGTGGCATAAAAGGGCATGGGATGCATTATGACACCACAGGGGTTAAAAGAAGCAAGGAACCATTGTGACCCAATGCAGGCTAACAATCTAAGAATCCCTTTTGACACCAGGGGGCGCAAAAGGACCATGGATGAACTCTGACATCATGGGGACCTATAGAAGCAAGGAACCACTATGACACCATGAAGGCCAAGAATCAAATGGTTCATTGTAAGACCAAGTGGCCTAAAAGGGCTTGGAATGCATTGTGACACCACAGGGGTTAAGAGAAGCAAGGAACTATTGTGATCCAATGCTGCCTAACAATCTAAGAATCCCTTTTGACACCATGGGGCGTAAAAGGGGCAGGGATGAATTGTGACAGCATTGGGCCCAATAGAATCAAGGAACAATTATGACACCATGGAGGCCAAGAATCAAATAATTCATTGTGACATCAAGTGGCCTAAAAGGGCATGGGATGCATTGTGACACCACAGAGGTTAAGAGAAGCAAGGAATCATTGTGACCCAATGCAGGCTAACAATCTAATGATCCCTTGTGGCGCCAGGGGGTATATAAAGGGCCAGGGATGGATTGTTACGGCACGGGGACCAATAGAAGCAAGGATCTATTATGCCATCGTGGAGGCCAAGAATCAAAAGATTAATTGTGACATCAAGTGGCCTAAAAGGGCATGGGATGCATTGTGACACCACAGAGGTTAAGAGAAGCAAGGAACCATTGTGACCCAATGCAGGCTAACAATCTAATGATCCCTTGTTACACCAATGGGCCTAAAAGGGGCAGCGATGAATTGTTACATCACGGGGACAAGTAGAACCAAGGATCTATTATGCCACAATGGAGGCCAAGAATCAAATAATTCATTGTGACATCATGTGGCCTAAAAGGGCATGGGATGCATTGTGACAGCACAGGGGTTAAGAAAAGCAAGGATCCATTGTGACCCAATGCAGGCTAACAATCTAAGAATCCCTTTTGAAACCAGGGGGCGCAAAAGGACCACGGATTAACTCTGACAGCATGGGGACCTATAGAAGCAAGGAACCATTATGACACCATGAAGGCCAAGAATCAAATGGTTCATTGTAAGACCAAGTGGCCTAAAAGGGCTTGGAATGCATTGTGACACCACAGAGGTTAAGAGAAGCAAGGAATCATTGTGACCCAATGCAGGCTAACAATCTAATGATCCCTTGTGGCGCCACGGGGTATATAAAGGGCCAGGGATGGATTGTTACAGCACGGGGACCAATAGAAGCAAGGATCTATTATGCCATCGTGGAGGCCAAGAATCAAAAGATTAATTGTGACATCAAGTGGCCTAAAAGGGCATGGGATTCATTGTGACACCACAGAGGTTACGAGAAGCAAGGAACCATTGTGACCCAATGCAGGCTAACAATCTAATGATCCCTTGTTACACCAATGGGCCTAAAAGGGGCAGCGATGAATTGTTACATCACGGGGACAAGTAGAACCAAGGATCTATTATGCCACCATGGAGGCCAAGAATCAAATAATTCATTGTGACATCATGTGGCCTAAAAGGGCATGGGATGCATTGTGACAGCACAGGGGTTAAGAAAAGCAAGGATCCATTGTGACCCAAGGCAGGCTAACAATCTAAGAATCCCTTTTGACACCAGGGGGCGCAAAAGGACCACGGATGAACTCTGACAGCATGGGGACCTATAGAAGCAAGGAACCATTATGACACCATGAAGGCCAAGAATCAAATGGTTCATTGTAAGACCAAGTGGCCTAAAAGGGCTTGGAATGCTTTGTGACACCACAGAGGTTAAGAGAAGCAAGGAACCATTGTGACCCAATGCAGGCTAACAATCTAATGATCCCTTGTGGCACCAGGGGGTATAAAAAGGGCCAGGGATGGATTGTTACAGCACGGGGAACAATAGAAGCAAGGATCAATTATGCCACCGTGGAGGCCAAGAATCAAATGATTCATTGTGACATCAAGTGGCCTAAAAGGGCATGGGATGCATTGTGACACCACAGGGGTTAAGAGAAGCAAGGATCCATTGTGACCCAATGGAGGCTAATAATCCCAGGATCCCATTTGTCACCAGGGGGCGTAAAAGGGCCAGGGATGAATTGTGACAGCATGGAGCCCAATAGAAACAAGGAACCATTATGACACCATGGAGGCCAAGAATCAAATGATTCATTGTGACATCAAGTGGCCTAAAAGGGCATGGGATGCATTGTGACACCACAGAGGTTAAGAGAAGCAAGGAACCATTGTGACCCAATGCAGGCTAACAATCTAATGATCCCTTGTGACACCAATGGGCCTAAAAGGGGCAGGGATGAATTGTGAAAGCATGGGGCCCCAGTAAAACCTGGTACAATTATGCCACCATGGAGGCCAAGAATCAAATGATTCATTGTGACATCTAGTGGCCTAAAAGGGCATGGGATGCATTGTGACACCACAGAGGTTAAGAGAAGCAAGGAACCATTGTGACCCAATGCAGGCTAACAATCTAATGATCCCTTGTGACACCAATGGGCCTAAAAGGGCCAGGGATGAATTGTTACAGCACGGGGACCAATAGAAGGAAGGATCTATTATGCCACCGTTGAGGCCAAGAATCAAATGATTCATTGTGACATCAAGTGGCCTAAAAGGGCATGGGATGCATTGTGACACCACACGGGTTAAGAGAAACAAGGATCCATTGTGATCCAATGCTGTCTAACAATCTAAGAATCCCTTTTGACACCGGGGGGGTAAAAGGGGCAGGGATGAATTGTGACAGCATGGGGCCCATTAGTATCAAGGAACCATTATGCCACCATGGAGGCCAAGATACAAATAATTCATTGTGACATCAAGTGGCCTAAAAGGGCATGGGATGCATTGTGACACCACAGAGGTTAAGAGAAGCAAGGAACCATTGTGACCCAATGGAGGCTAACAATCTAATGATCCCTTGTGACACCTATGGGCCTAAAAGGGGCAGGGATGAATTGTGACAGCATGGGGCCCAATAGAAACCTCGTACGATTATGCCACCATGCAGGCCAAGAATCAAATGATTCATTGTGACATCAAGTGGCCTAAAAGGGCATGGGATGCATTGTGACACCACAGACGTTAAGAGAAGCAAGGAACCATTGTGACCCAATGGAGGCTAACAATCTAATGATCCCTTGTGACACCAATGGGCCTAAAAGGGGCAGGGATGAATTGTGAAAGCATGGGGCCCAAGTAAAACCTGGTACAATTATGCCACCATGGAGGCCAAGAATCAAATGATTCATTGTGACATAAAGTGGCATAAAAGGGCATGGGATGCATTAAGACACCACAGGGGTTAAAAGAATCAAGGAACCATTGTGACCCAATGCAGGCTAACAATCTAAGAATCCCTTTTGACACCAGGGGGCGCAAAAGGACCATGGATGAACTCTGACATCATGGGGACCTATAGAAGCAAGGAACCATTATGACACCATGAAGGCCAAGAATCAAATGGTTCATTGTAAGACCAAGTGGCCTAAAAGGGCTTGGAATGCATTGTGACACCACAGGGGTTAAGAGAAGCAAGGAACTATTGTGATCCAATGCTGCCTAACAATCTAAGAATCCCTTTTGACACCAGGGGGCGCAAAAGGGGCAGGGATGAATTGTGACAGCATTGGGCCCAATAGAATCAAGGAACCATTATGACACCATGGAGGCCAAGAATCAAATAATTCATTGTGACATCAAGTGGCCTAAAAGGGCATGGGATGCATTGTGACACCACAGAGGTTAAGAGAAGCAAGGAATCATTGTGACCCAATGCAGGCTAACAATCTAATGATCCCTTGTGGCGCCAGGGGGTATATAAAGGGCCAGGGATGGATTGTTACAGCACGGGGACCAATAGAAGCAAGGATCTATTATGCCATCGTGGAGGCCAAGAATCAAAAGATTCATTGTGACATCAAGTGGCCTAAAAGGGCATGGGATGCATTGTGACACCAGAGAGGTTAAGAGAAGCAAGGAACCATTGTGACCCAATGGAGGCTAACAATCTAATGATCCCTTGTGACACCAATGGGCCTAAAAGGGGCAGGGATGTATTGTGAAAGCATGGGGCCCAATTAAAACCTGGTACAATTACGCCACCATGGAGGCCAAGAATCAAATGATTCATTGTGACATCAAGTGGCCTAAAAGGGCATGGGATGCATTGTGACACCACAGGGGTTAAGAGAAGCATGGAACCATTGTGATCCAATGCTGCCTAACAATCTAAGAATCCCTTTTGACACCAGGGGGCGCAAAAGGACCATGGATGAACTCTGACAGCATGGGGACCTATAGAAGCAAGGAACCATTATGACACCATGAAGGCCAAGAATCAAATGTTTCATTGTAAGTCCAAGTGGCCTAAAAGGGCTTGGAATGCTTTGTGACACCACAGAGGTTAAGAGAAGCAAGGAACCATTGTGACCCAATGCAGGCTAACACTCTAATGATCCCTTGTGGCACCAGGGGGTATAAAAAGGGCCAGGGATGGATTGTTACAGCACGGGCACCAATAGAAGCAAGGATCTATTATGCCACCATGGAGGCCAAGAATCAAATGATTCATTGTGACATCAAGTGGCCTAAAAGGGCATGGGATGCATTGTGACACCACAGGGGTTAAGAGAAGCAAGGATCCATTGTGACCCAATGGAGGGTAATAATCCCAGGATCCCATTTGACACCAGGGGGCGTAAAAGGTCCAGGGATGAATTGTGACAGCATGGAGCCCAATAGAAACAAGGAACCATTATGACACCATGGAGGCCAAGAATCAAATGATTCATTGTGACATCAAGTGGCCTAAAAGGCCATGGGATGCATTGTGACACCACAGAGGTTAAGAGAAGCAAGGAATCATTGTGACCCAATGCAGGCTAACACTCTAATGATCCCTTGTGACACCAATGGGCCTAAAAGGGGCAGGGATGATTTGTGAAAGCATGGGGCCCCAGTAAAACCTGGTACAATTATGCCACCATGGAGGCCAAGAATCAAATGATTCATTGTGACATCAAGTGGCCTAAAAGGGCATGGGATGCATTGTGACACCACAGAGGTTAAGAGAAGCAAGGAACCATTGTGACCCAATGCAGGCTAACAATCTAATGATCCCTTGTGACACCAATGGGCCTAAAAGGGCCAGGGATGAATTGTTACAGCACGGGGACCAATAGAAGGAAGGATCTATTATGCCACCGTGGAGGCCAAGAATCAAATGATTCATTGTGACATCAAGTGGCCTAAAAGGGCATGGGATGCATTGTGACACCACACGGGTTAAGAGAAGCAAGGAACCATTGTGATCCAATGCTGTCTAACAATCTAAGAATCCCTTTTGACACCGGGGGGGTAAAAGGGGCAGGGATGAATTGTGACAGCATGGGGCCCATTAGAATCAAGGAACCATTATGCCACCATGGAGGCCAAGAAACAAATAATTCATTGTGACATCAAGTGGCCTAAAAGGGCATGGGATGCATTGTGACACCACAGAGGTTAAGAGAAGCAAGGAACCATTGTGACCCAATGCAGGCTAACAATCTAATGATCCCTTGTTACACCTATGGGCCTAAAAGGGGCAGGGATGAATTGTGACAGCATGGGGCCCAATAGAAACCTCGTACGATTATGCCACCATGCAGGCCAAAAATCAAATGATTCATTGTGACATCAAGTGGCCTAAAAGGGCATGGGATGCATTGTGACACCACAGAAGTTAAGAGAAGCAAGGAACCATTGTGACCCAATGGAGGCTAACAATCTAATGATCCCTTGTGACACCAATGGGCCTAAAAGGGGCAGGGATGAATCGTGAAAGCATGGGGCCCAAGTAAAACCTGGTACAATTATGCCACCATGGAGGCCAAGAATCAAATGATTCATTGTGACATAAAGTGGCATAAAAGGGCATGGGATGCATTATGACACCACAGGGGTTAAAAGAAGCAAGGAACCATTGTGACCCAATGCAGGCTAACAATCTAAGAATCCCTTTTTACACCAGGGGGCGCAAAAGGACCATGGATGAACTCTGACATCATGGGGACCTATAGAAGCAAGGAACCATTATGACACCATGAAGGCCAAGAATCAAATGGTTCATTGTAAGACCAAGTGGCCTAAAAGGGCTTGGAATGCATTGTGACACCACAGGGGTTAAGAGAAGCAAGGAACTATTGTGATCCAATGCTGCCTAACAATCTAAGAATCCCTTTTGACACCAGGGGGCGTAAAAGGGGCAGGGATGAATTGTGACAGCATTGGGCCCAATAGAATCAAGGAACCATTATGACACCATGGAGGCCAAGAATCAAATAATTCATTGTGACATCAAGTGGCCTAAAAGGGCATGGGATGCATTGTGACACCACAGAGGTTAAGAGAAGCAAGGAATCATTGTGACCCAATGCAGGCTAACAATCTAATGATCCCTTGTGGCGCCACGGGGTATATAAAGGGCCAGGGATGGATTGTTACAGCACGGGGACCAATAGAAGCAAGGATCTATTATGCCATCGTGGAGGCCAAGAATCAAAAGATTAATTGTGACATCAAGTGGCCTAAAAGGGCATGTGATTCATTGTGACACCACAGAGGTTACGAGAAGCAAGGAACCATTGTGACCCAATGCAGGCTAGCAATCTAATGATCCCTTGTTACACCAATGGGCCTAAAAGGGGCAGCGATGAATTGTTACATCACGGGGACAAGTAGAACCAAGGATCTATTATGCCACCATGGAGGCCAAGAATCAAATAATTCATTGTGACATCATGTGGCCTAAAAGGGCATGGGATGCATTGTGACAGCACAGGGGTTAAGAAAAGCAAGGATCCATTGTGACCCAATGCAGGCTAACAATCTAAGAATCCCTTTTGACACCAGGGGGCGCAAAAGGACCACGGATGAACTCTGACAGCATGGGGACCTATAGAAGCAAGGAACCATTATGACACCATGAAGGCCAAGAATCAAATGGTTCATTGTAAGACCAAGTGGCCTAAAAGGGCTTGGAATGCATTGTGACACCACAGAGGTTAAGAGAAGCAAGGAACCATTGTGACCCAATGCAGGCTAACAATCTAATGATCCCTTGTGGCACCAGGGGGTATAAAAAGGGCCAGGGATGGATTGTTACAGCACGGGGACCAATAGAAGCAAGGATCTATTATGCCACCGTGGAGGCCAAGAATCAAATGATTCATTGTGACATCAAGTGGCCTAAAAGGGCATGGGATGCATTGTGACACCACAGGGGTTAAGAGAAGCAAGGATCCATTGTGACCCAATGGAGGCTAATAATCCCAGGATCCCATTTGTCACCAGGGGGCGTAAAAGGGCCAGGGATGAATTGTGACAGCATGGAGCCCAATAGAAACAAGGAACCATTATGACACCATGGAGGTCAAGAATCAAATGATTCATTGTGACATCAAGTGGCCTAAAAGGGCATGGGATGCATTGTGACACCACAGAGGTTAAGAGAAGCAAGGAACCATTGTGACCCAATGCAGGCTAACAATCTAATGATCCCTTGTAACACCAATGGGCCTAAAAGGGGCAGGGATGAATTGTGAAAGCATGGGGCCCAAGTAAATCCTGGTACAATTATGCCACCATGGAGGCCAAGAATCAAATGATTCATTGTGACATCAAGTGGCCTAAAAGGGCATGGGATGCATTGTGACACCACAGAGGTTAAGAGAAGCAAGGAACCATTGTGACCCAATGCAGGCTAACAATCTAATGATCCCTTGTGACACCAATGGGCCTAAAAGGGCCAGTAATGAATTGTTACAGCACGGGGACCAATAGAAGCAAGGATCTATTATGCCACCATGGAGGACAAGAATCAAATGATTCATTGTGACAACAAGTGGCCTAAAAGGGCATGGGATGCATTGTGACACCACAGGGGTTAAGAGAAGCAAGGATCCATTGTGATCCAATGCTGCCTAACAATCTAAGAATCCCTTTTGACACCAGGGGGCGTAAAAGAGGCAGGGATCAATTGTGACAGCATGGGGCCCAATAGATTCAAATAACCATTATGACACCATGGAGGCCAAGAATCAAATAATTCATTGTGACATCAAGTGGCCTAAAAGGGCATGGGATGCATTGTGACACCACAGAGGTTAAGAGAAGCAAGGAAACATTGTGACCCAATGCAGGCTAACAATCTATTGATCCCTTGTGACACCAATGGTCCTAAAAGGGGCAGGGATGTATTGTGAAAGCATGGGGCCCAATAGAAACCTCGTACAATTACGCCACCATGGAGGCCAAGAATCAAATGATTCATTGTGACATCAAGTGGCCTAAAAGGGCATGGGATGCATTGTGACACCACAGGGGTTAAGAGAAGCAAGGAACCATTGTGACCCAATGCAGGCTAACAATCTAAGAATCCCTTTTGACACCAGGGGGCGTAAAAGGAGCACGGATGAACTCTGACAGCATGGGGACCTATAGAAGCAAGGAAACATTATGACACCATGAAGGCCAAGAATCAAATGATACATTGTAAGACCAAGCGGCCTAAAAGGGCTTGGAATGCATTGTGACACCACAGAGGTTAAGAGAAGCAAGGAATCATTGTGACCCAATGCAGGCTAACAATCTAATGATCCCTTGTGGCGCCAGGGGGTATATAAAGGTCCAGGGATGGATTGTTACAGCACGGGGACCAATAGAAGCAAGGATCTATTATGCCATCGTGGAGGCCAAGAATCAAAAGATTAATTGTGACATCAAGTGGCCTAAAAGGGCATGGGATGCATTGTGACTCCACAGAGGTTACGAGTAGCAAGGAACCATTGTGACCCAATGCAGGCTAACAATCTAATGATCCCTTGTTACACCAATGGGCCTAAAATGGCAGCGATGAATTGTTACATCACGGGGACAAGTAGAACCAAGGATCTATTATGCCACCATGGAGGCCAAGAATCAAATAATTCATTGTGACATCATGTGGCCTAAAAGGGCATGGGATGCATTGTGACAGCACAGGGGTTAAGAGAAGCAAGGATCCATTGTGACCCAATGCAGGCTAACAATCTAAGAATCCCTTTTGACACCAGGGGGCGCAAAAGGACCACGGATGAACTCTGACAGCATGGGGACCTATAGAAGCAAGGAACCATTATGACACCATGAAGGCCAAGAATCAAATGGTTCATTGTAAGACCAAGTGGCCTAAAAGGGCTTGGAATGCATTGTGACACCACAGAGGTTAAGAGAAGCAAGGAACCATTGTGACCCAATGCAGGCTAACAATCTAATGATCCCTTGTGTCACCAGGGGGTATAAAAAGGGCCAGGGATGGATTGTTACAGCACGGGGACCAATAGAAGCAAGGATCAATTATGCCACCGTGGAGGCCAAGAATCAAATGATTCATTGTGACATCAAGTGGCCTAAAAGGGCATGGGATGCATTAAGACACCACAGGGGTTAAAAGAAGCAAGGAACCATTGTGACCCAATGGAGGCTAATAATCCCAGGATCCCATTTGTCACCAGGGGGCGTAAAAGGGCCAGGGATGAATTGTGACAGCATGGAGCCCAATAGAAACATGGATCAATTATGCCACCATGGAGGCCAAGAATCAAATGATTCATTGTGACATCAAGTGGCCTAAAAGGCCATGGGATGCATTGTGACACCACAGAGGTTAAGAGAAGCAAGGAACCATTGTGACCCAATGCAGGCTAACAATCTAATGATCCCTTGTGACACCAATGGGCCTAAAAGGGGCAGGGATGAATTGTGAAAGCATGGGGCCCAAGTAAATCCTGGTACAATTATGCCACCATGGAGGCCAAGAATCAAATGATTCATTGTGACATCAAGTGGCCTAAAAGGGCATGGGATGCATTGTGACACCACAGGGGTTAAGAGAAGCAAGGAACCATTGTGACCCAATGCAGGCTAACAATCTAATGATCCCTTGTGACACCAATGGGCCTAAAAGGGCCAGGAATGAATTGTTACAGCACGGGGACCAATAGAAGCAAGGATCTATTATGCCACCATGGAGGCCAAGAATCAAATAATTCATTGTGACATCAAGTGGCCTAAAAGGGCATGGGATGCATTGTGACAGCACAGGGGTTAAGAGAAGCAAGGATCCATTGTGACCCAATGGAGGCTAACAATCTAATGATCCCTTTTTACACCAATCGGCCTAAAAGGGGCAGGGATGTATTGTGAAAGCATGGGGCCCAATTAAAACCTGGGACAATTACGCCATCATGGAGGCCAAGAATCAAATGATTCATTGCGATATTAAGTGGCCTAAAAGGGCATGGGATGCATTGTGACACCACAGGGGTTAAGAGAAGCAAGGAACCATTGTGACCCAATGCAGGCTAACAATCTAAGAATCCCTTTTGAAACCAGGGGGCGAAAAAGGACCACGGATGAACTCTGACAGCATGGGGACCTATAGAAGCAAGGGACCATTATGACACCATGAAGACCAAGAATCAAATAATTCATTGTAAGACCAAGTGGCCTAAAAGGGCTTGGAATGCATTGTGACACCACAGAGGTTAAGAGAAGCAAGGAATCATTGTGACCCAATGCAGGCTAACAATCTAATGATCCCTTGTGGCACCAGGGGGTATAAAAAGGGCCAGGGATGGATTGTTACAGCACGGGGACCAATAGAAGCAAGGATCAATTATGCCACCATGGAGGACAAGAATCAAATGATTCATTGTGACAACAAGTTGCCTAAAAGGGCATGGGATGCATTGTGACACCACAGGGGTTAAGAGAAGCAAGGATCCATTGTGATCCAATGCTGCCTAACAATCTAAGAATCGCTTTTGACACCAGGGGGCGTAAAAGAGGCAGGGATCAATTGTGACAGCATGGGGCCCAATAGAATCAAGGAACCATTATGACACCATGGAGGCCAAGAATCAAATAATTCATTGTGACATCAAGTGGCCTAAAAGTGCATGGGATGCATTGTGACACCACAGAGGTTAAGAGAAGCAAGGAAACATTGTGACCCAATGCAGGCTAACAATCTATTGATCACTTGTGACACCAATGGTCCTAAAAGGGGCAGGGATGTATTGTGAAAGCATGGGGCCCAATAGAAACCTCGTACAATTACGCCACCATGGAGGCCAAGAATCAAATGATTCATTGTGACATCAAGTGGCCTAAAAGGGCATGGGATGCTTTGTGACACCACAGAGGTTAAGAGAAGCAAGGAACCATTGTGACCCAATGCAGGCTAACAATCTAATGATCCCTTGTGGCACCAGGGGGTATAAAAAGGGCCAGGGATGGATTGTTGCAGCACGGTGACCAATAGAAGCAAGGACCTATTATGCCACCGTGGAGGCCAAGAATTAAATGATTCATTGTGACATCAAGTGGCCTAAAAGGGCTTGGAATGCATTGTGACCGCACTGGAGTTAAGAGAAGCAAGGATCCATTGTGACCCAATGGAGGCTAATATTCCCAGGATCCCATTTGACACCAGGGGGCGTAAAAGGGCCAGGGATGAATTGTGACAGCATGGGGCCCAATAGAAACAAGGAACCATTATGACACCATGGAGGCCAAGAATCAAATGATTCATTGTGACATCTAGTGGCCTAAAAGGGCTTGGAATGCATTGTGACACCACAGATGTTAAGAGAAGCAAGGAACCATTGTGACCCAAAGCAGGCTAACAATCTAATGATCCCTTATGGCACCAGGCGGTATAAAAAGGGCCAGGGATGGATTGTTACAGCACGGGGAACAATAAAAGCAAGGATCTATTATGTCACCGTGGAGGCCAAGAATCAAATGATTCATTGTGACATCAAGTGGCCTAAAAGGGCATGGGATGCATTGTGACACCACAGGGGTTAAGAGAAGCAAGGAACCATTGTGACCCAATGCAGGCTAACAATCTAATGATCCCTTGTGACACCAATGGGCCTAAAAGGGGCAGGGATGAATTGTGAAAGCATGGGGCCCAAGTAAAACCTGGTACAATTATGCCACCATGGAGGCCAAGAATCAAATGATTCATTGTGACATCAAGTGGCCTAAAAGGGCATGGGATCCATTGTGACACCACAGGGGTTAAGAGAAACAAGGAACCATTGTGACCCAATGCAGGCTAACAATCTAAGAATCCCTTTTGACACCAGGGGGCGCAAAAGGACCATGGATGAACTCTGACAGCAAGGGGACCTATAGAAGCAAGGAACCATTATGACACCATGAAGGCCAAGAATCAAATGGTTCATTGTAAGATCAAGTGGCCTAAAAGGGCTTGGAATGCATTGTGACAGCACAGGGGTTAAGAGAAGCAAGGATCCATTGTGACCCAATGGAGGCTAATAATCCCAGGATCCCATTTGACACCAGGGGGCATAAAAGGGCCAGGGATGAATTGTGACAGCATGGGGACCAATAGAAACAAGGAACCATTATGCCACCATGGAGGCCAAGAATCAAATGATTCATTGTGACATCAAGTGGCCTAAAAGGGCATGGGATGCATTGTGACACCAGAGAGGTTAAGAGAAGCAAGGAACCATTGTGACCCAATGCAGGCTAACAATCTAATGATCCCTTGTGACACCAATGGGCCTAAAAGGGCAGGGATGATTTGTGAAAGCATGGGGCCCCAGTAAAACCTGGTACAATTATGCCACCATGGAGGCCAAGAATCAAATGATTCATTGTGACATCAAGTGGCCTAAAAGGGCATGGGATGCATTGTGACACCACAGGGGTTAAGAGAAGCAAGGAACCATTGTGACCCAATGCAGGCTAACAATCTAAGAATCCCTTTTGACACCAGGGGGCGCAAAAGGACCACGGATGAACACTGACAGCATGGGGACCTATAGAAGCAAGGAAACATTATGACACCACGAAGGCCAAGAATCAAATGATTCATTGTGACATCAAGTGGCCTAAAAGGGCATGGGATGCATTGTGACACCACAGAGGTTAAGAGAAGCAAGGAACCATTGTGACCCAATGCAGGCTAACAATCTAATGATCCCTTGTGACACCAATGGGCCTAAAAGGGGCAGGGATGTATTGTGAAAGCATGGGGCCCAATAGAAACCTCGTACAATTACGCCACAATGGAGGCCAAGAATCAAATGATTCGTTGTGACATCATGTGGCCTAAAAGGGCATGGGATGCATTGTGACACCACAGAGGTTAAGAGAAGCACGGAACCATTGTGACCCAATGCAGGCTAACAATCTAATGATCCCTTGTGACACCAATGGGACTAAAAGGGCCAGGGATGAATTGTTACAGCACGGGGACCAATAGAAGCAAGGATCTATTATGCCACCATGGAGGCCAAGAATCAAATAATTCATTGTGACATCATGCGGCCTAAAAGGGCATGGGATGCATTGTGACAGCACAGGGGTTAAGAAAAGCAAGGATCCATTGTGACCCAATGGAGGCTAATAATCCCAGGATCCCATTTGACACCAGGGGGCCTAAAAGGGCCAGGGATGAATTGTGAAAGCATGGGGCCCAATAGAAACAAGGAACCATTATGACACCATGGAGGCCAAGAATCAAATGATTCATTGTGACATCAAGTGGCCTAAAAGGGCATGGGATGCATTGTGACACCACAGAGGTTAAGAGAAGCAAGGAACCATTGTGACCCAATGCAGGCTAACAATCTAATGATCCCTTGTGACACCAATGGGCCTAAAAGTGCCAGGGATGAATTGTTACAGCACGGGGACCAATAGAAGGAAGGATCTATTATGCCACCGTGGAGGCCAAGAATCAAATGATTCATTGTGACATCAAGTGGCCTAAAAGGGCATGGGATGCATTGTGACACCACAGGGGTTAAGAGAAGCTAGGATCCATTGTGATCCAATGCTGTCTAACAATCTAAGAATCCCTTTTGACACCAGGGGGGTAAAAGGGGCAGGGATGGATTGTGACAGCATGGGGCCCATTAGAATCAAGGAACCATTATGCCACCATGGAGGCCAAGAAACAAATAATTCATTGTGACATCAAGTGGCCTAAAAGGGCATGGGATGCATTGTGACACCACAGGGGTTAAGAGAAGCAAGGAACCATTGTGATCCAATGCTGCCTAACAATCTAAGAATCCCTTTTGACACCAGGGGGCGCAAAAGGACCATGGATGAACTCTGACAGCATGGGGACCTATAGAAGCAAGGAACCATTATTACACCATGAAGGCCAAGAATCAAATGGTTCATTGTAAGTCCAAGTGGCCTAAAAGGGCTTGGAATGCTTTGTGACACCACAGAGGTTAAGAGAAGCAAGGAACCATTGTGACCCAATGCAGGCTAACACTCTAATGATCCCTTGTGGCACCAGGGCGTATAAAAAGGGCCAGGGATGGATTGTTACAGCACGGGCACCAATAGAAGCAAGGATCTATTATGCCACCATTGAGGCCAAGAATCAAATGATTCATTGTGACATCAAGTGGCCTAAAAGGGCATGGGATGCATTGTGACACCACAGGGGTTAAGAGAAGCAAGGATCTATTGTGACCCAATGGACGCTAATAATCCCAGGATCCCATTTGACACCAGGGGGCGTAAAAGGTCCAGGGATGAATTGTGACAGCATGGAGCCCAATAGAAACAAGGAACCATTATGACACCATGGAGGCCAAGAATCAAATGATTCATTGTGACATCAAGTGGCCTAAAAGGCCATGGGATGCATTGTGACATCACAGAGGTTAAGAGAAGCAAGGAATCATTGTGACCCAATGCAGGCTAACAATCTAATGATCCCTTGTGACACCAATGGGCCTAAAAGGGGCAGGGATGATTTGTGAAAGCATGGGGCCCCAGTAAAACCTGGTACAATTATGCCACCATGGAGGCCAAGAATCAAATGATTCATTGTGACATCAAGTGGCCTAAAAGGGCATGGGATGCATTGTGACACCACAGGGGTTAAGAGAAGCAAGGATCCATTGTGATCCAATGCTGTCTAACAATCTAAGAATCCCTTTTGACACCGGGGGGGTAAAAGGGGCAGGGATGAATTGCGACAGCATGGGGCCCATTAGAATCAAGGAACCATTATGCCACCATGGAGGCCAAGAAACAAATAATTCATTGTGACATCAAGTGGCCTAAAAGGGCATGGGATGCATTGTGACACCACAGAGGTTAAGAGAAGCAAGGAACCATTGTGACCCTATGCAGGCTAACAATCTAAAGATCCCTTGTTACACCTATGGGCCTAAAAGGGGCAGGGATGAATTGTGACAGCATGGGGCCCAATAGAAACCTCGTATGATTATGCCACCATGCAGACCAAAAATCAAATGATTCATTGTGACATCAAGTGGCCTAAAAGGGCATGGGATACATTGTGACACCACAGAAGTTGAGAGAAGCAAGGAACCATTGTGACCCAATGGAGGCTAACAATCTAATGATCCCTTGTGACACCAATGGGCCTAAAAGGGGCAGGGATGAATTGTGAAAGCATGGGGCCCAAGTAAAACCTGGTACAATTATGCCACCATGGAGGCCAAGAATCAAATGATTCATTGTGAAATGAAGTGGCATAAAAGGGCATGGGATGCATTATGACACCACAGGGGTTAAAAGAAGCAAGGAACCATTGTGACCCAATGCAGGCTAACAATCTAAGAATCCCTTTTGACACCAGGGGGCGCAAAAGGACCATGGATGAACTCTGACATCATGGGGACCTATAGAAGCAAGGAACCACTATGACACCATGAAGGCCAAGAATCAAATGGTTCATTGTAAGACCAAGTGGCCTAAAAGGGCTTGGAATGCATTGTGACACCACAGGGGTTAAGAGAAGCAAGGAACTATTGTGATCCAATGCTGCCTAACAATCTAAGAATCCCTTTTGACACCATGGGGCGTAAAAGGGGCAGGGATGAATTGTGACAGCATTGGGCCCAATAGAATCAAGGAACAATTATGACACCATGGAGGCCAAGAATCAAATAATTCATTGTGACATCAAGTGGCCTAAAAGGGCATGGGATGCATTGTGACACCACAGAGGTTAAGAGAAGCAAGGAATCATTGTGACCCAATGCAGGCTAACAATCTAATGATCCCTTGTGGCGCCAGGGGGTATATAAAGGGCCAGGGATGGATTGTTACGGCACGGGGACCAATAGAAGCAAGGATCTATTATGCCATCGTGGAGGCCAAGAATCAAAAGATTAATTGTGACATCAAGTGGCCTAAAAGGGCATGGGATTCATTGTGACACCACAGAGGTTAAGAGAAGCAAGGAACCATTGTGACCCAATGCAGGCTAACAATCTAATGATCCCTTGTTACACCAATGGGCCTAAAAGGGGCAGCGATGAATTGTTACATCACGGGGACAAGTAGAACCAAGGATCTATTATGCCACAATGGAGGCCAAGAATCAAATAATTCATTGTGACATCATGTGGCCTAAAAGGGCATGGGATGCATTGTGACAGCACAGGGGTTAAGAAAAGCAAGGATCCATTGTGACCCAATGCAGGCTAACAATCTAAGAATCCCTTTTGAAACCAGGGGGCGCAAAAGGACCACGGATGAACTCTGACAGCATGGGGACCTATAGAAGCAAGGAACCATTATGACACCATGAAGGCCAAGAATCAAATGGTTCATTGTAAGACCAAGTGGCCTAAAAGGGCTTGGAATGCATTGTGACACCACAGAGGTTAAGAGAAGCAAGGAATCATTGTGACCCAATGCAGGCTAACAATCTAATGATCCCTTGTGGCGCCACGGGGTATATAAAGGGCCAGGGATGGATTGTTACAGCACGGGGACCAATAGAAGCAAGGATCTATTATGCCATCGTGGAGGCCAAGAATCAAAAGATTAATTGTGACATCAAGTGGCCTAAAAGGGCATGGGATTCATTGTGACACCACAGAGGTTACGAGAAGCAAGGAACCATTGTGACCCAATGCAGGCTAACAATCTAATGATCCCTTGTTACACCAATGGGCCTAAAAGGGGCAGCGATGAATTGTTACATCACGGGGACAAGTAGAACCAAGGATCTATTATGCCACCATGGAGGCCAAGAATCAAATAATTCATTGTGACATCATGTGGCCTAAAAGGGCATGGGATGCATTGTGACAGCACAGGGGTTAAGAAAAGCAAGGATCCATTGTGACCCAATGCAGGCTAACAATCTAAGAATCCCTTTTGACACCAGGGGGCGCAAAAGGACCACGGATGAACTCTGACAGCATGGGGACCTATAGAAGCAAGGAACCATTATGACACCATGAAGGCCAAGAATCAAATGGTTCATTGTAAGACCAAGTGGCCTAAAAGGGCTTGGAATGCTTTGTGACACCACAGAGGTTAAGAGAAGCAAGGAACCATTGTGACCCAATGCAGGCTAACAATCTAATGATCCCTTGTGGCACCAGGGGGTATAAAAAGGGCCAGGGATGGATTGTTACAGCACGGGGAACAATAGAAGCAAGGATCAATTATGCCACCGTGGAGGCCAAGAATCAAATGATTCATTGTGACATCAAGTGGCCTAAAAGGGCATGGGATGCATTGTGACACCACAGGGGTTAAGAGAAGCAAGGATCCATTGTGACCCAATGGAGGCTAATAATCCCAGGATCCCATTTGTCACCAGGGGGCGTAAAAGGGCCAGGGATGAATTGTGACAGCATGGAGCCCAATAGAAACAAGGAACCATTATGACACCATGGAGGCCAAGAATCAAATGATTCATTGTGACATCAAGTGGCCTAAAAGGGCATGGGATGCATTGTGACACCACAGAGGTTAAGAGAAGCAAGGAACCATTGTGACCCAATGCAGGCTAACAATCTAATGATCCCTTGTGACACCAATGGGCCTAAAAGGGGCAGGGATGAATTGTGAAAGCATGGGGCCCCAGTAAAACCTGGTACAATTATGCCACCATGGAGGCCAAGAATCAAATGATTCATTGTGACATCTAGTGGCCTAAAAGGGCATGGGATGCATTGTGACACCACAGAGGTTAAGAGAAGCAAGGAACCATTGTGACCCAATGCAGGCTAACAATCTAATGATCCCTTGTGACACCAATGGGCCTAAAAGGTCCAGGGATGAATTGTTACAGCACGGGGACCAATAGAAGGAAGGATCTATTATGCCACCGTGGAGGCCAAGAATCAAATGATTCATTGTGACATCAAGTGGCCTAAAAGGGCATGGGATGCATTGTGACACCACACGGGTTAAGAGAAACAAGGATCCATTGTGATCCAATGCTGTCTAACAATCTAAGAATCCCTTTTGACACCGGGGGGGTAAAAGGGGCAGGGATGAATTGTGACAGCATGGGGCCCATTAGTATCAAGGAACCATTATGCCACCATGGAGGCCAAGATACAAATAATTCATTGTGACATCAAGTGGCCTAAAAGGGCATGGGATGCATTGTGACACCACAGAGGTTAAGAGAAGCAAGGAACCATTGTGACCCAATGGAGGCTAACAATCTAATGATCCCTTGTGACACCTATGGGCCTAAAAGGGGCAGGGATGAATTGTGACAGCATGGGGCCCAATAGAAACCTCGTACGATTATGCCACCATGCAGGCCAAGAATCAAATGATTCATTGTGACATCAAGTGGCCTAAAAGGGCATGGGATGCATTGTGACACCACAGACGTTAAGAGAAGCAAGGAACCATTGTGACCCAATGGAGGCTAACAATCTAATGATCCCTTGTGACACCAATGGGCCTAAAAGGGGCAGGGATGAATTGTGAAAGCATGGGGCCCAAGTAAAACCTGGTACAATTATGCCACCATGGAGGCCAAGAATCAAATGATTCATTGTGACATAAAGTGGCATAAAAGGGCATGGGATGCATTAAGACACCACAGGGGTTAAAAGAATCAAGGAACCATTGTGACCCAATGCAGGCTAACAATCTAAGAATCCCTTTTGACACCAGGGGGCGCAAAAGGACCATGGATGAACTCTGACATCATGGGGACCTATAGAAGCAAGGAACCATTATGACACCATGAAGGCCAAGAATCAAATGGTTCATTGTAAGACCAAGTGGCCTAAAAGGGCTTGGAATGCATTGTGACACCACAGGGGTTAAGAGAAGCAAGGAACTATTGTGATCCAATGCTGCCTAACAATCTAAGAATCCCTTTTGACACCAGGGGGCGCAAAAGGGGCAGGGATGAATTGTGACAGCATTGGGCCCAATAGAATCAAGGAACCATTATGACACCATGGAGGCCAAGAATCAAATAATTCATTGTGACATCAAGTGGCCTAAAAGGGCATGGGATGCATTGTGACACCACAGAGGTTAAGAGAAGCAAGGAATCATTGTGACCCAATGCAGGCTAACAATCTAATGATCCCTTGTGGCGCCAGGGGGTATATAAAGGGCCAGGGATGGATTGTTACAGCACGGGGACCAATAGAAGCAAGGATCTATTATGCCATCGTGGAGGCCAAGAATCAAAAGATTCATTGTGACATCAAGTGGCCTAAAAGGGCATGGGATGCATTGTGACACCACAGAGGTTAAGAGAAGCAAGGAACCATTGTGACCCAATGGAGGCTAACAATCTAATGATCCCTTGTGACACCAATGGGCCTAAAAGGGGCAGGGATGTATTGTGAAAGCATGGGGCCCAATTAAAACCTGGTACAATTACGCCACCATGGAGGCCAAGAATCAAATGATTCATTGTGACATCAAGTGGCCTAAAAGGGCATGGGATGCATTGTGACACCACAGGGGTTAAGAGAAGCATGGAACCATTGTGATCCAATGCTGCCTAACAATCTAAGAATCCCTTTTGACACCAGGGGGCGCAAAAGGACCATGGATGAACTCTGACAGCATGGGGACCTATAGAAGCAAGGAACCATTATGACACCATGAAGGCCAAGAATCAAATGTTTCATTGTAAGTCCAAGTGGCCTAAAAGGGCTTGGAATGCTTTGTGACACCACAGAGGTTAAGAGAAGCAAGGAACCATTGTGACCCAATGCAGGCTAACACTCTAATGATCCCTTGTGGCACCAGGGGGTATAAAAAGGGCCAGGGATGGATTGTTACAGCACGGGCACCAATAGAAGCAAGGATCTATTATGCCACCATGGAGGCCAAGAATCAAATGATTCATTGTGACATCAAGTGGCCTAAAAGGGCATGGGATGCATTGTGACACCACAGGGGTTAAGAGAAGCAAGGATCCATTGTGACCCAATGGAGGGTAATAATCCCAGGATCCCATTTGACACCAGGGGGCGTAAAAGGTCCAGGGATGAATTGTGACAGCATGGAGCCCAATAGAAACAAGGAACCATTATGACACCATGGAGGCCAAGAATCAAATGATTCATTGTGACATCAAGTGGCCTAAAAGGCCATGGGATGCATTGTGACACCACAGAGGTTAAGAGAAGCAAGGAATCATTGTGACCCAATGCAGGCTAACACTCTAATGATCCCTTGTGACACCAATGGGCCTAAAAGGGGCAGGGATGATTTGTGAAAGCATGGGGCCCCAGTAAAACCTGGTACAATTATGCCACCATGGAGGCCAAGAATCAAATGATTCATTGTGACATCAAGTGGCCTAAAAGGGCATGGGATGCATTGTGACACCACAGAGGTTAAGAGAAGCAAGGAACCATTGTGACCCAATGCAGGCTAACAATCTAATGATCCCTTGTGACACCAATGGGCCTAAAAGGGCCAGGGATGAATTGTTACAGCACGGGGACCAATAGAAGGAAGGATCTATTATGCCACCGTGGAGGCCAAGAATCAAATGATTCATTGTGACATCAAGTGGCCTAAAAGGGCATGGGATGCATTGTGACACCACACGGGTTAAGAGAAGCAAGGAACCATTGTGATCCAATGCTGTCTAACAATCTAAGAATCCCTTTTGACACCGGGGGGGTAAAAGGGGCAGGGATGAATTGTGACAGCATGGGGCCCATTAGAATCAAGGAACCATTATGCCACCATGGAGGCCAAGAAACAAATAATTCATTGTGACATCAAGTGGCCTAAAAGGGCATGGGATGCATTGTGACACCACAGAGGTTAAGAGAAGCAAGGAACCATTGTGACCCAATGCAGGCTAACAATCTAATGATCCCTTGTTACACCTATGGGCCTAAAAGGGGCAGGGATGAATTGTGACAGCATGGGGCCCAATAGAAACCTCGTACGATTATGCCACCATGCAGGCCAAAAATCAAATGATTCATTGTGACATCAAGTGGCCTAAAAGGGCATGGGATGCATTGTGACACCACAGAAGTTAAGAGAAGCAAGGAACCATTGTGACCCAATGGAGGCTAACAATCTAATGATCCCTTGTGACACCAATGGGCCTAAAAGGGGCAGGGATGAATCGTGAAAGCATGGGGCCCAAGTAAAACCTGGTACAATTATGCCACCATGGAGGCCAAGAATCAAATGATTCATTGTGACATAAAGTGGCATAAAAGGGCATGGGATGCATTATGACACCACAGGGGTTAAAAGAAGCAAGGAACCATTGTGACCCAATGCAGGCTAACAATCTAAGAATCCCTTTTTACACCAGGGGGCGCAAAAGGACCATGGATGAACTCTGACATCATGGGGACCTATAGAAGCAAGGAACCATTATGACACCATGAAGGCCAAGAATCAAATGGTTCATTGTAAGACCAAGTGGCCTAAAAGGGCTTGGAATGCATTGTGACACCACAGGGGTTAAGAGAAGCAAGGAACTATTGTGATCCAATGCTGCCTAACAATCTAAGAATCCCTTTTGACACCAGGGGGCGTAAAAGGGGCAGGGATGAATTGTGACAGCATTGGGCCCAATAGAATCAAGGAACCATTATGACACCATGGAGGCCAAGAATCAAATAATTCATTGTGACATCAAGTGGCCTAAAAGGGCATGGGATGCATTGTGACACCACAGAGGTTAAGAGAAGCAAGGAATCATTGTGACCCAATGCAGGCTAACAATCTAATGATCCCTTGTGGCGCCACGGGGTATATAAAGGGCCAGGGATGGATTGTTACAGCACGGGGACCAATAGAAGCAAGGATCTATTATGCCATCGTGGAGGCCAAGAATCAAAAGATTAATTGTGACATCAAGTGGCCTAAAAGGGCATGTGATTCATTGTGACACCACAGAGGTTACGAGAAGCAAGGAACCATTGTGACCCAATGTAGGCTAGCAATCTAATGATCCCTTGTTACACCAATGGGCCTAAAAGGGGCAGCGATGAATTGTTACATCACGGGGACAAGTAGAACCAAGGATCTATTATGCCACCATGGAGGCCAAGAATCAAATAATTCATTGTGACATCATGTGGCCTAAAAGGGCATGGGATGCATTGTGACAGCACAGGGGTTAAGAAAAGCAAGGATCCATTGTGACCCAATGCAGGCTAACAATCTAAGAATCCCTTTTGACACCAGGGGGCGCAAAAGGACCACGGATGAACTCTGACAGCATGGGGACCTATAGAAGCAAGGAACCATTATGACACCATGAAGGCCAAGAATCAAATGGTTCATTGTAAGACCAAGTGGCCTAAAAGGGCTTGGAATGCATTGTGACACCACAGAGGTTAAGAGAAGCAAGGAACCATTGTGACCCAATGCAGGCTAACAATCTAATGATCCCTTGTGGCACCAGGGGGTATAAAAAGGGCCAGGGATGGATTGTTACAGCACGGGGACCAATAGAAGCAAGGATCTATTATGCCACCGTGGAGGCCAAGAATCAAATGATTCATTGTGACATCAAGTGGCCTAAAAGGGCATGGGATGCATTGTGACACCACAGGGGTTAAGAGAAGCAAGGATCCATTGTGACCCAATGGAGGCTAATAATCCCAGGATCCCATTTGTCACCAGGGGGCGTAAAAGGGCCAGGGATGAATTGTGACAGCATGGAGCCCAATAGAAACAAGGAACCATTATGACACCATGGAGGTCAAGAATCAAATGATTCATTGTGACATCAAGTGGCCTAAAAGGGCATGGGATGCATTGTGACACCACAGAGGTTAAGAGAAGCAAGGAACCATTGTGACCCAATGCAGGCTAACAATCTAATGATCCCTTGTAACACCAATGGGCCTAAAAGGGGCAGGGATGAATTGTGAAAGCATGGGGCCCAAGTAAATCCTGGTACAATTATGCCACCATGGAGGCCAAGAATCAAATGATTCATTGTGACATCAAGTGGCCTAAAAGGGCATGGGATGCATTGTGACACCACAGAGGTTAAGAGAAGCAAGGAACCATTGTGACCCAATGCAGGCTAACAATCTAATGATCCCTTGTGACACCAATGGGCCTAAAAGGGCCAGTAATGAATTGTTACAGCACGGGGACCAATAGAAGCAAGGATCTATTATGCCACCATGGAGGACAAGAATCAAATGATTCATTGTGACAACAAGTGGCCTAAAAGGGCATGGGATGCATTGTGACACCACAGGGGTTAAGAGAAGCAAGGATCCATTGTGATCCAATGCTGCCTAACAATCTAAGAATCCCTTTTGACACCAGGGGGCGTAAAAGAGGCAGGGATCAATTGTGACAGCATGGGGCCCAATAGAATCAAATAACCATTATGACACCATGGAGGCCAAGAATCAAATAATTCATTGTGACATCAAGTGGCCTAAAAGGGCATGGGATGCATTGTGACACCACAGAGGTTAAGAGAAGCAAGGAAACATTGTGACCCAATGCAGGCTAACAATCTATTGATCCCTTGTGACACCAATGGTCCTAAAAGGGGCAGGGATGTATTGTGAAAGCATGGGGCCCAATAGAAACCTCGTACAATTACGCCACCATGGAGGCCAAGAATCAAATGATTCATTGTGACATCAAGTGGCCTAAAAGGGCATGGGATGCATTGTGACACCACAGGGGTTAAGAGAAGCAAGGAACCATTGTGACCCAATGCAGGCTAACAATCTAAGAATCCCTTTTGACACCAGGGGGCGTAAAAGGAGCACGGATGAACTCTGACAGCATGGGGACCTATAGAAGCAAGGAAACATTATGACACCATGAAGGCCAAGAATCAAATGATACATTGTAAGACCAAGCGGCCTAAAAGGGCTTGGAATGCATTGTGACACCACAGAGGTTAAGAGAAGCAAGGAATCATTGTGACCCAATGCAGGCTAACAATCTAATGATCCCTTGTGGCGCCAGGGGGTATATAAAGGTCCAGGGATGGATTGTTACAGCACGGGGACCAATAGAAGCAAGGATCTATTATGCCATCGTGGAGGCCAAGAATCAAAAGATTAATTGTGACATCAAGTGGCCTAAAAGGGCATGGGATGCATTGTGACTCCACAGAGGTTACGAGTAGCAAGGAACCATTGTGACCCAATGCAGGCTAACAATCTAATGATCCCTTGTTACACCAATGGGCCTAAAATGGCAGCGATGAATTGTTACATCACGGGGACAAGTAGAACCAAGGATCTATTATGCCACCATGGAGGCCAAGAATCAAATAATTCATTGTGACATCATGCGGCCTAAAAGGGCATGGGATGCATTGTGACAGCACAGGGGTTAAGAGAAGCAAGGATCCATTGTGACCCAATGCAGGCTAACAATCTAAGAATCCCTTTTGACACCAGGGGGCGCAAAAGGACCACGGATGAACTCTGACAGCATGGGGACCTATAGAAGCAAGGAACCATTATGACACCATGAAGGCCAAGAATCAAATGGTTCATTGTAAGACCAAGTGGCCTAAAAGGGCTTGGAATGCATTGTGACACCACAGAGGTTAAGAGAAGCAAGGAACCATTGTGACCCAATGCAGGCTAACAATCTAATGATCCCTTGTGTCACCAGGGGGTATAAAAAGGGCCAGGGATGGATTGTTACAGCACGGGGACCAATAGAAGCAAGGATCAATTATGCCACCGTGGAGGCCAAGAATCAAATGATTCATTGTGACATCAAGTGGCCTAAAAGGGCATGGGATGCATTAAGACACCACAGGGGTTAAAAGAAGCAAGGAACCATTGTGACCCAATGGAGGCTAATAATCCCAGGATCCCATTTGTCACCAGGGGGCGTAAAAGGGCCAGGGATGAATTGTGACAGCATGGAGCCCAATAGAAACATGGATCAATTATGCCACCATGGAGGCCAAGAATCAAATGATTCATTGTGACATCAAGTGGCCTAAAAGGCCATGGGATGCATTGTGACACCACAGAGGTTAAGAGAAGCAAGGAACCATTGTGACCCAATGCAGGCTAACAATCTAATGATCCCTTGTGACACCAATGGGCCTAAAAGGGGCAGGGATGAATTGTGAAAGCATGGGGCCCAAGTAAATCCTGGTACAATTATGCCACCATGGAGGCCAAGAATCAAATGATTCATTGTGACATCAAGTGGCCTAAAAGGGCATGGGATGCATTGTGACACCACAGGGGTTAAGAGAAGCAAGGAACCATTGTGACCCAATGCAGGCTAACAATCTAATGATCCCTTGTGACACCAATGGGCCTAAAAGGGCCAGGAATGAATTGTTACAGCACGGGGACCAATAGAAGCAAGGATCTATTATGCCACCATGGAGGCCAAGAATCAAATAATTCATTGTGACATCAAGTGGCCTAAAAGGGCATGGGATGCATTGTGACAGCACAGGGGTTAAGAGAAGCAAGGATCCATTGTGACCCAATGGAGGCTAACAATCTAATGATCCCTTTTTACACCAATCGGCCTAAAAGGGGCAGGGATGTATTGTGAAAGCATGGGGCCCAATTAAAACCTGGGACAATTACGCCATCATGGAGGCCAAGAATCAAATGATTCATTGCGATATTAAGTGGCCTAAAAGGGCATGGGATGCATTGTGACACCACAGGGGTTAAGAGAAGCAAGGAACCATTGTGACCCAATGCAGGCTAACAATCTAAGAATCCCTTTTGAAACCAGGGGGCGAAAAAGGACCACGGATGAACTCTGACAGCATGGGGACCTATAGAAGCAAGGGACCATTATGACACCATGAAGACCAAGAATCAAATAATTCATTGTAAGACCAAGTGGCCTAAAAGGGCTTGGAATGCATTGTGACACCACAGAGGTTAAGAGAAGCAAGGAACCATTGTGACCCAATGCAGGCTAACAATCTAATGATCCCTTGTGGCACCAGGGGGTATAAAAAGGGCCAGGGATGGATTGTTACAGCACGGGGACCAATAGAAGCAAGGATCAATTATGCCACCATGGAGGACAAGAATCAAATGATTCATTGTGACAACAAGTGGCCTAAAAGGGCATGGGATGCATTGTGACACCACAGGGGTTAAGAGAAGCAAGGATCCATTGTGATCCAATGCTGCCTAACAATCTAAGAATCGCTTTTGACACCAGGGGGCGTAAAAGAGGCAGGGATCAATTGTGACAGCATGGGGCCCAATAGAATCAAGGAACCATTATGACACCATGGAGGCCAAGAATCAAATAATTCATTGTGACATCAAGTGGCCTAAAAGTGCATGGGATGCATTGTGACACCACAGAGGTTAAGAGAAGCAAGGAAACATTGTGACCCAATGCAGGCTAACAATCTATTGATCACTTGTGACACCAATGGTCCTAAAAGGGGCAGGGATGTATTGTGAAAGCATGGGGCCCAATAGAAACCTCGTACAATTACGCCACCATGGAGGCCAAGAATCAAATGATTCATTGTGACATCAAGTGGCCTAAAAGGGCATGGGATGCTTTGTGACACCACAGAGGTTAAGAGAAGCAAGGAACCATTGTGACCCAATGCAGGCTAACAATCTAATGATCCCTTGTGGCACCAGGGGGTATAAAAAGGGCCAGGGATGGATTGTTGCAGCACGGTGACCAATAGAAGCAAGGACCTATTATGCCACCGTGGAGGCCAAGAATTAAATGATTCATTGTGACATCAAGTGGCCTAAAAGGGCTTGGAATGCATTGTGACCGCACTGGAGTTAAGAGAAGCAAGGATCCATTGTGACCCAATGGAGGCTAATATTCCCAGGATCCCATTTGACACCAGGGGGCGTAAAAGGGCCAGGGATGAATTGTGACAGCATGGGGCCCAATAGAAACAAGGAACCATTATGACACCATGGAGGCCAAGAATCAAATGATTCATTGTGACATCTAGTGGCCTAAAAGGGCTTGGAATGCATTGTGACACCACAGATGTTAAGAGAAGCAAGGAACCATTGTGACCCAAAGCAGGCTAACAATCTAATGATCCCTTATGGCACCAGGCGGTATAAAAAGGGCCAGGGATGGATTGTTACAGCACGGGGAACAATAAAAGCAAGGATCTATTATGCCACCGTGGAGGCCAAGAATCAAATGATTCATTGTGACATCAAGTGGCCTAAAAGGGCATGGGATGCATTGTGACACCACAGGGGTTAAGAGAAGCAAGGAACCATTGTGACCCAATGCAGGCTAACAATCTAATGATCCCTTGTGACACCAATGGGCCTAAAAGGGGCAGGGATGAATTGTGAAAGCATGGGGCCCAAGTAAAACCTGGTACAATTATGCCACCATGGAGGCCAAGAATCAAATGATTCATTGTGACATCAAGTGGCCTAAAAGGGCATGGGATCCATTGTGACACCACAGGGGTTAAGAGAAACAAGGAACCATTGTGACCCAATGCAGGCTAACAATCTAAGAATCCCTTTTGACACCAGGGGGCGCAAAAGGACCATGGATGAACTCTGACAGCAAGGGGACCTATAGAAGCAAGGAACCATTATGACACCATGAAGGCCAAGAATCAAATGGTTCATTGTAAGATCAAGTGGCCTAAAAGGGCTTGGAATGCATTGTGACAGCACAGGGGTTAAGAGAAGCAAGGATCCATTGTGACCCAATGGAGGCTAATAATCCCAGGATCCCATTTGACACCAGGGGGCATAAAAGGGCCAGGGATGAATTGTGACAGCATGGGGACCAATAGAAACAAGGAACCATTATGCCACCATGGAGGCCAAGAATCAAATGATTCATTGTGACATCAAGTGGCCTAAAAGGGCATGGGATGCATTGTGACACCAGAGAGGTTAAGAGAAGCAAGGAACCATTGTGACCCAATGCAGGCTAACAATCTAATGATCCCTTGTGACACCAATGGGCCTAAAAGGGCAGGGATGATTTGTGAAAGCATGGGGCCCCAGTAAAACCTGGTACAATTATGCCACCATGGAGGCCAAGAATCAAATGATTCATTGTGACATCAAGTGGCCTAAAAGGGCATGGGATGCATTGTGACACCACAGGGGTTAAGAGAAGCAAGGAACCATTGTGACCCAATGCAGGCTAACAATCTAAGAATCCCTTTTGACACCAGGGGGCGCAAAAGGACCACGGATGAACACTGACAGCATGGGGACCTATAGAAGCAAGGAAACATTATGACACCACGAAGGCCAAGAATCAAATGATTCATTGTGACATCAAGTGGCCTAAAAGGGCATGGGATGCATTGTGACACCACAGAGGTTAAGAGAAGCAAGGAACCATTGTGACCCAATGCAGGCTAACAATCTAATGATCCCTTGTGACACCAATGGGCCTAAAAGGGGCAGTGATGTATTGTGAAAGCATGGGGCCCAATAGAAACCTCGTACAATTACGCCACAATGGAGGCCAAGAATCAAATGATTCGTTGTGACATCATGTGGCCTAAAAGGGCATGGGATGCATTGTGACACCACAGAGGTTAAGAGAAGCACGGAACCATTGTGACCCAATGCAGGCTAACAATCTAATGATCCCTTGTGACACCAATGGGACTAAAAGGGCCAGGGATGAATTGTTACAGCACGGGGACCAATAGAAGCAAGGATCTATTATGCCACCATGGAGGCCAAGAATCAAATAATTCATTGTGACATCATGCGGCCTAAAAGGGCATGGGATGCATTGTGACAGCACAGGGGTTAAGAAAAGCAAGGATCCATTGTGACCCAATGGAGGCTAATAATCCCAGGATCCCATTTGACACCAGGGGGCCTAAAAGGGCCAGGGATGAATTGTGAAAGCATGGGGCCCAATAGAAACAAGGAACCATTATGACACCATGGAGGCCAAGAATCAAATGATTCATTGTGACATCTAGTGGCCTAAAAGGGCATGGGATGCATTGTGACACCACAGAGGTTACGAGAAGCAAGGAACCATTGTGACCCAATGCAGGCTAACAATCTAATGATCCCTTGTGACACCAATGGGCCTAAAAGGGGCAGGGATGAATTGTGACAGCATGGGGCCCAAGTAAAACCTGGTACAATTATGCCACCATGGAGGCCAAGAATCAAATGATTCATTGTGACATCAAGTGGCCTAAAAGGGCATGGGATGCATTGTGACACCACAGGGGTTAAGAGAAGCAAGGAACCATTGTGACCCAATGCAGGCTAACAATCTAAGAATCCCTTTTGACACCAGAGGGCGCAAAAGGACCACGGATGAACTCTGACAGCATGGGGACCTATAGAAGCAAGGAACCATTATGACACCATGAAGGCCAAGAATCAAATGATTCATTGTGACATCAAGTGGCCTAAAAGGGCTTGGAATGCATTGTGACACCACAGAGGTTAAGAGAAGCAAGGATCCATTGTGTCCCAATGGAGGCTAATAATCCCAGGATCCCATTTGACACCAGGGGGCGTAAAAGGGCCAGGGATGAATTGTGACAGCATGGGGACCTATAGAAGCAAGGAACCATTATGACACCATGGAGGCCATGAATCATATGATTCATTGTGACATCAAGTGGCCTAAAAGGGCATGGGATGCATTGTGACACCACAGGGGTTAAGAGAAGCAAGGAACCATTGTGACCCAATGCAGGCTAACAATCTAATGATCCCTTGTAACACCAATGGGCCTAAAAGAGGCAGGGATGATTTGTGAAAGCATGGGGCCCCAGTAAAACCTGGTACAATTACGCCATCATGGAGGCCAAGAATCAAATGATTCATTGCGATATTAAGTGGCCTAAAAGGGCATGGGATGCATTGTGACACCACAGAGGTTAAGAGAAGCAAGGAACCATTGTGACCCAATGCAGGCTAACAATCTAAGAATCCCTTTTGAAACCAGGGGGCGCAAAAGGACCACGGATGAACTCTGACAGCATGGGGACCTATAGAAGCAAGGAACCATTATGACACCATGAAGGCCAAGAATCAAATGGTTCATTGTAAGACCAAGTGGCCTAAAAGGGCTTGGAATGCATTGTGACACCACAGCGGTTAAGAGAAGCAAGGAACTATTGTGATCCAATGCTGCCTAACAATCTAAGAATCCCATTTGACACCATGGGGCGTAAAAGGGGCAGGGATGAATTGTGACAGCATGGGGCCCATTAGAATCAAGGAACCATTATGCCACCATGGAGGCCAAGAAACAAATGATTCATTGTGACATCAAGTGGCCTAAAAGGGCATGGGATGCATTGTGACACCACAGAGGTTAAGAGAAGCAAGGAACCATTGTGACCCAATGCAGGCTAACAATCTAATGATCCCTTGTTACACCTATGGGCCTAAAAGGGGCAGGGATGAATTGTGACAGCATGGGGCCCAATAGAAACCTCGTACGATTATGCCACTATGCAGGCCAAAAATCAAATGATTCATTGTGACATCAAGTGGCCTAAAAGGGCATGGGATACATTGTGACACCACAGAAGTTAAGAGAAGCAAGGAACCATTGTGACCCAATGGAGGCTAACAATCTAATGATCCCTTGTGACACCAATGGGCCTAAAAGGGGCAGGGATGAATTGTGAAAGCATGGGGCCCAAGTAAAACCTGGTACAATTATGCCACCATGGAGGCCAAGAATCAAATGATTCATTGTGACATAAAGTGGCATAAAAGGGCATGGGATGCATTATGACACCACAGAGGTTAAGAGAAGCAAGGAACCATTGTGACCCAATGCAGGCTAACAATCTAATGATCCCTTGTGGCACCAGGGGGTATAAAAAGGGCCAGGGATGGATTGTTACAGCACGGGGACCAATAGAAGCAAGGATCTATTATGCCACCATGGAGGCCAAGAATCAAATAATTCATTGTAACATCATGTGGCCTAAAAGGGCATGGGATGCATTGTGACAGCACAGGGGTTAAGAGAAGCAAGGATCCATTGTGACCCAATGGAGGCTAACAATCTAATGATCCCTTTTGACACCAATGGGCCTAAAAGGGGCAGGGATGTATTGTGAAAGCATGGGGCCCAAGTAAAACCTGGGACAATTACGCCACCATGGAGGCCAAGAATCAAATGATTCATTGTGACATCAAGTGGCCTAAAAGGGCATGGGATGCATTGTGACACCACAGGGGTTAAGAGAAGCAAGGAACCATTGTGACCCATTGCAGGCTAACAATCTAAGAATCCCTTTTGACACCAGGGGGCGCAAAAGGACCACGGATGGACTCTGACAGCATGGGGACCTATAGAAGCAAGGAACCATTATGACACCATGAAGGCCAAGAATCAAATGGTTCATTGTAAGACCAAGTGGCCTAAAAGGCTTGGAATGCATTGTGACACCACAGAGGTTAAGAGAAGCAAGGAACCATTGTGACCCAATGCAGGCTAACAATCTATTGATCCCTTGTGGCACCAGGGGGTATAAAAAGGGCCAGGGATGGATTGTTACAGCACGGGGACCAATAGAAGCACGGATCTATTATGCCACCATGGAGGCCAAGAATCAAATAATTCATTGTGACATCATGTGGCCTAAAAGGGCATGGGATGCATTGTGACAGCACAGGGGTTAAGAGAAGCAAGGATCCATTGTGACCCAATGGAGGCTAACAATCTAATGATCCCTTGTGACACCAATGGGCCTAAAAGGGGCAGGGATGTATTGTGAAAGCATGGGGCCCAAGTAAAACCTGGTACAATTACGCCACCATGGAGGCCAAGAATCAAATGATTCATTGTGACATCAAGTGGCCTAAAAGGGCATGGGATGCATTGTGACACCACAGGGGTTAAGAGAAGCAAGGAACCATTGTGACCCAATGCAGGCTAACAATCTAAGAATCCCTTTTGACACCAGGGGGCGCAAAAGGACCACGGATGGACTCTGACAGCATGGGGACCTATAGAAGCAAGGAAGCATTATGACACCATGAAGGCCAAGAATCAAATGGTTCATTGTAAGACCAAGTGGCCTAAAAGGCTCGGAATGCATTGTGACACCACAGAGGTTAAGAGAAGCAAGGAACCATTGTGACCCAATGCAGGCTAACAATCTAATGATCCCTTGTGGCACCAGGGGGTATAAAAAGGGCCAGGGATGGATTGTTACAGCACGGGGACCAATAGAAGCAAGGATCTATTATGCCACCATGGAGGCCAAGAATCAAATGATTCATTGTGACATCAAGTGGCCTAAAAGGGCATGGGATGCATTGTGACACCACAGGGGTTAAGAGAAGCAAGGATCCATTGTGACCCAATGGAGGCTAATAATCCCAGGATCCCATTTGACACCAGGGGGCGTAAAAGGGCCAGGGATGAATTGTGACAGCATGGGGCCCAATAGAAACAAGGAACCATTTTGACACAATGGAGGCCAAGAATCAAATGATTCATTGTGACATCAAGTGGCCTAAAAGGGCATGGGATGCATTATGACACCACAGAGGTTAAGAGAAGCAAGGAACCATTGTGACCCAATGCAGGCTAACAATCTAATGATCCCTTGTGGCACCAATGGGCCTTAAAGGGGCAGGGATGAATTGTTACAGCACGGGGAACAATAGAAGCAAGGATCTATTATGCCACCATGGAGGCCAAGAATCAAATAATTCATTGTGACATCAAGTGGCCTAAAAGGGCATGGGATGCATTGTGACAGCACAGGGGTTAAGAGAAGCAAGGATCCATTGTGACCCAATGGAGGCTAACAATCTAATAATCCCTTTTGACACCAATGGGCCTAAAAGGAGCAGGGATGTATTGTGAAAGCATGGGGCCCAAGTAAAACCTGGTACAATTACGCCACCATGGAGGCCAAGAATCAAATGATTCATTGTGACATCAAGTGGCCTAAAAGGGCATGGGATGCATTGTGACACCACAGGGGTTAAGAGAACCAAGGAACCATTGTGACCCAATGCAGGCTAACAATCTAAGAATCCCTTTTGACACCAGGGGGCGCAAAAGGACCACGGATGAACTCTGACAGCATGGGGACCTATAGAAGCAAGGAACCATTATGACGCCATGAAGGCCAAGAATCAAATGGTTCATTGTAAGACCAAGTGGCCTAAAAGGCTTGGAATGCATTGTGACACCACAGAGGTTAAGAGAAGCAAGGAACCATTGTGACCCAATGCAGGCTAACAATCTAATGATCCCTTGTGGCACCAGGGGGTATAAAAAGGGCCAGGGATGGATTGTTACAGCACGGGGACCAATAGAAGCAAGGATCAATTATGCCACCGTGGAGGCCAAGAATCAAATGATTCATTGTGACATCAAGTGGCCTAAAAGGGCATGGGATGCATTGTGACACCACAGGGGTTAAGAGAAGCAAGGATCCATTGTGACCCAATGGAGGCTAATAATCCCAGGATCCCATTTGACACCAGGGGGCGCAAAAGGGCCAGGGATGAATTGTGACAGCATGGGGACCAATAGAAACAAGGAACCATTATGCCACCATGCAGGCCAAGAATCAAATGATTCATTGTGACATCAAGTGGCCTAAAAGGGCATGGGATGCATTGTGACACCACAGGGGTTAAGAGAAGCAAGGAACCATTGTGACCCAATGCAGGCTAACAATCTAAGAATCCCTTTTGACACCAGGGGGCGCAAAATGACCACGGATGAACCTTGACAGCATGGGGACCTATAGAAGCAAGGAACCATTATGACACCATGAAGGCCAAGAATCCAATGGTTCATTGTAAGACCAAGTGGCCTAAAAGGGCTTGGAATGCATTGTGACACCACAGGGGTTAAGAGAAGCAAGGAACCATTGTGACCCAATGCAGGCTAACAATCTAATGATCCCTTGTGACACCAATGGGCCTAAAAGGGCCAGGGATGAATTGTGAAATCATGGGGCCCAAGTAAAACCTGGTACAATTATGCCACCATGGAGGCCAAGAAGCAAATGATTCATTGTGACATTAAGTGGCCTAAAAGGGCATGGGATGCATTGTGACAGCACAGGGGTTAAGAGAACCAAGGATCCATTGTGACCCAATGGAGGCTAATAATCCCAGGATCCCATTTGACACCAGGGGGCGTAAAAGGGCCAGGGATGAATTGTGACAGCATGGGGACCAATAGAAACAAGGAACCATTTTGACACAATGGAGACCAAGAATCAAATGATTCATTGTGACATCAAGTGGCCTAAAAGGGCATGGGATGCATTATGACACCACAGAGGTTAAGAGAAGCAAGGAACCATTGTGACCCAATGCAGGCTAACAATCTAATGATCCCTTGTGGCACCAATGGGCCTTAAAGGGGCAGGGATGAATTGTTACAGCACGGGGAACAATAGAAGCAAGGATCTATTATGCCACCATGGAGGCCAAGAATCAAATAATTCATTGTGACATCAAGTGGCCTAAAAGTCATGGGATGCATTGTGACAGCACAGGGGTTAAGAGAAGCAAGGATCCATTGTGACCCAATGGAGGCTAACAATCTAATAATCCCTTTTGACACCAATGGGCATAAAAGGAGCAGGGATGTTTTGTGAAAGCATGGAGCCCAATGAAAACCTGGTACAATTACGCCACCATGGAGGCCAAGAATCAAATGATTCATTGTGACATCAAGTGGCCTAAAAGGGCATGGGATGCATTGTGACACCACAGGGGTTAAGAGAAGCAAGGAACCATTGTGACCCAATGCAGGCTAACAATCTAAGAATCCCTTTTGACACCAGGGGGCGCAAAAGGACCACGGATGGACTCTGACAGCATGGGGACCTATAGAAGCAAGGAACCATTATGACACCATGAAGGCCAAGAATCAAATGGTTCATTGTAAGACCAAGTGGCCTAAAAGGCTTGGAATGCATTGTGACACCACAGAGGTTAAGAGAAGCAAGGAACCATTGTGACCCAATGCAGGCTAACAATCTAATGATCCCTTGTGGCACCAATGGGCCTAAAAGGGGCAGGGATGAATTGTTACAGCACGGGGACCAATAGAAGCAAGGAACCATTATGACACCATGGCGGCCAAGAATCAAGTAATTCATTGTGACATCAAGTGGCCTAAAAGTGCATGGGATGCATTGTGACAGCACAGGGGTTAAGAGAAGCAAGGATCCATTGTGACCCAATGGAGGCTAACAATCTAATAATCCCTTTTGACACCAATGGGCCTAAAAGGAGCAGGGATGTATTGTGAAAGCATGGGGCCCAATGAAAACCTGGTACAATTACGCCACCATGGAGGCCAAGAATCAAATGATTCATTGTGACATCAAGTGGCCTAAAAGGGCATGGGATGCATTGTGACACCACAGGGGTTAAGAGAAGCAAGGAACCATTGTGACCCAATGCAGGCTAACAATCTAATGATCCCTTTTGACACCAGGGGGCGCAAAAGGACCACGGATGGACTCTGACAGCATGGGGACCTATGGAAGCAAGGAACCATTATGACACCATGAAGGCCAAGAATCAAATGGTTCATTGTAAGACCAAGTGGCCTAAAAGGGCTTGGAATGCATTGTGACACCACAGAGGTTAAGAGAAGCAAGGAACCATTGTGACCCAATGCAGGCTAACAATCTAATGATCCCTTGTGGCACCAGGGGGTATAAAAAGGGCCAGGGATGAATTGTGACAGCATGGGGCCCAATAGAAACAAGGAACAATTATGACTCCATGGTGGCCAAGAATCAAATGATTCATTGTGACATCAAGTGGCCTAAAAGGGCATGGGATGCATTGTGAGACCACAGAGGTTAAGAGAAGCAAGGAACCATTGTGACCCATTGCAGGCTAACAATCTAATGATCCCTTGTGACACCAATGGGCCTAAAAGGTCCAGGGATGAATTGTTACAGCACGGGGACCAATAGAAGCAAGGATCTATTATGCCACCATGGAGGCCAAGAATCAAATAATTCATTGTGACATCATGTGGCCTAAAAGGGCATGGGATGCATTGTGACAGCACAGGTGTTAAGAGAAGCAAGGATCAATTGTGACCCAATGGAGGCTAACAATCTAATAATCCCTTTTGACAGCAATCGGCCTAAAAGGAGCAGGGATGTATTGTGAAAGCATGGGGCCCAAGTAAAACCTGGTACAATTACGCCACCATGGAGGCCAAGAATCAAATGATTCATTGTGACATCAAGTGGCCTAAAAGGGCATGGGATGCATTGTGACACCACAGGGGTTAAGAGAACCAAGGAACCATTGTGACCCAATGCAGGCTAACAATCTAAGAATCCCTTTTGACACCAGGGGGCGCAAAAGGACCACGGATGGACTCTGACAGCATGGGGACCTATGGAAGCAAGGAACCATTATGACACCATGAAGGCCAAGAATCAAATGGTTCATTGTAAGACCAAGTGGCCTAAAAGGGCTTGGAATGCATTGTGACACCACAGAGGTTAAGAGAAGCAAGGAACCATTGTGACCCATTGCAGGCTAACAATCTAATGATCCCTTGTGGCACCAGGGGGTATAAAAAGGGCCAGGGATGAATTGTGACAGCATGGGGCCCAATAGAAACAAGGAACAATTATGACGCCATGGAGGCCAAGAATCAAATGATTCATTGTGACATCAAGTGGCCTAAAAGGGCATGGGATGCATTGTGACACCACAGAGGTTAAGAGAAGCAAGGAACCATTGTGACCCCTTGCAGGCTAACAATCTAATGATCCCTTTTGACACCAATGGGCCTAAAAGGGGCAGGGATGTATTGTGAAAGCATGGGGCCCAAGTAAAACCTGGTACAATTACGCCACCATGGAGGCCAAGAATCAAATGATTCATTGTGACATCAAGTGGCCTAAAAGTGCATGGGATGCATTGTGACAGCACAGGGGTTAAGAGAAGCAAGGAACCATTGTGACCCAATGCAGGCTAACAATCTAAGAATCCCTTTTGACACCAGGGGGCGCAAAAGGACCACGGATGAACTCTGACAGCATGGGGACCTATAGAAGCAAGGAACCATTATGACACCATGAAGGCCAAGAATCAAATGGTTCATTGTAAGACCAAGTGGCCTAAAAGGCTTGGAATGCATTGTGACACCACAGAGGTTAAGAGAAGCAAGGAACCATTGTGACCCAATGCAGGCTAACAATCTAATGATCCCTTGTGGCACCAGGGGGTATAAAAAGGGCCAGGGATGGATTGTTACAGCACGGGGACCAATAGAAGCAAGGATCAATTATGCCACCGTGGAGGCCAAGAATCAAATGATTCATTGTGACATCAAGTGGCCTAAAAGGGCATGGGATGCATTGTGACAGCACAGGGGTTAAGAGAAGCAAGGATCCATTGTGACCCAATGGAGGCTAACAATCCCAGGATCCCATTTGACACCAGGGGGCGTAAAAGGGCCAGGGATGAATTGTGACAGCATGGGGACCAATAGAAACAAGGAACCATTATGCCACCATGGAGGCCAAGAATCAAATGATTCATTGTGACATCAAGTGGCCTAAAAGGGCATGGGATGCATTGTGACACCACAGGGGTTAAGAGAAGCAAGGAACCATTGTGACCCAATGCAGGCTAACAATCTAAGAATCCCTTTTGACACCAGGGGGCGCAAAATGACCACGGATGAACCTTGACAGCATGGGGACCTATAGAAGCAAGGAACCATTATGACACCATGAAGGCCAAGAATCAAATGGTTCATTGTAAGACCAAGTGGCCTAAAAGGGCTTGGAATGCATTGTGACACCACAGGGGTTAAGAGAAGCAAGGAACCATTGTGACCCAATGCAGGCTAACAATCTAATGATCCCTTGTGACACCAATGGGCCTAAAAGGGCCAGGGATGAATTGTGAAAGCATGGGGCCCAAGTAAAACCTGGGACAATTATGCCACCATGGAGGCCAAGAATCAAATGATTCATTGTGACATTAAGTGGCCTAAAAGTGCATGGGATGCATTGTGACACCACAGAGGTTAAGAGAAGCAAGGAACCATTGTGACCCAATGCAGGCTAACAATCTAAGAATCCCTTTTGACACCAGGGGGCGAAAAAGGACCACGGATGAACTCTGACAGCATGGGGACCTATAGAAGCAAGGAACCATTATGAAACCATGAAGGCCTAGAATCAAATGGTTCATTGTAAGACCAAGTGGCCTAAAAAGCTTGGAATGCATTGTGACACCACAGAGGTTAAGAGAAGCAAGGAACCATTGTGACCCAATGGAGACTAACAATCTAATGATCCCTTGTGACACCAATGGGCCTAAAAGGGGCCGGGATGTATTGTGAAAGCATGGGGCCCAAGTAAAACCTGGTACAATTACGCCACCATGGAGGCCAAGAATCAAATGATTCATTGTGACATCATGTGGCCTAAAAGGGCATGGGATGCATTGTGACACCACAGGGGTTAAGAGAAGCAAGGCACCATTGTAACCCAATGCAGGCTAACAATCTAAGAATCCCTTTTGACACCAGGGGGCGCAAAAGGACCACGGATGGACTCTGACAGCATGGGGACCTATGGAAGCAAGGAACCATTATGACACCATGAAGGCCAAGAATCAAATGGTTCATTGTAAGACCAAGTGGCCTAAAAGGGCTTGGAATGCATTGTGACACCACAGAGGTTAAGAGAAGCAAGGAACCATTGTGACCCAATGCAGGCTAACAATCTAATGATCCGTTGTGGCACCTGGGGGGAATAAAAAGGGCCAGGGATGAATTGTGACAGCATGGGGCCCAATAGAAACAAGGAACAATTATGACACCATGGAGGCCAAGAATCAAATGATTCATTGTGACATCAAGTGGCTTAAAAGGGCATGGGATGCATTGTGACACCACAGAGGTTAAGAGAAGCAAGGAACCATTGTGACCCAATGCAGGCTAACAATCTAATGATCCCTTGTGACACCAATGGGCCTAAAAGAGGCCGGGATGATTTGTGAAAGCATGGGGCCCCAGTAAAACCTGGTACAATTATGCCACCATGGAGGCCAAGAATCAAATGATTCATTGTGACATCAAGTGGCCTAAAAGGGCATGGGATGCATTGTGACACCACAGGGGTTAATAGAAGCAAGGAACCATTGTGACCCAATGCAGGCTAACAATCTAAGAATCCCTTTTGACACCAGGGGGCGCAAAAGGACCACGGATGAACTCTGACAGCATGGGGACCTATAGAAGCAAGGAACCATTATGACACCATGAAGGCCAAGAATCAAATGATTCATTGTGACATCAAGTGGCCTAAAAGGGCATGGGATGCATTGTGACACCACAGAGGTTAAGAGAAGCAAGGAACCATTGTGACCCATTGCAGGCTAACAATCTAATGATCCCTTGTGGCACCAGGGGGTATAAAAAGGGCCAGGGATGGATTGTTACAGCACGGGGACCAATAGAAGCAAGGATCTATTATGCCACCATGGAGGCCAAGAATCAAATGATTCATTGTGACATCAAGTGGCCTAAAAGGGCATGGGATGCATTGTGACAGCACAGGGGTTAAGAGAAGCAAGGATCCATTGTGACCCAATGGAGGCTAATAATCCCAGGATCCCATTTGACACCAGGGGGCGTAAAAGGGCCAGGGATGAATTGTGACAGCATGGAGCCCAATAGAAACAAGGAACCATTTTGACACAATGGAGGCCAAGAATCAAATGATTCATTGTCACATCAAGTGGCCTAAAAGGGCATGGGATGCATTATGACACCACAGAGGTTAAGAGAAGCAAGGAACCATTGTGACCCAATGCAGGCTAACAATCTAATGATCCCTTGTGGCACCAGGGGGTATAAAAAGGGCCAGGGATGGATTGTTACAGCACGGGGACCAATAGAAGCAAGGATCTATTATGCCACCATGGAGGCCAAGAATCAAATGATTCATTGTGACATCAAGTGGCCTAAAAGGGCATGGGATGCATTGTGACACCACAGGGGTTAAGAGAAGCAAGGATCCATTGTGACCCAATGGAGGCTAATAATCCCAGGATCCCATTTGACACCAGGGGGCGTAAAAGGGCCAGGGATGAATTGTGACAGCATGGGGCCCAATAGAAACAAGGAACCATTTTGACACAATGGAGGCCAAGAATCAAATGATTCATTGTGACATCAAGTGGCCTAAAAGGGCATGGGATGCATTATGACACCACAGAGGTTAAGAGAAGCAAGGAACCATTGTGACCCAATGCAGGCTAACAATCTAATGATCCCTTGTGGCACCAATGGGCCTTAAAGGGGCAGGGATGAATTGTTACAGCACGGGGAACAATAGAAGCAAGGATCTATTATGCCACCATGGAGGCCAAGAATCAAATAATTCATTGTGACATCAAGTGGCCTAAAAGGGCATGGGATGCATTGTGACAGCACAGGGGTTAAGAGAAGCAAGGATCCATTGTGACCCAATGGAGGCTAACAATCTAATAATCCCTTTTGACACCAATGGGCCTAAAAGGAGCAGGGATGTATTGTGAAAGCATGGGGCCCAAGTAAAACCTGGTACAATTACGCCACCATGGAGGCCAAGAATCAAATGATTCATTGTGACATCAAGTGGCCTAAAAGGGCATGGGATGCATTGTGACACCACAGGGGTTAAGAGAACCAAGGAACCATTGTGACCCAATGCAGGCTAACAATCTAAGAATCCCTTTTGACACCAGGGGGCGCAAAAGGACCACGGATGAACTCTGACAGCATGGGGACCTATAGAAGCAAGGAACCATTATGACGCCATGAAGGCCAAGAATCAAATGGTTCATTGTAAGACCAAGTGGCCTAAAAGGCTTGGAATGCATTGTGACACCACAGAGGTTAAGAGAAGCAAGGAACCATTGTGACCCAATGCAGGCTAACAATCTAATGATCCCTTGTGGCACCAGGGGGTATAAAAAGGGCCAGGGATGGATTGTTACAGCACGGGGACCAATAGAAGCAAGGATCAATTATGCCACCGTGGAGGCCAAGAATCAAATGATTCATTGTGACATCAAGTGGCCTAAAAGGGCATGGGATGCATTGTGACACCACAGGGGTTAAGAGAAGCAAGGATCCATTGTGACCCAATGGAGGCTAATAATCCCAGGATCCCATTTGACACCAGGGGGCGTAAAAGGGCCAGGGATGAATTGTGACAGCATGGGGACCAATAGAAACAAGGAACCATTATGCCACCATGCAGGCCAAGAATCAAATGATTCATTGTGACATCAAGTGGCCTAAAAGGGCATGGGATGCATTGTGACACCACAGGGGTTAAGAGAAGCAAGGAACCATTGTGACCCAATGCAGGCTAACAATCTAAGAATCCCTTTTGACACCAGGGGGCGCAAAATGACCACGGATGAACCTTGACAGCATGGGGACCTATAGAAGCAAGGAACCATTATGACACCATGAAGGCCAAGAATCCAATGGTTCATTGTAAGACCAAGTGGCCTAAAAGGGCTTGGAATGCATTGTGACACCACAGGGGTTAAGAGAAGCAAGGAACCATTGTGACCCAATGCAGGCTAACAATCTAATGATCCCTTGTGACACCAATGGGCCTAAAAGGGCCAGGGATGAATTGTGAAATCATGGGGCCCAAGTAAAACCTGGTACAATTATGCCACCATGGAGGCCAAGAAGCAAATGATTCATTGTGACATTAAGTGGCCTAAAAGGGCATGGGATGCATTGTGACAGCACAGGGGTTAAGAGAACCAAGGATCCATTGTGACCCAATGGAGGCTAATAATCCCAGGATCCCATTTGACACCAGGGGGCGTAAAAGGGCCAGGGATGAATTGTGACAGCATGGGGACCAATAGAAACAAGGAACCATTTTGACACAATGGAGACCAAGAATCAAATGATTCATTGTGACATCAAGTGGCCTAAAAGGGCATGGGATGCATTATGACACCACAGAGGTTAAGAGAAGCAAGGAACCATTGTGACCCAATGCAGGCTAACAATCTAATGATCCCTTGTGGCACCAATGGGCCTTAAAGGGGCAGGGATGAATTGTTACAGCACGGGGAACAATAGAAGCAAGGATCTATTATGCCACCATGGAGGCCAAGAATCAAATAATTCATTGTGACATCAAGTGGCCTAAAAGTCATGGGATGCATTGTGACAGCACAGGGGTTAAGAGAAGCAAGGATCCATTGTGACCCAATGGAGGCTAACAATCTAATAATCCCTTTTGACACCAATGGGCATAAAAGGAGCAGGGATGTTTTGTGAAAGCATGGAGCCCAATGAAAACCTGGTACAATTACGCCACCATGGAGGCCAAGAATCAAATGATTCATTGTGACATCAAGTGGCCTAAAAGGGCATGGGATGCATTGTGACACCACAGGGGTTAAGAGAAGCAAGGAACCATTGTGACCCAATGCAGGCTAACAATCTAAGAATCCCTTTTGACACCAGGGGGCGCAAAAGGACCACGGATGGACTCTGACAGCATGGGGACCTATAGAAGCAAGGAACCATTATGACACCATGAAGGCCAAGAATCAAATGGTTCATTGTAAGACCAAGTGGCCTAAAAGGCTTGGAATGCATTGTGACACCACAGAGGTTAAGAGAAGCAAGGAACCATTGTGACCCAATGCAGGCTAACAATCTAATGATCCCTTGTGGCACCAATGGGCCTAAAAGGGGCAGGGATGAATTGTTACAGCACGGGGACCAATAGAAGCAAGGAACCATTATGACACCATGGCGGCCAAGAATCAAGTAATTCATTGTGACATCAAGTGGCCTAAAAGTGCATGGGATGCATTGTGACAGCACAGGGGTTAAGAGAAGCAAGGATCCATTGTGACCCAATGGAGGCTAACAATCTAATAATCCCTTTTGACACCAATGGGCCTAAAAGGAGCAGGGATGTATTGTGAAAGCATGGGGCCCAATGAAAACCTGGTACAATTACGCCACCATGGAGGCCAAGAATCAAATGATTCATTGTGACATCAAGTGGCCTAAAAGGGCATGGGATGCATTGTGACACCACAGGGGTTAAGAGAAGCAAGGAACCATTGTGACCCAATGCAGGCTAACAATCTAATGATCCCTTTTGACACCAGGGGGCGCAAAAGGACCACGGATGGACTCTGACAGCATGGGGACCTATGGAAGCAAGGAACCATTATGACACCATGAAGGCCAAGAATCAAATGGTTCATTGTAAGACCAAGTGGCCTAAAAGGGCTTGGAATGCATTGTGACACCACAGAGGTTAAGAGAAGCAAGGAACCATTGTGACCCAATGCAGGCTAACAATCTAATGATCCCTTGTGGCACCAGGGGGTATAAAAAGGGCCAGGGATGAATTGTGACAGCATGGGGCCCAATAGAAACAAGGAACAATTATGACTCCATGGTGGCCAAGAATCAAATGATTCATTGTGACATCAAGTGGCCTAAAAGGGCATGGGATGCATTGTGAGACCACAGAGGTTAAGAGAAGCAAGGAACCATTGTGACCCATTGCAGGCTAACAATCTAATGATCCCTTGTGACACCAATGGGCCTAAAAGGTCCAGGGATGAATTGTTACAGCACGGGGACCAATAGAAGCAAGGATCTATTATGCCACCATGGAGGCCAAGAATCAAATAATTCATTGTGACATCATGTGGCCTAAAAGGGCATGGGATGCATTGTGACAGCACAGGTGTTAAGAGAAGCAAGGATCAATTGTGACCCAATGGAGGCTAACAATCTAATAATCCCTTTTGACAGCAATCGGCCTAAAAGGAGCAGGGATGTATTGTGAAAGCATGGGGCCCAAGTAAAACCTGGTACAATTACGCCACCATGGAGGCCAAGAATCAAATGATTCATTGTGACATCAAGTGGCCTAAAAGGGCATGGGATGCATTGTGACACCACAGGGGTTAAGAGAACCAAGGAACCATTGTGACCCAATGCAGGCTAACAATCTAAGAATCCCTTTTGACACCAGGGGGCGCAAAAGGACCACGGATGGACTCTGACAGCATGGGGACCTATGGAAGCAAGGAACCATTATGACACCATGAAGGCCAAGAATCAAATGGTTCATTGTAAGACCAAGTGGCCTAAAAGGGCTTGGAATGCATTGTGACACCACAGAGGTTAAGAGAAGCAAGGAACCATTGTGACCCATTGCAGGCTAACAATCTAATGATCCCTTGTGGCACCAGGGGGTATAAAAAGGGCCAGGGATGAATTGTGACAGCATGGGGCCCAATAGAAACAAGGAACAATTATGACGCCATGGAGGCCAAGAATCAAATGATTCATTGTGACATCAAGTGGCCTAAAAGGGCATGGGATGCATTGTGACACCACAGAGGTTAAGAGAAGCAAGGAACCATTGTGACCCCTTGCAGGCTAACAATCTAATGATCCCTTTTGACACCAATGGGCCTAAAAGGGGCAGGGATGTATTGTGAAAGCATGGGGCCCAAGTAAAACCTGGTACAATTACGCCACCATGGAGGCCAAGAATCAAATGATTCATTGTGACATCAAGTGGCCTAAAAGTGCATGGGATGCATTGTGACAGCACAGGGGTTAAGAGAAGCAAGGAACCATTGTGACCCAATGCAGGCTAACAATCTAAGAATCCCTTTTGACACCAGGGGGCGCAAAAGGACCACGGATGAACTCTGACAGCATGGGGACCTATAGAAGCAAGGAACCATTATGACACCATGAAGGCCAAGAATCAAATGGTTCATTGTAAGACCAAGTGGCCTAAAAGGCTTGGAATGCATTGTGACACCACAGAGGTTAAGAGAAGCAAGGAACCATTGTGACCCAATGCAGGCTAACAATCTAATGATCCCTTGTGGCACCAGGGGGTATAAAAAGGGCCAGGGATGGATTGTTACAGCACGGGGACCAATAGAAGCAAGGATCAATTATGCCACCGTGGAGGCCAAGAATCAAATGATTCATTGTGACATCAAGTGGCCTAAAAGGGCATGGGATGCATTGTGACAGCACAGGGGTTAAGAGAAGCAAGGATCCATTGTGACCCAATGGAGGCTAACAATCCCAGGATCCCATTTGACACCAGGGGGCGTAAAAGGGCCAGGGATGAATTGTGACAGCATGGGGACCAATAGAAACAAGGAACCATTATGCCACCATGGAGGCCAAGAATCAAATGATTCATTGTGACATCAAGTGGCCTAAAAGGGCATGGGATGCATTGTGACACCACAGGGGTTAAGAGAAGCAAGGAACCATTGTGACCCAATGCAGGCTAACAATCTAAGAATCCCTTTTGACACCAGGGGGCGCAAAATGACCACGGATGAACCTTGACAGCATGGGGACCTATAGAAGCAAGGAACCATTATGACACCATGAAGGCCAAGAATCAAATGGTTCATTGTAAGACCAAGTGGCCTAAAAGGGCTTGGAATGCATTGTGACACCACAGGGGTTAAGAGAAGCAAGGAACCATTGTGACCCAATGCAGGCTAACAATCTAATGATCCCTTGTGACACCAATGGGCCTAAAAGGGCCAGGGATGAATTGTGAAAGCATGGGGCCCAAGTAAAACCTGGGACAATTATGCCACCATGGAGGCCAAGAATCAAATGATTCATTGTGACATTAAGTGGCCTAAAAGTGCATGGGATGCATTGTGACACCACAGAGGTTAAGAGAAGCAAGGAACCATTGTGACCCAATGCAGGCTAACAATCTAAGAATCCCTTTTGACACCAGGGGGCGAAAAAGGACCACGGATGAACTCTGACAGCATGGGGACCTATAGAAGCAAGGAACCATTATGAAACCATGAAGGCCTAGAATCAAATGGTTCATTGTAAGACCAAGTGGCCTAAAAAGCTTGGAATGCATTGTGACACCACAGAGGTTAAGAGAAGCAAGGAACCATTGTGACCCAATGGAGACTAACAATCTAATGATCCCTTGTGACACCAATGGGCCTAAAAGGGGCCGGGATGTATTGTGAAAGCATGGGGCCCAAGTAAAACCTGGTACAATTACGCCACCATGGAGGCCAAGAATCAAATGATTCATTGTGACATCATGTGGCCTAAAAGGGCATGGGATGCATTGTGACACCACAGGGGTTAAGAGAAGCAAGGCACCATTGTAACCCAATGCAGGCTAACAATCTAAGAATCCCTTTTGACACCAGGGGGCGCAAAAGGACCACGGATGGACTCTGACAGCATGGGGACCTATGGAAGCAAGGAACCATTATGACACCATGAAGGCCAAGAATCAAATGGTTCATTGTAAGACCAAGTGGCCTAAAAGGGCTTGGAATGCATTGTGACACCACAGAGGTTAAGAGAAGCAAGGAACCATTGTGACCCAATGCAGGCTAACAATCTAATGATCCGTTGTGGCACCTGGGGGGAATAAAAAGGGCCAGGGATGAATTGTGACAGCATGGGGCCCAATAGAAACAAGGAACAATTATGACACCATGGAGGCCAAGAATCAAATGATTCATTGTGACATCAAGTGGCTTAAAAGGGCATGGGATGCATTGTGACACCACAGAGGTTAAGAGAAGCAAGGAACCATTGTGACCCAATGCAGGCTAACAATCTAATGATCCCTTGTGACACCAATGGGCCTAAAAGAGGCAGGGATGATTTGTGAAAGCATGGGGCCCCAGTAAAACCTGGTACAATTATGCCACCATGGAGGCCAAGAATCAAATGATTCATTGTGACATCAAGTGGCCTAAAAGGGCATGGGATGCATTGTGACACCACAGGGGTTAATAGAAGCAAGGAACCATTGTGACCCAATGCAGGCTAACAATCTAAGAATCCCTTTTGACACCAGGGGGCGCAAAAGGACCACGGATGAACTCTGACAGCATGGGGACCTATAGAAGCAAGGAACCATTATGACACCATGAAGGCCAAGAATCAAATGATTCATTGTGACATCAAGTGGCCTAAAAGGGCATGGGATGCATTGTGACACCACAGAGGTTAAGAGAAGCAAGGAACCATTGTGACCCATTGCAGGCTAACAATCTAATGATCCCTTGTGGCACCAGGGGGTATAAAAAGGGCCAGGGATGGATTGTTACAGCACGGGGACCAATAGAAGCAAGGATCTATTATGCCACCATGGAGGCCAAGAATCAAATGATTCATTGTGACATCAAGTGGCCTAAAAGGGCATGGGATGCATTGTGACAGCACAGGGGTTAAGAGAAGCAAGGATCCATTGTGACCCAATGGAGGCTAATAATCCCAGGATCCCATTTGACACCAGGGGGCGTAAAAGGGCCAGGGATGAATTGTGACAGCATGGAGCCCAATAGAAACAAGGAACCATTTTGACACAATGGAGGCCAAGAATCAAATGATTCATTGTCACATCAAGTGGCCTAAAAGGGCATGGGATGCATTATGACACCACAGAGGTTAAGAGAAGCAAGGAACCATTGTGACCCAATGCAGGCTAACAATCTAATGATCCCTTTTGACACCAATGGGCCTAAAAGGGGCAGGGATGAATTGTTACAGCACGGGGACCAATAGAAGCAAGGATCTATTATGCCACCATGGAGGCCAAGAATCAAATAATTCATTTTGACATCCAGTGGCCTAAAAGGGCATGGGATGCATTGTGACAGCACAGGGGTTAAGAGAAGCAAGGATCCATTGTGACCCAATGGAGGCTAACAATCTAAGAATCCCTTTTGACACCAGGGGGCGCAAAAGGACCACGGATGGACTCTGACAGCATGGGGACCTATGGAAGCAAGGAACCATTATGACACCATGAAGGCCAAGAATCAAATGGTTCATTGTAAGACCAAGTGGCCTAAAAGGGCTTGGAATGCATTGTGACACCACAGAGGTTAAGAGAAGCAAGGAACCATTGTGACCCAATGCAGGCTAACAATCTAATGATCCCTTGTGGCACCAGGGGGGAATAAAAAGGGCCAGGGATGAATTGTGACAGCATGGGGCCCAATAGAAACAAGGAACAATTATGACACCATGGAGGCCAAGAATCAAATGATTCATTGTGACATCAAGTGGCTTAAAAGGGCATGGGATGCATTGTGACACCACAGAGGTTAAGAGAAGCAAGGAACCATTGTGACCCAATGCAGGCTAACAATCTAATGATCCCTTGTGACACCAATGGGCCTAAAAGAGGCAGGGATGATTTGTGAAAGCATGGGGCCCCAGTAAAACCTGGTACAATTATGCCACCATGGAGGCCAAGAATCAAATGATTCATTGTGACATCATGTGGCCTAAAAGGGCATGGGATGCATTGTGACACCACAGGGGTTAATAGAAGCAAGGAACCATTGTGACCCAATGCAGGCTAACAATCTAAGAATCCCTTTTGACACCAGGGGGCGCAAAAGGACCACGGATGAACTCTGACAGCATGGGGACCTATAGAAGCAAGGAACCATTATGACACCATGAAGGCCAAGAATCAAATGATTCATTGTGACATCAAGTGGCCTAAAAGGGCATGGGATGCATTGTGACACCACAGAGGTTAAGAGAAGCAAGGAACCATTGTGACCCATTGCAGGCTAACAATCTAATGATCCCTTGTGACACCAATGGGCCTAAAAGGTCCAGGGATGAATTGTTACAGCACGGGGACCAATAGAAGCAAGGATCTATTATGCCACCATGGAGGCCAAGAATCAAATAATTCATTGTGACATCATGTGGCCTAAAAGGGCATGGGATGCATTGTGACAGCACAGGTGTTAAGAGAAGCAAGGATCAATTGTGACCCAATGGAGGCTAACAATCTAATAATCCCTTTTGACAGCAATCGGCCTAAAAGGAGCAGGGATGTATTGTGAAAGCATGGGGCCCAAGTAAAACCTGGTACAATTACGCCACCATGGAGGCCAAGAATCAAATGATTCATTGTGACATCAAGTGGCCTAAAAGGGCATGGGATGCATTGTGACACCACAGGGGTTAAGAGAACCAAGGAACCATTGTGACCCAATGCAGGCTAACAATCTAAGAATCCCTTTTGACACCAGGGGGCGCAAAAGGACCACGGATGGACTCTGACAGCATGGGGACCTATGGAAGCAAGGAACCATTATGACACCATGAAGGCCAAGAATCAAATGGTTCATTGTAAGACCAAGTGGCCTAAAAGGGCTTGGAATGCATTGTGACACCACAGAGGTTAAGAGAAGCAAGGAACCATTGTGACCCATTGCAGGCTAACAATCTAATGATCCCTTGTGGCACCAGGGGGTATAAAAAGGGCCAGGGATGAATTGTGACAGCATGGGGCCCAATAGAAACAAGGAACAATTATGACGCCATGGAGGCCAAGAATCAAATGATTCATTGTGACATCAAGTGGCCTAAAAGGGCATGGGATGCATTGTGACACCACAGAGGTTAAGAGAAGCAAGGAACCATTGTGACCCCTTGCAGGCTAACAATCTAATGATCCCTTTTGACACCAATGGGCCTAAAAGGGGCAGGGATGTATTGTGAAAGCATGGGGCCCAAGTAAAACCTGGTACAATTACGCCACCATGGAGGCCAAGAATCAAATGATTCATTGTGACATCAAGTGGCCTAAAAGTGCATGGGATGCATTGTGACAGCACAGGGGTTAAGAGAAGCAAGGAACCATTGTGACCCAATGCAGGCTAACAATCTAAGAATCCCTTTTGACACCAGGGGGCGCAAAAGGACCACGGATGAACTCTGACAGCATGGGGACCTATAGAAGCAAGGAACCATTATGACACCATGAAGGCCAAGAATCAAATGGTTCATTGTAAGACCAAGTGGCCTAAAAGGCTTGGAATGCATTGTGACACCACAGAGGTTAAGAGAAGCAAGGAACCATTGTGACCCAATGCAGGCTAACAATCTAATGATCCCTTGTGGCACCAGGGGGTATAAAAAGGGCCAGGGATGGATTGTTACAGCACGGGGACCAATAGAAGCAAGGATCAATTATGCCACCGTGGAGGCCAAGAATCAAATGATTCATTGTGACATCAAGTGGCCTAAAAGGGCATGGGATGCATTGTGACAGCACAGGGGTTAAGAGAAGCAAGGATCCATTGTGACCCAATGGAGGCTAACAATCCCAGGATCCCATTTGACACCAGGGGGCGTAAAAGTGCCAGGGATGAATTGTGACAGCATGGGGACCAATAGAAACAAGGAACCATTATGCCACCATGGAGGCCAAGAATCAAATGATTCATTGTGACATCAAGTGGCCTAAAAGGGCATGGGATGCATTGTGACACCACAGGGGTTAAGAGAAGCAAGGAACCATTGTGACCCAATGCAGGCTAACAATCTAAGAATCCCTTTTGACACCAGGGGGCGCAAAAGGACCACGGATGAACCTTGACAGCATGGGGACCTATAGAAGCAAGGAACCATTATGACACCATGAAGGCCAAGAATCAAATGGTTCATTGTAAGACCAAGTGGCCTAAAAGGGCTTGGAATGCATTGTGACACCACAGGGGTTAAGAGAAGCAAGGAACCATTGTGACCCAATGCAGGCTAACAATCTAATGATCCCTTGTGACACCAATGGGCCTAAAAGGGCCAGGGATGAATTGTGAAAGCATGGGGCCCAAGTAAAACCTGGGACAATTATGCCACCATGGAGGCCAAGAATCAAATGATTCATTGTGACATTAAGTGGCCTAAAAGTGCATGGGATGCATTGTGACACCACAGAGGTTAAGAGAAGCAAGGAACCATTGTGACCCAATGCAGGCTAACAATCTAAGAATCCCTTTTGACACCAGGGGGCGAAAAAGGACCACGGATGAACTCTGACAGCATGGGGACCTATAGAAGCAAGGAACCATTATGAAACCATGAAGGCCTAGAATCAAATGGTTCATTGTAAGACCAAGTGGCCTAAAAAGCTTGGAATGCATTGTGACACCACAGAGGTTAAGAGAAGCAAGGAACCATTGTGACCCAATGGAGACTAACAATCTAATGATCCCTTGTGACACCAATGGGCCTAAAAGGGGCCGGGATGTATTGTGAAAGCATGGGGCCCAAGTAAAACCTGGTACAATTACGCCACCATGGAGGCCAAGAATCAAATGATTCATTGTGACATCAAGTGGCTTAAAAGGGCATGGGATGCATTGTGACACCACAGAGGTTAAGAGAAGCAAGGAACCATTGTGACCCAATGCAGGCTAACAATCTAATGATCCCTTGTGACACCAGGGGGCGCAAAAGGACCACGGATGGACTCTGACAGCATGGGGACCTATGGAAGCAAGGAACCATTATGACACCATGAAGGCCAAGAATCAAATGGTTCATTGTAAGACCAAGTGGCCTAAAAGGTCTTGGAATGCATTGTGACACCACAGAGGTTAAGAGAAGCAAGGAACCATTGTGACCCAATGCAGGCTAACAATCTAATGATCCCTTGTGGCACCTGGGGGGAATAAAAAGGGCCAGGGATGAATTGTGACAGCATGGGGCCCAATAGAAACAAGGAACAATTATGACACCATGGAGGCCAAGAATCAAATGATTCATTGTGACATCAAGTGGCTTAAAAGGGCATGGGATGCATTGTGACACCACAGAGGTTAAGAGAAGCAAGGAACCATTGTGACCCAATGCAGGCTAACAATCTAATGATCCCTTGTGACACCAATGGGCCTAAAAGAGGCAGGGATGATTTGTGAAAGCATGGGGCCCCAGTAAAACCTGGTACAATTATGCCACCATGGAGGCCAAGAATCAAATGATTCATTGTGACATCAAGTGGCCTAAAAGGGCATGGGATGCATTATGACACCACAGGGGTTAATAGAAGCAAGGAACCATTGTGACCCAATGCAGGCTAACAATCTAAGAATCCCTTTTGACACCAGGGGGCGCAAAAGGACCACGGATGAACTCTGACAGCATGGGGACCTATAGAAGCAAGGAACCATTATGACACCATGAAGGCCAAGAATCAAATGATTCATTGTGACATCAAGTGGCCTAAAAGGGCATGGGATGCATTGTGACACCACAGAGGTTAAGAGAAGCAAGGAACCATTGTGACCCATTGCAGGCTAACAATCTAATGATCCCTTGTGGCACCAGGGGGTATAAAAAGGGCCAGGGATGGATTGTTACAGCACGGGGACCAATAGAAGCAAGGATCTATTATGCCACCATGGAGGCCAAGAATCAAATGATTCATTGTGACATCAAGTGGCCTAAAAGGGCATGGGATGCATTGTGACAGCACAGGGGTTAAGAGAAGCAAGGATCCATTGTGACCCAATGGAGGCTAATAATCCCAGGATCCCATTTGACACCAGGGGGCGTAAAAGGGCCAGGGATGAATTGTGACAGCATGGAGCCCAATAGAAACAAGGAACCATTTTGACACAATGGAGGCCAAGAATCAAATGATTCATTGTCACATCAAGTGGCCTAAAAGGGCATGGGATGCATTATGACACCACAGAGGTTAAGAGAAGCAAGGAACCATTGTGACCCAATGCAGGCTAACAATCTAATGATCCCTTTTGACACCAATGGGCCTAAAAGGGGCAGGGATGAATTGTTACAGCACGGGGACCAATAGAAGCAAGGATCTATTATGCCACCATGGAGGCCAAGAATCAAATAATTCATTTTGACATCCAGTGGCCTAAAAGGGCATGGGATGCATTGTGACAGCACAGGGGTTAAGAGAAGCAAGGATCCATTGTGACCCAATGGAGGCTAACAATCTAAGAATCCCTTTTGACACCAGGGGGCGCAAAAGGACCACGGATGGACTCTGACAGCATGGGGACCTATGGAAGCAAGGAACCATTATGACACCATGAAGGCCAAGAATCAAATGGTTCATTGTAAGACCAAGTGGCCTAAAAGGGCTTGGAATGCATTGTGACACCACAGAGGTTAAGAGAAGCAAGGAACCATTGTGACCCAATGCAGGCTAACAATCTAATGATCCCTTGTGGCACCAGGGGGGAATAAAAAGGGCCAGGGATGAATTGTGACAGCATGGGGCCCAATAGAAACAAGGAACAATTATGACACCATGGAGGCCAAGAATCAAATGATTCATTGTGACATCAAGTGGCTTAAAAGGGCATGGGATGCATTGTGACACCACAGAGGTTAAGAGAAGCAAGGAACCATTGTGACCCAATGCAGGCTAACAATCTAATGATCCCTTGTGACACCAATGGGCCTAAAAGAGGCAGGGATGATTTGTGAAAGCATGGGGCCCCAGTAAAACCTGGTACAATTATGCCACCATGGAGGCCAAGAATCAAATGATTCATTGTGACATCATGTGGCCTAAAAGGGCATGGGATGCATTGTGACACCACAGGGGTTAATAGAAGCAAGGAACCATTGTGACCCAATGCAGGCTAACAATCTAAGAATCCCTTTTGACACCAGGGGGCGCAAAAGGACCACGGATGAACTCTGACAGCATGGGGACCTATAGAAGCAAGGAACCATTATGACACCATGAAGGCCAAGAATCAAATGATTCATTGTGACATCAAGTGGCCTAAAAGGGCATGGGATGCATTGTGACACCACAGAGGTTAAGAGAAGCAAGGAACCATTGTGACCCATTGCAGGCTAACAATCTAATGATCCCTTGTGGCACCAGGGGGTATAAAAAGGGCCAGGGATGGATTGTTACAGCACGGGGACCAATAGAAGCAAGGATCTATTATGCCACCATGGAGGCCAAGAATCAAATGATTCATTGTGACATCAAGTGGCCTAAAAGGGCATGGGATGCATTGTGACAGCACAGGGGTTAAGAGAAGCAAGGATCCATTGTGACCCAATGGAGGCTAATAATCCCAGGATCCCATTTGACACCAGGGGGCGTAAAAGGGCCAGGGATGAATTGTGACAGCATGGAGCCCAATAGAAACAAGGAACCATTTTGACACAATGGAGGCCAAGAATCAAATGATTCATTGTCACATCAAGTGGCCTAAAAGGGCATGGGATGCATTATGACACCACAGAGGTTAAGAGAAGCAAGGAACCATTGTGACCCAATGCAGGCTAACAATCTAATGATCCCTTTTGACACCAATGGGCCTAAAAGGGGCAGGGATGAATTGTTACAGCACGGGGACCAATAGAAGCAAGGATCTATTATGCCACCATGGAGGCCAAGAATCAAATAATTCATTTTGACATCCAGTGGCCTAAAAGGGCATGGGATGCATTGTGACAGCACAGGGGTTAAGAGAAGCAAGGATCCATTGTGACCCAATGGAGGCTAACAATCTAAGAATCCCTTTTGACACCAGGGGGCGCAAAAGGACCACGGATGGACTCTGACAGCATGGGGACCTATGGAAGCAAGGAACCATTATGACACCATGAAGGCCAAGAATCAAATGGTTCATTGTAAGACCAAGTGGCCTAAAAGGGCTTGGAATGCATTGTGACACCACAGAGGTTAAGAGAAGCAAGGAACCATTGTGACCCAATGCAGGCTAACAATCTAATGATCCCTTGTGGCACCAGGGGGGAATAAAAAGGGCCAGGGATGAATTGTGACAGCATGGGGCCCAATAGAAACAAGGAACAATTATGACACCATGGAGGCCAAGAATCAAATGATTCATTGTGACATCAAGTGGCTTAAAAGGGCATGGGATGCATTGTGACACCACAGAGGTTAAGAGAAGCAAGGAACCATTGTGACCCAATGCAGGCTAACAATCTAATGATCCCTTGTGACACCAATGGGCCTAAAAGAGGCAGGGATGATTTGTGAAAGCATGGGGCCCCAGTAAAACCTGGTACAATTATGCCACCATGGAGGCCAAGAATCAAATGATTCATTGTGACATCATGTGGCCTAAAAGGGCATGGGATGCATTGTGACACCACAGGGGTTAATAGAAGCAAGGAACCATTGTGACCCAATGCAGGCTAACAATCTAAGAATCCCTTTTGACACCAGGGGGCGCAAAAGGACCACGGATGAACTCTGACAGCATGGGGACCTATAGAAGCAAGGAACCATTATGACACCATGAAGGCCAAGAATCAAATGATTCATTGTGACATCAAGTGGCCTAAAAGGGCATGGGATGCATTGTGACACCACAGAGGTTAAGAGAAGCAAGGAACCATTGTGACCCATTGCAGGCTAACAATCTAATGATCCCTTGTGACACCAATGGGCCTAAAAGGTCCAGGGATGAATTGTTACAGCACGGGGACCAATAGAAGCAAGGATCTATTATGCCACCATGGAGGCCAAGAATCAAATAATTCATTGTGACATCATGTGGCCTAAAAGGGCATGGGATGCATTGTGACAGCACAGGGGTTAAGAGAAGCAAGGATCCATTGTGACCCAATGGAGGCTAACAATCTAATGATCCCTTTTGACACCAATGGGCCTAAAAGGGGCAGGGATGAATTGTGAAAGCATGGGGCCCAAGTAAAACCTGGTACAATTACGCCACCATGGAGGCCAAGAATCAAATTATTCATTGTGACATCAAGTGGCCTAAAAGGGCATGGGATGCATTGTGACACCACAGAGGTTAAGAGAACCAAGGAACCATTGTGACCCAATGCAGGCTAACAATCTAAGAATCCCTTTTGACACCAGGGGGCGCAAAAGGACCACGGATGGACTCTGACAGCATGGGGACCTATAGAAGCAAGGAATCATTATGACACCATGAAGGCCAAGAATCAAATGGTTCATTGTAAGACCAAGTGGGCTAAAAGGGCTTGGAATGCATTGTGACACCACAGAGGTTAAGAGAAGCAAGGAACCATTGTGACCCATTGCAGGCTAACAATCTAATGATCCCTTGTGGCACCAGGGGGTATAAAAAGGGCCAGGGATGGATTGTTACAGCACGGGGACCAATAGAAGCAAGGATCTATTATGCCACCATGGAGGCCAAGAATCAAATGATTCATTGTGACATCAAGTGGCCTAAAAGGGCATGGGATGCATTGTGACAGCACAGGGGTTAAGAGAAGCAAGGATCCATTGTGACCCAATGGAGGCTAATAATCCCAGGATCCCATTTGACACCAGGGGGCGTAAAAGGGCCAGGGATGAATTGTGACAGCATGGGGCCCAATAGAAACAAGGAACCATTTTGACACAATGGAGGCCAAGAATCAAATGATTCATTGTGACATCAAGTGGCCTAAAAGGGCATGGGATGCATTGTGACACCACAGAGGTTAAGAGAAGCAAGGAACCATTGTGACCCAATGCAGCCTAACAATCTAATGATCCCTTGTGGCACCAATGGGCCTAAAAGGGGCAGGGATGAATTGTTACAGCACGGGGACCAATAGAAGCAAGGATCTATTATGCCACCATGGAGGCCAAGAATCAAATAATTCATTGTGACATCAAGTAGCCTAAAAGGGCATGGGATGCATTGTGACACCACAGAGGTAAGGAGAAGCAAGGAACCATTGTGACCCATTGCAGGCTAACAATCTAACGATCCCTTGTGGCACCAGGGGGTATAAAAAGGGCCAGGGATAAATTGTGACAGCATGGGGCCCAATAGAAACAAGGAACAATTATGACACCATGGTGGCCAAGAATCAAATGATTCATTGTGACATCAAGTGGCCTAAAAGGGCATGGGATGCATTGTGACACCACAGGGGTTAAGAGAAGCAAGGATCCATTGTGACCCAATGGAGGCTAACAATCTAATGATCCCTTTTGACACCAATGGGCCTAAAAGGGGCAGGGATGTATTGTGAAAGCATGGGGCCCAAGTAAAACCTGGTACAATTACGCCACCATGGAGGCCAAGAATCAAATGATTCATTGTGACATCAAGTGGCCTAAAAGGGCATGGGATGCATTGTGACACCACAGGGGTTAAGAGAACCAAGGAACCATTGTGACCCAATGCAGGCTAACAATCTAAGAATCCCTTTTGACACCAGGGGGCGCAAAAGGACCACGGATGGACTCTGACAGCATGGGGACCTATAGAAGCAAGGAACCATTATGACACCATGAAGGCCAAGAATCAAATGGTTCATTGTAAGACCAAGTGGCCTAAAAGGCTTGGAATGCATTGTGACACCACAGAGGTTAAGAGAAGCAAGGAACCATTGTGACCCAATGCAGGCTAACAATCTAATGATCCCTTGTGGCACCAGGGGGTATAAAAAGGGCCAGGGATGGATTGTTACAGCACGGGGACCAATAGAAGCAAGGATCTATTATGCCACCATGGAGGCCAAGAATCAAATGATTCATTGTGACATCAAGTGGCCTAAAAGGGCATGGGATGCATTGTGACACCACAGGGGTTAAGAGAAGCAAGGATCCATTGTGACCCAATGGAGGCTAACAATCCCAGGATCCCATTTGACACCAGGGGGCGTAAAAGGGCCAGGGATGAATTGTGACAGCATGGGGCCCAATAGAAACAAGGAACCATTTTGACACAATGGAGGCCAAGAATCAAATGATTCATTGTGACATCAAGTGGCCTAAAAGGGCATGGGATGCATTATGACACCACAGAGGTTAAGAGAAGCAAGGAACCATTGTGACCCAATGGAGGCTAACAATCTAAGAATCCCTTTTGACACCAGGGGGCGCAAAAGGACCACGGATGGACTCTGACAGCATGGGGACCTATGGAAGCAAGGAACCATTATGACACCATGAAGGCCAAGAATCAAATGGTTCATTGTAAGACCAAGTGGCCTAAAAGGGCTTGGAATGCATTGTGACACCACAGAGGTTAAGAGAAGCAAGGAACCATTGTGACCCAATGCAGGCTAACAATCTAATGATCCCTTGTGGCACCACGGGGGAATAAAAAGGGCCAGGGATGAATTGTGACAGCATGGGGACCAATAGAAACAAGGAACAATTATGACACCATGGAGGCCAAGAATCAAATGATTCATTGTGACATCAAGTGGCTTAAAAGGGCATGGGATGCATTGTGACACCACAGAGGTTAAGAGAAGCAAGGAACCATTGTGACCCAATGCAGGCTAACAATCTAATGATCCCTTGTGACACCAATGGGCCTAAAAGAGGCAGGGATGATTTGTGAAAGCATGGGGCCCCAGTAAAACCTGGTACAATTATGCCACCATGGAGGCCAAGAATCAAATGATTCATTGTGACATCATGTGGCCTAAAAGGGCATGGGATGCATTGTGACACCACAGGGGTTAATAGAAGCAAGGAACCATTGTGACCCAATGCAGGCTAACAATCTAAGAATCCCTTTTGACACCAGGGGGCGCAAAAGGACCACGGATGAACTCTGACAGCATGGGGACCTATAGAAGCAAGGAACCATTATGACACCATGAAGGCCAAGAATCAAATGATTCATTGTGACATCAAGTGGCCTAAAAGGGCATGGGATGCATTGTGACACCACAGAGGTTAAGAGAAGCAAGGAACCATTGTGACCCATTGCAGGCTAACAATCTAATGATCCCTTGTGACACCAATGGGCCTAAAAGGTCCAGGGATGAATTGTTACAGCACGGGGACCAATAGAAGCAAGGATCTATTATGCCACCATGGAGGCCAAGAATCAAATAATTCATTGTGACATCATGTGGCCTAAAAGGGCATGGGATGCATTGTGACAGCACAGGGGTTAAGAGAAGCAAGGATCCATTGTGACCCAATGGAGGCTAACAATCTAATAATCCCTTTTGACACCAATGGGCCTAAAAGGAGCAGGGATGTATTGTGAAAGCATGGGGCCCAATGAAAACCTGGTACAATTACGCCACCATGGAGGCCAAGAATCAAATGATTCATTGTGACATCAAGTGGCCTAAAAGGGCATGGGATGCATTGTGACACCACAGGGGTTAAGAGAACCAAGGAACCATTGTGACCCAATGCAGGCTAACAATCTAAGAATCCCTTTTGACACCAGGGGGCGCAAAAGGACCACGGATGGACTCTGACAGCATGGGGACCTATAGAAGCAAGGAACCATTATGACACCATGAAGGCCAAGAATCAAATGGTTCATTGTAAGACCAAGTGGCCTAAAAGGCTCGGAATGCATTGTGACACCACAGAGGTTAAGAGAAGCAAGGAACCATTGTGACCCAATGCAGGCTAACAATCTAATGATCCCTTGTGGCACCAGGGGTTATAAAAAGGGCCAGGGATGGATTGTTACAGCACGGGGACCAATAGAAGCAAGGATCTATTATGCCACCATGGAGGCCCAGAATCAAATGATTCATTGTGACATCAAGTGGCCTAAAAGGGCATGGGATGCATTGTGACAGCACAGGGGTTAAGAGAAGCAAGGATCCATTGTGACCCAATGGAGGCTAATAATCCCAGGATCCCATTTGACACCAGGGTGCGTAAAAGGGCCAGGGATGAATTGTGACAGCATGGGGCCCAATAGAAACAAGGAACCATTTTGACACAATGGAGGCCAAGAATCAAATGATTCATTGTGACATCAAGTGGCCTAAAAGGGCATGGGATGCATTGTGACACCACAGAGGTTAAGAGAAGCAAGGAACCATTGTGACCCAATGCAGCCTAACAATCTAATGATCCCTTGTGGCACCAATGGGCCTAAAAGGGGCAGGGATGAATTGTTACAGCACGGGGACCAATAGAAGCAAGGATCTATTATGCCACCATGGAGGCCAAGAATCAAATAATTCATTGTGACATCAAGTAGCCTAAAAGGGCATGGGATGCATTGTGACACCACAGAGGTTAGGAGAAGCAAGGAACCATTGTGACCCATTGCAGGCTAACAATCTAACGATCCCTTGTGGCACCAGGGGGTATAAAAAGGGCCAGGGATAAATTGTGACAGCATGGGGCCCAATAGAAACAAGGAACAATTATGACACCATGGTGGCCAAGAATCAAATGATTCATTGTGACATCAAGTGGCCTAAAAGGGCATGGGATGCATTGTGACACCACAGGGGTTAAGAGAAGCAAGGATCCATTGTGACCCAATGGAGGCTAACAATCTAATGATCCCTTTTGACACCAATGGGCCTAAAAGGGGCAGGGATGTATTGTGAAAGCATGGGGCCCAAGTAAAACCTGGTACAATTACGCCACCATGGAGGCCAAGAATCAAATGATTCATTGTGACATCAAGTGGCCTAAAAGGGCATGGGATGCATTGTGACACCACAGGGGTTAAGAGAAGCAAGGAACCATTGTGACCCAATGCAGGCTAACAATCTAAGAATCCCTTTTGACACCAGGGGGCGCAAAAGGACCACGGATGGACTCTGACAGCATGGGGACCTATAGAAGCAAGGAACCATTATGACACCATGAAGGCCAAGAATCAAATGGTTCATTGTAAGACCAAGTGGCCTAAAAGGCTTGGAATGCATTGTGACACCACAGAGGTTAAGAGAAGCAAGGAACCATTGTGACCCAATGCAGGCTAACAATCTAATGATCCCTTGTGGCACCAGGGGGTATAAAAAGGGCCAGGGATGGATTGTTACAGCACGGGGACCAATAGAAGCAAGGATCTATTATGCCACCATGGAGGCCAAGAATCAAATGATTCATTGTGACATCAAGTGGCCTAAAAGGGCATGGGATGCATTGTGACACCACAGGGGTTAAGAGAAGCAAGGATCCATTGTGACCCAATGGAGGCTAACAATCCCAGGATCCCATTTGACACCAGGGGGCGTAAAAGGGCCAGGGATGAATTGTGACAGCATGGGGCCCAATAGAAACAAGGAACCATTTTGACACAATGGAGGCCAAGAATCAAATGATTCATTGTGACATCAAGTGGCCTAAAAGGGCATGGGATGCATTATGACACCACAGAGGTTAAGAGAAGCAAGGAACCATTGTGACCCAATGCAGGCTAACAATCTAAGAATCCCTTTTGACACCAGGGGGCGCAAAAGGACCACGGATGGACTCTGACAGCATGGGGACCTATGGAAGCAAGGAACCATTATGACACCATGAAGGCCAAGAATCAAATGGTTCATTGTAAGACCAAGTGGCCTAAAAGGGCTTGGAATGCATTGTGACACCACAGAGGTTAAGAGAAGCAAGGAACCATTGTGACCCAATGCAGGCTAACAATCTAATGATCCCTTATGGCACCAGGGGGGAATAAAAAGGGCCAGGGATGAATTGTGACAGCATGGGGCCCAATAGAAACAAGGAACAATTATGACACCATGGAGGCCAAGAATCAAATGATTCATTGTGACATCAAGTGGCTTAAAAGGGCATGGGATGCATTGTGACACCACAGAGGTTAAGAGAAGCAAGGAACCATTGTGACCCAATGCAGGCTAACAATCTAATGATCCCTTGTGACACCAATGGGCCTAAAAGAGGCAGGGATGATTTGTGAAAGCATGGGGCCCCAGTAAAACCTGGTACAATTATGCCACCATGGAGGCCAAGAATCAAATGATTCATTGTGACATCATGTGGCCTAAAAGGGCATGGGATGCATTGTGACACCACAGGGGTTAATAGAAGCAAGGAACCATTGTGACCCAATGCAGGCTAACAATCTAAGAATCCCTTTTGACACCAGGGGGCGCAAAAGGACCACGGATGAACTCTGACAGCATGGGGACCTATAGAAGCAAGGAACCATTATGACACCATGAAGGCCAAGAATCAAATGATTCATTGTGACATCAAGTGGCCTAAAAGGGCATGGGATGCATTGTGACACCACAGAGGTTAAGAGAAGCAAGGAACCATTGTGACCCATTGCAGGCTAACAATCTAATGATCCCTTGTGACACCAATGGGCCTAAAAGGTCCAGGGATGAATTGTTACAGCACGGGGACCAATAGAAGCAAGGATCTATTATGCCACCATGGAGGCCAAGAATCAAATAATTCATTGTGACATCATGTGGCCTAAAAGGGCATGGGATGCATTGTGACAGCACAGGGGTTAAGAGAAGCAAGGATCCATTGTGACCCAATGGAGGCTAACAATCTAATGATCCCTTTTGACACCAATGGGCCTAAAAGGGGCAGGGATGAATTGTGAAAGCATGGGGCCCAAGTAAAACCTGGTACAATTACGCCACCATGGAGGCCAAGAATCAAATTATTCATTGTGACATCAAGTGGCCTAAAAGGGCATGGGATGCATTGTGACACCACAGGGGTTAAGAGAAGCAAGGAACCATTGTGACCCAATGCAGGCTAACAATCTAAGAATCCCTTTTGACACCAGGGGGCGCAAAAGGACCACGGATGGACTCTGACAGCATGGGGACCTATAGAAGCAAGGAATCATTATGACACCATGAAGGCCAAGAATCAAATGGTTCATTGTAAGACCAAGTGGCCTAAAAGGCTTGGAATGCATTGTGACACCACAGAGGTTAAGAGAAGCAAGGAACCATTGTGACCCATTGCAGGCTAACAATCTAATGATCCCTTGTGGCACCAGGGGGTATAAAAAGGGCCAGGGATGGATTGTTACAGCACGGGGACCAATAGAAGCAAGGATCTATTATGCCACCATGGAGGCCAAGAATCAAATGATTCATTGTGACATCAAGTGGCCTAAAAGGGCATGGGATGCATTGTGACACCACAGGGGTTAAGAGAAGCAAGGATCCATTGTGACCCAATGGAGGCTAATAATCCCAGGATCCCATTTGACACCAGGGGGCATAAAAGGGCCAGGGATGAATTGTGACAGCATGGGGCCCAATAGAAACAAGGAACCATTTTGACACAATGGAGGCCAAGAATCAAATGATTCATTGTGACATCAAGTGGCCTAAAAGGGCATGGGATGCATTGTGACGCCACAGAGGTTAAGAGAAGCAAGGAACCATTGTGACCCATTGCAGGCTAACAATCTAATGATCCCTTGTGACACCAATGGGCCTAAAAGGTCCAGGGATGAATTGTTACAGCACGGGGACCAATAGAAGCAAGGATCTATTATGCCACCATGGAGGCCAAGAATCAAATAATTCATTGTGACATCATGTGGCCTAAAAGGGCATGGGATGCATTGTGACAGCACAGGGGTTAAGAGAAGCAAGGATCCATTGTGACCCAATGGAGGCTAACAATCTAATAATCCCTTTTGACACCAATGGGCCTAAAAGGAGCAGGGATGTATTGTGAAAGCATGGGGCCCAATGAAAACCTGGTACAATTACGCCACCATGGAGGCCAAGAATCAAATGATTCATTGTGACATCAAGTGGCCTAAAAGGGCATGGGATGCATTGTGACACCACAGGGGTTAAGAGAACCAAGGAACCATTGTGACCCAATGCAGGCTAACAATCTAAGAATCCCTTTTGACACCAGGGGGCGCAAAAGGACCACGGATGGACTCTGACAGCATGGGGACCTATAGAAGCAAGGAACCATTATGACACCATGAAGGCCAAGAATCAAATGGTTCATTGTAAGACCAAGTGGCCTAAAAGGCTCGGAATGCATTGTGACACCACAGAGGTTAAGAGAAGCAAGGAACCATTGTGACCCAATGCAGGCTAACAATCTAATGATCCCTTGTGGCACCAGGGTGTATAAAAAGGGCCAGGGATGGATTGTTACAGCACGGGGACCAATAGAAGCAAGGATCTATTATGCCACCATGGAGGCCAAGAATCAAATGATTCATTGTGACATCAAGTGGCCTAAAAGGGCATGGGATGCATTGTGACAGCACAGGGGTTAAGAGAAGCAAGGATCCATTGTGACCCAATGGAGGTTAATAATCCCAGGATCCCATTTGACACCAGGGGGCGTAAAAGGGCCAGGGATGAATTGTGACAGCATGGGGCCCAATAGAAACAAGGAACCATTTTGACACAATGGAGGCCAAGAATCAAATGATTCATTGTGACATCAAGTGGCCTAAAAGGGCATGGGATGCATTATGACACCACAGAGGTTAAGAGAAGCAAGGAACCATTGTGACCCAATGCAGGCTAACAATCTAAGAATCCCTTTTGACACCAGGGGGCGCAAAAGGACCACGGATGGACTCTGACAGCATGGGGACCTATGGAAGCAAGGAACCATTATGACACCATGAAGGCCAAGAACCAAATGGTTCATTGTAAGACCAAGTGGCCTAAAAGGGCTTGGAATGCATTGTGACACCACAGAGGTTAAGAGAAGCAAGGAACCATTGTGACCCATTGCAGGCTAACAATCTAATGATCCCTTGTGGCACCAGGGGGTATAAAAAGGGCCAGGGATGAATTGTGACAGCATGGGGCCCAATAGAAACAAGGAACAATTATGACACCATGGTGGCCAAGAATCAAATGATTCATTGTGACATCAAGTGGCCTAAAAGGGCATGGGATGCATTGTGACACCACAGAGGTTAAGAGAAGCAAGGAACCATTGTGACCCATTGCAGGCTAACAATCAAATGATCCCTTGTGACACCAATGGGCCTAAAAGGGGCAGGGATGAATTGTTACAGCACGGGGACCAATAGAAGCAAGGATCTATTATGCCACCATGGAGGCCAAGAATCAAATAATTCATTGTGACATCATGTGGCCTAAAAGGGCATGGGATGCATTGTGACAGCACAGGGGTTAAGAGAAGCAAGGATCCATTGTGACCCAATGGAGGCTAACAATCTAATAATCCCTTTTGACACCAATGGGCCTAAAAGGAGCAGGGATGTATTGTGAAAGCATGGGGCCCAATGAAAACCTGGTACAATTACGCCACCATGGAGGCCAAGAATCAAATGATTCATTGTGACATCAAGTGGCCTAAAAGGGCATGGGATGCATTGTGACACCACAGGGGTTAAGAGAACCAAGGAACCATTGTGACCCAATGCAGGCTAACAATCTAAGAATCCCTTTTGACACCAGGGGGCGCAAAAGGACCACGGATGGACTCTGACAGCATGGGGACCTATGGAAGCAAGGAACCATTATGACACCATGAAGGCCAAGAATCAAATGGTTCATTGTAAGACCAAGTGGCCTAAAAGGGCTTGGAATGCATTGTGACACCACAGAGGTTAAGAGAAGCAAGGAACCATTGTGACCCATTGCAGGCTAACAATCTAATGATCCCTTGTGGCACCAGGGGGTATAAAAAGGGCCAGGGATGAATTGTGACAGCATGGGGCCCAATAGAAACAAGGAACAATTATGACACCATGGAGGCCAAGAATCAAATGATTCATTGTGACATCAAGTGGCCTAAAAGGGCATGGGATGCATTGTGACACCACAGAGGTTAAGAGAAGCAAGGAACCATTGTGACCCCTTGCAGGCTAACAATCTAATGATCCCTTTTGACACCAATGGGCCTAAAAGGGGCAGGGATGTATTGTGAAAGCATGGGGCCCAAGTAAAACCTGGTACAATTACGCCACCATGGAGGCCAAGAATCAAATGATTCATTGTGACATCAAGTGGCCTAAAAGGGCATGGGATGCATTGTGACACCACAGGGGTTAAGAGAAGCAAGGAACCATTGTGACCCAATGCAGGCTAACAATCGAAGAATCCCTTTTGACACCAGGGGGCGCAAAAGGACCACGGATGAACTCTGACAGCATGGGGACCTATAGAAGCAAGGAACCATTATGACACCATGAAGGCCAAGAATCAAATGGTTCATTGTAAGACCAAGTGGCCTAAAAGGCTTGGAATGCATTGTGACACCACAGAGGTTAAGAGAAGCAAGGAACCATTGTGACCCAATGCAGGCTAACAATCTAATGATCCCTTGTGGCACCAGGGGGTATAAAAAGGGCCAGGGATGGATTGTTACAGCACGGGGACCAATAGAAGCAAGGATCAATTATGCCACCGTGGAGGCCAAGAATCAAATGATTCATTGTGACATCAAGTGGCCTAAAAGGGCATGGTATGCATTGTGACACCACAGGGGTTAAGAGAAGCAAGGATCCATTGTGACCCAATGGAGGCTAACACTCCCAGGATCCCATTTGACACCAGGGGGCGTAAAAGGGCCAGGGATGAATTGTGAAAGCATGGGGACCAATAGAAACAAGGAACCATTATGCCACCATGGAGGCCAAGAATCAAATGATTCATTGTGACATCAAGTGGCCTAAAAGGGCATGGGATGCATTGTGACACCACAGGGGTTAAGAGAAGCAAGGAACCATTGTGACCCAATGCAGGCTAACAATCTAAGAATCCCTTTTGACACCAGGGGGCGCAAAATGACCACGGATGAACCTTGACGGCATGGGGACCTATAGAAGCAAGGAACCATTATGACACCATGAAGGCCAAGAATCAAATGGTTCATTGTAAGACCAAGTGGCCTAAAAGGGCTTGGAATGCATTGTGACACCACAGGGGTTAAGAGAAGCAAGGAACCATTGTGACCCAATGCAGGCTAACAATCTAATGATCCCTTGTGACACCAATGGGCCTAAAAGGGCCAGGGATGAATTGTGAAAGCATGGGGCCCAAGTAAATCCTGGTACAATTATGCCACCATGGAGGCCAAGAATCAAATGATTCATTGTGACATCATGTGGCCTAAAAGGGCATGGGATGCATTGTGACACCACAGGGGTTAAGAGAAGCAAGGCACCATTGTAACCCAATGCAGGCTAACAATCTAAGAATCCCTTTTGACACCAGGGGGCGCAAAAGGGCCACGGATGTACTCTGACAGCATGGGGACCTATGGAAGCAAGGAACCATTATGACACCATGAAGGCCAAGAATCAAATGGTTCATTGTAAGACCAAGTGGCCTAAAAGGGCTTGGAATGCATTGTGACACCACAGAGGTTAAGAGAAGCAAGGAACCATTGTGACCCAATGCAGGCTAACAATCTAATGATCCCTTGTGGCACCACGGGGGAATAAAAAGGGCCAGGTCTGAATTGTGACAGCATGGGGACCAATAGAAACAAGGAACAATTATGACACCATGGAGGCCAAGAATCAAATGATTCATTGTGACATCAAGTGGCTTAAAAGGGCATGGGATGCATTGTGACACCACAGAGGTTAAGAGAAGCAAGGAACCATTGTGACCCAATGCAGGCTAACAATCTAATGATCCCTTGTGACACCAATGGGCCTAAAAGAGGCAGGGATGATTTGTGAAAGCATGGGGCCCCAGTAAAACCTGGTACAATTATGCCACCATGGAGGCCAAGAATCAAATGATTCATTGTGACATCAAGTGGCCTAAAAGGGCATGGGATGCATTGTGACACCACAGGGGTTAATAGAAGCAAGGAACCATTGTGACCCAATGCAGGCTAACAATCTAAGAATCCCTTTTGACACCAGGGGGCGCAAAAGGACCACGGATGAACTCTGACAGCATGGGGACCTATAGAAGCAAGGAACCATTATGACACCATGAAGGCCAAGAATCAAATGATTCATTGTGACATCAAGTGGCCTAAAAGGGCATGGGATGCATTGTGACACCACAGAGGTTAAGAGAAGCAAGGCACCATTGCGACCCAATGCAGGCTAACAATCTAATGATCCCTTTTGACACCAGGGGGCGCAAAAGGACCACGGATGGACTCTGACAGCATGGGGACCTATGGAAGCAAGGAACCATTATGACACCATGAAGGCCAAGAATCAAATGGTTCATTGTAAGACCAAGTGGCCTAAAAGGGCTTGGAATGCATTGTGACACCACAGAGGTTAAGAGAAGCAAGGAACCATTGTGACCCAATGCAGGCTAACAATCTAATGATCCCTTGTGGCACCAGGGGGTAATAAAAAGGGCCAGGGATGAATTGTGACAGCATGGGGCCCAATAGAAACAAGGAACAATTATGACACCATGAAGGCCAAGAATCAAATGATTCATTGTGACATCAAGTGGCTTAAAAGGGCATGGGATGCATTGTGACACCACAGAGGTTAAGAGAAGCAAGGAACCATTGTGACCCAATGCAGGCTAACAATCTAATGATCCCTTGTGACACCAATGGGCCTAAAGGAGGCAGGGATGATTTGTGAAAGCATGGGGCCCCAGTAAAACCTGGTACAATTATGCCACCATGGAGGCCAAGAATCAAATGATTCATTGTGACATCAAGTGGCCTAAAAGGGCATGGGATGCATTGTGACACCACAGGGGTTAAGAGAAGCAAGGAACCATTGTGACCCAATGCTGGCTAACAATCTAAGAATCCCTTTTGACACCAGGGGGCGCAAAAGGACCACGGATGAACTCTGACAGCATGGGGACCTATAGAAGCAAGGAACCATTATGACACCATGAAGGCCAAGAATCAAATGATTCATTGTGACATCAAGTGGCCTAAAAGGGCATGGGATGCATTGTGACACCACAGAGGTTAAGAGAAGCAAGGAACCATTGTGACCCATTGCAGGCTAACAATCTAATGATCCCTTGTGACACCAATGGGCCTAAAAGGGGCAGGGATGTATTGTGAAAGCATGGGGCCCAAGTAAAACCTGGTACAATTACGCCACCATGGAGGCCAAGAATCAAATGATTCATTGTGACATCAAGTGGCCTAAAAGGGCATGGGATGCATTGTGACACCACAGGGGTTAAGAGAACCAAGGAACCATTGTGACCCAATGCAGGCTAACAATCTAAGAATCCCTTTTGACACCAGGGGGCGCAAAAGGACCACGGATGGACTCTGACAGCATGGGGACCTATAGAAGCAAGGAACCATTATGACACCATGAAGGCCAAGAATCAAATGGTTCATTGTAAGACCAAGTGGCCTAAAAGGCTTGGAATGCATTGTGACACCACAGAGGTTAAGAGAAGCAAGGAACCATTGTGACCCAATGCAGGCTAACAATCTAATGATCCCTTGTGGCACCAGGGGGTATAAAAAGGGCCAGGGATGGATTGTTACAGCACGGGGACCAATAGAAGCAAGGATCTATTATGCCACCATGGAGGCCAAGAATCAAATGATTCATTGTGACATCAAGTGGCCTAAAAGGGCATGGGATGCATTGTGACAGCACAGGGGTTAAGAGAAGCAAGGATCCATTGTGACCCAATGGAGGCTAATAATCCCAGGATCCCATTTGACACCAGGGGGCGTAAAAGGGCCAGGGATGAATTGTGACAGCATGGGGCCCAATAGAAACAAGGAACCATTTTGACACAATGGAGGCCAAGAATCAAATGATTCATTGTGACATCAAGTGGCCTAAAAGGGCATGGGATGCATTATGACACCACAGAGGTTAAGAGAAGCAAGGAACCATTGTGACCCAATGCAGGCTAACAATCTAATGATCCCTTGTGGCACCAATGGGCCTAAAAGGGGCAGGGATGAATTGTTACAGCACGGGGACCAATAGAAGCAAGGATCTATTATGCCACCATGGAGGCCAAGAATCAAATAATTCATTGTGACATCATGTGGCCTAAAAGGGCATGGGATGCATTGTGACAGCACAGGGGTTAAGAGAAGCAAGGATCCATTGTGACCCAATGCAGGCTAACAATCTAATAATCCCTTTTGACACCAATGGGCCTAAAAGGAGCAGGGATGTATTGTGAAAGCATGGGGCCCAATGAAAACCTGGTACAATTACGCCACCATGGAGGCCAAGAATCAAATGATTCATTGTGACATCAAGTGGCCTAAAAGGGCATGGGATGCATTGTGACACCACAGGGGTTAAGAGAAGCAAGGCACCATTGTGACCCAATGCAGGCTAACAATCTAAGAATCCCTTTTGACACCAGGGGGCGCAAAAGGACCACGGATGGACTCTGACAGCATGGGGACCTATGGAAGCAAGGAACCATTATGACACCATGAAGGCCAAGAATCAAATGGTTCATTTTAAGACCAAGTGGCCTAAAAGGCCTTGGAATGCATTGTGACACCACAGAGGTTAAGAGAAGCAAGGAACCATTGTGACCCATTGCAGGCTAACAATCTAACGATCCCTTGTGGCACCAGGGGGTATAAAAAGGGCCAGGGATAAATTGTGACGGCATGGGGCCCAATAGAAACAAGGAACAATTATGACACCATGGTGGCCAAGAATCAAATAATTCTTTGTGACATCATGTGGCCTAAAAGGGCATGGGATGCATTGTGACAGCACAGGGGTTAAGAGAAGCAAGGATCCATTGTGACCCAATGGAGGCTAACAATCTAATGATCCCTTTTGACACCAATGGGCCTAAAAGGGGCAAGGATGTATTGTGAAAGCATGGGGCCCAAGTAAAACCTGGTACAATTACGCCACCATGGAGGCCAAGAATCAAATGATTCATTGTGACATCAAGTGGCCTAAAAGGGCATGGGATGCATTGTGACACCACAGGGGTTAAGAGAAGCAAGGAACCATTGTGACCCAATGCAGGCTAACAATCTAAGAATCCCTTTTGACACCAGGGGGCGCAAAAGGACCACGGATGGACTCTGACAGCATGGGGACCTATAGAAGCAAGGAACCATTATGACACCATGAAGGCCAAGAATCAAATGGTTCATTGTAAGACCAAGTGGCCTAAAAGGCTTGGAATGCATTGTGACACCACAGAGGTTAAGAGAAGCAAGGAACCATTGTGACCCAATGCAGGCTAACAATCTAATGATCCCTTGTGGCACCAGGGGGTATAAAAAGGGCCAGGGATGGATTGTTACAGCACGGGGACCAATAGAAGCAAGGATCTATTATGCCACCATGGAGGCCAAGAATCAAATGATTCATTGTGACATCAAGTGGCCTAAAAGGGCATGGGATGCATTGTGACAGCACAGGGGTTAAGAGAAGCAAGGATCCATTGTGACCCAATGGAGGCTAATAATCCCAGGATCCCATTTGACACCAGGGGGCGTAAAAGGGCCAGGGATGAATTGTGACAGCATGGGGCCCAATAGAAACAAGGAACCATTTTGACACAATGGAGGCCAAGAATCAAATGATTCATTGTGACATCAAGTGGCCTAAAAGGGCATGGGATGCATTATGACACCACAGAGGTTCAGAGAAGCAAGGAACCATTGTGACCCAATGCAGGCTAACAATCTAATGATCCCTTGTGGCACCAATGGGCCTAAAAGGGGCAGGGATGAATTGTTACAGCACGGGGACCAATAGAAGCAAGGATCTATTATGCCACCATGGAGGCCAAGAATCAAATAATTCATTGTGACATCAAGTGGCCTAAAAGGGCATGGGATGCATTGTGACAGCACAGGGGTTAAGAGAAGCAAGGATCCATTGTGACCCAATGGAGGCTAACAATCTAATAATCCCTTTTGACACCAATGGGCCTAAAAGGAGCAGGGATGTATTGTGAAAGCATGGGGCCCAATGAAAACCTGGTACAATTACGCCACCATGGAGGCCAAGAATCAAATGATTCATTGTGACATCAAGTGGCCTAAAAGGGCATGGGATGCATTGTGACACCACAGGGGTTAAGAGAAGCAAGGCACCATTGTGACCCAATGCAGGCTAACAATCTAAGAATCCCTTTTGACACCAGGGGGCGCAAAAGGACCACGGATGGACTCTGACAGCATGGCGACCTATGGAAGCAAGGAACCATTATGACACCATGAAGGCCAAGAATCAAATGGTTCATTGTAAGACCAAGTGGCCTAAAAGGGCTTGGAATGCATTGTGACACCACAGAGGTTAAGAGAAGCAAGGAACCATTGTGACCCATTGCAGGCTAACAATCTAATGATCCCTTGTGGCACCAGGGGGTATAAAAAGGGCCAGGGATGAATTGTGACAGCATGGGGCCCAATAGAAACAAGGAACAATTATGACACCATGGTGGCCAAGAATCAAATGATTCATTGTGACATCAAGTGGCCTAAAAGGGCATGGGATGCATTGTGACACCACAGAGGTTAAGAGAAGCAAGGAACCATTGTGACCCATTGCAGGCTAACAATCAAATGATCCCTTGTGACACCAATGGGCCTAAAAGGGGCAGGGATGAATTGTTACAGCACGGGGACCAATAGAAGCAAGGATCTATTATGCCACCATGGAGGCCAAGAATCAAATAATTCATTGTGACATCATGTGGCCTAAAAGGGCATGGGATGCATTGTGACAGCACAGGGGTTAAGAGAAGCAAGGATCCATTGTGACCCAATGCAGGCTAACAATCTAATAATCCCTTTTGACACCAATGGGCCTAAAAGGAGCAGGGATGTATTGTGAAAGCATGGGGCCCAATGAAAACCTGGTACAATTACGCCACCATGGAGGCCAAGAATCAAATGATTCATTGTGACATCAAGTGGCCTAAAAGGGCATGGGATGCATTGTGACACCACAGGGGTTAAGAGAACCAAGGAACCATTGTGACCCAGTGCAGGCTAACAATCTAAGAATCCCTTTTGACACCAGGGGGCGCAAAAGGACCACGGATGGACTCTGACAGCATGGCGACCTATGGAAGCAAGGAACCATTATGACACCATGAAGGCCAAGAATCAAATGGTTCATTGTAAGACCAAGTGGCCTAAAAGGCTTGGAATGCATTGTGACACCACAGAGGTTAAGAGAAGCAAGGAACCATTGTGACCCATTGCAGGCTAACAATCTAATGATCCCTTGTGGCACCAGGGGGTATAAAAAGGGCCAGGGATGAATTGTGACAGCATGGGGCCCAATAGAAACAAGGAACAATTATGACACCATGGAGGCCAAGAATCAAATGATTCATTGTGACATCAAGTGGCCTAAAAGGGCATGGGATGCATTGTGACACCACAGAGGTTAAGAGAAGCAAGGAACCATTGTGACCCATTGCAGGCTAACAATCTAATGATCCCTTGTGACACCAATGGGCCTAAAAGGTCCAGGGATGAATTGTTACAGCACGGGGACCAATAGAAGCAAGGATCTATTATGCCACCATGGAGGCCAAGAATCAAATGATTCATTGTGACATCAAGTGGCCTAAAAGGGCATGGGATGCATTGTGACAGCACAGGGGTTAAGAGAAGCAAGGATCCATTGTGACCCAATGGAGGCTAACAATCTAATGATCCCTTTTGACACCAATGGGCCTAAAAGGGGCAGGGATGTATTGTGAAAGCATGTGGCCCAAGTAAAGCCTGGTACAATTACGCCACCATGGAGGCCAAGAATCAAATGATTCATTGTGACATCAAGTGGCCTAAAAGGGCATGGGATGCATTTTGACACCACAGGGGTTAAGAGAAGCAAGGAACCATTGTGACCCAATGCAGGCTAACAATCTAAGAATCCCTTTTGACACCAGGGGGCGCAAAAGGACCACGGATGGACTCTGACAGCATGGGGACCTATGGAAGCAAGGAACCATTATGACACCATGAAGGCCAAGAATCAAATGGTTCATTGTAAGACCAAGTGGCCTAAAAGGGCTTGGAATGCATTGTGACACCACAGAGGTTAAGAGAAGCAAGGAACCATTGTGACCCATTGCAGGCTAACAATCTAATGATCCCTTGTGGCACCAGGGGGTATAAAAAGGGCCAGGGATAAATTGTGACAGCATGGGGCCCAATAGAAACAAGGAACAATTATGACACCATGGTGGCCAAGAATCAAATGATTCATTGCGACATCAAGTGGCCTAAAAGGGCATGGGATGCATTGTGACACCACAGAGGTTAAGAGAAGCAAGGAACCATTGTGACCCATTGCAGGCTAACAATCTAATGATCCCTTGTGACACCAATGGGCCTAAAAGGTCCAGGGATGAATTGTTACAGCACGGGGACCAATAGAAGCAAGGATCTATTATGCCACCATGGAGGCCAAGAATCAAATAATTCATTGTGACATCATGTGGCCTAAAAGGGCATGGGATGCATTGTGACAGCACAGGTGTTAAGAGAAGCAAGGATCCATTGTGACCCAATGGAGGTTAACAATCTAATAATCCCTTTTGACACCAATGGGCCTAAAAGGAGCAGGGATGTATTGTGAAAGCATGGGGCCCAATGAAAACCTGGTACAATTACGCCACCATGGAGGCCAAGAATCAAATGATTCATTGTGACATCAAGTGGCCTAAAAGGGCATGGGATGCATTGTGACACCACAGGGGTTAAGAGAACCAAGGAACCATTGTGACCCAATGCAGGCTAACAATCTAAGAATCCCTTTTGACACCAGGGGGCGCAAAAGGACCACAGATGGACTCTGACAGCATGGGGACCTATGGAAGCAAGGAACCATTATGACACCATGAAGGCCAAGAATCAAATGGTTCATTGTAAGACCAAGGGGCCTAAAAGGGCTTGGAATGCATTGTGACACCACAGAGGTTAAGAGAAGCAAGGAACCATTGTGACCCATTGCAGGCTAACAATCTAATGATCCCTTGTGGCACCAGGGGGTATAAAAAGGGCCAGGGATGAATTGTGACAGCATGGGGCCCAATAGAAACAAGGAACAATTATGACACCATGGAGGCCAAGAATCAAATGATTCATTGTGACATCAAGTGGCCTAAAAGGGCATGGGATGCATTGTGACACCACAGAGGTTAAGAGAAGCAAGGAACCATTGTGACCCCTTGCAGGCTAACAATCTAATGATCCCTTTTGACACCAATGGGCCTAAAAGGGGCAGGGATGTATTGTGAAAGCATGGGGCCCAAGTAAAACCTGGTACAATTACGCCACCATGGAGGCCAAGAATCAAATGATTCATTGTGACATCAAGTGGCCTAAAAGGGCATGGGATGCATTGTGACACCACAGGGGTTAAGAGAAGCAAGGAACCATTGTGACCCAATGCAGGCTAACAATCTAAGAATCCCTTTTGACACCAGGGGGCGCAAAAGGACCACGGATGAACTCTGACAGCATGGGGACCTATAGAAGCAAGGAACCATTATGACACCATGAAGGCCAAGAATCAAATGGTTCATTGTAAGACCAAGTGGCCTAAAAGGGCTTGGAATGCATTGTGACACCACAGAGGTTAAGAGAAGCAAGGAACCATTGTGACCCAATGCAGGCTAACAATCTAATGATCCCTTGTGGCACCAATGGGCCTAAAAGGGGCCGGGATGTATTGTGAAAGCATGGGGCCCAAGTAAAACCTGGTACAATTACGCCACCATGGAGGCCAAGAATCAAATGATTCATTGTGACATCAAGTGGCCTAAAAGGGCATGGGATGCATTGTGACACCACAGGGGTTAAGAGAAGCAAGGCACCATTGTAACCCAATGCAGGCTAACAATCGAAGAATCCCTTTTGACACCAGGGGGCGCAAAAGGACCACGGATGAACTCTGACAGCATGGGGACCTATAGAAGCAAGGAACCATTATGACACCATGAAGGCCAAGAATCAAATGGTTCATTGTAAGACCAAGTGGCCTAAAAGGCTTGGAATGCATTGTGACACCACAGAGGTTAAGAGAAGCAAGGAACCATTGTGACCCAATGCAGGCTAACAATCTAATGATCCCTTGTGGCACCAGGGGGTATAAAAAGGGCCAGGGATGGATTGTTACAGCACGGGGACCAATAGAAGCAAGGATCAATTATGCCACCGTGGAGGCCAAGAATCAAATGATTCATTGTGACATCAAGTGGCCTAAAAGGGCATGGTATGCATTGTGACACCACAGGGGTTAAGAGAAGCAAGGATCCATTGTGACCCAATGGAGGCTAACAACCCCAGGATCCCATTTGACACCAGGGGGCGTAAAAGGGCCAGGGATGAATTGTGACAGCATGGGGACCAATAGAAACAAGGAACCATTATGCCACCATGGAGGCCAAGAATCAAATGATTCATTGTGACATCAAGTGGCCTAAAAGGGCATGGGATGCATTGTGACACCACAGGGGTTAAGAGAAGCAAGGAACCATTGTGACCCAATGCAGGCTAACAATCTAAGAATCCCTTTTGACACCAGGGTGCGCAAAATGACCACGGATGAACCTTGACAGCATGGGGACCTATAGAAGCAAGGAACCATTATGACACCATGAAGGCCAAGAATCAAATGGTTCATTGTAAGACCAAGTGGCCTAAAAGGGCTTGGAATGCATTGTGACACCACAGGGGTTAAGAGAAGCAAGGAACCATTGTGACCCAATGCAGGCTAACAATCTAATGATCCCTTGTGACACCAATGGGCCTAAAAGGGCCAGGGATGAATTGTGAAAGCATGGGGCCCAAGTAAAACCTGGTACAATTATGCCACCATGGAGGCCAAGAATCAAATGATTCATTGTGACATTAAGTGGCCTAAAAGTGCATGGGATGCATTGTGACACCACAGGGGTTAAGAGAAGCAAGGAACCATTGTGACCCAATGCAGGCTAACAATCTAAGAATCCCTTTTGACACCAGGGGGCGAAAAAGGACCACGGATGAACTCTGACAGCATGGGGACCTATAGAAGCAAGGAACCATTATGACACCATGAAGGCCTAGAATCAAATGGTTCATTGTAAGACCAAGTGGCCTAAAAAGCTTGGAATGCATTGTGACACCACAGAGGTTAAGAGAAGCAAGGAACCATTGTGACCCAATGGAGACTAACAATCTAATGATCCCTTGTGACACCAATGGGCCTAAAAGGGGCCGGGATGTATTGTGAAAGCATGGGGCCCAAGTAAAACCTGGTACAATTACGCCACCATGGAGGCCAAGAATCAAATGATTCATTGTGACATCAAGTGGCCTAAAAGGGCATGGGATGCATTGTGACACCACAGAGGTTAAGAGAAGCAAGGCACCATTGCGACCCAATGCAGGCTAACAATCTAAGAATCCCTTTTGACACCAGGGGGCGCAAAAGGACCACGGATGGACTCTGACAGCATGGGGACCTATGGAAGCAAGGAACCATTATGACACCATGAAGGCCAAGAATCAAATGGTTCATTGTAAGACCAAGTGGCCTAAAAGGGCTTGGAATGCATTGTGACACCACAGAGGTTAAGAGAAGCAAGGAACCATTGTGACCCAATGCAGGCTAACAATCTAATGATCCCTTGTGGCACCAGGGGGGAATAAAAAGGGCCAGGGATGAATTGTGACAGCATGGGGCCCAATAGAAACAAGGAACAATTATGACACCATGAAGGCCAAGAATCAAATGATTCATTGTGACATCAAGTGGCTTAAAAGGGCATGGGATGCATTGTGACACCACAGAGGTTAAGAGAAGCAAGGAACCATTGTGACCCAATGCAGGCTAACAATCTAATGATCCCTTTTGACACCAATGGGCCTAAAAGAGGCAGGGATGATTTGTGAAAGCATGGGGCCCCAGTAAAACCTGGTACAATTATGCCACCATGGAGGCCAAGAATCAAATGATTCATTGTGACATCAAGTGGCCTAAAAGGGCATGGGATGCATTGTGACACCACAGGGGTTAATAGAAGCAAGGAACCATTGTGACCCAACGCAGGCTAACAATCTAAGAATCCCTTTTGACACCAGGGGGCGCAAAAGGACCACGGATGAACTCTGACAGCATGGGGACCTATAGAAGCAAGGAACCATTATGACACCATGAAGGCCAAGAATCAAATGATTCATTGTGACATCAAGTGGCCTAAAAGGGCATGGGATGCATTGTGACACCACAGAGGTTAAGAGAAGCAAAGAACAATTGTGACCCATTGCAGGCTAACAATCTAATGATCCCTTGTGACACCAATGGGCCTAAAAGGGGCAGGGATGTATTGTGAAAGCATGGGGCCCAAGTAAAACCTGGTACAATTACGCCACCATGTAGGCCAAGAATCAAATGATTCATTGTGACATCAAGTGGCCTAAAAGGGCATGGGATGCATTGTGACACCACAGGGGTTAAGAGAAGCAAAGAACCATTGTGACCCAATGCAGGCTAACAATCTAAGAATCCCTTTTGACACCAGGGGGCGCAAAAGAACCACGGATGGACTCTGACAGCATGGGGACCTATAGAAGCAAGGAACCATTATGACACCATGAAGGCCAAGAATCAAATGGTTCATTGTAAGACCAAGTGGCCTAAAAGGCTTGGAATGCATTGTGACACCACAGAGGTTAAGAGAAGCAAGGAACCATTGTGACCCAATGCAGGCTAACAATCTAATGATCCCTTGTGGCACCAGGGGGTATAAAAAGGGCCAGGGATGGATTGTTACAGCACGGGGACCAATAGAAGCAAGGATCTATTATGCCACCATGGAGGCCAAGAATCAAATGATTCATTGTGACATCAAGTGGCCTAAAAGGGCATGGGATGCATTGTGACAGCACAGGGGTTAAGAGAAGCAAGGATCCATTGTGACCCAATGGAGGCTAATAATCCCAGGATCCCATTTGACACCAGGGGGCGTAAAAGGGCCAGGGATGAATTGTGACAGCATGGGGCCCAATAGAAACAAGGAACCATTTTGACACAATGGAGGCCAAGAATCAAATGATTCATTGTGACATCAAGTGGCCTAAAAGGGCATGGGATGCATTATGACACCACAGAGGTTAAGAGAAGCAAGGAACCATTGTGACCCAATGCAGGCTAACAATCTAATGATCCCTTGTGGCACCAATGGGCCTAAAAGGGGCAGGGATGAATTGTTACAGCACGGGGACCAATAGAAGCAAGGATCTATTATGCCACCATGGAGGCCAAGAATCAAATAATTCATTGTGACATCAAGTGGCCTAAAAGGGCATGGGATGCATTGTGACAGCACAGGGGTTAAGAGAAGCAAGGATCCATTCTGACCCAATGGAGGCTAACAATCTAATAATCCCTTTTGACACCAATGGGCCTAAAAGGAGCAGGGATGTATTGTGAAAGCATGGGGCCCAATGAAAACCTGGTACAATTACGCCACCATGGAGGCCAAGAATCAAATGATTCATTGTGACATCAAGTGGCCTAAAAGGGCATGGGATGCATTGTGACACCACAGGGGTTAAGAGAAGCAAGGCACCATTGTGACCCAATGCAGGCTAACAATCTAAGAATCCCTTTTGACACCAGGGGGCGCAAAAGGACCACGGATGGACTCTGACAGCATGGCGACCTATGGAAGCAAGGAACCATTATGACACCATGAAGGCCAAGAATCAAATGGTTCATTGTAAGACCAAGTGGCCTAAAAGGGCTTGGAATGCATTGTGACACCACAGAGGTTAAGAGAAGCAAGGAACCATTGTGACCCATTGCAGGCTAACAATCTAATGATCCCTTGTGGCACCAGGGGGTATAAAAAGGGCCAGGGATGAATTGTGACAGCATGGGGCCCAATAGAAACAAGGAACAATTATGACACCATGGTGGCCAAGAATCAAATGATTCATTGTGACATCAAGTGGCCTAAAAGGGCATGGGATGCATTGTGACACCACAGAGGTTAAGAGAAGCAAGGAACCATTGTGACCCATTGCAGGCTAACAATCAAATGATCCCTTGTGACACCAATGGGCCTAAAAGGGGCAGGGATGAATTGTTACAGCACGGGGACCAATAGAAGCAAGGATCTATTATGCCACCATGGAGGCCAAGAATCAAATAATTCATTGTGACATCATGTGGCCTAAAAGGGCATGGGATGCATTGTGACAGCACAGGGGTTAAGAGAAGCAAGGATCCATTGTGACCCAATGCAGGCTAACAATCTAATAATCCCTTTTGACACCAATGGGCCTAAAAGGAGCAGGGATGTATTGTGAAAGCATGGGGCCCAATGAAAACCTGGTGCAATTACGCCACCATGGAGGCCAAGAATCAAATGATTCATTGTGACATCAAGTGGCCTAAAAGGGCATGGGATGCATTGTGACACCACAGGGGTTAAGAGAACCAAGGAACCATTGTGACCCAATGCAGGCTAACAATCTAATGATCCCTTTTGACACCAGGGGGCGCAAAAGGACCACGGATGGACTCTGACAGCATGGGGACCTATGGAAGCAAGGAACCATTATGACACCATGAAGGCCAAGAATCAAATGGTTCATTGTAAGACCAAGTGGCCTAAAAGGGCTTGGAATGCATTGTGACACCACAGAGGTTAAGAGAAGCAAGGAACCATTGTGACCCATTGCAGGCTAACAATCTAATGATCCCTTGTGGCACCAGGGGGTATAAAAAGGGCCAGGGATGAATTGTGACAGCATGGGGCCCAATAGAAACAAGGAACAATTATGACACCATGGAGGCCAAGACTCAAATGATTCATTGTGACATCAAGTGGCCTAAAAGGGCATGGGATGCATTGTGACACCACAGAGGTTAAGAGAAGCAAGGAACCATTGTGACCCATTGCAGGCTAACAATCTAATGATCCCTTGTGACACCAATGGGCCTAAAAGGGGCAGGGATGAATTGTTACAGCACGGGGACCAATAGAATCAAGGATCTATTATGCCACCATGGAGGCCAAGAATCAATTAATTCATTGTGACATCAAGTGGCCTAAAAGGGCATGGGATGCATTGTGACAGCACAGGGGTTAAGAGAAGCAAGGATCCATTGTGACCCAATGGAGGCTAACAATCTAATGATCCTTTTTGACACCAATGGGCCTAAAAGGGGCAGGGATGTATTGTGAAAGCATGGGGCCCAAGTAAAACCTGGTACAATTACGCCACCATGGAGGCCAAGAATCAAATGATTCATTGTGACATCAAGTGGCCTAAAAGGGCATGGGATGCATTGTGACACCACAGGGGTTAAGAGAAGCAAGGAACCATTGTGACCCAATGCAGGCTAACAATCTAAGAATCCCTTTTGACACCAGGGGGCGCAAAAGGGCCACGGATGGACTCTGACAGCATGGGGACCTATAGAAGCAAGGAACCATTATGACACCATGAAGGCCAAGAATCAAATGGTTCATTGTAAGACCAAGTGGCCTAAAAGGCTTGGAATGCATTGTGACACCACAGAGGTTAAGAGAAGCAAGGAGCCATTGTGACCCAATGGAGGCTAACAATCTAATGATCCCTTTTGACACCAGGGGGCGCAAAAGGACCACGGATGGACTCTGACAGCATGGGGACCTATGGAAGCAAGGAACCATTATGACATCATGAAGGCCAAGAATCAAATGGTTCATTGTAAGACCAAGTGGCCTAAAAGGGCTTGGAATGCATTGTGACACCACAGAGGTTAAGAGAAGCAAGGAACCATTGTGACCCAATGCAGGCTAACAATCTAATGATCCCTTGTGGCACCAGGGGGGAATAAAAAGGGCCAGGGATGAATTGTGACAGCATGGGGCCCAATAGAAACAAGGAACAATTATGACACCATGAAGGCCAAGAATCAAATGATTCATTGTGACATCAAGTGGCTTAAAAGGGCATGGGATGCATTGTGACACCACAGAGGTTAAGAGAAGCAAGGAACCATTGTGACCCAATGCAGGCTAACAATCTAATGATCCCTTGTGACACCAATGGGCCTAAAAGAGGCAGGGATGATTTGTGAAAGCATGGGGCCCCAGTAAAACCTGGTACAATTATGCCACCATGGAGGCCAAGAATCAAATGATTCATTGTGACATCAAGTGGCCTAAAAGGGCATGGGATGCATTGTGACACCACAGGGGTTAAGAGAAGCAAGGAACCATTGTGACCCAATGCTGGCTAACAATCTAAGAATCCCTTTTGACACCAGGGGGCGCAAAAGGACCACGGATGAACTCTGACAGCATGGGGACCTATAGAAGCAAGGAACCATTATGACACCATGAAGGCCAAGAATCAAATGATTCATTGTGACATCAAGTGGCCTAAAAGGGCATGGGATGCATTGTGACACCACAGAGGTTAAGAGAAGCAAGGAACCATTGTGACCCATTGCAGGCTAACAATCTAATGATCCCTTGTGACACCAATGGGCCTAAAAGGGGCAGGGATGTATTGTGAAAGCATGGGGCCCAAGTAAAACCTGGTACAATTACGCCACCATGGAGGCCAAGAATCAAATGATTCATTGTGACATCAAGTGGCCTAAAAGGGCATGGGATGCATTGTGACACCACAGGGGTTAAGAGAAGCAAGGAACCATTGTGACCCAATGCTGGCTAACAATCTAAGAATCCCTTTTGACACCAGGGGGCGCAAAAGGACCACGGATGAACTCTGACAGCATGGGGACCTATAGAAGCAAGGAACCATTATGACACCATGAAGGCCAAGAATCAAATGGTTCATTGTAAGACCAAGTGGCCTAAAAGGCTTGGAATGCATTGTGACACCACAGAGGTTAAGAGAAGCAAGGAACCATTGTGACCCAATGCAGGCTAACAATCTAATGATCCCTTGTGGCACCAGGGGGTATAAAAAGGGCCAGGGATGGATTGTTACAGCACGGGGACCAATAGAAGCAAGGATCTATTATGCCACCATGGAGGCCAAGAATCAAATGATTCATTGTGACATCAAGTGGCCTAAAAGGGCATGGGATGCATTGTGACAGCACAGGGGTTAAGAGAAGCAAGGATCCATTGTGACCCAATGGAGGCTAATAATCCCAGGATCCCATTTGACACCAGGGGGCGTAAAAGGGCCAGGGATGAATTGTGACAGCATGGGGCCCAATAGAAACAAGGAACCATTTTGACACAATGGAGGCCAAGAATCAAATGATTCATTGTGACATCAAGTGGCCTAAAAGGGCATGGGATGCATTATGACACCACAGAGGTTAAGAGAAGCAAGGAACCATTGTGACCCAATGCAGGCTAACAATCTAATGATCCCTTGTGGCACCAATGGGCCTAAAAGGGGCAGGGATGAATTGTTACAGCACGGGGACCAATAGAAGCAAGGATCTATTATGCCACCATGGAGGCCAAGAATCAAATAATTCATTGTGACATCATGTGGCCTAAAAGGGCATGGGATGCATTGTGACAGCACAGGGGTTAAGAGAAGCAAGGATCCATTGTGACCCAATGCAGGCTAACAATCTAATAATCCCTTTTGACACCAATGGGCCTAAAAGGAGCAGGGATGTATTGTGAAAGCATGGGGCCCAATGAAAACCTGGTACAATTACGCCACCATGGAGGCCAAGAATCAAATGATTCATTGTGACATCAAGTGGCCTAAAAGGGCATGGGATGCATTGTGACACCACAGGGGTTAAGAGAAGCAAGGCACCATTGTGACCCAATGCAGGCTAACAATCTAAGAATCCCTTTTGACACCAGGGGGCGCAAAAGGACCACGGATGGACTCTGACAGCATGGGGACCTATGGAAGCAAGGAACCATTATGACACCATGAAGGCCAAGAATCAAATGGTTCATTTTAAGACCAAGTGGCCTAAAAGGCCTTGGAATGCATTGTGACACCACAGAGGTTAAGAGAAGCAAGGAACCATTGTGACCCATTGCAGGCTAACAATCTAACGATCCCTTGTGGCACCAGGGGGTATAAAAAGGGCCAGGGATAAATTGTGACGGCATGGGGCCCAATAGAAACAAGGAACAATTATGACACCATGGTGGCCAAGAATCAAATAATTCTTTGTGACATCATGTGGCCTAAAAGGGCATGGGATGCATTGTGACAGCACAGAGGTTAAGAGAAGCAAGGATCCATTGTGACCCAATGGAGGCTAACAATCTAATGATCCCTTTTGACACCAATGGGCCTAAAAGGGGCAGGGATGTATTGTGAAAGCATGGGGCCCAAGTAAAACCTGGTACAATTACGCCACCATGGAGGCCAAGAATCAAATGATTCATTGTGACATCAAGTGGCCTAAAAGGGCATGGGATGCATTGTGACACCACAGGGGTTAAGAGAAGCAAGGAACCATTGTGACCCAATGCAGGCTAACAATCTAAGAATCCCTTTTGACACCAGGGGGCGCAAAAGGACCACGGATGGACTCTGACAGCATGGGGACCTATAGAAGCAAGGAACCATTATGACACCATGAAGGCCAAGAATCAAATGGTTCATTGTAAGACCAAGTGGCCTAAAAGGCTTGGAATGCATTGTGACACCACAGAGGTTAAGAGAAGCAAGGAACCATTGTGACCCATTGCAGGCTAACAATCTAATGATCCCTTGTGGCACCAGGGGGTATAAAAAGGGCCAGGGATGAATTGTGACAGCATGGGGCCCAATAGAAACAAGGAACCATTTTGACACAATGGAGGCCAAGAATCAAATGATTCATTGTGACATCAAGTGGCCTAAAAGGGCATGGGATGCATTATGACACCACAGAGGTTAAGAGAAGCAAGGATCCATTGTGACCCAATGCAGGCTAACAATCTAATGATCCCTTGTGGCACCAATGGGCCTAAAAGGGGCAGGGATGAATTGTTACAGCACGGGGACCAATAGAAGCAAGGATCTATTATGCCACCATGGAGGCCAAGAATCAAATAATTCATTGTGACATCATGTGGCCTAAAAGGGCATGGGATGCATTGTGACAGCACAGGGGTTAAGAGAAGCAAGGATCCATTGTGACCCAATGCAGGCTAACAATCTAATAATCCCTTTTGACACCAATGGGCCTAAAAGGAGCAGGGATGTATTGTGAAAGCATGGGGCCCAATGAAAACCTGGTACAATTACGCCACCATGGAGGCCAAGAATCAAATGATTCATTGTGACATCAAGTGGCCTAAAAGGGCATGGGATGCATTGTGACACCACAGGGGTTAAGAGAAGCAAGGCACCATTGTGACCCAATGCAGGCTAACAATCTAAGAATCCCTTTTGACACCAGGGGGCGCAAAAGGACCACGGATGGACTCTGACAGCATGGGGACCTATGGAAGCAAGGAACCATTATGACACCATGAAGGCCAAGAATCAAATGGTTCATTTTAAGACCAAGTGGCCTAAAAGGCCTTGGAATGCATTGTGACACCACAGAGGTTAAGAGAAGCAAGGAACCATTGTGACCCATTGCAGGCTAACAATCTAACGATCCCTTGTGGCACCAGGGGGTATAAAAAGGGCCAGGGATAAATTGTGACGGCATGGGGCCCAATAGAAACAAGGAACAATTATGACACCATGGTGGCCAAGAATCAAATAATTCTTTGTGACATCATGTGGCCTAAAAGGGCATGGGATGCATTGTGACAGCACAGGGGTTAAGAGAAGCAAGGATCCATTGTGACCCAATGGAGGCTAACAATCTAATGATCCCTTTTGACACCAATGGGCCTAAAAGGGGCAGGGATGTATTGTGAAAGCATGGGGCCCAAGTAAAACCTGGTACAATTACGCCACCATGGAGGCCAAGAATCAAATGATTCATTGTGACATCAAGTGGCCTAAAAGAGCATGGGATGCATTGTGACACCACAGGGGTTAAGAGAAGCAAGGAACCATTGTGACCCAATGCAGGCTAACAATCTAAGAATCCCTTTTGACACCAGGGGGCGCAAAAGGACCACGGATGGACTCTGACAGCATGGGGACCTATAGAAGCAAGGAACCATTATGACACCATGAAGGCCAAGAATCAAATGGTTCATTGTAAGACCAAGTGGCCTAAAAGGCTTGGAATGCATTGTGACACCACAGAGGTTAAGAGAAGCAAGGAACCATTGTGACCCAATGCAGGCTAACAATCTAATGATCCCTTGTGGCACCAGGGGGTATAAAAAGGGCCAGGGATGGATTGTTACAGCACGGGGACCAATAGAAGCAAGGATCTATTATGCCACCATGGAGGCCAAGAATCAAATGATTCATTGTGACATCAAGTGGCCTAAAAGGGCATGGGATGCATTGTGACAGCACAGGGGTTAAGAGAAGCAAGGATCCATTGTGATCCAATGGAGGCTAATAATCCCAGGATCCCATTTGACACCAGGGGGCGTAAAAGGGCCAGGGATGAATTGTGACAGCATGGGGCCCAATAGAAACAAGGAACCATTTTGACACAATGGAGGCCAAGAATAAAATGATTCATTGTGACATCAAGTGGCCTAAAAGGGCATGGGATGCATTATGACACCACAGAGGTTAAGAGAAGCAAGGAACCATTGTGACCCAATGCAGGCTAACAATCTAATGATCCCTTGTGGCACCAATGGGCCTAAAAGGGGCAGGGATGAATTGTTACAGCACGGGGACCAATAGAAGCAAGGATCTATTATGCCACCATGGAGGCCAAGAATCAAATAATTCATTGTGACATCAAGTGGCCTAAAAGGGCATGGGATGCATTGTGACAGCACAGGGGTTAAGAGAAGCAAGGATCCATTGTGACCCAATGGAGGCTAACAATCTAAAAATCCCTTTTGACACCAATGGGCCTAAAAGGAGCAGGGATGTATTGTGAAAACATGGGGCCCAATGAAAACCTGGTACAATTACGCCACCATGGAGGCCAAGAATCAAATGATTCATTGTGACATCAAGTGGCCTAAAAGGGCATGGGATGCATTGTGACACCACAGGGGTTAAGAGAGGCAAGGCACCATTGTGACCCAATGCAGGCTAACAATCTAAGAATCCCTTTTGACACCAGGGGGCGCAAAAGGACCATGGATGAACTCTGACAGCATGGGGACCTATAGAAGCAAGGAACCATTATGACACCATGAAGGCCAAGAATCAAATGGTTCATTGTAAGACCAAGTGGCCTAAAAGGGCTTGGAATGCATTGTGACACCACAGAGGTTAAGAGAAGCAAGGAACCATTGTGACCCATTGCAGGCTAACAATCTAATGATCCCTTGTGGCACCAGGGGGTATAAAAAGGGCCCGGGATGAATTGTGACAGCATGGGGCCCAATAGAAACAAGGAACAATTATGACACCATGGTGGCCAAGAATCAAATGATTCATTGTGACATCAAGTGGCCTAAAAGGGCATGGGATGCATTGTGACACCACAGAGGTTAAGAGAAGCAAGGAACCATTGTGACCCATTGCAGGCTAACAATCAAATGATCCCTTGTGACACCAATGGGCCTAAAAGGGGCAGGGATGAATTGTTACAGCACGGGGACCAATAGAAGCAAGGATCTATTATGCCACCATGGAGGCCAAGAATCAAATAATTCATTGTGACATCATGTGGCCTAAAAGGGCATGGGATGCATTGTGACAGCACAGGGGTTAAGAGAAGCAAGGATCCATTGTGACCCAATGCAGGCTAACAATCTAATAATCCCTTTTGACACCAATGGGCCTAAAAGGAGCAGGGATGTATTGTGAAAGCATGGGGCCCAATGAAAACCTGGTACAATTACGCCACCATGGAGGCCAAGAATCAAATGATTCATTGTGACATCAAGTGGCCTAAAAGGGCATGGGATGCATTGTGACACCACAGGGGTTAAGAGAACCAAGGAACCATTGTGACCCAATGCAGGCTAACAATCTAAGAATCCCTTTTGACACCAGGGGGCGCAAAAGGACCACGGATGGACTCTGACAGCATGGGGACCTATGGAAGCAAGTAACCATTATGACACCATGAAGGCCAAGAATCAAATGGTTCATTGTAAGACCAAGTGGCCTAAAAGGGCTTGGAATGCATTGTGACACCACAGAGGTTAAGAGAAGCAAGGAACCATTGTGACCCATTGCAGGCTAACAATCTAATGATCCCTTGTGGCACCAGGGGGTATAAAAAGGGCCAGGGATGAATTGTGACAGCATGGGGCCCAATAGAAACAAGGAACAATTATGACACCATGGAGGCCAAGAATCAAATGATTCATTGTGACATCAAGTGGCCTAAAAGGGCATGGGATGCATTGTGACACCACAGAGGTTAAGAGAAGCAAGGAACCATTGTGACCCATTGCAGGCTAACAATCTAATGATCCCTTGTGACACCAATGGGCCTAAAAGTTCCAGGGATGAATTGTTACAGCACGGGGACCAATAGAAGCAAGGATCTATTATGCCACCATGGAGGCCAAGAATCAATTAATTCATTGTGACATCAAGTGGCCTAAAAGGGCATGGGATGCATTGTGACAGCACAGGGGTTAAGAGAAGCAAGGATCCATTGTGACCCAATGGAGGCTAACAATCTAATGATCCCTTTTGACACCAATGGGCCTAAAAGGGGCAGGGATGTATTGTGAAAGCATGTGGCCCAAGTAAAGCCTGGTACAATTACGCCACCATGGAGGCCAAGAATCAAATGATTCATTGTGACATCAAGTGGCCTAAAAGGGCATGGGATGCATTGTGACACCACAGGGGTTAAGAGAAGCAAGGAACCATTGTGACCCAATGCAGGCTAACAATCTAAGAATCCCTTTTGACACCAGGGGGCGCAAAAGGACCACGGATGGACTCTGACAGCATGGGGACCTATGGAAGCAAGGAACCATTATGACACCATGAAGGCCAAGAATCAAATGGTTCATTGTAAGACCAAGTGGCCTAAAAGGGCTTGGAATGCATTGTGACACCACAGAGGTTAAGAGAAGCAAGGAACCATTGTGACCCATTGCAGGCTAACAATCTAATGATCCCTTGTGGCACCAGGGGGTATAAAAAGGGCCAGGGATAAATTGTGACAGCATGGGGCCCAATAGAAACAAGGAACAATTATGACACCATGGTGGCCAAGAATCAAATGATTCATTGTGACATCAAGTGGCCTAAAAGGGCATGGGATGCATTGTGACACCACAGAGGTTAAGAGAAGCAAGGAACCATTGTGACCCAATGCAGGATAACAATGTAATGATCCCTTGTGACATCAATGGGCCTAAAAGGGGCAGGCATGTATTGTGAAAGCACGGGGACCAATAGAAGCAAGGATCTATTATGCCACCATGGAGGCCAAGAATCAAATAATTCATTGTGACATCAAGTGGCCTAAAAGGGCATGGGATGCATTGTGACAGCACAGGTGTTAAGAGAAGCAAGGATCCATTGTGACCCAATGGAGGCTAACAATCTAATAATCCCTTTTGACACCAATGGGCCTAAAAGGAGCAGGGATGTATTGTGAAAGCATGGGGCCCAATGAAAACCTGGTACAATTACGCCACCATGGAGGCCAAGAATCAAATGATTCATTGTGACATCAAGTGGCCTAAAAGGGCATGGGATGCATTGTGACACCACAGGGGTTAAGAGAACCAAGGCACCATTGTGACCCAATGCAGGCTAACAATCTAAGAATCCCTTTTGACACCAGGGGGCGCAAAAGGACCACGGATGGACTCTGACAGCATGGGGACCTATGGAAGCAAGGAACCATTATGACACCATGAAGGCCAAGAATCAAATGGTTCATTGTAAGACCAAGGGGCCTAAAAGGGCTTGGAATGCATTGTGACACCACAGAGGTTAAGAGAAGCAAGGAACCATTGTGACCCATTGCAGGCTAACAATCTAATGTTCCCTTGTGGCACCAGGGGGTATAAAAAGGGCCAGGGATGAATTGTGACAGCATGGGGCCCAATAGAAACAAGGAACAATTATGACACCATGGAGGCCAAGAATCAAATGATTCATTGTGACATCAAGTGGCCTAAAAGGGCATGGGATGCATTGTGACAGCACAGAGGTTAAGAGAAGCAAGGAACCATTGTGACCCAATGGAGGCTAACAATCTAATGATCCCTTTTGACACCAATGGGCCTAAAAGGGGCAGGGATGTATTGTGAAAGCATGGGGCCCAATGAAAACCTGGTACAATTACGCCACCATGGAGGCCAAGAATCAAATGATTCATTGTGACATCAAGTGGCCTAAAAGGGCATGGGATGCATTGTGACACCACAGGGGTTAAGAGAAGCAAGGAACCATTGTGACCCAATGCAGGCTAACAATCTAAGAATCCCTTTTGACACCAGGGGGCGCAAAAGGACCACGGATGGACTCTGACAGCATGGGGACCTATAGAAGCAAGGAACCATTATGACACCATGAAGGCCAAGAATCAAATGGTTCATTGTAAGACCAAGTGGCCTAAAAGGCTTGGAATGCATTGTGACACCACAGAGGTTAAGAGAAGCAAGGAACCATTGTGACCCAATGCAGGCTAACAATCTAATGATCCCTTGTGGCACCAGGGGGTATAAAAAGGGCCAGGGATGGATTGTTACAGCACGGGGACCAATAGAAGCAAGGATCTATTATGCCACCGTGGAGGCCAAGAATCAAATGATTCATTGTGACATCATGTGGCCTAAAAGGGCATGGGATGCATTGTGACACCACAGGGGTTAAGAGAAGCAAGGATCCATTGTGACCCAATGGAGGCTAACAATCCCAGGATCCCATTTGACACCAGGGGGCGTAAAAGGGCCAGGGATGAATTGTGACAGCATGGGGACCAATAGAAACAAGGAACCATTATGCCACCATGGAGGCCAAGAATCAAATGATTCATTGTGACATCAAGTGGCCTAAAAGGGCATGGGATGCATTGTGACACCACAGGGGTTAAGAGAAGCAAGGAACCATTGTGACCCAATGCAGGCTAACAATCTAAGAATCCCTTTTGACACCAGGGGGCGCAAAATGACCACGGATGAACCCTGACAGCATGGGGACCTATAGAAGCAAGGAACCATTATGACACCATGAAGGCCAAGAATCAAATGGTTCATTGTAAGACCAAGTGGCCTAAAAGGGCTTGGAATGCATTGTGACACCACAGGGGTTAAGAGAAGCAAGGAACCATTGTGACCCAATGCAGGCTAACAATCTAATGATCCCTTGTGACACCAATGGGCCTAAAAGGGCCAGGGATGAATTGTGAAAGCATGGGGCCCAAGTAAAACCTGGTACAATTATGCCACCGTGGAGGCCAAGAATCAAATGATTCATTGTGACATCAAGTGGCCTAAAAGGGCATGGGATGCATTGTGACACCACAGGGGTTAAGAGAAGCAAGGAACCATTGTGACCCAATGCAGGCTAACAATCTAAGAATCCCTTTTGACACCAGGGGGCGCAAAAGGACCACGGATGAACTCTGACAGCATGAGGACCTATAGAAGCAAGGAACCATTATGACACCATGAAGGCCAAGAATCAAATGGTTCATTGTAAGACCAAGTGGCCTAAAAGGGCATGGGATGCATTGTGACACCACAGAGGTTAAGAGAAGCAAGGAACCATTGTGACCCAATGCAGGATAACAATGTAATGATCCCTTGTGACATCAATGGGCCTAAAAGGGGCAGGCATGTATTGTGAAAGCACGGGGACCAATAGAAGCAAGGATCTATTATGCCACCATGGAGGCCAAGAATCAAATAATTCATTGTGACATCAAGTGGCCTAAAAGGGCATGGGATGCATTGTGACAGCACAGGTGTTAAGAGAAGCAAGGATCCATTGTGACCCAATGGAGGCTAACAATCTAATAATCCCTTTTGACACCAATGGGCCTAAAAGGAGCAGGGATGTATTGTGAAAGCATGGGGCCCAATGAAAACCTGGTACAATTACGCCACCATGGAGGCCAAGAATCAAATGATTCATTGTGACATCAAGTGGCCTAAAAGGGCATGGGATGCATTGTGACACCACAGGGGTTAAGAGAACCAAGGCACCATTGTGACCCAATGCAGGCTAACAATCTAAGAATCCCTTTTGACACCAGGGGGCGCAAAAGGACCACGGATGGACTCTGACAGCATGGGGACCTATGGAAGCAAGGAACCATTATGACACCATGAAGGCCAAGAATCAAATGGTTCATTGTAAGACCAAGGGGCCTAAAAGGGCTTGGAATGCATTGTGACACCACAGAGGTTAAGAGAAGCAAGGAACCATTGTGACCCATTGCAGGCTAACAATCTAATGTTCCCTTGTGGCACCAGGGGGTATAAAAAGGGCCAGGGATGAATTGTGACAGCATGGGGCCCAATAGAAACAAGGAACAATTATGACACCATGGAGGCCAAGAATCAAATGATTCATTGTGACATCAAGTGGCCTAAAAGGGCATGGGATGCATTGTGACAGCACAGAGGTTAAGAGAAGCAAGGAACCATTGTGACCCAATGGAGGCTAACAATCTAATGATCCCTTTTGACACCAATGGGCCTAAAAGGGGCAGGGATGTATTGTGAAAGCATGGGGCCCAATGAAAACCTGGTACAATTACGCCACCATGGAGGCCAAGAATCAAATGATTCATTGTGACATCAAGTGGCCTAAAAGGGCATGGGATGCATTGTGACACCACAGGGGTTAAGAGAAGCAAGGAACCATTGTGACCCAATGCAGGCTAACAATCTAAGAATCCCTTTTGACACCAGGGGGCGCAAAAGGACCACGGATGGACTCTGACAGCATGGGGACCTATAGAAGCAAGGAACCATTATGACACCATGAAGGCCAAGAATCAAATGGTTCATTGTAAGACCAAGTGGCCTAAAAGGCTTGGAATGCATTGTGACACCACAGAGGTTAAGAGAAGCAAGGAACCATTGTGACCCAATGCAGGCTAACAATCTAATGATCCCTTGTGGCACCAGGGGGTATAAAAAGGGCCAGGGATGGATTGTTACAGCACGGGGACCAATAGAAGCAAGGATCTATTATGCCACCGTGGAGGCCAAGAATCAAATGATTCATTGTGACATCATGTGGCCTAAAAGGGCATGGGATGCATTGTGACACCACAGGGGTTAAGAGAAGCAAGGATCCATTGTGACCCAATGGAGGCTAACAATCCCAGGATCCCATTTGACACCAGGGGGCGTAAAAGGGCCAGGGATGAATTGTGACAGCATGGGGACCAATAGAAACAAGGAACCATTATGCCACCATGGAGGCCAAGAATCAAATGATTCATTGTGACATCAAGTGGCCTAAAAGGGCATGGGATGCATTGTGACACCACAGGGGTTAAGAGAAGCAAGGAACCATTGTGACCCAATGCAGGCTAACAATCTAAGAATCCCTTTTGACACCAGGGGGCGCAAAATGACCACGGATGAACCCTGACAGCATGGGGACCTATAGAAGCAAGGAACCATTATGACACCATGAAGGCCAAGAATCAAATGGTTCATTGTAAGACCAAGTGGCCTAAAAGGGCTTGGAATGCATTGTGACACCACAGGGGTTAAGAGAAGCAAGGAACCATTGTGACCCAATGCAGGCTAACAATCTAATGATCCCTTGTGACACCAATGGGCCTAAAAGGGCCAGGGATGAATTGTGAAAGCATGGGGCCCAAGTAAAACCTGGTACAATTATGCCACCGTGGAGGCCAAGAATCAAATGATTCATTGTGACATCAAGTGGCCTAAAAGGGCATGGGATGCATTGTGACACCACAGGGGTTAAGAGAAGCAAGGAACCATTGTGACCCAATGCAGGCTAACAATCTAAGAATCCCTTTTGACACCAGGGGGCGCAAAAGGACCACGGATGAACTCTGACAGCATGAGGACCTATAGAAGCAAGGAACCATTATGACACCATGAAGGCCAAGAATCAAATGGTTCATTGTAAGACCAAGTGGCCTAAAAGGGCTTGGAATGCATTGTGACACCACAGAGGTTAAGAGAAGCAAGGAACCATTGTGACCCATTGCAGGCTAACAATCTAATGATCCCTTGTGGCACCAGGGGGTATAAAAAGGGCCAGGGATGGATTGTTACAGCACGGGGACCAATAGAAGCAAGGATCTATTATGCCACCGTGGAGGCCAAGAATCAAATGATTCATTGTGACATCAAGTGGCCTAAAAGGGCATGGGATGCATTGTGACACCACAGGGGTTAAGAGAAGCAAGGAACCATTGTGACCCAATGCAGGCTAACAATCTAAGAATCCCTTTTGACACCAGGGGGCGCAAAAGGACCACGGATGAACTCTGACAGCATGGGGACCTATAGAAGCAAGGAACCATTATGACACCATGAAGGCCAAGAATCAAATGGTTCATTGTAAGACCAAGTGGCCTAAAAGGCTTGGAATGCATTGTGACACCACAGAGGTTAAGAGAAGCAAAGAACCATTGTGACCCATTGCAGGCTAACAATCTAATGATCCCTTGTGGCACCAGGGGGTATAAAAAGGGCCAGGGATGGATTGTTACAGCACGGGGACCAATAGAAGCAAGGATCTATTATGCCACCATGGAGGCCAAGAATCAAATGATTCATTGTGACATCAAGTGGCCTAAAAGGGCATGGGATGCATTGTGACAGCACAGAGGTTAAGAGAAGCAAGGATCCATTGTGACCCAATGGAGGCTAATAATCCCAGGATCCCATTTGACACCAGGGGGCGTAAAAGGGCCAGGGTTGAATTGTGACAGCATGGGGCCCAATAGTAACAAGGAACCATTATGACACCATGGAGGCCAAGAATCAAATGATTCATTGTGACATCAAGTGGCCTAAAAGGGCATGGGATGCATTGTGACACCACAGAGGTTAAGAGAAGCAAGGAACCATTGTGACCCAATGCAGGCTAACAATCTAATGATCCCTTGTGACACCAATGGGCCTAAAAGGGGCAGGGATGAATTGTGAAAGCATGGCGCCCAAGTAAAACCTGGTACAATTATGCCACCATGGAGGCCAAGAATCAAATGATTCATTGTGACATCAAGTGGCCTAAAAGGGCATGGGATGCATTGTGACAGCACAGGGGTTAAGAGAAGCAAGGAACCATTGTGACCCAATGCTGCCTAACAATCTAAGAATCCCTTTTGACACCAGGGGGCGCAAAAGGACCATGGATGAACTCTGACAGCATGGGGTCCTATAGAAGCAAGGAACCATTATGACACCATGAAGGCCTAGAATCAAATGGTTCATTGTAGGACCAAGTGGCCTAAAAGGGCTTGGAATGCATTGTGACACCACAGAGGTTAAGAGAAGCAAGAAACCATTGTGACCCAATGCAGGCTAACAATCTAATGATCCCTTGTGGCACCAGGGGGTATAAAAAGGGCCAGGGATGGATTGTTACAGCACGGGGACCAATAGAAGCAAGGATCTATTATGCCACCGTGGAGGCCAAGAATCAAATGATTCATTGTGACATCAAGTGGCCTAAAAGGGCATGGGATGCATTGTGACACCACAGGGGTTAAGAGAAGCAAGGAACCATTGTGACCCAATGGAGGCTAACAATCTAATGATCCCTTGTGACACCTGGGGGCGTAAAAGGGCCAGGAAGGGATTGTTACAGCATGGGGCCCAAGAAAAACGTGGAAACATTATGACACCATAGAGGCCAAGAATCAAATGGTTCATTGTAACACCAAGTGGCCTAAAAGGCCATGGGATGCATTGTGACACCACAGAGGTTAAGAGAAGCAAGAAACCATTGTGACCCATTGCAGGCTAACAATCTAATGATCCCTTGTGGCACCAGGGGGTATAAAAAGGGCCAGGGATGGATTGTTACAGCACGGGGACCAATAGAAGCAAGGATCAATTATGCCACCGTGGAGGCCAAGAATCAAATGATTCATTGTGACATCAAGTGGCCTAAAAGGGCATGGGATGCATTGTGACACCACAGGGGTTAAGAGAAGCAAGGATCCATTGTGACCCAATGGAGGCTAATAATCCCAGGATCCCATTTGACACCAGGGGGCGTAAAAGGGGCAGGGATGAATTGTGACAGCATGGGGACCAATAGAAACAAGGAACCATTACGCCACCATGGAGGCCAAGAATCAAATGATTCATTGTGACATCAAGTGGCCTAAAAGGTCATGGGATGCATTGTGACACCACAGGGGTTAAGAGAAGCAAGGAACCATTGTGACCCAATGCAGGCTAACAATCTAAGAATCCCTTTTGACACCAGGGGGCGCAAAATGACCACGGATGAATCTTGACAGCATGGGGACCTATAGAAGCAAGGAACCATTATGACACCATGAAGGCCAAGAATCAAATGGTTCATTGTAAGACCAAGTGGCCTAAAAGGCTTGGAATGCATTGTGACACCACAGAGGTTAAGAGAAGCAAGGAACCATTGTGACCCAATGCAGGCTAACAATCTAATGATCCCTTGTGGCACCAGGGGGTATAAAAAGGGCCAGGGATGGATTGTTACAGCACGGGGACCAATAGAAGCAAGGATCAATTATGCCACCGTGGAGGCCAAGAATCAAATGATTCATTGTGACATCAAGTGGCCTAAAAGGGCATGGGATGCATTGTGACACCACAGGGGTTAAGAGAAGCAAGGATCCATTGTGACCCAATGGAGGCTAATAATCCCAGGATCCCATTTGACACCAGGGGGCGTAAAAGGGCCAGGGATGAATTGTGACAGCATGGGGACCAATAGAAACAAGGAACCATTATGCCACCATGGAGGCCAAGAATCAAATGATTCATTGTGACATCAAGTGGCCTAAAAGGGCATGGGATGCATTGTGACACCACAGGGGTTAAGAGAAGCAAGGAACCATTGTGACCCAATGGAGGCTAACAATCTAATGATCCCTTGTGACACCAGGGGGCGTAAAAGGGCCAGGAAGTGATTGTTACAGCATGGGGCCCAAGAAAAACATGGAAACATTATGACACCATAGAGGCCAAGAATCAAATGGTTCATTGTAACACCAAGTGGCCTAAAAGGCCATGGGATGCATTGTGACACCACAGAGGTTAAGAGAAGCAAGAAACCATTGTGACCCAAGGGAGGCTAACAATCTAATGATCCCTTGTGGCACCAGGGGGTATAAAAAGGGCCAGGGATGGATTGTTACAGCACGGGGACCAATAGAAGCAAGGATCTATTATGCCACCGTGGAGGCCAAGAATCAAATGATTCATTGTGACATCAAGTGGCCTAAAAGGGCATGGGATGCATTGTGACACCACAGGGGTTAAGAGAAGCAAGGATCCATTGTGACCCAATGGAGGCTAATAATCCCAGGATCCCATTTGACACCAGGGGGCGTAAAAGGGCCAGGGATGGATTGTTACAGCATGGGGACCAATAGAAGCAAGGATCTATTATGCCACCGTGGAGGCCAAGAATCAAATGATTCATTGTGACATCAAGTGGCCTAAAAGGGCATGGGATGCATTGTGACAGCACAGGGGTTAAGAGAAGCAAGGATCCATTGTGACCCAATGGAGGCTAATAATCCCAGGATCCCATTTGACACCAGGGGGCGTAAAAGGGGCAGGGATGAATTGTGACAGCATGGGGACCAATAGAAACAAGGAACCATTACGCCACCATGGAGGCCAAGAATCAAATGATTCATTGTGACATCAAGTGGCCTAAAAGGTCATGGGATGCATTGTGACACCACAGGGGTTAAGAGAAGCAAGGAAACATTGTGACCCAATGCAGGCTAACAATCTAAGAATCCCTTTTGACACCAGGGGGCGCAAAATGACCACGGATGAATCTTGACAGCATGGGGACCTATAGAAGCAAGGAACCATTATGACACCATGAAGGCCAAGAATCAAATGGTTCATTGTAAGACCAAGTGGCCTAAAAGGCTTGGAATGCATTGTGACACCACAGAGGTTAAGAGAAGCAAGGAACCATTGTGACCCAATGCAGGCTAACACACTAATGATCCCTTGTGGCACCAGGGGGTATAAAAAGGGCCAGGGATGGATTGTTACAGCACGGGGACCAATAGAAGCAAGGATCAATTATGCCACCGTGGAGGCCAAGAATCAAATGATTCATTGTGACATCAAGTGGCCTAAAAGGGCATGGGATGCATTGTGACACCACAGGGGTTAAGAGAAGCAAGGATCCATTGTGACCCAATGGAGGCTAATAATCCCAGGATCCCATTTGACACCAGGGGGCGTAAAAGGGCCAGGGATGAATTGTGACAGCATGGGGACCAATAGAAACAAGGAACCATTATGCCACCATGGAGGCCAAGAATCAAATGATTCATTGTGACATCAAGTGGCCTAAAAGGGCATGGGATGCATTGTGACACCACAGGGGTTAAGAGAAGCAAGGAACCATTGTGACCCAATGGAGGCTAACAATCTAATGATCCCTTGTGACACCAGGGGGCGTAAAAGGGCCAGGAAGGGATTGTTACAGCATGGGGCCCAAGAAAAACATGGAAACATTATGACACCATAGAGGCCAAGAATCAAATGGTTCATTGTAACACCAAGTGGCCTAAAAGGCCATGGGATGCATTGTGACACCACAGAGGTTAAGAGAAGCAAGAAACCATTGTGACCCAAGGGAGGCTAACAATCTAATGATCCCTTGTGGCACCAGGGGGTATAAAAAGGGCCAGGGATGGATTGTTACAGCACGGGGACCAATAGAAGCAAGGATCTATTATGCCACCGTGGAGGCCAAGAATCAAATGATTCATTGTGACATCAAGTGGCCTAAAAGGGCATGGGATGCATTGTGACACCACAGGGGTTAAGAGAAGCAAGGATCCATTGTGACCCAATGGAGGCTAATAATCCCAGGATCCCATTTGACACCAGGGGGCGTAAAAGGGCCAGGGATGGATTGTTACAGCATGGGGACCAATAGAAGCAAGGATCTATTATGCCACCGTGGAGGCCAAGAATCAAATGATTCATTGTGACATCAAGTGGCCTAAAAGGGCATGGGATGCATTGTGACACCACAGGGGTTAAGAGAAGCAAGGATCCATTGTGACCCAATGGAGGCTAATAATCCCAGGATCACATTTGACACCAGGGGGCGTAAAAGGGCCAGGGATGAATTGTGACAGCATGGGGCCCAATAGAAACAAGGAAGCATTATGACACCATGGAGGCCAAGAATCAAATGGTTCATTGTGACATCTAGTGGCCTAAAAGGGCATGGGATGCATTGTGACACCACAGAGGTTAAGAGAAGCAAGGAACCATTGTGACCCAATGCAGGCTAACAATCTAATGATCCCTTGTGACACCAATGGGCCTAAAAGGGCCAGGAATGAATTGTTACATCACGGGGACCAATAGAAGCAAGGATCTATTATGCCACCATGGAGGCCAAGAAACAAATAATTCATTGTGACATCAAGTGGCCTAAAAGGGCATGGGATGCATTGTGACAGCACAGGGGTTAAGAGAAGCAAGGAACCATTGTGACCCAATGGAGGCTAACAATCTAATGATCCCTTGTGACACCAATGGGCCTAAAAGGGGCAGGGATGTATTGTGAAAGCATGGGGCCCAATAGAAACCTGGTACAATTACGCCACCATGGAGGCCAAGAATCAAATGATTCATTGTGACATCAAGTGGCCTAAAAGGGCATGGGATGCATTGTGACACCACAGGGGTTAAGAGAAGCAAGGAACCATTGTGATCCAATGCTGCCTAACAATCTAAGAATCCCTTTTGACACCAGGGGGCGCAAAAGGACCACGGATGAACTCTGACAGCATGGGGACCTATAGAAGCAAGGAACCATTATGACACCATGAAGGCCAAGAATCAAATGGTTCATTGTAAGTCCAAGTGGCCTAAAAGGGCTTGGAATGCTTTGTGACACCACAGAGGTTAAGAGAAGCAAGGAACCATTGTGACCCAATGCATGCTAACACTCTAATGATCCCTTGTGGCACCAGGGGGTATAAAAAGGGCCAGGGATGGATTGTTACAGCACGGGCACCAATAGAAGCAAGGATCTATTATGCCAACGTGGAGGCCAAGAATCAAATGATTCATTGTGACATCAAGTGGCCTAAAAGGGCATGGGATGCATTGTGACACCACAGGGGTTAAGAGAAGCAAGGATCCATTGTGACCCAATGGAGGCTAATAATCCCAGGATCCCATTTGACACCAGGGGGCGTAAAAGGGCCAGGGATGAATTGTGACAGCATGGGGCCCAATAGAAACAAGGAAGCATTATGACACCATGGAGGCCAAGAATCAAATGATTCATTGTCACATCAAGTGGCCTAAAAGGCCATGGGATGCATTGTGACACCACAGAGGTTAAGAGAAGCAAGGAATCATTGTGACCCAATGCAGGCTAACAATCTAATGATCCCTTGTGACACCAATGGGCCTAAAAGGGGCAGGGATGATTTGTGAAAGCCTGGGGCCCCAGTAAAACCTGGTACAATTATGCCACCATGGAGGCCAAGAATCAAATGATTCATTGTGACATCAAGTGGCCTAAAAGGGCATGGGATGCATTGTGACACCACAGGGGTTAAGAGAAGCAAGGAACCATTGTGACCCAATGCAGGCTAACAATCTAAGAATCCCTTTTGACACCAGGGGGCGCAAAAGGACCACGGATGAACTCTGACAGCATGGGGACCTATAGAAGCAAGGAAACATTATGACACCATGAAGGCCAAGAATCAAATGATTCATTGTGACATCAAGTGGCCTAAAAGGGCTTGGAATGCATTGTGACACCACAGAGGTTAAGAGAAGCAAGGAACCATTGTGACCCAATGCAGGCTAACAATCTAATGATCCCTTGTGGCACCAGGGGGTATAAAAAGGGCCAGGGATGGATTGTTACAGCACGGGCACCAATAGAAGCAAGGATCTATTATGCCACCGTGGAGGCCAAGAATCAAATGATTCATTGTGACATCAAGTGGCCTAAAAGGGCATGGGATGCATTGTGACACCACAGGGGTTAAGAGAAGCAAGGAACCATTGTGACCCAATGCAGGCTAACAATCTAATGATCCCTTGTGACACCAATGGGCCTAAAAGGGGCAGGGATGAATTGTGAAAGCATGGGGCCCAAGTAAAACCTGGTACAATTATGACACCATGAAGGCCAAGAATCAAATGATTCATTGTGACATCAAGTGGCCTGAAAGGGCATGGGATACATTGTGACACCACAGGGGTTAAGAGAAGCAAGGAACCATTGTGACCCAATGCAGGCTAACAATCTAAGAATCCCTTTTGACACCAGGGGGCGCAAAAGGACCATGGATGAACTCTGACATCATGGGGACCTATAGAAGCAAGGAACCATTGTGACACCATGAAGGCCAAGAATCAAATGGTTCATTGTAAGACCAAGTGGCCTAAAAGGGCTTGGAATGCATTGTGACACCACAGAGGTTAAGAGAAACAAGGATCCATTGTAACCCAATGGAGGCTAATAATCCCAGGATCCCATTTGACACCAGTGGGCGTAAAAGGGCCAGGGATGGATTGTTACAACACGGGGACCAATAGAAGCAAGGATCTATTATGCCACCGTGGAGGTCAAGAATCAAATGATTCATTGTGACATCAAGTGGCCTAAAAGGGCATGGGATGCATTGTGACAGCACAGGGGTTAAGAGAAGCAAGGATCCATTGTGACCCAATGGAGGCTAATAATCCCAGGATCCCATTTGACACCAGGGGGCGTAAAAGGGGCAGGGATGAATTGTGACAGCATGGGGCCCAATAGAAACAAGGAAGCATTATGACACAATGGAGGCCAAGAATCAAATCGTTCATTGTGACATCTAGTGGGCTAAAATGGCATGGGATGCATTGTGACACCACAGAGGTTAAGAGAAGCAAGGAACCATTGTGACCCAATGCAGGCTAACAATCTAATGATCCCTTGTGACACCAATGGGCCTAAAAGGGCCAGGAGTGAATTGTTACATCACGGGGACCAATAGAAGCAAGGATCTATTATGCCACCATGGAGGCCAAGAATCAAATGGTTCGTTGTGACATCTAGTGGCCTAAAAGGGCATGGGATGCATTGTGACAGCACAGGGGTTAAGAGAAGCAAGGAACCATTGTGACCCAATGCAGGCTAACAATCTAATGATCCCTTGTGATACCAATGGGCCTAAAAGGGGCAGGGATGTATTGTGAAAGCATGGGGCCCAATTAAAACCTGGTACAATTACGCCACCATGGAGGCCAAGAATCAAATGATTCATTGTGACATCAAGTGGCCTAAAAGGGCATGGGATGCATTGTGACACCACAGGGGTTAAGAGAAGCAAGGAACCATTGTGATCCAATGCTGCCTAACAATCTAAGAATCCCTTTTGACACCAGGGGGCGCAAAAGGACCACGGATGAACTCTGACAGCATGGGGACCTATAGAAGCAAGGAACCATTATTACACCATGAAGGCCAAAAATCAAATGGTTCATTGTAAGTCCAAGTGGCCTAAAAGGGCTTGGAATGCTTTGTGACACCACAGAGGTTAAGAGAAGCAAGGAACCATTGTGACCCAATGCAGGCTAACACTCTAATGATCCCTTGTGGCACCAGGGGGTATAAAAAGGGCCAGGGATGGATTGTTACAGCACGGGCACCAATAGAAGCAAGGATCTATTATGCCACCATGGAGGCCAAGAATCAAATGATTCATTGTGACATCAAGTGGCCTAAAAGGGCATGGGATGCATTGTGACACCACAAGGGTTAAGAGAAGCAAGGATCCATTGTGACCCAATGGAGGGTAATAATCCCAGGATCCCATTTGACACCAGGGGGCGTAAAAGGGCCAGGGATGAATTGTGACAGCATGGGGCCCAATAGAAACAAGGAACCATTATGACACCATGGAGGCCAAGAATCAAATGATTCATTGTGACATCAAGTGGCCTAAAAGGCCATGGGATGCATTGTGACACCACAGAGGTTAAGAGAAGCAAGGAATCATTGTGACCCAATGCAGGCTAACAATCTAATGATCCCTTGTGACACCAATGGGCCTAAAAGGGGCAGGGATGATTTGTGAAAGCATGGGGCCCCAGTAAAACCTGGTACAATTATGCCACCATGGAGGCCAAGAATCAAATGATTCTTTGTGACATCAAGTGGCCTAAAAGGGCATGGGATGCATTGTGACACCACAGGGGTTAAGAGAAGCAAGAAACCATTGTGACCCAATGTAGGCTAACAATCTAAGAATCCCTTTTGACACCAGGGGGCGCAAAAGGACCACGGATGAACTCTGACAGCATGGGGACCTATAGAAGCAAGGAAACATTATGACACCATGAAGGCCAAGAATCAAATGATTCATTGTGACATCAAGTCGCCTAAAAGGGCTTGGAATGCATTGTGACACCACAGAGGTTAAGAGAAGCAAGGAACCATTGTGACCCAATGCAGGCTAACAATCTAATGATCCCTTGTGGCACCAGGGGGTATAAAAAGGGCCAGGGATGGATTGTTACAGCACGGGGACCAATAGAAGCAAGGATCTATTATGCCACCGTGGAGGCCAAGAATCAAATGATTCATTGTGACATCAAGTGGCCTAAAAGGGCATGGGATGCATTGTGAAACCACAGGGGTTAAGAGAAACAAGGAACCATTGTGACCCAATGCAGGCTAACAATCTAATGATCCCTTGTGACACCAATGGGCCTAAAAGGGGCAGGGATGAATTGTGAAACATGGGGCCCAAGTAAAACCTGGTACAATTATGACACCATGAAGGCCAAGAATCAAATGATTCATTGTGACATCAAGTGGCCTAAAAGGGCATGGGATACATTGTGACACCACAGGGGTTAAGAGAAGCAAGGAACCATTGTGACCCAATGCAGGCTAACAATCTAAGAATCCCTTTTGACACCAGGGGGCGCAAAAGGACCATGGATGAACTCTGACATCATGGGGACCTATAGAAGCAAGGAACCATTATGACACCATGAAGGCCAAGAATCAAATGGTTCATTGTAAGACCAAGTGGCCTAAAAGGGCTTGGAATGCATTGTGACACCACAGAGGTTAAGGGAAACAAGGATCCATTGTGACCCAATGCAGGCTAAAAATCTAATGATCCCTTGTGACACCAATGGGCCTAAAAGAGGCAGGGATGATTTGTGAAATCATGGGGCCGCAGTAAAACATGGTACAATTATGCCACCATGGAGGCCAAGAATCAAATGATTCATTGTGACATCAAGTGGCCTAAAAGGGCATGGGATGCATTGTGACACCACAGGGGTTAAGAGAAGCAAGGAACCATTGTGACCCAATGCAGGCTAACAATCTAAGAATCCCTTTTGACACCAGGGGGCGCAAAAGGACCACGGATGAACTCTGACAGCATGGGGACCTATAGAAGCAAGGAAACGTTATGACACCATGAAGGCCAAGAATCAAATGATTCATTGTGACATCAAGTGGCCTAAAAGGGCTTGGAATGCATTGTGACACCACAGAGGTTAAGAGAAGCAAGGAACCATAGTGACCCAATGCAGGCTAAAAATCTAATGATCCCTTATGGCACCAGGCGGTATAAAAAGGGCCAGGGATGGATTGTTACAGCACGGGGAACAATAAAAGCAAGGATCTATTATGCCACCGTGGAGACCAAGAATCAAATGATTCATTGTGACATCAAGTGGCCTAAAAGGGCATGGGATGCATTGTGACAGCACAGGGGTTAAGAGAAGCAAGGAACCATTGTGACCCAATGCAGGCTAACAATCTAATGATCCCTTCTGACACCAATGGGCCTAAAAGGGCCAGGGATGAATTGTTACATCACGGGGACCAATAGAAGCAAGGATCTATTATGCCACCATGGAGGCCAAGAAACAAATAATTCATTGTGACATCAAGTGGCCTAAAAGGGCATGGGATGCATTGTGACAGCACAGGGGTTAAGAGAAGCAAGGAACCATTGTGACCCAATGGAGGCTAACAATCTAATGATCCCTTGTGACACCAATGGGCCTAAAAGGGGCAGGGATGTATTGTGAAAGCATGGGGCCCAATTAAAACCTGGTACAATTACGCCACCATGGAGGCCAAGAATCAAATGGTTCATTGTGACATCAAGTGGCCTAAAAGGGCATGGGATGCATTGTGACACCACAGGGGTTAAGAGAAGCAAGGAACCATTGTGATCCAATGCTGCCTAACAATCTAAGAATCCCTTTTGACACCAGGGGGCGCAAAAGGACCACGGATGAACTCTGACAGCATGGGGACCTATAGAAGCAAGGAACCATTATGACACCATGAAGGCCAAGAATCAAATGGTTCATTGTAAGTCCAAGTGGCCTAAAAGGGCTTGGAATGCTTTGTGACACCACAGAGGTTAAGAGAAGCAAGGAACCATTGTGACCCAATGCATGCTAACACTCTAATGATCCCTTGTGGCACCAGGGGGTATAAAAAGGGCCAGGGATGGATTGTTACAGCACGGGCACCAATAGAAGCAAGGATCTATTATGCCAACGTGGAGGCCAAGAATCAAATGATTCATTGTGACATCAAGTGGCCTAAAAGGGCATGGGATGCATTGTGACAGCACAGGGGTTAAGAGAAGCAAGGATGCATTGTAACCCAATGGAGGCTAATAATCCCAGGATCCCATTTGACACCAGGGGGCGTAAAAGGGCCAGGGATGGATTGTTACAGCACGGGGACCAATAGAAGCAAGGATCTATTATGCCACCTTGGAGGCCAAGAATCAAATGATTCATTGTGACATCAAGTGGCCTAAAAGGGCATGGGATGCATTGTGACACCACAGGGGTTAAGAGAAGCAAGGATCCATTTTGACCCAATGGAGGCTAGTAATCCCAGGATCACATTTGACACCAGGGGGCGTAAAAGGGCCAGGGATGAATTGTGACAGCATGTGGCCCAATAGAAACAAGGAACCATTATGACACCATGGAGGCCAAGAATCAAATGGTTCATTGTGACATCTAGTGGCCTAAAAGGGCATGGGATTCATTGTGACACCACAGAGGTTAAGAGAAGCAAGGAACCATTGTGACCCAATGCAGGCTAACAATCTAATGATCCCTTGTGACACCAATGGGCCTAAAAGGGCCAGGGATGGATTGTTACAGCACGGGCACCAATAGAAGCAAGGATCTATTATGCCACCATGGAGGCCAAGAATCAAATGATTCATTGTGACATCAAGTGGCCTAAAAGGGCATGGGATGCATTGTGACACCACAAGGGTTAAGAGAAGCAAGGATCCATTGTGACCCAATGGAGGGTAATAATCCCAGGATCCCATTTGACACCAGGGGGCGTAAAAGGGCCAGGGATGAATTGTGACAGCATGGGGCCCAATAGAAACAAGGAACCATTATGACACCATGGAGGCCAAGAATCAAATGATTCATTGTGACATCAAGTGGCCTAAAAGGCCATGGGATGCATTGTGACACCACAGAGGTTAAGAGAAGCAAGGAATCATTGTGACCCAATGCAGGCTAACAATCTAATGATCCCTTGTGACACCAATGGGCCTAAAAGGGGCAGGGATGATTTGTGAAAGCATGGGGCCCCAGTAAAACCTGGTACAATTATGCCACCATGGAGGCCAAGAATCAAATGATTCATTGTGACATCAAGTGGCCTAAAAGGGCATGGGATGCATTGTGACACCACAGGGGTTAAGAGAAGCAAGAAACCATTGTGACCCAATGTAGGCTAACAATCTAAGAATCCCTTTTGACACCAGGGGGCGCAAAAGGACCACGGATGAACTCTGACAGCATGGGGACCTATAGAAGCAAGGAAACATTATGACACCATGAAGGCCAAGAATCAAATGATTCATTGTGACATCAAGTCGCCTAAAAGGGCTTGGAATGCATTGTGACACCACAGAGGTTAAGAGAAGCAAGGAACCATTGTGACCCAATGCAGGCTAACAATCTAATGATCCCTTGTGGCACCAGGGGGTATAAAAAGGGCCAGGGATGGATTGTTACAGCACGGGGACCAATAGAAGCAAGGATCTATTATGCCACCGTGGAGGCCAAGAATCAAATGATTCATTGTGACATCAAGTGGCCTAAAAGGGCATGGGATGCATTGTGAAACCACAGGGGTTAAGAGAAACAAGGAACCATTGTGACCCAATGCAGGCTAACAATCTAATGATCCCTTGTGACACCAATGGGCCTAAAAGGGGCAGGGATGAATTGTGAAACATGGGGCCCAAGTAAAACCTGGTACAATTATGACACCATGAAGGCCAAGAATCAAATGATTCATTGTGACATCAAGTGGCCTAAAAGGGCATGGGATACATTGTGACACCACAGGGGTTAAGAGAAGCAAGGAACCATTGTGACCCAATGCAGGCTAACAATCTAAGAATCCCTTTTGACACCAGGGGGCGCAAAAGGACCATGGATGAACTCTGACATCATGGGGACCTATAGAAGCAAGGAACCATTATGACACCATGAAGGCCAAGAATCAAATGGTTCATTGTAAGACCAAGTGGCCTAAAAGGGCTTGGAATGCATTGTGACACCACAGAGGTTAAGGGAAACAAGGATCCATTGTGACCCAATGCAGGCTAAAAATCTAATGATCCCTTGTGACACCAATGGGCCTAAAAGAGGCAGGGATGATTTGTGAAATCATGGGGCCGCAGTAAAACATGGTACAATTATGCCACCATGGAGGCCAAGAATCAAATAATTCATTGTGACATCAAGTGGCCTAAAAGGGCATGGGATGCATTGTGACACCACAGGGGTTAAGAGAAGCAAGGAACCATTGTGACCCAATGCAGGCTAACAATCTAAGAATCCCTTTTGACACCAGGGGGCGCAAAAGGACCACGGATGAACTCTGACAGCATGGGGACCTATAGAAGCAAGGAAACGTTATGACACCATGAAGGCCAAGAATCAAATGATTCATTGTGACATCAAGTGGCCTAAAAGGGCTTGGAATGCATTGTGACACCACAGAGGTTAAGAGAAGCAAGGAACCATAGTGACCCAATGCAGGCTAAAAATCTAATGATCCCTTATGGCACCAGGCGGTATAAAAAGGGCCAGGGATGGATTGTTACAGCACGGGGAACAATAAAAGCAAGGATCTATTATGCCACCGTGGAGACCAAGAATCAAATGATTCATTGTGACATCAAGTGGCCTAAAAGGGCATGGGATGCATTGTGACAGCACAGGGGTTAAGAGAAGCAAGGAACCATTGTGACCCAATGCAGGCTAACAATCTAATGATCCCTTCTGACACCAATGGGCCTAAAAGGGCCAGGGATGAATTGTTACATCACGGGGACCAATAGAAGCAAGGATCTATTATGCCACCATGGAGGCCAAGAAACAAATAATTCATTGTGACATCAAGTGGCCTAAAAGGGCATGGGATGCATTGTGACAGCACAGGGGTTAAGAGAAGCAAGGAACCATTGTGACCCAATGGAGGCTAACAATCTAATGATCCCTTGTGACACCAATGGGCCTAAAAGGGGCAGGGATGTATTGTGAAAGCATGGGGCCCAATTAAAACCTGGTACAATTACGCCACCATGGAGGCCAAGAATCAAATGGTTCATTGTGACATCAAGTGGCCTAAAAGGGCATGGGATGCATTGTGACACCACAGGGGTTAAGAGAAGCAAGGAACCATTGTGATCCAATGCTGCCTAACAATCTAAGAATCCCTTTTGACACCAGGGGGCGCAAAAGGACCACGGATGAACTCTGACAGCATGGGGACCTATAGAAGCAAGGAACCATTATGACACCATGAAGGCCAAGAATCAAATGGTTCATTGTAAGTCCAAGTGGCCTAAAAGGGCTTGGAATGCTTTGTGACACCACAGAGGTTAAGAGAAGCAAGGAACCATTGTGACCCAATGCATGCTAACACTCTAATGATCCCTTGTGGCACCAGGGGGTATAAAAAGGGCCAGGGATGGATTGTTACAGCACGGGCACCAATAGAAGCAAGGATCTATTATGCCAACGTGGAGGCCAAGAATCAAATGATTCATTGTGACATCAAGTGGCCTAAAAGGGCATGGGATGCATTGTGACAGCACAGGGGTTAAGAGAAGCAAGGATGCATTGTAACCCAATGGAGGCTAATAATCCCAGGATCCCATTTGACACCAGGGGGCGTAAAAGGGCCAGGGATGGATTGTTACAGCACGGGGACCAATAGAAGCAAGGATCTATTATGCCACCTTGGAGGCCAAGAATCAAATGATTCATTGTGACATCAAGTGGCCTAAAAGGGCATGGGATGCATTGTGACACCACAGGGGTTAAGAGAAGCAAGGATCCATTTTGACCCAATGGAGGCTAGTAATCCCAGGATCACATTTGACACCAGGGGGCGTAAAAGGGCCAGGGATGAATTGTGACAGCATGTGGCCCAATAGAAACAAGGAACCATTATGACACCATGGAGGCCAAGAATCAAATGGTTCATTGTGACATCTAGTGGCCTAAAAGGGCATGGGATTCATTGTGACACCACAGAGGTTAAGAGAAGCAAGGAACCATTGTGACCCAATGCAGGCTAACAATCTAATGATCCCTTGTGACACCAATGGGCCTAAAAGGGCCAGGAATGAATTGTTACATCACGGGGACCAATAGAAGCAAGGATCTATTATGCCACCATGGAGGCCAAGAAACAAATAATTCATTGTGACATCAAGTGGCCTAAAAGGGCATGGGATGCATTGTGACAGCACAGGGGTTAAGAGAAGCAAGGAACCATTGTGACCCAATGGAGGCTAACAATCTAATGATCCCTTGTGACACCAATGGGCCTAAAAGGGGCAGGGATGTATTGTGAAAGCATGGGGCCCAATTAAAACCTGGTACAATTACGCCACCATGGAGGCCAAGAATCAAATGATTCATTGTGACATCAAGTGGCCTAAAAGGGCATGGGCTGCATTGTGACACCACAGGGGTTAAGAGAAGCAAGGAACCATTGTGATCCAATGCTGCCTAACAATCTAAGAATCCCTTTTGACACCAGGGGGCGGAAAAGGGCCACGGATGAACTCTGTCAGCATGGGGACCTATAGAAGCAAGGAACCATTATTACACCATGAAGGCCAAGAATCAAATGGTTCATTGTAAGTCCAAGTGGCCTAAAAGGGCTTGGAATGCTTTGTGACACCACAGAGGTTAAGAGAAGCAAGGAACCATTGTGACCCAATGCAGGCTAACACACTAATGATCCCTTGTGGCACCAGGGGGTATAAAAAGGGCCAGGGATGGATTGTTACATCACGGGCACCAATAGAAGCAAGGATCTATTATGCCACCATGGAGGCCAAGAATCAAATGATTCATTGTGACATCAAGTGGCCTAAAAGGGCATGGGATGCATTGTAACACCACAGGGGTTAAGAGAAGCAAGGATCCATTGTGACCCAATGGAGGGTAATAATCCCAGGATCCCATTTGACACCAGGGGGCGTAAAAGGGCCAGGGATGAATTGTGACAGCATGGGGCCCAATAGAAACAAGGAACCATTATGACACCATGGAGGCCAAGAATCAAATGATTCATTGTGACATCAAGTGGCCTAAAAGGCCATGGGATGCATTGTGACACCACAGAGGTTAAGAGAAGCAAGGAATCATTGTGACCCAATGCAGGCTAACAATCTAATGATCCCTTGTGACACCAATGGGCCTAAAAGGGGCAGGGATGATTTGTGAAAGCATGGGGCCCCAGTAAAACCTGGTACAATTATGCCACCATGGAGGCCAAGAATCAAATGATTCATTGTGACATCAAGTGGCCTAAAAGGGCATGGGATGCATTGTGACACCACAGGGGTTAAGAGAAGCAAGAAACCATTGTGACCCAATGTAGGCTAACAATCTAAGAATCCCTTTTGACACCAGGGGGCGCAAAAGGACCACGGATGAACTCTGACAGCATGGGGACCTATAGAAGCAAGGAAACATTATGACACCATGAAGGCCAAGAATCAAATGATTCATTGTGACATCAAGTGGCCTAAAAGGGCTTGGAATGCATTGTGACACCACAGAGGTTAAGAGAAGCAAGGAACCATTGTGACCCAATGCAGGCTAACAATCTAATGATCCCTTGTGGCACCAGGGGGTATAAAAAGGGCCAGGGATGGATTGTTACAGCACGGGGACCAATAGAAGCAAGGATCTATTATGCCACCGTGGAGGCCAAGAATCAAATGATTCATTGTGACATCATGTGGCCTAAAAGGGCATGGGATGCATTGTGACACCACAGGGGTTAAGAGAAGCAAGGATCCATTGTGACCCAATGCAGGCTAACAATCTAAGAATCCCTTTTGACACCAGGGGGCGCAAAAGGACCATGGATGAACTCTGACAGCATGGGGACCTATAGAAGCAAGGAACCATTATGACACCATGAAGGCCAAGAATCAAATGGTTCATTGTAAGACCAAGTGGCCTAAAAGGGCTTGGAATGCATTGTGACACCACAGAGGTTAAGAGAAACAAGGATCCATTGTAACCCAATGGAGGCTAATAATCCCAGGATCCCATTTGACACCAGGGGGCGTAAAAGGGCCAGGGATGAATTGTGACAGCATGGGGCCCAATAGAAACAAGGAAGCATTATGACACCATGGAGGCCAAGAATCAAATGGTTCATTGTGACATCTAGTGGCCTAAAAGGGCATGGGATGCATTGTGACACCACAGAGGTTAAGAGAAGCAAGGAACCATTGTGACCCAATGCAGGCTAACAATCTAATGATCCCTTGTGACACCAATGGGCCTAAAAGGGCCAGGAATGAATTGTTACATCACGGGGACCAATAGAAGCAAGGATCTATTATGCCACCATGGAGGCCAAGAAACAAATAATTCATTGTGACATCAAGTGGCCTAAAAGGGCATGGGATGCATTGTGACAGCACAGGGGTTAAGAGAAGCAAGGAACCATTGTGACCCAATGGAGGCTAACAATCTAATGATCCCTTGTGACACCAATGGGCCTAAAAGGGGCAGGGATGTATTGTGAAAGCATGGGGCCCAATTAAAACCTGGTACAATTACGCCACCATGGAGGCCAAGAATCAAATGATTCATTGTGACATCAAGTGGCCTAAAAGGGCATGGGATGCATTGTGACACCACAGGGGTTAAGAGAAGCAAGGAACCATTGTGATCCAATGCTGCCTAACAATCTAAGAATCCCTTTTGACACCAGGGGGCGCAAAAGGACCACGGATGAACTCTGACAGCATGGGGACCTATAGAAGCAAGGAACCATTATTACACCATGAAGGCCAAGAATCAAATGGTTCATTGTAAGTCCAAGTGGCCTAAAAGTGCTTGGAATGCATTGTGACACGACAGAGGTTAAGAGAAGCAAGGAACCATTGTGACCCAATGCAGGCTAACACTCTAATGATCCCTTGTGGCACCAGGGGGTATAAAAAGGGCCAGGGATGGATTGTTACAGCACGGGCACCAATAGAAGCAAGGATCTCTTATGCCACCATGGAGGCCAAGAATCAAATGATTCATTGTGACATCAAGTGGCCTAAAAGGGCATGGGATGCATTGTGACACCACAAGGGTTAAGAGAAGCAAGGATCCATTGTGACCCAATGGAGGGTAATAATCGCAGGATCCCATTTGACACCAGGGGGCGTAAAAGGGCCAGGGATGAATTGTGACAGCATGGGGCCCAATAGAAACAAGGAACCATTATGACACCATGGAGGCCAAGAATCAAATGATTCATTGTGACATCAAGTGGCCTAAAAGGCCATGGGATGCATTGTGACACCACAGAGGTTAAGAGAAGCAAGGAATCATTGTGACCCAATGCAGGCTAACAATCTAATGATCCCTTGTGACACCAATGGGCCTAAAAGGGGCAGGGATGATTTGTGAAAGCATGGGGCCCCAGTAAAACCTGGTACAATTATGCCACCATGGAGGCCAAGAATCAAATGATTCATTGTGACATCAAGTGGCCTAAAAGGGCATGGGATGCATTGTGACACCACAGGGGTTAAGAGAAGCAAGAAACCATTGTGACCAAATGTAGGCTAACAATCTAAGAATCCCTTTTGACACCAGGGGGCGCAAAAGGACCACGGATGAACTCTGACATCATGGGGACCTATAGAAGCAAGGAAACATTATGACACCATGAAGGCCAAGAATCAAATGATTCATTGTGACATCAAGTCGCCTAAAAGGGCTTGGAATGCATTGTGACACCACAGAGGTTAAGAGAAGCAAGGAACCATTGTGACCCAATGCAGGCTAACAATCTAATGATCCCTTGTGGCACCAGGGGGTATAAAAAGGGCCAGGGATGGATTGTTACAGCACGGGGACCAATAGAAGCAAGGATCTATTATGCCACCGTGGAGGCCAAGAATCAAATGATTCATTGTGATATCAAGTGGCCTAAAAGGGCATGGGATGCATTGTGACACCACAGGGGTTAAGAGAAGCAAGGAACCATTGTGACCCAATGCAGGCTAACAATCTAATGATCCCTTGTGACACCAAAGGGCCTAAAAGGGGCAGGGATGAATTGTGAAACATGGGGCCCAAGTAAAACCTGGTACAATTATGACACCATGAAGGCCAAGAATCAAATGATTCATTGTGACATCAAGTGGCCTAAAAGGGCATGGGATACATTGTGACACCACAGGGGTTAAGAGAAGCAAGGAACCATTGTGACCCAATGCAGGCTAACAATCTAATGATCCCTTTTGACACCAGGGGGCGCAAAAGGACCATGGATGAACTCTGACATCATGGGGACCTATAGAAGCAAGGAACCATTATGACACCATGAAGGCCAAGAATCAAATGGTTCATTGTAAGACCAAGTGGCCTAAAAGGGCTTGGAATGCATTGTGACACCACAGAGGTTAAGAGAAACAAGGATCCATTGTGACCCAATGGAGGCTAATAATCCCAGGATCCCATTTGACACCAGGGGGCGTAAAAGGGCCAGGGATGGATTGTTACAGCACGGGGACCAATAGAAGCAAGGATCTATTATGCCACCGTGGAGGTCAAGAATCAAATGATTCATTGTGACATCAAGTGACCTAAAAGTGCATGGGATGCATTGTGACAGCACAGGGGTTAAGAAAAGCAAGGATCCATTGTGACCCAATGCAGGCTAATAATCCCAGGATCCCATTTGACACCAGGGGGCCTAAAAGGGCCAGGGATGAATTGTGACAGCATGGGGCCCAATAGAAACAAGGAACCATTATGACACCATGGAGGCCAAGAATCAAATGTTTCGTTGTGACATCAAGTGGCCTAAAATGGCATGGGATGCATTGTGACACCACAGAGGTTAAGAGAAGCAAGGAACCATTGTGACCCAATGGAGGCTAACAATCTAATGATCCCTTGTGACACCAATGGGCCTAAAAGAGGCAGGGATGATTTGTGAAATCATGGGGCCGCAGTAAAACATGGTACAATTATGCCACCATGGAGGCCAAGAATCAAATGATTCATTGTGACATCAAGTGGCCTAAAAGGGCATGGGATGCATTGTGACACCACAGGGGTTAAGAGAAGCAAGGAACCATTGTGTCCCAATGCAGGCTAACAATCTAAGAATCCCTTTTGACACCAGGGGGCGCAAAAGGACCACGGATGAACTCTGACAGCATGGGGACCTATAGAAGCAAGGAACCATTATGACACCATGAAGGCCAAGAATCAAATGGTTCATTGTAAGACCAAGTGGCCTAAAAGGGCTTGGAATGCATTGGGACACCACAGAGGTTAAGAGAAGCAAGGAACCATAGTGACCCAATGCAGGCTAAAAATCTAATGATCCCTTATGGCACCAGGCGGTATAAAAAGGGCCAGGGATGGATTGTTACAGCACGGGGACCAATAGAAGCAAGGATCTATTATGCCACCGTGGAGACCAAGAATCAAATGATTCATTGTGACATCAAGTGGCCTAAAAGGGCATGGGATGCATTGGGACACCACAGGGGTTAAGAGAAGCAAGGAACCATTGTGACCCAATGCAGGCTAACAATCTAATGATCCCTTGTGACACCAATGGGCCTGAAAGGGGCAGGGATGAATTGTGAAAGCATGGGGCCCAAGTAAAACCTGGTACAATTATGCCACCATGGAGGTCAAGAATCAAATGATTCATTGTGACATCAAGTGGCCTAAAAGGGCATGGGATGCATTGTGACACCACAGAGGTTAAGAGAAGCAAGGAACCATTGTGACCCAATGCAGGCTAACAATCTAATGATCCCTTGTGACACCAATGGGCCTAAAAGGGGCAGGGATGAATTGTGAAAGCATGGGGCCCAATTAAAACCTGGTACAATTACGCCATCATGGAGGCCAAGAATCAAATGATTCATTGCGATATTAAGTGGCCTAAAAGGGCATGGGATGCATTGTGACACCACAGGGGTTAAGAGAAGCAAGGAACCATTGTGACCCAATGCAGGCTAACAATCTAAGAATCCCTTTTGAAACCAGGGGGCGCAAAAGGACCACGGATGAACTCTGACAGCATGGGGACCTATAGAAGCAAGGAACCATTATGACACCATGAAGGCCAAGAATCAAATAATTCATTGTAAGACCAAGTGGAATAAAAGGGCTTGGAATGCATTGTGACACCACAGAGGTTAACAGAAGCAAGGAACCATTGTGACCCAATGCAGGCTAACAATCTAATGATCCCTTGTGGCACCAGGGGGTATAAAAAGGGGCAGGGATGAATTGTTACAGCACGGGGACCAATAGAAGAAAGGATCAATTATGCCACCGTGTAGGCCAAGAATCAAATGATTCATTGTGACATCAAGTGGCCTAAAAGGGCATGGGATGCATTGTGACAGCACAGGGGTTAAGAGAAGCAAGGATCCATTGTGACCCAATGGAGGCTAATAATCCCAGGATCCCATTTGACACCAGGGGGCGTAAAAGGGCCAGGGATGAATTGTGACAGCATGGAGCCCAATAGAAACAAGGAACCATTATGACACCATGGAGGTCAAGAATCAAATGATTCATTGTGACATCAAGTGGCCTAAAAGGGCATGGGATGCATTGTGACACCACAGAGGTTAAGAGAAGCAAGGAACCATTGTGACCCAATGCAGGCTAACAATCTAATGATCCCTTGTGACACCAATGGGCCTAAAAGGGCCAGGAATGAATTGTTACAGCACGGGGACCAATAGAAGCAAGGATCTATTATGCCACCATGGAGGCCAAGAAACAAATAATTCATTGTGACATCAAGTGGCCTAAAAGGGCATGGGATGCATTGTGACAGCACAGGGGTTAAGAGAAGCAAGGAACCATTGTGACCCAATGGAGGCTAACAATCTAATGATCCCTTGTGACACCAATGGGCCTAAAAGGGGCAGGGATGTATTGTGAAAGCATGGGGCCCAATTAAAACCTGGTACAATTACGCCACCATGGAGGCCAAGAATCAAATGGTTCATTGTGACATCAAGTGGCCTAAAAGGGCATGGGATGCATTGTGACACCACAGGGGTTAAGAGAAGCAAGGAACCATTGTGATCCAATGCTGCCTAACAATCTAAGAATCCCTTTTGACACCAGGGGGCGCAAAAGGACCACGGATGAACTCTGACAGCATGGGGACCTATAGAAGCAAGGAACCATTATGACACCATGAAGGCCAAGAATCAAATGGTTCATTGTAAGTCCAAGTGGCCTAAAAGGGCTTGGAATGCTTTGTGACACCACAGAGGTTAAGAGAAGCAAGGAACCATTGTGACCCAATGCATGCTAACACTCTAATGATCCCTTGTGGCACCAGGGGGTATAAAAAGGGCCAGGGATGGATTGTTACAGCACGGGCACCAATAGAAGCAAGGATCTATTATGCCAACGTGGAGGCCAAGAATCAAATGATTCATTGTGACATCAAGTGGCCTAAAAGGGCATGGGATGCATTGTGACACCACAGAGGTTAAGAGAAGCAAGGAACCATTGTGACCCAATGCAGGCTAACAATCTAATGATCCCTTGTGACACCAATGGGCCTAAAAGGGCCAGGGATGAATTGCGACAGCATGGGGCCCAAGTAAAACCTGGTACAATTATGCCACCATGGAGGCCAAGAATCAAATGATTCATTGCGACATCAAGTGGCCTAAAAGGGCATGGGATGCATTGTGACACCACAGGGGTTAAGAGAAGCAAGGATCCATTGTGACCCAATGGAGGGTAATAATCCCAGGATCCCATTTGACTCCAGGGGGCGTAAAAGGTCCAGGGATGAATTGTGACAGCATGGAGCCCAATAGAAACAAGGAACCATTATGACACCATGGAGGCCAAGAATCAAATGATTCATTGTGACATCAAGTGGCCTAAAAGGGCATGGGATGTGTCATAAATGAGCACAACAGGCTATATAGGCCAATTAGTTATCTAGTTTATTATAAAAGCTAAGGAAGCAAAGTTGCAGCGCTGGGCGACAGGGGAATCACCGCTCCACCAACTGCCGCACCGCGTGTGGTTATGACCCCCCCCTTTTAAGCATCCGTAGTTTCCGTCGAGTCGCTCTTCCGGTTTCTTCTGCGCATGCTCACAGTCTTTGTCGAGTCATTCTTCCGGTGTCTTCTGCGCATGCACACAGTCCTTCCTCCTGATGGTCGGTGAGGAAGACCTATGAAAATCTTCTTCGGTCCTTTCTATGTTCTTCCCTTGACCCTGGGCTACAATGTTCTTAAGATAAGTTATGGTTAATTGTTATGGCAGTATTTGTTCCCTGTGGTTCTTTGTTAGTGACGTGAATGGACTATACACGTAGATCTGTACACGCAGATCTGCAGTTACATATTTATTTACATTTTATTCTTTTGATTAACAGTGAACATAAAGGTTAATTTCTCATTGCAATCCCCCCTTCTTCTTTTTACTCTTTTTGTTCACTGTATCTCGCTAGTTCTTTCTTACTTAATTCTAGATAATCTTCTATCTTTTCTCCTTTTAGTGGTTCATATTTTGCTTTTATAAGCATTAAATGAGCAGCTTCTAATTTACTTTTAACTATATTGACAAGCTTGTTAAAAATGCATGGTCCAAAATTTAGTGTTAAAATAAGTAATACTAAAGGTCCTGTTATAGTGGATAAGAGGGTTGCAAACCAAGGAGAGCTGTTAAACCAAGATTCGTACCAGCTCTGTTGAGCTTCTTTTTCTCTTTTTCGCTGTTCCAGCTGTTTCCGAAGCTCAGCCATAGTATCAATTACTATTCCAGTATGGTCTGCATAGGTACAGCACTCTTCCCGCAAAGCTACACATAACCCCCCTTGTTGAAGGAACAACAAATCTAGCCCCCTCCTGTTCTGTAATACTACCTCTGAAAGGGATCTTACTGACTTGACTAGCCCATCTATTGCTTTTTCAATCCTGCTTAGATCTTCATCTACTGAGTCTCTTAAATTTTTCATTCCTTTTTGTTGGTTTACTAAGGAGGCTGCTCCTGTTCCTATTCCTGCGCCACTTATGCTTAGTAAGACAGCCACAGTGAGAGCCATGAAAGGTTCCCTTTTGGATAAATGATGTTCAGGGGTGGTTTGATGTTTAAACATGTAGTCCTTTGGGTGGTATATAATTCGGGGAACTATCATAACTTGGATACAGTACTCGGATGTTGTATTAAAATCAAATATTGATATACACGGGGTTACTCCTAATGTACTACAAACCCATTTGGTATTTACAGCAGGGATTAACCATTTAGCAGGGTTGTTAGAGTCGACTACTGCTATTTTTATTTGACAGAGGTGATCTTTTTCTTTGGGTATATTTCCTATACACTTTCCCTTACCATTTACTTGTGCCATCGATATTCCTGGGGTACTTTCTTTTCCTTGTTTCCACAGGCATTCTCATGGATTAGATCCATTAATGCGCTTAGGGTTTGCAGTGGATCCTAATGCTTCATAAAAAGGTGGGTTAATAGCATAGCATAGCCAGCATTCTTTAGTGAGATTTGGATATGTACTATTAAGTATTCCAAAGGTGGCTTGCATCACTTTCCAGAGGGTATTATATCCTTTATTAGATTGATTTTCGGGCACACTTTTGGTGTCATCGCTAATTTGTATTTTATTTTCCTTAGGAATCAACAGGTCGGTATTATTTTTCTTTTTTTCTATTTCCTATTACTGGGTTAGGTCCCACTGGTTCTGGGTCATGTGGTACGGGTTCTTTTTTTATTAAGACTAGGGTTCCGGGGTCTTTTCCAGCTACATTCAATCTAACTCCCCAGGTTTTTCCTACTAACCATCCAGGATCTTGCGGATCCTGTATACGCAATTCTAGAAATTTACAAACTGTTCCGGTAGGATTTCCTCCAGCTGTATCAATGAAGTTATATCGTGTTGGCTTAGTACACCCTGAGGGACCCCACTTAATTTTCAAGTACCTGTCTGGGTTTGGTGGATTCCAGGCTCCCCCTGTAATAGTTTCACAACCCCAATAGGCACAATAATATTCTCCAGGGCGATTACAATACCCCTTTCCAGGGTTCGAGGCTGGGCACATATAAAAGGGGGCACTTCGATTTGGGTACCAATTTGGCCCTAAGAATCCTAGGGGCGTTCGAAATATGGGCGGGCCGATGGTAATATTTTCTCTAATAGTCCGTTGGTCTTCCCACCTTATCAATGACCACTTGAAGGGTTCATGGCTTTCTTGTTCACTTTTTACAAATTTTAATATTGTGATTAGAAATAGAACTGGGTGGAGTCTAATGCCAGGTTGGTGAGTACAATTAACTTTTTTAACTCCCGATGGGCCATTGCTATTACCCTCGTGCCTCTGGTATTTGAGAGTCGTAAGCCTTTTTGCTGTTATTTTTATGCGAGGTCCCTTTTCCCCACATTCTATCCCTCTGCCTCGCTCGCCAACCAGGTTGCCACTAGCTGCGAGGAGTACCATCTTCACGGCAGCAAGGATATTTTTCAGGGGCAGGGTTTACTTTTCTCTTCCACTTCCTTTTGGAATGCTAATTTTGGTTTTTCAGCGGTGGAATGTTACACCTAACTTGCTTTACTTGCTTACGACACTTTACCAACACAATATCTGTGTTAAACGGTCCTGGAGGTTTGTTAGGGTGATAGCAATGTAGATTAGGATTAATTTTTTTTAATTTTTTTTTTTTTTTTTTTTTTTTTTTTTTTTTTTTTTAGAAAATATTTGCCACTAAAGTGGGGATCCTACTTTTAGCTTTTGGTGTAGGGTTAAAGCAGTCGACTCACGCTGTTTTCCCAGCAGGGTTGACATACACTTCTAGGAGCCCTCCCCCACTGGCAGTGGACTCACCACAGTTCTTTGCAGATCCTGCAACAAAGCATGCAAATGGATAACACTGGCAGTCTAACCGACTACACCTTACTCTAATGGTATTATGTTTTGCATAACTATTTCCATTGTACAATTGTCTATTACATTCTAATCTAATAGGTTTATAATATGGCTGCTGAGCAAGTTTTGAGGTTTCAATTAACTCTTTTTGCAATGTTCAGTTATCCCCCACCTAAATGTCTCTTGTGTCCATTTATCAAGTTGTACCTCTTTTTAAAACAAGCTTTAAATCACTAGTCGGTTCTGCTTTCCAGTGAGTGTTATGTTCTTCAGAGAATTTAGAGGGATCTACTGGTCCTTTTATCCGACTGGCGTGGGTCCATCCTTTTTCTGTTGTTCGTACGGCAGTATCCGTGGTAAGCAGTACGAGATACGGTCCTTCCCACTTTGGAGTCAGCGGGTTTTCTTTCCAGCTTCGGATTAGAAGCCAATCTCCGGGTTGTACCTGATGTAATACAAGATCTAAAGGTGGTCTCTGAGCCCACATTCCCTTTTCCCATAATTGCTTTTTGAACTTCATTAATACGGCCAGGTATTTATTAAGATGTAAATCACTAATATTGGGGTTGGTTTGTACTTTTTCTAGGTTGTATGGCATTCCGTATAGCATTTCAAACGGGGATATTCCCACATCTGCCCTTGGCTGGGTCCGAATATTGAGCAAGGCTAGTGGAACGCACTTTACCCATGATAATTTGGTTTCTAATACCAATTTGGTCAATTGTTTTTTTTATTTCTCCATTCATCCTTTCTACCCTTCCTGAGCTTTGTGGGTGGTAAGGAGTATGCTTCTCCCATTTTATTCCAAGTGCTTCCGCTAGTTCTTGTGTTATTTTTGATGTAAAGTGCGGACCTTTATCTGAGTCAATAGTTTCAGGTACTCCGTACCTGGGCACTATTTCCTCGAGCAGGATTTTCACTACTGTCCGGGCTGTTTCCCTGCTAGTTGGGAATGCCTCCACGTAGTGGGTAAGGTGATCTACTATCACCAAAAGATACCTAGTTCGCCCCACTTTGGGGAGTTCTGTAAAGTCTATTTGCAAATTTGCGAATGGTCTTTTAGCCAATGGTCGCCCTCCTTGAGGTAATTTTCTTAAATTACTACGATTGACTCGTAAGCAGGTGGGGCAGTTTTTAGTAATGTATTTGGCCATATCGTGTAGTCCAATACTTATATATTTTATTTTGTGGCAAAATGATCAGTTAGCCCCTGAGCCCCCCAATGTGTGCTCTGGTGTAATTTATAAAGCACTCTCTGGGCTACTGCTTTGGGCAATACTTCTCGTCCATCTTCAGTTACCCACTTCCCGTTATTTTCTTTTATCCCCATTTTCCTTAACCTTTCTTTTTCTTCACTAGTAAATATCAGTTCTATATCTTCTTCCGGTGCCCCCCTAGATTGTGGTTTCTCTTGTAAAACCATCTCTCTCACTGCGGCCCGTTTTGCTTCTTGGTCAGCAGCATTGTTTCCCCTGCTTTTAAAGTCTATTCCTGCTTGGTGTCCTTTTAGGTGTACCACTGCTATTCTTTTTGGTCCCCTTAAGGCCTGCAACACTTCTGTTATAAGTTTTTGGTGAACTAGGCCTTTTCCCTGTGAATTTATTAGTCCCCTTTCTTCCCATAATTTCCCAAAGGTATGTATTACTCCGAACCCATATTTGGAGTCTGTATATATGGTTCCTTCTTTTCCCTTTAAGAGAGTCAAGGCTCGGAGTATAGCGTATAATTCACACGCTTGGGCTGACCATGACTTGTCTAAGGCTCCTGATTCTATTACTCATAGATCTGTTCCCCCTATAATAGCGTATCCAGATTTTCTTTCTCCTCTCACCACCCGGGAGGATCCATCTACGAACAATTTTTCTCCTGTGTCTAATTCTTCTTCCTCTAAATCGGGCCTAATTTTTGTTTGTTCCTCTATGGTGGCTAAGCAGTCATGAATCAGGGGTCCCTGTTCTACTTCCCCATACAGGAAGGCAGCTGGGTTTTGTAAAGTGGTGGTCTCCAGGGTAAAACTTGGTGCTTCTAATAAGATTCCTTCATACTTTAGGAGCCTAGTATCCGATATCCATTTATCTGCTTTTTGTTGCATTACGCTTCGAATATTGTGAGGAGATAATACCTTTAGATTGCTATTAAAAGTGATTTTTCTAGCTTCTTCTACCAATAAGGCACATCCGGCTAATATCTGTAAGCATGTGGGCCAGCCTCTACTTACAGGGTCTAAAATTTTTGATAGATAAGCTACAGGTTTCTTCTTTCCTGCCCAGTCCTGGGCAAGTACTCCAAACGCAACTCCTTCTTCTATATTCACAAACAAAAAGAATGGTCTTTTTAAGTCTGGAAGACTTAAGACTGGAGCATGTACTAAACTCTCTTTTAATTCTTTGAACTTATCAGTGTCTTCTTGAGTCCACTTCATCAACCCCTCTTGGGTTAGTTTTTGATATAGAAATCTAGCTTTATTACTATAATTTTCGATCCATTGTCTACAATACCCAGTAAGACCTAAAATTTGTCGAATCTGCCTTTTGTTTTTAGGTATAGGCAGTGATAATATAGCCTGAATCCTCTCTGGGTCTATTTTCTTTTCACCTCTCTTTAGATAATGTCCTAAATATTTTACTTCTTCCTCTACAAATTGTAGTTTAGCTCTTGAGACTTTCAGACCTTTGAGTCCCAAGAAATTTAGGAGCTTTATGCTTTCTCTTCGCACTTTTTCTTCTGCTTTTCCTGCTAGCAACAAGTCATCAACATATTGTACTAGAGTTACTTCGGGATTTGTCTGATAGTCTGCTAAAATTTGCTCTAGTGCCTGTCCAAACAGATTTGGGGATTCCGTAAACCCTTGGGGCAATACTGTCCATCTAAGCTGTTGTTTTCTCCCTGTGTCCGGGTCTTCCCACTCAAAGGCAAAATAATCTCTACTGGATTCATCAAGAGGGCAAGCCCAGAAGGCATCTTTTAAGTCTATTACACTGTACCACAGATCACTTGGGCTTAGTTTGCTCAATAGTGTATATGGGTTTGCTACTACTGGGAATCTAGCTATAGTCCTCTTGTTTATTTCTCGCAGGTCATGTACTAGGCGATATGACCCATCAGCCTTTTTTTATTGGGAGTATCGGCGTATTGAATGGCGACATGCAGGGTTCCAGTAGTCCTCGACTTAATAGTCGATCTACTTCGGGTTTTAGCCCTCTCCTGCCCTCCAGAGACATAGGATACTGTTTTATCCTTACAGGAATTTCGGGGTTTTTTATTTTGACTTTAAAGGGGGTGATACTTAGCTGTCCCACACTTCCGGGGTTATACCATACTTCAGGGTTTATTGCCTTCTCGTCCTCCTCTCTAAGAGGGCAAAGCCGAATCTTCATTTCTTTCTCCACCACCTCTATCTGAATACCTAGCTCAACAATCATATCTCTGCCTAGTAAATTATACTCTGACTCCGAGACTAACAAGAAGTCTCCTATTCCTAATTTAGATCTTGATTCTATTATTACTTCTTTTATTATCTTTACTTCAAATGGTTCCCCTTTTGCTCCAACTACTGTTGCGGTGTCCTTGGACAGGACACATCCTTTAGGTAAAATTTGGAGCGTTGATCTCTCTGCTCCGGTGTCAACCAGAAAAGTGATTTCCTGGCTATAAGGACCCACTTTCAGTTTTATCAAGGGCTCCTTTTGATGTTTCCGGGTCCCCAAGAGGTAGAGCCCCTGACCCCTCTAATCTTCCTTAAATTCTTTTTCATCCCGGATTCGGACACGACATTCCCTCTTGAAATGTCCCTTCTTTCCACAATAAAAGCATACTTTTAAGTTTTGTCTCTCCCTACTTTCTCCTTCGGGTGATTGCCTTATCTTCCACTTCGGTTCTCTCTGGAACCGCCTTGTATTCCTGTCCTGTTCCTTGCTTTCACGTACCGCAGCCACCATCATTCTGACCTGCCTCTTATGACTTTCTTCTTCCCTCCGCACGTACACTTTCTGTGCTTCTCTCAATAACTCATCCAGCCCTCTATCTTGCCAATCCTCTATCTTTTGTATTTTTTTCCTAATATCTTCCCAAGATTTCGAAACAAAATGTACTTTCAATACCGCCTGCCCCATTTGACCATCCGGGTCCATTCCCCGAGTAGAGTTGGAAGTTTTTTCGCAGCCTTTCTAACCATTCAGTAGGGGTTTCATCCTTTCTCTGCCTCTCGTTAAAGGCTCTGTTAATATTTTGACCCCTTGGTACAGATTCCCTGATCCCTTGAATAATTATAGTTCTTAAATCCTGCATGTGAGCTCTATGAGCCTGGTCCTGATGATCCCAATTGGGGTTCTGGAGAGGCCATTTAATATCAGCTGCTGGTCCCTGGGCATGCTGAGCATCCCATATACGCATGCCCTCCCTCCTTATCATGTTCTTTTCCTCGGCTGTAAACAAGATATTCAATATGGATTGCATCTCGTCCCAGGTGTACATATTGGGACCTAAAAACTGATCTACCCTTTCCGCAACTCCTAGCGGATCTTCTAACAAATGTCCCATCTCCTTTTTGAACTCTCTTACATCTCCAGAGCTAAGGGGCACTGATATAAACCCTATCCCTCCTTGTTGTCCCCCCATAGGCATCTCTCTTAAGGGATATAGTCCCTTCCGGGTCTTACTTCGAGTGATTGGTCCTGCATAACCTGAATGATCTGAGTCTGAATCTTCCTCTAGGGGTGCGTTAGGACCTATCGCTGCCCCCGGGACCTCGGGAGGCAATGGAGGTGGTATATACGGAGGAGGGGCAATGAGGGTTTCCTCCAGCTTGTTCTCTTTCTTTTTCTTCTTATTATCTTGCGACTTCTCTGTGAGTTTAAAATAAATATCTCGGGGCGACCCACCCAGACCTTCGCATACTCCCGCTCCTCATCGGAGGTTGGCTTTTTAGTATTTACCCAAATATTCAATTTTTGCTTAATCCAATCTTCTGATGACCCAAATACAGGCCAAAACACATTTTTAGAGATTTCTTTTCCACCCCAAACTTCTACACAGTAATGTATCATCTTAGCTTTGTCCTTCCCTCCCGTATCAGGAAAATGTTCCCAATTGTCCAGTAAAAATCCTAAAGGACTATCTCTAGGCACGGGAGGAAGCTTTACTTCTGCAGGAATCTTACTCTTCCCCTGCCCCATACTTCCGGAGTGCCTTCAATCACACTTTATGTAAAACACTCGCTTCCCCAGGTTCGTGGCCCAAGCCCTCGCGGGTCTATGGGAACCGCACTACTAAGGGTCCGCACTCACTTGGGGAATCTGGCTGCCAGTTCCCCTCTCACTCATACACACAATTTGCCACACTCCGGGATCCCAACCCCGCCCAGACGGTTTCCGAAATACTTACGCGTCCTGCGTCTTCGTCCGGACCTCGTGCACAAGACTTTTAAGGGGTACCTGGGCCCTCAAATCCTCTTTGCTTCCTTCTCTTCCTCTGAGTTCGTCGGTCGGGATTAGGGCAACTTCCCCAGCCCCGGGAGCCACCAGACTGGTGGGGCGCCCCCCCCGCGAACGGAGAATCACCACTTATCACCGATCCGAGTCACGGCACCAAGTTGTCATAAATGAGCACAACAGGCTATATAGGCCAATTAGTTATCTAGTTTATTATAAAAGCTAAGGAAGCAAAGTTGCAGCGCTGGGCGACAGGGGAATCACCGCTCCACCAACTGCCGCACCGCGTGTGGTTATGACCCCCCCCTTTTAAGCATCCGTAGTTTCCGTCGAGTCGCTCTTCCGGTTTCTTCTGCGCATGCTCACAGTCTTTGTCGAGTCATTCTTCCGGTGTCTTCTGCGCATGCACACAGTCCTTCCTCCTGATGGTCGGTGAGGAAGACCTATGAAAATCTTCTTCGGTCCTTTCTATGTTCTTCCCTTGACCCTGGGCTACAATGTTCTTAAGATAAGTTATGGTTAATTGTTATGGCAGTATTTGTTCCCTGTGGTTCTTTGTTAGTGACGTGAATGGACTATACACGTAGATCTGTACACGCAGATCTGCAGTTACATATTTATTTACATTTTATTCTTTTGATTAACAGTGAACATAAAGGTTAATTTCTCATTACAGGATGCATTGTGACACCACAGAGGTTAAGAGAAGCAAGGAACCATTGTGACCCAATGCAGGCTAACAATCTAATGATCCCTTGTGACACCAATGGGCCTAAAAGGGGCAGGGATGTATTGTGAAAAAATGGGGCCCCAGTAAAACCTGGTACAATTATGCCACCATGGAGGCCAAGAATCAAATGATTCGTTGTGACATCAAGTGGCCTAAAAGGGCATGGGATGCATTGTGACACCACAGGGGTTAAGAGAAGCAAGGAACCATTGTGATCCAATGCTGGCTAACAATCTAAGAATCCCTTTTGACACCGGGGGGGTAAAAGGGGCAGGGATGAATTGTGACAGCATGGGGCCCATTAGAATCAAGCAACCATTATCACACCATGGAGGCCAAGAATCAAATAATTCATTGTGACATCAAGTGGCCTAAAAGGGCATGGGATGCATTGTGACACCACAGAGGTTAAGAGAAGCAAGGAACCATTGTGACCCAATGGAGGCTAACAATCTAAGAATCCCTTTTGACACCAGGGGGCGCAAAAGGACCATGGATGAACTCTGACAGCATGGGGACCTATAGAAGCAAGGAACCATTATGACACCATGAAGGCCAAGAATCAAAAGGCTCATTGTAAGACCATGTGACCTAAAAGGGCTTGGAATGCATTGTGACACCACAGAGGTTAAGAGAAACAAGGATCCATTGTAACCCAATGGAGGCTAATAATCCCAGGATCCCATTTGACACCAGGGGGCGTAAAAGGGCCAGGGATGGATTGTTACAGCACGGGGACCAATAGAAGCAAGGATCTATTATGCCACCGTGGAGGCCAAGAATCAAATGATTCATTGTGACATCAAGTGGCCTAAAAGGGCATGGGATGCATTGTGACACCACAGGGGTTAAGAGAAGCAAGGATCCATTGTGACCCAATGGAGGCTAATAATCCCAGGATCCCATTTGACACCAGGGGGCGTAAAAGGGCCAGGGATGAATTGTGACAGCATGGGGCCCAATAGAAACAAGGAACCATTATGACACCATGGAGGCCAAGAATCAAATGATTCATTGTGACATCAAGTGGCCTAAAAGGTCATTGGATGCATTGTGACACCACAGGGGTTAAGAGAAGCAAGGAACCATTGTGACCCAATGCAGGCTAACAATCTAATGATCCCTTGTGACACCAATGGGCCTAAAAGGGCAGGGATGAATTGTGAAAGCATGGGGCCCAAGTAAAACCTGGTACAATTATGCCACCATGGAGGCCAAGAATCAAATGATTCATTGTGACATCAAGTGGCCTAAAAGGGCATGGGATACATTGTGACACCACAGGGGTTAAGAGAAGCAAGGAACCATTGTGACCCAATGCAGGCTAACAATCTAAGAATCCCTTTTGACACCAGGGGGCGCAAAAGGACCATGGATGAACTCTGACATCATGGGCACCTATAGAAGCAAGGAACCATTATGACACCATGAAGGCCAAGAATCAAATGGTTCATTGTAAGTCCAAGTGGCCTAAAAGGGCTTGGAATGCATTGTGACACCACAGAGGTTAAGAGAAACAAGGATCCATTGTAACCCAATGGAGGCTAATAATCCCAGGATCCCATTTGACACCAGGGGGCGTAAAAGGGCCAGGGATGGATTGTTACAACACGGGGACCAATAGAAGCAAGGATCTATTATGCCACCGTGGAGGTCAAGAATCAAATGATTCATTGTGACATCAAGTGGCCTAAAAGGGCATGGGATGCATTGTGGCAGCACAGGGGTTAAGAGAAGCAAGGATCCATTGTGACCCAATGGAGGCTAATAATCCCAGGATCCCATTTGACACCAGGGGGCGTAAAAGGGCCAGGGATGAATTGTGACAGCATGGGGCCCAATAGAAACAAGGAAGCATTATGACACCATGGAGGCCAAGAATCAAATGGTTCATTGTGACATCAAGTGGCCTAAAAGGGCATGGGATGCATTGTGACACCACAGAGGTTAAGAGAAGCAAGGAACCATTGTGACCCAATGCAGGCTAACAATCTAATGATCCCTTGTGACACCAATGGGCCTAAAAGGGCCAGGAATGAATTGTTACATCACGGGGACCAATAGAAGCAAGGATCTATTATGCCACCATGGAGGCCAAGAAACAAATAATTCATTGTGACATCAAGTGGCCTAAAAGGGCATGGGATGCATTGTGACAGCACAGGGGTTAAGAGAAGCAAGGAACCATTGTGACCCAATGGAGGCTAACAATCTAATGATCCCTTGTGACACCAATGGGCCTAAAAGGGGCAGGGATGTATTGTGAAAGCATGGGGCCCAATTAAAACCTGGTACAATTACGCCACCATGGAGGCCAAGAATCAAATGATTCATTGTGACATCAAGTGGCCTAAAAGGGCATGGGATGCATTGTGACACCACAGGGGTTAAGAGAAGCAAGGAACCATTGTGATCCAATGCTGCCTAACAATCTAAGAATCCCTTTTGACACCAGGGGGCGCAAAAGGACCACGGATGAACTCTGACAGCATGGGGACCTATAGAAGCAAGGAAACATTATGACACCATGAAGGCCAAGAATCAAATGGTTCATTGTAAGTCCAAGTGGCCTAAAAGGGCTTGGAATGCTTTGTGACACCACAGAGGTTAAGAGAAGCAAGGAACCATTGTGACCCAATGCAGGCTAACACTCTAATGATCCCTTGTGGCACCAGGGGTTATAAAAAGGGCCAGGGTTGGATTGTTACAGCACGGGCACCAATAGAAGCAAGGATCTATTATGCCACCATGGAGGCCAAGAATCAAATGATTCATTGTGACATCAAGTGGCCTAAAAGGGCATGGGATGCATTGTGACACCACAGAGGTTAAGAGAAGCAAGGATGCATTGTGACCCAATGGAGGCTAATAATCGCAGGATCCCATTTGACACCAGGGGGCGTAAAAGGGCCAGGGATGAATTGTGACAGCATGGGGCCCAATAGAAACAAGGAACCATTATGACACCATGGAGGCCAAGAATCAAATGATTCATTGTGACATCAAGTGGCCTAAAAGGGCATGGGATGCATTGTGACACCACAGGGGTTAAGAGAAGCAAGGAACCATTGTGACCCAATGCAGGCTAACAATCTAATGATCCCTTGTGACACCAATGGGCCTAAAAGGGGCAGGGATGAATTGTGAAAGCATGGGGCCCAAGTAAAACCTGGTACAATTATGACACCATGAAGGCCAAGAATCAAATGATTCATTGTGACATCAAGTGGCCTAAAAGGGCATGGGATACATTGTGACACCACAGGGGTTAAGAGAAGCAAGGAACCATTGTGACCCAATGCAGGCTAACAATCTAAGAATCCCTTTTGACACCAGGGGGCGCAAAAGGACCATGGATGAACTCTGACATCATGGGGACCTATAGAAGCAAGGAACCATTATGACACCATGAAGGCCAAGAATCAAATGGTTCATTGTAAGACCAAGTGGCCTAAAAGGGCTTGGAATGCATTGTGACACCACAGAGGTTAAGAGAAACAAGGATCCATTGTAACCCAATGGAGGCTAATAATCCCAGGATCCCATTTGACACCAGGGGGCGTAAAAGGGCCAGGGATGGATTGTTACAGCACGGGGACCAATAGAAGCAAGGATCTATTATGCCACCGTGGAGGCCAAGAATCAAATGATTCATTGTGACATCAAGTGGCCTAAAAGGGCATGGGATGCATTGTGACACCACAGGGGTTAAGAGAAGCAAGGATCCATTGTGACCCAATGGAGGCTAATAATCCCAGGATCCCATTTGACACCAGGGGGCGTAAAAGGGCCAGGGATGAATTGTGACAGCATGGGGCCCAATAGAATCAAGGAACCATTATGACACCATGGAGGCCAAGAATCAAATGATTCATTGTGACATCAAGTGGCCTAAAAGGTCATTGGATGCATTGTGACACCACAGGGGTTAAGAGAAGCAAGGAACCATTGTGACCCAATGCAGGCTAACAATCTAATGATCCCTTGTGACACCAATGGGCCTAAAAGGGCAGGGATGAATTGTGAAAGCATGGGGCCCAAGTAAAACCTGGTACAATTATGCCACCATGGAGGCCAAGAATCAAATGATTCATTGTGACATCAAGTGGCCTAAAAGGGCATGGGATACATTGTGACACCACAGGGGTTAAGAGAAGCAAGGAACCATTGTGACCCAATGCAGGCTAACAATCTAAGAATCCCTTTTGACACCAGGGGGCGCAAAAGGACCATGGATGAACTCTGACATCATGGGCACCTATAGAAGCAAGGAACCATTATGACACCATGAAGGCCAAGAATCAAATGGTTCATTGTAAGACCAAGTGGCCTAAAAGGGCTTGGAATGCATTGTGACACCACAGAGGTTAAGAGAAACAAGGATCCATTGTAACCCAATGGAGGCTAATAATCCCAGGATCCCATTTGACACCAGGGGGCGTAAAAGGGCCAGGGATGGATTGTTACAACACGGGGACCAATAGAAGCAAGGATCTATTATGCCACCGTGGAGGTCAAGAATCAAATGATTCATTGTGACATCAAGTGGCCTAAAAGGGCATGGGATGCATTGTGGCAGCACAGGGGTTAAGAGAAGCAAGGATCCATTGTGACCCAATGGAGGCTAATAATCCCAGGATCCCATTTGACACCAGGGGGCGTAAAAGGGCCAGGGATGAATTGTGACAGCATGGGGCCCAATAGAAACAAGGAAGCATTATGACACCATGGAGGCCAAGAATCAAATGGTTCATTGTGACATCTAGTGGCCTAAAAGGGCATGGGATGCATTGTGACACCACAGAGGTTAAGAGAAGCAAGGAACCATTGTGACCCAATGCAGGCTAACAATCTAATGATCCCTTGTGACACCAATGGGCCTAAAAGGGCCAGGAATGAATTGTTACATCACGGGGACCAATAGAAGCAAGGATCTATTATGCCACCATGGAGGCCAAGAAACAAATAATTCATTGTGACATCAAGTGGCCTAAAAGGGCATGGGATGCATTGTGACACCACAGGGGTTAAGAGAAGCAAGGAACCATTGTGACCCAATGGAGGCTAACAATCTAATGATCCCTTGTGACACCAATGGGCCTAAAAGGGGCAGGGATATATTGTGAAAGCATGGGGCCCAATTAAAACCTGGTACAATTACGCCACCATGGAGGCCAAGAATCAAATGATTCATTGTGACATCAAGTGGCCTAAAAGGGCATGGGATGCATTGTGACACCACAGGGGTTAAGAGAAGCAAGGAACCATTGTGATCCAATGCTGCCTAACACTCTAATGTTCCCTTGTGGCACCAGGGGTTATAAAAAGGGCCAGGGTTGGATTGTTACAGCACGGGCACCAATAGAAGCAAGGATCTATTATGCCACCATGGAGGCCAAGAATCAAATGATTCATTGTGACATCAAGTGGCCTAAAAGGGCATGGGATGCATTGTGACACCACAGAGGTTAAGAGAAGCAAGGATGCATTGTGACCCAATGGAGGCTAATAATCGCAGGATCCCATTTGACACCAGGGGGCGTAAAAGGGCCAGGAATGAATTGTGACAGCATGGGGCCCAATAGAAACAAGGAACCATTATGACACCATGGAGGCCAAGAATCAAATGATTCATTGTGACATCAAGTGGCCTAAAAGGGCATGGGATGCATTGTGACACCACAGGGGTTAAGAGAAGCAAGGAACCATTGTGACCCAATGCAGGCTAACAATCTAATGATCCCTTGTGACACCAATGGGCCTAAAAGGGGCAGGGATGAATTGTGAAAGCATGGGGCCCAAGTAAAACCTGGTACAATTATGACACCATGAAGGCCAAGAATCAAATGATTCATTGTGACATCAAGTGGCCTAAAAGGGCATGGGATACATTGTGACACCACAGGGGTTAAGAGAAGCAAGGAACCATTGTGACCCAATGCAGGCTAACAATCTAAGAATCCCATTTGACACCAGGGGGCGCAAAAGGACCATGGATGAACTCTGACATCATGGGGACCTATAGAAGCAAGGAACCATTATGACACCATGAAGGCCAAGAATCAAATGGTTCATTGTAAGACCAAGTGGCCTAAAAGGGCTTGGAATGCATTGTGACACCACAGAGGTTAAGAGAAACAAGGATCCATTGTAACCCAATGGAGGCTAATAATCCCAGGATCCCATTTGACACCAGGGGGCGTAAAAGGGCCAGGGATGGATTGTTACAGCACGGGGACCAATAGAAGCAAGGATCTATTATGCCACCGTGGAGGTCAAGAATCAAATGATTCATTGTGACATCAAGTGACCTAAAAGTGCATGGGATGCATTGTGACAGCACAGGGGTTAAGAGAAGCAAGGAACCATTGTGACCCAATGTAGGCTAACAATCTAAGAATCCCTTTTGACACCAGGGGGCGCAAAAGGACCACGGATGAACTCTGACAGCATGGGGACCTATAGAAGCAAGGAAACGTTATGACACCATGAAGGCCAAGAATCAAATGATTCATTGTGACATCAAGTGGCCTAAAAGGGCTTGGAATGCATTGTGACACCACAGAGGTTAAGAGAAGCAAGGAACCATTGTGACCCAATGCAGGCTAACAATCTAATGATCCCTTATGGCACCAGGCGGTATAAAAAGGGCCAGGGATGGATTGATACAGCACGGGGAACAATAAAAGCAAGGATCTATTATGCCACCGTGGAGACCAAGAATCAAATGATTCATTGTGACATCAAGTGGCCTAAAAGGGCATGGGATGCATTGTGAAACCACAGGGGTTAAGAGAAGCAAGGAACCATTGTGACCCAATGCAGGCTAACAATCTAATGATCCCTTGTGACACCAATGGGCCTAAAAGGGGCAGGGATGAATTGTGAAAGCATGGGGCCCAAGTAAAACCTGGTACAATTATGCCACCATGGAGGTCAAGAATCAAATGATTCATTGTGACATCAAGTGGCCTAAAAGGGCATGGGATGCATTGTGACACCACAGAGGTTAAGAGAAGCAAGGAACCATTGTGACCCAATGCAGGCTAACAATCTAATTATCCCTTGTGACACCAATGGGCCTAAAAGGGCCAGGAATGAATTGTTACAGCACGGGGACCAATAGAAGCAAGGATCTATTATGCCACCATGGAGGCCAAGAATCAAATGGTTCATTGTGACATCAAGTGGCCTAAAAGGGCATGGGATGCATTGTGACAGCACAGGGGTTAAGAGAAGCAAGGAACCATTGTGACCCAATGGAGGCTAACAATCTAATGATCCCTTTTGACACCAATGGGCCTAAAAGGGGCAGGGATGTATTGTGAAAGCATGGGGCCCAATTAAAACCTGGTACAATTACGCCATCATGGAGGCCAAGAATCAAATGATTCATTGCGATGTTAAGTGGCCTAAAAGGGCATGGGATGCATTGTGACACCACAGGGGTTAAGAGAAGCAAGGAACCATTGTGACCCAATGTAGGCTAACAATCTAAGAATCCCTTTTGACACCAGGGGGCGCAAAAGGACCACGGATGAACTCTGACAGCATGGGGACCTATAGAAGCAAGGAAACATTATGACACCATGAAGGCCAAGAATGAAATGATTCATTGTGACATCAAGTTGCCTAAAAGGGCTTGGAATGCATTGTGACACCACAGAGGTTAAGAGAAGCAAGGAACCATTGTGACCCAATGCAGGCTAACAATCTAATGATCCCTTGTGGCACCAGGGGGTATAAAAAGGGCCAGGGATGGATTGTTACAGCACGGGGACCAATAGAAGCAAGGATCTATTATGCCACCGTGGAGGCCAAGAATCAAATGATTCATTGTGACATCAAGTGGCCTAAAAGGGCATGGGATGCATTGTGACACCACAGGGGTTAAGAGAAGCAAGGAACCATTGTGACCCAATGGAGGCTAACAATCTAATGATCCCTTGTGACACCAATGGGCCTAAAAGGGGCAGGGATGAATTGTGAAAGCATGGCGCCCAAGTAAAACCTGGTACAATTATGCCACCATGGAGGCCAAGAATCAAATGATTCATTGTGACATCAAGTGGCCTAAAAGGGCATGGGATGCATTGTGACAGCACAGGGGTTAAGAGAAGCAAGGAACCATTGTGACCCAATGCTGCCTAACAATCTAAGAATCCCTTTTGACACCAGGGGGCGCAAAAGGACCATGGATGAACTCTGACATCATGGGGACCTATAGAAGCAAGGAACCATTATGACACCATGAAGGCCAAGAATCAAATGGTTCATTGTAAGACCAAGTGGCCTAAAAGGGCTTGGAATGCATTGTGACACCACAGAGGTTAAGAGAAACAAGGATCCATTGTAACCCAATGGAGGCTAATAATCCCAGGATCCCATTTGACACCAGGGGGCGTAAAAGGGCCAGGGATGGATTGTTACAACACGGGGACCAATAGAAGCAAGGATCTATTATGCCACCGTGGAGGTCAAGAATCAAATGATTCATTGTGACATCAAGTGGCCTAAAAGGGCATGGGATGCATTGTGACAGCACAGGGGTTAAGAGAAGCAAGGATCCATTGAGACCCAATGGAGGCTAATAATCCCAGGATCCCATTTGACACCAGGGGGCGTAAAAGGGCTGGGCCTTTTACGCCCTTTTGAATTGTGACAGCATGGGGCCCAATAGAAACAAGGAAGCATTATGACACCATGGAGGCCAAGAATCAAATGGTTCATTGTGACATCAAGTGGCCTAAAAGGGCATGGGATGCATTGTGACAGCACAGGGGTTAAGAGAAGCAAGGAACCATTGTGACCCAATGCAGGCTAACAATCTAATGATCCCTTGTGACACCAATGGGCCTAAAAGGGGCAGGGATGAATTGTGAAAGCATGGGGCCCAAGTAAAACCTGGTACAATTATGCCACCATGGAGGCCAAGAATCAAATGATTCATTGTGACATGAAGTGGCCTAAAAGGGCATGGGATACATTGTGACACCACAGGGGTTAAGAGAAGCAAGGAACCATTGTGACCCAATGCAGGCTAACAATCTAAGAATCCCTTTTGACACCAGGCGGCGCAAAAGGACCATGGATGAACTCTGACAGCATGGGGACCTATAGAAGCAAGGAAACGTTATGACACCATGAAGGCCAAGAATCAAATGATTCATTGTGACATCAAGTGGCCTAAAAGGGCTTGGAATGCATTGTGACACCACAGAGGTTAAGAGAAGCAAGGAACCATTGTGACCCAATGCAGGCTAACAATCTAATGATCCCTTATGGCACCAGGCGGTATAAAAAGGGCCAGGGATGGATTGATACAGCACGGGGAACAATAAAAGCAAGGATCTATTATGCCACCGTGGAGACCAAGAATCAAATGATTCATTGTGACATCAAGTGGCCTAAAAGGGCATGGGATGCATTGTGACAGCACAGGGGTTAAGAGAAGCAAGGAACCATTGTGACCCAATGCAGGCTAACAATCTAATGATCCCTTGTGACACCAATGGGCCTAAAAGGGGCAGGGATGAATTGTGAAAGCATGGGGCCCAAGTAAAACCTGGTACAATTATGCCACCATGGAGGTCAAGAATCAAATGATTCATTGTGACATCAAGTGGCCTAAAAGGGCATGGGATGCATTGTGACACCACAGGGGTTAAGAGAAGCAAGGAACCATTGTGACCCAATGCAGGCTAACAATCTAATGATCCCTTGTGACACCAATGGGCCTAAAAGGGGCAGGGATGAATTGTGAAAGCATGGGGCCCAAGTAAAACCTGGTACAATTATGCCACCATGGAGGCCAAGAATCAAATGATTCATTGTGACATGAAGTGGCCTAAAAGGGCATGGGATACATTGTGACACCACAGGGGTTAAGAGAAGCAAGGAACCATTGTGACCCAATGCAGGCTAACAATCTAAGAATCCCTTTTGACACCAGGGGGCGCAAAAGGACCATGGATGAACTCTGACAGCATGGGGACCTATAGAAGCAAGGAAACGTTATGACACCATGAAGGCCAAGAATCAAATGATTCATTGTGACATCAAGTGGCCTAAAAGGGCTTGGAATGCATTGTGACACCACAGATGTTAAGAGAAGCAAGGAACCATTGTGACCCAATGCAGGCTAACAATCTAATGATCCCTTATGGCACCAGGCGGTATAAAAAGGGCCAGGGATGGATTGATACAGCACGGGGAACAATAAAAGCAAGGATCTATTATGCCACGGTGGAGACCAAGAATCAAATGATTCATTGTGACATCAAGTGGCCTAAAAGGGCATGGGATGCATTGTGACAGCACAGGGGTTAAGAGAAGCAAGGAACCATTGTGACCCAATGCAGGCTAACAATCTAATGATCCCTTGTGACACCAATGGGCCTAAAAGGGCCAGGAATGAATTGTTACAGCACGGGGACCAATAGAAGCAAGGATCTATTATGCCACCATGGAGGCCAAGAAACAAATAATACATTGTGACATCAAGTGGCGTAAAAGGGCATGGGATGCATTGTGACAGCACAGGGGTTAAGAGAAGCAAGGATCCATTGTGACCCAATGGAGGCTAACAATCTAATGATCCCTTTTGACACCAATGGGCCTAAAAGGGGCAGGGATGTATTGTGAAAGCATGGGGCCCAATTAAAACCTGGTACAATTACGCCATCATGGAGGCCAAGAATCAAATGATTCATTGCGATATTAAGTGGCCTAAAAGGGCATGGGATGCATTGTGACACCACAGGGGTTAAGAGAAGCAAGGAACCATTGTGACCCAATGTAGGCTAACAATCTAAGAATCCCTTTTGACACCAGGGGGCGCAAAAGGACCACGGATGAACTCTGACAGCATGGGGACCTATAGAAGCAAGGAAACATTATGACACCATGAAGGCCAAGAATGAAATGATTCATTGTGACATCAAGTCGCCTAAAAACGCTTGGAATGCATTGTGACACCACAGAGGTTAAGAGAAGCAAGGAACCATTGTGACCCAATGCAGGCTAACAATCTAATGATCCCTTGTGGCACCAGGGGGTATAAAAAGGGCCAGGGATGGATTGTTACAGCACGGGGACCAATAGAAGCAAGGATCTATTATGCCACCGTGGAGGCCAAGAATCAAATGATTCATTGTGACATCAAGTGGCCTAAAAGGGCATGGGATGCATTGTGACAGCACAGGGGTTAAGAGAAGCAAGGAACCATTGTGACCCAATGCAGGCTAACAATCTAATGATCCCTTGTGACACCAATGGGCCTAAAAGGGGCAGGGATGAATTGTGAAAGCATGGGGCCCAAGTAAAACCTGGTACAATTATGCCACCATGAAGGCCAAGAATCAAATGATTCATTGTGACATCAAGTGGCCTAAAAGGGCATGGGATACATTGTGACACCACAGGGGTTAAGAGAAGCAAGGAACCATTGTGACCCAATGCAGGCTAACAATCTAAGAATCCCTTTTGACACCAGGGGGCGCAAAAGGACCATGGATGAACTCTGACATCATGGGGACCTATAGAAGCAAGGAACCATTATGACACCATGAAGGCCAAGAATCAAATGGTTCATTGTAAGACCAAGTGGCCTAAAAGGGCTTGGAATGCATTGTGACACCACAGAGGTTAAGAGAAACAAGGATCCATTGTAACCCAATGGAGGCTAATAATCCCAGGATCCCATTTGACACCAGGGGGCGTAAAAGGGCCAGGGATGGATTGTTACAACACGGGGACCAATAGAAGCAAGGCTCTATTATGCCACCGTGGAGGTCAAGAATCAAATGATTCATTGTGACATCAAGTGGCCTAAAAGGGCATGGGATGCATTGTGACAGCACAGGGGTTAAGAGAAGCAAGGATCCATTGTGACCCAATGGAGGCTAATAATCCCAGGATCCCATTTGACACCAGGGGGCGTAAAAGGGCCAGGGATGAATTGTGACAGCATGGGGCCCAATAGAAACAAGGAAGCATTATGACACCATGGAGGCCAAGAATCAAATGGTTCATTGTGACATCAAGTGGCCTAAAAGGGCATGGGATGCATTGTGACACCACAGAGGTTAAGAGAAGCAAGGAACCATAGTGACCCAATGCAGGCTAACAATCTAATGATCCCTTGTGACACCAATGGGCCTAAAAGGGGCAGGGATGTATTGTGAAAGCATGGGGCCCAATTAAAACCTGGTACAATTACGCCACCATGGAGGCCAAGAATCAAATGATTCATTGTGACATCAAGTGGCCTAAAAGGGCATGGGATGCATTGTGACACCACAGGGGTTAAGAGAAGCAAGAAACCATTGTGATCCAATGCTGCCTAACAATCTAAGAATCCCTATTGACACCAGGGGGCGCAAAAGGACCACGGATGAACTCTGACAGCATGGGGACCTATAGAAGCAAGGAACCATTATTACACCATGAAGGCCAAGAATCAAATGGTTCATTGTAAGTCCAAGTGGCCTAAAAGGGCTTGGAATGCTTTGTGACACCACAGAGGTTAAGAGAAGCAAGGAACTATTGTGATCCAATGCTGCCTAACAATCTAAGAATCCCTTTTGACACCAGGGGGCGTAAAAGGACCATGGATGAACTCTGACATCATGGGGAACTATAGAAGCAAGGAACCATTATGACACCATGGAGGCCAAGAATCAAATGATTCATTGTGACATCAAGTGACCTAAAAGGGCATGGGATGCATTGTGACACCACAGAGGTTAAGAGAAGCAAGGAACCATTGTGACCCAATGCAGGCTAACAATCTAAGAATCCCTTTTGACACCAGGGGGCGCAAAAGGACCATGGATGAACTCTGACATCATGGGGACCTATAGAAGCAAGGAACCATTATGACACCATGAAGGCCAAGAATCAAATGGTTCATTGTAAGACCAAGTGGCCTAAAAGGGCTTGGAATGCATTGTGACACCACAGAGGTTAAGAGAAGCAAGGAACCATTGTGACCCAATGCAGGCTAACAATCTAATGATCCCTTATGGCACCAGGGGGTATAAAAAGGGGCAGGGATGGATTGATACAGCAAGGGGAACAATAAAAGCAAGGATCTATTATGCCACCGTGGAGACTAAGAATCAAATGATTCATTGTGACATCAAGTGGCCTAAAAGGGCATGGGATGCATTGTGACAGCACAGGGGTTAAGAGAAGCAAGCAACCATTGTGACCCAATGCAGGCTAACAATCTAATGATCCCTTGTGACACCAATGGGCCTAAAAGGGGCAGGGATGAATTGTGAAAGCATGGGGCCCAAGTAAAACCTGGTACAATTATGCCACCATGGAGGTCAAGAATCAAATGATTCATTGTGACATCAAGTGGCCTAAAAGGGCATGGGATGCATTGTGACACCACAGAGGTTAAGAGAAGCAAGGAACCATTGTGACCCAATGCAGGCTAACAATCTAATGATCCCTTGTGACACCAATGGGCCTAAAAGGGCCAGGAATGAATTGTTACAGCACGGGGACCAATAGAAACAAGGATCTATTATGCCACCATGGAGGCCAAGAAACAAATAATTCATTGTGACATCAAGTGGCCTAAAAGGGCATGGGATGCATTGTGACAGCACAGGGGTTAAGAGAAGCAAGGATCCATTGTGACCCAATGGAGGCTAACAATCTAATGATCCCTTTTGACACCAATGGGCCTATAAGGGGCAGGGATGTATTGTGAAAGCATGGGGCCCAATTAAAACCTGGTACAATTACGCCATCATGGAGGCCAAGAATCAAATGATTCATTGCGATATTAAGTGGCCTAAAAGGGCATGGGATGCATTGTGACACCACAGGGGTTAAGAGAAGCAAGGAACCATTGTGACCCAATGCAGGCTAACAATCTAAGAATCCCTTTTGAAACCAGGGGGCGCAAAAGGACCACGGATGAACTCTGACAGCAGGGGGACCTATAGAAGCAAGGAACCATTATGACACCATGAAGGCCAAGAATCAAATAATTCATTGTAAGACCAAGTGGCCTAAAAGGGCTTGGAATGCATTGTGACACCACAGAGGTTAAGAGAAGCAAGGAACCATTGTGACCCAATGCAGGCTAACAATCTAATGATCCCTTGTGACACCAGGGGGTATAAAAAGGGGCAGGGATGGATTGTTACAGCACGGGGACCAATAGAAGAAAGGATCAATTATGCCACCGTGTAGGCCAAGAATCAAATGATTCATTGTGACATCAAGTGGCCTAAAAGGGCATGGGATGCATTGTGACACCACAGAGGTTAAGGGAAGCAAGGAATCATTATGACCCAATGCAGGCTAACAATCTAATGATCCCTTGTGACACCAATGGGCCTAAAAGGGGCAGGGATGATTTGTGAAAGCATGGGGCCCCAGTAAAACCTGGTACAATTATGCCACCATGGAGGTCAAGAATCAAATGATTCATTGTGACATCAAGTGGCCTAAAAGGGCATGGGATGCATTGTGACACCACAGAGGTTAAGAGAAGCAAGGAACCATTGTGACCCAATGCAGGCTAACAATCTAATGATCCCTTGTGACACCAACGGGCCTAAAAGGGCCAGGAATGAATTGTTACAGCACGGGGACCAATAGAAGCAAGGATCTATTATGCCACCATGGAGGCCAAGAAACAAATAATTCATTGTGACATCAAGTGGCCTAAAAGGGCATAGGATGCATTGTGACAGCACAGGGGTTAAGAGAAGCAAGGATCCATTGTGACCCAATGGAGGCTAACAATCTAATGATCCCTTTTGACACCAATGGGCCTAAAAGGGGCAGGGATGTATTGTGAAAGCATGGGGCCCAATTAAAACCTGGTACAATTATGCCATCATGGAGGCCAAGAATCAAATGATTCATTGCGATATTAAGTGGCCTAAAAGGGCATGGGATGCATTGTGACACCACAGGGGTTAAGAGAAGCAAGGAACCATTGTGACCCAATGTAGGCTAACAATCTAAGAATCCCTTTTGACACCAGGGGGCGCAAAAGGACCACGGATGAACTCTGACAGCATGGGGACCTATAGAAGCAAGGAAACATTATGACACCATGAAGGCCAAGAATGAAATGATTCATTGTGACATCAAGTGGCCTAAAAGGGCATGGGATGCATTGTGACACCACAGGGGTTAAGAGAAGCAAGGAACCATTGTGACCCAATGCAGGCTAACAATCTAATGATCCCTTGTGACACCAATGGGCCTAAAAGGGGCAGGGATGAATTGTGAAAGCATGGGGCCCAAGTAAAACCTGGTACAATTATGACACCATGAAGGCCAAGAATCAAATGATTCATTGTGACATCAAGTGGCCTAAAAGGGCATGGGATACATTGTGACACCACAGGGGTTAAGAGAAGCAAGGAACCATTGTGACCCAATGCAGGCTAACAATCTAAGAATCCCATTTGACACCAGGGGGCGCAAAAGGACCATGGATGAACTCTGACATCATGGGGACCTATAGAAGCAAGGAACCATTATGACACCATGAAGGCCAAGAATCAAATGGTTCATTGTAAGACCAAGTGGCCTAAAAGGGCTTGGAATGCATTGTGACACCACAGAGGTTAAGAGAAACAAGGATCCATTGTAACCAATGGAGGCTAATAATCCCAGGATCCCATTTGACACCAGGGGGCGTAAAAGGGCCAGGGATGGATTGTTACAGCACGGGGACCAATAGAAGCAAGGATCTATTATGCCACCGTGGAGGTCAAGAATCAAATGATTCATTGTGACATCAAGTGACCTAAAAGTGCATGGGATGCATTGTGACAGCACAGGGGTTAAGAGAAGCAAGGAACCATTGTGACCCAATGTAGGCTAACAATCTAAGAATCCCTTTTGACACCAGGGGGCGCAAAAGGACCACGGATGAACTCTGACAGCATGGGGACCTATAGAAGCAAGGAAACGTTATGACACCATGAAGGCCAAGAATCAAATGATTCATTGTGACATCAAGTGGCCTAAAAGGGCTTGGAATGCATTGTGACACCACAGAGGTTAAGAGAAGCAAGGAACCATTGTGACCCAATGCAGGCTAACAATCTAATGATCCCTTATGGCACCAGGCGGTATAAAAAGGGCCAGGGATGGATTGATACAGCACGGGGAACAATAAAAGCAAGGATCTATTATGCCACCGTGGAGACCAAGAATCAAATGATTCATTGTGACATCAAGTGGCCTAAAAGGGCATGGGATGCATTGTGAAACCACAGGGGTTAAGAGAAGCAAGGAACCATTGTGACCCAATGCAGGCTAACAATCTAATGATCCCTTGTGACACCAATGGGCCTAAAAGGGGCAGGGATGAATTGTGAAAGCATGGGGCCCAAGTAAAACCTGGTACAATTATGCCACCATGGAGGTCAAGAATCAAATGATTCATTGTGACATCAAGTGGCCTAAAAGGGCATGGGATGCATTGTGACACCACAGAGGTTAAGAGAAGCAAGGAACCATTGTGACCCAATGCAGGCTAACAATCTAATTATCCCTTGTGACACCAATGGGCCTAAAAGGGCCAGGAATGAATTGTTACAGCACGGGGACCAATAGAAGCAAGGATCTATTATGCCACCATGGAGGCCAAGAATCAAATGGTTCATTGTGACATCAAGTGGCCTAAAAGGGCATGGGATGCATTGTGACAGCACAGGGGTTAAGAGAAGCAAGGAACCATTGTGACCCAATGGAGGCTAACAATCTAATGATCCCTTTTGACACCAATGGGCCTAAAAGGGGCAGGGATGTATTGTGAAAGCATGGGGCCCAATTAAAACCTGGTACAATTACGCCATCATGGAGGCCAAGAATCAAATGATTCATTGCGATGTTAAGTGGCCTAAAAGGGCATGGGATGCATTGTGACACCACAGGGGTTAAGAGAAGCAAGGAACCATTGTGACCCAATGTAGGCTAACAATCTAAGAATCCCTTTTGACACCAGGGGGCGCAAAAGGACCACGGATGAACTCTGACAGCATGGGGACCTATAGAAGCAAGGAAACATTATGACACCATGAAGGCCAAGAATGAAATGATTCATTGTGACATCAAGTTGCCTAAAAGGGCTTGGAATGCATTGTGACACCACAGAGGTTAAGAGAAGCAAGGAACCATTGTGACCCAATGCAGGCTAACAATCTAATGATCCCTTGTGGCACCAGGGGGTATAAAAAGGGCCAGGGATGGATTGTTACAGCACGGGGACCAATAGAAGCAAGGATCTATTATGCCACCGTGGAGGCCAAGAATCAAATGATTCATTGTGACATCAAGTGGCCTAAAAGGGCATGGGATGCATTGTGACACCACAGGGGTTAAGAGAAGCAAGGAACCATTGTGACCCAATGGAGGCTAACAATCTAATGATCCCTTGTGACACCAATGGGCCTAAAAGGGGCAGGGATGAATTGTGAAAGCATGGCGCCCAAGTAAAACCTGGTACAATTATGCCACCATGGAGGCCAAGAATCAAATGATTCATTGTGACATCAAGTGGCCTAAAAGGGCATGGGATGCATTGTGACAGCACAGGGGTTAAGAGAAGCAAGGAACCATTGTGACCCAATGCTGCCTAACAATCTAAGAATCCCTTTTGACACCAGGGGGCGCAAAAGGACCATGGATGAACTCTGACATCATGGGGACCTATAGAAGCAAGGAACCATTATGACACCATGAAGGCCAAGAATCAAATGGTTCATTGTAAGACCAAGTGGCCTAAAAGGGCTTGGAATGCATTGTGACACCACAGAGGTTAAGAGAAACAAGGATCCATTGTAACCCAATGGAGGCTAATAATCCCAGGATCCCATTTGACACCAGGGGGCGTAAAAGGGCCAGGGATGGATTGTTACAACACGGGGACCAATAGAAGCAAGGATCTATTATGCCACCGTGGAGGTCAAGAATCAAATGATTCATTGTGACATCAAGTGGCCTAAAAGGGCATGGGATGCATTGTGACAGCACAGGGGTTAAGAGAAGCAAGGATCCATTGAGACCCAATGGAGGCTAATAATCCCAGGATCCCATTTGACACCAGGGGGCGTAAAAGGGCTGGCCCTTTTACGCCCTTTTGAATTGTGACAGCATGGGGCCCAATAGAAACAAGGAAGCATTATGACACCATGGAGGCCAAGAATCAAATGGTTCATTGTGACATCAAGTGGCCTAAAAGGGCATGGGATGCATTGTGACAGCACAGGGGTTAAGAGAAGCAAGGAACCATTGTGACCCAATGGAGGCTAACAATCTAATGATCCCTTTTGACACCAATGGGCCTAAAAGGGGCAGGGATGTATTGTGAAAGCATGGGGCCCAATTAAAACCTGGTACAATTACGCCATCATGGAGGCCAAGAATCAAATGATTCATTGCGATATTAAGTGGCCTAAAAGGGCATGGGATGCATTGTGACACCACAGGGGTTAAGAGAAGCAAGGTACCATTGTGACCCAATGTAGGCTAACAATCTAAGAATCCCTTTTGACACCAGGGGGCGCAAAAGGACCACGGATGAACTCTGACAGCATGGGGACCTATAGAAGCAAGGAACCATTATGACACCATGAAGGCCAAGAATGAAATGATTCATTGTGACATCAAGTCGCCTAAAAACCCTTGGAATGCATTGTGACACCACAGAGGTTAAGAGAAGCAAGGAACCATTGTGACCCAATGCAGGCTAACAATCTAATGATCCCTTGTGGCACCAGGGGGTATAAAAAGGGCCAGGGATGGATTGTTACAGCACGGGGACCAATAGAAGCAAGGATCTATTATGCCACCGTGGAGGCCAAGAATCAAATGATTCATTGTGACATCAAGTGGCCTAAAAGGGCATGGGATGCATTGTGACAGCACAGGGGTTAAGAGAAGCAAGGAACCATTGTGACCCAATGCAGGCTAACAATCTAATGATCCCTTGTGACACCAATGGGCCTAAAAGGGGCAGGGATGAATTGTGAAAGCATGGGGCCCAAGTAAAACCTGGTACAATTATGCCACCATGGAGGCCAAGAATCAAATGATTCATTGTGACATGAAGTGGCCTAAAAGGGCATGGGATACATTGTGACACCACAGGGGTTAAGAGAAGCAAGGAACCATTGTGACCCAATGCAGGCTAACAATCTAAGAATCCCTTTTGACACCAGGCGGCGCAAAAGGACCATGGATGAACTCTGACAGCATGGGGACCTATAGAAGCAAGGAAACGTTATGACACCATGAAGGCCAAGAATCAAATGATTCATTGTGACATCAAGTGGCCTAAAAGGGCTTGGAATGCATTGTGACACCACAGAGGTTAAGAGAAGCAAGGAACCATTGTGACCCAATGCAGGCTAACAATCTAATGATCCCTTATGGCACCAGGCGGTATAAAAAGGGCCAGGGATGGATTGATACAGCACGGGGAACAATAAAAGCAAGGATCTATTATGCCACCGTGGAGACCAAGAATCAAATGATTCATTGTGACATCAAGTGGCCTAAAAGGGCATGGGATGCATTGTGACAGCACAGGGGTTAAGAGAAGCAAGGAACCATTGTGACCCAATGCAGGCTAACAATCTAATGATCCCTTGTGACACCAATGGGCCTAAAAGGGGCAGGGATGAATTGTGAAAGCATGGGGCCCAAGTAAAACCTGGTACAATTATGCCACCATGGAGGTCAAGAATCAAATGATTCATTGTGACATCAAGTGGCCTAAAAGGGCATGGGATGCATTGTGACACCACAGGGGTTAAGAGAAGCAAGGAACCATTGTGACCCAATGCAGGCTAACAATCTAATGATCCCTTGTGACACCAATGGGCCTAAAAGGGGCAGGGATGAATTGTGAAAGCATGGGGCCCAAGTAAAACCTGGTACAATTATGCCACCATGGAGGCCAAGAATCAAATGATTCATTGTGACATGAAGTGGCCTAAAAGGGCATGGGATACATTGTGACACCACAGGGGTTAAGAGAAGCAAGGAACCATTGTGACCCAATGCAGGCTAACAATCTAAGAATCCCTTTTGACACCAGGGGGCGCAAAAGGACCATGGATGAACTCTGACAGCATGGGGACCTATAGAAGCAAGGAAACGTTATGACACCATGAAGGCCAAGAATCAAATGATTCATTGTGACATCAAGTGGCCTAAAAGGGCTTGGAATGCATTGTGACACCACAGATGTTAAGAGAAGCAAGGAACCATTGTGACCCAATGCAGGCTAACAATCTAATGATCCCTTATGGCACCAGGCGGTATAAAAAGGGCCAGGGATGGATTGATACAGCACGGGGAACAATAAAAGCAAGGATCTATTATGCCACGGTGGAGACCAAGAATCAAATGATTCATTGTGACATCAAGTGGCCTAAAAGGGCATGGGATGCATTGTGACAGCACAGGGGTTAAGAGAAGCAAGGAACCATTGTGACCCAATGCAGGCTAACAATCTAATGATCCCTTGTGACACCAATGGGCCTAAAAGGGCCAGGAATGAATTGTTACAGCACGGGGACCAATAGAAGCAAGGATCTATTATGCCACCATGGAGGCCAAGAAACAAATAATACATTGTGACATCAAGTGGCGTAAAAGGGCATGGGATGCATTGTGACAGCACAGGGGTTAAGAGAAGCAAGGATCCATTGTGACCCAATGGAGGCTAACAATCTAATGATCCCTTTTGACACCAATGGGCCTAAAAGGGGCAGGGATGTATTGTGAAAGCATGGGGCCCAATTAAAACCTGGTACAATTACGCCATCATGGAGGCCAAGAATCAAATGATTCATTGCGATATTAAGTGGCCTAAAAGGGCATGGGATGCATTGTGACACCACAGGGGTTAAGAGAAGCAAGGAACCATTGTGACCCAATGTAGGCTAACAATCTAAGAATCCCTTTTGACACCAGGGGGCGCAAAAGGACCACGGATGAACTCTGACAGCATGGGGACCTATAGAAGCAAGGAAACATTATGACACCATGAAGGCCAAGAATGAAATGATTCATTGTGACATCAAGTCGCCTAAAAACGCTTGGAATGCATTGTGACACCACAGAGGTTAAGAGAAGCAAGGAACCATTGTGACCCAATGCAGGCTAACAATCTAATGATCCCTTGTGGCACCAGGGGGTATAAAAAGGGCCAGGGATGGATTGTTACAGCACGGGGACCAATAGAAGCAAGGATCTATTATGCCACCGTGGAGGCCAAGAATCAAATGATTCATTGTGACATCAAGTGGCCTAAAAGGGCATGGGATGCATTGTGACAGCACAGGGGTTAAGAGAAGCAAGGAACCATTGTGACCCAATGCAGGCTAACAATCTAATGATCCCTTGTGACACCAATGGGCCTAAAAGGGGCAGGGATGAATTGTGAAAGCATGGGGCCCAAGTAAAACCTGGTACAATTATGCCACCATGAAGGCCAAGAATCAAATGATTCATTGTGACATCAAGTGGCCTAAAAGGGCATGGGATACATTGTGACACCACAGGGGTTAAGAGAAGCAAGGAACCATTGTGACCCAATGCAGGCTAACAATCTAAGAATCCCTTTTGACACCAGGGGGCGCAAAAGGACCATGGATGAACTCTGACATCATGGGGACCTATAGAAGCAAGGAACCATTATGACACCATGAAGGCCAAGAATCAAATGGTTCATTGTAAGACCAAGTGGCCTAAAAGGGCTTGGAATGCATTGTGACACCACAGAGGTTAAGAGAAACAAGGATCCATTGTAACCCAATGGAGGCTAATAATCCCAGGATCCCATTTGACACCAGGGGGCGTAAAAGGGCCAGGGATGGATTGTTACAACACGGGGACCAATAGAAGCAAGGCTCTATTATGCCACCGTGGAGGTCAAGAATCAAATGATTCATTGTGACATCAAGTGGCCTAAAAGGGCATGGGATGCATTGTGACAGCACAGGGGTTAAGAGAAGCAAGGATCCATTGTGACCCAATGGAGGCTAATAATCCCAGGATCCCATTTGACACCAGGGGGCGTAAAAGGGCCAGGGATGAATTGTGACAGCATGGGGCCCAATAGAAACAAGGAAGCATTATGACACCATGGAGGCCAAGAATCAAATGGTTCATTGTGACATCAAGTGGCCTAAAAGGGCATGGGATGCATTGTGACACCACAGAGGTTAAGAGAAGCAAGGAACCATAGTGACCCAATGCAGGCTAACAATCTAATGATCCCTTGTGACACCAATGGGCCTAAAAGGGGCAGGGATGTATTGTGAAAGCATGGGGCCCAATTAAAACCTGGTACAATTACGCCACCATGGAGGCCAAGAATCAAATGATTCATTGTGACATCAAGTGGCCTAAAAGGGCATGGGATGCATTGTGACACCACAGGGGTTAAGAGAAGCAAGAAACCATTGTGATCCAATGCTGCCTAACAATCTAAGAATCCCTATTGACACCAGGGGGCGCAAAAGGACCACGGATGAACTCTGACAGCATGGGGACCTATAGAAGCAAGGAACCATTATTACACCATGAAGGCCAAGAATCAAATGGTTCATTGTAAGTCCAAGTGGCCTAAAAGGGCTTGGAATGCTTTGTGACACCACAGAGGTTAAGAGAAGCAAGGAACTATTGTGATCCAATGCTGCCTAACAATCTAAGAATCCCTTTTGACACCAGGGGGCGTAAAAGGACCATGGATGAACTCTGACATCATGGGGAACTATAGAAGCAAGGAACCATTATGACACCATGGAGGCCAAGAATCAAATGATTCATTGTGACATCAAGTGGCCTAAAAGGGCATGGGATGCATTGTGACACCACAGAGGTTAAGAGAAGCAAGGAACCATTGTGACCCAATGCAGGCTAACAATCTAAGAATCCCTTTTGACACCAGGGGGCGCAAAAGGACCATGGATGAACTCTGACATCATGGGGACCTATAGAAGCAAGGAACCATTATGACACCATGAAGGCCAAGAATCAAATGGTTCATTGTAAGACCAAGTGGCCTAAAAGGGCTTGGAATGCATTGTGACACCACAGAGGTTAAGAGAAGCAAGGAACCATTGTGACCCAATGCAGGCTAACAATCTAATGATCCCTTATGGCACCAGGGGGTATAAAAAGGGGCAGGGATGGATTGATACAGCAAGGGGAACAATAAAAGCAAGGATCTATTATGCCACCGTGGAGACTAAGAATCAAATGATTCATTGTGACATCAAGTGGCCTAAAAGGGCATGGGATGCATTGTGACAGCACAGGGGTTAAGAGAAGCAAGCAACCATTGTGACCCAATGCAGGCTAACAATCTAATGATCCCTTGTGACACCAATGGGCCTAAAAGGGGCAGGGATGAATTGTGAAAGCATGGGGCCCAAGTAAAACCTGGTACAATTATGCCACCATGGAGGTCAAGAATCAAATGATTCATTGTGACATCAAGTGGCCTAAAAGGGCATGGGATGCATTGTGACACCACAGAGGTTAAGAGAAGCAAGGAACCATTGTGACCCAATGCAGGCTAACAATCTAATGATCCCTTGTGACACCAATGGGCCTAAAAGGGCCAGGAATGAATTGTTACAGCACGGGGACCAATAGAAACAAGGATCTATTATGCCACCATGGAGGCCAAGAAACAAATAATTCATTGTGACATCAAGTGGCCTAAAAGGGCATGGGATGCATTGTGACAGCACAGGGGTTAAGAGAAGCAAGGATCCATTGTGACCCAATGGAGGCTAACAATCTAATGATCCCTTTTGACACCAATGGGCCTATAAGGGGCAGGGATGTATTGTGAAAGCATGGGGCCCAATTAAAACCTGGTACAATTACGCCATCATGGAGGCCAAGAATCAAATGATTCATTGCGATATTAAGTGGCCTAAAAGGGCATGGGATGCATTGTGACACCACAGGGGTTAAGAGAAGCAAGGAACCATTGTGACCCAATGCAGGCTAACAATCTAAGAATCCCTTTTGAAACCAGGGGGCGCAAAAGGACCACGGATGAACTCTGACAGCAGGGGGACCTATAGAAGCAAGGAACCATTATGACACCATGAAGGCCAAGAATCAAATAATTCATTGTAAGACCAAGTGGCCTAAAAGGGCTTGGAATGCATTGTGACACCACAGAGGTTAAGAGAAGCAAGGAACCATTGTGACCCAATGCAGGCTAACAATCTAATGATCCCTTGTGACACCAGGGGGTATAAAAAGGGGCAGGGATGGATTGTTACAGCACGGGGACCAATAGAAGAAAGGATCAATTATGCCACCGTGTAGGCCAAGAATCAAATGATTCATTGTGACATCAAGTGGCCTAAAAGGGCATGGGATGCATTGTGACACCACAGAGGTTAAGGGAAGCAAGGAATCATTATGACCCAATGCAGGCTAACAATCTAATGATCCCTTGTGACACCAATGGGCCTAAAAGGGGCAGGGATGATTTGTGAAAGCATGGGGCCCCAGTAAAACCTGGTACAATTATGCCACCATGGAGGTCAAGAATCAAATGATTCATTGTGACATCAAGTGGCCTAAAAGGGCATGGGATGCATTGTGACACCACAGAGGTTAAGAGAAGCAAGGAACCATTGTGACCCAATGCAGGCTAACAATCTAATGATCCCTTGTGACACCAACGGGCCTAAAAGGGCCAGGAATGAATTGTTACAGCACGGGGACCAATAGAAGCAAGGATCTATTATGCCACCATGGAGGCCAAGAAACAAATAATTCATTGTGACATCAAGTGGCCTAAAAGGGCATAGGATGCATTGTGACAGCACAGGGGTTAAGAGAAGCAAGGATCCATTGTGACCCAATGGAGGCTAACAATCTAATGATCCCTTTTGACACCAATGGGCCTAAAAGGGGCAGGGATGTATTGTGAAAGCATGGGGCCCAATTAAAACCTGGTACAATTATGCCATCATGGAGGCCAAGAATCAAATGATTCATTGCGATATTAAGTGGCCTAAAAGGGCATGGGATGCATTGTGACACCACAGGGGTTAAGAGAAGCAAGGAACCATTGTGACCCAATGTAGGCTAACAATCTAAGAATCCCTTTTGACACCAGGGGGCGCAAAAGGACCACGGATGAACTCTGACAGCATGGGGACCTATAGAAGCAAGGAAACATTATGACACCATGAAGGCCAAGAATGAAATGATTCATTGTGACATCAAGTCGCCTAAAAACGCTTGGAATGCATTGTGACACCACAGAGGTTAAGAGAAGCAAGGAACCATTGTGACCCAATGCAGGCTAACAATCTAATGATCCCTTGTGGCACCAGGGGGTATAAAAAGGGCCAGGGATGGATTGTTACAGCACGGGGACCAATAGAAGCAAGGATCTATTATGCCACCGTGGAGGCCAAGAATCAAATGATTCATTGTGACATCAAGTGGCCTAAAAGGGCATGGGATGCATTGTGACAGCACAGGGGTTAAGAGAAGCAAGGAACCATTGTGACCCAATGCAGGCTAACAATCTAATGATCCCTTGTGACACCAATGGGCCTAAAAGGGGCAGGGATGAATTGTGAAAGCATGGGGCCCAAGTAAAACCTGGTACAATTATGCCACCATGGAGGCCAAGAATCAAATGATTCATTGTGACATCAAGTGGCCTAAAAGGGCATGGGATACATTGTGACACCACAGGGGTTAAGAGAAGCAAGGAACCATTGTGACCCAATGCAGGCTAACAATCTAAGAATCCCTTTTGACACCAGGGGGCGCAAAAGGACCATGGATGAACTCTGACATCATGGGGACCTATAGAAGCAAGGAACCATTATGACACCATGAAGGCCAAGAATCAAATGGTTCATTGTAAGACCAAGTGGCCTAAAAGGGCTTGGAATGCATTGTGACACCACAGAGGTTAAGAGAAGCAAGGAACCATTGTGAACCAATGCAGGCTAACAATCTAATGATCCCTTATGGCACCAGGCGGTATAAAAAGGGGCAGGGATGGATTGATACAGCACGGGGAACAATAAAAGCAAGGATCTATTATGCCACCGTGGAGACTAAGAATCAAATGATTCATTGTGACATCAAGTGGCCTAAAAGGGCATGGGATGCATTGTGACAGCACAGGGGTTAAGAGAAGCAAGCAACCATTGTGACCCAATGCAGGCTAACAATCTAATGATCCCTTGTGACACCAATGGGCCTAAAAGGGGCAGGGATGAATTGTGAAAGCATGGGGCCCAAGTAAAACCTGGTACAATTATGCCACCATGGAGGTCAAGAATCAAATGATTCATTGTGACATCAAGTGGCCTAAAAGGGCATGGGATGCATTGTGACACCACAGAGGTTAAGAGAAGCAAGGAACCATTGTGACCCAATGCAGGCTAACAATCTAATGATCCCTTGTGACACCAATGGGCCTAAAAGGGCCAGGAATGAATTGTTACAGCACGGGGACCAATAGAAACAAGGATCTATTATGCCACCATGGAGGCCAAGAAACAAATAATTCATTGTGACATCAAGTGGCCTAAAAGGGCATGGGATGCATTGTGACAGCACAGGGGTTAAGAGAAGCAAGGATCCATTGTGACCCAATGGAGGCTAACAATCTAATGATCCCTTTTGACACCAATGGGCCTAAAAGGGGCAGGGATGTATTGTGAAAGCATGGGGCCCAATTAAAACCTGGTACAATTACGCCATCATGGAGGCCAAGAATCAAATGATTCATTGCGATATTAAGTGGCCTAAAAGGGCATGGGATGCATTGTGACACCACAGGGGTTAAGAGAAGCAAGGAACCATTGTGACCCAATGCAGGCTAACAATCTAAGAATCCCTTTTGAAACCAGGGGGCGCAAAAGGACCACGGATGAACTCTGACAGCATGGGGACCTATAGAAGCAAGGAACCATTATGACACCATGAAGGCCAAGAATCAAATAATTCATTGTAAGACCAAGTGGCCTAAAAGGGCTTGGAATGCATTGTGACACCACAGAGGTTAAGAGAAGCAAGGAACCATTGTGACCCAATGCAGGCTAACAATCTAATGATCCCTTGTGACACCAGGGGGTATAAAAAGGGGCAGGGATGGATTGTTACAGCACGGGGACCAATAGAAGCAAGGATCTATTATGCCACCGTGTAGGCCAAGAATCAAATGATTCATTGTGACATCAAGTGGCCTAAAAGGGCATGGGATGCATTGTGACAGCACAGGGGTTAAGAGAAGCAAGGAACCATTGTGACCCAATGCAGGCTAACAATCTAATGATCCCTTGTGACACCAATGGGCCTAAAAGGGGCAGGGATGAATTGTGAAAGCATGGGGCCCAAGTAAAACCTGGTACAATTATGCCACCATGGAGGCCAAGAATCAAATGATTCATTGTGACATCAAGTGGCCTAAAAGGGCATGGGATACATTGTGACACCACAGGGGTTAAGAGAAGCAAGGAACCATTGTGACCCAATGCAGGCTAACAATCTAAGAATCCCTTTTGACACCAATGGGCCTAAAAGGGGCAGGGATGTATTGTGAAAGCATGGGGCCCAATTAAAACCTGGTACAATTACGCCATCATGGAGGCCAAGAATCAAATGATTCATTGCGATATTTAGTGGCCTAAAAGGGCATGGGATGCATTGTGACACCACAGGGGTTAAGAGAAGCAAGGAACCATTGTGACCCAATGCAGGCTAACAATCTAAGAATCCCTTTGGAAACCAGGGGGCGCAAAAGGACCACGGATTAACTCTGACAGCAGGGGGACCTATAGAAGCAAGGAACCATTATGACACCATGAAGTCCAAGAATCAAATAATTCATTGTAAGACCAAGTGGCCTAAAAGGGCTTGGAATGCATTGTGACACCACAGAGGTTAAGAGAAGCAAGGAACCATTGTGACCCAATGCAGGCTAACAATCTAATGATCCCTTGTGACACCAGGGGGTATAAAAAGGGGCAGGGATGGATTGTTACAGCACGGGGACCAATAGAAGAAAGGATCAATTATGCCACCGTGTAGGCCAAGAATCAAATGATTCATTGTGACATCAAGTGGCCTAAAAGGGCATGGGATGCATTGTGACACCACAGAGGTTAAGAGAAGCAAGGAATCATTATGACCCAATGCAGGCTAACAATCTAATGATCCCTTGTGACACCAATGGGCCTAAAAGGGGCAGGGATGATTTGTGAAAGCATGGGGCCCCAGTAAAACCTGGTACAATTATGCCACCATGGAGGTCAAGAATCAAATGATTCATTGTGACATCAAGTGGCCTAAAAGGGCATGGGATGCATTGTGACACCACAGAGGTTAAGAGAAGCAAGGAACCATTGTGACCCAATGCAGGCTAACAATCTAATGATCCCTTGTGACACCAATGGGCCTAAAAGGGCCAGGAATGAATTGTTACAGCACGGGGACCAATAGAAGCAAGGATCTATTATGCCACCATGGAGGCCAAGAAACAAATAATTCATTGTGACATCAAGTGGCCTAAAAGGGCATGGGATGCATTGTGACAGCACAGGGGTTAAGAGAAGCAAGGATCCATTGTGACCCAATGGAGGCTAACAATCTAATGATCCCTTTTGACACCAATGGGCCTAAAAGGGGCAGGGATGTATTGTGAAAGCATGGGGCCCAATTAAAACCTGGTACAATTATGCCACCATGGAGGCCAAGAATCAAATGATTCATTGTGACATCAAGTGGCCTAAAAGAGCATGGGATGCATTGTGACACCATAGGGGTTAAGAGAAGCAAGGAACCATTGTGACCCAATGTAGGCTAACAATCTAAGAATCCCTTTTGACACCAGGGGGCGCAAAAGGACCACGGATGAACTCTGACAGCATGGGGACCTATAGAAGCAAGGAAACATTATGACACCATGAAGGCCAAGAATGAAATGATTCATTGTGACATCAAGTGGCCTAAAAGGGCTTGGAATGCATTGTGACACCACAGAGGTTAAGAGAAGCAAGGATCCATTGTGACCCAATGCAAGCTAACAATCTAATGATCCCTTGTGGCACCAAGGGGTATAAAAAGGGAAAGGGATGGATTGTTACAGCACGGGGACCAATAGAAGCAAGGATCTATTATGCCACCGTGGAGGCCAAGAATCAAATGATACATTGTGACATCAAGTGGCCTAAAAGGGCATGGGATGCATTGTGACACCACAGGGGTTAAGAGAAGCAAGGAACCATTGTGACCCAATGCAGGCTAACAATCTAATGATCCCTTGTGACACCAATGGGCCTAAAAGGGGCAGGGATGAATTGTGAAAGCATGGGGCCCAAGTAAAACCTGGTACAATTATGCCACCATGGAGGCCAAGAATCAAATGATTCATTGTGACATCAAGTGGCCTAAAAGGGCATGGGATACATTGTGACACCACAGGGGTTAAGAGAAGCAAGGAACCATTGTGACCCAATGCAGGCTAACAATCTAAGAATCCCTTTTGACACCAGGGGGCGCAAAAGGACCATGGATGAACTCTGACATCATGGGGACCTATAGAAGCAAGGAACCATTATGACACCATGAAGGCCAAGAATCAAATGGTTCATTGTAAGACCAAGTGGCCTAAAAGGGCTTGGAATGCATTGTGACACCACAGAGGTTAAGAGAAACAAGGATCCATTGTAACCCAATGGAGGCTAATAATCCCAGGATCCCATTTGACACCAGGGGGCGTAAAAGGGCCAGGGATGGATTGTTACAGCACGGGGACCAATAGAAGCAAGGATCTATTATGCCACCGTGGAGGTCAAGAATCAAATGATTCATTGTGACATCAAGTGGCCTAAAAGGGCATGGGATGCATTGTGACAGCACAGGGGTTAAGAGAAGCAAGGATCCATTGTGACCCAATGGAGGCTAATAATCCCAGGATCCCATTTGACACCAGGGGGCGTAAAAGGGCCAGGGATGCATTGTGACAGCACGGGGACCAATAGAAGCAAGGATCTATTATGCCACCATGGAGGCCAAGAATCAAATGATTCATTGTGACATCAAGTGGCCTAAAAGGGCATGGGATGCATTGTGACACCACAGGGGTTAAGAGAAGCAAGGAACTATTGTGATCCAATGCTGCCTAACAATCTAAGAATCCCTTTTGACACCATGGGGCGTAAAAGGGGCAGGGATGAATTCTGACAGCATTGGGCCCAATAGAATCAAGGAACCATTATGACACCATGGAGGCCAAGAATCAAATGATTCATTGTGACATCAAGTGGCCTAAAAGGGCATGGGATGCATTGTGACACCACAGAGGTTAAGAGAAGCAAGGAACCATTGTGACCCAATGCAGGCTAACAATCTAATGATCCCTTGTGGCGCCAGGGGGTATATAAAGGGCCAGGGATGGATTGTTACAGCACGGGGACCAATAGAAGCAAGGATCTATTATGCCATCGTGGAGGCCAAGAATCAAAAGATTAATTGTGACATCAAGTGGCCTAAAAGGGCATGGGATGCATTGTGACACCACAGAGGTTAAGAGAAGCAAGGAATCATTGTGACCCAATGCAGGCTAACAATCTAATGATCCCTTGTGACACCAATGGGCCTAAAAGGGGCAGGGATGAATTGTGAAAGCATGGGGCCCAAGTAAAACCTCGTACAATTACGCCACCATGGAGGCCAAGAATCAAATGATTCATTGTGACATCAAGTGGCCTAAAAGGGCATGGGATGCATTGTGACAGCACAGGGGTTAAGAGAAGCAAGGATCCATTGAGACCCAATGGAGGCTATCTATCTAATGATCCCTTGTGACACCAATGGGCCTAAAAGGGGCAGGGATGTATTGTGAAAGCATGGGGCCCAATTAAAACCTGGTACAATTACGCCATCATGGAGGCCAAGAATCAAATGATTCATTGCGATATTAAGTGGCCTAAAAGGGCATGGGATGCATTGTGACACCACAGGGGTTAAGAGAAGCAAGAAACCATTGTGACCCAATGCAGGCTAACAATCTAAGAATCCCTTTTGAAACCAGGGGGCGCAAAAGGACCACGGATGAACTCTGACAGCATGGGGACCTATAGAAGCAAGGAACCATTATGACACCATGAAGGCCAAGAATCAAATGGTTCATTGTAAGACCAAGTGGCCTAAAAGGGCTTGGAATGCATTGTGACACCACAGAGGTTAAGAGAAGCAAGGAACCATTGTGACCCAATGCAGGCTAACAATCTAATGATCCCTTGTGGCACCAGGGGGTATAAAAAGGGCCAGGGATGGATTGTTACAGCACGGGGACCAATAGAAGCAAGGATCTATTATGCCACCGTGGAGGCCAAGAAACAAATGATTCATTGTGACATCAAGTGGCCTAAAAGGGCATGGGATGCATTATGACACCACAGGGGTAAAGAGAAACAAGGATCCATTGTGACCCAATGGAGGCTAATAATCCCAGGATCCCATTTGACACCAGGGGGCGTAAAAGGGCCAGGGATGAATTGTGACAGCATGGAGCGCAATAGAAACAAGGAACCATTATGACACCATGGAGGTCAAGAATCAAATGATTCATTGTGACATCAAGTGGCCTAAAAGGGCATGGGATGCATTGTGACACCACAGGGGTTAAGAGAAGCAAGGAACCATTGTGACCCAATGCAGGCTAACAATCTAATGATCCCTTGTGACACCAATGGGCCTAAAAGGGGCAGGGATGTATTGTGAAAGCATGGGGCCCCAGTAAAACCGGGTACAATTATGCCACCATGGAGGCCAAGAATCAAATGATTCATTGTGACATCAAGTGGCCTAAAAGGGCATGGGATGCATTGTGACACCACAGGGGTTAAGAGAAGCAAGGAACCATTGTGACCCAATGTAGGCTAACAATCTAAGAATCCCTTTTGACACCAGGGGGCGCAAAAGGACCACGGATGAACTCTGACAGCATGGGGACCTATAGAAGCAAGGAAACATTATGACACCATGAAGGCCAAGAATGAAATGATTCATTGTGACATCAAGTGGCCTAAAAGGGCTTGGAATGCATTGTGACACCACAGAGGTTAAGAGAAGCAAGGAACCATTGTGACCCAATGCAAGCTAACAATCTAATGATCCCTTGTGGCACCAAGGGGTATAAAAAGGGCCAGGGATGGATTGTTACAGCACGGGGACCAATAGAAGCAAGGATCTATTATGCCACCGTGGAGGCCAAGAATCAAATGATTCATTGTGACATCAAGTGGCCTAAAAGGGCATGGGATGCATTGTGACAGCACAGGGGTTAAGAGAAGCAAGGAACCATTGTGACCCAATGCAGGCTAACAATCTAATGATCCCTTGTGACACCAATGGGCCTAAAAGGGGCAGGGATGAATTGTGAAAGCATGGGGCCCAAGTAAAACCTGGTACAATTATGCCACCATGGAGGCCAAGAATCAAATGATTCATTGTGACATCAAGTGGCCTAAAAGGGCATGGGATACATTGTGACACCACAGGGGTTAAGAGAAGCAAGGAACCATTGTGACCCAATGCAGGCTAACAATCTAAGAATCCCTTTTGACACCAGGGGGCGCAAAAGGACCATGGATGAACTCTGACATCATGGGGACCTATAGAAGCAAGGAACCATTATGACACCATGAAGGCCAAGAATCAAATGGTTCATTGTAAGACCAAGTGGCCTAAAAGGGCTTGGAATGCATTGTGACACCACAGAGGTTAAGAGAAACAAGGATCCATTGTAACCCAATGGAGGCTAATAATCCCAGGATCCCATTTGACACCAGGGGGCGTAAAAGGGCCAGGGATGGATTGTTACAACACGGGGACCAATAGAAGCAAGGATCTATTATGCCACCGTGGAGGTCAAGAATCAAATGATTCATTGTGACATCAAGTGGCCTAAAAGTGCATGGGATGCATTGTGACAGCACAGGGGTTAAGAGAAGCAAGGATCCATTGTGACCCAATGGAGGCTAATAATCCCAGGATCCCATTTGACACCAGGGGGCGTAAAAGGGCCAGGGATGAATTGTGACAGCATGGGGCCCAATAGAAACAAGGAAGCATTATGACACCATGGAGGCCAAGAATCAAATGGTTCATTGTGACATCAAGTGGCCTAAAAGGGCATGGGATGCATTGTGACACCACAGAGGTTAAGAGAAGCAAGGAATCATTGTGACCCAATGCAGGCTAACAATCTAATGATCCCTTGTGACACCAATGGGCCTAAAAGGGGCAGGGATGATTTGTGAAAGCATGGGGCCCCAGTAAAACCTGGTACAATTATGCCACCATGGAGGCCAAGAATCAAATGATTCATTGTGACATCAAGTGGCCTAAAAGGGCATGGGATGCATTGTGACACCACAGAGGTTAAGAGAAGCAAGGAACCATTGTGACCCAATGCAGGCTAACAATCTAATGATCCCTTGTGACACCAATGGGCCTAAAAGGGCCAGGGATGAATTGTTACAGCACGGGGACCAATAGAATCAAGGATCTATTATGCCACCGTGGAGGCCAAGAATCAAATGATTCATTGTGACATCAAGTGGCCTAAAAGGGCATGGGATGCATTGTGACACCACAGGGGTTAAGAGAAGCAAGGAACCATTGTGATCCAATGCTGTCTAACAATCTAAGAATCCCTTTTGACACCGGGGGGGTAAAAGGGGCAGGGATGAATTGTGACAGCATGGGGCCCATTAGAATCAAGGAACCATTATGCCACCATGGAGGCCAAGAATCAAATGATTCATTGTGACATCAAGTGGCCTAAAAGGGCATGGGATGCATTGTGACACCACAGAGGTTAAGAGAAGCAAGGAACCATTGTGACCCAATGCAGGCTAACAATCTAATGATCCCTTGTTACACCTATGGGCCTAAAAGGGGCAGGGATGAATTGTGACAGCATGGGGCCCAATAGAAACCTCGTACGATTATGCCACCATGCAGGCCAAGAATCAAATGATTCATTGTGACATCAAGTGGCCTAAAAGGGCATGGGATGCATTGTGACACCACAGAAGTTAAGAGAAGCAAGGAACCATTGTGACCCAATGGAGGCTAACAATCTAATGATCCCTTGTGACACCAATGGGCCTAAAAGGGGCAGGGATGAATTGTGAAAGCATGGGGCCCAATTAAAACCTGGTACAATTACGCCATCATGGAGGCCAAGAATCAAATGATTCATTGCGATATTAAGTGGCCTAAAAGGGCATGGGATGCATTGTGACACCACAGAGGTTAAGAGAAGCAAGGAACCATTGTGACCCAATGCAGGCTAACAATCTAATGATCCCTTGTGGCGCCAGGGGGTATATAAAGGGCCAGGGATGGATTGTTACTGCACGGGGACCAATAGAAGCAAGGATATATTATGCCATCGTGGAGGCCAAGAATCAAAAGATTAATTGTGACATCAAGTGGCCTAAAAGGGCATGGGATGCATTGTGACACCACAGAGGTTAAGAGAAGCAAGGAATCATTGTGACCCAATGCAGGCTAATAATCCCAGGATCCCATTTGACACCAGGGGGCGTAAAAGGGCCAGGGATGAATTGTGACAGCATGGAGCCCAATAGAAACAAGGAACCATTATGACACCATGGAGGTCAAGAATCAAATGATTCATTGTGACATCAAGTGGCCTAAAAGGGCATGGGATGCATTGTGACACCACAGGGGTTAAGAGAAGCAAGGAACCATTGTGACCCAATGCAGGCTAACAATCTAATGATCCCTTGTGACACCAATGGGCCTAAAAGGGGCAGGGATGTATTGTGAAAGCATGGGGCCCCAGTAAAACCGGGTACAATTATGCCACCATGGAGGCCAAGAATCAAATGATTCATTGTGACATCAAGTGGCCTAAAAGGGCATGGGATGCATTGTGACACCACAGGGGTTAAGAGAAGCAAGGAACCATTGTGACCCAATGTAGGCTAACAATCTAAGAATCCCTTTTGACACCAGGGGGCGCAAAAGGACCACGGATGAACTCTGACAGCATGGGGACCTATAGAAGCAAGGAAACATTATGACACCATGAAGGCCAAGAATGAAATGATTCATTGTGACATCAAGTGGCCTAAAAGGGCTTGGAATGCATTGTGACACCACAGAGGTTAAGAGAAGCAAGGATCCATTGTGACCCAATGCAAGCTAACAATCTAATGATCCCTTGTGGCACCAGGGGGTATAAAAAGGGCCAGGGATGGATTGTTACAGCACGGGGACCAATAGAAGCAAGGATCTATTATGCCACCGTGGAGGCCAAGAATCAAATGATTCATTGTGACATCAAGTGGCCTAAAAGGGCATGGGATACATTGTGACACCACAGGGGTTAAGAGAAGCAAGGAACCATTGTGACCCAATGCAGGCTAACAATCTAATGATCCCTTGTGACACCAATGGGCCTAAAAGGGCCAGGGATGAATTGTGAAAGCATGGCGCCCAAGTAAAACCTGGTACAATTATGCCACCATGGAGGCCAAGAATCAAATGATTCATTGTGACATCAAGTGGCCTAAAAGGGCATGGGATACATTGTGACACCACAGGGGTTAAGAGAAGCAAGGAACCATTGTGACCCAATGCAGGCTAACAATCTAAGAATCCCTTATGACACCAGGGGGCGCAAAAGGACCACGGATGAACTCTGACATCATGGGGACCTATAGAAGCAACGAACCATTATGACACCATGAAGGCCAAGAATCAAATGGTTCATTGTAAGACCAAGTGGCCTAAAAGGGCTTGGAATGCATTGTGACACCACAGAGGTTAAGAGAAACAAGGATCCATTGTAACCCAATGGAGGCTAATAATCCCAGGATCCCATTTGACACCAGGGGGCGTAAAAGGGCCAGGGATGGATTGTTACAACACGGGGACCAATAGAAGCAAGGATCTATTATGCCACCGTGGAGGTCAAGAATCAAATGATTCATTGTGACATCAAGTGGCCTAAAAGGGCATGGGATGCATTGTGACAGCACAGGGGTTAAGAGAAGCAAGGATCCATTGTGACCCAATGGAGGCTAATAATCCCAGGATCCCATTTGACACCAGGGGGCGTAAAAGGGCCAGGGATGAATTGTGACAGCATGGGGCCCAATAGAAACAAGGAAGCATTATGCCACCGTGGAGGCCAAGAATCAAATGATTCATTGTGACATCAAGTGGCCTAAAAGGGCATGGGATACATTGTGACACCACAGGGGTTAAGAGAAGCAAGGAACCATTGTGACCCAATGCAGGCTAACAATCTAATGATCCCTTGTGACACCAATGGGCCTAAAAGGGGCAGGGATGAATTGTGAAATCATGGGGCCCAAGTAAAACCTGGTACAATTATGCCACCATGGAGGCCAAGAATCAAATGATTCATTGTGACATCAAGTGGCCTAAAAGGGCATGGGATACATTGTGACACCACAGGGGTTAAGAGAAGCAAGGAACCATTGTGACCCAATGCAGGCTAACAATCTAATGATCCCTTGTGACACCAATGGGCCTAAAAGGGGCAGGGATGAATTGTGAAAGCATGGGGCCCAAGTAAAACCTGGTACAATTATGCCACCATGGAGGCCAAGAATCAAATGATTCATTGTGACATCAAGTGGCCTAAAAGGGCATGGGATACATTGTGACACCACAGGGGTTAAGAGAAGCAAGGAACCATTGTGACCCAATGCAGGCTAACAATCTAAGAATCCCTTATGACACCAGGGGGCGCAAAAGGACCACGGATGAACTCTGACATCATGGGGACCTATAGAAGCAAGGAACCATTATGACACCATGAAGGCCAAGAATCAAATGGTTCATTGTAAGACCAAGTGGCCTAAAAGGGCTTGGAATGCATTGTGACACCACAGAGGTTAAGAGAAACAAGGATCCATTGTAACCCAATGGAGGCTAATAATCCCAGGATCCCATTTGACACCAGGGGGCGTAAAAGGGCCAGGGATGGATTGTTACAACACGGGGACCAATAGAAGCAAGGATCTATTATGCCACCGTGGAGGTCAAGAATCAAATGATTCATTGTGACATCAAGTGGCCTAAAAGTGCATGGGATGCATTGTGACAGCACAGGGGTTAAGAGAAGCAAGGATCCATTGTGACCCAATGGAGGCTAATAATCCCAGGATCCCATTTGACACCAGGGGGCGTAAAAGGGCCAGGGATGAATTGTGACAGCATGGGGCCCAATAGAAACAAGGAAGCATTATGACACCATGGAGGCCAAGAATCAAATGGTTCATTGTGACATCAAGTGGCCTAAAAGGGCATGGGATGCATTGTGACACCACAGAGGTTAAGAGAAGCAAGGAATCATTGTGACCCAATGCAGGCTAACAATCTAATGATCCCTTGTGACACCAATGGGCCTAAAAGGGGCAGGGATGATTTGTGAAAGCATGGGGCCCCAGTAAAACCTGGTACAATTATGCCACCATGGAGGCCAAGTATCAAATGATTCATTGTGACATCAAGTGGCCTAAAAGGGCATGGGATGCATTGTGACACCACAGAGGTTAAGAGAAGCAAGGAACCATTGTGACCCAATGCAGGCTAACAATCTAATGATCCCTTGTGACACCAATGGGCCTAAAAGGGCCAGGGATGAATTGTTACAGCACGGGGACCAATAGAATCAAGGATCTATTATGCCACCGTGGAGGCCAAGAATCAAATGATTCATTGTGACATCAAGTGGCCTAAAAGGGCATGGGATGCATTGTGACACCACAGGGGTTAAGAGAAGCAAGGAACCATTGTGATCCAATGCTGTCTAACAATCTAAGAATCCCTTTTGACACCGGGGGGGTAAAAGGGGCAGGGATGAATTGTGACAGCATGGGGCCCATTAGAATCAAGGAACCATTATGCCACCATGGAGGCCAAGAATCAAATGATTCATTGTGACATCAAGTGGCCTAAAAGGGCATGGGATGCATTGTGACACCACAGAGGTTAAGAGAAGCAAGGAACCATTGTGACCCAATGCAGGCTAACAATCTAATGATCCCTTGTTACACCTATGGGCCTAAAAGGGGCAGGGATGAATTGTGACAGCATGGGGCCCAATAGAAACCTCGTACGATTATGCCACCATGCAGGCCAAGAATCAAATGATTCATTGTGACATCAAGTGGCCTAAAAGGGCATGGGATGCATTGTGACACCACAGAAGTTAAGAGAAGCAAGGAACCATTGTGACCCAATGGAGGCTAACAATCTAATGATCCCTTGTGACACCAAAGGGCCTAAAAGGGGCAGGGATGAATTGTGAAAGCATGGGGCCCAATTAAAACCTGGTACAATTACGCCATCATGGAGGCCAAGAATCAAATGATTCATTGCGATATTAAGTGGCCTAAAAGGGCATGGGATGCATTGTGACACCACAGAGGTTAAGAGAAGCAAGGAACCATTGTGACCCAATGCAGGCTAACAATCTAATGATCCCTTGTGGCACCAGGGGGTATAAAAAGGGCCAGGGATGGATTGTTACAGCACGGGGACCAATAGAAGAAAGGATCAATTATGCCACCGTGTAGGCCAAGAATCAAATGATTCATTGTGACATCAAGTGGCCTAAAAGGGCATGGTATGCATTGTGACACCACAGGGCTTAAGAGAAGCAAGGAACCATTGTGACCCAATGCAGGCTAACAATCTAATGATCCCTTGTGACACCAATGGGCCTAAAAGGGGCAGGGATGATTTGTGAAAGCATGGGGCCCCAGTAAATCCTGGTACAATTATGCCACCATGGAGGCCAAGAATCAAATGATTCATTGTGACATCAATTGGCCTAAAAGGGCATGGGATGCATTGTGACACCACAGGGGTTAAGAGAAGCAAGGAACCATTGTGACCCAATGTAGGCTAACAATCTAAGAATCCCTTTTGACACCAGGGGGCGCAAAAGGACCACGGATGAACTCTGACAGCATGGGGACCTATAGAAGCAAGGAAACATTATGACACCATGAAGGCCAAGAATCAAATGATTCATTGTGACGTCAAGTGGCCTAAAAGGGCTTGGAATGCATTGTGACACCACAGAGGTTAAGAGAAGCAAGGAACCATTGTGACCCAATGCAGGCTAACAATCTAATGATCCCTTGTGGCACCAGGGGGTATAAAAAGGGCCAGGGATGGATTGTTACAGCACGAGGACCAATAGAAGCAAGGATCTATTATGCCACCGTGGAGGCCAAGAATCAAATGATTCATTGTGACATCAAGTGGCCTAAAAGGGCATGGGATGCATTGTGACACCACAGGGGTTAAGAGAAGCAAGGAACCATTGTGACCCAATGCAGGCTAACAATCTAATGATCCCTTGTGACACCAATGGGCCTAAAAGGGGCAGGGATGAATTGTGAAAGCATGGGGCCCAAGTAAAACCTGGTACAATTATGACACCATGAAGGCCAAGAATCAAATGATTCATTGTGACATCAAGTGGCCTAAAAGGGCATGGGATACATTGTGACACCACAGGGGTTAAGAGAAGCAAGGAACCATTGTGACCCAATGCAGGCTAACAATCTAAGAATCCCTTTTGACACCAGGGGGCGCAAAAGGATCATGGATGAACTCTGACATCATGGGCACCTATAGAAGCAAGGAACCATTATGACACCATGAAGGCCAAGAATCAAATGGTTCATTGTAAGACCAAGTGGCCTAAAAGGGCTTGGAATGCATTGTGACACCACAGAGGTTAAGAGAAACAAGGATCCATTGTAACCCAATGGAGGCTAATAATCCCAGGATCCCATTTGACACCAGGGGGCGTAAAAGGGCCAGGGATGGATTGTTACAGCACGGGGACCAATAGAAGCAAGGATCTATTATGCCACCGTGGAGGTCAAGAATCAAATGATTCATTGTGACATCAAGTGACCTAAAAGTGCATGGGATGCCTTGTGACAGCACAGGGGTTAAGAGAAGCAAGGATCCATTGTGACCCAATGGAGGCTAATAACCCCAGGATCCCATTTGACACCAGGGGGCGTAAAAGGGCCAGGGATGAATTGTGACAGCATGAGGCCCAATAGAAACAAGGAAGCATTATGACACCATGGAGGCCAAGAATCAAATGGTTCATTGTGACATCTAGTGGCCTAAAAGGGCATGGGATGCATTGTGACACCACAGAGGTTAAGAGAAGCAAGGAACCATTGTGACCCAATGCAGGCTAACAATCTAATGATCCCTTGTGACACCAATGGGCCTAAAAGAGGCAGGGATGATTTGTGAAATCATGGGGCCGCAGTAAAACCTGGTACAATTATGCCACCATGGAGGCCAAGAATCAAATGATTCATTGTGACATCAAGTGGCCTAAAAGGGCATGGGATGCATTGTGACACCACAGGGGTTAAGAGAAGCAAGGAACCATTGTGACCCAATGCAGGCTAACAATCTAAGAATCCCTTTTGACACCAGGGGGCGCAAAAGGACCACGGATGAACTCTGACAGCATGGGGACCTATAGAAGCAAGGAAACGTTATGACACCATGAAGGCCAAGAATCAAATGATTCATTGTGACATCAAGTGGCCTAAAAGGGCTTGGAATGCATTGTGACACCACAGAGGTTAAGAGAAGCAAGGAACCATAGTGACCCAATGCAGGCTAACAATCTAATGATCCCTTATGTCACCAGGCGGTATAAAAAGGGCCAGGGATGGATTGTTACAGCACGGGGAACAATAAAAGCAAGGATCTATTATGCCACCATGGAGACCAAGAATCAAATGATTCATTGTGACATCAAGTGGCCTAAAAGGGCATGGGATGCATTGTGACAGCACAGGGGTTAAGAGAAGCAAGGATCCATTGTGACCCAATGGAGGCTAATAATCCCAGGATCCCATTTGACACCAGGGGGCGTAAAAGGGCCAGGGATGAATTGTGACAGCATGGGGCCCAAAAGAAACAAGGAACCATTATGACACCATGGAGGCCAAGAAACAAATAATTCATTGTGACATCAAGTGGCCTAAAAGGGCATGGGATGCATTGTGACACCACAGAGGTTAAGAGAAGCAAGGAACCATTGTGACCCAATGCAGGCTAACAATCTAATGATCCCTTGTGACACCAATGGGCCTAAAAGGGCCAGGGATGAATTGCGACAGCATGGGGCCCAAGTAAAACCTGGTACAATTATGCCACCATGGAGGCCAAGAATCAAATGATTCATTGCGACATCAAGTGGTCTAAAAGGGCATGGGATGCATTGTGACACCACAGGGGTTAAGAGAAGCAAGGAACCATTGTGATCCAATGCTGGCTAACAATCTAAGAATCCCTTTTGACACCGGGGGGGTAAAAGGGGCAGGGATGAATTGTGACAGCATGGGGCCCATTAGAATCAAGGAACCATTATCACACCATGGAGGCCAAGAATCAAATAATTCATTGTGACATCAAGTGGCCTAAAAGGCCATGGGATGCATTGTGACACCACAGAGGTTAAGAGAAGCAAGGAACCATTGTGACCCAATGCAGGCTAACAATCTAAGAATCCCTTTTGACACCAGGGGGCGCAAAAGGACCATGGATGAACTCTGACATCATGGGGACCTATAGAAGCAAGGAACCATTATGACACCATGAAGGCCAAGAATCAAATGGTTCATTGTAAGACCAAGTGGCCTAAAAGGGCTTGGAATGCATTGTGACACCACAGAGGTTAAGAGAAACAAGGATCCATTGTAACCCAATGGAGGCTAATAATCCCAGGATCCCATTTGACACCAGGGGTCGTAAAAGGGCCAGGGATGGATTGTTACAACACGGGGACCAATAGAAGCAAGGATCTATTATGCCACTGTGGAGGTCAAGAATCAAATGATTCATTGTGACATCAAGTGGCCTAAAAGGGCATGGGATGCATTGTGACACCACAGAGGTTAAGAGAAGCAAGGAAACATTGTGACCCAATGCAGGCTAACAATCTAATGATCCCTTGTGGCACCAGGGGGTATAAAAAGGGCCAGGGATGGATTGTTACAGCACGGGGACCAATAGAAGCAAGGATCTATTATGCCACCATGGAGGCCAAGAATCAAATGATTCATTGTGACATCTAGTGGCCTAAAAGGGCATGGGATGCATTGTGACACCACAGGGGTTAAGAGAAGCAAGGAACTATTGTGATCCAATGCTGCCTAACAATCTAAGAATCCCTTTTGACACCATGGGGCGTAAAAGGGGCAGGGATGAATTGTGACAGCATTGGGCCCAATAGAATCTAGGAACCATTATGACACCATGGAGGCCAAGAATCAAATAATTCATTGTGACATCAAGTGGCCTAAAAGGGCATGGGATACATTGTGACACCACAGAGGTTAAGAGAAGCAAGGAATCATTGTGACCCAAAGCAGGCTAACAATCTAATGATCCCTTGTGGCGCCAGGGGGTATATAAAGGGCCAGGGATGGATTGTTACAGCATGGGGACCAATAGAAGCAAGGATCTATTATGCCATCGTGGAGGCCAAGAATCAAAAGATTAATTGTGACATCAAGTGGCCTAAAAGGGCATGTGATTCATTGTGACACCACAGAGGTTACGAGAAGCAAGGAACCATTGTGACCCAATGCAGGCTAACAATCTAATGATCCCTTGTGACACCAATGGGCCTAAAAGGGGCAGGGATGAATTGTGAAAGCATGGGGCCCAATAGAAACCTCGTACAATTACGCCACCATGGAGGCCAAGAATCAAATGATTCATTGTGACATCAAGTGGCCTAAAAGGGCATGGGATGCATTGTGACAGCACAGGGGTTAAGAGAAGCAAGGATCCATTGTGACCCAATGGAGGCTATCTATCTAATGATCCCTTGTGACACCAATGGGCCTAAAAGGGGCAGGGATGTATTGTGAAAGCATGGGGCCCAATTAAAACCTGGTACAATTACGCCATCATGGAGGCCAAGAATCAAATGATTCATTGCGATATTAAGTGGCCTAAAAGGGCATGGGATGCATTGTGACACCACAGGGGTTAAGAGAAGCAAGGAACCATTGTGACCCAATGCAGGCTAACAATCTAAGAATCCCTTTTGAAACCAGGGGGCGCAAAAGGACCACGGATGAACTCTGACAGCATGGGGACCTATAGAAGCAAGGAACCATTATGACACCATGAAGGCCAAGAATCAAATGGTTCATTGTAAGACCAAGTGGCCTAAAAGGGCTTGGAATGCATTGTGACACCACAGAGGTTAAGAGAAGCAAGGAACCATTGTGACCCAATGCAGGCTAACAATCTAATGATCCCTTGTGGCACCAGGGGGTATAAAAAGGGCCAGGGATGGATTGTTACAGCACGGGGACCAATAGAAGCAAGGATCTATTATGTCACCGTGGAGGCCAAGAATCAAATGATTCATTGTGACATCAAGTGGCCTAAAAGGGCATGGGATGCATTATGACACCACAGGGGTAAAGAGAAGCAATGATCCATTGTGACCCAATGGAGGCTAATAATCCCAGGATCCCATTTGACACCAGGGGGCGTAAAAGGGCCAGGGATGAATTGTGACAGCATGGAGCCCAATAGAAACAAGGAACCATTTTGACACAATGGAGGCCAAGAATCAAATGATTCATTGTGACATCAAGTGGCCTAAAAGGGCATGGGATGCATTGTGACACCACAGGGGTTAAGAGAAGCAAGGAACCATTGTGACCCAATGCAGGCTAACAATCTAATGATCCCTTGTGACACCAATGGGCCTAAAAGGGGCAGGGATGTATTGTGAAAGCATGGGGCCCCAGTAAAACCGGGTACAATTATGCCACCATGGAGGCCAAGAATCAAATGATTCATTGTGACATCAAGTGGCCTAAAAGGGCATGGGATGCATTGTGACACCACAGGGGTTAAGAGAAGCAAGGAACCATTGTGACCCAATGTAGGCTAACAATCTAAGAATCCCTTTTGACACCAGGGGGCGCAAAAGGACCATGGATGAACTCTGACAGCATGGGGACCTATAGAAGCAAGGAAACATTATGACACCATGAAGGCCAAGAATCAAATGATTCATTGTGACATCAAGTGGCCTAAAAGGGCTTGGAATGCATTGTGACACCACAGAGGTTAAGAGAAGCAAGGATCCATTGTGACCCAATGCAAGCTAACAATCTAATGATCCCTTGTGGCACCAGGGGGTATAAAAAGGGCCAGGGATGGATTGTTACAGCACGGGGACCAATAGAAGCAAGGATCTATTATGCCACCGTGGAGGCCAAGAATCAAATGATTCATTGTGACATCAAGTGGCCTAAAAGGGCATGGGATGCATTGTGACAGCACAGGGGTTAAGAGAAGCAAGGATCCATTGTGACCCAATGGAGGATAATAATCCCAGGATCCCATTTGACACCAATGGGCGTAAAAGGGCCAGGGATGCATTGTGACACCACAGGGGTTAAGAGAAGCAAGGAACCATTGTGACCCAATGGAGGCTAACAATCTAAGAATCCCTTTTGACACCAGGGGGCGGAAAAGGGCCATGGATTAACTCTGACAGCATGGGGACCTATAGAAGCAAGGAACCATTATGACACCATGAAGGCCAGGAATCAAATGGTTCATTGTGACATCAAGTGGCCTAAAAGGGCATGGGATGCATTGTGACACCACAGTGGTTGAGAGAAGCAAGGAACCATTGTGACCCAATGCAGGCTAACAATCTAAGAATCCCTTGTGACACCAATGGGCCTAAAAGGGGCAGGGATGTATTGTGAAAGCATGGGGACCCAGTAAAACCTGCTACAATTATGCCACCATGGAGGCCAAGAATCAAATGATTCATTGTGACATCAAGTGGCCTAAAAGGGCTTGGAATGCATTGTGACACCACAGAGGTTAAGAGAAGCAAGGAACCATTGTGACCCAATGCAGGCTAACAATCTAAGAATCCCTTTTGACACCAGGGGGCGCAAAAGGACCATGGATGAACTCTGACACCATGGGGACCTATAGAAGCAAGGAACCATTATGACACCATGAAGGCCAAGAATCAAAAGGCTCATTGTAAGACCATGTGGCCTAAAAGGGCTTGGAATGCATTGTGACACCACAGAGGTTAAGAGAAACAAGGATCCATTGTAACCCAATGGAGGCTAATAATCCCAGGATCCCATTTGACACCAGGGGGCGTAAAAGGGCCAGGGATGGATTGTTACAGCACGGTGACCAATAGAAGCAAGGATCTATTATGCCACCGGGGAGGCCAAGAATCAAATGATTCATTGTGACATCAAGTGGCCTAAAAGGGCATGGGATGCATTGTGACAGCACAGGGGTTAAGAGAAGCAAGGATCCATTGTGACCCAATGCAGGCTAATAATCCCAGGATCCCATTTGACACCAGGGGGCGTAAAAGGGCCAGGGACGAATTGTGACAGCATGGGGCCCAATAGAAACAAGGAACCATTATGACACCATGGAGGCCAAGAATCAAATGATTCATTGTGACATCAAGTGGCCTAAAAGGGCATGGGATGCATTGTGACACCACAGAGGTTAAGAGAATCAAGGAACCATTGTGACCCAATGCAGGCTAACAATCTAAGAATCCCTTTTGACACCAGAGGGCGCAAAAGGACCACGGATGAACTCTGACAGCATGGGGACCTATAGAAGCAAGGAACCATTATGACACCATGAAGGCCAAGAATCAAATGATTAATTGTGACATCAAGTGGCCTAAAAGGGCATGGGATGCATTGTGACACCACAGGGGTTAAGAGAAGCAAGGAACCATTGTGATCCAATGCAGGCTAACAATCTAAGAATCCCTTTTGACACCAGGGGGCGCAAAAGGACCATGGATGAACTCTGACAGCATGGGGACCTATAGAAGCAAGGAACCATTATTACACCATGAAGGCCAAGAATCAAATGGTTCATTGTAAGTCCAAGTGGCCTAAAAGGGCTTATAATGATTTGTGACACCACAGAGGTTAAGAGAAGCAAGGAATCATTGTGACCCAATGCAGGCTAACAATCTAATGATCCCTTGTGACACCAATGGGCCTAAAAGGGGCAGGGATGATTTGTGAAAGCATGGGGCCCCAGTAAAACCTGGTACAATTATGCCACCATGGAGGCCAAGAATCAAATGATTCATTGTGACATCAAGTGGCCTAAAAGGGCATGGGATGCATTGTGACACCACAGAGGTTAAGAGAAGCAAGGAACCATTGTGACCCAATGCAGGCTAACAATCTAATGATCCCTTGTGACACCAATGGGCCTAAAAGGGCCAGGGATGAATTGTTACAGCACGGGGACCAATAGAAGGAAGGATCTATTATGCCACCGTGGAGGCCAAGAATCAAATGATTCATTGTGACATCAAGTGGCCTAAAAGGGCATGGGATGCATTGTGACACCACAGGGGTTAAGAGAAGCTAGGATCCATTGTGATCCAATGCTGTCTAACAATCTAAGAATCCCTTTTGACACCGGGGGGGTAAAAGGGGCAGGGATGGATTGTGACAGCATGGGGCCCATTAGAATCAAGGAACCATTATGCCACCATGGAGGCCAAGAAACAAATAATTCATTGTGACATCAAGTGGCCTAAAAGGGCATGGGATGCATTGTGACACCACAGGGGTTAAGAGAAGCAAGGAACCATTGTGATCCAATGCTGCCTAACAATCTAAGAATCCCTTTTGACACCAGGGGGCGCAAAAGGACCATGGATGAACTCTGACAGCATGGGGACCTATAGAAGCAAGGAACCATTATTACACCATGAAGGCCAAGAATCAAATGGTTCATTGTAAGTCCAAGTGGCCTAAAAGGGCTTGGAATGCTTTGTGACACCACAGAGGTTAAGAGAAGCAAGGAACCATTGTGACCCAATGCAGGCTAACACTCTAATGATCCCTTGTGGCACCAGGGCGTATAAAAAGGGCCAGGGATGGATTGTTACAGCACGGGCACCAATAGAAGCAAGGATCTATTATGCCACCATTGAGGCCAAGAATCAAATGATTCATTGTGACATCAAGTGGCCTAAAAGGGCATGGGATGCATTGTGACACCACAGGGGTTAAGAGAAGCAAGGATCTATTGTGACCCAATGGACGCTAATAATCCCAGGATCCCATTTGACACCAGGGGGCGTAAAAGGTCCAGGGATGAATTGTGACAGCATGGAGCCCAATAGAAACAAGGAACCATTATGACACCATGGAGGCCAAGAATCAAATGATTCATTGTGACATCAAGTGGCCTAAAAGGCCATGGGATGCATTGTGACATCACAGAGGTTAAGAGAAGCAAGGAATCATTGTGACCCAATGCAGGCTAACAATCTAATGATCCCTTGTGACACCAATGGGCCTAAAAGGGGCAGGGATGATTTGTGAAAGCATGGGGCCCCAGTAAAACCTGGTACAATTATGCCACCATGGAGGCCAAGAATCAAATGATTCATTGTGACATCAAGTGGCCTAAAAGGGCATGGGATGCATTGTGACACCACAGGGGTTAAGAGAAGCAAGGATCCATTGTGATCCAATGCTGTCTAACAATCTAAGAATCCCTTTTGACACCGGGGGGGTAAAAGGGGCAGGGATGAATTGCGACAGCATGGGGCCCATTAGAATCAAGGAACCATTATGCCACCATGGAGGCCAAGAAACAAATAATTCATTGTGACATCAAGTGGCCTAAAAGGGCATGGGATGCATTGTGACACCACAGAGGTTAAGAGAAGCAAGGAACCATTGTGACCCTATGCAGGCTAACAATCTAAAGATCCCTTGTTACACCTATGGGCCTAAAAGGGGCAGGGATGAATTGTGACAGCATGGGGCCCAATAGAAACCTCGTATGATTATGCCACCATGCAGACCAAAAATCAAATGATTCATTGTGACATCAAGTGGCCTAAAAGGGCATGGGATACATTGTGACACCACAGAAGTTGAGAGAAGCAAGGAACCATTGTGACCCAATGGAGGCTAACAATCTAATGATCCCTTGTGACACCAATGGGCCTAAAAGGGGCAGGGATGAATTGTGAAAGCATGGGGCCCAAGTAAAACCTGGTACAATTATGCCACCATGGAGGCCAAGAATCAAATGATTCATTGTGAAATGAAGTGGCATAAAAGGGCATGGGATGCATTATGACACCACAGGGGTTAAAAGAAGCAAGGAACCATTGTGACCCAATGCAGGCTAACAATCTAAGAATCCCTTTTGACACCAGGGGGCGCAAAAGGACCATGGATGAACTCTGACATCATGGGGACCTATAGAAGCAAGGAACCACTATGACACCATGAAGGCCAAGAATCAAATGGTTCATTGTAAGACCAAGTGGCCTAAAAGGGCTTGGAATGCATTGTGACACCACAGGGGTTAAGAGAAGCAAGGAACTATTGTGATCCAATGCTGCCTAACAATCTAAGAATCCCTTTTGACACCATGGGGCGTAAAAGGGGCAGGGATGAATTGTGACAGCATTGGGCCCAATAGAATCAAGGAACAATTATGACACCATGGAGGCCAAGAATCAAATAATTCATTGTGACATCAAGTGGCCTAAAAGGGCATGGGATTCATTGTGACACCACAGAGGTTAAGAGAAGCAAGGAACCATTGTGACCCAATGCAGGCTAACAATCTAATGATCCCTTGTTACACCAATGGGCCTAAAAGGGGCAGCGATGAATTGTTACATCACGGGGACAAGTAGAACCAAGGATCTATTATGCCACAATGGAGGCCAAGAATCAAATAATTCATTGTGACATCATGTGGCCTAAAAGGGCATGGGATGCATTGTGACAGCACAGGGGTTAAGAAAAGCAAGGATCCATTGTGACCCAATGCAGGCTAACAATCTAAGAATCCCTTTTGAAACCAGGGGGCGCAAAAGGACCACGGATGAACTCTGACAGCATGGGGACCTATCGAAGCAAGGAACCATTATGACACCATGAAGGCCAAGAATCAAATGGTTCATTGTAAGACCAAGTGGCCTAAAAGGGCTTGGAATGCATTGTGACACCACAGAGGTTAAGAGAAGCAAGGAATCATTGTGACCCAATGCAGGCTAACAATCTAATGATCCCTTGTGGCGCCACGGGGTATATAAAGGGCCAGGGATGGATTGTTACAGCACGGGGACCAATAGAAGCAAGGATCTATTATGCCATCGTGGAGGCCAAGAATCAAAAGATTAATTGTGACATCAAGTGGCCTAAAAGGGCATGGGATTCATTGTGACACCACAGAGGTTACGAGAAGCAAGGAACCATTGTGACCCAATGCAGGCTAACAATCTAATGATCCCTTGTTACACCAATGGGCCTAAAAGGGGCAGCGATGAATTGTTACATCACGGGGACAAGTAGAACCAAGGATCTATTATGCCACCATGGAGGCCAAGAATCAAATAATTCATTGTGACATCATGTGGCCTAAAAGGGCATGGGATGCATTGTGACAGCACAGGGGTTAAGAAAAGCAAGGATCCATTGTGACCCAATGCAGGCTAACAATCTAAGAATCCCTTTTGACACCAGGGGGCGCAAAAGGACCACGGATGAACTCTGACAGCATGGGGACCTATAGAAGCAAGGAACCATTATGACACCATGAAGGCCAAGAATCAAATGGTTCATTGTAAGACCAAGTGGCCTAAAAGGGCTTGGAATGCTTTGTGACACCACAGAGGTTAAGAGAAGCAAGGAACCATTGTGACCCAATGCAGGCTAACAATCTAATGATCCCTTGTGGCACCAGGGGGTATAAAAAGGGCCAGGGATGGATTGTTACAGCACGGGGAACAATAGAAGCAAGGATCAATTATGCCACCGTGGAGGCCAAGAATCAAATGATTCATTGTGACATCAAGTGGCCTAAAAGGGCATGGGATGCATTGTGACACCACAGGGGTTAAGAGAAGCAAGGATCCATTGTGACCCAATGGAGGCTAATAATCCCAGGATCCCATTTGTCACCAGGGGGCGTAAAAGGGCCAGGGATGAATTGTGACAGCATGGAGCCCAATAGAAACAAGGAACCATTATGACACCATGGAGGCCAAGAATCAAATGATTCATTGTGACATCAAGTGGCCTAAAAGGGCATGGGATGCATTGTGACACCACAGAGGTTAAGAGAAGCAAGGAACCATTGTGACCCAATGCAGGCTAACAATCTAATGATCCCTTGTGACACCAATGGGCCTAAAAGGGGCAGGGATGAATTGTGAAAGCATGGGGCCCCAGTAAAACCTGGTACAATTATGCCACCATGGAGGCCAAGAATCAAATGATTCATTGTGACATCTAGTGGCCTAAAAGGGCATGGGATGCATTGTGACACCACAGAGGTTAAGAGAAGCAAGGAACCATTGTGACCCAATGCAGGCTAACAATCTAATGATCCCTTGTGACACCAATGGGCCTAAAAGGGCCAGGGATGAATTGTTACAGCACGGGGACCAATAGAAGGAAGGATCTATTATGCCACCGTGGAGGCCAAGAATCAAATGATTCATTGTGACATCAAGTGGCCTAAAAGGGCATGGGATGCATTGTGACACCACACGGGTTAAGAGAAACAAGGATCCATTGTGATCCAATGCTGTCTAACAATCTAAGAATCCCTTTTGACACCGGGGGGGTAAAAGGGGCATGGATGAATTGTGACAGCATGGGGCCCATTAGAATCAAGGAACCATTATGCCACCATGGAGGCCAAGAAACAAATAATTCATTGTGACATCAAGTGGCCTAAAAGGGCATGGGATGCATTGTGACACCACAGAGGTTAAGAGAAGCAAGGAACCATTGTGACCCAATGCAGGCTAACAATCTAATGATCCCTTGTTACACCTATGGGCCTAAAAGGGGCAGGGATGAATTGTGACAGCATGGGGCCCAATAGAAACCTCGTACGATTATGCCACCATGCAGGCCAAGAATCAAATGATTCATTGTGACATCAAGTGGCCTAAAAGGGCATGGGATGCATTGTGACACCACAGACGTTAAGAGAAGCAAGGAACCATTGTGACCCAATGGAGGCTAACAATCTAATGATCCCTTGTGACACCAATGGGCCTAAAAGGGGCAGGGATGAATTGTGAAAGCATGGGGCCCAAGTAAAACCTGGTACAATTATGCCACCATGGAGGCCAAGAATCAAATGATTCATTGTGACATAAAGTGGCATAAAAGGGCATGGGATGCATTAAGACACCACAGGGGTTAAAAGAATCAAGGAACCATTGTGACCCAATGCAGGCTAACAATCTAAGAATCCCTTTTGACACCAGGGGGCGCAAAAGGACCATGGATGAACTCTGACATCATGGGGACCTATAGAAGCAAGGAACCATTATGACACCATGAAGGCCAAGAATCAAATGGTTCATTGTAAGACCAAGTGGCCTAAAAGGGCTTGGAATGCATTGTGACACCACAGGGGTTAAGAGAAGCAAGGAACTATTGTGATCCAATGCTGCCTAACAATCTAAGAATCCCTTTTGACACCATGGGGCGTAAAAGGGGCAGGGATGAATTGTGACAGCATTGGGCCCAATAGAATCAAGGAACCATTATGACAGCATGGAGGCCAAGAATCAAATAATTCATTGTGACATCAAGTGGCCTAAAAGGGCATGGGATGCATTGTGACACCACAGAGGTTAAGAGAAGCAAGGAATCATTGTGACCCAATGCAGGCTAACAATCTAATGATCCCTTGTGGCGCCAGGGGGTATATAAAGGGCCAGGGATGGATTGTTACAGCACGGGGACCAATAGAAGCAAGGATCTATTATGCCATCGTGGAGGCCAAGAATCAAAAGATTCATTGTGACATCAAGTGGCCTAAAAGGGCATGGGATGCATTGTGACACCACAGAGGTTAAGAGAAGCAAGGAACCATTGTGACCCAATGGAGGCTAACAATCTAATGATCCCTTGTGACACCAATGGGCCTAAAAGGGGCAGGGATGTATTGTGAAAGCATGGGGCCCAATTAAAACCTGTCACAATTACGCCACCATGGAGGCCAAGAATCAAATGATTCATTGTGACATCAAGTGGCCTAAAAGGGCATGGGATGCATTGTGACACCACAGGGGTTAAGAGAAGCATGGAACCATTGTGATCCAATGCTGCCTAACAATCTAAGAATCCCTTTTGACACCAGGGGGCGCAAAAGGACCATGGATGAACTCTGACAGCATGGGGACCTATAGAAGCAAGGAACCATTATGACACCATGAAGGCCAAGAATCAAATGTTTCATTGTAAGTCCAAGTGGCCTAAAAGGGCTTGGAATGCTTTGTGACACCACAGAGGTTAAGAGAAGCAAGGAACCATTGTGACCCAATGCAGGCTAACACTCTAATGATCCCTTGTGGCACCAGGGGGTATAAAAAGGGCCAGGGATGGATTGTTACAGCACGGGCACCAATAGAAGCAAGGATCTATTATGCCACCATGGAGGCCAAGAATCAAATGATTCATTGTGACATCAAGTGGCCTAAAAGGGCATGGGATGCATTGTGACAGCACAGGGGTTAAGAGAAGCAAGGATCCATTGTGACCCAATGGAGGCTAATAATCCCAGGATCCCATTTGACACCAGGGGGCGTAAAAGGTCCAGGGATGAATTGTGACAGCATGGAGCCCAATAGAAACAAGGAACCATTATGACACCATGGAGGCCAAGAATCAAATGATTCATTGTGACATCAAGTGGCCTAAAAGGCCATGGGATGCATTGTGACACCACAGAGGTTAAGAGAAGCAAGGAATCATTGTGACCCAATGCAGGCTAACACTCTAATGATCCCTTGTGACACCAATGGGCCTAAAAGGGGCAGGGATGATTTGTGAAAGCATGGGGCCCCAGTAAAACCTGGTACAATTATGCCACCATGGAGGCCAAGAATCAAATGATTCATTGTGACATCAAGTGGCCTAAAAGGGCATGGGATGCATTGTGACACCACAGAGGTTAAGAGAAGCAAGGAACCATTGTGACCCAATGCAGGCTAACAATCTAATGATCCCTTGTGACACCAATGGGCCTAAAAGGGCCAGGGATGAATTGTTACAGCACGGGGACCAATAGAAGGAAGGATCTATTATGCCACCGTGGAGGCCAAGAATCAAATGATTCATTGTGACATCAAGTGGCCTAAAAGGGCATGGGATGCATTGTGACACCACACGGGTTAAGAGAAGCAAGGAACCATTGTGATCCAATGCTGTCTAACAATCTAAGAATCCCTTTTGACACCGGGGGGGTAAAAGGGGCAGGGATGAATTGTGACAGCATGGGGCCCATTAGAATCAAGGAACCATTATGCCACCATGGAGGCCAAGAAACAAATAATTCATTGTGACATCAAGTGGCCTAAAAGGGCATGGGATGCATTGTGACACCACAGAGGTTAAGAGAAGCAAGGAACCATTGTGACCCAATGCAGGCTAACAATCTAATGATCCCTTGTTACACCTATGGGCCTAAAAGGGGCAGGGATGAATTGTGACAGCATGGGGCCCAATAGAAACCTCGTACGATTATGCCACCATGCAGGCCAAAAATCAAATGATTCATTGTGACATCAAGTGGCCTAAAAGGGCATGGGATGCATTGTGACACCACAGAAGTTAAGAGAAGCAAGGAACCATTGTGACCCAATGGAGGCTAACAATCTAATGATCCCTTGTGACACCAATGGGCCTAAAAGGGGCAGGGATGAATCGTGAAAGCATGGGGCCCAAGTAAAACCTGGTACAATTATGCCACCATGGAGGCCAAGAATCAAATGATTCATTGTGACATAAAGTGGCATAAAAGGGCATGGGATGCATTATGACACCACAGGGGTTAAAAGAAGCAAGGAACCATTGTGACCCAATGCAGGCTAACAATCTAAGAATCCCTTTTGACACCAGGGGGCGCAAAAGGACCATGGATGAACTCTGACATCATGGGGACCTATAGAAGCAAGGAACCATTATGACACCATGAAGGCCAAGAATCAAATGGTTCATTGTAAGACCAAGTGGCCTAAAAGGGCTTGGAATGCATTGTGACACCACAGGGGTTAAGAGAAGCGAGGAACTATTGTGATCCAATGCTGCCTAACAATCTAAGAATCCCTTTTGACACCAGGGGGCGTAAAAGGGGCAGGGATGAATTGTGACAGCATTGGGCCCAATAGAATCAAGGAACCATTATGACACCATGGAGGCCAAGAATCAAATAATTCATTGTGACATCAAGTGGCCTAAAAGGGCATGGGATGCATTGTGACACCACAGAGGTTAAGAGAAGCAAGGAATCATTGTGACCCAATGCAGGCTAACAATCTAATGATCCCTTGTGGCGCCACGGGGTATATAAAGGGCCAGGGATGGATTGTTACAGCACGGGGACCAATAGAAGCAAGGATCTATTATGCCATCGTGGAGGGCAAGAATCAAAAGATTAATTGTGACATCAAGTGGCCTAAAAGGGCATGTGATTCATTGTGACACCACAGAGGTTACGAGAAGCAAGGAACCATTGTGACCCAATGCAGGCTAGCAATCTAATGATCCCTTGTTACACCAATGGGCCTAAAAGGGGCAGCGATGAATTGTTACATCACGGGGACAAGTAGAACCAAGGATCTATTATGCCACCATGGAGGCCAAGAATCAAATAATTCATTGTGACATCATGTGGCCTAAAAGGGCATGGGATGCATTGTGACAGCACAGGGGTTAAGAAAAGCAAGGATCCATTGTGACCCAATGCAGGCTAACAATCTAAGAATCCCTTTTGACACCAGGGGGCGCAAAAGGACCACGGATGAACTCTGACAGCATGGGGACCTATAGAAGCAAGGAACCATTATGACACCATGAAGGCCAAGAATCAAATGGTTCATTGTAAGACCAAGTGGCCTAAAAGGGCTTGGAATGCATTGTGACACCACAGAGGTTAAGAGAAGCAAGGAACCATTGTGACCCAATGCAGGCTAACAATCTAATGATCCCTTGTGGCACCAGGGGGTATAAAAAGGGCCAGGGATGGATTGTTACAGCACGGGGACCAATAGAAGCAAGGATCTATTATGCCACCGTGGAGGCCAAGAATCAAATGATTCATTGTGACATCAAGTGGCCTAAAAGGGCATGGGATGCATTGTGACACCACAGGGGTTAAGAGAAGCAAGGATCCATTGTGACCCAATGGAGGCTAATAATCCCAGGATCCCATTTGTCACCAGGGGGCGTAAAAGGGCCAGGGATGAATTGTGACAGCATGGAGCCCAATAGAAACAAGGAACCATTATGACACCATGGAGGTCAAGAATCAAATGATTCATTGTGACATCAAGTGGCCTAAAAGGGCATGGGATGCATTGTGACACCACAGAGGTTAAGAGAAGCAAGGAACCATTGTGACCCAATGCAGGCTAACAATCTAATGATCCCTTGTAACACCAATGGGCCTAAAAGGGGCAGGGATGAATTGTGAAAGCATGGGGCCCAAGTAAATCCTGGTACAATTATGCCACCATGGAGGCCAAGAATCAAATGATTCATTGTGACATCAAGTGGCCTAAAAGGGCATGGGATGCATTGTGACACCACAGAGGTTAAGAGAAGCAAGGAACCATTGTGACCCAATGCAGGCTAACAATCTAATGATCCCTTGTGACACCAATGGGCCTAAAAGGGCCAGTAATGAATTGTTACAGCACGGGGACCAATAGAAGCAAGGATCTATTATGCCACCATGGAGGACAAGAATCAAATGATTCATTGTGACAACAAGTGGCCTAAAAGGGCATGGGATGCATTGTGACACCACAGGGGTTAAGAGAAGCAAGGATCCATTGTGATCCAATGCTGCCTAACAATCTAAGAATCCCTTTTGACACCAGGGGGCGTAAAAGAGGCAGGGATCAATTGTGACAGCATGGGGCCCAATAGAATCAAATAACCATTATGACACCATGGAGGCCAAGAATCAAATAATTCATTGTGACATCAAGTGGCCTAAAAGGGCATGGGATGCATTGTGACACCACAGAGGTTAAGAGAAGCAAGGAAACATTGTGACCCAATGCAGGCTAACAATCTATTGATCCCTTGTGACACCAATGGTCCTAAAAGGGGCAGGGATGTATTGTGAAAGCATGGGGGCCAATAGAAACCTCGTACAATTACGCCACCATGGAGGCCAAGAATCAAATGATTCATTGTGACATCAAGTGGCCTAAAAGGGCATGGGATGCATTGTGACACCACAGGGGTTAAGAGAAGCAAGGAACCATTGTGACCCAATGCAGGCTAACAATCTAAGAATCCCTTTTGACACCAGGGGGCGTAAAAGGAGCACGGATGAACTCTGACAGCATGGGGACCTATAGAAGCAAGGAAACATTATGACACCATGAAGGCCAAGAATCAAATGATACATTGTAAGACCAAGCGGCCTAAAAGGGCTTGGAATGCATTGTGACACCACAGAGGTTAAGAGAAGCAAGGAATCATTGTGACCCAATGCAGGCTAACAATCTAATGATCCCTTGTGGCGCCAGGGGGTATATAAAGGTCCAGGGATGGATTGTTACAGCACGGGGACCAATAGAAGCAAGGATCTATTATGCCATCGTGGAGGCCAAGAATCAAAAGATTAATTGTGACATCAAGTGGCCTAAAAGGGCATGGGATGCATTGTGACTCCACAGAGGTTACGAGAAGCAAGGAACCATTGTGACCCAATGCAGGCTAACAATCTAATGATCCCTTGTTACACCAATGGGCCTAAAAGGGGCAGCGATGAATTGTTACATCACGGGGACAAGTAGAACCAAGGATCTATTATGCCACCATGGAGGCCAAGAATCAAATAATTCATTGTGACATCATGTGGCCTAAAAGGGCATGGGATGCATTGTGACAGCACAGGGGTTAAGAGAAGCAAGGATCCATTGTGACCCAATGCAGGCTAACAATCTAAGAATCCCTTTTGACACCAGGGGGCGCAAAAGGACCACGGATGAACTCTGACAGCATGGGGACCTATAGAAGCAAGGAACCATTATGACACCATGAAGGCCAAGAATCAAATGGTTCATTGTAAGACCAAGTGGCCTAAAAGGGCTTGGAATGCATTGTGACACCACAGAGGTTAAGAGAAGCAAGGAACCATTGTGACCCAATGCAGGCTAACAATCTAATGATCCCTTGTGTCACCAGGGGGTATAAAAAGGGCCAGGGATGGATTGTTACAGCACGGGGACCAATAGAAGCAAGGATCAATTATGCCACCGTGGAGGCCAAGAATCAAATGATTCATTGTGACATCAAGTGGCCTAAAAGGGCATGGGATGCATTAAGACACCACAGGGGTTAAAAGAAGCAAGGAACCATTGTGACCCAATGGAGGCTAATAATCCCAGGATCCCATTTGTCACCAGGGGGCGTAAAAGGGCCAGGGATGAATTGTGACAGCATGGAGCCCAATAGAAACATGGATCAATTATGCCACCATGGAGGCCAAGAATCAAATGATTCATTGTGACATCAAGTGGCCTAAAAGGCCATGGGATGCATTGTGACACCACAGAGGTTAAGAGAAGCAAGGAACCATTGTGACCCAATGCAGGCTAACAATCTAATGATCCCTTGTGACACCAATGGGCCTAAAAGGGGCAGGGATGAATTGTGAAAGCATGGGGCCCAAGTAAATCCTGGTACAATTATGCCACCATGGAGGCCAAGAATCAAATGATTCATTGTGACATCAAGTGGCCTAAAAGGGCATGGGATGCATTGTGACACCACAGGGGTTAAGAGAAGCAAGGAACCATTGTGACCCAATGCAGGCTAACAATCTAATGATCCCTTGTGACACCAATGGGCCTAAAAGGGCCAGGAATGAATTGTTACAGCACGGGGACCAATAGAAGCAAGGATCTATTATGCCACCATGGAGGCCAAGAATCAAATAATTCATTGTGACATCAAGTGGCCTAAAAGGGCATGGGATGCATTGTGACAGCACAGGGGTTAAGAGAAGCAAGGATCCATTGTGACCCAATGGAGGCTAACAATCTAATGATCCCTTTTTACACCAATCGGCCTAAAAGGGGCAGGGATGTATTGTGAAAGCATGGGGCCCAATTAAAACCTGGGACAATTACGCCATCATGGAGGCCAAGAATCAAATGATTCATTGCGATATTAAGTGGCCTAAAAGGGCATGGGATGCATTGTGACACCACAGGGGTTAAGAGAAGCAAGGAACCATTGTGACCCAATGCAGGCTAACAATCTAAGAATCCCTTTTGAAACCAGGGGGCGCAAAAGGACCACGGATGAACTCTGACAGCATGGGGACCTATAGAAGCAAGGGACCATTATGACACCATGAAGGCCAAGAATCAAATAATTCATTGTAAGACCAAGTGGCCTAAAAGGGCTTGGAATGCATTGTGACACCACAGAGGTTAAGAGAAGCAAGGAACCATTGTGACCCAATGCAGGCTAACAATCTAATGATCCCTTGTGGCACCAGGGGGTATAAAAAGGACCAGGGATGGATTGTTACAGCACGGGGACCAATAGAAGCAAGGATCAATTATGCCACCATGGAGGACAAGAATCAAATGATTCATTGTGACAACAAGTGGCCTAAAAGGGCATGGGATGCATTGTGACACCACAGGGGTTAAGAGAAGCAAGGATCCATTGTGATCCAATGCTGCCTAACAATCTAAGAATCGCTTTTGACACCAGGGGGCGTAAAAGAGGCAGGGATCAATTGTGACAGCATGGGGCCCAATAGAATCAAGGAACCATTATGACACCATGGAGGCCAAGAATCAAATAATTCATTGTGACATCAAGTGGCCTAAAAGGGCATGGGATGCATTGTGACACCACAGAGGTTAAGAGAAGCAAGGAAACATTGTGACCCAATGCAGGCTAACAATCTATTGATCACTTGTGACACCAATGGTCCTAAAAGGGGCAGGGATGTATTGTGAAAGCATGGGGCCCAATAGAAACCTCGTACAATTACGCCACCATGGAGGCCAAGAATCAAATGATTCATTGTGACATCAAGTGGCCTAAAAGGGCATGGGATGCATTGTGACACCACAGAGGTTAAGAGAAGCAAGGAACCATTGTGACCCAATGCAGGCTAACAATCTAATGATCCCTTGTGGCACCAGGGGGTATAAAAAGGGCCAGGGATGGATTGTTGCAGCACGGTGACCAATAGAAGCAAGGACCTATTATGCCACCGTGGAGGCCAAGAATTAAATGATTCATTGTGACATCAAGTGGCCTAAAAGGGCTTGGAATGCATTGTGACCGCACTGGAGTTAAGAGAAGCAAGGATCCATTGTGACCCAATGGAGGCTAATATTCCCAGGATCCCATTTGACACCAGGGGGCGTAAAAGGGCCAGGGATGAATTGTGACAGCATGGGGCCCAATAGAAACAAGGAACCATTATGACACCATGGAGGCCAAGAATCAAATGATTCATTGTGACATCTAGTGGCCTAAAAGGGCTTGGAATGCATTGTGACACCACAGATGTTAAGAGAAGCAAGGAACCATTGTGACCCAAAGCAGGCTAACAATCTAATGATCCCTTATGGCACCAGGCGGTATAAAAAGGGCCAGGGATGGATTGTTACAGCACGGGGAACAATAAAAGCAAGGATCTATTAAGCCACCGTGGAGGCCAAGAATCAAATGATTCATTGTGACATCAAGTGGCCTAAAAGGGCATGGGATGCATTGTGACACCACAGGGGTTAAGAGAAGCAAGGAACCATTGTGACCCAATGCAGGCTAACAATCTAATGATCCCTTGTGACACCAATGGGCCTAAAAGGGGCAGGGATGAATTGTGAAAGCATGGGGCCCAAGTAAAACCTGGTATAATTATGCCACCATGGAGGCCAAGAATCAAATGATTCATTGTGACATCAAGTGGCCTAAAAGGGCATGGGATCCATTGTGACACCACAGGGGTTAAGAGAAACAAGGAACCATTGTGACCCAATGCAGGCTAACAATCTAAGAATCCCTTTTGACACCAGGGGGCGCAAAAGGACCATGGATGAACTCTGACAGCAAGGGGACCTATAGAAGCAAGGAACCATTATGACACCATGAAGGCCAAGAATCAAATGGTTCATTGTAAGATCAAGTGGCCTAAAAGGGCTTGGTATGCATTGTGACAGCACAGGGGTTAAGAGAAGCAAGGATCCATTGTGACCCAATGGAGGCTAATAATCCCAGGATCCCATTTGACACCAGGGGGCATAAAAGGGCCAGGGATGAATTGTGACAGCATGGGGACCAATAGAAACAAGGAACCATTATGCCACCATGGAGGCCAAGAATCAAATGATTCATTGTGACATCAAGTGGCCTAAAAGGGCATGGGATGCATTGTGACACCAGAGAGGTTAAGAGAAGCAAGGAACCATTGTGACCCAATGCAGGCTAACAATCTAATGATCCCTTGTGACACCAATGGGCCTAAAAGGGCAGGGATGATTTGTGAAAGCATGGGGCCCCAGTAAAACCTGGTACAATTATGCCACCATGGAGGCCAAGAATCAAATGATTCATTGTGACATCAAGTGGCCTAAAAGGGCATGGGATGCATTGTGACACCACAGGGGTTAAGAGAAGCAAGGAACCATTGTGACCCAATGCAGGCTAACAATCTAAGAATCCCTTTTGACACCAGGGGGCGCAAAAGGACCACGGATGAACACTGACAGCATGGGGACCTATAGAAGCAAGGAAATATTATGCCACCATGGAGGCCAAGAATCAAATGATTCATTGTGACATCAAGTGGCCTAAAAGGGCATGGGATGCATTGTGACACCACAGAGGTTAAGAGAAGCAAGGAACCATTGTGACCCAATGCAGGCTAACAATCTAATGATCCCTTGTGACACCAATGGGCCTAAAAGGGGCAGGGATGTATTGTGAAAGCATGGGGCCCAATAGAAACCTCGTACAATTACGCCACAATGGAGGCCAAGAATCAAATGATTCGTTGTGACATCATGTGGCCTAAAAGGGCATGGGATGCATTGTGACACCACAGAGGTTAAGAGAAGCACGGAACCATTGTGACCCAATGCAGGCTAACAATCTAATGATCCCTTGTGACTCCAATGGGCCTAAAAGGGCCAGGGATGAATTGTTACAGCACGGGGACCAATAGAAGCAAGGATCTATTATGCCACCATGGAGGCCAAGAATCAAATAATTCATTGTGACATCATGCGGCCTAAAAGGGCATGGGATGCATTGTGACAGCACAGGGGTTAAGAAAAGCAAGGATCCATTGTGACCCAATGGAGGCTAATAATCCCAGGATCCCATTTGACACCAGGGGGCCTAAAAGGGCCAGGGATGAATTGTGAAAGCATGGGGCCCAATAGAAACAAGGAACCATTATGACACCATGGAGGCCAAGAATCAAATGATTCATTGTGACATCTAGTGGCCTAAAAGGGCATGGGATGCATTGTGACACCACAGAGGTTACGAGAAGCAAGGAACCATTGTGACCCAATGCAGGCTAACAATCTAATGATCCCTTGTGACACCAATGGGCCTAAAAGGGGCAGGGATGAATTGTGACAGCATGGGGCCCAAGTAAAACCTGGTACAATTATGCCACCATGGAGGCCAAGAATCAAATGATTCATTGTGACATCAAGTGGCCTAAAAGGGCATGGGATGCATTGTGACACCACAGGGGTTAAGAGAAGCAAGGAACCATTGTGACCCAATGCAGGCTAACAATCTAAGAATCCCTTTTGACACCAGAGGGCGCAAAAGGACCACGGATGAACTCTGACAGCATGGGGACCTATAGAAGCAAGGAACCATTATGACACCATGAAGGCCAAGAATCAAATGATTCATTGTGACATCAAGTGGCCTAAAAGGGCTTGGAATGCATTGTGACACCACAGAGGTTAAGAGAAGCAAGGATCCATTGTGTCCCAATGGAGGCTAATAATCCCAGGATCCCATTTGACACCAGGGGGCGTAAAAGGGCCAGGGATGAATTGTGACAGCATGGGGACCTATAGAAGCAAGGAACCATTATGACACCATGGAGGCCATGAATCATATGATTCATTGTGACATCAAGTGGCCTAAAAGGGCATGGGATGCATTGTGACACCACAGGGGTTAAGAGAAGCAAGGAACCATTGTGACCCAATGCAGGCTAACAATCTAATGATCCCTTGTAACACCAATGGGCCTAAAAGAGGCAGGGATGATTTGTGAAAGCATGGGGCCCCAGTAAATCCTGGTACAATTACGCCATCATGGAGGCCAAGAATCAAATGATTCATTGCGATATTAAGTGGCCTAAAAGGCCATGGGATGCATTGTGACACCACAGAGGTTAAGAGAAACAAGGAACCATTGTGACCCAATGCAGGCTAACAATCTAAGAATCCCTTTTGAAACCAGGGGGCGCAAAAGGACCACGGATGAACTCTGACAGCATGGGGACCTATAGAAGCAAGGAACCATTATGACACCATGAAGGCCAAGAATCAAATGGTTCATTGTAAGACCAAGTGGCCTAAAAGGGCTTGGAATGCATTGTGACACCACAGCGGTTAAGAGAAGCAAGGAACTATTGTGATCCAATGCTGCCTAACAATCTAAGAATCCCATTTGACACCATGGGGCGTAAAAGGGGCAGGGATGAATTGTGACAGCATGGGGCCCATTAGAATCAAGGAACCATTATGCCACCATGGAGGCCAAGAAACAAATGATTCATTGTGACATCAAGTGGCCTAAAAGGGCATGGGATGCATTGTGACACCACAGAGGTTAAGAGAAGCAAGGAACCATTGTGACCCAATGCAGGCTAACAATCTAATGATCCCTTGTTACACCTATGGGCCTAAAAGGGGCAGGGATGAATTGTGACAGCATGGGGCCCAATAGAAACCTCGTACGATTATGCCACTATGCAGGCCAAAAATCAAATGATTCATTGTGACATCAAGTGGCCTAAAAGGGCATGGGATACATTGTGACACCACAGAAGTTAAGAGAAGCAAGGAACCATTGTGACCCAATGGAGGCTAACAATCTAATGATCCCTTGTGACACCAATGGGCCTAAAAGGGGCAGGGATGAATTGTGAAAGCATGGGGCCCAAGTAAAACCTGGTACAATTATGCCACCATGGAGGCCAAGAATCAAATGATTCATTGTGACATAAAGTGGCATAAAAGGGCATGGGATGCATTATGACACCACAGAGGTTAAGAGAAGCAAGGAACCATTGTGACCCAATGCAGGCTAACAATCTAATGATCCCTTGTGGCACCAGGGGGTATAAAAAGGGCCAGGGATGGATTGTTACAGCACGGGGACCAATAGAAGCAAGGATCTATTATGCCACCATGGAGGCCAAGAATCAAATAATTCATTGTAACATCATGTGGCCTAAAAGGGCATGGGATGCATTGTGACAGCACAGGGGTTAAGAGAAGCAAGGATCCATTGTGACCCAATGGAGGCTAACAATCTAATGATCCCTTTTGACACCAATGGGCCTAAAAGGGGCAGGGATGTATTGTGAAAGCATGGGGCCCAAGTAAAACCTGGTACAATTACGCCACCATGGAGGCCAAGAATCAAATGATTCATTGTGACATCAAGTGGCCTAAAAGGGCATGGGATGCATTGTGACACCACAGGGGTTAAGAGAAGCAAGGAACCATTGTGACCCAATGCAGGCTAACAATCTAAGAATCCCTTTTGACACCAGGGGGCGCAAAAGGACCACGGATGGACTCTGACAGCATGGGGACCTATAGAAGCAAGGAACCATTATGACACCATGAAGGCCAAGAATCAAATGGTTCATTGTAAGACCAAGTGGCCTAAAAGGCTTGGAATGCATTGTGACACCACAGAGGTTAAGAGAAGCAAGGAACCATTGTGACCCAATGCAGGCTAACAATCTATTGATCCCTTGTGGCACCAGGGGGTATAAAAAGGGCCAGGGATGGATTGTTACAGCACGGGGACCAATAGAAGCACGGATCTATTATGCCACCATGGAGGCCAAGAATCAAATAATTCATTGTGACATCATGTGGCCTAAAAGGGCATGGGATGCATTGTGACAGCACAGGGGTTAAGAGAAGCAAGGATCCATTGTGACCCAATGGAGGCTAACAATCTAATGATCCCTTTTGACACCAATGGGCCTAAAAGGGGCAGGGATGTATTGTGAAAGCATGGGGCCCAAGTAAAACCTGGTACAATTACGCCACCATGGAGGCCAAGAATCAAATGATTCATTGTGACATCATGTGGCCTAAAAGGGCATGGGATGCATTGTGACACCACAGGGGTTAAGAGAAGCAAGGAACCATTGTGACCCAATGCAGGCTAACAATCTAAGAATCCCTTTTGACACCAGGGGGCGCAAAAGGACCACGGATGGACTCTGACAGCATGGGGACCTATAGAAGCAAGGAAGCATTATGACACCATGAAGGCCAAGAATCAAATGGTTCATTGTAAGACCAAGTGGCCTAAAAGGCTCGGAATGCATTGTGACACCACAGAGGTTAAGAGAAGCAAGGAACCATTGTGACCCAATGCAGGCTAACAATCTAATGATCCCTTGTGGCACCAGGGGGTATAAAAAGGGCCAGGGATGGATTGTTACAGCACGGGGACCAATAGAAGCAAGGATCTATTATGCCACCATGGAGGCCAAGAATCAAATGATTCATTGTGACATCAAGTGGCCTAAAAGGGCATGGGATGCATTGTGACACCACAGGGGTTAAGAGAAGCAAGGATCCATTGTGACCCAATGGAGGCTAATAATCCCAGGATCCCATTTGACACCAGGGGGCGTAAAAGGGCCAGGGATGAATTGTGACAGCATGGGGCCCAATAGAAACAAGGAACCATTTTGACACAATGGAGGCCAAGAATCAAATGATTCATTGTGACATCAAGTGGCCTAAAAGGGCATGGGATGCATTATGACACCACAGAGGTTAAGAGAAGCAAGGAACCATTGTGACCCAATGCAGGCTAACAATCTAATGATCCCTTGTGGCACCAATGGGCCTTAAAGGGGCAGGGATGAATTGTTACAGCACGGGGAACAATAGAAGCAAGGATCTATTATGCCACCATGGAGGCCAAGAATCAAATAATTCATTGTGACATCAAGTGGCCTAAAAGGGCATGGGATGCATTGTGACAGCACAGGGGTTAAGAGAAGCAAGGATCCATTGTGACCCAATGGAGGCTAACAATCTAATAATCCCTTTTGACACCAATGGGCCTAAAAGGAGCAGGGATGTATTGTGAAAGCATGGGGCCCAAGTAAAACCTGGTACAATTACGCCACCATGGAGGCCAAGAATCAAATGATTCATTGTGACATCAAGTGGCCTAAAAGGGCATGGGATGCATTGTGACACCACAGGGGTTAAGAGAACCAAGGAACCATTGTGACCCAATGCAGGCTAACAATCTAAGAATCCCTTTTGACACCAGGGGGCGCAAAAGGACCACGGATGAACTCTGACAGCATGGGGACCTAGAGAAGCAAGGAACCATTATGACGCCATGAAGGCCAAGAATCAAATGGTTCATTGTAAGACCAAGTGGCCTAAAAGGCTTGGAATGCATTGTGACACCACAGAGGTTAAGAGAAGCAAGGAACCATTGTGACCCAATGCAGGCTAACAATCTAATGATCCCTTGTGGCACCAGGGGGTATAAAAAGGGCCAGGGATGGATTGTTACAGCACGGGGACCAATAGAAGCAAGGATCAATTATGCCACCGTGGAGGCCAAGAATCAAATGATTCATTGTGACATCAAGTGGCCTAAAAGGGCATGGGATGCATTGTGACACCACAGGGGTTAAGAGAAGCAAGGATCCATTGTGACCCAATGGAGGCTAATAATCCCAGGATCCCATTTGACACCAGGGGGCCTAAAAGGGCCAGGGATGAATTGTGACAGCATGGGGACCAATAGAAACAAGGAACCATTATGCCACCATGCAGGCCAAGAATCAAATGATTCATTGTGACATCAAGTGGCCTAAAAGGGCATGGGATGCATTGTGACACCACAGGGGTTAAGAGAAGCAAGGAACCATTGTGACCCAATGCAGGCTCACAATCTAAGAATCCCTTTTGACACCAGGGGGCGCAAAATGACCACGGATGAACCTTGACAGCATGGGGACCTATAGAAGCAAGGAACCATTATGACACCATGAAGGCCAAGAATCCAATGGTTCATTGTAAGACCAAGTGGCCTAAAAGGGCTTGGAATGCATTGTGACACCACAGGGGTTAAGAGAAGCAAGGAACCATTGTGACCCAATGCAGGCTAACAATCTAATGATCCCTTGTGACACCAATGGGCCTAAAAGGGCCAGGGATGAATTGTGAAATCATGGGGCCCAAGTAAAACCTGGTACAATTATGCCACCATGGAGGCCAAGAAGCAAATGATTCATTGTGACATTAAGTGGCCTAAAAGGGCATGGGATGCATTGTGACAGCACAGGGGTTAAGAGAAGCAAGGATCCATTGTGACCCAATGGAGGCTAATAATCCCAGGATCCCATTTGACACCAGGGGGCGTAAAAGGGCCAGGGATGAATTGTGACAGCATGGGGACCAATAGAAACAAGGAACCATTTTGACACAATGGAGACCAAGAATCAAATGATTCATTGTGACATCAAGTGGCCTAAAAGGGCATGGGATGCATTATGACACCACAGAGGTTAAGAGAAGCAAGGAACCATTGTGACCCAATGCAGGCTAACAATCTAATGATCCCTTGTGGCACCAATGGGCCTTAAAGGGGCAGGGATGAATTGTTACAGCACGGGGAACAATAGAAGCAAGGATCTATTATGCCACCATGAAGGCCAAGAATCAAATAATTCATTGTGACATCAAGTGGCCTAAAAGTCATGGGATGCATTGTGACAGCACAGGGGTTAAGAGAAGCAAGGATCCATTGTGACCCAATGGAGGCTAACAATCTAATAATCCCTTTTGACACCAATGGGCATAAAAGGAGCAGGGATGTATTGTGAAAGCATGGAGCCCAATGAAAACCTGGTACAATTACGCCACCATGGAGGCCAAGAATCAAATGATTCATTGTGACATCAAGTGGCCTAAAAGGGCATGGGATGCATTGTGACACCACAGGGGTTAAGAGAAGCAAGGAACCATTGTGACCCAATGCAGGCTAACAATCTAAGAATCCCTTTTGACACCAGGGGGCGCAAAAGGACCACGGATGGACTCTGACAGCATGGGGACCTATAGAAGCAAGGAAACATTATGACACCATGAAGGCCAAGAATCAAATGGTTCATTGTAAGACCAAGTGGCCTAAAAGGCTTGGAATGCATTGTGACACCACAGAGGTTAAGAGAAGCAAGGAACCATTGTGACCCAATGCAGGCTAACAATCTAATGATCCCTTGTGGCACCAATGGGCCTAAAAGGGGCAGGGATGAATTGTTACAGCACGGGGACCAATAGAAGCAAGGAACCATTATGACACCATGGCGGCCAAGAATCAAGTAATTCATTGTGACATCAAGTGGCCTAAAAGGGCATGGGATGCATTGTGACAGCACAGGGGTTAAGAGAAGCAAGGATCCATTGTGACCCAATGGAGGCTAACAATCTAATAATCCCTTTTGACACCAATGGGCCTAAAAGGAGCAGGGATGTATTGTGAAAGCATGGGGCCCAATGAAAACCTGGTACAATTACGCCACCATGGAGGCCAAGAATCAAATGATTCATTGTGACATCAAGTGGCCTAAAAGGGCATGGGATGCATTGTGACACCACAGGGGTTAAGAGAAGCAAGGAACCATTGTGACCCAATGCAGGCTAACAATCTAATGATCCCTTTTGACACCAGGGGGCGCAAAAGGACCACGGATGGACTCTGACAGCATGGGGACCTATGGAAGCAAGGAACCATTATGACACCATGAAGGCCAAGAATCAAATGGTTCATTGTAAGACCAAGTGGCCTAAAAGGGCTTGGAATGCATTGTGACACCACAGAGGTTAAGAGAAGCAAGGAACCATTGTGACCCAATGCAGGCTAACAATCTAATGATCCCTTGTGGCACCAGGGGGTATAAAAAGGGCCAGGGATGAATTGTGACAGCATGGGGCCCAATAGAAACAAGGAACAATTATGACTCCATGGTGGCCAAGAATCAAATGATTCATTGTGACATCAAGTGGCCTAAAAGGGCATGGGATGCATTGTGAGACCACAGAGGTTAAGAGAAGCAAGGAACCATTGTGACCCATTGCAGGCTAACAATCTAATGATCCCTTGTGACACCAATGGGCCTAAAAGGTCCAGGGATGAATTGTTACAGCACGGGGACCAATAGAAGCAAGGATCTATTATGCCACCATGGAGGCCAAGAATCAAATAATTCATTGTGACATCATGTGGCCTAAAAGGGCATGGGATGCATTGTGACAGCACAGGTGTTAAGAGAAGCAAGGATCAATTGTGACCCAATGGAGGCTAACAATCTAATAATCCCTTTTGACAGCAATCGGCCTAAAAGGAGCAGGGATGTATTGTGAAAGCATGGGGCCCAAGTAAAACCTGGTACAATTACGCCACCATGGAGGCCAAGAATCAAATGATTCATTGTGACATCAAGTGGCCTAAAAGGGCATGGGATGCATTGTGACACCACAGGGGTTAAGAGAACCAAGGAACCATTGTGACCCAATGCAGGCTAACAATCTAAGAATCCCTTTTGACACCAGGGGGCGCAAAAGGACCACGGATGGACTCTGACAGCATGGGGACCTATGGAAGCAAGGAACCATTATGACACCATGAAGGCCAAGAATCAAATGGTTCATTGTAAGACCAAGTGGCCTAAAAGGGCTTGGAATGCATTGTGACACCACAGAGGTTAAGAGAAGCAAGGAACCATTGTGACCCATTGCAGGCTAACAATCTAATGATCCCTTGTGGCACCAGGGGGTATAAAAAGGGCCAGGGATGAATTGTGACAGCATGGGGCCCAATAGAAACAAGGAACAATTATGACGCCATGGAGGCCAAGAATCAAATGATTCATTGTGACATCAAGTGGCCTAAAAGGGCATGGGATGCATTGTGACACCACAGAGGTTAAGAGAAGCAAGGAACCATTGTGACCCCTTGCAGGCTAACAATCTAATGATCCCTTTTGACACCAATGGGCCTAAAAGGGGCAGGGATGTATTGTGAAAGCATGGGGCCCAAGTAAAACCTGGTACAATTACGCCACCATGGAGGCCAAGAATCAAATGATTCATTGTGACATCAAGTGGCCTAAAAGTGCATGGGATGCATTGTGACAGCACAGGGGTTAAGAGAAGCAAGGAACCATTGTGACCCAATGCAGGCTAACAATCTAAGAATCCCTTTTGACACCAGGGGGCGCAAAAGGACCACGGATGAACTCTGACAGCATGGGGACCTATAGAAGCAAGGAACCATTATGACACCATGAAGGCCAAGAATCAAATGGTTCATTGTAAGACCAAGTGGCCTAAAAGGCTTGGAATGCATTGTGACACCACAGAGGTTAAGAGAAGCAAGGAACCATTGTGACCCAATGCAGGCTAACAATCTAATGATCCCTTGTGGCACCAGGGGGTATAAAAAGGGCCAGGGATGGATTGTTACAGCACGGGGACCAATAGAAGCAAGGATCAATTATGCCACCGTGGAGGCCAAGAATCAAATGATTCATTGTGACATCAAGTGGCCTAAAAGGGCATGGGATGCATTGTGACAGCACAGGGGTTAAGAGAAGCAAGGATCCATTGTGACCCAATGGAGGCTAACAATCCCAGGATCCCATTTGACACCAGGGGGCGTAAAAGGGCCAGGGATGAATTGTGACAGCATGGGGACCAATAGAAACAAGGAACCATTATGCCACCATGGAGGCCAAGAATCAAATGATTCATTGTGACATCAAGTGGCCTAAAAGGGCATGGGATGCATTGTGACACCACAGGGGTTAAGAGAAGCAAGGAACCATTGTGACCCAATGCAGGCTAACAATCTAAGAATCCCTTTTGACACCAGGGGGCGCAAAATGACCACGGATGAACCTTGACAGCATGGGGACCTATAGAAGCAAGGAACCATTATGACACCATGAAGGCCAAGAATCAAATGGTTCATTGTAAGACCAAGTGGCCTAAAAGGGCTTGGAATGCATTGTGACACCACAGGGGTTAAGAGAAGCAAGGAACCATTGTGACCCAATGCAGGCTAACAATCTAATGATCCCTTGTGACACCAATGGGCCTAAAAGGGCCAGGGATGAATTGTGAAAGCATGGGGCCCAAGTAAAACCTGGGACAATTATGCCACCATGGAGGCCAAGAATCAAATGATTCATTGTGACATTAAGTGGCCTAAAAGTGCATGGGATGCATTGTGACACCACAGAGGTTAAGAGAAGCAAGGAACCATTGTGACCCAATGCAGGCTAACAATCTAAGAATCCCTTTTGACACCAGGGGGCGAAAAAGGACCACGGATGAACTCTGACAGCATGGGGACCTATAGAAGCAAGGAACCATTATGAAACCATGAAGGCCTAGAATCAAATGGTTCATTGTAAGACCAAGTGGCCTAAAAAGCTTGGAATGCATTGTGACACCACAGAGGTTAAGAGAAGCAAGGAACCATTGTGACCCAATGGAGACTAACAATCTAATGATCCCTTGTGACACCAATGGGCCTAAAAGGGGCCGGGATGTATTGTGAAAGCATGGGGCCCAAGTAAAACCTGGTACAATTACGCCACCATGGAGGCCAAGAATCAAATGATTCATTGTGACATCATGTGGCCTAAAAGGGCATGGGATGCATTGTGACACCACAGGGGTTAAGAGAAGCAAGGCACCATTGTAACCCAATGCAGGCTAACAATCTAAGAATCCCTTTTGACACCAGGGAGCGCAAAAGGACCACGGATGGACTCTGACAGCATGGGGACCTATGGAAGCAAGGAACCATTATGACACCATGAAGGCCAAGAATCAAATGGTTCATTGTAAGACCAAGTGGCCTAAAAGGGCTTGGAATGCATTGTGACACCACAGAGGTTAAGAGAAGCAAGGAACCATTGTGACCCAATGCAGGCTAACAATCTAATGATCCCTTGTGGCACCTGGGGGGAATAAAAAGGGCCAGGGATGAATTGTGACAGCATGGGGCCCAATAGAAACAAGGAACAATTATGACACCATGGAGGCCAAGAATCAAATGATTCATTGTGACATCAAGTGGCTTAAAAGGGCATGGGATGCATTGTGACACCACAGAGGTTAAGAGAAGCAAGGAACCATTGTGACCCAATGCAGGCTAACAATCTAATGATCCCTTGTGACACCAATGGGCCTAAAAGAGGCAGGGATGATTTGTGAAAGCATGGGGCCCCAGTAAAACCTGGTACAATTATGCCACCATGGAGGCCAAGAATCAAATGATTCATTGTGACATCAAGTGGCCTAAAAGGGCATGGGATGCATTGTGACACCACAGGGGTTAATAGAAGCAAGGAACCATTGTGACCCAATGCAGGCTAACAATCTAAGAATCCCTTTTGACACCAGGGGGCGCAAAAGGACCACGGATGAACTCTGACAGCATGGGGACCTATAGAAGCAAGGAACCATTATGACACCATGAAGGCCAAGAATCAAATGATTCATTGTGACATCAAGTGGCCTAAAAGGGCATGGGATGCATTGTGACACCACAGAGGTTAAGAGAAGCAAGGAACCATTGTGACCCATTGCAGGCTAACAATCTAATGATCCCTTGTGGCACCAGGGGGTATAAAAAGGGCCAGGGATGGATTGTTACAGCACGGGGACCAATAGAAGCAAGGATCTATTATGCCACCATGGAGGCCAAGAATCAAATGATTCATTGTGACATCAAGTGGCCTAAAAGGGCATGGGATGCATTGTGACAGCACAGGGGTTAAGAGAAGCAAGGATCCATTGTGACCCAATGGAGGCTAATAATCCCAGGATCCCATTTGACACCAGGGGGCGTAAAAGGGCCAGGGATGAATTGTGACAGCATGGAGCCCAATAGAAACAAGGAACCATTTTGACACAATGGAGGCCAAGAATCAAATGATTCATTGTCACATCAAGTGGCCTAAAAGGGCATGGGATGCATTATGACACCACAGAGGTTAAGAGAAGCAAGGAACCATTGTGACCCAATGCAGGCTAACAATCTAATGATCCCTTTTGACTCCAATGGGCCTAAAAGGGGCAGGGATGAATTGTTACAGCACGGGGACCAATAGAAGCAAGGATCTATTATGCCACCATGGAGGCCAAGAATCAAATAATTCATTTTGACATCCAGTGGCCTAAAAGGGCATGGGATGCATTGTGACAGCACAGGGGTTAAGAGAAGCAAGGATCCATTGTGACCCAATGGAGGCTAACAATCTAAGAATCCCTTTTGACACCAGGGGGCGCAAAAGGACCACGGATGGACTCTGACAGCATGGGGACCTATGGAAGCAAGGAACCATTATGACACCATGAAGGCCAAGAATCAAATGGTTCATTGTAAGACCAAGTGGCCTAAAAGGGCTTGGAATGCATTGTGACACCACAGAGGTTAAGAGAAGCAAGGAACCATTGTGACCCAATGCAGGCTAACAATCTAATGATCCCTTGTGGCACCAGGGGGGAATAAAAAGGGCCAGGGATGAATTGTGACAGCATGGGGCCCAATAGAAACAAGGAACAATTATGACACCATGGAGGCCAAGAATCAAATGATTCATTGTGACATCAAGTGGCTTAAAAGGGCATGGGATGCATTGTGACACCACAGAGGTTAAGAGAAGCAAGGAACCATTGTGACCCAATGCAGGCTAACAATCTAATGATCCCTTGTGACACCAATGGGCCTAAAAGAGGCAGGGATGATTTGTGAAAGCATGGGGCCCCAGTAAAACCTGGTACAATTATGCCACCATGGAGGCCAAGAATCAAATGATTCATTGTGACATGATGTGGCCTAAAAGGGCATGGGATGCATTGTGACACCACAGGGGTTAATAGAAGCAAGGAACCATTGTGACCCAATGCAGGCTAACAATCTAAGAATCCCTTTTGACACCAGGGGGCGCAAAAGGACCACGGATGAACTCTGACAGCATGGGGACCTATAGAAGCAAGGAACCATTATGACACCATGAAGGCCAAGAATCAAATGATTCATTGTGACATCAAGTGGCCTAAAAGGGCATGGGATGCATTGTGACACCACAGAGGTTAAGAGAAGCAAGGAACCATTGTGACCCAATGCAGGCTAACAATCTAATGATCCCTTGTGACACCAATGGGCCTAAAAGGTCCAGGGATGAATTGTTACAGCACGGGGACCAATAGAAGCAAGGATCTATTATGCCACCATGGAGGCCAAGAATCAAATAATTCATTGTGACATCATGTGGCCTAAAAGGGCATGGGATGCATTGTGACAGCACAGGTGTTAAGAGAAGCAAGGATCAATTGTGACCCAATGGAGGCTAACAATCTAATAATCCCTTTTGACAGCAATCGGCCTAAAAGGAGCAGGGATGTATTGTGAAAGCATGGGGCCCAAGTAAAACCTGGTACAATTACGCCACCATGGAGGCCAAGAATCAAATGATTCATTGTGACATCAAGTGGCCTAAAAGGGCATGGGATGCATTGTGACACCACAGGGGTTAAGAGAACCAAGGAACCATTGTGACCCAATGCAGGCTAACAATCTAAGAATCCCTTTTGACACCAGGGGGCGCAAAAGGACCACGGATGGACTCTGACAGCATGGGGACCTATGGAAGCAAGGAACCATTATGACACCATGAAGGCCAAGAATCAAATGGTTCATTGTAAGACCAAGTGGCCTAAAAGGGCTTGGAATGCATTGTGACACCACAGAGGTTAAGAGAAGCAAGGAACCATTGTGACCCATTGCAGGCTAACAATCTAATGATCCCATGTGGCACCAGGGGGTATAAAAAGGGCCAGGGATGAATTGTGACAGCATGGGGCCCAATAGAAACAAGGAACAATTATGACGCCATGGAGGCCAAGAATCAAATGATTCATTGTGACATCAAGTGGCCTAAAAGGGCATGGGATGCATTGTGACACCACAGAGGTTAAGAGAAGCAAGGAACCATTGTGACCCCTTGCAGGCTAACAATCTAATGATCCCTTTTGACACCAATGGGCCTAAAAGGGGCAGGGATGTATTGTGAAAGCATGGGGCCCAAGTAAAACCTGGTACAATTACGCCACCATGGAGGCCAAGAATCAAATGATTCATTGTGACATCAAGTGGCCTAAAAGTGCATGGGATGCATTGTGACAGCACAGGGGTTAAGAGAAGCAAGGAACCATTGTGACCCAATGCAGGCTAACAATCTAAGAATCCCTTTTGACACCAGGGGGCGCAAAAGGACCACGGATGAACTCTGACAGCATGGGGACCTATAGAAGCAAGGAAACATTATGACACCATGAAGGCCAAGAATCAAATGGTTCATTGTAAGACCAAGTGGCCTAAAAGGCTTGGAATGCATTGTGACACCACAGAGGTTAAGAGAAGCAAGGAACCATTGTGACCCAATGCAGGCTAACAATCTAATGATCCCTTGTGGCACCAGGGGGTATAAAAAGGGCCAGGGATGGATTGTTACAGCACGGGGACCAATAGAAGCAAGGATCAATTATGCCACCGTGGAGGCCAAGAATCAAATGATTCATTGTGACATCAAGTGGCCTAAAAGGGCATGGGATGCATTGTGACAGCACAGGGGTTAAGAGAAGCAAGGATCCATTGTGACCCAATGGAGGCTAACAATCCCAGGATCCCATTTGACACCAGGGGGCGTAAAAGGGCCAGGGATGAATTGTGACAGCATGGGGACCAATAGAAACAAGGAACCATTATGCCACCATGGAGGCCAAGAATCAAATGATTCATTGTGACATCAAGTGGCCTAAAAGGGCATGGGATGCATTGTGACACCACAGGGGTTAAGAGAAGCAAGGAACCATTGTGACCCAATGCAGGCTAACAATCTAAGAATCCCTTTTGACACCAGGGGGCGCAAAATGACCACAGATGAACCTTGACAGCATGGGGACCTATAGAAGCAAGGAACCATTATGACACCATGAAGGCCAAGAATCAAATGGTTCATTGTAAGACCAAGTGGCCTAAAAGGGCTTGGAATGCATTGTGACACCACAGGGGTTAAGAGAAGCAAGGAACCATTGTGACCCAATGCAGGCTAACAATCTAATGATCCCTTGTGACACCAATGGGCCCAAAAGGGCCAGGGATGAATTGTGAAAGCATGGGGCCCAAGTAAAACCTGGGACAATTATGCCACCATGGAGGCCAAGAATCAAATGATTCATTGTGACATTAAGTGGCCTAAAAGTGCATGGGATGCATTGTGACACCACAGAGGTTAAGAGAAGCAAGGAACCATTGTGACCCAATGCAGGCTAACAATCTAAGAATCCCTTTTGACACCAGGGGGCGAAAAAGGACCACGGATGAACTCTGACAGCATGGGGACCTATAGAAGCAAGGAACCATTATGAAACCATGAAGGCCTAGAATCAAATGGTTCATTGTAAGACCAAGTGGCCTAAAAAGCTTGGAATGCATTGTGACACCACAGAGGTTAAGAGAAGCAAGGAACCATTGTGACCCAATGGAGACTAACAATCTAATGATCCCTTGTGACACCAATGGGCCTAAAAGGGGCCGGGATGTATTGTGAAAGCATGGGGCCCAAGTAAAACCTGGTACAATTACGCCACCATGGTGGCCAAGAATCAAATGATTCATTGTGACATCATGTGGCCTAAAAGGGCATGGGATGCATTGTGACACCACAGGGGTTAAGAGAAGCAAGGCACCATTGTAACCCAATGCAGGCTAACAATCTAAGAATCCCTTTTGACACCAGGGGGCGCAAAAGGACCACGGATGGACTCTGACAGCATGGGGACCTATGGAAGCAAGGAACCATTATGACACCATGAAGGCCAAGAATCAAATGGTTCATTGTAAGACCAAGTGGCCTAAAAGGGCTTGGAATGCATTGTGACACCACAGAGGTTAAGAGAAGCAAGGAACCATTGTGACCCAATGCAGGCTAACAATCTAATGATCCCTTGTGGCACCTGGGGGGAATAAAAAGGGCCAGGGATGAATTGTGACAGCATGGGGCCCAATAGAAACAAGGAACAATTATGACACCATGGAGGCCAAGAATCAAATGATTCATTGTGACATCAAGTGGCTTAAAAGGGCATGGGATGCATTGTGACACCACAGAGGTTAAGAGAAGCAAGGAACCATTGTGACCCAATGCAGGCTAACAATCTAATGATCCCTTGTGACACCAATGGGCCTAAAAGAGGCAGGGATGATTTGTGAAAGCATGGGGCCCCAGTAAAACCTGGTACAATTATGCCACCATGGAGGCCAAGAATCAAATGATTCATTGTGACATCAAGTGGCCTAAAAGGGCATGGGATGCATTGTGACACCACAGGGGTTAATAGAAGCAAGGAACCATTGTGACCCAATGCAGGCTAACAATCTAAGAATCCCTTTTGACACCAGGGGGCGCAAAAGGACCACGGATGAACTCTGACAGCATGGGGACCTATAGAAGCAAGGAACCATTATGACACCATGAAGGCCAAGAATCAAATGATTCATTGTGACATCAAGTGGCCTAAAAGGGCATGGGATGCATTGTGACACCACAGAGGTTAAGAGAAGCAAGGAACCATTGTGACCCATTGCAGGCTAACAATCTAATGATCCCTTGTGGCACCAGGGGGTATAAAAAGGGCCAGGGATGGATTGTTACAGCACGGGGACCAATAGAAGCAAGGATCTATTATGCCACCATGGAGGCCAAGAATCAAATGATTCATTGTGACATCAAGTGGCCTAAAAGGGCATGGGATGCATTGTGACAGCACAGGGGTTAAGAGAAGCAAGGATCCATTGTGACCCAATGGAGGCTAATAATCCCAGGATCCCATTTGACACCAGGGGGCGTAAAAGGGCCAGGGATGAATTGTGACAGCATGGAGCCCAATAGAAACAAGGAACCATTTTGACACAATGGAGGCCAAGAATCAAATGATTCATTGTCACATCAAGTGGCCTAAAAGGGCATGGGATGCATTATGACACCACAGAGGTTAAGAGAAGCAAGGAACCATTGTGACCCAATGCAGGCTAACAATCTAATGATCCCTTTTGACACCAATGGGCCTAAAAGGGGCAGGGATGAATTGTTACAGCACGGGGACCAATAGAAGCAAGGATCTATTATGCCACCATGGAGGCCAAGAATCAAATAATTCATTTTGACATCCAGTGGCCTAAAAGGGCATGGGATGCATTGTGACAGCACAGGGGTTAAGAGAAGCAAGGATCCATTGTGACCCAATGGAGGCTAACAATCTAAGAATCCCTTTTGACACCAGGGGGCGCAAAAGGACCACGGATGGACTCTGACAGCATGGGGACCTATGGAAGCAAGGAACCATTATGACACCATGAAGGCCAAGAATCAAATGGTTCATTGTAAGACCAAGTGGCCTAAAAGGGCTTGGAATGCATTGTGACACCACAGAGGTTAAGAGAAGCAAGGAACCATTGTGACCCAATGCAGGCTAACAATCTAATGATCCCTTGTGGCACCAGGGGGGAATAAAAAGGGCCAGGGATGAATTGTGACAGCATGGGGCCCAATAGAAACAAGGAACAATTATGACACCATGGAGGCCAAGAATCAAATGATTCATTGTGACATCAAGTGGCTTAAAAGGGCATGGGATGCATTGTGACACCACAGAGGTTAAGAGAAGCAAGGAACCATTGTGACCCAATGCAGGCTAACAATCTAATGATCCCTTGTGACACCAATGGGCCTAAAAGAGGCAGGGATGATTTGTGAAAGCATGGGGCCCCAGTAAAACCTGGTACAATTATGCCACCATGGAGGCCAAGAATCAAATGATTCATTGTGACATCATGTGGCCTAAAAGGGCATGGGATGCATTGTGACACCACAGGGGTTAATAGAAGCAAGGAACCATTGTGACCCAATGCAGGCTAACAATCTAAGAATCCCTTTTGACACCAGGGGGCGCAAAAGGACCACGGATGAACTCTGACAGCATGGGGACCTATAGAAGCAAGGAACCATTATGACACCATGAAGGCCAAGAATCAAATGATTCATTGTGACATCAAGTGGCCTAAAAGGGCATGGGATGCATTGTGACACCACAGAGGTTAAGAGAAGCAAGGAACCATTGTGACCCATTGCAGGCTAACAATCTAATGATCCCTTGTGACACCAATGGGCCTAAAAGGTCCAGGGATGAATTGTTACAGCACGGGGACCAATAGAAGCAAGGATCTATTATGCCACCATGGAGGCCAAGAATCAAATAATTCATTGTGACATCATGTGGCCTAAAAGGGCATGGGATGCATTGTGACAGCACAGGGGTTAAGAGAAGCAAGGATCCATTGTGACCCAATGGAGGCTAACAATCTAATGATCCCTTTTGACACCAATGGGCCTAAAAGGGGCAGGGATGAATTGTGAAAGCATGGGGCCCAAGTAAAACCTGGTACAATTACGCCACCATGGAGGCCAAGAATCAAATTATTCATTGTGACATCAAGTGGCCTAAAAGGGCATGGGATGCATTGTGACACCACAGGGGTTAAGAGAACCAAGGAACCATTGTGACCCAATGCAGGCTAACAATCTAAGAATCCCTTTTGACACCAGGGGGCGCAAAAGGACCACGGATGGACTCTGACAGCATGGGGACCTATAGAAGCAAGGAATCATTATGACACCATGAAGGCCAAGAATCAAATGGTTCATTGTAAGACCAAGTGGGCTAAAAGGGCTTGGAATGCATTGTGACACCACAGAGGTTAAGAGAAGCAAGGAACCATTGTGACCCATTGCAGGCTAACAATCTAATGATCCCTTGTGGCACCAGGGGGTATAAAAAGGGCCAGGGATGGATTGTTACAGCACGGGGACCAATAGAAGCAAGGATCTATTATGCCACCATGGAGGCCAAGAATCAAATGATTCATTGTGACATCAAGTGGCCTAAAAGGGCATGGGATGCATTGTGACAGCACAGGGGTTAAGAGAAGCAAGGATCCATTGTGACCCAATGGAGGCTAATAATCCCAGGATCCCATTTGACACCAGGGGGCGTAAAAGGGCCAGGGATGAATTGTGACAGCATGGGGCCCAATAGAAACAAGGAACCATTTTGACACAATGGAGGCCAAGAATCAAATGATTCATTGTGACATCAAGTGGCCTAAAAGGGCATGGGATGCATTGTGACACCACAGAGGTTAAGAGAAGCAAGGAACCATTGTGACCCAATGCAGCCTAACAATCTAATGATCCCTTGTGGCACCAATGGGCCTAAAAGGGGCAGGGATGAATTGTTACAGCACGGGGACCAATAGAAGCAAGGATCTATTATGCCACCATGGAGGCCAAGAATCAAATAATTCATTGTGACATCAAGTAGCCTAAAAGGGCATGGGATGCATTGTGACACCACAGAGGTTAGGAGAAGCAAGGAACCATTGTGACCCATTGCAGGCTAACAATCTAACGATCCCTTGTGGCACCAGGGGGTATAAAAAGGGCCAGGGATAAATTGTGACAGCATGGGGCCCAATAGAAACAAGGAACAATTATGACACCATGGTGGCCAAGAATCAAATGATTCATTGTGACATCAAGTGGCCTAAAAGGGCATGGGATGCATTGTGACACCACAGGGGTTAAGAGAAGCAAGGATCCATTGTGACCCAATGGAGGCTAACAATCTAATGATCCCTTTTGACACCAATGGGCCTAAAAGGGGCAGGGATGTATTGTGAAAGCATGGGGCCCAAGTAAAACCTGGTACAATTACGCCACCATGGAGGCCAAGAATCAAATGATTCATTGTGACATCAAGTGGCCTAAAAGGGCATGGGATGCATTGTGACACCACAGGGGTTAAGAGAAGCAAGGAACCATTGTGACCCAATGCAGGCTAACAATCTAAGAATCCCTTTTGACACCAGGGGGCGCAAAAGGACCACGGATGGACTCTGACAGCATGGGGACCTATAGAAGCAAGGAACCATTATGACACCATGAAGGCCAAGAATCAAATGGTTCATTGTAAGACCAAGTGGCCTAAAAGGCTTGGAATGCATTGTGACACCACAGAGGTTAAGAGAAGCAAGGAACCATTGTGACCCAATGCAGGCTAACAATCTAATGATCCCTTGTGGCACCAGGGGGTATAAAAAGGGCCAGGGATGGATTGTTACAGCACGGGGACCAATAGAAGCAAGGATCTATTATGCCACCATGGAGGCCAAGAATCAAATGATTCATTGTGACATCAAGTGGCCTAAAAGGGCATGGGATGCATTGTGACACCACAGGGGTTAAGAGAAGCAAGGATCCATTGTGACCCAATGGAGGCTAACAATCCCAGGATCCCATTTGACACCAGGGGGCGTAAAAGGGCCAGGGATGAATTGTGACAGCATGGGGCCCAATAGAAACAAGGAACCATTTTGACACAATGGAGGCCAAGAATCAAATGATTCATTGTGACATCAAGTGGCCTAAAAGGGCATGGGATGCATTATGACACCACAGAGGTTAAGAGAAGCAAGGAACCATTGTGACCCAATGGAGGCTAACAATCTAAGAATCCCTTTTGACACCAGGGGGCGCAAAAGGACCACGGATGAACTCTGACAGCATGGGGACCTATGGAAGCAAGGAACCATTATGACACCATGAAGGCCAAGAATCAAATGGTTCATTGTAAGACCAAGTGGCCTAAAAGGGCTTGGAATGCATTGTGACACCACAGAGGTTAAGAGAAGCAAGGAACCATTGTGACCCAATGCAGGCTAACAATCTAATGATCCCTTGTGGCACCAGGGGGGAATAAAAAGGGCCAGGGATGAATTGTGACAGCATGGGGCCCAATAGAAACAAGGAACAATTATGACACCATGGAGGCCAAGAATCAAATGATTCATTGTGACATCAAGTGGCTTAAAAGGGCATGGGATGCATTGTGACACCACAGAGGTTAAGAGAAGCAAGGAACCATTGTGACCCAATGCAGGCTAACAATCTAATGATCCCTTGTGACACCAGGGGGCGTAAAAGGGCCAGGGATGAATTGTGACAGCATGGAGCCCAATAGAAACAAGGAACCATTTTGACACAATGGAGGCCAAGAATCAAATGATTCATTGTCACATCAAGTGGCCTAAAAGGGCATGGGATGCATTATGACACCACAGAGGTTAAGAGAAGCAAGGAACCATTGTGACCCAATGCAGGCTAACAATCTAATGATCCCTTTTGACACCAATGGGCCTAAAAGGGGCAGGGATGAATTGTTACAGCACGGGGACCAATAGAAGCAAGGATCTATTATGCCACCATGGAGGCCAAGAATCAAATAATTCATTTTGACATCCAGTGGCCTAAAAGGGCATGGGATGCATTGTGACAGCACAGGGGTTAAGAGAAGCAAGGATCCATTGTGACCCAATGGAGGCTAACAATCTAAGAATCCCTTTTGACACCAGGGGGCGCAAAAGGACCACGGATGGACTCTGACAGCATGGGGACCTATGGAAGCAAGGAACCATTATGACACCATGAAGGCCAAGAATCAAATGGTTCATTGTAAGACCAAGTGGCCTAAAAGGGCTTGGAATGCATTGTGACACCACAGAGGTTAAGAGAAGCAAGGAACCATTGTGACCCAATGCAGGCTAACAATCTAATGATCCCTTGTGGCACCAGGGGGGAATAAAAAGGGCCAGGGATGAATTGTGACAGCATGGGGCCCAATAGAAACAAGGAACAATTATGACACCATGGAGGCCAAGAATCAAATGATTCATTGTGACATCAAGTGGCTTAAAAGGGCATGGGATGCATTGTGACACCACAGAGGTTAAGAGAAGCAAGGAACCATTGTGACCCAATGCAGGCTAACAATCTAATGATCCCTTGTGACACCAATGGGCCTAAAAGAGGCAGGGATGATTTGTGAAAGCATGGGGCCCCAGTAAAACCTGGTACAATTATGCCACCATGGAGGCCAAGAATCAAATGATTCATTGTGACATCATGTGGCCTAAAAGGGCATGGGATGCATTGTGACACCACAGGGGTTAATAGAAGCAAGGAACCATTGTGACCCAATGCAGGCTAACAATCTAAGAATCCCTTTTGACACCAGGGGGCGCAAAAGGACCACGGATGAACTCTGACAGCATGGGGACCTATAGAAGCAAGGAACCATTATGACACCATGAAGGCCAAGAATCAAATGATTCATTGTGACATCAAGTGGCCTAAAAGGGCATGGGATGCATTGTGACACCACAGAGGTTAAGAGAAGCAAGGAACCATTGTGACCCATTGCAGGCTAACAATCTAATGATCCCTTGTGACACCAATGGGCCTAAAAGGTCCAGGGATGAATTGTTACAGCACGGGGACCAATAGAAGCAAGGATCTATTATGCCACCATGGAGGCCAAGAATCAAATAATTCATTGTGACATCATGTGGCCTAAAAGGGCATGGGATGCATTGTGACAGCACAGGGGTTAAGAGAAGCAAGGATCCATTGTGACCCAATGGAGGCTAACAATCTAATGATCCCTTTTGACACCAATGGGCCTAAAAGGGGCAGGGATGAATTGTGAAAGCATGGGGCCCAAGTAAAACCTGGTACAATTACGCCACCATGGAGGCCAAGAATCAAATTATTCATTGTGACATCAAGTGGCCTAAAAGGGCATGGGATGCATTGTGACACCACAGGGGTTAAGAGAACCAAGGAACCATTGTGACCCAATGCAGGCTAACAATCTAAGAATCCCTTTTGACACCAGGGGGCGCAAAAGGACCACGGATGGACTCTGACAGCATGGGGACCTATAGAAGCAAGGAATCATTATGACACCATGAAGGCCAAGAATCAAATGGTTCATTGTAAGACCAAGTGGGCTAAAAGGGCTTGGAATGCATTGTGACACCACAGAGGTTAAGAGAAGCAAGGAACCATTGTGACCCATTGCAGGCTAACAATCTAATGATCCCTTGTGGCACCAGGGGGTATAAAAAGGGCCAGGGATGGATTGTTACAGCACGGGGACCAATAGAAGCAAGGATCTATTATGCCACCATGGAGGCCAAGAATCAAATGATTCATTGTGACATCAAGTGGCCTAAAAGGGCATGGGATGCATTGTGACAGCACAGGGGTTAAGAGAAGCAAGGATCCATTGTGACCCAATGGAGGCTAATAATCCCAGGATCCCATTTGACACCAGGGGGCGTAAAAGGGCCAGGGATGAATTGTGACAGCATGGGGCCCAATAGAAACAAGGAACCATTTTGACACAATGGAGGCCAAGAATCAAATGATTCATTGTGACATCAAGTGGCCTAAAAGGGCATGGGATGCATTGTGACACCACAGAGGTTAAGAGAAGCAAGGAACCATTGTGACCCAATGCAGCCTAACAATCTAATGATCCCTTGTGGCACCAATGGGCCTAAAAGGGGCAGGGATGAATTGTTACAGCACGGGGACCAATAGAAGCAAGGATCTATTATGCCACCATGGAGGCCAAGAATCAAATAATTCATTGTGACATCAAGTAGCCTAAAAGGGCATGGGATGCATTGTGACACCACAGAGGTTAGGAGAAGCAAGGAACCATTGTGACCCATTGCAGGCTAACAATCTAACGATCCCTTGTGGCACCAGGGGGTATAAAAAGGGCCAGGGATAAATTGTGACAGCATGGGGCCCAATAGAAACAAGGAACAATTATGACACCATGGTGGCCAAGAATCAAATGATTCATTGTGACATCAAGTGGCCTAAAAGGGCATGGGATGCATTGTGACACCACAGGGGTTAAGAGAAGCAAGGATCCATTGTGACCCAATGGAGGCTAACAATCTAATGATCCCTTTTGACACCAATGGGCCTAAAAGGGGCAGGGATGTATTGTGAAAGCATGGGGCCCAAGTAAAACCTGGTACAATTACGCCACCATGGAGGCCAAGAATCAAATGATTCATTGTGACATCAAGTGGCCTAAAAGGGCATGGGATGCATTGTGACACCACAGGGGTTAAGAGAAGCAAGGAACCATTGTGACCCAATGCAGGCTAACAATCTAAGAATCCCTTTTGACACCAGGGGGCGCAAAAGGACCACGGATGGACTCTGACAGCATGGGGACCTATAGAAGCAAGGAACCATTATGACACCATGAAGGCCAAGAATCAAATGGTTCATTGTAAGACCAAGTGGCCTAAAAGGCTTGGAATGCATTGTGACACCACAGAGGTTAAGAGAAGCAAGGAACCATTGTGACCCAATGCAGGCTAACAATCTAATGATCCCTTGTGGCACCAGGGGGTATAAAAAGGGCCAGGGATGGATTGTTACAGCACGGGGACCAATAGAAGCAAGGATCTATTATGCCACCATGGAGGCCAAGAATCAAATGATTCATTGTGACATCAAGTGGCCTAAAAGGGCATGGGATGCATTGTGACACCACAGGGGTTAAGAGAAGCAAGGATCCATTGTGACCCAATGGAGGCTAACAATCCCAGGATCCCATTTGACACCAGGGGGCGTAAAAGGGCCAGGGATGAATTGTGACAGCATGGGGCCCAATAGAAACAAGGAACCATTTTGACACAATGGAGGCCAAGAATCAAATGATTCATTGTGACATCAAGTGGCCTAAAAGGGCATGGGATGCATTATGACACCACAGAGGTTAAGAGAAGCAAGGAACCATTGTGACCCAATGCAGGCTAACAATCTAAGAATCCCTTTTGACACCAGGGGGCGCAAAAGGACCACGGATGAACTCTGACAGCATGGGGACCTATGGAAGCAAGGAACCATTATGACACCATGAAGGCCAAGAATCAAATGGTTCATTGTAAGACCAAGTGGCCTAAAAGGGCTTGGAATGCATTGTGACACCACAGAGGTTAAGAGAAGCAAGGAACCATTGTGACCCAATGCAGGCTAACAATCTAATGATCCCTTGTGGCACCAGGGGGGAATAAAAAGGGCCAGGGATGAATTGTGACAGCATGGGGCCCAATAGAAACAAGGAACAATTATGACACCATGGAGGCCAAGAATCAAATGATTCATTGTGACATCAAGTGGCTTAAAAGGGCATGGGATGCATTGTGACACCACAGAGGTTAAGAGAAGCAAGGAACCATTGTGACCCAATGCAGGCTAACAATCTAATGATCCCTTGTGACACCAATGGGCCTAAAAGAGGCAGGGATGATTTGTGAAAGCATGGGGCCCCAGTAAAACCTGGTACAATTATGCCACCATGGAGGCCAAGAATCAAATGATTCATTGTGACATCATGTGGCCTAAAAGGGCATGGGATGCATTGTGACACCACAGGGGTTAATAGAAGCAAGGAACCATTGTGACCCAATGCAGGCTAACAATCTAAGAATCCCTTTTGACACCAGGGGGCGCAAAAGGACCACGGATGAACTCTGACAGCATGGGGACCTATAGAAGCAAGGAACCATTATGACACCATGAAGGCCAAGAATCAAATGATTCATTGTGACATCAAGTGGCCTAAAAGGGCATGGGATGCATTGTGACACCACAGAGGTTAAGAGAAGCAAGGAACCATTGTGACCCATTGCAGGCTAACAATCTAATGATCCCTTGTGACACCAATGGGCCTAAAAGGGGCAGGGATGAATTGTTACAGCACGGGGACCAATAGAAGCAAGGATCTATTATGCCACCATGGAGGCCAAGAATCAAATAATTCATTGTGACATCATGTGGCCTAAAAGGGCATGGGATGCATTGTGACAGCACAGGGGTTAAGAGAAGCAAGGATCCATTGTGACCCAATGGAGGCTAACAATCTAATGATCCCTTTTGACACCAATGGGCCTAAAAGGGGCAGGGATGAATTGTGAAAGCATGGGGCCCAAGTAAAACCTGGTACAATTACGCCACCATGGAGGCCAAGAATCAAATTATTCATTGTGACATCAAGTGGCCTAAAAGGGCATGGGATGCATTGTGACACCACAGGGGTTAAGAGAACCAAGGAACCATTGTGACCCAATGCAGGCTAACAATCTAAGAATCCCTTTTGACACCAGGGGGCGCAAAAGGACCACGGATGGACTCTGACAGCATGGGGACCTATAGAAGCAAGGAATCATTATGACACCATGAAGGCCAAGAATCAAATGGTTCATTGTAAGACCAAGTGGCCTAAAAGGCTTGGAATGCATTGTGACACCACAGAGGTTAAGAGAAGCAAGGAACCATTGTGACCCATTGCAGGCTAACAATCTAATGATCCCTTGTGGCACCAGGGGGTATAAAAAGGGCCAGGGATGGATTGTTACAGCACGGGGACCAATAGAAGCAAGGATCTATTATGCCACCATGGAGGCCAAGAATCAAATGATTCATTGTGACATCAAGTGGCCTAAAAGGGCATGGGATGCATTGTGACACCACAGGGGTTAAGAGAAGCAAGGATCCATTGTGACCCAATGGAGGCTAATAATCCCAGGATCCCATTTGACACCAGGGGGCATAAAAGGGCCAGGGATGAATTGTGACAGCATGGGGCCCAATAGAAACAAGGAACCATTTTGACACAATGGAGGCCAAGAATCAAATGATTCATTGTGACATCAAGTGGCCTAAAAGGGCATGGGATGCATTGTGACACCACAGAGGTTAAGAGAAGCAAGGAACCATTGTGACCCAATGCAGGCTAACAATCTAATGATCCCTTGTGGCACCAATGGGCCTAAAAGGGGCAGGGATGAATTGTTACAGCACGGGGACCAATAGAAGCAAGGATCTATTATGCCACCATGGAGGCCAAGAATCAAATAATTCATTGTGACATCAAGTAGCCTAAAAGGGCATGGGATGCATTGTGACACCACAGAGGTTAAGAGAAGCAAGGAACCATTGTGACCCATTGCAGGCTAACAATCTAACGATCCCTTGTGGCACCAGGGAGTATAAAAAGGGCCAGGGATAAATTGTGACAGCATGGGGCCCAATAGAAACAAGGAACAATTATGACACCATGGTGGCCAAGAATCAAATGATTCATTGTGACATCAAGTGGCCTAAAAGGGCATGGGATGCATTGTGACACCACAGAGGTTAAGAGAAGCAAGGAACCATTGTGACCCAATGCAGTCTAACAATCTAATGATCCCTTGTGGCACCAGGGGGTATAAAAAGGGCCAGGGATGGATTGTTACAGCACGGGGACCAATAGAAGCAAGGATCTATTTTGCCACCATGGAGGCCAAGAATCAAATAATTCATTGTGACATCATGTGGCCTAAAAGGGCATGGGATGCATTGTGACACCACAGGGGTTAAGAGAAGCAAGGAACCATTGTGACCCAATGCAGGCTAACAATCTAAGAATCCCTTTTGACACCAGGGGGCGCAAAAGGACCACGGATGGACTCTGACAGCATGGGGACCTATGGAAGCAAGGAACCATTATGACACCATGAAGGCCAAGAATCAAATGGTTCATTGTAAGACCAAGTGGCCTAAAAGGGCTTGGAATGCATTGTGACACCACAGAGGTTAAGAGAAGCAAGGAACCATTGTGACCCATTGCAGGCTAACAATCTAATGATCCCTTGTGGCACCAGGGGGTATAAAAAGGGCCAGGGATGAATTGTGACAGCATGGGGCCCAATAGAAACAAGGAACAATTATGACACCATGGTGGCCAAGAATCAAATGATTCATTGTGACATCAAGTGGCCTAAAAGGGCATGGGATGCATTGTGACACCACAGAGGTTAAGAGAAGCAAGGAACCATTGTGACCCATTGCAGGCTAACAATCTAATGATCCCTTGTGACACCAATGGGCCTAAAAGGTCCAGGGATGAATTGTTACAGCACGGGGACCAATAGAAGCAAGGATCTATTATGCCACCATGGAGGCCAAGAATCAAATAATTCATTGTGACATCATGTGGCCTAAAAGGGCATGGGATGCATTGTGACAGCACAGGGGTTAAGAGAAGCAAGGATCCATTGTGACCCAATGGAGGCTAACAATCTAATAATCCCTTTTGACACCAATGGGCCTAAAAGGAGCAGGGATGTATTGTGAAAGCATGGGGCCCAATGAAAACCTGGTACAATTACGCCACCATGGAGGCCAAGAATCAAATGATTCATTGTGACATCAAGTGGCCTAAAAGGGCATGGGATGCATTGTGACACCACAGGGGTTAAGAGAACCAAGGAACCATTGTGACCCAATGCAGGCTAACAATCTAAGAATCCCTTTTGACACCAGGGGGCGCAAAAGGACCACGGATGGACTCTGACAGCATGGGGACCTATAGAAGCAAGGAACCATTATGACACCATGAAGGCCAAGAATCAAATGGTTCATTGTAAGACCAAGTGGCCTAAAAGGCTCGGAATGCATTGTGACACCACAGAGGTTAAGAGAAGCAAGGAACCATTGTGACCCAATGCAGGCTAACAATCTAATGATCCCTTGTGGCACCAGGGTGTATAAAAAGGGCCAGGGATGGATTGTTACAGCACGGGGACCAATAGAAGCAAGGATCTATTATGCCACCATGGAGGCCAAGAATCAAATGATTCATTGTGACATCAAGTGGCCTAAAAGGGCATGGGATGCATTGTGACAGCACAGGGGTTAAGAGAAGCAAGGATCCATTGTGACCCAATGGAGGCTAATAATCCCAGGATCCCATTTGACACCAGGGGGCGTAAAAGGGCCAGGGATGAATTGTGACAGCATGGGGCCCAATAGAAACAAGGAACCATTTTGACACAATGGAGGCCAAGAATCAAATGATTCATTGTGACATCAAGTGGCCTAAAAGGGCATGGGATGCATTGTGACACCACAGAGGTTAAGAGAAGCAAGGAACCATTGTGACCCAATGCAGCCTAACAATCTAATGATCCCTTGTGGCACCAATGGGCCTAAAAGGGGCAGGGATGAATTGTTACAGCACGGGGACCAATAGAAGCAAGGATCTATTATGCCACCATGGAGGCCAAGAATCAAATAATTCATTGTGACATCAAGTAGCCTAAAAGGGCATGGGATGCATTGTGACACCACAGAGGTTAAGAGAAGCAAGGAACCATTGTGACCCATTGCAGGCTAACAATCTAACGATCCCTTGTGGCACCAGGGGGTATAAAAAGGGCCAGGGATAAATTGTGACAGCATGGGGCCCAATAGAAACAAGGAACAATTATGACACCATGGTGGCCAAGAATCAAATGATTCATTGTGACATCAAGTGGCCTAAAAGGGCATGGGATGCATTGTGACACCACAGGGGTTAAGAGAAGCAAGGATCCATTGTGACCCAATGGAGGCTAACAATCTAATGATCCCTTTTGACACCAATGGGCCTAAAAGGGGCAGGGATGTATTGTGAAAGCATGGGGCCCAAGTAAAACCTGGTACAATTACGCCACCATGGAGGCCAAGAATCAAATGATTCATTGTGACATCAAGTGGCCTAAAAGGGCATGGGATGCATTGTGACACCACAGGGGTTAAGAGAAGCAAGGAACCATTGTGACCCAATGCAGGCTAACAATCTAAGAATCCCTTTTGACACCAGGGGGCGCAAAAGGACCACGGATGGACTCTGACAGCATGGGGACCTATAGAAGCAAGGAACCATTATGACACCATGAAGGCCAAGAATCAAATGGTTCATTGTAAGACCAAGTGGCCTAAAAGGCTTGGAATGCATTGTGACACCACAGAGGTTAAGAGAAGCAAGGAACCATTGTGACCCAATGCAGGCTAACAATCTAATGATCCCTTGTGGCACCAGGGGGTATAAAAAGGGCCAGGGATGGATTGTTACAGCACGGGGACCAATAGAAGCAAGGATCTATTATGCCACCATGGAGGCCAAGAATCAAATGATTCATTGTGACATCAAGTGGCCTAAAAGGGCATGGGATGCATTGTGACACCACAGGGGTTAAGAGAAGCAAGGATCCATTGTGACCCGATGGAGGCTAACAATCCCAGGATCCCATTTGACACCAGGGGGCGTAAAAGGGCCAGGGATGAATTGTGACAGCATGGGGCCCAATAGAAACAAGGAACCATTTTGACACAATGGAGGCCAAGAATCAAATGATTCATTGTGACATCAAGTGGCCTAAAAGGGCATGGGATGCATTATGACACCACAGAGGTTAAGAGAAGCAAGGAACCATTGTGACCCAATGCAGGCTAACAATCTAAGAATCCCTTTTGACACCAGGGGGCGCAAAAGGACCACGGATGGACTCTGACAGCATGGGGACCTATGGAAGCAAGGAACCATTATGACACCATGAAGGCCAAGAATCAAATGGTTCATTGTAAGACCAAGTGGCCTAAAAGGGCTTGGAATGCATTGTGACACCACAGAGGTTAAGAGAAGCAAGGAACCATTGTGACCCAATGCAGGCTAACAATCTAATGATCCCTTGTGGCACCAGGGGGGAATAAAAAGGGCCAGGGATGAATTGTGAGAGCATGGGGCCCAATAGAAACAAGGAACAATTATGACACCATGGAGGACAAGAATCAAATGATTCATTGTGACATCAAGTGGCTTAAAAGGGCATGGGATGCATTGTGACACCACAGAGGTTAAGAGAAGCAAGGAACCATTGTGACCCAATGCAGGCTAACAATCTAATGATCCCTTGTGACACCAATGGGCCTAAAAGAGGCAGGGATGATTTGTGAAAGCATGGGGCCCCAGTAAAACCTGGTACAATTATGCCACCATGGAGGCCAAGAATCAAATGATTCATTGTGACATCATGTGGCCTAAAAGGGCATGGGATGCATTGTGACACCACAGGGGTTAATAGAAGCAAGGAACCATTGTGACCCAATGCAGGCTAACAATCTAAGAATCCCTTTTGACACCAGGGGGCGCAAAAGGACCACGGATGAACTCTGACAGCATGGGGACCTATAGAAGCAAGGAACCATTATGACACCATGAAGGCCAAGAATCAAATGATTCATTGTGACATCAAGTGGCCTAAAAGGGCATGGGATGCATTGTGACACCACAGAGGTTAAGAGAAGCAAGGAACCATTGTGACCCATTGCAGGCTAACAATCTAATGATCCCTTGTGACACCAATGGGCCTAAAAGGTCCAGGGATGAATTGTTACAGCACGGGGACCAATAGAAGCAAGGATCTATTATGCCACCATGGAGGCCAAGAATCAAATAATTCATTGTGACATCATGTGGCCTAAAAGGGCATGGGATGCATTGTGACAGCACAGGGGTTAAGAGAAGCAAGGATCCATTGTGACCCAATGGAGGCTAACAATCTAATGATCCCTTTTGACACCAATGGGCCTAAAAGGGGCAGGGATGAATTGTGAAAGCATGGGGCCCAAGTAAAACCTGGTACAATTACGCCACCATGGAGGCCAAGAATCAAATTATTCATTGTGACATCAAGTGGCCTAAAAGGGCATGGGATGCATTGTGACACCACAGGGGTTAAGAGAACCAAGGAACCATTGTGACCCAATGCAGGCTAACAATCTAAGAATCCCTTTTGACACCAGGGGGCGCAAAAGGACCACGGATGGACTCTGACAGCATGGGGACCTATAGAAGCAAGGAATCATTATGACACCATGAAGGCCAAGAATCAAATGGTTCATTGTAAGACCAAGTGGCCTAAAAGGCTTGGAATGCATTGTGACACCACAGAGGTTAAGAGAAGCAAGGAACCATTGTGACCCATTGCAGGCTAACAATCTAATGATCCCTTGTGGCACCAGGGGGTATAAAAAGGGCCAGGGATGGATTGTTACAGCACGGGGACCAATAGAAGCAAGGATCTATTATGCCACCATGGAGGCCAAGAATCAAATGATTCATTGTGACATCAAGTGGCCTAAAAGGGCATGGGATGCATTGTGACACCACAGGGGTTAAGAGAAGCAAGGATCCATTGTGACCCAATGCAGGCTAATAATCCCAGGATCCCATTTGACACCAGGGGGCATAAAAGGGCCAGGGATGAATTGTGACAGCATGGGGCCCAATAGAAACAAGGAACCATTTTGACACAATGGAGGCCAAGAATCAAATGATTCATTGTGACATCAAGTGGCCTAAAAGGGCATGGGATGCATTGTGACGCCACAGAGGTTAAGAGAAGCAAGGAACCATTGTGACCCAATGCAGGCTAACAATCTAATGATCCCTTGTGGCACCAATGGGCCTAAAAGGGGCAGGGATGAATTGTTACAGCACGGGGACCAATAGAAGCAAGGATCTATTATGCCACCATGGAGGCCAAGAATCAAATAATTCATTGTGACATCAAGTAGCCTAAAAGGGCATGGGATGCATTGTGACACCACAGAGGTTAAGAGAAGCAAGGAACCATTGTGACCCATTGCAGGCTAACAATCTAACGATCCCTTGTGGCACCAGGGGGTATAAAAAGGGCCAGGGATAAATTGTGACAGCATGGGGCCCAATAGAAACAAGGAACAATTATGACACCATGGTGGCCAAGAATCAAATGATTCATTGTGACATCAAGTGGCCTAAAAGGGCATGGGATGCATTGTGACACCACAGAGGTTAAGAGAAGCAAGGAACCATTGTGACCCAATGCAGTCTAACAATCTAATGATCCCTTGTGGCACCAGGGGGTATAAAAAGGGCCAGGGATGGATTGTTACAGCACGGGGACCAATAGAAGCAAGGATCTATTTTGCCACCATGGAGGCCAAGAATCAAATAATTCATTGTGACATCATGTGGCCTAAAAGGGCATGGGATGCATTGTGACACCACAGGGGTTAAGAGAAGCAAGGAACCATTGTGACCCAATGCAGGCTAACAATCGAAGAATCCCTTTTGACACCAGGGGGCGCAAAAGGACCACGGATGGACTCTGACAGCATGGGGACCTATGGAAGCAAGGAACCATTATGACACCATGAAGGCCAAGAATCAAATGGTTCATTGTAAGACCAAGTGGCCTAAAAGGGCTTGGAATGCATTGTGACACCACAGAGGTTAAGAGAAGCAAGGAACCATTGTGACCCATTGCAGGCTAACAATCTAATGATCCCTTGTGGCACCAGGGGGTATAAAAAGGGCCAGGGATGAATTGTGACAGCATGGGGCCCAATAGAAACAAGGAACAATTATGACACCATGGTGGCCAAGAATCAAATGATTCATTGTGACATCAAGTGGCCTAAAAGGGCATGGGATGCATTGTGACACCACAGAGGTTAAGAGAAGCAAGGAACCATTGTGACCCATTGCAGGCTAACAATCTAATGATCCCTTGTGACACCAATGGGCCTAAAAGGTCCAGGGATGAATTGTTACAGCACGGGGACCAATAGAAGCAAGGATCTATTATGCCACCATGGAGGCCAAGAATCAAATAATTCATTGTGACATCATGTGGCCTAAAAGGGCATGGGATGCATTGTGACAGCACAGGGGTTAAGAGAAGCAAGGATCCATTGTGACCCAATGGAGGCTAACAATCTAATAATCCCTTTTGACACCAATGGGCCTAAAAGGAGCAGGGATGTATTGTGAAAGCATGGGGCCCAATGAAAACCTGGTACAATTACGCCACCATGGAGGCCAAGAATCAAATGATTCATTGTGACATCAAGTGGCCTAAAAGGGCATGGGATGCATTGTGACACCACAGGGGTTAAGAGAACCAAGGAACCATTGTGACCCAATGCAGGCTAACAATCTAAGAATCCCTTTTGACACCAGGGGGCGCAAAAGGACCACGGATGGACTCTGACAGCATGGGGACCTATAGAAGCAAGGAACCATTATGACACCATGAAGGCCAAGAATCAAATGGTTCATTGTAAGACCAAGTGGCCTAAAAGGCTCGGAATGCATTGTGACACCACAGAGGTTAAGAGAAGCAAGGAACCATTGTGACCCAATGCAGGCTAACAATCTAATGATCCCTTGTGGCACCAGGGTGTATAAAAAGGGCCAGGGATGGATTGTTACAGCACGGGGACCAATAGAAGCAAGGATCTATTATGCCACCATGGAGGCCAAGAATCAAATGATTCATTGTGACATCAAGTGGCCTAAAAGGGCATGGGATGCATTGTGACAGCACAGGGGTTAAGAGAAGCAAGGATCCATTGTGACCCAATGGAGGTTAATAATCCCAGGATCCCATTTGACACCAGGGGGCGTAAAAGGGCCAGGGATGAATTGTGACAGCATGGGGCCCAATAGAAACAAGGAACCATTTTGACACAATGGAGGCCAAGAATCAAATGATTCATTGTGACATCAAGTGGCCTAAAAGGGCATGGGATGCATTATGACACCACAGAGGTTAAGAGAAGCAAGGAACCATTGTGACCCAATGCAGGCTAACAATCTAATGATCCCTTGTGGCACCAATGGGCCTAAAAGGGGCAGGGATGAATTGTTACAGCACGGGGACCAATAGAAGCAAGGATCTATTATGCCACCATGGAGGCCAAGAATCAAATAATTCATTGTGACATCAAGTGGCCTAAAAGGGCATGGGATGCATTGTGACAGCACAGGGGTTAAGAGAAGCAAGGATCCATTGTGACCCAATGGAGGCTAACAATCTAATAATCCCTTTTGACACCAATGGGCCTAAAAGGAGCAGGGATGTATTGTGAAAGCATGGGGCCCAATGAAAACCTGGTACAATTACGCCACCATGGAGGCCAAGAATCAAATGATTCATTGTGACATCAAGTGGCCTAAAAGGGCATGGGATGCATTGTGACACCACAGGGGTTAAGAGAAGCAAGGAACCATTGTGACCCAATGCAGGCTAACAATCTAAGAATCCCTTTTGACACCAGGGGGCGCAAAAGGACCACGGATGGACTCTGACAGCATGGGGACCTATGGAAGCAAGGAACCATTATGACACCATGAAGGCCAAGAACCAAATGGTTCATTGTAAGACCAAGTGGCCTAAAAGGGCTTGGAATGCATTGTGACACCACAGAGGTTAAGAGAAGCAAGGAACCATTGTGACCCATTGCAGGCTAACAATCTAATGATCCCTTGTGGCACCAGGGGGTATAAAAAGGGCCAGGGATGAATTGTGACAGCATGGGGCCCAATAGAAACAAGGAACAATTATGACACCATGGTGGCCAAGAATCAAATGATTCATTGTGACATCAAGTGGCCTAAAAGGGCATGGGATGCATTGTGACACCACAGAGGTTAAGAGAAGCAAGGAACCATTGTGACCCATTGCAGGCTAACAATCAAATGATCCCTTGTGACACCAATGGGCCTAAAAGGGGCAGGGATGAATTGTTACAGCACGGGGACCAATAGAAGCAAGGATCTATTATGCCACCATGGAGGCCAAGAATCAAATAATTCATTGTGACATCATGTGGCCTAAAAGGGCATGGGATGCATTGTGACAGCACAGGGGTTAAGAGAAGCAAGGATCCATTGTGACCCAATGGAGGCTAACAATCTAATAATCCCTTTTGACACCAATGGGCCTAAAAGGAGCAGGGATGTATTGTGAAAGCATGGGGCCCAATGAAAACCTGGTACAATTACGCCACCATGGAGGCCAAGAATCAAATGATTCATTGTGACATCAAGTGGCCTAAAAGGGCATGGGATGCATTGTGACACCACAGGGGTTAAGAGAACCAAGGAACCATTGTGACCCAATGCAGGCTAACAATCTAAGAATCCCTTTTGACACCAGGGGGCGCAAAAGGACCACGGATGGACTCTGACAGCATGGGGACCTATGGAAGCAAGGAACCATTATGACACCATGAAGGCCAAGAATCAAATGGTTCATTGTAAGACCAAGTGGCCTAAAAGGGCTTGGAATGCATTGTGACACCACAGAGGTTAAGAGAAGCAAGGAACCATTGTGACCCATTGCAGGCTAACAATCTAATGATCCCTTGTGGCACCAGGGGGTATAAAAAGGGCCAGGGATGAATTGTGACAGCATGGGGCCCAATAGAAACAAGGAACAATTATGACACCATGGAGGCCAAGAATCAAATGATTCATTGCGACATCAAGTGGCCTAAAAGGGCATGGGATGCATTGTGACACCACAGAGGTTAAGAGAAGCAAGGAACCATTGTGACCCCTTGCAGGCTAACAATCTAATGATCCCTTTTGACACCAATGGGCCTAAAAGGGGCAGGGATGTATTGTGAAAGCATGGGGCCCAAGTAAAACCTGGTACAATTACGCCACCATGGAGGCCAAGAATCAAATGATTCATTGTGACATCAAGTGGCCTAAAAGGGCATGGGATGCATTGTGACACCACAGGGGTTAAGAGAAGCAAGGAACCATTGTGACCCAATGCAGGCTAACAATCTAAGAATCCCTTTTGACACCAGGGGGCGCAAAAGGACCACGGATGAACTCTGACAGCATGGGGACCTATAGAAGCAAGGAACCATTATGACACCATGAAGGCCAAGAATCAAATGATTCATTGTGACATCAAGTGGCCTAAAAGGGCATGGGATGCATTGTGACACCACAGAGGTTAAGAGAAGCAAGGCACCATTGCGACCCAATGCAGGCTAACAATCTAATGATCCCTTTTGACACCAGGGGGCGCAAAAGGACCACGGATGGACTCTGACAGCATGGGGACCTATGGAAGCAAGGAACCATTATGACACCATGAAGGCCAAGAATCAAATGGTTCATTGTAAGACCAAGTGGCCTAAAAGGGCTTGGAATGCATTGTGACACCACAGAGGTTAAGAGAAGCAAGGAACCATTGTGACCCAATGCAGGCTAACAATCTAATGATCCCTTGTGGCACCAGGGGGTAATAAAAAGGGCCAGGGATGAATTGTGACAGCATGGGGCCCAATAGAAACAAGGAACAATTATGACACCATGAAGGCCAAGAATCAAATGATTCATTGTGACATCAAGTGGCTTAAAAGGGCATGGGATGCATTGTGACACCACAGAGGTTAAGAGAAGCAAGGAACCATTGTGACCCAATGCAGGCTAACAATCTAATGATCCCTTGTGACACCAATGGGCCTAAAAGAGGCAGGGATGATTTGTGAAAGCATGGGGCCCCAGTAAAACCTGGTACAATTATGCCACCATGGAGGCCAAGAATCAAATGATTCATTGTGACATCAAGTGGCCTAAAAGGGCATGGGATGCATTGTGACACCACAGGGGTTAAGAGAAGCAAGGAACCATTGTGACCCAATGCTGGCTAACAATCTAAGAATCCCTTTTGACACCAGGGGGCGCAAAAGGACCACGGATGAACTCTGACAGCATGGGGACCTATAGAAGCAAGGAACCATTATGACACCATGAAGGCCAAGAATCAAATGATTCATTGTGACATCAAGTGGCCTAAAAGGGCATGGGATGCATTGTGACACCACAGAGGTTAAGAGAAGCAAGGAACCATTGTGACCCATTGCAGGCTAACAATCTAATGATCCCTTGTGACACCAATGGGCCTAAAAGGGGCAGGGATGTATTGTGAAAGCATGGGGCCCAAGTAAAACCTGGTACAATTACGCCACCATGGAGGCCAAGAATCAAATGATTCATTGTGACATCAAGTGGCCTAAAAGGGCATGGGATGCATTGTGACACCACAGGGGTTAAGAGAACCAAGGAACCATTGTGACCCAATGCAGGCTAACAATCTAAGAATCCCTTTTGACACCAGGGGGCGCAAAAGGACCACGGATGGACTCTGACAGCATGGGGACCTATAGAAGCAAGGAACCATTATGACACCATGAAGGCCAAGAATCAAATGGTTCATTGTAAGACCAAGTGGCCTAAAAGGCTTGGAATGCATTGTGACACCACAGAGGTTAAGAGAAGCAAGGAACCATTGTGACCCAATGCAGGCTAACAATCTAATGATCCCTTGTGGCACCAGGGGGTATAAAAAGGGCCAGGGATGGATTGTTACAGCACGGGGACCAATAGAAGCAAGGATCTATTATGCCACCATGGAGGCCAAGAATCAAATGATTCATTGTGACATCAAGTGGCCTAAAAGGGCATGGGATGCATTGTGACAGCACAGGGGTTAAGAGAAGCAAGGATCCATTGTGACCCAATGGAGGCTAATAATCCCAGGATCCCATTTGACACCAGGGGGCGTAAAAGGGCCAGGGATGAATTGTGACAGCATGGGGCCCAATAGAAACAAGGAACCATTTTGACACAATGGAGGCCAAGAATCAAATGATTCATTGTGACATCAAGTGGCCTAAAAGGGCATGGGATGCATTATGACACCACAGAGGTTAAGAGAAGCAAGGAACCATTGTGACCCAATGCAGGCTAACAATCTAATGATCCCTTGTGGCACCAATGGGCCTAAAAGGGGCAGGGATGAATTGTTACAGCACGGGGACCAATAGAAGCAAGGATCTATTATGCCACCATGGAGGCCAAGAATCAAATAATTCATTGTGACATCATGTGGCCTAAAAGGGCATGGGATGCATTGTGACAGCACAGGGGTTAAGAGAAGCAAGGATCCATTGTGACCCAATGCAGGCTAACAATCTAATAATCCCTTTTGACACCAATGGGCCTAAAAGGAGCAGGGATGTATTGTGAAAGCATGGGGCCCAATGAAAACCTGGTACAATTACGCCACCATGGAGGCCAAGAATCAAATGATTCATTGTGACATCAAGTGGCCTAAAAGGGCATGGGATGCATTGTGACACCACAGGGGTTAAGAGAAGCAAGGCACCATTGTGACCCAATGCAGGCTAACAATCTAAGAATCCCTTTTGACACCAGGGGGCGCAAAAGGACCACGGATGGACTCTGACAGCATGGGGACCTATGGAAGCAAGGAACCATTATGACACCATGAAGGCCAAGAATCAAATGGTTCATTTTAAGACCAAGTGGCCTAAAAGGCCTTGGAATGCATTGTGACACCACAGAGGTTAAGAGAAGCAAGGAACCATTGTGACCCATTGCAGGCTAACAATCTAACGATCCCTTGTGGCACCAGGGGGTATAAAAAGGGCCAGGGATAAATTGTGACGGCATGGGGCCCAATAGAAACAAGGAACAATTATGACACCATGGTGGCCAAGAATCAAATAATTCTTTGTGACATCATGTGGCCTAAAAGGGCATGGGATGCATTGTGACAGCACAGGGGTTAAGAGAAGCAAGGATCCATTGTGACCCAATGGAGGCTAACAATCTAATGATCCCTTTTGACACCAATGGGCCTAAAAGGGGCAGGGATGTATTGTGAAAGCATGGGGCCCAAGTAAAACCTGGTACAATTACGCCACCATGGAGGCCAAGAATCAAATGATTCATTGTGACATCAAGTGGCCTAAAAGGGCATGGGATGCATTGTGACACCACAGGGGTTAAGAGAAGCAAGGAACCATTGTGACCCAATGCAGGCTAACAATCTAAGAATCCCTTTTGACACCAGGGGGCGCAAAAGGACCACGGATGGACTCTGACAGCATGGGGACCTATAGAAGCAAGGAACCATTATGACACCATGAAGGCCAAGAATCAAATGGTTCATTGTAAGACCAAGTGGCCTAAAAGGCTTGGAATGCATTGTGACACCACAGAGGTTAAGAGAAGCAAGGAACCATTGTGACCCAATGCAGGCTAACAATCTAATGATCCCTTGTGGCACCAGGGGGTATAAAAAGGGCCAGGGATGGATTGTTACAGCACGGGGACCAATAGAAGCAAGGATCTATTATGCCACCATGGAGGCCAAGAATCAAATGATTCATTGTGACATCAAGTGGCCTAAAAGGGCATGGGATGCATTGTGACAGCACAGGGGTTAAGAGAAGCAAGGATCCATTGTGACCCAATGGAGGCTAATAATCCCAGGATCCCATTTGACACCAGGGGGCGTAAAAGGGCCAGGGATGAATTGTGACAGCATGGGGCCCAATAGAAACAAGGAACCATTTTGACACAATGGAGGCCAAGAATCAAATGATTCATTGTGACATCAAGTGGCCTAAAAGGGCATGGGATGCATTATGACACCACAGAGGTTAAGAGAAGCAAGGAACCATTGTGACCCAATGCAGGCTAACAATCTAATGATCCCTTGTGGCACCAATGGGCCTAAAAGGGGCAGGGATAAATTGTTACAGCACGGGGACCAATAGAAGCAAGGATCTATTATGCCACCATGGAGGCCAAGAATCAAATAATTCATTGTGACATCAAGTGGCCTAAAAGGGCATGGGATGCATTGTGACAGCACAGGGGTTAAGAGAAGCAAGGATCCATTGTGACCCAATGGAGGCTAACAATCTAATAATCCCTTTTGACACCAATGGGCCTAAAAGGAGCAGGGATGTATTGTGAAAGCATGGGGCCCAATGAAAACCTGGTACAATTACGCCACCATGGAGGCCAAGAATCAAATGATTCATTGTGACATCAAGTGGCCTAAAAGGGCATGGGATGCATTGTGACACCACAGGGGTTAAGAGAAGCAAGGCACCATTGTGACCCAATGCAGGCTAACAATCTAAGAATCCCTTTTGACACCAGGGGGCGCAAAAGGACCACGGATGGACTCTGACAGCATGGCGACCTATGGAAGCAAGGAACCATTATGACACCATGAAGGCCAAGAATCAAATGGTTCATTGTAAGACCAAGTGGCCTAAAAGGGCTTGGAATGCATTGTGACACCACAGAGGTTAAGAGAAGCAAGGAACCATTGTGACCCATTGCAGGCTAACAATCTAATGATCCCTTGTGGCACCAGGGGGTATAAAAAGGGCCAGGGATGAATTGTGACAGCATGGGGCCCAATAGAAACAAGGAACAATTATGACACCATGGTGGCCAAGAATCAAATGATTCATTGTGACATCAAGTGGCCTAAAAGGGCATGGGATGCATTGTGACACCACAGAGGTTAAGAGAAGCAAGGAACCATTGTGACCCATTGCAGGCTAACAATCAAATGATCCCTTGTGACACCAATGGGCCTAAAAGGGGCAGGGATGAATTGTTACAGCACGGGGACCAATAGAAGCAAGGATCTATTATGCCACCATGGAGGCCAAGAATCAAATAATTCATTGTGACATCATGTGGCCTAAAAGGGCATGGGATGCATTGTGACAGCACAGGGGTTAAGAGAAGCAAGGATCCATTGTGACCCAATGCAGGCTAACAATCTAATAATCCCTTTTGACACCAATGGGCCTAAAAGGAGCAGGGATGTATTGTGAAAGCATGGGGCCCAATGAAAACCTGGTACAATTACGCCACCATGGAGGCCAAGAATCAAATGATTCATTGTGACATCAAGTGGCCTAAAAGGGCATGGGATGCATTGTGACACCACAGGGGTTAAGAGAACCAAGGAACCATTGTGACCCAGTGCAGGCTAACAATCTAAGAATCCCTTTTGACACCAGGGGGCGCAAAAGGACCACGGATGGACTCTGACAGCATGGCGACCTATGGAAGCAAGGAACCATTATGACACCATGAAGGCCAAGAATCAAATGGTTCATTGTAAGACCAAGTGGCCTAAAAGGGCTTGGAATGCATTGTGACACCACAGAGGTTAAGAGAAGCAAGGAACCATTGTGACCCATTGCAGGCTAACAATCTAATGATCCCTTGTGGCACCAGGGGGTATAAAAAGGGCCAGGGATGAATTGTGACAGCATGGGGCCCAATAGAAACAAGGAACAATTATGACACCATGGAGGCCAAGAATCAAATGATTCATTGTGACATCAAGTGGCCTAAAAGGGCATGGGATGCATTGTGACACCACAGAGGTTAAGAGAAGCAAGGAACCATTGTGACCCATTGCAGGCTAACAATCTAATGATCCCTTGTGACACCAATGGGCCTAAAAGGTCCAGGGATGAATTGTTACAGCACGGGGACCAATAGAAGCAAGGATCTATTATGCCACCATGGAGGCCAAGAATCAATTAATTCATTGTGACATCAAGTGGCCTAAAAGGGCATGGGATGCATTGTGACAGCACAGGGGTTAAGAGAAGCAAGGATCCATTGTGACCCAATGGAGGCTAACAATCTAATGATCCCTTTTGACACCAATGGGCCTAAAAGGGGCAGGGATGTATTGTGAAAGCATGTGGCCCAAGTAAAGCCTGGTACAATTACGCCACCATGGAGGCCAAGAATCAAATGATTCATTGTGACATCAAGTGGCCTAAAAGGGCATGGGATGCATTTTGACACCACAGGGGTTAAGAGAAGCAAGGAACCATTGTGACCCAATGCAGGCTAACAATCTAAGAATCCCTTTTGACACCAGGGGGCGCAAAAGGACCACGGATGGACTCTGACAGCATGGGGACCTATGGAAGCAAGGAACCATTATGACACCATGAAGGCCAAGAATCAAATGGTTCATTGTAAGACCAAGTGGCCTAAAAGGGCTTGGAATGCATTGTGACACCACAGAGGTTAAGAGAAGCAAGGAACCATTGTGACCCATTGCAGGCTAACAATCTAATGATCCCTTGTGGCACCAGGGGGTATAAAAAGGGCCAGGGATAAATTGTGACAGCATGGGGCCCAATAGAAACAAGGAACAATTATGACACCATGGTGGCCAAGAATCAAATGATTCATTGTGACATCAAGTGGCCTAAAAGGGCATGGGATGCATTGTGACACCACAGAGGTTAAGAGAAGCAAGGAACCATTGTGACCCATTGCAGGCTAACAATCTAATGATCCCTTGTGACACCAATGGGCCTAAAAGGTCCAGGGATGAATTGTTACAGCACGGGGACCAATAGAAGCAAGGATCTATTATGCCACCATGGAGGCCAAGAATCAAATAATTCATTGTGACATCATGTGGCCTAAAAGGGCATGGGATGCATTGTGACAGCACAGGTGTTAAGAGAAGCAAGGATCCATTGTGACCCAATGGAGGTTAACAATCTAATAATCCCTTTTGACACCAATGGGCCTAAAAGGAGCAGGGATGTATTGTGAAAGCATGGGGCCCAATGAAAACCTGGTACAATTACGCCACCATGGAGGCCAAGAATCAAATGATTCATTGTGACATCAAGTGGCCTAAAAGGGCATGGGATGCATTGTGACACCACAGGGGTTAAGAGAAGCAAGGAACCATTGTGACCCAATGCAGGCTAACAATCTAAGAATCCCTTTTGACACCAGGGGGCGCAAAAGGACCACGGATGGACTCTGACAGCATGGGGACCTATGGAAGCAAGGAACCATTATGACACCATGAAGGCCAAGAATCAAATGGTTCATTGTAAGACCAAGGGGCCTAAAAGGGCTTGGAATGCATTGTGACACCACAGAGGTTAAGAGAAGCAAGGAACCATTGTGACCCATTGCAGGCTAACAATCTAATGATCCCTTGTGGCACCAGGGGGTATAAAAAGGGCCAGGGATGAATTGTGACAGCATGGGGCCCAATAGAAACAAGGAACAATTATGACACCATGGAGGCCAAGAATCAAATGATTCATTGTGACATCAAGTGGCCTAAAAGGGCATGGGATGCATTGTGACACCACAGAGGTTAAGAGAAGCAAGGAACCATTGTGACCCCTTGCAGGCTAACAATCTAATGATCCCTTTTGACACCAATGGGCCTAAAAGGGGCAGGGATGTATTGTGAAAGCATGGGGCCCAAGTAAAACCTGGTACAATTACGCCACCATGGAGGCCAAGAATCAAATGATTCATTGTGACATCAAGTGGCCTAAAAGGGCATGGGATGCATTGTGACACCACAGGGGTTAAGAGAAGCAAGGAACCATTGTGACCCAATGCAGGCTAACAATCTAAGAATCCCTTTTGACACCAGGGGGCGCAAAAGGACCACGGATGAACTCTGACAGCATGGGGACCTATAGAAGCAAGGAACCATTATGACACCATGAAGGCCAAGAATCAAATGGTTCATTGTAAGACCAAGTGGCCTAAAAGGGCTTGGAATGCATTGTGACACCACAGAGGTTAAGAGAAGCAAGGAACCATTGTGACCCAATGCAGGCTAACAATCTAATGATCCCTTGTGGCACCAATGGGCCTAAAAGGGGCCGGGATGTATTGTGAAAGCATGGGGCCCAAGTAAAACCTGGTACAATTACGCCACCATGGAGGCCAAGAATCAAATGATTCATTGTGACATCAAGTGGCCTAAAAGGGCATGGGATGCATTGTGACACCACAGGGGTTAAGAGAAGCAAGGCACCATTGTAACCCAATGCAGGCTAACAATCGAAGAATCCCTTTTGACACCAGGGGGCGCAAAAGGACCACGGATGAACTCTGACAGCATGGGGACCTATAGAAGCAAGGAACCATTATGACACCATGAAGGCCAAGAATCAAATGGTTCATTGTAAGACCAAGTGGCCTAAAAGGCTTGGAATGCATTGTGACACCACAGAGGTTAAGAGAAGCAAGGAACCATTGTGACCCAATGCAGGCTAACAATCTAATGATCCCTTGTGGCACCAGGGGGTATAAAAAGGGCCAGGGATGGATTGTTACAGCACGGGGACCAATAGAAGCAAGGATCAATTATGCCACCGTGGAGGCCAAGAATCAAATGATTCATTGTGACATCAAGTGGCCTAAAAGGGCATGGGATGCATTGTGACAGCACAGGGGTTAAGAGAAGCAAGGATCCATTGTGACCCAATGGAGGCTAACAACCCCAGGATCCCATTTGACACCAGGGGGCGTAAAAGGGCCAGGGATGAATTGTGACAGCATGGGGACCAATAGAAACAAGGAACCATTATGCCACCATGGAGGCCAAGAATCAAATGATTCATTGTGACATCAAGTGGCCTAAAAGGGCATGGGATGCATTGTGACACCACAGGGGTTAAGAGAAGCAAGGAACCATTGTGACCCAATGCAGGCTAACAATCTAAGAATCCCTTTTGACACCAGGGTGCGCAAAATGACCACGGATGAACCTTGACAGCATGGGGACCTATAGAAGCAAGGAACCATTATGACACCATGAAGGCCAAGAATCAAATGGTTCATTGTAAGACCAAGTGGCCTAAAAGGGCTTGGAATGCATTGTGACACCACAGGGGTTAAGAGAAGCAAGGAACCATTGTGACCCAATGCAGGCTAACAATCTAATGATCCCTTGTGACACCAATGGGCCTAAAAGGGCCAGGGATGAATTGTGAAAGCATGGGGCCCAAGTAAAACCTGGTACAATTATGCCACCATGGAGGCCAAGAATCAAATGATTCATTGTGACATCAAGTGGCCTAAAAGGGCATGGGATGCATTGTGACACCACAGGGGTTAAGAGAAGCAAGGAACCATTGTGACCCAATGCAGGCTAACAATCTAAGAATCCCTTTTGACACCAGGGGGCGAAAAAGGACCACGGATGAACTCTGACAGCATGGGGACCTATAGAAGCAAGGAACCATTATGACACCATGAAGGCCTAGAATCAAATGGTTCATTGTAAGACCAAGTGGCCTAAAAAGCTTGGAATGCATTGTGACACCACAGAGGTTAAGAGAAGCAAGGAACCATTGTGACCCAATGGAGACTAACAATCTAATGATCCCTTGTGACACCAATGGGCCTAAAAGGGGCCGGGATGTATTGTGAAAGCATGGGGCCCAAGTAAAACCTGGTACAATTACGCCACCATGGAGGCCAAGAATCAAATGATTCATTGTGACATCAAGTGGCCTAAAAGGGCATGGGATGCATTGTGACACCACAGAGGTTAAGAGAAGCAAGGCACCATTGCGACCCAATGCAGGCTAACAATCTAAGAATCCCTTTTGACACCAGGGGGCGCAAAAGGACCACGGATGGACTCTGACAGCATGGGGACCTATGGAAGCAAGGAACCATTATGACACCATGAAGGCCAAGAATCAAATGGTTCATTGTAAGACCAAGTGGCCTAAAAGGGCTTGGAATGCATTGTGACACCACAGAGGTTAAGAGAAGCAAGGAACCATTGTGACCCATTGCAGGCTAACAATCTAATGATCCCTTGTGGCACCAGGGGGTATAAAAAGGGCCAGGGATAAATTGTGACAGCATGGGGCCCAATAGAAACAAGGAACAATTATGACACCATGGTGGCCAAGAATCAAATGATTCATTGTGACATCAAGTGGCCTAAAAGGGCATGGGATGCATTGTGACACCACAGAGGTTAAGAGAAGCAAGGAACCATTGTGACCCATTGCAGGCTAACAATCTAATGATCCCTTGTGACACCAATGGGCCTAAAAGGTCCAGGGATGAATTGTTACAGCACGGGGACCAATAGAAGCAAGGATCTATTATGCCACCATGGAGGCCAAGAATCAAATAATTCATTGTGACATCATGTGGCCTAAAAGGGCATGGGATGCATTGTGACAGCACAGGTGTTAAGAGAAGCAAGGATCCATTGTGACCCAATGGAGGTTAACAATCTAATAATCCCTTTTGACACCAATGGGCCTAAAAGGAGCAGGGATGTATTGTGAAAGCATGGGGCCCAATGAAAACCTGGTACAATTACGCCACCATGGAGGCCAAGAATCAAATGATTCATTGTGACATCAAGTGGCCTAAAAGGGCATGGGATGCATTGTGACACCACAGGGGTTAAGAGAAGCAAGGAACCATTGTGACCCAATGCAGGCTAACAATCTAAGAATCCCTTTTGACACCAGGGGGCGCAAAAGGACCACGGATGGACTCTGACAGCATGGGGACCTATGGAAGCAAGGAACCATTATGACACCATGAAGGCCAAGAATCAAATGGTTCATTGTAAGACCAAGGGGCCTAAAAGGGCTTGGAATGCATTGTGACACCACAGAGGTTAAGAGAAGCAAGGAACCATTGTGACCCATTGCAGGCTAACAATCTAATGATCCCTTGTGGCACCAGGGGGTATAAAAAGGGCCAGGGATGAATTGTGACAGCATGGGGCCCAATAGAAACAAGGAACAATTATGACACCATGGAGGCCAAGAATCAAATGATTCATTGTGACATCAAGTGGCCTAAAAGGGCATGGGATGCATTGTGACACCACAGAGGTTAAGAGAAGCAAGGAACCATTGTGACCCCTTGCAGGCTAACAATCTAATGATCCCTTTTGACACCAATGGGCCTAAAAGGGGCAGGGATGTATTGTGAAAGCATGGGGCCCAAGTAAAACCTGGTACAATTACGCCACCATGGAGGCCAAGAATCAAATGATTCATTGTGACATCAAGTGGCCTAAAAGGGCATGGGATGCATTGTGACACCACAGGGGTTAAGAGAAGCAAGGAACCATTGTGACCCAATGCAGGCTAACAATCTAAGAATCCCTTTTGACACCAGGGGGCGCAAAAGGACCACGGATGAACTCTGACAGCATGGGGACCTATAGAAGCAAGGAACCATTATGACACCATGAAGGCCAAGAATCAAATGGTTCATTGTAAGACCAAGTGGCCTAAAAGGGCTTGGAATGCATTGTGACACCACAGAGGTTAAGAGAAGCAAGGAACCATTGTGACCCAATGCAGGCTAACAATCTAATGATCCCTTGTGGCACCAATGGGCCTAAAAGGGGCCGGGATGTATTGTGAAAGCATGGGGCCCAAGTAAAACCTGGTACAATTACGCCACCATGGAGGCCAAGAATCAAATGATTCATTGTGACATCAAGTGGCCTAAAAGGGCATGGGATGCATTGTGACACCACAGGGGTTAAGAGAAGCAAGGCACCATTGTAACCCAATGCAGGCTAACAATCGAAGAATCCCTTTTGACACCAGGGGGCGCAAAAGGACCACGGATGAACTCTGACAGCATGGGGACCTATAGAAGCAAGGAACCATTATGACACCATGAAGGCCAAGAATCAAATGGTTCATTGTAAGACCAAGTGGCCTAAAAGGCTTGGAATGCATTGTGACACCACAGAGGTTAAGAGAAGCAAGGAACCATTGTGACCCAATGCAGGCTAACAATCTAATGATCCCTTGTGGCACCAGGGGGTATAAAAAGGGCCAGGGATGGATTGTTACAGCACGGGGACCAATAGAAGCAAGGATCAATTATGCCACCGTGGAGGCCAAGAATCAAATGATTCATTGTGACATCAAGTGGCCTAAAAGGGCATGGGATGCATTGTGACAGCACAGGGGTTAAGAGAAGCAAGGATCCATTGTGACCCAATGGAGGCTAACAACCCCAGGATCCCATTTGACACCAGGGGGCGTAAAAGGGCCAGGGATGAATTGTGACAGCATGGGGACCAATAGAAACAAGGAACCATTATGCCACCATGGAGGCCAAGAATCAAATGATTCATTGTGACATCAAGTGGCCTAAAAGGGCATGGGATGCATTGTGACACCACAGGGGTTAAGAGAAGCAAGGAACCATTGTGACCCAATGCAGGCTAACAATCTAAGAATCCCTTTTGACACCAGGGTGCGCAAAATGACCACGGATGAACCTTGACAGCATGGGGACCTATAGAAGCAAGGAACCATTATGACACCATGAAGGCCAAGAATCAAATGGTTCATTGTAAGACCAAGTGGCCTAAAAGGGCTTGGAATGCATTGTGACACCACAGGGGTTAAGAGAAGCAAGGAACCATTGTGACCCAATGCAGGCTAACAATCTAATGATCCCTTGTGACACCAATGGGCCTAAAAGGGCCAGGGATGAATTGTGAAAGCATGGGGCCCAAGTAAAACCTGGTACAATTATGCCACCATGGAGGCCAAGAATCAAATGATTCATTGTGACATCAAGTGGCCTAAAAGGGCATGGGATGCATTGTGACACCACAGGGGTTAAGAGAAGCAAGGAACCATTGTGACCCAATGCAGGCTAACAATCTAAGAATCCCTTTTGACACCAGGGGGCGAAAAAGGACCACGGATGAACTCTGACAGCATGGGGACCTATAGAAGCAAGGAACCATTATGACACCATGAAGGCCTAGAATCAAATGGTTCATTGTAAGACCAAGTGGCCTAAAAAGCTTGGAATGCATTGTGACACCACAGAGGTTAAGAGAAGCAAGGAACCATTGTGACCCAATGGAGACTAACAATCTAATGATCCCTTGTGACACCAATGGGCCTAAAAGGGGCCGGGATGTATTGTGAAAGCATGGGGCCCAAGTAAAACCTGGTACAATTACGCCACCATGGAGGCCAAGAATCAAATGATTCATTGTGACATCAAGTGGCCTAAAAGGGCATGGGATGCATTGTGACACCACAGAGGTTAAGAGAAGCAAGGCACCATTGCGACCCAATGCAGGCTAACAATCTAAGAATCCCTTTTGACACCAGGGGGCGCAAAAGGACCACGGATGGACTCTGACAGCATGGGGACCTATGGAAGCAAGGAACCATTATGACACCATGAAGGCCAAGAATCAAATGGTTCATTGTAAGACCAAGTGGCCTAAAAGGGCTTGGAATGCATTGTGACACCACAGAGGTTAAGAGAAGCAAGGAACCATTGTGACCCATTGCAGGCTAACAATCTAATGATCCCTTGTGGCACCAGGGGGTATAAAAAGGGCCAGGGATAAATTGTGACAGCATGGGGCCCAATAGAAACAAGGAACAATTATGACACCATGGTGGCCAAGAATCAAATGATTCATTGTGACATCAAGTGGCCTAAAAGGGCATGGGATGCATTGTGACACCACAGAGGTTAAGAGAAGCAAGGAACCATTGTGACCCATTGCAGGCTAACAATCTAATGATCCCTTGTGACACCAATGGGCCTAAAAGGTCCAGGGATGAATTGTTACAGCACGGGGACCAATAGAAGCAAGGATCTATTATGCCACCATGGAGGCCAAGAATCAAATAATTCATTGTGACATCATGTGGCCTAAAAGGGCATGGGATGCATTGTGACAGCACAGGTGTTAAGAGAAGCAAGGATCCATTGTGACCCAATGGAGGTTAACAATCTAATAATCCCTTTTGACACCAATGGGCCTAAAAGGAGCAGGGATGTATTGTGAAAGCATGGGGCCCAATGAAAACCTGGTACAATTACGCCACCATGGAGGCCAAGAATCAAATGATTCATTGTGACATCAAGTGGCCTAAAAGGGCATGGGATGCATTGTGACACCACAGGGGTTAAGAGAACCAAGGAACCATTGTGACCCAATGCAGGCTAACAATCTAAGAATCCCTTTTGACACCAGGGGGCGCAAAAGGACCACGGATGGACTCTGACAGCATGGGGACCTATGGAAGCAAGGAACCATTATGACACCATGAAGGCCAAGAATCAAATGGTTCATTGTAAGACCAAGGGGCCTAAAAGGGCTTGGAATGCATTGTGACACCACAGAGGTTAAGAGAAGCAAGGAACCATTGTGACCCATTGCAGGCTAACAATCTAATGATCCCTTGTGGCACCAGGGGGTATAAAAAGGGCCAGGGATGAATTGTGACAGCATGGGGCCCAATAGAAACAAGGAACAATTATGACACCATGGAGGCCAAGAATCAAATGATTCATTGTGACATCAAGTGGCCTAAAAGGGCATGGGATGCATTGTGACACCACAGAGGTTAAGAGAAGCAAGGAACCATTGTGACCCCTTGCAGGCTAACAATCTAATGATCCCTTTTGACACCAATGGGCCTAAAAGGGGCAGGGATGTATTGTGAAAGCATGGGGCCCAAGTAAAACCTGGTACAATTACGCCACCATGGAGGCCAAGAATCAAATGATTCATTGTGACATCAAGTGGCCTAAAAGGGCATGGGATGCATTGTGACACCACAGGGGTTAAGAGAAGCAAGGAACCATTGTGACCCAATGCAGGCTAACAATCTAAGAATCCCTTTTGACACCAGGGGGCGCAAAAGGACCACGGATGAACTCTGACAGCATGGGGACCTATAGAAGCAAGGAACCATTATGACACCATGAAGGCCAAGAATCAAATGGTTCATTGTAAGACCAAGTGGCCTAAAAGGGCTTGGAATGCATTGTGACACCACAGAGGTTAAGAGAAGCAAGGAACCATTGTGACCCAATGCAGGCTAACAATCTAATGATCCCTTGTGGCACCAATGGGCCTAAAAGGGGCCGGGATGTATTGTGAAAGCATGGGGCCCAAGTAAAACCTGGTACAATTACGCCACCATGGAGGCCAAGAATCAAATGATTCATTGTGACATCAAGTGGCCTAAAAGGGCATGGGATGCATTGTGACACCACAGGGGTTAAGAGAAGCAAGGCACCATTGTAACCCAATGCAGGCTAACAATCGAAGAATCCCTTTTGACACCAGGGGGCGCAAAAGGACCACGGATGAACTCTGACAGCATGGGGACCTATAGAAGCAAGGAACCATTATGACACCATGAAGGCCAAGAATCAAATGGTTCATTGTAAGACCAAGTGGCCTAAAAGGCTTGGAATGCATTGTGACACCACAGAGGTTAAGAGAAGCAAGGAACCATTGTGACCCAATGCAGGCTAACAATCTAATGATCCCTTGTGGCACCAGGGGGTATAAAAAGGGCCAGGGATGGATTGTTACAGCACGGGGACCAATAGAAGCAAGGATCAATTATGCCACCGTGGAGGCCAAGAATCAAATGATTCATTGTGACATCAAGTGGCCTAAAAGGGCATGGTATGCATTGTGACACCACAGGGGTTAAGAGAAGCAAGGATCCATTGTGACCCAATGGAGGCTAACAACCCCAGGATCCCATTTGACACCAGGGGGCGTAAAAGGGCCAGGGATGAATTGTGACAGCATGGGGACCAATAGAAACAAGGAACCATTATGCCACCATGGAGGCCAAGAATCAAATGATTCATTGTGACATCAAGTGGCCTAAAAGGGCATGGGATGCATTGTGACACCACAGGGGTTAAGAGAAGCAAGGAACCATTGTGACCCAATGCAGGCTAACAATCTAAGAATCCCTTTTGACACCAGGGTGCGCAAAATGACCACGGATGAACCTTGACAGCATGGGGACCTATAGAAGCAAGGAACCATTATGACACCATGAAGGCCAAGAATCAAATGGTTCATTGTAAGACCAAGTGGCCTAAAAGGGCTTGGAATGCATTGTGACACCACAGGGGTTAAGAGAAGCAAGGAACCATTGTGACCCAATGCAGGCTAACAATCTAATGATCCCTTGTGACACCAATGGGCCTAAAAGGGCCAGGGATGAATTGTGAAAGCATGGGGCCCAAGTAAAACCTGGTACAATTATGCCACCATGGAGGCCAAGAATCAAATGATTCATTGTGACATCAAGTGGCCTAAAAGGGCATGGGATGCATTGTGACACCACAGGGGTTAAGAGAAGCAAGGAACCATTGTGACCCAATGCAGGCTAACAATCTAAGAATCCCTTTTGACACCAGGGGGCGAAAAAGGACCACGGATGAACTCTGACAGCATGGGGACCTATAGAAGCAAGGAACCATTATGACACCATGAAGGCCTAGAATCAAATGGTTCATTGTAAGACCAAGTGGCCTAAAAAGCTTGGAATGCATTGTGACACCACAGAGGTTAAGAGAAGCAAGGAACCATTGTGACCCAATGGAGACTAACAATCTAATGATCCCTTGTGACACCAATGGGCCTAAAAGGGGCCGGGATGTATTGTGAAAGCATGGGGCCCAAGTAAAACCTGGTACAATTACGCCACCATGGAGGCCAAGAATCAAATGATTCATTGTGACATCAAGTGGCCTAAAAGGGCATGGGATGCATTGTGACACCACAGAGGTTAAGAGAAGCAAGGCACCATTGCGACCCAATGCAGGCTAACAATCTAAGAATCCCTTTTGACACCAGGGGGCGCAAAAGGACCACGGATGGACTCTGACAGCATGGGGACCTATGGAAGCAAGGAACCATTATGACACCATGAAGGCCAAGAATCAAATGGTTCATTGTAAGACCAAGTGGCCTAAAAGGGCTTGGAATGCATTGTGACACCACAGAGGTTAAGAGAAGCAAGGAACCATTGTGACCCAATGCAGGCTAACAATCTAATGATCCCTTGTGGCACCAGGGGGGAATAAAAAGGGCCAGGGATGAATTGTGACAGCATGGGGCCCAATAGAAACAAGGAACAATTATGACACCATGAAGGCCAAGAATCAAATGATTCATTGTGACATCAAGTGGCTTAAAAGGGCATGGGATGCATTGTGACACCACAGAGGTTAAGAGAAGCAAGGAACCATTGTGACCCAATGCAGGCTAACAATCTAATGATCCCTTTTGACACCAATGGGCCTAAAAGAGGCAGGGATGATTTGTGAAAGCATGGGGCCCCAGTAAAACCTGGTACAATTATGCCACCATGGAGGCCAAGAATCAAATGATTCATTGTGACATCAAGTGGCCTAAAAGGGCATGGGATGCATTGTGACACCACAGGGGTTAATAGAAGCAAGGAACCATTGTGACCCAATGCAGGCTAACAATCTAAGAATCCCTTTTGACACCAGGGGGCGCAAAAGGACCACGGATGAACTCTGACAGCATGGGGACCTATAGAAGCAAGGAACCATTATGACACCATGAAGGCCAAGAATCAAATGATTCATTGTGACATCAAGTGGCCTAAAAGGGCATGGGATGCATTGTGACACCACAGAGGTTAAGAGAAGCAAAGAACAATTGTGACCCATTGCAGGCTAACAATCTAATGATCCCTTGTGACACCAATGGGCCTAAAAGGGGCAGGGATGTATTGTGAAAGCATGGGGCCCAAGTAAAACCTGGTACAATTACGCCACCATGTAGGCCAAGAATCAAATGATTCATTGTGACATCAAGTGGCCTAAAAGGGCATGGGATGCATTGTGACACCACAGGGGTTAAGAGAAGCAAAGAACCATTGTGACCCAATGCAGGCTAACAATCTAAGAATCCCTTTTGACACCAGGGGGCGCAAAAGAACCACGGATGGACTCTGACAGCATGGGGACCTATAGAAGCAAGGAACCATTATGACACCATGAAGGCCAAGAATCAAATGGTTCATTGTAAGACCAAGTGGCCTAAAAGGCTTGGAATGCATTGTGACACCACAGAGGTTAAGAGAAGCAAGGAACCATTGTGACCCAATGCAGGCTAACAATCTAATGATCCCTTGTGGCACCAGGGGGTATAAAAAGGGCCAGGGATGGATTGTTACAGCACGGGGACCAATAGAAGCAAGGATCTATTATGCCACCATGGAGGCCAAGAATCAAATTATTCATTGTGACATCAAGTGGCCTAAAAGGGCATGGGATGCATTGTGACAGCACAGGGGTTAAGAGAAGCAAGGATCCATTGTGACCCAATGGAGGCTAATAATCCCAGGATCCCATTTGACACCAGGGGGCGTAAAAGGGCCAGGGATGAATTGTGACAGCATGGGGCCCAATAGAAACAAGGAACCATTTTGACACAATGGAGGCCAAGAATCAAATGATTCATTGTGACATCAAGTGGCCTAAAAGGGCATGGGATGCATTATGACACCACAGAGGTTAAGAGAAGCAAGGAACCATTGTGACCCAATGCAGGCTAACAATCTAATGATCCCTTGTGGCACCAATGGGCCTAAAAGGGGCAGGGATGAATTGTTACAGCACGGGGACCAATAGAAGCAAGGATCTATTATGCCACCATGGAGGCCAAGAATCAAATAATTCATTGTGACATCAAGTGGCCTAAAAGGGCATGGGATGCATTGTGACAGCACAGGGGTTAAGAGAAGCAAGGATCCATTGTGACCCAATGGAGGCTAACAATCTAATAATCCCTTTTGACACCAATGGGCCTAAAAGGAGCAGGGATGTATTGTGAAAGCATGGGGCCCAATGAAAACCTGGTACAATTACGCCACCATGGAGGCCAAGAATCAAATGATTCATTGTGACATCAAGTGGCCTAAAAGGGCATGGGATGCATTGTGACACCACAGGGGTTAAGAGAAGCAAGGCACCATTGTGACCCAATGCAGGCTAACAATCTAAGAATCCCTTTTGACACCAGGGGGCGCAAAAGGACCACGGATGGACTCTGACAGCATGGCGACCTATGGAAGCAAGGAACCATTATGACACCATGAAGGCCAAGAATCAAATGGTTCATTGTAAGACCAAGTGGCCTAAAAGGGCTTGGAATGCATTGTGACACCACAGAGGTTAAGAGAAGCAAGGAACCATTGTGACCCATTGCAGGCTAACAATCTAATGATCCCTTGTGGCACCAGGGGGTATAAAAAGGGCCAGGGATGAATTGTGACAGCATGGGGCCCAATAGAAACAAGGAACAATTATGACACCATGGTGGCCAAGAATCAAATGATTCATTGTGACATCAAGTGGCCTAAAAGGGCATGGGATGCATTGTGACACCACAGAGGTTAAGAGAAGCAAGGAACCATTGTGACCCATTGCAGGCTAACAATCAAATGATCCCTTGTGACACCAATGGGCCTAAAAGGGGCAGGGATGAATTGTTACAGCACGGGGACCAATAGAAGCAAGGATCTATTATGCCACCATGGAGGCCAAGAATCAAATAATTCATTGTGACATCATGTGGCCTAAAAGGGCATGGGATGCATTGTGACAGCACAGGGGTTAAGAGAAGCAAGGATCCATTGTGACCCAATGCAGGCTAACAATCTAATAATCCCTTTTGACACCAATGGGCCTAAAAGGAGCAGGGATGTATTGTGAAAGCATGGGGCCCAATGAAAACCTGGTGCAATTACGCCACCATGGAGGCCAAGAATCAAATGATTCATTGTGACATCAAGTGGCCTAAAAGGGCATGGGATGCATTGTGACACCACAGGGGTTAAGAGAACCAAGGAACCATTGTGACCCAATGCAGGCTAACAATCTAATGATCCCTTTTGACACCAGGGGGCGCAAAAGGACCACGGATGGACTCTGACAGCATGGGGACCTATGGAAGCAAGGAACCATTATGACACCATGAAGGCCAAGAATCAAATGGTTCATTGTAAGACCAAGTGGCCTAAAAGGGCTTGGAATGCATTGTGACACCACAGAGGTTAAGAGAAGCAAGGAACCATTGTGACCCATTGCAGGCTAACAATCTAATGATCCCTTGTGGCACCAGGGGGTATAAAAAGGGCCAGGGATGAATTGTGACAGCATGGGGCCCAATAGAAACAAGGAACAATTATGACACCATGGAGGCCAAGACTCAAATGATTCATTGTGACATCAAGTGGCCTAAAAGGGCATGGGATGCATTGTGACACCACAGAGGTTAAGAGAAGCAAGGAACCATTGTGACCCATTGCAGGCTAACAATCTAATGATCCCTTGTGACACCAATGGGCCTAAAAGGTCCAGGGATGAATTGTTACCGCACGGGGACCAATAGAATCAAGGATCTATTATGCCACCATGGAGGCCAAGAATCAATTAATTCATTGTGACATCAAGTGGCCTAAAAGGGCATGGGATGCATTGTGACAGCACAGGGGTTAAGAGAAGCAAGGATCCATTGTGACCCAATGGAGGCTAACAATCTAGTGATCCTTTTTGACACCAATGGGCCTAAAAGGGGCAGGGATGTATTGTGAAAGCATGGGGCCCAAGTAAAACCTGGTACAATTACGCCACCATGGAGGCCAAGAATCAAATGATTCATTGTGACATCAAGTGGCCTAAAAGGGCATGGGATGCATTGTGACACCACAGGGGTTAAGAGAAGCAAGGAACCATTGTGACCCAATGCAGGCTAACAATCTAAGAATCCCTTTTGACACCAGGGGGCGCAAAAGGGCCACGGATGGACTCTGACAGCATGGGGACCTATAGAAGCAAGGAACCATTATGACACCATGAAGGCCAAGAATCAAATGGTTCATTGTAAGACCAAGTGGCCTAAAAGGCTTGGAATGCATTGTGACACCACAGAGGTTAAGAGAAGCAAGGAGCCATTGTGACCCAATGGAGGCTAACAATCTAATGATCCCTTGTGGCACCAGGGGGTATAAAAAGGGCCAGGGATGGATTGTTACAGCACGGGGACCAATAGAAGCAAGGATCTATTATGCCACCATGGAGGCCAAGAATCAAATTATTCATTGTGACATCAAGTGGCCTAAAAGGGCATGGGATGCATTGTGACAGCACAGGGGTTAAGAGAAGCAAGGATCCATTGTGACCCAATGGAGGCTAATAATCCCAGGATCCCATTTGACACCAGGGGGCGTAAAAGGGCCAGGGATGAATTGTGACTGCATGGGGCCCAATAGAAACAAGGAAACATTTTGACACAATGGAGGCCAAGAATCAAATGATTCATTGTGACATCAAGTGGCCTAAAAGGGCATGGGATGCATTATGACACCACAGAGGTTAAGAGAAGCAAGGAACCATTGTGACCCAATGCAGGCTAACAATCTAATGATCCCTTGTGGCACCAATGGGCCTAAAAGGGGCAGGGATGAATTGTTACAGCACGGGGACCAATAGAAGCAAGGATCTATTATGCCACCATGGAGGCCAAGAATCAAATAATTCATTGTGACATCAAGTGGCCTAAAAGGGCATGGGATGCATTGTGACAGCACAGGGGTTAAGAGAAGCAAGGATCCATTGTGACCCAATGGAGGCTAACAATCTAATAATCCCTTTTGACACCAATGGGCCAAAAAGGAGCAGGGATGTATTGTGAAAGCATGGGGCCCAATGAAAACCTGGTACAATTACGCCACCATGGAGGCCAAGAATCAAATGATTCATTGTGACATCAAGTGGACTACAAGGGCATGGTATGCATTGTGACACCACAGGGGTTAAGAGAAGCAAGGAACCATTGTGACCCAATGCAGGCTAACAATCTAAGAATCCCTTTTGACACCAGGGGGCGCAAAAGGACCACGGATGGACTCTGACAGCATGGGGACCTATGGAAGCAAGGAACCATTATGACACCATGAAGGCCAAGAATCAAATGGTTCATTGTAAGACCAAGTGGCCTAAAAGGGCTTGGAATGCATTGTGACACCACAGAGGTTAAGAGAAGCAAGGAACCATTGTGACCCAATGCAGGCTAAGAATCTAATGATCCCTTTTGACACCAATGGGCCTAAAAGGGGCAGGGATGTATTGTGAAAGCATGGGGCCCAAGTAAAACCTGGTACAATTACGCCACCATGGAGGCCAAGAATCAAATGATTCATTGTGACATCAAGTGGCCTAAAAGGGCATGGGATGCATTATGACACCACAGAGGTTAAGAGAAGCAAGGAACCATTGTGACCCAATGCAGGATAACAATGTAATGATCCCTTGTGACATCAATGGGCCTAAAAGGGGCAGGGATGAATTGTTACAGCACGGGGACCAATAGAAGCAAGGATCTATTATGCCACCATGGAGGCCAAGAATCAAATAATTCATTGTGACATCAAGTGGCCTAAAAGGGCATGGGATGCATTGTGACAGCACAGGGGTTAAGAGAAGCAAGGATCCATTGTGACCCAATGGAGGCTAACAATCTAATAATCCCTTTTGACACCAATGGGCCTAAAAGGAGCAGGGATGTATTGTGAAAGCATGGGGCCCAATGAAAACCTGGTACAATTACGCCACCATGGAGGCCAAGAATCAAATGATTCATTGTGACATCAAGTGGCCTAAAAGGGCATGGGATGCATTGTGACACCACAGGGGTTAAGAGAACCAAGGAACCATTGTGACCCAATGCAGGCTAACAATCTAAGAATCCCTTTTGACACCAGGGGGCGCAAAAGGACCACGGATGAACTCTGACAGCATGGGGACCTATAGAAGCAAGGAACCATTATGACACCATGAAGGCCAAGAATCAAATGGTTCATTGTAAGACCAAGTGGCCTAAAAGGCTTGGAATGCATTGTGACACCACAGAGGTTAAGAGAAGCAAGGAACCATTGTGACCCAATGCAGGCTAACAATCTAATGATCCCTTGTGGCACCAGGGGGTATAAAAAGGGCCAGGGATGGATTGTTACAGCACGGGGACCAAGAGAAGCAAGGATCAATTATGCCACCGTGGAGGCCAAGAATCAAATGATTCATTGTGACATCAAGTGGCCTAAAAGGGCATGGGATGCATTGTGACACCACAGAGGTTAAGAGAAGCAAGGAACCATTGTGACCCAATGGAGGCTAATAATCCCAGGATCCCATTTGACACCAGGGGGCGTAAAAGGGCCAGGGATGAATTGTGACAGCATGGGGACCAATAGAAACAAGGAACCATTATGCCACCATGGAGGCCAAGAATCAAATGATTCATTGTGACATCAAGTGGCCTAAAAGGGCATGGGATGCATTGTGACACCACAGGGGTTAAGAGAAGCAAGGAACCATTGTGACCCAATGCAGGCTAACAATCTAAGAATCCCTTTTGACACCAGGGGGCGCAAAATGACCACGGATGAACCCTGACAGCATGGGGACCTATAGAAGCAAGGAACCATTATGACACCATGAAGGCCAAGAATCAAATGGTTCATTGTAAGACCAAGTGGCCTAAAAGGGCTTGGAATGCATTGTGACACCACAGGGGTTAAGAGAAGCAAGGAACCATTGTGACCCAATGCAGGCTAACAATCTAATGATCCCTTGTGACACCAATGGGCCTAAAAGGGCCAGGGATGAATTGTGAAAGCATGGGGCCCAAGTAAAACCTGGGACAATTATGCCACCATGGAGGCCAAGAATCAAATGATTCATTGTGACATCAAGTGGCCTAAAAGGGCATGGGATGCATTGTGACACCACAGGGGTTAAGAGAAGCAAGGAACCATTCTGACCCAATGCAGGCTAACAATCTAAGAATCCCTTTTGACACCAGGGGGCGCAAAAGGACCACGGATGAACTCTGACAGCATGAGGACCTATAGAAGCAAGGAACCATTATGACACCATGAAGGCCAAGAATCAAATGGTTCATTGTAAGACCAAGTGGCCTAAAAGGGCTTGGAATGCATTGTGACACCACAGAGGTTAAGAGAAGCAAGGAACCATTGTGACCCATTGCAGGCTAACAATCTAATGATCACTTGTGGCACCAGGGGGTATAAAAAGGGCCAGGGATGGATTGTTACAGCACGGGGACCAATAGAAGCAAGGATCAATTATGCCACCGTGGAGGCCAAGAATCAAATGATTCATTGTGACATCAAGTGGCCTAAAAGGGCATGGGATGCATTGTGACACCACAGGGGTTAAGAGAAGCAAGGAACCATTGTGACCCAATGCAGGCTAACAATCTAAGAATCCCTTTTGACACCAGGGGGCGCAAAAGGACCACGGATGAACTCTGACAGCATGGGGACCTATAGAAGCAAGGAACCATTATGACACCATGAAGGCCAAGAATCAAATGGTTCATTGTAAGACCAAGTGGCCTAAAAGGCTTGGAATGCATTGTGACACCACAGAGGTTAAGAGAAGCAAAGAACCATTGTGACCCATTGCAGGCTAACAATCTAATGATCCCTTGTGGCACCAGGGGGTATAAAAAGGGCCAGGGATGGATTGTTACAGCACGGGGACCAATAGAAGCAAGGATCAATTATGCCACCGTGGAGGCCAAGAATCAAATGATTCATTGTGACATCAAGTGGCCTAAAAGGGCATGGGATGCATTGTGACAGCACAGAGGTTAAGAGAAGCAAGGAACCATTGTGACCCATTGCAGGCTAACAATCTAATGATCCCTTGTGACACCAATGGGCCTAAAAGGTCCAGGGATGAATTGTTACAGCACGGGGACCAATAGAAGCAAGGATCTATTATGCCACCATGGAGGCCAAGAATCAATTAATTCATTGTGACATCAAGTGGCCTAAAAGGGCATGGGATGCATTGTGACAGCACAGGGGTTAAGAGAAGCAAGGATCCATTGTGACCCAATGGAGGCTAACAATCTAATGATCCCTTTTGACACCAATGGGCCTAAAAGGGGCAGGGATGTATTGTGAAAGCATGGGGCCCAAGTAAAACCTGGTACAATTACGCCACCATGGAGGCCAAGAATCAAATGATTCATTGTGACATCAAGTGGCCTAAAAGGGCATGGGATGCATTGTGACACCACAGGGGTTAAGAGAAGCAAGGAACCATTGTGACCCAATGCAGGCTAACAATCTAAGAATCCCTTTTGACACCAGGGGGCGCAAAAGGACCACGGATGGACTCTGACAGCATGGGGACCTATAGAAGCAAGGAACCATTATGACACCATGAAGGCCAAGAATCAAATGGTTCATTGTAAGACCAAGTGGCCTAAAAGGCTTGGAATGCATTGTGACACCACAGAGGTTAAGAGAAGCAAGGAACCATTGTGACCCATTGCAGGCTAACAATCTAATGATCCCTTGTGGCACCAGGGGGTATAAAAAGGGCCAGGGATGAATTGTGACAGCATGGGTCCCAATAGAAACAAGGAACAATTATGACACCATGGAGGCCAAGAATCAAATGATTCATTGTGACATCAAGTGGCCTAAAAGGGCATGGGATGCATTGTGACACCACAGAGGTTAAGAGAAGCAAGGAACCATTGTGACCCATTGCAGGCTAACAATCTAATGATCCCTTGTGACACCAATGGGCCTAAAAGGGCCAGGGATGAATTGTGAAAGCATGGGGCCCAAGTAAAACCTGGGACAATTATGCCACCATGGAGGCCAAGAATCAAATGATTCATTGTGACATCAAGTGGCCTAAAAGGGCATGGGATGCATTGTGACACCACAGGGGTTAAGAGAAGCAAGGAACCATTCTGACCCAATGCAGGCTAACAATCTAAGAATCCCTTTTGACACCAGGGGGCGCAAAAGGACCACGGATGAACTCTGACAGCATGAGGACCTATAGAAGCAAGGAACCATTATGACACCATGAAGGCCAAGAATCAAATGGTTCATTGTAAGACCAAGTGGCCTAAAAGGGCTTGGAATGCATTGTGACACCACAGAGGTTAAGAGAAGCAAGGAACCATTGTGACCCATTGCAGGCTAACAATCTAATGATCCCTTGTGGCACCAGGGGGTATAAAAAGGGCCAGGGATGGATTGTTACAGCACGGGGACCAATAGAAGCAAGGATCTATTATGCCACCGTGGAGGCCAAGAATCAAATGATTCATTGTGACATCAAGTGGCCTAAAAGGGCATGGGATGCATTGTGACAGCACAGAGGTTAAGAGAAGCAAGGAACCATTGTGACCCAATGGAGGCTAATAATCCCAGGATCCCATTTGACACCAGGGGGCGTAAAAGGGCCAGGGTTGAATTGTGACAGCATGGGGCCCAATAGTAACAAGGAACCATTATGACACCATGGAGGCCAAGAATCAAATGATTCATTGTGACATCAAGTGGCCTAAAAGGGCATGGGATGCATTGTGACACCACAGAGGTTAAGAGAAGCAAGGAACCATTGTGACCCAATGCAGGCTAACAATCTAATGATCCCTTGTGACACCAATGGGCCTAAAAGGGGCAGGGATGAATTGTGAAAGCATGGCGCCCAAGTAAAACCTGGTACAATTATGCCACCATGGAGGCCAAGAATCAAACGATTCATTGTGACATCAAGTGGCCTAAAAGGGCATGGGATGCATTGTGACAGCACAGGGGTTAAGAGAAGCAAGGAACCATTGTGACCCAATGCTGCCTAACAATCTAAGAATCCCTTTTGACACCAGGGGGCGCAAAAGGACCATGGATGAACTCTGACAGCATGGGGTCCTATAGAAGCAAGGAACCATTATGACACCATGAAGGCCTAGAATCAAATGGTTCATTGTAAGACCAAGTGGCCTAAAAGGGCTTGGAATGCATTGTGACACCACAGAGGTTAAGAGAAGCAAGAAACCATTGTGACCCAATGCAGGCTAACAATCTAATGATCCCTTGTGGCACCAGGGGGTATAAAAAGGGCCAGGGATGGATTGTTACAGCACGGGGACCAATAGAAGCAAGGATCTATTATGCCACCGTGGAGGCCAAGAATCAAATGATTCATTGTGACATCAAGTGGCCTAAAAGGGCATGGGATGCATTGTGACACCACAGGGGTTAAGAGAAGCAAGGAACCATTGTGACCCAATGGAGGTTAACAATCTAATGATCCCTTGTGACACCTGGGGGCGTAAAAGGGCCAGGAAGGGATTGTTACAGCATGGGGCCCAAGAAAAACGTGGAAACATTATGACACCATAGAGGCCAAGAATCAAATGGTTCATTGTAACACCAAGTGGCCTAAAAGGCCATGGGATGCATTGTGACACCACAGAGGTTAAGAGAAGCAAGAAACCATTGTGACCCATTGCAGGCTAACAATCTAATGATCCCTTGTGGCACCAGGGGGTATAAAAAGGGCCAGGGATGGATTGTTACAGCACGGGGACCAATAGAAGCAAGGATCAATTATGCCACCGTGGAGGCCAAGAATCAAATGATTCATTGTGACATCAAGTGGCCTAAAAGGGCATGGGATGCATTGTGACAGCACAGGGGTTAAGAGAAGCAAGGATCCATTGTGACCCAATGGAGGCTAACAATCTAATGATCCTTTTTGACACCAATGGGCCTAAAAGGGGCAGGGATGTATTGTGAAAGCATGGGGCCCAAGTAAAACCTGGTACAATTACGCCACCATGGAGGCCAAGAATCAAATGATTCATTGTGACATCAAGTGGCCTAAAAGGGCATGGGATGCATTGTGACACCACAGGGGTTAAGAGAAGCAAGGAACCATTGTGACCCAATGCAGGCTAACAATCTAAGAATCCCTTTTGACACCAGGGGGCGCAAAAGGGCCACGGATGGACTCTGACAGCATGGGGACCTATAGAAGCAAGGAACCATTATGACACCATGAAGGCCAAGAATCAAATGGTTCATTGTAAGACCAAGTGGCCTAAAAGGCTTGGAATGCATTGTGACACCACAGAGGTTAAGAGAAGCAAGGAGCCATTGTGACCCAATGGAGGCTAACAATCTAATGATCCCTTGTGGCACCAGGGGGTATAAAAAGGGCCAGGGATGGATTGTTACAGCACGGGGACCAATAGAAGCAAGGATCTATTATGCCACCATGGAGGCCAAGAATCAAATGATTCATTGTGACATCAAGTGGCCTAAAAGGGCATGGGATGCATTGTGACAGCACAGGGGTTAAGAGAAGCAAGGATCCATTGTGACCCAATGGAGGCTAATAATCCCAGGATCCCATTTGACACCAGGGGGCGTAAAAGGGCCAGGGATGAATTGTGACTGCATGGGGCCCAATAGAAACAAGGAAACATTTTGACACAATGGAGGCCAAGAATCAAATGATTCATTGTGACATCAAGTGGCCTAAAAGGGCATGGGATGCATTATGACACCACAGAGGTTAAGAGAAGCAAGGAACCATTGTGACCCAATGCAGGCTAACAATCTAATGATCCCTTGTGGCACCAATGGGCCTAAAAGGGGCAGGGATGAATTGTTACAGCACGGGGACCAATAGAAGCAAGGATCTATTATGCCACCATGGAGGCCAAGAATCAAATAATTCATTGTGACATCAAGTGGCCTAAAAGGGCATGGGATGCATTGTGACAGCACAGGGGTTAAGAGAAGCAAGGATCCATTGTGACCCAATGGAGGCTAACAATCTAATAATCCCTTTTGACACCAATGGGCCAAAAAGGAGCAGGGATGTATTGTGAAAGCATGGGGCCCAATGAAAACCTGGTACAATTACGCCACCATGGAGGCCAAGAATCAAATGATTCATTGTGACATCAAGTGGACTACAAGGGCATGGTATGCATTGTGACACCACAGGGGTTAAGAGAAGCAAGGAACCATTGTGACCCAATGCAGGCTAACAATCTAAGAATCCCTTTTGACACCAGGGGGCGCAAAAGGACCACGGATGGACTCTGACAGCATGGGGACCTATGGAAGCAAGGAACCATTATGACACCATGAAGGCCAAGAATCAAATGGTTCATTGTAAGACCAAGTGGCCTAAAAGGGCTTGGAATGCATTGTGACACCACAGAGGTTAAGAGAAGCAAGGAACCATTGTGACCCAATGCAGGCTAAGAATCTAATGATCCCTTTTGACACCAATGGGCCTAAAAGGGGCAGGGATGTATTGTGAAAGCATGGGGCCCAAGTAAAACCTGGTACAATTACGCCACCATGGAGGCCAAGAATCAAATGATTCATTGTGACATCAAGTGGCCTAAAAGGGCATGGGATGCATTATGACACCACAGAGGTTAAGAGAATCAAGGAACCATTGTGACCCAATGCAGGATAACAATGTAATGATCCCTTGTGACATCAATGGGCCTAAAAGGGGCAGGGATGAATTGTTACAGCACGGGGACCAATAGAAGCAAGGATCTATTATGCCACCATGGAGGCCAAGAATCAAATAATTCATTGTGACATCAAGTGGCCTAAAAGGGCATGGGATGCATTGTGACAGCACAGGGGTTAAGAGAAGCAAGGATCCATTGTGACCCAATGGAGGCTAACAATCTAATAATCCCTTTTGACACCAATGGGCCTAAAAGGAGCAGGGATGTATTGTGAAAGCATGGGGCCCAATGAAAACCTGGTACAATTACGCCACCATGGAGGCCAAGAATCAAATGATTCATTGTGACATCAAGTGGCCTAAAAGGGCATGGGATGCATTGTGACACCACAGGGGTTAAGAGAACCAAGGAACCATTGTGACCCAATGCAGGCTAACAATCTAAGAATCCCTTTTGACACCAGGGGGCGCAAAAGGACCACGGATGAACTCTGACAGCATGGGGACCTATAGAAGCAAGGAACCATTATGACACCATGAAGGCCAAGAATCAAATGGTTCATTGTAAGACCAAGTGGCCTAAAAGGCTTGGAATGCATTGTGACACCACAGAGGTTAAGAGAAGCAAGGAACCATTGTGACCCAATGCAGGCTAACAATCTAATGATCCCTTGTGGCACCAGGGGGTATAAAAAGGGCCAGGGATGGATTGTTACAGCACGGGGACCAAGAGAAGCAAGGATCAATTATGCCACCGTGGAGGCCAAGAATCAAATGATTCATTGTGACATCAAGTGGCCTAAAAGGGCATGGGATGCATTGTGACACCACAGGGGTTAAGAGAAGCAAGGAACCATTGTGACCCAATGCAGGCTAACAATCTAAGAATCCCTTTTGACACCAGGGGGCGCAAAATGACCACGGATGAACCCTGACAGCATGGGGACCTATAGAAGCAAGGAACCATTATGACACCATGAAGGCCAAGAATCAAATGGTTCATTGTAAGACCAAGTGGCCTAAAAGGGCTTGGAATGCATTGTGACACCACAGGGGTTAAGAGAAGCAAGGAACCATTGTGACCCAATGCAGGCTAACAATCTAATGATCCCTTGTGACACCAATGGGCCTAAAAGGGCCAGGGATGAATTGTGAAAGCATGGGGCCCAAGTAAAACCTGGGACAATTATGCCACCATGGAGGCCAAGAATCAAATGATTCATTGTGACATCAAGTGGCCTAAAAGGGCATGGGATGCATTGTGACACCACAGGGGTTAAGAGAAGCAAGGAACCATTGTGACCCAATGCAGGCTAACAATCTAAGAATCCCTTTTGACACCAGGGGGCGCAAAAGGACCACGGATGAACTCTGACAGCATGAGGACCTATAGAAGCAAGGAACCATTATGACACCATGAAGGCCAAGAATCAAATGGTTCATTGTAAGACCAAGTGGCCTAAAAGGGCTTGGAATGCATTGTGACACCACAGAGGTTAAGAGAAGCAAGGAACCATTGTGACCCATTGCAGGCTAACAATCTAATGATCACTTGTGGCACCAGGGGGTATAAAAAGGGCCAGGGATGGATTGTTACAGCACGGGGACCAATAGAAGCAAGGATCAATTATGCCACCGTGGAGGCCAAGAATCAAATGATTCATTGTGACATCAAGTGGCCTAAAAGGGCATGGGATGCATTGTGACACCACAGGGGTTAAGAGAAGCAAGGAACCATTGTGACCCAATGCAGGCTAACAATCTAAGAATCCCTTTTGACACCAGGGGGCGCAAAAGGACCACGGATGAACTCTGACAGCATGGGGACCTATAGAAGCAAGGAACCATTATGACACCATGAAGGCCAAGAATCAAATGGTTCATTGTAAGACCAAGTGGCCTAAAAGGCTTGGAATGCATTGTGACACCACAGAGGTTAAGAGAAGCAAAGAACCATTGTGACCCATTGCAGGCTAACAATCTAATGATCCCTTGTGGCACCAGGGGGTATAAAAAGGGCCAGGGATGGATTGTTACAGCACGGGGACCAATAGAAGCAAGGATCAATTATGCCACCGTGGAGGCCAAGAATCAAATGATTCATTGTGACATCAAGTGGCCTAAAAGGGCATGGGATGCATTGTGACAGCACAGAGGTTAAGAGAAGCAAGGAACCATTGTGACCCATTGCAGGCTAACAATCTAATGATCCCTTGTGACACCAATGGGCCTAAAAGGTCCAGGGATGAATTGTTACAGCACGGGGACCAATAGAAGCAAGGATCTATTATGCCACCATGGAGGCCAAGAATCAATTAATTCATTGTGACATCAAGTGGCCTAAAAGGGCATGGGATGCATTGTGACAGCACAGGGGTTAAGAGAAGCAAGGATCCATTGTGACCCAATGGAGGCTAACAATCTAATGATCCCTTTTGACACCAATGGGCCTAAAAGGGGCAGGGATGTATTGTGAAAGCATGGGGCCCAAGTAAAACCTGGTACAATTACGCCACCATGGAGGCCAAGAATCAAATGATTCATTGTGACATCAAGTGGCCTAAAAGGGCATGGGATGCATTGTGACACCACAGGGGTTAAGAGAAGCAAGGAACCATTGTGACCCAATGCAGGCTAACAATCTAAGAATCCCTTTTGACACCAGGGGGCGCAAAAGGACCACGGATGGACTCTGACAGCATGGGGACCTATAGAAGCAAGGAACCATTATGACACCATGAAGGCCAAGAATCAAATGGTTCATTGTAAGACCAAGTGGCCTAAAAGGCTTGGAATGCATTGTGACACCACAGAGGTTAAGAGAAGCAAGGAACCATTGTGACCCATTGCAGGCTAACAATCTAATGATCCCTTGTGGCACCAGGGGGTATAAAAAGGGCCAGGGATGAATTGTGACAGCATGGGTCCCAATAGAAACAAGGAACAATTATGACACCATGGAGGCCAAGAATCAAATGATTCATTGTGACATCAAGTGGCCTAAAAGGGCATGGGATGCATTGTGACACCACAGAGGTTAAGAGAAGCAAGGAACCATTGTGACCCATTGCAGGCTAACAATCTAATGATCCCTTGTGACACCAATGGGCCTAAAAGGGCCAGGGATGAATTGTGAAAGCATGGGGCCCAAGTAAAACCTGGGACAATTATGCCACCATGGAGGCCAAGAATCAAATGATTCATTGTGACATCAAGTGGCCTAAAAGGGCATGGGATGCATTGTGACACCACAGGGGTTAAGAGAAGCAAGGAACCATTCTGACCCAATGCAGGCTAACAATCTAAGAATCCCTTTTGACACCAGGGGGCGCAAAAGGACCACGGATGAACTCTGACAGCATGAGGACCTATAGAAGCAAGGAACCATTATGACACCATGAAGGCCAAGAATCAAATGGTTCATTGTAAGACCAAGTGGCCTAAAAGGGCTTGGAATGCATTGTGACACCACAGAGGTTAAGAGAAGCAAGGAACCATTGTGACCCATTGCAGGCTAACAATCTAATGATCCCTTGTGGCACCAGGGGGTATAAAAAGGGCCAGGGATGGATTGTTACAGCACGGGGACCAATAGAAGCAAGGATCTATTATGCCACCGTGGAGGCCAAGAATCAAATGATTCATTGTGACATCAAGTGGCCTAAAAGGGCATGGGATGCATTGTGACAGCACAGAGGTTAAGAGAAGCAAGGAACCATTGTGACCCAATGGAGGCTAATAATCCCAGGATCCCATTTGACACCAGGCGGCGTAAAAGGGCCAGGGTTGAATTGTGACAGCATGGGGCCCAATAGTAACAAGGAACCATTATGACACCATGGAGGCCAAGAATCAAATGATTCATTGTGACATCAAGTGGCCTAAAAGGGCATGGGATGCATTGTGACACCACAGAGGTTAAGAGAAGCAAGGAACCATTGTGACCCAATGCAGGCTAACAATCTAATGATCCCTTGTGACACCAATGGGCCTAAAAGGGGCAGGGATGAATTGTGAAAGCATGGCGCCCAAGTAAAACCTGGTACAATTATGCCACCATGGAGGCCAAGAATCAAACGATTCATTGTGACATCAAGTGGCCTAAAAGGGCATGGGATGCATTGTGACAGCACAGGGGTTAAGAGAAGCAAGGAACCATTGTGACCCAATGCTGCCTAACAATCTAAGAATCCCTTTTGACACCAGGGGGCGCAAAAGGACCATGGATGAACTCTGACAGCATGGGGTCCTATAGAAGCAAGGAACCATTATGACACCATGAAGGCCTAGAATCAAATGGTTCATTGTAAGACCAAGTGGCCTAAAAGGGCTTGGAATGCATTGTGACACCACAGAGGTTAAGAGAAGCAAGAAACCATTGTGACCCAATGCAGGCTAACAATCTAATGATCCCTTGTGGCACCAGGGGGTATAAAAAGGGCCAGGGATGGATTGTTACAGCACGGGGACCAATAGAAGCAAGGATCTATTATGCCACCGTGGAGGCCAAGAATCAAATGATTCATTGTGACATCAAGTGGCCTAAAAGGGCATGGGATGCATTGTGACAGCACAGGGGTTAAGAGAAGCAAGGATCCATTGTGACCCAATGGAGGCTAATAATCCCAGGATCCCATTTGACACCAGGGGGCGTAAAAGGGCCAGGGATGAATTGTGACAGCATGGGGCCCAATAGAAACAAGGAACCATTTTGACACAATGGAGGCCAAGAATCAAATGATTCATTATGACATCAAGTGGCCTAAAAGGGCATGGGATGCATTATGACACCACAGAGGTTAAGAGAAGCAAGGAACCATTGTGACCCAATGCAGGCTAACAATCTAATGATCCCTTGTGGCACCAATGGGCCTAAAAGGGGCAGGGATGAATTGTTACAGCACGGGGACCAATAGAAGCAAGGATCTATTATGCCACCATGGAGGCCAAGAATCAAATAATTCATTGTGACATCATGTGGCCTAAAAGGGCATGGGATGCATTGTGACAGCACAGGGGTTAAGAGAAGCAAGGATCCATTGTGACCCAATGCAGGCTAACAATCTAATAATCCCTTTTGACACCAATGGGCCTAAAAGGAGCAGGGATGTATTGTGAAAGCATGGGGCCCAATGAAAACCTGGTACAATTACGCCACCATGGAGGCCAAGAATCAAATGATTCATTGTGACATCAAGTGGCCTAAAAGGGCATGGGATGCATTGTGACACCACAGGGGTTAAGAGAAGCAAGGCACCATTGTGACCCAATGCAGGCTAACAATCTAAGAATCCCTTTTGACACCAGGGGGCGCAAAAGGACCACGGATGGACTCTGACAGCATGGGGACCTATGGAAGCAAGGAACCATTATGACACCATGAAGGCCAAGAATCAAATGGTTCATTTTAAGACCAAGTGGCCTAAAAGGCCTTGGAATGCATTGTGACACCACAGAGGTTAAGAGAAGCAAGGAACCATTGTGACCCATTGCAGGCTAACAATCTAACGATCCCTTGTGGCACCAGGGGGTATAAAAAGGACCAGGGATAAATTGTGACGGCATGGGGCCCAATAGACACAAGGAACAATTATGACACCATGGTGGCCAAGAATCAAATAATTCTTTGTGACATCATGTGGCCTAAAAGGGCATGGGATGCATTGTGACAGCACAGAGGTTAAGAGAAGCAAGGATCCATTGTGACCCAATGGAGGCTAACAATCTAATGATCCCTTTTGACACCAATGGGCCTAAAAGGGGCAGGGATGTATTGTGAAAGCATGGGGCCCAAGTAAAACCTGGTACAATTACGCCACCATGGAGGCCAAGAATCAAATGATTCATTGTGACATCAAGTGGCCTAAAAGGGCATGGGATGCATTGTGACACCACAGGGGTTAAGAGAAGCAAGGAACCATTGTGACCCAATGCAGGCTAACAATCTAAGAATCCCTTTTGACACCAGGGGGCGCAAAAGGACCACGGATGGACTCTGACAGCATGGGGACCTATAGAAGCAAGGAACCATTATGACACCATGAAGGCCAAGAATCAAATGGTTCATTGTAAGACCAAGTGGCCTAAAAGGCTTGGAATGCATTGTGACACCACAGAGGTTAAGAGAAGCAAGGAACCATTGTGACCCATTGCAGGCTAACAATCTAATGATCCCTTGTGGCACCAGGGGGTATAAAAAGGGCCAGGGATGAATTGTGACAGCATGGGGCCCAATAGAAACAAGGAACCATTTTGACACAATGGAGGCCAAGAATCAAATGATTCATTGTGACATCAAGTGGCCTAAAAGGGCATGGGATGCATTATGACACCACAGAGGTTAAGAGAAGCAAGGATCCATTGTGACCCAATGCAGGCTAACAATCTAATGATCCCTTGTGGCACCAATGGGCCTAAAAGGGGCAGGGATGAATTGTTACAGCACGGGGACCAATAGAAGCAAGGATCTATTATGCCACCATGGAGGCCAAGAATCAAATAATTCATTGTGACATCATGTGGCCTAAAAGGGCATGGGATGCATTGTGACAGCACAGGGGTTAAGAGAAGCAAGGATCCATTGTGACCCAATGGAGGCTAACAATCTAATAATCCCTTTTGACACCAATGGGCCTAAAAGGAGCAGGGATGTATTGTGAAAGCATGGGGCCCAATGAAAACCTGGTACAATTACGCCACCATGGAGGCCAAGAATCAAATGATTCATTGTGACATCAAGTGGCCTAAAAGGGCATGGGATGCATTGTGACACCACAGGGGTTAAGAGAAGCAAGGCACCATTGTGACCCAATGCAGGCTAACAATCTAAGAATCCCTTTTGACACCAGGGGGCGCAAAAGGACCACGGATGGACTCTGACAGCATGGGGACCTATGGAAGCAAGGAACCATTATGACACCATGAAGGCCAAGAATCAAATGGTTCATTTTAAGACCAAGTGGCCTAAAAGGCCTTGGAATGCATTGTGACACCACAGAGGTTAAGAGAAGCAAGGAACCATTGTGACCCATTGCAGGCTAACAATCTAACGATCCCTTGTGGCACCAGGGGGTATAAAAAGGGCCAGGGATAAATTGTGACGGCATGGGGCCCAATAGAAACAAGGAACAATTATGACACCATGGTGGCCAAGAATCAAATAATTCTTTGTGACATCATGTGGCCTAAAAGGGCATGGGATGCATTGTGACAGCACAGAGGTTAAGAGAAGCAAGGATCCATTGTGACCCAATGGAGGCTAACAATCTAATGATCCCTTTTGACACCAATGGGCCTAAAAGGGGCAGGGATGTATTGTGAAAGCATGGGGCCCAAGTAAAACCTGGTACAATTACGCCACCATGGAGGCCAAGAATCAAATGATTCATTGTGACATCAAGTGGCCTAAAAGGGCATGGGATGCATTGTGACACCACAGGGGTTAAGAGAAGCAAGGAACCATTGTGACCCAATGCAGGCTAACAATCTAAGAATCCCTTTTGACACCAGGGGGCGCAAAAGGACCACGGATGGACTCTGACAGCATGGGGACCTATAGAAGCAAGGAACCATTATGACACCATGAAGGCCAAGAATCAAATGGTTCATTGTAAGACCAAGTGGCCTAAAAGGCTTGGAATGCATTGTGACACCACAGAGGTTAAGAGAAGCAAGGAACCATTGTGACCCAATGCAGGCTAACAATCTAATGATCCCTTGTGGCACCAGGGGGTATAAAAAGGGCCAGGGATGGATTGTTACAGCACGGGGACCAATAGAAGCAAGGATCTATTATGCCACCATGGAGGCCAAGAATCAAATGATTCATTGTGACATCAAGTGGCCTAAAAGGGCATGGGATGCATTGTGACAGCACAGGGGTTAAGAGAAGCAAGGATCCATTGTGATCCAATGGAGGCTAATAATCCCAGGATCCCATTTGACACCAGGGGGCGTAAAAGGGCCAGGGATGAATTGTGACAGCATGGGGCCCAATAGAAACAAGGAACCATTTTGACACAATGGAGGCCAAGAATCAAATGATTCATTGTGACATCAAGTGGCCTAAAAGGGCATGGGATGCATTATGACACCACAGAGGTTAAGAGAAGCAAGGAACCATTGTGACCCAATGCAGGCTAACAATCTAATGATCCCTTGTGGCACCAATGGGCCTAAAAGGGGCAGGGATGAATTGTTACAGCACGGGGACCAATAGAAGCAAGGATCTATTATGCCACCATGGAGGCCAAGAATCAAATAATTCATTGTGACATCAAGTGGCCTAAAAGGGCATGGGATGCATTGTGACAGCACAGGGGTTAAGAGAAGCAAGGATCCATTGTGACCCAATGGAGGCTAACAATCTAAAAATCCCTTTTGACACCAATGGGCCTAAAAGGAGCAGGGATGTATTGTGAAAACATGGGGCCCAATGAAAACCTGGTACAATTACGCCACCATGGAGGCCAAGAATCAAATGATTCATTGTGACATCAAGTGGCCTAAAAGGGCATGGGATGCATTGTGACACCACAGGGGTTAAGAGAGGCAAGGCACCATTGTGACCCAATGCAGGCTAACAATCTAAGAATCCCTTTTGACACCAGGGGGCGCAAAAGGACCACGGATGGACTCTGACAGCATGGCGACCTATGGAAGCAAGGAACCATTATGACACCATGAAGGCCAAGAATCAAATGGTTCATTGTAAGACCAAGTGGCCTAAAAGGGCTTGGAATGCATTGTGACACCACAGAGGTTAAGAGAAGCAAGGAACCATTGTGACCCATTGCAGGCTAACAATCTAATGATCCCTTGTGGCACCAGGGGGTATAAAAAGGGCCCGGGATGAATTGTGACAGCATGGGGCCCAATAGAAACAAGGAACAATTATGACACCATGGTGGCCAAGAATCAAATGATTCATTGTGACATCAAGTGGCCTAAAAGGGCATGGGATGCATTGTGACACCACAGAGGTTAAGAGAAGCAAGGAACCATTGTGACCCATTGCAGGCTAACAATCAAATGATCCCTTGTGACACCAATGGGCCTAAAAGGGGCAGGGATGAATTGTTACAGCACGGGGACCAATAGAAGCAAGGATCTATTATGCCACCATGGAGGCCAAGAATCAAATAATTCATTGTGACATCATGTGGCCTAAAAGGGCATGGGATGCATTGTGACAGCACAGGGGTTAAGAGAAGCAAGGATCCATTGTGACCCAATGCAGGCTAACAATCTAATAATCCCTTTTGACACCAATGGGCCTAAAAGGAGCAGGGATGTATTGTGAAAGCATGGGGCCCAATGAAAACCTGGTACAATTACGCCACCATGGAGGCCAAGAATCAAATGATTCATTGTGACATCAAGTGGCCTAAAAGGGCATGGGATGCATTGTGACACCACAGGGGTTAAGAGAAGCAAGGAACCATTGTGACCCAATGCAGGCTAACAATCTAAGAATCCCTTTTGACACCAGGGGGCGCAAAAGGACCACGGATGGACTCTGACAGCATGGGGACCTATGGAAGCAAGGAACCATTATGACACCATGAAGGCCAAGAATCAAATGGTTCATTGTAAGACCAAGTGGCCTAAAAGGGCTTGGAATGCATTGTGACACCACAGAGGTTAAGAGAAGCAAGGAACCATTGTGACCCATTGCAGGCTAACAATCTAATGATCCCTTGTGGCACCAGGGGGTATAAAAAGGGCCAGGGATAAATTGTGACAGCATGGGGCCCAATAGAAACAAGGAACAATTATGACACCATGGTGGCCAAGAATCAAATGATTCATTGTGACATCAAGTGGCCTAAAAGGGCATGGGATGCATTGTGACACCACAGAGGTTAAGAGAAGCAAGGAACCATTGTGACCCAATGCAGGATAACAATGTAATGATCCCTTGTGACATCAATGGGCCTAAAAGGGGCAGGGATGAATTGTTACAGCACGGGGACCAATAGAAGCAAGGATCTATTATGCCACCATGGAGGCCAAGAATCAAATAATTCATTGTGACATCAAGTGGCCTAAAAGGGCATGGGATGCATTGTGACAGCACAGGTGTTAAGAGAAGCAAGGATCCATTGTGACCCAATGGAGGCTAACAATCTAATAATCCCTTTTGACACCAATGGGCCTAAAAGGAGCAGGGATGTATTGTGAAAGCATGGGGCCCAATGAAAACCTGGTACAATTACGCCACCATGGAGGCCAAGAATCAAATGATTCATTGTGACATCAAGTGGCCTAAAAGGGCATGGGATGCATTGTGACACCACAGGGGTTAAGAGAACCAAGGCACCATTGTGACCCAATGCAGGCTAACAATCTAAGAATCCCTTTTGACACCAGGGGGCGCAAAAGGACCACGGATGGACTCTGACAGCATGGGGACCTATGGAAGCAAGGAACCATTATGACACCATGAAGGCCAAGAATCAAATGGTTCATTGTAAGACCAAGGGGCCTAAAAGGGCTTGGAATGCATTGTGACACCACAGAGGTTAAGAGAAGCAAGGAACCATTGTGACCCATTGCAGGCTAACAATCTAATGTTCCCTTGTGGCACCAGGGGGTATAAAAAGGGCCAGGGATGAATTGTGACAGCATGGGGCCCAATAGAAACAAGGAACAATTATGACACCATGGAGGCCAAGAATCAAATGATTCATTGTGACATCAAGTGGCCTAAAAGGGCATGGGATGCATTGTGACAGCACAGAGGTTAAGAGAAGCAAGGAACCATTGTGACCCAATGGAGGCTAACAATCTAATGATCCCTTTTGACACCAATGGGCCTAAAAGGGGCAGGGATGTATTGTGAAAGCATGGGGCCCAAGTAAAACCTGGTACAATTACGCCACCATGGAGGCCAAGAATCAAATGATTCATTGTGACATCAAGTGGCCTAAAAGGGCATGGGATGCATTGTGACACCACAGGGGTTAAGAGAAGCAAGGAACCATTGTGACCCAATGCAGGCTAACAATCTAAGAATCCCTTTTGACACCAGGGGGCGCAAAAGGACCACGGATGGACTCTGACAGCATGGGGACCTATAGAAGCAAGGAACCATTATGACACCATGAAGGCCAAGAATCAAATGGTTCATTGTAAGACCAAGTGGCCTAAAAGGCTTGGAATGCATTGTGACACCACAGAGGTTAAGAGAAGCAAGGAACCATTGTGACCCAATGCAGGCTAACAATCTAATGATCCCTTGTGGCACCAGGGGGTATAAAAAGGGCCAGGGATGGATTGTTACAGCACGGGGACCAATAGAAGCAAGGATCTATTATGCCACCGTGGAGGCCAAGAATCAAATGATTCATTGTGACATCATGTGGCCTAAAAGGGCATGGGATGCATTGTGACACCACAGGGGTTAAGAGAAGCAAGGATCCATTGTGACCCAATGGAGGCTAACAATCCCAGGATCCCATTTGACACCAGGGGGCGTAAAAGGGCCAGGGATGAATTGTGACAGCATGGGGACCAATAGAAACAAGGAACCATTATGCCACCATGGAGGCCAAGAATCAAATGATTCATTGTGACATCAAGTGGCCTAAAAGGGCATGGGATGCATTGTGACACCACAGGGGTTAAGAGAAGCAAGGAACCATTGTGACCCAATGCAGGCTAACAATCTAAGAATCCCTTTTGACACCAGGGGGCGCAAAATGACCACGGATGAACCCTGACAGCATGGGGACCTATAGAAGCAAGGAACCATTATGACACCATGAAGGCCAAGAATCAAATGGTTCATTGTAAGACCAAGTGGCCTAAAAGGGCTTGGAATGCATTGTGACACCACAGGGGTTAAGAGAAGCAAGGAACCATTGTGACCCAATGCAGGCTAACAATCTAATGATCCCTTGTGACACCAATGGGCCTAAAAGGGCCAGGGATGAATTGTGAAAGCATGGGGCCCAAGTAAAACCTGGTACAATTATGCCACCATGGAGGCCAAGAATCAAATGATTCATTGTGACATCAAGTGGCCTAAAAGGGCATGGGATGCATTGTGACACCACAGGGGTTAAGAGAAGCAAGGAACCATTGTGACCCAATGCAGGCTAACAATCTAAGAATCCCTTTTGACACCAGGGGGCGCAAAAGGACCACGGATGAACTCTGACAGCATGAGGACCTATAGAAGCAAGGAACCATTATGACACCATGAAGGCCAAGAATCAAATGGTTCATTGTAAGACCAAGTGGCCTAAAAGGGCTTGGAATGCATTGTGACACCACAGAGGTTAAGAGAAGCAAGGAACCATTGTGACCCATTGCAGGCTAACAATCTAATGATCCCTTGTGGCACCAGGGGGTATAAAAAGGGCCAGGGATGGATTGTTACAGCACGGGGACCAATAGAAGCAAGGATCTATTATGCCACCGTGGAGGCCAAGAATCAAATGATTCATTGTGACATCAAGTGGCCTAAAAGGGCATGGGATGCATTGTGACACCACAGGGGTTAAGAGAAGCAAGGAACCATTGTGACCCAATGCAGGCTAACAATCTAAGAATCCCTTTTGACACCAGGGGGCGCAAAAGGACCACGGATGAACTCTGACAGCATGGGGACCTATAGAAGCAAGGAACCATTATGACACCATGAAGGCCAAGAATCAAATGGTTCATTGTAAGACCAAGTGGCCTAAAAGGCTTGGAATGCATTGTGACACCACAGAGGTTAAGAGAAGCAAAGAACCATTGTGACCCATTGCAGGCTAACAATCTAATGATCCCTTGTGGCACCAGGGGGTATAAAAAGGGCCAGGGATGGATTGTTACAGCACGGGGACCAATAGAAGCAAGGATCTATTATGCCACCATGGAGGCCAAGAATCAAATGATTCATTGTGACATCAAGTGGCCTAAAAGGGCATGGGATGCATTGTGACAGCACAGAGGTTAAGAGAAGCAAGGATCCATTGTGACCCAATGGAGGCTAATAATCCCAGGATCCCATTTGACACCAGGGGGCGTAAAAGGGCCAGGGTTGAATTGTGACAGCATGGGGCCCAATAGTAACAAGGAACCATTATGACACCATGGAGGCCAAGAATCAAATGATTCATTGTGACATCAAGTGGCCTAAAAGGGCATGGGATGCATTGTGACACCACAGAGGTTAAGAGAAGCAAGGAACCATTGTGACCCAATGCAGGCTAACAATCTAATGATCCCTTGTGACACCAATGGGCCTAAAAGGGGCAGGGATGAATTGTGAAAGCATGGCGCCCAAGTAAAACCTGGTACAATTATGCCACCATGCAGGCCAAGAATCAAACGATTCATTGTGACATCAAGTGGCCTAAAAGGGCATGGGATGCATTGTGACAGCACAGGGGTTAAGAGAAGCAAGGAACCATTGTGACCCAATGCTGCCTAACAATCTAAGAATCCCTTTTGACACCAGGGGGCGCAAAAGGACCATGGATGAACTCTGACAGCATGGGGTCCTATAGAAGCAAGGAACCATTATGACACCATGAAGGCCTAGAATCAAATGGTTCATTGTAGGACCAAGTGGCCTAAAAGGGCTTGGAATGCATTGTGACACCACAGAGGTTAAGAGAAGCAAGAAACCATTGTGACCCAATGCAGGCTAACAATCTAATGATCCCTTGTGGCACCAGGGGGTATAAAAAGGGCCAGGGATGGATTGTTACAGCACGGGGACCAATAGAAGCAAGGATCTATTATGCCACCGTGGAGGCCAAGAATCAAATGATTCATTGTGACATCAAGTGGCCTAAAAGGGCATGGGATGCATTGTGACACCACAGGGGTTAAGAGAAGCAAGGAACCATTGTGACCCAATGGAGGCTAACAATCTAATGATCCCTTGTGACACCTGGGGGCGTAAAAGGGCCAGGAAGGGATTGTTACAGCATGGGGCCCAAGAAAAACGTGGAAACATTATGACACCATAGAGGCCAAGAATCAAATGGTTCATTGTAACACCAAGTGGCCTAAAAGGCCATGGGATGCATTGTGACACCACAGAGGTTAAGAGAAGCAAGAAACCATTGTGACCCATTGCAGGCTAACAATCTAATGATCCCTTGTGGCACCAGGGGGTATAAAAAGGGCCAGGGATGGATTGTTACAGCACGGGGACCAATAGAAGCAAGGATCAATTATGCCACCGTGGAGGCCAAGAATCAAATGATTCATTGTGACATCAAGTGGCCTAAAAGGGCATGGGATGCATTGTGACACCACAGGGGTTAAGAGAAGCAAGGATCCATTGTGACCCAATGGAGGCTAATAATCCCAGGATCCCATTTGACACCAGGGGGCGTAAAAGGGGCAGGGATGAATTGTGACAGCATGGGGACCAATAGAAACAAGGAACCATTACGCCACCATGGAGGCCAAGAATCAAATGATTCATTGTGACATCAAGTGGCCTAAAAGGTCATGGGATGCATTGTGACACCACAGGGGTTAAGAGAAGCAAGGAACCATTGTGACCCAATGCAGGCTAACAATCTAAGAATCCCTTTTGACACCAGGGGGCGCAAAATGACCACGGATGAATCTTGACAGCATGGGGACCTATAGAAGCAAGGAACCATTATGACACCATGAAGGCCAAGAATCAAATGGTTCATTGTAAGACCAAGTGGCCTAAAAGGCTTGGAATGCATTGTGACACCACAGAGGTTAAGAGAAGCAAGGAACCATTGTGACCCAATGGAGGCTAACAATCTAATGATCCCTTGTGACACCAGGGGGCGTAAAAGGGCCAGGAAGGGATTGTTACAGCATGGGGCCCAAGAAAAACATGGAAACATTATGACACCATAGAGGCCAAGAATCAAATGGTTCATTGTAACACCAAGTGGCCTAAAAGGCCATGGGATGCATTGTGACACCACAGAGGTTAAGAGAAGCAAGAAACCATTGTGACCCAAGGGAGGCTAACAATCTAATGATCCCTTGTGGCACCAGGGGGTATAAAAAGGGCCAGGGATGGATTGTTACAGCACGGGGACCAATAGAAGCAAGGATCTATTATGCCACCGTGGAGGCCAAGAATCAAATGATTCATTGTGACATCAAGTGGCCTAAAAGGGCATGGGATGCATTGTGACACCACAGGGGTTAAGAGAAGCAAGGATCCATTGTGACCCAATGGAGGCTAATAATCCCAGGATCCCATTTGACACCAGGGGGCGTAAAAGGGCCAGGGATGGATTGTTACAGCATGGGGACCAATAGAAGCAAGGATCTATTATGCCACCGTGGAGGCCAAGAATCAAATGATTCATTGTGACATCAAGTGGCCTAAAAGGGCATGGGATGCATTGTGACACCACAGGGGTTAAGAGAAGCAAGGATCCATTGTGACCCAATGGAGGCTAATAATCCCAGGATCACATTTGACACCAGGGGGCGTAAAAGGGCCAGGGATGAATTGTGACAGCATGGGGCCCAATAGAAACAAGGAAGCATTATGACACCATGGAGGCCAAGAATCAAATGGTTCATTTTGACATCTAGTGGCCTAAAAGGGCATGGGATGCATTGTGACACCACAGAGGTTAAGAGAAGCAAGGAACCATTGTGACCCAATGCAGGCTAACAATCTAATGATCCCTTGTGACACCAATGGGCCTAAAAGGGCCAGGAATGAATTGTTACATCACGGGGACCAATAGAAGCAAGGATCTATTATGCCACCATGGAGGCCAAGAAACAAATAATTCATTGTGACATCAAGTGGCCTAAAAGGGCATGGGATGCATTGTGACAGCACAGGGGTTAAGAGAAGCAAGGAACCATTGTGACCCAATGGAGGCTAACAATCTAATGATCCCTTGTGACACCAATGGGCCTAAAAGGGGCAGGGATGTATTGTGAAAGCATGGGGCCCAATAGAAACCTGGTACAATTACGCCACCATGGAGGCCAAGAATCAAATGATTCATTGTGACATCAAGTGGCCTAAAAGGGCATGGGATGCATTGTGACACCACAGGGGTTAAGAGAAGCAAGGAACCATTGTGATCCAATGCTGCCTAACAATCTAAGAATCCCTTTTGACACCAGGGGGCGCAAAAGGACCACGGATGAACTCTGACAGCATGGGGACCTATAGAAGCAAGGAACCATTATGACACCATGAAGGCCAAGAATCAAATGGTTCATTGTAAGTCCAAGTGGCCTAAAAGGGCTTGGAATGCTTTGTGACACCACAGAGGTTAAGAGAAGCAAGGAACCATTGTGACCCAATGCATGCTAACACTCTAATGATCCCTTGTGGCACCAGGGGGTATAAAAAGGGCCAGGGATGGATTGTTACAGCACGGGCACCAATAGAAGCAAGGATCTATTATGCCAACGTGGAGGCCAAGAATCAAATGATTCATTGTGACATCAAGTGGCCTAAAAGGGCATGGGATGCATTGTGACACCACAGGGGTTAAGAGAAGCAAGGATCCATTGTGACCCAATGGAGGCTAATAATCCCAGGATCCCATTTGACACCAGGGGGCGTAAAAGGGCCAGGGATGAATTGTGACAGCATGGGGCCCAATAGAAACAAGGAAGCATTATGACACCCTGGAGGCCAAGAATCAAATGATTCATTGTGACATCAAGTGGCCTAAAAGGCCATGGGATGCATTGTGACACCACAGAGGTTAAGAGAAGCAAGGAATCATTGTGACCCAATGCAGGCTAACAATCTAATGATCCCTTGTGACACCAATGGGCCTAAAAGGGGCAGGGATGATTTGTGAAAGCCTGGGGCCCCAGTAAAACCTGGTACAATTATGCCACCATGGAGGCCAAGAATCAAATGATTCATTGTGACATCAAGTGGCCTAAAAGGGCATGGGATGCATTGTGACACCACAGGGGTTAAGAGAAGCAAGAAACCATTGTGACCCAATGTAGGCTAACAATCTAAGAATCCCTTTTGACACCAGGGGGCGCAAAAGGACCACGGATGAACTCTGACAGCATGGGGACCTATAGAAGCAAGGAAACATTATGACACCATGAAGGCCAAGAATCAAATGATTCATTGTGACATCAAGTGGCCTAAAAGGGCTTGGAATGCATTGTGACACCACAGAGGTTAAGAGAAGCAAGGAACCATTGTGACCCAATGCAGGCTAACAATCTAATGATCCCTTGTGGCACCAGGGGGTATAAAAAGGGCCAGGGATGGATTGTTACAGCACGGGCACCAATAGAAGCAAGGATCTATTATGCCACCGTGGAGGCCAAGAATCAAATGATTCATTGTGACATCAAGTGGCCTAAAAGGGCATGGGATGCATTGTGACACCACAGGGGTTAAGAGAAGCAAGGAATCATTGTGACCCAATGCAGGCTAACAATCTAATGATCCCTTGTGACACCAATGGGCCTAAAAGGGGCAGGGATGAATTGTGAAAGCATGGGGCCCAAGTAAAACCTGGTACAATTATGACACCATGAAGGCCAAGAATCAAATGATTCATTGTGACATCAAGTGGCCTAAAAGGGCATGGGATACATTGTGACACCACAGGGGTTAAGAGAAGCAAGGAACCATTGTGACCCAATGCAGGCTAACAATCTAAGAATCCCTTTTGACACCAGGGGGCGCAAAAGGACCATGGATGAACTCTGACATCATGGGGACCTATAGAAGCAAGGAACCATTGTGACACCATGAAGGCCAAGAATCAAATGGTTCATTGTAAGACCAAGTGGCCTAAAAGGGCTTGGAATGCATTGTGACACCACAGAGGTTAAGAGAAACAAGGATCCATTGTAACCCAATGGAGGCTAATAATCCCAGGATCCCATTTGACACCAGGGGGCGTAAAAGGGCCAGGGATGGATTGTTACAACACGGGGACCAATAGAAGCAAGGATCTATTATGCCACCGTGGAGGTCAAGAATCAAATGATTCATTGTGACATCAAGTGGCCTAAAAGGGCATGGGATGCATTGTGACAGCACAGGGGTTAAGAGAAGCAAGGATCCATTGTGACCCAATGGAGGCTAATAATCCCAGGATCCCATTTGACACCAGGGGGCGTAAAAGGGGCAGGGATGAATTGTGACAGCATGGGGACCAATAGAAACAAGGAACCATTACGCCACCATGGAGGCCAAGAATCAAATCGTTCATTGTGACATCTAGTGGGCTAAAATGGCATGGGATGCATTGTGACACCACAGAGGTTAAGAGAAGCAAGGAACCATTGTGACCCAATGCAGGCTAACAATCTAATGATCCCTTGTGACACCAATGGGCCTAAAAGGGCCAGGAATGAATTGTTACATCACGGGGACCAATAGAAGCAAGGATCTATTATGCCACCATGGAGGCCAAGAATCAAATGGTTCGTTGTGACATCTAGTGGCCTAAAAGGGCATGGGATGCATTGTGACAGCACAGGGGTTAAGAGAAGCAAGGAACCATTGTGACCCAATGCAGGCTAACAATCTAATGATCCCTTGTGACACCAATGGGCCTAAAAGGGGCAGGGATGTATTGTGAAAGCATGGGGCCCAATTAAAACCTGGTACAATTACGCCACCATGGAGGCCAAGAATCAAATGATTCATTGTGACATCAAGTGGCCTAAAAGGGCATGGGATGCATTGTGACACCACAGGGGTTAAGAGAAGCAAGGAACCATTGTGATCCAATGCTGCCTAACAATCTAAGAATCCCTTTTGACACCAGGGGGCGCAAAAGGACCACGGATGAACTCTGACAGCATGGGGACCTATAGAAGCAAGGAACCATTATTACACCATGAAGGCCAAAAATCAAATGGTTCATTGTAAGTCCAAGTGGCCTAAAAGGGCTTGGAATGCTTTGTGACACCACAGAGGTTAAGAGAAGCAAGGAACCATTGTGACCCAATGCAGGCTAACACTCTAATGATCCCTTGTGGCACCAGGGGGTATAAAAAGGGCCAGGGATGGATTGTTACAGCACGGGCACCAATAGAAGCAAGGATCTATTATGCCACCATGGAGGCCAAGAATCAAATGATTCATTGTGACATCAAGTGGCCTAAAAGGGCATGGGATGCATTGTGACACCACAAGGGTTAAGAGAAGCAAGGATCCATTGTGACCCAATGGAGGGTAATAATCCCAGGATCCCATTTGACACCAGGGGGCGTAAAAGGGCCAGGGATGAATTGTGACAGCATGGGGCCCAATAGAAACAAGGAACCATTATGACACCATGGAGGCCAAGAATCAAATGATTCATTGTGACATCAAGTGGCCTAAAAGGCCATGGGATGCATTGTGACACCACAGAGGTTAAGAGAAGCAAGGAATCATTGTGACCCAATGCAGGCTAACAATCTAATGATCCCTTGTGACACCAATGGGCCTAAAAGGGGCAGGGATGATTTGTGAAAGCATGGGGCCCCAGTAAAACCTGGTACAATTATGCCACCATGGAGGCCAAGAATCAAATGATTCATTGTGACATCAAGTGGCCTAAAAGGGCATGGGATGCATTGTGACACCACAGGGGTTAAGAGAAGCAAGAAACCATTGTGACCCAATGTAGGCTAACAATCTAAGAATCCCTTTTGACACCAGGGGGCGCAAAAGGACCACGGATGAACTCTGACAGCATGGGGACCTATAGAAGCAAGGAAACATTATGACACCATGAAGGCCAAGAATCAAATGATTCATTGTGACATCAAGTCGCCTAAAAGGGCTTGGAATGCATTGTGACACCACAGAGGTTAAGAGAAGCAAGGAACCATTGTGACCCAATGCAGGCTAACAATCTAATGATCCCTTGTGGCACCAGGGGGTATAAAAAGGGCCAGGGATGGATTGTTACAGCACGGGGACCAATAGAAGCAAGGATCTATTATGCCACCGTGGAGGCCAAGAATCAAATGATTCATTGTGACATCAAGTGGCCTAAAAGGGCATGGGATGCATTGTGAAACCACAGGGGTTAAGAGAAACAAGGAACCATTGTGACCCAATGCAGGCTAACAATCTAATGATCCCTTGTGACACCAATGGGCCTAAAAGGGGCAGGGATGATTTGTGAAATCATGGGGCCGCAGTAAAACATGGTACAATTATGACACCATGAAGGCCAAGAATCAAATGATTCATTGTGACATCAAGTGGCCTAAAAGGGCATGGGATACATTGTGACACCACAGGGGTTAAGAGAAGCAAGGAACCATTGTGACCCAATGCAGGCTAACAATCTAAGAATCCCTTTTGACACCAGGGGGCGCAAAAGGACCATGGATGAACTCTGACATCATGGGGACCTATAGAAGCAAGGAACCATTATGACACCATGAAGGCCAAGAATCAAATGGTTCATTGTAAGACCAAGTGGCCTAAAAGGGCTTGGAATGCATTGTGACACCACAGAGGTTAAGGGAAACAAGGATCCATTGTGACCCAATGCAGGCTAAAAATCTAATGATCCCTTGTGACACCAATGGGCCTAAAAGAGGCAGGGATGATTTGTGAAATCATGGGGCCGCAGTAAAACATGGTACAATTATGCCACCATGGAGGCCAAGAATCAAATGATTCATTGTGACATCAAGTGGCCTAAAAGGGCATGGGATGCATTGTGACACCACAGGGGTTAAGAGAAGCAAGGAACCATTGTGACCCAATGCAGGCTAACAATCTAAGAATCCCTTTTGACACCAGGGGGCGCAAAAGGACCACGGATGAACTCTGACAGCATGGGGACCTATAGAAGCAAGGAAACGTTATGACACCATGAAGGCCAAGAATCAAATGATTCATTGTGACATCAAGTGGCCTAAAAGGGCTTGGAATGCATTGTGACACCACAGAGGTTAAGAGAAGCAAGGAACCATAGTGACCCAATGCAGGCTAAAAATCTAATGATCCCTTATGGCACCAGGCGGTATAAAAAGGGCCAGGGATGGATTGTTACAGCACGGGGAACAATAAAAGCAAGGATCTATTATGCCACCGTGGAGACCAAGAATCAAATGATTCATTGTGACATCAAGTGGCCTAAAAGGGCATGGGATGCATTGTGACAGCACAGGGGTTAAGAGAAGCAATGAACCATTGTGACCCAATGCAGGCTAACAATCTAATGATCCCTTCTGACACCAATGGGCCTAAAAGGGCCAGGGATGAATTGTTACATCACGGGGACCAATAGAAGCAAGGATCTATTATGCCACCATGGAGGCCAAGAAACAAATAATTCATTGTGACATCAAGTGGCCTAAAAGGGCATGGGATGCATTGTGACAGCACAGGGGTTAAGAGAAGCAAGGAACCATTGTGACCCAATGGAGGCTAACAATCTAATGATCCCTTGTGACACCAATGGGCCTAAAAGGGGCAGGGATGTATTGTGAAAGCATGGGGCCCAATTAAAACCTGGTACAATTACGCCACCATGGAGGCCAAGAATCAAATGGTTCATTGTGACATCAAGTGGCCTAAAAGGGCATGGGATGCATTGTGACACCACAGGGGTTAAGAGAAGCAAGGAACCATTGTGATCCAATGCTGCCTAACAATCTAAGAATCCCTTTTGACACCAGGGGGCGCAAAAGGACCACGGATGAACTCTGACAGCATGGGGACCTATAGAAGCAAGGAACCATTATGACACCATGAAGGCCAAGAATCAAATGGTTCATTGTAAGTCCAAGTGGCCTAAAAGGGCTTGGAATGCTTTGTGACACCACAGAGGTTAAGAGAAGCAAGGAACCATTGTGACCCAATGCATGCTAACACTCTAATGATCCCTTGTGGAACCAGGGGGTATAAAAAGGGCCAGGGATGGATTGTTACAGCACGGGCACCAATAGAAGCAAGGATCTATTATGCCAACGTGGAGGCCAAGAATCAAATGATTCATTGTGACATCAAGTGGCCTAAAAGGGCATGGGATGCATTGTGACAGCACAGGGGTTAAGAGAAGCAAGGATGCATTGTAACCCAATGGAGGCTAATAATCCCAGGATCCCATTTGAAACCAGGGGGCGTAAAAGGGCCAGGGATGGATTGTTACAGCACGGGGACCAATAGAAGCAAGGATCTATTATGCCACCTTGGAGGCCAAGAATCAAATGATTCATTGTGACATCAAGTGGCCTAAAAGGGCATGGGATGCATTGTGACACCACAGGGGTTAAGAGAAGCAAGGATCCATTTTGACCCAATGGAGGCTAGTAATCCCAGGATCACATTTGACACCAGGGGGCGTAAAAGGGCCAGGGATGAATTGTGACAGCATGGGGCCCAATAGAAACAAGGAACCATTATGACACCATGGAGGCCAAGAATCAAATGGTTCATTGTGACATCTAGTGGCCTAAAAGGGCATGGGATTCATTGTGACACCACAGAGGTTAAGAGAAGCAAGGAACCATTGTGACCCAATGCAGGCTAACAATCTAATGATCCCTTGTGACACCAATGGGCCTAAAAGGGCCAGGAATGAATTGTTACATCACGGGGACCAATAGAAGCAAGGATCTATTATGCCACCATGGAGGCCAAGAAACAAATAATTCATTGTGACATCAAGTGGCCTAAAAGGGCATGGGATGCATTGTGACAGCACAGGGGTTAAGAGAAGCAAGGAACCATTGTGACCCAATGGAGGCTAACAATCTAATGATCCCTTGTGACACCAATGGGCCTAAAAGGGGCAGGGATGTATTGTGAAAGCATGGGGCCCAATTAAAACCTGGTACAATTACGCCACCATGGAGGCCAAGAATCAAATGATTCATTGTGACATCAAGTGGCCTAAAAGGGCATGGGCTGCATTGTGACACCACAGGGGTTAAGAGAAGCAAGGAACCATTGTGATCCAATGCTGCCTAACAATCAAAGAATCCCTTTTGACACCAGGGGGCGCAAAAGGGCCACGGATGAACTCTGTCAGCATGGGGACCTATAGAAGCAAGGAACCATTATTACACCATGAAGGCCAAGAATCAAATGGTTCATTGTAAGTCCAAGTGGCCTAAAAGGGCTTGGAATGCTTTGTGACACCACAGAGGTTAAGAGAAGCAAGGAACCATTGTGACCCAATGCAGGCTAACACACTAATGATCCCTTGTGGCACCAGGGGGTATAAAAAGGGCCAGGGATGGATTGTTACATCACGGGCACCAATAGAAGCAAGGATCTATTATGCCACCATGGAGGCCAAGAATCAAATGATTCATTGTGACATCAAGTGGCCTAAAAGGGCATGGGATGCATTGTAACACCACAGGGGTTAAGAGAAGCAAGGATCCATTGTGACCCAATGGAGGGTAATAATCCCAGGATCCCATTTGACACCAGGGGGCGTAAAAGGGCCAGGGATGAATTGTGACAGCATGGGGCCCAATAGAAACAAGGAACCATTATGACACCATGGAGGCCAAGAATCAAATGATTCATTGTGACATCAAGTGGCCTAAAAGGCCATGGGATGCATTGTGACACCACAGAGGTTAAGAGAAGCAAGGAATCATTGTGACCCAATGCAGGCTAACAATCTAATGATCCCTTGTGACACCAATGGGCCTAAAAGGGGCAGGGATGATTTGTGAAAGCATGGGGCCCCAGTAAAACCTGGTACAATTATGCCACCATGGAGGCCAAGAATCAAATGATTCATTGTGACATCAAGTGGCCTAAAAGGGCATGGGATGCATTGTGACACCACAGGGGTTAAGAGAAGCAAGAAACCATTGTGACCCAATGTAGGCTAACAATCTAAGAATCCCTTTTGACACCAGGGGGCGCAAAAGGACCACGGATGAACTCTGACAGCATGGGGACCTATAGAAGCAAGGAAACATTATGACACCATGAAGGCCAAGAATCAAATGATTCATTGTGACATCAAGTGGCCTAAAAGGGCTTGGAATGCATTGTGACACCACAGAGGTTAAGAGAAGCAAGGAACCATTGTGACCCAATGCAGGCTAACAATCTAATGATCCCTTGTGGCACCAGGGGGTATAAAAAGGGCCAGGGATGGATTGTTACAGCACGGGGACCAATAGAAGCAAGGATCTATTATGCCACCGTGAAGGCCAAGAATCAAATGATTCATTGTGACATCATGTGGCCTAAAAGGGCATGGGATGCATTGTGACACCACAGGGGTTAAGAGAAGCAAGGAATCATTGTGACCCAATGCAGGCTAACAATCTAATGATCCCTTGTGACACCAATGGGCCTAAAAGGGGCAGGGATGAATTGTGAAAGCATGGGGCCCAAGTAAAACCTGGTACAATTATGACACCATGAAGGCCAAGAATCAAATGATTCATTGTGACATCAAGTGGCCTAAAAGGGCATGGGATACATTGTGACACCACAGGGGTTAAGAGAAGCAAGGATCCATTGTGACCCAATGCAGGCTAACAATCTAAGAATCCCTTTTGACACCAGGGGGCGCAAAAGGACCATGGATGAACTCTGACAGCATGGGGACCTATAGAAGCAAGGAACCATTATGACACCATGAAGGCCAAGAATCAAATGGTTCATTGTAAGACCAAGTGGCCTAAAAGGGCTTGGAATGCATTGTGACACCACAGAGGTTAAGAGAAACAAGGATCCATTGTAACCCAATGGAGGCTAATAATCCCAGGATCCCATTTGACACCAGGGGGCGTAAAAGGGCCAGGGATGAATTGTGACAGCATGGGGCCCAATAGAAACAAGGAAGCATTATGACACCATGGAGGCCAAGAATCAAATGGTTCATTGTGACATCTAGTGGCCTAAAAGGGCATGGGATGCATTGTGACACCACAGAGGTTAAGAGAAGCAAGGAACCATTGTGACCCAATGCAGGCTAACAATCTAATGATCCCTTGTGACACCAATGGGCCTAAAAGGGCCAGGAATGAATTGTTACATCACGGGGACCAATAGAAGCAAGGATCTATTATGCCACCATGGAGGCCAAGAAACAAATAATTCATTGTGACATCAAGTGGCCTAAAAGGGCATGGGATGCATTGTGACAGCACAGGGGTTAAGAGAAGCAAGGAACCATTGTGACCCAATGGAGGCTAACAATCTAATGATCCCTTGTGACACCAATGGGCCTAAAAGGGGCAGGGATGTATTGTGAAAGCATGGGGCCCAATTAAAACCTGGTACAATTACGCCACCATGGAGGCCAAGAATCAAATGATTCATTGTGACATCAAGTGGCCTAAAAGGGCATGGGATGCATTGTGACACCACAGGGGTTAAGAGAAGCAAGGAACCATTGTGATCCAATGCTGCCTAACAATCAAAGAATCCCTTTTGACACCAGGGGGCGCAAAAGGACCACGGATGAACTCTGACAGCATGGGGACCTATAGAAGCAAGGAACCATTATTACACCATGAAGGCCAAGAATCAAATGGTTCATTGTAAGTCCAAGTGGCCTAAAAGTGCTTGGAATGCATTGTGACACGACAGAGGTTAAGAGAAGCAAGGAACCATTGTGACCCAATGCAGGCTAACACTCTAATGATCCCTTGTGGCACCAGGGGGTATAAAAAGGGCCAGGGATGGATTGTTACAGCACGGGCACCAATAGAAGCAAGGATCTCTTATGCCACCATGGAGGCCAAGAATCAAATGATTCATTGTGACATCAAGTGGCCTAAAAGGGCATGGGATGCATTGTGACACCACAAGGGTTAAGAGAAGCAAGGGTCCATTGTGACCCAATGGAGGGTAATAATCGCAGGATCCCATTTGACACCAGGGGGCGTAAAAGGGCCAGGGATGAATTGTGACAGCATGGGGCCCAATAGAAACAAGGAACCATTATGACACCATGGAGGCCAAGAATCAAATGATTCATTGTGACATCAAGTGGCCTAAAAGGCCATGGGATGCATTGTGACACCACAGAGGTTAAGAGAAGCAAGGAATCATTGTGACCCAATGCAGGCTAACAATCTAATGATCCCTTGTGACACCAATGGGCCTAAAAGGGGCAGGGATGATTTGTGAAAGCATGGGGCCCCAGTAAAACCTGGTACAATTATGCCACCATGGAGGCCAAGAATCAAATGATTCATTGTGACATCAAGTGGCCTAAAAGGGCATGGGATGCATTGTGACACCACAGGGGTTAAGAGAAGCAAGAAACCATTGTGACCCAATGTAGGCTAACAATCTAAGAATCCCTTTTGACACCAGGGGGCGCAAAAGGACCACGGATGAACTCTGACATCCTGGGGACCTATAGAAGCAAGGAAACATTATGACACCATGAAGGCCAAGAATCAAATGATTCATTGTGACATCAAGTCGCCTAAAAGGGCTTGGAATGCATTGTGACACCACAGAGGTTAAGAGAAGCAAGGAACCATTGTGACCCAATGCAGGCTAACAATCTAATGATCCCTTGTGGCACCAGGGGGTATAAAAAGGGCCAGGGATGGATTGTTACAGCACGGGGACCAATAGAAGCAAGGATCTATTATGCCACCGTGGAGGCCAAGAATCAAATGATTCATTGTGATATCAAGTGGCCTAAAAGGGCATGGGATGCATTGTGACACCACAGGGGTTAAGAGAAGCAAGGAACCATTGTGACCCAATGCAGGCTAACAATCTAATGATCCCTTGTGACACCAAAGGGCCTAAAAGCGGCAGGGATGAATTGTGAAACATGGGGCCCAAGTAAAACCTGGTACAATTATGACACCATGAAGGCCAAGAATCAAATGATTCATTGTGACATCAAGTGGCCTAAAAGGGCATGGGATACATTGTGACACCACAGGGGTTAAGAGAAGCAAGGAACCATTGTGACCCAATGCAGGCTAACAATCTAATGATCCCTTTTGACACCAGGGGGCGCAAAAGGACCATGGATGAACTCTGACATCATGGGGACCTATAGAAGCAAGGAACCATTATGACACCATGAAGGCCAAGAATCAAATGGTTCATTGTAAGACCAAGTGGCCTAAAAGGGCTTGGAATGCATTGTGACACCACAGAGGTTAAGAGAAACAAGGATCCATTGTGACCCAATGGAGGCTAATAATCCCAGGATCCCATTTGACACCAGGGGGCGTAAAAGGGCCAGGGATGGATTGTTACAGCACGGGGACCAATAGAAACAAGGAACCATTATGACACCATGGAGGCCAAGAATCAAATGTTTCGTTGTGACATCAAGTGGCCTAAAATGGCATGGGATGCATTGTGACACCACAGAGGTTAAGAGAAGCAAGGAACCATTGTGACCCAATGCAGGCTAACAATCTAATGATCCCTTGTGACACCAATGGGCCTAAAAGAGGCAGGGATGATTTGTGAAATCATGGGGCCGCAGTAAAACATGGTACAATTATGCCACCATGGAGGCCAAGAATCAAATGATTCATTGTGACATCAAGTGGCCTAAAAGGGCATGGGATGCATTGTGACACCACAGGGGTTAAGAGAAGCAAGGAACCATTGTGACCCAATGCAGGCTAACAATCTAAGAATCCCTTTTGACACCAGGGGGCGCAAAAGGACCACGGATGAACTCTGACAGCATGGGGACCTATGGAAGCAAGGAAACGTTATGACACCATGAAGGCCAAGAATCAAATGATTCATTGTGACATCAAGTGGCCTAAAAGGGCTTGGAATGCATTGTGACACCACAGAGGTTAAGAGAAGCAAGGAACCATAGTGACCCAATGCAGGCTAAAAATCTAATGATCCCTTATGGCACCAGGCGGTATAAAAAGGGCCAGGGATGGATTGTTACAGCACGGGGACCAATAGAAGCAAGGATCTATTATGCCACCGTGGAGACCAAGAATCAAATGATTCATTGTGACATCAAGTGGCCTAAAAGGGCATGGGATGCATTGGGACACCACAGGGGTTAAGAGAAGCAAGGAACCATTGTGACCCAATGCAGGCTAACAATCTAATGATCCCTTGTGACACCAATGGGCCTAAAAGGGGCAGGGATGAATTGTGAAAGCATGGGGCCCAAGTAAAACCTGGTACAATTATGCCACCATGGAGGTCAAGAATCAAATGATTCATTGTGACATCAAGTGGCCTAAAAGGGCATGGGATGCATTGTGACACCACAGAGGTTAAGAGAAGCAAGGAACCATTGTGACCCAATGCAGGCTAACAATCTAATGATCCCTTGTGACACCAATGGGCCTAAAAGGGGCAGGGATGAATTGTGAAAGCATGGGGCCCAATTAAAACCTGGTACAATTACGCCATCATGGAGGCCAAGAATCAAATGATTCATTGCGATATTAAGTGGCCTAAAAGGGCATGGGATGCATTGTGACACCACAGGGGTTAAGAGAAGCAAGGAACCATTGTGACCCAATGCAGGCTAACAATCTAAGAATCCCTTTTGAAACCAGGGGGCGCAAAAGGACCACGGATGAACTCTGACAGCATGGGGACCTATAGAAGCAAGGAACCATTATGACACCATGAAGGCCAAGAATCAAATAATTCATTGTAAGACCAAGTGGAATAAAAGGGCTTGGAATGCATTGTGACACCACAGAGGTTAACAGAAGCAAGGAACCATTGTGACCCAATGCAGGCTAACAATCTAATGATCCCTTGTGGCACCAGGGGGTATAAAAAGGGGCAGGGATGAATTGTTACAGCACGGGGACCAATAGAAGAAAGGATCAATTATGCCACCGTGTAGGCCAAGAATCAAATGATTCATTGTGACATCAAGTGGCCTAAAAGGGCATGGGATGCATTGTGACAGCACAGGGGTTAAGAGAAGCAAGGATCCATTGTGACCCAATGGAGGCTAATAATCCCAGGATCCCATTTGACACCAGGGGGCGTAAAAGGGCCAGGGATGAATTGTGACAGCATGGAGCCCAATAGAAACAAGGAACCATTATGACACCATGGAGGTCAAGAATCAAATGATTCATTGTGACATCAAGTGGCCTAAAAGGGCATGGGATGCATTGTGACACCACAGAGGTTAAGAGAAGCAAGGAACCATTGTGACCCAATGCAGGCTAACAATCTAATGATCCCTTGTGACACCAATGGGCCTAAAAGGGCCAGGAATGAATTGTTACAGCACGGGGACCAATAGAAGCAAGGATCTATTATGCCACCATGGAGGCCAAGAAACAAATAATTCATTGTGACATCAAGTGGCCTAAAAGGGCATGGGATGCATTGTGACAGCACAGGGGTTAAGAGAAGCAAGGAACCATTGTGACCCAATGGAGGCTAACAATCTAATGATCCCTTGTGACACCAATGGGCCTAAAAGGGGCAGGGATGTATTGTGAAAGCATGGGGCCCAATTAAAACCTGGTACAATTACGCCACCATGGAGGCCAAGAATCAAATGGTTCATTGTGACATCAAGTGGCCTAAAAGGGCATGGGATGCATTGTGACACCACAGGGGTTAAGAGAAGCAAGGAACCATTGTGATCCAATGCTGCCTAACAATCTAAGAATCCCTTTTGACACCAGGGGGCGCAAAAGGACCACGGATGAACTCTGACAGCATGGGGACCTATAGAAGCAAGGAACCATTATGACACCATGAAGGCCAAGAATCAAATGGTTCATTGTAAGTCCAAGTGGCCTAAAAGGGCTTGGAATGCTTTGTGACACCACAGAGGTTAAGAGAAGCAAGGAACCATTGTGACCCAATGCATGCTAACACTCTAATGATCCCTTGTGGCACCAGGGGGTATAAAAAGGGCCAGGGATGGATTGTTACAGCACGGGCACCAATAGAAGCAAGGATCTATTATGCCAACGTGGAGGCCAAGAATCAAATGATTCATTGTGACATCAAGTGGCCTAAAAGGGCATGGGATGCATTGTGACACCACAGAGGTTAAGAGAAGCAAGGAACCATTGTGACCCAATGCAGGCTAACAATCTAATGATCCCTTGTGACACCAATGGGCCTAAAAGGGCCAGGGATGAATTGCGACAGCATGGGGCCCAAGTAAAACCTGGTACAATTATGCCACCATGGAGGCCAAGAATCAAATGATTCATTGCGACATCAAGTGGCCTAAAAGGTCATGGGATGCATTGTGACACCACAGGGGTTAAGAGAAGCAAGGATCCATTGTGACCCAATGGAGGGTAATAATCCCAGGATCCCATTTGACTCCAGGGGGCGTAAAAGGTCCAGGGATGAATTGTGACAGCATGGAGCCCAATAGAAACAAGGAACCATTATGACACCATGGAGGCCAAGAATCAAATGATTCATTGTGACATCAAGTGGCCTAAAAGGGCATGGGATGTGTCATAAATGAGCACAACAGGCTATATAGGCCAATTAGTTATCTAGTTTATTATAAAAGCTAAGGAAGCAAAGTTGCAGCGCTGGGCGACAGGGGAATCACCGCTCCACCAACTGCCGCACCGCGTGTGGTTATGACCCCCCCCTTTTAAGCATCCGTAGTTTCCGTCGAGTCGCTCTTCCGGTTTCTTCTGCGCATGCTCACAGTCTTTGTCGAGTCATTCTTCCGGTGTCTTCTGCGCATGCACACAGTCCTTCCTCCTGATGGTCGGTGAGGAAGACCTATGAAAATCTTCTTCGGTCCTTTCTATGTTCTTCCCTTGACCCTGGGCTACAATGTTCTTAAGATAAGTTATGGTTAATTGTTATGGCAGTATTTGTTCCCTGTGGTTCTTTGTTAGTGACGTGAATGGACTATACACGTAGATCTGTACACGCAGATCTGCAGTTACATATTTATTTACATTTTATTCTTTTGATTAACAGTGAACATAAAGGTTAATTTCTCATTGCAATCCCCCCTTCTTCTTTTTACTCTTTTTGTTCACTGTATCTCGCTAGTTCTTTCTTACTTAATTCTAGATAATCTTCTATCTTTTCTCCTTTTAGTGGTTCATATTTTGCTTTTATAAGCATTAAATGAGCAGCTTCTAATTTACTTTTAACTATATTGACAAGCTTGTTAAAAATGCATGGTCCAAAATTTAGTGTTAAAATAAGTAATACTAAAGGTCCTGTTATAGTGGATAAGAGGGTTGCAAACCAAGGAGAGCTGTTAAACCAAGATTCGTACCAGCTCTGTTGAGCTTCTTTTTCTCTTTTTCGCTGTTCCAGCTGTTTCCGAAGCTCAGCCATAGTATCAATTACTATTCCAGTATGGTCTGCATAGGTACAGCACTCTTCCCGCAAAGCTACACATAACCCCCCTTGTTGAAGGAACAACAAATCTAGCCCCCTCCTGTTCTGTAATACTACCTCTGAAAGGGATCTTACTGACTTGACTAGCCCATCTATTGCTTTTTCAATCCTGCTTAGATCTTCATCTACTGAGTCTCTTAAATTTTTCATTCCTTTTTGTTGGTTTACTAAGGAGGCTGCTCCTGTTCCTATTCCTGCGCCACTTATGCTTAGTAAGACAGCCACAGTGAGAGCCATGAAAGGTTCCCTTTTGGATAAATGATGTTCAGGGGTGGTTTGATGTTTAAACATGTAGTCCTTTGGGTGGTATATAATTCGGGGAACTATCATAACTTGGATACAGTACTCGGATGTTGTATTAAAATCAAATATTGATATACACGGGGTTACTCCTAATGTACTACAAACCCATTTGGTATTTACAGCAGGGATTAACCATTTAGCAGGGTTGTTAGAGTCGACTACTGCTATTTTTATTTGACAGAGGTGATCTTTTTCTTTGGGTATATTTCCTATACACTTTCCCTTACCATTTACTTGTGCCATCGATATTCCTGGGGTACTTTCTTTTCCTTGTTTCCACAGGCATTCTCATGGATTAGATCCATTAATGCGCTTAGGGTTTGCAGTGGATCCTAATGCTTCATAAAAAGGTGGGTTAATAGCATAGCATAGCCAGCATTCTTTAGTGAGATTTGGATATGTACTATTAAGTATTCCAAAGGTGGCTTGCATCACTTTCCAGAGGGTATTATATCCTTTATTAGATTGATTTTCGGGCACACTTTTGGTGTCATCGCTAATTTGTATTTTATTTTCCTTAGGAATCAACAGGTCGGTATTATTTTTCTTTTTTTCTATTTCCTATTACTGGGTTAGGTCCCACTGGTTCTGGGTCATGTGGTACGGGTTCTTTTTTTATTAAGACTAGGGTTCCGGGGTCTTTTCCAGCTACATTCAATCTAACTCCCCAGGTTTTTCCTACTAACCATCCAGGATCTTGCGGATCCTGTATACGCAATTCTAGAAATTTACAAACTGTTCCGGTAGGATTTCCTCCAGCTGTATCAATGAAGTTATATCGTGTTGGCTTAGTACACCCTGAGGGACCCCACTTAATTTTCAAGTACCTGTCTGGGTTTGGTGGATTCCAGGCTCCCCCTGTAATAGTTTCACAACCCCAATAGGCACAATAATATTCTCCAGGGCGATTACAATACCCCTTTCCAGGGTTCGAGGCTGGGCACATATAAAAGGGGGCACTTCGATTTGGGTACCAATTTGGCCCTAAGAATCCTAGGGGCGTTCGAAATATGGGCGGGCCGATGGTAATATTTTCTCTAATAGTCCGTTGGTCTTCCCACCTTATCAATGACCACTTGAAGGGTTCATGGCTTTCTTGTTCACTTTTTACAAATTTTAATATTGTGATTAGAAATAGAACTGGGTGGAGTCTAATGCCAGGTTGGTGAGTACAATTAACTTTTTTAACTCCCGATGGGCCATTGCTATTACCCTCGTGCCTCTGGTATTTGAGAGTCGTAAGCCTTTTTGCTGTTATTTTTATGCGAGGTCCCTTTTCCCCACATTCTATCCCTCTGCCTCGCTCGCCAACCAGGTTGCCACTAGCTGCGAGGAGTACCATCTTCACGGCAGCAAGGATATTTTTCAGGGGCAGGGTTTACTTTTCTCTTCCACTTCCTTTTGGAATGCTAATTTTGGTTTTTCAGCGGTGGAATGTTACACCTAACTTGCTTTACTTGCTTACGACACTTTACCAACACAATATCTGTGTTAAACGGTCCTGGAGGTTTGTTAGGGTGATAGCAATGTAGATTAGGATTAATTTTTTTTAAATTTTTTTTTTTTTTTTTTTTTTTTTTTTTTTTTTTTTTAGAAAATATTTGCCACTAAAGTGGGGATCCTACTTTTAGCTTTTGGTGTAGGGTTAAAGCAGTCGACTCACGCTGTTTTCCCAGCAGGGTTGACATACACTTCTAGGAGCCCTCCCCCACTGGCAGTGGACTCACCACAGTTCTTTGCAGATCCTGCAACAAAGCATGCAAATGGATAACACTGGCAGTCTAACCGACTACACCTTACTCTAATGGTATTATGTTTTGCATAACTATTTCCATTGTACAATTGTCTATTACATTCTAATCTAATAGGTTTATAATATGGCTGCTGAGCAAGTTTTGAGGTTTCAATTAACTCTTTTTGCAATGTTCAGTTATCCCCCACCTAAATGTCTCTTGTGTCCATTTATCAAGTTGTACCTCTTTTTAAAACAAGCTTTAAATCACTAGTCGGTTCTGCTTTCCAGTGAGTGTTATGTTCTTCAGAGAATTTAGAGGGATCTACTGGTCCTTTTATCCGACTGGCGTGGGTCCATCCTTTTTCTGTTGTTCGTACGGCAGTATCCGTGGTAAGCAGTACGAGATACGGTCCTTCCCACTTTGGAGTCAGCGGGTTTTCTTTCCAGCTTCGGATTAGAACCCAATCTCCGGGTTGTACCTGATGTAATACAAGATCTAAAGGTGGTCTCTGAGCCCACATTCCCTTTTCCCATAATTGCTTTTTGAACTTCATTAATACGGCCAGGTATTTATTAAGATGTAAATCACTAATATTGGGGTTGGTTTGTACTTTTTCTAGGTTGTATGGCATTCCGTATAGCATTTCAAACGGGGATATTCCCACATCTGCCCTTGGCTGGGTCCGAATATTGAGCAAGGCTAGTGGAACGCACTTTACCCATGATAATTTGGTTTCTAATACCAATTTGGTCAATTGTTTTTTTTATTTCTCCATTCATCCTTTCTACCCTTCCTGAGCTTTGTGGGTGGTAAGGAGTATGCTTCTCCCATTTTATTCCAAGTGCTTCCGCTAGTTCTTGTGTTATTTTTGATGTAAAGTGCGGACCTTTATCTGAGTCAATAGTTTCAGGTACTCCGTACCTGGGCACTATTTCCTCGAGCAGGATTTTCACTACTGTCCGGGCTGTTTCCCTGCTAGTTGGGAATGCCTCCACGTAGTGGGTAAGGTGATCTACTATCACCAAAAGATACCTAGTTCGCCCCACTTTGGGGAGTTCTGTAAAGTCTATTTGCAAATTTGCGAATGGTCTTTTAGCCAATGGTCGCCCTCCTTGAGGTAATTTTCTTAAATTACTACGATTGACTCGTAAGCAGGTGGGGCAGTTTTTAGTAATGTATTTGGCCATATCGTGTAGTCCAATACTTATATATTTTATTTTGTGGCAAAATGATCAGTTAGCCCCTGAGCCCCCCAATGTGTGCTCTGGTGTAATTTATAAAGCACTCTCTGGGCTACTGCTTTGGGCAATACTTCTCGTCCATCTTCAGTTACCCACTTCCCGTTATTTTCTTTTATCCCCATTTTCCTTAACCTTTCTTTTTCTTCACTAGTAAATATCAGTTCTATATCTTCTTCCGGTGCCCCCCTAGATTGTGGTTTCTCTTGTAAAACCATCTCTCTCACTGCGGCCCGTTTTGCTTCTTGGTCAGCAGCATTGTTTCCCCTGCTTTTAAAGTCTATTCCTGCTTGGTGTCCTTTTAGGTGTACCACTGCTATTCTTTTTGGTCCCCTTAAGGCCTGCAACACTTCTGTTATAAGTTTTTGGTGAACTAGGCCTTTTCCCTGTGAATTTATTAGTCCCCTTTCTTCCCATAATTTCCCAAAGGTATGTATTACTCCGAACCCATATTTGGAGTCTGTATATATGGTTCCTTCTTTTCCCTTTAAGAGAGTCAAGGCTCGGAGTATAGCGTATAATTCACACGCTTGGGCTGACCATGACTTGTCTAAGGCTCCTGATTCTATTACTCATAGATCTGTTCCCCCTATAATAGCGTATCCAGATTTTCTTTCTCCTCTCACCACCCGGGAGGATCCATCTACGAACAATTTTTCTCCTGTGTCTAATTCTTCTTCCTCTAAATCGGGCCTAATTTTTGTTTGTTCCTCTATGGTGGCTAAGCAGTCATGAATCAGGGGTCCCTGTTCTACTTCCCCATACAGGAAGGCAGCTGGGTTTTGTAAAGTGGTGGTCTCCAGGGTAAAACTTGGTGCTTCTAATAAGATTCCTTCATACTTTAGGAGCCTAGTATCCGATATCCATTTATCTGCTTTTTGTTGCATTACGCTTCGAATATTGTGAGGAGATAATACCTTTAGATTGCTATTAAAAGTGATTTTTCTAGCTTCTTCTACCAATAAGGCACATCCGGCTAATATCTGTAAGCATGTGGGCCAGCCTCTACTTACAGGGTCTAAAATTTTTGATAGATAAGCTACAGGTTTCTTCTTTCCTGCCCAGTCCTGGGCAAGTACTCCAAACGCAACTCCTTCTTCTATATTCACAAACAAAAAGAATGGTCTTTTTAAGTCTGGAAGACTTAAGACTGGAGCATGTACTAAACTCTCTTTTAATTCTTTGAACTTATCAGTGTCTTCTTGAGTCCACTTCATCAACCCCTCTTGGGTTAGTTTTTGATATAGAAATCTAGCTTTATTACTATAATTTTCGATCCATTGTCTACAATACCCAGTAAGACCTAAAATTTGTCGAATCTGCCTTTTGTTTTTAGGTATAGGCAGTGATAATATAGCCTGAATCCTCTCTGGGTCTATTTTCTTTTCACCTCTCTTTAGATAATGTCCTAAATATTTTACTTCTTCCTCTACAAATTGTAGTTTAGCTCTTGAGACTTTCAGACCTTTGAGTCCCAAGAAATTTAGGAGCTTTATGCTTTCTCTTCGCACTTTTTCTTCTGCTTTTCCTGCTAGCAACAAGTCATCAACATATTGTACTAGAGTTACTTCGGGATTTGTCTGATAGTCTGCTAAAATTTGCTCTAGTGCCTGTCCAAACAGATTTGGGGATTCCGTAAACCCTTGGGGCAATACTGTCCATCTAAGCTGTTGTTTTCTCCCTGTGTCCGGGTCTTCCCACTCAAAGGCAAAATAATCTCTACTGGATTCATCAAGAGGGCAAGCCCAGAAGGCATCTTTTAAGTCTATTACACTGTACCACAGATCACTTGGGCTTAGTTTGCTCAATAGTGTATATGGGTTTGCTACTACTGGGAATCTAGCTATAGTCCTCTTGTTTATTTCTCGCAGGTCATGTACTAGGCGATATGACCCATCAGCCTTTTTTTATTGGGAGTATCGGCGTATTGAATGGCGACATGCAGGGTTCCAGTAGTCCTCGACTTAATAGTCGATCTACTTCGGGTTTTAGCCCTCTCCTGCCCTCCAGAGACATAGGATACTGTTTTATCCTTACAGGAATTTCGGGGTTTTTTATTTTGACTTTAAAGGGGGTGATACTTAGCTGTCCCACACTTCCGGGGTTATACCATACTTCAGGGTTTATTGCCTTCTCGTCCTCCTCTCTAAGAGGGCAAAGCCGAATCTTCATTTCTTTCTCCACCACCTCTATCTGAATACCTAGCTCAACAATCATATCTCTGCCTAGTAAATTATACTCTGACTCCGAGACTAACAAGAAGTCTCCTATTCCTAATTTAGATCTTGATTCTATTATTACTTCTTTTATTATCTTTACTTCAAATGGTTCCCCTTTTGCTCCAACTACTGTTGCGGTGTCCTTGGACAGGACACATCCTTTAGGTAAAATTTGGAGCGTTGATCTCTCTGCTCCGGTGTCAACCAGAAAAGTGATTTCCTGGCTATAAGGACCCACTTTCAGTTTTATCAAGGGCTCCTTTTGATGTTTCCGGGTCCCCAAGAGGTAGAGCCCCTGACCCCTCTAATCTTCCTTAAATTCTTTTTCATCCCGGATTCGGACACGACATTCCCTCTTGAAATGTCCCTTCTTTCCACAATAAAAGCATACTTTTAAGTTTTGTCTCTCCCTACTTTCTCCTTCGGGTGATTGCCTTATCTTCCACTTCGGTTCTCTCTGGAACCGCCTTGTATTCCTGTCCTGTTCCTTGCTTTCACGTACCGCAGCCACCATCATTCTGACCTGCCTCTTATGACTTTCTTCTTCCCTCCGCACGTACACTTTCTGTGCTTCTCTCAATAACTCATCCAGCCCTCTATCTTGCCAATCCTCTATCTTTTGTATTTTTTTCCTAATATCTTCCCAAGATTTCGAAACAAAATGTACTTTCAATACCGCCTGCCCCATTTGACCATCCGGGTCCATTCCCCGAGTAGAGTTGGAAGTTTTTTCGCAGCCTTTCTAACCATTCAGTAGGGGTTTCATCCTTTCTCTGCCTCTCGTTAAAGGCTCTGTTAATATTTTGACCCCTTGGTACAGATTCCCTGATCCCTTGAATAATTATAGTTCTTAAATCCTGCATGTGAGCTCTATGAGCCTGGTCCTGATGATCCCAATTGGGGTTCTGGAGAGGCCATTTAATATCAGCTGCTGGTCCCTGGGCATGCTGAGCATCCCATATACGCATGCCCTCCCTCCTTATCATGTTCTTTTCCTCGGCTGTAAACAAGATATTCAATATGGATTGCATCTCGTCCCAGGTGTACATATTGGGACCTAAAAACTGATCTACCCTTTCCGCAACTCCTAGCGGATCTTCTAACAAATGTCCCATCTCCTTTTTGAACTCTCTTACATCTCCAGAGCTAAGGGGCACTGATATAAACCCTATCCCTCCTTGTTGTCCCCCCATAGGCATCTCTCTTAAGGGATATAGTCCCTTCCGGGTCTTACTTCGAGTGATTGGTCCTGCATAACCTGAATGATCTGAGTCTGAATCTTCCTCTAGGGGTGCGTTAGGACCTATCGCTGCCCCCGGGACCTCGGGAGGCAATGGAGGTGGTATATACGGAGGAGGGGCAATGAGGGTTTCCTCCAGCTTGTTCTCTTTCTTTTTCTTCTTATTATCTTGCGACTTCTCTGTGAGTTTAAAAATAAATATCTCGGGGCGACCCACCCAGACCTTCGCATACTCCCGCTCCTCATCGGAGGTTGGCTTTTTAGTATTTACCCAAATATTCAATTTTTGCTTAATCCAATCTTCTGATGACCCAAATACAGGCCAAAACACATTTTTAGAGATTTCTTTTCCACCCCAAACTTCTACACAGTAATGTATCATCTTAGCTTTGTCCTTCCCTCCCGTATCAGGAAAATGTTCCCAATTGTCCAGTAAAAATCCTAAAGGACTATCTCTAGGCACGGGAGGAAGCTTTACTTCTGCAGGAATCTTACTCTTCCCCTGCCCCATACTTCCGGAGTGCCTTCAATCACACTTTATGTAAAACACTCGCTTCCCCAGGTTCGTGGCCCAAGCCCTCGCGGGTCTATGGGAACCGCACTACTAAGGGTCCGCACTCACTTGGGGAATCTGGCTGCCAGTTCCCCTCTCACTCATACACACAATTTGCCACACTCCGGGATCCCAACCCCGCCCAGACGGTTTCCGAAATACTTACGCGTCCTGCGTCTTCGTCCGGACCTCGTGCACAAGACTTTTAAGGGGTACCTGGGCCCTCAAATCCTCTTTGCTTCCTTCTCTTCCTCTGAGTTCGTCGGTCGGGATTAGGGCAACTTCCCCAGCCCCGGGAGCCACCAGACTGGTGGGGCGCCCCCCCCGCGAACGGAGAATCACCACTTATCACCGATCCGAGTCACGGCACCAAGTTGTCATAAATGAGCACAACAGGCTATATAGGCCAATTAGTTATCTAGTTTATTATAAAAGCTAAGGAAGCAAAGTTGCAGCGCTGGGCGACAGGGGAATCACCGCTCCACCAACTGCCGCACCGCGTGTGGTTATGACCCCCCCCTTTTAAGCATCCGTAGTTTCCGTCGAGTCGCTCTTCCGGTTTCTTCTGCGCATGCTCACAGTCTTTGTCGAGTCATTCTTCCGGTGTCTTCTGCGCATGCACACAGTCCTTCCTCCTGATGGTCGGTGAGGAAGACCTATGAAAATCTTCTTCGGTCCTTTCTATGTTCTTCCCTTGACCCTGGGCTACAATGTTCTTAAGATAAGTTATGGTTAATTGTTATGGCAGTATTTGTTCCCTGTGGTTCTTTGTTAGTGACGTGAATGGACTATACACGTAGATCTGTACACGCAGATCTGCAGTTACATATTTATTTACATTTTATTCTTTTGATTAACAGTGAACATAAAGGTTAATTTCTCATTACAGGATGCATTGTGACACCACAGAGGTTAAGAGAAGCAAGGAACCATTGTGACCCAATGCAGGCTAACAATCTAATGATCCCTTGTGACACCAATGGGCCTAAAAGGGGCAGGGATGTATTGTGAAAAAATGGGGCCCCAGTAAAACCTGGTACAATTATGCCACCATGGAGGCCAAGAATCAAATGATTCGTTGTGACATCAAGTGGCCTAAAAGGGCATGGGATGCATTGTGACACCACAGGGGTTAAGAGAAGCAAGGAACCATTGTGATCCAATGCTGGCTAACAATCTAAGAATCCCTTTTGACACCGGGGGGGTAAAAGGGGCAGGGATGAATTGTGACAGCATGGGGCCCATTAGAATCAAGCAACCATTATCACACCATGGAGGCCAAGAATCAAATAATTCATTGTGACATCAAGTGGCCTAAAAGGGCATGGGATGCATTGTGACACCACAGAGGTTAAGAGAAGCAAGGAACCATTGTGACCCAATGGAGGCTAACAATCTAAGAATCCCTTTTGACACCAGGGGGCGCAAAAGGACCATGGATGAACTCTGACAGCATGGGGACCTATAGAAGCAAGGAACCATTATGACACCATGAAGGCCAAGAATCAAAAGGCTCATTGTAAGACCATGTGACCTAAAAGGGCTTGGAATGCATTGTGACACCACAGAGGTTAAGAGAAACAAGGATCCATTGTAACCCAATGGAGGCTAATAATCCCAGGATCCCATTTGACACCAGGGGGCGTAAAAGGGCCAGGGATGGATTGTTACAGCACGGGGACCAATAGAAGCAAGGATCTATTATGCCACCGTGGAGGCCAAGAATCAAATGATTCATTGTGACATCAAGTGGCCTAAAAGGGCATGGGATGCATTGTGACACCACAGGGGTTAAGAGAAGCAAGGATCCATTGTGACCCAATGGAGGCTAATAATCCCAGGATCCCATTTGACACCAGGGGGCGTAAAAGGGCCAGGGATGAATTGTGACAGCATGGGGCCCAATAGAAACAAGGAACCATTATGACACCATGGAGGCCAAGAATCAAATGATTCATTGTGACATCAAGTGGCCTAAAAGGTCATTGGATGCATTGTGACACCACAGGGGTTAAGAGAAGCAAGGAACCATTGTGACCCAATGCAGGCTAACAATCTAATGATCCCTTGTGACACCAATGGGCCTAAAAGGGCAGGGATGAATTGTGAAAGCATGGGGCCCAAGTAAAACCTGGTACAATTATGCCACCATGGAGGCCAAGAATCAAATGATTCATTGTGACATCAAGTGGCCTAAAAGGGCATGGGATACATTGTGACACCACAGGGGTTAAGAGAAGCAAGGAACCATTGTGACCCAATGCAGGCTAACAATCTAAGAATCCCTTTTGACACCAGGGGGCGCAAAAGGACCATGGATGAACTCTGACATCATGGGCACCTATAGAAGCAAGGAACCATTATGACACCATGAAGGCCAAGAATCAAATGGTTCATTGTAAGTCCAAGTGGCCTAAAAGGGCTTGGAATGCATTGTGACACCACAGAGGTTAAGAGAAACAAGGATCCATTGTAACCCAATGGAGGCTAATAATCCCAGGATCCCATTTGACACCAGGGGGCGTAAAAGGGCCAGGGATGGATTGTTACAACACGGGGACCAATAGAAGCAAGGATCTATTATGCCACCGTGGAGGTCAAGAATCAAATGATTCATTGTGACATCAAGTGGCCTAAAAGGGCATGGGATGCATTGTGGCAGCACAGGGGTTAAGAGAAGCAAGGATCCATTGTGACCCAATGGAGGCTAATAATCCCAGGATCCCATTTGACACCAGGGGGCGTAAAAGGGCCAGGGATGAATTGTGACAGCATGGGGCCCAATAGAAACAAGGAAGCATTATGACACCATGGAGGCCAAGAATCAAATGGTTCATTGTGACATCTAGTGGCCTAAAAGGGCATGGGATGCATTGTGACACCACAGAGGTTAAGAGAAGCAAGGAACCATTGTGACCCAATGCAGGCTAACAATCTAATGATCCCTTGTGACACCAATGGGCCTAAAAGGGCCAGGAATGAATTGTTACATCACGGGGACCAATAGAAGCAAGGATCTATTATGCCACCATGGAGGCCAAGAAACAAATAATTCATTGTGACATCAAGTGGCCTAAAAGGGCATGGGATGCATTGTGACAGCACAGGGGTTAAGAGAAGCAAGGAACCATTGTGACCCAATGGAGGCTAACAATCTAATGATCCCTTGTGACACCAATGGGCCTAAAAGGGGCAGGGATGTATTGTGAAAGCATGGGGCCCAATTAAAACCTGGTACAATTACGCCACCATGGAGGCCAAGAATCAAATGATTCATTGTGACATCAAGTGGCCTAAAAGGGCATGGGATGCATTGTGACACCACAGGGGTTAAGAGAAGCAAGGAACCATTGTGATCCAATGCTGCCTAACAATCTAAGAATCCCTTTTGACACCAGGGGGCGCAAAAGGACCACGGATGAACTCTGACAGCATGGGGACCTATAGAAGCAAGGAAACATTATGACACCATGAAGGCCAAGAATCAAATGGTTCATTGTAAGTCCAAGTGGCCTAAAAGGGCTTGGAATGCTTTGTGACACCACAGAGGTTAAGAGAAGCAAGGAACCATTGTGACCCAATGCAGGCTAACACTCTAATGATCCCTTGTGGCACCAGGGGTTATAAAAAGGGCCAGGGTTGGATTGTTACAGCACGGGCACCAATAGAAGCAAGGATCTATTATGCCACCATGGAGGCCAAGAATCAAATGATTCATTGTGACATCAAGTGGCCTAAAAGGGCATGGGATGCATTGTGACACCACAGAGGTTAAGAGAAGCAAGGATGCATTGTGACCCAATGGAGGCTAATAATCCCAGGATCCCATTTGACACCAGGGGGCGTAAAAGGGCCAGGGATGAATTGTGACAGCATGGGGCCCAATAGAAACAAGGAAGCATTATGACACCATGGAGGCCAAGAATCAAATGATTCATTGTGACATCAAGTGGCCTAAAAGGGCATGGGATGCATTGTGACACCACAGGGGTTAAGAGAAGCAAGGAACCATTGTGACCCAATGCAGGCTAACAATCTAATGATCCCTTGTGACACCAATGGGCCTAAAAGGGGCAGGGATGAATTGTGAAAGCATGGGGCCCAAGTAAAACCTGGTACAATTATGACACCATGAAGGCCAAGAATCAAATGATTCATTGTGACATCAAGTGGCCTAAAAGGGCATGGGATACATTGTGACACCACAGGGGTTAAGAGAAGCAAGGAACCATTGTGACCCAATGCAGGCTAACAATCTAAGAATCCCTTTTGACACCAGGGGGCGCAAAAGGACCATGGATGAACTCTGACAGCATGGGGACCTATAGAAGCAAGGAACCATTATGACACCATGAAGGCCAAGAATCAAATGGTTCATTGTAAGACCAAGTGGCCTAAAAGGGCTTGGAATGCATTGTGACACCACAGAGGTTAAGAGAAACAAGGATCCATTGTAACCCAATGGAGGCTAATAATCCCAGGATCCCATTTGACACCAGGGGGCGTAAAAGGGCCAGGGATGGATTGTTACAGCACGGGGACCAATAGAAGCAAGGATCTATTATGCCACCGTGGAGGTCAAGAATCAAATGATTCATTGTGACATCAAGTGACCTAAAAGTGCATGGGATGCATTGTGACAGCACAGGGGTTAAGAGAAGCAAGGAACCATTGTGACCCAATGCAGGCTAACAATCTAAGAATCCCTTTTGACACCAGGGGGCGCAAAAGGACCACGGATGAACTCTGACAGCATGGGGACCTATAGAAGCAAGGAAACGTTATGACACCATGAAGGCCAAGAATCAAATGATTCATTGTGACATCAAGTGGCCTAAAAGGGCTTGGAATGCATTGTGACACCACAGAGGTTAAGAGAAGCAAGGAACCATTGTGACCCAATGCAGGCTAACAATCTAATGATCCCTTATGGCACCAGGCGGTATAAAAAGGGCCAGGGATGGATTGATACAGCACGGGGAACAATAAAAGCAAGGATCTATTATGCCACCGTGGAGACCAAGAATCAAATGATTCATTGTGACATCAAGTGGCCTAAAAGGGCATGGGATGCATTGTGAAACCACAGGGGTTAAGAGAAGCAAGGAACCATTGTGACCCAATGCAGGCTAACAATCTAATGATCCCTTGTGACACCAATGGGCCTAAAAGGGGCAGGGATGAATTGTGAAAGCATGGGGCCCAAGTAAAACCTGGTACAATTATGCCACCATGGAGGTCAAGAATCAAATGATTCATTGTGACATCAAGTGGCCTAAAAGGGCATGGGATGCATTGTGACACCACAGGGGTTAAGAGAAGCAAGGAACCATTGTGACCCAATGCAGGCTAACAATCTAATGATCCCTTGTGACACCAATGGGCCTAAAAGGGCCAGGAATGAATTGTTACAGCACGGGGACCAATAGAAGCAAGGATCTATTATGCCACCATGGAGGCCAAGAATCAAATGGTTCATTGTGACATCAAGTGGCCTAAAAGGGCATGGGATGCATTGTGACAGCACAGGGGTTAAGAGAAGCAAGGAACCATTGTGACCCAATGCAGGCTAACAATCTAATGATCCCTTTTGACACCAATGGGCCTAAAAGGGGCAGGGATGTATTGTGAAAGCATGGGGCCCAATTAAAACCTGGTACAATTACGCCATCATGGAGGCCAAGAATCAAATGATTCATTGCGATATTAAGTGCCCTAAAAGGGCATGGGATGCATTGTGACACCACAGGGGTTAAGAGAAGCAAGGAACCATTGTGACCCAATGTAGGCTAACAATCTAAGAATCCCTTTTGACACCAGGGGGCGCAAAAGGACCACGGATGAACTCTGACAGCATGGGGACCTATAGAAGCAAGGAAACATTATGACACCATGAAGGCCAAGAATGAAATGATTCATTGTGACATCAAGTTGCCTAAAAGGGCTTGGAATGCATTGTGACACCACAGAGGTTAAGAGAAGCAAGGAACCATTGTGACCCAATGCAGGCTAACAATCTAATGATCCCTTGTGGCACCAGGGGGTATAAAAAGGGCCAGGGATGGATTGTTACAGCACGGGGACCAATAGAAGCAAGGATCTATTATGCCACCGTGGAGGCCAAGAATCAAATGATTCATTGTGACATCAAGTGGCCTAAAAGGGCATGGGATGCATTGTGACACCACAGGGGTTAAGAGAAGCAAGGAACCATTGTGACCCAATGGAGGCTAACAATCTAATGATCCCTTGTGACACCAATGGGCCTAAAAGGGGCAGGGATGAATTGTGAAAGCATGGGGCCCAAGTAAAACCTGGTACAATTATGCCACCATGGAGGCCAAGAATCAAATGATTCATTGTGACATCAAGTGGCCTAAAAGGGCATGGGATACATTGTGACACCACAGGGGTTAAGAGAAGCAAGGAACCATTGTGACCCAATGCAGGCTAACAATCTAAGAATCCCTTTTGACACCAGGGGGCGCAAAAGGACCATGGATGAACTCTGACATCATGGGGACCTATAGAAGCAAGGAACCATTATGACACCATGAAGGCCAAGAATCAAATGGTTCATTGTAAGACCAAGTGGCCTAAAAGGGCTTGGAATGCATTGTGACACCACAGAGGTTAAGAGAAACAAGGATCCATTGTAACCCAATGGAGGCTAATAATCCCAGGATCCCATTTGACACCAGGGGGCGTAAAAGGGCCAGGGATGGATTGTTACAACACGGGGACCAATAGAAGCAAGGATCTATTATGCCACCGTGGAGGTCAAGAATCAAATGATTCATTGTGACATCAAGTGGCCTAAAAGGGCATGGGATGCATTGTGACAGCACAGGGGTTAAGAGAAGCAAGGATCCATTGAGACCCAATGGAGGCTAATAATCCCAGGATCCCATTTGACACCAGGGGGCGTAAAAGGACTGGCCCTTTTACGCCCTTTTGAATTGTGACAGCATGGGGCCCAATAGAAACAAGGAAGCATTATGACACCATGGAGGCCAAGAATCAAATGGTTCATTGTGACATCAAGTGGCCTAAAAGGGCATGGGATGCATTGTGACAGCACAGGGGTTAAGAGAAGCAAGGAACCATTGTGACCCAATGGAGGCTAACAATCTAATGATCCCTTTTGACACCAATGGGCCTAAAAGGGGCAGGGATGTATTGTGAAAGCATGGGGCCCAATTAAAACCTGGTACAATTACGCCATCATGGAGGCCAAGAATCAAATGATTCATTGCGATATTAAGTGGCCTAAAAGGGCATGGGATGCATTGTGACACCACAGGGGTTAAGAGAAGCAAGGTACCATTGTGACCCAATGTAGGCTAACAATCTAAGAATCCCTTTTGACACCAGGGGGCGCAAAAGGACCACGGATGAACTCTGACAGCATGGGGACCTATAGAAGCAAGGAAACATTATGACACCATGAAGGCCAAGAATGAAATGATTCATTGTGACATCAAGTCGCCTAAAAACCCTTGGAATGCATTGTGACACCACAGAGGTTAAGAGAAGCAAGGAACCATTGTGACCCAATGCAGGCTAACAATCTAATGATCCCTTGTGGCACCAGGGGGTATAAAAAGGGCCAGGGATGGATTGTTACAGCACGGGGACCAATAGAAGCAAGGATCTATTATGCCACCGTGGAGGCCAAGAATCAAATGATTCATTGTGACATCAAGTGGCCTAAAAGGGCATGGGATGCATTGTGACAGCACAGGGGTTAAGAGAAGCAAGGAACCATTGTGACCCAATGCAGGCTAACAATCTAATGATCCCTTGTGACACCAATGGGCCTAAAAGGGGCAGGGATGAATTGTGAAAGCATGGGGCCCAAGTAAAACCTGGTACAATTATGCCACCATGGAGGCCAAGAATCAAATGATTCATTGTGACATGAAGTGGCCTAAAAGGGCATGGGATACATTGTGACACCACAGGGGTTAAGAGAAGCAAGGAACCATTGTGACCCAATGCAGGCTAACAATCTAAGAATCCCTTTTGACACCAGGGGGCGCAAAAGGACCATGGATGAACTCTGACAGCATGGGGACCTATAGAAGCAAGGAAACGTTATGACACCATGAAGGCCAAGAATCAAATGATTCATTGTGACATCAAGTGGCCTAAAAGGGCTTGGAATGCATTGTGACACCACAGAGGTTAAGAGAAGCAAGGAACCATTGTGACCCAATGCAGGCTAACAATCTAATGATCCCTTATGGCACCAGGCGGTATAAAAAGGGCCAGGGATGGATTGATACAGCACGGGGAACAATAAAAGCAAGGATCTATTATGCCACCGTGGAGACCAAGAATCAAATGATTCATTGTGACATCAAGTGGCCTAAAAGGGCATGGGATGCATTGTGACAGCACAGGGGTTAAGAGAAGCAAGGAACCATTGTGACCCAATGCAGGCTAACAATCTAATGATCCCTTGTGACACCAATGGGCCTAAAAGGGGCAGGGATGAATTGTGAAAGCATGGGGCCCAAGTAAAACCTGGTACAATTATGCCACCATGGAGGTCAAGAATCAAATGATTCATTGTGACATCAAGTGGCCTAAAAGGGCATGGGATGCATTGTGACACCACAGGGGTTAAGAGAAGCAAGGAACCATTGTGACCCAATGCAGGCTAACAATCTAATGATCCCTTGTGACACCAATGGGCCTAAAAGGGGCAGGGATGAATTGTGAAAGCATGGGGCCCAAGTAAAACCTGGTACAATTATGCCACCATGGAGGCCAAGAATCAAATGATTCATTGTGACATGAAGTGGCCTAAAAGGGCATGGGATACATTGTGACACCACAGGGGTTAAGAGAAGCAAGGAACCATTGTGACCCAATGCAGGCTAACAATCTAATGATCCCTTTTGACACCAGGGGGCGCAAAAGGACCATGGATGAACTCTGACAGCATGGGGACCTATAGAAGCAAGGAAACGTTATGACACCATGAAGGCCAAGAATCAAATGATTCATTGTGACATCAAGTGGCCTAAAAGGGCTTGGAATGCATTGTGACACCACAGAGGTTAAGAGAAGCAAGGAACCATTGTGACCCAATGCAGGCTAACAATCTAATGATCCCTTATGGCACCAGGCGGTATAAAAAGGGCCAGGGATGGATTGATACAGCACGGGGAACAATAAAAGCAAGGATCTATTATGCCACCGTGGAGACCAAGAATCAAATGATTCATTGTGACATCAAGTGGCCTAAAAGGGCATGGGATGCATTGTGACAGCACAGGGGTTAAGAGAAGCAAGGAACCATTGTGACCCAATGCAGGCTAACAATCTAATGATCCCTTGTGACACCAATGGGCCTAAAAGGGCCAGGAATGAATTGTTACAGCACGGGGACCAATAGAAGCAAGGATCTATTATGCCACCATGGAGGCCAAGAAACAAATAATACATTGTGACATCAAGTGGCCTAAAAGGGCATGGGATGCATTGTGACAGCACAGGGGTTAAGAGAAGCAAGGATCCATTGTGACCCAATGGAGGCTAACAATCTAATGATCCCTTTTGACACCAATGGGCCTAAAAGGGGCAGGGATGTATTGTAAAAGCATGGGGCCCAATTAAAACCTGGTACAATTACGCCATCATGGAGGCCAAGAATCACATGATTCATTGCGATATTAAGTGGCCTAAAAGGGCATGGGATGCATTGTGACACCACAGGGGTTAAGAGAAGCAAGGAACCATTGTGACCCAATGTAGGCTAACAATCTAAGAATCCCTTTTGACACCAGGGGGCGCAAAAGGACCACGGATGAACTCTGACAGCATGGGGACCTATAGAAGCAAGGAAACATTATGACACCATGAAGGCCAAGAATGAAATGATTCATTGTGACATCAAGTCGCCTAAAAACGCTTGGAATGCATTGTGACACCACAGAGGTTAAGAGAAGCAAGGAACCATTGTGACCCAATGCAGGCTAACAATCTAATGATCCCTTGTGGCACCAGGGGGTATAAAAAGGGCCAGGGATGGATTGTTACAGCACGGGGACCAATAGAAGCAAGGATCTATTATGCCACCGTGGAGGCCAAGAATCAAATGATTCATTGTGACATCAAGTGGCCTAAAAGGGCATGGGATGCATTGTGACAGCACAGGGGTTAAGAGAAGCAAGGAACCATTGTGACCCAATGCAGGCTAACAATCTAATGATCCCTTGTGACACCAATGGGCCTAAAAGGGGCAGGGATGAATTGTGAAAGCATGGGGCCCAAGTAAAACCTGGTACAATTATGCCACCATGAAGGCCAAGAATCAAATGATTCATTGTGACATCAAGTGGCCTAAAAGGGCATGGGATACATTGTGACACCACAGGGGTTAAGAGAAGCAAGGAACCATTGTGACCCAATGTAGGCTAACAATCTAAGAATCCCTTTTGACACCAGGGGGCGCAAAAGGACCATGGATGAACTCTGACATCATGGGGACCTATAGAAGCAAGGAACCATTATGACACCATGAAGGCCAAGAATCAAATGGTTCATTGTAAGACCAAGTGGCCTAAAAGGGCTTGGAATGCATTGTGACACCACAGAGGTTAAGAGAAACAAGGATCCATTGTAACCCAATGGAGGCTAATAATCCCAGGATCCCATTTGACACCAGGGGGAGTAAAAGGGCCAGGGATGGATTGTTACAACACGGGGACCAATAGAAGCAAGGCTCTATTATGCCACCGTGGAGGTCAAGAATCAAATGATTCATTGTGACATCAAGTGGCCTAAAAGGGCATGGGATGCATTGTGACAGCACAGGGGTTAAGAGAAGCAAGGATCCATTGTGACCCAATGGAGGCTAATAATCCCAGGATCCCATTTGACACCAGGGGGCGTAAAAGGGCCAGGGATGAATTGTGACAGCATGGGGCCCAATAGAAACAAGGAAGCATTATGACACCATGGAGGCCAAGAATCAAATGGTTCATTGTGACATCAAGTGGCCTAAAAGGGCATGGGATGCATTGTGACACCACAGAGGTTAAGAGAAGCAAGGAACCATAGTGACCCAATGCAGGCTAACAATCTAATGATCCCTTGTGACACCAATGGGCCTAAAAGGGCCAGGAATGAATTGTTACATCACGGGGACCAATAGAAGCAAGGATCTATTATGCCACCATGGAGGCCAAGAAACAAATAATTCATTGTGACATCAAGTGGCCTAAAAGGGCATGGGATGCATTGTGACAGCACAGGGGTTAAGAGAAGCAAGGAACCATTGTGACCCAATGCAGGCTAACAATCTAATGATCCCTTGTGACACCAATGGGCCTAAAAGGGGCAGGGATGTATTGTGAAAGCATGGGGCCCAATTAAAACCTGGTACAATTACGCCACCATGGAGGCCAAGAATCAAATGATTCATTGTGACATCAAGTGGCCTAAAAGGGCATGGGATGCATTGTGACACCACAGGGGTTAAGAGAAGCAAGAAACCATTGTGATCCAATGCTGCCTAACAATCTAAGAATCCCTATTGACACCAGGGGGCGCAAAAGGACCACGGATGAACTCTGACAGCATGGGGACCTATAGAAGCAAGGAACCATTATTACACCATGAAGGCCAAGAATCAAATGGTTCATTGTAAGTCCAAGTGGCCTAAAAGGGCTTGGAATGCTTTGTGACACCACAGAGGTTAAGAGAAGCAAGGAACTATTGTGATCCAATGCTGCCTAACAATCTAAGAATCCCTTTTGACACCAGGGGGCGTAAAAGGACCATGGATGAACTCTGACATCATGGGGACCTATAGAAGCAAGGAACCATTATGACACCATGGAGGCCAAGAATCAAATGATTCATTGTGACATCAAGTGGCCTAAAAGGGCATGGGATGCATTGTGACACCACAGAGGTTAAGAGAAGCAAGGAACCATTGTGACCCAATGCAGGCTAACAATCTAAGAATCCCTTTTGACACCAGGGGGCGCAAAAGGACCATGGATGAACTCTGACATCATGGGGACCTATAGAAGCAAGGAACCATTATGACACCATGAAGGCCAAGAATCAAATGGTTCATTGTAAGACCAAGTGGCCTAAAAGGGCTTGGAATGCATTGTGACACCACAGAGGTTAAGAGAAGCAAGGAACCATTGTGACCCAATGCAGGCTAACAATCTAATGATCCCTTATGGCACCAGGGGGTATAAAAAGGGGCAGGGATGGATTGATACAGCACGGGGAACAATAAAAGCAAGGATCTATTATGCCACCGTGGAGACTAAGAATCAAATGATTCATTGTGACATCAAGTGGCCTAAAAGGGCATGGGATGCATTGTGACAGCACAGGGGTTAAGAGAAGCAAGCAACCATTGTGACCCAATGCAGGCTAACAATCTAATGATCCCTTGTGACACCAATGGGCCTAAAAGGGGCAGGGATGAATTGTGAAAGCATGGGGCCCAAGTAAAACCTGGTACAATTATGCCACCATGGAGGTCAAGAATCAAATGATTCATTGTGACATCAAGTGGCCTAAAAGGGCATGGGATGCATTGTGACACCACAGAGGTTAAGAGAAGCAAGGAACCATTGTGACCCAATGCAGGCTAACAATCTAATGATCCCTTGTGGCACCAGGGGGTATAAAAAGGGCCAGGGATGGATTGTTACAGCACGGGGACCAATAGAAGCAAGGATCTATTATGCCACCGTGGAGGCCAAGAATCAAATGATTCATTGTGACATCAAGTGGCCTAAAAGGGCATGGGATGCATTGTGACAGCACAGGGGTTAAGAGAAGCAAGGAACCATTGTGACCCAATGCAGGCTAACAATCTAATGATCCCTTGTGACACCAATGGGCCTAAAAGGGGCAGGGATGAATTGTGAAAGCATGGGGCCCAAGTAAAACCTGGTACAATTATGCCACCATGGAGGCCAAGAATCAAATGATTCATTGTGACATGAAGTGGCCTAAAAGGGCATGGGATACATTGTGACACCACAGGGGTTAAGAGAAGCAAGGAACCATTGTGACCCAATGCAGGCTAACAATCTAAGAATCCCTTTTGACACCAGGGGGCGCAAAAGGACCATGGATGAACTCTGACAGCATGGGGACCTATAGAAGCAAGGAAACGTTATGACACCATGAAGGCCAAGAATCAAATGATTCATTGTGACATCAAGTGGCCTAAAAGGGCTTGGAATGCATTGTGACACCACAGAGGTTAAGAGAAGCAAGGAACCATTGTGACCCAATGCAGGCTAACAATCTAATGATCCCTTATGGCACCAGGCGGTATAAAAAGGGCCAGGGATGGATTGATACAGCACGGGGAACAATAAAAGCAAGGATCTATTATGCCACCGTGGAGACCAAGAATCAAATGATTCATTGTGACATCAAGTGGCCTAAAAGGGCATGGGATGCATTGTGACAGCACAGGGGTTAAGAGAAGCAAGGAACCATTGTGACCCAATGCAGGCTAACAATCTAATGATCCCTTGTGACACCAATGGGCCTAAAAGGGGCAGGGATGAATTGTGAAAGCATGGGGCCCAAGTAAAACCTGGTACAATTATGCCACCATGGAGGTCAAGAATCAAATGATTCATTGTGACATCAAGTGGCCTAAAAGGGCATGGGATGCATTGTGACACCACAGGGGTTAAGAGAAGCAAGGAACCATTGTGACCCAATGCAGGCTAACAATCTAATGATCCCTTGTGACACCAATGGGCCTAAAAGGGGCAGGGATGAATTGTGAAAGCATGGGGCCCAAGTAAAACCTGGTACAATTATGCCACCATGGAGGCCAAGAATCAAATGATTCATTGTGACATGAAGTGGCCTAAAAGGGCATGGGATACATTGTGACACCACAGGGGTTAAGAGAAGCAAGGAACCATTGTGACCCAATGCAGGCTAACAATCTAATGATCCCTTTTGACACCAGGGGGCGCAAAAGGACCATGGATGAACTCTGACAGCATGGGGACCTATAGAAGCAAGGAAACGTTATGACACCATGAAGGCCAAGAATCAAATGATTCATTGTGACATCAAGTGGCCTAAAAGGGCTTGGAATGCATTGTGACACCACAGAGGTTAAGAGAAGCAAGGAACCATTGTGACCCAATGCAGGCTAACAATCTAATGATCCCTTATGGCACCAGGCGGTATAAAAAGGGCCAGGGATGGATTGATACAGCACGGGGAACAATAAAAGCAAGGATCTATTATGCCACCGTGGAGACCAAGAATCAAATGATTCATTGTGACATCAAGTGGCCTAAAAGGGCATGGGATGCATTGTGACAGCACAGGGGTTAAGAGAAGCAAGGAACCATTGTGACCCAATGCAGGCTAACAATCTAATGATCCCTTGTGACACCAATGGGCCTAAAAGGGCCAGGAATGAATTGTTACAGCACGGGGACCAATAGAAGCAAGGATCTATTATGCCACCATGGAGGCCAAGAAACAAATAATACATTGTGACATCAAGTGGCCTAAAAGGGCATGGGATGCATTGTGACAGCACAGGGGTTAAGAGAAGCAAGGATCCATTGTGACCCAATGGAGGCTAACAATCTAATGATCCCTTTTGACACCAATGGGCCTAAAAGGGGCAGGGATGTATTGTAAAAGCATGGGGCCCAATTAAACCCTGGTACAATTACGCCATCATGGAGGCCAAGAATCAAATGATTCATTGCGATATTAAGTGGCCTAAAAGGGCATGGGATGCATTGTGACACCACAGGGGTTAAGAGAAGCAAGGAACCATTGTGACCCAATGTAGGCTAACAATCTAAGAATCCCTTTTGACACCAGGGGGCGCAAAAGGACCACGGATGAACTCTGACAGCATGGGGACCTATAGAAGCAAGGAAACATTATGACACCATGAAGGCCAAGAATGAAATGATTCATTGTGACATCAAGTCGCCTAAAAACGCTTGGAATGCATTGTGACACCACAGAGGTTAAGAGAAGCAAGGAACCATTGTGACCCAATGCAGGCTAACAATCTAATGATCCCTTGTGGCACCAGGGGGTATAAAAAGGGCCAGGGATGGATTGTTACAGCACGGGGACCAATAGAAGCAAGGATCTATTATGCCACCGTGGAGGCCAAGAATCAAATGATTCATTGTGACATCAAGTGGCCTAAAAGGGCATGGGATGCATTGTGACAGCACAGGGGTTAAGAGAAGCAAGGAACCATTGTGACCCAATGCAGGCTAACAATCTAATGATCCCTTGTGACACCAATGGGCCTAAAAGGGGCAGGGATGAATTGTGAAAGCATGGGGCCCAAGTAAAACCTGCTACAATTATGCCACCATGAAGGCCAAGAATCAAATGATTCATTGTGACATCAAGTGGCCTAAAAGGGCATGGGATACATTGTGACACCACAGGGGTTAAGAGAAGCAAGGAACCATTGTGACCCAATGCAGGCTAACAATCTAAGAATCCCTTTTGACACCAGGGGGCGCAAAAGGACCATGGATGAACTCTGACATCATGGGGACCTATAGAAGCAAGGAACCATTATGACACCATGAAGGCCAAGAATCAAATGGTTCATTGTAAGACCAAGTGGCCTAAAAGGGCTTGGAATGCATTGTGACACCACAGAGGTTAAGAGAAACAAGGATCCATTGTAACCCAATGGAGGCTAATAATCCCAGGATCCCATTTGACACCAGGGGGCGTAAAAGGGCCAGGGATGGATTGTTACAACACGGGGACCAATAGAAGCAAGGCTCTATTATGCCACCGTGGAGGTCAAGAATCAAATGATTCATTGTGACATCAAGTGGCCTAAAAGGGCATGGGATGCATTGTGACAGCACAGGGGTTAAGAGAAGCAAGGATCCATTGTGACCCAATGGAGGCTAATAATCCCAGGATCCCATTTGACACCAGGGGGCGTAAAAGGGCCAGGGATGAATTGTGACAGCATGGGGCCCAATAGAAACAAGGAAGCATTATGACACCATGGAGGCCAAGAATCAAATGGTTCATTGTGACATCAAGTGGCCTAAAAGGGCATGGGATGCATTGTGACACCACAGAGGTTAAGAGAAGCAAGGAACCATAGTGACCCAATGCAGGCTAACAATCTAATGATCCCTTGTGACACCAATGGGCCTAAAAGGGCCAGGAATGAATTGTTACATCACGGGGACCAATAGAAGCAAGGATCTATTATGCCACCATGGAGGCCAAGAAACAAATAATTCATTGTGACATCAAGTGGCCTAAAAGGGCATGGGATGCATTGTGACAGCACAGGGGTTAAGAGAAGCAAGGAACCATTGTGACCCAATGCAGGCTAACAATCTAATGATCCCTTGTGACACCAATGGGCCTAAAAGGGCCAGGAATGAATTGTGAAAGCATGGGGCCCAATTAAAACCTGGTACAATTACGCCACCATGGAGGCCAAGAATCAAATGATTCATTGTGACATCAAGTGGCCTAAAAGGGCATGGGATGCATTGTGACACCACAGGGGTTAAGAGAAGCAAGAAACCATTGTGATCCAATGCTGCCTAACAATCTAAGAATCCCTATTGACACCAGGGGGCGCAAAAGGACCACGGATGAACTCTGACAGCATGGGGACCTATAGAAGCAAGGAACCATTATTACACCATGAAGGCCAAGAATCAAATGGTTCATTGTAAGTCCAAGTGGCCTAAAAGGGCTTGGAATGCTTTGTGACACCACAGAGGTTAAGAGAAGCAAGGAACTATTGTGATCCAATGCTGCCTAACAATCTAAGAATCCCTTTTGACACCAGGGGGCGTAAAAGGACCATGGATGAACTCTGACATCATGGGGACCTATAGAAGCAAGGAATCATGACACCATGGAGGCCAAGAATCAAATGATTCATTGTGACATCAAGTGGCCTAAAAGGGCATGGGATGCATTGTGACACCACAGAGGTTAAGAGAAGCAAGGAACCATTGTGACCCAATGCAGGCTAACAATCTAAGAATCCCTTTTGACACCAGGGGGCGCAAAAGGACCATGGATGAACTCTGACATCATGGGGACCTATAGAAGCAAGGAACCATTATGACACCATGAAGGCCAAGAATCAAATGGTTCATTGTAAGACCAAGTGGCCTAAAAGGGCTTGGAATGCATTGTGACACCACAGAGGTTAAGAGAAGCAAGGAACCATTGTGACCCAATGCAGGCTAACAATCTAATGATCCCTTATGGCACCAGGGGGTATAAAAAGGGGCAGGGATGGATTGATACAGCACGGGGAACAATAAAAGCAAGGATCTATTATGCCACCGTGGAGACTAAGAATCAAATGATTCATTGTGACATCAAGTGGCCTAAAAGGGCATGGGATGCATTGTGACAGCACAGGGGTTAAGAGAAGCAAGCAACCATTGTGACCCAATGCAGGCTAACAATCTAATGATCCCTTGTGACACCAATGGGCCTAAAAGGGGCAGGGATGAATTGTGAAAGCATGGGGCCCAAGTAAAACCTGGTACAATTATGCCACCATGGAGGTCAAGAATCAAATGATTCATTGTGACATCAAGTGGCCTAAAAGGGCATGGGATGCATTGTGACACCACAGAGGTTAAGAGAAGCAAGGAACCATTGTGACCCAATGCAGGCTAACAATCTAATGATCCCTTGTGACACCAATGGGCCTAAAAGGGCCAGGAATGAATTGTTACAGCACGGGGACCAATAGAAACAAGGATCTATTATGCCACCATGGAGGCCAAGAAACAAATAATTCATTGTGACATCAAGTGGCCTAAAAGGGCATGGGATGCATTGTGACAGCACAGGGGTTAAGAGAAGCAAGGATCCATTGTGACCCAATGGAGGCTAACAATCTAATGATCCCTTTTGACACCAATGGGCCTAAAAGGGGCAGGGATGTATTGTGAAAGCATGGGGCCCAATTAAAACCTGGTACAATTACGCCATCATGGAGGCCAAGAATCAAATGATTCATTGCGATATTAAGTGGCCTAAAAGGGCATGGGATGCATTGTGACACCACAGGGGTTAAGAGAAGCAAGGAACCATTGTGACCCAATGCAGGCTAACAATCTAAGAATCCCTTTTGAAACCAGGGGGCGCAAAAGGACCACGGATGAACTCTGACAGCAGGGGGACCTATAGAAGCAAGGAACCATTATGACACCATGAAGGCCAAGAATCAAATAATTCATTGTAAGACCAAGTGGCCTAAAAGGGCTTGGAATGCATTGTGACACCACAGAGGTTAAGAGAAGCAAGGAACCATTGTGACCCAATGCAGGCTAACAATCTAATGATCCCTTGTGACACCAGGGGGTATAAAAAGGGGCAGGGATGGATTGTTACAGCACGGGGACCAATAGAAGAAAGGATCAATTATGCCACCGTGTAGGCCAAGAATCAAATGATTCATTGTGACATCAAGTGGCCTAAAAGGGCATGGGATGCATTGTGACACCACAGAGGTTAAGAGAAGCAAGGAATCATTATGACCCAATGCAGGCTAACAATCTAATGATCCCTTGTGACACCAATGGGCCTAAAAGGGGCAGGGATGATTTGTGAAAGCATGGGGCCCCAGTAAAACCTGGTACAATTATGCCACCATGGAGGTCAAGAATCAAATGATTCATTGTGACATCAAGTGGCCTAAAAGGGCATGGGATGCATTGTGACACCACAGAGGTTAAGAGAAGCAAGGAACCATTGTGACCCAATGCAGGCTAACAATCTAATGATCCCTTGTGACACCAACGGGCCTAAAAGGGCCAGGAATGAATTGTTACAGCACGGGGACCAATAGAAGCAAGGATCTATTATGCCACCATGGAGGCCAAGAAACAAATAATTCATTGTGACATCAAGTGGCCTAAAAGGGCATAGGATGCATTGTGACAGCACAGGGGTTAAGAGAAGCAAGGATCCATTGTGACCCAATGGAGGCTAACAATCTAATGATCCCTTTTGACACCAATGGGCCTAAAAGGGGCAGGGATGTATTGTGAAAGCATGGGGCCCAATTAAAACCTGGTACAATTATGCCATCATGGAGGCCAAGAATCAAATGATTCATTGCGATATTAAGTGGCCTAAAAGGGCATGGGATGCATTGTGACACCACAGGGGTTAAGAGAAGCAAGGAACCATTGTGACCCAATGTAGGCTAACAATCTAAGAATCCCTTTTGACACCAGGGGGCGCAAAAGGACCACGGATGAACTCTGACAGCATGGGGACCTATAGAAGCAAGGAAACATTATGACACCATGAAGGCCAAGAATGAAATGATTCATTGTGACATCAAGTCGCCTAAAAACGCTTGGAATGCATTGTGACACCACAGAGGTTAAGAGAAGCAAGGAACCATTGTGACCCAATGCAGGCTAACAATCTAATGATCCCTTGTGGCACCAGGGGGTATAAAAAGGGCCAGGGATGGATTGTTACAGCACGGGGACCAATAGAAGCAAGGATCTATTATGCCACCGTGGAGGCCAAGAATCAAATGATTCATTGTGACATCAAGTGGCCTAAAAGGGCATGGGATGCATTGTGACAGCACAGGGGTTAAGAGAAGCAAGGAACCATTGTGACCCAATGCAGGCTAACAATCTAATGATCCCTTGTGACACCAATGGGCCTAAAAGGGGCAGGGATGAATTGTGAAAGCATGGGGCCCAAGTAAAACCTGGTACAATTATGCCACCATGGAGGCCAAGAATCAAATGATTCATTGTGACATCAAGTGGCCTAAAAGGGCATGGGATACATTGTGACACCACAGGGGTTAAGAGAAGCAAGGAACCATTGTGACCCAATGCAGGCTAACAATCTAAGAATCCCTTTTGACACCAGGGGGCGCAAAAGGACCATGGATGAACTCTGACATCATGGGGACCTATAGAAGCAAGGAACCATTATGACACCATGAAGGCCAAGAATCAAATGGTTCATTGTAAGACCAAGTGGCCTAAAAGGGCTTGGAATGCATTGTGACACCACAGAGGTTAAGAGAAGCAAGGATCCATTGTAACCCAATGGAGGCTAATAATCCCAGGATCCCATTTGACACCAGGGGGCGTAAAAGGGCCAGGGATGGATTGTTACAACACAGGGACCAATAGAAGCAAGGCTCTATTATGCCACCGTGGAGGTCAAGAATCAAATGATTCATTGTGACATCAAGTGGCCTAAAAGGGCATGGGATGCATTGTGACAGCACAGGGGTTAAGAGAAGCAAGGATCCATTGTGACCCAATGGAGGCTAATAATCCCAGGATCCCATTTGACACCAGGGGGCGTAAAAGGGCCAGGGATGAATTGTGACAGCATGGGGCCCAATAGAAACAAGGAAGCATTATGACACCATGGAGGCCAAGAATCAAATGGTTCATTGTGACATCAAGTGGCCTAAAAGGGCATGGGATGCATTGTGACACCACAGAGGTTAAGAGAAGCAAGGAACCATAGTGACCCAATGCAGGCTAACAATCTAATGATCCCTTGTGACACCAATGGGCCTAAAAGGGCCAGGAATGAATTGTTACATCACGGGGACCAATAGAAGCAAGGATCTATTATGCCACCATGGAGGTCAAGAAACAAATAATTCATTGTGACATCAAGTGGCCTAAAAGGGCATGGGATGCATTGTGACAGCACAGGGGTTAAGAGAAGCAAGGAACCATTGTGACCCAATGGAGGCTAACAATCTAATGATCCCTTGTGACACCAATGGGCCTAAAAGGGGCAGGGATGTATTGTGAAAGCATGGGGCCCAATTAAAACCTGGTACAATTACGCCACCATGGAGGCCAAGAATCAAATGATTCATTGTGACATCAAGTGGCCTAAAAGGGCATGGGATGCATTGTGACACCACAGGGGTTAAGAGAAGCAAGAAACCATTGTGATCCAATGCTGCCTAACAATCTAAGAATCCCTATTGACACCAGGGGGCGCAAAAGGACCACGGATGAACTCTGACAGCATGGGGACCTATAGAAGCAAGGAACCATTATTACACCATGAAGGCCAAGAATCAAATGGTTCATTGTAAGTCCAAGTGGCCTAAAAGGGCTTGGAATGCTTTGTGACACCACAGAGGTTAAGAGAAGCAAGGAACCATTGTGACCCAATGCAGGCTAACACTCTAATGATCCCTTGTGGCACCAGGGGGTATAAAAAGGGCCAGGGATGGATTGTTACAGCACGGGGACCAATAGAAGCAAGGATCTATTATGCCACCATGGAGGCCAAGAATCAAATGATTCATTGTGACATCAAGTGGCCTAAAAGGGCATGGGATGCATTGTGACACCACAGGGGTTAAGAGAAGCAAGGATGCATTGTGACCCAATGGAGGCTAATAATCCCAGGATCCCATTTGACACCAGGGGGCGTAAAAGGGCCAGGGATGAATTGTGACAGCATGGGGCCCAATAGAAACAAGGAACCATTATGACACCATGGAGGCCAAGAATCAAATGATTCATTGTGACATCAAGTGGCCTAAAAGGGCATGGGATGCATTGTGACACCACAGAGGTTAAGAGAAGCAAGGAACCATTGTGACCCAATGCAGGCTAACAATCTAAGAATCCCTTTTGACACCAGGGGGCGCAAAAGGACCATGGATGAACTCTGACATCATGGGGACCTATAGAAGCAAGGAACCATTATGACACCATGAAGGCCAAGAATCAAATCGTTCATTGTAAGACCAAGTGGCCTAAAAGGGCTTGGAATGCATTGTGACACCACAGAGGTTAAGAGAAGCAAGGAACCATTGTGAACCAATGCAGGCTAACAATCTAATGATCCCTTATGGCACCAGGCGGTATAAAAAGGGGCAGGGATGGATTGATACAGCACGGGGAACAATAAAAGCAAGGATCTATTATGCCACCGTGGAGACTAAGCATCAAATGATTCATTGTGACATCAAGTGGCCTAAAAGGGCATGGGATGCATTGTGACAGCACAGGGGTTAAGAGAAGCAAGCAACCATTGTGACCCAATGCAGGCTAACAATCTAATGATCCCTTGTGACACCAATGGGCCTAAAAGGGGCAGGGATGAATTGTGAAAGCATGGGGCCCAAGTAAAACCTGGTACAATTATGCCAACATGGAGGTCAAGAATCAAATGATTCATTGTGACATCAAGTGGCCTAAAAGGGCATGGGATGCATTGTGACACCACAGAGGTTAAGAGAAGCAAGGAACCATTGTGACCCAATGCAGGCTAACAATCTAATGATCCCTTGTGACACCAATGGGCCTAAAAGGGCCAGGAATGAATTGTTACAGCACGGGGACCAATAGAAACAAGGATCTATTATGCCACCATGGAGGCCAAGAAACAAATAATTCATTGTGACATCAAGTGGCCTAAAAGGGCATGGGATGCATTGTGACAGCACAGGGGTTAAGAGAAGCAAGGATCCATTGTGACCCAATGGAGGCTAACAATCTAATGATCCCTTTTGACACCAATGGGCCTAAAAGGGGCAGGGATGTATTGTGAAAGCATGGGGCCCAATTAAAACCTGGTACAATTACGCCATCATGGAGGCCAAGAATCAAATGATTCATTGCGATATTAAGTGGCCTAAAAGGGCATGGGATGCATTGTGACACCACAGGGGTTAAGAGAAGCAAGGAACCATTGTGACCCAATGCAGGCTAACAATCTAAGAATCCCTTTTGAAACCAGGGGGCGCAAAAGGACCACGGATGAACTCTGACAGCATGGGGACCTATAGAAGCAAGGAACCATTATGACACCATGAAGGCCAAGAATCAAATAATTCATTGTAAGACCAAGTGGCCTAAAAGGGCTTGGAATGCATTGTGACACCACAGAGGTTAAGAGAAGCAAGGAACCATTGTGACACAATGCAGGCTAACAATCTAATGATCCCTTGTGACACCAGGGGGTATAAAAAGGGGCAGGGATGGATTGTTACAGCACGGGGACCAATAGAAGAAAGGATCAATTATGCCACCGTGTAGGCCAAGAATCAAATGATTCATTGTGACATCAAGTGGCCTAAAAGGGCATGGGATGCATTGTGACACCACAGAGGTTAAGAGAAGCAAGGAATCATTATGACCCAATGCAGGCTAACAATCTAATGATCCCTTGTGACACCAATGGGCCTAAAAGGGGCAGGGATGATTTGTGAAAGCATGGGGCCCCAGTAAAACCTGGTACAATTATGCCACCATGGAGGTCAAGAATCAAATGATTCATTGTGACATCAAGTGGCCTAAAAGGGCATGGGATGCATTGTGACACCACAGAGGTTAAGAGAAGCAAGGAACCATTGTGACCCAATGCAGGCTAACAATCTAATGATCCCTTGTGACACCAATGGGCCTAAAAGGGCCAGGAATGAATTGTTACAGCACGGGGACCAATAGAAGCAAGGATCTATTATGCCACCATGGAGGCCAAGAAACAAATAATTCATTGTGACATCAAGTGGCCTAAAAGGGCATGGGATGCATTGTGACAGCACAGGGGTTAAGAGGAGCAAGGATCCATTGTGACCCAATGGAGGCTAACAATCTAATGATCCCTTTTGACACCAATGGGCCTAAAAGGGGCAGGGATGTATTGTGAAAGCATGGGGCCCAATTAAAACCTGGTACAATTATGCCATCATGGAGGCCAAGAATCAAATGATTCATTGCGATATTAAGTGGCCTAAAAGGGCATGGGATGCATTGTGACACCACAGGGGTTAAGAGAAGCAAGGAACCATTGTGACCCAATGTAGGCTAACAATCTAAGAATCCCTTTTGACACCAGGGGGCGCAAAAGGACCACGGATGAACTCTGACAGCATGGGGACCTATAGAAGCAAGGAAACATTATGACACCATGAAGGCCAAGAATGAAATGATTCATTGTGACATCAAGTCGCCTAAAAACGCTTGGAATGCATTGTGACACCACAGAGGTTAAGAGAAGCAAGGAACCATTGTGACCCAATGCAGGCTAACAATCTAATGATCCCTTGTGACACCAGGGGGTATAAAAAGGGGCAGGGATGGATTGTTACAGCACGGGGACCAATAGAAGCAAGGATCTATTATGCCACCGTGGAGGCCAAGAATCAAATGATTCATTGTGACATCAAGTGGCCTAAAAGGGCATGGGATGCATTGTGACAGCACAGGGGTTAAGAGAAGCAAGGAACCATTGTGACCCAATGCAGGCTAACAATCTAATGATCCCTTGTGACACCAATGGGCCTAAAAGGGGCAGGGATGAATTGTGAAAGCATGGGGCCCATGTAAAACCTGGTACAATTATGCCACCATGGAGGCCAAGAATCAAATGATTCATTGTGACATCAAGTGGCCTAAAAGGGCATGGGATACATTGTGACACCACAGGGGTTAAGAGAAGCAAGGAACCATTGTGACCCAATGCAGGCTAACAATCTAAGAATCCCTTTTGACACCAATGGGCCTAAAAGGGGCAGGGATGTATTGTGAAAGCATGGGGCCCAATTAAAACCTGGTACAATTACGCCATCATGGAGGCCAAGAATCAAATGATTCATTGCGATATTAAGTGGCCTAAAAGGGCATGGGATGCATTGTGACACCACAGGGGTTAAGAGAAGCAAGGAACCATTGTGACCCAATGCAGGCTAACAATCTAAGAATCCCTTTTGAAAACAGGGGGCGCAAAAAGAACCACGGATTAACTCTGACAGCAGGGGGACCTATAGAAGCAAGGAACCATTATGACACCATGAAGGCCAAGAATCAAATAATTCATTGTAAGACCAAGTGGCCTAAAAGGGCTTGGAATGCATTGTGACACCACAGAGGTTAAGAGAAGCAAGGAACCATTGTGACCCAATGCAGGCTAACAATCTAATGATCCCTTGTGACACCAGGGGGTATAAAAAGGGGCAGGGATGGATTGTTACAGCACGGGGACCAATAGAAGAAAGGATCAATTATGCCACCGTGTAGGCCAAGAATCAAATGATTCATTGTGACATCAAGTGGCCTAAAAGGGCATGGGATGCATTGTGACACCACAGAGGTTAAGAGAAGCAAGGAATCATTATGACCCAATGCAGGCTAACAATCTAATGATCCCTTGTGACACCAATGGGCCTAAAAGGGGCAGGGATGATTTGTGAAAGCATGGGGCCCCAGTAAAACCTGGTACAATTATGCCACCATGGAGGTCAAGAATCAAATGATTCATTGTGACATCAAGTGGCCTAAAAGGGCATGGGATGCATTGTGACACCACAGAGGTTAAGAGAAGCAAGGAACCATTGTGACCCAATGCAGGCTAACAATCTAATGATCCCTTGTGACACCAATGGGCCTAAAAGGGCCAGGAATGAATTGTTACAGCACGGGGACCAATAGAAGCAAGGATCTATTATGCCACCATGGAGGCCAAGAAACAAATAATTCATTGTGACATCAAGTGGCCTAAAAGGGCATGGGATGCATTGTGACAGCACAGGGGTTAAGAGAAGCAAGGATCCATTGTGACCCAATGGAGGCTAACAATCTAATGATCCCTTTTGACACCAATGGGCCTAAAAGGGGCAGGGATGTATTGTGAAAGCATGGGGCCCAATTAAAACCTGGTACAATTATGCCACCATGGAGGCCAAGAATCAAATGATTCATTGTGACATCAAGTGGCCTAAAACAGCATGGGATGCATTGTGACACCATAGGGGTTAAGAGAAGCAAGGAACCATTGTGACCCAATGTAGGCTAACAATCTAAGAATCCCTTTTGACACCAGGGGGCGCAAAAGGACCACGGATGAACTCTGACAGCATGGGGACCTATAGAAGCAAGGAAACATTATGACACCATGAAGGCCAAGAATGAAATGATTCATTGTGACATCAAGTGGCCTAAAAGGGCTTGGAATGCATTGTGACACCACAGAGGTTAAGAGAAGCAAGGATCCATTGTGACCCAATGCAAGCTAACAATCTAATGATCCCTTGTGGCACCAAGGGGTATAAAAAGGGCCAGGGATGGATTGTTACAGCACGGGGACCAATAGAAGCAAGGATCTATTATGCCACCGTGGAGGCCAAGAATCAAATGATACATTGTGACATCAAGTGGCCTAAAAGGGCATGGGATGCATTGTGACACCACAGGGGTTAAGAGAAGCAAGGAACCATTGTGACCCAATGCAGGCTAACAATCTAATGATCCCTTGTGACACCAATGGGCCTAAAAGGGGCAGGGATGAATTGTGAAAGCATGGGGCCCAAGTAAAACCTGGTACAATTATGCCACCATGGAGGCCAAGAATCAAATGATTCATTGTGACATCAAGTGGCCTAAAAGGGCATGGGATACATTGTGACACCACAGGGGTTAAGAGAAGCAAGGAACCATTGTGACCCAATGCAGGCTAACAATCTAAGAATCCCTTTTGACACCAGGGGGCGCAAAAGGACCATGGATGAACTCTGACATCATGGGGACCTATAGAAGCAAGGAACCATTATGACACCATGAAGGCCAAGAATCAAATGGTTCATTGTAAGACCAAGTGGCCTAAAAGGGCTTGGAATGCATTGTGACACCACAGAGGTTAAGAGAAACAAGGATCCATTGTAACCCAATGGAGGCTAATAATCCCAGGATCCCATTTGACACCAGGGGGCGTAAAAGGGCCAGGGATGGATTGTCACAGCACGGGGACCAATAGAAGCAAGGATCTATTATGCCACCGTGGAGGTCAAGAATCAAATGATTCATTGTGACATCAAGTGGCCTAAAAGGGCATGGGATGCATTGTGACAGCACAGGGGTTAAGAGAAGCAAGGATCCATTGTGACCCAATGGAGGCTAATAATCCCAGGATCCCATTTGACACCAGGGGGCGTAAAAGGGCCAGGGATGAATTGTGACAGCACGGGGACCAATAGAAGCAAGGATCTATTATGCCACCATGGAGGCCAAGAATCAAATGATTCATTGTGACATCAAGTGGCCTAAAAGGGCATGGGATGCATTGTGACACCACAGGGGTTAAGAGAAGCAAGGAACTATTGTGATCCAATGCTGCCTAACAATCTAAGAATCCCTTTTGACACCATGGGGCGTAAAAGGGGCAGGGATGAATTCTGACAGCATTGGGCCCAATAGAATCAAGGAACCATTATGACACCATGGAGGCCAAGAATCAAATGATTCATTGTGACATCAAGTGGCCTAAAAGGGCATGGGATGCATTGTGACACCACAGAGGTTAAGAGAAGCAAGGAACCATTGTGACCCAATGCAGGCTAACAATCTAATGATCCCTTGTGGCGCCAGGGGGTATATAAAGGGCCAGGGATGGATTGTTACAGCACGGGGACCAATAGAAGCAAGGATCTATTATGCCATCGTGGAGGCCAAGAATCAAAAGATTAATTGTGACATCAAGTGGCCTAAAAGGGCATGGGATGCATTGTGACACCACAGAGGTTAAGAGAAGCAAGGAATCATTGTGACCCAATGCAGGCTAACAATCTAATGATCCCTTGTGACACCAATGGGCCTAAAAGGGGCAGGGATGAATTGTGAAAGCATGGGGCCCAAGTAAAACCTCGTACAATTACGCCACCATGGAGGCCAAGAATCAAATGATTCATTGTGACATCAAGTGGCCTAAAAGGGCATGGGATGCATTGTGACAGCACAGGGGTTAAGAGAAGCAAGGATCCATTGAGACCCAATGGAGGCTATCTATCTAATGATCCCTTGTGACACCAATGGGCCTAAAAGGGGCAGGGATGTATTGTGAAAGCATGGGGCCCAATTAAAACCTGGTACAATTACGCCATCATGGAGGCCAAGAATCAAATGATTCATTGCGATATTAAGTGGCCTAAAAGGGCATGGGATGCATTGTGACACCACAGGGGTTAAGAGAAGCAAGGAACCATTGTGACCCAATGCAGGCTAACAATCTAAGAATCCCTTTTGAAACCAGGGGGCGCAAAAGGACCACGGATGAACTCTGACAGCATGGGGACCTATAGAAGCAAGGAACCATTATGACACCATGAAGGCCAAGAATCAAATGGTTCATTGTAAGACCAAGTGGCCTAAAAGGGCTTGGAATGCATTGTGACACCACAGAGGTTAAGAGAAGCAAGGAACCATTGTGACCCAATGCAGGCTAACAATCTAATGATCCCTTGTGGCACCAGGGGGTATAAAAAGGGCCAGGGATGGATTGTTACAGCACGGGGACCAATAGAAGCAAGGATCTATTATGCCACCGTGGAGGCCAAGAATCAAATGATTCATTGTGACATCAAGTGGCCTAAAAGGGCATGGGATGCATTATGACACCACAGGGGTAAAGAGAAACAAGGATCCATTGTGACCCAATGGAGGCTAATAATCCCAGGATCCCATTTGACACCAGGGGGCGTAAAAGGGCCAGGGATGAATTGTGACAGCATGGAGCGCAATAGAAACAAGGAACCATTATGACACCATGGAGGTCAAGAATCAAATGATTCATTGTGACATCAAGTGGCCTAAAAGGGCATGGGATGCATTGTGACACCACAGGGGTTAAGAGAAGCAAGGAATCATTGTGACCCAATGCAGGCTAACAATCTAATGATCCCTTGTGACACCAATGGGCCTAAAAGGGGCAGGGATGTATTGTGAAAGCATGGGGCCCCAGTAAAACCTGGTACAATTATGCCACCATGGAGGCCAAGAATCAAATGATTCATTGTGACATCAAGTGGCCTAAAAGGGCATGGGATGCATTGTGACACCACAGGGGTTAAGAGAAGCAAGGAACCATTGTGACCCAATGTAGGCTAACAATCTAAGAATCCCTTTTGACACCAGGGGGCGCAAAAGGACCACGGATGAACTCTGACAGCATGGGGACCTATAGAAGCAAGGAAACATTATGACACCATGAAGGCCAAGAATGAAATGATTCATTGTGACATCAAGTGGCCTAAAAGGGCTTGGAATGCATTGTGACACCACAGAGGTTAAGAGAAGCAAGGAACCATTGTGACCCAATGCAAGCTAACAATCTAATGATCCCTTGTGGCACCAAGGGGTATAAAAAGGGCCAGGGATGGATTGTTACAGCACGGGGACCAATAGAAGCAAGGATCTATTATGCCACCGTGGAGGCCAAGAATCAAATGATTCATTGTGACATCAAGTGGCCTAAAAGGGCATGGGATGCATTGTGACACCACAGGGGTTAAGAGAAGCAAGGAACCATTGTGACCCAATGCAGGCTAACAATCTAATGATCCCTTGTGACACCAATGGGCCTAAAAGGGGCAGGGATGAATTGTGAAAGCATGGGGCCCAAGTAAAACCTGGTACAATTATGCCACCATGGAGGCCAAGAATCAAATGATTCATTGTGACATCAAGTGGCCTAAAAGGGCATGGGATACATTGTGACACCACAGGGGTTAAGAGAAGCAAGGAACCATTGTGACCCAATGCAGGCTAACAATCTAAGAATCCCTTTTGACACCAGGGGGCGCAAAAGGTCCATGGATGAACTCTGACATCATGGGGACCTATAGAAGCAAGGAACCATTATGACACCATGAAGGCCAAGAATCAAATGGTTCATTGTAAGACCAAGTGGCCTAAAAGGGCTTGGAATGCATTGTGACACCACAGAGGTTAAGAGAAACAAGGATCCATTGTAACCCAATGGAGGCTAGTAATCCCAGGATCCCATTTGACACCAGGGGGCGTAAAAGGGCCAGGGATGGATTGTTACAACACGGGGACCAATAGAAGCAAGGATCTATTATGCCACCGTGGAGGTCAAGAATCAAATGATTCATTGTGACATCAAGTGGCCTAAAAGGGCATGGGATGCATTGTGACAGCACAGGGGTTAAGAGAAGCAAGGATCCATTGTGACCCAATGGAGGCTAATAACCCCAGGATCCCATTTGACACCAGGGGGCGTAAAAGGGCCAGGGATGAATTGTGACAGCATGGGGCCCAATAGAAACAAGGAAGCATTATGACACCATGGAGGCCAAGAATCAAATGGTTCATTGTGACATCAAGTGGCCTAAAAGGGCATGGGATGCATTGTGACACCACAGAGGTTAAGAGAAGCAAGGAATCATTGTGACCCAATGCAGGCTAACAATCTAATGATCCCTTGTGACACCAATGGGCCTAAAAGGGGCAGGGATGATTTGTGAAAGCATGGGGCCCCAGTAAAACCTGGTACAATTATGCCACCATGGAGGCCAAGAATCAAATGATTCATTGTGACATCAAGTGGCCTAAAAGGGCATGGGATGCATTGTGACACCACAGGGGTTAAGAGAAGCAAGGAACCATTGTGACCCAATGCAGGCTAACAATCTAAGAATCCCTTTTGACACCAGGGGGCGCAAAAGGACCACGGATGAACTCTGACAGCATGGGGACCTATAGAAGCAAGGAAACATTATGACACCATGAAGGCCAAGAATGAAATGATTCATTGTGACATCAAGTGGCCTAAAAGGGCTTGGAATGCATTGTGACACCACAGAGGTTAAGAGAAGCAAGGAACCATTGTGACCCAATGCAAGCTAACAATCTAATGATCCCTTGTGGCACCAAGGGGTATAAAAAGGGCCAGGGATGGATTGTTACAGCACGGGGACCAATAGAAGCAAGGATCTATTATGCCACCGTGGAGGCCAAGAATCAAATGATTCATTGTGACATCAAGTGGCCTAAAAGGGCATGGGATGCATTGTGACAGCACAGGGGTTAAGAGAAGCAAGGAACCATTGTGACCCAATGCAGGCTAACAATCTAATGATCCCTTGTGACACCGGGGGGGTAAAAGGGGCAGGGATGAATTGTGACAGCATGGGGCCCATTAGAATGAAGGAACCATTTTGCCACCATGGAGGCCAAGAAACAAATAATTCATTGTGACATCAAGTGGCCTAAAAGGGCATGGGATGCATTGTGACACCACAGAGGTTAAGAGAAGCAAGGAACCATTGTGACCCAATGCAGGCTAACAATCTAATGATCCCTTGTGACACCAATGGGCCTAAAAGGGGCAGGGATGAATTGTGAAAGCATGGGGCCCAATTAAAACCTGGTACAATTACGCCATCATGGAGGCCAAGAATCAAATGATTCATTGCGATATTAAGTGGCCTAAAAGGGCATGGGATGCATTGTGACACCACAGGGGTTAAGAGAAGCAAGGAACCATTGTGACCCAATGCAGGCTAACAATCTAAGAATCCCTTTTGAAACCAGGGGGCGCAAAAGGACCACGGATTAACTCTGACAGCATGGGGACCTATAGAAGCAAGGAACCATTATGACACCATGAAGGCCAAGAATCAAATAATTCATTGTAAGACCAAGTGGCCTAAAAGGGCTTGGAATGCATTGTGACACCACAGAGGTTAAGAGAAGCAAGGAACCATTGTGACCCAATGCAGGCTAACAATCTAATGATCCCTTGTGGCACCAGGGGGTATAAAAAGGGGCAGGGATGGATTGTTACAGCACGGGGACCAATAGAAGAAAGGATCAATTATGCCACCGTGTAGGCCAAGAATCAAATGATTCATTGTGACATCAAGTGGCCTAAAAGGCCATGGGATGCATTGTGACACCACAGGGGTTAAGAGAAGCAAGGAACTATTGTGATCCAATGCTGCCTAACAATCTAAGAATCCCTTTTGACACCATGGGGCGTAAAAGGGGCAGGGATGAATTGTGACAGCATTGGGCCCAATAGAATCAAGGAACCATTATGACACCATGGAGGCCAAGAATCAAATGATTCATTGTGACATCAAGTGGCCTAAAAGGGCATGGGATGCATTGTGACACCACAGAGGTTAAGAGAAGCAAGGAACCATTGTGACCCAATGCAGGCTAACAATCTAATGATCCCTTGTGGCGCCAGGGGGTATATAAAGGGCCAGGGATGGATTGTTACAGCACGGGGACCAATAGAAGCAAGGATCTATTATGCCATCGTGGAGGCCAAGAATCAAAAGATTAATTGTGACATCAAGTGGCCTAAAAGGGCATGGGATGCATTGTGACACCACAGAGGTTAAGAGAAGCAAGGAATCATTGTGACCCAATGCAGGCTAACAATCTAATGATCCCTTGTGACACCAATGGGCTTAAAAGGGGCAGGGATGAATTGTGAAAGCATGGGGCCCAAGTAAAACCTCGTACAATTACGCCACCATGGAGGCCAAGAATCAAATGATTCATTGTGACATCAAGTGGCCTAAAAGGGCATGGGATGCATTGTGACAGCACAGGGGTTAAGAGAAGCAAGGATCCATTGTGACCCAATGGAGGCTATCTATCTAATGATCCCTTGTGACACCAATGGGCCTAAAAGGGGCAGGGATGTATTGTGAAAGCATGGGGCCCAATTAAACCTGGTACAATTACGCCATCATGGAGGCCAAGAATCAAATGATTCATTGCGATATTAAGTGGCCTAAAAGGGCATGGGATGCATTGTGACACCACAGGGGTTAAGAGAAGCAAGGAACCATTGTGACCCAATGCAGGCTAACAATCTAAGAATCCCTTTTGAAACCAGGGGGCGCAAAAGGACCACGGATGAACTCTGACAGCATGGGGACCTATAGAAGCAAGGAACCATTATGACACCATGAAGGCCAAGAATCAAATGGTTCATTGTAAGATCAAGCGGCCTAAAAGGGCTTGGAATGCATTGTGACACCACAGAGGTTAAGAGAAGCAAGGAACCATTGTGACCCAATGCAGGCTAACAATCTAATGATCCCTTGTGGCACCAGGGGGTATAAAAAGGGCCAGGGATGGATTGTTACAGCACGGGGACCAATAGAAGCAAGGATCTATTATGCCACCGTGGAGGCCAAGAATCAAATGATTCATTGTGACATCAAGTGGCCTAAAAGGGCATGTGATGCATTATGACACCACAGGGGTTAAGAGAAGCAAGGATCCATTGTGACCCAATGGAGGCTAATAATCCCAGGATCCCATTTGACACCAGGGGGCGTAAAAGGGCCAGGGATGAATTGTGACAGCATGGAGCCCAATAGAAACAAGGAACCATTATGACACCATGGAGGTCAAGAATCAAATGATTCATTGTGACATCAAGTGGCCTAAAAGGGCATGGGATGCATTGTGACACCACAGGGGTTAAGAGAAGCAAGGAACCATTGTGACCCAATGCAGGCTAACAATCTAATGATCCCTTGTGACACCAATGGGCCTAAAAGGGGCAGGGATGTATTGTGAAAGCATGGGGCCCCAGTAAAACCGGGTACAATTATGCCACCATGGAGGCCAAGAATCAAATGATTCATTGTGACATCAAGTGGCCTAAAAGGGCATGGGATGCATTGTGACACCACAGGGGTTAAGAGAAGCAAGGAACCATTGTGACCCAATGTAGGCTAACAATCTAAGAATCCCTTTTGACACCAGGGGGCGCAAAAGGACCACGGATGAACTCTGACAGCATGGGGACCTATAGAAGCAAGGAAACATTATGACACCATGAAGGCCAAGAATGAAATGATTCATTGTGACATCAAGTGGCCTAAAAGGGCATGGGATGCATTGTGACACCACAGGGGTTAAGAGAAACAAGGATCCATTGTAACCCAATGGAGGCTAATAATCCCAGGATCCCATTTGACACCAGGGGGCGTAAAAGGGCCAGGGATGGATTGTTACAACACGGGGACCAATAGAAGCAAGGATCTATTATGCCACCGTGGAGGTCAAGAATCAAATGATTCATTGTGACATCAAGTGGCCTAAAAGGGCATGGGATGCATTGTGACAGCACAGGGGTTAAGAGAAGCAAGGATCCATTGTGACCCAATGGAGGCTAATAATCCCAGGATCCCATTTGACACCAGGGGGCGTAAAAGGGCCAGGGATGAATTGTGACAGCATGGGGCCTAATAGAAACAAGGAAGCATTATGACACCATGGAGGCCAAGAATCAAATGGTTCATTGTGACATCAAGTGGCCTAAAAGGGCATGGGATGCATTGTGACACCACAGAGGTTAAGAGAAGCAAGGAATCATTGTGACCCAATGCAGGCTAACAATCTAATGATCCCTTGTGACACCAATGGGCCTAAAAGTGGCAGGGATGATTTGTGAAAGCATGGGGCCCCAGTAAAACCTGGTACAATTATGCCACCATGGAGGCCAAGAATCAAATGATTCATTGTGACATCAAGTGGCCTAAAAGGGCATGGGATGCATTGTGACACCACAGAGGTTAAGAGAAGCAAGGAACCATTGTGACCCAATGCAGGCTAACAATCTAATGATCCCTTGTGACACCAATGGGCCTAATAGGGCCAGGGATGAATTGTTACAGCACGGGGACCAATAGAAGCAAGGATCTATTATGCCACCGTGGAGGCCAAGAATCAAATGATTCATTGTGACATCAAGTGGCCTAAAAGGGCATGGGATGCATTGTGACACCACAGGGGTTAAGAGAAGCAAGGAACCATTGTGATCCAATGCTGTCTAACAATCTAAGAATCCCTTTTGACACCGGGGGGGTAAAAGGGGCAGGGATGAATTGTGACAGCATGGGGCCCATTAGAATCAAGGAACCATTATGCCACCATGGAGGCCAAGAAACAAATAATTCATTGTGACATCAAGTGGCCTAAAAGGGCATGGGATGCATTGTGACACCACAG